>NC_133503.1:203845000-206715000 GCF_049354715.1 Callithrix jacchus
CGTGGAGGCCACTTTTCATCCGACTTCGGGGTTCTTTCTTTCCTATTTTTTTTTTAGAAAATTAGGAAAACGGGACCTTCCTTCTGTGTCCAGAGCTCTGCCCAGAGGCCCTGTCCTGGGGCTTCCATCGTCACCCATGTCGCCTCTCCAGTGTCCCCCCAAACAAAAGCCAACGGCTGTCCAGCTCTTGCAGCCCACCCGTGAGGCCAATGCCACGTGTAAACCACCAGGTGAGCCCTTCCTCACCAGCCACTGTCGTGCTTCAGGAGCACCGCGCTTCCTAACGTGTCCTCCTACTTTATTCAGTTTTAAATCAGTGAAAACCTTTCATGGTTAAAAACCCACAAACAGAAAAGGCAGGCCAAGGGGAAGCGTCAGCAGAGCACAGCTGGCTTTACCTAAGGGAAGGGCTCGTGGGGTGCAGGTGCGGGTGTTTCTGTGTGTGTGTGTGTTTCTATCTAACGCTGTGGCAGGACACACTGGCCCACAGCATGTGGTGGGTCACCTGGGGTTGTTTATAATCGGGCAGAGCGGCGGTTTTCAAACCCGTGAGACACCGAGTTCGCCAGGGGCCTTGGCTTCCTGGGTTTTCAGAGGGTCTGGGGGATGGGTGTGCCCTGCAGGGTTGCGTCTCTCTGGGCAGGAGGACACTGCAGAGTTTCTTCATCCTCAGGGAGTCTGAGGGCCCCTCCCACTCAAGCAGCTTCTTCCCCCCGACCCTCTCTGACAGTGGCTTGTCTGGCAGGTGTCACCCTCACGGAGGTTGTCACCGGCTCAGAGGTGATTCTGAGGGCTTCCCCTCCTGGAACGAAGATGCATGCTGGGGCCTCTATATCCAGGGAAAAACTAAACATAGCCGCGAATCAGAAGGCCGGTCAGGCACCCTGCCACCAGCATGGGTGTGGACTGCAGGGCTCCAGGCTGCTGGCACGGCCTCGGTTCCAGGGGCCTCTGGTGAACCCTGTTCCATAAAGCCTGAGACCAAAATGTCCTTTTCCGGGCGCTGGTGCAGCAAGGCCTGCCTGTCACTCACCTAAGCAGGGCCTGAGCCTAGGGCAGGGGAGACTGGGGTCTGTGCTTCTGGTGCCCGCCTGGATCGCTGGAGTCTTCCTCGCCCTGGTGGCCGATGTCTCGTTTTCCAAGTGCTTTGGGGTGGTGACTCTGCAGGGGCCTTGTATGGGGCTGCGCTAAGGCTCTTGTAGAACCCCAAGCAGGTCTGGGATGAATTCCTGTCCCCAGGAAAGGGCATTTGGAGATGGGGCCTTTAGGGGGTGATTGTGTTGTAAGGGTGGGGCCCAGGGAGCTCCCTCACCTTCTCCCCACTGCAGGAAAACACAGGAGGAAGCAGCCCTCCGCCAGCCGGGAGCCCTGTCCAGAGCCGCAGCCACACTGCATTCTGCACTCCTCAGCCTGCGGCTCTGTGAGACGGGATATTGCTGTGTGAGCCCCACCTGGGCCTGTTTGTCCCGGCAGCCTGAGCCCCCACGCTCCACTCTGTAGCAGTCAGCAGCTCCCCTGGGCAAGCTCTGTGTGGCATCCCAGGACTCGTCTCTGAAGACCACGCGCAGATCTGTGTCCTCTGGACAGCAGTGACGTGGCAAAGCCCTCACCCTCTCTCCAGGGGTTGTGTTCTCAGTCCCTCTTGCTTTCTGTTTCCAGTGAGTGAGTCCTTGCTTCTCACATTCTCCCAGACCTTGTCATTCTCTCCAGGGCGTCTGTCTCCAGCTTCTGTTCTCAGGGTTGGCTCACCGATCTTTGGAAAACAAACCTCTGTTTCTGAATTTAGGAAGAAAAACACATTGCAAGAACTCTTACGGGGTCACTGTTTAAAGATTTAATAAACCTCTCATTATTTTTTAAACACTTCAGGATATAACGAATCTCAAATAACCTGCTAAATATTGATTTCATTAATACTTAAGTGCACATTTATTTTTCGCTAATTATTGCACATGTTGCTGAGGACTATCTACTGTAAGCTCTTCCACAGGAACTTCAGGTTTTGAAGAAAGCAAGGCGTAGAAATCTAAACTCCATTCTCCAACCCCAGGAGGATGTGCTGAGCTTTGCTGTGGTCTTAAACCCCCAGCTGTCACTGGCTCTAATGTCTGCTGTCCCCACCCGCCCCAGATGCCCCAGGAAAGAGCCACATCTGTGTGTAGGGACACACCTGGCCCATCATGGAAGATCCCAGTGGCTACTTGCAAGAGTGTCCTGAGAAAGGGCGTTCGCACTATGTCATCCTTAGACAGATGGAAGTGGGAGGCCAAGCAGATGTCGGGGTGATCAGAGGCGGCGGTTGGGAGAGGAAAGAGGCAATGAGGGAGGTGAGGGAAAGGCTCAGAGCAGATGCCCATCCAGGTGCCAGCCGCCTCAGGGCACAGGGCTGCAGGGAGGGCTTCACACCGCATTTGGTTCTGTCTTGGGCAGTTTCCTCTGTGACCAATGTCGTGAAGTCTGGTGCCCGGATATCAGCTTTACTTTCTCTGCATCATCCCCAGTGAAAATTTTACCTAACGGTGGCAGCTGCTTTTTTTGACAACATTTTCCTAAATATCAATTTCAAATACAGTTTACCAGATGGTTAAGGGTGTTTTGTTTTGTTTCGATAGTGTTTGTTGATTGTCATTATTTAAGATAAGAAAACTTTAATTTCAGAGGGATAATTCAGATACTGTCAAATCTTGCAAATTTGGCTGGTGGCTTGCTTGGAATGCTTCAGTTACTTCCACACATGTCCTGAAGGGTGCCCCATGGAGCCCAGGAAGTCTCCAGTGGTGTCGAGGTGATGCAGCAGCCATGCAGGAGGCTGGCACCATCCTCTCCTGACAGTGTGCACAGTTAGAACCTGTGTGGAGCTCAAGGAACTCATGCTTTGGGGGCTGCTGGTGGCGGGGAGGTGTGAAATTCTAATGCCTCAGGTTCTGACAGTCGCGTACTTTAGGACAAGCTGGACTTATCCAGGGATGGTTCCCCCAGGATCCAGATAATGTATCGTGTATGAGAATGTTTTGGAGAGATGGGAGCCCTGTTTAGATGAGCTGTCCCAAATGCTCCAAGGGGTACTAGGCCAGGTCATGGCTACAGTGGGGCTCTACACTGCTGGCCGATGGGGCACTAGTGGAGACTGTAAACCAGAGAGGACAGGGCTCTAGGATCCTCCAGGAAACTCCCAGCCTCAAGGTCAGCTGCTGCCTGGCTGGACTCTGAGTTGTCATTGCTATTCCACCAGCCTGAGCGACTTGCCACCTCCCAGTGTCAGCATCCCGCTCAGCTGCCAGCCTGCAGCACCTTGCTAGTGGGCTACATCTACTCAAGTCAGCACACCTGTACAACAGGCCTCCCCAGGCCCATGTTTTCAAAGGCTTCCGTCTCTTGCGGCTCAGCGATTGGAGTCACATGGACTGGATCCACCGCAACTAGAATCACATAGGCTGGATCCTCCCAGATTACGGTCACAGGGCCGGGTGTGCGGGGATTACAGTCACAGGGCTGGGTGTGCATGGATCAGAGTCACTGGGCTGGGTGTGCGGGATTACAGTCACAGGGCTGGGTGTGTGGGGATTACAGTCACAGGGCTGGGTGTGCAGGGATTACAGTCACAGGGCTGGGTGTGCGGGGATCAGAGTCACAGGGCCCGGTGTGCAGGGATTACAGTCACAGGGCTGGGTGTGCGGGAATCAGAGTCACAGGGCCGGGTGTGCGGGGATCAGAGTCACTGGGCCGGGTGTGTGGGGATTACAGTCACAGGGCTGGGTGTGCATGGATCAGAGTCACTGGGCTGGGTGTGCGGGATTACAGTCACAGGGCTGGGTGTGCAGGATTACAGTCACAGGGCTGGGTGTGCGGGGATCAGAGTCACAGGGCCCGGTGTGCAGGGATTACAGTCACAGGGCTGGGTGTGCGGGAATCAGAGTCACAGGGCCGGGTGTGCGGGGATCAGAGTCACTGGGCCGGGTGTGTGGGGATTACAGTCACAGGGCTGGGTGTGCATGGATCAGAGTCACTGGGCTGGGTGTGCGGGATTACAGTCACAGGGCTGGGTGTGCAGGATTACAGTCACAGGACTGATTGTGCAGGGATTACAGTCACAGGGCTGGGTGTGTGGGGATCAGAGTCACAGGGTTGGGTATGGGAGGATTACAATCACAGGGCCCGGTGTGCAGGGATTGCAGTCACAGGACTGTGGCCAGTGGGGTAGGCACATGAGCTATGCATCTGCCCACTTTTTGACATTCATTCCCAGGTTTTTCTGTGAACTGTGGTAAACCAGGGTTTTGAGAATAAAGCTTTGTGGCCTTCTTCCAGAATGAGACCCCTTCTCATTGGCTCAGGCTAAGTCCCACACAATTGCCTTTTCTCAAACAGGTGAGAGAAGCCCATTCAGGTTTTAGAGTCTATCGGGAGAGCTTCCAAGCCGTTTCCTCCGCCATGACCCTCCACGTGTGTTCTCAGAGCTTATCAGAAGCAGCCTCAGTGTGACTGGTCTTAGTGTGTGGGGCTTCTTGCCCATTTTGAGGTGGAGATGTTGCCTTGGTTACTCCAGGAGATGCATCCGAATTTGAGTGCAGAAAGTTCTATTTATGGGCTCATGAAGTGTTCACATAAGGAAGCTCCAGTTCCTCACTGGTGATAAAGCAGGTCATTTTGATGCTAACGGTCCTTGAGCCCTCTCTGTGGGCCTGACACCATGCTAGACCAGGCACACATCAGTGAGCAGGACATGGACAGCTTAGAACTTTCCATCCCTTAGCTTATTTTAGGCAGTAAGTGACGTAAAACACATAGAAATGTTTATTAAGTGCACAATTAATATTGAAATATAAGGCCTGATTGCATCTACCAGCCGCAATCGTTCATGTCCCAGAAAGTCACCATTGGACGACCTTATCTCCATTGTTGTTGAGTGAATGCTCCTCTTCCGTTCCCCTCTGACGAACCCCATGATCCCAGCATGTGTTCCCTCTGGGGGGCTAAGAAGAACAGGTGATGAAAAAGCAGAGCCTGAGCATCCCGGGGCTTTCATCGGGAGGTATAGATGTGGGGACTTCAAGGAAGCACGCAGGGAATTTGGTAATTTAAACAAACAGAAAAGACTCTTGAGGAAGAGTTCTTAGGGAAGCCCAAGGCCAAAAGACTAAGGACTAGCAAAGGCTATGAAGTCTCCGGCACCCATAGCTAGAAAAAACTTTATGTAAAGATAAACTCCTTGCCACATTCTCATAAATACTTAAACCGGAGGCCTCTTTTCCTCAGAAAATGACAAGCTATATCAAAAGGCAAAACCCAAAACAAAATAAAAATACAAAAACTTAGTCTGCAAAAACAAAGGCGCACCAGAACCAGACTCACCCATGGCCCTGATGCGGGAATGAGCAGATGAGGGTGGAAGTAATTACAAATACTGTGTCAGGAGCTCTAGCGGCAAAGGCAGAAAGCGTGAGAGAACAAACGGGGCCTGTCAGTAGAGTGACGGAAATTCTGAGTCTGAAGAATTTGCTACAAATGCTCATATTTGCTTCTGTGACAGAAGCAAAGACTGCTCCTCAGTGAGCCCCATGCTGCTCCAGCCATTCAACACAGCTGAAGAGAGAATTGGTGAACTTGAAGACGGGCCAATAGCAATGTCGTAAATTAAAATTCAAAGAGGAAAAAGAATTTTAAAAAAAAGAACCAGACACTCTTTATTGGGGACGGGAAAATTTCGAAAGGTGTACATATTCGTGATTGGGATACCAAAGAAGGAAATGTTGATGTTAATGACAGACTCAATGAAGCTCAGACAACACAAAGCAGAATAAACGTAAGATGAAGAAGAGGAGAGAAGAAGAAAGAGGTGGAGAAGGGAGAAAAAGAAAAACTACACACAAGCATATCATTTTCAAACTAAAAACTCAAAGATATAGAGAAAATTTTGAAAGAAGCCAGAGAGAAGAACAAGGATAGCAATGACAGCTGACATCTTATTGGAAATCATACAAGCAAGATATGAGGGGAATAAAATATTTAAATTGTTACGAGGGAAAAAACCCTAGAATTCTATAACCAATGAAACTGATCTTTAAAAATCAAGAAAAAATAAAGATTTTCTCAGACTTCCCACAAAAATTTCTAAGAGGATGCACCAGCAGCAGATCTGTCATTAAATAAACTATTAAGGACGTTCTTCAAGATGGAATCGGATATAAATCAGAAACGTGAATCTCCATTAGAGAAGAGAGCCAGGGAAGGAATAAATAGAGGTAAAATGCATTGGGTGATTACAGTATTTGCTTGAATTAAGTGACAGCAATGTCACAAGGGATGGTAGGGAGGAATCAAGAATTCTCTGCTAGAAGGTACCTGCACTCCACAGGTTGTGGAATAGTGTTCTTTATAGGCAGAGTTAGACTAGTTAAAATGATTTTGTGAATTCTAAGAGAGTCTCTATTTTTAAATTTGTGGTCCTGCCTGGATTGGGCTGTTGTAGTTTCCCATTGATCCTAATCACAGGGCATGGTAATACTAAGAGACACCCTGATGGATCTCCTGAGTTCCCACGCACACTCTTCCCTACCTCTGTTGTGGAGTAGTAGACTGATTTCATTGATACTTTGGTGCAGTCACCCCAGCCAACACTGCCACTCCCTTCATAAAAGTGGGAGGAGCCCAAAGTGTCCGGGTGGCAATCTTAACTTCCAGTTTAATGGAATCATTGTGTCTCCTGGTGGCAGCATTCCTCCCTCTGGAACTAAGACCCCTAGGCCAGCAGAACATAATGTGGGAACAGGAAGCAAAAAATTTGCTAGTGGGTCACTAGGGGTGATGGTGAGTGGTGCCACTTCTGCTTCTACCCCTTGATTCCTGGGCCTGTGAATCCTGGAGAAATAGTACCATATCTTGGCTGCTGATTCAGAGCCCACGTGACCTTCTGGAGAACTTTGCCCTGCCCTGCAAAGTCTTGTCACCTACTTGGCATTGTAATTATGACTTTGAAAGGCCATGCCACCATTCTATTAATCCAACTGTTTCAGGACGATGAGGAACATGGTAAGACCACTGAATTCTATGAGCGTGAGCCCATGGCCACACTTCTTTAGCCACAAAGTGAGTGCCTTGGTCAGAGGCAATGCTGTGTGGAACACCATGACAGTAGATGAGGCATTTCATGAGTCCACGGATGGTGTTCTTGGCAGAAGGATTGAGTGCAGGATAGGCAAAGGCATATACAGAGTAGGTGTCTATTCCACTGAGGGCTAACCTCTGCCCTCTCCATGATGGAAGAGGTCCACTGTAATCAACCTGCCACAAGGTAGCTGGCTGATCACCCCAAGGGATGGTGCCATATTGAGGGCTCAGCATTGATCTCTGCTGCTGGCAAACTGGGCACTCAGCAGTGGCTGTATCCAGGTCAGCCTTGGTGAGTGGAAGTCCAGGTTGCTGAGCCCACTCGTAACCTCCATCCCTGCCACCGTGGCCACTTTGTTCATGGGCCCACTGGGCGATGACAGAGCTGGCTGGGGAAAGAGGCTGAGTGGTGTCCAGAGAGCAAGTCATCCTATCCACTTGATTCTTAAAATCCCTCTTGGCTGAGGTCACCCTTTGGTGAGCACTCACATGAGACACAAATAACTTCACAGTTTTTCACCACTCCAAGAGTTTTATCCACATACCTCTTCCTAAAATTTCTTTGTCACCAATTTTCCAATCATGCTGCTTCCAAGTCCCTGACCTTTCAGCCAAATCATTGGCTACAGCCCATGAATCAGTATATGATCGCACGTCTGGCCATGTCTCCTTCCATGCAAAGTGCGCAACCAGGTGCACTGCTCAAAGTTCTGTCCACTGGGAAGATTTCCCTTCACCGTTGTCCTTCGTGGATGTCCTAGAAAGGGGCTTTCTGGGTGGTGCCAGCAAGTTGTGCAGGACCATCTGTGAACCAGGCCCTAGTCTTCTCTTCCTCTGTCAACTGATCACAGGGAACTCCCATGAGGCCATCGGTGTGGGCTGAGGGAGAGAAGGCAGAGTGGCAGGAGTGGAGACCATGGGCATTTGAGCCACTTCCTCATTTAACTTACTTGTGCCTTTGAGACCTGCTCGAGCCAGATCATGTATATACCACTTCCATGTGATGAGGAAATGCTGCTGTACACGACCCACTTTATGGCTAGATGGGCCAGAAAGCACCCCCTTCATGGTCTGCAGTTCAGTTCGCATGGTGATTTGGTGGCCCACAGTCAAACAGGCCAAGAGCTGGCTCTCAAAAGGAGAGTTGTTATCTTAGAAGATGGCAGGACCTTGCTCCAAAATCCTGGAGGCCTCTGCTGTGATTCACCTGTGGGGGCCTGCCAGATGCTCCAAACAGCATCCCTATCTGCCACTGACACCTTAGGCACCACTGGATCTGCTGGGTCATAGGGCCCAAGTGGCACAGCAGCCTGGACCTGCCCAGAGCCTTCTGTCCCGTACTCCTCTCAAAACCGGCAGCCTTTTGGGTCATTCAATAGTTGAGCCAGAGTAACGCACCCAAATGACGAATGTGTTGCCTCCAAAAGCCAAACAGGCCCACCAGGCATTGTGCCTCTTTCTTGGGTGTAGGAGGAACCAAATCCAGCAACTTATCCTTCACCCTGGAAGGAATATCTCGGCAGTCCCCACACCATTGGACCCCTAGAAATTTTACCGGGGTAGAAATTCCCTGCATTTTAGTCAGATTTATTTCCCACCCTCTGGCACGCAAATGTCTCACCAACAAGTGCATTGTGTTTGCTGCTTCTTGCTCATTGGATCCAATCAGTGTATGCCGTCAACGAAATGACCAGAGTGATATTTTGTGGGAGCAAAAAGTGATCAAGGTCTCTTGGAATAAGATTATGGCACAGGCTGGGCATGGTGGCTCATGCCTGTAATCCCAGCACTTTGGGAGGCCAAGGCGAGTAGATGATCTGAGGTCAGGAGTTGCAGACCAGCCTGACCAATGTGATGAAAACCCATCTCTACTAAAAATACAAAAATCAGCCCAGCATGGTGGTGGGTGCCTATAATCCCAGCTACTAGGGAGGCTGAGGCAGGAGAATCACTTGAACCCAGGAGGTGGAGGTTGCAGTGAGTGGAGATTATGCCACCGCACCCCAGCCTGGGTGACAGAGCAAAATTTCATTAAAAAAAATAAAAAACAATAATTATGACACAAAGCTGGAGAGTTGATATACCCCTGAGGTAGGACAGTAAAGCTGTATTACTGGCCTTTCTAGTTGAAGGCAAATTGCTTCTGGTGGCCTTAGGGACAGGAATGGAGAAACAGGCATCTGCCAAGTCGATGGCTGCACGCCAGGCATCAGGAGATGTGATAATTTGCTCCAGCAATGAAACCACATGTGGTACAGGAGCTACAATTGGAGTCCCCACTTGGTTGAGCTTACGGTAATCCACTGTCATTCTCTGAGGTCCGTCTCTCTTCTGCACAGGCCAACGGGAGAGTTGAACAGGAATGTGGTGGGAGTCATCACCCCTGCATCTTTCAAGTCCTTGATGATGGCACGAACCTCCACGATCACACCAGGGATGCGATATTGTTTTTGATTTATTGTTTTTCTAGGTAGAGGCAGCTCTAATGTCTTCCATTTGTCCTTTCCCACCATATTAGACTTCACCAGTCAGGGAGCCAGTGTGGGGGTTCTGCTGATGGCAGCATGGGTCAGAAAAGGGATGTTGGCACTACTGGTGATGGGGAAGCTGTTCCTTCTGGCAAAAAAATGTTCCTCAGAGTTTATAAGCTCAGAGTCCCCAGCTTCTTCATGGTCCTCCCACATGTCCCCATGCCAAGGTGCAGGGGTGCACTCTTTTCCAGTCCATGACTTCACTTTAACAGTAGACACCTGGCAAGGCTGTGCCTGCACCTTTCATTGCAAGTCAGCCACTCGCATGATAAGAGCTTGTGTCCGATTTTCCATAATTTCGGCTTTCTATGCAGGAGATAAGACTCTGACTCAGGATCATCTTAGCAGATTTGAGGCTCAGTATCTGCTTCTGAAGCTGGGAGACAGAATCCCTAAGCTTTGTCCAGTGAAGTTAGGAGCAACCAGCCAGCTTCGTTACGTTCCTTGGTTCTCCACATATGTTCAAAGCTGTTATGTAGAGAGTCACAAATCCTTGCCTCTAATGGACAGTGAATCAAGAGTGATAAATGCCTTTATTTTGCTCTCTAAACAGTTCATGCCAAGGACTATCAGTGTTTTCCATATTATTAGAAGTAGAGTCCTTAGCATGTTTGCGTCTAATCATATTAAGCAGACAGCTTCAGAAAACCCCAAAAACAACGAAAGAACTCCATCCTTAATATTCTGTTCCTCTCGAACCACCGCACTCCTGGCACCAAAGTCTGTACTCATCATCATTCCCTCGAGGGACAGAACTAATAGGATATACACATGTACCTGTGTGTGTATATACGGGAGTTTAGCGGTAGTGTCTCACACAATCACAAGACCCCACAACGGGCTGTCTGCTGGCTAAAGAGGGAAGAAGCCAGTCCAAGTCCAAAGCTGAAGAACTGGGAGTAGTCCAGTGTTCGAGGGCAGGAAGCACCCAGCACGGGAGAAGGATGTGGGCTGGGAGGCTGGGCCAGTCTAGTCTTTCCGTGCTTTTCTTCCTGCTTCATATTCCAGCTATGCTGGCAGCTGATGAGATGCTGCCCACGCAGACCAAGGGTGGGTCCGCCTTTCCCAGCCCACTGAATCGAATGTTAATCTTCCCTGCAACATCTTCACAGATACACCCAGGATCAATACGTTGCCTCCTTCGGTCCAATCAAGTTGACACTCAGTATTAAGCATCACAGTCATGCTCGCACAAGCTACCAGGAAGCTGGAGTGGCTGCACGAATTTCAAAGTTGATTTCAGAACAAGGACACTTATCGAGGATAAAATTAACTGCACTATACAGTGATAAGAGGCCAGTTCTCCAGGAAGAAAAGGTAACTCTCAATGAGCATAAATCCTGACAAAGAAGTATGAAAATGTGTGATGCAAAGCCTGATAGACCTGAAGGAAAGATAGGTGATTTCCCTGCTGTAGCCAGAGACTTCAGTGACCCCGTCAGTAGATCAAGGAAGCAGAAGATCAATAAGGACACGGTTGACCTGAACAGCACTAATCATTAGCTTTTTCTAATTAATGTTAATAGAATAGTCCATCCAACAACATAAAACACACACCCTTCTCAAGCCCAAATGGAACATTCACCGATACAGGCAACATCCTGGGCCACAGAGAAAACATTGACCAGTTTAAAAGACAAGAAACTATCCAAATATACAAAGCATGTTCTCAGATGACAATGGAATTAAAGCGGAAATCAATAACAAACATAACTGTACAATACCCAAATATTTGGGAATTATACAATGGACAATTAAATAATGGAAAGGCCCCAAGATTCTCAAAATAAATTTTTAAAAATTTTCAATAACATGAAAATAAAAGTATAACTTTCACTTTCAAAATCTGTGAAAGGCAGAAAAGCAGTGCTTAGAGATAAATTTGTAACACTAAATGAATCTATCTGGAAAAAAAAACAAAAGAACTAAAAATCAATATTCTGAGCTTTCATTTCAGGAAACCAGAGAAGAAGAAGGAAGTAAGCCTAAAGCAAGAAGAAAAGAAACATAGAAATCAGAGCAGAAATTAATAACATTGAAAACAGGAGAATAACAGAGAAAAATCATGGAAAACAAACTGATTCTTTTAAAAAATCAGCAAAATGTATAAACCACTAGCCAGGACAAGCAAGCAAAAAGGAGAGAAAAGACAAATTACTATGATCAGAAATAAGGAGGGGGAGTATTATCACTAATTTCATGGACATTAAAAGTATAATAAAACTAGTATGAATAACTCGATGTCCCAAAATTTGGTAATTTAGATGGAGCTGACTTTTCTTGAAAGAAAAAAATCTACCAGAATTCACACAAAGAAAAACGGACAGGCTTATAATTCTATACTTATTAAAGTAAACTCATCAATATTTGATATGGCTTGGCTGTGTCCCCACTCAAATCTCATCTTGAATTATAACTCCCATAAGGGAACCAGTGGGGGATGACTGAATCAGGGGGCAGTTTCCCCCATACTGTTCTCATGGTGTGAATAAGTCTCAGGAGATCTGATGGTTTTATGAGGGGAAACCCCTTTTGCTTGGTTCTCATTTCTCTTTGCCCTGGTCACCATGTAAGACATGTCTTTTCTCTTCCTCCCCTTCCACCATGATTGTGAGGCCTCCCCAGACATGTGGAACTGTGAGCCCGTTAAGCCTCTTTTTCTTTATAAATGACCTAGTCTCAGGTATGTCCTCATCAGCAGCATGATAATGGACAAATACAATAGTTAATAAGCTTCCCAAAGTTATCAGGCCCAACTGATTTTACCAGTACATTCTTTCAAATATTTAAGGAAGAAAAGATACCAATTCTCTACAATTTTCTCCAAAATATAGAAGCAGAAAGGAACACTGTCTACCTCATTCTATGAAGCCAGGATGATCGTTTTACTAAAATGTGATAGATAGTTCAAGAAACAAAAACTACAACCCAACGTCTCTTACGATACAAAAGTCGTAAATAAAACAATAGCTAATCAAATCCAACAGTGCATGCAAAGAATTGTACATCAAATGCCAACAGGATTCATTTCAGGTAGGCATATCTGGTTCAACACTGGAAAAATCAATCAATAGGATAAATAAGAAAAATCATACATTATAAAAATTGGTACATAAACGGCAGTTGAAAGAATCCAAAACAAATTTATAATAAAACTCTCAGCAAACTATGAATAAAGAAAAACGTCCACCGTGTGATTAGAAATAAATAAATCTACAAAAAGCCTACAGGTAACATCATATTTGTAAGACAAACACTGGATGCTTTTCCTCTACAATCAAGAAAAAGGCGGTGACGTCCTCTCTCACCATGCCTATTAAACATTGCCCTGGAAGCCCTAGCTAGCACGATAAGATGGAAAATTGAATAAAAATTGTGTGGATTGGAAAAAATAAATAAATAAAACTGGCTCTGTTTGAGGATGATGTGATTATTTAGAAAATCCTCCTAAATCAACCAAGAAACTCACAAAATAAATCAGCGAGTCTAGCAAGATTGTAGAATGCTGAGTTAATAAACAAAGATCAAATACTGTCTTACATCTCCGCAACCAACAAGTAACATTTGAAGTTTAAGAGAAAGCTATTTAAATACTACCAAACCCAAAAGGAACACTGAGGCAAAAGTCTATCAAAATAGGCACAGAGTCTGTGCATAACAATCTTTAAACAGTGGCCACTGAGGCAAAAGTCTATCAAAATAGGCACAGAGTCTGTGCGTAACAATCTTTAAACAGTGGCCACTGAGGCAAAAGTCTATCAAAATAGGCACAGAGTCTATGCATAACAATCTTTAAACAGTGGCCACTGAGGCAAAAGTCTATCAAAATAGGCACAGAGTCTGTGCGTAACAATCTTTAAACAGTGGCCACTGAGGCAAAAGTCTATCAAAATAGGCACAGAGTCTGTGCGTAACAATCTTTAAACACTGGCCACTGAGGCAAAAGTCTATCAAAATAGGCACAGAGTCTGTGCGTAACAATCTTTAAACAGTGGCCACTGAGGCAAAAGTCTATCAAAATAGGCACAGAGTCTGTGCGTAACAATCTTTAAACAGTGGCCACTGAGGCAAAAGTCTATCAAAATAGGCACAGAGTCTGTGCGTAACAATCTTTAAACAGTGGCCACTGAGGCAAAAGTCTATCAAAATAGGCACAGAGTCTGTGCGTAACAATCTTTAAACAGTGGCCACTGAGGCAAAAGTCTATCAAAATAGGCACAGAGTCTGTGCGTAACAATCTTTAAACACTGGCCAAAAAAATCAAATAAGATCTAAATAAATGGAGGAATAATCTATGTCCATGGATAGAAAATCTCAGTAATGTTAAGATGCCATTTAAAAATTTTATTTGATCTATACATTCTACAAATTTGCAATCAAAATCCCAGCAAGCCACATTGTAGACAGTGCCAGACTGACTCTGAATTTATATGGAAAGATGAAAGACCTAAAATAGGCAAAATAATAGCAAAGAACAGAGTTGGAGGACTTACACTTCTCAATTTCAAGAGCTGGATGCTGCTACGGTACTCAGGACAGCATGTTATTGGCAAAAGAGTAGGCACAGAGGGCAGTGGAGCAGAGCAGAGTCCACAAATAAACACAAATGTAGTCCACTGATCTTAACAAAGGAGCAAAAGCAGCTCAGTAGATAAGTAATTGCCTTCGTTATCAAAAGGGGTTGGGAAAATTGGACATCCACATGCAAAAAAAAAAAAAAAAGAACGTTGGCACGGACTTTAAACCTTTCAAAAAAATTAATCCAAGCTACATCATAGTCCTAAGGGTAAAATACAAATCTTTAAGGCTTCCTGAAGAAAATACAAGATCTTGGGTTTGGTGGTATGTTTTAAAATATAATACTAATAGCCCAATTCATGAAAGAAAAACATTGTACTTTAGGAAAATGAAATGTGTGTGCCCTATAATAGATACCGTTAAAAGAATAAAAATCCGCAGTCTTGGAGCAAATATTTGCAAAACACGTATCAGACAAAGGATTTGAATCCAAAGTATATAAATCACTTCATACTCATCAATAAGAAAACAATCAACATGATTTTAAAATAGGGAGAAGATCTGAACAGGTATCTCACCAAAGAAGATATATAATTAGAACATAAGCGTATAGCAAGATGCTCAATCTCATTTGTCATCAGAGAATCGCAAATCAGAACAAAGCAGAGTAGCATCACACACCTAACAGAACGGTTAAAATGAAAAGGAGAAAAACGACGACACCAAATGCTGACGGGAATGTGGAGCAACAGGAAATCTCATTTGACGCTAATGGCAATGCAAAATGACAGACGTTTAGAAGAGAGTCTGACAGTTTCCTACAAAACTAAACACAGTCTTCTTTTTTAATTGCATTTTAGGTTTTGGGGTACATGTGCAGAACATGCAAGATAGTTGCATAGGTACACACGTGGCAGTGTGTTTTGCTGCCTTCCTCCCCTTCACCCACATTTGGCATTTCTCCCCATGCTATCCCTCCCCAGCTCCCCCCGCCCCGCACTGTCCCTCCCCTATTCCCCCCAATAGACCCCAGTGTGTAGTGCTGCCTTCCGTGTGTCCACGTGTTCTCATTGTTCAACACAGTCTTACCAAATGAGTCGGCAGTTGCAAAATACACTCTGGTCTCTGCATACAATGGAGTACTTTTCAGCGGTAAAACAAGAACTATCAAACCATGAAAGGACGTGGATGAGACTTCAATGCATAACGTTGAGTGAAAGAGGCCAGTCTGAAAGAGCTACCTGCGATTCCAGCTAGGTGACGTTCTGGAAAAGGCAAAGCTGTAGAAACGGTAACAGGATCCATGTTTGTCGGGTTTAGGGTGGAGGGCAGAGTGATGGGGAGCACATGAAGCGTAGGAGGTTTTCAGGACAATGAAGCCAGCCTGTGTGACACCGTACTGATGAGCACAAAATATTTAAGCCTTTGGTAAAGCCCATATAGCTTTATAGAGCAGAGTAAACTCTAGTTTATCCAAATTCTGCATATGTGGTGTGATGAAGTTTGTACTTTCCATATGATGACGTTTGTTCAGGGCCCCTCCCTGAGCAAGACAAGCATGGGAGTCACTGAGAATACCTAACCCCAGAAAATCCACCGAATCCCATAGTCTGGGGTGGAATTCCCAAATCTGCAACAGCAGCAGGCACCCAAGTACGGTGCAAATGCGCAAGCTGGAAACACGGGGCGGAGGGGTCGGGCACCTGGAATGTGGACGGTGCTGAGTGCTGACCCCAAGCTGGGTCCTCACTCACCCCACAGACCCCGAGCTCCACAGTGTCCCCGAACACCGCCTACCACAGGTGTGCCACCAGAACCAGGCCAAGAGCCCCTCACGAGGAGCTGCCCCCACAAGGGCACACGTGCTGGGATCAACCTGCTTCTTCCCTTCAATCAGCGAAATACCTTGTCGGAGCCCAGGCTGAACGTACCTGACTTGATTAATGTCACCATAGGCTTCTGCAAGGTGGATTCTAGGCTGGGGAGCGCGGAAAGTCAACCTCTATTTGCTATTTTTCAGGCATAAAATGCCCCTTACAAAACAAAGGCAGCTGAAGCCTGGGCGTGAGCGCAGTCAGCAGGTCCCCGGGGAGGCCGGGGCAGGGCCGGGGCGGCTCCACTTCAGTGCTTGCTCCATTTCATAAATTGATTCTCAAACGGCAATTCATTAAGTCACTTAAATTGTGCCCGTGTACCTGCAATTTAAGCAATGCTAAGGTAATCTGCTGTCAATAATCACATATATTCTATCAGGGTTTCCCTTCTGGCAAAGAGGTATATAATCCTGAAACAGCCTATTTTAGTCACTTACAGAGAATGGACACAGCCTTTTCTAGGACACGGGTCATGTGTAGACGATATTTTTGATACTGCCGGCTCATAACCGTCCCTAGAAAAGCCAAAGTAATTTACATTCTATCTAATTCAAGGGATAAAGGAGAGAAAGGACACATAAAACTGGAAATACCGACCCCGGCCTGAGAGCGGGCGGAGGACACTGCTAAACAATTCGGTTGCTAAACGCCAAACAGAGCAACCCTGGAGTCAGGTACGCTGAGCTCGCATGAGCAGGGAAGAAAGTGGCTCTCGCAGGAGAGGTCTGGGCGTGCAGTGTCTCCCTGGAGCCCTGCTGTGAACAGGAGCCCGAGGATGGGGTGATGAGGTGCGGGCGGCTCCGTGGTCCTGCAGGCGCTCCTGGGTTGTGGCTTCTCAGTTTCTTTGGCTTCCTCCTTGGGTGGGACAGCATGGGCTGGAGGTGGGCACTACTCTCGCCTTCAGTGAGCGAGGCTCTGGTGGAAGAGTTTCCCTTGCAGAGAGGCCTTGTCAGAAGAACCGAGGGCTCTGGTTGTTTCTGAGCATTTCCTTTCTCCTCTCCCAGAAGAAGCAGGAGGGGATTGTTCTCTGATCTCACTGTGAAGACCCATCAAGCTTCTTGAAGGAAAATCCACAGAAGCGTGTGAGGTTTCCCTAAGACACAACCTTGGAGGGTTTACACCTCAGACCCGTCCACATTGAGCCCACAGCAACTGGTCCAGGATGGCTCCTATTTCCAGCCCCGCACTGGGGTGCTGGCTGCTGCGGAGGGTCCTTCCTCGGTGGCAACGCTGTGACCTGTCTGTGGCTCCGACTGGGGCAGCCCGGGGCTTTGACTTCTCTGAGGGATCTAAGATGAACTGTCAATTTTCAATTCGCTCAGCTTTTCCCCCAGCAAAAAAGCTGGAGGACTTCCAAATCTCTCCTGCCGGCCAGAAGCCACAAGTCTGAATCTTGCTACCTTTAAGGGATCTTATAAAGAAGACGGAATTTCTGGCTCAGGGTGTGGCCTGAACCCCTTCCCACTTAGGGAATTGCATATAGGAAGGGGCAGGCCCTCTTCACGTTACAGGAGACTGAGAGAACAGGTGCCTTCGCTAATGCCTCCCAGGTGTGGCTTCTGACAGGTGGGTCTGCCAGGTGTGGCCCCGAAGGTGTATCTTAAAGAGGTGAGGCTTGGGCCCTGGACCCTTGGGCACTAATCGCTGGGGTTACGTCTTACACCAAGTGCCCAGGGTTTCGGGCCTCACCAGCGCACGTGCCCTGGAGCTCGCCGGGTTTCTGTCTTGACCTTCTCACCTTCTTCTCTAGCCATTTGGTCCATCCCAAGTGCTAGCTTTTGCCTGTTCAGAAAGTTCTCCTCTTCCTCAATCCAACTCAGGCGCAGTACTCTGCAAGCCAGCCCTTGATTGGCATCTACTCTTTCCTTCTTAATTTCAACTTTTATTTAGATTTGGTGGTACTTGTGCAGGTTTGTCACATGGTTATATCCCATGGACCTTTTTCTCTCCTCAGTCTTCAAAAAGTGCCACGAGTCGTGATTGGACAGCTAAGAGACGGAGGCAGCTCATTCCTTGAGCATCTATTAATGTCCAGCCCTGGCGTTGACGCCTGCAGGCTCTGAGCAGCTCGGCTTCCGGATGGCTCCATCTCCTGGGATGTGAGGAGTGGTTCACCAGGGCAGAGCCAAAGATGGCATCTTCCCAGGGCTGCAAGCACCTTAGAGAGCCCACGGGAGGAAGAGCAGAGCGGGTCACGTGTGGCCAATGGCTTTTGACACCTGTGATGAGGGCGGATAGCAGACATGGGAAGTGATTCTGACTGTTTTAATCACTGTTAGTCTGAAATCACTCCACCACAGATGGCTTGTCCACCTGCTCCAGACAGCACTAAAAACTGACCCGTCTTCCACAGGGCAATAGAGGACAAAGGTTACATCAGGAAACTCTGCTTTCCCTTGAGGGCAGTGGCATGCCCCAGCCACACCCACATTGCCCTGGCCACGTCTGGCTCCTTGCCCTGCGGCGTGCACACCATATGCTCATTAAAGGTCTTGTACTTCTTCCCACTAAGCAATGATTAGAAAACAGCAGCGGCATGTACATACTAAGCAGGAAAACACTGAAGCTGCTCCTCTCAGCTAATTGCTTCCTTGAATTCCTTACAAGTCCATGTTTCTGCCTGGTTTTAATTTATTTTTTAATTTATTATTTTTTTTAATTTTTATTTTACTTTAGGTGCATACTATACCTATATCCGGCATTTCTCCCCATGTTATCCCTCTCCACCCTTCCCACCCTCCCCACCCGCTACTGTCTCTCCCATAGCCCCCCCAACTGTCCCCAGTATATGATGCTCCTCTCCCTGAGTCTACATATTCTCATTGTTCAACACTCACCTATGAGTGAGAACAAACGGTGTTTGATTTTCTGTTCTTGTGTCAGTTTGCTGAGAATGATGGTTTCCAGATTAATCCAAGTCCCTACAAAGGACACGAACTCATCATTTTTGATGGCTGCATAGTATTCCATGGTGTATATGTACCACATTTTCTTTGTCCGGTCTAACATTGATGGGCATTTGGGCTGGTCCCAGGTTTTTGCTGTTGTACACTGGGCTGCAATGAATATGCATGTGCATGTGTCTTTATAGTGGAACGATTTATAGTTCTTTGGGTATATACCCAGTAATGGGATTGCTGGGTCAAATGGAATTTCTATTTCTAGATCTTTGAGAAATGGCCACACTGTCTTCCACAATGGTTGAACTAGTTTACACTCCCACCAACAGTGTAAAAGTGTTCCTATTTCTCCACATCCTCTCCAGCATCTATTGTCTCCAGATTTTTTAATGATCGCCATTCTAACTGGCGTGAGATGCTTTCTCAATGTGGTTTTGATTTGCATCTCTCTGATGACCAGTGATGATGAGCATTTTTTCATATGATTGTTGGCCTCATATATGTCTTCTTTTAAAAAGTGTCTGTTCATATCCTTCAATCACTTTTGAATGGGGTTGTTTTTTTCTTGTAAATCTGTTTTAGTTCTTTGTAGATTCTGGATATCAGCCCTTTGTCAGGTGGGTGGACTGCAAAAATTTTTTCCCATTCTGTTGGTTGCCAATTCACTCTAATGATTGTTTCTTTTGCTGCTCAGAAGCTCTGAATTTTAATTAAATCCCAGTTGTCTATCTTGGCCTCTATTGCCATTGCTTTTGGTATTTTAGTCATGAGGTCCTTGCCTAATATATGCTTGACTTTTGTGAGCCCTTGTACCTTTAATCATTGGCATTAACAAGGTGCATTTCAAATTACTAAGAGAAACCTCATTAAGAACCAGAACCACATCTGTAACTTCTCCTGGGTTTCTGCCCTCCCTGTGTAAAATACCACGAAGATGACATCCCACTGCAGGGTCCGCGGAGCTCCCACCCAGCACTAAGGTGCTGTTCGTGGCCTGGAGAGAGCTGCACAGGGAAATCCTGATGTGCGAATCGGCTGCTGAGCTGGGCTAAGGTGACGCAGCTGTAAGCCCAGACCTGCGCCTCCGCCGGCCCTCCAAGCCCTGCTCACAGGTCCACAGAGGCCCAAAAGTGTGCTGGAGGTGACATGTGAAGCCACATGCCCGGTCCCCACCCACCCACCGTGGGTTACCTACCTGCTCCTGACTTGTTTTTGACTCTAGTGCACCTTGGCATGGTAAACAACATTTATATATAAAAAGTCCCTGATTTATTTATTTTCATTGAAGTAGACAAAGGAATAGACAGTCTGCATTCATTCCACAGTCCCATAACCTCTGGTGTTCTAAAATGCCCATCTGGGTGGTGCTTTTCCGATATTCTGATCCCTAACTGCTGAGAAGCAGTTGTGTGACCGTTTGAGCTGGAGTCAAGGGCGGCAGACACAGGTGGATGGAAGGAAAACGCGAAAGGGTGGGAGTGGTTATCTGTGGAGAAATATTCTGTGACACTAGCGATATTTTTAGTTGCTTTTTCCTTCCACTCCTTTCCAAGTTTTCTTCAGTGAGTTACTTCAGAATTACTGTAGAACAATCATCTTTTGCCATGACATTTTCTTTTCAAATGAGTTTTCTTTTGAAAACAGCCTATTGTTACGTGCAAAATAAATATTTCTTGGTCCAACTACGTCGAATCTAGTTTTATGTGCTAAGGAGTTTCAGAGACTTTCTCTTAAGACTACAGCGTTGGCCAATCTGCCCCCATCCCAAAGGCTTCATCTGAGTTCCTGAAAAAATGCTGCTGGCTTTGATGAGGCATATCTAACTTTATACATATGTAACTAATACTTAGGCAGGAGTGTAAAGGCCTCAGTTTCACTTTCTCTGACTATATGTTTTTGAAAAACCTCAGGACGGGCGCAGTGGCTCATGCCTGTAATCCCAGCACTTTGGGAGGCTGAGACGGGCAGATCATGAGATCAGAAGTTTGAGACCATCTGAGCCCACATGGTGAAACCCCGTCTCTACTAAAATATAAAAAATTAGCCGGGCATGGTGGTGCCCACCTGTAGTCCCAGCTACTCAGGAATCTGAGGCAGGAGAATCACTTGAATCCAGGAAGCAGAGGTTGCAGTGAGTCAAGATTGTGCCACTGCACTCTGGCCTGGAGACAGAGCAAGTCTCCGCTCCATCTCAAAAAAAAAAAAAAAAAACCTCAGAGTTTCTGTAATTTATTAAAATATGAATTATCAATGTGCCCTTCCCCACATTTTCCCATGACCTACTCCAGGAAAGGCTTCAGCAAGGGGTGCTTCCTGTGTTTTCACTTTGGTCACCAAAATTAAGAGGGCAGGCATGCCCATGGGCCATTGACACCATCCTTCTGTAAGAAGGGAGGGAGTGTGGCCTCCTGGAATGGCCCGGCCTCTGTCTCCTGTGTGGTCTGGGGCGGGGCGATCATCCTCTGTGGCCTCCTTTTCCTTACTGTCATATGTTTGCGGCAGAATTTTGTGAGGTGGTACTAGATGTGGTGCACTGGCCCCCAGCATAGAGCCGGGCACACGGCCAGCACACAGCATATATCCCACCATGGCGGGAGCCTTTTCCTCCAGGCAGGGACAGGTAAACACTGCCCAAATGGAGGGCTCAGAAATGCAGGGTTGTTGATGTGGACGGTGGAGGACTGCACTGTTCCCTCCAGCTCACCTGCAGCAGTCGCAGTGGGTCTACTGGAGGCACTGGCCTGGAAACGCGAGTCCACAGCTGCATGGAGCATTCAGATGGAGGAAGAAGCCCCAGCATCTTCTCGGGACTTTACTGCATTTTGGCATGTGCACTCATCATGAGCTAAAGAACAATAAAGTGAGACCAAAGCACCAGGGTCTTCCACTGGGGCTGGTGTCTCTACACTGTGGGGCCCAGAGCTCCTACTTCAGGGCGGTAGAGGGGTTCGAGGTTCCTGGAGTAGAGCTCCCAAGCTCCCAGGAAGTGAGTATTTCTGTCCCCCTCCCCAGGAGACCCACCCCTCAGAAAGGGCAAATTTGGAAGGAAGGACGGCCCCGCACCACGAGGCGACCACAGGCACAGAGAGAACCCTCGGAATTATTCAGGGCTGATCTTCGGGACAGCATGGCCAGTGTTATCAAAACCTGGGCTCTACAATCAAACAGTTCAGACTGCCTCCAACAGTACCAGGCTCCTGAGCTTGGCAAGTCACCGACTCCAGCCTCCTTTTCCTAGGGTGCAAAGAGGGCATCCCAGCACGACCCCTCCCTCCGGTTGTCAGACACAGCCCAGCACACATGAATCATTGTCGCTGGAAAGCAAGACTCCTTGGACGTAGCCAAATGGCCTAAGCGTGTGCCCAGCCACGGGATTTAGATGCTTTGTGTCAACACTCTGCCATATGCTGACCTCAAGCCTTTTCATCCAATTTTGCCGCAACTGCTGAATCTGGGACCGCAGAGAGGGTGTGGCAATCGCTGGGAGTGCAGGACGCTCGCACCAGGGAATCAGAAACGCTCCACAGGCACCGTCTCTGGACTTTGTCTAAGGGGTGGATGTGGGGCAAAGAGAGTGATGAGATCTTATTTACAGGACAAATCCCTGAATTACTCAGAATATTAGAAAAATACTCAAGGGTTAACCAAGTTAACCTTTTACAAGAGGATGCATTTCGAAAGATACTGAAGCATACTTAGATTTTGCGCCTGTTAAGGGCAAATCTATGAAAATATTCCCCTCTCTTCTTCATGACTTTATTCCTTCTTTCTTCCTGACTTCAGAAGCCTCGTGATGCACATTCTGCTGCCTCCCTCCGGTTTTCTGCTTTTAACTCTCACAGTCCTTTCCTGAGCGTGGAAATAATTCTCTCCCCTTTTCTTCACCGTCTTGTCCCTACAAACTGGCTTGAATAGAGGAGTCATTATCAGGCCCACAATGGGTCCAGACAGCCTCAGTCAAGACACTGTGCAGATGAAATATTGATCCATCCTCGATGAGTGAGAGTGCTCCCGTGGAAAGGGTGCCCCGAAGTTAATGGGGCCGCCCAGGCATGCCGCAGACGAGGCATTCAGCAGCGGAGTCCAGCCTTCCCATGACAATCACTCCCCACAACAATAAACGTCAGGACTGTGTATTTATTGACCACAGCCATTGGCCGTCTGTGCGCTACACATTGAAAATTCATTTTACAAATCAGCACCCCAGGTAGACTATTTGCTTTCTTCCAGGGAACGCAGAGAATTAACCCTGGATTTGCCACCTGCCCTGGTGTGTCAAGCTCTGCACCAGGAACACAGGTCCTGGGGGTCACTCCTGCTGGGCACGGGGTGCCCCAAGCTGGGGAAGCACTTCCGGAGCCTCCAGCACAGGCCAGTGGCTGGGAAGGAGGAAGGAGGATGCTGAGGAGCCGTCGCAGGCCCTGCGCTCCAGCTGAGGCACTCTGAGCTGTGTAGGCAGCAGAAGCCACACCTGCTGGGACAGGTGACTGCTCAACCTCCCTCGCACCCCCTGCCTGCATAGCCAAGGACAGCAAACCACCTCTGAACCCACTTGTCTCTGGAGCTCGGCTTGAAGATGAATACATTTAATATTTTTGATGGATACGTTTAACATGCCGACACCCGGAAGCTCGTCCAGTCCTTAGCTATTCAGCTGCTCTCCGGAGGAAAGAAACTGAGTGTCAACCACAGTGCCTGTGACAGGCGGTGCTTGAGGGGAGCTGGCTGGGGGCTCCCCAGGAAGCTGCAGGAGGATCCTCAACACCAAAGTGACAGTTTCAAATGGCTGCATCTTCAAAGGTCTCTTGCCCCAGAGAGGGCATCGCCGGCAGCAGAGGGTCCAGGGTCCCCAGACCAGCACAGCTTCCACATGCTAAGGCCTCCCTGAAGTCTCATGGAGGGCTCCTGGTGATCAGGAGTCTCTGATGCCAACTCAGTGCCCCTCAAGGCTGCCTCTCAATCACAGAAGAAAATGGGGAGCCCAGAAGGAGAGAGGTGCCACATGAGGCAGGAGCCAAGTGAAGCCTTCTCGGGGAGGCCAGATCGTGGCTGGTAGGAGCTTCCCCAAAGTCCTAATGGTGGCAGTGGCTTCCAGGAAGCTCTGGGTGATGAAGTTGAAATTCTCAGTGGTGGTTTCACTGACACAGCTGCCTATGTCCAGTTTCCTACGTTGAAGCCCCTCAGGCTGCATCTGCTCCTCTGCCAGAACCCTGGCAGATCCATCAGGTTTGTGAGGAGAAGATTTAATTTAGTTCTGGGTCCAAGTCACATTTTTATTGCAAAATTAAATGTCATTTCATGCATTATGCACGTGGCAGAGTATTGTGCCGAACAGATACCACGCCTCTGAGCAGCTTGGGGTGGTGCCTCCACCTCAGAAGTGCAAACAGAGAGATACCCAAGCCCGGAGCCACCTCACCTGCAAGGGCCACAGGCACATCTGGGTCCCTGAGGAGCAGCCAGACTCAGGGGCTTCTGCGGTGAGTTGGGGTTTGTTATGTCCCAAAGGTGAAGACACTTGAGCTGGGGCAGGTACTGGGGCCCCCCGTGTCCCAGGTAGCTCCACACCTAGACAAGACCACAGGACAAAGGTACCTTGGAACACCTTTTGGCCACACCCACAAAGAATGTGTCATCACTGCTGGCTGTGAATCCTTTTCTTAGAAGTACACCAGAAAACCTCCAGGCCAGGAGGCTGCCTTCTCTCAGGTAGGACTTGGTCAATGAAAGGGATGACGGAGTGGGAGGAAGCCAGGTTCCTCCAGGAGCAGTTTTGTGACATGGGGAGGCCAAACTACACTCAGAGCCTGTGGTTTGTTGCAGGGCCAAAGTGGTGGCTGGTGGCTTTTTCTCAAGTCCCTCATGGAGCCAGGGCTTGGTCTCCATACGAGAACCAGGACTGCCCCTTCCCTGACGTGCTCTCAAGGGTGCCACAGCCCAGGAGAGGAGTTCTTGAGGGAGTGTCAACAGTGAATCCCAAAACTCAGACACTGATGGGACCAGCAGCCAGTATCGCTGAGTGGCTGTGCTGCAACCCACCACGGTCAGCAGAAGACACGTCACCCTCTTCCTACCAAATCCCCACCATGGTCAGCAGAAGACCCTTCACCCACTTCCTACCAAATCCCCACGATGGTCAGCAGAAGACACGTCACCCTCTTCCTACCAAATCCCCACCATGGTCAGCAGAAGACCCTTCACCCACTTCCTACCAAATCCCCACGATGGTCAGCAGAAGACACGTCACCCTCTTCCTACCAAATCCCCACGATGGTCAGCAGAAGACCCTTCACCCACTTCCTACCAAATCCCCACGATGGTCAGCAGAAGACACGTCACCCTCTTCCTACCAAATCCCCACCATGGTCAGCAGAAGACACGTCACCCTCTTCCTACCAAATCCCCACCATGGTCAGCAGAAGACACGTCACCCTCTTTCTACCAAATCCCCACCATGGTCAGCAGAAGACACGTCACCCTCTTCCTACCAAATCCCCACCATGGTCAGCAGAAGACACGTCACCCTCTTCCTACCAAATCCCCACCATGGTCAGCAGAAGACACGTCACCCTCTTCCTACCAAATCCCCACCATGGTCAGCAGAAGACACGTCACCCTCTTCCTACCAAATCCCCACCACGGTCAGCAGAAGACACGTCACCCTCTTCCTACCAAATCCCCACCACGGTCAGCAGAAGACACGTCACCCTCTTCCTACCAAATCCCCACGATGGTCAGCGGGAGGACCCTTCACCCTCCTCCTTCCAAATCCCCACGATGGTCAGCAGAAGACACGTCACCCTCTTCCTACCAAATCCCCACCATGGTCAGCAGAAGACACGTCACCCTCTTCCTACCAAATCCCCACCATGGTCAGCAGAAGACACGTCACCCTCTTTCTACCAAATCCCCACCATGGTCAGCAGAAGACACGTCACCCTCTTCCTACCAAATCCCCACCATGGTCAGCAGAAGACACGTCACCCTCTTCCTACCAAATCCCCACCATGGTCAGCAGAAGACACGTCACCCTCTTCCTACCAAATCCCCACCATGGTCAGCAGAAGACACGTCACCCTCTTCCTACCAAATCCCCACCACGGTCAGCAGAAGACACGTCACCCTCTTCCTACCAAATCCCCACCACGGTCAGCAGAAGACACGTCACCCTCTTCCTACCAAATCCCCACGATGGTCAGCGGGAGGACCCTTCACCCTCCTCCTTCCAAATCCCCACGATGGTCAGCAGAAGACACGTCACCCACTTCCTTCCAAATCCCCACGATGGTCAGCAGAAGACACATCACCCTCTTCCTACCCCCACGATGGTCAGCAGAAGACACGTCACCCACTTCCTACCAAATCCCCACCATGGTCAGCAGAAGACACGTCACCCACTCCCTACCAAATCCCCACGATGGTCAGCAGAAGACACGTCACCCACTCCCTACCAAATCCCCACGATGGTCAGCAGAAGACACGTCACCCACTTCCTACCAAATCCCCACCATGGTCAGCAGAAGACACGTCACCCACTTCCTACCAAATCCCCACCATGGTCAGCAGAAGACACATCACCCACTTCCTACCAAATCCCCACCATGGTCAGCAGAAGACACGTCACCCACTTCCTACCAAATCCCCACGATGGTCAGCAGAAGACACGTCACCCACTTCCTACCAAATCCCCACGATGGTCAGCAGAAGACACGTCACCCACTTCCTACCAAATCCCCACGATGGTCAACAGAAGACACGTCACCCACTTCCTACCAAATTCCCACGATGGTCAGCAGAAGACACGTCACCCACTTCCTACCAAATCCCCACGATGGTCAGCAGAAGACACGTCACCCTCTTCCTACCAAATCCCCACGATGGTCAGCAGAAGACACATCACCCTCTTCCTACCAAATCCCCACGATGGTCAGCAGAAGACCCTTCACCCTCCTCCTTCCAAATCCCCATGATGGTCAGCAGAAGACCCTTCACCCTCTTTCTTCCAAATCCCCACGATGGTCAGCAGAAGACCCTTCACCCACTTCCTACCAAATCCCCACGATGGTCAGCAGAAGACACGTCACCCTCTTCCTACCAAATCCCCACCATGGTCAGCAGAAGACCCTTCACCCACTTCCTACCAAATCCCCACGATGGTCAGCAGAAGACACGTCACCCTCTTCCTACCAAATCCCCACGATGGTCAGCAGAAGACCCTTCACCCACTTCCTACCAAATCCCCACGATGGTCAGCAGAAGACCTTTCACCCACTTCCTACCAAATCCCCACGATGGTCAGCAGAAGACCCTTCACCCACTTCCTACCAAATCCCCACGATGATCAGTGGGAGGACCCTTCACCCTCTTCCTTCCAAATCCCGACGGATGATCAGTGGGAGGACGCTTCACCCTCTTCCTTCCAAATCCCCACGGATGGTCAGCGGGAGGACCCTTCACCCTCTTCCCCCAAATTCCCACGGATGGTCAGCGGGAGGACCCTTCACCCTCTTCCTCCCAAATTCCCATGGATGGTCAGCGGGAGGACGCTTCACCCTCTTCCTTCCAAATCCCCACGGATGGTCAGTGGAAGGATGCTTCTTCTGTTCCCGCCAACACTCTGTCTATTGGAAGTATATTTGGTTCTACATTTTCAACATTTTCTCTTACAAAGGAGATAAAACTTAAAATTTTATTTATAAATTAGATAATTCTAATGGTTTATATATCAAAGGTTATAAGTAAATCAGCTTATAGATCAGAAGCTATAAAATACTCTGGAAAATTAGTAAGAATTGGAAAATTGGAGAAAAATAATTTAATGATGCCTCAGGAGAATTTCCAATAAAAGGAGGATGATTTTCCCATGGGCTACGAGTTATCACATGATCACCTGTACAACCACACCTGACCTTACCCGCTCCAGCTGATACTAGCGTGTGAGACTTTAATGTGAAACATGCCTGGGGCACTGGGGAGGAGGAAGCACTTGGGTTTCCGGCGTTTTCCTGCTTTGGCAACTGGGAGGAAAGGGCATGGTGAGACAGATGAAGTGCTGTTTATTCTGCTGGTCAGTGCATCCTCAGTCCTGGAACAGGGTGCTTGAGAACAAGAACTCCATGAATAGTCACTGGATGACTAGATGGATAGATGGGTGGGTAGATGAATGGATGGGTGGATAGTGGATGGATGGGTGGCTACAAGGATGGGTGGGTGGATGGATGAATAATGGATGGATGGGTGGACGGATGAGTGGCTGGATGAATTGGTGAATGGATGGGTTGTGGATGGATGGGTGGGTAGGTGAATGGATGGATGGGTAGATGGATGGATGGGTGGATGGATGAGTGGATGGATGAATGAATGAGTAGATGTGTGGGTGAACGGACATATGGATGGATGTATGGGTGGATGGGTGGATGGATGGTGGATGAATGAATGGGTGGATGCATAGATGGTGGATGTGTGGGTAAATGGGTGGGTGAATGGATGGGTGGATGAGTATGTGGATGCATAGATGGATGGGTAGGTGGATGAGTGGGTGGACAGATGGATGGGTGGGTAGATAAATAGATCAATCAATCAATGGATGAATATCACACCCCCTAACCTCAAGTTTGCCAGAAAACTTGTATACAGGAACTATTCCATGTCCCATTTCTCATCTGAAGTCCTTGTGTCCTCCTGACTAGAATTCACCTGCACAACACAAGCACCACTCCCAGAGCCTGACTAATCACAAGGTATGATTTAAAACTCCGTGGAGTCAGCCATGACCACAGAATCCTTCACATAACTGAGTCTGGAAGACTTGGAGGAAGAGTTGATGAAACGGTGGAAAGGCAGTGCCTGTGCTGTTCGAAGTCCAGTCTACACCTGCTGGCCTGGCGTCGACCGTGATGCTTGTGAATAACTGATGCTTACGAAGATGCTTTTAGGATCCAGCCATTTGTCTGTGAAGGAGCTGATGTTAATTAAGTTGCCCTAAACCTGCAGTTTGTCAGAGCCTCCCACAGACAGACACTCGGCCAGGCCACTTCACAGGTGACCCATGGTCCTGAACCTGGGAATACTGTCCTTTTTCTAGAGACAGGTCCAGTGTGCCTTGCACGGCATCTCCTGACCTTCTAAACTTACTCTCTGGAGTCCAGCTTTCTTATCCATAAACCAGTGAAAATATAACCTAATTTACAGTGTGATTATTGGGATTAAAAAAGATCCCTGAGGTCACTGGAGCCAACGGGTATTCAACAGCTCTTCATTGCCTCCCTTCCTCCGTTTCTACCTTCTTTTCTTTTCTTTTGAGTGCATAAATTGTTGAGTGAATGATTGGGCAGATGAATGTGTGGATTCTATTCTTCCTTCATCCCTTCCTCCCTTCCTTTCGTTACTCGTGTTTAACCTCAGATTAAAATACAATGAAAATATACTGTTTTCGCTTTAACTATGGTAAGTCAAGAGAAGGAAAGAAGGCAGTTTCAGACACCTGATGTTCCATCAGAGCCAGAAGGACTTGGAAGGAAATGTCTGGTGTTCTCTGACCGAGTCTTTGAGAGTTACCAAGGCCCAGGGCCTGGCTTGTGTGTTTAAGCTTTCTCTGTAACAGCTGCCTTATGAAGGGTATTATTTGGGGTATTCTGGACTGAAATCTGTCTCTTCAAAATTGATATGTTGAAGTCCTAACACCTAGTACCTCAGAATGTGACTGTTTTTGGAAATAAGGTCTTTGAAGAAGTGCTTAAGTTTAAATCAGGACACTAAGGTGGGTCCTAATTGAACATGACTGGTGTCCACATTAGAACAGAGAATTGGGACATGGACATGCACACAGGAGAGACAAGACCAGGTGGGGTTGAAAGAGAAGACGGCTGTCCCTAAGACAAGGAGAGAGGCTGGAACAGAGTCTCCCTGCTGGTCCTCAGAAGGAACCAAGCTTGCTGGTGCCTGGACCTCAGATTCCCACCTCCAGACTGTGAGCCATACATTTCTGTTGTTCAAGCTGCCCAGACTTTGATATGGCAGCCCCAGAAAATGAACGCACAGAGTGTCAGCACGGAGACCCCATGGAAAGGGCGACAGTCACAAACGCAGCTGGCCAAGTCCGAACAGCAGTGATTCTGCCAGGGCCCCTTGCCAAGCAGGTGCTGAGGACCTCAGGTAGCCCCCAGGATCTGGTCTGCATGGGCAAAAAGCCTGCTGTGGGCTCCATGTTGCCTGCACATTTCTATTTAGGAGGCCATGTGTTCTTGGAAAAAAATCACCGGTGCTTAGTACTACGGAGGTCCTGGACAGTCACGTGATGGTGACTGGTCCCCGAAGAAACAGAAGTTCCGGGAAATATTGCCCCACTCCTCCTTCTGGAAGCGTATTGGTGGACACACCATTTTCCTGTGAAATTACAGAAGGAGATACACATGCCATCCTCTGAAGGACACCTGAACCACTCGACCCCTCCACATCCTAATTTCTCCTCCACGAAGGTCAAGATTGTGCCTTTTCAGACCGAGCACTCGGCCAGGAAGAAACTGACCCCCACCACCAAGTGAGACGTGCTGAGCAGCGGCAGCAGGGGAGATGAGAGCACGTGCTGTCCACGGGGTTGGCTACAGGACGCAGGCCTGACGGCCTAACATGGAACCAGCACCGGTGATGTTATTGAAAGTCAACAAAGCCACAGTGGGATTTTTGTTGTTGTTGTTCAAAACTCAGTTTTTAGCCTACCTCACCTGCCTGCTCATGGAAACACTGGAGAACCCTTCCAAGAACAGAGGCAACTACACCTTGGCCCAGCCGGGAAGGACCAGGACCGTGTGCCAGAGCTGGCTTTGGGCTCAAACTGCGCTGGCGGGAAAGCGGAGCCCGCCCCTGCCCGCCCGTGCAGCACTGGATGATGTTAGCTTCCTGTGCTCTGGGGAGTGCCGCGGGGTTTCAGGGAATGTCGCGTGGGAAGCCCCTGGATGGAGGAGGCTCTCCAGGGACGGTAGCCTTGGATCCATGGATGGTTTAGGTAGAGAAGAGTCGAGTTGATTTTTACCGAATTGAACTGGGACTGAGTCATTCAGTCCCTTAGATGAGCAGTGATGAGAATACCATACGCATGTACAGGCACACACATGTACGCACCCAAAATGTACAGGGGTGTTCACTGGGCGAATCCATTGCACTGCCCCCTTAGTCAAAACCAAAAACGGCAATCTCTGCTTACTGTTTCCCCCAGTGCTAAGTCTCAGGGCTTGGGGTTCCCTACATTTTATTAGCAGGACCCACAGCTGTCCTCTGGGAAAGGTGTAATATCAGCAGCGAAGGGGCTGTGGAAGCTGAGCAGGCCGTGACGTGTCCACACAGATGCCTGAAATCTTGTCCTCCCATCAAAGCACGAGGGCATTGAACATCCAGGCTGGACTTCCAGGAGACAAATGGGCCCCTGGCCATTTTAACACTCCCAGAAAACTGCAGAGAAGTGGGCTATTGCTATGGCTGCGTGTTAAGGTCAGTGCAGTTATTTAAAGTCACTATGGTAAACACTATAACCAAAAGCTACCAACTGTCCAATGCAAGGAGCGGTTCTTCAGGACTCATTTTGCCCACACCACATACAGATCCCCTTCAATCTTTTCGCTGCTGTAATTTCAAATTTGGACACACACACCTCTACAGCACATTTCAAGAACCAGACCGTTTTTTAAATTAATTTTTAATAATGTGTAATAATCCGAGCGGCCCTGGTCTGTGTGCAGAATTAGAATCCTCTGATAGGAAAAGAAATATTTGTGCAGAGCCTTATGAGCAGAGCTGGCCCGAGGCTTCCCAGGGCTGATTGAGAAACTCAGCGCCACGCTGCTTAACCCCCTCCCTGCCGCTTCCCACCCGCCCGCCTCTGCCCACACAGGGAGTCACTTCAGCTTTATTACATAGACAAAGACCGAGGAGGAGAAGAGGCTTGCTGATTGCACAAGAAGGACTCTTTGAAATTGAACATGGGCTTTATTTAAAACTGCCTGGAGATCATGAGGTCAGAGCTGAACACATTTATCCCACCAGGCCCAAAGCCTCAGGGTCCCCCACAATTATGAAAGGGAGCCCCGATCTGCACGCCCCCTGCCCCTACTCAGAAGAGGCCAGGAGGAGACTTGGTGGCCGGCAGTGCCTTGCCTCCCCTCTGGCCTCCTGGGATTCACAGGTGGACGTGGCATCAGCGGCTGGATCACAGGTAGTAGAGAGCATCAGCAGCGGCCTGAGCTCCCCAGATAAAGAGCTTCATGAGGTTGCCACAAGCGCCCATCCACCTGAAACCCAGCCTCGGCGGACCTGGGCGCATCTGAGTCTCTGCAAACTCTGCCGTGTGGGAGGGCATGTCCTGCCGGCTGTTGAGGTGCCTGAGACTCTCCTGCCCTTGTCCTGCCGATGATAATTCCATCTATTCATGATTTCCAGCGACCTGCAAACACGGTGTGTCACTCAAAGATGTTCTTCCCAAAACCAGGTTGAAAAGAAATTCATTTCCAGCCTCTATTCCCCATGGGAAAAATCAGACCTAAAACCAGAACTCTGAAGTTTCAAAAGAACTGAGTCCTGGAAGAATGGAAGTAGCTGCTGCGGGAGACGTACTTTGCTGTTCAGCTGTAAATCCAAAGCCCTTCAGAGCCGCAGCGTCCGCGCGTGCCGGGCACGACTTCACTACCACAACCTCGGGGTGGGGCGGGGTGGGTTATTAAAATGATCACGCTTCTTAGTGAAAGTCTAAAACAAAAACCTGTCGGTGGCCTTTGTCTGTTGACTGTCATCTGTCCTTTGGAGCAGATGACATGACACTTTTTGTTCACCACCACCACCGTCAATGGTCCCACTGTATCTAAAGTTTGCCAAATAGCCAATTGTTCTAAAACAGCAGCTATTCTTTGTCACAACCGGAATTAAAACCCACGTAACTGTGGGAATGGATCAGTGTGACCCTCTCTCCTGAAGGAGAGAGGCCACGTGGCATCTGGCCCCACCTGTTCTGGGTGCGGGTGACACGCCCCTGCTGGCCTCTGGGCAGACCCAGGACAGGTGCACTGAGGCGTTCTGAGGTGAGGGTGGGTCTTGCCATCAGAGTTGGTGAAGCCCCAGAGTGTCGGGCAGTTGCAGATGCCACTGGTCTGTTCGCCACCCATGACAAAGAAGGAAGAGCTGGCTGGGCCGCTGGCCGCTACCTTACCTTACAGCCAATCACCTTTTTACTCAGTCTCTCTCTTACTACTCAAGTGTCTGATTATTAACTAAGAAAATGATCTTCAAGGAGTGTGTGGCTCCACCTCCTCTGGGGTGTGTTGTCTACACCGTCTGAAGGAGTGTGTGGCTCCACCTCCTCTGGGGTCTGTTGTCTACACCGTCTGAAGGCGTGTGTGGCTCCACCTCCTCTGGGGTGTGTTGTCTACACCGTCTGAAGGCGTATGTGGCTCCACCTCCTCTGGGGTCTGTTGTCTACACCGTCTGAAGGCGTATGTGGCTCCACCTCCTCTGGGGTCTGTTGTCTACACCGTCTGAAGGCGTATGTGGCTCCACCTCCTCTGGGGTCTGTTGTCTACACCGTCTGAAGGAGTGTGTGGCTCCACCTCCTCTGGGGTGTGTTGTCTACACCGTCTGAAGGAGTGTGTGGCTCCACCTCCTCTGGGGTGTGTTGTCTACACCGTCTGAAGGCGTATGTGGCTCCACCTCCTCTGAGGTCTGTTGTCTACACCGTCTGAAGGAGTGTGGCTCCACCTCCTCTGGGGTGTGTTGTCTACACTGTATGAAGGCGTGTGTGGCTCCACCTCCTCTGGGGTGTGTTGTCTACACCGTCTGAAGGCGTGTGTGGCTCCACCTCCTCTGGGGTGTGTTGTCTACACCGTCTGAAGGCGTATGTGGCTCCACCTCCTCTGAGGTCTGTTGTCTACACTGTCTGAAGTCGTATGTGGCTCCACCTCCTCTGGGGTCTGTTGTCTACACCGTCTGAAGGCGTGTGTGGCTCCACCTCCTCTGGGGTGTGTTGTCTACACCGTCTGAAGGCGTGTGTGGCTCCACCTCCTCTGGGGTGTGTTGTCTACACCGTCTGAAGGCGTGTGTGGCTCCACCTCCTCTGAGGTCTGTTGTCTACACCGTCTGAAGGCGTGTGTGGCTCCACCTCCTCTGGGGTGTGTTGTCTACACCGTCTGAAGGCGTGTGTGGCTCCACCTCCTCTGGGGTGTGTTGTCTACACTGTCTGAAGTCGTATGTGGCTCCACCTCCTCTGGGGTCTGTTGTCTACACCGTCTGAAGGCGTGTGTGGCTCCATCTCCTCTGAGGTCTGTTGTCTACACTGTCTGAAGTCGTATGTGGCTCCACCTCCTCTGGGGTCTGTTGTCTACACCGTCTGAAGGCGTATGTGGCTCCACCTCCTCTGAGGTCTGTTGTCTACACTGTCTGAAGTCGTATGTGGCTCCATCTCCTCTGGGGTCTGTTGTCTACACCGTCTGAAGGCGTGTGTGGCTCCACCTCCTCTGGGGTGTGTTGTCTACACCGTCTGAAGGCGTGTGTGGCTCCACCTCCTCTGGGGTGTGTTGTCTACACCGTCTGAAGGCGTATGTGGCTCCACCTCCTCTGAGGTCTGTTGTCTACACTGTCTGAAGTCGTATGTGGCTCCACCTCCTCTGAGGTCTGTTGTCTACACTGTCTGAAGTCGTATGTGGCTCCACCTCCTCTGGGGTCTGTTGTCTACACCGTCTGAAGGCGTGTGTGGCTCCACCTCCTCTGGGGTGTGTTGTCTACACCGTCTGAAGGCGTATGTGGCTCCACCTCCTCTGAGGTCTGTTGTCTACACTGTCTGAAGTCGTATGTGGCTCCACCTCCTCTGGGGTCTGTTGTCTACACCGTCTGAAGGCGTGTGTGGCTCCATCTCCTCTGGGGTGTGTTGTCTACACCATTTGATGCTTTCCCGGCATGCATTTTCCTGTGTAGCCATGAGCTTGTGGGAGCCTCTGGTCCTCAGCCACTGTGACACTGAGTCACTCTGCAGGGACCCTGCCCTCACCCACTCCTTGGCATCTCGAAGCCACACTATGCCCACAAAAGCCCCCGAGCCTGCCTCACCAAAGACGGCAAAACATCTGTGCTGAGGAACCCGCTTCCTAGTGAATCGAGCCACTTTGGAGAAGGATGGTGCGGCACCATGTGTTTGGAGAGGCCGATGCTGGCATTTTAGCCTGGTCTTTAACTCTGCGACGGAGCCCCCTTGCCCTCCTCCCAGGTCCCAGTGAGTTCCCATGCAGACAGTGCCCGGTCCATACCGATCCACTCCTGTGCCTACTGCAGAGTCAAAGCATGGCAGTGGGCAAGCTGCCCCTCGGAGCCTGTGGCCACCCAACCTGGGGCCCTAAATACCCCGTTCCCCTCATGCTCAGCTCCCAGTCCCTACACCTGCTGGTCTCGCTCACCTCACTGCAGAAGCACCCGAGGGCAGCAGGCCTTCCTGGGCAGCTGTCCTAGGTCAGCCTTTGCACTGAGACCGGCCCCTCCCCTTCCTGGTTCCAGAGTCTGAAGTGGAGTCTAGGCTGAGCCTGGGGAGGGGTGGGCAGCTCCCAGGTACTTGCCTGCGACCCAGGTGTTTTCAAGTAAGTGAAGACACAGAGCTATGGGATACCCCCAGGAAGGGGGCCGGCTGGAAGGTCAGCACTGCAGTCTGCAGGTGAGAACGTGCACCTGCCGAGACACGACGTCACCATCCTGGGCCCCCGCCTTTGCCCCGGGGAACCTGTGTCAGAGCAGCCTACCCCCCTCCACCCCGTGGCTTCGGACCCCGCACCACTGCAGAGCTGCCTGTGAGGACACAGTGGGACTAATGAACCATACCACAGTGCCCTGGCAAGAAAGCAGGTGGCATCCCACGAGGGAGCCGGGGGCTTAGCCTGCTGCCAAGCTGGGGCAGGGCAGGAAACCCCTTTGGATAGGAAAAGCCCCACCTGGAAGCCAGGCCCAGCAGGAATCCATGTCCACCTAAGGCCTGAGGGCCAGAGGGAGAGTCCTCGGCAGAGCAGGGAGAATGCACCTGCAGGAAGAGTTCAGGCTGCACACCTGGCCCCTCTCTGTCCACCCTCCAGCCTCTGCACCTCCTCACTGGGGATGGACACCTGGCCCCTCTCTGCCCACCCTCCAGCCTCTGCACCTCCTCACTGGGGATGGACACCTGGTCCCTCTCTGCCCACCCTCCAGCCTCTGCACCTCCTCACTGGGGATGGACACCTGGTCCCTCTCTGCCCACCCTCCAGCCTCTGCACCTCCTCACTGGGGATGGACACCTGGCCCCTCTCTGCCCACCCTCCAGCCTCTGCACCTCCTCACTGGGGATGGACACCTGGCCCCTCTCTGCCCACCCTCCAGCCTCTCCGCCTCCTCACCAGCTAGACCTGACCAGAAAGCAGAGGACCAGAAGGGTGGTGGAGCAGCCTCTTTAGGTACCTGGTGGACAAGGGAAGATGGAAGTGCTCCCCGTCCAGAGGCTGATGAGAGCCAGCCCTGAGGAAGGCTTTCTCTCTCACTGCCAGGGACAGACCCTGAGCACTTAGGGCCTTACCTGAAGCAACAGGGGATCTCAATGTGCTCACAGCCGTCTTTGAAATACCTGTTTAAAGGCTTTATAATCATCCAAAGTTTTATTTAAGTGTAACCAACTCAAGGAAATGTGGTGTGAAGCAGGAAGAACCAGCCACTTGTAAATAGCACTGTGGCCCCACATGAAAATGGGGTCTCCAGAGACCTAGATGCAAACACCGAGTTCTTCCCCTGAAATGTTCTGTGTGCCCACTGGAAATTATTAGGGCCTCAGTGTCATCAAACGCCACAGAAAAGAGCTGTCTCGATCCCTTTCTTAAAACAATTCATTAGTAACAAATACTATGTTATTGGAATGTGCTTGCTTTAAGTCACCTGCAACATTAGCTCAAGTTATAAAAGCCCTAACTGATTCATTTGATAAAACTGGAGTGAAGCTTTTTAACCCAAGGACATTTTCTGTTTCAAATTCTGAAACCACATTATTTCAATAGCAATTTTAAGTTTCTGAGGCTGTACTGCTAGCCAGACATGTCTCTGGGAGCTCAAATGCCTACAAGTGTCTAACATGACTTTAACAAAAAGAGGTCACCCTACAGACCGATAAAACCTGCTTGCCAAGCTTTCCATTTACAAGTCTATAAAAGGTGATCCACAGATATATCTTACAGCCTTAAAAATAAAGTAATTTTCTGAGAGTTTTCATCACCACAAAATACAGTGTGAAAGCAAATTCTAATGTACATTTTACCCTACTAGATAAAACAATTTCACAATTGTAAAACAATAAATTTTAAAGTAGAGCTGAAATACTCCAACAGTTTTTTAAGTAACAAGTTTTATTATTTATAATGAGGCAATCACTTTTCCTAAAAGTAAAAAATAAGCATTTTTAAACATAAAACTAAAGGACTACCAAATAGATACCACCAACTGATGACACAGAGTTCCGTTTCTGTGTGATACGCTTCCTGTATGGATTAGGTCCTGTATGGATTAGGTCCTGTATGGATTAGTTCCTGTATGGGTTAGTTCCTGTATGGGTCTGATATGGGTTAGTTCCTGTATGGGTAAGGTCCTGTATGGGTTAGTTCCTGTATGGGTAAGGTCCTGTATGGGTTAGTTCCTGTATGGGTAAGGTCCTGTATGGGTTAGTTCCTGTATGGGTTAGTTCCTGTATGGGTAAGGTCCTGTATGGGTTAGTTCCTGTATGGGTAAGGTCCTGTATGGGTTAGTTCCTGTATGGGTTGGTTCCTGTATGGGTAAGGTCCTGTATGGGTTAGTTCCTGTATGGGTAAGGTCCTGTATGGGTTAGTTCCTGTATGGGTAAGGTCCTGTATGGGTTAGTTCCTGTATGGGTAAGGTCCTGTATGGGTTAGTTCCTGTATGGGTTAGTTCCTGTATGGGTAAGGTCCTGTATGGGTTAGTTCCTGTATGGGTTAGTTCCTGTATGGGTAAGGTCCTGTATGGGTTAGTTCCTGTATGGGTAAGGTCCTGTATGGGTTAGTTCCTGTATGGGTAAGGTCCTGTATGGGTTAGTTCCTGTATGGGTTAGTTCCTGTATGGGTAAGGTCCTGTATGGGTTAGTTCCTGTATGGGTAAGGTCCTGTATGGGTTAGTTCCTGTATGGGTTGGTTCCTGTATGGGTAAGGTCCTGTATGGGTTAGTTCCTGTATGGGTAAGGTCCTGTATGGGTTAGTTCCTGTATGGGTAAGGTCCTGTATGGGTTAGTTCCTGTATGGGTTAGTTCCTGTATGGGTAAGGTCCTGTATGGGTTAGTTCCTGTATGGGTAAGGTCCTGTATGGGTTAGTTCCTGTATGGGTTAGTTCCTGTATGGGTAAGGTCCTGTATGGGTTAGTTCCTGTATGGGTAAGGTCCTGTATGGGTTAGTTCCTGTATGGGTTGGTTCCTGTATGGGTAAGGTCCTGTATGGGTTAGTTCCTGTATGGGTAAGGTCCTGTATGGGTTAGTTCCTGTATGGGTAAGGTCCTGTATGGGTTAGTTCCTGTATGGGTAAGGTCCTGTATGGGTTAGTTCCTGTATGGGTTAGTTCCTGTATGGGTAAGGTCCTGTATGGGTTAGTTCCTGTATGGGTTAGTTCCTGTATGGGTAAGGTCCTGTATGGGTTAGTTCCTGTATGGGTTAGTTCCTGTATGGGTTAGTTCCTGTATGGGTAAGGTCCTGTATGGGTTAGTTCCTGTATGGATTAGTTCCTGTATGGGTTAGTTCCTGTATGGATTAGTTCCTGTATGGGTAAGGTCCTGTATGGATTAGTTCCTGTATGGGTTAGTTCCTGTATGGATTAGTTCCTGTATGGGTTAGTTCCTGTATGGATTAGTTCCTGTATGGGTAAGGTCCTGTATGGATTATTTCCTGTATGGGTTAGTTCCTGTATGGATTAGTTCCTGTATGGGTAAGGTCCTGTATGGATTATTTCCTGTATGGGTTAGTTCCTGTATGGATTAGTTCCTGTATGGGTAAGGTCCTGTATGGATTAGTTCCTGTATGGGTTAGTTCCTGTATGGATTAGTTCCTGTATGGGTAAGGTCCTGTATGGATTAGTTCCTGTATGGATTAGTTCCTGTATGGGTAAGGTCCTGTATGGATTAGTTCCTGTATGGGTAAGGTCCTGCATGGATTAATTCCTGTATGGATTAGTTTCTGCATGGTTAAGGTCCTGTATAGATTAGTTCCTGTATGGGTTAGTGCCTGTATGGGTTAGTTCCTGTATGGGTAAGGTCCTGTACGGATTATTTCCTGTATGGGTAAGGTCCTGTATAGATTAGTTCCTGTATGGGTAAGGTCCTGTATGGATTAGTTCCTGTATGGATTAGTTCCTGTATAAGTAAGGTCCTGTATGGATTAATTCCTGTATGGGTAAAGTCCTGTGTGGATTAGTTTCTGCATGGGTAAGGTCCTCTATGGGTAAAGCCCTGTATGGATTAGTCCCCATATGGGTAGGTCCTGTATGGATTGGTCCTGTATGGATTAGTTCCTGTATGGGTAAGATTCTGTATGGGTAAGATTCTGTATGGGTAAGATCCTGTATGGGTATATTTTCTCTAGGAGTATCATTCCTGGGTGGATGTAGTTCCTGTGTGGGTATCATTCCTGTGTGGGTGTAGTTCCTCTGTAAGTATCATTCCTCTGTGGATGTAGTTCCTGTGGGGGTATCATTCCTACGTGGGTGTAGTTCCTGTGTGGGTATCATTCCTACGTGGGTGTAGTTCCTGTGTGGGTATCATTCCTGTGTGGATGTAGTTCCTGTGTGGGTAACATTCCTGTGAAGATGTAGTTCCTCTGTGGGTATCATTCCTGTGTGGATGTAGTTCCTGTGTGGGTATCATTCCTGTGTGGATGTAGTTCCTGTGTCGGTATCATTCCTATGAGTATGTAGTTCCTGTGTGGGTATCATTCCTGTGTGGATGTAGTTCCTGTGTGGGTATCATTCCTGTGTGGATGTAGTTCCTGTGTGGGTATCATTCCTGTGTGGATGTAGTTCCTGTGTGGGTATCATTCCTGTGTGGGTGTAGTTCCTGTGTGGGTATCATTCCTGTTTGGGTATCATTCCTGTGTGGATGTAGTTCCTGTGTGGGTATCATTCCTGTGTGGGTGTAATTCCTGTGTCGGTATCATTCCTGTGTGGGTATCATTCCTGTGTGGGTGTAGTTCCTGTGTGGGTATCATTCCTGTTTGGGTATCATTCCTGTGTGGATGTAGTTCCTGTGTGGGTGTCATTCCTGTGTGGATGTAGTTCCTGTGTGGGTATCATTCCTGTGTGGATGTAGTTCCTGTGTGGGTATCATTCCTGTGTGGATGTAGTTCCTGTGTGGGTATCATTCCTGTGTGGATGTAGTTCCTGTGTGGGTATCATTCCTGTGTGGATGTAGTTCCTGTGTGGGTATCATTCCTGTGTGGATGTAGTTCCTGTGTGTGTATCATTCCTGTGTGGGTGTAGTTCCTGTGTGGGTATCATTCCTGTGTGGGTGTAGTTTCTGTGTGGGTATCATTCCTGTGTGGGTGTAGTTCCTGTGTGGGTATCATTCCTGTGTGGGTGTAGTTCCTGTGTGGGTGTACTTCCTGTGTGGGTGTAGTTCCTGTGTGTATCATTCCTGTGTGGGTGTAGTTCCTGTGTGGGTGTACTTCCTGTGTGGATATAGTTCCTCTATGTGTATCGTCCTATATGGTTATTGTTCCTGTATGGATATGCTTGTTATATGAGTATCGTTTTTATATGTATATACAGCTCCTCTGTGGGTGACTTTCCTACGTGGGTGTAGTTCTACATGGATGCAGTAGTTCCTCTATGGATCTCATGTCTCTATGAGTGCAGTTCCTTTTATCTGCGTTGGATGTAACCTTACCAAGCAGGTAAAGATTTAAATACAACATTCAACAAATACCTGTTTCCCCTTCCAGCACAGCATCCCTGCTGCTACTCTCTAGTTCTTCTGGTCAGGAACTCAGTGAGAGAGTCTTAGTCTCTGGCTCCTGGGAGCAAGCGAAGCATTGCTGTTTAATCTGGGGTCAGGTCTTAGTCTCAATCTCCCTGAAACCAGAGGACTTTCTAAATCTTTTTAAGTACAGCAACCGATTCCTCTAGAAATGTTCTGGGTCCTGCCCACCCTCCCTTCTGGGTGAGGAAGAGCAGAAGCTGCCCCCCCCCCACTTGCCCCATCCAGAGGGTTAGCAGACCTGGGATGCTGCCGGCCTGGGAGGATGGTGGCCAGAGCCAGGACCCTGTGTGAAACAGGGACATCTGCTGGCTGGGCCAGGAGCAGAGTCTGCTGTCGGGTGTCAGGGCCAAGGATGAATTCAGCATCCCCAATGTGTTCTGAAACCGAGTGGGGAGAGGAGTTTCACACACATGTGCAGATGTGAAGCCCAGAACACCACTTCTCCAGAGCTATGCGGGGCCTCGGGGGCTCCAGCTGTCCATCTGTGGGGACCGAGGCTCCAGAAGTCCCAAGTTCACCGTGCAGGGGCCTCGGGGCCTTCAGCCGTCTATCCGCAGGGACCAAGGCTCCAGCAGCCCCAAGTTCACTATGGAAAGAGGGGCCATGTCCAAAGACCCAAGATGCACCTGCTCCCCTGTGCGTGCCTGTCAAGTTTAATCGGTGGACTGAGGATGAAACAGAGGCGTGGGCCAGCGTCGGTCTGTGGAATTGTTCTGTGACTGGAAAGCCAGCTTGGGTTCTTGCCTCTGCTGGAAAGGTGACCGGCAGGGATGTGGTGGGCATGGCTGAGCCCCGCCTTCGTTTTCCAGATGCCGCTCTGTTCCCTGGTCTGTCCTCGCTCCACTTCACCCAGGATTTGCTCCTCTACAGCGTGGCAGCGTGGCCCTCTCAGCTGGCGTGGCTGCTCTCAGACTTCGCTCCCCGATTGTGAGCCACACTGGCCGCTGCAGAAGCCGAGGTGCCCGGGGACTGTGCTGGGCTGAAGGTGGGCTCCTGCATCCCTTTGCGCATTTGCTTCGTTTGCAACTTTTCTCCTGAGACAGTGCCAGCACAGGTGGTGAGGCACAGACCCAGGGACCGCCGCCCTTCCCGAGCCTTGTGGGTCTCCTCCAGCTGAGTCGCTGCTGATTTGGGGGGTGCCTCAAATCACAAGACGGGGCTATTTACCTGCTCTCGGCTCAGGAGGCTTTTCAAGGGAAACTTTGCAAGTCCTGGTTCACATGGTCTTTACATAAACACTGTTCTCTCAACAGAAGTTTTCCTAGAAGGGAGCTGGTCGCTATGCTCTCCACGAGAAACTGAATCATTTTTAGAGGCTTGTCCTCATTTCCCAAATATAAGGCAAAGCTTCAGCCAAGGCCTTCGGGACTCCCGAGCATCGGAGGGGATGCCCGAGCATTGCAGGGTACCCCCAAGCATCAGAGGAGACGCCCGAGCATCGGAGGAGACGCCCGAGCATCAGAGGGGACGTCTGAACATCGGAGGGGATGCCCATCCATAAACACGGCTCCTGCCAGAGTCCTCCTGGGCTGGGCCGGGCTTTAAACGCTGTGATGGTCAGGACCCAGGCCTCTTCGCAGGGTGAGGATGGGGCAGAGGCCGCAGGCTCAAGTCTAATTGTTGAAATGTGTTCTTAGTTCACGTTGAACAATGGCTCCCAAGGAAAATTAAAAAAAAAAAAAAAACCCACAGAGATGCTGAGTTGTGAAAGAAGGCTGTTTGGAGCCTGGTTTCCTGAATAGACTTGTTAAATACCATGGCTGATGTATGCCAGTGGAGGGAGGCCCGGCCAGCTGAGCGACCCCTCTCACGGAGCAGGGCTGGCCTTCCAAGCTCCTTTGGAGGTAGGAGTGAAAGCCAGACTGCACTCTCCCCTGTATTTTTTTTCCGTTTCTGCCGTGCAAAGATAATCAGGTTTATGTAAAGTCTGTGTGCTCTTTTGACAGCCCACGGTATCTCATTAATTCAATCACAGCAAACACCATTGTTCCCAAAGTGTTTGAAATGCGGATAGGGACGGAGGCTTTTCTAATCCTGTCAATCATTGGTAACATTTTTCTTGCAGTTGCCATGGCTGGGGCCGGAGTTCATGAAAACACAGAGTGAGACCCAACAAAACACGAATAAAGACTTATTTGAGATCCTCTTTTTAAAGGACATCTACCATGCACGGAACATGGGCAGTGAATGTAGACAAGCTTGGACACTGTGCTCGCGGAGGGGAAGGAGCGCAAGGAAGAATTTGAAAATCAAACAGGCCTATAAAAACTTGACCCAGAGTCTCTGGGAAAAACCTGCTGAATTGCTCCCTGCTGAACAATGCTTTCTTTCGTGCGTTCTTCAGGGGGACAATGGCTCATATATTATAACACATGCCACCGGGGTCTTTACACCGTTGTAAGCCAGCTCGGACCCACAGAATGCTGATCGCGGACAACAAGAGCTTGCGGCCGGTAATGTGCTCTTTTTCTGGCTGCGCTAAAAACAAGCACTGGGAAAATTATTCATGCATAGAAGCCAACAAAGCCGAGATGGAGATTTGCGATGTCACACAGCGCGATCATGTGACACACTTAAAAAAAAGGACAACAGGCATTCGCCCTGAGACGTTGTTAAAGTCCCATTTCATCTGCATGAATGTGCCCGCGGCCAAGTCGCCATGTACTCGTGGCGGCTGTGGCTGATCCGGGGACACCACGCGGATTAACGGGACCAGTGTGCACAGGAGCGAGACTTGACGCCAGTGGCCGAGTTTCCCAACTTCTGGGTTCCTCGGGATCCCTCTGCGGATTCCTCCAAGGCCTCCGCTCTTCTCTCACCAGAGAACAGTCATGGCCACAGGCACGGGGCCAACCGGTGCTCAGCTCGGCTCAGCAGAGGTGACGGGGCTGGCGCTAGGGGCTCCACTTTTCCACTCCACTCTGCTGATCCCACTTTTCCATTTGGTGGAAAAGGGGCAGTTTTGGGAGGCAGGTTGATTTCTAACTTGGTTTGCTTTGCTCTTTGTATTATCACCTCTGTTTTCTTTCTTTCAGGGGTGCTAACAAGCACCAAAGAAGGACAGCCCCTTCTGACCAGGGGCCGGTGAAGCCCAGCCCAGCCTCTGTGCACACCTCCCCTCCCCTCGATGCCTCAGCATGGAGCCTTCAGCTGGGCCTCTGCAGAGACCTGATCCAAGGTTCACGATTCAAACTCAGCACCCTCTACTCAGAACGTCAAGGGACACCCAGCCCAGCCATTTCTCATCACCCCCATGGCCAAGGCACCTTACTACCCCGGCGGCCTCCCTACCCCATCTGGGCCCTGCATGTCCAGCCCAGTCTCAACCCTTCTCAGCCCATTCTCAAGGAAGGCTCAGGGCTCCTTCCTTGGGGCCTGAGACCTCCAGGAGCCTTGGATGGCTCAGGGCCAGAAGCCGGGAACCCACCCAAGCCCCAGGCCCACCCCTACTTCCCTGACATCTCAGTCCACAGCCTTCCACCCTTCTTCTACCCAGGCCCATGGGGTTCCAGGTCGCTGGGACATGCTTCCCCAGAGAACCCCCACCAGCCTCCCTCTCCTTGTGGCTCTCCGAGAGTCCATGGGCCTCCCCACTGGTCCCTGTCCTCTTTGGGCACGTGGCAGTCACACAGGCATGTCCACTCCCCAGCACACTCATGTCCTGTCTCTGTCCTGGATGGGAAGTTCCAGGAGGGCTGAGCTGCCCTTTCTGCTTCTTCACGCTTGCATTTCCAGGCCCTGGCTCTCAGTGGCAGCCCAGGGTAGGTCCTGAGTGAAGGTATTGGGAGCACCTCCTACCGGGAGGGCCTCCTAGAGGGAGGGGAAGCCGTTCTCATGGAGGCCACTGTCCATTGGCCACGCAGGGCTACGCCGAGTGAGTGGCCGCTCTCCGGGCCCCCCCAGGCTTCCCGCGCTGCCCACCTGCCCCGCCTGCTGTCCCCTGCACTTGGCTGCCTCGAGCCCATCAGATGCTCTGCGTGTCTGTCCGTTGCCTCAAATCCTGATTTGCAGCCAGGCAAGGTAGAAACGTATTTCTCAATAATTTGTGTTTATGAATAAAAAAGCCACAGGCACATTTGGCTCAAGGACAAGACAAATCTCGAAGTTGAAAACAATACTATTTTTAAAATTACTGAAAAGAATGTGACCTCCTTGCCATGTCTCTTTTTTTGATTGTCTTCTGGTACACTGGAACCTTGCTGTCCGTGGGCACCAAGGCCTGGTACATTCCTTCTTCGCTAGGAAGCCATTTGTCCCTTTCCTCCCTATTGATTCCGGAGTGTCGTGTTCCATGTTAAGGACCTTTCTCGAATGGGGTGCACATGCACTGTGCTTTCATCTCTGAGGTTTGTCATTTCCCCCATTTGGTTCTGAGGGAGCCCCGAACACTGAGGAATCCTGGGTGCACACAGGGCCTGCTGGGGACCCTTCAGAATATCTAATCAAATGGCGACAAGGAAACACCATTAGACTGTGTGAGTGAAGCAAAACCATGAATAGCAAGAAATTAGTTAATGCTCTAGAATTCGGATTCATAGACACTCCCAGGAGTAATTCCTCCAACAGCAAAAATAAAGCAAGAACATAAAATGTTTCACTAGGAAAGGAGGGAGAGAAGGCCAGAGAGGGCTGGCGGGAGGGAAAGAAACAGGCAAAAGTCTGGGAGGCGGAGACGGGAAGAAAGCAACCTTCAGGAGGAAGGACGACGACCTGGGAAAGGGCGTCTGGAAAGAGAAACAGGAGGAGAGCACACAGCCGCACTGGGATTGGGTTTTACTTCTCAGCGCCCCACCTCCCAACGTGCCTGAGGCCACTTCTTTCAGGCGCCTGTTGCTCTCACACAGCCTCCAGGACGGCCTCCGAGCTTCACAGTTGCCCACACATTTTCCCTTAGCCCTTTTCCTGTTGAACAACTTAAAAGAAAAGAATCCTCACTCAGCTAATTCAAGAATATTTTTACCGACTTCATCATTCTTATCTTATTAAAGCTTACACAGTTCACTTTTTAATCAAACGGTAAATTAGTTTAATAAAAGAAGCTCCTATTCATTTTCACCCTCCAGCACCAACACACTGTCTTTTTCTAAGGACCTATATTTTCCCTTCATATTTTAATAGGGCTACTTATAATAGATTCTCTCTCTGGATGCCTTGATAATTAATTACTTCCATTGGTGCTAATGGCCTCTCGCCCTTTCCCGGGCCTCGGTTTACAGGTTCCGGACAGCACACCCATCTTCCTGGTCATCCCCTCTCCCTGCTCTAGAGGCCATTTAGCCAAATCTCAATTTTCCATCACCATGAAAGGAAGGAAATGTTTCAATAATCCCAAATTATAGATGAGTTCAAATATTTGATATTTGCACTTATAACACATTTTAATGTAAAACCACATTAAGATGTCAGCATATAATAATTTTGAAAGGGACTGTGCGTAAGTTTTCATTTTTCTGACGAGGATAAACATTTTGATGTCACACGTCCTGTGTTACTTCAGGGTCCCTTCCATGCCACTTCTCATCACTTCGCCCTTTATTAAACTGAGATTCTGTGAACGCTTCAACTTTAAGGCATTTGAAAATAAAATGAAATCATGAAACAAATGTTAAACTATTCACCTCACCAGCCCTGGGCAGCCATCCAGGTGAACCTGGGCTGATGGAGAAGGCTCAGCAGTCGCTGCAGGAAAGTTTCGGAGCAGGTGCCCTGGAAGACCCCTTCAAGAGGTAGGACTGTGCAGCCCCAGCTCCGCCCAGAGCAGGTGTGGACCCTACAAGCTAGGCCGTCCCTCCCAGCAGGCGTGGACCCTACGAGCTGGGCCTTCCCTCCTACAGCATGGACCCTACGAGCTGGGCCGTCCCTCCCAGCAGGCGTGGACCCTACGAGCTGGGCCTTCCCTCCTAGCAGGCGTGGACCCTACGAGCTGGGCCGTCCCTCCCAGCAGGCGTGGACCCTACAAGCTAGGCCGTCCCTCCCAGATAGGCATAAACCCCACAAGGTGGGCCGTCCCTCCTAGCAGGCGTGGACCCTACAAGCTGGGCCGTCCCTCCCAGCAGGCATGGACCCTACGAGCTGGGCCGTCCCTCCCAGCAGGCGTGGACCCTACGAGCTGGGCCGTCCCTCCCAGCACAGTGCTACTTCCATGCACTTTCTCACTGAGAAGTCAGGCTACCCTGCACGCTCAGAGGCCCTTTCCAAATGGGCCAGAAAGCCATAGCAAGGGACCAGGGTCAGGCTGAACGCCTGGTGGTGGAAAACAGAAATGCAACAGCTATGCTGATCCTATAATTCATGCACCGGGAATATCCTTAGCACATCCACACTAGACCTTTTGCTGAAGTTGAAACCAAACAGCTGATCATTTCAGAACAAACAGGCAAACGTTGGCTTAAATTAATGCGAAATTTCAGGCTTGTTTATAATCATAACCTCAAACATAAGATCAGAAAAAAACCCAAATGATGCTAAGACAGCAGGAAGAAAACACTGCCAAGGAATGAGGCTTAAATTATGGAGAAATACCTGCAGAAGATCCAGCACCTTTCCAGCCCGACACTGTTCATGACAAAAGTCCTCAGCTTCCATTCCAGGTCCTTCTCTATGTCCTGGTCCCCGTACTTCAAGGCAATTCCTCTGGGAGAAAGAAAATCAGGAGGCATGGTCCTCGAACAGTGCCTCCTGGCACCTGGGAGGGGCTGGATCCGGGATATGCCCCTGCCCGGGTGGCCTGGCAGCACTTTCCTCAGCCGAAGGATGAAGGCGGAGCCCTGCAAGGCGGCGCGTGCCTCTGCCTTGACTGCACCAGGCTGGGGTCAACCTGGGATCTGAACTCAGGTCTTCTGCTTCCTAGTGCTGCCAACTCCCAAAATTCCAGGAAAACAGAGTTGAAGTGAATTGAAACGTCACCTTGTTCATGAGAGTTTATATACAGTCTGGTTAGGGAAAGAAACTTTAGGAGTAGTTTGAAAATGTAAAGGCAGGTTCTGGAGACCAGGAGGCTAACTGCCAAAACCAGCTTAAAATACATCCTTCGTGAGTGTCCAGTGGCCCGTGAAATGCCACGGCGGCTGTGCACTTGCTGATGGGTGTCTCCCGCCAGGCGGGCAGCTGAAACCCAAGACAGCCAGGAGGAAGCAGACAGGCAGGTTTCCGGGCTATCTGCTGGCACTCCTGACACGCACGGGAGACTGGCCCTGGTTTTCCATCTCTCCAGTGAGTGAACGGTGTCCATTCAGAGGTCCCAGCCCCTGCAGTCCATGCGAGACTGCCAGGATGAGCCCAGCATTCGGAATTGGGTGTTTCTGCCCTCCACAATGCCCAGGGCACCCATAAAACTGATTGCACCCAAATCGGCCTGATTCTTTCCAAAGCTCCCTGTCCTGCTCCATGAGCTGGGAAATAGCACGCCCCCCTTGTGTGTTCCACGGGTGCCAGGCTGCATTTTCCTGGGTCTACTGTGCTCCTGTTGACCGGAGCAGGGTGGAGACTCTGGGGGCCAACTGTCTCAGTCAAACCCCAACTCAGCATCAAGGCTCCAGTCCCGGCTCATCTGCTGCTGTTGATCTCAAGAGCAAAGCCCTCGTGGTCACAAGTCCTGGGTTCCCAGGCTGGGGAGTGTCTTGAGATGACACAGTCCATTCATGAGGAGGTAACTGAGGCATGGGACATCCAGGAATTTGCCCAAGACATGGTTGATTGGGGCAAAGCTGGACGGAGAATCACAGGCCCCGGCTGGTGCCAGATGCCCCCTCCTCCCCAGCCCACCTCGGTTATGCCCTTCACAAAAGAAAAATGCAATTATGATTCAAGTTCTGCCGTTGTTCTGTCACAGTGTATATTCTTTTCCGAAGAGAGGATGGTCAGCCCTGGCCTCCCTTGCCAGCGTGCGGGATTCTGCGGCTTCCAGTAGGAATTGTCCACAGAGGGAGCAGGGCTGTTTGACTGCAGCCTGCTTGAGGGAGACGGAGCTGTTAGGTGGAGCAGATAGAGATTTCTCAGCTCTCGTCTCTATTACCCACGAGTGCACCGCCGTCCCACGCAGCCCCCCAGCTGGGATGGCCGCCCCACGCAGGACTGACCAGGGTAGGGAGGCACTGTGCACTCACAGAACAACAAAAATCGCCATTCTTGTATGTCTTTACACTAAGGTGGTGCCACAGAGCCTGAGTGTGTTTTAAGTGAGAAAGAACGAGGCTTCTACCTTTTCACAAGCGTGAAAGGAACTAAAATTAGACTCTGCCTCTTACAGCACAGTCTGTTCAGCTGTGGGCCTGTGTGTGAGATTTCATGCTTCCCACGTGCCCGGGAACCTCTGGGCCTTCGAAGGGTTAGCTCCGTGAATCTGCCATGACACAAGTTTGATGAGACATCTTTGGTGTTGCCAGAAAGGTGAACCCTGAAAGGTGACCTTGTTCCAGCAGTTGTCTCCCAGATATCATTTTTCCTTTAGCACTTAGGAGAAAATATATCCATCTTCCAATTATTTGTGGGGTTGAAAGAGAAGGGTAAAGTGTTTGTCAGAAGTCCCTAGATATCTCCCAAATATTTTAGATAAACATTCAATCATTTCAAAGGTTTCCCCAGAAAAGCCACTATAGATCATTACAGGCCTCCAGAGTTGAGAGAGGGTTCTGTTTGTTGTGTTTTTCAACCATAGAGAAGGATCCCTAAATAAAGAAAATACGTGTGTTGAAATGAACAGCAGTCAGGCTGGGAAATTAACAACTCATCTAAGCCATTCACAATACTCTGTAAGAACAGCCCGACTAGCAGAAATTCACCAGCTTAGTCTCCACTGATTCAGAATTTCTGAAAAAATGAGGGGCAACCTAAACTAAAATCATACTTTTTCGTCCATCTCTAAAGAGTATGGAGGAAAGGAATCAATTATATGACTCAAATTTTCAGAACGCTGCTTGAACTTAGGAGACTGAAATATTTTTCAAGTACTCTCAAGCATTTGAGAGAGATTCCTTAATATCTGAATAACCCATATGCCAAATACCGATTCGAAGATAAGGATGATGGCAGTTAAGCAGTAACGTCTTCCTGAAAGCATGGGTCCTGTGTGCTTCACGTGTGATTGCACAGTGGGTCAAGGGAAGTGGGACTTTGGCAGGCAGAGCAGGGCACGCTCCTCCTCTGGGCACAGAGACCAATCCCATCCCTCCGCTCAGTTCCATTTATTAAACAGGTGTCATTGCTTACTGTGTGCAAGGCCCTGTTGCGCTCCCCATTCAGTGGCCTCTGGCACATGCCATGTTTGCTGGGGTGATCAGCATCATTCGGACTCGTTAAGTCACCAGGGTGCGGGTGGGCCCCTTCTGCAGCAGGTGCTCACGCGCTGTTTGGGGATGCGTCCACCTGTGCAGCCATGGAGCTGAGCTGCCGCACATCTAACTTTTAGCATGGAGTAAGGACTAAGGATCGCTCCGAAGAGGCTCTAAGATCCCCTAATGGCACCTCTTATTTCTTAGAGAGAGTGTGGGGAGGGAGAACAAACAAAGCATCAAGTACATAAACCAGTTGCTTTATCCCTTTGCTTGGGGTGCTTTGCTTATAGCAAGAAAATAGGCAAGGATTCTGCCTTGTGAGAACAAGCTGCGCATTGTGAGGAGCAGGAGTGGGTAGATTTGGATTAGCAAGCAAAACTGTGTCCTATTTTGAAGAGCTCTTGATTCCATCCGACTGTGTCGGATTGTTGAAAACGCTAACATTGTGTGTGACTAGTCATTTTCGTCACCTGCTCTTGATTAATCCCATTCTAAATGGCATCTGTAGACCCTGAAATCTCATAGCACTTAATTAAATTAGCGACACATTTGTCTCCCCCGTTTTCCTATCAAAGGGTTGTGCTCAGGAGAAATAAAACCTTTGTTCCCCGCTACTCCGTATAATTTACACCCCTTTCTCCCCCTCGCCTGCAGTGCCCGGCTCAGATGCTAAATTGTCGCCAGTAACAGGGAGCCATTAGGGTTGGTGAAGCATGTCAAAGCGGCCGCAGTGGAAGCCCCGCTGAAAGGGGCCTCGGCTCCCATGGAATGGCGGGGTCAGGAATCCAGAGTCCAAATTGTTCAGGTTGGCTTTGTACCAAAAGTCACACTTCTTGAGCGAAAACGTTTGACCTCTATAAATGGAGGAGAGAAGAGAGCTGCCTCTGAATAGCAAGGCAGAAGGCAGAGACAAGCGCAGCCGGGCGGTCCCCGCACTCAGCCGTGGGCGCTGAAGACGGCAGGTTCGCAGTTGTGCTGCGTGGACACGGGCAGGTAGAGATGGAAGAGATCGTTCCACTTCAACCAAAGGCTTCGGCCCCAGAGTCAGCTGAATTAACAATGCATTCGAGTACAAGTGAGAGTGAGTGAGTGGAAAGAGATGTGTTTACCAACAGAAAATTCTAGATGCTCTGCGCATTTGCTTCTGGGAGCAGGAGGGTTTCGGAGTTGAAAGGCACCGGGAAGGAGCCACGCGTGCACTCCCGCCCCCGTTTCCACACACGCGGGGCTCGTAGCTGCTTCGATGCTGCTTTGTCTGTGTCGCACAGAAAGCTCCTGCATCTGGAACGTGCAGGGTGGCTGCCAGAGACATGACTCACACTCCTCCACTAAGCAATGGCTTTCCATCACTTTAACCCAGAGGGAAGACGTCCGAAGGCAGAAGGCAGAACCTCAGATTCCACACACTGGCCGTCTGAGAGCGGAGCCATGTCAAGGAAACCCCACTGAGTGCCCACCCTGACAGGAACACACAGACGCCTGTCTGGCAGGGTGGCAGCTGCTGTTGACCTCGGTCCTGCTTATCAAAGGGGAAGGCATGCTCCCCCGGATCCACAAGTGACTGGAAGGCATTTCAGTGCCCAATTTGCTTCCCGTGCTTGTCCCTGAACTCAGCGAGTCCCATGTTAGTGTGAGCAGTGCTGACGCCCTGAGCTGCCGCCGTGTCTGTGATTTTGGACGGCCACTTCCTTCCTTCAGCAGAACAGGTCCCCTTACAGGAAGCAGAGCCCCATCTTGTGCTCTACCAATGCACGCTGTAGACACACACACAGGCAGCCTTGCCCCTGGACAGGCTCTGTAGTCAACTCATGAAATAAAAGCCAGGGATGAGATTCACGTGCAATCAGGAAGGCAGCGCCTCGAAACTGTACACAATCAACACGAATAAAAACCGTGCGGGAAGGAACACAAGTTCTGTCTCTAAAGCAGGTGTCTGAGATTACAGTAGGTGAATGAGCCTCCAGGTGTGAATGACAGAGGACAGAGCTGGTCTCTGCACCGGGCCGGCGCCACCGTCAGCATATTCATCCCCGCCGGCCGGCCACCACGCTGCACGTCAGTCGCACACGACCGGGTCTGCCGGGAAGAATTTCACCGGTTTTTTTCATGACGTCATGGTGTCGATCTTGCTAATGATAAAATAGAGTCGATCACACGGCAATGGGGTGATTATAGGTGGATTATCTGCCAAACGATGGATACAAATAGACTTTTTTGGAAGCAGCTTAGAAACAGGCTAAGCTAACTCATGTTCATCAGAAATGTCAAAGCATCCTCATGCACGATTTCAAATTGAAAATGCAATCTACAAAACAGGAACCCAGCAGGGTGCTTATGGACTTTAATAGGTGCACATGGGAAGGTGGGAGGCTTCAGAATATGGAACGGGTTCCTAAGAATGAGCAGAGGGCCAAGAAGGGAGTGGCTGAGAATGACGCACATGACACAGGCCCATGCATGAGACAGTCCCTTACTCCGCACGTGCGGTAGGTGCTCCGGGAGGCTGGAGTTGAGAAGTGCGGCCACGGTGAGCTGGGGCCAGACGCTGACTCTCTGAAATCCAGCTACCACCGTGGCGCCCAGAGCATGAGGGTCCCCTCCCGCCAGCCTGCTCTCATGTGTGCTGTGCCTCGTGGCCTGGCAGCGGGTCCTTCTGCCCCCTAATGTGGAAGGGAGGCTGGAAACCCCAAGGGACCGAGTAAAGTCAATTTACTCATAAAAAGGCAATGTATTATGATAGGATTCAGATTTTCAATTGAACGCTGTAAAGGGAAGTTTTAAAAGTCACATATAATTTGATTTAATAGGGTTGCTTCCCCCGCTCAGCAGGAAAATGGGATGCAGACAGAAGTGTGATTTTCATTTAAATGTCTTCATATGAGAGATGACGTGCACCATCAATCTTCTGGTGACAAGGAAAGAGGGCAGGAATTGTTGATGTTTAGTATCCACAGGGTTATAAACAGGGAAATTGAAAGTGATCCTTAATTGACAGGGCCTGTCTGCAGCCATGGGAGAGGCTGGCCTTTTCCCACAGCGAGAAGGGAACACAGAAACAGCTGCAAGGGGTGGGGTGAGGGCGACGTTAGCATCCAGAAGATAAGGGAGTAGGCTGCACCCCCAAACTGTGCTCTCTTCCACCCACAGCCTGACGGTGGCAAAAGTCGTCCCGGCTCCCAGGGAGGTTCCGATACCGTGTCCAGGAACCCAAAGAAGAAGCTGCAGTTCTAGGTCATTGTAGACTAATCCAGGTTGGCGCGTACCTGGGCCTGGATGTGCAACCCCAGATGAAGGACTCAGGAGCGGGGCATGGCGCTGGCTTGTGGCTTGTGGCTTGTGGCTGGAGGTTCCTTCCTCAGCGCTGCCGGCGTCCCGACCAGCACCTGCTAAACACGGTAACTGTGCTTACAACGCTGCCATGTCTCATTCTAAAATCTGTCGCCTGAACCACGTACCTCTAAATGTTAGGAAACAAGGGAGTTGGTGTTTGTGAAATAACCATGTGAACCATAGAACACGGGCACGCGTGAGCTCCCATCATGCGGGACATTCCGGAATAATTTCTTCCCCCAAACCCCTGCCTCCTAGGCACCCCCCCTCAGTCTCCAGGGTCACCTGTGGCAGTTTCTTGGGCCCTTGTCTACCCTCCAGACACCCCTACGTTGGGCCCTGGGATGCACAGTGCGAGCCCCCTCTTCCACACTGACCCTCTGCTTCTCACCTCTCTGTGGTTAATGCACCAGGTGGAGGGCTGCCCCCAAACCACCTGGGGTAACCCAAACCTACCGTAGCAGCAGCGCTGGGAGAGAGCTGGTGGCTGCCTCAGGAAGTGCCTCCTTGGCACCTGCAGGCACACTGAGGACACATGGAAAGTACTGGAATCCTCCCTGAGCCAAGGCCAGGAGGCACGGAGAGATCCTGTGTTGATGTAAATTTGATTTTCTCTAGAACTGAGGACCATTGAGGCCCCAGATGGAACCTCCAGTCTCTAATCTTTAGGAAGCTGCCCATTTTAGAAATGTTCCTATGTGTCAATATCTGGGTTTGTCTACAATGGCCATGCGGGGTGCTGTCAAAGTTCCAAGGCTCATTCAACACGTCTTTGCCGTGATTCTGGATCTGACATGGGGATCGGGTGACCACAGCCAAGGGCATCCTGCAAGCCATCAGGCCATGGCCTTCTCCTCGTTTCCTGCTCCAATAAGTTTGCAAGTTGGCAGGCAGGGAAATGCCGTGGCCAGGGGCCCACCACACTCTTCAAAGAATGTGTCTGCTTGCAGGTAAGATGGCGTGGGATTGGGTGGAGCTGCCCTGGCTCTGCTGCTGAGGGGACCCTACTTGCCACAGGCGGTGCCTCTGTCTGGATGGTCTCCATAGAGCCCCCCTGCGGTATCCTGCCCCAATGCCCACCACCGATGGAATCAGACATAGAGGACACCCAAAAGATGCTGAAAGCCAACCACATCAAGTCCAGCAGGGATAAATGTGGGGTGCCCCGGAGATGCAGGGTCCCAGGATGACGGTGACCTAGAGCAGCAGCGATTCACCTGAGATGCAGGGTCCCAGGATGACAGTGACCTAGAGCAGCAGCGATTCACCTGGAAAAGGGTTTGATGGTTTTAACTATGAGCTGAATAACATGTAGTTTGATTAGAAATATTTGCAGTTCTTAGAAACCACTTGAACTTTTCGACAGCTTGGACAGCGCAGGCAGTGGGAGGTAAGAGAAGGCATCCTAAAATGGTCTGAACGCATGGGCAGGAGGCAGGGTCCTTGTCAAGGAGCAGCCGGGACAGGCACCTGCCCCGCCTCCTACCCTGTCAGTGCAAACCTGCAGCAGAAAGGGCCAATGCCCACAGCCCTGAGAGTGCTTGGGACCAGGAATCCTGAGTAAGGACCCCCAGCCAGGTACCACACCAAGAGATGGTGCTTGGATTTTGCAGAATCAAGGCAGCTTAGAGGGCAGGTGCTGAACAGGCCAGGCCCAGCTCAGCACAGCAAAGGCCAGGTGGAGGGCTGCCCACACACCACCTGGGGTACCCCGGACCGACCATAGCAGCAGCACTGGGAGACAGCTGGTGGCTGCACCAGAAATGGCCTCCTTGGCACCTTCAGGCACACTGAGGGCACATGGAAGGTGCCGGAATCCTCCCTGAGCCAAGGCCAAGATGCACGGAAATTTCAGTGTCGATGTAAATTGATTTTATCTAGAACTACGGACTGTTGAGGCCCCAGATGGAACTTCCAGTCTCTAATCTTTAGGAAGCTTCCTGCTGAGACCTGTTCCTTCCTGTGGGGCTCACAGGGATTCTGCCCACCAAGGCAGTCTGCCCACAGCCCATCCTCACCCATCCTCAGAAGGATTCTGTTTAATTACTACGTTTATCAATCCAAGCCTCACAGTGCAGTGTGATGACTGAGTACAGACTGGAACATGGAATGTTATGAGTTCGGAAACAACCTTCATTACACAAACATCAGGGCTCATGGAGCCCTGGGCCACTGTCTCAGACCGATCTGATCTGGCATCCTATAAATCAAAGATCTTCCCCTCCAATCGGCTTTTCCGATTAGAGTGCTTGTGTTGGGGCTTTATTTCACAGGTTCCCAGGTTCACCAGAGAATTAAGAGACAGTGATTGATTCTTAACTGGAGCCCATCAACTCCAGTTAAAATTTCATAATATTCACATTAAGTAAAGTGCTTCATTATCCATTTCCTTTCGCATAGAGTGAGGTGGGCACCTCCGGACTTTGGAAAAGCAAATATATTTGAAATGAAGCCCTGATTCATTTCATTTTAACCACCAGGGAAACAGTGGCAAAATTTTAAGACAGAGAGTGTTGGAAAATAGTTGCTGAAGTACATTTCCCAGAATAAAATCGCTGGAAGGGGAGCTCGTGCAGCCACGGGAGAGGGGCAGAGGGGGAAGCTCGTGCAGCCACGGGAGAGGGGCAGAGGGGAAGCTCCTGCAGCCATGGGAGAGGGGCAGAGGGGAAGCTCGTGCAGCCACGGGAGAGGAGCAGAGGGGAAGCTCGTGCAGCCACGGGAGAGGGGCAGAGGGGGAATCTCGTTCAGCCACGGGACGGGGCAGAGGGGAAGCTCGTGCATCCACAGGAGAGGGGCAGAGGGGGAAGCTCGTGCATCCACGGGAGAGGAGCAGAGGGGAAGCTCGTGCAGCCACGGGAGAGGGGCAGAGGGGGAAGCTCGTTCAGCCACGGGACGGGGCAGAGGGGAAGCTCGTGCATCCACAGGAGAGGGGCAGAGGGGGAAGCTCGTGCAGCCACGGGAGAGGAGCAGAGGGGAAGCTCGTGCAGCCACGGGAGAGGGGCAGAGGGGGAAGCTCGTGCATCCACGGGAGAGGAGCAGAGGGGAAGCTCGTGCAGCCACGGGAGAGGGGCAGAGGGGGAAGCTCGTGCAGCCACGGGAGAGGAGCAGAGGGGAAGCTCGTGCAGCCACGGGAGAGGGGCAGAGGGGGAAGCTCGTGCATCCACGGGAGAGGAGCAGAGGGGAAGCTCGTGCAGCCACGGGAGAGGGGCAGAGGGGGAAGCTCGTGCATCCACGGGAGAGGAGCAGAGGGGAAGCTCGTGCAGCCACGGGAGAGGGGCAGAGGGGGAAGCTCGTGCAGCCACGGGAGAGGAGCAGAGGGGAAGCTCGTGCAGCCACGGGAGAGGGGCAGAGGGGGAAGCTCGTGCATCCACGGGAGAGGAGCAGAGGGGAAGCTCGTGCAGCCACGGGAGAGGGGCAGAGGGGGAAGCTCGTGCATCCACGGGAGAGGAGCAGAGGGGAAGCTCGTGCAGCCACGGGAGAGGGGCAGAGGGGAAGGTCATGCAGCCACGGGATAGGGGCAGAGGGGGAAGCTCGTGCAGCCACGGGAGAGGGGCAGGGGGACAGCAGGGATTTTGAGCCACAGTTGCTCAGACACAAGAAATGACTCCGTGGTTTATCCACGGTGATGTGGTAGGAAAGCTCCTAACGCTGGAAGCTGAGTCTGAGAGGCTCCACAGCCCCACAAAAGAGCTGCCTGGGCAGCTCTGCGTGATGCTGTTCTTCATCTCTCTCTCCTTCCCTGGAGACCCCCCACACTGGAAACCCGACACCTCATGTGCTTTCGACCCCTATAGGAAGGCTTTCCTCCTGAAATCCCTGTGAGGTAGAGGTCATTATTGTTCCTATTTTACTGCAGATAATTCTAAGGTTTAAAGGGTTAGAAAAATTGTGCAGAGCACTCCAGCATCTGCTTAACTCCATGGCATTGAAACAGAGAAAAAAGACCAGAAACAGACAGAGGTTAGGGATTGCTGCGGTTACCCTGAGAACTTAATTAACCTAAGTTATGCATGTAAAGCGCGGGAGATACAGGTTATTTTCAAGTGTAGAATAATCATGCATTTTAAGGGAATACAAAATACTTACCAAGATACACTCTATTCTAGACAATAGCAGAATTCACTAATAAATGTGATAGAATTCAAATTACATAGTTTATATTCCCTGACCAGCATATAATTAAGTTAGAAACCAATAACAGAAAAAAAAAATGTCTGGAAATAGAGATATTGAGGAAGACTGAAATAGCTGGAGAGATACACCCACGTTCACAAATCAGGAGATTCAATTTTGTTAAAATATCAGTTTTTTCCACATTGATCTCAATTCAAAACTTTATTTTTTGGGACAATTTAAAAATTTAATTCTGAAATTAAATGCAAATAAAAAAGATTTTAAATGGGCAAAAAAAAAAAAAAAACCACAAAATAAAAAAAGTTGGAATAGCTACAGTTTGGTTTCAGAATTTCTGATAGCTTAGACAGTGTTGTAACTGCACAAAAAACCAAGTATATAAATAAAACAGACAATTCCGAAATGAACGTGCTTGCATGAGCTCAAATGAGATTTCTTCCAAGGATAAGACTTTTACCAAAACATGATGGAACACGTGGACAACCGCCTGCAAAGCCTAGACCTTGATCCCTACCTCACACCTCATACAAAATGACCTTGACATTGAAAAGCTAAAGCTTTGAAACTTTTTAAAGATAACAACCATCAGTCCCAGCAAACTGAAACAAGAACAGAAAACCAAACACTGCATGTTCTCACTCATATATGGGTGTTGAACAATGAGAGCACATGGGCACAGGGAGGGGAGCATCACACACTGGGGCCTGTTGGGGGTTAGGGGGCATAAGGGAGGGATAGCAGGGGGTGGAGGGATTAGGGAAGAATAACATTAGGAGAAATACCTAATGTAAGTGATGAGGGAATGGCTGTAGCAAACCACCATGGCACATGTATACCTATGTAACAATCCTGCATGATCTGCCCATGTACCCCAGAACTTTAAGTATACTAAAAAAAGAAAACTTAGTATTTCTGTTTCACAAATATTTCTTCAATACTTTCACAAAAAAAGAAGATTCAAGAAAAATCAATAAATTGAACTTACCAAAATTTTAAAACTTGCTCTTCAAAACTTATAAATATCAAAATTCAAGGCACTGATTGGGAGAAAAAGATTTGCAAAACAAGTATTTGATAAAGGATCTATATCTAGAACATACAATCAACCCCTATAGGTCAAGAGTAAACAGATACATTCAGAAAGTGGGCAAAACATCTAAACGGATATAAAGTAGGTATTTGGCCATCACATAAGCACATGGGCAGAAACATGTCACAAGTCACTAGGTGAACTGAAGGTGACAGCACAGCAAGACACCATCTCATCGCTACGAGATGACTGAATTTAAAGACCCACCAACATTTGTCAAAGATGCAGAGCGAATGAAACTCTCAATCATCCAGTGGGAAAGGGAAATGTCAAACCGCTGTAGAAGACAATTTGGAAGCTTTTTAAAGAGTTATACCTACCCCTGCCATTACAGATCCAGCATGACCAAAGACCAGTGGGTCCGAACATCAGAGAATTCCCTATTAAAATGCAGCTTCCAACCTCCCAAAAGGAAGGCAAACTCCCAGGTTGCTGTCACTTATGACTCAGCTTTGTAACAAAGATGACTTGCTTGGGTGCCTGAGGAAACGTTAGATTCCCAGTGTCCTCGTGGTATTGGGCACTAGACGTCTGGAAAAGGAATTCACCTGAAAGAGGAACAGAAAGAGGAGCCCTGTGCTGCCCCTGCCACGCTCATGGGCTCATTTCCAGCCAGATTAGCAGGTCCCGCCCTTGTCTCTCTCCCCACAGCCCAGAAGGCACCAGCTCCGCTGCAGTGACCATTGCTCTGCCCACGGGCGGCCCCTCTCTCTGTGTGACTCGGCCACTGTCTTACAGCTCCTGGAATCTCTGAGCCCCTTGGATAGCATAGTCATTATACTCAGATGTATGTACGCCACAGATCTAAATATAATGACTAACATAAATGCACAAAAACTTGAACATGAATATTCATAAGAACCAAATAACAATAATAACCCAAATGTGAGCAGAGACTAAGTTACCGTATATTCATACACTGGAATAGCACTCAGCAGTGCAAAGTTACCCACTGTTGAAACATGTGACACCGTGAGGGAAATGTCAAAAGAATCACGTGGAGTTAAAAGGAAAGAGCCAGAACCAAAGAGCATGCTCTGCACATTTCCACTTTTATAATGCTAGAAACTGCAAACTAATCTGCTGCGACGGAAAGCAGGCAGGGACTGCCCGGGAGCCCGAGGGGCGGGTGGGGAGGAGGGGCATTAGGAAAGGATCTTGGAGGTGTGGAGTAAGTTCACTGCGGATGTGGTGATTTCACCACAGGTCAAAACCCATGAGATCGTGACTTAAATAAACATATGTGCCATTTACTGGATGCCCGGGATAGTTCAGTAAAGATGGAGACAAGAATCTGAAGTTTGAACAAAGCACCTGCATCTTTAGGTCTAAAAATACCATTCAGATTTGTGTGGCCAGCAAGAGAAAAAGGATCTGGGTGTCCAGGGGTGTCCTGCAGACCCCTGGCACCAGGCTGGCATCCTCCCAGCGGCACCTCAGCCTTACCAGGTGCACATCTGCCTCAAGCCAGGATCTCATAGGGTCCGGGAGCTCTAAGACAGTGACCAAGCTACACAGAGAGAGGGGCAGCCTGCGGGCGGGGCGGTGTCCACTGCAGCAGAGTCCGAGCTTTCTGGGGTGTGGGGAGGGAGACAAGGGCGGGACCTGCTAAGCACATTTCCATTGTATCACCGAAGCCATGCCTATTCCTGACCCTGGGGCTGCCCCAGGGAAGGAACCTTTGTAGGTGGACCTCCCTGCAGTTTTGATGGGACCTCTGCTGGCTGCCGGAGATAGAAGCTGCCCTCTGATTTCACGGCAAAAGTGTAGAAGGCTGATTCAAAACAAGCACCCAGCTTGCTGAAATGGAGCTTGGAACCGTCCTGTGACCCAGGGAGGTCAAGACAAACTCCGTGCCCATGTCTCCCCAGTCCTCTGCAAGGCTTGCCCTACATGTCAGCATGGCATCCTTCCAGCACCTTCCAGCATGGAACCCTGAGCTGCAAACCACAGAGGAGAGTGCGTCGGCTCACCAGGGCCTCCCTCGAAACCCCCAGGGTCCCAGGACCACCTGTACTCAGGGCCTGCTGGTGCCCAATTCTCCCTCCATCCTTTCGGGCTGCACCATGGCCAGCCCTTCAGCCTCAAGCCCCAAGTAGGCGAGTGGCATCCAGAAATTACCATCAGTGGCCTTAGCTTCAGTCTCCATGGGGGACCTGTCTAGGCCAGGCAGCCCTCCCTGCATAAGACAGGCTGAGGCCCCTGGTGGCCTCTGGCCTTCCCTTCGTCTGCCCTGGGCTAGAGACTTCCAACTCCTCTGCCCTCGACAACCCATCAGAGGTGCTGGCTTGCCCTAGATGTCCCCAGTGGTGACAGCGTGCTGTGAGCTCTGCTGCGAGCCACGGTGCCCCCTCCACCAACTGCTACAGTCACTCCCACCACACCCTCATCCTTCGTCATCACAGTCCCTGCTGGTTTCACCCAAAGTAAACGGAAAAGTGGGAATCTTCTCTAGCCTTCTGTCAAACCACCTCCCAAGTGTCCTCCTCCTCTAACCAGCCCATCAAGGTGATTTGGGGAACAAAGTGGGCAGATAAATTCAGTCCTGGAATAAGAGGCAGTGATTCATGAGTTGTTAAGAGCAGGGGCATTGTTCCTGGTGCTCTGGAGATGCAGCGGCCCTGTGCTCCCTAACCCTTAACCCTGACCCCTGAGTCCAAACCTAACCCCTAACCCTAACCCCAACCCTAACCCTAAACCTAATCCTAACCCTAACCCAAACCCTTAACCCTGACCCCTGACTCCAAACCTAACCCCTAACCCTAACCCTAAACCTAATCCTAACCCTAACCCTAACCCTTAACCCTGACCCCTGACTCCAAACCTAACCCCTAACCCTAACCCTAACCCTTAACCCTGACCCCTGACTCCAAACCTAACCCCTAACCCTAACCCTAACCCTTAACCCTGACCCCTGACTCTAAACCTAACCCCTAATCCTAATCCTAACCCCTAACCCTAACCTGTAACCCCTAACCCTAACTCCTAACCCTAACCCTAACCCCTAACCCTAACCCTAACCCTAACCCTAACCCCTAACCCTAACCCTAACCCTTAACCCTGACCCCTGACTCTAAACCTAACCCCTAATCCTAATCCTAACCCCTAACCCTAACCTGTAACCCCTAACACTAACTCTTAACCCCTAACCCTAACTCCTAACCCCTAACCCTAACTCCTAACCCTAGCCCTGGATAGGTGTTGGCCTCCCAGGGAACTGCCAGGGCAAAGGGTAGAGGGGACATGGGGACCTGCCACAAAGTCCACCCAACCCATGTAAGTGAGAGGTTCAACATCCACCTGTCTGCTTTCCTGAATGTCCCAAACTCAAGCAAAAGGATGTGGCAAGTGGTGTTCTGTTTGGTGTGTTTGTGGTCTGATAGACCAGCCAAATGCAGTAATGCAGAGGGGAAGGCAGAGCAAGGACCGGACCTGCAGGCGAGGAGTTGGCTGCGGTAACCCACGACCTCCAGACCGGCCGCATTCGAGGTTTTTAAGAGTTCCCCAATTCTCAGAGACAGACTAAAGTTCAGAATTGTTTTCCCACTTTTCCATTTATTCCTATAAAATAACTTCCCTCTTGTTGAAACAAGAGGGCAAAGGTGAGGGCAGGCGGCCAACGTGGGTGGAAGAAATCCCTTTCCATTCAGCATCTTCCAAACTCTCAATCCCAGAAACGGTTTCACTCTGGCCAGTGTTGAGGATTACGTGTCAAACGTGAACAGTGTCCCATGGTGAAGAGATGATATGGAGTCGTAGTGAGAAATCCCACTCTTATTTTAGGGAGCGCATTTCCCCACGCAGACGGGAGCAGCTCTGTTTTTATGCATTGGTGAGATGGAATTCTGTTCATGCCGGCTTGGCCTGTGTTATGGCTTTAGCTGATCAGACCACCAAATAAGGAGCTCCAAGATGAACAGAGACAGTCCTTGGTCACAAAACACAATGTTCCCCTTGGAGGACAGTGAAGGGGAGGAAGTGGGGTGGGGAACGGGAAACGCTGACCGCGCTCTCTCGAGTCAGAAGCAACCTTGATGACTGCCATTTGTCTGCAAGGAAGAGAGATGCTGGTCCAGTCGTGCACGGCCTTAACTGCAGTCAACTACGACATCTGCACATTCGCAGGGGCCACTTTACAAGTCTTTCCATCCTTACGATCCATGAAGAACAGCAGGGGCTGCAGCACCGTGGGAAACTGTCACAGAGCCCAAACAGAGGGTCCGTGGCTTCCCACCCCCAGCAGCCTCCCCGCAGGCCCACCCAGGGCACAGATATCCCAGTAGCCTCCCCGCAGGCCCACCCAGGGCACAGATATCCCAGCAGCCTCCCCACAGGCCCACCCAGGGCACAGATATCCCAGCAGCCTCCCCACGGGCCCACCAAGGGCATAGATATCCCAGCAGCCTCCCCACGGGCCCACCAAGGGCACAGATATCCCAGCAGCCTCCCCGCGGGCCCACCCAGGGCACAGATATCCCAGCAGCCTCCCCGCGGGCCCATCCAGGGCACAGATATCCCAGCAGCCCCCTCATGCGTCCACCCAGGGCACAGATATCCCAGCAGCCCCCTCATGGGTCCACCCAGGGCACAGATATCGCAGCAGCCCCCTCATGGGCCCACCCAGGGCACAGATATCCCAGCAGCCTGCCCACAGGCCCACCCAGGGCACAGATATCCCAGCAGCCTCCCCGCGGGCCCACCCAGGGCACAGCTATCCCAGCAGCCTCCCCGCGGGCCCACCCAGGGCACAGATATCCCAGCAGCCTCCCCGCGGGCCCACCCAGGGCACAGATATCCCAGCAGCCTGCCCACAGGCCCACCCAGGGCACAGCTATCCCAGCAGCCTCCCCGCGGGCCCACCCAGGGCACAGATATCCCAGCAGCCTCCCTGCGGGCCCACCCAGGGCACAGCTATCCCAGCAGCCTCCCCGCGGGCCCACCCAGGGCACAGATATCCCAGCAGCCTCCCCGCGGGCCCACCCAGGGCACAGATATCCCAGTAGCCTCCCCACGGGCCCACCCAGGGCACAGATATCCCAGCAGCCTCCCCACGGGCCCACCCAGGGCACAGATATCCCAGCAGCCTCCCCACAGGCCCACCCAGGGCACAGATATCCCAGCAGCCTCCCCACAGGCCCACCCAGGGCACAGATATTCCAGCATTGAGGCTACTCCCCCAATCCATTGCTTAACTCCAGAAGCCTTTCTTAGAAGGACAGGGCTCCAACTTCCGCTCTGCCCCCAAGTCAAGGCTAAAGCAAGAAAACTGAGTCTCAGGCCAGTTCACGCTGAATCCACCAAGACTCAATTCACTGGTCCCCAGTGCCGACTCACCCTCTGTTTGCGAAGAAGAAACTCAAACACAGCCATCACGAGACAAACAACAAGTAAACAGTGAAGTCACAAGGTCAGGCTCTTTGCCACTGGTGTTTGAAGAGCAGCAGAGTCCGTGTTAGGAAGAGGCCAAGGGCACAGGAGGTGTTTCTCGGAGCTCAGGTGGGGCCCTGGACACTCCTAAGTATTGACAGGGCACTGGGTCGGGGGACCTCTGTGGCTCTCAAAGTTACAGTTGCCCGCATTTCCAGGCAGCCTTTGAGGAGCAAGGGGGAGTTGCCTCTCATGTCTCAGGAGTGGCAACACCCTCCCCACCTGCTCCCCAGAGAGATGTCCCAGACTCTGGATTAAAAATGCCAGGGGTGGGCCGGGCGCGGTGGCTCACGCCTGTAATCCCAGCACTTTGGGGGGCCGAGGTGGGTGGATCACACGGTCAAGAGATCGAGACCATCCTGGCCAACATGATGAAACCCCATCTCTACTAAAAATACAAAAAATTAGCTGGGCACAGTGGCATGTGCCTGTAATCCCAGCTACTCAGGAGGCTGAGGCAGGAGAATTGCCTGAACCCAGGAGGCGGAGGTTGCGGTGAGCCGAGATCACGCCATTGCACTCCAGCCTGGGTAACTCCATCTCAAAAAAAAAAAAAAAATGCCAGGGGTCTTACTCCTGGTCCCGCCATGGGTCGTCCCAGCTCCCAGGCCCCTCCTCACCCACCTACTTGACCAGAGCCTCTTCCATTTTCCGCTTCTGTGCCCTGGATGGCTCAGAAACTCCAGCTCCATCATCACCACAACTTGGGAAAAATGCTCAGTGTTATTTCAAATCGTAACTCTAAGTTTATAAATGTATAGCATGTCATACGTCATATCAATGTGTACACAGCTAAATGTATATACACTTACAACATATAAATATCAAGTTTATTTCCATGTGTTGCTGAAAGGGTTGCTGCGGCATCAACTAAAGCAGAGTGATCATAAAAATAAAGCAGCTAAATAATAAAGAGAAAAGGCAGATAAAATAATAAAGAGAAAAGGTGGCCACAAGCCAGGGTGGCCTGGAGCCCTGGATGCTGGGAGGCGGGAAGGAGCCGCCCTAAGACTACACAGTAAATATAACAAGAGCTTTTTTTAGGAAGTAAATGTAATTGAGCACAAAACTTTTCCGTACTGGTTAGAAATTCCTTCCACAAGTCACAGGAAACCTAATCATTAAGCCACTAGCTCTTCAGGTAGCGTGAAGCCCATGGGTGGGCACCCACACCAACTCTCATGTTTACCATCCACCCTTCTCCTGTGTTGACTTTTATCTTTGTGCTTTTTGTCTCATGGTCACCAAACAGCTGCTACGGCTCCAGGCATCACATCCTTGTGAGGATGGGAGGAGGAAGGGCTTTCCCGGCTCACCTGTTCCCCCATCTCTCCTTAGGAGCCTGCACAAATTTGCCTTGCATGTCGGAGTCCAGCTCAGACTGTCCACTGCTTGCAGAGAGGGAGGCTGACAAGCCTGGACATAACCTGGTCCAACCAGGGTATATTGGCTTAAGCTGGGCACGGGCCGCCCTGAGCAAAAATGGGTCTTGTTTGCAAGACAGAAGGCACATGACAGCCTAGGTTCGCCCCTGAGCATTCTAAATGCCAAGGTAAAAGGAGAAATTCAACTTTGACCAGAAGAAGCAAAATACTAGGAGGCCCTTGTCACTTGGGTCTCCCGGGAGGAGGCCTGGCGAGGGTGCTGGAGGCTTTGCTGTGGCGGCTACATCAGCAGGAGGGGCTGCATTCAGCACCATGGGCAGGTGGGCAGAGCCGCTCCACACAGGCCTTCCCTCTGTCCTCCCCTGGCCCTTCGCCCCCTGCCACCGTGACCATCACTCCACCTGGCCCATTCCCCACCAGCTGGGCCCAGTGGGCACCCTGCCCACTCTGGGATTGTGGCATCCTCTGGATTCCGGTTCCCTCCATGGTGTCTCCATGTGCCTGATGCTCCAGGGACAGATCCTCTGGAAGCCACAGCCTTGTCCCACACACAGGGTCTTGCTGGGGAAGGGGAGGCCTCATCTTCCCATGATTGGGAACTTCCCCGCAGGAAACCCCTCGGAGCTGGAGTCAGGGAGACACATGGGCTGGAGGCCAGCAACGTGGTGGGCACACAATACCCCTGAGATGCCAGGGCCTGGGGTGGTTGACATCAGGCCAAGGCAGAGCCCACCTTCTTTCCGTTTTTGCTGCACTCAGCAGCCCCTGCTCTGTAGAAGATGCTGGAGAGGTACCCACCTGTGCCTGCAGGTGACATGAGGTCTGTCGTGCCCTGGATGGTGACCCCAGAAGACACGCTGGCATCCAAACTCCAGGGATGTGTGGGTGTGGCCATGCTTGGATAAAAGGTCTTTGCAGAATAAGTTTCGGATTTTGAGTTGAGAAGGCCTTCCTGGATTATCCATGAAGGGCCTAAGTGCAATGAAAAGTATCCTTATAGGAGGCAGAGGAGAGAGATAGACAGAGGACAGTCGGCCACATGAAGACACCGGCAGAGGAGGAGAGAGAGAGACAGAGGACAGTCGGCCACATGAAGACACAGGCAGAGGAGGAGAGAGAGACAGAGGACAGTCGGCCACATGAAGACACCGGCAGAGGAGGAGAGAGAGAGACAGAGGACAGTCGGCCACATGAAGACACAGGCAGAGGAGGAGAGAGAGACAGAGGACAGTCGGCCACATGAAGACACAGGCAGAGGAGGAGAGAGAGACAGAGGACAGTCGGCCACATGAAGACACCGGCAGAGGAGGAGAGAGAGACAGAGGACAGTCGGCCACATGAAGACACAGGCAGAGGAGGAGAGAGAGACAGAGGACAGTCGGCCACATGAAGACACAGGCAGAGGAGGAGAGAGAGACAGAGGACAGTCGGCCACATGAAGACACAGGCAGAGGAGGAGAGAGAGACAGAGGACAGTCGGCCAAATGAAGACACAGGCAGAGGAGGAGAGAGAGACAGAGGACAGTCGGCCACATGAAGACACAGGCAGAGGAGGAGAGAGAGACAGAGGACAGTCGGCCACATGAAGACACAGGCAGAGGCTGGAGCAATGGGGCCACAACCCAGGATGCCTGGAGCCCCAGATGCTGGAAAAGGCAGGAAGGGGCCACCCCTAAGACTTGGCAGGGACTGCGGGCTGGATGTCCTCCGGATTTTAGACCTCTGGTCTCCAGCTCCAGAAGAAAATATGCTTCTGCTGCTCTTTGTGGTCATTTCTTCTGGCAGCAGCAGAACACACAGAGGGTGTGAAGAGCGGGAGGCTTCGAAGGCAGAGACAGACACTGGGCGGAGGGCAGAACCCAGTGCCGGGGACGCAACATGAGCCAGGCCAGAAAGACCACGAAGACAGGAGGCCAGCTCCGTGCCCAGAGAGGAGGAGCGGCACCATCTCAGACGCCTCGGCAGCCACGCCACCTCTGCAAATCCGCACAGCCTCTCTGGGCCCTGGTCTCCAACTGCAGAAAGGGACAAGGACCCTGCCTGCCTCATGGAGACACCGCGCAGGTTAAATAAACCCGGAAACATACATCACTTAGGAGCCTTACGTAGAAATACAGTCATGATTCTCCCTTAATATCTCAACATAGCCCGAACTGACCCTTTGGATGGAGGGGACATGAAAGGGCCTCCTATGAGTGACGGTGAAGTGACCACATCTGACCTGAGGTACGTCCTGGTCACGACTTCAGTGTGGACCCCGCCCTGGGTCTGACGCCCCCGTTGGGCCTCCTGCAGTGGGCTCCCCAGGCTTCCAGCCCTGCAGGGTTTTTGCGAAGTTTGTTTCGTCCTCTCTTCGCCCTGAGAGCTCGGCCTGGCAGCCTGCTGGTATTTTTCCCAAGGGGATCTCGAGGGGAGAGCTGCTGCACGTTGCCAGAGAGGACATGAATGAGGCTGCAGAGCTGAATGGAATCTGAACACAGAAAATCTGACTTGTGGCGGGAACTGAAGCTCCTGAAAACACCATTTCCTCTCATTTCAGCAGAGGGACACTATCTCTGGGTCCAGGCTTCAGGGAGGAGGCCGAGGGAGATGCTCCCTGCCCTCCCCTCTGGGACCACGCTGCTGTGAAGGCAGGGCTGGGGCCACGTGGAGTCCCTGCTCCGGGAGGTGGACGCTGCCCTCTGGCCCCTGAGGCGTCTGCTGGCCGGTGTGGACGCGCTTCCTCCCGGGTGCTGGGAGCTTGCTCTCCAGAGGAAACAGAAAATGTATTGTGAGTTGCACCCATCACGGACAGGCCCGTTTACAGGGGACGCGCAGCCGCTGCTGGAAGGGGGACTGCGAATGATTTCCCGATGCCTCTGCGGTTCCCGCAGCCTCCTGAGGCCCCAAGAGCAGCCACAACATGAGACAGAGTCTAGTTCCCGGCACGCGGCCCCGAGCCTCAAACCTTCCCGCAAACACGTGATTTGCACCCTGGAATTGACAATAAAACGCCGGCTTCACAAGTGACTATTAAAACACCGTTAGGTAAGGAAGGTGGTCAATAAAATCGGAGCAGAGCGGCACCGCCAAGTGACGATGGCCTGGCCTCCTGTAGGAGGAAGCGCCACCGCCCGGGGCTGCCACCAGCTCCCCTCCAAGCTGCTCTCAGCCTCGTCCTCATGGAGCTTGCAGCAAACGCCACCATCTCTCTTCGGGTTGAGTTTATAAATTAAAACCTCGGTGTCCCAGCTTCACTCTGCATTTTCTGAGCCTCCCGGTAAATGGGAAACCCAGGGCTGTGGAGTGGGGGCCAGGAGCCTCCTGTAAAGACGCCCCCCACAGACACTGACAGGAGAGCGCTGTGATCCTGGCTTTGGCTTTGCCAATTCATGCTTTCCAACCCTGGCGGTGACCGTAGCTCCTCTGTGTGTGGGTGTGTGTGATTCACACATGTGCTGGCTGCTCACTTGCTTGCGTGGATGTGCTGCAGTGGCACCGTCAGCTCTGTGCAGTGTGACCCGGATGTGGTTCAGTGGCGCCGTCAGCTCTGTGCGGTGTGACCTGGATGTGGATCAGTGGCACCGTCAGCTCTGTGCAGTATGACCCGGATGTGGTTCAGTGGCGCCGTCAGCTCTGTATGGTGTGACCTGGATGTGGTTCAGTGGCGCCGTCAGCTCTGTGCACTGTGACCCGGATGTGGTTCAGTGGCGCCGTCAGCTCTGTGCACTGTGACCCAGATGTGGTTCAGTGGCGCCGTCAGCTCTGTGCACTGTGACCTGGATGTGGTGCAGTGGCGCCGTCAGCTCTGTGCGGTGTGACCCGGATGTGGATCAGTGGCGCCGTCAGCTCTGTGCACTGTGACCCGGATGTGGTTCAGTGGCGCCGTCAGCTCTGTGCAGTGTGACCCGGATGTGGTTCAGTGGCGCCGTCAGCTCTGTGCAGTGTGACCCGGATGTGGTGCAGTGGCGCCGTCAGCTCTGTATGGTGTGACCCGGATGTGGTTCAGTGGCGCCGTCAGCTCTGTGCAGTGTGACCTGGATGTGGTTCAGTGGCGCCGTCAGCTCTGTGCAGTGTGACCTTGCGCTGCTTTCACTCTCTCCCCATCCTGTAGAGAATAACTGTGCACATGCCTGGCAGTCAGGTTTGCTGCCATCCTGCTGGTCAAGCGAAGCCTGGTTCTGAGCCTGGGGCCTAAGTCAGGCAGTGCAAGGCCCTAAAACCAGGAAGAAAGAACCCAACGGCCTTTAAAGCAAACATCTCATGGAGAACAGTGGCCCTGAACCCTCTTCTCCTTGGTGAGGCTCTAAGTGCTCAAGGAGCAGAGACCTGCGGGGACAGAAGTCAAACCCATCGGCCCCACCTCCCTGAGGAATACACTGGGTTCATTGCAACTATTTCTGTGTTTCCACATTGACATGTTGCAGTTCTCGTTGGGGGCCCTGGTGCCACACTGTCACCTCTCTTCTCCAGGGGAGGCTGTGGGTCTTGCCGCATGTGGCTGGGAAGAGCATCAGGCCCTGAGGAAGCCCCTCCCACACCCTTGGCTCTGTTTCTCCCTGGCTATGCACCAAGACATGGGCATGAACTGGCCGGGTTTGCAGGCATCCAGGACCCCTGGGAAATGCCCTCTGTGGCTGGACGTGTGGGCACTTTTCTGCCATGGGTTTGCCTGCAAGTCCATTCCACAGCCCCTTCTTGTGCTGCCCAAACCCCCCCACAGCCAGGGCAGGCGCGCTGGTCAGTGAGAGTCAGTAGGCACAGCAAGGGATGCCACCCCAGATCCCTGAGCAGTGCAGGCTCCTGTCCAGTTGCCGTGCAGAGCTGTCAGCCCAAGGAGCTGGGTCTGCTGCATCCACATGGCTCATAGGAGCAGAAGGCACAGCCATGACCAGGTGCTGCCCACACTGAGAGGGGGTGCTGGGTTCTGGGACCATCCAGCGGAGCTCCTCACTGACCCAGGCCCAGAGCCTGGCAGCACGGAAACCTGAAACCTGAGCTGGACTGTGGCTAAGAGGCGGGGGACCAGGGGTTGCCACCCAGGACACGGTGCCCCAACAGGAGGTCAGAGGGGCTTGCACCAGAGAGCACCCCACAGGCCCAGCAGCCCAGGAGACCCATGGGGTTCCCAGGGCTCCCTCGGCGCCAGGGCAAGATGCCTCCTTCATCCAAAAGCCTTCAAACGGCTGGCCCCTAGGCAGCAGCAAGGGAGGCAGGACAGGCAGGAGACTGAGGAATGGAGACGTCCGGTGTGATCCCCACAGCCAGCAGCCTTCCCCAGTGGTCACGCCCAGCCCGCCACCTCTTCTGGGCTCCCAGCTACCCTTCAGGCCTGAACCCCCCGCTCCTCCCGCACCTCTGTGTGGCCACCACCCACCCTGCAGGTGTCACATGACCTGGGGTACCCCTTTCTCCATGAGCCCTTGTATTTTAAGAAGGAATTTGGTATTCTAAAGATATCCCTGGGCCTTAAGAAATAAAGAAACAGCTGGGTGCGGTGGCTCATGCCTGTAATCCCAGAACTTTGGAAGGCCAAGGCAGGTGTATCACCTGAGGTCAGGAGTTTGGGACCACCTTGGCCAACATGGTGAAACCCCATCTCTATTAAAAATAAAAACAAGTGCAGAGTGAAGTGGCGGGTGCCTGTAATCCCAGTTACTCGGGAGGCTGAGGCAGAAGAATCATTTGAACCCGGGAGGCAGAGGTCTCAGTGAGCCAAGATCATGCCACTGCACCCCAGCCTGGTAACAGAGCGAGACTCCCTAAAAAGAAAGAAAGAGAGAGAGAGGAAGGCTGGGCACGGTGGCTCATGCCTGTAATCCCAGCAATTTGGGAGGCCAAGGCGGGTGGATCACAAGGTCAAGAGATCGAGACCATCCTGGTCAACATGGTGAAACCCCGTCTCTACTAAAAGATACAAAAAATTAGCTGGACATGGTGGTGCGTGCCTGTAATCCCAGCTACTCAGGAGGCTGAGGCAGGAGAATTGCCTGAACCCAGGAGGCGGAGGCTGTGGTGAGCCGAGGTCACGCCATTGCACTCCAGCCTGGGTAACAAGAGCGAAACTCCATCTCAAGAAAAAAAGGAAGGGAGGGAGGGAGAGAGGGAGGGAGGGAGGGAGGGAGGGAGGAAGGAAGGAAGGAAGGAAGGAAGGAAGGAAGGAAGGAAGGAAGGAAGGAAGGAAGGAAAGGGAAGGGAAGGGAAGGGAAGGAAGGAAAGAAAGGGAAGGGAAGGAATACCTGCTGCCATCTTTCAGGAACTGCCGATGGTCTGGGCAGGAGGGCGGGAGTGTGGGGCGAGGGGGCAGCCTCTGCATGATGCATCCTGGGTGTCTGAGCCTGGGCCCCCATGGAGCTGGAGGCTGTGGGATGGGATGAGGACTCCAGGACAGTGTGATGTCTTGGAGGGCTTCCTCTCCCCAGGGATGTAACGCTACTCCTCAGGTGACTGCTAGACAGTCACAGAGTGTGGTCACCCGGGCCTCCTCTGGAGCTGGGGCTGGTAGAACCTCAGGGCCACCAGGGTGCTCACACTTGCACAGCGCCTGCCTTCGGCCGGGCAGAAAAGACGACAAAAAGGGCTTGGGGGCCCCTGGCTGGGCCGCCTCCTTCCTACCAGGCCCTGAGTCACTAAGGTCACACCCCAGAGTTCAAAGAAGAAAAGTGGATTCTTGCCTTCAACCCGCTTGGAGCCACTTGGAAAATTTCACGCATTCCTCAACCCTTATCTTCCTATCAGCTGCTTGTTAAACGTGGCTACATAGCTACAGGGCCTCCCGTACAGCAGATTATTTCAGTCATTTGCTTGAAAATTGTCCTTCATTCACATTCAAATGCAGTTATTTGACATAAATTTGCCTTTAAATGAATCACACGATGTGTGCGTTAGGCGTCACAGTAAGTATGATTAGGAGCATGTCAGGCACTGGGAAATCAATCAGCAGGTGATCAAATGATAAATTGACCGTTGATGTTTGACTCACTTTTTAATCCAGAATTCCATCGGCAATGCTCAGCGCGTGTTCAGAGGTCCAGATTCCTCACGGGCCGCCTCGACTTGCTCAGGTAGGACAAGCGCTCTCTCCAATACGAGTCTGAGCACCAGATTCCATCCTCCTTTAATTCCACCCCAAGTCATCGGCTCTTTCCACGGGACACAGAAGAAAGTGGAGAGATGTCCACAGCGCTGAGCATTTACAACCTGTGTAATGTCTTATTTTCTTCCTGTTTCTCGGGGTCTGTGTAACTGCCTCAAATCACAAGTTACCTCAGTACTGCTTTATCTTACAAGAAAAACAGTCAAGAAGAAAGTAACTGGTAATTATCCATTTAAGTAATTAAGAAAATTAATTAACAGACAAAAATATTCTTCCTGAAGGAACTGGAAAGAGATTTCCGGTATCTACTGCACTGTTTATAAAATAGCATAAGGGACTGGCAGGAAGAATGAATGGACTGATTTAAATATAATGAAGGAGAGGCCTGGAGACAGACGAATTCCCTGGGCCTGACAGTTCCCCTGTTGTGTGGTTGTCCCCAAGCCAGCAGCGTCAGCAGCACCTGGAAACCCCTGGAAATGCAAATTCCAGCACCTCCAGCCCTGGGGAGTCTGACACTTGTGGAGGGCCTGCAGCAGATCTCCATGTGCACCAGCCTGAGAACCCCTGCCCTAACCATGGCTGCTGCAGCCAGCAGATCCACGTCCTCCCACTCGCTGCCAGCTGGCTCCCCGCAGTGTGGCGGGAGGATGGCCCTCTCCGGTCCCACCATCAGCGTGGTCACCAGGGGTGCCACCCAGGCCAGCGCTGTCCACACCGTTCCTCCTGGGCTGGCAAGAAGCTGTGAGCCAGGCAGGAGCCCGCCAGGACGGGCAGCTTCCTTGGGATCGGTGGGCTCTGTGCTGCCAACTACAAAGCCAGGAGCAGTGAGCAGAGTGAAATGAAAACAAAGCTGGAAGCGCTTCACTCCAAGGGTCGTCTCCCAACACCTGTGCCTCAGGCACCTGGGGGACGTGTTCCTGTCCGAAATTCAGATTTTAGCCTGAAGTCTAGAGGTGTGACACGGAGTGCCGGCTCTACTGGGTTTCTATGATGGACCCAGGGGCAGGCCACCAATGATGGCATCAGCCACCCTGGGGACAAGAGAAGGCCCAGGAGCAAACAGAGACCATCCAAATGCCCTTTTCTTCCAAATTAACCTAGAAATTTAAGCCACTTGTGGTTCACACATTAATAATACATAATTGAGAAAATAAACATTAGCAGCGCCCTAATTATAAAAACATAAAATAATTAACTGAAAGCAGCGTAAAAGTTGCTTTTGAATCTGATGAGTTGATTCCACAGAGATGAACATGCAGGGGTGCAGCATGTAGGGGAGGGGCTGCAGGGGAGGGGCTGCAGGGGAGAGGCTGCAGGGGAGAGGCTGCATCGGAGGGGCTGCATCAGAGGGGCTGTAGGGGAGGGGCTGTAGGGGAGAGGCTGCAGGGGAGGGGCTGCAGGGGAGAGGCTGCATCGGAGGGGCTGCAGGGGAGGGGCTGCATCAGCGGGGCTGCAGGGGAGAGGCTGCAGGGGAGGGGCTGCAGGGGAGGGGCTGCAGGGGAAGGGTTGTATGGGTGGGTCTGCAGGGGAGGGGCTGCAGGAGAGAGGCTGCAGGGGAGGGGCTGTGGGAATCGGAACTGCGGGAATCGGAACTGCTCTAAACTCAGCCAATTTCATCAGTGCGTTCCCGGCACAGAGGAGGATGGCACGGAAATCGTCCACAGCGCCCCTCACTCTGCGTCCTGCATTTGGCCCCTCCGAGATGTGGACCTCCAGCCCACACCCGCCCAGACAGTGGGGCCACATCGTCAGTCAGTCTGCAGGCGGGAGGGCTGCTCAGGCGGGATGAGGAGCATAGCGCTGGGGGCGGGAGGAGCCGCGCAGCACAGGGCGCCAGGTTCTGGACCATCCATCACTCATCGGTGTCAGAGCTCTTTACAGATAATTTAAAGTTTTAAGGGAAAGCAAAGAAAAAAAAAGGCATAATAACATTTTAGAAAATATGTCTGTGGAGATTGATGTGAACTTAGGATGGGAGAAATATTTTTAAACATGTCCCCAAATGTGGAAAGTCAAAAATCAATTTGGCAGATTTGGCTAAAAATGAAAAGCTAGTGTGTAAAAAAGCAAATGTATTTTAAAAAGTCAGTTCACAAATTTTAAAAAATGCTACTGGACATAAATATTAGACAAAATGTCCAACCGCGCTGCACATGAGTCCAAAAGTGGAGATGAGATCGGAGTGTGGAAGGGAGCGCCCCCACGCCCACCGCAGCAGAGAACTGATGTCCTGGGAGGGCCACCAGGAGCAGGGCAGCCGCACAGCCGGCCTCCGGGACCATCCAGCCTCTAACTGCAGCCTCCAGCAGGGACCGCTTCCTCGAGCCCATCGCAAGCAAGCTCAAAGCACAGCTCCAGAAATACTCATTTCACAAAGTGTGAAGCAAAAAAAATCAGAAGCACTGAGTCCAGCATCGGGAAAGCAGCCCGAAGAAGAAACAGCCACGCCTTCGGGATGCTCTGCACTGGGATAAGGAGGCTCGGGGAAGTCAGGGGAGATATCAAGATTTTCCCCAATGGGAAAAGTTTAGAAAACATCTACGAAGTAAAAAGTGCTACCTTTTTGTGATAACACATCTGAAAAAACACATAGAGAACATATGAGTATGAGCGTCCCATGACAGCGACATGGAAAGATGGGCACACACCACGTTCTGTGTTTCCACCTCCGTCTGATTTCTGCTGGACAACAGCATGACATTTTTAGTTACTTTTTATCCACAAACAAAAAATTAAAATGATAGTATGAGAAAAGAAACCTCTGTAGGTTCTACTAAAGTGCTCTATAGAACAAGGATGCCACAGAAAACACGTCTCAGATGCCACAAAGCTCCGGAAACATACCCTGTGGCTGCGTGAAACAGCCTTCTCCCCCCACCTTAGCAGACGCTCATGGGAGAAACGGCACTGAGCTTTGTAACTGCCCCTTCTACCATCCAAAGGTGCTCTATGGATAAAAAGAGATTTTTTTTAAAAAATACCTTGACATATGGAAAAGTGAATGTGGGTATTCAGAAATAAAGTGTCATTATGACTCCGTAACTCATACAATTCACTAGAATGAGCCAGAACAGGGTTTGTTTTTAAGGATTTTGTTCATCCTTATCATCCGGGTTCTTGAAGTCTATGGCAGTGACTCTCAGAGACCCTTCCATGGTCTTGGTGCTCCTAGGTGGCTTTTAAGCGCGCCTCTTTAGAGAAGAGGCTGGCCCTTGTGTCTGTGGGAGCCCTGTGCCCCAGCAGGCCATCTAAATCTTCCTCATGTCAGAACGTCGGCTGGCTATAAATAACCCAGACTTCCATGTGTGTGCAAGTCGGTAATTTCTCTTCCTTTCCCCCAGGGCTGAATAGCAGAGAGCCCTGTGAAGCCCCTTTAAGAGTCCACAGACTGCCAAGACTTCAAGACCGCAGATAAGATGAATAATTTCAGCCACAGTCCTGCCCTGGCGTGGCCTCCGATTCGTCAACTCCAGGGCTCCAGAGAAACCCAAGCACAATTGCCAACAGGCTTCGTTGAAATGAAAACATCATTTTTCCTTCCGTCCGTCTCAGGGAAGCCTGGAACTGCCTCTGATAATTAATCCACTGAGAGAAATCAATACTACAACTGGTTGAAGACGAAACAACCCGTAGCAGAATAAACCTGCCGACGATGCTTCAGCAGTTTCTGCGAGCACACGCTGCCGGCTGCAGATGTGGAATCTAAATGAATGTTGCTTTCTCTCCAAAACTAATCCCACCCAGAAAGTCAATTACCCTGAACCATTTTATGTTCTATGCGGCTTGTCCTATAAATACAGTCTTTGTTCTCCCAATGTGGGCTAGTTGGTTTCCTTTTCCCATTAGAATAGCAAACGAGGCTACAATCGGCTAGTTGGAAGTGGACTGACAGAGTTCCAGGTGTGAATGATTTGGAACCAATCGAGAAAGCGCAGATTCGTCCCGTGCGCCGTTTGTAAATCCAGGGTGAGCTTTGGGGATTTGTGTTTGTTTGGTGTTGGCTTAGGGTCTTGATTTTGCCTGTTTAATTTTTCTTTAGAAAGGCAGGTTAAGCCCGCAGCATAGACTAACTTGTAGTTGAGCCCATAGCTCGTGGTAGAGAGTAGTGGCTTCGTAAAGCACAGAAATGAGTGAGGGCCAGGCCATTTGTTCATAAAAAGCAATGGCACATCCAGTGTTCAATGGGCCACAGTTCATGCAGAAATGAAATCTGAGCTAGAACAAGTAAATCCACCACGACAGAGCATTACGTTTCCATGAGAAAAGTGTTGTCACAGCAAAGGGGCTGCCTGGCCCCCTCTGGGTCACCTGTTGGCTGACACACATGACGCTGGCTGGGCTGCATAACCTGCCCAGGCAGGTGGAAAGGGGAGAGGCGACACCTGTGCTGGGCAGGCACCCCTGTGCTGGGGGCAGCCCTGTGCTGGGCAGGCACCCCTGTGCTGGGGGCAGCCCTGTGCTGGGCAGGCACCCCTGTGCTTGGGGGCACCCCTGTGCTGGGCAGGCACCCCTGTGCTTGGGGGCACCCCTGTGCTGAGCAGGCACCCCATGCTGGAAGGCACCCCTCTGCCGAGGGGGCACCCATGTACTGGGCAGGCACCCCATGCTGGAAGGCACCCCTCTGCTGAGGGGGCACCCCTGTACTGGGCAGGCACCCCATGCTGGAAGGCACCCCTCTGCTGAGGGGGCACCCCTGTACTGGGCAGGCACTCCATGCTGGAAGGCACTCCTCTGCTGAGGGGGCACCCCTGTGCTGGGCAGGCACCCCATGCTGGAAGGCACCCCTCTGCTGAGGGGGCACCCCTGTGCTGGGCAGGCACCCCGTGCTGGAAGGCACCCCTCTGCTGAGGGGGCACCCCTGTGCTGGGCGCTTTCACATGTTCTCTTTCTTTACCAATTCTTTCAGCTCCTCCTGCAGCAGACCTGCGGTATTTCAGGGATGGAGTCAGACCACCCCGCTCTGAATTCTGGCTTTGCCTTTTGATTGCTGTGCAACTGTGGGCAAGTTGCCTGCCCTCTCTGTGCTTCAATTTCCTTTTCTATGAAAATAGTGCCTCTCTCATGGGGTTGCCGTGAGGATTCATGAAGTGTTATGTGTAGTAGGGCTTAGGACAGTGTTGTGGTGTTCCCAGAGCTTGGGAAGTGTCAGCTGTTTCTTTTTCTATTTCTATTTGTTTCTTTTTTCTTCTTTTCTTTTTTTTTTTTTTTTTTTTTGAGATAAAGTCTTAGTTTCTCAGGCTGGATTGCAGTGGTGCGATCAGAACTCATGGCAGTCTCAGCCATCTGGGCTCAAGTGATCCTCCTGCCTCAGCCTCCTGAGTAGCTGGGACTGCTGGCACCACAGCCAGCCTTTGCTTTTATTTTTGTAGAGACAGGAGCTCTCTGTGTTACCCAGGCTGGTCTCAAACTCCTGGGCTCAGGTAATCCTCCTGCCTTGGCCTCCCAAAGTGCTGGGATTGCAAGCGTGAGCCACCACGTTCAGCCTGCCATTCCTGTGGGTATCCCAGAAAGACTCTGGGATTTACACAGGGAGGGTGAAGCAAAGAAGAGCCGACCGCATCATTTAGGCTCCAAGCTTCATACACCGTGTCCCCACTGTTTCCAGAAGCGGACGGAAGGCGCACGAAGCCTCTGCATGCACTTGCTTTCAGAGCAGCTCGGTAGGTAGGTGAGGCCTCGCTTCTGAAAACGGAAGCTGCTTTGGAAGCAGCCACGTGTTGTTTTGCCTTCTAATCCCTCTCCTTCCATCTAAAGCAACGATATAAAATTCGCTATTTAAATCAAGTTGTCCTTTATAAAATGAATACACTCGTTGAATGAAAAATTGGAATAAGAAAAAAGAAAATCTGAAGAAAAGGGGTTTTGTGTTGTCGTTGAAGAGAGAGAAAAATGCCCCCCGTCATCGGAGACAGCCACTGTGTGGAAAGTCCTGTCGCCCGCATGAACCTGGGAGCTGCTGCGACATTCTTTGTAACTGAAGTCAAGTAAGAGGATCACAGGCCTTTGGAGCCACAAATTGAGCCCAATTCTGAAGCCAGTCTGTTCTGTTGGCTTTTAAAACCAGCAGCAGAAAAGCAAAGCAATCTCTGCTGCGGGGAAGGGAGCCGCACCTGCGGAGGGACTGTCACTCCAGCTGCCGCGCCCCACTTCTTCCTCGGTACCCAAGGCTCCCCTGAGCCCTCTGCCTGTATGTCTCCCTAGTGTGGAATTTTGTGATGAAGTTTACCCACCTCCAAACCTTTTCCTTCATAAAGTTTCACGTTTGCATTTTGCAAAAGGCAACAGCCGCGGTCATGCTTAAAAGAAGGTGATGCTAATTATGCGCAGATACCCAGAGCTGCAGGATAATCCATTGGCCACACCTCCATTCCTTGCAAACGACGTTGGAGGAAGATGCTCAGTATCTCAGAGCCGAGGGCTCAGTTCGTTAGAGCTGAGCTCAGAAAGCCTGTCTGGGATTCCTCTCCCTCTTCTCCCTCCTTTCAACACACTGAAGCTTTCCCTGGAGTTCAGAACAGATTGAAATGATTTTGGAGTCTCCCTCTGGGGAGACATGAAAGCTCTTTTCATAGCAGAGGTTGGTTTTCTGCCATGGGCCTGTTCCCGGCTCACCTGCAGCCACAGTGCCGGCCATTCATTTAGGAGTCGTAGCAATGCCAGCTCCAATGATAATCGTTACCTTGACGAGCATTGTAACCTGGGGTAGAGCATCCCCAGGCATGGCTGCCCCTGGGTTCCGGCTGCCCCTGGGTTCCCACTCCCCGAGGGGGCTTAGCCTCTTTCTCCCCAGTCTTCTTGGGGTGTCCCAGGAAGGAGAAAGCCTGGGAGGAAGACCTGGAGGAGATGAGCCTGGGCTCAGAGAATGTGTCCTGTCCCTGCTGTGCTTTTCAATGTGCCAGGTTTGCATCTTCATTTTCAGGGCAGGAGAAAGAAACCGAGGCCACCAGCACTGTGGCCAGGGCATCTGGTGCAGGAAACTGAGCTGGATGCTCCTCAGACACAGACCAGGGTCTTCCGGGCGGCCCAGGGGGCTGCAGACAGAGCAAAGTCTGGCTTGTTGCCCAGCCAGTGAGGGCTTGGAGAGCCTGCAGGGAGGCGGGGGGGGGGCCTGAGGAGCAGCAGGCAGCGCTCTTGGCCTGTCCTCGGCTCCAGCCTCGTTCCCCAAGCTGCCCTGGCTTGGTAAGGCAGGAGTCGCCTCCCCACATACACCCTGCTCTATGCCTGCACAGTTACCCACCAGGAGCTTCTGTGGGACCCACGAGGAACATGGGTGGGCACCGGGGCAGATCCAGTGGCTGCCAAGAGGTGGCCTGGATGTCGCCCTGAGAGGCTGTTATCCCTGGTTACAAGTGGCCATCATGTCTCAGTGGCCCGAGTGTCGAGGCGCTGGCCTGCCTTGTCCACTTAAAAGGTCATTAATCACCACCCCAGTTTATAAATCAAGGAGGCGGGCTCACCGCACCACGATGAGGTCAGGCGCCCAGGAGTACTTAGCCAATTCCCAGCCCGGCCGCGCCCTCCTCTCCTTGGCGGCGGCCCATCCATCATTTCACACCCACCGAGGCCATGAGGCTGACAGAGTGCCCGCCAGCCAGACAATGCCATCCCCCAAGACTTGGGGGCTGGAGCTCTTTAAAATTTCCAACCAGTTCCTTAGCCTTTTGTGTTAACAAAACCTATTCATTTCAGGATTTGGCAGTTCAAATTATTTCAGACAAGACCCCGAGACAAATGGCTATATGATAGAGTCACACGGTGTGAGCGGCTGCGGCAGAGGGAGTGGGGGGAGAAGAGGAGCAAGGCGAGGCCCAGACCCAGCTGGGGTCCTGGCCGGGGTCCTCGGCTTCCCCAGGTGGCTCGGGCCCACAGAGGGCTCCCTGCATCTTCCAGAGCCAAGGGGGAGGCCCCTAGAGCCTTAAATAAAAGTTTCCCCAAACTGCACATTGTAGAGTTTGTTTTCTGTGATGGGTAAATACGAAGAACTCGGCGAGGAGCTATTGTTCCTCCTATATTGCCTTACCTGCTAAGCTGCTTTTACATATTTCAAACACGGTTGTTGGTGTGTGTGTGTGTGTATATGTCCCCTGCAAAGAGAAAGCATGAATTGTCTACCGTCCAGGAGAAAGTGTGGGAGGTGAGCGTTAGGTGGAGCGGACAGCTCCCATTTCCCTTGCCCCAGCGGGAAAGTGATGGGCAGGGCTGGAAAATTGTGCTTGAAGCAACATGGTGACGTGAAATGACCTCCGGTCCACCAGGTGATGAGCACAGCCAGTGGGACCGTGCTCCTGAGCCGCCTCGGGAGAAGCAGGGCGGGTGTGCAGGAGGACGGGGAGAAGGGGCAGAAGGCCTTTCATGGGACCGTGTTCCTGAGCCACCTCGGGAGAAGCAGGGCGGGTGTGCAGGAGGACAGGGAGAAGGGGCAGAAGGCCTTTCGTGGGACCTTTGGACTCAGAAGCTAATGAAAGCGTTACTGTAAGGAGTGGGTGGAAGGGCTGATAAAAGCCGTTCGAGGGCACGGCCCACCCAGATCCTGATTCCAGTTTGTGCCCCCATCTGTCTTGCGTGAAGAGCCCAAGCCACAGGCCCAGGCAGGAGCACCCGGCCACCTGCCAGGGTGGGAGCTCACGCAGAGACTGGGCGGCGGGTCCTGCCAGGGATGTCCCCTCATCTGAGAAGCCATCCACGGTGTGACACAAACATTCTTTCAATCTCACATTGCTGTGAATGATGGGAAAGAGCTGGGGCACATCCATGAGGAGCAGATGGAGTGTGGACGTGCTTGGCCACCCTCTGGTCTCTAAGAACGCTCTTCATCCTGGGAGGCAGCAGCCAGGGTCTGGGGACCCACTCAGAGGACCACAGCACTGTCCTCACACACGGTGCGTCCTTCCCCCTCTCCTCTTCAGCTAAAAAGAAATACAGTTAACGGCTGTTCCTTATTAATTTTCTTGCTTTATCTTCCTGAAAAAACTGTCACTGTCAGTGCCCAGGAATATTCACAAGCCGGCCACCCCAACAGGCTCCAACGTGGCTGAATCATTTGCTCCGAGATGCTTGGAGTTCTGGGGCTGCCCCTGAGCCTTGTCTGCCACGCTGTCCCGTCGGAGGAGGCCTCAGAGCCACAGGAACCAGGACTTCTGTCTTTTAACATGAATTTTTTTTTTTTTTTGAGGCGGAGTCTCGCTCTTGTTGCTCAGGCTGGAGTACAATGGCGCGATCTCCACACACTGCCACTTCCGCCTCCCGGGTTCAAGTGATTCTCCTGCCTCAGCCTCCCAAGTAGCTGAGATTACAAGCATGTGCCACCACACCGGCTGACTTTGTATTTTTTTTAGTAGAGATGGGGTTTCTCCATGTTGGTCTCCAACTCCTGACTTCAGCTGATCTGCCCACCTCGGCCTCCCAAAGTCCTGAGATTACAGGCGTGAGCCACTGCACCCAGCCTAAACATGATCTTTGCAAAGCAAATCAACAACTTCTCTGACTCTCCCAGGCAGGACTTGGTTTTCCATCCCCACCCGCCTGGGCACCTCCCTTCCCAGGGCAGCGCTGTCTGTGAAGCTTCCTCCTTTTGTGCACAGATTTTAAAATGGCACCTTTCCCCTGAGCAGATCGGGGTGGAGCAGTTTTCATGGTCATTTCTCTGAGGGAGGCATCAGCGCTGCCCAGCCTCTCCAGGCACAGAGCCAGCGGCAGCCATCACGCTCAGACCTGCTCCTTCAACCAACAAGGACGTGCTCTGAACATCCTAGTTTTAAAGTACGCCTAGCAGTCTTTTAATGAACACAGAGTCATTAAATAATTAAATTAATCCTGCTCCTTTTCTGCTGGAAGGAGGGGTAGACTGTGTGTTCCGGGATCATGCCAGCCAGTCCCCTTCCGACGCCTGCCTGGGGGTCTCTGCCTTCCCACGCCCCCTCCGTCAGCAGGAATCCCCTCTCCACTGCAAGCGGCTCTCGGGATAGTGCTGGATAGAGTTCATTCACTTGAGACCCCAAATGATTTGAAAACATGAAAACACGAAATGCTGACTATGTTGCTGTCATTTATCCTTGGCAAATAATAAGAGTTCCCTCTTTGCTCATTAAAGAAATATCTAATTGTGAATGTGAGGCACCCACGATTGCATTTATTTTTATTTTTATTCTTCGGCTACATAATAAATTATCACCATCTGGTGACTTAAAGCAACCTGCGTTTATTCTCCTGTGGTCTCGTGGGTCCTCTGCCTTGTGGGTCCTCTGCCCTGGTCACACCAGGCTGCAGATAAGGCATCGGCTGGGCTGAGTTTTCATTCAGAGGCCCGAGTGGGGCAGAACCAGCTGGGGCTGTCTTCACGTTCCGTGGCTGCTGCAGCTCCTGTCATCTGAGGTCACCTGACACAGCTACCCACTCTGAGGGGCCCATGGGAGTCTCCAGGCTGCTGAGACCCAGTCTTTGTAATAAGGCACCGTCACAAGACGGACGTTCTATCCCTGGGGACCCCTACTGGCCCATGCCTGGGGAGAAGAGGGACCCTGGAGGCCATGCCGTGGGGCCACCTGAGGGTCTGTGTGCTGTGGGAATGAGCTCTTTCCACACACCCACTCCCACATAGGTTGCAGACAGCCCTTCTCCAGAGATGGGGTTCACGAGCCTGCTTTGTCTTCATATCAACAGAGGGTCCCCCTGCCTCCCCAAGGTCCGCAGACTGGACAGTCCAGTCAACCTCACACAGGATGACTGTCACCACCTCCGTGTCTGAGGCATCCCAGGAAAGACGCTTGTTGGGTCACTTTCACTCTATCTCCATCCAGGGCTGTCAGGGGCAGGAGGCGCCTCCGAAGCGCATGTGGGCGACGTTTATGGAGCAGCTGCTGTGTGGAAAGGGGCCCCTGGGAGCTGGCAGGGGTGGAGAACTGAAGACAAGCCTGTCCTCAGGGGCTACTTGCCAGTCTCCGCTCCATCCCACCCCCACCCTCTCACCACAGTCAGCAGCTCGCAGTGGGTGCAAGTGGAATCAGTGTTCTCGGGCAAAGCCGCCCAGGCCCTGGAACCTCACCTTTCTCCCTGGATGGGGCAGGTTGATCGCCTCCGAGGTGTGCTCCTGGAGGAGCAGGGGCTGGATGCCAGCAGCAGGCACCCTTGCCGTGAGGGCCTTGCAGCCAGTTCAGCTTTTGTGTGTCATCCAGTGATGCCCAGAAGCTGCCCGCAGTGTTAGGGGCCGTGTTCCTCCTTCCCTGTGGTCCAGCCACTGCTGTCTCCTACCAGGGCAAATCCGGCCCATCAGATGACAAGCCAGCCTCAGCCTCCACGCCGGTAGCTCCCTGCACAAGGTGGCTCCTCCCAGGCGGCTGGGGAATATGAAGCAGCCACCATGTCCCAACCTGGCAGATTCCTGCTCTGGGCATGTCCCCTCTGCCTGACCCCACATAGCCCAGAGCCCTCATCTGGCTGCATAGAGAGCAGTCTTGATGTTGGATCATGTTAGGTTGTTGAGGACATCGTGGCCCTGTTGTCCATGCTCTGGGGCATCTCAGTTTCTCTCCTCATCCCCCAAGTCCAAGTGCCTTTTGGGTCCTTCCAGCTTCTCCCAGAGATCCATGTGTGTACACACGTGTGAGTGTGAGTGTGAGTGTGCATATCCCACACACTGAGGAGGTGCATGGGGGGGCTGCATATCCATGGCTGAGTGTGTGGCAAGGAGCATGTATGAGCCTGTGAGTATGTGACTGTGGGAGTCCTTTGTTTATTTAAAATATATGGAGACAGGGTCTTGCCATGTTGCCCAGGCTGGTCTCAAACTCCTGAGCTCAAGTGATCCTCCCTCCTTAGCCTCCCAATGTGCTAAAACTACAGGCATGAACCACAGCCCCTAGCCATGAGCAGGTGTGTAGGCAATGTGTGTGCATAAGCCTGCATGGCTGTGTTAGGGTGGGTGAGTGGGTGTGTGGGGAGGTGTGTGAGAGAGGGTGTGAGTGGGCATGGGTGTGTGAGGATGGAAACCTGAGTGGGTGTGTGAGTAGGTGGGAGCATGAATGCGTGTGTATGTGAGTGTGAATGAGTGGGTGTGAGTGGGTATGAGTTGGTGTGTGAGTGGGTATGTATGAGTGGGAGTGTGGGTGGGTATGAGCAGGTGTGAGTGGGTGTGTATGTGTGTGAGTGGGTGTGAGGGTGTGGATGCATGAGTGGGTGGGTGTTGGTGTGTAACTGTGAGTGCATATGTGGGTGTGAGCAGGTGTGAGTGGGTTGTGTATGTGTGAGTGTGGGTGGGAGTGGATGCAAGTGTGAGGGTGTGAGTGTGGATGTGAGCAGGTGTGTGGGTGTGAATGGGTGTGAGTGGGCATGTCAGTGGATGTGAGTGTGAGCAGGTGTGAGTGGGTGTGGATGTGAATGGGTGAGTGTGAGCAGGTGAGTGGACCTGAGTATGAGTGGGTATGGATGTGATGGGTGTTAGTGCAAGTATGGTGTGAATGGGTGTGTGAGCAGGTGTGACTGAGTAGGTGCTAGTGTGAGTGAATGTGGGTGTGAGTGGGTGTGGTAATGGACATGGGTGTGAGTGTGAGTGTGTGTGGTGAGCAGAGTGGATGTGAGTGGGTATGAATGAGTGGGTGTGGATGGAGTGGGTATTAGTGCAAGTATGGTGTGAATGGGTGTGTGAGGTGTGACTGAGTGGGTGCTAGTGTGAGTGAAAGTGGGTGTGAGTGGGTGTGAATGTGAGTGGGTGTGGTGAGCAGAATGGATGAGTGGGTGTGGGTGAGTGTGAGCGGGTGTGAGTGTGAGTACCAGTGTGTGTGTGTGTGTGTGTGTGTGCGCAGAGCCAGGAGAAGGTGCTCCTCCCCACATGACTCTCCCGCTTGGTCCACGTGCTCACAGGCTCATGGTGCTCCGGGATCCAACAAGAGCAAGTGAGGGGCTGGGCACATCGTGTTCCAAGTAGGGAGTGGGTGTCTCCAATTTTACAAACGGGAAATACACACTGAGCACAGCATCGTGATCTACTAAGCGGAACTCCAGCCAGAAGCTGCAGAGTCTCTTGGAAACTTGTTGAAACGCGCATTCCAGGCCTCTGTCTCCAGTGCACGCTCAGCTCTGAGCCCACTGGCTCCACTCTCAGACCAGTCGTGCAGCTCCAGATCTCAGCTGGTGTCGCACACGTGTGACATGCACACTCACATACACACGTACAGACGTGGGCACGTGTTCAGGACAAGGAAGCCCCCGCAGGAGCTGTCACCATTCACGTCAACCACCCTCGGAGTGTGTGTCCAAAACGTGTCCTTACATTTTCACCTTCACTGGCGTTTAGTGTTTCTTACGGTATTATACTATTTAGGAAACTTCCATGAAAATCTATAGACCCAGGAGAAGCCATCACACACAGAGAGTGAATTATGAAATTACAAAATCAGTTTCTAGGCACATTTTATTAGGGACAGAATGGGAGTTGCAGCATCTCTATTTGTAAGTTAGAAAAACAAAACAGAAAGATGCATTTACACCTTCAGTTTCACAAAAAGAGTGGGCACTTCAGCCCATTAAATTGTTCATTCATCAGGAAAATGGCCTTTACCTCTGGTGATTCAGGAAGACAAAGTCAGGATGCAGAGGCCTGTCCCCCAGGCCTGGGACAGCTGGAAGCTCCCCCCTGCTCATGCCCGGCGTGTGTGGGCCTGGTTCTTCCCGGCCCAGGGGCTCCTGCTTCTGCCCTGCACCCAAGCGTAGATGCCCTCTCTCCAGCCTGGCCCTGCATCCCTGATCCCAACGGGGCTGATATTTCTTCCATGATGCTGTGTGCATTAGAAATGCCTGGAAGTGGAAACTCGGGTCTCGCCATTGGTGGGTTTCACACTGAAAACAGGAGCGTGAAAAGCAGACGTGAACTCAGCCCAGCAGAAATACACATGGACAGGGACTGAGGCCACTCATAAAGAAGGGCAGTGTCACTAAAGTTGGCATACAACCCCCCACTGCTAAATTTGATGGGCTTTTAAAACAAAGTGTCTAGAACTTCTGTGAAACCGGTAATTAGACATGATGCTAAAATACAAACCAGGGAACCGGAGAGCAGGCAGGAAAGGTCGCTGTGGGGTCCTCGGGCCAGACTGTCAGTGCCAGACTCCGAGTGCTGCCCACAGGATGCCTGGCCCTGGGTGCAGAGCAGAGGTGTCCTGGTGGGGCTCAGGGCCCCACACAGCAGCAGGCAGGCGAAGAGGACATGACCAGTGGGAGAGGAGGCTGGAGCAAGACAAGGAAGGCCCCTTTGAGGTGTTGTCAGGATGGCTCTTTGGCAGGTGTGGGTGACGGGAGGGTGGCCAGGGACATGCCAGGTGCAGGACCAGGCCCAGAGGTGTGCAGTGCAGGCGGGAGGGCTGGTAGGTGGAGGGACTGTGGAAGCTCTTCCTAATTGTAAGGTAAATCTGCTGGAGGATTTGTATGGTGCCTGGGTAGGGAGCACACGCTGAGGAAACCGCCACCTGGCCGCTGTGCAGAAAGTGGACGGATAAAGGCTGTCTCTGGGGTCCTGCAGGTGTGGAAGTCCCTGTCCCTCAGGGGAGCACAGTGAAGAGAGAGAGATGGTGTCCAGTGTGCCGTGCAGGTGGCACCAGTGAATGGGAGGAGGGATGAGGAGCAAGAGAAGTGCTGTGGAGCGGGTGCTCCTTACACTGTGAGTATCCTCCTGGGTGCAGAGCTGTCCTGCAGGGCAGAGCCCAGGAACCAAGATAGCAAGTATGGCGGAGCCGTCACTATCCCAGCATCAGGAGAAACACGGAAGCCTGGCTCTAATGTCACCCTGGGTTTTAAAGATAAAATTGTTCAATTATTCAGGGCTCATCTGAAAGGCCTGGTCACGTGACCCAGCTCTGGGGGTGTTTTGGGGGTCGGCACCAGCCTGGCTTCCTGGTTACGTGACCCAGCTCTGGGGGTGTTTTGGGGGTCGGCACCAGCCTGGCTTCCCTATCAGTGAATTGACAGTCACAGAGGCGAGGTCCTGGATTCAGCTCTGCAGTGGAGATGGAAAGGCACACAGGTGGGTTCCTAGAGCCGACAGATTCCACCTTCACTGCCTCTCAGTGCTCTGCACTTCCCAAGCTGCTGGGGCCCAAACCCCTCCCCAGAAAGCAGCCAACATTGTAGATGGAGAAGATGCAGTGTGCCAGCTACGCGGACCCCTGCTCCCAGACAAGGCCTTGCACCTCCCGAGCACCGTCTCACCTTCCCGCTCAGCCTTTGTCCGCTCGGAGCCCCTCACATCATCCTTTAAGTGGAGATCATTCCCATGTTAGAGATGAGGAAACAGAACGGCGGAACACCTGCCCTGGATACAGAGCAAGAATGCGGCAAGGACAGAGGGACGGGAGAGTCACCACTCCCGGGGACGGGAGAGTCACCACTCCTGTAGAGGGACAGGAAAGTCACCACTCCTGGGAATGGGAGAGTCACCACTCCTGTAGAGGGACAGGAGAGTCACCATTCCTGGGGATGGGAGAGTCACCACTCCTGGGGATGGGAGAGTCACCACTCCTGTAGAGGGACGGGAGAGTCACCATTCCTGGGGATGGGAGAGTCACCACTCCTGGGAATGGGAGAGTCACCACTCCTGTAGAGGGACGGGAGAGTCACCACTCCTGGGGATGTGAGAGTCACCACTCCTGGGGACAGGAGAGTCACCACTCCTGGGGATGGGAGAGTCACCACTCCTGTAGAGGGACGGGAGAGTCACCATTCCTGGGGATGGGAGAGTCACCACTCCTGTAGAGGGACAAGAAAGTCACCACTCCTGGGGATGGGAGAGTCACCACTCCTGTAGATTATAGAGCCCCAGACCAAGAAAACACCCTGTACCAAAAATGCGAAAGCAAACCAATTTCAGTGAATGGCTGATGTCAATTTGAAATACAAAATCAATAATTGTCCTATGTAAAAAGAGTGATCATTTAGAGCTACAAAGGAAGAAGCAATTTAGTTCACAAAAAAAGAGATAAAATATCTCTTAAAGAGCTTAAGAAAATACAGGACAATACATTTTTCAAATTAAAGCATTATGGATGGATGAGCGGGTGGAGGGACAGGTGGCTGGATGAGTGGATAGATGGATTGGATGGTGGATGGATGGGTGGATGATGGATTGTGGGGTGAATGGGGGTGGGTGGATAAATGGGTGAATGGAGGGGTGGGTGGATGGGTAGACTGGAGGGTAGATGAATGGGTGAGTGGGTAGATGAGTGAATGGGTAGGTGGGTGGGTGGAGGGGTGGGTGGATGGACGAATAGGTGGGTGAGTGGATAAATGGGTGAATGTGTGGATGAATGGGTGAGTGGACAGATGGATGAGAGGTGGGTGGGCTGCCAAGTGGACGGATAAATGGATAAGTGGGTGAATGGGTGGATGGGTGAATGGATGGATAGGTGAATGAGTTTGTGGGTGGATGGATGGATGGGTGGATAAGTAAATGAGTGAATGGTTGAGTGGGTGGATGGATGGGTGAATTGGGTGGGTGGGTGAATGGATGAATAGGTGGGTGGGGGGTGGGTGGGCAGATGAATGAATGGGTAGGTAAGCGGATGGATGAATGGGTGAGTGAGTGGATGGATGAATGGGTGGGTAGGGGGATGGATGAATGGGTGGGTGGGTGGATGACTTGATGGGTGGGTGGGTGGGTGGATGGATTGATGGGTGAGTTAGTGGATGGATGAATGGGTGGGTAGGGGGATGGATGAATGGGTGGGTGGGTGGATGACTTGATGGGTGGGTAAGTGGATGGATCGATGGGTGAGTGAGTGGATGGATGAACAGGTGGGTAGGGGGATGGATGAATGGGTGGGTGGGTGGATGACTTGATGGGTGGGTGGGTGGATGGATTGATGGGTGGGTGAGTGGATGGATCGATGAGTGAGTGAGTGGATGGATGAATGGGTGGGTAGGGGGATGGATGAATGGGTGGGTGGGTGGATGACTTGATGGGTGGGTGGGTGGATGGATTGATGGGTGGGTGAGTGGATGGATTGATGGGTGAGTGAGTGGATGGCTGAATGGGTGGGTAGGGGGATGGATGAATGGGTGGGTGGGTGGATGACTTGATGGGTGGGTGGGTGGATGGATTGATGGGTGGGTGAGTGGATGGATCGATGAGTGAGTGAGTGGATGGATGAATGGGTGGGTAGGGGGATGGATAAATGGGTGGGTGGGTGGATGACTTGATGGGTGGGTGGGTGGATGGATTGATGGGTGGGTGAGTGGATGGATTGATGGGTGAGTGAGTGGATGGATAAACGGGTGGTGGGAAGACTGACATGGGCAAATGAATGGATAGGTGGCTGGATAAACAGACATACACATTGCATGCAAGTATACTTTTACATATACACAGTAAATGTCTGCACTCAGGAAGCAGCAGTGGTCCCTCAGGAGTGAGAACTGAAGACATCCAGTGAAGTCCGCCTCCCAGTTCTGCTGTTTGCTGGCAGCATTTAGGCCTCAGCCCTCTTCTTCTTCGGCGCCATATCTGTCAGGCTGATAAGAAAGCCAGGCTGCCCCCTTCTCTAGCACCAGGGGGAGGTGCAAACCGTGCAAGACCCCGCCCACATATGCGAACCTTCCCCCGAGTTCCTCAACCACGAGGAGAACCCCACACTGCTCTGCTTTCACTGCCCTCTCAAGCTGTTTCTGGAGCAGGTTGGGCTTCTGCTCTGCTTTCCCTTCAAAGGCCTCCCCATGTGGATAATTGACGTCCCCATGGCCGTCCTGGCTGTGTGGCATGATGTGTTCAACACCCAGGCAGGGTTCCGTACGTTCCGTTCTGTTTCTGTAGGCGGCCGCAGCAGAAGGGAGTCACCACTCTTCTTAGCCCCCTTTCGTACTATTTGAGTTTGTTTACAATAAATACGCTGTCTTTATTGTCAAAATGAATAATAATAGAGTCATCCAAAACGAAGCAGTTCTGTCTCCAGCTTGCGCTCCGTGTCAACGTGAGAGGAGCCTCCTCACTGTGGGTGCCCCACATCCAACAATACCACGGCACAACAGGGGCCCCCAGTGCTTCTCGGCACGAGCTTCCTTCCGGAAAATCTGCACCTTGATTTCATTCAGGCTTTGGAGTTTCACCAAGTACGAGATGAATCTGATCAACTTTTCAGCTCCAGGCACTTGGTCATGTAACAAGTGTGGGAAATGATTTCTAAATGCAGCAAAATTATTAAGGCTCAATTATTCATGCTGGCACTGATGATTTCCTCCACGCTCCCTCCCGTCTGCCAAGCCTGGGTTCTGCTTTCAGATGAAATACAGCACTCGGTCCTCAGACAGCCCCAGAGGTGACAATTAATAATTAAACACCAGTTGATGATAATTGCATGATAACTTTATTGACCGAGCTCAAACGGAAGGTGCGACAGGCTCAGAGCCTGCGGAGCAGAGGGCACCCCCACCCAGCACCCACCGGGCAGGGCTCCTGTAAGGGAGCTGCATTCACAGTTGAACACACCCATCAGGCGCACCCCCACCGAGGCTTGGTTGGGGTTTTATTCATTGAAAAGCACACTTTAAGATCTAAGAATCACCTTTCAAGGTTCTCCCATAGCTCACAGGTCACACACTGCCACTGCTCCGGGCCTCAGCACCCTTGGAATAATTCGAATGAGCTGCCTAAACCCTGCTGCTCACAACCAAGAGATACAAGGTGTGTGTACTGGAAAGGTTCACGCAGACCAGAGTGGAGAGTAACCAGGAGACTCCCTTGATGAAACACTCTGGGGGAGTCGTTTTTACTCGGAAAGTCCCCTTCACATTCCCTACACTGTGTATTCATTCATTCATTTACTTCTTTATGACAGAGTCTCAGTCCGTCACCCAGGCTGGAGGGCAGGACCGCTATCCCGGCTCATTGGAGCCTCCACCTCCTGAGATAATTTTTGAGTTTTTGGTAGACACGGGGTTTCATCATTTTGGCCAGGCTGGTCTTGAACTCCTGACCTCAAGCTACATCATTTGTTAGAAGTCATGGGCCTCCTTTCTGGAGGGAGGCAGCACATCTGCAAGCCTTTTGTTAACGTCAGAACCTCTGTGTGGCTGAGCTGCCACGAGAGGCTCCAGGTAAGATGGAGGGAAACGGGAAAGAGAAAGGTAAGTCTGGGAGTGAGCTGGCGTTTGAGAACCTGATGGCAAACTCTTCCTCCAGCCTGTTTTTTAAATAGGTCGTCACAGACTTATCAAGAAATCGTCCTGCCATTCAGCAGCAATGCTTAGGGAGCTGATTTTTAAAACTCACAACTCAGACAGTGCCGCCCCCCACTGTTCACCAGGCGCATCCAGCTTGTGTTTCTGGCAGCCGCCCCAACCCCCAGTGCCCCGGGCCACCTCTGTTCTCTGCTGTGGGTCCACCATGCTCTGTCAGAGAGAGTTTTGTGGACATGGACTAAGAACTGTGGGGAGGCCTGGATGTTTCCACATTCTTAGTCCTGGAGGAGCGAAATGAGAACCTGGCTTTCCACATCCCGTTCCAGTGCCAGGTAAGAAACCAGGAAGGCTGGACTGAAATAAATGCTAATAACTCAAGAATAATCCAAATCCAATGACTTGGCATGGGGACACGTGGGCAGGATCCGATGGGGACGTGTGGGCAGGATCCAATGGGGACGCGTGGGCAGGATCCAATGGGGACACGTGGGCAGGATTCAATGGGGCCGTGATTCTATGCCCTCAAACTCTGCCCAAAACCCCCCGGCAGTACATGAAACCCTTCTTTCCCGTCTGCAGGGTTCATCTCTCTTGCTGCAAGAACCTGGCATTAGAGCTCTCAAGAGAAACAGAAGCAGCAGAGAACGCGTAGCTCTATATGAGGTGATCTCGCAGAGAAATGTGACGGAGCTTGAGACGCCCCCTGACCCGCTGTCTGTAGGCTGAGGAACCAGGAATCCCCACTCGGAGGTGTAATTCAGTTTGAGTATGAAGACCCAAACCAGGAAGCTGAGGTGTAAACTCCCAGCCCGAGGCCAGAGGCCGGAGACCCGGGGAGGCTGCAGCGCAGGTCACAGAGGGCAAAGTCCCAGGAGCCGGGAGCCGGCAGCTGCCCTGTTAAGGGAAGAGGACTTGGGTCTCTTGTTCCTTCCAGGACCTCAGCAGGTTGGATAACGCCGCCCTCACCGCGGAGAGCAGATCTTCTGTACCCAGTGCGCTGGTTCAGATGGTAACCCCTTCCAGAAAGGCCCTCGCAGACACAGTGCTTCTGCAGCCCTCGGCCGTGGCCTAGCCCAGTGAGGTTCACACACTAAATTAACCACCCGTCCTCCACCGCGACCTCTCCTGTGATCTGGACTTGAGGGGAAGCTGGTGCTCCTCCAGACCCATGGCTACCCCCTCCCATCCTTCCTGCATCTGTAACTGGATGCAGGCAAGAAAAGGCCCAGGGCACTTGGGGTTGGGAGGGGAACAGGACTCGGAGCTGCAGGCAGGAGGGAGAGAGCAGAGTGCGGCCCACAGCACACTGCAGGCACCAAGGGGTCGCAGGGCTTCCCTAGCTCGTGTTGACAGAGACCAGCATGAGACAGCGGGAAGTGAGCCTTGGGAGTGCTGTGCCTGGATAGGAAGAGTATTTCCCAAGAGTGGGCAGATGAGGGTGTAAGTGCTCGGAGCAGAATTCTGAATTCACAGTGCTAATCATGGCGTCATTCCAGCCCGGCCCTAGCAGCGTGCTTGGCTGGTTCACCATAACTTGTACCCAAACGCCATCTACAGTTTTGCCAGAAAGGGGTCCCCATCCAGACCCCAAGAGAGGTTCTTAGATCTCATGTAAGAAAGAATTTGGGGTGAACCCACAGAATACGGTGAAAGCTTGTTAAGAAGTAAAGGAGTGAAGATGGGCGAGTCCATAGGCAGAGCAGCGAGGCGGCGGCTCGGATGACACCTACGGCCATCTCTATGCTGAACAAGGGGTGGACTGCTCACAGGTTTTCCAGGAAAGGGGTGGGCAGTTCCCAGAGCTGAGGTTCCTCCTTTTGTTAGACCTTACAGGTAACTTCCTGACCTAACCGTCGTGGCACTGGTGGGAATGTCTTTTAGCAGCTGATGTATTCTAATTAGCATACGCCAGGCAGTGAGGACGATCAAAGGTCCCCCTCATCACCGTATTGGTGTTGGTGGTCTTCAGCCGGCTTCTTTACCACATGCTGTCTTATCTGTGAGGTCTTTGTGACCTGTGTCTTGTGCCAACTCCTACCTCATCCCATGACTAAGAACACCCGACTTCCTGGGTATGCAGCCCTGCAGGCCTCAGCGTCATCTGACCCAGCCCCTATTCAAGATGGAGTCACTCTGGTTCAAACGCCGGTGACAAATGGGGTTGAGATTCCAGCCCTCCCCTGTGCACCACAGAGGACGCTGTCCAGAGGGCTGGTGACACTGGAATGTGGAATAAATAGGTTCTGTGAGGCAGGCTCACCTCCCTGGTGAGGACACCGGATTCACCATGCTCTTGAGAATGCTCCTGCGGGAGATGCACAGCCGTGGTCCATGGTGAGGAGGCTCTGCAGGCTGAAAACACAGTGGGCGGGAAGGGTGGCCACGCATGGACTCCCTGCGTTCACAGGGTGCTGAGGGCACTGAACCCAAGAAGCAAGGAGCCGTGGCCCTGCTGCAAGCCACAGAGCCACAGGACATCAGGATGGCTCAACCTGCGGAGACCCTGGTGCTGGCAACTTGATTCTGGCCCCCCAGCAGCTTCATGGAGGCTTTCAGGATTTGTGGAACATTCTGGGCAAGGCTTAGAGGCAGGAGCAAAGCATGCCTCAGGCATTGCTCTCAGTTGCAGATGAGTGTCGGGCTACGCAGATATGCCCTGCTCATCCCACCTCGTCCTCATCCCCCTTCCTCCGAGTCCACATTGTCACCTGATTCTCGACCACCTGGCCAGGCACCTGCAGCCACAGCTTAGCCAGACACGTCTGAATGTAGGGGGTGGGGGGGTAGACGCAAGGGAAACCCTTGCTGCAGAGCAGCCCTCGCTCCCCTGAATCCACAGCAAAGTGTCTGATGTGGGCGTGAAGGTGAGAGACACGTGAACCCTCAGGAGGAGCGTGAGGCACTGCGGCCGGCAGGTGGCTAAGATGACCTCAAGGGGCTGTGCCTTTGTGCAACCCCTCCGCTCACGTGTGGGTGGGGCCTGAAGCCCGGTAAAGGCCATGGGAAGTCACACCCTCGGCCGAGTGTCCGTGAGGGAGATGCCCGCAGCAGAGTGGAGTGAGAGCCTCTCCTGCCGGCCTTGAAGGCATGAGCCCTGTGCTGTGAAGGCCTGGGAAACCAAGGAGCTTTGGGGCCTCCTGGAGCTTAGAGAAGACCCCAACTGACTACCAGCAAGAAACGGGGACCTCAGTCCCACAACCACCAGGAGCAGAGTTCTGCCAACAGGCGTGTGACTGGGAGAGGACCTGGGGCTTCAGGAAGGAACGCAGCCCGGCCCACACCTGGGTGCAGCCTCAGGAGGCCCGAACCTGCTGAGGGCGGGTAGCAAAGGCACGTCAGTCACTCTCTGGCCCTGCGGCGGGCAGTCATCAGTAGCTCGCTCCAGAAGCCTGGGCTGGGGTCAGTCGGTAAGCCTCAGGGAGGAAGAGATGAAAAGGTTGTGACATGATCATCTGCACGGAAGAGTCGAGTTAAACCTGCAGAGAAAACAGCAGACCACTTCTGAAGAAGTTTAGAAAGGTACTAAGAATTCGTGGGATGAAATGGAGGCGTCGACACGGCTTACACAGTGATTACTCTGTAAATCCGACTTTCCGTTTAATGCGGTTCAAAACGGAACAGTGCACAGGACTTCAGGCAGAAACTCAACAAGCTGATTCTAAAATTCAAATATAAAAGGAGAGACATAGGAATCACCAACGTGACTAAAAAGGAAAGGGTGAAAGGGCTTCTCTGTCAATCAACCACCAAAACTTACTGAAATCCACAGCCATTAAACCCTTATAATACTGGTACATTAAAGAAAATATAGCAATAAAACAAAAAATCCTACTAAATAATAGAGAAAATATACATCAGTGAGGAAACGATGGATCTGTCATTCATAAAGGTCTTTCCTGTGAAAAATGCAGTTAGATCTTTTCCACACACTGCACCCAAAAACATATTCCATGTAGATTACAAGGCAAATGTTGGGGAAAAGCTGTAAGATGAAGTCTGATGATGAGGCAGGACTCCACACAGGTGCAGTGAAGGGAAAGATGAATAAAATTGACTTATTTGGATTTTAAGCTTCTCCAGAGAAAAAAATACCTATAAACAAAGTTGTAAATAAGTGATATCCTGGGATATTGTTTGTATCAGTATAAGAGAAAACCTGATGAACATCCAGAACATATGAAGAACTCTGTGCAAACTAGACCCGTCCAGACAGGGAGACAGCCTGTGTCCCCCCAGGCACAGGGACAGGGGAGCCGGGCTTCTCAGAGGAATTGCCTTGTGAACCCTGAAAACAGCAGCCCCACGTGGGTGAGTGCGGCAGACGGGAGCTGTGACCACCGTGATTGTGGGTGCAGCCCCAGGAGGAGGCTGAGAAGTCAGAGCACAGAGCTTTGGCCCAGCAAGTTCAAGTTCAGGTAAGCGCCCTGGGGACTTCAGGTAAGCCACTCATGAGCACATCCACCAGTGATGGCCTCCAGGGCAATGCTGTCTAGTCCCCAAACAGTAACACCCCTGGGGCAGGCTGAGAAGATGCCAAAGATACATTCACCTCCCTGGAGTCTGTGAATAGTCCTTACCCAGCGAAAGAGTGAATGCAGGCAACTCCTTACGTGGAAAAAGATGAAATTACATTAAAGCTCTCCAGAAGGGGAGCTGACTTGGGTTTCCCCAGAAGAACGCTAAGCACAATTGTGCGTCTCCAGAAAGGGGAAAGTACAGGAAGTTTGGGTCAGATCCACCCAGAGTAGGGGACCACGGGAAGCGGAGGCAGAGATCAGAGCAATGCAGCACAGCCAAGGGACCCCCAGACTCATAGAAGCCGCCCAGGGCAGGGGGGATCCGACAGCCTGATTTTGAACTTCTGACATCCAGAGCTGTGAGACAAAACACACTGTCTGTGTTAAGCTGCGCATGGCTCCCCAGGAAACTCACTTTCCCCAGAGAAGGGGTGGCTGCGTTCATTTCTGTCCTTTTCTGTCTTCTCTATGCTTCAGAGCTCCAGAGAAAGCCAAGTCCGGAGCGTCCTGTCCATGTTCATGTACGCAGATGAGTGAGTGAGTAACACGTATGCACAGACTCGTACTCCCACGCCTAGCGTGCACTCAACGAAAGCTGAGGACGGTGGATCACAGCAGCTCTGGGTGGGGGAACGTGGAGGGTTCCATCCACCTGTCGCGGTTCACTTCCAAAAATAAAGGCAGAAGTCGGATGCCAATGTTCCAATTCGCTCATTTAAGGTGGGTGGTTCATTTCTGTTTATTACCTTGTCCCATCATTTTGCCGTAGTTTTTTTTTCAAATCAGAAAGTAAGAATTAACAATAAGCCTTGAAATGTGCATTACTTCCAGACGGATCCATTTCCCTGCAACGTATAAAAGTGCCCATACAGATGTTTTAAAACCGCTGTCTGTAAAACCCCAGCCTTAGGGTGTTGATGGCAGGAGCACTGAAAGCAGACTCTCCGGCACCTTGCAGTTGGCATCTATCTGTTTAATGGCTTAAACTCCACTGCTGTGGTAATGTTCTCCTAACGCCCCTTTCATTTTCTCATTCCGTCTCTGAAAACATCTCATCTTGATCTCCAACTCTCCATTTTTCTTACCTCTTTAATAATAATCCTGGCAACGGCATATCAGCATGGAAATCGCTTCTGAAGAACGTTGTAATCAATATATGGCAGGCATATTACATAGGATTTGCTTACTTTTGATTTAAAAAGACAACATTTACTCTAAGAAGTTAGAACTCCGAGTATACATCTTGCACTTTCAAAGCTCGTAAATAAAGGCAGATGAGGCTCTCTCGCTCCTCACCCTTCAAAATTAATCGCTTGCCATTTGCCTCTTAAACAGTGGGTGCAGGTCGCGATTGCATATTCCAGTGCCGGGCAAATATTGACTCTAACTGCAGGAACCACCTGGCTCTGGGCAAACGGCTTCGACTACTGAGTAATTGGGGTCTTGACGGGGGAGCGGGGTCTCCACGGGAGAGGGCATCGCCAACCCCATGTGTGAGGCGGCCCGGGGATGAGGGATTCAACCTGTCTGGATGTTTCTTCATGAAGAGTTGTTTGACATGTGCAGAGTTAAATAACTTGGACATAGGTTATATTAAGAACATTTTAATACGAAGGAATTGATGTGAAATGAATGTTGAAATGTTATTTCAGTATTTTCTCCAGAAAGGCCAGCAGAGGCCTGACCGATAGGAAGGAACGGATCTCACATCCATTTCTATTAACATCTGCTTTCTGGGTAGAAGAGCAAGGGTCTTTCCTTATTGTTTAATATAGAGTACAAAATAAAAAAATTAAGAAAAGAATATTTGAAATTATCAATTCTAATGCTATCAATTTATATGAGGAAACTGAGGCTACACAGATGAGGTACCTCCAGAAGGCCTGAGCCATCTGCATGCTGAGCTTTCTGGCCCCAAAATGGGTTAAAAGTAATCACAACCATATTACTTGACTTGAATTCCAGCCAACAGCCTGGTGCCATGACCATCATTTCTATTCTGACTGTCGCATCTTATCTCTGCTCTGTACTGCCAGCCGTGATTGTGGGTGCAGCCCCAGGAGGAGGCTGAGAAGTCAGAGCACAGAGCTTTGGCCCAGCAAGTTCAAGTTCAGGTAAGCGCCCTGGGGACTTCAGGTAAGCCACTCATGAGCACATCCACCAGTGACGGCCTCTACAGGGGTTCACATTCACTCTGTGCAGCGTCTACAGGGGTTCACATTCACTCTGTGCAGCGTCTACAGGGGTTCACATTCACTCTGTGCGGCGTCTACAGGGGCTCACAGTCACTCTGTGTGGCGTCTACAGGGGCTCACAGTCACTCTGTGCAGCGTCTACAGGGGCTCACGTTCACTCTGTGCAGCGTCTACAGGGGTTCACGTTCACTCTGTGCGGCGTCTACAGGGGTTCACGTTCACTCTGTGCGGCGTCTACAGGGGCTCACGTTCACTCTGTGCGGCGTCTACAGGGGCTCACAGTCACTCTGTGCGGTGTCTACAGGGGCTCACGTTCACTCTGTGCAGCGTCTACAGGGGTTCACGTTCACTCTATGCAGCGTCTACAGGGGCTCACAGTCACTCTGTGCGGCGTCTACAGGGGCTCACAGTCACTCTGTGCGGCGTCTACAGGGGCTCACAGTCACTCTGTGCGGCGTCTACAGGGGCTCACGTTCACTCTGTGCGGCGTCTACAGGGGTTCACGTTCACTCTGTGCGGCGTCTACAGGGGCTCACGTTCACTCTGTGCGGCGTCTACAGGGGTTCACGTTCACTCTGTGCGGCGTCTACAGGGGCTCACGTTCACTCTATGCGGCGTCTACAGGGGCTCACAGTCACTCTATGCGGCGTCTACAGGGGTTCACGTTCACTCTGTGCGGCGTCTACAGGGGTTCACAGTCACTCTGTGCGGCGTCTACAGGGGCTCACGTTCACTCTGTGCGGCGTCTACAGGGGCTCCCGTTCACTCTGTGCGGCGTCTACAGGGGCTCACAGTCACTCTGTGCGGTGTCTACAGGGGCTCACGTTCACTCTGTGCAGCGTCTACAGGGGTTCACGTTCACTCTATGCAGCGTCTACAGGGGCTCACAGTCACTCTGTGCGGCGTCTACAGGGGCTCACAGTCACTCTGTGCGGCGTCTACAGGGGCTCACAGTCACTCTGTGCGGCGTCTACAGGGGCTCACGTTCACTCTGTGCGGCGTCTACAGGGGTTCACGTTCACTCTGTGCGGCGTCTACAGGGGCTCACGTTCACTCTGTGCGGCGTCTACAGGGGTTCACGTTCACTCTGTGCGGCGTCTACAGGGGCTCACGTTCACTCTATGCGGCGTCTACAGGGGCTCACAGTCACTCTATGCGGCGTCTACAGGGGTTCACGTTCACTCTGTGCGGCGTCTACAGGGGTTCACAGTCACTCTGTGCGGCGTCTACAGGGGCTCACGTTCACTCTGTGCGGCGTCTACAGGGGTTCACGTTCACTCTGTGCGGCGTCTACAGGGGCTCACGTTCACTCTATGCGGCGTCTACAGGGGCTCACAGTCACTCTATGCGGCGTCTACAGGGGTTCACGTTCACTCTGTGCGGCGTCTACAGGGGTTCACAGTCACTCTGTGCGGCGTCTACAGGGGCTCACGTTCACTCTGTGCGGCGTCTACAGGGGCTCACGTTCACTCTGTGCAGTTGTTGAAAAGAGAAGAAAGATGTAAGGATGAAGGAAGAGAGAGATGGAAGAACAAGGGAAGGGGAGGGAGGGAGAGAGGAAGGGAGAAGAAGAGGGAGGAATGACGGTGGGGGAGGGAGGGAAGAAAAGAGGGAGGGAGGAACAGAGAGAGGGGGAGAGGGACAGAGGGAGAGAGAAGAGAGGGAGGGGTGAAGGGAGACAGAAAAGAAGAGAGGGGTGGAGGGAGAGAAAAAAGGAAGAAGCAAAGGAAGTTTCTAATATTTTACTAAACGTGCTGGAGGAAAGAAGTACATGCAGGAGAATCAGGGGCAGCTCGGCTTAGCCACGACCCCACTGAGTGTGACCAGATCTCCGCTCCACTGACTCCCCAGTCTCCATCTGTGCGATGAGAGTGTGAACGGTCCACGACCTTCCCAGCCTCGACGCCGCTCTGGGAGACAGGAGAGAGCTCTTCAGGTGGGTGTGCTGCCGCTGAAGGGGTCCACGGAGCCCGAAAGGCAGTCAGGGATCTCCGCAGCCTGGATCAGGCGTGATAAAGGGTTGGACTGATGTGTTCCAAGCATCTTTCTGAGATTTGTAAATCTCTAGCTTACAAGGGATGAGTAAAAATGAGGCTGTGAGGACCAGTATCTGCCCAGTGTCAGAGCCCCCGCACAGCGCCTGTTGAATTATTACCATTACCACTTCCTGTGAAGTTCCAGGACACGTGTGCAGCTTTGTTACATAGGTAAACGTGTGCCATGGTGGTTTGCTGCACCTGTCAACCCCTCACCCGGGTATTAAGCCCAGCATGCATTAGCTGTTGATCCTGATTCTCTTCAGAGAATCACACCCCAACAGGCCCTGGTGTGTGATGTTCCCCTCCCTGTGTCCATGTGTTCTCATTGTTCAGCTCCCACTTAGAAGTGAGAACATGTGTGTTGCTTGGTATTCTGTTCCTGGGTTAGTTTGCTGAGGATGATGGTTTCCAGCTCCATCCATGGTCCTGCAAAGGACATGATCTCATTCCTTTTCACGGCTGCATAGTATTCCATGGTGTATATGTACCACATTTTCTTTATCCAGTCTGTCATTGATGGGCATCTGGGTTGATTCTGTGTCTTTGCAATTGTGAATAGTGCTGTAATAAACAACATGTGTCACCTGTGAAATTATCGAGTGACCCTCAGATTCTGGGGCACAGGAAACAAGTGTCTGTAGTTGCGTGATGTTGCCACTAGATGTCGCTAGGCCCCTCGGGCAGCAGAACACTGGGCTTCTACTCTGCAGGTGCCTGGTAGGGGCCAGGGCCCAGAACCAGGGGCCAGGGCAGGTGTCTTCACTTTGAGCCTCCGTTCCCGGCCAGGTGACGCAACACTCAGACAAGGAAATCAAAAGCAGAAGGTTAGTACGACACCGGCTTTAAAACTGGAGGGGGAGGTTGTTTTGTTTTTTGTTGTTTTTTTTGAGTCAGAGTCTTGCTCTACCGCCAGGCTGGAGTGCAGTGGTGCGATCCCGGCTCACTGCAACTTCCGTTTTCCAGTTTCAAGTGATTCTCCTGCCTCAGCCTCCCAAGTAGCTGGGACCACAGGCACGCACCACCACGCCCGGCTAATTTTTTGTAAGATGGGGTTTCCCCACGTTGGCCAGGATGGTCTCGATCTCTTGACCTCATGATCCACCAGCCTCGGCCTCCCAAAGTGCTGGGATTATAGGCATGAGCTACCGTGCCTGGCCTAAAATTGGATCTTAAAAAGCAATAAAATTGACATACAGTATCTACAAGGTAGATATCTACTGTGGACTGAAGTTCCAGAGAGCACAGTTACCAGTACAGTCTGAATAGCAGAGGGCTTCCCAAAGCCCCTTTCTTCAAGCACTGACCAGTGGGCCCCCAAGTCCAGCAGGGATTTCTGATTTGGGCCTCCAGGTTCCCAACAAGGTGCCCTGTGGGGAACTTCCCATGGCCTGCATGGGCTACCCAGGCATCTCCAGGGCTGAGATCCCCTCCCCCTGCCCTGACCCGACACTTCCCAGGAGGTAGCTGCTGCCTGAGGTCCCTCAGCTGTGCCCAAACCACAGGCGGGCTGATTTAAAACTCGGGGAACAGACAGAGCAGCGTCCCATCCGAGCCAGCCAGACCCCTTGATCTGGTTGGGCTGTGTCCCCACCTAAATCTCATTCTGAATTGTAGCTCCCATAACTCCCATGCATTGTGAGAGGGACCCCGAGGGAGATAATTGAATCATGGGGGTGGTTCCCGAGTACTGTTCTCTCGAGTCTCACGAGATCTGATGGTTTTATCAGGGAAACCCCTTTCTCTTGGCTGTCTTTCTCTCTCGCTGCCGCCACGTTAAGACGTGATTTTCACCTTCTGCCATGATTGTGAGGCCTCCCCAGTCACAGGGAACTGTGAGTTCATTAAACTTTGTTTTCCTTATAAATCACCCAGTCTCAGGTATGTCTTTGTCAGCAACATGAATAGGAGTAATATGCCCTCCTGTACAGAGATGAGTCTTTCAATTAGAAAATGATCATTTCCTAAACAGCCCATTCAATGCACATTTCGAAGGTGGCTGCCTCTCATTTAGTCTTTGCAAATAGTGAGGAAGGCGGCACAGATGGACCAATGGACACTGTGTGTGTTTCTTTGGCATCTCCTGACATCCTGCTATGCTCTAAACACCTGATGCTCTGCACGGTTCTTCTGCAAACGCACACCTCTCCCACAGGGGTAGTGGTGAGGACCCACACGGCACACCTCTCCCCCAGGGGTAGTGGTGAGGACCCACACGGCACACCTCTCCCCCAGGGGTAGTGGTGAGGACCCACACAGCCCACCAGGCAGCAGAGGACTCTCCTGCATGTCAGCTGCTCTGATTCTCCCATCGGCCTCAGGAGGTGGGCTGTGTCACAATTGCAGAAATGTCACTGTCATATGGACCCCTGGCTCTACCATGGGCCATTTCCTGAGTGCCCAGGGAGTCTGGTACCCCCAAGCCCAGGGAGAGGCTGGCTCCTGGGAGGTGCTCCCCAAGTCCCTAATGAAGACAGCCTCATTTTACATGAGGAAGGAGAAAGAGCCTGTCCCCGACATCTTTGAGCATCAGTAAAAACCAATGCCTATGCTAAAAGCTGCAAAGAATAAAAACTAACACAGCAAAAACAGGAAGACACAATGAGCTGGCTTCTCTTAGTGCATTCTCCAGACAACGCCAGATGCTTGCAGGTCAGGGAGGTCCATAGTGTGTGAGGAGAGGAATCTCACCCAGCCCTGGCCACAGCTTCTCCCCCCAAGCTCCCAGCAGCAACCCAGAGGCTCTGGACTCACCGGGAGTCAAAGGAGGCAGGTGTCTCCCAGGCAGGGCAGAGGTCAGCAGGAGCCCTGGGCCTCACAGGCGCAGTGGGGGCCCAGAAACGCCATGTCCACCTGCCCATCCATGACCCTGGCTCCTGCTGGCTATAGTCAGAGACTCCAAGTGGTCTCCTGGTAACCACAAAAAGACTTCAATGCCAAGCCCATCTCTCAAGAGGAGCACACACTTGCTTCCAGCTTCATTACCCACCAGGGATACAGGGAGTCTCTCCCAGGCCAATTATTCCCACCTGAACTTCAAACACCAATCAACAAAAAGTAATTCAATGGAAACTAGCTTGAAACTCTGCTGCTCTGAAACCAGTAACACTTAACCCGCCTTCCCAGCGCTCACTCAGGCTGGGACGTGCCCCCAGGTGACTCATGCTGAAAGAAGCCACTGAGGCAGCCACGCAGAGGCCACCCACGCAGAGGCCACCCAGCAAACGGAGGTTCGGCTTCCCGGCAGCAGAGCCTGCCCCAGGAGGGTATGTGTCCTGCCTGTCTCCCACCTGTGTCAGGAGGAGGGACCATCACCACGTCACAACGCCACATCAGCAGTGGAGTCTGTCTTCCCGAGAGCGTCATGAAAAACCTGACTAAAAAATGCGTAAAGGTGAAGTCTGTTCAATCCTCGAACAGCAAGTAACACCATTGTAGGTGTAATTGCAAAATGGATTATCATCAGATCTGATGCCTCTGCAGGTTTCAGGGGACAGGAGCGCAGCTGGCGAGGGCCAGGCCCAGACCAGGAAGGCCAGAAGGACACACTGAAGATGCTCCTGGTGACCACACCTGCACGCTAGACGGTCTCTGGCCGCTTGTGGACCACAGCTGAGGCGGGGGAAGAAAGGGCTGGTCAGCAGGCTCTCTAGAGAAACTCCATCTGTGGCCTTGGTACCTGTCCACATCCAGGACATGGAGCGCATGTCCTTGTGCTGCAACCCAGGAGAGGGAGGGGCCACACTTCCCTGGATGGTTGGGGTCATGAAACTTGGGCCAACTTTGTGTGTACCCCCATCCTGGGTGTACTACATCCTGCATGCAACCCATCCTGTGTACACCCCCTCATGCATGTACCCCATCCTGTGTGCAGCCCCGTCCTGTGTGCACCCCCATCCTGTGTGTACCCCATCCTCTGTGTACCTCCATCCTGTGTGTACCCCATCCTCTGTGTACCCCCATCCTGTGTGTATGCCATCCTCTGTGTACCCCCATCCTGTGTGTACCCCATCCTCTGTGTACCCCCATCCTGTGTGTATGCCATCCTCTGTGTACCCCCATCCTGTGTGTACCCCATCCTCTGGGTACCCCCATCCTGTGTGTATGCCATCCTCTGTGTACCTCCATCCTGTGTGTACCCCATCCTCTGTGTACCCCCATCCTGTGTGTATGCCATCCTCTGTGTACCTCCATCCTGTGTGTACCCAATCCTCTGTGTACCCCCATCCTGTGTGTATGCCATCCTCTGTGTACCTCCATCCTGTGTGTACCCCATCTTCTGTGTACCCCCATCCTGTGTGTACCCCATCCTGTGTGTACCCCCATCCTGTGTGTACCCCATCCTCTGTGTACCCCCATCCTGTGTGTATGCCATCCTCTGTGTACCTCCATCCTGTGTGTACCCCATCCTCTGTGTACCCCATCCTGTGTGTACCCCATCCTGTGTGTACCCCATCCTGTGTGTACCCCATCCTCTGTGTACCCCCATCCTGTGTGTATGCCATCCTCTGTGTACCTCCATCCTGTGTGTACCCCATCCTCTGTGTACCCCCATCCTGTGTGTATGCCATCCTCTGGTACCTCCATCCTCTGTGTACCTCCATCCTCTGTGTACCCCATCCTCTGTGTACCTCCATCCTGTGTACCTCCTTCCTCTGTGTACCTCCATTTCTGTGCACCCCATCCTCTGTGTACCCCATCCTCTGTGCACCCCATCCTGTGTGTACCTCCATCCTCTGTGTACCTCCATCCTCTGTGTACCCCATCCTCTGTGTACCTCCATCCTCTCTGTACCTCCATCCTCTGTGGACCCCATCCTCTGTGTACCCCATCCTGTGTGTACCCCATCCTGTGTGTACCTCCATCCTGTGTGTACCCCATCCTCTGTGGACCCACATCCTCTGTGTATCCCATCCTCTGTGGACCCCATCCTCTGTGTACCTCCATCTGTGTACCCCATCCTCTGTGTACCCCATCTTGTGTGGACCCCATCCTCTGTGGACCCCCATCCTCTGTGCACCCCATCCTCTGTGTACCCCATCCTCTGTGTACCCCCATCCTCTGTGTACCCCATCCTATGTGTACCCCCATCCTGTGTGTACCCTATCCTCTGTGTACCTCCATCCTGTGTGTACCCCATCCTCTGTGTACCTCCATCCTCTGTGTACCTCCATCCTCTGTGTACCACATCCTCTGTGTACCCCATCCTGTGTGTACCCCATCCTGTTTGTACCTCCATCCTGTGTGTACCCCATCCTCTGTGGACCCACATCTTCTGTGTATCCCATCCTCTGTGGACCCCATCCTCTGTGGACCCCATCCTGTGTGTACCCCCATCCTCTGTGTACCACATCCTCTGTGTACCTCCATCCTCTGTGTACCTCCATCCTCTGTGTACCCCATCCTCTGTGTACCCCATCCTCTGTGGACCCCCATCCTCTGTGTACCCCATCCTGTGTGTACCCCCATCCTGTGTGTACCCCATCCTCTGTGTACCTCCATCCTCTGTGTACCTCCTTCCTCTGTGTACCTCCATCCTGTTTACCCCATCCTCTGTGTACCCCATCCTGTGTGTACCCCCATCCTCTGTGTACCACATCCTCTGTGTACCTCCATCCTCTGTGTACCTCCATCCTCTGTGTACCCCATCCTCTGTGTACCCCATCCTGTGTGTACCCCCATCCTGTGTGTACCCTATCCTCTGTGTACCTCCATCCTGTGTGTACCCCATCCTCTGTGTACCTCCATCCTCTGTGTACCTCCTTCCTCTGTGTACCTCCATCCTGTTTACCCCATCCTCTGTGTACCACATCCTCTGTGTACCTCCATCCTCTGTGTACCTCCATCCTCTGTGTACCCCATCCTCTGTGTACCCCATCCTGTGTGTACCTCCATCCTGTGTGTACCCCATTCTCTGTGGACCCACATCCTCTGTGTATCCCATCCTCTGTGGACCCCATCCTCTGTGTACCTCCATCCTCTGTGTACCTCCATCCTCTGTGTACCCCATCCTCTGTGTACCTCCATCCTCTGTGTACCCCATCCTCTGTGTACCCCATCCTGTGTGGACCCCATCCTCTGTGCACCCCATCCTCTGTGTACCCCATCCTCATGCCCCTCCATCAGGTGTGTGCCCCATCCTTTGTGTACCCCAGCCTCTGTGGACCCCATCCTCTGTACCTCCATCCTCTGTGTACCCTATCCTCTGTGTACTGCATCCTCTGTTTACCCCAATCCTCTGTGTACCCCATCCTCTGTGTACCCCATCCTGTGTGGACCCCATCCTCTGTGGACCCCCATCCTCTGTGGACCCCCATCCTCTGTGTACTCTATCCTCTGTGGACCCCCATCCTCTGTGTACCCCATCCTCTGTGTACCCCATTTTGTGTGGACCCTCCATTGGCTATCTGCCATGAATCCTGCTTGGGGCAAGACAAAGGTAGGGCCTGGGTTTAGGCTTGGAGCAAATAGGATTGTCAGGTGGGCCAGGTGTCCTCAGAGCCCAGCCGCTGTGGGAAACCCAAACAGCGGGATCCCATGAGGCCAGGCGAAGGCTTTCCCTCACCAAAAACCAGGGCGGGGTGCAGCAGGGCAGGCCACAACCCCCAGTGCCTTCTGTCAGGGTACCCACACCCTCAGTGCATAATCGCATCTGCACCCTCCCTGCTGTCAGCGGCAGAGGGGATACAGTGAGGACGCTCAGGTATTGTGAGAGAACAGGATCAAACCACGGCTCGTCTGCCAGAACCTGGCCACACTCTCATTTGCAGCTGGAAAGCTGGGTTCAGTGCCTTGAGCCTGGGAACAGAGCCCAGCCTGTCTTGGTGAGAATGGGCACTGGAAGAGAGCAGCAGTCTCTGCTGCCAGTCAAGGACCAGTCAAGGACCAGCTGGGGGCACCTGCAAGGCCCTGCCTTGAGATTGTGACGTGGAAGCGGCACCAACACACTGAGGGTGAACCCAGGGTGTGAGCAGCGAGCAGCCCTGGGAAGTTTGGAAATACTCAAGTCATCTGACCTCAGGATAACTGGCAATGGCCAGGGTTGGGGACCCCAAACTGCCCTGCAAGACGGGATTATCTCACCAAACCCCCAGCACAGAATTGCAGTGGGAATGCACCGGATGTCCTGGGCACCTGGCAGGAAGTGGCGCAGGTCAGAGGGTGATGGCAGGAGGAGGAGGGCGTGGTGGGCTCTTCAGGGGAAGCCAGACTTTTCAGCCCGAGCAACTAGTACTGCCCCAGCTATGGACTGTGCTGCTAACCTGGGGGCCGTGTAAACTCTGAGGAGGAAAGGAATGGGAGCACTGAAGTCTGCTGTGGTTCAGGAGGTGGGAATCAGCATCACACCAAAGAGGCCAGATGTGGTGGCTCACGCCTGTAATCCCAGCACTGTGGGAGGAAGAGGCAGGCATATCACCTGAAGTCAGGAGTTCAAGAGCAGCCTGGCCAACATGGTGAAACCCGTCTCTACTAAAAATACAAAAATCAGTCCGGCATGGTGGTGGGTGCCGGTAACCCCAGCTACTTGGGAGGCTGAGACAGGAGAAACACTGGAAACTGGGAGGTGGAGGTTGCAGTGAGCTGAGATCATGCCATTGCACTCCAGCCTCGGTGTCAGAGTGAGACTCTGTCAAAAAAAAAAAAAAAAAAAAAAAAAAACAGAAAGAAAGAAAGAAAACAAAAAAGAATCATGCCAATGTCAAGATTCTAGGAGCTGAGCCTTGGGGGCACCAAAGCAGAGAAACGGGTGCAGCGGTGATGTGGGACAGGGTGAGAGTTAAGAAGGTGGCGTTTGGAAGATGGGGCCACCCGAGTGGCCTGAGCCTCATCAGGGAAGGGACACGGAAGGACGAGTCTCCACGGGTATGGGGTGTGGCACAGGAGGTACAGTCAAGGCCAGCACCAGCTTTCTGACTTGGGGTGCACACATGATCTGCGGGGCTAGCTCCTCTCACTGAGAAAAACCAGCAGCAGAGATAGAAGAGGCTTGTGGAAAAGACAACAAGGTTCCTTTGGGACGTGTTGGTGCAAAGGACAGCATGACGGCTGTGCTCAGTCCTGCCCAGATCCACGTGTGGAAATCTCATCCGCAGTGATGGTTCAGAGGTGGAGGCTCTGGGAAGTGATCAGGTCATTGGGGTGAAGCCCTCCTGAATGGGATTTGCCCTGAAACCAGAGGCCCCAGAGGGATCCCTGGCCCCTTCCGCTGTGAACCAGAGAGTGGGGCCTCACCAGACTCCAAGCCTACTGGCTCTTTGATCTTGGCCTTCCCATCCTCCAGCACTGTGGGCAACATTTTCATTAATTAGAAGCTACTTGGCCTATGCATTCTGTTATAGCAGCCAGGTGGACTAAGAGTTGAGTTTAGAAATCTATAAACATCTTCCTCTGGAGGCTGAAGTCCAGGTTGCAACATCAATGTACCAGACGGTGTGCAGCTGCTGTGGCTGGACAGCCTGTGGGGCCAGAGCCTGTCCGCCCAGCATTCTCAAGCCATATGCTGGTGCAGGGCTGAGGAAGCCACGTACTGTCTCCAGCCTCAGGGAAGAGCCATCTGTGAGAGGTGGCTTTGCAGAGGGGCTTTCTCCAGCCCCAGTGAGGAGCCGTCTGTGAGAGGTGGCTTTGCAGAGGGACTTTCTCCAGCCTCAGTGAGGAGCCGTCTGTGACAGGTGGCTTTGCAGAGGAATTTCTCCAGCCTCAGGGAGGGGCCGTCTGTGAGAGGTGGCTTTGCAGAGGGACTTTCTTCAGCCTCAGGAAGAAGCCATCTTTGAGAGGTGGCTTTGCAGAGGGACTTTCTCAAGCCTCAGGGAGGAGCTGTCTGTGACAGGTGGCTTTGCAGAGGGACTTTCTCCAGCCTCAGGGAGGAGCTGTCTGTGAGAGGTGGCTTTGCAGAGGGACTTTCTCCAGCCTCAGGGAGGAGCTGTCTGTGACAGGTGGCTTTGCAGAGGGACTTTCTCCAGCCTCAGGGAGGAGCTGTCTGTGAGAAGTGGCTTTGCAGAGGGACTTTCTCCAGCCTCAGGGAGGAGCTGTCTGTGACAGGTGGCTTTGCAGAGGGACTTTCTCCAGCCTCAGGAAGAAGCCATCTGTGAGAGGTGGCTTTGCAGAGGGACTTTCTCCAGCCTCAGGGAGGGGCCGTCTGTGACAGGTGGCTTTGCAGAGGGACTTTCTCCAGCCTCAGGGAGGGGCCGTCTGTGACAGGTGGCTTTGCAGAGGGACTTTCTCCAGCCTCAGGGAGGGGCCATCTGTGAGAGGTGGCTTTGCAGAGGGACTTTCTCCAGCCTCAGGGAGGAGCTGTCTGTGAGAGGTGGCTTTGCAGAGGGACTTTCTCCAGCCTCAGGGAGGGGCCGTCTGTGACAGGTGGCTTTGCAGAGGGACTTTCTCCAGCCTCAGGGAGGGGCCATCTGTGAGAGGTGGCTTTGCAGAGGGACTTTCTCCAGCCTCAGGGAGGAGCTGTCTGTGAGAGGTGGCTTTGCAGAGGGACTTTCTCCAGCCTCAGGGAGGAGCCGTCTGTGAGAGGTGGCTTTGCAGAGGGACTTTCTCCAGCCTCAGTGAGGGGCCGTCTGTGAGAGGTGGCTTTGCAGAGGTACCTCTCCAGCCTCAGTGAGGGGCCGTCTGTGAGAGGTGGCTTTGCAGAGGGACCTCTCGTGGGCCTTCCACGCGGTGGTTTCATGGCTCTGCCTCCTCTTGCTGTGCTTGCACTTCTGTTTGTCCTCCAGGTCTGTTACTTCATCTCCCTCCAGGGTTGGGATTTTTTCTGAACACCTGGGTCCATGTGCATGCCAGGACTCCATAAGCTTCTCCATTTGCAAAGAAGAGATTCAGAGCATGTGGTGGAACAGGGCTGCCAGCCAGGTCAGGTGTCCTGGTGTGGGATGGAGGGGAACCCCATTCGGGCAGCATGGAGAGATTTGGAGAATCCAATAGGTGTGGGCATGAGGTTGAAAACCCTCTTCTGTCCCACGCCATAGCCAAGTCACGATTGCTCAGGCATGATTCTGGACAAATGCATCCTCCCTGGAATGAGTCTATTGAGGGAGAGGAAGGTGGGTGGGTGCATTGGTGGCATCAGCATCTGTGGCCTCAGAGGACCGCGTCACCTGGTCCTCTGCCACCCAACAGCATCCCAAGGAGACAGGTTGCTCAAGCTGAATCCTAGCATAGCCACTTGCATGTAAGTTGTATCTCTGTAATGCAACTGCAAACGGGGCTCTGCTGGCTGCTTTTCTTATGGCATCACCTGTGGCCTGCAGGCTTGATGGGGAGCCATCCTCTTTTTTTTTTTTTTGAGACGGAATTTCGCTCTTGTTACCCAGGCTGGAGTGCAATGGCGCGATCTCGGCTCACCGCAACCTCCGCCTCCTGGGTTCAGGCAATTCTCCTGCCTCAGCCTCCCGAGCAGCTGGGATTACAGGCACGCGCCACCATGCCCAGCTAATTTTTTCTATTTTTAGTAGAGACGGGGTTTCACCATGTTGACCAGGATGGTCTCGATCTCTTGACCTCATGATCCACCCGCCTCGGCCTCCCAAAGTGCTGGGATTACAGGCTTGAGCCACCGCACCCGGCCCACCATCCTCTTTTTAAGCAGCCCTCCTGGCTGCTGCCTGATGGCCAGAAGGAAGGCCAAGCCTCCTTGTCAGTGACACTCAGCAGCTGCTGGTGTGAGATCGCAGGTGCCTCTCAAGGATCCTCCATTACGCCATCTCCTTCCAGGGTTGGAGTGATGGGGAGAGGCCTTTCCCCCAGAATATCTGTTGTGACAGCACTTCATACCTTCCACACTGCAAAATACCATCTATTCTGACCCTTCAGAGAAGTCACTTTGTTACAAGCGGAGAGTGGATGGTTTAGGCTGATTAAGTGGTGCATGGGCAGATGCCTAGGTCTTGAAACAAAGTCTCCGTGTTCTGGGTGGGGCTCGCCAGCTCTGGACATGGGGCTGTGGGGGTCAGGCGCTCAGATCTCAGAGGGGCCGGGCAAGGTGCAGGGTTCACAAGGCCCAAGAGTGTTCATCACTGGCACAAAAAAAAAAAAAATTGATAAAGAATTTAATCTAAAAATGTAGAGGAGACTAAAAAATTTATGGAATACTCAGGCACTTAGGTGTTATGTAATTACTTTTAAATGGTGCTTTAAATTATAAATTTATTAATTTATAATTTATCATAATACAATAAAATGGTCCTCATAATGTTCAGTGAAAATGACAGAAATGTTTAACTTGGGTATGTTCTAACTTTTATAATGCTTATATGTTTTAACTTTTATACAAAAAATATAGAAGAAATATTTGTATTTACACCTGAAGATATTAATATGCTCTTATTTTATCATTGTGCTTTTCCTTAACATCAAAATATTCAAGAAATTTTGAATTATTTTTTGAAATAATTCAAGAAAATTGTTTATTTTCAAAACAAAAAATGGTGCTTAGGAAAAAGAAAGGGGAGGAAGGGGCATGGGCGTGAGGCTGTGGTTCCCCTCGACCACTGAATGGTGCCTGGCTAGTTGCTGAAACATGGTTCTTCCCTGGTTCAGCTGAGCGTCACAACACTCCCAGGAAACCCTCACGCTAGCAACAGAGCAAATCTCAGTACATGTGGAGCCTAGGGGGGAGAAAACGCTCTGCATCAGGACATTCTATGAGGATGGTTTGTGGATTCTCCACTTAAGGAAAGACTCGGATGTGGAGAGTCTGGAGCTGCCTGCAGGCCCCCAGCAGCCCCCATCACGAGCAAAGTCTCCCTCTATTCGTGTAGCTCACCCTCAATTTGAGCGATGCCCACAAGCCAGGTGCACTGAGCTGGGGCAGGAAAGAGCTGACTCCCATGTTTGCTGCATTACTGTCTGAACATTTCAGCTGGAGAAAAACATTAGCACTTCTTTCTGACAGTTGTGATTTCCGCATGGAACTCCATCCCTAGGAACCCAAGCTCCCCAAGCCCACTCCTGCCTGCATCTCGCTGCAACTGATGGAATTCCAGAGAACGCAGGGAAGAAGGCAATTGGGGGGTGCCTGGACATCAGAACCCAGACACACTTGGAGCCTCACAGATCCCAGAGTGGCTTTCAAACCTGAGGCTGAAGAGGTGTGGGAAGGCACTGCCAGGTGGCCCTTCCCTGCCAGCTCTCACAGCGGCCTCTCCGTCAGGTCTCCTGGCGTCCCTGTGCCAGCGACCTTGGCAAGATGGGAACATCCAGAGGGAACATCACCTTCTTCCCTCAAACAAGAAAACAAAATGTTGCTGGACAGTCTCAGCTGGATGTCCCCAGTTCAGAAACAAAGAATGACTTTAATAAAGCGTGCACACACACACACACACACAGTCACACATACACATTCACTCACACACTAACACACACTGACATACTGAATCACATTCACACTCACACACTGACACAAATATTTACACACACATTCACACTCCAACACACACCCTTGCACACTTTCACTCACATGCTCACATACACACACTTGCACACACTAGCACACACACACTGTCACACACATTCACTCACACATACACTGAAGCACAAACACACATACACTGACACACACACACAGACACACATTCACATACATTGACCCACTCACACCCATTGACACACGCAGTCACACTCAGACTCCCACACACAATCACTGACACAACCACTCACACATTTGCACTCACTTGCACAGAATAACTCCCACACTGACACACCCACTGACACACACACTCAAACACACACTCCCACACACACTTGAACACATATCCACTCATACACTCGCACTATCACACACATACACTGACACACATGCACACACATTCACACACTCACCTTCCACACTCGCACACATACACACTGACACACACACGCTCACACACACACGCTTACATGCACTCACATTCATTCAGACACATGCTCACTCATTCTCACACACACACACACCACACACATTCAGTCACATGCTCAGTCACACACACTAACATGCACACTGACACGCACATTCTCACTCAAACCCACTCTCACACTCGCTCACACACTCAGACACACATATACACTCACACTCACACACTCACACACTCAGAATCACATACACACACCCTCTCACACACATTCACACACACACAAGCTTTCTCTGGGTGTCTGTTTTAACATGTGCACGTGGTTTCACTTTGTAGTAAAGTGGCAATTTCTTCTTTCTTCAAAAATGGAAGCTCACACTGTTGAACGCCTCTGGCACCACATTAGAGCGATACAGTAAGAAGGGTGTTGCCGAGAACAATAGCTCACCAGAGAAATGTGAAACTAACATTCAAACACAGCAGTGATGTGATCTCACCAGAGAAATGTGAAACTAACATTCAAACACAGCAGTCATGTGATCTCACCAGAGAAATGTGAAACTAACATTCAAACACAGCAGTCATGTGATCTCACCAGAGAAATGTGAAACTAACATTCAAACACAGCAGTCATGTGATCTCACCAGAGAAATGTGAAACTAACATTCAAACACAGCAGTCATGTGATCTCACCAGAGAAATGTGAAACTAACATTCAAACACAGCAGTCATGTGATCTCACCAGAGAAATGTGAAACTAACATTCAAACACAGCAGTCATGTGATGTAAATAAAAATTGCAACATTTTCGTAAAACATTCTCCATTGCACAGCTGATTTGAGGTCCTGAGTCTTCTTGATGAGTGTTCCAAACTGACCTGGGTGAAGGGGATTGCCACAGCCCTGGGTGTTCCCACCCATGCCATCCTTCACCCCACTGATTTCACCCCGTAAGCATCCTGCCCTACAACCCCCGTGCCTAATTCCCAACCCATTTCAGATGCTAACTCATTAACATGGGAACAGAACACTGGGCATCCTGGCCCCATCTGCTCATTCACACGAGGAGCCTGGACGTGAGGAGGACATGCAAGCAGCCCGTGCCCATGCTGCGGGGCCTGACGTCCAGAACGCCAGCTCCCGGGCCCCAGCTTGCATCTCCAGCCCTTCCCCGACTGCATCCTGTGAAATCTCCCATGGTGGCTATGCCCAGTCAGGGCCTCTCAGCCTCAGCGCCACTGCCATGGGGGCAGATGATGCTGTAGGGGGTAGTTAATGAGTGCACTACGGGATGCGTAGGGGCCTTGAGCCCAGATTCCAGTACATCCCCCACCTGCCCCTGCCCCTGCCCCCAGTTATGACATCAAAACTGTCTCCAGACACTGCTAAGTGTCCCCAGGTGGGCAGGGGTTGCAGAAAGCAGAGTCGCCTCCATTGAGAATCAGGGCTTTGACTGGCTTCCCTTCAGACTAGAGTGTATAGCGGAGGACATGACGTTCCTAAATGCACTGCCCGCTGTTCCTCTTAACAAATGGCATGGAGTAAGAACGAGGTGGTGAACTTTCAAGATACAAAAGAAACGAGTGAAAACTGAGCTGAGAACAGTAAACAGATGGTAGAGAAAAAAGCTGTAGAGCAGATAATGGTCTAAAAACATTACATTTATTTTCATTATTTCTTTTATGTGCTTTGGGCCCTGAGTTTATACTGAAACTTGAAGATGATAGAGAGACTTTGTGCTAAAACGCCCCATTCTGGCGCTGACTGGAACCCTAACTTCCAGGAGGCTTAAAACGTCTAGAAGTGTCACGTGGCCATTCCAGGAACAGACGAACCCAGCCCTTTCTCACCAACAGGAAATCTCTCTCAGAAGAGAAGAGAGCTTGAGCAGCAGCCTCCCTCCTCCTTTCACACCAGGCCCCACTCCTGCCACTGGGAAGACACCCTCTGATTCCTGTGGCCAGAGACAGTCCGGATTTATTTTTCTTGTCGAGTGGCTAAAAGGACATATTCCACTGCATGGCCCTCCATAGGTGTCAGGTGGAAGGCACGTTCCTGCCCCCACCCCACAGTCATCCACAAGACACCCCTCACAGGAACGCCGCATTGTTCTGTGGTCTTGTCACGGAGGCTCCACCGTGGCCATCAGAGTCTCCAGTCTGTCATGGGTTCCTTCCTAGTAAAAAGCTGGAGCCACCATAGGGACCTGTGTGTGGCCTTGCACCCCCGACTTGGATGTGCCCGCAGCCCAGGGGGCCCCTCCTGCAGTTATGGAGACAAGGCCTCCACCTCTGGGGCAGATGGGAGCTGGAGCCATCAGCCTGGGCGATTCCGGAGGTGAGCCTACAAACCCTTTTCTGTGTATTGCCTTCCCAAAAGGTGGAGATCCCGTACCAAAGGCATGCTCACCACCTCACACGCTTCAGAAAATGGTCCTGCCCCTATTCCTGCTGGCCCACTCCTGCCATTTCTTAAGGCAAATATTAGCCGAAAGTGACTCAGTGGTGCACTTCCAAAATGACTGCAGTGCTCAGGACGATAGACTGAACGACACCATGGAAGAAGGGCTGAGGAGTGAGAGTTAAATGTCAGCCCCAAATTCAGATACCAGCCCCTGGACCATGGGCCGGGAATGCACAGAAGAGCTCGTCTACCATTCCCCGTGGTTAAATAAGATTCTTTGTGACTTGCAGAAAAAGGAAAACACAATGAAGAATTATCAGTGCCTCCTCCACAGAGGTAATCTACATGTGTTTATTTAATAAACAGAAGATGGCTTTATTATACGCATTTGATTTCCATATGCAATCGTTTCCTTATCTGTCACTTGTATCTAAGCAGGGAGCTTTATACAAACCTGAAAATGAAAAATTCAGCACCGGGCACAGGAAGCTCATTTAATGTCGAGTGCGGTCAAAATCAAGATTTCTTTATATGTAGTAACAACGCTGTTAAATCAGAAAATCACTCCCCCTTTCTGCAAGTCCTTCTTCCTTTACAATTTCACTGTTTGATCATAAATTGTGGAGAGCCGCGACTTGTCTCCGCCACTTCCCACACTGGCCAAGACAGATTAAAAACTCTGCGCGCAGACCAGCCTCGGCATACCATTAGCATATATATGAGATTTGAGACATTTTCTAATATTCTCCGGCAGAACTCATCTGTCAGCCAGGTGATGGATTATAAAAACCCTTAGCTTGTTTAGGAAATAAAAGGGAGGGGGCGAAAGGAGAGAAGGAAGGGACTCGGACCTACCGTTCCTCTTCCCACCGCGTGCTGCAAGGGGGTTCGGACATCCGTGTCCAGCTGCTTCAGGAAGCAGAGTGTCCAGAACCCATTTCTCCCAAGGCAGGGAACCACCATCCCAGGACAGTGATGTGGCTCCCAACTGGAAATGGGAGAACTGTTTTTCGGGTTTTTTATTTTTGAGATGGAGTTTCTCTCTTGTTGCCCAGGCTGGAGTACAATGGTATGATCTTGGCTCACTGCAACCTCCACCTCCCGGGTTCAAGCAATTCTCCTGCCTCAGCCTCCCAAGTAGCTGGGATTACAGGCGTGCCCACCATGTCCGGCTAAATTTTTTCTTTTTTTTTTTTTTGGTAGAGACAGGATTTCACAGTGTTGGTCAGTCAGGCTGTTCTTGAACTCCTGACCTCAGGTGATCTGCCCACCTTGGCCTCTCAAAGTACTGGGATTATAGATGTAAGCCACTGCTCCCAGCCCCCAAGCATCTTAAAAATGCAATGCCTTTGCTTGTAAATTACATGCTCTCAGGGTTAATAAAAGTATTGAAAATGTGAATTCAAGGTTTACATACTGGATCCAATAAGATACAGCATCATACCTCCTGGGAATTAGAATGTAAGCTTGGGGCAAGGAGGGTGCTTTGGTCAGAGTGTGTGTGTGTGCTTGTGTTCATGTGTGTGCACGTGTGTGTGTTTATGTGCATGTGTGTGCATGTGTGTTTGTGCTCGTGTGTGCACACGTGTTTGTGTGCATGTGCGTATGTGTGTGTGCCTGTGTGTGCGCGTTTGTGTTCATGTGTGCGCATGTGTGTGTGTTTGTGTGCATGTGGGTATGTGTGTGTGCATGGCATGTGTGTATGTGTGTGTGTGTGCATGTGTTCATGCATGCATGTGTGTTTGTGTGCATGCGTGTATGTTTGTGTGTGTGTGCGTGTGTGTGTGGTGTTTCATTTCCAAGGCTCTGTCCCCATGGCCCAGACATGTCCATTGATTTAGCAGCCAGTGAGAATTTGGGTTGAAGACGTCACTGAAATTGAAGACAGTGTAGAGCAAATTTTGTGTTCAGGTACTGTAATTACAAACAATAGGTGTGATTGGTTCGCTCCTGCATTTGATGGTGTAAAGGCCTGGAAAAGCACCCAGTGACAATGTGCTGTCTCTGCATCATTTCAAGTGGGAATCACACAAACTGCTGACATTGAGGAAGCTTCGGATGCAGGTGGGAAGCCCCCCAGGAGTCCTCCCTGGGTGGGAGACTAGGGTGGGGCTGGCCCTCGCGGGAGGCCCTGCTCTCTCCTGTCCCACCCCTCATGGCAGTCATCAGCTGCCCGTAAGGGCGATGTCAACCAGCGCCTGGGCCCTTGGTGTGTGCCATGCTCTGGTCTGAGCGCCCTGCCCCACGTGGCCTGCTGTGAGCTCAGTCCATCCCTGGAGATGCAACCGCCTCTGTCCGGGCAGCATCCACCTGCATCACTGGACTTCCAGCCTCCAGGAGCATCAGTGGACTTCCTGGATTTGTAGACACCAAGTGCATATTTCTAATGCAGAGGTAATCACATGCTATTGTGATCATTTGTTTCTATTTCTGCCTTTTATTATTAAAGGAAAACTTCTTAGAAGTGGAGTCCGCATGACATCACAGCAGATGCCACACAGGCTGCATGGGCCACGGCGCTCGCAGTGAAATTATCAGAAGACAGAGATGCCCATGGCATCAAAATGTGTAGGATTCGGGACGGTGCTCCGGACGCTTTGGATGGGGGTGGCCGCCTATAAGGAAAAGGCAATGAGCAAAGGCCCTGCAAGGGGGTTTAATCAAAGTGATGATGTGTTTCTTCTCCAGCTCCAAACTGGAACCTACACACACGCAGGGCAAGCTGACTCAGGCCCATCTGACAGAGGCGTGAGAGGAGTCTCCGTGCAGGCCCTGCCCAGGCAGCCCCGGGCAGCAGCAGACCCTCGCTGGGCTCCGGTGGTGGGCTCAGCAGGCTCGCAGGAAGGAGTGGACTGCCGCGGGCACTGGCAGAGCATCTCACAGTAACTAAGTAATTGATCAGTGCATGGACACATAAGCACTTCGGAAACAATGTATGAGTTGAAACATTTGTCTGAGGCCAAGAAGAGGCGGAGGTTAGGTTTGTTTTATTCATTTCCTTCTTGCTGGCACCTCTGGGGCACCCAGCAGAGAGTGTCCCATCAGCATTTACTGAAAGAACACTAGGAATGAGAGCAACTCATGGATAAAAGTAATTTATCATTTTGAAGAAGAGGTTAAAATTGCTTAAAGAAAATAATCCAGTCCAGCGTGGTGGCTCACACCTGTAATCCCAGCACTTTTGGAGGCTGAGGCAGGTGGATCATGAGGTCAGGAGTTTGAGACCAGCCTGACCAACATGGTGAAACCCCATCGCTACTAAAAACACAACAATTAGCCAGGTGTGGTGGCAAATACCTGTAATCCCAGCTACTCAGGAGGGTGAGGCAGGAGAATCGCTTGAACTCGGGAGGCAGAGGCTGCAGTGAGCCGAGATGGTGCCATTGCACTGCAGTCTGGGTGATGAGCAAAACTCAAAAGAAGAAAGAAAGAGAGAAAGAAAAAGAAAGAAAAAAAGAGAGAGAGGGAGGGAGAAAGGAAAGGAAGGGAGGGAGAGAGGGAGGGAGGGAGGGAGGGAGGGAGGGAGGGAGGGAGGGAGGGAGGGAGGGAGGGAGGGAGGGAGGAAATCCAAGCACAGTAAATACCTGCTGAGACATACTAATTACAGGTGATCTTGTTTGAATGATGGTGGCACCGCCTTGCAGCTCTGAGTTGGAGATTCTGAAGTGGGGGAGGAGCCACAGGGCCTGTCCCCGCTGCAGGGAGCAGTCAGCTCTTCTGTTCATCACCACTCTCACTGACAACAGGTCCTTGTGTCTTTTCTGAGTGTGACCTGAAATGAGTCATCTTCCAAGAAATACAGCTCCAAGGAATGCTTGATGATGAGCGGGAAAAGACGGGCATCTTCCCAGTTTCCCGGGGTGGCAGTGGCACGGCTCTGACTGGCAGCCTCATGGTGAGTGAAGCGGCATGGGAATGGCCTCCTTCCCAGGCTCTGGCCGCTGTGAGGATCGTGAAGGGGGGGCTCTGCTTTGCTGTGGGTCTCCAGGAAGAGCAGTGGCCCTGACTGGGGACCCCCCCAGAGCCAGGACTGTGTCTTCCTCCATGTAGCCAGCAGCTGGAGGCCCTCTCCTGTAAGAGAGGGAAAGCCACCCCAATCGCTGGCAGACACTGGCCTGGCCCTCACAGCTGGGTCTCAGTGTTCTGCTCAGCAGCAAACTCAGACCAAGCCACTCGGTGACCATGACGGAGCAAGAAAAAGAGCATCTACCCCACAGTGTCCTCCGAGCACAGGCAAAGCATGACCATTGACCAACCCACAGATGACCCAACAGGCCCCACCGAGCTTGGGCAAGTGACTGTAGCCTCCTTGCCAGTCATGGCTCAGGCCTCGCCTCATCTCCCCACTACTGGGTGGGATTTACTAACACACAGAATCTCCCCCAGATTCCTGATGGCATCTGACCCAGAGCCAAGTCCTGCTTCCCCAAATGCCCCTTGAAGCCGCCGATACAGCCTGGATCCCGAGAGGAGCCTGTTCTCACCCTCTCGGAGATGAATCCAGGGAGGAGCCCGTTCTCACCCTCTTGGTGACAGATCCAGGGAGGAGCCCGTTCTCACCCTCTTGGTGACGGATCCAGGGAGGAGCCCGTTCTCACCCTCTTGGTGACGGATCCGGGGAGGAGCCCGTTCTCACCCTCAGGGAGACGAATCCAGAGAGGAACCCATTCTCACCCTCTTGGTGACGGATCCAGGGAGGAGCCCGTTCTCACCCTCTTGGTGACGGATCCAGGGAGGAGCCCGTTCTCACCCTCAGGGAGACGAATCCAGAGAGGAACCCGTTCTCACCCTCTTGGTGACGGATCCAGGGAGGAGCCCGTTCTCACCCTCAGGGAGACGAATCCAGAGAGGAGCCCGTTCTCACCCTCAGGGAGACGAATCCAGAGAGGAACCCGTTCTCACCCTCTTGGTGACGGATCCAGGGAGGAGCCCGTTCTCACCCTCAGGGAGACGGATCCAGAGAGGAACTCGTTCTCACCCTTTTGGTGACAGATCCAGGGAGGAGCCCGTTCTCACCCTCTTGGTGACGGATCCAGGGAGGAGCCCATTCTCACCCTCAGGGAGACGAATCCAGAGAGGAGCCCATTCTCACCCTCTCAGAGGCGAATCCAGAGAGGAGCCCATTCTCACCCTCTCAGAGGCGAATCCAGAGAGGAGCCCATTCTCACCCTCTCAGAGGCGAATCCAGAGAGGAGCCCGTTCTCACCCTCTTGGTGACGGATCCAGGGAGGAGCCTGTTCTCACCCTCTTGGAGATGAATTCTCTCTCACCCTCACAATGATGAATCCTGAGAGGAGCTGGTTCTCGCCCTCACGGCGTTCTCACCCGTGGGCATGCCTCCTCCCTACTGCAATGAGCCATGAAGTCACTCCGTCCAGCGACGCATGGATGCCTGCAGGTTTGGCAGCAGGATATTGACAGTTGCTCATTACACGCAGCAGAAAACTAAAGTCATCAATAGCACAATCACCAATCACCAATACTGCAAAATCCATTGGCCGGTGACACAAACTGATATTGTCAGTCACTGGGGTGATCAGCTGATCAGGATCATCGTGCTCAGCTGTGTAAGGAGAAGCTGAGTCCGCTGCAGACCCACCAGCACGCGCTGCCAGGGCAGTCAGAAGTGACTCCCTTGGTGCCCTTCGTCCCTGCGATTCCCAAGCCCAAGAAGTCTTGAGACAAATGAATGTAACTGGCAACTGTTTCCTTCATTTGTTAGTGTCCTACATGTCCATTTTGTTTTTTAAAAGGAAAGAGAATACAAGATGGAAACATCAGTATATCTGAGACTTTGTTCCCAGAAACAGCTGAGACAAGAAGGACCAGCATGCCTTCTGCTGACATTTCCAGAAGAGTAAATATCTGGATATCCTCCTCAGGAGCCCATATTCACCATTTATTTTGTGCAAGGCGTTTGGAACATTCCCATGGGCACAGAAATGCCAAGTGCAGCCGGAGAACAGGCCTGCATGGGGCAGGTGTACAGGGCAGAGGTGATCCCGCCATCCACAGGCCAGAGACACGGGGAAGGAGAATCCTCTGCAGCTTGGGCACAGATGGCCCCTCCAATGATGAGTCAGGCTCAGGAGACCAGAAGGACCACAGGTGGAGAAGGGCAGGAAGGATGTCCCAGGGAAAGGACAAAACGGAGCCTGCCCGGCCAGTGAAGCACAAGGAAAGCGTCTTTATCCTCCAAAACCAATGGCTGTAAGCTCCCAGGAAATCAGGAAAATGAAGCTCAGACTACGGCCAGCTCTGTTTCCCTGAACAAGCCTGGGAAGCTCTGGGCTCAGCCCCCACCCACCTCTCCCCTGCTCCCTCCACTGGGGGCTGTGCTGGGCCCTGTGCTCCCCATAAGGACTCTCTAATGAGAGCTTCCAGAGGCTGTGGGGTGACATGAGGCCCCTCATCACAGTGCTGGGCCCATAGGCTCTCAGAACAGGCTGGGGGTCTTCCTGAGCTCTGAAGCTTCTGTAGGGGAAAACATCTCTCCCAGCTACACTGAGGCCTTGAGACCACAAAGCTGGAAACAGTTCCTGGGATGTGCTGGGTTGCCACGTGGCAGTGTGTGGGCTGCACCTTCTCCATGTCCTTGCTTGCTCCCAGTTAAAAACAGATTGGACTCATGGAACCCAGCAGCCAGCAAGGCCTCCAGGCACCTGCTCAGATAGAGTGACAGCCCACTGCGCAGCCATCCGGGTCCCCAAACACAGCCAGTTGAAACACTTCCTGGGTCCACACCCCTCAGCTGCCTTCAGCACAGCTCCATCCTGCAGACCAGCAAATCGCATGAGTGGCATTCTTCCCAGGGACAATGGCGTCTCCCAAGACAGATCACCTCACCATGTGCCTCTGGATGGGAACCTGCATTCTCACATCAGCCTGGAGAGAACGCTGTCCCAGGCATGTGCACTCAGTGGTGACTCCAAACTCCACATAGTGAGACCCTGATCCAACTGGAACTGATGGGAGACAGTCTTCACATAGTTAATTGAGGTAAAGTGAGGGCATATGGGTCCCTAATCCACTAGGACTGGTGTCCTTATAGGAGGGGTACACAGACGCCCAAGGAGAGAGGGCTCAGGAGAACCCACCCTGCCGCAGCTCCGTCTCTGACTTCCAGCCTCCAGAGCTGAGGGAAAATAAATGTCTGGCATTTAAGCTTCCCAGTGGGTGGTGCTCTGTTACAGCAGCCTAAGCAGACTAATGCGAGAGGAAAAGTTTTTAGGGGTCGGGGGGAGCACACCACTAAGCCACAACCGTCAGAAAGGACGGCTGGAAGATGTCAGTAGAAATATTAACCCAAACACCTCCTGAACGCTTAGCTGTGGAACTACACATGTGAACATCAGAGTATTCTGAAATCTTGCTCCTGGAAGGGAGAGAAGAGAAAATAGGCAAGGATGACTCTCATTCACTCGCCCTGTGGATTTGTCAAGGGTGGCTGCTGTTTGCCGGGCAGGGCTCCTGGGTTCCCAAGCTACAGAGTCACCAGAGAGAAAGCTTAGGTCAAAGTCCCTGGGCCCACACAATCAGGTGAGGAGAGAAAGAGGCACGAAAGGCATGATTCGGTATAAAAGGTCTGGTAGCGACAGGGCCAAGGAAGGTCAAGTGGGGGAGGGGCACTGGAAGGTGCAGGCATTCCGTGTCCCAGAGAAGATGGCATTTGCACAAAGACTCCAGGAGATGATGGAGCAGGACCAAAGACGTTTCAGGAAGAGCCTTCTGCCGGGAGAAGAGGAACTCGCAGCCCGTCCTTTGCTGGGGGTAAGGAGGGCCTCTGGGGAGCATGCATGTCCAGCTCAGTGCATAGCACAAGAAGCCGGGGGTCTCAAGTGGTGAGCAAAGCTGGGGCTCAGAGGTGGGGGCTGCAGCCTGCAGCATCATGTGCTTCCTACAAGGCACTGGCTGGCTCTGAGGGATGTGGGGCCACCCCGGGGTTCTGAGCAGGAAGAGTGGATCTGACTTCCATCATAACAGGACACCCTGGCTGCTGGGTCAGGAATGAACTGAGGTGGGGCCAGCTGACCCTTTGCGGCACTCCAGGTGAGGAATGGCCAAACATGGACTGCTGAGAGCCAGGAGAGGACGCATCCCACTGTGGAGCTGCCCCACTGTGGAGCTGCCCTTGGACAAGCCCTGCAGGCTGCTTTCAGGAGGGACGTGCAGAGTGGAGAAGAGAAAGAAGGACTGGCCCAGGCGCAGGCGTGGGTGGAAGATGAGGCCATTTCTCAACAGGCCTCAGGCACGATGCTCAAGGGGACTGGACGGGGAGCCTGTAGCCCAGGGTGGGGTGTCCTCTGCTGGATGCATCTGCACGTCAGGAATGTTAGGATTTTCCTCAGAGGGGCTGATGCCACTGAGCATGAGGACTGAGGACCGTGGCCTCCAGGGTTAGGAAGTTGCCATCCATGTGGCTTCAAGGGATCCCATGAAGCATGTGGGGTCGGGGCAGCTCTCTCCCCAGTGGCACCAGGCCCTCCCAGCCTCAGTTTCCTCCCAGCATACTCTACAGCTTACGACCAAGTTTGCTATCTTCTTCCCTGGAAAGAACATCCACGAGGGTAGAGGCCTTTGTTCCTGCCACACCTGAATCTCCACTCAGCACTTAGACCAGAAGGGATGCCGCATAGGTGCCGTGCAGAGCCCATGAGAGACATGTTTGGAAAGGGGGTGTTCCCGGCCATCAAAGGCTGCTGCCTCTGCGGAGGGAATTGAGCCTCAGTTGGCCATGGAACTCTGCAAATGCCCTGACTCAGAGCATTGAAATTTTTTGCACAGAGGTGGGAACCAAAGCTGCCTGAGGCCAGAAGACTGGGGTGGACGTGGAGGCAGCAGAGAGCCCCTGAGCAGAAACAGGCTGTGTGGCTGCTGCCATCACAGAGGGATACCTGCTGTTCCTTCTGTGAAACAGAAGAAAAAAGGTTGCAGGGAAAAAAAAACAGGCTCCTTGTAAAGGAATGGTCCGGTGAGAAGTCACTGGCGAAGGGGCTGGGACAAGAGAAGCTCCTGTAGGAACCAGGGCCAGGGAGGTGTGGTCACAGCGTGGCGTGGCACGTGACCATGAGACACCATGTGCTGGCCACTGTAGAACATGAGAGGCTACAGTTCATGTGCCCACCACACTTCCCATGGCTCCTGTGTGTCATGTGACCACGGGACATCTGTGGGTACCACCAACTGTGGGACCACATGCTTCAGGTCACTCCTGTATTCCGTGTGGCTGTGACCTGTTATCTGGGCTGGGCTACCTCTTCCGGTGCTTTGTGTGGGTGCTGTGGGCATGTGCACTCTAAGAAACAGGCTGCATTTCTCCAGTGGGTTCACGTGGAGTGGGAGAAAGAAAGCAGGAGCGGAGACAGGGCTGCATGGAGGAGAGTCCGGGAAGCCTACAGGGGCCTGGAGTCCTGGATGTCTGGGGAGGCACCGTGCACCGGCACAGGCCACAGAGTTCTCTCTCCGGCTCCTGAGAAATGCAGATGCCCCGACAGAGAGGTCCGGCCGCTCCGAGCTGCTCTGGTCTGCGGTGGATCTGCTTTTCTTGGGGTGCATTCCAGCATCATGACTGCGCCAGGAGAGACGGCGACCTGACAGAGCTGGAGGGACGGGGAGAGTGACTGCGCGTCGCACAACGTCTCCCAGTATTTGGAACCCTGGCACCATCTGTTATTTCTACCCAGAGTCTGAGCCATTAGGAACATTTTTTGAAGCAGAGTAGAGGGATCACCCAACAATTATTCAGTAAATAAATATGGGCATTTCCAGTTTCACTGTTCTGCTGTTTCCCTGTGCTGGGGCTGGGGGTTCTGGAGTTTGCCTAAGGCCACTGTCTCCAGCTTCAGCCAAGCCCTCAGCATCACCCCCAGTCTACCTCGCTCCCTCCGCCCCACCCCCTCCAATTCAGGTGGGAAGGGACAGGGGCTTCCTAGCTCCCCTTCCATGGGAGTCCTGATCTCCACACCTGCTTTCCTGGGAGGCCCCTAGGGACATGGGGTCAGGGAGCATGCCCTCCTGTCAGGCAGGGCTGGAGGACAGAAAGCCAGCAAACCCCCATCGTCCCCTTCCAAGTTCCTGGCCTTCTGTGGGGAGGGCTGAGAGTGACTCAGACAGCGGTCATGCCTTCTGGGAGTGGGTTCCGAGTGGCAAGGCCGAGCTACTCCTTGGGACGAGGACTCCTTGTTGCTGTCCACAGCCTCTGCTGAAATACAAGCACATGAGAGTGAATCCCCAGTTACCCCCCTGTTCCGGAGGTCACCTGGTCCCATTGGTTGCACAAACACCCCATTGTCTTGCTCCTAGGCTGCGATGGAACTTTCTATATGAGAATACTGCCTTGCTCGCTACACTACATGCTTTAGGATACCAGGGGGTATCTCTCCCTTCTGCTAGGGAAGGCCGGATCCAGTTTCCCCAGGCTGAGCTGCTGCAGCCTCCGCAGGAGCGCCAGGTTCCACGCGATGGGGTCAGGTGGCTGCGGCCGCACCATGGGGCTCATCCCAGCCAGTTCTGTTCTGTAGATCGTCTTGGTGGTACAGAACGATCAAAAGTATTGATGGATAATGAATCAATTCCTTTTAAAATGATTGATCGCTATAAACGAAGTACAGTTCAAGGAAAAACAATGCACATACTGATCAACCAGAAAGGGCAGCTGGAGGCCAGAGACCAGGTCCCCACCCACAGAGGCCTCCCCACCCACAGGGGCCTCCCCACCCACAGAGGCCTCCCCACCCACAGGGGCCTCCCCATCCACAGAGGCCTCCCCATCCACAGGGGCCTCCCCACCCACAGAGGCCTCCCCACCCACAGGGGCCTCCCCACCCACAGAGGCCTCCCCACCCACAGGGGCCTCCCCACCCACAGAGGCCTCCCCATCCACAGGGGCCTCCCCACCCACAGCAGCCTCATACCCACAGAGGCCTACCCACCCACAGAGGCCTCCCCATCCACAGGGGCCTCCCCACCCACAGGAGCCTCCCCACCCACAGCAGCCTCACACCCACAGGGGCCTCCCCACCCACAGAGGCCTCCCCATCTACAGAGGCCTCCTCACTCACAGGGGCCTCCCCACCCACAGGGGCTGTCTCCAGAATCGCCTCTACAGCCCTTCTCCCTCACCACAACGTCCGTTTCTCCCTCTTTGCTGTGGAGCAGGGTGGACGTTGCTGTCACCCTGACACAAAGCAGAGCACTCTCACCTCTCCCGGATGACTCTGAAAGTCTTGGCATTGAAAGGAAACTTTTGCACAAAGTGCTACGGAGAGGGAACCGCGCAGCCGAGGGATTTGCAGCCTAAGCACTTTAGAGACGATACGTTTGCCCTTGAATTATGTTTTTCTTCTCATGATGATTTGCAGGTCTTGGAAAACATCGCTGTTTAAAAAAAAAAATTTCAAAGGAGACAAAGGAAATGAATAAAAATCCCTGCTCGGAGGGGGAAAAGCAATAGAAGCTGCCAATAGGAAGATTTCATGCTTCTGTTAATTAAACGAACAAAGAAGAAAACAGGACAGGAGTCTATCGTACATTACGGCTTCCACCCACAAAAAGTAATAGACAATCTCCTGCACGCACTTCCTGTGAATGGATGAGAGCGGGTAATGGAGATTTGGGCTGGACGCCGTCGCCGCTGTCAGGAAGAGGGGCCCCTTCCCCTCTCTTTTATTAAATGACGAGGTGCAGCCGCCTGTGTCCTATCTCTGCCTCTTGCAACTGTTCGATTGTATTATTTTACATTTTGATTGAAATGATGTCACTAGCAGATAAAGCCTGGCCGCATTGTAATTGAATTGGCCCACGTTGTTTATTCTGGTGATCCACGGCCACGCTCTGCGTGTCCCAACGTCGCAGACATCAAAGATCCCCTCCTGTTTAACACGCCGCTGATTAGATCTCTCTCCAAAAAAAAGGGATCGAGCTGGGGGGTCGAGGGCCCAGAGTGAGAGTTACATGAAAAAAAATTGGGAAAAAAAATTAAATGAGAAGAGACACCATCTGCCAAACTTCTCAAGTGTGACTGAAAGTTTCCATAAATGAATTTTGCATGGTGTCAGCGACAGATGCAAACAGTCTGATGGACAACACCCAAATGAAGGGGAACAGGAACAAGAGCATTTGGGAGATGCTTTACCTCCCTTCTGAAATGCCACGTATGCTCTCCTCTGCAGAATGACCCTAGCTTTATTCATAGAATGAATTTGCATTTGCTTTATGTGGGCGTAAAAGTGACATAACATCTACAAGGATGATGAAGATGAGGGAAATAATTAAATGTTTACATCCAATTATTCCGCCTTTTAATAACCGTGTTTCCCCCAAACTTCTGTTTCTAAAAATGTAGCTGTGGCGATATGTCTGTTCCATCCATAAAATTAAATGATATGTCTGTTCCATCTATAAAATTAAATGATATGTCTGCTCCATCTCTGAAATTCGACATAGCACAGGAAAGGGAGCACTGCCATCACTATCTGTGCTAACAAGAGAATTGGTTTTTTCACCCTGTACATTTCAGTCTAATGGCCAAACTAAGTTTTGTGAGTGAAGGTATTTTTGAGATGGAGTCTCACTATTGTGGCCCAGGCCGGAGTGCAATGGAACGATCTCAGCTCACTGCAACCTCCACTTCCCGGCTTTAATCAATTCTCCTGTCTCAGCCTCCTGAGTAGCTGAGATTACAGGCACACACCACCATGCCCAGCTAATTTTTGTATTTCTAGTAGAGATGGGATTTCATCATACTAGTCAGGCTGGTCTCGAACTCAGGACCTCAGATGATCCGCCCACCTCAGCCTCCCAAATTGCTGGGATTACAGGTGTGAGCCACCACAGCCAGCCAAGTGAAGGTAAGATTTATAACTTTTTTTTTAAAATAAGAGAAGTACAACACACACACACACACACACACACACACACACACGTTATGTAGCATACATTTTTGTGGATTTTTCTTGTTTCTGGGTCTCAGATTCCTAATTCCCTTCGCACTCCCTCAGCCATAGGCTCAGTCCTTCCCATCAGATAGGAAGATGGTTCAGCCCTTCCCATCAGATACAGGGTCAGAAGCCATCTTCCCAAGGGGACACAGTCCAGGCAGTAGAGGACAGCCTTCAGACAAACCTGCCTTCACCTCTGTCGCAAAGCTGCTTACATGGTCAAATGTTCAAAATCAAAGGAACGCCAAGTTTACTTTTGCTGTTGCTGTTATGCAGGATAACTATGCATCTGTCAGAAATGGAAGGTGACTCCCTCGCATTTACTTAGCTTGCTGCTTGGGAGGGGCTGCTGCTGGTCCATGGAGGTGTGCTAGCTTTTGCGTCTATTTGTTGTTTTTTTTTTGTTTTTTTGTTTTTTTTTTGAGACGGAGTCTCGCTATTGTTAACCAGGCTGGAGTGCAATGGCGCGATCTCGGCTCACCGCAACCTTCGCCTCCTGGGTTCAGGCAATTCTCCTGCCTCAGCCTCCTGAGTAGCTGGGGTTACAGGCACGCGCCACCATGCCCAGCTCATTTTTGTATCTTTAGCAGAGACGGGGTTTCACCATGTTGACCAGGAGGGTCTCAATCTCTTGACCTTGTGATCCACCCGCCTCGGCCTCCCAAAGTGCAGGGATTACAGGCTTGAGCCACTGCGCCCGGCCAGCTTTTGCTTCTGATCTCTCTGAAAAGTCTCCCTGCGCCTTGGAAAACCTAAGCTCATAGTGCAATTCCAAAGACCACAAAATATCTTTCCCTGAAAAAATGCACAATACGCTCTAATCTTAACGCCTTTTCCCTAAGAAAGAAGAAAAAAGCTGATCAGGCAGGATGCATGCCTCTCAACGGGTAAGCAGTCAATAAACCGCGGTCTCCGCCATGCAGTGAAATGTTACTCGGCACTAAAGAGAAATGGGGGTGAAGCCACGAAAAGACACGGAGGAACGCTTCATGCACAGGGCAGAGCGCGAGAAGCCAGTCGGAAAAGGGACCTGCTGAGGGAGTCCAGCCCCACGACACCCTGGAAAAGGCAAAACTGTGGAGACAGTGGGAACGTCAGTGTTTTCTGGGGGCCGAGGGGAGGGAGAAACGGGTGCAGCACAGAGGAACGTGAGGGCAGGGAGACTCCACTGGATGAGACCGTAAGGGTGAGTCTAGGTCACGGCAGGCTTGTCCAAACCCACAGACTGCACAAAACCTAGAGTGAACCCTCATGTAAACCAAGGACTTGCCGTTAATAGCAACGATGTAGCAATATTGGTTCATTAATTGTAACAGCTACACTGCACTATTGCAAGATGTTAATAACAGGAAAACGAGGGGCAGGGCATGTAGGATGAGGCACATGGGAACGCTACACTTTCTGCTTCTGTAGACAGCTTATTTCTATAAATCTAAAACTTTCAAAAAATAAAACTGATTATTTTTCTAATGTACAATTTATCTTACCTTTAATATTTTTCTTGGAAATTCAGAATGTATTTTCCAGAAATCAAAGCATACTATGGCCCCAGGCCAGTGCTTTGGGCCCCCCATACTGATGGCAGCTGTTTCTCCCCACCACCTGAGGCTCCTCTACAGGACAGAGGCCCCCCAATCCGGCTGGCCCATCAGACTCACTTCCAGAACACACCTAGAACCTTCTGCTCTTTCTTTCTGGATGGGAAGAGACCAAGGCTTGGCCTCACTCTTGGGCCTAGGACTGTGTCCCCTTCTCAGTAGCCCTGGCAAAGTCAGAGGGACCCTCTCTCCAGCAGGGCGTGGCTGTCATAGGACGGCAATTTGAGACGGTCCCACAGGCGTCCCACTGTCTTTTCTGTGCAGAGATTAATAAAGTCTCCCCTTCAGATACATCCTCAGCACCTGGGTATTTCATAAATTTAAACAGTAAGGAAAATACCATAACAATGTAATTTAATTTGCTTTTGATTTCTTGTGAAATTTGTATTAAAGGAAACATGCCCAGATCCATTAAAATTTTCCCTGCCCACACAAATGTGTTTTTCAGTTAATAAGCACCCACAGAGGCGACAGGGAGAACAGCACGGTCAGCATGTCCCTCAGCCTCCTGGCACCCGCTGCCCTAGTTACCTCCCGCTGTTGGGGCCCACCCGTCCCCCGTGGAAACATCCCTCACCCTCAGCTCCCCACTCAGCTGCAGCGGGCTTCTCCTTCATGGGACAGTCTCCAGTCCCCGTCCCACTGCCTCACACCGGGCTTGGTGTCGGGTCCATCCCTGTGAACGCCCTCACACATGCCTCCACACCTTTCCCCCCATCCTGGGGAAGTGCTAGCAGGGCAGGCCGTCCTCTTCATCTCCTGAGCCTGTGCCATAAGCAGAAAAGCTCTGCAGAAGGAAAGGACCCTCGCCCTGTCTCCCCACCTGTGTCCACCAGCCTGAGAGCTTACGGTCTGCCTGGCCATCTTGCTCTGAAATATCCCCTCCATTGTCAGCCTCTGACGCTTCCATCTCTCTTATAACTCTCAGGAACAAGACTGATGTTGGAAAATTGCCTCTGTACCACAGACCAAGTAGACTCTGCCAGAGCACAGGCTTACACCCCACACCCAAGTCTATACCTGTGGGAGTCGCCTCCCCACTTCCTGCTGAGAAACAGCAGCCGATCGCCCTCCCCTTGGCCTGGCCCCTCCCAGGCCCTCCTCCCCACACTCCCTTTCACAGGGTCCTCATCCACCCTATGAAGTGTGCTGTGGTCTCTGACACTGAATTGAGATTTAAAGCTACTCTCCACATTCCACCTTCCCAGCTGCTTCCCCCATCACAGCTGCTCTTCCCTTCCCCTTCTCCCCAGGCCACTGCAACCCACAGCCTACCCACCTTCCATCAGGGCGGTCCCCAACACGCCAGTTGCTGCTACGGCTTCATGCTGTCCTGTGTGTCCTACACGGCCCATCCTCCCTGGGGTGTCCTCCACGGCCCGTCCTGCCCGGGGTGTCCTCCACAGCCCATCCCGCCCGGGTTGCCCTCCATAGCCTGTCCTGCCCGGGGTGTCCTCCACGGCCCATCCCGCCTGGCATATCCTCCATGGCTCATCCCGCCCAGCGAGTCCTCTGCCGCTTCCCTGGGTTGCTCCTCCTCTCCATCCCTGTAAAATGCAGGGCTCTTCTGGCGCTGTCCTGTCCCCGCCCTTTTCTACTTCATACCAGAGCTCCTCGAGAAACATGGCATGAAGGAGCAGTGGCAGTGGAGAGCCACTTTCTGCCCCACCCCTCGGGGTGCCGGGCGCTCCACAGACAGAGCCACGGCCTCCTGGATCTGGCAACAGGCGGCCTCTTCCTTGTGCCCAACGTTACAGACACATTGACTACATGGAGGCCCTGAAGGGCTTGTCCTAGGGAAGCCGAGATAAATGCTAAGGCTCAGTTTTCTTACCTTTTATGCAGCAATCTTTAGAATAATAAGCCCCTGCCCGAACGACCTCAGAGGCTGACGCTCGTTGCAATTGTTTTAGTACCATCAGGAACCCACAGGCACTCAGGAGGGTGATGCTTCTCCACGCATGGCCATCACCGTCCTCACGGACCTGCAGATTGTCTGCTGCTGGGCCAGTGGCGGCCTCTCCCGTGGGCTCCTGTGACCTGGGACTGGTTGTCACTGAGCACCTCCTCGCTGAGGTGACAGATGCACCAGGGCTGTCCCTTCTACTTCTCCCCCTACATTTGGACTCTACCGATAGGCCAAGCAGCCATGGATTCCCGTAACTGAAGACATTTGGGGACAAACGTGCTGGGCTGAGGGCTCTCTTGTTACCAGATTACTATGGCATCCAGGTTGTCCTGGAGAACAGCTGGAGACATGCACTTCATGAGTCCCGCATGGCGTCATGGAGTCAAGTGCCACTTTGTAGATTTCTGGGCGGAATGCCATGGTTTTGAGCTGCTTCTGCCCACTCCTCCTGCAGAGCGTGACTGTGGATCCCAGGCATGAGGAGGAAACAGCCAAGGGGGACTCTGGCTGGCAGTGGGAAGAAGGGGAACTGCCTTGGGACCCCAAGACTGAAAAGATAACACCTGGCAAGGCACCTTCCATCCCCAATCAACTGCAAACACCACCAGACCCCGCACTTTTCCAATGCAATGGCAGCAGGCAGCCCAGGGAGGCTCATTGCCCTTGGGAACCACCCTGAGTTCTTCTGACACCAGGGAAGGGCTTGGCGCTGCTGATAAAGAGGATCAGTTGAAACCTTCAGTAACAACCTGTGCCCAGGGAAGCATCTCTTCCCCTGTGAGCCCTGGGACTCCCATGCCAGAGACACTGGGACAGCGACAGGCACCAAGGGCAGCCCCTTGTGACACACACCCAGCCAGGCCCCTTCCTCCTCCCGGCTGGAGATTCCTTGTCCCTGCTAGGAGACACCCAGTGCCCTGGCCTGAGGAAGTCCCTCCACCTGAGGTGGCCCCAGAATTGACCAGCCTGAGACCCACAAGCAGCAGCTAAACCCCAAGATCAAAACAACCCCAAGAAGCCATCACATTAAACCATCGGAAGCACAGCCCACAAAGGAGGCCAGGACCTGCATGCCAAAATACAGCAGGGGGACTGCATGCTGAAATAAAAAATCAAATAGGACCCAGTGTCTCCTAACATGAGAGACAAAATGCCCAGGGCACAACAACCCAGACACCAACAAACAAAATATCACATCTGGAATTTGAGAAGACAATCTAGTGATGACAGCCACGTATCCGAAGTGAGAATAGCTCACAAAGCGTGTAAAGCCGTCGTCATTGAAACTCTTCAGCAATCAATTACAAGTTGTCTCAAAAGAAATTCTTAAAAATCACCACAAAGAAATAGAAGTTACAAAAAGTATCCAGATCAAAATTGTGGAACTGAAACATCCCAACAATAGAAGACTGATTGGTGGCCTCAATGGCAGAGCGAAGATAACAAGGCAGATGGCCAGCACATCTAAGAAAAAGTAATAGAATTTACACATCCTGAGCAACAGAAAAACAGACTGAAAACAAATAAAGAGACCCGTGAGGCGATAACAAAAGGGGCAGTAGTCATATCACTGGAGTCTCAGGCAGATGAGAGAAACAGAGGGTGATATGGTTTGTCTGTGTCCCCACCCAAAGCTCACCTTGAGTTGTGGTTCCCATAATCCCACATGTGGTGGGCGTGACCTGGCAGGAGGTAATTGAATCAGGGAGGCGGTTTCCCCCATACTATTCTCATGATAGTAAGTTCTCATGAGATCTGTTTTATAAGGAGCTTCCCCCTTCACTCAGCTGTCATTCTTCTGTCTCCTGGCACCATGTGAAGAAGAACACGTTTGCTTCCCTTTCTGCCATGATGCTAAGTTTCCTGAGGCCTCCTCAGCCATGCAGAACTGTGAGTCAAGCACACCTCTTTCCTTTATAAGTTACCCAGTCTCAGGTATTTCTTTACAGCTGCATGAGAATGGACTAATACGGTGTCTGAAAAAGCATTTGAGGAAATAATGGCTGGAAACTTTGCAAGTCCAGTGAAAGACAAACCTACACATACAACAAAATGAACAAACCCTAAATGAAATACACAAAACAAACAACAACAAAAGAAACTCACAAACTCATCCCGATTAAACTTCTGAAAATGAAAAACAAAGAAAAAGTCTTGAAAACAGCCAAAGAGGAGCAGCACGTGACCTACAGGGGAGCCCCAGGTTGAGGAACAGCAGCTTTTGTACCCCGAAACTCGGAGCAAAAAGAAAGTGTCCCAGAATTTCTCTAAATACTTAAAGAAGAATGGTGAGCTATGAATTCTATGACCAGTGAAACTGTCCTTCAGGAATGAGGAGGAAATGAAGAAATTCTCAGAAGAAGGAAAATTACAAGCATTTTTCATGCAGCAAATTTAATATTGCAAGATTTTTACTGGATCTCTTTAATTGTGATAGTACTTAAAAGTAGAATATTTTACCCAAAACTATCTATAGATTCAGTGAAATCTACATCAAAATACAAAAGATCTTAAATAGTCAGAACAATCTTGAGCAAAAAGAACCAAGCCAGGGTCATCACATGCCCTGATTTCAAAATATAAAACAAACCTATAGTAATAAAACAGCATGGTACTAGCATAAAAACACCATGAAACATAGACCAGTTCAGCAGAATAGAGTGCACAGAAATAAATCCATATGTCTATGGTCATCTGATTTTTGAAAAAGCTGCCAAGAGAACTTAATGAGGAAAGGACAGTCTCTTCAATAGATGGTGCTGGGAAAACTGAATATTCACATGCAAAAGAACAGAACTGGACCTTTATCTCACTCCATGTATAAAAATTAACACAAAGTGTTGGGCCGGGCGTGGTGGCTCACACCTGTAATCACAGCACTTTGGGAGGCCGAGGCAGGTGGATCATGAAGTCAAGAGATTGAGATCATCCTGGTCAACATGGTGAAATGCCATCTCTACTAAAAATACAAAAATTAGCTGTGCATGGTGGCACACGCCTGTAGTCCCAGCTGCTTGGGAGGCTGAGGCAGGAGAATTGCTTGAACCCAGGAGGCGGAGGTTGCAGTGAGCCAAGATCATGCCATTGCACTCCAGCCTGGGTAACAAGGGTGAAACTCCATCTCAAAAAAAAAAAAAAATTAACACAAAGTGTATACAGACCTAAGACCACAAACTGTAAAACTACTAGAAAAAACACAAATATAAAATAAAGACAGGGTGTAGCTCTATCTCCCAGGCTAGCATGCAGTAGCACAATCTTAGCTCATTGCAGCTTCCAACTCCTGGGCTCAAGAGATCCTCTTGCCTCAGCCTCCCAAATCTTAGACTACAGGCATGCACCACTATGACCAGCTAATTTTTTAAAAAATGCTTTTGTAAAGATGGGGGTCTCACTTTGTTGCCCAGGCTGATATTGAACTCCTGGCTTCAAGCATTCCTCCTGCCTCAGCCTCCCAAAGTACTGAAATTATAGGCAGAAGCCACCACGTCCAGCCAGAAAATCGCTGGGCAGTGATTTTTTGGATTTGACCCCAAAAGCCCAGGCAACAAAAGTGAACACAGACACATGGGACCGTCTCCCAGTAAATCAACAAAAGTGAACACAGACACATGGGACCGTCTCCCAGTAAATCAACAAAAATGAACACAGACACATGGGACCGTCTCCCAGTAAATCAACAGAGTGAAGAGGCGACTCACAGAATGTGAGAAAATATTTGCAAACGATGCAAATAATAGTGAATATCCAAAATAGAAGGAACTCAAATGACTCAGCTGCAAAAAAAAAAAAAAAATGATTTAAAAATGGACAAAAGGCCTGAACAGACATTTCTCAGAAGGAGACTCAGAAATGACCAATAGGTGTATGAAAAAGTGTTCAACGTCAGTGTTCAGGGAAATCTACATCAAAACCACAAGGAACTATCACCTTACACCTGTCAGACGGTGTGAAGAACAGTGAAGCCTTGTACACTATAGGTAGAAATGGAATTAATATAGCCACCATGGAACACAGTATGGAAGTTCCTCAAGAATTCAAAACAGAACTATCACGTGATCCAGCAATCCCACTACTGACTATTTATCTGACATACCCCAATATGCCAAAGAGGTATCTGGTCTCCCCTGTTGGTCACAGTATTCACAATAGCCAAGATATGGAACCAACCTAAATGTCCACCAACAGACAAGTGGTTGAAGAAAATGTGCTTTATGTACACGGTGGAATATTATGCAGCCATAAAAAAGAATGGAATCCTGTCGTTTGTAACAACATGGCTCAACCTGGAGGACATTATGTCAAACAAAATAAGCCATTCATAAAAAGGTAAATACTGCATGACTTCATTCATATGAGGAGCCTGAAACAGTTGAACTCACAGAAGCAGAGAGCAGAATGCAGGTATCAGGGCCTGGGGATGGGGGCAAGAATGGGGAGATGTTGGTCAAAGCATACAATAAATCAAAATGTCAAAACAGAGGTAGTACTTTCTCCGTGGATTATTCTGAAACCATTGCTATTACTGGAAGGAGGAGAAATGGTACCCACAAGATTCCCCAGACAACCTGTCCGTCTCTGGAGACGTAGCCACATCACGGAGTGAGCAAGTTTGATGAAAGGGAACTGTGGGGCCCGCCAGGCCCTGGAAAATCCACAAAGTGCCTGGGAATCCCTGGCATCTTCTGGAATGCTTCCCGCCAATGCAAACACATGTAATTTTTTTATAAACGTGTTTAACGCCATCCCAATGCATTTTACAATGATTAAAAGCACTGCACATTTTTCAAAATTTTCCTCCAATCCAAACGCTCTCCTGGGGGCGGCAGGGGTCAAGCGGGGAGCGGTCCGCTGAAACAATGCCGAATGAATCTCAACAAACATTCCTTATTCCAAGTGGAAAAAAAATACTTTATCTTGGAAAATATTTCTTAAAACATAAGTAAACCTGAGGCACAAAATCATCTTAAAAATCTATAGGGGGGGAAAAAACCCTATTCCTTATCAAAGTGACAGGGGTAAGAGCACTACATGGCACGAGCAACGTCCTGAACGAGTTTCCATTTGACCCCGTCACAGCCCATCTGTAGATTCGCTGCAAGATTTCTGGGCCACCCCAGGCTGGGCATTAAAGAGCCCTTGGCTGGGAGGAAGCCCTGTTATTCCTCCTCACGCCAGACTCCAGGGTCACACAGAATTCCATCATATGAACTTCAGAAATCGCAGGTCAGGAAAAATTATCGCAGTTATCTGTGAAAATGTATGAAAATAACTTGGAGGGGAGATAAAACAGGGAAATCAGCTATTCAAAGAATAAGACAGGCTTGGTCACATTTTATGACAGATACTCAAAACATTTATCATAAACAAATAGACCCTTTGGCCTTTCCTGAAACCCCGTTCCTCACCCCTTGACTTGCGAAATTGAGTCCAGAGTGGAATCGACTGGCAGTCAGGGTTCTCCAGTTACAGACTTTATGCATGACTCCCTGTAAATATTTGATAAGATATATTTTGGCATTCATTAGAAATCAAAAGTGCAATTCTGTGAGCTTTAATAAGTACCTGTGATAAAATTATTTGTTTTTAAACAACCAGGAAATGGAGACAATTAGTTGCCCGTTTATGGGGACCTTATAATTTCTTAGTAGGCAAATATCAGAGGTTTTACAAAGAAATTTAAAAATCCTCCACTTTAAAAGGAGTGAGCCTTTTATCTGAGGAGACGGTTGGGCATTGTCTTAACCATCTGCCACTGCATGTGACAGGGTTTTATGTCCATGCCCGGGAGTGTAGGCAAGTGCTCAGAGCTCACCTCACAGGGGACCTGGGAATCCTGAGCCCCTCAGCGCTGGAAACCGGGTCTCTTCCAGCTGCAGTGGGAAACAAACAAGTAGAAAAACAACAACGTAGGCCGGATGCGGCGGCTCACGCCTGTAATCCCAGCACTTTGGGAGGCCGAGGCCGGTGGATCACCTGAGGTCAGAAGTTCAAGACCAGCCTGGCCAACATGGTGAAACCCCGTCTCAAAAAAAGAAAGAAAGAAAGAAAGAACAACGATGTAAAGTGGAGATCTGTGGTTTGAATTCTCTCCCATAAGGTGATAGGAAATACATTTCAGAAGTTGTCATTCATTATTAGTGGCTATGATAGTGACAGTGTCAGGTAAAACTGTGACAAGCATTTAGAATCCCTCTCCTGCGACCTCCCAGGGAGACGCTGGGCAGGCCCTTGTTTTCCTTGCTGGATGTGTGAAGGGCTCCCTGAATAGAAAAGCCAGGAGGGGGTGGGAGGGTCTTCTGAATGACAGTGCTGGAGAACAGGTGAGGAAAGGAGCCAGCCCAGCGGGGAGGAGCAGCTGAGAGTGTGGGCCGGGCTGGAAAAACACGACGACCATGCTGTTGAGTGCATTTCCGCGACTCTCTATTTCTACTAGACAACCCTGCATTTCTTTTAGAGGCTTTCTGGAGTGCGTGTGTGTGCGTGGGTGTGTGAGTGTGTGTGCTGACACAGCATCCTAGTGAAATGAGTCGCAGGGAAGAAACCTGGTGCCCAGGTCTTTCTTAATTACACTGTCTTCGTTTACGGAGTGTTTTCCGGATGCCAAGTTCTCTGGTGTTCCCCTGTGAGGCACAGACCTGCAAATGGAAGAGGCTTGTCTTTCTTGCTTCAAAGTCTGTGATCTTAAAAAAACACGCCCTTTAAACCACAAGGAAGAGAATTCTCCCAGCAAAATCCAATTTGGGACTAAAATCATGGAAACAAGTTCTTTTTTTTTTTTTTTGAGACAGAGTTTTGCTCTTGTTACCCAGGCTGGAGTGCAATGGCACGATCCCGGCTCACCGCCACCTCCGCCTCCTGGGTTCAGGCAATTCTCCCACCTCAGCCTCCTGAGTAGCTGGGATTACAGGCACGCGCCACCATGCCCAGCTAATTTTTTGTATTTTAAGTAGAGCCCGTCCCTCCCGCACTGGAATTACTGACCCTCACAGCCTCTTCCAAGCGCAGCATCGTCGCTGCTACCCGTTGGCCAAGCCTGCAGGCTGGCTGCCTCTGTGGAGGCCGCGGGAAGAGCCTGGGCGTGGTCCTGAGCTCTCATCACTCCTCCGTCGGGTCCTGCACCCACCAGAAGATGCCTGGAGAGAAACGTGAATTAAAGGTTGGCAGAGGCAAAAAATTCAAGGACTGTATTTGTGATTCATTGCGTAATAGGTTGTTTTAGTTTCTGTTCTGTGGCAGGTACAGCGCATTCCAACAAAAAGCATTAAATGTAGACTTTTTTTTGCACCCAGGCTGTCAATTGCTAAATATAATAGTCTGATCATGATGCCAAATAAATATGTCTTTTTAAAAAAAGATTGGTGAGATGTTAGAGAAAGCAAAGACTGTAAACATGCCGTTTTCCCCCAAATCCAGGAAATCTGAGCCTTCTTGTAATAGTAAGAAAATCTTTCAGGAAGCGAATGAAACGTTTCCCTGATTGTCATCAGGCTTCCTGCACACAGACACAAAAGACGCATGGGTGCGGAGCAGTGACGGACGGGAAGATGCATTCAGAGTAGTCATGCTTTCCTTCCAGATGTCGGGGCGTGCTCCGTCTACTGCTGGGCGACCCGGCTCTGGAGGGAGGCCGGGAGGGATGAGTTCCAAGTGCTGTTCGTGGATGACACAAAGAAACGGCCACACAGGGACGGTCACTGATGAATAAAAGAACTATTCTTCACCCTGTGCACCATGGGAAGCCGTGTGCTGTTACAGATTCCCAGGAACTCTACGCGTTGTGACTTAGTCTCCTGTGTGGTGGGATCTCATGATGGAGCCTTTGGCAGGATATAGGTCATGTGAGTGGGGCCCTAAGAATGTGATTAGTGCCCTTTAAAGAGAAACATGAGAGCTTCCTCTTCCCCAGTGTCCTCCCCACCCAGAGAGGACCCAGAGAGAAAACGAGGTCTGCAAGCCTGGAGGATGGCCCTCACTGGACGCCAGGTCTCCTGGTGCCTTATCTTGGACAGCCCAGCCCAGAACTGAGAGGAAGAACTGTTTGCTGCTTACCACTCTTTCCGCAGCTCCTGCTGGAGCACCCTCAGCCGGCTGCACAGTAACAAACATTTAAAGAGGTTAAGGAACCTAGAAATTCTAGCAGAAATGAGTACACAGCATGTGCAGGCAGCAGAGCCAACATTTACTACACTCCAGGACATAGTGAACAACTGACAGGCAGTGGGGTCTCCTGCTCACGCCGGAGGATGCTGCTTCTGCAGGGGCACCTAGCTTGGCTTTGAACCCCGTCTGCTTCCCAGACGCAGGGTCTTCCGCAAGTCACTTGGCTTCTGTGCTCTCTTTTTCTCTGCACAGAATGGAGGCCACAGCACCTAAGCAAGAGGGTTGGTTACAGATGGAACATGTCTATAAGGGGTGCTTGACACGGGATCTGTGTCTGGTTGGGGAAGAAGGAGGTGCCATTTTCTTATCTGTGCTTGGCAAGGAAGGAACCCATCGTCACCCCCTGCGCCATGGCTCCGGTGCCTTCTTCATCTCCGCAGTGACATGACTGGTAGGCAACGTGCTTCTGAGAGCTCCTCCTGCCCGCAGCTGCACCACTCACAGTTCACAGGCAGCCTGGACGCCACAGCCAGGAGCAAGGCTGGCTGAGATGCTCCAAGAAGCTGCTCTTTTCCAGGCACTGTGCTGAGCACCACCCAGGTATTTAACCCTCACACGAGCTCCAGGCAGAAGGACTGTCATTCACTCTCCGGCTCAGGACAGAGATGGTGCTTAGTCTTCCTACGGCCATAGAGTTAAACATCCAGCCAGAATTCAAACCCAGATTTCCTGACATCTCAATTCCTAATTAAAATTCATTTCAGGCTCCCTGGGCAAATGTGCCAGGCGTCCTGCTGCCCATGTGGGGGCATGCAGTGGAGGCCTGGGCGGCAGGACCAAGGGGCATGCAGGGGAGGCCTGGGCGGCAGGACCAAGGGGCATGCAGGGGAGGCCTGGGCGGCAGGACCAAGGGGCATGCAGGGGAGGCCTGGGCGGCAGGACCAAGGGGCATGCAGGGGAGGCCTGGGCGGCAGGTGCCTCCTGCAACTTCAGTGTGGGTGCCTGTCCTCTGGCCCAAGCGCCCCACAGACACCCAGGCATCACGTTTTTAATGATGGTAATTGTTCCACTTTTACTCTGTACATACATGTGTCCCAGCTGCCTCCATGAAGACTTCCAGAAGTTTACAGAAACTGAGAGAAAATAACGTAGAAACATAAGTCGAACGTTGGTGTCAGAACCCAGGGACTCGCCTCCCTTCATAGCCCGGGAGGACCTGTTGGTGCTGACGACACCCTGCCCAGGACAGACGCTGGCCGCCGCTGGAGACACAGAGGGCGCCGCTTCCGCTGTATGGCCCTGCCAGTCTGGGGCTCAAGCAGGCTTTGAAAATCTCTGCCTGTACTTGAGCCACAAAAGCCTGTCATTTTTCTTAAAGACCCTCATTTAGCAGGAAATCCAGTCATCCTAAAAGCTGACTCTTGTCCCCTTCGTTTGCAAGAGTATGCACGGAAGCTCGAGCCCTGGAAGTGTTCCCACCCAAATCTCATCTGAAACTGCAGCGCCTTTCAGATTTGGGTTGTGGGCAGCACCTGGCCAGAGGGAACTGAATCACAGGCGCGGGTTTCCCAGCCCGTTCTCGTGGTAGTGAAGAAGGTCTCGCGAGATCTGACGGTTTTACAGATGGGCGTTCCCCCACTCTCTCTTTGCTGGCTGCCACGAAAGACATCCCTTTGCCCTTCTTCATCTTCCGCCATCCTCCCCAGCCATGTGGAACTGTGAGTCCATTAAACCTTTTTTTAAAATAAATTACTTAGTCTCAGGTATGTCTTTATCAGCAGCATGATAACACACTAATAGAGTAACCTGGAACACCTGTGATGCAGGTGAGCTGGGACTGACCTTGCTCTGGCCTTCTAAAGAAAGCCCATTCCTTCGATGTGGGTGTAATTTTGTTAACCACTCCCATCTTGAAGACAGTAATAAAGGACAATTCCTAATCTTGAAAGGAAAGCAGAGAAACAGAAATGCATCATTCCGCTGATAATTTGATATGGGCAGGAAGAAAGCCATTCCTTTAAAACACACACACACACACACACACACACACACACACAAGGATTCTAGGGATTTTGATGGTACTTTTCAGGGAACCAAAAATATCTCTCTGACATGGCAGGAAGGACAGGCAATGTGCCAAAGCCAGCAGGGCCATCCTGGAGGGCAGGGGCATGGCCCCTGCTCAGCAATGTACAAGCTCCTGGCCACGTACACTGGGGCCTCTGAGGATGACATCTCACCAAGTCTGTGTTGGCCTTTGCGCAAAAATCTGTGAATCTCTCCTTCCTCTTGGGTAAGGGGAGGGGTGGATGTGAAAGGATCTCATTCTTCCCTCCGTTTAGCTCTCCCATGGTCTCAGGCTCATACCTAGATCCAAGCCATGCAAAGCCAGAGTCCCAAGCTTTGCAAGACCTGGCAGCCTTTGCAGGGGGATGAGAAGGGAAGGCAGAAAGAGCCTGCAGGAGAACTTGCTGGAAATGATCTGCAGAGGCAGGCAGGGCAAGAGAGCACACCCCACAGAATCTCGGCAAGCAGGAGCTCAGGGCCAGCTCCCCTCCCAGGGAAGTCAGGGCCTGGGGCAGGGTGCTTGGAGGCACCTGCCAGGCCTCACAGGCTCAGGCCATCGTGTACAGCATACCCTTGGCCACTGTGCATGGGACAAAGGCCACTTGTTTGGCAGTTCCAGGGAAGGCCATTCATATAGACCGCCTTGCCAACTGGGCCTCTTGGAGGGAGACAGCTTACACTTACACAACCCTCTGGGTCAGCCCTGAGACCTCCCACTCCACCCACCCACCAGCAATCTCACACTCCAGGTCCCGTGGATATTGACCCCCTCTCACTCTCTGTTCCCTGGAAGGGGATGTCTAACGGAGGGAAGGACGGGGATAAGTTACCATCACGGACGGTTCTGTTCACATCGGCGATGTCAACCCCACCTTCATCCATACCTGGTTTTGTGAGGCACTCCATGATCTTTACAGGTGACTGGCGTGGGTGTCCATTTGGAGCGATCACTTTGGCTCTTATCCTGAAAAGGCAAAATCTTCACTGATAATTATCTTACAATTTTGAGAGTTATAACCGCAAGAGGAGAAACCATGTTTAATTATGCACTTAAATCTACATTTGCATAGTTCAGCTCGGCAGCTACGGGAATTACGATTGTGTGCCTAAGATTGTATCTGCCATTCACAATAGATACTGATATCTTTCTATACAGATGGAGTTTAGCAAAAAGCTAATTCACTAATATGGAATTTTTCTTAAAAACGACCTGGGATCATACCTATAAAGTCTCTGCCCTTGTAGAGCTGAGCACACCCACTTCGTGGCCCACAGGGCGCCGAGTGGCTTCTCCCAGCCGCAGCACACACCCCAGTGCTCAACACCACTAATCATCAGGGAAATGCAAATTAAAACCACCATGAGATACTACCTTATCCCAGCCAGGATCGTTATTAAAAAGTCCAAAAACAATAAATGTTGGTGAGGATGCAGTGAAAAGGGATAGCTTGTACATTGCTGGTGGGGCTGTCTAACGAAGGGAAGGATGGGGATAACACTGCTGAAAAGGGATAGCTTGTACATTGCTGGTGGGGCTAACGAAAGGAAGGATGGGGATAACACTGCTGAAAAGGGATAGCTTGTACATTGCTGGTGGGGCTGTCTAACGAAGGGAAGGACGGGGATAACACTGCTGAAAAGGGATAGCTTGTACATTGCTGGTGGGGCTGTCTGACGAAGGGAAGGACAGGGATAACACTGCTGAAAAGGGATAGCTTGTACATTGCTGGTGGGGATGTAAATTGGTACAACCTCTGCGGAAAACACTGACGATCCTAGGAGGTGTGGGCAACGGCTGATTCCAAAGACTCCAGTTCTGCCAGGAAGGACAGACAAAAAAAAGTAAGTCCAGAACCAGGGACACGATTATGCCCCAGGCACCTTCTTCACTCACTGGAACCCTCACTGTAACCCAGCGTGGGGCTGTGCTAGCTGGTGAGCTCAGTCAACCCCAGAGCAGGCTGGTGTAGACACAGGCACAGAATCTTCCGCCGTGGGCCACATTTGACCAGGCAGGCAGAAAAATTCTCCTCTCCTTGTTAGGAGTTCCAGGACGAAGCTAGTTTTACCACTAAATATAGCACTGTGAGTATGTTTTCAAGGCTCCTCATTAAATCTGGCCTCCTGGGAGGCAAGTCTGGTATCCTTGTCTTTCTCTAGCCTGACGTTGCTGAGCCTGTCCTGTGTGCAGTGTGTGTCTTCCACTATGTCACTGAAGAGTCACCAAAAGTATGGGGGAAAATGAGGGGGAAGCATTGACCGTATCTAAAAGTGCATTGTTTGTACACAGCACCCCCCCCCGACTGAGAAATATTAAGGACTCATATTTGAACGATCACATTCCCCAAATGGGATATTGGCAGCTCTTTCATTTTTTTGTCCTTATTCTTTACAGGGGACACAGAAGCCATCACTTCTCAGGCCCCTACCCAAAAATCATCTGGTCTGCTCCCTCTTGTGTGATGCTATTTGCAGAGTTGGCATAATCAGAACAGCATAATTCAATTTTGTTTTAAATTAGCCATTTATTACAGTGTGGGCAAGACGTAAACATTTCCATGAATCACACACATAAATAACGGAAACTAAAAGTAAAATGAATTTTCCCTATCGACGGGGTAATAGTTTAATTGTACACAGTTATTCTTACATTAAAAGCTGCATACCTGGCAAGCTTTATCGGGTAACAGGGACTTTTAAATGTGCCAATGTTTCTACACAAGTAACGTGGGTCAATTGCAAAAGGGATAACCATAATGATTAAATCATTAAAATTTTGTCTATGCTTCACAGAGCATAGAGAAAATTAACTTCCCACCAACCTCATTTTTCTGCTGAACATGAAATAATGATTTTCTGCCAGTATAATTACAAAGCTAACATCTGATAGAGTCAGCATCCAGCGGGGATTATCACAGGCATGAGTATTAGACCTCATTACCAGCTTGACTGCAAAATTATTACATCTTGTAATTGGAGGGTGAGATTTATATACAGATTGGCCGGGTTTCTGTAAGATTGTAATTACAAGCTTCGTTGGTTTGCTACTTATCACACGGTGCAGGAGGCGGCAAAAACAAGCCGAGGGAAGGCCATTTCATTAAGCTGTAACCCTATCAAGGGAGGAGCGCTGTAACGTCCCTGTATTTATTAGGCCAAACAGAGCTGTTTGCAGAAGGGGAGGCCATTTATTACCGCCTGACAAATGGGATTTCATTTATTTAACCTCGGTGATCTATTTCAGTAAAATGTACAAACGAGCCATCCATTTTATGATTCCGGAGTCAACGCTCAATTATCTAAAGGCTAACTGAGTGTTAAAGCGGCCATCTGCTAGGATGAATTCATTGATCCAATTTGCCGCGTGTTGCTGAAGGATTCGGGGAGGGGAGGAGGTGGGGCGCCGCCTGAGCGGGGCGGGGCGCCCGGGTGTGTGCGCGCGGGGCCCGGGTGTGCGCGCGTGTTTAATCCGCACACAATGCGGGCGGCGATCAATAGCGGCTTAAATTTTATGAGACAAGGAGTTAAGTTGTTCAGCTCCAGCCAGAACACCTTTGTTCTCCCATAACGAGTCATCTCCGCGGCGGAATTAATATTGACAGGCTGACTTCTTTGCGGCTAATTTGGAGGGCGCCCGGGCCAATGGGCGGGCGGGCGGTGATAGAGCTGTTATTAGGGTTCATTAGGCCCGGGGCGATCGATGCCCGGCCGCCCGCAGGAAGGAAGCCCCGGCGGCCCGCACTGCGCTCCGGCTCCCAAAGGCGGCTCGTGCAAGCTAAATACATAGGGAGGGAATTAATGGGGAAGGAAATACACGGGCGTTTCTTTGTGAGGCAGGTCTCCGTGTTCTGAGCCACGGGCTTGTGCGGGAGGTGGCGGGTGGGAAACGCCGGGAGGGAGCCGGGCTTGGAGGCGGCGGGTGGGAAACGCCGGGAGGGAGCCGGGCTTGGAGGTGGCGGGTGGGAAACGCCGGGAGGGAGCCGGGCTTGGAGGTGGCGGGTGGGAAACGCCGGGAGGGAGCCGGGCTTGGAGGTGGCGGGTGGGAAGCGCCGGGAGGGAGCCGGGCTTGGAGGTGGCGGGTGGGAAACGCCGGGAGGGAGCCGGGCTTGGAGGTGGCGGGTGGGAAGCGCCGGGAGCCGGGCTTGGAGGCGACCGGGCCCTGCTGGGCTCCAGGGACCGCGTTCCCCAGGATAGGACCCGGCGGCCAGCGGTGGCTCAGCTCCTGAGGGTTTGTTGCGCCCCCACACCCCCACCCCCGTCTCCTCTCCTTGCCAAGCCCCGCAAGCAGGCTCAGCCTTTGTGGAATGAACGGGAAGCTTCCATGGCAGGAATGAATGTTCCTGGGGTGGGGAAATGGTCTCTCTAGAGCGGACATGCCGTTCTTTGCTATGGGAGTGTTTTGTCAGAGTCGTCTTCACCACACAGAAGGAGCCCCCAGAGCAGGTGCTCACAGGGAAGTTTCCAGAACATTCCTCCCTGCAAGATGCTGCCTCTCTCAACTCCGAAAGGCCCTGGTGGGTACAAGCACCCCCCGGGCAATAACGCATGTCTCCTGTGGCTGACTCAGCGCACATGAGGTTTCCAGAGTGGGCACAGGAAAGCCGTGCACTCTGCGTGTGTCTGTGCACACCCGACAGCTGAGCATTACGTCCGGACAGGATCACACGCCAGAGGCAAGGGGACAAAAGGCATCTGCTCAGGGACAGGCCTGCGGGGATGGGGGCTGTGGCTCCGGCCTCTGATGCCCATGTCCTTGCAGGTGGGTGGAGGGTGAGTGGAGAGGGTGGAGACCTCTGCTCTGCTGCTGGCTGGGCCCACATGCTTCTCTGCCCACAGCCCAGGGGCAGGAGATCTGGATTCTCTTCATGCAGGCTTTCCCATTGTGGTCACAGCCTCTGTTCTCCCCATCTCCCCGCCAACTAGCTCAGTGTCGGCCTCCAGCTGTGGGCTCCACCGCATGCCTCTGCCCACCTCTTCCTCGCTGACTGCCAGCACCCTCTCTCCACCCATGCCTTCTTCTCTAAGTCCTTCGTTCCTAAGCAACTCTGGAGGAAGAGTGCACTGTTGTCCCTTTTCGGTGTGAGGAAGGCGGCCTCTCCGTGTAGCTCCTCCTCTGGACGTCCAGAGCTGCCCTGTGTGCGTCTGGGTCCTGCCACACCCAGCCACAACTCGCTCTCCTGGTCAATGAGGCTTTGCCAAATGGAGTCACTGCTCCCACCAGTGTGTCTCGTGGGTTCCCATGTGGAATGGCCACGCAGCACACCAGGACATCACCTGGGTGAGGCTGTCCACAGAGAACAAGAGAACGCTGACGGCCTCAGGAAGGCGGGCTGTGCCGAACATCAGCTTGTCTTCAGGGCCAGGTGGGGACTGCAAGGAGCCTGGAGTCCGCCCCGTGGAGGCCTGGAGGCCGCGGTGCAGAAGCCCAGGGTGTTTGCCCTGGGGTGGTCCCTGCAGGTGTGATGACTCACAGGTGCCTCAGCACTGCATGCTCAGTTCACTGGGAGAGAAATGCACCTGTGTTTTTAAACAAGTACAGCTAGTCTAGTACCTCCACGTGAGAGTTTTTTTTCCAGGGAATCATTTTGGACATCCGCTGCCTTTATGAGCATTGGAAATATTCTGCGCCTCCTGTTTTCAAAGCCTTTCCTGTATTACACTGCATTGTTTGAATTACCCCAATAGTGGCCACTCTCTGACATGGCAGAGGGTGAAACAAACTGAAATCAGTGTTTATGTCACATGTACACTGCGCATTCAGTTTGTCTACTCAATATGTTTTCATTACACTGATCAAGTTGTAATCACTAAGAAATATTTACACTTGAAACTTAGGAAATCATTAACGAATGGGCTAACGTATGCATTATAATTTATTTACTTATAAAATTTATTTTAAGACAGTTCTTGCCTTCTACCAGGAATCTACAGGATAAATACGAGCAAATTTCCTCATAGATGAGATAAGCAAACTTGACAAATCAAGTATTTCTCCTTAGAACCTGAATAACCTTATTGATTTTTGTGTCTAAAGAACTATATGACACTCTATCTTGCCTCGCTTATTTGCTGTTTTAGGGGCAGGCTGCTTTAGGCTGTGTTTATTTAGAGCAATCAGAGTGATGCAGTCATTTAATCCTTTGCACAATGTAAATGGTTCCCACAAGCCATTGAAACAGGAAACTGACTTGGTCTCAGAAATGGCCACAATAGCCAGATTCGTTGTGATGCTTGGATCAGTCTGTTGCCTAAAACAGAAACACACACAAAAAGAAAACCAACAACAGTGATGTCAGTACAGCCGTAGCCGGGAGAGACCACGTGTGGTGTGGACTTCCAAGCAGAGCTCTGCATTTGTGTGGGGTGCAGGGGGACCCACAGTCCTCGGTGCCCAGGAATGACGTGCAAATACAGCTTTGCTGATTATTCAGTTATTGTTACCAAAAGGAATTGAAGACTGGGGGTTGGGTCAAGATTTGAGCAGGACTCCAAGAGTTGAAAGCAGCATATCCCATGACTGACACCAAAGTGCCTTTTCCAGTAAAGGGAGGAGTTGAAGTGCGGGTCTCCAAGGGTCACAGACCCACACAGCCACCGGAGAGAAGGCGGGAAGTTTTCCCAGTTTCAACCAGACTCATTTCCTCCATTTGAGGCACTGACTCCAGGGAGCCTTCTTGTCAGAAATACAATCTTTTTTTGTCTGCACTTAAAAAAATAAAAAGAGTTGTTCAAATCCCAGTTGTTTCCAGCAATAGAAAAAAGCACAGCAGGATATGTCTAGCATTTTCTAAATATCAATGAGTTATTGTTCAACTCACTCTTTCTACTTCAAGACAGCAGAAACTACAAGATTAATTTATGTTGTTCATCCCTTGAGAAATTGTCCAGTTCATAATAAACATTAGGACATAAACCTAGATGCCGTCGCATTTATTACTTACGTCTAACATACTCAGAGTCTGAGGAAACTGCGTCACCATTTTTCAGAGGATTGTGATGCTACAAATTAATTGAGCAAAAATCATTTACATTACATTGGAATTTGAACTCTAACTTTTTGATTCAGCTTTCTCCCTTAAAGAATTCCTTCTAACAACAAACCCTCTTTAGACTATTTCCACTTAATGTAATTATTGGTACAGTTAGATTTAAATCTGCCACCTTGAAAGATGTCCATATTTTCTACTTGATTTTTGTTTTCCTCATTTTCTGCCTTATTTTGAATTAATTTAATATGTTTGTTTTAATTTTATCTCTATTATTGATGCAATAGTTCTATCTATCCATCCATCCATCCATCTATCATCCATATAGCCCTCTATCCATCTGTCTATCCATATATTCATATATCTGTCTCTTAATCTGTCCATCTATTCATCTATTCATCCATCTATCAATCCATCTATATATCTATCCATCTATCCATTTATTTACCTATTCATCTGATATAGTTTGGTTCTGTATCCTCACCCAAATCTCATCTCAAACTGTAATCCCCATAATTCCCACATGTTGAGGGAGGAACCTGGTGAGAGGTGATGATTGGATCATGTGTGTGGTTCTTCATGCTACTCTCATGATAGTGAATGAGTTCTCATAAGACCTGATGGTTTTATAAGTGTTTGAGAGCTCCTCCCTCGTGCTCTCTCTCTACCTGCCGCCATGTAAGATGTGCCTGCTTCCCCTTCTGCCATAATTGTGAGTTTTTCCAGGCCTCCCTAGCCATGTGGAACTGTAAGTTAATTAAACCTCTTTCCTTTATAAATTACCCAGTCTCAAGTAGTATCTTTATAGCAGTGTGAGAAAGGACTACTACTTATCTGTCTACCTATCCATATCCATCTCTAGCTATCTACATCTATTTATTCATCTATCCATTTATCTACTTATCTATTCATGTGTCTATATGTCTATCTATTCATCTATGCATCTGTTTACCTATCCATCTATCCACCTATCTATCCATCTGTCTATCCATCTATCTATCCACCTATCTATCCATCTGTCTATCCATCTATCCACTTATCTATCCATCTGTCTATCCATTTATCCATTCATCTAGCCACCTATCTAGCTGTCCGTCTGTCCTTCTGTTCATCTATCCATCTATCTATTTATCCATCTATCTCTCCTGCACCTGTCTTTTGGGCTACTATTGTCATACATTGCACTACTGATTTCATAGATTTCCATTTCCTTTCATGGTTGCTCTGGGAATTTAATACATCTTTTTCAACTTTTAGCAGGTCTACTTTTTATGCAAAATATTGAAATCTTACAACTTTAAGGTCTATATTTCTTCCCTGCCCTTATGTCATTATTCTCATATATAATACAACTACATACATTACAAACTCATGACACAATCTTACAATTTTCAAAACAGTTTATAGCTTCTATGAAATCAAGGTGAAGAAAGGCAAAAAAGAAAAAGAGTATTTTGAATGTTTTCAGATATTTACCATTTCTGATACTGTTTTTGTCCCGTATGTTCTGAGCTTCCATCTGGTGTCACTATTATTCCTCCTCAGGAACGACCGTCAACATTTCCTGTAGTGACAGGTTCTTTTAGTCACCTGATGTCTTAACGTGTCTATTTTACCTCCATTCTTGGACGACAGTCCCACTGAATATAGCATTTGGGGTTGACATTCATTTCCTTCCAGCACCTTAAGGATGTGAGTCCACTTTCTTTTGGCCTCCATGTTGCTAATAAGAGGCAGCTCTTTTCCACAGGTCTTAAGTTATACTTCCTCTGCTCATGCATGCCTGGAAGTGGATTGATTTGTTTGTTTGCTCCCTGGATGTTGAAAACTGTTAATTTTATGTTGTTGGATGCCAGACTTTATTAGATTCCTACAAAGAATATTGTGGGGGTTTTTTTCCTGTTTATGCTTAGGTTTTTTGAAAAGTCAGAGGGCTGCATAGTCTAAAGCTAATTTAGCTAATTTAGCTCCACTTCTGAAGCAACGTGTCTTAGGACTCTCTCTGATGCCTGATGTATTATGGGCATTTTCCACATTGGCTTATTGGAATTCAAACTATTCCCAGATCTGTGTAAACTTTGAGAAAATGTTCAGCCTACTGCTATCAGATGGTTCTTTCTGTTTGCAGTAAATTGTTTTTTCTTTCTTCAGAGCAGAGATGTTTTCCTTGTCCCCGGTGTCTTTCAGGTGCATCTCTACATCCAGGTGAGTTTTCCTTGTCCCCAGTGTCTTTCAGGTGTGTCTCTACATCCAGGTGAGTTTTCCTTGTCCCCGGTGTCTTTCAGGTGCATCTCTATATCCAGGTGAGTTTTCCTTGTCCCTGGTGTCTTTCAGGTGCATTTCTACATCCAGGTGAGTTTTCCTTGTCCCTGGTGTCTTTCAGGTGCATTTCTACATCCAGGTGAGTTTTCCTTGTCTGCAGTGTCTTTCAGGTGCATTTCTACATCCAGGTGAGTTTTCCTTGTCCCTGGTGTCTTTCAGGTGCATCTCTACATCCAGGTGAGTTTTCCTTGTCCCCGGTGTCTTTCAGGTGCATCTCTACATCCAGGTGAATTTTCCTTGTCCCCGGTGTCTTTCAGGTGCATCTCTACATCCAGGTGAGTTTTCCTTGTCCCCGGTGTCTTTCAGGTGCATCTCTACATCCAGGTGAGTTTTCCTTGTCTGCAGTGTCTTTCGGGTGCATCTCTACATCCAGGTGAGTTTTCCTTGTCCCCTGTGTCTTTCAGGTGTGTCTCTATATCCAGGTGAGTTTTCCTTGTCTGCAGTGTCTTTCAGGTGCATTTCTACATCCAGGTGAGTTTTCCTTGTCCCCTGTGTCTTTCAGGTGTGTCTCTATATCCAGGTGAGTTTTCCTTGTCTGCAGTGTCTTTCAGGTGCATCTCTACATCCAGGTGAGTTTTCCTTGTCCCCGGTGTCTTTCAGGTGCATCTCTACATCCAGGTGAGTTTTCCTTGTCTGCAGTGTCTTTCAGGTGTGTCTCTATATCCAGGTGAGTTTTCCTTGTCTGCAGTGTCTTTCAGGTGCATCTCTACATCCAGGTGAGTTTTCCTTGTCCCCGGTGTCTTTCAGGTGCATCTCTACATCCAGGTGAGTTTTCCTTGTCCCCTGTGTCTTTCAGGTGCATCTCTACATCCAGGTGAGTTTTCCTTGTCCCCGGTGTCTTTCAGGTGCATCTCTACATCCAGGTGAGTTTTCCTTGTCTGCAGTGTCTTTCAGGTGCATCTCTACATCCAGGTGAGTTTTCCTTGTCCCCGGTGTCTTTCAGGTGCGTCTCTACATCCAGGTGAGTTTTCCTTGTCCCCTGTGTCTTTCAGGTGTGTCTCTATATCCAGGTGAGTTTTCCTTGTCTGCAGTGTCTTTCAGGTGCATCTCTACATCCAGGTGAGTTTTCCTTGTCCCCGGTGTCTTTCAGGTGCATCTCTACATCCAGGTGAGTTTTCCTTGTCTGCAGTGTCTTTCAGGTGCATCTCTACATCCAGGTGAGTTTTCCTTGTCCCCGGTGTCTTTCAGGTGCATCTCTACATCCAGGTGAGTTTTCCTTGTCCCCGGTATCTTTCAGGTGTGTCTCTACATCCAGGTGAGTTTTCCTTGTCCCCGGTGTCTTTCAGGTGTGTCTCTACATCCAGGTGAGTTTTCCTTGTCTGCAGTGTCTTTCAGGTGCATTTCTACATCTAGGTGAAGATTTGTTGTTAATTATTCTGCTTAGGGTTTCCTGGGCTTCATGAACTTGATATTTGGCATCTGCTATCAGTTCCTGCCAGTTCAAAGCCCACCTTTCTAATGCTGCCTCTTCACCACACCCTTACCTCTCTGCCCTTTCTTTGAATACTCTTGTGTATTTTCTATATTTTTGTAACTCTGTTGTGCATCTTGAGTCAGTCCTTAAAACCTGTCTTCCATATTTTATAGAGAGTAACTTAGCTCCAAGTTAGCTTCTCAAGTCGACGTGACCCACCCACTATGCTTGTTTCAGTTATTGTGTTTTCCATTTCTCAACCTTCTGTTTGGTTCTTCGTCAGTTCCACGTGTGGATCTTGACAGTCTCTGTTACCTTCACCATTTATGCATTTCCTCTTCTGCTTTTTAAATGTATTACATGTGTTTACTTTATGTTCTGTGTCTGGTGATGCCCATGTCTGGACTGCCTGCGGCTCTGATTTTTAGCCGTTTCTGTTCATCCCAGGTTGTGGCAGCTACTTCCTCATCGGTTCTATGAAGTGTTGTTCTGATCTCATGTTTCATGGAATTTCATCAATGGGAAGTCCTTGAGGTCACTGTCGTTCTGTAAAGTATTTTCTCCAGATAAGCCCTGAATTTGTTTCTGCTTAAGTGTAGCAATATGAATAGGACTTCCCCCTCTCTTATTCTCCCCATTAGGGTCAAAATTAAGACAGGTTCTACTCCAGAAAGTGCGTTTTCCAGACTTCCCACTGAGGATGTGATTTCTGAAATCCTGGGCTTTGTGGAGCCCCTGGCATGACCTCCCCCTCACCCTACCCAGGCCCTGCCTCCTGTTCCACCCCATGAGACCCTATTCACTCAGGCGCTTGCTTCCAGAGGTAAGTGCACACCCTCGTGGCAGTGGCTTGCCCCGCGGAAGCAAGGCCACCCCCGGCAGCTAAGCACGTTACTCTACTCGCAGTGCGGGCAGCGTGGAGCCAGGAACACGCCCTGTGATATAGGCAGCACCTTCCTAGGCTGTACAGGAAGAGCCAGAGCTTCAGCACCGTGCCTTCCTGTAGCCCAGGCACAGTTTCACTGACGCCGGCCTTGTCAGAGATGCTGGGTGGAGGGACTTCTCTGAACACATAGTCAGAAAGAACTCGGGGAAAGCGAACTCCACAGCCTTGTTTCTCCCAGGCACCCTGACTCCCGGTCAGTGTTGGTCATGTCTCCACTGCCTCACTGTGCCCACGCCCGGCCTACAGTTTGCTTCTATTTACCAACCAAATACAATACCTGTTCCATTTTGTAAGTTACAAAACAATGTAAAATCCTCATGGAAAATCTAAAATTGCTTCAATCGTTTCCTTAAGAGGAATGAAAAATTCAGAATTATGACAAGTAATACTTGAATAAGTTACCCATATAATTAATGTATTTCAGTAGGAAGCTACCAGAAAAGGCTAAATGTATGACATAAATATGAGACAAAACATTGCATATGGTTTGGAATAAGATTAACAAGGAAAAACCTATCACTTTTAAGTAAAACTTATCAGTGGTCTGCCTTAAATTTGGGTTGAATTCAGGGTTGGCCCAGTCAGGAGAGCCACGTGGATGAAAAGCTTTCACGTCGCATTTCTTGCGATAGGTGAGGAAGCAAATTCCCCGCCATTTCACATCTAATATAATCCATTGTTGGTGAGAAGATGGCTAAATTGGTTGATCATTTTGTAATAAAATATCTCAGGACTTGTTTATCTGATCAATGAGGAGTGCATTCTCAAGCTGTTCAGTGTTAATGGTCCCGTTGCCCTAAAATGGTGAATTATTGACTCTCGGGGAGACGTGGGGGTTGGAAAACTCACATCAGATTTCCTGCTTGAAACTGACAGAGTGCAGTTAAATTGTTGGAATCAAGAATGCATGCCCTTTGCCTCCCGCACTGTGGAGATGCCTCAAATGTAAAACCATTTCTAACAACATTATTAAATTGGCTTTAAAAAAAAAATACATCTTGACACAAAATTGCAGATTCGAATGTGAAAAAGTTACGCACACAAACACAGAAATATTTTGGTATAATTTGTAATTTCTGTGCTCCAGTAATTTATATTAGTTTGGTTTGAGCTAGGTTGGAAATGTTATGCGCACGTTCATTCACCATTCACGTATCCATGTACTGAGGTGCCTGCTCGCCACGTTTTAACTGTGGGCTGACCATGTGCCAGGACTGTACTAGCAACGAGGGCACTGCAAGGTGCAGAGACATGGTGCCTGGAGAGATGGCAGGCAGCTGTGCCACAGATTTGAGCCATGTACTGTTGATGCAGAGCCTAGCCTTGAAGTCAGGTGAGCACAGGTGCAGGGAAGCCTGCGTCCCAGCCCTGCTTGGCAGCCTGGGAAGATTGCTCACCTCTCTAAAACTCAGTGTTTCTACCTATGAAACAGCCTTAATGACAACATTGACTTGTAAGGTAGTCATGAGGAACCAGTGAGATGACCTGCCTGGAATGCTTGCTACCCTCACAGACGTCCGCTAACGCTACGTTCCAAAACACACGTGCCTCAGAAAACGCGGCGAGGCGACCCAGCAGTTGGCAAATGCCCCATGTCCCAGCCGCTGTGCTACAGCACCAGCTGCAGGCCCTTGCGGGCTCCCCGCCGGCTGCACAGAGGAAAGCCCCGGCCAGCCCAACCAGCATCTGTGGGCGGCTCCTGCCCCTCCTATAAGGGCCGCAGCATCAAGATCCACTTTGCAGGACTCTGGGAGGAGACAGTGGGTTTATTGAAAAACAGAGACCCCTCCATTCTCTCTGAAACTAGGAAGATAATCAGGAAGATAGCAATACCTTTCACAAAATTAGAAAAAAACCTCTCGCCACCACAGTCCCCAGAATGACTGTGAAGCAGCTGGAACTTGGCCCCAGCCCAGGGCAGCATGCAGGCCGGAGTCTCCAGGGAGCAACCCAACTCAGGCCCAGGCTTCTATAGCTGCGGGAGAGCAGGGGGCAGCGGGAGGGGGCAGCTCCCTTCCCTTGCACTCGCCTCTGTGGGACTGATGTGTTTTACTGCACTGCTGCTCTTCACTCACAAGCTGCCAACACGTGGCCTCCTGCACCAGACCACCCTGCACCATCACAGCCTCCGTTCCTGGAAAACTCTGCTGCCTGATTTCCCGGGGCGCATTCTCCCTGAACCAGAGCTCCCACTTGTCTTGCCTAGTGAGTGGAATCATGAAGCTGCAGTAATGCCAGATGAACAAGCCCAGGGACCTGAAATGCAGCAGGCCGTCTATCGTCAATAACGCCACACAGCAGAAGATGCTGGGTGGATTCCGGCTGCTCCCAACACTCACACGAAGGGGCTATGTGAGGAGCAGGGGCTGTTACCAGCTGTGCCGCACTCATTGTTTCACCATGTCGGCGTACATGAGAACATCGTGGTCTGCGCCTTAAACATGTACAATTTTTATTTAAAATGTAAAGTCATGGTAGGCAATCATATTGGAAGTAAGTGACAGCAAAAACCCAATCTAATGGTCCCTTACCCAATCTAATGGTCCCTTACCCAATCTAATGGTCCCTTACCCAATCTAATCGTCCCTTACCCAATCTAATGGTAGTGATTAGGTACAATTATTAGTGTCCTTAGTAAATTGGTCTCCCAAAACTTTTAGGAAGAGTAAGGTCTGGTGCAGAGAGACAGAGTCACCTAAGCACCCACAGGAGGTGGGTTCTGAGGAAGCCACTGGGGAGCGGCCTGTGCCCTGGGCACTGCATCCCAGTGAGGCCCACAGTGGTGCTTTCACACGTGGGCATGTTCCATCCAAACCTCTGCCCTCCAGCTCAGGTGCCACCTGCCCAACATAGCTGCTGGGTGCTTAAAACATGCTTAGTCTGGCCAGGCGTAGTGATTCACCCCTGTAATCCCAACACTGTGAAAAGCTGAGGCAGGCAGATCACTTGAGGTCAGGAGTTTGAGGCCAGCCTGGCCAACATGGCTAAACCTCATATTTACCAAAAACACAAAAATTAGCCAGGTATGATGGCACATGTCGGTAATCCCAGCTACTCAGGAGGCTGAGGCATGAGAATCGCTTAAACCCAGGAGGCAGAGGTTGAAGTGAGCTGAGATCCCGACACTGCCCTGAGCGGCAGAGAGAAACTCTGTGGAAAAAAAAAAGTGTAAAATACACACCCAGTTGCCAAAAGAAAAGTAAAATTTACATGTTAAAATGATATTTTTAATATACTGGGTTAAATAAAATATAAAATTAAAATTAAATAAAAGAACTACAAACTCAAGTGTTTCAGGGACCGGGCAAGGAAGAAGAGACACTCCATGCAAGAGAGAGGTGGGTAGGTACGTGGGAGGGAGGGAGGAGCCCTGCCTGAAACTGCCGCATCCCAGCTCTGCCTGAGTGGACAGATCACAGCTGCCACTGAACAGCTGTGTGTCCAGCCAGGAGCCCAGAAACCCTGTGCTGAGGCCCCCAGCAACCTCCTTCCAGCCAATCAAAGTCCTGTTCTCAGTAGGAGGGCTGGCTTTGGGGAAAAGAGAATCTTGGCTCAAATCCAGGTGAAATGAATTATTTCAGTGTTGGAGCCTCAGTTTCCCCAATGTAAATTGGGTTCAGTAATACAATTCACCACCTCCCAGAGTGATTATGAGGTTTGGGACAGAAACTTGTCTCAGTATGTATGCAAGTTCACATATAAACTTGACCCCAGAAAGCAGGGACTAGTGGCTGCACAGTGATATTATCTAGATATTTTACCAGTCATGCACATTTGTGTTTGAAAACACCTCCAGGTAACTTGCATCTGCCACACAGGTGAGGAGACAGAGGCTCGGAGCCCCAGAGTCACATCCCCTGGGGGGCAGTGTCAGGAGTCCTCTCTGAGTCACGGGTTCTTCCCCACAAAACACTTATCATTGTCATCTTGGAGAGTAAACTTAGAATCTGACCCATGTTTCAAAATAACCGCATAAAGTTCCTACTGGGTATTAATTTTTTTGCTATGGTAAAGCATACAGAATAGAGTATTTGCCATTGTAACCATTATTTAGTGGACAATGCAGTAGTGTTAAATCCATTCACAATTTGTGTAGCCGTCACCACTGCTATCCCCAAAACTTTTCACCATCCGCATCATAAGCTCAGCACCTCCAGCAACAGCACCCTCTCCATCAACACCTCCAACCACACCCCCTCCATCCATTCCCCAGCCCTGGCTGTGAGTTTGCCTATGCTAAGTATTCCGTGTCCATGGAGTGCTGTCTTATCTGTCCTTTTGTGTCTGGCTTACTGCGTTCCATGTGTTTTGCAGGTCCCTCCTGGTTGTCACAAGTAGCAACAGTCCACCCTTGTTGAGGCTGAAGCCATTCCCTTGTGCAGACCAGGCTGGGTTTACCTGTTTGCCTCTCCATGGGCACAGTTGCTCCTGCCTTCTGGCTATCGTGAATGATGGGGTTGAGCTGCTATGAACTTGGCTGTACAATGACCTGTTCCGGCCTCCGCCCACACTACTTCCAGACATGTATGCTGGGAATGGAGTTTCTATGTGTTATGGTAATTCTACATCTAACTTTGTAAGGAGACACCACACTTTTCCAACCCAGCTACTGGGTAATAGTTTTTATTGAAATTCACAATCTGTTTTGGGGGCTTTGGACCCTTACGTCACCACCAACTAAAATGTTACTGTCAAATGCATTGAAGTTTTAGAAGAACAAAACCCAAGAACATAAAACCATTGCAAAATAATTACAACACACATCATGACTGCCCTGCCTAATGCTAGATATACAGGAAGTTCTAGAGGTAAATCAACAGCTAGGAGAGCAGTGAAATAGAATACAATGTAAATCATGAATGCCCTGCCCCACACTATATATAGGGGAAGCTCTAGAGGAAAACCAACAGCTAGGACCTCAGTGAAATAGAACACAATGTAAACCATGAATGCCCTGCCCCACACTATATATAGGGGAAGCTCTAGAGGAAAACCAACAGCTTATGACCTTAGTAAAACAAAATAAAATGTAAATTATAAATGTCCTGGCCAGCAATTACATGTCTAAGAAGTTTTAGAGGAAAACCAACAACTTAAGGTCATAGCAAAATGAAATACAACATGAATCATCAAGGCCCCAGGCAACAACTGCATGTATGCAAAGTTTTAGAGTATAACCAAGAACGCGAGGCCGTAGTGCGAGGAAACACAACACAAACCACAGAAGACGAGGCCGTGGTGAGATGAAACACAACGCAAACCACAGAAGACGAGGCCGTAGTGAGATGAAACACAACAGAAACCACAGAACGTGAGGCCGTAGTGAGATGAAACACAACACAAACCACAGAACGTGAGGCCGTAGTGAGATGAAACACAACACAAACCACAGAAGGTGAGGCCGTAGTGAGATGAAACACAACAGAAACCACAGAACGTGAGGCCGTAGTGAGATGAAACACAACACAAACCACAGAAGACGAGGCCGTAGTGAGATGAAACACAACAGAAACCACAGAAGAAGAGGCCGTAGTGAGATGAAACACAACAGAAACCACAGAAGAAGAGGCCGTAGTGAGATGAAACACAACACAAACCACAGAACGTGAGGCCGTAGTGAGATGAAACACAACAGAAACCACAGAACGTGAGGCCATAGTGAGATGAAACACAACACAAACCACAGAACGTGAGGCCGTAGTGAGATGAAACACAACACAAACCACAGAACGTGAGGCCGTAGTGAGATGAAACACAACACAAACCACAGAACGCGAGGCTGTAGTGAGATGAAACACAACACAAACCACAGAACGTGAGGCCGTAGTGAGATGAAACACAACACAAACCACAGAACGTGAGGCCGTAGTGAGATGAAACACAACACAAACCACAGAACGTGAGGCCGTAGTGAGATGAAACACAACAGAAACCACAGAACGTGAGGCCATAGTGAGATGAAACACAACACAAACCACAGAACGTGAGGCCGTAGTGAGATGAAACACAACACAAACCACAGAACGTGAGGCCGTAGTGAGATGAAACACAACACAAACCACAGAACGTGAGGCCGTAGTGAGATGAAACACAACACAAACCACAGAACGTGAGGCCGTAGTGAGATGAAACACAACACAAACCACAGAAGACGAGGCCGTAGTGAGATGAAACACAACACAAACCACAGAAGACGAGGCCGTAGTGAGATGAAACACAACGCAAACCACAGAACGTGAGGCCGTAGTGAGATGAAACACAACACAAACCACAGAAGACGAGGCCGTAGTGAGATGAAACACAACACAAACCACAGAAGACGAGGCCGTAGTGAGATGAAACACAACGCAAACCACAGAACGTGAGGCCGTAGTGAGATGAAACACAACACAAACCACAGAAAATGAGGCCGTAGTGAGATGAAACACAACACAAACCACAGAACGCGAGGCCGTAGTGAGATGAAACACAACACAAACCACAGAAAATGAGGCCGTAGTGAGATGAAACACAACACAAACCACAGAACGCGAGGCCGTAGTGAGATGAAACACAACACAAACCACAGAAAATGAGGCCGTAGTGAGATGAAACACAACACAAACCACAGAAAATGAGGCCGTAGTGAGATGAAACACAACGCAAACCACAGAACGTGAGGCCGTAGTGAGATGAAACACAACACAAACCACAGAAGACGAGGCCGTAGTGAGATGAAACACAACATTAACCACAGAACGTGAGGCCGTAGTGAGATGAAACACAACACAAACCACAGAAAATGAGGCCGTAGTGAGATGAAACACAACACAAACCACAGAAAATGAGGCCGTAGTGAGATGAAACACAACGCAAACCACAGAACGTGAGGCCGTAGTGAGATGAAACACAACACAAACCACAGAAGACGAGGCCGTAGTGAGATGAAACACAACATTAACCACAGAACGTGAGGCCGTAGTGAGATGAAACACAACAGAAACCACAGAAGAAGAGGCCGTAGTGAGATGAAACACAACAGAAACCACAGAACGTGAGGCCGTAGTGAGATGAAACACAACACAAACCACAGAAGATGAGGCCGTAGTCAGATAGAATGTTGGGAGCCCCCCGTGTGAAAGCTTGCCGAGCAGGTTTCACAATACGGGAGGTTGAGCCCAGAAGCAGTCACCAGGCAGAGGGAAGATGAGAAGGACGTCAGGGACAAAAAAAGAGGAGACTCTAGCTAACAGACAACCAGAGGGGTGAAACCAGATGGTCGTGCACTCATGAGGAACAATGTTTCTTGCTACGTAAACATATGTTTGAGCACCAAAGATATTATTATCTTCTATAGCCACTTACTGCTTAGCTGCCAATTCATTGTATGGAACTTGTGATTTAGATGCTGACGTCAGTAAGATCTTGAGAATGGATATATTCTGAGCCTTGGAAGAATAAAGTTGCTGTTGGAGCACTAACTCCTCAACCCTCCTGAACCCGCTTCACTGTCTCCTTTTTTTTCTTGCGCACCCCCCACTCAGGTTGGAATCCTCTTGCTGGCCAGGAGTCCCCAGCAGAATAGAACACAACACAAATCATAGATGCCTGGTCAACAATGACATGTGCAGGAAGTCGATGACTTTAAAATTACTCTACATTGACCAAAGTTTTTACTCTGGTTTCTTCGGCTTCAAGCTTTCCCCAAGGAAAGGAAAAGGGAAGAGAAAAACGTAAATAAAACAAAAAATTTATAGTCCCGTTTTGTCTCTTGTCTCCACTAGAGACTAAGTATTTATCCCTAGTCTGCCCCATCAGTTACTTCCAGAGACGTTCACTGAAGTCACTCACTGCCAGGAGCTTTGCTGAGTCCCAGCAGGGCTCACATGCACTGAGCCCTGTTTTCATACATGCTTTTTACAGTGGAAGAGGACCTGAAGAATGGGACTTTTTTATCCTTTGTTTTCAAGTTAAAACCCAGAGTCCTTTAGTGATCGTCTTACCCAGGATATGGGAGTAGTTGGCAGAACAAGAGAACTGAGGCCTCACCCCGACCCTCACCGCCATCCCCAGCTTTGTGACCTGGGTCCTTCAACTTTATTTCTCTGGGCTCAGTTTGACCTTCTATGCAAGAGGAGTGAACTGTGGACCCAGTTCCCCTGTCACTGGGCTGGGCCAGGAGAGCTCAGCCAGGCATAATGAGAGGACCAAGCATAAAGAGACTTGTGCTGGAATCTCGAGGACACATCCAGGTGTGCTGGGGTCTCAGGGCCACATCCAGGTGTGCTGGGGTCTCGGGGAAACACCCAGGTGTGCTGGGGTCTCGGGGACACACCCATGTGTGCTGGGGTCTTAGGGACATATCCACGTGTGTTGGGATCTCAGGGACATACCTAGGTATGCCAGGGTCTCAAGGACATAATCAGGTTTGTGGGGGTCTCAGGGTCACATCCAGGTGTAGGGCTGCAGAAGGAGCTGGCCAACCCCCTGGGAGAGCTTATCCACCCTGGACATCAGAAGTGGACTAGGCATTGCCAGATGAGGGAGAGAATAACGTGCTGATGGGTTTTCTTCTGACGAGGAACCTGCAAGCTTGACCTTAAGCCGCCTCGGTGTGAACATCCCATGCTCACCCAGGTGGAGCCGGACTGTGGAGCTGACACAGGGAGCTGTCTCTACTGATTTGGAGCAAGGGTGTGGGAGTCCCACAGCTGCCACTGCAGTAAGGAGATTTCAGACGTAGCTTTTCTGAATGTGAGTTTAGGACACATTAGTGATACTAAGCCGTTAGAGTGGCGGGTGTCCACCAAGGCCCACCCGAGGAGGCAGCGCTCAGGGCTGCCGCAGTCAGCGGAAGCGGGGTTTTTAAATAAGTGAATGACTAGACAAGGTCAATCTTGAAGACTCTGCTTTTAAAAGGGAAGCTCTTGTGAAAATTGCTGGAAAGATGCAGCCTGTGGAGACCAAACAGGGAGGCTTCAAGGTTGTGAGGTCCTCGTGGGTTCTCCTCTGTGGCAGGTGAGCCCTGAGGCCCGAGAGCCACTCAAGACACAGTCCCCTCGACTGGCACCAGCGGCCGCTGATGGACCAAAGAGAACACCATCCCCGGTCAACGGCATTGGGTCTCTCCTCAAATGCATGTCTCCCGTCTGGACTGCTTAGGCTCTCTACCAACAATCCTGACCCTCTCCATGTTCACCTGAAAACAGCAAGTCCCAGGTCTTCATAATGAATAGCCCACGACATCCAGAACTTGGGTGATGGTTGAACCTCAGTGAAGATGAGCAAGTTTATAGTAAAAGAGAATATGGAGGAAAGAGAGAAAGACTGCAAGGAAGGGGGAAGATAAATGTGGGGAGTGGGGGCAGAGAAAGAGAGGGAGAAAGGGAAAGAAGGAATGAGAGAGAGAGAAAGAGACAGAATAAGAGGGAGAATAAGAAGAGAGAGAAAGGGAAAGAAGGAATGAGAGAGAGAGAAAGAGACAGAATAAGAGAGAGAAAAAGAGAATAAAAGAGAGAAGGAGAAAGAAAGAATGAAAGAAGAGACAGAGAATGAGAGAGAGGAGAGCACTCTGTTCCCAGGCTCAGGTCCCTTCAGGAGGACACAGGAACCTGGGCTGGACGTGAGGGCACCGTGGCTTATTTATCCATGTCACCTGCCTCTAGGAACTGCCACTCTTAGGTCATCTGGGAGATGAGCTTGGGTTTTGTAATTTCATGAGGGGAGGAGAGGAAAGCAGCTCACTTCAGGTCAGCAAGACCCTCATTCCAGCTCAGACATCCTGGCACACTAGACACCCAGCAGGGCAGCAAGACCCTCATTCTAGCTCAGACATCCTGGCACACTAGACACCCAGCAGGGCAGCAAGACCCTCATTCCAGCTCAAACATCCTGGCACACTAGACCCCCACCCAGCACAGCAGCAAGACCCTCATTCCAGCTCAGACATCCTGGCACACTAGACCCCACCCAGCACAGCAGCAAGACCCTCATTCCAGCTCAGACATCCTGGCACACTAGACCCCCACCCAGCACAGCAGCAAGACTCTCATTCCAGCTCAGACATCCTGGCACGCTAGATACCCAGCATGGCAGGAGTCGCAGACCACCCAGAGCAGGGAGACCTGGATGTTTCTGGCAAATCTGCTATTCCTGCCAGGTGAGCAGGTGTATTTTCTGGCAGATCAATGGTGGCCTTGTGGCTTTCCAGCACCCACTGTCCCCTCACCCCACCCCATCCTATCACAGGGAAAGCAAGTCACATTTTGGGAGATGCTTACTACTATAGAGGGCACCTTGTTAGGCACAGGTCCTAGGACAGGGCCCAGGGTCGCCTGCAGCCAAAAAGCCCACCATGGACCCCTCCACTTCATGGCCCCACAACACTCATCACAGGTCCTGAGGCCCTGGAGATGCAGATCCCCGCCTTACAGCCACGGCAGCACTCAGTCACCGTAGACGTGATGGCCAGGGGACAAAGTCACGGACATTCTTTTGGTGTCATCCACTGGAGATATGATCACGTGCTCAACCCTGAAGCTAGAGAAACAAAGTGAGCAGAATTGGAGGTGGGAACGGGGAGAGCCTCAAAGATCCATCAGCTCACCTGTGGAGAGAGAACCAGGGAAAAACAGTATTGATTTTTTTACAAGCCAGTGCACAGATTTGTCAGACAAAAGAATAGAGATGTCAACCCCTGGACCCGCTCTCCAGCCGGCAGAGCCTCAGGCGTCCGGAGCCACAGCCGCACTCAGCGACTCCCACGCCGGCTACTGAGGGGGTGGGCAGCTCGATTCAAGAGGAAACGCAGCCCTCGCATGGACATGCGTGTCATTAACTCCCACCTGAGCAGAGCTTCCAGCACAGCCGAGAGATGTGGCTCCCTGGTCTCAGCATCTGCCGAGGTCACCTGTCTGCCCTGGAGGCTGTAGGAGGCGCTTCTGCACGGGGGTCACAGGAAGGTCTTGGATATTTTCCTGAAAGTTGGTTCTGTTAGAAAACTCCAAAACCAACGGACAATTTTAGATTTCAAAGAGAATCCAGTACAGCATAATTTTTGTTCCATAACCTAACAAAGGGGAATCTGAGCTGATTATTAGGGGCTTACTGTTTCCAAACGCCGCGTGTTCTCGCTCATAAGTGGCTGTTGAACAATGAGAACACGTGGACACAGGGAGGGGATCATCACACCCTGGGGCCTGCTGGGGGTAGAGGTCTAGGAGAGGGATAGCAGGGGGTGGGGGGATTGGGGAGGGACAGCATTAGGAGAGATACCTAATCTAGATCACGTGGTGATGGATACAGCAAACCACCGTGGCACGTGTATACCCATGTAACAAACCTGCACGTTCTGCACATGTACCCCAGAACTTAAAGTATAATTTTTAAAAAGAGGTTTACTGTTTTACCTGACAGCGGGGGAAGGGCAAAGACACCCCCAGGTCTCCAGGCACGCAGGTGGAGGAATTTGTTCACTGATGCACCCTCCGGACAAACACCTGAACACACAGTGGAACTCGGCATGTCTGGAGAAGGGGTGTTTGTTAATTGCATTTTTAAGTATCTAGCTAAGCACAACACCCCTCCAGAGTCCAGCTGTCCTTTAGAATTCTTCCCAAAATAAATCTGACAAATGCTGACAAACGCTGAGGACATCGGTGGTTTGGGGAAAGCACGGCTGTCAGAGACCATTCAGAACACAATCCCATGAGGATGAGGGCTCAGGTAAGGAGCCCCATAGAAGATTCGGAGCTGCCTCCTTTTGTGTTTATTCCTTTATTCAAGCTTGACAGTTTCTCTAAGTTGTACCTTCCTCTCTGTAAAAAGGAAACTGCTGAGTCACATAATTTAAAGTTCTCATTGGTCATTTCTAATTAATAAAAGGTTACGAATGTCGAGTCGTAGTTGGGTACCATAAAACCTGAGTGGCCAAGATCGTAACTCCTAAAATAACAGTTCCTGACGATATGATTGCCACGTTTTTTAATTATCAGAGCCAGGTCATCCTATCTGGGTATACCCAAGCCTGGTTTTTGTTGTTGTTGTTTTGATTTTGTTTCTGTTTTTTGAGACCGAGTTTCACTCTTGTCGCCCAGGCTGGAGTGTGATTCTCCTGCCTCAGCCTGTTGAGTAACTAGAATTACAGGCATGCACCACCACACCTGGCTAATTTTATATTTTTAGTAGAGATGGGGTTTGTCCATGTTGGTAAGGCTGGTCTCGAACTCCCAACCTCAGGTGATCCGCCTGCCTCAGCCTCCCAAAGTTCTGGAATTACAGGCGTGAGCCACCGTGCCCAGCCAGATATTTTTTCAACGTACATTTCTTAAACATGCATGTGTCTTCCGGGATATTAAGAGAAACGTCTCTTCTTTAATGCAATATCTCAAACATTAGAAAGCACAGTTGCCTAGATTAGATTGACGGAGCTCCCTCGGCCGGGTTCCTGAGTGGGAGCCTGGGCAATCCCCACACCACTATTTCTGGAAGACTCTGATGGACGCACCCACCGATGGTGGGGAAATGAGGTCAGCATCCCCCATGGTTCAAAGATCCTGGGATAAGGGACCAGAAGTTACAGATTTGAGCATTGCTCAGTGTAATGGCTGTAAGACCCCAGGGCAGTGTCCTCTCTGAAAGCTCATCTGCTCAGACATGAAGTGCAGAAATTTGGGGTGAGTTGGGACACAGTGGGCTGCCCTGCCCGGCCTTGAGCTTCGGTTTTCCAGGAAGGTGGGCCGTGGCTAGTGGAGCAGGCTGTACTGTGGCCAGGGCAAGGGGTCAGCCCGGCTCCCCTACCAACCATCTGGTGGCTGGGCCACGGCTCTGGGACTCCTCGAGTGCTCCTAGATCACCAGCCACCAACTGTGATGGGGAAACAAGGCAGATGCAGCCAGGCCTTGAGCACACTGTGTCCTTTCCCAGCCAGGGCCAGCAGTCCTGTGGCCTGGGCCGGGGGTGGCCGCCTCCTCCCGGATCCTGTCTTCCCTAGTGAGATGTGTTCTCTTGGCAGTGGAACTCCCTGGAGAGTGGAAGACGCTGTGGACTGACAGCAGAGACAAAGTACAGTGTTATCATACGGTAAATATTTTATGGCCAAGGGCAGAGTAAGGAATAATCTCAGTTAAAGTAGAGAATTGGATAGGTCAAGGAGGTTAGTGTTAGCCACCATTAGGAAGGCAGCAGTGAGGACGCAGCAGCCTGCACAGACAGCCCTCCGTGCATGCGTGTGCCTGCAAGCCCCCACACACGCGTGGGGCACAGCAGCCTCGCGTCACAAACCCCAGGCATCCACTCCTGGTGAATCCTCACACGGACCTTTCCTCCCGGGACTGGGGCTTCCTTTTGGTTTTGTGTATCATGTGACACCCACTGTCACTCGTGAGTGACTTCCGACCATCTGAAAAGGCGAGAACTCGTGGCCCGCATCAGTGGCGCGCCGTGCCAGGACGCTCTGCCATGGGAAAGCTGGAGAAAGCCCTCAGTCTGCAAGGCCATGAAAGAAAATTCTAGTGACTAATTCCCACCACATCATCATTGAAGAATTGTTTTGAATTTCTACGAGAACACAGTGTGCCTGGGTTTATATTACATTTTTGTTAGCTTTGGAAGCGGTATACGAATCATGTTTGTTTTTTTAAATGGTTGTTCTGGAGTTGACGATACACAGCATTAACTTACCCAGAATACCCAAGAATAACAAATAACATGGCATCACTTCCCGTGTAATTTAATAATCTCACAAGTGTCTGGTTCCCTCTACCGCCTTCCGGCCCCTGTGTTATTGTGAGCAGACATTTTACTTCTACTTATGTTATAAACCCCAAGTGTAATATTATTACTGTTTAAAACAATGTTCAATAAAAGAGATTTTAAGATATGGTAAGTCGCGCTTTGTGTTTGCCGACGCGGTTTACACCTACTCCGGCTCCTCGGTGTAGACCCACATTCGTATATCCTATCGTTTCTGTCTGGGAACTGGCTCTCAGATGTCCTTCCGTGCCTCGTGGTAGCGGCTGCAGACGGTGGAGTGTCTCCACGTGCGGATGCCTGAGACACCTTTCACTTCACTTTTATTTTTCAACAGCCTTATTGAGGCGGAATTTATGTAACAATTATACAATTGATATATATATTACACATATTTAAAATATGAAATTGGATAGATTTTTAAAGACGTAGAAACCCATGTAAAACCCTGAATCTATCAAAATCAGGATGACATACATCTCCTCGGGAATTCACTTTGTAATAATGTTTTGAAATTCTTCCTTCTCACTCCTCCCCTCTCCGCGTACCATCCTCGGCAGTCACTGATTATCCTCTGTCTCTAGAGATGCATTTGCGATTTCGGTAATTTTATAAAATAAGATTGTAATTATGTATTATTCTTTGCCTTTTTGGCTCAGCATAATTATTTTGAGATTCGTCCACGTTTTATGTCTCAATAGGTTTTTTTTAACTTTATATCACTAAGTATTACTCCACTGAATGAACGTGTTAGTATTTACCCATTCACTTGCTGATGGACATTTGGGTTCTTTCTGGCTGTCAGCGATTACTGGTAAAGCCTTCACGGGCATTTGTGTTCAAGTCTTCATAAAAACATGTTTTCATTTCTCTTGGGTAAGCACATAGGAATGGAATTGCTGTGTCAGATGGTAGTTATGTGTTTAACTTTTGAAAAAAATTTGCATAACAATGTAAATATGCTTAATGCCACTGAACTATCCACTTAAAAAATAGGTTAGATGGTAAATTTTATGTTGTGTGATTTTTACCACAATTTAAAAAGTAAAAGTAAAGTAAATAGATTTGGCTGAAAATAGAATTAATGACAACAACATGTCGCCTCTCTTACACTAGTCATTGTGCCATAATATCCATTGTTTACATGTATTACTAATGTATTTAATACGTGTGAAGATCCATAAATGCTCTTAGATAAATCACTTCAGCTATTTCACTTTTTAATCACAGTATGAGTACGCATTCAGATCAATAGTAAAAACTGTTGATCTGAATCATTTGACTGTACTACGTATTAATAAATTATTACACATTATATATAATTTAAAAAGGGATTATACTATATCAGGCTTTCAGGGAAATTTCACCTAGTTAGTAGGAAACAAAAGGTAATATAATTGAAAATTCAGCAACAGCACACAATGCAAGATTCTGACCAGCAAGCATAGAGTATTCTATTAAAACGCTCTTCACAGGAAGCTGAGAAGGGCTTTGTGTCTCTGGTTTCTGCTGCCGTCTCATCTCCGTCTGCCAGGCACATGGGAAGCCATTTACCACCTGCTAAGGTTTGCTTCTCCTTCTGCAGTCCTTTCTGATGCAATGTGATTCACACTTTTCTTTCAAGGACAGGAGGCAGCTACTCACTTTAAAAATGTGCTTTGGAGCAAGAGCGTCCAGGGCCACTGCCGCCGGATGGTCACTTAGCGCTCAGCCAAGCAGCTGTGCATGGCTTGTGTGAAAGACTGAGATGCCAGCTGCCAGGTGAGAAGGTCAGCAGGAAAAAGGAAAACTCGTGTTAAATACGTGTGAAATGTGTGTAGAGAAGAGAGGCAGAACAAAGCTGCCCTAGACATCCTATGAAGTCTAACACTGTGGATAACACCCACACATTGAGTATTACACAGTGGTGTTTTGTCATTTATCATGTGGTCCAGACTTATTTACCTGTTTTGAAAATGTTTTTATGCTTTTACAGTAAACCCCTATACCGTTAATAGGCTCAAAAATGGTATTAAGAGATGATAAATAAAAAATAGAAAATACAGAACTAAAAAGATTACTAAAACTTTCCCTAGTGATTGTAACACTTAACATTGTAACCAGGGCTATGTGAGCTCTCCAGCTCCTCTACGGCCTCACCAGCACCTAGCATCGCTACTCTTTCTAATCTTAGTCATCTGATAACTGTGCAGTGATACCTCACTGAGGTTTTAATTTGCATTTCTCTAAGAGCTAACGACGCTGATCATCTTATCATGGGCTTGTTTTCCATTCACACGTTTTCTATGGTGAAGTGTGCATTCAAACCTACAGTCCATTTTTAATCAAGCTCTCTTTTCATTTGAGAGAGTTTTAACAGTGATCTACATGTTCTAGATAAAAGTCCTTTGCCATATAACATAAGCAAATCTTTTCTCCTAGCCAATGGCTTGTCTTGCCATGATCCTAGCAGTGTTTTTCAAAGAGTAGGTGTTTTAATTTTCATGAAGTCATATTTGTCAAATTTGCTATTATAGACCACGCCTTTGTTGTCATATTTAAGAAATCATTGCCTAACTCAAGGTCATGAAGAATTTCTCCTATTTCTTCTAAACATTTTATGGTTTTAGCCTTTATCTATAAGGCAATAACCTATTTCTGTGAGTATGGGTCCAAGTGTATTTTTTGCGTGTGGCTATTTAATTGTCGAAGCACCATCTCTGCAGAAGGCTACCTCTTCCCTGCCAAAACCGGTTATTTCAGATATCAGTTATTTCCATAGGCTGTTGTTATTTTCTGGACTCTCTGCTCCACTCCAGTGATCTAGTTGTCGAGCTTGATACCAGGATCACACTTTCTCGACTATTGTAGTTTTAAGTCTTAAAAGGAACTAGTGCTCACCCTTCAGCTTGATTCTTTACTTTCAAAGTTTTTTCACACTTAAAAACCCTGCAATTTCAAATTAATTTTAGAATAAGTTCATCAATTTCTATAAAAATGAAAGCCTGCCAGTCGTCATTGAGATAACGTTGAATATGTCAGTTTGAGAAGAAATAAAGGAACACTAGATCTTTAAACCCATGAGCATGATGGATATCTCCCTTTGCTTAGATGTTCTCTAATTTCTCTTGGCGATGTTTTTGGATTTTCATACACAAGACTTGCATGTTTTGGTCTGATGCTGTTGTAAATGGTAATTTTTAATTTTAATTTAAGATAATTCATTACAAGACTAAAAAGGATCGCTACGTGTATATCGACATCGTATTCTGTGTCTGTCAAACTCATGAGTTTTTCTGACTTTTGTGTATATTCCGTAAGTTTTCTTTTACAGACGATTATGTCATCTGAGAAGAAAAACGGTTTTACCTGTTCACTTCCAATCCGGGTGACTTTTATCTGTTTTTATTCTTTTTGTGTCATTTTGGGTCCATTCGATTGATTGATTGATTGTTTTATTTATGACACTAGTTATAATGTCCAGTACAATGTAAAGAAGAAGTGACAAAATAAACAACCTTCTCTTGGGGAAAGGATTTAATGTTTCATCATTAAAAACGTTAATTACATTTTTGTGTTTGGGGTTTTTTAAACCGGTAAATGTTTTTTGTTATATGCTCTTTATCACATTGAGGAAGATTTCTTTTATTCATAGTCTCTTTCAACCATAAATTAAAAATGGAAATTGATTTTGGTTAAAAAAAATGGTTTGGAATGTTGAGATGATGGTATGGCTTTTCTTTTCTAGTGTGGCAATATGATAACTTGCATCTGTTTTTTATGTCAGACCAACCTTACATTTCTGGAATAGGCACTACCTTGTTGGGATATATTATTCCTATTATATATTGCTGCATTCCATTTGATGAAATTATATTTAGAATTTTTGTATCTACCTTCATGAGAACTGTAGGTCTGTCCTGTTCTTTACTTACAATGTCTTTCTCAGGTTTTTGTGTCAGGGTAATGCTGACCTCACAGGACACATTGAAAAATGTTCTCCTTCAGTTTTCTGAAAGATCTTTCATAGGATTCGTATTATTTCCTGCTGAAATGTTTGATAGAATTTGAACTTACTTTAATTTATCTATCATTTTTTCTAATACTTTGATATACTCTATGATCATTATTTCTTCTCTTCTACCTACTTTTGGTTTAATCTCTTCTTCCTGTAGCTTTTTCTTTTACCCTGTAGAGGGTGAGTTCACTGATTTGAGACCATGTTTTTATCCTACAATGGCATCTAATGCTATAAATAACCCTCCAACTTTGCGTTTGCTTCATGCTACAAATTTTAACATGTTGTGTTTTTACTTCGAATTTCCCTTTTGATTTTTTCTTTCACCCATGGACTATGTAGAAGTATGCCACTTTTTAAATATTAGGGGATTTTCAAGAGTCACTTCTGTAGATTTCTAATTTCATTCCATTGTAGACAGAGAAAATACTTTGTATGACTTGAATCATTTTTAAATTATTGAGACTTGTTTTATAACCCAGAACATGGTCCACCTTGGTGAATTATTTGTGTGCTTGAGAAGAATGTATACTCTGCTGTTGTTAGGTAGAGTGCTCTATAAACATAAATTAGGTTATTTAAATGACAGCATCTGCCTTCTTTTACCATCAGACACTTGAGTCATTGAAATCTTTGACTAGTTTTGTAGTTTTGTCTATTGATTCTTATAGTTCTATAGGCTCTGCTTCATCTATTTTGAAACAATGTTATTATAGGTACCTGTTTAGGATTGTTTCATCCTTTGATAAGCTGGTGCTTCTATATTTATGAAATAGTAATGTCCTTGGTTCTGAAGTCTATCTGACTTACATAGTCACTATAGCATCGTTACATTTTTAAATTGTTATAATGCTGTATCTCTTACACACGTTAAAGATATAACTTATAACTTTTAACTTACTTGTGTCTTTATATGTAAAGTAGTTTCTTGCAGAGAGGATGTACCTGGATGTTTGTTTGGTTTGGTTTTGTTTGCGATGTGGTCTCATTCTGTTGACCTGGCTGGAGTCCAGTGGAATGATCTCAGCTCACTGCAACCTCCACCTTCTGGGCTCAAGTAATCCTCTCACCTGAGCCTCCCAAGTAGCTGAGACTACAGGTGTACACCACTACGCCTAATTTTTGTATTTTTTGTAGAGATGGGTTTTTGCTCTGTTGCATAGGCTGGTCTCAAACTCCTGAGCTCAAGTGATCCACTTGCTTTAGCCTCCTAAAAATGCTGGGATTACAGGCATGAGCCACCATGCCTGCCTGGGTCTTACTTTTATTAATCCAATAAAGGATTAGGAAAAATCATTGAATAAAGAAAAATTTGACCAAGAAAACTGATTGGATTAATCCAATCATCAAATGATTGCATTTTAATTAGAGTATCTAGACCACTTACATTTAATATGATTATTAATATAATTAGGTTAAAATCTATCAACTTGCTGTTAGGGAACTTCAAAATGTTAGTGGAAAAGTAGAATTAAAAGATAAAAGTAAAAATATAAAATATGTTTCTTTCTCAATATGAGCATTAAGTCTAAAGATACTTTTGTTCAGTGATATCAGCTATTTAATTCATTTTGAAAGAACTGAGGGTTCTAGGAATTTAACCATGTCAATCTAGTCTTTGTAACATTATTAACTAAAAAAAAAATGATAGGTGATCTTTAAATGTTTTTTAAGATTAGGAAAGAAAAACAAAAACAGGAGAACTCCAAAGGAGGCAAATCCAAGCTGGAAAGCAAATACCTAATGACATTTACCATTAACACCCTCACAAAATTGCCCTGGTTTCGAGGTAGGATAGGTAGTCAAGGAAATAACCGTATCCTCAGGATATAACAACTGTGGTTGCCATTCAGCACAATAAACCTCAGCATTCGCATTATAATTTAGCTCATTCAAGCACAGATATCTTCAGTAGGAAACTCTCCCTCTAGAAAGCATGCACCCTTTGATTTTATCTGTTCTCAAAACTGACCCTTCATTCATTATAATAGTAAATAATGCACCCCTGGGTAGAGATTTAAGATGTTAATGAGACATGTGATGTATGAACACGCATGGGCAGACACTGCACATGTGCACCCGGAGGACCACTCAGAACATGCTTGCTATTAATGCCTCTTCCCACCTCCTTATGAATAATTATGCAAAACTCCCCTAACGGGAGTCTCCTAGTGCCAGTCTTTGCTGTCTCACCCTCACAAGCCACCCGCCCTGAATTATCTGTCTCTCTCAGGGTGCGCTGCCTAGTCTGCACCTAACTTTCAAAATATTCTTTCTCCGTTGCAATAAATTACTCTGTGCTGCACCTCCCGCGCTGTGTGTCTCTGGTTTAAATCACTCTGTGCTGCACCTCCCGTGCTGTGTGTCTCTCTGGTTTAAATCACTCTATGCTGCACCTCCCGTGCTGTGTGTCTCTCTGGTTTAAATTACTCGGTGCTGCACCTTCCGTGCTGTATATCTCTTGTTTAAATTCTTTTAAACTAAGAAGACAAGAACTGGTGTCACAACAGCCATCAACAGTTTGATGAGAAGAATGAGCAAGAGCATTGTTGTGGTGAAGAAAGACATTGTCTGGTGAAATCGTCACAGGCTTTTTTCTGCTAAAGCTTTAGCTAACTTTCTCAAAACTCTCATAATAAACAGATGTCCGTTCTTCGGCCTTCCAGGAAGTCAGAAAGCAAAATGCCTCAGGCATCCCAAAAAACCGTTGCCAAGGCCTGTGCTCTTGACTGGTCCTCTTTTGACTGAACCACTCCTCCTCTTGGTAGCCGTTACTCTGACCCATCTCCTGTTCTCATTCTTCAAAATGACCCATCTCCTGTTCTAATTCTTCAAAAATATGCCTCAGCATCTTGATGTCACTTGTTTAAAATCTCCACTGAAAGTACGGCTCTTGTCTGCAGCTGATCTAGGCACAACAGTTTTGGCATCCATAAGTGGAAGGTTTGCTCACTTTAATCTGTTGGTTAGAATTGTGTAAACCAACCCAACGGAGATGTCGGTAGTGTTGGCTATTGTTTGTGCTGTTAATTGTTGGTCCCCTTCAATTAGGGCACCAACAAGATGATATTTTTCCCAGCAAAGTAATGTGGATGATTCGCCACTGCAGAATTCATCTCATCCCTTCTTAAGATGAATTCATTCATTTGCAAACTGCTGATTTCTTTGAGGCTTTTTCTCCATAAACTTTTTGTAAACCATCAATAATTTCACTATTCTCCCACCCAAACTTTGCCATAAATTTGACGTTTGCTCTTGATTCAAGAACAGAACATTAGCAGAAATCATGTTGCTCTGATAAGGGCTCTTTTCAAACTGATCTCTTGCCCTCTTAGTGCCTCAGACTAGATCCTGTTCAGACATGTTGTAACAAGTTAGTACAAGGTTATTTTGGTGCAAAAAAAAAAAAATTTAAATCCATGCCTGCCTCTTTTATACTACGTATTTTTCATGAACTTTTTAGAGACTCTTCATTTTAATTTTTCCTCTGTTTCATTTGTTCTGTTTCATTCGTTTTGTGTCCTCTTTTGCCTTTTTTGGATTAATTAAATTTCTTCATGATTTGTTTTTTCCTCCTTGGTTTTCTTATATCTATTGCCTTTAATATTTTGTTACTATTGTTTTGGTCATTAGAATTTGTAATATGGAGTTCACTTATTCAATCTCTTCCGAAGTGATATTGTGCCACTTAATATATAATACACAAATCTGATAATACCCTTTCACTTTTTACCTTCTAAACTTCATTCGTTTTCATATATTTTACTCTTATCTATATATGAGTAATAAATGATACTTGAATATTTTGTCTTACATAGCCAATCACTTTCAAAATATTTAAATAATACGTTTAAATTAAAGAGCTTGCATACTTGCCCATATAGTTCTCATTTCCAGCCCTCTTCTTTCCATCCATGTGGCCATCCAGCATCAGTTTCTGCTCTCTGAATAATTACTTTAACATTTTTTGCATCTTAAGTCTAATGGTGGTAAATACGTTTAACTTTTGTATTTCTGAAATTTTATTTCCCATTTGGTTTTTGCTTGGTTACTCTGTTGTTGATTTTTAATAGAGGTGAAGTCTCTCCATGTCGCTCGTGTTGGTCTCGACCTCCTGAGTTCAAGCAATCCTCTACCTTGGCCTCCCAGAGGTCTGTGATTAGAGGGATGAGCTGCTGCACCCAGCCTCACCCCTGTTTTTGGAAGATATCATTGTTTGGTATAGAATTCCAGATTGATTTACTTTTTTCAGAACCTCAAATACGTTTGCTTCACCATCTTCTCATTGCGCTGTTTCCAATGAGAAATTTGCAGTCATCCTCATCTTGATTTCTTTCTACAACATGTATCTTTCTGCTGTTGTTGGAAGCTTTTAAAATGTTCTCTTTATCACTGCTACTGAGCATTTTGATTTTGATGTGCCTTTTGTAGTTCTCATGTTTCTTGTGATTGGTGTCTGCTGATCTTCTTAGAACTGTATGTTTATAATTTTACAAACGAAAAACTTCAGTGGATAATTTCTTAAATACTTCTTCTGTCCCCAGTTCCTTTCTTCATGAATTTCAATCACATGTATATTTGGCTGCGTGAATTTGTTCCACAATTCACAAGTATTTTTTTTAGTTGACTTTGTTTTACTTCAGCTAGTTTCAATTATGATCTTCAAGCTCACTAATCTTTTCTTCCGAAATGTCTCGTCTTGCTGATCCCGTCCGAGTGTATTTTTCATCTTAGAAATTGTGTTTCTCAAGTCTAGAAGATTTATGCGGGTCTGTTTTTTATATCGTCTGTATTCCTACTCGACTTTTTGAACAAAAGGAATGCAGTTATCACTGCTTGACATCCTCATCTGCTAATTCTAACTCTGGGTCAGTTCTGTGTTGGTTTCAAATAATTAACCCTTCTCCTCCTGAGTTCTATTTTTCTGCTTCTTTACATGCCTTGCCATTTTTTTAATTAGATGTCAGATATTGTGAGGCCTAGCTTGTTGCGTGCTAAGTATTTCTGTATTGCTAGAAATACTCTTGGACATTGTTCTGAGGCCACATTACATTTATTTAAATGTTTTATCCTTTTGGGTCTTCTTAAAAAGATTTGTCAGGCAGGATTGGAGCAGTGCTTAGTCTAAGTTTAACTGGTGTGAGTACACCACACTGAGGACTTCCTCAGTGTCCTGTGAAAAAGGTTTTTCTCTCTGCCTGGGGAGCAGGCACGGTCTGAGCCCTGAAAATCATTCCTCCACTCTCTGGGGGGTTCTTTCCCCAGCCTTCACTCATGTTCTTACACAGTCACTCATCATTATCAGCTTCCTACTCAAGGGCGACTCAGTATCTCCTGGGTGTTTCCTCTCTTCCGTCTCCCTCTCTCCATGTGTGAACCTCATCTCTGTTACTCTGTCGTATGTCTAGCTGCTAAACTCTCATCTCCACCTCTGCCGGGGCACCCCTCCCTGCATCACAGCATGGGAACTCCCTCCAGGCAATGGCTCAGCCCCCCACAGGGCACACCGCCTCTGTCTCCTGTCTGTCGGGGTCCAGGGTCTTCATTGCTTGATGTTTTTTGAGATTTCTATTTTATATGTTTTGTCAGGTTTTTTTTCTAAGTGTAAGAAAAAGTCTAGACCATGTTACTTCCACTTGTCAGGAAGTTAAAATCTCCTTCATTTTTTAAAAAGCAAATATTCTATCTGACGACTAATTTAGACTTACAGAAAACATTATGAAGATCGTGTAGAGAATTCTAATGTACCTCACGCCAGCTTCTCATATTAGTAACATCTTACCTTGGTACAGCACATTAGTTATAGTTAATAAACAATATTGATGCTTATTATTATTAACTGAAGTCCACACTTTATTTAGATTTCCTTGGTTTTTACTTCACACCTTCAGCTATTACAGGATCCTGTTCAGGATCTCATTTACATTTAGTGATAATGTCGCCTTTGGTTTCTCTTGGCTGTGAAAATTTCCCAAACTCTACTGGCATTTGATGACCTGGACAATTCTAAGAAGCACTGATCAGGTATTTCATTTTGTTTTCAAAATTAAACGGTGTTATGTATTTTTGAAGGGACGTCCACAGAGGTAAGTTGCCATTTCCGTCACGACATCTCCAGCATCCACACTCTCCAGGTGACTTGTCACTGTTCAAGCTGACCACCCTCACCTGGCTGAGGCAGTGCCGATCACGTTTCTCTGTTATAACTTGTCACTTTTCAAGCTGACCACCCTCACCTGGCCGAGGCAGTGCTGATCATGTTTCTGTTATAACTTGTCACTTTTCAAGCGGACCACCCTCACCTGGCCGAGGCAGTGCTGATCATGTTTCTTTATAACTTGTCACTTTTCAAGCGGACCACCCTCACCTGGCCGAGGCAGTGCTGATCATGTTTCTGTTATAACTTGTCACTTTTCAAGCGGACCACCCTCACCTGGCCGAGGCAGTGCTGATCATGTTTCTGTTATAACTTGTCGCTGTTCAAGCTGACCACCCTCACCTGGCTGAGGCAGTGCCGATCACGTTCCTCTGTTGTAAAATTCATCTTTCTTCCCCCTTTCTGTGCCATAGTCTTTGGAAGGTGATCACTATACACAGCTCACCTGTAGGAGCCAGGAATTACGCTTCACCTCCGTGAGGGGAAAGTAGCTGCATTAGCTATTTGAATTCTGACAGGGACATATGTCTCTTTTCCCCTATTTACTTATTGATCCAGTATTTTACTAATATCGGTAAAGCCTGAGGAGGTGGAGATGAGAGTTTCACCGCTAGAAACTGGAGAGCAGAGTAGCAGATGACATACTGTGAGAGAGAGAGAAGAGAGGAAATGCTGGATACACTGGGAGTTGCCCTTGAGTAGGAAGCTGAGTCAGGATCAGTGAAAGTGCAGGGCCGCCGGTGACGACTGCCACTTTGGGTTAGAATCTAATCTGTTTCCTTGCTCTCAGAATGACCAGGATGTTCTTCCTTTTGCCCTTCAGTCTCCGGGAGCTCTTCCAGTTGGTTCCGGTGTCCTTGTGACATACGACCATCATTGCAGGTGGTTTTCGGTTTGTTTGCTGCTTCGTTTTGAGCTCTGTTTTACTTCCTGGCATTAGACGGCGCCCCAGGCCCGTCCTGTGTATTTTGGTTAGTTCTGAGCACTGTTTTACTCTCCGGCATTAGACGGCGCCCCAGGCTCGTCCTGTGTATTTTGGTTAGTTCTGAGCACTGTTTTACTCTCCGGCATTAGACGGCGCCCCAGGCTCGTCCTGTGTATTTTGTGCCCCAGTTCTCCAATCAGCCGTTTCTCCAGGAAGCCCTAGTTCCTTGTACTGCAGAATTGTGTTATAAATAAAGATCTGGGCTTAGGTGTGTTCATTGCCACTGGGTTGTCACTGCTCCAGGGCCCTCTTACCTGACAGAGAAGGGAAATATTCATGCAGATACTAACCCACTTAGAGTCACGTAACTGTAAATATCACTATACGTAACCATATTTATGCCAAGCTAGACATGAGTTTATGCTGACGTCTGTAACTCTGACAGATGCCACTTGGTCATCTATTCCAGCCTCCTGCACTGCCTGTTTGTTAAACACCCACTCCGACCATCTGCCATCCATTAACTGGATGGTTAAATTCTTGCATACGTGGGTAGCAGCATCAGAACTGTCCACTTGTAACCCTCTTGGAGCAAACCTTATCAACTCGAGGACAGTGCTTACGTACAGTTTATTTTGCATTTAGCCTTACAGACATGACTAATTTCCAGAGTGGCTCAGGTCAGCTCCTTTTTCTCCCAACCAATTTTGCGATGTTGTTTACACGTTTGCAATCTATCACCTTCATTTTTGATATAAACTTGGCTTTAAAGTTCTAAGTTGAGAACTTATTTTTCTTTCAGCACTGGAAAGACGCCATCCCATTGTCTTCTGGCTCTTGTGTTCTGCAGGGTCATTTTTATCATGGGTTTTCTGTACATTGTGCGTCTCTTTCCTCTGCTTTAAGGATGATCTTTTCGTATTTTTAGTAGAGACGGGGTTGACCAGGATGGTCTCGATCTCTTGACCTCGTGATCCACCTCGGCCTCCCAAAGTGCTGGGATTACAGGCGTGAGTGCCTGTGCCCGGCCTAGCTGGGCATGGTGGCACGTGCCTGTAATCCCAGCTACTCAGGAGGCTGAGGCAGGAGAATTGCCTGAACCCAGGAGGCGGAGGTTGCGGTGAGCCGAGATCGCGCCATTGCACTCCAGCCTGGGTAACAAGAGCAAAACTCCGTCTCAAAAAAAAAGATGATCTTTTCATCCCTTGTTCGGCAGTTTGGTTACAATGTGACTAAGTGTAGTTTTCTTCATGTTTGTTTTATTTTAGGTTTACTGACCTTCTGTCACCTGTGGGTTTATATTTTCTCCTCTCTGGAAAATGTGCAGCCATCATTTTTAAGTATTTCGTGATCCTCCCACGTTCTTACATGCACTTTAAGCTATGAAAGGTTTTCCCGCAGTTCACTGAAACCCCTTCACTCTTTCCCAGGAAAAACATTTTCTCCTGCTGTTCTAAAGTTCACTAAGCTTTTCTTCTGCTAAGAATACTTGTGGCTGGACGCGGTGGCTCACGACTGTAATCCCAGCACTTTGGGAGGCGGAGGCGGCTGGATCACGAGGTCACAAGATCGAGACCATCCTGGTCAACATGGTGAAACCCCGTCTCTACTAAAAAATATACAAAAAATTAGCTGGGCATGGTGGCACGTGCCTGTAATCCCAGCTACTCAGGAGGATGAGGCGGGAAAATTGCCTGAACCCAGGAGGCGGAGGTTGCGGTGAGCCGAGATCACGCCATTGCACTCCAGTCTGGGTAATGAGCGAAACTCCGTCTCAAAAAAAAAAAAAGAATACTTGTCACCGCTCTGCCATTAGCCCCAATCTATGTATTTTTTATGTCAAGTACTGTAATTTTTATTTCCAGATCATCCGCTTGAAACGTCTTTTGTAAGTTTCGTATCTCACTTGATGAGGTGTGGTGTATGTTACATGTTTTCCTCTCGCTTCTCGACCTGGTTTCCTCAATGTTTTCCTCTGATTTTGTGAATATTGGTGGCCTATTTATTATTGTTATTTTACGGTCCTTGTCCTTTATTTCCATGATCTCAGTCATTTCTCAGTCTGTTTCTATCTACTGATTTATCTCTTAGTTATAGCTGTTTTAACATATTTTCCTGTTCTTTCACATATTCGGTATCTTTTAATTAAACTCCAGGCATGGGACTTTTACATCGTTAATGTTTGATTTTTTTAAATTATTTTAATTATTTATTTAAATGGTTTAGGTTTAGCAGCATTCCTCTTAAGTGGAGGTCTCTAGCATCAGTTTCATTCTGTGAGCCTTGGTTTAATGCTTGCTTAGGGTTGTCCAGAAGAGCCGTTACCATCAGGCTGACTTGCCCCCTGCTGGGTCACACCCTTCCAAGGACTCTGTCCAATGTCCTGTCTATTATGAGAACTTCCCACTGGCTTGCAGAAGCACACACTTTGATGGTCCTGTGTAAATGCTGGGGAATGCATGCTTTTGGTGATAGTTTTTCTCCAGCCTCATTCTCCAGAGTGTAATTATTTCCTCACATTCACGTGTGGGTCACACCTCAGCTAAAGACTCCAGGAGGCCCTGAGGCGGTTCTCGGGCACCCTCTGTGCCTGTGCAGGTCCTCCTCTCCAGTGTTCTGCCACACAGATTACAGCTGCCTCGACATCCCAGAACCCTGGATTGATCACCCTTGCATTAGCCTTTTATAACTAATAACTAAGAAAAACACTCGTGATTTAATTCCTAACAATTTACTTCTTAGCTTCAGTGGGCTTTTTACAAACAAGTTTTCTTTCAGTTGAATTAATTGGGTTGGAGTTTTAAAAAATGCAAATAAATTAGCAGCTTAACTGTTTCATTTCTGTATCAGTTAGAAGACAGAAGTTGGTGAAGCATTAGTTCGCACACTGCTATAAAGATACTACCTGAGACTGGGCAATTTATAAAGAAAAGAGCTTTAATTGAGTAGCAGCTCCACGTGGCTGGGAGGCCTCGGGAAACTTACAATCATGACAGAAGGCAGAGGGGAAGCAGCACCTTCTGTGTTTTGTTTTTTTGTTTTGTTTTGTTTTGTTTTTAGACAGGGTCTTGCTCTGTTGCCCAGGCTCCAGTGCAAAGGTACAGTCTCTGCTCACTGCAACTTCTGCCTCCCAGGTTCAAGCAATTCTCCTGCCTCAGCCTCCAAGCTAGCTAGGATTATAGGCATGCAACACCATGCCTGGCTACGTTTTTGTATTTTGAGTAGAGATAGGTTTGAGACCATGTTGGCCAGGCTGATCTCAAAACTCCTGACCTCAGGTGATTCACCCACCTCAGCCTCCCAAAGTACTGGGATTGCAAGTGTGAACCTCCATGCCCAGCACGTTCTTCACAAGGTGATGTGTGTGTGTGAGAGAGAGAGAGAGAGAGAGAGAGAGAGAGAGAGAGAGAGAGAAAGGGTAAGTCTACTTTTAAAACCATCCAGTCTCATAAGAACTCCCCCACTGTCACAAGAACAGCATGAAGGAAACCAACCCAATGATCCTGTCATCTCCTACTAGGTCCCTTTCTGGACACATTGTGGGGAATTCCCATTCAAGATGAGATCGGAGTGAAGACCCAGAACCAAACCATAATCTCTAAGCCTTAAAAATTGCCAAAAATAGAAGAGTTTTCATCTCTTCCCACAGCTTAGTAGCAGATTGAAATATATAACGAATCAATATTTGTAATACTTCTGGTTTAATTAACATCATTCTCAGGGAAAGTAACAGAAAAAAATCACCATAAGACAGTGCTGTTATCCGCAGTCTATCAATACACAATGTGAACAAGGACGTGCTCGTCCTGGCTACAAATCAGGGCCACTGTGACAGCCTTTGTCTTCCTGATGCCACCAAAACCTGCAGAACAATTTCAGCTCCAGTGGCTGGAGATAAAAAGACTGACTCGTGCACTCCCCAAACACTGGCGTGGCACTCATAATTTTCCTGGCCTATTATGATTTGTGGTCAAGGTTATATAAAAAACAGCCAATATGGGCTTTATTCAATCACATTTAGAGCATTGTTGCAGAGATATTCAGACTTTTTGATGCATTTATCTTATTTCATGGCCATAAAAGGCCATCGAACCCTGAATTCAGCAGATCCGACTGAAACGCACTCAGTTCCAACACTGATCATTTCAATATCTAGTCCTGCATCAACAACAGCCCAGAGAGTTGAACTTGGATCAAAGCAAAGCAGCGTCTCCCACATGGTTCAGGGAGTTTTCTGAGCCATTCTGCTGGCCTCCTTCAGGATGCCTCACATGGCCAGGTGGGGCCACGTTAGCCAGGCTCCGGGGATGGCTGGACCCTGCACGGCAGCCCAGGCCACTTCAGAGGGCAAGGCCCAGGGTGCAGGGCCCAGCCAGCCTCTCCCTGTGCTCTGCTCACTGATGACCCTCTGTCCAAAGTGAGGCACCCGCCAAACCCAGCATCCAAGAGAGCGTCTCCCCAGAAGGGCCTGCACCCTGGGTGCAGGTAGAGGTTTTGTGGGACCACTGATGCAACAACCACGGTCTCCACGTGGCCCGGTGTGAGACACAGGGACATCCCCCGGCCCCCAACTTTCATCAGTCAGAGCATCAGGCTGGCAGCCCCTGGTCCCGTGATCTGCATCCTGATGGAAGACGGCTCCTCGGTGCAGCTCCTCCTGACCCAGACAAACTGAAAGCACAGTTTCCGTCCCCACCTCCCACATACCAGGAAGACAGGGACAGACCCAGTGTAGGAGACCCCGCCAAAGCTTTGACCGTTGCTGACCCTGCCCGTCGGCCTAGCAAGTAATTGCTTACTAGCACAGTTTCAACATTAGAGAACATATTTTTAATAGAAAATGGTAGATATTGCTTTTTTTAAGAAGTGAAGTCTCTCATTGCAGATGAAATAATCCTTTATATTTGTAAGATATTCACTAAAGATCTGCTAGAACTAATAAATAAGTTCCATAGGCCACCAGATAGAAGAATAGCACATAAAACTTAATTGTAGTTGTATATCCTAGCAATGAGCAATTCTGAAATGAAGCTTAAAGGTCTACTGATAATGGAATTAAAAGAAAGAAACATTTAGAAATAAATTTTACAATAGAAGCCCAAATCTTTTACACTGAAATATCTATTTACGTGGTTTTGTATTTATTACTTTTTTAACTTTTATTTTAGGCTAAGGGTACATGCACAGGTTTGTTATACAGGTAAAGTGTGTGTCTCAGGGGTTAGGTGTACGGATTATTTCACCACATCCAGGTACTTAGCATAGTACTCAATGCATAGGTTGTTTTCCGATCCTTACCCTCCTCCCTCCCTCCCCACTCCAAGAGACCCCAGTGTCTACTGTTCCCTCTTTGGGTGAATGTGTACCCCTTATCTAGCTCTCACTTATAACTGATAACATGTGGTATTTGATTTTCTGTTCCTTAGTTCACTGAGCATGATGGCCTCCAGTTCCACCCATGTTGCTGCAAAGGACTTGATCTCATTCTTTTTTTATGGCTGCATAGTATTCCATGCTATTGAGGTACACATTTTCTCTATCCAGTCTACCACTCATGGGAGTTTAGATTGATTCCATGTCTTTGCTACTGTGAATAGTGCTGCACTGAACCTATGCACGTGTGCGTCCTTACAGTAGAAGGATTTTTATTCCTCTGGGGATACACCCAATAATAAGATTGCTGGGTTAAATGTTAATTCTGTTTTAAGTTCTTTTGGAATTTGCCTAACTGCCTTCCACAGTGAATTAAAAAGCAATATGTACTGCTTTTTAAACACTTACAAATCCACAAATTAGGATTCATATAAAAATTAGTCATATTTCTCTGAAAAACTGGGAGGATGATATTCTAAAATAAGTAAGGTACCCCAAGTCGCTTCACCCTGATGAGGACCGTGCATGCTTAACGGTCAATGCAAGAGTTTTAGTCGGCTGGGCGCGGTGGCTCAAGCCTGTAATCCCAGCACTTTGGGAGGCCGAGGCGGGTGGATCACGAGGTCAAGAGATCGAGACCATCCTGGTCAACATGGTGAAACCCCATCTCTACTAAAAATACAAAAACTAGCTGGGCATGGTGGCGCGTGCCTGTAATCCCAGCTACTCAGGAGGCTGAGGCAGACGAATTGCCTGAACCCAGGAGGCAGAGGTTGCGGTGAGCCGAGATTGCACCATTGCACTCCAGCCTGGGTAACAAGAGTGAAACTCCGTCTCAAAAAAAAAAAAGTTAGTCATTTGGCCAACAGTGTTCCTGTTTCCATGACATTCAGCAGCAGCTTATTAAAATGTGTGACTGCATATTGATAAATGTGGTATAGTTTCATGATTAAGTGTAAATTGTGGAAATTCATAAGTTGCAAAGTTATTATAATAACATTGCCTGAACTAGGGAGACCTGGAGCTGCCTGAGCTGGGGCAGTGAAGACTCACTCTGCAGGCTGACCCCAAAAGAAAGACCCCAATGGCTCAGCAGGACCGCCCAGCCACTGGTGTTCCTCGCTCAAGTGCCCGAGACGGTGCTTTGGGCTGTCCGTGAACCACAGCGGGATGCGGAGCCTGTGAGCGTACATGGAGGTGCATCTGGGGCCTGGCAGGGCTCATGACAGCACCATGATGAATCTTCCCAGAAGCTGGAAGGGCTCAGGGTTTGCTGGACAAAGTCCTCACTCCAGACACTGACTCACGGGGCAGAAAAGTGTGGGGCATGTGTGAGGCTGTTGGGAGAGAAGAGGTCGCAGCCCAGGCCCCGTGCCGTGATGCATCCGATCTGAACACTGACAGGCCAAGGGACTGGGCTGCAGGCCACCTCCTCCCAGGCCAGGAGCCTTGGGACCAGGAGGGATGAGACTTCCATTGGTCACAAGCACACCAAGGCTGCCACTCTGACACCCGCGACCCCAGGCAGCTAGGGAGAGAGGAGCTTGGTGACCTTTACAGAAGGTCCTGCAGCAGTTGGCACTGCTGAGAGCTGAGTGGAGGCAGGGCCAGGGCAACGCTGTGCTGACCCCATGACTAGATCCTGTGCGGACCTGTCCTCAGAGCTCTCACCAAGGATGGGTGCTGGGATCCCATGGTGGGCAGGCAGGAGGGTGCTGAGCAAAGAAGGGGATCTCCTCCCCACCCCCACAGCCTTGGACCTCCCAGGAGAATGTGCTGGAGTCCCGTCAGCACAGCTGTTCCTCCCCTCCACAGCCGCTGCCCTCTGGCTCTCAGCAGCCCACCCTACCCGGGGCCAGGGCAGAAGCAAGGGTCACGGCTTCCTGCTTGGTGGCAGCAGGTGCCTGCAGCGCTAATAGAAGTCAGGAAAAAGCATCTAACATCACCAAAAATAAGGGATGTCTGTGGCTGCGTTTCTCACAGAAAACCTCAGCCCAGCTCTGGAGACAGCTTTCTGTTGGCTCAGCCCTCAAAGCCTCACAAGGGCAGGATCAGGAAGATGCCCCTAATCCCAGATCTGCCCTCTGCCAGCCTGGGCCCTGTCCACTGGCTTCCCCGCACTCACAGCCTTTTCCCGAATAGAAGGCTAAGGTGGCTTGGGAGGGCTCTTTCCCTCATGCCCATTTATCCCCACAGGACTCAACCCACATTTCTTTGCTGAAGAGCATGATGAAAATGAAATTCACTGAAACTGAGGTTCACTAACAGCCAAGACAATCATGCGGACACATGTGGGTGCGGCTTAACAGACAGATGAGATGCTTAGGAACAGCATGTGCTCAAGGACCTTCAAGGGATTGCTTAGAAAGTCAGAACAAACTTCAGATTCAGTGGCCACACCTGCCCGGACCGCCCCTCACCCACGGCACAGATGTCTGTGCCGCCTTCACAAAAGCAGACACTGCCATGGCGTTCCGGGGTGGGGCCAGCCTTCGTGTCTGTTCTGTGAGCAGAGGTCCATCTTTACAATGCAAGCCTCACTTGGATAAATGAAGAAAGCTCGACTCAGCATGGAAGGCCCGGGAAGGACATCTCAGGGTAGTTTTTGAACCCTTCATTAGCCATGAACAAACATAGCTTTATGGGGGGCCCTAAGTGTGTTTAATGGTGGGTCCCATGATCTCAACCAAGGAGTGCAACCAGCATTCCCAGAAAGGGGCCCAAGCCCTGTGAGAAGCTCCTCGCAGAGCAGGGGGTCCTTCCTCAGCAGCGCTCAGAAAAGCCCCTGTTGGTAAAAGGAGGGTTTCACACGGAGCCCAGCAGAAGCCTAGGGAGCTGAGCCACAGGCTGGTGGCCTCGTGTGTCGGGGCTGAAGTTCTCTGCTGGGGAGGAGAGCAGGGGCTTCTGGCTCAGGTCGCTCGTTTCTCTGCAGGGTAAACAGTCATCATGCAAAGTCTCTGCGCACCAAGGTTGTGTCGGCCTCATGGCAAGAGCTGTGTTTAATCCCCACAGCCACCCTGCGAGCAGGCAGCATCACCACCCCAGTTGTGCAGTTGGGATGGGAGGGACAGTGTGTTGGTCCACCTCGCAGTGCTCTGAAGAAGTACCTGAGGCTGGGTAATTTGTAAAGAAAACAGGTGTGATTGCCTCACATTCCACATGTCTGTACAGGCACGACCCTGCTCTGCTCTGCTTCTGGAGAGGCCTCCGGGAGCGTTTACCCATGGAGCAGGTGGAGCTGCTGTGTTACACGTGAGAAAGGAACTGAGAGAGAGGGGCAAGGTCCCAGACTCTGTAGCAACCAGATCCCACCTGAACTCACTACGTGAGGAGGGCACTGAGCCATTCTTGAGGGTCTTCCCCGTGACCCAATCAGCTCCCAGCAGGAACCATCCCCAATGCTGGAGATCACATTTCAACACGAGATTTGGAGGGACAAAACATCCAAACTGTATCGTCGTAGCTCTGGTCCCCCAAATCTCATATCCTTCTCACATTGCAAAACACAACCCTGCTTTCCCAACAGCCCCCCGAAAGCCTTAACTCATTCAGCATCAACTCCAAGTCCAAATCCTCATCTGAGACTCAAGGCAAGTTCATTCCTGACCTGTGAGCTGTAATAGCAAAAGCAAGTTATTTACTTCCCAGGTACGATGGCGGCACAGGCACTGGGTAAACATTCCCATTCCAAGGAGAAATTGGCCAAAAGAAAGGAGCAATAAACCCCACATGGGTCTGGAACCCAGCAGGGCAGACATGAAATCTTAAAGCTCCAGAACAATCCCTGACTGCACACCTCACATCCAGGGCACAGTGGTGCATGGGGTGGGCCTCCAAGGCCATGGGCATCCCCACCCTATAGCTTTGCTTGACACAGACCATGAGGCTGCACGGGTTGGAGTCTGGTGCCCGTAGCTTTTCCAGCTTGCCACCTGCCAGTGCCTCTGCCATTCTGGTGTCTGCAGGGCAGTAGCCCTGTTCCCACAGCTCCACTAGGCACTTCCCTGGTAGGGACTCTACGTGGGGTTGCCACTCCACACATCCCCTCTGCACTGCCCTAGCAGAGCCTTTCTGTGGGGCTCCACCCCTGTAGCACCCAGGCTTTCTCATGCGTCCTCTGAAATCTAGGCAGAGGCTGCCAAGCCTCAGCTCTTTCCCTCTATGTACCTTGCAAGCTTAACACTATGTGGAAGCTGCCAAACTTCTTACACTCTCCAGAGAGGCAGCCCAAGCTATACCTGGGGACCTCTGAGCCACAGCTAGAAGGAAAGCAGTGAGGATATAGGGAGCATCTGCCCAAGGTAGCAAAGGGCAGTGGTGGTCCACACCTGCCCCCAAAAACCATTCTTTCTTCCCAGACCTGTGATGGGAGGGCCTGTCCCAAAGCTTTCGACACCTTTTTCCCATTGTCTTCAGTATCAGCACTTGGCTCCCTTTTAGTCATGCAAATTTCTCTAGTATTGGTTTCTCTGCAGCCTGCCTGCATTCCTCTCCTGAAAAAGTGTTTTCCTTCTCTACCGCATGGCCAGGCCACAACTGTTTCAAACTTCTGTGCTTTGCTTTCTTTTTAATTATACTTTCCAACTCAGGGACATTCCTTTGTTCCTTCATCTGATTTAGACTGTTAGAAGCAGCCAGGCCACATCTTGAAAGCTTTTTTGCTTAGAGATTTCGTCCACCAGATACCCTAGTCATCAGTCTAAGTCTAACCTTCCACAGATCCCTAGGACAGGGACATAAGGCAGCCAAGCTCTTTGCTAGATCACAACAAGCACGAGCTTTGTTCTAGTTCTCAACAACGTCCTCATCTCCGTCTGAGGCTTCATCAGCCTGGCCTTCCTTCACGGTCCGTTTTTCCTATGGCACCTATGCATTTTGGTCACAGCCACTTTATCAGTCTCTAAAATGTTCTAAACTTTCCCTCATCTTCCTGTCTTCTTTTGAGCCCCCCAAACTCTTCCAACCGCTGCCTGTTACCCAGTTCCAAAGCCACTTCCACATTTTCAGGTATCTTTAGAGCAATGCCCCATTCTTCCGGACCAATTTTCTGTGTTAGTTCATTTTTGCATTGGTATAAAGAAATACATGAGGCTGGGCAATTGACAAAGAAGACATACAAGAGGCCAACAAACATATGAAAAAATGCTCATCGTCACTGGTCGTTAGAGAAATGTAGATTAAAACCACATTGAGATACAATCTCACGCCAGTTAGAATGGCGATCATTAAAAAATCTGGAGACAACAGATGCTGGAGAGGATGTGGAGAAAAAGGAACACTTTTACACTGTTGGTGGGAGTGTAAATTAGTTCAAGCATTGTGGAAGACAGTGTGGCGATTCCTCAAGGACCTAGAAATAGAAATTCCACTTGACCTTCCAATTGCCCAGCAATCCCATTACTGGGTATATATCCAAAGGATTATAAATCGTTCTACTATAAGGACACATGCACACGAATGTTCATTGCAGCACAGTTTACAATAGCAAATATCTGGAACCAACCCAAATGCCCATAGATGATAGACTGGACAGGGAAAATGTGGCACATATACACCATGGAATACTATGCAGCCATAAAAAAGGATGAGTTCGTGTCCTTTGTAGGGACATGAATGAATCTGGAAACCATCATTCTCAGAAAACTGACACAAGAACCGAAAATCAGACACCGCATGTTCTCACTCATGTGGGTGTTGAGAACAATGAGAACACAGGGACACAGGGAGGGGAGCATCACACACTGGGGTCTGTTGGGGGTTCCAAGGGAGGAACAGCAAGGGCATGGGGAGGTCGGGGAGGGATAATATGGGGAGAAATGCCAGATATAGGTGACAGAGGGATGGAGGCAGCAAACCACATTGCCACGTATGTACCTATGCAACAATCCTGCATGAGCTGCGCATGTACCCCAGAACCTAAAGCACAATAAAAAATATATTTTAAAAAAATAAAAAATAAAGAAAAAAAGAGGTTTATTTGGCTTGCAGTTCTGCAGGCTGTACAAGCATGGTACCAGCAACTGCTCAGCTTCTGGGGAGGTCTCCAGGAGCTCTGACTCTGCAGAAGGTGAAGGAGGAGCAGGCACAATACCTGACAAGAAGCTGAACAGGAGAGAGGGAAGGACACATGGCGAGAAGGGAGTAAGAGAGAGGAGGAGGGTCCCAGTGTCTTTAGCAACCAGGTTTGATGTGAACTCACTATCGGGAGGAGGGCACCAAGTCATTCACAAGGGAACTGCCCCCGTGACCCAAAATCCCACTACCCCCATTTCCAGTACTGGGGATCACATTTCAACATGAGATTTGGAGGGAACAAACATTGAAGCCATATCAGAGGGTTAAGAAACTTACCCAGAGAGATCGATCCAAGATGGCCAACCACTAACAGCTCAGGATTGTAGCTCCCAGTGAAAGCTCAGAGAACGAGACGACGCCACATCATTAAACGAATTTTCGTCACTCACCGATCAGCCGATTCCCAGTGGAGGAGCCCCACGGGTCGCCAGCGCGACTCTTGTGGCCGCCGCAGCAGTTTTGCCGGCGTCTCGGCGCAGCAGCTCTTCACGCAGAGCCAACGGGACCGCTTCCCCTACTGACCGGAGTTTGGAGCTCCGGGAAGTCAGAGCCGCTTGTTGCGGACTCAAGAGGGAAGCCAGACCAGAGACTCCCGGGCAGAAGAGCACCATCAGTCTTACCGCTGCTATTTAGGCTGCCACAGTGGGTTGCTCGGATCCCAGCACTGGGAATCAATAAGTCGGACGTCGACTCAGAAAACTAATTAGAAAGGCGGTTCATCTACAATGAAGGGGAAAAAACAGCCTAAGAAGGCCGAGTATACTCAGAATCAGAACCCATCAGCAACGGAACAAGCCCTGATGGAAAAGGACTCATCAGCAACCGAACAAGCCCTGATGGAAAAGGACTCATCAGTAACGGAACAAGCCCTGATGGAAAAGGACTGTGTTCCATTATCTGAAGTAGGCTTTAAAAGGTGGATGATAAGAAACTTCTGGGAGTTAAAGGAACTTGTTCTAACCCAATGTAAAGAAACTAAGAACTTGGAAAAAAGGTTCGATGAAATGTTGAAAAGAATAGACAATATAGAGAGGAATACAAATGAACTTATGGAGTTGAAAAATACAACACGAGAACTTGGTGAAATATGTACAAGCTTAAACAGCCGAATGGATCAAGCAGAAGAAAGGGTATCAGAGGTCGAAGACCAACTTAATGAAACAAAACGACAAGACAAGAATAGAGAAAAAAGGATAAAAAGGAATGAGCAAAGTCTCCAAGCAATATGGGACTATGTGAAAAGACCTAATATACGCTTGATTGGTGTACCTGAATGTGACAGAGAAAATGAAGTCAAGCTGGAAAATACTCTCCAGGACATTATCCAGGAAAATTTTCCTAATTTAGCAAAGCAGGACACTATTCAACCCCAGGCAATACAGAGAACACCACAAAGATATTCCTCAAGAAGACCAACCCCAAGGCACATAATCATTAGATTCACCAAGATCGAAACGAAGGAGAAAATATTAAGGGCAGCCAGAGAGAAAGATCAAGTCACCCATAAAGGTAAGCCTATTAGGCTTACAGCAGATCTCTCAACGGAAACCCTACAAGCTAGAAGAGAGTGGGGGCCAATATTCAATATACTTAATCAACAGAACTTTCAGCCCAGAATTTCATATCCTGCCAATTTAAGCTTTACATTTGAAGGAAACATAAAATCTTTTAGGAACAAGCAAGTACTCAGAGATTTTGTTACCACCAGGCCTGCTTTACAAGAACTTCTAAAAGAAGCATTATACACAGAAAGGAACAACCAGTATGACCCTTTCTAAAAATACACCAAAAAGTAAAGAGCATTAACATAAAGAAGAATTTTTATAAACGAAAGGACAAAATAGCCAGTTAATAACAAATGGCAGCAACCCTAAATTTAAATCGACCAAATCTCCCAATCAAAAGATACAGACAAAATCTAACGGTATATCTAAAGATATACATAGACTCAAAATAAAGAGTTGGAAAAAAAAACAAAAACAAAAACGTACCAACCAAATGGAGAGCAAAAATAAATAAATAAGAAGCAGGAGTTGCAATTTTCACATTTGACAAAATAGATTTCAAAGCTACAAGGATACAAGGGTAAAAGGAATAATGTAATAATAAAAGATCTTAACACCCAGATACATAAGACCCATAATGAGATTTAGATTCAACGAGACAACAAATTGATAACGATACCCAGGACTGGAACTAAGATCTAGAACAAATAAACTCAATAGAGCTCTCCATTTTAAACACACAAAATATACATTATCCACAAAATCTAACGATATATCTGAAGATATACAAAGACTCAAAACAAGGGGATGGAAAAAAACTCACCAACCAAATGGAGAGCAAAAATAAATAAATAAAAAGCAGGAGTTGCAATTCTCACACTTAATAAAATAGATTTCAAAGCTACAAGGATGCAAGGGTAAAAGGATTAATGTAACAATAAGAGATCTTAACACCCAGATACATAAGACACATAATGAGATTTAGATTCAACGAGACAACAAATTGATAACGATATCCAGGACTTGAACTCAGAGCCAGAACAAATAAACACAATAGAGGTCTCCATTTTAAACACATAAAATATGCATTAACCACTTTAAACACTCAAAATATTGATCGGCCATTATTGAAACCCATTTTAGGAATGAAGTAATATTCCTTTTTCCCTCTTTTTCTTTTTTTCCCCTTAAAAAAAAAAAAAAAAAAAAAAGGAAGAAACCCAACACTCAGAAAAAAAGAAAAAAAAAAAAAAAAAAAGAAACTTACCCAAGGTCAGGCAGCTAACAAATGTCAGAGAGTATGTATTAATTAGTCTGTTTTCACACTGCTGATAACAACACACCCCAGACTGGGAATAAAAGAGGTTTACTTGCACTTACAGTTCCACGTGGCTGGGGGGGGCCTCAGAGTCATGGCAGGAGGTGAAAGGCAATTCTTACATGATGTGGAAAGAGAAAATCAGGAAGAAGCAAATGGGAAAACCCCTGAGCAACCCATCAGATCTCATGAGACTTATTCACTCTCAGGAGAATAGCACAGGAAAGATACGTCCCCATGATTCAATTACCTCCCCCTGGGTCCCTCCCACAACATGTGGGAATGCTGGGAGATGTAATGCAAATTGAAATTTGGGTGGGGACACAGCCAAACCATATCATTGCACCCCTGGCCTCTCCAAATCTCATGTTCTCACATTTTAAAACCAATCGTGCCTTCCCAACAGTCCCCCCAAAGTCTTAAGTCACTTCAGCATTAACCCAAAAGTCCACCGTCCAACATCTCCTCTGAGACAAGGCAAGTCCTTTCTACCTATGAGCCTGTAAAGTCAAAAGCAAGCTAGTTACTTCCTAGATACAATGGGGGTACAGGTGTTGTGTAAATGCACCTGTTCCAAATAAGAGCAACTAGCCAAAACAAAGGGGCCACAGGCCCCACGAAGCCCCAGATCCAGTGGGACTTTTTAAACTTTAAAGCTCCAAAATGATCTCCTATGACTCCAGATCTCATATCCAGGTCACGCTGATGTAAGGGGTGAGTTCCCATGGTCTTGAGCAGCTCTGCCCCTGTGGCTTTGCAGGGTACAGCCTCCCTCCTGGCTGTTTTCGTGGACTGGTGGTAAGTGTCTGTGGCTTTTCCAGGTGTACAGTGCAAGTCATCAGTGGGGCTATCACTCTGGGGTCTGGAGGACGTGGCCCTCTTCTCAAGCTCCACTAGGCAGTGCCTTGGTCAGGACTCTCTAGAGGTTCCCACGCCACATGTTCCTTTCACACTGCCCTAGGAGCGGTTCTCCATGAGGACCCCCCTCCCACAAAACATTTTTGCCTGGGCATCCGGGCATTTCCACACATCTGAAATCTAAGCAGAGGTTCCCAAACCTCAATTCCTGACTTCTGTACACCTGCAGGCTCAACGCCATGGGGAAACTGCCCAGGCTTGGGGCTGCCACCCTCTGAAGACACAGCCCGAGCTATACGTTGGTTCCTTTCAGCCACAACTGGGGTGGCTGGGACACAGGACACCAAGTTCCTAGGCTGCACATAGCACAGGGACCCTGGGCCTGGCTGATGAAAACACTTTTTTCTCCTGGGCCTCCAGGCCTGTGATGGGAGGGGCTGCCATGAAGGTCTCTGACATGGGCTGGAGACATTTTCCCCATGGTCTTGGGGTTTAACATTAGGCTCCTTGCTGCTTATGCAAATTTCTGCAGCAATCTTGAGTTTCACCCCCCAAAATGGGTTTTACTTTCCTGTCACACAGGCTACAAATTTTCCAAATCTTTATGTTGTTGCCTCTCTAAATCTTATGGCTTTAACAGTACCCAAGTCACCTCCTGAATGGTTTGCTGCTTAGAAATTTCTTCCATCAGATACTCGAAATCATCCCTCTCAAAGTTCAAAGTTTCACGAATCTCTAGGGCAGGGGCAAAATGTCTTTGCTAAAACATGACAAGAGTCACTTTTGCTCCAGTTCCCATCAAGTTCCTCATCTCCATCTGAGACCACCTCAGCCTGGACCTTATTGTCCATATCACTGCCAGCATTTGGGGGAAAGCCACTGGACGAGTCTCTAGGAAGTTCCAAACTTTCCCTCATTTTTCTGCCTTCTTCTGAGCCCTGCACACTGTTCCCACCTCTGCCTCTTACCCCATTCCAAAGTCGCTTCCACATTTTCCAGAATCTGTTCAGCAGCGCCCCACTCTGCTGGTACCAATGTACTGTATTAGCCTGTTTACACGTTGCTGATAAAGACATATCTGAGACTGGGGGAAAAAAAAGAGGTTTGATTGGACCTACAGTTCCACATGGCTGGGGAGGCCTCAGAGTCATGGTGGGAGGTGAGAAAAAATGAGGAACAAGCAAAATCGAAAACCCCCGATAAACCCATCAGATCCTGTGAGACTTACTATCAAAAGAATAGCATGGGAAAGATCGACCCCCATGATTCAATTATCTCCCCGTGGGTCCCTCCCACAACACATGGGAATTCTGGGAGATACAATTCAAGTGCAGATTTGGGTGGGGACACAGCCAATCCATATCAGAGTGGGTGTAAGCTGGAGGACCTGGACCCAGAGTCTCTGCTTTTGACTGACGTCCTTCTGCTGCCTTTGCTGAAAATGGGAAGCAGCACCTCTCTCTTTTAGGAAGAAAGTTTGTACCTGGACTTCAGTAAGACATACTCAGAGAGCCCATGAAATAGTCCAGCTGGCTGTGCCGTCAGCATCCTCTGGTGTCTGGTGACAGCAGAGCTTATTGTCCTCAGAGCAGCAGGAGTGACCCACACAGGAATAAAGCAACCAACTGAGCCCACAGCTCCCTCCTAGGCCCCTCTGTGGCCCCTCGTAGGACATGGCTCTCATGGCCTCTGTGATCTGAAAATTCCAGAGAAAAGCAGCGTCATCTTAGACAGGGAACTGGTATGAGAACTAGGAGGGGGCCCTGCACCCCTGCAGCAGAGGACAAGCCGGAAGCAAGGGGACAGGCCAGAAGCAGGGGACAAGCCGGAATCAAGGGACAGGCTGGAAGCAGGGGAGAGGCCGGAAACAGGGGACAGGCTGGAAGCAGGTGACAGAATGGAAACAGGGGACAGGCCAGAAGCAGGGGACAGGCTGGAAGCAGGGGACAGGCCAGAAGGAGGGGAGAGGCCAGAAGCAGGGGACATGCCGGAAGCAGGGGAGAGGCCAGAAGCAGGGGAGAGGCTGGAAGCAGGGGACAGGCCGGAAGCAGGGGAGAGGCCGGAAGCAGGGGAGAGGCTGGAAGCAGGTCCTGTTGCCCACAGAGCAGAGCCGGGAGTGATAGGCTCACGAAGCCAGGGTCAGAACATCTGACCTGAGGCTTTCGGTGACATGAAGTTGTGCAGCAGGAGTTGGGGTGTATACCACTCTATCTGAAGAAGTCAGGACATTCAGTCATCATAAAAGACCAGTCCAAGCATTATCCAAATACAAATATCTGATTCTAAGCAATAAATCAGCAGATACTAAGAAATTCTAAGCTTATTCAGCAGATACTGTGAGCAACGTGGCAGGTTAAATACACTAAGCCCTAAGAGATGCAGGGGGGTGACCCGGAGAAGCCAAGGCAGGCAGGGGTGAGGGGCTCCACGCAGCAGGGACACATGAGTAACTCTCCCACCAGAGACGGCGTGAAGGACCCTCGCTTTCAACTTCCTTACACACAAGGGGCTACACGGATATTGTTGACGCCACAGAAAGTAGATGACAGGTCCAGGTCTTGAGAGATAAATTGGGGGCAGTTGTCACTGGTGACCCCTGGGACAGCTCCCATCTGGCGATAAATGCTCTCTGCAACTCAGAAGGTGATCGTCCTGACAAGGATGACCTCAGGGCATCCAGACTGGAAGCCATAAATCACAGGCAGGTAACAGCACCCAGAGGGAGCTGACTGGGCTCCCCAAGGTCTGATCTGCAGGCTGAGTCAGAGCAGCCTCCACTGATGCTGAGTGGAGCGGCCACTCCGGCCTGCGAACATGAGCTTCCTGCTTGGGGGCTGATGTTCCTGAACGGCGGAGAGCAGCGTGGCTACCTTGACTTAGGGGTTTGGTTGTTTCGCCATCATGCTGCTGACCTGAGGAGGTAACTGTCACCCTTCTCCCAGCATCCTCACGGGTCCTCCACGGTTCCTCACGCAAGGCCAGAGCCAGGGGAGCCTGCAAGGGATGGAGGGCCCCCCTTTGCTGTTTTCTGAGGGTCTCTCACAGTTTCTGCTCGGATGTTTCTGCAGGAAAGCATCGGCGCTGGCAGGAGTGGCCGGCAGGCTGACACATCACGGGGAGCAACGAGAACATCTGGGAAGAACGTCCGTAAAACGAAGATGGTCAGTGAGTGGAACAGGGTCATGGGACCCCTTTGCCGAGAAAGTTTCTTAGTGGAAATAGTCAAGACGCCGAACATTCGATACGATCTTGAGGGAGTTTTGCTGAAGGCCTTTCTGCATCTATTGAGATAACCGTGTGGTTTTTGTCACTGGTTCTGTTTATGCGATGGACTATGTTTGTTGATGTGTGTATGTTGAGCCAGCCTTGCACCCCAGGGATGAAGCCGACTTGGTCATGGTGGATGAGCTTTCTGATGTGCTGCTGGATTCAGTTTGCCAGTATTTTATGAGGATTTTCACATTGATGTTCATCAGGGATATTGGCCTGAAATTTTCTTTTTTTGTTGTGTCTGCCAGGTTTTGGTATCAGAATGATGCTGGCCTCGTAAAATGAGTTAGGGAGGAGTCCCTCTTTTTCTATTGTTCGGAATAGTTTCCGATGGAGTGGTACCAGCTCCACTTTGCCCCTCTGGTAGAATTGGGCTGTGAATCTGTCTGGCCCTGGGCTCTTTCTGCTTGGTAGGCTGTTACTGCCTCAGTTTCAGAACTTGCTATTGGTCTATTCAGCATTCAGTGTTCTCCTGGCTTAGTCTTGGGAGGGCGTAGAAGTCCAGGAATGTAACCATGTCTTCTAGATTTTCCAGTTTACTTGTATGGAGGTGTTTATAGTAGTCTCCAACGGTAGTTTGTATTTTTGTGGGATCAGTGGTGATACCCCCTTTCTCATTTTTTATTTTGTCTGTTTGATTCTTCTCTCTTTTCTTCTCTATTAGTCTGACTAGTGGTCTATCTATTTTGTTAATCTTTTCAAAAAGCCACTGCCTGGGTTCACCGATATTTTTTGAAGGGTTTTTCGTGTCTCTCTCTCCCTCCGTTCTGCCCTGGTCTTAGTTATTTCTTGTCTTCTGCTAGCATTTGAACGTGTTTGCTCTCGCTTCTCTAGTTCTGTTAATTAAGGTATTAGGATGTCAATTTTAGATCTTTCCCGCTTTCCCTTTGGGCATTTAGTGCTATGAATTTCCCTCTAAACACTCCTGTAAAGCTGAGTCCCAGAGATTCTGGTACATTGCGTCTTTTTTCTCATTGGTTTCAAATAACTTATTTATTTCTGGCTTTATTTCGTTATTTCCCCCGGAGTGAGTCAGGAGCAGGTTGTTCAGTTCCCATGTAGCTGTGTGATTTTGAATGAGTTTCCTAATCCTGAGCTCTCATTTGGTTGCACCGTGGTCTGAGACTGTTTGTTCTGATTTCTGTTCTTTTGCATTTGCTGAGGAGTGTTTTACTCCAGTCATGTGGTCAATTTTAGAGTAAGCGCCATGTCGTTCTGAGAAGAACATATATTCTGTGGATTTGGGGTAGAGGGTTCTGTAGATGCCTGTTAGGTCTTCTTTGTCCAGAGCTGAGTTCAAGTCCTGGATATCCGGTTCATTTTCTGTCTCATTGATCTGTCTAATATTGACAGTGGGGTGTTACAATCCCCAACGACGATTGTGTGGGAGTCTAAGCCTCTTTGTAGGTCTCTAAGAACTTGCTTTATGAATCTGGGTGCTCCTGTATTGGGTGCATATAGTTAGGATCGCTTGCTCTTCTTGTTGCGTTAATCCCTTTATCATTATTTAATGCCCTTTGTTGTCTTTTTTGATCTTCATTGGTTTAAAGTTTGTTTTATCAGAAAAGACTAGTATTGCAACCTCTCCTTTTTTTTTTTATTTTTGCTTTCCATTTGCTTGGTAAATCTTCCCCCACCCCTTTATTTTGAGCCTATGTGTGTCTTTGCACATGAGACGGGTATCTTGAATACATCACGCCAATGGGTAATGACTGTTTATCTGCCAGTCTGTGTCTTTTAACTGGGGTACCAAAACAGGTATATAGACCAATGAAACAGAAGAAAGGCCTCAGAAATAACACCACACATCTACAACCACCTGATATTTTATAAACCTGACAAAAACAAGTAATGGGGAAAGGATTCCCTATTTAATAAACGGTGCTGGGAAAACTAGTTGGCCATATGTTGAAAACTGACACTGGACCCCTTTCTTACACCTTATACAAAAATTAACTCAAGGTGGATTAAAGATGTAAATGTGAGACCTGAAAGCATAAAACGCTAGAGGGAAACCTGGGCAACACCATTCGGGACACAGGTGTGGGCAAAGACTTCATGACTAAAACACCAAAGCAACGGCAGAAAAGCCAACATTGACAAAAGGGATCTAAATAAACTAAAGGGCTTCTGCACAGCAAAAGAAACTGTCATCAGAGTGAACAGGCAACCTGCAGAATGGGAGGAACTTTTTGCAATCTACCTATCTGACAAAGGGCTAATATCCAGAATCTACAAGGAACTCAAACAAATTTACAAGAAAAAAAAACCTCCATCAAAAAGTAGGCAAAGGAAATGAACAGACACTTTTCAAAAAAAGACATTTATGTGGCCAAGAAACATATGAAAAAAAAGCTCATCATCACTGCTCATTAGAGAAATGCAAATCAAAACCACAATGAGATACCATCTCACGCCAGTTAGAATGGCGGTCATTAAAAAGTCAGGAAACAGTAGATGCTGGAGAGGATGTGGAGAAATAGGAACACTTGTACATGGTTGGTGGGAGTGTAAATTAGTTCAACCATTGTGGAAGACAGTGTGGCGATTCCTCAAGGATCTAGATCTACAAAGACCATTTGACCCAGCAATCCCATTACTGGTATATACCCAAAGGATTATAAATTATTCTGCTATAAAGACACATGCACACATGTGTTTATTGTGGCACTGTTCACAATAGCAAAGACTTGGAACCAACCCAGATGCCCATCAATGATAGACTGGATAGAGAAAATGTGGCATATATACACCATGGAATACTATGCAGCCACAAAAAAGAATGAGTTCATGTCCTTTGCTGGGACATGGACGAAGCTGGAAACCATCATTCTCAGCAAACTAACTCAGGAACAGAAAATCAAACAGTGCATGTTCTCACTCATAAGTAGGAATTGAACAATAAGAACATATGAGCACAGGGAAGGGAACATCACACACCGGGGCCTATCGGGGGTGGGGGGCTAGGGGAGGGATAGCATTAGGAGAAATACCTAATGTAGATGATGGGTTGGTGGGTGCAGCAAACCACCACGGCACATGTATACCTGTATAATAAACCTGCACGTTCTGCACATGTATCCCAGAACTTAAAGTATAATAAAAAAGGAAAATAAAAATAAAATAAGATCTTGAGGGAGGACAAAATACATAAATAAAACCCTTGTCTGAAGTAAACGTTCCTGATGACCTCCTCCGACCCTGTCATAAACGCCCTTCCCCTGTAGTTAATGTTTCCCGTTTCTCCGCTGGGAGTGGGAGGAGCGAAGCCGGGAATGTCTCCAGAGGTGCTGAGAGCGTCTGGGAAGTGAGCAGGGCAGGAAATGGGATTGTGTGTCCTGTTGGGTTGGCTTAGTGGATAGAAGGTGCAAGAAGGAAAGACGTAAGAGTTCAAAGCATGAGGTCAGTATCCACCTGGCATGACTGTGAAACCACCCGGGCTTGTGAGGTGTCATCAGAGCCCACAGACACTTGCCCCCCCTCCCAGTTTCCCCAGTGGTAGCATCTTGTGCAGCTGTGGTGGGCACCGTTTCTGAAGCAGTGGAACCATTTTATATGCCAACCAGCAACGGATGGGAGTTGCCATTGCTCTGTCTTACTGCACCTGACCCTCTCGGTCACTTTCATGGTTCGATCTTTGCATGTGTGTCTGCTGGCCATTCAAGCACATTCTTTCACAAAAGACTGGGAAATATTTTACTCACTTCAGAGTCTCATTCTACTTCGTTTTTTGTCATCTCAGTGAGTGGCAGCGATTTCTAGCGGATTTCATTGTGGTCAGGGAACGCACATGTTCCGATGGATTTAATCACGTTTGCTGAGACTTGTGTGGTCCGCCATATGGTCCCTCTTGGTGAGTATTCCAACTTAACAAGAGCAGGGATTCTACGGCCATCAGGAGAAACAGCCTGGGCTGCTAATTAAATCAAGTTGGGTCATAGTGTTGTTCACGTGTTCCGTATTCTCACGGATTCTCTGTGTACCAATTGAAATGTTAAACTACCCGAGCGTAACTGCGGACCTGCCTATCTCACCTTAACTCGGTCACTTTGGCGCCATGCGTTCACGGCTTTGTTCTTAGATGTGTGCATTGAGGATTCAAAGTGGCTTGGCTGTGTCCCCACCCGAATCTCATCTTGAATTTGTGTAGCACCTGTAACTCCCTCATGTTGTGGGAGAGACCCAGTGGGAGATGATGGAATCACGGGGGAGGTTTCCCCCAGTCTGTTCTCGTGGTAGTGAACAGGTCTCAGGAGACCCGATGGTTTCATTGGGAAACCCTCTCATTCAGCTCTCATTCTCACTCCTCTTGCCACCATGTGAGATGTGCCTTTCGCCATCTGCCATAATTGTGAGGGCTCCCCAGCCACTTTGAACATCAAGGCATTAAATTCTTTCTGCTATAAATTCCCCAGGCTCGGGCACGTCTTTATCTGCAGCAGGAAAACAGCCTAATACGCACTGTTTCCTGCATGAACCACGGCAGGCCCCTGCTTATCTTCCCAAATGGTGGGAAGGTCCCTGAGGGGAGGGACTGGCCATGGCTTTTGGTTCTGAGGACACTGCTGAGGCGGTCACAGACCCTGGAGGCTCAATGAGCACTCAGGAGATGCTTCATCCATGTTTGAAATGCATCATTAGCTTCTCATTTATTTCACACTAAAATACTTGAATGTTTCTGATCAAAATCCCTGCCAGGGACTCTCCATCCTAACAACTGGTTGAGAAAATGACTTTGTCTTCCATTAGATGAATAAAACAATCAGTAATACAATGTTACAAGTTAGACATTTAACAACAAAAGTATTCACTTTAACTCAGACTAGAAAAATGGAGGATTGCATGTCAAGAGAATCAGGAAAGGCAAACTAGAAGTGGACACTCACTCCCTCCCACCTATACCCAGCCTCAGACCCAGGCAGTGCTTCCAGCCCTGGCAAAGCTGGCCTGTGCCACGCGATAAGCGTGTAACCCCCACCCAGAGCACCCTCCCTCCTGGGGACAGACAGGTGATGGCGGGAAGGGCAGGGTCCGTCCTGCTCCTGATCACGTAGTGCAGGGCTGTGCAGTGGCCAGCAGGGAAAAAGAGGCAGAGCCGTGGCAGGGTGTCAGCCTTGGAATCTATGTTTTTAACAAACAAATCGGGTGCTCTGACGCTACAGGGTCCAAGACAGGTGGTCAGCGGCCTCACTCTAAGAAACCTTGGTCCAGGCACTGAGTTTGCCTAGTGTGGGATTTAAAACAAAAATTATTCCCAAAAGAAAGAATGCAGAGGTAAGCAAAAGATGCTATATTTACTTCAGTGAGTGTATTCGCATAATTTTTAGAAGTAATAAGGGTGGGGCAAGCTACTGGACCCAAGGAAATAAATGTATTAAACTAAACATTGCACATAGGAGATTTTTCGTTTTTAAAAAAGAAAAAATGATAATAAAGAATAACACATTCAGATGGGAGAGATGTTCACTTGGAGGAAACACTTAGAAAACGAATCCTTCTGAAATCGCTGTGACCTGTGAGTCTGGATCCGCTGCCTTCACACATCGTCTGCTTCGGGTCTTGTCAATGCCCCTTGTTAACGCCTCTCCCTGCAGGCGGGCACACCCAGACGCAGAGGGACGGTGTTTCCACGTGGGAGCAGCGCACGTGCTGCCCGGAGACAGTGAAGATAAGAGGACATGCGTGTGGAATGCGGCCACACCACCCGCTCTGAGCTCCACAATTTGCCAGAGCACGATGCTGTTCTTTCTGAAAATTATTGTAAAGAGTGCTTCCACTTAGATCAAACAGCACGCCAGCAGGAGCCGGGAGAGCAGCACACCCTCAGGCCTCAGTGCCCACGACAGCGCTGGGTGCAGCTTTTTAGTTTCAGGAGGTGAGATATAAAAACAAACCTCATGGGCAAAGCAGAGGGAAACAGGGTAAGACCTGGAGCCCCAGCCCCACGAGCCCGCAGGAGGTGAGTGAGGTCAGCCTCTGCTCGGTCCACAGCAGCCTCTTTCCAGAGAGCCGTGGGTATCTGCAGGGGCAGAGAGTGATGTGGCCAGGGGCTGTGCCAGGGGAAACGGCATTGAAATGAGTCATAATAGTTAAAAAAAAACTACTTTCCTTTACAGAAAACAGAATGCAACTTGAGGCAAACCAGTCCATACACAGGCTCTCAAAAGTGATTCCAGATTTCTTACCTGTGTGTGTGTGTTCATGTTAAGACTTTACCATTTACCAGGAATCAAAACACAAATGAGCTGAGGGGATAGAAAGAAATAGTCAAAAAGGGTTTCAGTGGAATTTGGATTAGGACGGGTGTGTTTGACTGCAGGTCCTGTGCTGAAGTGGCGTCAGATCACAATACCTGGATATAGACAGACAGGCAGTAGACAATCTAGGTGGCTGCCTAAAAACACTGATTATCTAAGCTTGTCCCCCTGCCTCACTGAAGCCACATCGCCAGGTTGAGTTTTCACTCTTGCCTCATCGGCCCTCCAGAAACCGTGTTAGGCAGGTCCTGACGGCATTCACGTTTAATCCTCCGAGCCCTTGAGGCTCTCCCCTCCCACTTCAGGCTGCCCAGGGTCACAGAGCCCGTGACTCCAGCACTGGTCACTCATCTTTCAGCCAGCACTAGGGCTGCCAGCGCTTCCTCTCCCCCTCAGCCGCTCGGCCCGGAACAGATGCGGCGCTGTCCCTGCGGCTTTCTGGGGCTCAGTGAAGCGGTATTTGCAGATTCACTTATGCATTTTTAATTCTGCAAATATTTGCCACTGCTGCCTGACCTGGAGCCCGTGTGTCCGGATCTTTTGATCACAAGCTGCCTGTCTGTGGCTCAGACCCCTGGTGAGTGGCACTGCAGGGAGGCCGATCACCCTGAGGGGCCGCTGGGGAAGGCTTTGCGCAGGCCATAGGGTCTGAGCAATATATTAAGATCTAGTTACAGATTCCCAGCTAGAGAATCCATGAAACACGGAGGCTGTGGGGGGCCGAGTTAGGACCCTGGATTCCACATTCTGCCCCCCAGAACGGGCAGCCGCTGCCTTCTGTGGAAAAGGGGCTTTGCGGATGTGATGGAGCTGAGGTTCCCGAAAAGGGTGACTTTCTCGGTGATCCTGGTGGGCCAATGAAATCACAGGGTGCTGCTGAGAGGGAGGCGGGACAGCAGAGAGAAGGTGGTGTGGCCGCAGAGGCAGCGGTGAAGGAAGGGTCCGCCAGCCCAGGCATCCAGGAGCCACTGGAAGCAGGAAAGGCAGAGACACAGGATCTCCCCACACCTAGCCCTGCAGGGACCCTGACTTCAGCCCAGGGCCACTGATTTGGGGTGTGGCCTCCAGAACCGTGACAGAACAGATCTCTTGTTTTAACCCAACAAACGCATGTTACCTGTTATGACAGCCACACAGCAGAGGTGAGGAAGCCGGAGAAGGGACTGAAGATGGGGTGTGGCTGGGACCATCCTGCTGGGCTAGGGCCAGTCCTGGGAAGAGACTGGACAGCTCTCCCTCAGACACAGGGACAGAGGAACCCGGGAGCCAGCGGAGGAGGGGAGGAAATGTGGTGGGGGGACCTCCAACATCCTAGAAATGCAGGGTTACCAAAGCAGAAACTGGCCTGCCAGGGGGACGCAGACCTCTTCCATTCAGGAAGAGGAACCTCATGGAGATTCACACAACTACCCACAGATGTGCAGGAGGCCCGTGCTCCCGTTTCCTTTCATTTTCTCCTCTCGGTGAAGGAGCAGAAGATCAAAGGGAAGCATGGAGAGAAAGAGCATGAAGTGACACCTCTGGCTATTTGGAGGGAAATCAGATGGGGAAAAAGCCTACAAGCCTCGGCTTTACAGTCTCACACCCGGCCCTGCTCCAGGCTCGTCCCCTGCTGCAGGGGTGTAACCGCCCCCACCCCATTGGTTCTCACACATCCCCTGCTTCGGGCTTGTCCTCTGCTGCAGGGGTGCAAGCTCCCCCGCCCCCCAGTTCTCATACGCATCCCCTGCTCCGGGCTCGTCCCCTGCTGCAGGCTGCAGAGTCCCCTCCTAGTTCTCATACCAGTTCCCTGTCTAAGATGATGCTGCTTTTCTCTGGAATTTTCAGATCACAGAGGCCATGAGAGCCATGTCCTAGGAGGGGGCACAGAGGGGCCTAGGAGGGAGCTGTGGGCTCAGTTGGTTGCTTTATTCCTGTGTGGGTCACTCCTGCTGCTCTGAGGACAATAAGCTCTGCTTTCACCAGACACCAGAGGATGCTGACGGCACAGCCGGCTGGACTATTTCATGGACTCTCTGAGTATGTCTTACTGAAGTCCAGGTACAAACCTTCCTCCAGAAATAGAGAGAGATGCTGTTTCCCAGTTTCAGCAAAGGCAGCAGAAGGACCCCGGTCAAAAGCAGAGACTCTGGGTCCAGGCCCTCAGCTCACACCCACCTGTGCTATTCTTGTGGTAGTGAATGAGTCTCACAAGATCCGATGCGTTTATCACGGGTTTCTGCTTTTGCTTCTTCCTCGTTTTCTCTTGCTGTCACCATGTGAGAAGTGCCTTTTGCCTCCCGCCGTGACTCTGAGGCCTCCCAGCCATGTGGAACTGTAGGTCCAATCAAACCTCTTCCCCCCCAACCCCCAGTCTCAGATATGTCTTTATCAGCAACGTGTAAACAGACTAATACAGTACATTGGTACCAGCAGAGTGGGGCGCTGCTGAACAGATACCTGAAAATGTGGCAGCGACTTTGGAACTGGGTCACAGGCAGAGGTTGGAACAGTGTGGAGGGCTCGGATGAAGACAGGAAAATGTGGGAAAGCTTGAAACTTCCTGGAGACTCGTCCAATGGCTTTTCCCCCAAATGCTGGCAGTGATATGGATGATAAGATCCAGGCCAGGTGGTCTCAGATGGAGATGAGGAACTTGATGGGAACGGGAGCAAAAGTGACTCTTGCTATGTTTTTCAAAGAGACTGGTGGCATTTTGCCCCTGCCCTAGAGATCTGTGGAACTCTGAACTTGAGGGAGAGGATTTAGGGTGTCTGGCAGAAGAAATTTCTAAGCAGCAGATTATTCAAGAGGTGACTTGGGTGCTGATAAAGGGATTCGGGTTTATAAGGGAAGCAGAGCATGAGTTTGGAAAATTTGCAGCCTGACTATGCGATAGAAAAGAAAACCCCATTTTCTGGAAAGAAATTCAAGATGGCTGCAGAAATTTGCATAAGTAGCAAGGAGCCTAATAATTAGCTATGAGTCTACCTTGAAATCTCATAGTTACACTCAGGCTATTAGACTACTTTGGAGTCTCAGAGTCTAGCTATGGGAGTACCTTGCAGTTCCACAGTTAGATTCTAGCTGTTAGACTTTGGGTGGCAACATTCGCTAAGGTTTCCCAGTCACATGCGTGGGTACTGGGACCTTGTTAGCCTATCTGCAGAGCTTTAGCATGAGCTGGAGGCAGGGCTGAGGCTGGTGAAGCCCCAGTTGAAGAAGCCGGTGGCCAGCAAGGAGGCCGTCTTCACATACACACTGCATCCTGTTCCCAAATGCACGCTGCATTTAGTGCCTGATTTTCTTCCTACATCCATTGAGGCATGCACCCTCGGTTTACCTCACCGCCATTCCCAGTTCTCTCTTATCCCTTCCATGCCTCAAATTAAAGAGAAATCTTTAAAGGCAAGTACTCTGTTTTCCAGGCTTTCTTTTAGCTACGATTCTCCATGAGAGAAGTTCTAGCCAATTTATGGAAGAGGAAATCTGTTGGGGTTTCCAGGAACCCCATTATTTCCTAGACAAGAGACGAGCACATGCTTGCTGGCACATCTCTACCCCTCCCTCTTCCTTGAGCACAGGTGTGCAGTCTGCAACCCTGACTCCCGTCTAGTGAGCACGGGTCAGCCGGCACGAGCAGAAAACCCACTGGGGCATCAGTGGGTGGCTCAGCTGACACCAGTGGCTGCCACTCACTCCAGTCCATCCTTATGCGAGTGAGAGAAAGCCCTGTTTTAAACCACTGTAAAGACATTTCCTAGCTTTCAAAAAGTAAGATTATAAGGCAATGCATGTATTACTTTGCAATAAACGATTGCCAAATCACTTCCCAGCTGGTAGCTAATTACAGGGGTAACAAAGACCTCAAATGAGATCCTTCCAGCCTAGGAGGCAGCCCACAGAATTGTAAGCAATGGTAATAACTTACTACATCAGGTAACTACGTTTTGAGATGATTTGTTACAATGTAATACATGGCTGAAACAGTTCTCCTAAGTCCTGGGGCAATTTCTTACCTTCTGGCAAAGCAGGACGCCCTGGGCTTCCTCCACCTCTGCCTGGAATCAGCCTATTCTTTGGGAGTTCTGTTTCCTTTCAGGGGAAAAGGGTAATTAGAAACCACGATGTGGGCACCAGGTATGTTCATTGCTACTGGTGTGACTTGGCTTCTGTGCTCTCAGCAGACGGAATTGGGAGAAAGGTAGATATGGATACGGACATAAATGGGTACAGAAATGTATGTCTAAATGTCTGCATTGTGAGAATAAAACCATGAGTTTACCGGTGTCTTTAATTCCTAACCCAAAATCACAGGGAAGGAATAGTTTAGTCTTTTCTTTTTCCATATGTGAAATTCCTTTCTCCAACCCGGAGAAACACTGGCACCTGTTTGCTGAGGCCTAGAATACACAAAGAATCATTTCAGATATGCTACCCATAAAAGTGTTAAAAGCAAGCCTGTAACTCGATTTCAATATTTGCAGGGGTTTTTTTAGTTACAATTTACATACAGTAAAGTGCACAAGTCTTGAGTGTACGATTTGATAAGGTTTGACAGATGCATGCATCCATGTAACCCATAAAAATATTGAACCTTCACGTCACCTCCAGAAAGTCCCTTGTATGCCTTTGCAGGCAACCCCCACCACCACAAAGCAAGCCCTTTTTGTCACCACAGATTAATTTTACCTGTTCCAGAACTTGGTGTCGTGGATTCGTGAAGCCTGCACTCCCCACCTCTGACTTCCTGTGCTCAGCACAGTGCGTGTCCCTTTCATCCACGCTATCACTCGCATACACAGTCAGCCATGTGTTCACTGTTATACCACTGTCAGAATACACACAATTCGTTTAATCCACTATTCTCTTTATTCGCGTTTGGAATACTTCTGCATAAAGCTGATGTGAAACACATTTTGAATATTTGAAATGTTCCTTCACACACTGAACATTTTGTACAAGTTCTTCTTCAAAATAAAACTTTCATTTCTGGTGGATAAATATCTAGCAGAACAATCGGTGCATCACAGGTAACCGTGTGGTTAGTTTTACAAGGAACTGACAAAACCTTTCCCAAAGAACTGTGCACCTCAGCCCTCCTGGGCTGTAGTATGAGAGTCCTCATTGCTCCGAATCTTTCCCTTTATTTGGTGTTATCTTTTTACATTTTCTTTCAATTTTAGCTATTCTAATGTCTCTGTGTTGTTTTCTTATTCTCCAGTTTACATATCCTTATAAATTGTGATATTGAGCATTTTTTCATGCAACTATTTGCCAGGTGACTGTTAAAAACTATTTCAAGTGGATTACTCTTCTCACTGTGTTTGTCTTTTACTGTAATGCTGTATGCATTCTTTGTATAATGTGGACAGATACTAGTCTATGGTCAGATATGTGTCATGTGAATATTTTCTCTCAGTCTCTGGACTGCCTGTTGACTTTCTTTATATCTTTTGATGACCTAACATTACTAATTTTTATGAACAATGATCTAGCATAATTTTATCTTAAGGTTTGTGCATTTAGTGTTCAAAGAAACTCTGCATACTCCCAAGTTATGAATATATTCTCCTAAGTTCACCCCTAGAAATTATGTAGCTTTTAAGTTTAGGTCTACAACCAATACCAAATTAATATTTAAGTATGACATGGAATGGAATTCAGGCTTTATTTGTATCCATGCGGATATCCCATTAGTCTAATGCCATTGAATTTCTGTAGCACTTTTGTCAAAAATAAATAGACTGTGGGTATGTTTCTGGACTCTCTAGTCTATCCCACTGACAATCTACTCCTATGAGTCCATCCTTCCTGATCCCTGCACTTCATTCTACTTGGAATCAAGCAGTGTGGGGGACAGGGAGAGCAGACAGTGTCACCCATTTCCAGCCTTGGGGGCAAGTGTTGGGGCTCCAGTATCAAATGCAAGCAGAATGTCTGTCTATTTCACAGGCGCCCTGCCTCAGGTGGAAGAAGTTCCTCTCTATTCCCAGCTGGCTTATAACATACATAGGCACAGAATTTTGCAAAATGCTCCTTCTGCATCTACTGAAAAGACCGTGTGTTGCTTCTCCTTTACCTTGTTAAGATGATTAATGACTTTAACTGATTTTTGCGTGGAATTGATTTTGCCTTGCTGGGTTAAACCCCACCTGCTCATCTCATACTATGGTTTCCACATGTGCTTGACTTACTTTGCTCATATCTTGAGGAGGATATTCAAGACCAAGTGAGAAAAGAGGATCCACAGATGCCAACACTGAGACGGTAGAGATGGGTAGAATTACCTCAGGTTTTGAAGCAGCTGACATAAAGGTGATTTCATAAGCAACCACAGACATATGCCAAAGAAAGGCTCAGCAAAAAAGACACATTTTTAAAAAACAGAAAAATTTGTACTTAAACGAAAGTAGCCTTTTGAAATTATTTTTAACACCTTCCTCTCTGATCTCCATCAATCTATGTTTAAGCCAACCAGCTCCTCGGTTGCCGTTAAAACTCTCCAGTGATTTTTAACGTTTTAGCTATTATATGTTTCTGATGTGGTGCTTGCTTTATTCTTTCCTTAAATTCCTTTTCTGCCTGGATGAGCTTCTACAGCTACTCATTCACTGTGACCACATCTTCCTGTAAGTCCTGGAAACCATTTTTTCCAGTTGTTTTGAAGGCACTGTTAATTCTACTGCCTGGGTCTCCTCATGTCTAGTCTCTATAACCTGATCTCTTTATTGAGCATGGGCCCCATGTCCTGTGTCTCTGTGTGCTCAGCGTGTGTGCTGAACAGTGGACATTGTGAGTTCTCCACAGCAGAGAGGCTGGACTCTGCTGCTTCTCTGGTGGTTGAGGCCATTTTTATGCCAGGTGCTTCATGTGGCCAGGCTCACACCCCAAACTCTGTCTCCCTTTCAGTGGACAAAAGCCAGAGTGTCCATCCAGCTCCTCCAGCCTCACACCTGCTCTCACAATTGTCATCATTGTCATTGCTGAGTTGTTTGTTTTGCTGGGAACCTCGATGTCTCCCCATAGCTGTGAGTTCAAGGGTCAACCACACGCTTTTGCATATATTAGGTGCAGGTTTGGGGGGTTCTTTATTCTATTTGCCCTTTTAGGACATGTTCTCTTCTCATTTTAGCGACTCTAGGATCCCGGAACTTGTCCTCCAACTCCCGAGACTGTAAGACTGTCGCTTTCTGCTTAAGTTATTAGGGCTCCACCCCTGGCAACAAGGAAGTTCCCTCAGGTAAAAAGCCAGATATCTGCCGATCGAGTCCACAGTGCTTCCTTCTCACAAGGATTCAGCACATTATGTATTTTTTCCTGGGTTCATTCACTCTCCACTGCCTTCAAATTGTTGGAGTTTAAAAGTTACTTGTGCAGGATAAAAAATTGTTACCTACAAAAGAATGCCTCTGACAGGCTTCTCCCCGACGACTTTATATCCTGTGTACCCCACGATTACCTTTCTTTCTCTCAGTATTGCTCACCCATCACCAGGCCTACCCTCAGCACCTGGGGAGTAAAATCACTGCTAATGGGCACAGTGGTAGAAACTGTATTTTATGATCACCTGAAATAAACACAATCAAATCACGGGTCTAATTTTCCACACAGCCTGAAGATTCTGAACGTAAGTGTCCACGCCTGGATTCTGAGAATGCCCCTGAGTTCCATGGGGCTGTGCTCCCCTGTACTCAATTCTAGCTTGGCCAATAGACAGAGGAGGGAGAGGAGACCACTCACCAGGTGTGGTCTCAGGCTAGCCCAGGGTGACGGGCCCCTGGGATGATGCCAGAGGCAGAGCCGGCCACCTCACGTGCCCACCACCTGTGTAGTTGGACCTCAGAAACACAAAGCTGGCTTATCTCAGCCTGGAAGTAACTGTCACCAGAGCATCTCATTTTTTTTTTTTCATTTTTTTAATTATACTTTGAGTTCTGGAGGACACGTGCAGAACATGCAGGTTAGTTACATAAGTACACACGTGCCACGGGGGTTTGCTGCACCCATTCCCCCGTCACTTACATTACGTATTTCACCTAATGTTATCCTTCCCTAATCCCCCCACCCCATGCTAACCTTCCCCTAGCCCCTCAACCCCCCAACAGGCCCCGGTGTGTAATGTTCTCTTCCCTGTGTCCACGTGTTCTTATTATTCAACACCCACTCATGAGTGAGAACATGCGGTGTTTGATTTTGTTCTTGTGTCAGTTTGCTGAGAATGATGGTTTCCAGATTCATCCATGTCCCTGCAAAGGACATGAACTCATCCATTTTCATGACTGCATAGTATTCCATGGTGTATATGCACCACATTTTCTTTATCTAGTCTATCATTGATGGGCATTTGGGTTGGTTCCAAGTCTTTGTTATTGTAAACAGTGCCGCAATGAACATACATGTGCAGGTGTCTTTATAATAGAATGATTTATAACTGAATGATTTATCATCCTTTGGGTATATACCCAGTAATGGAATTGCTAAATCAAATGGTATTTCTAGTTCTAGGTCTTTGAGGAGTAGCCACGCTGTCTTCCACAATGGTTGAACTAATTTACACTCCTGCCCACAGTGTAAAAGTGTTCCTATTTCTCCACATCCTCTCCAACATCTGTTGTCTCCTGCCTTTTTAATGATCACCATTCTAACTGACAAGAGATGGTATCTCACTGTGGATTTGATTTGCATTTCTCTAATGACCAGTGGTAATGAGCTTTTTTCCATATGTTTGTTGGCTGCATAAATGTCTTCTTTTGAGAAGTGTCTGTTCATATCCTTTGCCCACTTTTTGATGGAGTTTTTTTCTTGTAAATTTGTTTAAGCTCTTGGTAGATCTGGATATTAGCCCTTTGTCAGATGGGTCGATTGCAAACATTTTTCCCCATTCTGTTGGTTGCTGGTTCATTCTAATGACAGTTTCTTTTGCTGTGCAGAAGCTCTTAAGTTTAATTAGATCCCATTTGTCTATTCTGGCTTTTGTTGCCATTGCTTTTGGTGTTTTAGTCATGAAGTCCTTGCCTATGCCTATGTCCTAAATGGTCTTGCCTAGGTTTTCTTATACAAAAATAAACTCCAGATGGATTAAAGATTTAAACATAAGACCTAATGCCATAAAAACCCTAGAAGAAAACTAGGCATCTCATTTTTTAAAATCCAGGATGGCTTCGCGTCGCTGCTAAAACTGACCCGTGTCACCTAAACCAGCAAACACTTGTAGCATGGATGCTTGAGCCAGCTGCATGGGCAAACAGGCCACTGGGGGAGCACCAGGACAGAAAAGATGATGGCAGGAGGAGGTGTGGGGAGCAGCCGGGCACAGCAACCACCTGGTGGCAGGCAGCCCGAGGCACCAGCTCCCCAGAGTGCTTTCCTGAGCGGCGGAGGAGTGGACTCCTGAGCAGCACAGCTCTTCCTGCAGCCACCACAGGACAGCTACATCTGTGCCTAAAACAGGTTAACATCTGTCCTCATCTGAATAGAGAAGATTGAAAAAATATGAAAAGTATAAGGAAAATAGAAGAAAAATCGAATGCATAAGGAACCGTAACTGTTTGATTGCCCGGCAGATAATACGTGAGAGGAAAGAACTGGAGGCTTAAACTGGGATTCGATGCCCTCTCCTGGGTGTACCTACAGTAAGAATTCACTCCACATGTATGTACCGCATTTTCTTTATCCAGTCTATCATGGAGGGGCATTCGGGTTGATTCCTCATCTTTGTGATTGTGAATTGTGCTGTAATGAACATATGTGTGCATGTATCTATAACAGAATGATTTATACACCATGAAATACGATACAGTCATGAAAAGAAATGAGATAATTTCCTTTGCAGGGACATGGATGAAGCTGGAAGCCATTATCCTCAGCACACTAATGCAGGAACAGAAAACCCAATGCTGCATGTTCTCCCTTATAAATGGGAGCTGAACAATGAGAACACATGGACACAGGGAGGGGAAAACACTTACTGGAGCCTGTCAGGGGAGGGCAGGGGAGGGAGAGCCCACACTGGGCTAGGGAAAGAGCTAACGCATGCTGGGCTCAATACCTAGGTGAGGACAGGTTGAAAGGTGCAGCAGCCACCATGGTACCTGTTTACCTATGGAACAAACCTGCACATCTGCACATGTACCCCCAGAATTCACCTGAGACACTTTTGAGTGAATAAATCTATTCCTCACAGTCCTGCTCATGCCCTTCAGGGTTTCGCTCACCTGAGCCAGTGCTGTATTCATTTTAACTTCAGAAGGGGATCATATGTGCTAGAAAAGCAGATCATTTAAGATCATCTTACTGTTGAATCTCTTGAACTTCACACAGGACTGCAAAACTCACAAGTGATTTGGACAACCATTGGATAAGGTTTTCCAGAATGGTTTTCCCAGTTAGCACTTACATACTGCGGGTTAGAATGTTTGACAAAAGCTCATTCCCTCTTGTGGCCTTCCTTTTTGAGTCGCTCAATGGAATCATTAAGGGAAAGTAGACAGAATTCAGATCATGGACTTCAATGTCCACCCTGCTTAGAACAGAAACTGAGAACCTGGTGCCCAGGAATATGAGGTGTTCACTGAGGCCTTTGCTGATGGAAGTCTCCAGAAATACACACTTCCAGGTTCCGCCTCCTCCAATTTCTAATTCCCATCTCTCTCAAAAACAAGTTACTTGCTACATTGTATTAAGATCAAACTCCACAGAGGATATGTGAGGCAAGGAAGGCTATTTAGCAAGTTAGCAAGGGCTTTGTTTAGATTTATTATATATACTAATCATTTTATCATTCGAACAAAATACTGCATTTTCTTGTTTTAATTAATGCTTATCCCGAATAAGAGATTCATACAAAAATTTTACAAACATGCAAACAATTTCCCTGTCTTATGTACTTGAAACTGAAGGCCAGGATTTGTCAATATTTTTGCATAATGAAGTTTTATTAAAAAGAAAGCCCTTATTTTAAAAAAAAGAACAAAATCTACTTCTCCTTGAAACAGTCACAACACGATAATTATTCTTCCCCTTCTATGTCCATGCTTGACTATGACATATCTCTTTTAATATGTTCTAACTTTTATATTATTGGTTTTTTTAGAAAACAAATGTGTTAGCGATTATTATTTTGGTATCAATGTCTGCATTTGATTATGTTATTACCATCTCGTATTTGTCGCTGACTTTTGCTAGGAACTAGTCATTCATTCCATGTCTACAGAAGCTGTTCCTCTCAGCTCTCTCCAGAGCCAAAGGGAATTATTGATAAGCATTTGGGGAAAATTGTTCAAAGAAGCAGAAGTGAGGTTGTGAAGCTGATGTGGTTTGGCTGGTTTTTTTGTTTTTTTGTTTGTTTGTTTGTTTGTTTGTTTGTTTGTTTGTTTTTCCGAGACGGAGTTTTGCTGTTGTCACCCAGGCTGGAGTGCAATGGCACGATCTCGGCTCACCAAAACCTCCGCCTCCCGGGTTCAAGCAATTCTCCTGCCTCAGCCTCCTTAGTAGCTGGGATTACAGGCACATGCCGCCATGCCCAGCTAATTTTTTTGTATTTTTAGTAGAGATGGGGTTTCACCATGTTGACCAGGATGGTCTCGATCTCTTGACCTCGTGATCCACCCGCCTCAGCCTCCCAAAGTGCTGGGATTACAGGCATGAGCCACCTCGCCTGGCCTTGGCTGTGTCTTCACTCCAATCTCACCTTGAGTTCCCATGTGTTGTGAGAGGGGCCCAGTGGGCAGGTCTTTCCTATGTGTTCTCCTGATAGCGAATATGTCTCATGAGATCCGATGGTTTTATAAGGCAGACTTTCCCTGCCCAAGCTCTCTCTTTCCTTGCCTGCTGCCATCCATGGAAGATGTGACTTGCTCCTCCTTGCCTTTGGCCATGATTGTGAGGCTGCCACATGGAACTGTGAATCCATTAAATCTCTTTCTTTTGTAAATTTCCCAGTCTCTGGTATGTCTTTATCTGCAGCATGAAGACTGAAAGCTGATTGTGGGGCGCAGGGTGGGGCTCGGTGGGACTCTCTGCATAGTAGGCAGATTCCCACCCTGGGGAAAAATGGAGACACTCCTCTGGAAGTAGACAGACTGCACGTACTTCCCAGGACTTATGAAGAATGAAACCATAATGAAATAACGAAGGTCAGCATTTGGGGAAGAAACACAACCAAATCTACACGAATGAATCATTCGCCTGTCACCAGACAAATACTGAAAAATAGAGGGAATGAAAGTAATTTAGTTTGGTGTTAGGAATTCAAAATAATAAACTTCTAAATTGTTTTCAGATGAAAATGACACTGGAAGTATGCCTGAAAGTCACATATTTTGTCAGATTATTGCTCTCACTTTCATAGCCACACAATAAGTAAGGCCATAAGTTTAACCTGCAAATAACCCTTTGAGACACATTATGAACCTTCCACCCAGGGATTTTAAGCTGCACTCAGATATGTTCTGTGTGGTGATCCTGACGCTGAGCCTGAATGGATGACAGATCAATAACTCTGAGCAGTCATCCTCGGTCACAAAATTAGAAAAGAAATCGAGAAATGCAAAGTATCAGAGAAACAAGGACAGAAGAGAAGGTGTTTCCTTTAAATGGCTTACCCCCAGTAACTCACCCGCCCAGAATTCCAAACTTTGCTGGTGAAAATTAAACACACTCATCTACCTCAAAGCCTGGTGGGAGGACAGGATTTCCCAGCTGGGACCTGGTAACTAACTGCTAATAATTTTCACACTGGAGAAACATGAAAAGCTCTTCCCATGTTGAGCAGTTTTTATTTCCATTTGCAAAAGGTATCAGTCCCCACCTGGCCTAGGATGCCTGGGTCTGCAGGCCCACACTCCTGCCATTCGCAGCTGGGGTAGAAAGAGGGGCCTTCTCCAGAGTCCAGGTGCAGAAGCTGTAGGCTCCTGGGAGCTTAGCAAACTCCACTGCCCTGTGCAATGAAATGAACTGCACAGGAAGCCAGGAGCCCAGCCAGCCCAGCTGCAGAACCTCCTCCCTGCCCTCCCAGACCCAGCCAGGTGTGAGTCCCGTCCCCAAGGCCCTGGCTTACAGTCCCCTGGGTCACAGCTATGGAGCCCTGGGGTCAAAGCACTGGGGCCCTGGGAGCCCAGCCCCGCCTTTCTGCTCAGCATCCCTCTGTCTACCTGCCTATTCTCTCCTGTGAGACCTAGTGTGCTCCCCTGAAGACAGTCTTAATCTCTTGCCTTAAAAAACGTCACATTGTGAATGGCAAATGGCACACTCCACTCACATAAACAGGACATCTTTTCCTTCCCCTGCTTTGCGTTAGAGACAGGGTCTCACCGTGTCACCCAGGCTGGAGTGTAGTGAGGTGATCACAGCTCATTGCAGCCTCAGCCTCCAGGCTCAGGGGATCCTCTCACTTCAGCCTCCAGAGTAGCTGGGACTACAGGAGTGTGTCACCAAGCCCAGGTAATTTTTGTTTTGCTTTGTACTGATGCTGTCTCACTGTGTTGCCAGGCTGGAGTTGAACTCCAAATAAAGACTGATTTTATTTGATTGATTTATTTTTTTTTTTTTCAGGAGAAAGGAAAGTGTTTATTTGCAGGATGCCAAGCAAGGAGAATCAGGCAGCTCACACTGAGCATCTGTCTTCCACAGTGGCTTGCAAGTAAGGGTTTTTAAAGGTGAGGTGGCTGGTGCCAAGGCAATGAGTTACCTCAACTGCTCACAGTCAGTTACACATCAAATGCCTTGTTCTACTCATCCCCCGCTTCTCACTACTGCATTTGACTCGTCATTTAAAAAAGAAAAGAAAAAAAAGAAGGAGAAACAGAAAGGCAGGGGTAAATTTTAGGAAAGCAGAAATTAAAGGCAAATTCATGAATCAATACATTGAAATGATGTAAAGACTGATTTTAAAAGTGAAATGAGAACCCAGCACATGGTGTGTCAAAGGCTAAATGCAGAGCAGACATTAACACGTAAATGTTCCCTGTGCTTCAGAAAGAAAGATGAAGCCGGTGCGGTGACTCACGCCTGTAATCCCAGCACTTCGGGAGGCCAAGGTGGGCAGATTACGAGGTCGGGAGATCAAGACCATCCGGGCCAACATGGTGAGATCTCGTCTCTACTAAAAAGTACAAAAGAATTAACTGCATGTGGCAGCGCATGCCTGTAGTCCCAGCTACTCGGAAGGCCGAGGCAGGAGACTTCCTTGAACCCAGGAGGCAGAGATTGCAGTGAGCCGAAATCGCATCACTGCACAATAGCCCGGGTGACAGTGCAAGACTCCATCTTAAAAAAAAAAAGAAAAGAAAGAAAGAGATTGTTGTGGGTTTCCTCCCTGTGGAATACTTCAAGAGTTTAAGGAACACAGAAGCTCCGTGCTGGACGGCGTCGGGGCACAAGGAGTTTTCCCAGGAATTCCACGGAGCAGCCACTGCCTTGATGCCCAAGCCTTCGAGAGGTAAGTCAGAAAGACGCTGCAGTCCGTCACCTCTTGGAAACATGCTGATTTCCATTTCTATAACCCTTGTGTTTTCTCAGTTTCCTAAAATGAGTATATATTTCTCCTGTGTGCTTTTTTAATTTATTGTTTTAGACATCAAACTGGCTGTGGGAGAGGCCTTTCTGGACTACGCTGGGGAGGAGAGTCACGGGAGGGGCCCTGCACCCCACAGGCAGCAGCAGGAAGGGTGTTCTCTGCGTGACCGTGACTGGACTGACTCGTCTTCAAGTCCTTACTCCGAAAGGGCCTTCACTGGGTTCTGGAGGAGGGCAGAGCTGGGAAACCCAGTTTCTCACAGAGCCCAGTCTCAGGTGGGCAAAGCACACCTCGCCCACATCCTTCTAGCCTATTCCAGGAAGCCACCGGGCCTCTGCTCCTGCCGGAATGGAATAGAACTGGCTCCAGCCACAGCACCTGCCTGTTGCCAGGTGTGAGTCTCTCTGACACTGGCGTCTCACCTGCTCAATGACCCCATCCTAGGAGTGTCTTCAGGAGAGCATCTGGCCAGCGAGGACCTAGCATCTGGGCTGCATGTCCTCCGAAGCCTGCCCATTGGCATGCTTGGCTTCCCCAGGCGTCCGTGGTCTGGGTGAGCACTGCTCCCACACAGGCAGCCCGGTGCTGAGTGCTGAGTGCTGAGTGCTGAGTGCCGAGTGCTGAGTGCTGAGTGCGTTTCCTCTCAAGGTGGACACACAGGGAACTCTCCAATATTCAGCAGCCGCTTTGGGGCCTCCCAGTACATTCAGAACTCCACAGGAACACCTGACGGCATCATCCGATTTCATCCTCACAGCAAGGCCATGAGGCGAGGCTCTAAGACATCCACACCTGCCAAAGCCAGGATTGGTCGGGGTGGGTCTGACGTGCAGGCCTCAGTGTCCCCACCTGGCTACATTAACCTCTCCAAAAACATGTTCTCCGGCATCCTCGTGGCTCCAGTGTGCTGCTCCCTGTTTTTCTCCAAAGCATCATGTCGCAGGACAAAAACTCCTCTGTTCGTAGCATTTCAAACAGTCAGGAAACAGCTTGAAAGAGCATCATTTAAAGACATGAACTGGTTTCTTATGCCCAGTCTGACTCGATAACGATACAGCTTTTAAACAAGCAATGAAATCTGGAGCAGCTGCAGAGGCGCAGCGCAGACCCCTCGGCCTGCCGTCCTGGGGAGGGTTCGGAAGACGGGGTTATTCCATCTCTGTGGGCCTCAAAAGCCTCGGTTAAGAAATGACACAGCGGGGCTAAATCAGCTGTGGAGTTACCTCCCGAGCTGTTCTGTGACTTCACAAACACTTCCCACTGGTGATTTTGAAAAAGTGGTTATTTCCGACTGGGGGATTTAGTCGATTTAAATTTAGGTTACTGCCATTTGATGTTAACTGGCTGTTTTGTCCATTCATTTATAAATTTATAAATTCTTCTTTATGTTGATGCTCTTTACTTTTTGGTATATTTTTAGAAAGGCTAATACTGGTTGTTCCTTTCTATGTGTAGTGCTTCTTTCAGAAGCTCTTGTAAAGCAGGCCTGGTGGTAATGAAATCCCCCAATCAAAAGATACAGCCAAAACCCAACGGTATGCTACATCCAGACCCATTTCACATGCAAGGATACACAAAGACTCAAAACAAAGGGATGGAGAAAGATTTACCAACCAAATGGAGAGCAAAAGTAAATACATAAATAAAAAGCAGGAGTTGCAATTCTCCTATCGGATAAAATAGATTTTAAAGCAACAAAAATATAGTGGTAAAAGGATCAATGCAACAATAAGAGCTAACGATCCTAACACCCAGATACATAGAGACTTAGACTCCATGAGACAGAAAATTAATCTCGAACTCAGATCCGGAACAAGTAAACTTGATAAACATTTATAGAGCTCTCCACTTTAAATACACAAAATATACACTCTTATCAGTACCACATCACACCTACTCACAGGTTTAAATGAAATATTGGTTGGCCATTATTAAGCACAATTATTGGCATAAAAGATGTTTTCAATACCCATTGTTAGAATAAAGCAGCATTCCCGTTCTCTCTCCCTCTTTTTCTTCCTCTTTCTTCCTCCCCTTCACTCCTTTTTTTTCTTTCTTTCCTTCTCTCCTTTTAAAAAAAAAAGAGAGAGTTTACTTCTAGGTTGCCTTATATAAAGAATTCACATTCAAAAATAAGAAAATGCTTGGTTTCCTTAAATATAATATTAAAATTAAGTATAATAATTTCAGCAATGTTGGAAACACATCTTAATAATCAAGTATCAAAAACAAGAAAAAAAGTAAGTGTCATACAATTATCACTTCAGGGTGACTTGCTATTTCTTGCAAAATCCAGTACCAGTTTTTATTTCATTTTTCAGTTTTTATGTTTTTTTTAATTGCATTTTAGGTTTTGGGGTACATGTAAAGAACATGCAAGACTGTTGCACAGGTGCACACATGGTGGTGTGATTTTCTGCCTTCCTCTCCTTCACACACACACAAAAAGAAGGAACACGCAAGACTGTTGCACAGGTGCACACATGGCGGTGTGATTTGCTGCCTTCCTTCCCTTCACACACACACACAAAAAAGGAACATGCAAGACTGTTGCACAGGTGCACACATGGTGGTGTGATTTGCTGCCTTCCTTCCCTTCACACACACACAAAAAAAAGGAACATGCAAGACTGTTGCACAGGTGCACACATGGCGGTGTGATTTGCTGCCTTCCTTCCCTTCACACACACACAAAAAAAAGGAACATGCAAGACTGTTGCACAGGTGCACACATGGCGGTGTGATTTGCTGCCTTCCTTCCCTTCACACACACACAAAAAAAAGGAACATGCAAGACTGTTGCACAGGTGCACACATGGCGGTGTGATTTGCTGCCTTCCTCCCCTTCACACACACACACACAAAATGGTTATTTCTGCCCAGCTTCCTCAGAGGCTGTACTGACTCAGGTTGCAGAGTTATCTTGGTGTTTGTTGTTGAGGTTCATACCGCAATATTAAAAGCATGTGGCTTTTCTCAATGACCCTTCCTAGCCTCTGTTTCTGGATGGATTCGTGCCAGTGTCTTTGATTTGTCTATTTCTGCAGTTTGGGAGAAATGCTTCATTTGTTAGAAGCCAAAAATAGAACTGAACCTGCTTGTCACCACCGGATTCTGGGGAACCAGTTCGCTGGATGTTATGGGAGTTGTGGGATAATGAGGGTAATTCTGGTCAGGCTTAATTAGGCAAAGTTGCTGCGGGAAGAGGCTGCGCCCACATATCAGGTAGGCTGCAGCACAGGGGCCTGTGGGGACACCCAGGGACGTGAGGCATGCCGTTAGCCATGCCATCAGCCACTTCCTCCCTTTGAGATACCCCATTGTCACTGAAAAGCAGGCGTCAAGGATATGCCACTGTGAAAGCATTCGGTATTTCGAGTTTGTTATCTAACGTGATGATGTGCCATTCCTAGTACTGCAGCTATTTTAAGCTCTCTTCTCCTTAACAGAGTCAGTTCTCAATTATCCGTCACAAGAGAGGGTCAGTGGCAGGAGTGAACTCGATTGACAGGCAATTAAAACCATGCACATTTAGCTGTAAAATGAACTGCACAGGAAAAAGCTACCTTGTAGGTTGCTAACTTACACAGCATTTTAAATTGTGTTCTTAAGTTGTTACAAAAACAACATATTCGAATGTTGACTTTTAAATCAAATAGAAAAAAGTAACAGAGCTCTCACTCCGCACCCCAACCACACATTCAGTATTTTAATTATTTCCATTATTGGTGATTCTGGTTATTTTTACCTCCATATCTCTTCATATGTTATAGCACTCTTTATTTATTGATCAATTTTTGGTATCACCTATTGGCTGTCTACAGTGGGAGCTCATCTATATTAGTTCTCCCTCTCTACGTTGGACCAATATACCTGTTGGTCTGCGCTATTTTGGGTCCCCATGTTGGCTACTTTTATCATGTAATTGGAGTTCTACTTCTCGTTTTGTGGAGTATCGTGTGAATGGTTTCCTAGTTGACAAGATGAAACTGTTACATCCTCTGTATTTCCATTTATTCATCATCTCTCCCTTCTACCTTTCCCAATTCTTCTTCCAGATTTTCTCTGTATTTTACTTCATATCGTCAAGTTCGATAGCGTTTGCCTTCTATCCCATACTCATAATTAGGAATTCTCTGAATTCCATCTAGATTAGAAATCTAAAGCTTAGAAAATCAATGAACAATATTTATATTATGGTCTTGGTAAATTATTTGCTGCAAAGGAGAATCATATGTTATAATTGTATTCCCTCCCTTTTATAGCTTTTCGACTTTCCTGGAGTTTCTAATTGCCTTGTTTTTCTGCATTAATTGCTTTTACCATGTTAAGATGTGATATTTTTAAAACAATATCAAGTCAATGAAATCACTGGCCGTCGTTACTTTTCTCTTCCCAGGGACTTCTCTTTTGGAGACCTCGATTCCCCTGGACCCACTGCTCTGAACACCAATTTTCCTGGGACTTAAATGTCTCTACATCCTGCGTTGCAGCCCCTGCTCTCTCAGATCCGTGTCTTCTTGTCTTGAGTTTCTCCATTACATCCTCGTGTAATAGCTGAAGAGAGGGTTGGGGCATGAATCTTTGCACATTCACAGTCTATTTATGCTGTTTGCATAGTTAATAATAAATAGTTTGAGTTGTATCTAAAGCTAGGTTCCCCAAAGAATACCCTGGGACAAGGAAGTAGGTGAAAGCCATTTGCATGGCAGGTACTCCCAAGAACCTCTGGCAGGTGAGTGCAGAAGTTAGGAAGAGAAAACAAACTCCTGTGATTTGTCTTACAATGAGGGTTACCACTGTGAGCAGCGAGACCTCTGGCAGACTGTGTGGTAGGTGTGTTCTCCAAGTCATCTCGTTCAAGGGTGGGGGGAAGCCAGAGGAACTGGCAGGACCCCCCTCCCTGCGTGAGGTCTGCTCCCAGGATTGCTGACTGCCTGAATTATCTCACCTGCAGGTTGGCTCCCTCGGCCAGAGACAGTCCTTCTGCAAAGGTCTGCAAGGGTCGTGGTGGGATGCAGCCACCCTCAGGACAGGCCCTGCAGAGCACACCAAGGGCATCTGCGTCTAGCGCCTGTCATTCTAGAGAGGAAGTCACTTTCTTTCCAAAGTCTGAAGCCCATAATTACTGTCTTTTGGGATAAATCCCCTGTTTCTTGATTATCTAAAAGATGCTCTTATTTAAAAGATACAATATCTTCTCATATTTTCTCTGAGAATATTAGAGTTGGTTCAACATTTTATTTTGTTCCCCAAACTGTCTGTCTCCTTCGGAGCCAGGTTTTTCTATTTTGTGGATTTCTGTACCCATGGGCAGTGCTCCCCAGTGAACAAGGGCTTCACATCAGAATGAGCAGGCTCGGAAGCAGCCATTACCACAGGAAACGCCCCAGTGCCGGCATCAGCAGGTTCTGCTACAGGACCAACCTCCACGCAGGTGAGTTCTGGCTCCCATTCTCCCCCACATACCTTCGTTTTCTGGAAGAATGGGTTTTGGGGAGAAAACTCCTATTAGAACATCAAGCAAGGTAGCCAAGAGGCAATCGACCATATAGGTCTGGATTTAAGGAGAGAGGTCTGAGCTGGGGACATAAATCTCTGGGTCACTGGCTTATAGATGCTATTTAAGCCACAGACTTGAATGAGATCTGAGAGACAGAGGACGGACAAAGAGAGAAGTCCAAGACCTGAGGTCTGAGCACTAAAGAGGAACCTGTGAAACTGTGGAGCCGGGAGGTGGCAGGAGGTGGGCATTAGTGAGCAGTTACTGATGTCTCACAGTGCTCGAGAGCAGACGTCCATGCTGAAAGTGTCAGCAGGGTTTGCCCCTCCTGAGGCTGTGAGGGAGAATCTGTTGCACGTCTCTCTCTCAGTGTCTGCTGGTTTACTACAGTTTTGAGGGTTTCCGGCCTTGCAGACACATTGCTCCAACCCTTCATTACACAGCCACCTCCCCCACGTCTCTTCACATCACCTTCCCTCCAGTTACAATAGATAGGGGCCCACCTTAGTGACCTCAATAAGGCCACTCCCGAGGGGCTGCAGGTAAGGACTTCAACATATCCTCCTGGGGACACAATTAGACCCCTAATGTCCTCTTGGCTCATTTCCTCCCATGCAGGTCTCAGGGTGGACACCCCATGCCCTCCAGTTTCTCTGTACAACGTCCCCCGGGGACTGCCCCAGTGCAGAGGCTGCCACCATGCACCCACGCCCATCAGCAGCCCCCTCTCACTCATGTGCTTTCCAAAGGTCACGGCATATTTCTGTTGTAAATGTCTCTGTTGTAAATATGCACAGTGATTAAACGTTACACCATGTGACAAATGTGAAGGCAGGGCTTTTTCATGGAAACCAAGTCAAGTACTTGGGAAACATTTGCCAGTAAGAAGAGTGACTCACAACAGTTACTGTGAAATTAAGACTGGATAAAATCACCAAAAAACACTGGGAGAATCTCTCAGAAATTTAAAAGGAGCCTTCACTCAGATTGTGTTGTAAGCAGTGTGTGTTCTCGACCTACTTGAAAGAAATCCAACCTGTAAATTGAAGTAGATATACTATGTGTGTGGTTTACAAAAAGAAAAGAAAAATACTGCAGTCAATAATTGATGCTCAAAGAAAAGACCTGGCCTCCACATCAAAAGATTGGCTGATAGGTGCCATGCGTTGGTTTAAAATGGGAAGGAAACATTTAAGGTATTGATTGTTGGTTTTCTAATTCTGCTTCTTGGCTGTATTACAAAAAAGATGGACCCTATGTTAACATCACACTTCCCAGCTGAGGCTCAGGGTCCCTAAACACTGCACGTGTTGCAGGAAGCGGAGGCAGGGTTGGACCAAGCGGTGGACCTGCAGAGCATCCCTGGAGCTTGTTCCTCCAGCACACGCAGCAGGCCAACTCACAGCGGGGCCCAGAGCTGGCCCAGGGAGGTCTCAGGAGTCTCTGTCCAGTAGACAGACACATTCTATTGGCATGATTGAATGTTCACCTGCGGGTTTCCATCTTTTAACTGTGCCTCAATTTCTTTTCCAAGCCTCATGCTTGTTTTTCCTATTCCAGCTTTCCCATATTTCAAATGTTCAGGCTGGCTGTGGTGGCTAACACCTGAAATCCCAGCGCTCTTGGAGGCCTAGGAAGGCAGATTACTTGAGGTCAGGAGTTCGAGACCAACCTGGGAAACATGGTAAAACCCTGTCACTACTAAAAATACAAAAATTAGCCAGGCATGGTGGTGCACACCTGTAATCCCAGCCACATGGAGGCTGAGGCAGGAGAATCACTGGAATCCAGAAGGTGGAGGTTGCAGTGAGCCCATATTGCACCACTGCACTCCAGCCTGGGCAACAGAGTGAGATTCCATCTCAAGAAAAAAAAAATCAAATTTGTAAACGATCACAGAGGAAAACCCAGTCATTGTGGACAGGAGACTGAATGCTGCACCCACGCTTTCACCTGTCCACAGAGCAGGCGACAGACAGAGTGGAGCACCTGCCTGTGCTTGGAATCATCCCAGACCCTGTGGACTCCACATATTCAAAAGCGAGTGAGATGGAGAAAGTCCTTCCCCCGCCCCCCGCCGCCCCACTGGCCGTCAGCAAACACTGCCAGGGCTCCTGCTCTGTCTGTGAGACATTGTGCTACCAAGTGGGGGAGCACAGACAGGGAGGGAAGGACACTGCATCAGCAGGACTCCGTCCATGGGCATGCTCCCTCGTTCAGTGCTCACATCCAGCTCCAGGGACAGGCGTTATCCTCAGCTTTCAGGTGAAGAAGCTCAGGAAATGTTGAGGGAGTTGAGACACCTGCACGGTTCCAGGGGAGACAACCCTCCATGCCTGCCAGCTTCAGTCCTTCTCCATGAGCATCTGAAAGGACGTGGACTGCGGCAGTGATCCTGCAAGGGTCCTCGTCTGTGGCCCTGTGTGTCCGCGGGCTTATTTCCTATTTCAGGGCTTAGAAGTCTCACTGTACTGCCAGGATTTACACACATGAGCAGCAGAACACCCAGCAGGCAGGTCTATGACCTCTGACACACTTTGAGGTTGGGCTGCTCCAGTGAGTCAGCTGAGAACACTTGCCTGTCACCCCACCTCTGAAGGTGACCCCTTGGCCAATGTTTCAGCACAAGCAACCCAGCTGTGGCCAGTTCCCCCGGCCACGATTTTCATGCTCCCCTTTTGAAATCCAGCCATGCCAAAGTGTTAACCACAGGCTGTGACTCTGTGATTGATTCAGCTGATTTTCAGGGGCTCCTGCCCTTAAAGAGGCAGGGTTGGCACCATCAGCTGGCAGGGACCATTACACCCTGACCCTGAGCGCGTCCCGGGAAAGCCCTCAGTGGCTCGGGAGCCCTCTCGGTGCAGAGCAATCCTGGGAGTGGTCTGTTGGGAGGAGGACGAGCTGCATTGTCTGGAATGCTTAATGAACTGCAGCCTTAAAATAATCTCGTAATAATACTGTCAGGCGACAGGTACAAAATCGGTCGGCAAATCGCTTCTTGGGGAAAGACCTTGATTATTTTCGGAAATGATGAAAGAAGAACATATCTTTAGAAATTTGGAACATATAATACCTCTTTGAAAATTACCTATTAAACCTCCTCACCAAGGGATTGCTACTAACATCCCATCTGATGTCCCTTCCGGAACAGGCATAGGTAATGTTCATTTAAGTGCATTTTGGATATACATAATATATTCAGTGTACAATGTATACGTCTTTGTGATGTCTGTGGATTCGCAGGTGTAGGCCTGGCGTCCACGGTTTCTGTGGCTTTCCATGTCACCTTTCCCGGTTAGCGCCGCGGCGCTGGGCTCCATCCAGTCGTCAAACGCTGTGCTTCTACAGCCTGGGTCTCTACTTTTAGGTTAGCCTCTCTGCTCCTACAAAAGCGGGTTGTTTCCACTTTTTTCCTTGTCATAAATTATGCTGTGATGAGAGTTACATAAATGTGACTTTCTGGTTTCCTTGCGATATTTTTCTTTTTCTAGAAGGGGAATTACTGGGTCAAAGCAAAAGAAGAGAGTGCTCTTGTTAAGTATGGCCAACCTGCTTTCCACTGATGCGGAGCGGACCCGCACCTCCAGCGGCGACCCACACACAGCTGACCCGCACCTCCCTCCGCCAGCCACCCGCAGACGCTGCACCGTCACCGACACTGAATGCCATCACAAAGGTGGACATGTGACGCTTTGATGGCTGAAAACCTGCACTTCCGTTGTTCTCTTTTGTCAATTTGTGCATCTGGGCTCGCCCTGCGGCTCCACGTGTTCCTGGGGTGCACCGGGAGTTCCACATTTCTTTTCTTGCTTTGGCTGTTTATATCCTTTCTATTTGGTTTTCACGTTTTTCTTACAAATTTCTATGAAAATAATCAGCAATTAATGTTCCAGCCCTTGCAGGAATTTTGAAGTGGTATCAATTAAAGAGAAAACGTACTTGACTGCGTGCTTTTCCAAAGCATGAGCCTTGCATCTCACAGGGACTTTTAAAAGGTCAGTGCTACCTGAAAGCAGACTTCCATCAGGAGGGACTGCCACCAGAAGGAGCAAGGCTTAGATATGTTCCACTGTTTGAAATGAGCTAAAATTTTGACTTCTTAAAATGTCAACCTCATAAATTCACTCTGCCAAGCAGTCAGGTGCATTCACTGCTCAGCAGATACTCACTCAGCAACTGTGACGTTTTAAATAGCCTGAAATTTAGATGCAACGATGGAATTTGAAACCCTTTATCTCTGCTCTCTTTCAATCCCATTCAATCCATTCTTTCCAAATTCAGTCATTTGGGTTAAAATACATAAAGCACTTATGATGCTAGTGCAGAGGAAATCTAGAATCCTTTTTTAGTTCCTGGTGGTTTATTTACTAGGTGCTTAGAATAGCTCTTTCACACCAAAATGACTATGCCTGCGTCCCTGCCTTGCGACCCCTGCTCCGTCCTGAGTGCCCTCCTGATGCTGAGCCCTGGTCTGGCTTGGGCAAGAGGGAGGCAAAGCAGGAGTAGCCCTGGGCGTCCACTGGAGATAATGGGGGTTTATTTCTGGCAACAGAACAGGATTTAAGAGACCTGAGCCCCATGAACCCTGAGGCCACAAGGGCTGACCCCTCCTGCTGCCTCTGTTACAGCAGAGACCCTGGAGACCCCCTTCTCCACGGCGGAAGTAGAGCCTGTCGCAGGCCAAGGGTCTAGGGTCCGCATACCCAGCCTGGTGGCTTCACTCAGCTGCAGGGAAGCTACCACCTTAAGCCTGTTTCCTGGGCCGCAAAATGTAAACAATTGAACCGTATTGTGCTGTGGGAAGCACTGGACGATACATGGAAACATAGCTTAGCGCACGGTACAGGACAGGCCCCGGTAAAGGCCGTCTGCATCTGCTCAGCGCCTCTCTGTGGAGCCATGGCAAGGCTTGACACCCACAAGCAGAATGGAGGAGGGTGCCACAGTCTCCTGGAGACAAATCAGTTCTGGCTTTAACAGCTGAAAAGCTAACCAGGGGGGAACTGAGGTCCCACAATATCTGCTTTCTGGTGTGGGCTTGGGGCTAAGGGTACAAGACAGACGGGTCTTCGGAAAGGGCGACAGGGAGTGCCCTTCTCACACACCCAGGTTGTGGGGTGAACCAGGGGAGGCCTTGGAAGCTGTAAGATGCCCCCAAAGGCAGGGCGCCACTAACAGGCAGGTGTGAGCTTCCCAGAGAGACTTCCTAAGTGACACATTGTGGGCTGGGCCACGCGCGGTGGAAGCAGGCCCGTCACTCTGCCAGGCAGAAGACAAAGGCCTGTGCCACAGCCTCCGGGAGAGCCCGTGGGAGGCTGCGGCCCCTTCACACCTTATTGCTGGGAAGTGCCTTTGCGATTTGACACATTAAAAACAAGTTCAGGCGAGGCTCCTCTCCAGTGAGTTGGAACCTCCGAGTGACAGGCCACCCTTCCCAGCTCTGGCCCCTCCCGCCCGCTCTGGCTCAGACAGGAGCCTTCCAGAAGGAAGAGGGTGGGGAGGCAGGTGCCAGCTGCCCGGCTGCGTGTTCCTCAGCTCCCAGCATTGTGGGTAGGGACTGGGCAAGGTGTTTAAATGAAGCATTTGATGCTCCTCAAATAGTGATGGTAATAATAATGAAGCCTTTCTACTCTGGATCCTCATTCATCCTGGGACGAGCGGGGAACCAGCGCCACCCCCCCAAAACGTCTGTCCAGCTCCTCTTTGCCTCCTGCCCAGCCCCGCCCAGCTCTGCCCAGGCCCAGCCCTGCCAAATCCCTGCCCAGCCCCTGCCCAACCCTGTCGAGTCCTGTCCAGCTCAACCCAGTCCTGACCAGCCCAAACCCCTCTCCAGACCAGCCTAGCCCTGCCAAGACCCTGCCCAGCCCCTCTCTAGCTCTGCCCAGCCCCGGCCCGGCCCCTCTCTAGCTCTGCCCAGCCCCGGCCCCGCCCCTCTCTAGCTCTGCCCAGCCCCGGCCCCGCCCCTCTCTAGCTCTTCCCAGCCCCTCTCTAGCTCTGCCCGGCCCCTGCCCCGCCCTCTCTAGCTCTGCCCAGCCCCTGCCCCGCCCCTCTCTAGCTCTGCCCAGCCCCTACCGGCCCCTCTCTAGCTCTGCCCAGCCCCGGCCCCGCCCCTCTCTAGCTCTTCCCAGCCCCTCTCTAGCTCTGCCCGGCCCCTGCCCCGCCCCTCTCTAGCTCTGCCCAGCCCCGGCCCCGCCCCTCTCTAGCTCTGCCCAGCCCCGGCCATGCCCCTCACTAGCTCTGCCCAGCCCCGGCCCCACCCCTCTCTAGCTCTGCCCAGCCCCTTCCCCGCCCCTCTCTAGCTCTGCCCAGCCCCGGCCATGCCCCTCACTAGCTCTGCCCAGCCCCTGCCCCACTCCTCTAGCTCTGCCCAGCCCCGGCCCCACCCATCTCTAGCTCTGCCCAGCCCCTGCCCCGCCCCTCTCTAGCTCTGCCCAGCCCCGGCCACGCCCCTCACTAGCTCTGCCCAGCCCCTGCCCCACTCCTCTGGCTCTGCGCAGCCCTGGCCCCGCCCCTCTCTAGCTCTGCCCAGCCCCGGCCCCGCCCCTCTCTCACTCTGCCCAGTCCCTGCCCCACCCCTCTCTAGCTCTGCCCGGCCCCGGCCCCACCCCTCTCTAGCTCTGCCCGGCCCCTGCCCCGCCCCTCTCTAGCTCTGCGCAGCCCCGGCCCTGCCCCTCTCTAGCTCTGCCCAGCCCCGGCCCCGCCCCTCTCTCGCTCTGCCCAGTCCCTGCCCCACCCCTCTCTAGCTCTGCCCGGCCCCGGCCCCGCCCCTCTCTAGCTCTGCCCGGCCCCGGGCCCGCCCCTCTCTAGCTCTGCCCGGCCCCTGCCCCGCCCCTCTCTAGCTCTGCGCAGCCCCGGCCCCGCCCCTCTCTAGCTCTGCGCAGCCCCGGCCCCGCCCCTCTCTAGCTCTGCCCAGTCCCTGCCCGGCCCCTCTCTGGCTCTGCCCAGCCCCGGCCCCGCCCCTCTCTGGCTCTGCCCAGCCCCGGCCCCGCCCCTCTCTAGCTCTGCGCAGCCCCGGCCCCGCCCCTCTCTAGCTCTGCCCAGTCCCTGCCCGGCCCCTCTCTGGCTCTGCCCAGCCCCGGCCCCGCCCCTCTCTGGCTCTGCCCAGCCCCGGCCCCGCCCCTCTCTAGCTCTGCCCGGCCCCGGCCCCGCCCCTCTCTCGCTCTGCCCGGCCCCTCTCTGGCTCTGCCCAGCCCCGGCCCGGCCACTCTCTGCGCCTGTCCGGCCCCTGAGTATCGGGAGTGCGGCATCGGCTGAAGCCAGCATGTGCGCGAGTAGCCAGCAGAGGGCGCACCGCCCGCCGCCCGCCGCCCGCCCTGGCTTGACCCAGCCGGGGGTCAGACCCGGACCGGCCGGGCCGCGGAGACACAGCACTGCGCCTGCGCGCGGGCGGCGGTCGTGCGGCCCCAAGTCAGATGCGTTTGTGCCACCTGTTGGCTCCGGGCCCGCACTGCACGCGCCGGCCGAGGCGGACCGCGGTCCCCGGGCTCCCAGGGCGGTGCCTAGAGGGAGGGTGCGGAGCGGGGGCCTCGCCTGGGAGCGGGACGGGCCGCCCGCAGCGCAGACGGCGCCGGAGACCACAGGCCTGTGCGGGGGGAGCCCGGGCAGGTGCGGACGGTTCTGATCTCACCTGTGCAGACGCCGAGTGCTGGGTTTGCGGGATTTCTTCCACATGCACGACCTGACGAATGTACATCATTTTCACTAGGGAGAAAGTTGCTGTGATAAACAACACGTCTCATTTTTCCATTTATTTTTATTTTGTTTAGTGAGTGCGTCTTGTAAAATGCATGCACACCACAAGATGTGCGTTTAGGCCACAGAAGTTGGAAATAAATACGTGGCGTGCAGATTTACAAACAATATTTTTGGCCGGGCGCAGCGGTTCACGCCTGTAATCCCAGCACTTTGGGAGGCGGAGGCGGGCGGATCACGAGGTCAGGAATGGAGGCCAGCCTGACCAACATGGTGAAACCCCGTCTCCAGCAAAATACAAAAACTAGCCGGGCGTGGTGGTGCGCACCTGTCGTCCCAGCTACTCGGGAGGCTGAGGCAGGAGAATGCCTTGAACCTGGGAGGCGGAGGTTGCAGTGAGCCGAGACTGCGCCATTGCCCTCCAGCCTGCAAGACAGAGAGACTCTGACTCAAAAAAAAACAGAAAGAAAAGAAACAGAAAAAAGATTTACAAACAGTATTTAACGCCAGTTTGACCAGATGTCGTACTTTCCACAGAGTTTGCGCTTGGGCTTGTGTTAGGCAAGGTACTCGTTGTGATTACACAGAATCTGGTCGCATCTGGGCCTCTTGAAACCTGGAAAGGTGACTGGGAAAGACGTGACATGCGATCCAATCAAAACAGGAGGCTGAGCTCCAGAGGGGCTGTGGCGAAAGCCGGGTATGAACTGTTCCATATCACAGCAGCGTCATATGATCGATGGAACCTGGGGGCTTGGCTTTCATTTCTTCAAGAAACAAATACTCGATCGTGAAATGTATGCCCCACAAAAACATGAGAAAGGCTCTACTTAGAGCTGGTGACATCCTATTAATAGAAACGAAAAGTGTATGCTTTTAAACGTATAAATACAAAACAGGAGGCGGAGCCTGGTGCTAAAGGCACCCTCGCCATCCGTCTGCCCTCAGTGGGAACCATTTCCTCACCTTGCCATCCGAAAATAAAAGAAGATTTACATTGCAGAGGGTCATATATTTTATCATGGTCAGCAAGTATTATCCACGCTTATTGGTATACATTATACCAATAAGCTTATTGGTCGGGCTTATATTTATTGGTATACATTCTGTTTACACAGTGTTGTATGTGTAAGTTAAATATATTTACCCCTTCCTTTAATATGAATTCAATTATAACTTACAATAATCTAGCAAGAGAGACCTTCCATCAATGTGAGGAATGGAGAAAAGAGGAATTCTGCCGTTTGCCTATATGTGTCTATGAAATACAATGTGCACATATGTGTGCATATATATGGTGCACATGTACATACATATACATGTGTATATGTACTATAACTAAGGCTGTCATAAGAATATATATTCTATTAGTATATCTTACACATTTATAAATAATATGTATATAAAATTAAGGTACAAGAGGATAGCAGGAGTGTGGGACTGAATGAGACAGACAGTAAGGAAATAGCCCATTAGTTTTTATTAACAGGACCTCCACATGGGATCCAAATTCAGCGACTTAAATAGATCCTAAAGATTACAGGTTTTAAATATCACAACTAATAAATAGACATGGCGTTTTTAATAGCAACCCCCACCGCACTAACCAGTGAAGGGGCTAAGCCTCCCTAGTCATCCTAATAGCAACCCCCAGTGCACTAACCAGTGAAGGGGCTAAGCCTTTCCCTAGTCATCCTAATAGAGCAACCCCCACCGCACTAACCAGTGAGGGGGCTAAGCCTCCCTAGTCATCCTAATAGCAACCCCCAGCGCACTAACCAGTGAAGGGGCTAAGCCTCCCTAGTCATCCTAATAGCAACCCCCAGTGCACTAACCAGTGAAGGGCTAAGCCTCCCTAGTCATCCTAATAGAGCAACCCCCAGCGCACTAACCAGTGAGGGGCTAAGCCTCCCTAGTCATCCTAATAGCAACCCCCAGTGCACTAACCAGTGAAGGGGGCTAAGCCTCCCTAGTCATCCTAATAGCAACCCCCAGCGCACTAACCAGTGAAGGGGCTAAGCCTTTCCCTAGTCATCCTAATAGAGCAACCCCCAGTGCACTAACCAGTGAGGGGCTAAGCCTCCCTAGTCATCCTAATAGAGCAACCCCCAGTGCACTAACCAGTGAAGGGGCTAAGCCTTTCCCTAGTCATCCTAATAGAGCAACCCCCAGTGCACTAACCAGTGAAGGGGCTAAGCCTCCCTAGTCATCCTAATAGAGCAACCCCCAGTGCACTAACCAGTGAAGGGGCTAAGCCTCCCTAGTCATCCTAATAGAGCAACCCCCAGTGCACTAACCAGTGAGGGGCTAAGCCTCCCTAGTCATCCTAATAGCAACCCCCAGTGCACTAACCAGTGAAGGGGCTAAGCCTCCCTAGTCATCCTAATAGAGCAACCCCCAGTGCACTAACCAGTGAAGGGGCTAAGCCTTTCCCTAGTCATCCTAATAGAGCAACCCCCAGTGCACTAACCAGTGAAGGGGCTAAGCCTCCCTAGTCATCCTAATAGAGCAACCCCCAGTGCACTAACCAGTGAAGGGGCTAAGCCTCCCTAGTCATCCTAATAGAGCAACCCCCAGTGCACTAACCAGTGAGGGGCTAAGCCTCCCTAGTCATCCTAATAGAGCAACCCCCAGTGCACTAACCAGTGAGGGGCTAAGCCTCCCTAGTCATCCTAATAGCAACCCCCAGTGCACTAACCAGTGAAGGGGCTAAGCCTCCCTAGTCATCCTAATAGAGCAACCCCCAGTGCACTAACCAGTGAAGGGGCTAAGCCTTTCCCTAGTCATCCTAATAGAGCAACCCCCAGTGCACTAACCAGTGAAGGGGCTAAGCCTCCCTAGTCATCCTAATAGAGCAACCCCCAGTGCACTAACCAGTGAAGGGGCTAAGCCTCCCTAGTCATCCTAATAGAGCAACCCCCAGTGCACTAACCAGTGAGGGGCTAAGCCTCCCTAGTCATCCTAATAGCAACCCCCAGTGCACTAACCAGTGAAGGGGCTAAGCCTCCCTAGTCATCCTAATAGAGCAACCCCAGTGCACTAACCAGTGAAGGGGCTAAGCCTTTCCCTAGTCATCCTAATAGAGCAACCCCCAGTGCACTAACCAGTGAAGGGGCTAAGCCTCCCTAGTCATCCTAATAGAGCAACCCCCAGTGCACTAACCAGTGAAGGGGCTAAGCCTCCCTAGTCATCCTAATAGAGCAACCCCCAGTGCACTAACCAGTGAGGGGCTAAGCCTCCCTAGTCATCCTAATAGAGCAACCCCCAGTGCACTAACCAGTGAGGGGCTAAGCCTCCCTAGTCATCCTAATAGCAACCCCCAGTGCACTAACCAGTGAAGGGGCTAAGCCTCCCTAGTCATCCTAATAGAGCAACCCCCAGTGCACTAACCAGTGAAGGGGCTAAGCCTTTCCCTAGTCATCCTAATAGAGCAACCCCCAGTGCACTAACCAGTGAGGGGCTAAGCCTCCCTAGTCATCCTAATAGCAACCCCCAGTGCACTAACCAGTGAAGGGGCTAAGCCGTTCCCTAGTCATCCTAATAGAGCAACCCCCAGTGCACTAACCAGTGAGGGGCTAAGCCTCCCTAGTCATCCTAATAGAGCAACCCCCAGTGTACTAACCAGTGAAGGGGCTAAGCCGTTCCCTAGTCATCCTAATAGCAACCCCCAGTGCACTAACCAGTGAGGGGCTAAGCCTCCCTAGTCATCCTAATAGAGCAACCCCCAGTGCACTAACCAGTGAAGGGGCTAAGCCTCCCTAGTCATCCTAATAGAGCAACCCCCAGTGCACTAACCAGTGAAGGGGCTAAGCCATTCCCTAGTCATCCTAATAGAGCAACTCTCATCCGTACTAGCTACTATTGTTATTGCCTGAAAAGACAGTCTCCTAAAATAGTGTGGGGAGGGCGGATGAAAAGTTCATCCTATAGCCTGGGGTTTTTCACATTAGGAATAGAGACACTTTAAAAACAGCGTGTTTCTGGGCAGATGGAAAGCAAGATGACCACGCGAAGTGGACCGTCCATGGCCTCATGGCTTCAGGGCTCTGTTCCTTTCTGCTGTTCCATACACTGCAACTCACGGAAGGACAGAGTAAGACAGTCACGTACCCTGAGGAACCAGAGAAGCTCCTTTCTCTACCACAGCCCAGAACTGTGCAAAGCCAGCATTATTCTTTAGGGAAGGCTCTACATGTTAAATTGTGTAAGAAGATATAATATCATACAGTCACTTTTTCCATTATTAATTCATTGTTTCTTGAAAGTTTCAGGCACAGTAAGTACTGGCAGTAGAAGAATAAAGATGACAGTGACATGGGTCAGTGATGGAAATGAGTATGTGAACTGGTAAGATAGAAAGTGGCTACAGGGACATGAGTCAAGGATAGAGAAACAGAAGGTTGGGCGAGATGAAACATCACAAAGAAGATCTCAGAACTTTTTTAAAGAACTTTCAAACTTATACAGGAATTCCTCAACAAGTGTCTATCAGATCTTTACTTACTAAAAATGGTTCTAGGCGCCGAGATCACAAGTGTTGTGGGAAATTACAGGTTGAAACCCTCAAGGAATTAGAATCTGGCGGGGAAACTATCACCCAGTCACACAAATGTAAAATTCTACCTGTGTGCCTCAGTTATGCAGTAAAATAATTTATAGCATTGGGCAAATCATGGCAGATTTCACCTGCTGGGGAGGTCAGGGAAACCTTTCCTGAGAAAAGCACCATCGAGCCGAGCTGTGCAGATAAGTAGGCAATGGTGATGAATTAAGACCGAGCACGAATTCCAGCGAGAGTTGTGGCCCGTTCCCCTGTGACTGGAAGCTAGTGCCAGGGTCTCACTACAAACAAACATACGTGGGAGAGGCGGGACGGGCTTCCAGGGCTGCAGCTCCTGCCTTGGTCTGTAGGTTCATCTGCTCCCACATGCTCCCACCGAGGTCAGTCCCTTTCAGAACTCAGCACCGTGTTGAGTCTCCAAGCCACATGGAGCCACCTGCAGTGTGAGCCCGCCACGGGAGAGACCACCTTAGCTCCCAGATAGCAGTCAGCACAAACTCAGCTGTGAATAAGCCCCCTGAATATCGAGCCCACCAGAGTTTTAAATGACTGCAGCCCAGCCTGCATCTGATTGCAGTCTCCAACGCAACTCCCACTGAGAGGCACTCGGCCAAGCGCCTCCAGCAATGGGGGCCTATACAATCTGAGGCCATAATAAACAGTTGTTTGTCTACGTCACCAAATGTTGAAATGGTTTGTTACATATCCACAGAGAACTCAAACGAAATGTGGTACCTAGAAGTGGAATGCTGGCAAAATCATACCTAAAACCTGCAACATTGATTTTGAGCCCAGAGGCCAGTCACTGAATGTCAGCGTTGGATGTCATCAATGACGTGGCTGGAAGGGCTTGAAGGGAAGTAAGAAAAACACTGTTGGAAGCTGGAGGTAAGAAACCTTGTTATAGAGGCAGGAACTTGACAACGCTGTGTGTTATGGTGACACGGGGTACAGCTGACTACCATGACCTCATTGAGGACACTGCTGGCCTTCTTCCTGCTGCCTGTAATAAAATACGGGAGGAGAGAGAGAAACTAAAGACCATCTGTTTAGTTTTTGAGTAGAGTGTGGATGAAATGGCAAGAGTCAAGAATATTTCTTCCAGTGAGCAAAATGCTTGTGAATAAAGGGATGACCTCAGAGCTAAAACCAAATCATGGTCACTTCCAGTAAAACAGAGCTTCACAGACATAAGGGCATGGTCATGAGAGCCCTCAATAAGACATCAGAAAGGGTTAGGGTACTTACGGTCACTTCCAGCAAAACAGAGCTTCGCAGACATCAGGGAGTGGTCATGAGAGCCCTCAATAAGACATCAGAAAGGTTTGGGGTACTGAAGCCTGCAAACTCTCCAATGAGCAGAATTCACTCTAAGCATTTTAGGGTGTAGCTGATGGATCCCCTTGGCTCATCATCTATCCAGCTTCAAAGACCTTCACGGGCATTGACCCTGTGGCAGCCTCAAAGGAGGTCTAAGGTAGAGAAGGGTTTATCTTGAGAAGATTTATGAATGTGGCTTTTGCGTAATGGAGTGAATTATAAATTGATATATAAAAATTCATGTAGTTTTTAAAGGAATTAATGTACTTAACTGAAGAAGACAGAGATGGTCGAAATGAGAAGAGGCCTTTAGAGTCCCCCAAATGTCTGGGCAGAAAGCAGCCCTAGAAAGCTGTCCAGCTGCAACCACAGTCCACTTCTTACAGACAAGGCAGAACCAGGAGCCCAGACAGAAGAGGGGTGAACCATGGAGACTCGTTCCCAAGCAGCAGGACGGGGCCCTGACTGAAAGGGCAAACGCCTGAGCCTGGCAGGATTTCAGAGATGCTATGGACCAGCAACTGCTGTTGCCCATCATCATGCCCTTTTCGAATGGACGTGTTCATTACAGTCTTTCTTACTCAGTGTCATGGTTGTACGTTGGGTGTGAGGGAGGAGATCTATTTACATCAGAGACCTGTGGACTGAGACAAGGGCACTTGAATGTGGGTTCTAAACTGGGGCCCTGGGGGGAAATGGAAAAACAGTCAGTAAACAGCTAGTCAGGGAAGGCTGACATTGAGTGAGATGATTGTGAAAATTAAATTGTAAAACCACACGGGGGGGAAATGTCATCAAAGAGAAAGTCAGCAAATGGAAGAATTCACTCCCAAGGAAATAGAAATCATAAAGCAATCTGAGAGAACTTTAAAATCAGTATGTTTAATACCAGAAAGAAAAAAAAGGAGAAGGAAAAGGAAGAAAAAGAGTAGAAAACGTAACAGAAAGTTTAGAACATAACAAGGGCCACCATAAATCAAGGACTTCTGGGCTTAAAAATAACTACTTTAAAATGCTGAAAGTGAAAACAGAGGTAGCTCACTGGAGAAGCAAATTATGAGAAAAGAGAAATAATTTAGCATAAGCATCTTAGAAATTTAGAAATTTCTAAATTTTAGAGAGAATTCAGTGTAAGCATTTAGAAATCTTCTGTGAACGGAAGAAAAATGGGATAGAAAAAAAGGTGGAGGCACATGGTGGATCTAAGAATCATTCCTTCAACTACAACCGGACAGATGGGAGCGTGATGGGAAAGACTCCTGAATAAGTGAGGGTGGGATCCGTCACAAAACGAGGTGGAGAGCATGGAAGGGACAGCTCCTCTCTGGAAACGGGCAAGGCACGGGTGGTGCAATTGTCATATGGGGCTAAGGATGCGGCTCCCAGCTGGTGGCCACTGTAATCTCTGGCAGCTGCAGACACATGAAAGCTGTGGGGAGGAGGTTTGAAGAGTGGAAAGCTGGAGATAGCCATTGCTGTAAGGGCAGCCAGGAATCACGAGGACAGGGTGGCAGGGAACAAGCGGTCAGCATCAGCATTCTGGGAAATACACATGACACACGGAATTCAAGATGTTTGCTAAAGGGACTATATACTCCTTTTTTTCTTTTTTTTTTTTTTTTTTCTTTTGAGACGGAGTTTCACTCTTGTTACCCAGGCTGGAGTGCAATGGCGCGATCTCGGCTCACCGCAACCTCCGCCTCCTGGGTTCAGGCAATTCTCCTGCCTCAGCCTCCTGAGTAGCTGGGATTACAAGCACATGCCACCTGCCCAGCTAATTTTTTGTATTTTTAGTAGAGACAGGGTTTCACCGTGTTGACCAGGATGGTCTCGATCTCTTGACCTTGTGATCCACCCGCCTCAACCTCCCAAAGTGCTGGGATTACAGGCGTGAGCCACCGCGCCCGGCCCTATACTATTTTTTTTTTAAATGTAAACATAAGAATTGTTCAATCTTTACTGGTTACCTTGCTTTCAGTGCCTGGTAATACTGTATCAAAACAAATTGTAGGACAATCATTGTGCTATCAGACAGCAAGAATAAAAGACACAAACAACCCAAAGCGTGTTTGTGAAGACCCCTTTTTAGAAATCAAAAATGCCATTCATTTTGCTTTCACTACTGAAAGAGCAGCAAACCACAAAGATAAGAGGAACGGAGATGTGACCCTCACAGGGGAGGCATCTGGAAACGAAACTGCAGGGTGTCACCAGGTTCACTCAGAGGCCTCCTCTCACTCAGGAAATTGGACAATGAGGCAGGAAACAAGGCAAATGCTGGAGACGGAGGGTCCCACCTGTCAGTGGTTACAAGCACCAATGACACAGGCCCAGCCTTCACCTCTTTCAGAAAAGGGGCTGCATCTCAGCAGTGAGGCGACTCTCCCAGGGCCACAAGCTGCCACCGGCAGAACAAGGCTCCTGACCTGATGCCTTGGGCTCAGGCTGTGTCTCCCCTGGCTCTACGCACTGCCCACCGGGCTTCTCCAGGGCTGGAACACAAATGCTGAGGCCCATCACCCAAAACCCAGCCCCACGAGAGGAGAGATTCACACATACCACCGCCACAGACCCAAACACCAGTGAGCTGGTCCCCGGCCTGTGCTAGGAGCTGCATAGCCTGCGTGCTGCCTCAGGGGTCAACTGCCATCAGACCTCTTACCAATGCAGCAATGCTGTTCTGAAGACACATGAATGGGATTTTTCCCAAAACTTTTCTTGTACTTTTCTACACCTGTTGATGATATTTTATCCCGTCCTTCAAGACAGGGTGTAGAGTTAAGCTAAGACAGGCTGGCTAAATGTGCTGTGGCATCTGGGAAAGGATCGTGAATCAGAAAGACAGTAAGTAAATAAGAAAATCTGAATAAAATATAGACCCGAGTTAATAATAATGTGTCACTGTTCATTCATTGCGTATAATTGGTGTGTTGTTCTAATAGAAAACAGGCCTCACTGTACTGCTACCCTAATTTTCTCTATAACTCCAAAGTGTTTTAAAGAGTAGTTTGTTTTATAAACAATAATGGCCAATTATGGAACTATACACAGAAAGACAGCTTGGAAGTAGAGATGGAAGAGATGGGACTTCCTGGGAGGGTAATCAGACAAAACTTACCTGAATTCTTGGTTATATTCCTATCTTTGAACAACAACAATGAAAATCGTTTCTTAGGTATCTCATCTAAGAAATGTTCACAAGTCCTGCAGACGTTTAGGACAAAGGTGCTACTGGAGCAAAATTTATAGTAAGAAAAAAGTGCAAAGAGCAGGAGACTGTGACGGATCCTTAAGCAGAAACACAATGCTATGAATTAGGCGTAAGAGGAATCTGATGACGGAAGACACATTGACCACATGCCCCCAGCACCTCAGGGAAACGCATCCGCACAGTGGCAGGAGTTACCCCCGGACAGTGAGGACGGTGAGGTAGGTTTCAAGTTTCATCCTTGTTTCCAAATGTTTTATATTGTGGAGATTTTGCTTCTGAAATAAGGGAAACATACACATATGGGAAAAGAACTCGTTTGAAAAGGAAAACATTAACACTTGTTCTTCTATCTTTAAATATTCAAAATAATGATAAAATAATGTTGATTTTCAACCATGTTAAAAATTCAGATGCAAAATAAGTAAGAAGACTAATATTTTTACATACACTTCTGTTTTAAAAGTTTTTCCTGTAACTGTGTGACGCTAGAAAGAGGGCCAATTGATTGCCGAATAATCTCAAAGGAAATGATCCTTCTGGTGCAAACTGGAGACCTCAGATTTTACCCTGATGAGATGAACAGTTGATTCAGCTCTCTCAGTTCTCCACCTGTGGATCTGGAGAATGTGCTTGTGCATAACTTTGAATTCAACAATAAATTATGCATCCAGCACTCAGATGATAAGTGACAGGACTGTGTCACCTGTTGGCAGAACCAGCAGTCACAGAGCACACAGGAGCAGCTCTTCCGAGCAGGAATATTCTCAGGAACACCGAGGTCATCCTGTGTCTAAAACACGCCATGGGAGTCTTCGCCCGTGCCTTGAGGCTGCCGGAGACAAATGATAAGAACTTCAGGTTGATGACTGGTTTCCAGGGCAACCCTTCCAGTGATGCCACGTTCTCTGAGCAATGAGAGTGAAAACTGAAGAGTTCCGAGACACCAGCAGAACTGTGCGTACTCTGCGTCTTGGCTTTTTAAAACATTGCAGCACATTTCCAGAAGCCCTCAATAAAAGTGGACTCCATAGATAAATATTGTCAAAAAGTTATAAAATGCTTCTAAGTAAGCAGTAATGCATCAGTGTTTCTCCCCAACTGTCTACTCTGGTGGCAATATTAACCTAGAAATACTAACACATACTTTTTAACTCAATTTCTATTCCAAGTTAATGGGTTTCCTAGAATTGTGAAGGAAGACACTTGATAAATTTCATTCTAAAACAATAGCTAAACTGGAAAAAATGGTCAAATACAATATTGCAGAAGTCTGGAAATCAAACAGAAGCATTCTGATCACTGGGAAGCATGTATCTATCGCACACCAAAAAAAAAAAAAATCTGCTAAACGTCAGGTAAAAGCATTGTAGACTGGTGTTTTTCTAGAAGCTGTTTTTGCTCTGCCCACCCAGATTCAGCCATGCGGTGGTTCTCCCTAGGCTGGGCAGGCAGTGCAAACCGGCAGCTTGGCTGCCAGGCTGATTTGATGTGATGTGGGGTGTGGTGTTTAATATAATAACTCTTCCTATGGCAAAAAAAAAAAAAAATCCTCAAAGGCAAACATTGCAGCAAGTTATGTTAACTGACTGGTTTTAAAATTCATTACCCAACCCACACACAGATTTATTGGCAAAAGGCAGACGCTTTATTGGCTCAAGATGTTTTAGCACAACCGTGGGTCAAACATTGTATGACTAAGCTATGCTGACCAAAAGTGGTCCTGCAAAACCAGCCTTAAATACAAATGCAAGAATAAAAAGGGCGTGGGGGGACCTGAGCAGAGACGTGATCATTTACTGCAGGAGAAAAGGAGTTGACCAAATGAGCCCGGGCAAGTCATTCAACACACCAACCCACAGGGAGAGGGAGTTGTGATCTACAGTTGCTACAATGTATGACCTAAAACGTCAAGACTTAAAGAAACATCCAAGATGTACAATGAAACAGGACAGTGTGATTCTCACGTGAGAAAAAACAGTCAATAGAAACTCTCTGAGAAGAAAGACCCAGTGTTGAACCTAACAGACAAAAACCTCAAAAACGCTATTATCAATATGTTCAAAGAATTGAGAAAAGCATGTTTGAAGAATTTTTTTAATATAGTGATAATGACTCATCAACCTGAGAATATCAGCAAAGAGATAGAAATTGTTTTTTTTAATTCAGTGGAAAGTTTGTAGTTAATAAGCACAATAACCAAAATGAAAAATCAACAAGGTTTGGACTGACCAAATAAGGAATCAGAACTGGAAGACAGACTGAAAGAAAGTATTCAATCTGGAAAAGCAAAAGGGAAGGAAGAAACAAAAATAAACAGAGCCTTAGGGACCCATTGATACCAGGAAGTATCAAACGTCTGTTTAATGAGAATATCAGAAAAGCTAGAGATCATGCGGCAAGAGGATATTTGAAGGAATAACCGGAAACTTCCAACTTCGATGAAGAATCTGCACACTCAAGAAGCTTAAGGAATCCTGAAGAGAAACAGAAAGAGATACACAGTTAGACACATTCTAGTCAAATTGTTGAAAAACGAACAATGTGAGAAAATCTTGGAGGCAGCCAAAGGAACAAGAAAAGCACCCACCACATGTATTAGGCCATTCTTGAATGGCTGTAAAGACGTGACTGAGATGTGGTCATTTATAAGGAGGAGGTTTAATTGGCCACAATTCTGCAGGCTGTACAGGAAGCCTGGTGCTGGCATCTGCTCAGCTTCGGGGGAGGCCTCAGGAAGCTTCCAATCATGGCAGAAAGCAAAGGGGGAGCAGGTGGGTCACAGAGCAAAAGCAGGAGCAAGTGAGAGAGAATGGAGGGGAGCTGCTACACTCCTTCAAATGACCAGATCTCGTGAAAACTCACTCACTATTGTGAAGTCAGCACCAAGCCAAGAGGGATCTGCCCTCATGACCCAAACACTTCCCATCAGGCCCCACCTCCAACATTAGGGATTACAATTTAACATGAGATTTGGGCAGGGACAGATACCCAAACTCTTATCACCATATATAAGGGAACCATAACGAGATTAATAGCAGACATTTCATAACAAAGAATGTATACAAGAAGATATTGGGATGACATACTAACAAAAGTTCCAAAAAGAACGAAAACTATCGGTAAAGAATTCTGTAGTCAGCAAAAATACCTTTCAAAGATGACAGCAAACATTTAAAAAAAGACTTCCCGATAAACAAATATTGAGATAATTTACTGATAGCATACCTATCCTACAAGAAATACTAAAGAAAATCCTTCAGATAGAAAGAGACCACCACCAAATGGTAACCCAAGTGCCCATGAAGAAACAATGAGCAATGTTAAAGTTCTTATGTAGGTAAACATATTTTTGCATTGTTCTTTGAAGTTACCTAAAATGCAATATAAATGCTTATATATACATGTAATAATGTAATATTCACGACAATGACAGCACAAAGGAGGGAAAGGATGAAGCTGTATTGGAGCAAAGTGTTTCTGTTTGCCAGAACTAAGTTAGTACTAACATAAAATAGACTGGGATAAGTAAAGGTGTACATTGTAATTCCTAGAACAATATTTTCCAACGGAATAACATTTAAAAGAAATGAAATGGTACATTAGAAAATTGCTACTGAACATAAAAGAAAGTAGTAAATGGCCAGGTGTGGTGGCTTACACCTGTATTCCCAGCACTTTGGGAGGCCAAGTTGGGCAGATCATGAGGTCAGGAGTTCGAGACCAGCGTGACCAACATGGTAAAACCCAGTCTACTAAAAATACAAAAATTCGCTGGGGTGGTGGCACGTGCCTGTAATCCCAGCTACTGCTGAGGCTGAAGCAGGAGAATCACTTGAACCTGGGAGGCAGAGGTGGCAGTGAGCTCAGACTACACCATTGCACTCCAGCTTGGGAGACAGAGTGAGACTCCATCTCAGAAAAGAAACAAACGAACAAAAAAAAGAAACAGAAGAAAGTAGTAAAGAAAGAATGGGCAGACAAAAATAATAAAGAAAACTAGCAGCAAGATGGTAGAAATAAATTCAGCCGTTACTTATCTTAATAAGTCCACTAACTATAAATAGATTAAAAACTTCAATCCAAAATTAAAGATGATTTAAATGAATTAAAAACAAGAAAAAAAAGATCAAATGTTATGTTTTTACAAGAAACACACTTTATTTTATTTTGAAAGACAAAAAAGTGTTTAAAAGCAAATGATGAAAAAACATATACTATGCAAGCAGCAACCGTGCAAGAACTACACTAGCCATACTGAGATCAGACAAAATAGATTTCAAGACAAAACATATTACTAAAAACGGAGAAGGACTTTTATAATTATGAAAAAGTCAATTAACCAGAAAAATAATTATAAACATATATATACCTAATAACAGAGTGTCAAAGTACATGAAATATTTTACAATGAAGAAAAACTAAGGAAACTGGAGAAATAGACAATTGCACAATGATAGCTGGGCACTTTAATATCCGACTCTGAATAACGATGGAAAACTAGATGAAAATGTAGCCAGGACACAGAAGACTTAACAACACCATTAGCAACTGGACCCTACTACTATCCAGGGGCCATTCACCACAACAGCAGAATATATTATCTTTCCAAGTGCATGTAGACTGTCCTTCGGTATCACCATGTGCAAAGCCAGAAAACAACTCACCAGTTCAGTCATCAGTCAACTTAGAAGACATTTATGCACTGGATTATATTTTCAAGAACAGCCTAAGGGTTTAAACTAAAATGAAACCAGAAAAAAAAATTCAACCAGAAAAATCTCAAGCTTCCCAGCTTTTAATTCCTCAAATTTGTTCTATTCATTTAAAATGAATAAATTCAAAACAGAAAAAAAGTTTTTGAATGTTATAAAAAGTACTATTAACAATTGAATTTCCAATTCAACTGTGATTTCTGATTAATCCACTTTATGGCAAAATGCATTACAGCTTATGATGAAACATAGAGTAAATGTAAATTAAGATTATGGTCAATGGTTTCAACAACTAAAAGCTGCCTTTTAGTGCCAGTAAGCTAGAAAAAAAGAAGGGAAGGAAACAACACAAGACACTTTCACAATATTCTTTCTGTAAATATTAAATGGCTGGACATTGTTGGACTTGCTACCCAGGAGGGTGCCATTAGGCTCTGCCACATGTTTACAAGATTATTGGTTTTCAATTCACACGTTAATACCACCACCACCAACAGAAACACACCGCCGTTCCAGATTTGTGTTTCCAGTGTTGTTTTCAGCACACTGATGTCTTCTTGTGCAGTCAGCACTGCTGTAAAAAGCCGTCTCCTCCTGGTTAAGGGAAGTGTCGCCCTTCACAAGCCTTTAAGCCTTGCCTAACGTGTAGCTCGCTCTAAGATGACACAGCCTCCGATGAACTCACAGGTGTCCAGATAATCCCAAATTGTTTCCCTAATATTTAAACTCCCAACAGAAGACAAACAAAACCTGCTAGTGAAAAGGTGATTGCAAAACCAAGTCAGAAGCATCCTTTCAATGAAACTCCCCCTGGATCCCACTGTGCTCTGTGACCTCATTATCAGGAAGGCACAAGCATCCTCTGAAGCTTCCTCTGTTTCGGCCTCGGGCTCAGGACTGCTCTGCTCCTATCCACACCCATTTCACTCTCACCACCTTTTCCCAGGGCACCCATTTATCAAGTTCGGACTCCAGCTTGATGAGTGCACCCACCTGTTGTGAATATCAATGGCTGTCACCACACATCCAACCCCCCCTTGCTGATTACCCCACTGATTCCCGGGCATTGCAATGCCTGAACCGGTGACATCTGCTCTGGGACACCTGTATGGGGAGACTTGAGGTTTAATTTAAAGTACAGTTTAACTTAAGAGTCATGTCTGGACCCCTTATTTTTTTCATGAAACATGGTTACAGAGAAGTCCGTGAAGGTTGGAATCATTCACGAACATCATGTTTTTAAAGATTTATGTGTAGTTTTTTATGATTGTGTGTGTAATCTCTCTGTGTAGTGCTGTGTTGCTGAAATCTTACATCAATTAGGAGTACTAACTGTCTAGTTAAAGGCATAGGATTATGAGCCTTTCTTTAATAAAAAGTTATTTTGAAAAGTAGACAATTACACTTTGAAAGATACTGTATTTGCTTAATTTGAGGTAGATAATCTAACTGAAATTAGTGTGTTTTATCGTCATGTTTCAGTATAATTGAATAGAAGAAAAAAAAGAAAAGCAAGGTTAAAGTCCAGATTGTGCTATTATACAATTATTCATCCAAACCCATTTTTAATTTCTATCTATTTTCAGAAGTTCTACAGAAACTACTGGGATAATCTGTTAAGAGCTAGGTTATTTTAATGTATATTTAAGCAGTTTTCTGCATAGTGGCCTTAAAATAATTAGCAAATTCATTCTGTTATAGCATTCATTAAATTATTTAACTTTACTCAGGTTATTTTCTCATTTTATAAAATCAGATGAATCTGCCCAAAACATAGTGTGTCTTACAAAGTTGGATGCATTTTTTGAAATTCCAAACTATCTGTAATTAAAACAAATGTAAATGGACCAAATTCAGCAGCTTGAAGACTCAGCAATGTTTTGTTTACAACAGATACATATAAAATATAAAAATGCAGAAACATAAAAAGCAAAAATTAGCAAAGTTTTATCAAGCAAATACAAAAAAAAATTGGTGTAGCTATATTTATATCAGGCAAAATATAATTTAAACCAAAAGGCAGTATGAAGGATAAAGAGTGATACAACATAATGATGAAGATAGTAATTAATCAAGAAAACATAATAGTCATAACCTTATATGTACCTAATAACATAGTCCCAAAATAAAGAAAACAAAAATTAATAGAATTTAAAGAGAAAGAAGTCTACAGTTCTACTGGGAGATCTAAATATGCGCCCTTAATGCCATATTTCAAACAGACAAGACTATATTATTGCTCATAAAAACGGCTTCAAAGAGGAAAACACCATAAATGTGAAGTACCATTAATACCATTAACAGTGGCACGTAAGAGGTGAAACATTAATTACCCTCCTAGGAATAACAGTCCCGGTTTCGTGTTGATATAGTCCAGTGAAGTGGATTCCACTTGTGTTCTGTGACATTTGTAATATCCAGGATGGTTTTGATGATGGTTTTTATTTCAGGTGAGTGGGTCTCTTAAATCACCACCACAGCAGAGGTGTCTCCAGCTTACCTGGAAACAGGCAAAACTGAGGCAGCTGCAAATGCCAGCCGCTCTTGGTCAGACTTATTTTTCTATGCATTTACGAATTTGGAAGCTGCTGAAGCAAACATTTTTAGTTCATTTAAAAATGCATGACTCGTGTCTCACTATCAAGGCATGTTTGTTTCTGGCCAATGTCTGCATCTGTCCTTGCAGTGTGTAATGCCTCTACCCTGGCGGAGTCCAGGTGAGACTGAGGAACTTCCTCTCCTAGGGAGATAAAGATGTAGCTGGCATTCAGATCAGGACACTTGCTGAAGACAAAGTACAAATCTTCTGCAGACTCTAAGATTCTGAGGGATCCCGGACTAGACATCAATTTGTCTGAAAACTGAGAAAAATACAGGTTTGCTTTCTTTGAGAAGCAGCAAGGATTTGCTAAAGGTCGGGGAGCAAAGGACCATTTGGATCCAAAGAGGTGGGAGGAAGGAGGCTCAAATCTGACTGCAGATACACAGCACCAGCTGCTCTGCAGGACAAGCATCTGAAAAAGACACTCAGTGAGGGCCACAAAATCACACTACCTGTCTTCATCAATATTACCATAGCAACGAGGCCTAGATTCAACAGAGCCACAGCAATGGGAGCACCAGCTCCACAGTCCCACGGCAACAGAGCCACTGCCTCAAGTCCCACAGCAATGCAGCCACTGCCTCCACAGTCCCACAGCAACTGGGCCACTGCCTCCGCAGTCCCACAGCAACGGGGCCACTGCCTCTGCAGTCCCACGGCAATAGAGCCACCACCTCAAGTCCCACAGCAATGCAGCCACTGCCTCCGCAGTCCCACGGCAATAGAGCCACCACCTCAAGTCCCACAGCAATGACATCCGTGCCTCAGAAGTCCCACAGTAGGAACCATGGCATCAACATTTCCTCAGCTATAGAGCCAGCGCAGTCATTGCCTTTCCAAGTATTGATGCTTAGTAAACCTGGCTAAAGTCAGGTCAGTTAACCCCTCGATTAACCTGTCATGCTCATGGCAACAAAATACGCTGACAGGTGTGCACGGCCATCCCACGGCAGGAGGTGAGAAGCTACAAGGAGAAACGCTGGCATTTCCCGAAGGCGGACATTATCCTAGCATTTCCTGAAGATGGGATTAAATGAAGAAGGTGTCAGGAATCTCCCAAGGGAGCCAGGTCTGGAGGGTTTACCTCCGGAGATGCTGAGGTTCAGCAGAACTGGTTTGGGTTTGGGCTCTGTCTTCCACATAAGCACATGAGTCAACACCTGTGTCAAAAGGGAGGAGAAGGGTGGGGATGCCTCAGTACAGCAGGGTCCACAGGCACCCATCGAGATGAAGGTGTTGGTCCTTCTTCGTCAAGGCAGCAGCTGGAGGTGCACTCTGCAGGGAGCCCCCTTTCAGCCGAAGTGCCTGGTCCTGTGGCATCCTCATAGCCCCATAAGAGGAGCAACGCCCTCAGCAAAAGAGGCTGTGTGGATCGCATGCCCACATTTCAGACACAGGAGGTACCTGGCAAGTGGACCCAATATAGCTGCTCCCTCCAGATTCAGGGGTGCTAGTTTAGAGGACCAGCCACCAGCAAGCAGGGCCTTGCTGGGAGAGCTACGGTGGGCTCAGTGCCTGCCTGGTTGAGGCGCCGGCCTGCAGGCTGTGTGGTGATGGTGACCAGATGTGGGGATGTGGGCTTGGAGTCATGGCAGAGGTCAGCCCTGCTGTGGGGACATGGGCCCTCAGTGCATCCACACAGAGCCCAGAGGTCCACACTGACTCAGGAGCAGCCGAGGAAGAGTCAATGGCAGGAACCCTGAAAATGCCAACCCTTTGGGGGAGGTAGAAGAACAGGAACAAGTGAAGGACCCTGGAGGGGAGGGAGCAGCCCCCAGAGAAGCAGGTGCTGCAGGGAGCTCGAGGCAGAGAGTAGTCAGCTTGCTAAGACGCAGAAACACAGGCAGAGCCATGTGGGCACAGAGGCCAGGAGGGCGCCAGGTCCCAGAGGAGACAGTCACTGGGGCTTCAGTGACTGAGGGGCGGGAAAAGGCAGAGGGCAGAGGGCAGAGGGCAGAGGGCAGAGGGCACCTGGGAGGTGGAGGCTAAGAGCATGTGCTTCGTTTAAGAGGCTGGAAAGATACTCAGCAGCCCATTGTCGGACACAGGGTGGGGTACAGATTTGTTGTACTTCTCTGTATTTTGAAAAAAAATTTAAGGGGGTACACCTAAGTTTAAAATCAATAAAATAATGTTGTTTATTGTTTAAGTGCACAATGGCATTAGCTTTGAACAAGCAGAAGGAAGCAGAGAACATGTGTTCAGGTGGGTGCTAAGGGCAGCTTCGGCTCTGGAGGGAGCTCCTGAGGTGCAGGTGCCCCACGGACGGTTCAGCTCCCCATCTGCAAGGGCCTGAGGCCACATGGCCTCTCTGCACAGCAAGCATGGATCCACCTTTCTCTATGTCAACCACTAGATAAGTGTGTTGCCTGACATTTCTAGTGGCTGACTGATTCATGAAAAAAAGTTTTGTTTTTAGTAAATCCAAGTGCCTTTACGAAGCACAAGTTTTGTAGATTGTTTTCATGATTGCTTAAATTGGAGAAAGTTGTATAAAAATCATCTGCCAGAAAGCAGCAGTCTCCCCAGTGTCCTGCCATCCAGGCCGAAGCTCACACAGGGACTGATTCTTGAGGCACCAAGAGCAGTCATGCATTTGTGTTTTTATTCTTTTTTTAAGATCACATATTCAAAGTACTTTTGGGCCATGTTGCTGATTACCAATGTATGCTTTGGTATTATTTTTGCAATATGTTTTAGTCTGTTCTCATGCTGCTAATAAAAACATATCCAAGACTGGGTAATTCATAAAGGGAGGAGGTTTAATGGACTCACATTTCCACATGGCTGGGGACACTCACAATCATGGCGCAAGGTGAAAGGGGAGCAAAGGCACGTCCTACATGGTGGCAGGCAAGGGAGTGTGTGCGGAGGACCTGCCCTTTACAAAACCATCAGATTTCATGAGACCTTCACTATCATGAGAACAGCCTATGAAAGACCCAGCCCACGATTCAATCCCACTGGGTCCTTCCCTCAACATGTGGGAATTATGGGAGCTACAACTCAAGATAAGATTTCGGTGGGGACACAGCCAAACCAGATCAATGTGTATACCATGAACATGGACGCCATGTTTATCATGAAAACAACCTAGAGAGAATCAATCTCGTTTGATAGGAAATACGGCCAGCCAGGGTAAAGTGAATAGAAAGCATCTCCTTGAGTCATTACCAAGTGGTTGTCTAATCTTGAGGGGATGCTTGCAGGGACTGCCAGGGCCACTTGAAAGCTGAGGTGCCATGCCCAGCTGCTCCCACCTCTCCCCACACTGCACTCTCCATCCCGTGTGAGGCTGACAGCAGCCACACATGAGGGGCTGCCAGGGGTTCCTCATCTGTGCTCAGTTTGTGCAGCCTGGGGGAGCAGAGAACTACCTGGGCCACAGAAGGACAGGCTGCAGCAGGAGAGGGCCCATCACTGCTGCTCTGAGCCAGAGATGCGTCTGTAGGTGGAGGCCCTGCTGACCCATGAAAATGCCCAGGCGGCCCCACGCTCTCCCCAAGTCCCCAGGTCTCTGCCTGCATGTTCCAAACAGCTGCTGATGCAGTTGGGCATGCAGACCGGGGACTTGTGTCATGCCAGGCATGGTGGTTTGTCCAGCAGGATGGTGATCCTAATCCATGCAGAGCCTTGGTGAAGGGGTGGGCCCTGCATGGGGGCAGGCAGAGCTGCACTGCTGCAGGAGACCTGCGTGGGAGTGCTTTGGGAGAGACAAGTAGGGGAGATTGTCTGAGTGTGTGTCTAACCCCACCCCAGAGACAATGCCTGAGGACCATGGCCCTGAAATAGACATGAAATCGGCTGACTCTGTCCCCGCCCAACCCAAGCACAGGGCACCAGGCAGAGCCCACACTTTGGTGCTAATTCCAGCCCTGCTCAGTCCCCAGAGTCCAAAGCCCCAGATGGATCAATGCAGCCCTAGGCCTCTCTCCTCTTTTCTGCTGACTTCCAGAGATGTAGTTGGAAGCCAGACATGGGCAGAGTGTCCAGCGTCCTGTAGCGCAGCTGTGAAATCCTACCATCCAGTGAAACCAGTAATGAATCCTCAGGCCAGCTGCACCAATGGTCTCCACGCACTCACCCATCTCTTCTTGGCTTCGTTCCAAATTTGGTTGTAAATTTTTGTGGTACTCCTTCACCCCCAAAAACATTCTGAGGCCTGATTTCCGCCACAGAAAACAGAATTCTGTTCGTTTCTCCAAACAAATTCAGAGTTTGATTTGCATCAGAGGAGGCAAATCTCTGCTACCCGTCCAGAGTGGCGTTTAAGGAAAGGTGTGAGACAGCACACAGTGCGGACCCCAGTCCCGGAGTCTGCTCTGACAGCAACTCCATTCTTTGTTGGAGAAGGATGAACAGCAGCGGAGCTGAGAGGACTGAGGCCCTGCAAACACGCAGCAGGTGTGTCAGGTGACTGACGAGTGCCAGGTCGGGGCCTTTTATTTCAAAGTGATGTCCAGGCAATATTCAGAAAGCAAAACCTACTCAAGAAGAATTACATTTTGATGTTTTGTAATCATTTCTACAGGGATTGAAGTCACCTTGTCCAAGCACGTTACCCGAGGATCCCTCTGGACTGCCTGCAGTTCCACGGATGTGGGACAATATGCCTCCAAATCCACCAGGAGAGGTTTTCTTTGATGTCGGGAAAACCTTGTAAGAATTGCACATCTCCTAAGCATCACTCAGGAGATTTGGAGAAGTCAGCTCCCTGTGAAGGGGCCAGTAATAAGGTACAAAAACCTGCAGTGTGGGCTCCGTAAAGGCAGGGGGCAGCGGAGATGCCATCTTTGCATTTCAGGTCTCCAAGAGGAAGTTGGGACAAAGATTTTCAATGTGCCCATTACACAGGTTAAAAAAAAAAAACAGGCACAAAAACACTTAAGTGATTGTGTCCACGTCAGAAACTAGTGGAGTTGGAATTCAAGTTTGCCATGTGTATCAATCTGTTCTCACACTGCTATAAAGACATACCCGAACCTGGGTAATTTACAAAGGAAAGAGGTTTACTTGCCTCACAGTTCAGCATGGCTGGGGAGCCCTCAGGAAACTTACAATCATGGCAGAAGGCAAAGGGGAAGCGAGTCACCTTCTTCTCAAGGCAGCAGGAAGGAGAAGTGTCAAACGAAGGGGGACTAACCCCTTACGGAACCATCAGACCTTGTGAGAACTCCCTATGGTGAGAACTCCCTATCACGAGAACAGCATGGGGGAATCCCCCCACCATCCAATCACCTCCACCTCGTCTCTCCCTTGACCTGTCAGGATTATGGAGATTATAATTCAAGGTGAGATTTGGGCGGGGACACAAAGCTGAACCATGTCACCATATAATCACAATCCCCTTTCCAAGATCCCTAACCTGGGTCTGGTACTGGAGCCTTCATCTCCCCTAAACCGTGACCCCCTGAACCTCCTCGTGCAGGACACTCACCGTCTGTGCAGGTTTGAGCAGGTAACATCGGCAAGGAGTAGCAGTGGCGACGCTGGACAGCTCAAAGTACGGGCATGCGCAAGAGCTCTCCATGGTCTGCACAAATTAACCAGTCCTGAGGACCGCCCGGCTGCACGCCAGCTGCTGCTCCACTGATGGATCCCTTTAAGGGCATCTGGGAGGAGAAAGACTGGCCCTTAAGGTCGTCTTCCGCAGAACCTGAAGTTATGTTTTTACACACCTCATGTCTTTGACCTTAGCTTACTCTACACTTCTGGCTATAATACACTTCTCTTAACACTGTTCATTGTCCAGGATTATTTCATGGTCATGTCCTGCAATATTATTGGGCTCTTTTACTATTAATATAGGTTCTGCTTGTGTTCACGGGAGCTCAGCGTTTGCTATCTATTTTCATGCCACATATTTTGCTGCTTTTAATACCATTTAGCATATGTAACATCAAAGCAAACATACTACAGACATAATTGCTATTTCCACAGACCCTGCTTTAATTAATTTCTGTATGAACTTTGAGGTTCTCAGAAAAGAAATCTCCCACGTGTGAAATTCTGCATATTTGGTTATGTCACCATTAGACGCTCCTGCTAGTGCCTTCCTCCTGGGCGCTGTCGGTGGCTCCCTGATGCCCTGGAACCCACAGCAGGACTGGGGCCAGACAGACGCTGGCTTCACGGAAGCGTGAGGACGGGTGTCTCTCCCAAGGTGCAGTGAGCAGTGAGCGGGCGGCTCCCGTGTGCGGCGCTCAGAGCTTACTCCTCGGACTCTCAGGCGGCCACACAACCAGAAAAGCCTTGGGAGACCTCATTGCGTGGGAAGGGCATATGTTGAGAAGCTGAGATTTTTTTTTCATAAAAGATGAATATTGTCCAGTCATTAACATTTTACAAAACTGAGAATGAAAAATAATCCTGCCATCTTAGCCAGATATAAGCACTGACAACTTGTATTTCCACCTGGGTTTGTTCTTAACTCTTCTCTACACAGCAGCCTCTCATAGCAATCAAAGAAGATCATCTCTACTCTACAGAAGGAGAAACCGAGGCACTGGCAGGTGGAGTAACTGGCCAGAGCCCTCTTCAGTCGGTGGCAGCCCTGGCTGTGGGCTCCCCTGCAGATGGAGCAGTGGTCTCTGCTGCAGGATCTGAATTCTCTCTGGAACTTACACACATGCACAGAGGCTGCCCCAGTCGGGACAGACCAAGGGACTGCATGTGAGTGGGAGACACTAACAGTCACCCACTAATTCACCTCTCACTGAGCCACAGTGCCAATGCGCTTCCACAACCAGGCCTTCGTGGCACCCACTAATTCACCTCTCACTGAGCCACAGTGCTGATGCGCTTCCAGATCCAGGCCTTCGTGGGTTAACTCCATGTTGAAAACGTTCCCCATGCAGGAAACATGGTGCAAACGTGTCTCCTGTCCTTCACATGCTCCAGAACTGATCGGTCATTGATTTCATCGGGCCCAGGTCTGCTCTGCTGGAGGCCACCGTATTGAAATACCTTTCATGTCTGGAATTACGTTCTCAGGAAAGACTCCAGAATCGGCTGACAGCGCTCCCTGGGGCATCCACCCAATGGCCCGTCCAGGAGCTTCTACAATCATACCCTCTTCCGGAAGGAGTTTCCCCTTCACCTGACCCCATCAAACTTTGAGTGTGACCGCTTGCCTCATTTTACTGGGAAACAATTGCTGTATTCGCATTTCTGACTTTGCTGAAGCGTTTGAGTATTTCGTCAGTGTTTGCGGTCTCTTTCTCTCGTGTGCGAGGATCTCCGTCTCCCTCTCGATTCATACACTTCCAGCATATTCAACCTTCGTCTTCCAAATTCGCTACACACATTTTTGCTCTTGGCATTTGTCTTTGCTAAGAAAAGTCTGGCTCTTTTTTCTTGCTATCAGAATAATGCACATACATCCCGAAACTTGGAGAGAGGAAGATAAAGCAAAAGTTCACATAAATATCCGCAATCCGCATCACAGGCGGGAATGTGGCAAGTGCTGCCGGGCGCCTCTCCAGGCATTTTTCTCTCTGAAAAAGCACATAGTTTATTTTCCAGAAATGGAATTGTACAGTACAGGCTGTTTGCAATTCGCCTCTTTTTTAAATTGACTGCAGCCACCAAGCGTTATTCTCAGCACATTACTTTTTCATGGATGAATCTATTGTGAAAGTAACACAGCCTCTGTCCTGGTTTTCTAGGACGGCACCCCACACTGGGCTGCTTTAAACCACAGAAGTTTCCTCTGGAAGTCCCACCTGACGCTGTCCGCAGGATCCTGAGCCCTCTGAAATCCTGGCTAACACCTTCCTCGCCTGCCCTGGTACCCCGGGGTCACAGCCACCCCGGGCGTGCTGAGGGTTGTAGACTGGCCACTTCCGTCTCTGCCCCGTCGTCACGGGCTGTCCTCTGCGCGTCTGTCTCGGCATGATTTTGCAGGAAGCCCTGGGCCACATACGTGAATTAACCAGTCCTGAGGACTGCCCAGCTACTCTGCTTCACTCACGCATGCATTTAAGGTCATCTGGGAAGAAAAAGATCGGCTCCTAGGATCACTTTCTACATAACCTAAAATTAGTCTTTTTTCACATACGTCACGTCTCTGAGCCTCACCTCTGCGCTCCTGGCTGTAGTATCCTCTCACTACTGCTTGCTGGGCCATCCTGCTCCACTGGGACCTCTCTTAGCAAATCACGTCTGCAAGGCCCTATTTCCAAATGAGGGCCCATTCTCAAGTACTGGGGGTTTGACCTTCAACCTGTCTTTTTGGGGATCGCAATTCAAGCTGTAACAATTTCCGTAACCTGCTGCCTCTTATTCCACAGAGAAACTGCTCTCTTTCCTTCTTCTTCAGCGTTTCCATTTCTGATCACCTGTGCGCTTCCATGACCATTTCCTCTGATCACCTGTGCACTTCCATGACCATTTCCTTGGGATTAATTATTGGAAGTGAGATTGATCTCATGTGCGCCGTCTCCTGACCCTGTGGAGTGGGCAAGGACAGGACTCCGGGTGCAGCCGGCAGCAATCCTCCTCTGTTTCAGCCTGCAGTGGCCGCTCGCTGTGTCAGGACAACTTGCAAGGACCCACAGAGGGAGAAGTTTGCCTCGGAGCTTGTCCTGAGCCAGAGCCTGAAGCCCGCTGCGTGGATCACACAGGTCACATGGTAGAGAGGAAGAGGAAACGGAAACCCAGAGCTGCCCCCGCTTCCCTCTCCACCTCGTGCTGAACAAGGAGTCCCTGGCTCCTGCTTGTCACTATGGCCTGATGACAGGGTCAACTCCCGGGCCCTCCCTAAGCCCGTGGGGCCTTCACTGGGAGCTCAAAAGTGCAGGTCAAGTCTGAAGGTGGAAGGACCGTTGGGCACAGAAGTGGCTCCCAGTGTGTTGTCTGTGACATGCTGCTGACCTTCCCTGCCTCCCAGCTCAGGGCTCCCAGCCCCTGGGCCCCAGGGTCCCCCATGGGTGCACACAGGAGTCACCCAAATATAGAAGGCAAAGCATTACTTCCATTTCTTGCCGTCATTAACGAGACAAGCAGTGGGGTAAAAGTGCGTCTGATCTTATTTCAACGTCGGAAGTTAGAGCATGGAGACCAGGAGGCCTCTGTCTGAATGTCCCCTTGCCTGTGGCAAAGGTCACTGTCTCCGTGGCACTCACCCCAGGGTCCCAGGGCAGGGAGAGACCCCCAACGCTGATGGCTCTCCTGAAACCTGTCACAAGTGGGCCTCGCTGGGAATCTCTGAATGAACTTATGTAGAAAAGGGCACCCCTGGAGCTGCTGCCGCGCCCGGGCCCCTGACAGCGGGGACTCTGCTTGTCCAGGTGACTGAGCCTCCCCCGGGCCAGGAAGCAGACACAGCGTTGCTTCTCCCACTCTCAGCCCTGCCTTGTGCACCCCGGGTCTGTTTCAAAGGAGGAATGCGTTCCACCCTCTTCCAAAGTGATAACCTCCAGCCACAATTCTCTTGCCTCACTGGGGCACTGCGGCGACTCCCTCTCTGTATTCTGTAACAGAAATATAGAAGGCAAAGCATAAAAGACTTTAAAAACAAAGGAGCACTGAGAAAGATCTTGCAGGTGTCTGGGGAGTAGCTGATGACCTGAATGAGACGCCCACGCACCTTGGTGCAAGTTCCCCGAAAGCAAGAAAGCTGGCAGCATCTTCAGACCCTTCAGTCTCCCCAGAAGGGGAAATGTCATCGCTGGTTGTTATGGATCAAATCACATCTAACCCCAGTATCTGGGAACGCGGCCTTTCTGGAAACAGGGTCTGAGGTGGATGTGATGAAAGAAGAGCAGGTCGTTTGGGCAGACCCTCATCCAGCATAACCACATCCTTATAAAAAGGAGACATTCGGACACAACGACAGACATGTGTGGAGGAAACGCAGCTGGAGACGCATGGAGCCATTGACAGACAAGCCAAGGAGCGCCCGAGGCCACCAGCAGCTGGGAGAGCCTGGGAATGGCTCCTTCTCCCAGCCTTGGGAGGAACTCGTCCAGGTCAGCACCCCAAGTTTGTACTTCTGGGCTCCAGGACTGTGAGGCAGCGCATGTCTGTGGTTCATGGCACCTGTGTGTGGTGCCCGTCACACAGCAGGGACAGGACACTCGTGCCTGGGAGATGCTCAGACACACACTCACTCCACTTCTAGACTCCTGGTTTCCTGTGGACAGAGGCTCTCCTTAAACACCTCCAGACATCTAGCACAAGCAGAAACACACAGGATGCACATGCACACCGAGCTCCACGGCCACACAGACGGAAGACACATGGTGTTGCCTGGCCCTAGCCTCCTTCACGGCTCCGACAGAACCTGCTCTCTCCCAGCTCTCCCTGTTGAAGGCTCAGAAAGTTTTTCATTGCACTGAGTCCACATTTCATTTTTAACCTAGCAGCCGCCTCTGTCAAATGACTGTGCCTTGCTTATCACTCGCACAAGCAAACCACGGTAACAGCCAGGGTTGCAGGAGGCGGCCCCGCCCTGCCCCTCACTGAAGGCAACTCACTGTGTCCTGGGGGCATGCCCATGGTGGCTGCCATTCCTGTCACACACTACTCAATGTAACAAAATGCAGAGGCGTTCTAGCGGCTCCTCTCATCCTCTGCATTCCAGGCAGGTAATAGCAGGTAATAAACCACCCTTCATCAAACTCAATAGATACATTTTTGTAACACCTATGAATTTCTCCATTTGATGATCAAATATATGTGGAGATGTATTAATCAATGGACTATAATGTGATAAAGTCAGAATATCATGAAATCTATTGATATTAATTTATGTCTCCCCACGTAGAGGTGAAAATTCTGTTAATGAGGGTGCAATCTAGTGTGACAGATGCAAGCAGGGTGGCCAGGTGTCTGCAGGCCTATTGCTTGGATCTAAATCTGGGCTCTGCCACTGGCCAGCCTTGGCCAGGTGACCTAATGTTTCAGTGACACGGTGCCCACATCTGTTAAATGGGGGTGATGATGCCAGCTCCCGCGCAAGAGAGTAAGAGCATCACCTGGATGACTGTCTGGTAACACATATGCTCTAGGATCACCTGGATGACTGCCCAGGAACACATATGCTCTAGGATCACCTGGATGACTGTCCGGTAACACATATGATCTAGGATCACCTGGATGACTGTCCGGTAACACATATGATCTAGGATCACCTGGATGACTGTCCAGTAACACATATGCTCTAGGATCACCTGGATGACTGTCCGGTAACACATATGCTCTAGGATCACCTGGATGACTGTCCGGTAACACATATGATCTAGGATCACCTGGATGACTGTCCGGTAACACATATGATCTAGGATCACCTGGATGACTGTCCGGTAACACATATGCTCTAGGATCACCTGGATGACTGTCCGGTAACACATATGCTCTAGGATCACCTGGATAACTGTCCGGTAACACATATGCTCTAGGATCACCTGGATGACTGTCCAGTAACACATATGATCTAGGATCACCTGGATGACTGTCCGGTAACACATATGATCTAGGATCACCTGGATGACTGTCCGGTAACACATATGATCTAGGATCACCTGGATGACTGTCCGGTAACACATATGCTCTAGGATCACCTGGATGACTGTCCAGTAACACATATGCTCTAGGATCACCTGGATGACTGCCCAGTAACACATATGCTCTAGGATCACCTGGATGACTGTCCAGTAACACATATGCTCTAGGATCACCTGGATGACTGCCCAGTAACACATATGCTCTAGGATCACCTGGATGACTGTCCAGGAACACATATGATCTAGGATCACCTGGATGACTGCCCAGTAACACATATGCTCTAGGATCACCTGGATGACTGCCCAGTAACACATATGCTCTAGGATCACCTGGATGACTGTCCGGTAACACATATGCTCTAGGATCACCTGGATGACTGTCCAGGAACACATATGCTCTAGGATCACCTGGATGACTGTCCAGTAACACATATGCTCTAGGATCACCTGGATGACTGTCCAGTAACACATATGATCTAGGATCACCTGGATGACTGTCCGGTAACACATATGATCTAGGATCACCTGGATGACTGCCCAGGAACACATATGCTCTAGGATCACCTGGATGACTGTCCGGTAACACATATGCTCTAGGATCACCTGGATGACTGTCCGGTAACACGCATGCTCAGATCCTGGGTGATCTAGGATCACCTGGATGACTGTCCGGTAACACATATGCTCTAGGATCACCTGGATGACTGTCCGGTAACACGCATGCTCAGATCCTGGGTGATCTAGGATCACCTGGATGACTGTCCGGTAACACACGTGCTCAGATGCTGGGTGATCTAGGATCACCTGGATGACTGTCCAGTAACACGCGTGCTCAGATCCTGGGTGATCTAGGATCACCTGGATGACTGTCCGGTAACACACGTGCTCAGATGCTGGGTGATCTAGGATCACCTGGATGACTGTCCAGTAACACGCGTGCTCAGATCCTGGGTGATCTAGGATCACCTGGATGACTGTCCGGTAACACACGTGCTCAGATGCTGGGTGATCTAGGATCACCTGGCTGGCTGTCCGGGAACACGTGTGCTTAGAACACTGCCCCCGTGTGGTCGGCGGAAAGATGGGAATTTGGGTCTAGAGCCATACTCACTGCAGGGCTGTGGACCAGTCCCCCAACTCCCTTTGAGAGATTATGACATGGACGAAGAAGGTGGTGCATGCAGCTTCTCCAGGGGAACGCACCAGCAGAACGTGCATATCTGCATGGAAAGAGGGGTTATTTTAAGGAACTGGTTCAAGCATGCTGTAGGCTTGGCAAGTCCACCATCTTCGGGACTGCCTGTCAGCGGGAGACCCAGGGAGGAGCCGATGGTCTCCAGGACTTACCTGCATGCATGGAAGGTGGTAATTTACTCCCTCTGATCATGAAGAGGGGGCGGGAGGGGGTCTCCATGCAGGCTAAGGCTGCACGCATGAGGCACAAAGGTGTGAACACTGTTTCCTGGGAGCAGGTCTGCACTGCAGACAGCAGGTGAGCAGCAGAGACGAGGCCAAGTTCAGCTCAAGCCCACAGGTGTCTGCTGGAGGAGGGTCATCCTTTGTCCTGTGCAGGCCTTCAACTGATTGGATGAAGCCCCACACTAAGAAGGATCAGCTACTTTACTCAGAGTCCACCGCTGAACTGCTCATCTCATCCAGGAACACCTTCAAAGAATTATCCCTAATGATGCTTGACCAAGCATCTGGGCACCAGGGCCCAGCCAAGCAGACACGTGGGCGCAGCGGTCACGAGGACTTTACCCCAGAATCTGCAGTCCCCCCATTCCCTCCAGAAGTGCTCAGGCAAATCCAAATAGCAGCCCCTGCAGCAGCAGCAGCAGGGCTGGGGAGTCCATAGCCTGGACAGTCGGAGCATGTCATGACTATGGATGCAGCAGTTCACACACACAGTGGACGACGGGCGTTAGCTCCAGCCTCCTGGAGGAGATGCACCCGCGCCCCTCCTGCAGAACCTCCCGCACGGCCTCTGTCCGGCAGCCCCTGGGCCATCCTCCCACGAGCAGGACCTTAGCTCCTGGAAAGGAGGATCTGCGTGTCCCCAGCACTGGGCTGGACAGGGAGGCCTGTCAGAAGCACTCAGTGCCCCACCCCAAGCCACCAGGACCTGGCACTGGGGGACTGGAGACAACCTTGCCTGAAAGCCGCATGGCATTAAATGGCACCAGGATGAGCCCAAGAAGCAAATACCACTTTATGCACAATTTAAATGTTAGAAACATCGCTTTTCTCTGATTTTCTTGAAGTCACAGAGAAAGGCTGAAAATGAATCATTCTGCAAACATGGGTGCTTTCTAGGTATTCACTGACTCCTTCATTCATGCTCCTGCAAGGCTAGAAGAGGCTTTCGAGAGTTAAATCACAGAAAATGTACACAATGGAAAGCTTATTGGCTTCATTTTCTTCCACGACTACAGCCTGAATCACAAGCCAGGCTCAGGATGAATCCTGTTCCTTCTGAAGACGGCTGCGAGGATGTGGCCCTCCCGCCCATCCATGATGCTAACTGGATGCAGCTGTCAGGTAAATAAGCTTCCAGGGGAACTCAAAGTACAGATACTCAACCGCAGCGAAGGGCCCTGGCAAACACAACCCCATAGGCCCACCTTCGCAGCCTCCCTGGGCACATCAGATGTGGGACGAGCAGCTGCCTCTGCTCTACTGTCACAACTGATGCGAACGCCACGGAACAGGTGCCACTGTCCGACCCCGTCCAGGCACACAGCTGGAACTCTGCACACTCGCCCATCCTCATCCAGATACAAAGCCACGGCGTTTCCCAAATAATCAAACTTTCTTCACCTACAAGCTCTTTCAAGGTGTCTGAGAGCCTCATAATCCCGAGGGTTTGCATGACTTACCCGATGCTTGGAAGGCGGTCTGTGCTGACCTCTCATCATGGTGGGAAAGGGGTCTCCTAGGAGGTTAAGGCTGCACCCACCAGGCACAAAGCTATAAAAAGTGTCTGAGGGGCCAGGGGAAGCCAGTCTGCATTGCAGGCAGCAGATGAGCAGTGCAGACGAGGGCAAGTCCAGGACCCTGAGGGCTGGCCAGATGTCCCGCACAGCACAGCCCTGGGGGTCTTCAGAGCATCGTCTGTTGCAATCCTCAATCTCCATAAAAGAAAAAAAAAATCAGGAAGCCACAGTGGTGGCCCATTTGTCAAGGTCTCTGCTTGCTGTGGAGAAAGATAATTTGCTCCATAAATAATGAATTCGATGCGTGTCCCTGGGACCAGCTCCTGGAATGCCTGGCAGAGCCATTGTGGGATTCCAGGTCGCTGCAGGCCGCCGTTCTCAGAAATGCTGGGACAGGTCTGTTTAAGGTTCTCGCAATTACCCAGCGTTGACGGAATGTCTTCTTGGGGTCTCACTAATTCTATCTGGATGTGGCTGAGAGTCAGTGTCAAGATGTGAAACATCCTTTTCCAATCATAAAGAAATACAAAGATTCAGCCCATGTGCCATGGCTCTGGGCTCCTACAAAGAGTATTTATGTGATTATTTTCGCTGGGATTTCAAGGGTTCAAAGCCATCCATGTAGAAAGGATTCCTTTTTCTCCCTCTTTCCTGAAAGCCCACTCCATCTGCCTGTCTAGGCAAGCTGGAAATTTAAACAGGCAGGCAGGGCATGTGGCCAGTGTGCTGAGCGGGGTGCACGGCCCCCAGTGAGCTCTGGAGGGATCCACGCCCTGTGTGTCTGCTCCCTCCTGCCAGCAAGGAGGGCCTGGGAAGGAAACTGCAGGTGGAGGGGGGGTGCTGGCAGAGCTGAGACGCTTTCACAGTCTCATGACAGGAAGCAAGTTCATGCAATGGCTCTCACCCACTCAGCAGCCAGGCCAAGAGGGACACTTAACCCTCCTCAAAATCCAGCCAAGAAGACAGTGTCCCGGAAATGGGGCTACGTGGGGTTCCTCCCTCCTCCCCTGGCCTCTGCAATCTCCAGCCCTGGCCAGGAGACATTCCCCAGCACCCGCTCTGGGGGACCTGTTCACGCTGAGACCTGTTGCTGATGGCTGCATGCAGCTGGACAGAATTCCAGAGTCACCGCCATGCTCCAGTTCCAGACGCCCCTCTTTCCCCCACGTCTGGCTCCCCGCCGCCTCCTCCTCCTTCCAGCACCTCAGGTTCCCTCAGACCCTCCATGGCCTCCCTCCCATGTGGCCTCCCTCCCACTGGCTCCTGGCACATCCCGGGTCCTCCTGGCTTCTCAGGCCTTAACGGTGATCTTATGAGCCTGGCAGGACCTCGGGTGCCAGCTGCTTTCCCTCCCTCTGGGCACCGTGACATGTAGCAGAGGGGCCTTTGCACTGAGAGCTGCCAATGCTGTGGACAAGCTAGAGGCGCCCAGGGTGAAGGCTCAGGCCCGTGACACATCAGCTGTCGCTGGAGCACCTGGCTGGTCAGCTGCCACCCCCAAGCCACCTCTCAGCCACTTCCTCCAGCCCCCGACCGAGGCTGCTGCTGGTCTGGGCTGCAGGCTTGGTGGGGGCATGGGGCAGCCGTGCTGGGTCACCTGAACAAGGGACGGCACCTGCCTCCACCTCTCTGGGGTCTGGGCTGGCGGGGACTTGCCACTGGAGCGGGACGGGGGCATGCGTCCCTCAGGCTGCAGGACCCATCTGCAGGACAGGCTTCAAACATTCACTGTCATCCCTCACTCAAAACAAGAGGCAGATAAACAAATGGACTGCTCGAAAGTAACTGTAAAAGCTTTTAAAAGGAAAATCCCAAGATAGCGATGGAGTCAGAGGCTGTGTGTCATTCAGTTTAGTGGAAACGAGACCCCATCCCACACCCAGAGTTCACCTGGAGGCACCAGGGCTGTGGAGCTGGAAATTCAGATGCTCCGAGTGCATACGGTGTAGACGCTGGTTTGTTGTGGCCCAAATCCTGGTTCGTTCCCTGCTCAACCTCAGCTTGGGTGAAATTTCCAGCAAATTCCATAGCATGTCAAGTCACTTCATATTAAAAAACAAATATGCAGAGTCCCTGGGTCACAGGCCAGCCTGGTCTCAGTCATTCAAACCCTGACCAGCTGGGGAAATCCATCGTGGCTGCAGCTCAGGCACACAGCAGGCTTGGAAGTCCTCCCGAGGCTGGTGCGTGGACTCCCCACCTCCCACCCCTGCCCCATGGGTCACTTCTGGCTCCTGCAGGTGTCAGTGAGAAGGCAGAGAAGGATCCCAAAGAAAGGCACAGAGGTGAGCCAGCGATCGTGCTACTAATCTTCAGCTTGGTGGCTTCTGGGCGATTCCTTGACTGAACCTCACTCCCAGGTCCTGGAATGCATCCCACATCCGTCTGGCTGTCCCCTGCTCCCCAGATGGCAAGCCATGGTCCCTCCCAGACAGCCCCAGCCCAGCTTCCCCACAGTGTCCCTGGCCTTCCAGGAAGCAGGACCCTGAACCTCACCTTGAGCATGTCCCAGTGCCACCAGCAGTCTCCCAGCAAGAGGCACTCAGCACGGCTGTGCCCCATGCTCCAGACCCACACAGCTACCCGGGGGGCCCCGTGCTCAAGTCACCCTGGTCCTCCTCCAACACCAGGGGACGGGCTTACCCTGAGATCACTTTGTCGTCGCCATGGGAAGGGAATGCCTATGTCGCCATGGAAGGTGTGTTAGGGTTACCATGAAATGGCCAGCATGCCTTCCCTCCATGCTGTGCCCACACCCTGGGCCCTGTGACTTTCTATCACTGCCCAGGGAGAGCTGGATTCTGTCTTCCATCGGGGCGGCCTTGCAACCTGCTTTGGTCAGCAGAATGTAACAGATAATCCATGTGCTCTGTGGTCCCGTGAACAAGACCAGAAGAGGAGGATGAGCGATCTGACACAGCAGACAGGCCGATGCCCCTGAGGCCAGCCAGTCCCAGCCAACCTGCGGCTGCCCATGGCACATGGGAGTCCAGCCAGGAGGAGAGGAACCGCTCGGCCAGCCAGTCCCAGCCAACCTGCGGCTGCCCACGGCACATGGGAGTCCAGCCGGGAGGAGAGGAACTGCTCAGCCAGCCAGCCCATCCCAGCCAACCTGCGGCTGCCCACAGTGCATGAGAGTCCAGAGGGTCAGTAATTTGGCCAGATTCAAAGCAAATTACTGACCCTATCACAGCACTGCACGCTCAGTAAACGCTTGCTGTTTTAAAGCGCCGAGTTTGGGCTGACCGGCATGCAGCAGGACTGACTGATGCGCGGGTCACAGAGCCCTTGTGTCAGACGCAGCACCTCACCTGGGGCCCATCTCCTCCCACCGAGTTAGCACCGGCAGGTCCCCCCGCCTTCCTCCACCTCAGCAGCGCCATGGCCACTACTCACGCGCTATCTTCTCTTCCGAAGGCTGCCTTCCTATTGAGGTAGACACCTCAGGTAGTCACTGCCTGACTCTTCCTCTAGGCAGCTGCCAGTTCTACCCACAAAGCCAGAGTTGACGCTGCTCTTACGAGAAGGAGGGTCCCCTTTGCATCAGTCACTCACTACACGCGTCAGTAACCACCAAGATGTGAACAGAAACACCAGTCTTCGGTGTCCCTAGGACATCAGCCTGGCTCAGCACCGTCCAGGAGAGACGGGAGACAGTCTCCCCACTGTACCCCCCATCCTCATCCTACTCTACGAAGGGCCTGGGTTTCTTTATCATCAGGGAGAGATGAGAAAACGGGGCCCCTGCCCAGGAGCTGGCCTCTGCAGATGGCAGAGAACAGCAGGGGAAGAAGGGGCCCTCCCAGGAGAGCGTTTCCAGCACAGCGGGGCTCTGGTGAGTGAGCTCCTGGGTTGGTCCAGGGTGGCTCCTCTCCAGCCAACACCTTCACATCACTTGAGCTGGTTCAATCCACGTGCTCATGACCACGAACGGGGTTACAGTGAGTCCAGCGTTTACAGCATGATTCTACAATGAGTTTCTCACCTCCGTAAAGTATGGGTGTCCCTGTTTTCATTATTTACTTAGAATCAATCAACTTTCCTAATTCGTTCCTTCGCTCTGTCTTGAAAGCATAACGGTATATTTTTTGATGACGTTTTACCTGATTTTGCGGAAGATTTGATAGTCTTTGCCCATAGTCTTGGAGGCACTTCCTGTCTGCACTTGTCATTGATCTAGGACAGCAGGGTCTGACCTCCTCAGATGTCTGGGGAACGCCCACCTTCTTTCTGTTTCTGTTGTTTTTACTGTTGTTTTGTTTGTTTTCTTGTTTTTGGCTGTTGAGACAGAGTCTCGCTCTGTTGCCCAAGCTGGAGTGCAGTGTCCTGATCTCAGCTCACTGCAACCTCCATCTCCCGGGTTCAAGCTAGTCTCCTACCTCAGCCCCTCGAGTAGCTGGGACTATAGGCATGCACCACCACACCCAGATAACTTTTGTATTTTTAGTAGAGACGGGGTTTCACCATGTTGGCCAGGCTGGTCTCAAACTCCTGACCTCAGGTGATCTGCCCACCTCAGCCTCCCAAAGCGCTGGGATTACAGGCATGAGCCACTGCACCCGGCCCACCTTCTAAGGCTTGAGGGACACAGAGCCCAGCTCAGCATGGAGAGACAGAGCTGGTTCTCACTCTCCCACTGGCCTGAGGCTGCTGCATCACCCTGCTCCAGGCCCCTCCAAGTCCTGCCCTGGGCTTTGAGTCCGGAACTGATGTCACAGGGATGCCAAGGGACAGCGGCTACAGTGGCTCTGGAAGCAGGCAGGGAGTCTGTGGCCGAGGCAGCTGCAGCTTCGCCATCCACATAGGTCCCGTGGCCGAGGCCCTGGCAGCCCCCTGCAGCTGCCACTCTCACCCACTGGCCTACCCACGACTCCCCTCCTGCCCCAGTCCCAACTCAAAGAACCCCTCACAGTTCTTTAAGCCACTCCCTTGCCTTTGTTATGGATTTGTGTCCCCCAAAATTCATACGCTGAAGTCCTAACCCCAGGGACTTTGGAATGTGACTGCATTTGGAGATGGGGTCTTTAGGGAGGTGATCACGATTCAGTTCGGTCATTAAGGTGAGTCCTTGGCAGACTCCACTAGGACGGGTGTCCTTACAGGAAGAGGTGAGGACCCAGCCACAGAGGACGACCCTGTGAGGACACAGGGAGAAGATGCCAGCGACAAGCCAGGAGAGGCCTCAGGAGGAACCGACCCTGCCCATACCTCGGGGTCAGACTTCTGGCTCCAGGAACTACATTTCTGTTGTGGGAAAGCTGAGGAGCTCTGTCATGGCAGCGGGGCCGGCCAGGAAGCCTTCAGAGCCCTGCTGCATGCTGGCCACCCGGCCTCAGCCTCCCTGCTTGCAGCTGCACACCCCGCGCTCTGTTGGCCACAGACCGTGGCCAGGTGCTTCCTCTCCCCAGCAGCGTCCTTCCCTCCACTGCAGGTAACAAGCCCTCATGCCCAGCGCTTTTCATCCCTCGCCCGTCCGTATCTGTCACACCTCCACGCTGTGGCTCCAAGAGTCCCACCCTGAATTCCAACGATTCCAACGCTCTTCCCGACCACCTCTTTAGTACGCCTTAAGTTTAATTTTTTCTCTAAGTTTTGCATTTTCTCTCCAAAAAATCACTTTCCACGGAGTTTTCTGCATCCTCCTCCCACTCCCTGCTCCATCCCAGAAACCACCCCACCCCATTTTCGAATCAGCAGGCTGGGTTCAGCAGGACCCTGGTTAGCCGTGAGGCTGCTGCCCCGCACCCACGTGGGCTCTGTGAGGCCTTCAACCCAGACAGTGTGGTCCTGTGGGTCCTAACAAGTCCTACAACGTGCCCCTTCATCCGTCCGGGTCAATCCTGTTTCCCTGCAGGTGTGCTGTGAGTAACACCTCCAGGTAGGGTCAGGCCTGATGTCCAGGTGCCAGCCCCGTGCTCTCAGAGCTAGTGGGAGCCGGCAGAATGGAAAATAGTTAACTAGTTGGGAGAGTATCTGCTTAACGCGGGTCTTCCTCTCTGGACAGGATTTTGGAGGTGGTTGCTTGCCAATGACAGGTGGCCAACCCCTTTGTGGGGCACAACTTCCCATGAGTGGAGGAGAGGACACAGCCAGCCTCAGGGAAGCTGGGGAGAAGAGTCTTTCTCCATGCCCATGGGGGTCCACGCCTTTGAGGGGTTGGCTTAGACTCCTGGTGTGAGCACACCCAAGGGACCTGCCACCCTGAACATTGCACTGAGAGGTGACACGAATGGCCAGGAACAGTTGAGATCTGCCCCAAGACTCCCAACCATTGAAGCCTGCTCCTCAGCCACCCATGGCTGCTGTGACCTGCTCACCAGCCACCCGCCATTAAACTGAGTTTGCCATCTTTTTGGTAGGTCACCCCTGCCCCACATAACACAAGACCAAAACTTAGACATGATGCGAAATATAGAGATGGAGGAATCTCCTTATGCGCCATCCACATTTGAGCTGGGAGTCTATCTCAACATCACATCGAATGAGTGAGATATCACCTGAGTACCTGGTTCGTGATTTAGAAATACTGTCTTAAGGAAATGTCCCTTCTGCTATTGATCTGCTTAATTTTATTTCTGCTTTTCTGAATTTAACTTTTTAGGCTGAAAATTGGGTCGAATGTGTCTGGTTTCCAGCCCAGTGGATTCCATTACTGGCTCATGCACATCGTGTTGTCAAAACCCTTCTGAAGTTCTTTGCTGAATCCACTTTTGCTTGTCTCCGCCACTTGGGTTTCAGGTCAGCAGGAAGCACACCAGCTGTGAAATGAGCCTGTGTGCCCACCCACGCATTGGCACACTCCGAGTAGGAGGGGCAGACGGGGCTGCAGACCCAGGTGCCATTGCTCTTCCCAGCACACGCCTCCTTCTCTAAAGCTCACATGTGAGAGTGAAAGTCTCCCATAATTACCTCACCACAATGCTGAGTTTGTTTAGAAAGTTTCACCAAAGCCTGCTTGTCTGTCTTGCCATTGTGCAAGACTGAAAAAGGACAACGCAGAGGAAGAAAATGTGTGTGCACGGATGACTGGCAGGGCCCTTCCTTCAGGTCACAACTGTGCAGGGGTGCAGAATTCAGAGAGAACAATATGGACGAATTAACTTATTAAAACCACAGGAAATGTGCTTCCAATATATGCTCTGATTAAGGCCTTTTCCAAAACATTTCAAGGCAATTAAAAATATAATTTTCACTCTACTGCCCCGAAGGATGGGGAGTGAGCTGAGCGCTGAAGGATTTCACAGGAGGCACCTCTCAGGCTCTGCACGTTCTCATGCAGCAGGTGACATGTGAGATCTGAAAATAATTGCCAGATGCAATGTTTACAAAGAAAATCTCACGAAGGGGTTAAGCTGGATTTCTATGGAAGGGATGGTACTGCCCTTATTTTCATCATTCTTGGAGAGCTTCCTGGCGAGATGAGATGAGGTTTTAAAGATGGTGCTGCTTCTACTCCAAAGTCTCGTCGTGGTTAGAAAAGCAAAGTGGCCACGGCCAGCTCCTGCCTGTCACCCAACACTCTTCCACGGAGAAGGCCTGGCTGTACTTCCCTTGTCCTTTCCCAAGCGTCATCCTCTCCTCCGTGTTTAGACGCTTATTCTAGGGCAATCCCAGGGATGACTATTTTGCATGTCCCTGAACTTCCTCCGGGTCTGTCTCCCAGAGATTCATCAGGAAAGCCACAAAAGCAATGCAATAACTTTCACATCTGCATCCAGAATTCTTTTCTGGATTTAACACATTGACATGTTAACTGCCCTCTTTCCTGACATGCTCATTCATGTCTCCATGAGATACACAGTTCCCTTCAAGTCACTTGGTCTCACACATCCCCGCCTTAAAATGATGTCTGCCATGCTTGTCCTGCTGAACCACTTCTGGAGGGAATCACAGATCTGTGCAACACCCAGACAACCGTGCTCCTCATTTGCCAAAAGCAGCACATTTTCACCAAGGGATCTTCATGACCTTTGCCCATGACCATTCTACAACCATCATCATACCCTTCATTCATGGCCATCGCCCAGGACCACTGCCCATGACAATTGCCTGTGACCTTCACTTACAGCCATTCCCCAGAACCATCACCAGGACTTTCATCCCAGACCTTCTTTGTGACTTTCTCTTGTGACCATCACCCATGACTGTCACCAGTCACCACTGCCCAAGGTCACCATCCATGAACTTCACCATGACCCTCATTGTGACCTCCCATAGCCATCACTGTGACCTTCACCTATAACCATCACCAATCACCATTGCCTATGACCACCACCCGTAGCCTTCACCATGACCCTCACTGTGACCTCCCACAGCCATCACTGTGACCTTCACCTATAACCATCACCAATCACCATTGCCTATGACCACCACCTGTAGCCTTCACCATGACCCTCACTGTGACCTCCCACAGCCATCACTGTGACCTTCACCTATAACCATCACCAATCACCATTGCCTATGACCACCACCTGTAGCCTTCACCATGACCCTCACTGTGACCTCCCACAGCCATCACTGTGACCTTCACCTATAACCATCACCAATCACCATTGCCTATGACCACCACCTGTAGCCTTCACCATGACCCTCACTGTGACCTTCTTCCACAACCATCACTATGACCTTCACCCATGGTCATCACCAATCACCACTGCCCAAAGCCACTATCCATGAACTTCCCCATGACCCTCACTGTGACTTCCCACACCTGTCACCATGACATTTACCCAAGACTATCACTGATTACCAATGCCCATAGCCATCATCTATGACCGTCACTGTGACCTTCCGGAACCATCACCATGATCTTCACCTACGGCCCTCATCCATGGGCATCACAGATAACAGCACCCATGACTCTTGCTCATGACTCACCCTCTTGCCCATGAACCACTGTCCATGATCACTGCTGCGAATTTCACTCATGACTGTCACCTGATGCTACTGTTCACAACCATTGACCATGACCATCTTGCATGAAGATGGGCCGTGACGGATGAAGTATCCATTGTGTCATCGAACTTCCTCCGTTTGACAGACACAATATATGACAACAGGATAGATCCGGAATCGAGGACAAACCATTCTGAGAATGAAAGCACTTCAACTGAAAGAGAAGAACAGCTCAGCTAAGACACAGGAAGCGAAGCGAGCTACCTACCTAGCCACCTCCTCTTTTTGTGTCCCCCAGCTCTTGGGCACCTGCTGAAAACCCCAGGCAGAGGATGTGCCAGCCTCCAGTGGGCTGCTGCCACGTCGGTGCACACCTGCCTCCCGCCCAGAACATCTAGCCAATGGCGACAGGCACCTGCCTGCAACAAGCCCCGCGGGCGCAGGAGTTTGGAAGATTTGCTTCTGTTTACCATAAAATTCAAACCCCTGCTTGAACATTTCACCTGAAGAGAATTTGTTTTAATTCATAATATGTGAGTTTTAAAGAAACACAACTTATTAACTTGCAGCTCTCACTGGCCAAGAACCATGAGGAAATTTAAGACCACATGGCTGAATACCTACCTTGTTCGTTAAAATAATTGACAACAGTCATGATAAAAATTTGTGCATATTTTCTTCTTTTTTTTTTAAATAGAGACTCAGTTCTCATCAGCTCAATACTGCAGCAATTTGTCACAGCCTGAAAATCTTAATCTTGGTTTTCGGACTTCAACAATCCTCCCAGTTGAGCTGCGTACCGTAGCTACTGTCCTTCTAATGGCTGAGTCCTCGTGTTCTCAAACATTTTCATTTGTCCCAGGATGTCTGGGTTTTAACCCTGAAAACACAGTCCTGTCCTTTCTCTCCCACCCATGAGGGCAGGTGGGTAAATTGAAAAAGCACAGCCTGGAGAAGCTCCTCGCTTTCACTTCCTCTATTTATCGATTGTTTCTTACTGTTCTCTTTGGAGTCTGATTACTTCCTGTAGAAGAAACGCGACTTTTTGACCTGAAACATGAGACAGGGAGGTGATGAGCTGGTGTCAACGCAGGCCTGCCTCTGGTTCCTTCCCAGCGTTCTCAAAGGTAGACGGTGAGATGCAGATGTTGAAGTGGATTCTAGAGTCACACGTGACGTTAGCATGTTAACAGCACCTTAGCATGCAGGTATAAATATATGCGTGTGTGTGTGTGGCTGCGTCTACATAGATATGCTAATCATGTGTATATGTGTATGAGTGTGATAGATACATTTTGTTTTGTGTCTAGATGTATCCTGGATGTAAAAACTTTGTCTGCCAAGTAAGATAAAAGAAGTTACGATTGCTTAGATACTGAAGGTTTCATAAAAGAAACAATATTTGTGACTTTTTCTTTAATATGATGAAATCTATAACACACAAATATTAGTTACCAGCTTTACTATTTAACCGCTGGCCGACCTGCTGAGCTGTGCTGCTCGTTTCCACGAGGGCCGCGGTACAAGCAGCGACTTGTTTTAATAGACATCACGCATTAAAAAGGGGGGGCTGTTAAGTCACGATTCAGCTAAGAGCCACGGGGCACAATATGTTCTGCGGGTCAGAAGCACACGTCCTCAAGGAACAGGGGCACTAGAACAGCGTCTCTGTTATTAATCCGGAAATTGCATTTTTAGAACTACATAAGTCCCTATTTCTCCCCCTGTGGAATTTTCTCCCCCAGAATATCAAACGACTTTTCTTTGCTCCCTCTGAGGTGGACAGCCAGCCCCTGCCACGCTGACTTTGGGCAGTGTCCTCCCCTTAGCAAGGGCCTGCACAGATGGCCTCTTTAGGAAGGCCGGGCAGCTTGGCCGGCTGTACCTCCAGAAGACAGATTGCACAGTCAAAGGGTGACAGAGAAGGTGTGGGGTGCACACGACTGCTGAGACAGCGGTGGCCAATACGGAGTCCTTCCCCACCGTAAAGGTTGAGTGTGGTCCTGAACACCAGATGAAGCGGGAACAACGTACCCAAGGACATGCATTGCTTGGGTCTGGTTTATTTTCTACAAAGAAAACATAATGCGTGCCTGGGCAGGTGTCCTTGAATGCTGCCCTACCCTCTAAATTCAGCAAGATTTTTCCAAAGATCCTGTGCACTTGCAGAGAGAAAGCAGCGGCCTAAAGAACCCCCAACCATGTCTGACGCATCTCTCCCAGACCCACCCCTCTCTGCAGCTGGGGGTCTAGTGGGGTTATTATGGGGCAGATGTAAGGACAGGTCTTGATCTTGAAGGGTCCACAGGTGCACTGCCCTGGGTTCTGGGGACAAGGCTCCTGGTCCTGGCTAGTCACTCACTGTGTGAGGCCAAACCCAGCACGCCCACCCAGTCAGGCCAGCATCTCATGCCTGTGGTACATGGTAAACAGTCAGCACCATGACCACTGACGGCAGCTGCTTCTGTGGGGACACTGGCTAGAAATGAACGAGGGGGAAGAATGACAAGCCATTCAGGGAAAAGGGTGGGTGTATGGAGGTCCCCACCAGCACACGTGGCTTCCGGGAATCTGTGATTGCATGAGTGCTATTCAATTAATACTGCCTTAAACACTTCCCGTTCGTTTTCAGTGGAGTCCTTAGCCCATTGGTGAGCCGGAGCAGGCTCCGGGATCACAGATAACGCAGGCAATTACGCACCTCGGTGTGTTCTGGCGTTCCTTCAGGCGCCTGTGTATGGTAGCTCTGCAACAGTGCAACAGTTTCCCGTCACGATTTAAATGATTACAACCCATGTTCAAAACATGTAAACGATTTCTATAATGTTGGGAAACAATTTGCTTGTCCATGACCTCGTTGCTCTGCAGCAACAATGTTGTTTAAATTTCCTCCAGCTGGATACTTCACAAATTTGTTCAGACTCCAGATATCACATAGGGGAATGGGCTTGTAAAAAGTCACAGTCCTTAACTAACTGACTCACTGAGACATCGCCTTGCCCTAATTCCGCCTTCTTGGCTACATACTTGCCCTAATCCCCACCTTCTTGGCTGCATACTTGTCCTAATCCCCACCTTCTTGGCTGCATACTTGTCCTAATCCCCACCTTCTTGGCTACATACTTGTCCTAATCCCCACCTTCTTGGCTACATACTTGTCCTAATCCCCACCTTCTTGGCTACATACTTGTCCTAATCCCCACCTTCTTGGCTACATACTTGTCCTAATCCCCACCTTCTTGGCTACATACTTGCCCTAATCCCCACCTTCTTGGCTACATACTTGTCCTAATCCCCACCTTCTTGGCTACATACTTGTCCTAATCCCCACCTTCTTGGCTACATACTTGTCCTAATCCCCACCTTCTTGGCTGCATAGTTGCCCTAATCCCCACCTTCTTGGCTACATACTTGCCCTAATCCCCACCTTCTTGGCTACATACTTGTCCTAATCCCCACCTTCTTGGCTGCATACTTGCCCTAATCCCCACCTTCTTGGCTACATACTTGTCCTAATCCCCACCTTCTTGGCTACATACTTGTCCTAATCCCCACTTTCTTGGCTACATACTTGTCCTAATCTCCACCTTCTTGGCTGCATACTTGTCCTAATCCCCACCTTCTTGGCTACATACTTCAAGTAGATGCAGAGTCAGGCGCTTTTACAACAATCCTGATACTCGGACTCCTCAGAGGACTGAGATCTGCTGGATTTCTAGGAAGCTGGTAATTGGCAATCTTTGGAATAACATAGCAGCCACTGGAATCACTTCCCACTGGCTTCCCAGAGCCTGTATCTTCTATGCTCTAAAATACTGAGAAGATGCAACACAAGGATCAGTGGCGCCTGGACCACACTCCCGGTTAATTCAGTCGTGGTCATTTGCATAAGGAGCCAAGGGTACTGCGGTAGGATGGACTCGCTCCTGCTGCCAGGAGACTCAGGCAGGCGTCAGGTGGGGAAGGCAGCCTCCAGGTACTCGGAAAGCCCTGCCCCCATAAACACATTGTGTCTTTAAATGGCACAAGCCGCTACAAAGTCAGCTACAGGAGGAGAGCAAAACAAAGCAAAAGAACGTGGCCCAACACAGCAGCTCCCAAAACAAGTGCTTCTACTACAAGCATCTCCTAGACTGAGTTGTACAATAAGATTTCCTAATATGTGTTTTACAAGCTAAATGATAAAATAAAAAGGATAGTAAAGATACAGGGGGAAACACATAAGGCAAATGTAAATAAGCAACGCAGAGAAGCTACTATTCATATTACAGTAGAAATTAAGATAAAAGCTTAAAATGGGAAAAGATAATACTTCATAAGGATAAAGAATGTATGAGCCACAAATTCTCATTCCCTTGCCAACAGGTTGAAATACAACAAAAACTGTTAAAAATGCAAGGACAAATAAACAAATACACAATAATTAAAGGAACCATTGATACAACTTCAGAAACTGACCAATAATACAACATATGAAAAAAATGAGAATTTGAATACACAACTGAAAAGCTTGGCCAAATAGATATACAAAAAATAAACTTCCTGACAGAGCATAAGAATTATTTTAAACACCTATGGGACATTTAAACATAGAGCATTTATTAGACCACAAAGACAACTTCAGTGAATTTCCACAGCCTATTACCATGGCACTACCTTGAAGATTAAACATATTATACCCACACTGTCATTAACACACAAACATCATGTGTTTAAGGCACTGCCTTCAAAGTCAGGCTCAGGACAAGGATAGAGGCCATTGCTGCTCCCATGACTCTGGTCCCAGACAACGCAGTAAGACAAGAATAAAATCAGAGTCACTGAGTGTGAACTGTTGACCAGAGTGACACTTCTTATTTGAACGTTAGGCAGCTTAGGCAACCGTGCATGTAAATGACTCAGGAAGAACTGTGGTGGTGAGTCCAAACTTGTGAAGGGAGAGAATAAATCAAAGAGAAAAAAGAAGAGGCATGGAAAGGTTTGCATTTCTTAACCCAGGAGTCAGGGCTGTCAAATATATAATGGAACTCAGTAGAGTTAAAACTTTCAATCAGGCCTGGTGCACTGGCTCGCGCCTCTAATCCCAGCACTTTGGGAGGCCAAGGCAGGTGGATCACCTGAGGTCAGGAGTTCAAGACCAGCCTGGTCAATATGGTGGAACCCTGTCTCTATTAAAAATACAAAATTAGCTGGGTGTGGTGATGCACACCTGTAATCCCAGCTACTCAGGAGGCTGAGGCAGGAGAATCACTTGAACCTGGGAGGTGGAAGTGTGAGCTGAGATGGTGCCACTGCACTCCAGCCTGGGCAACGAGCGAGACTCTGTCTCAAAAACAAAAAACAAAAAAGCTCTCAGTCAAACCCATACTGTACATACTTTCTTTTGGGCTAATGAGACATCCCCCACCTATTTACCGTAATAGCATTATAGAGGTTGAAAACAAATTTTAAATTAAAGAAAGAATATTTAGGCGTGGGGTCCCGCATAATCTGGTTTACTCTAATGTGAATGGTCTGGCTAGAAGCTGGGAAGGGGTGTGTGTGATATGCATGGGGTTCTGTTGAGGGAGGCAGCCCTTCCGTATGCCATCCTGAGCCTGCATTCCAGGAAAGCTCCTGGTTTACTCACCCTCTGCTCAGAGGAGTGTCCCAGCCAAAAAATGAGGAATAGGCAGGGAGGCAACAAGAGAACAAATACTACAACAGTAAGGGCCTCTGTGGGACGGGGGCTACAAACCTCCCCGAAGCAAACACTCCCTGTGTTCCTCGAGCCCTCAGAGGCTGTGCCCACCCCCAGAATCCTGCCTCAAGCGTGAGCTGTTGTCTTTCTCTACTTTTCTACCTTCAGTATTTTTCTGAAGCTGAGCTAGCCATTTGCCCATCTTTTTATTGGGTGGGTTCTTAATATTATTATTGACATTCATGAGTTCTTTATATATTTTATGTACAAGTGCTTTATCAAATATGTGATATGCGAATATTTTCTTCCAGTCTGTGGTCGGTCTCTCCATTTGCTTCTCAATGAATTAAGTTATTAATTCTATAAAGTTGAAGGTATCCATTTTTCCTCCTACAGAGCATGTGTTTCATGTTGTATCTGAGATACATTTGACTAACCTGAAGTCCCAAGATTTTCTCCAATATTTTCTTTGTGGTTCTCAGTTTTCCATTTGTGTTTCTAATCCATTTTGAGCACATTTTGCACATGATACAATAAATTGATTAATGTCTTTTTTTCATATGGATCAATAGTTTCACAAAGGATAGGAAGACTGTCCTTTCTCCATCAAATTGCCTCCATGCATTTACGAAAACCAACTGACAAACACGTGGGTCTATTTCTGGATCCCTGAGCCTATTCTAGGCTCTATTTCTGTGTCTTTACCATGCTGTCATGATTACCGCAGCTTTATAATAAGTCCTGAAATTAGGCAGCAAAACTTCTCCAAATCTGCACTTCCTCATCAAAGTTTTGCAATATTCAATGTAGAAATTGTGCACATCTTTTGTCAGGTTTACTCCTAAGTATTTCATGTTTTTGTAATATTCTAAGTGGTATTTCTTTCCATGTAAATTTCTAGTTGTTGCCAGTATATAAAAACACAACTGACTTCTGTATACTGATCTAGTAGCCTGCCACTTTGCTAAGCTTTCCTATTAGCTCTAATAGTTGTTTTATAGATTTCATGGGATTTTCTTCATAGACGAACACGTTGTCTGAAAATTAAGGCACTTTTCCGTGCTCTCCAATCTAGACACCTTCTATTAATTTTCCTGTGTAATTCACGGGCCTGGTGGCACAATGTCAAATGGAATGGCAGAGAATGGCTGCCCTTGCCTGGCCCCGGGCCTGTGGAGAAAGCGTTCCGTCTTCACCGCTAAGTGTGGCATTGGCTGTAAGTGTTTTTTCTCAGGATGTTTGCTAGGGTTCAGCAGTGAAGTCACCTGGGCCCGGAGTTTTCTTTGTGGGAAGGTTTTTACTGCATATTTAATTTAAATAGATTTAAGGCTATTCAGCTTCTCTATTTTTTCTTGAGTGAATCTTGGCAGTTTCTGGCTTTTAAGGAATCTGTCCATTTGATCTGTTTTCAAACGTATTGCTTTTGCTTTTTTCAAAATATCTTCTTATTGTAAGTACCTGAGGACTCTGCAGTGATGTGATTTCTCTCATTTCTGATATTGGTAGTTTACATTTTCTATCCCTTGTTCCCTGACCAATCTGACTTGAGGTTTATTCATTTTATTGATTGCTTCAAATAATCAGCTCTGGGTTTCATTGTTTCATTCTAACGTTTTCTGCTTTTTCTAATTTATTGCTTTCTGTTCTGATGCTATTTTCTTTCTTCTCTTACTTTGAGTTTCTTTTGCTCTTATTTTTCTGCTTTACTAATGTGGAATTTGAGATTATTTTGATTTTCTTCCTTTCTTTTTTTTAAATTATTTCTCTGCTACTTGGAATAGCATATTTCCTTCTTTTCTAATATGATCATTTAGTGCTATAGTACTTCCTGAAAGCACCGCTTCAGCTGCACCTTACAGGTGGTGATATGCTATGCTTTTGTGCTCCTTCATTTCTAATATTATCTAACTTCTTTTGATTTCTTATTTTACTGATGGATGATCTAGAAGTATGCTATTTAGTTTCTAAGTATTTTGAGATAATCCGGACATCCTGTTGATTTCTTGGTGACTTTCACTGCAGTGAGGATATATACTTTGTCTTAGGTAAATCCACTGGATTTGAGGCCTGTTTAATCACACATTAATGGACTCTACCTTGGTATATGCTTTCTGGGCAATTAAAAAGCATGTTTCCCCTATTGGGTGAATTGATCTACAGCTGTGAATTAGGTCATGTTGGTTTACAGTGTTGCACATGTCTTCTATATCCTTACTGACTGTCTTATTATTATATTCATTCCTAGAGAGGAATGTTAAAACTGCTTGTTATAATTTTGGACTTTTGGTTTATTCTCACCTTTTCCTCAGTTTCGGCTTCATGTGTTTGAAGCTCTGATCTTAGTTTTACAAAGATTTAGAGTTTTCATGTTCTTTTGATTGGTGCCTCCATCATTATGAAATGGACTTTTTCATCCTGACAGTAGCCGTCACTCTGAAAACACCCTGCACCATCGTATGCACAGTCATTCCAGCTGTGTTGATTTTAATACGTCTTTTTATGTCGTTTCACTCTTAATCTATTTTTGTCTTCGTATTTAAATTGAGTTTTCTAAATTTAGCAAATAGGTTTATCCAATCTGAAAATCCGCTTTACCCAATCTGACAATCTGTCCTTTCAATGAGGGAGCTGCTTGGACATTTACATTTAGTATAATTGTCGCTATGTCTGGATTTAAGTCTATCATCTTGCTCTTTGCTTTCCATTTGTTCCATTTGTTCTTCATTCACTGTCCTTTTTCTCTGTCTTCTTTTGGATTGAGTGGTTTTATGATTGTATTTATGTCTTTTGTTACCTTATTAGTTATTATTTTTTGTACTGTTTAGGAAGCTGCATTAGAGTGTACAGTACACATATTTAACCTATCGTAGTCTATCTTCAAATAGTATCATACCAGTTCATATATACTATAAGAAGCTTGCAATCACATACCTGCATTTCTCCCTTCCTGATCTTCGTACTATTGCTGTGATAAAGTTTGTTTCCACATTGTAACCCCAAATTACATTATTTTTATTTTTATATACTTTCAAAGAGTCACTTACCTTTCAAAGAAATTTAAATAATAGCAAAATCACTTTATATTTACCATTCTAGTTGTCACTTATAGTGCTTTTCTTTTCCTTCGTGGAAATCCAGACTTCCATCTGGTATCAGTTTCTCTTTGACTTTTTTATTGTACAGGCTTGCTGAAGATAAATTCCTTCAGTGACCAGCCTGGCCAACATGGTGAAACCCCATTTCTACTAAAAAAAAATACAAAAATTAGCTGTGTGTATGGTGTGCACCTGTAATCTCAGCTACTCAACAGGCCAGGGCAGGAGAATCGCTGGAACCTGGGAGGCCAAGGTGCCAGTAAGCTGAGATCGTGCCACTGCACTCCAGCCTGGGCAACAGAGCAAGACTCTGTCTCAAAAAAAAAAAAACAAAAAAAATCCTTCAGCTTTTGAACTCTAAAAACCTCTATTTTGCCTTTATTTTTAAAGATAGTTTCAGTAGGTAAACAATTCTAGGTTGACACTTTTGTTCTTTTTATTTTTTAGTGCTTTAAATGTTACTCTGGTGTCTTCTCACTTGCATTGTTTATGACAATAAATTTGCCTTCATCCCTATCTTTATCTTCCGTATAGGTCTTTTTTTTCAAAAGCTACTTTTAAAGTTTTCTCTTTATACAATTTAATTATGGAGTACACTGATGTAGATTTCTTTATGTTTCTTGTTTTTATGTTTTGTTAAAATTCTTGGATCTGTGAGTTTACAATTTTCATAAACTTTGGAAATGCTTTGACCATTATTTATTCAAATATTTTGGCACCTCTCACTTTCTGCTTCTTTCCCTGCCTGTTAGCTGTTGACTGGCTGCCAGAGTTGTGAATTTCACTGTTTCGGGTATTGGATAATTTTTATTCTCATAAATATTTTTGAATTTCATTCCAGGATGTGTTTAAGTTACTTAGAAATGGCGTGTTCTTTTAGAGTCTTGCTTCTAAGCCCTGTTTGGTAGAACCAGAGCAGCTGTTAGACTATGGCTAAAATTGCCCCATTACTAAAGTTAAACCCTTCTGATTGCTGTGCTCGATGCCCCATACAGTGTGAGGTTCGGCACTGTGGCTGACGGGGAGCAGCAGCATCCTCAGTCCTGTGTGGTACCTCAGAATTGTTCCCTCTACTCCTCTGGGGAAGCTTCCTCATGTGCATGCACTGGTCGGAGCTCCAATGAACCCTTGAAGATGACCCTCTGCAGCCCTGACCCAACCTGCTCCCTCCATGGACTCCCATATGCTCACCTCAGGCATCTTCCACCTGTCTTTCCACTCTGTATTACTTAACTTGGGCTGCCATGACAAAATATTACATAGGTAGTGGCTTAAGCAACAGAAATTTATGTTGTGGAGTCCAGAAGTCTGAGATTATATTAGTTATTTTTCACACTGCTATAAAAAACTACCTGGTACTGGGTAACTTATGAAGAAAAGAGGTTTAATTGACTCACAGTTTTGCAGGCTTAACAGGAAGCATGGCTGGGAGGCCTCGGGAAACTTACCATCATGGCAGAAGGTGAAAGGCAAGCAAGTACATCTTCACATGGTGGCAGGAGAGAGAGAGAGCAAACAGGCAAGTGCCACACTTTCAAACCATCAGCTCTCATGAGCATTCACCCACTATCACAAGAACAGCAAGGGGGAAATCATCCCCCATGATCCAGTCATGACCCAGGCCCCTCCTCTGACATGGGGGATTACAATGCGAGATGAGATTTGGGTGGGGACACAGAGCCTAACCATACCACGGGTATATGTGACATCTGGAGCAACTTTTAAGATCCTCTTTTCTACACAACGAATTATTTCACGAATAAAAACAGAACAATCAGTAGTAGTAATAAATTTCTTTATGTGTCCTTTCGATTTTAAATGACAATTTTAAAGGAATTTAATTTAATTCTAAAGATCATATGCAAATTTATTAAAATATTTCACTTCTAAAGTTTGCACTTAAATTTGCACTCAACCACAACAAAACATCTCACAAATCGCGGATCTGCCTTACTATTTCAAATTTTAAATACAAAGAACAACTCCGAAAGGCTGCCAGAATGACAGGATTGTCTTGAGTTCTGTGTCTCTGTGCTTAAAATCACTGTGCTATCATTCTCTATTCCAACTCTACTGTCTAAATGCAGGAATATGTAGTGCACAGTCTAGGTGACATAAACTGTCAGCAACTGAGCCAATTCAGAACCATTAGCTAAATGCTTTGGAAAGAAACATGTAGGGGCCAACTTTATAACTGGGAGTCCTCCAAATTAATGTAAATATTTTATTAAAATATAAGTGACATAAATGAACCAAATAGTAGCTTAAATACCTATTATTATGTAAATCACTGTAGCAATTTCTTAGAATGAAAACCAACTTTTTTTTTCAGGGAGGAGGATGTGATGATGGTTACGCGGTGTCCCCGTTGAGTGGGTGCTTTTAGTGTCATAAGCCCTCCACAGATGGAATAATGTCTTTTCGTGGAGGAGGGGCAGGGACAATCTAATCTGTAACAGCAGTGCTGCATTAGAGCAGTTTTAATTCATGTATGCATTTCAACACAACTTGTTTTATTAACATCTTCAGATTGACCACCCATTCTAATCATATAAATTGGTCAGGGTTTCATTTTTGTTTTTGCTCTGCAAAAAATGCCTTTTTCTAGAAGGGCATTTCTCTGATAAAAGTTCGGGAAAAGCTCCTTGGAAGGATTTGGTCCAGGAGGGAGACCAGTGTCTGGGCCGTGGAAGAAGCCCAGCCATCCAGCAGGGAGGGAGCCGCTGAGCAGCAGATGCTGCAGGCTCTGGCATGGCTGCTGGAGGTCACCCCACAAGGACGAGAGGAAGGACACAGCAAATGTGCCACTGCCTCCCCACTGTGTTGTCATTAAGGAACCCGAAACACCTACCCTGCAGCCCAGAGAGCAGCTCAGGGCCAGGATGGCATCGATGGATAAAGTCCACCCGAGTGTCTGCTGGCCTAGGTGGACACAGGAGATGAATCACGGCTCCTCTGATCCCTGTCATCCAAGAGTTTACGCTAAGGGTTGGCCTGGTGGCATGCCCAGGTGCACCGTGGCATCAGCAGCACAAACTCGTGACTTTTCACATTAGAACACTATGTCAATTCAAGACGCCTCCTACACCAAGCCTATCGTAAGCTCACATTTGGGGAATGAAGAAAAAATAAAGAATCATGTAGTGCCAACCTGTACCAGTTTAGGTGAAATTAGTAAATACACAAATGGCATCCCTTTTTTGACTATGGCTAGACCTGGATCAGTCTCGTCAAGATGATTCACAGGAGAGTGGGGTTTGTTTCAATCATTGCCTCTTGGTTGTGTGAGGAATACTTTGATAGAAAGTGTTGTCTGAATCGGTTCAAGTCGTGTGTGCCAGTTAACCAGCTGAGAGAGAAGGACTGGCCCGGCACCCCTGCAGTGGGTTCTGCCCCAGCTGAGCTACCACTGAGATAAGAAGAGGTCGCCATGGCATGTGTGATTTCTATTGTCACCCATGGTGTGTGTGATACCCTAGTATTGTCTCCCTCCTTGTCCCCAGCTTTATTTTCACAAAATAATAAGGGCAACAATGTAATTACTGAACCAACAACTTCATCTCCTCCACTGGACAAAACTTTCCTCATGGACAAAATATCGACTAGACTATCTCAGTCACGACAAGAGACACCTGGACTCCTGCTTCTCCTTTTTTTTTTTTTTTTTTTTTTTTGAAATGGAGTCTCACTCTGTCACCCAGGCTGGAGTGCAGTGGTGCGATCTCTCATCACTGCAACCTCCACCCCCTGCAGGTTCAATTGTTTGAACCTTCAGGGTTGAAGTGATTCTCCTGCCTCAGCCCCACGAGTAGCTAGGATTACAGGTCCCCACCACTGCACCCGGCTAATTTTTGTATTTTTAGGAGAGACAGTGTTTCACTATATTGGTCAGGCTAGTCTCGAACTCCTGACCTTGTGATCCACCTGCCTCAGCCTCCCAAAGTGCTGGGATTACAGGGCCACCGCACCTGGCCCTGCCTGTTATGTACTGCAGGAAAGTGTGCATTTCACTTATTAGATGAGTTCTAAGATTTTAATCTATGATGACGAAGTTCAGATTGTGATGGAATACAGGGAAAGTCAGGAAGGCTAGTTTCCCACGGCCTTTTTCTCTCAAACAGTATGACCAAGGAAGATCTGTAAATAGAACAACCCACACTGTCACATTATCATCATAATAAAAAGAAATGGCCGGGCGCGGTGGCTCACGTCTGTAATCCCAGCACTTCAGGAGGCCGAGGCGGGCGGATCACGAGGTCAAGAGATAGAGACCATCCTGGCCAACACAGGGAAACCCCATCTCTACTAAAACACAAAAGTTAGCTGGGTGTGGTGGCCCGCGCCTGTAGTCCCAGCTACTCGGGAGGCTGAGGCAGGAGAATCGCTTGAACTCGGGAGGCAGAGGTTGCAGTGAGCCGAGATTGTGCCACTGCACTCCAGCCTGGTACCTGGCAACAGAGCAAGACTGTATCTCAAAAAAAAGAAGAAAAGAAATGAAAAACTCAAAGATCAAAGCCCGAGAGGCAGCTCTGCCTTTAAGAGCCCTTTTATTCTCATAAGAACAGTGAAGCCTTCTTCGCTCGGAGGTGTCTTCCCACTGAATTCCTATCAAAACGCTGGTCCCCAGGTTTATTTGGTCCCATCATCCTGGCTAAAGGATTATTTATTGGTAAAACTTCAACAGGGGCTCAGGGCTGAAACACACGAGGATCCCAAATGTCTAACAGACAACTCCACTGCAGAAAATAACAACAAAATGCGATTCTTGTCACTACATGGCAAATATAGACCAAAAAAATGAGTTGACTGTGACATCTTCATCCAGTCCAGAGGTGGGTTCATGGATCCTGCCTCTGCGCCAGTGAATCCACACTGACCCTGGCCACTGCGCACGCCTCCCTCTCATGTTCTCTGTGCTGGGTTCGAGGGTCAGTCGGTAGATGCTGACCTCGGCCGCCACGTTCCTGCCTCCAGCGGCATCTTATTACCTAGGGGACATTACCAAGAACCATATCCCACTGCCTAAAAGAAATTTACTGAAATTTAACAAAACCGCCACGTGTGCATGCTGACAGTTTTCACACACATTTAAAGTGCCTTTTAGAATGACAATATCACTTAATAATTCTCTTTTTCGCAGAAGCCCTTTTAATATCCCACAGGACATTGGAGAGACTGCAGGACCCAGGATGGGAACTGTGGGCTGACACGGTGGCCGGTAGGATCCTGCGTCGTGAATTGCCCTCGGAACACTGAATGCGCGAGAGGATGGTGGCGCTGGCATTTGCTCAGGAGTGACAAAGGCAAGAAGCACATTGCCTTATTTGGTCAAAGGCTCAGGACTGGGAAGATACGGCGAAGTCAGGAGGTTTCCATCCTGAATGAGATTGGAAGTTGGTGCCTTAAGACCTGAGACTTTTGAGAATTATTAGGTTGGTGAAAACATCCTTGCTATTTTTGATATTAAAAGTCAATTGCGGTTTTTGCCGTTAAGAGTAACGGTGAAGAGTAAATGCCATTACTCTTAACGGCAAAAACTGCAATTATTTTTGCGCCAATTTAATACAAGGAATAGGAAAAAAAGCTACGATGTGTACTGAATGAGTTTTATTTTATCAAAATTACCTCTATGATACAGAGGAAAATGATATAGAAGAGGAAAGTTTTAAGAAAGTTCAATACAAACCAGAGCTGATGTTCCGTAAGTGAACACGGTTTTATCATTGGCAAACGGAGGAACTCCGCAGGTCCACCTGAGAGCGTGCTCCTGTGTCGGCAAACGGGAGGAATTCTGCAGGTCCACCTGAGAGCGTGCTCCTCTGTCGGCAAACGGGAGGAATTCCGCAGGTCCACCTGAGAGCGTGCTCCTCTGTCGGCAAACGGGAGGAATTCCGCAGGTCCACCTGAGAGCGTGCTCCTCTGTCGGCAAACGGGAGGAATTCCGCAGGTCCACCTGAGAGCGTGCTCCTGTGTCGGCAAATGGGAGGAACTCCGCAGGTCCACCTGAGAGCGTGCTCCTGTGTCAGCAAACGGGAGGAATTCCGCAGGTCCACCTGAGAGCGTGCTCCTCTGTCGGCAAACGGGAGGAATTCCGCAGGTCCACCTGAGAGCGTGCTCCTCTGTCGGCAAACGGAGGAACTCCGCAGGTCCACCTGAGAGCGTGCTCCTGTGTCGACAAACGGGAGGAACTCCGCAGGTCCACCTGAGAGCGTGCTCCTCTGTCGACAAATGGAGGAACTCCGCAGGTCCACCTGAGAGCGTGCTCCTCTGTCGACAAATGGAGGAACTCCGCAGGTCCACCTGAGAGCGTGCTCCTCTGTCGGCAAACGGAGGAACTCCGCAGGTCCACCTGAGAGCGTGCTCCTGTGTCGACAAACGGGAGGAACTCCGCAGGTCCACCTGAGAGCGTGCTCCTCTGTCGGCAAACGGGAGGAACTCCGCAGGTCCACCTGAGAGCGTGCTCCTCTGTCGACAAATGGAGGAACTCCGCAGGTCCACCTGAGAGCGTGCTCCTCTGTCGACAAATGGAGGAACTCCGCAGGTCCACCTGAGAGCGTGCTCCTGTGTCGGCAAACGGGAGGAATTCCGCAGGTCCACCTGAGAGCGTGCTCCTGTGTCGGCAAACGGGAGGAATTCCGCAGGTCCACCTGAGAGCGTGCTCCTCTGTCGGCAAACGGGAGGAACTCCGCAGGTCCACCTGAGAGCGTGCTCCTCTGTCGGCAAACGGGAGGAACTCCGCAGGTCCACCTGAGAGCGTGCTCCTCTGTCGGCAAACGGAGGAACTCCGCAGGTCCACCTGAGAGCGTGCTCCTGTGTCGACAAACGGGAGGAACTCCGCAGGTCCACCTGAGAGCGTGCTCCTCTGTCGACAAATGGAGGAACTCCGCAGGTCCACCTGAGAGCGTGCTCCTGTGTCGGCAAACGGGAGGAATTCCGCAGGTCCACCTGAGAGCGTGCTCCTGTGTCGGCAAACGGGAGGAATTCCGCAGGTCCACCTGAGAGCGTGCTCCTCTGTCGGCAAACGGGAGGAACTCCGCAGGTCCACCTGAGAGCGTGCTCCTCTGTCGGCAAACGGGAGGAACTCCGCAGGTCCACCTGAGAGCGTGCTCCTCTGTCGACAAATGGAGGAACTCCGCAGGTCCACCTGAGAGCGTGCTCCTCTGTCGACAAATGGAGGAACTCCGCAGGTCCACCTGAGAGCGTGCTCCTCTGTCGACAAATGGAGGAACTCCGCAGGTCCACCTGAGAGCGTGCTCCTGTGTCGGCAAACGGGAGGAACTCCGCAGGTCCACCTGAGAGCGTGCTCCTCTGTCGACAAATGGAGGAACTCCGCAGGTCCACCTGAGAGCGTGCTCCTCTGTCGACAAATGGAGGAACTCCGCAGGTCCACCTGAGAGCGTGCTCCTCTATCGACAAATGGAGGAACTCCGCAGGTCCACCTGAGAGCGTGCTCCTGTGTCGGCAAACGGGAGGAACTCCGCAGGTCCACCTGAGAGCGTGCTCCTCTGTCGACAAATGGAGGAACTCCGCAGGTCCACCTGAGAGCGTGCTCCTCTGTCGACAAATGGAGGAACTCCGCAGGTCCACCTGAGAGCGTGCTCCTGTGTCAGCAAACGGGAGGAACTCCGCAGGTCCACCTGAGAGCGTGCTCCTGTGTCGGCAAACGGGAGGAACTCCGCAGGTCCACCTGAGAGCGTGCTCCTGTGTCGGCAAACGGGAGGAATTCCGCAGGTCCACCTGAGAGCGTGCTCCTCTGTCGACAAATGGAGGAACTCCGCAGGTCCACCTGAGAGCGTGCTCCTGTGTCGGCAAACGGGAGGAACTCCGCAGGTCCACCTGAGAGCGTGCTCCTGTGTCGGCAAACGGGAGGAACTCCGCAGGTCCACCTGAGAGCGTGCTCCTGTGTCGGCAAACGGGAGGAACTCCGCAGGTCCACCTGAGAGCGTGCTCCTGTGTCGGCAAACGGGAGGAATTCCGCAGGTCCACCTGAGAGCGTGCTCCTGTGTCGGCAAACGGAGGAACTCCGCAGGTCCACCTGAGAGCGTGCTCCTCTGTCGGCAAACGGGAGGAACTCCGCAGGTCCACCTGAGAGCGTGCTCCTCTGTCGACAAATGGAGGAACTCCGCAGGTCCACCTGAGAGCGTGCTCCTCTGTCGGCAAACGGGAGGAACTCCGCAGGTCCACCTGAGAGCGTGCTCCTGTGTCGGCAAACGGGAGGAACTCCGCAGGTCCACCTGAGAGCGTGCTCCTCTGTCGGCAAACGGGAGGAATTCCGCAGGTCCACCTGAGAGCGTGCTCCTGTGTCGGCAAACAGAGGAACTCCGCAGGTCCACCTGAGAGCGTGCTCCTCTGTCGACAAATGGAGGAACTCCGCAGGTCCACCTGAGAGCGTGCTCCTGTGTCGACAAATGGAGGAACTCCGCAGGTCCACCTGAGAGCGTGCTCCTGTGTCGGCAAACGGGAGGAACTCCGCAGGTCCACCTGAGAGCGTGCTCCTGTGTCGGCAAACGGGAGGAATTCCGCAGGTCCACCTGAGAGCGTGCTCCTGTGTCGGCAAACTGAAGGAATTCTGCAGGTCCACCTGAGAGCGTGTTCCTGGAACTCCGTGCATCTCCCCAGAGGGCTGAGTTCCGCGCCCTGGGTTGTCCTGGGCTGACTCAGACAGCGGAGTTCCTCTGGTTCTTTCAGCAGACGGCTCCTCTTCCATCCACCGCAGCTAAAGACTCCACCAAGAGCCAACGAGAAAGAATGTTCACAGCTCGGATTGCCCTGGATGTCAGAAACTTGAAAAGAGCCGTTAGGACGAACAGAAAATGAAGACAATGCAGACAGTGAAGCTTATTAGAAAACGTCCTGGCCATGTTTACATTAAGTGTATCTGGAGGTCCCCACATTTCCCTCTATCTCCTAAATTGAGAGATTTCTACATCCATTTCATCATATTAAAACACTAATTACAAAAAAACCTCATTCCTTTATTCACCTACAGTACTTCTAAAACGTTAATCTTTTAAAGTATTCTAAAATACTGGTTAAAAAAAACTGAACTTGGATACCATATATCTTAAATTTTAAATTGAAATTCCATTAGTTAATTTTTCATTATTACTAGAATGCGGAATATATTTTCTTTAAGCAACCAATTAAAATCACATTAAGAAATATGCCAAATTGCATACACATTGTTGTTTAACAAACTGAAACAGATCTGAAATCTCAAAAGTACCTAACAATTGAAGGGTCTTTGTTTTCCTGCAAATTTGTTGTCGCTGGTATCTTCTAGTAGCAGCACCATTGCTGTTCTGCTCTGGTCTTCACGTCTCTACAAAGTGCACGCTGTCACCCTCACAGTCGCCAAGTGCTAGTAAGAAATTTAGGATTCCTGGGCATGGGAAGGGGTCTCTGGGGCTTGGTGGGGGATGCACCGCCCTGAGTCTACTCTGTTTCATGGACCCCGTTGCAATCCCTGCACTTCGGGAGGCCTAGGCGGGCAGATCAGTTGAGGTCAGCAGTTCAAGACCAGCCTGACTAACATAGTGAAACCCTGTCTCTACTAAAAATACAAAAAATGAGCCAGGCGTGGTGGTGGGCACCTGCAATCCCGCTACTCAGGAGGCAGTCCAGGGAGCAGACATTGCAGTGAGGCTAAGCCCTGCCACTGCGTCCAGCCCGGGCGACAAGACTAAAACTCCATCTCAGAGAAACAAAAGTGCCGCCACCACAGTTTCATTAGTGTTTGCAAAAACTAAAAGCAAGAATTAGGACCAAGAAATAGAGAGCTCCGATAAGCACAAGGAGAGAAAACGAAGTTTGTCTCATCACAGAACGCAGGGGCCACCACGGTGACGTACACACACATGAGTGTTGCATCGCGTCTACCGCTGTGGGCATCCACTTCTGAGCGTCTTCTGATGGTCGGTCTAATATTCAATATGCAATGAGGAATCCTTCCTAATTTCTTCAGAGACTGTGTTAAATAACTGTTTAAATAAAACTAACATACTCAGTTGAACAGCAAAGTTATCAAGTGACACCTTATTCAAATGAGGATTGGCAGAATTCTGGTGAAGGATAAGGTTTAATTACAGTGACTAGGAAAAAAACCCATGAATATAACTCCATTTTCTGTAACGTACTTGTTCCCTGAATTAGTGTTGAAACTCAAATAAACATTCATTTTAAAGACCCAGCTTTCTGTACATGCTTCCTCCTTTATTAAATAAAAAGTTTTGCAGAAAAATATTTACATTTTCCTTTACCTGACTCTCCAACAATGTCTAATGTATTTTTGATAAATGAATATTTTACGAATAGGCAAAATAATCAACAATTGAATGAATGGAGATATTGGTCTCCTTAAACATAGTGTTATATTACTGCTGAGTAATTTCAAAAATTTCAAGATAAATTAGAATAAATAAGTGTCTTTTCTTTAACAAAATAGTCAATAGAATGAATAATTTTGAAATCCACTGTGACTGCCGGCCCCAAAGAAATCAAAGGCTTATTCTGCACTTGGCATCACTTCAAAATGTGCACTGCTAATGGTTTTATATGGAGAGATTATCCTATTCCTTAGTCCTGTTTGTTTTTTCTGTTACGGGGTGTGTGTGTGTGTGTGTGTGTGTGTGTGTGTGTGTGTGTGTTTGTGTACATTACTATGTGTATATGTATATACACATAACAGAAAAAACAGACAAAACTCTCTTACTCTCTCACTCTCTCTCTCGATATATATATACACACACACACTCTGTTAAAGAGGTGTTATTATAGAATATATGTGATGTTGTAATCTGTTTTTCCGCCAAAACAATTGTTACATTTTGCTACAGCATATATAATAATATGTAAAACAGCTATGGAATAGTAATTGAGTATACATTCCACAGCATTTTAGCCAAACATCATTATTGGGTATCTAGATTATTTCTAATTGTTCACTGTTAAAAATAACATTCTATGCCGATCATTAAAAGATCAGGAGACAACAGATGCTGGAGAGGATGTGGAGAAATAGGAACTTTTACACTGTTGGTGGGAGTGTAAATTAGTTCAACCATTGTGGAAGACAGTGTGATGATGCCTCAAGGATCTAGAAATAGAAATATCATTTGACCCAGCAATCCCATTATTGGGTATATACCCAAAGGATTATAAAACATTTTATTATAAAGACACCTGCACATGTATGTTTATTGTGCCACTGTTTACAATAGCAAAGACCTGGAACCAACCCAAATGCCCATCAATGATAGACTGGATAAAGAAAATGTGGCACATATACACCATGGAATACTATATGGCCATAAAAAAGGATGAGTTCATGTCCTTTGCAGGGACATGGATGAAGCTGGAAACCATCATTCTCAGTAAACTGACACAAGAACAGAAAACCAAACACTGCATGTTCTCACTCAAAAGTGGGTGCTGAACAATGACAATACATGGACACAGGGAGGGGAACATCACACACCGGGTCCTGTCGGGGGATGGGGAGGCTAGGGGAGGGACAGCAGGGGGTGGGGGGGCTAGGGGAGGGATAGCAGCAGGTGGGGGAACTGGGGAGGTTTAACATTAGGAGAAATACCTAATGTAGATGACGGGGGGGGATGGATGCAGCAAACCACCATGGCACATGTGTACCTATGTAACGAACCTGCACAATCTGCACATCTGCCCCAGAACTTATAACAAAAATAATAACATTCTAGAGAAAATCTTTGTACATATGAAGTTTGTTACACAGGTCTTTGTATTAGGCAGGGTTCTCGAGAGGGACAGAACTAACAGGGTAGAAGGGGAGTTTATTACGGAGTACTGACTCACACAATCACAAGGTGAAGTCTCACAACAGGCCGTCTGCAAGCTGAGGACCAGGGAAACCAGTCTAGTCCCCAAACCTCAAAAGCAGGGAAGCCAGCAGCGCAGCCTTCAGTCTGTGGCTGAAGGCCCGAGATCCCCTGGCAAACCCCTGGTGTAATTCCAAGAGTCCAAAAGCTGAAGAACTTGGAGTCTGATGTTCAAGGGCAGGAGGCATCCGGCACAGGAGAAAGATGAAGGCCAGAAGACTCAGCAAGTCTACTTTCCCCATCTGCTTTATTCTAGCTGCATCGGCAGCTGATTAGATGGTGCCCACCCGGATTAGGGGTGGGTCTGCGTCTCCCAGCCACTGACTCAAATGTCAATCTTCTTCGGTAACACCCTCACAGACACACCCAGGAACAATGCTTTGCCCCTTCAATCCAATCACGTTGGCACTCGATATTAACCATCACAGCCCTTTTCCTTCTTGTTTTATTGAAATGAAATGATTTTATTCTCTTTAAGTATACCATTTTTTGGCTTTTATGCATTCACAATGTTATGGAACCAATGTCACGAATTCCAGAACACTGACATCCTCAGAAAGGCGTCCCAAAGCCACCAAGCTTCACTCCTCACTCCCCACCCCCAAGCTTGGGCAACCACTAATCTGCTTTCTGAGTCATGGATTTGCCTTCTCTGGGCTTTTCTATAAGTAGAATCGTGCGCTGTGTGGTCTTGGTGTCTGGCTTCCTTCATGTAGCATCATGCTTTCAAGATGTGTGGTGCTGTAGCATCAACCGTGCTTCCTTTCTCTGTGGCTGAATAATATTCCATAGCATGCAGATATCACAGTTGGTGCATCCATTCATTCACCCACTGATGGATATCTGGGTTCTTCCTACTTTTGGCTACTGCAAATTGTGCTGTGATGAATACCCCTGTACAAGCTTTGTTTGAAGGTAGGTTCTCAGTTCCTCTGAGCAGACAGGAGTGGGGTTGTTAGATCAAATGGCGATTCCATGTTTAACTTTTGGAGCAGCAGCCCGACCATGCTCTGATGGGCTCCCACCACTTACAGTCCCCGCTGCAGCACCAAATGAGGGCTCCAATACCAGCACCTATTTCCTTACTATTAGTATATCCATTCTGTTGAGCTTGAAGTGGCATCTCGTCGTGATTTTGATTCGCATTTCCCTAATGACTAATGACACTGAGTGCTTGTTGGCCATTTTTAAACCCCTTTTGGAGAATTATCTATGTAAGTTCTTTGCCAGTTTTTAAATTGGGCTTTTGGTCTTTTCATTATTGAGTTTTGTTTTGCATATATCCTGGATAACAAACCCTTTATATATTTTTTTAATATATATATTTATATATATGAGATGATATGGTTTGGCTGTGTGCCCACCCTGAGTGGGGCCAGGTGGAGATAATAATTGAAACATGGGAGTGGTTCCCCCCTGCCATTCTCGTGGTAGTGAGTAAGTCTCAGGAGAGCTGATGGTTTTATGAATGGGAGCTCCCCTGAACATGCTCTCTCTTGCTTTCTGGTGCCTAAGACATCTTTGCTCTTCCTTCATCTTCCACCATGATTGTGAGGCCTCCCCAGCCATGTGCAACTGCAAGCCCATTAAATATCTTTCCTTTATAAATTACCCGGTCTCAGCTATGTCATCACTGGCAGTGTGAGAAACACTAACACACTGATTTACAAATGTCTTCTCCCATTTGGTAGGTTGTTCTCACCTTCTTAATAGTGTCCTTTGGTTTTTTTATTTTGATGAAGTCCAAATTATCCATTGTTTTGTGGTTCTGACTATGCTTTCAGTGGCACTTTTAAGAAACTGTAATCTGATCCAAGGTCACAAAAATACACGTATGTTTTCCTATAACAGCTTCATACCTTTAGCACTTAGTTGTAGGTCTTTATTTTATTTTAAATTGACTTTGTATTTGGTGTGAGGAAGGGATATACAATTGTTGTTTTGCATATGGATATCCAGTTGTTCAGTACCTTATTATCATTATTATTATGAGCCTACAACAGGCTTTGTTCCAGCACAATTTGTTAAAAAGTCTATTTTCCCCCGATTAATGGTCTTAGCGCCACTGTCAGAAATCAATGGGTCATACACGTATGAGTTAATTTCTAGAATCTCAATTCTACTTCCTTGTTCTGTATGTCTATCTTATGGCAGTACCATACTGTTTTGACTCCTGTAGTTGTGTAGTAAGCTTTGAAATTGGAAAGTGTTAGTCCTCCAGTTTTGTTCTCTTTTTACACACTGTTTTAGTTATTCATGGTTCCTTGCAATTCCATACATATTTTGGAGTTAGTTTTCCATTTCTGAAAAAACAAAAACCAAAAAAAAGCCCATTGAAATTTTAACAGTGATCAGTTGATCACTTTGGGGAATACTGTCGTCTTTACAATACCAAGTTTCCAATCCATGAGCATAGGATGTCTTTCCACTTATTTAAGTCTGTTTTAATTTCATTCAACATTTTATAGTTTTGGATGTATGAGCCTTGCATCTCCTGGGTCTAATTTATTATTGAGCACTTTATTTTTAGATGTTATTGTAAATAGAATTGTTTAAATAATTTCCTTTCTGGATTATTCATTGCTAATGAGGAGAAATAAAACTGATGTGAGTATGTTGATCATACAACTTTTCTGAACTCATTTATTATTTCTAATAGCTTTTTATAGATTTCTTTAGGGGTTTCTACATGCAAGATTCTGTGATCTCTGAGTAGGAATCGTTTTATTTCTTCCTTTCCAATCTGGATGCCTTTTATTTATTTTTCTTGCCTAACTGCCCTGGCAAGAATTTCAGGGCAATGTTGAGTAGAAGAGGCAAGAATAAACACTCTTACTTTTTCCTGACCTTAGGAGTTACATTTTCAGGCTTCCACCACAGAGGATGATGTTAGCTGTAGATTTTTCATGTGCAGTTTTTATTACATTGAAGTAATGATGGGAAAAAACGATACCTTGGTCTTAGGTCTCTGGTAAACAATTGTCTAAACTCTTAAAAAGCAGATTTTTAAAAATTGCCAATACAGCATTAACTGTGAAAAAGCTCCTATGCTAGATTTAGATAATTTAAGTGTTTAAACATTTACCACTTGACCTCCAGAAATGTCCCTCCAAAAGATGTGTCCACAACAGGACTAGCTCTGCTGCCCCACCACACCGATGCACCACTTTCAGAACCCTTCTGGCAAAGGAGGCCCTGAGAAGAAACAGGTCATCTCAGGAGCCAAGAAACATTCACCGAGCACCTTAGAAAGACTGTCTTAGGAAGCAATCTAGACTCCAGCCTTGTCGATCCCTATCATTAAATGCAGACAGACAACTCATGGCTTCATTCATTTACTCACTCACCCAACAAACGTCTGTCAGTCTCCAAGCAGTATCTGAGGCACTTTGGATTCAAAGGGAAATGAACAGGCCCGCACTCCAGGGTGCCCAGCGCTCTTGGGTGTGAGAGTGAAGCGCACTGAGTTGTGACCTGAAATGAGTGACAGCAACAGCAGCAATGCGGCTTATGGCACTAACAGATTCCAGGAGTGTGCAGCCAGCCCTTCACTCACTTACTCAGCAAGTACTGCTGGGGCCAGTGTCATAAAGTCCGACTGCTGCCGTCAACCAATGGGGTGCATGGACCAATGAACAGGTGGCCATGCGGCGTGAGGAAGCAACCGCAGAGCACGAGGAGCCCCATTTTTTTATTTTTGGAGATCAGGGAAAGTGAATTGGAGGAATCACCAGAAATAAATGTGAAGGCCATTGAGGGAACTGAGAACGCATGAACTAGCAGGGCACTGGCAAACCAATGGTGGGGACATCTCTAGGATAAAATTCCATTCCAGGCCACTTAAGAGAAGATAAGGGTTTAAATACCAAGCATGAGACATGTTCTCACAAGACCCAGAGCAGCCTGTTGAGATGTGGGCCGGGAGGGATCATTTCTACCGTGCAAATGAGAACCAGAAATAAGAGAATAAATCCAAGGCAATCAGCCCAGCTCGTGGCTGCGTCAACACCAATTTGACCTTCACCACGCATGACTTCCCTCCAGCAAGCCCTTGTCTGAAACGTGGCCGTTGCAGTGGTAAGAACTGGGCAGTGCAGGATCCTGACACGATTCACCCAATTTTCTCCTCGCTCTATCACCCAGCCAGGAGCAGAAACACAAGTCACCACCCTACTCGACCATCACCAGCGATTCTTGGGGATAGTGGCTGATCTCTCGGCTTGAAGTACAAGGTGGGTTCCGTGAACAAGACACATTTCTTTTGTCCTTCACTGGCTGCATTTCAACTGCCTAATTTATTTTAGTACCACTTTAATTTCTTTCAGGCCCTGGGCCTGTGCTAATCTGCATTTCCAAAGTCAGAAGACACTTATTTATAAATCGACAAATTATTATTATTCTTTTTTTTTCTCTTGGGCTCTTAAAGAACCGTAACTAGAGGCAGAAGTTAGTTTGAAGAGCATATTCCCAGAGCACCCCCTGCTGTCAAAGAGACAAAATCAGCAGACACCTGTGGGCCGGGAGCCAGGACTTGAGGCACAGAGTGAGCATTAGACCTTCGGAAAATTAACTTGCATTCAAGAGCCTAGAGAAGGAGATGTTATCACAGCAAGCATGTTATTTATATGAAGACTTGACCTTAAACCTTAATCCTCCACTGTTTTACTGTCGGATTAATAACCTGACAAACCTCTCAATGTATTTATCTAGTCTTTGCTAATAAGGTATTGTTAAGTGCACTTTAAACAAGACAAGTTTTCCCCAGGCTTGCCTATCCTTTGTGCTGGTAAGAGTAGATGAACTGCTGGAACAAACAGACACAATACGGTAGTGATTTAACATGCAAAACATTACTTCTCTCCCCTCCCAGAGCATCATGTTGGAGGGGATGAGGGTCTCTGCTCCATGCAGTCATTCAGGGCCCCTGGTTCTGTGACACTGCCATCTTTAACGCATGACATCTAAATCTACCATGGACTAGGACAGTAAAAAGAACAGATTACTTAAACTGCAGGTAGCCTCCATCTCACCCACCAACACAGGCTTGGGCAGAACTCACAGGTGCAAGGAGACCTCGGGCTGTAATTTGGCTGTGTGCCCAGGAAAAGGAGAAATTAGTGAGCAACAGCATTCTCTGCCAGTTTCCTGTCGTAAAACTTGAAAGAGGCGGATTCTATGCCTTCTCTTAGGTGATCTAATCCAAATCTGAACTGGCCCACTTGTCCATAAACATGGCAAAAATGTAGAAGCGGTTGAGCGCTGCCCACCCAGCTCCTCTTCTTCCACTACGGAGAAGCTAAAGAGACGCAGGTCTGACGGTGGAAACACAGTGACTGATGGCTTTGGTGGTCATCTCTGAGAGGGGTTCTTGTCGGAGGCTCAGGGCACCTTCCCCTTCCTGATTCTGGCACTGGGGTGCATGCCTCGCCTAGGACGCTTGATAGGAGTTCCAGCAGGAAAGCGCATTGCTGACACGAGTTCTGACTGGTGCGCCTGAGGTCAGGGCTTCCCGGTGCTCTTTGGAAAGGAAGCTTCCAGCAAAGAAGTTTCAGGTCCCAAGTTTATGGGGATGATTGGATCCCACTCCTCTCACTGAAGCCCACTGGACTGTAAGCTGTTGGAAGGCAGGTGCCAGTCTCCTGGGCTCCCGTGTGTGGGGCCGCACGGCAGCTGAGCCATCTGGAGCGGAGCTCATGGCTAATGGGTGAAGGTGGCGCGTACTCCAGGGCGCCCCGGGGAGCCCGTTAAGCTGCTTCATTGGCTGCTTTTACTTGGATATGTCAGGTCTTACCCATCTATTCCAATCCTGCTCACCCCGTGCAGGGGCTGAGGCGCTCACTCACAGGGCGTCTTCCATTGCTCATTCTTGCACTGTTTGCCCCATGATTATTTCCAGTGATGCAAGTAGCTCTGAGACGGGGAAGTTCCGAACGCGGTCGGGGGCGCTGGACTGGGGACTCTGCTCCGCTTTTAACTTTATTGCTTTTATGCAGATTTTATTAAAACATTAGAACTTAATTAAAGAGACAGGGATCACTAAAACAACTGGATAGCAGGGAGATGGCAATGGTTTTGACCTTCAAATTGTTGTCACAAAATATTTTAGATTTACCTTTCCTAAAAAATCTGCGTGGACTTAAAAGTTCATGAAGAGGTTGTTTTAGTAAAAGGCTGTTAGGAGGAAAGCCAGCCCCTGACCTGCAGGCTTAAAACTAAAACTGTGTGAAACATCTCACATACGGCAAGATCCGCCACCCTATCCAACACCCCAAGAACACAAAGGAAGAATTCTACCCTCTTTTGAGTGAGTTTTTTCTCATGTCCTAGGGATACTTCATTACGTGCTTTGTAGTATCTGATAGGGCAGATACCACGTTTTTTCTTGCTGTCTTTCCAGAATTCCCTGGAGATATCGTGAAGTTAATTACAAACGTAATTTCAAAAATTACATGATCTGGGGGCGGCCCCTCCCCTCAGCTGAAAGCCAGTGTGGACCAGCCTTCTTTGGCTGGTGTAGACGGTGTTCAAGTCACGACGAAATCGCGCCTTCCTCCTCCGCCTCTGCTCTCCTTCCCTCCTTGTTTAATTGTGCTGCGGCTGCCAAGCCGCTTTTGAAATATTCCTCCACTCTCAGCACGTCCCAGATGAAGCAGGCTTAATGAATTGGTTTGCAGGGAGACTGGAGTGACTCACCTGCACCTGGGGCCCCAGGGATACTGCACCAGATAGTCACTCATTGTTGCTTTCTGATGCCAGAAAGAAACCAAGAAAACAGTTCACATTCAGAAGAAAGGATGGCTCAGCAGATGCAGACAGGCACTGGCGGAGCTGCCGGCCACTCGCAAGGGGCAGAGCCCAGCCCTCGGGAGCTGGACGGGAATCAGATGTTAGACATCTGTGTGGGTGCTGCTTTCTTCCGCCAAAGAGCGCCAAAGAGGTGAGACCGAGATGGGCCAGAAAACATCGATTCTCTCTCCATGTCTGAAGCCAGCTAATGGCTGCATTCACACCGTGAGCCCCGGACCCGCCTAAAGGCAGCAGCGGCTGATTGAAGTGAGTCGCTGGTGACCTTGTCTCTAGCCAGCTGATAGCAAGAACACAGAAGTAGGAAGAGGGTGGCTCTATTTAACACAAAAACAGATCCATCAACACATCCGAAGACATATGTTTTGAGGGGAAAATTTTCCATCAGCTCTCCAGCAATAGACAGACGACATAAACGTGTCCTTGCTATTTTGTTCTTTCAATGGGACCAAAGGGCTGACCTTTAATGCCTACCTGCAGATGGCTACCTGTGCTGAAAAAATAACAATACCAAAATAAAGGCAAGAAGATGGAAGGAAAGACAGAGAGAAGGAAGGACAGGAAGGAGGGGGAATGGAGGGAGGGAAAGAGAAAGAAAGGAAGAACACAGGGAGGAAGAAATGAAGGAGAGAACAAAACAACCCACAAAACTCTTTGCCTCCCAGGATATATTTTACCCTCTGTGACAATAAGAACAATTTCCTCCTCAATGGTCAGAAAGCCTAGAGAGAGTTTTCAAGGCAGATCCACACAGTTCAGCCACTGCGCCTCCTTCCTGACATCAGCAATCATCCCTGCCCTTCCCCTTGGCCCCCTGAAGGCAATGTCATGCTTGGCCAAGGTGAGAACCCAGGAGCTGTCCCCACAGTCTGTGCCACAAGACGAGGACTGCCTTCAAGGACCTTGGCCTTTGCAGTCCTACAAGGCCCCAGCACAGGTGGGGCTCCCACCTGTTTAGTGCTCTGTCACTGCCGTCTTCCAACTCTAAACGACTTTTTAAAAGGGAGGAGCCCCTCTTTTGTCCTCTGGGATCCCCCAATCCATAGCCGGTCCTGGGTCGGCACCACCTCCCCACAAGCTCTGAGCCCCTCGAATTCACACATGCCGTTGAGCCATGCCCTGGAGCTCCAACTCCACAGGTCTGGGAGGAAGCTGGAAAGTTTGCATCTCAGCAACTCCCAGGAGGGACAGTGCTGCTGGCCGGGGTTGCTTTTGAGAACCCTGGTTCAGTCTAGAGCAGGAACAATGCCACAGAATCAGCCCTCGTGCAGTCAAGGGGTATGTGCGGTCAAGCCAGCATGTGTCTACACCAGTCAGTCCCTGGACGTGTGTGCAGGGGCGCCTGACCCCACCCCAGTCCCGGCAGCACCAGCTCCATCGCACACCCCCTTCTTCCTCCACTAGCAGCAGCACTGACTCCAGGCTGGGCTGTGCTCAGCACGCCTCCGGAGCCCCTGAGCAGGCAGACCCAGACGGTGAAGCTGGCAGAGGAGCCTGGCAAGGCCGCCCACCATGCCGTTGCTGTCGAGAGGGTGCTGAGTCGCCTCATGGTGATCTGAACCCCCTTCAATTTTAGTCATATTGTGACATATAGTATTTCAGGGTAGCTACAAGGATTTCATGAACCACAAAAATAGAAAACTTGCAAAATGCTGTTTCACTGAGTGCCGCAGCTTATAGACGATGCAGCCTTATTCAACTGTGGTTTCAGATTCCCTCTGTGTTTTGCTTTGCTTTTTGAGATGGAGTCTTGCACTGTCACCCAGGCTGGAGTGCAGTGGCACAATCTTGGCTCACTGCAACCTCTGCCTTCCGGGTTCGAGCGATCCTCCTGCCTCGGCATCCTGGGTAGATGGGGTTACAGGCGCATGCCAGCACACCTGGCTAATTTTTGTATTCTTAGTAGAGACAAGGTTTCACCATGTTGGCCAGGCTGCTCTTGAACTCCTGACCTTAAGTGATCCCCCTGCCTCAACCTCCCAAAGTGCTGGCATTACAGGTGTGAGCCACCGCACAGGGCCTCAGATTCCCTTCAGTATCCCAGTCACATTTGCCTAAATGCTTCACCCATGGTGCAGCTGCCAGATGGCTTTGCTTTTATATGGGAAAAAAATCACAATTGTCTTAATTAAAGGAACCAAGGGCGCAACCCCATGGAGCAGAATTTAAAGAATAAAGTTTACCTTCAAGTTACCCAAAGGACTTTACACGGAGTAGGTCCGCCAGCTGTTCTGCCTCCATGTTCTGGAAAGATCAGGAGGAAAGCATTTACACTGAAAATGTGAGCCACAACGGTCTCACGACGATTTACCCATGTGAAACCATGTGACTTCCTCCTACAGAGATCCCCACGGTTCCGGGAAGGGCAGACAGTTCCCAGGCTGCATTTTGCAGATGTGGGTTTAAAACCTGCCCTGACTTACAAACTTCATCATCTGCCACAGCACTGCACTCAGCATCGCAAGACAAGGAAAGGCAGGCTGGGCGAGATGAGTGGGGAGCCCCACTTGAGAACCTGCCTTCTCACCCAGGGCCCCGAGCTCGAGAAAGGCCATCTGGGCTTTGTGTGGTTCGGATGTGAATCTCCGCCAGCTCGCCATCTTCAGCGTACAGCACAGCAGACGGCATAGCCACGTCCTTCACTGCTGAATCTGGGCGTTGTGTGGTTGGGATGTGAATCTCCGCCAGCTCGCCGTCTTCGGCGTACAGCACAGCAGACGGCATAGCTACGTCCTTCACTGCTGAATCTGGGCGTTGTGTGGTTCGGATGTGAATCTCCGCCAGCTCGCCATCTTCAGCGTACAGCACAGCAGACGGCATAGCCACGTCCTTCACTGCTGAATCTGGGCGTTGTGTGGTTGGGATGTGAATCTCCGCCAGCTCGCCATCTTCAGCGTACAGCACAGCAGACGGCATAGCCACGCCCTTCACTGCTGACTGCTCTTAGCACCTCTCAGCCAGCACTGGGCAAAAGATAAAGAGCACGAGCCACATGTGTATTCTTTAATTTTCTAAAGCCACAAGAAAAAGAAACAGGTGGAATGAGCATGGTGGCTCACACCTAGAATCCCAGCCCTTGAGAGGCCAAGGCAGGAGGATCACTTGAGGCCAGGTGGAAACCAGCCTGGATTACACAGCGAGACCCCCTCTCTACAGAAGATAGAAAATGCAGCAGGACATGGTGGTGTACGCCTGTGGTCCCAGCTACTCAGAACACTGAGGCTGGAGGATGGCTTGAGTCTGGGAGGTGAGGATGCAGTGAGCCGAGATCACACCACTCCACCCCAGCCTCGGTGACCCAGCAAGACCCTGTCTCAAAACAGAAACCAAAGCAAACAAAGCAGGTGGAACACATTTTAATATCATTTTATTTAACCCAATATGTCCAAGATGTGATGATTTCAGCCTGCGGTGAGGAAGAAAATACTCTGTGGTTCTGTTCTTGCACTGCCCCCAGCACCTGTGTGTGGACCCGACGGCCATGTATCGCCAGACGCTGCCCATCTGCCAGCATGACTCAAGACACAGAACTGAATGCCTGGTATGGTCCTATGTTAAATATAAAAATGTTATTTACAGCGTATGAAAGCATTTCTCAATAAACGGATTTATTTCCTTCTGTTTTCTTCCTTTGCCTTCACTGAATTTGTAAAGGAGAAAAGGGGAAACAGCACAGCAGGAGCCCAGCCTGCATGCTGAGTGTACCAGAAACGAAGGTCAAATTGAAGATGCATTAACAACCCCCACAGTGCACTCTGCCCTGCCTTTCCCTGGGTTTTCTTGGACTCTATGTGGCTTAAAAGATACAGGTGTGGGCTGGGGGAGGTGAGGAGAGAAATTAAGCAGCTTTGGATCTAACCTGGAGATACCTGAGGTGGTGAGCAGAAAGCCCCCTTGGTTCCCAGATGCAGATCCCCAGGGCCAGGTGTTTGTCCAAGAGACAGTCGGAGCTGATGCTCTTGGGGGGGCAGGGAGAGAAGCTGGGGTGGAGGCAAAGCTAAGCCAGGCGTGTCTCTGTTGCGGACCAGAGCCCTCCAGACACCATGGGACACTCAGAGCTGTGCGCCCCAATTTGAGCTGCATCAGAACTCCCCACAGGGCTTGTTAAACACATGCTGCTCGGCCATTCCCGGGAGCTCCGACTCTATAGGTCTGGGAGGAGGCTGGAGAATTTGCATCTCCCACAGCTCCCAGGAGGGACAGTGCCGCTGGCCTGGGTTGCTTCAAGAATGCTGCTTCAGTCTAGAGCAAGAGCAATGCCACAGACTTAGCCCTCGTGCAGTCAAGGGGGGATGTGCAGTCAAGCCAGTGTGTGTCTGCACCAGTCAGTCCCTGGATGGGTGTGCAGGGGCGCCTGACCCCCACCCCCAGTCCCAGCAGCACCTGTTAGCCCAGCAGAATTTGTAATTCCCCTGGAAGTGGACAGGTGCACAGTCATTAGGGCACTCCTGGCCCCAGGGATGGAGCATCCCAGCAGGAGAGCGCATCTGGGTGGAACACCAGTTCCCCCATAGCCCTGCCAGCTGTCAGCAGAGAAAGCAACTAGAGAATCTGCTACCAGCAGGTAGCTGTGGCCGACGGGATGCAACCTCCCTGTGGCAGATTCTACCTGCCCTCTTCTTCACTGCAGATGTCTTCACGGCTGGCTGAGCTACCGACACCCAAACAGGAAAATGTCACTGAAGCAAAATGCCCCATTGCCAGTGTTTCCAAATCATCACTTTTACCTTTTGCAGACTAACAAATATGATCACCAGTGCGTAAGAACGTTCTGGCCAACAGTGGACCATATACATGGTGGTGTGCCCATGAGATTATAACAGACCTGAAAATCTCCTGTGGCCTAGCTGCAGAGCCGTGGTAACGCTGCAGGGTGACACCCTCCTTCTCTGTCTGTGGAGATGCTGGTGTGGCCACGCTGCAGGGTGACGCCCTCCTTCTGTGTCTGTGGAGATGCTGGTGTGGCCACGCTGCGGGGTGACACCCTCCTGTGTCTGGAGATGCTGGTGTGGCCACGCTGCGGGGTGACACCCTCCTGTGTCTGGAGATGCTGGTGTGGCCACGCTGCGGGGTGACGCCCTCCTTCTTTGTGTGTGGAGATGCTGGTGTGGCCACGCTGCAGGGTGACGCCCTCCTTCTGTGTCGGTGGAGATGCTGCCGTGGCCACGCTGCAGGGTGACGCCCTCCTTCTGTGTCAGTGGAGATGCTGCCGTGGCCACGCTGCAGGGTGACGCCCTCCCTCCTTCTGTGTCGGTGGAGATGCTGCCGTGGCCACGCTGCAGGGTGACGCCCTCCTTCTGTGTCTGTGGAGATGCTGCTGTGGCCACACTGCAGGGTGACACCCTCCTTCTGTGTCTGTGGAGATGCTGCCGTGGCCACACTGCAGGGTGACACCCTCCCTCCTTCTGTGTCTGTGGAGATGCTGCCGTGGCCACACTGCAGGGTGACGCCCTCCCTCCTTCTGTGTCTGTGGAGATGCTGCCGTGGCCACACTGCAGGGTGACACCCTCCTTCTGTGTCTGCGGAGATGCTCCTGTGGCCACGCTGCAGGGTGACACCCTCCGTGTCTCTGGAGATGCTGCTGTGGCCACGTTGCAGGGTGACGCCCTCCGTCTGTGTCTGCGGAGATGCTCCTGTGGCCACGCTGCAGGGTGGCGCCCTCCTTCTATATCTGTGGAGATGCTGGTGTGGCCACGCTGCAGGGTGGCGCCCTCCTTCTGTGTCTGTGGAGATGCTGGTGTGGCCACGCGGCAAGGTGACGCCCTCCTTCTGTGTCTGTGGAGATGCTGGTGTGGCCATGCTGCAGGGTGACGCCCTCCTTCTGTGTCTGTGGAGATGCTGGTGTGGCCACACTGCAGGGTGGCACCCTCCTGTGTGTGTGTGGAGATGCTGCTGTGGCCACGTTGCAGGGTGGCGCCCTCCTTCTGTGTCTGTGGAGATGCTGCTGTGGCCACGCTGCAGGGTGACGCCCTCCTTCTGTGTCTGTGGAGATGCTGGTGTGGCCATGCTGCAGGGTGGCGCCCTCCTTCTGTGTGTGTGGAGATGCTGCCGTGGCCACGCTGCAGGGTGGCGCCCTCCTTCTGTGTGTGTGGAGATGCTGCCGTGGCCACGCTGCAGGGTGACGCCCTCCTTCTGTGTGTGTGGAGATGCTGCCGTGGCCACGCTGCATGGTGGCGCCCTCCTTCTGTGTGTGTGGAGATGCTGGTGTGGCCACGCTGCAGGGTGACGCCCTCCTTCTGTGTCTGTGGAGATGCTGGCGTGGCCACGCTGCAGGGTGGCGCCCTCCTTCTGTGCGTGTGGAGATGCTGGCGTGGCCACGCTGCAGGGTGGCGCCCTCCTTCTGTGTGTGTGGAGATGCTGGCGTGGCCACGCTGCAGGGTGGTGCCCTCCTTCTGTGTCTGTGGAGATGCTGGCGTGGCCACGCTGCAGGGTGGTGCCCTCCTTCTGTGCGTGTGGAGATGCTGGCGTGGCCACGCTGCAGGGTGGCGCCCTCCTTGTGTGTGTGTGTGGAGATGCTGCCGTGGCCACGCTGCAGGGTGACGTCCTCCTTGTGTGTGTGTGGAGATGCTGCTGTGCCCACGCTGCAGGGTGGCGCCCTCCTTCTGTGTGTGTGGAGATGCTGCCGTGGCCACGCTGCAGGGTGACGCCCTCCTTGTGTGTGTGTGTGGAGATGCTGCCGTGGCCACGCTGCAGGGTGACGTCCTCCTTGTGTGTGTGTGGAGATGCTGTTGTGCCCACGCTGCAGGGTGGCGCCCTCCTTCTGTGCGTGTGGAGATGCTGGCGTGGCCACGCTGCAGGGTGGCGCCCTCCTTCTGTGTGTGTGGAGATGCTGCCGTGCCCACGCTGCAGGGTGACGCCCTCCTTCTGTGCGTGTGGAGATGCTGGCGTGGCCACGCTGCAGGGTGGCGCCCTCCTTCTGTGTGTGTGGAGATGCTGCCGTGGCCACGCTGCAGGGTGGCGCCCTCCTTCTGTGTGTGTGGAGATGCTGCCGTGGCCACGCTGCAGGGTGGCGCCCTCCTTCTGTGTGTGTGGAGATGCTGGCGTGGCCACGCTGCAGGGTGACGCCCTCCTTCTGTGTGTGTGGAGATGCTGGCGTGGCCACGCTGCAGGGTGGCGCCCTCCTTCTGTGTGTGTGGAGATGCTGCCGTGCCCACGCTGCAGGGTGGCGCCCTCCTTCTGTGTGTGTGGAGATGCTGCCGTGGCCACGCTGCAGGGTGGCGCCCTCCTTCTGTGTGTGTGGAGATGCTGCCGTGCCCACGCTGCAGGGTGGCGCCCTCCTTCTGTGTGTGTGGAGATGCTGCCGTGCCCACGCTGCAGGGTGGCGCCCTCCTTCTGTGTGTGTGGAGATGCTGGCGTGGCCACGCTGCAGGGTGGCGCCCTCCTTGTGTGTGTGTGGAGATGCTGGTGTGGCCACGCTGCAGGGTGGCGCCCTCCTTCTGTGTGTGTGGAGATGCTGCCGTGGCCACGCTGCAGTGTGGCGCCCTCCTTGTGTGTGTGTGGAGATGCTGCCGTGGCCACGCTGCAGGGTGATGCCCTCCCTCCTTCTGTGTGTGTGGAGATGCTGCCGTGGCCACACTGCAGGGTGGCGCCCTCCTTCTGTGTGTGTGGAGATGCTGGCGTGGCCACGCTGCAGGGTGACGCCCTCCTTCTGTGTGTGTGGAGATGCTGGCGTGGCCACGCTGCAGGGTGGCGCCCTCCTTCTGTGTGTGTGGAGATGCTGCCGTGCCCACGCTGCAGGGTGGCGCCCTCCTTCTGTGTGTGTGGAGATGCTGCCGTGGCCACGCTGCAGGGTGGCGCCCTCCTTCTGTGTGTGTGGAGATGCTGCCGTGCCCACGCTGCAGGGTGGCGCCCTCCTTCTGTGTGTGTGGAGATGCTGCCGTGCCCACGCTGCAGGGTGGCGCCCTCCTTCTGTGTGTGTGGAGATGCTGGCGTGGCCACGCTGCAGGGTGGCGCCCTCCTTGTGTGTGTGTGGAGATGCTGGTGTGGCCACGCTGCAGGGTGGCGCCCTCCTTCTGTGTGTGTGGAGATGCTGCCGTGGCCACGCTGCAGTGTGGCGCCCTCCTTGTGTGTGTGTGGAGATGCTGCCGTGGCCACGCTGCAGGGTGATGCCCTCCCTCCTTCTGTGTGTGTGGAGATGCTGCCGTGGCCACACTGCAGGGTGGCGCCCTCCTTCTGTGTGTGTGGAGATGCTGGTGTTGATGAACCTACTGAACTTCCAGACGTGTGAAATGCACCATAGTGCTGACTCTAAACGGCCGCCACTGGAGGCATTTCCTGTACTAAACTTTGTGTTGTTCTGGTGCACTTCTACTTGCATTTTTAAAGGTTAACTGTAAACAGCCACAGGTGGGTCTTTCAGGAGGAGTCCTGAAGAAACCAGCACCATCCCGGAGATGGCGGCTGCATGCCTGTTATCGCCCCTGAAGACCTTCCAGTGGGACACGGCGGGGTGGGGGTGAAGTCAGTGATAGGCATGATCCTGACCCTGTGCAGGCCTAGGCTAAGGTGTGTGTCTCTTAGTTTTTAATGAAAAGTATTTAAAAAGCAAAACCAAAAAATGGAAAGTTTTATGAACAGGAAAAGCTTATAGAATTAAGATACAAAGAAAAACATTCTTTCAAATGTACAACGTGCTTGTCTTTTAAACTGTGTTATTACAAGCGAGTCAAAAACTCATGACGTTTATATGGTAACAAGTCACGGTAAGATTAACTTACTGAAGAACGAAGATGCTGTAGCCTAGTGTCTAGTGTTCGTAAAGTCTCCGGGGTGTGCAGCCACGTCCTCGGCCTTCACTTCACCGCCCACCCACTCGCCTCTCCACAAGCCCCAGGATGGTGGTGCCCTAGGTGGTGCACCACCTTTTACCTTTGATAACATGTTTCTACCCTCACTTTCCCACGGGTAGACGTGTGTAGACATGCACCCTCTCAGCACTGTGTAACAGCTGCCTGCAGTTCCAGCACAGTCCCTGCCTGCACAGATGTGTGGCCCGGGAGTGAGGACAGCATTGCGCAGCCAGGCATGGAGGAGGCCGTGCCGCCCAGGTCTGTGTAAAGAACACGCTGTAACATTCGCATGACAAAGCCACATTTCTTAGAACGCATTCTGGCCCTTAGAGGGCCTGTTGCTTCACCCTGAAGATGCACCCCACAAAGTCTTCCCAAGCTCTCTGAGGTGCAGCCATGGCCTCAGCCAGGAAGCCCTCCAGGCATGCAGGTACTGAACCAGGGCATGCAAGGCTTTGATGCCCCAGTAGAGTCAGGAGATGCCAGGGACCTCCCGGAGGTCCATGTGTGGCTGACAACAGGGATGCAAGAGCCTGTGCCCTGAGCTCCTGGGCATCTGCAGATCCCTCAGCCTGTGCCCTGAGCTCCTGTGCATCTCAGATCCCTCAGCCTGTGCCCTGAGCTCCTGTGCATCTGCAGATCCCTCAGCCTGTGCCCTGAGCTCCTGTGCGTCTGCAGATCCCTCAGCCTGTGCCCTGAGCTCCTGTGCATCTGCAGATCCCTCAGCCTGTGCCCTGAGCTCCTGGGCGTCTGCAGATCCCTCAGCCTGTGCCCTGAGCTCCTGTGCATCTGCAGATCCCTCAGCCTGTGCCCTGAGCTCCTGGGCGTCTGCAGATCCCTCAGCCTGTGCCCTGAGCTCCTGTGCATCTGCAGATCCCTCAGCCTGTGCCCTGAGCTCCTGTGCATCTCAGATCCCTCAGCCTGTGCCCTGAGCTCCTGTGCATCTGCAGATCCCTCAGCCTGTGCCCTGAGCTCCTGGGCGTCTGCAGATCCCTCAGCCTGTGCCCTGAGCTCCTGTGCATCTGCAGATCCCTCAGCCTGTGCCCTGAGCTCCTGTGCGTCTGCAGATCCCTCAGCCTGTGCCCTGAGCTCCTGTGCATCTGCAGATCCCTCAGCCTGTGCCCTGAGCTCCTGGGCGTCTGCAGATCCCTCAGCCTGTGCCCTGAGCTCCTGTGCATCTGCAGATCCCTCAGCCTGTGCCCTGAGCTCCTGTGCATCTCAGATCCCTCAGCCTGTGCCCTGAGCTCCTGTGCATCTCAGATCCCTCAGCCTGTGCCCTGAGCTCCTGTGCATCTGCAGATCCCTCAGCCTGTGCCCTGAGCTCCTGTGCATCTGCAGATCCCTCAGCCTGTGCCCTGAGCTCCTGTGCATCTCAGATCCCTCAGCCTGTGCCCTGAGCTCCTGTGCATCTCAGATCCCTCAGCCTGTGCCCTGAGCTCCTGTGCATCTGCAGATCCCTCAGCCTGTGCCCTGAGCTCCCGTGCATCTGCAGATCCCTCAGCCTGTGCCCTGAGCTCCTGTGCATCTCAGATCCCTCAGCCTGTGCCCTGAGCTCCTGTGCATCTGCAGATCCCTCAGCCTGTGCCCTGAGCTCCTGTGCATCTGCAGATCCCTCAGCCTGTGCCCTGAGCTCCTGTGCATCTCAGATCCCTCAGCCTGTGCCCTGAGCTCCTGTGCATCTCAGATCCCTCAGCCTGTGCCCTGAGCTCCTGTGCATCTGCAGATCCCTCAGCCTGTGCCCTGAGCTCCTGTGCATCTGCAGATCCCTCAGCCTGTGCCCTGAGCTCCTGTGCATCTGCAGATCCCTCAGCCTGTGCCCTGAGCTCCTGTGCATCTGCAGATCCCTCAGCCTGTGCCCTGAGCTCCTGTGCATCTCAGATCCCTCAGCCTGTGCCCTGAGCTCCTGTGCATCTCAGATCCCTCAGCCTGTGCCCTGAGCTCCTGTGCGTCTGCAGATCCCTCAGCCTGTGCCCTGAGCTCCTGTGCATCTCAGATCCCTCAGCCTGTGCCCTGAGCTCCTGTGCATCTCAGATCCCTCAGCCTGTGCCCTGAGCTCCTGTGCATCTGCAGATCCGTCAGCCTGTGCCCTGAGCTCCTGTGCATCTGCAGATCCCTCAGCCTGTGCCCTGAGCTCCTGTGCATCTCAGATCCCTCAGCCTGTGCCCTGAGCTCCTGTGCATCTGCAGATCCGTCAGCCTGTGCCCTGAGCTCCTGTGCATCTGCAGATCCCTCAGCCTGTGCCCTGAGCTCCTGTGCATCTGCAGATCCCTCAGCCTGTGCCCTGAGCTCCCGTGCATCTGCAGATCCCTCAGCCTGTGCCCTGAGCTCCTGTGCATCTCAGATCCCTCAGCCTGTGCCCTGAGCTCCTGTGCATCTGCAGATCCCTCAGCCTGTGCCCTGAGCTCCTGTGCATCTGCAGATCCCTCAGGGTCAGCCAGTGGGATATGGAAGTGATGGTAGGAGACAGAAGTGGCCTCCCAGGACAGCAGTCAGGAGGCCCCTTCAGTCTGCGGTTCTTGGGGTAGATCCCTGTGGCCTGTGGTGGGAAAGCCCTTCAGACTGAAACCTGCTGTGCTGCGTCAGCCACGGGCAGCCAGAGGGAGAGCCTGGCGCAGCTGTCTGGTCTGCCCTCCTGCCACAGGCTGGGCACAGATTTCTACATTCTTTCTGCTGATTTTAGGAGGAAATGAATACTATGTTTGCAATTAGGTCACCTGAGACATAAGTGGTAACAACAGGCAATCCTGTAAAATAAAAGGTGAGACAGCGGTTCTCTTCACACCTGCGTGGGGACCCCTCCACCACACGAGGCGAGACAATGGCTCTGTTCACACCTGCGTGGGGACCCCTCCAGCACACAAGGGAAGACAGCGGCTCTGTTCACACCTGCGTGGGGACCCCTCCACCACACGAGGCGAGACAATGGCTCTGTTCACACCTGCGTGGGAACCCCTCCAGCACACAAGAGAAGACAGTGGCTCTGTTCACACCTGCGTGGGGACCCCTCCAGCACACAAGGGAAGACAGCGGCTCTGTTCACACCTGCGTGGGGACCCCTCCAGCACACAAGGGAAGACAGCGGCTCTGTTCACACCTGCGTGGGGACCCCTCCAGCACACAAGGGAAGACAGCGGCTCTGTTCACACCTGCGTGGGGACCCCTCCACCACACGAGGCGAGACAATGGCTCTGTTCACACCTGCGTGGGAACCCCTCCAGCACACAAGGGAAGACAGCGGCTCTGTTCACACCTGCGTGGGGACCCCTCCAGCACACAAGGGAAGACAGCGGCTCTGTTCACACCTGCGTGGGGACCCCTCCAGCACACAAGGGAAGACAGCGGCTCTGTTCACACCTGCGTGGGGACCCCTCCAGCACACAAGGGAAGACAGCGGCTCTGTTCACACCTGCGTGGGGACCCCTCCACCACACGAGGCGAGACAATGGCTCTGTTCACACCTGCGTGGGGACCCCTTCACCACACAAGGGAAGACAGCGGTTCTGTTCACACCTGCGTGGGGACCCCTCCACCACACAAGGGAAGACAGCGGCTCTGTTCACACCTGCGTGGGGACCCCTCCATCACACAAGGGAAGACAGCGGCTCTGTTCACACCTGCGTGGGGACCCCTCCACCACACAAGGGAAGACAGTGGTTCTGTTCACACCTGCGTGGGGATCCCTCCACCACACAAGGGAAGACAGTGGCTCTGTTCACACCTGCGTGGGGACCCCTCCACCACACAAGGGAAGACAGTGGCTCTGTTCACACCTGCGTGGGGATCCCTCCACCACACAAGGGAAGACAGTGGCTCTATTCACACCTGCGTGGGGACCCCTCCAGCACACAAGGGAAGACAGCGGCTCTGTTCACACCTGCGTGGGGATCCCTCCACCACACAAGGGAAGACAGTGGCTCTGTTCACACCTGCATGGGGATCCCTCCACCACACGAGGCGAGACAGCATCTCTGTTCACACCTGCGTGGGGACCCCTCCGCCACACAAGGGAAGACAGGGGCTCTGTTCACAGCTGTGTGGGGTTCCCTCCACCACACCAGGCGAGACAACGGCTCAGTTCACACCTGCATGGGGATCCCTCTACCACACGAGGCCAGACAGTGGCTCAGTTCACACCTGCGTGGGGATCCCGTCACCACCTGCGTCCACAAGCCATACCTCACAACTCTTCCTCAGAAGGCAGTGCAACACCATGGGGAATGCAGGGGCTTCAGGTGACATGGGGCCGTGTGACAGGGGCCAGGTGACATGGGCTGAGGCCACCTGCCTCTCAGCTGCTGGGCACCTCCCTCATTAGGTGGCCACCTTGCCTAGGTTCAGACCAGACCCACAGTTCTCAGGTCCCCAGAGAGCTTCTGTTTATGGGGGCTCTTCTATCTATATTTTCTGCTATTAAAACTGAGAATAAACTTGTGTCTTTACTGACTGAGTCACCTGAAAATCACTGTGATAAGCCTGAACATCCTACCTATGGCTTCTATCACATAGTTTTTTCTCCCATTTATCACTCTGTCCATCAGCTTGTGGATCGGACATGAGCAGGCTGAGGGCCACGGGCTCGCCAACCCCTGCCCTCAGGCTGTGGTGTCCATTGTGGTGACCACTGGCTTTGTGTGACAGTAGGGCACCCAAAATGCAGCCTGTTCAAATTCAGATGCGCAGTAAGTGTACAATACACTCTGGATCCCCAAGAATTAGTACAAAGGACTGTGAACTATCTCACACACGTTTATCATAGAACATTCTGAAATGAGCGTAGTTTAGATACACTGGGTTAAAATAAATCATTGTTTCATATAATTTCATATAACCAACTTCCCCGTTTGTTCTTGCTTTTTTGAGGTGACTGTTCTAACACTGTTCACTTATCCACACGGCCCCCATGAGACAGGGCTGCACTGCCGCACCTTCGTATTGGCCCAGAGGCCCTACACTTCTCCGGGACAGAGCGTACAGCCATAGCAACCGACCTGAGAAACAAAGACACATCACTCGGAAAAGACCAGAAAAACCACCTCTGTCGGTAAGCCTGAACCCGTTACACAAAGTCACCTGTCAAGAACCAAGATATTTTCCACTTACCAGGTAAAATTCCCAAAACGTTAGATATTTTATTTAAGGAAAGGTGGGATATGTTTCACTGGAAAGGAAAAGGAGAGGGAAGGAAGAAGCAGGGAGGGGCACACCGCCGTGTGGGGGCCGCTGTTGCACCTGCGTCTGTGGCTGGCTGGCGCTCACCCCGGGCCTGCCTCAATTGTAGGGGATGGGAAGTCTTTAGCGGTCGGCAGAGAAATGATCTTAATTCTACTGCATGTTTGAGCAAATTGCCAAAACGTAACATTGGATTTCGTGCGTTACCCTTTAGTGGCCTGGCAGGATGACAGATTTCAGCCCCTAAAATGCCGTTGACAGCAGCTGTGTCTCTCTGCCAGGGGAGTGCCTTCTAGGAAACTACCACTTTGTGAAGCAAGTCTTCAGCTTCTCTTTCCGCCGCCAGTGTCTACCACGATACCATGGCCACCACCATGACACGACTCTCCAGAAACGAGCCCCTGCCCTAACGCCGCTCACGCTCGGTGGGAGACACCGACAGGAAGTGAGCAAACATGGAAACAAATGGTGCTGCCTTGGATGGTGACAGATATGGGGGGGAAGCCCTGGGTCAGGACACAGAGGTGCAGCACGGGGTGCTTTGTGAAGGCCTGGTGAGGAGGCGGCATTTCAGCCCCAGTCATGTGATGGGGCAGGAGGATGGACCACATAGCTGTCCAGGGCCAAGACAGCCTTGAAAATGCTGTCTACTGAGGGTAATGGGTCTAGGGATGGGCACGGGTCCCGGAGGTATCATGGGGAGGAGAGGGAAGGCAGGGCCTTACCATGAGCCTTAAAATCTCACCCTTGGGGGTGGAGCTGGCATCTAAGTTAAACCAACAGGGATGACAGGACTCTGGCCTCTCCCACATGCTGAGAGGAGGTGCTGCTGCCCCAAGGCTGCTTAACAGGTGCAGGCTGCTGCCCAGGTCCCAAATCCAAGTGACCAGGACTTCCCACTCTGGACTGGCCAGGACGCGGCTCCACCTGGGGCTCTGCAGAGGCTCTGGGCTGTGGCCTGAAGGAGGCTCTCAGTTTCCTCCCACTGAAGAATCGCTCACATTGGTGCTTTAGGCTCCTATCATCTGCCAGGGCCCTCGAGGCCAGGTGTCACTTCTGGGGACTCTAGAACCGTCCAGGCCAGTCCAGAGTGGGAAGCTCAGCCCCACCAGCTCCTGCTTCACCTGCTTCTGCCTCCAGTGAGCGCTTCTCAGTGGAGTCCCCAAGCACGAAGACCTGTCAGGGAAGAGAAATATTCTGGACACAGTGAGGGTGTGTGGTGTGTGTCTGTGCATGTGTGTGTTCAGGTCTGTGTGTGTGTGCTTGTGAGCATGGTGTATGCCTGTGTGCACTTGTGTGTGGTGTGTGTGCCTGTTTTCCAGGGTGTGTGTGTGCACTGGTGTGTGATGTGTGCCTTTGTGTTCTGGTGTGGGTGTGGTGTGTGCTTGTGTGTATTCAGGTGTGTGTGCGCGCTTGTGAGTGTGGTGTGTGTGCCTGTGCATATTCAGGTGTGTGTGCTTGTGTATGTGTCGTGTGTGTGTCCATGTGCACATTCAGGGGTGTGTGTGTGGCATGTGTGTCCACGTGCATGTTGAGGGGTGTGTATGTGTGTGGTGTGTGTGCACACGTGTTTGTGTGTGTACCACATGCCCTGGCAGCTGGCTTCCCCGCATCTCCGTGTGGAGTGGCAGCTGCCCCACGGAGGTCTGTCGGCAGCATCTGGGTGGACACCTCCCACTGGCCCCGAAGTGCTGGGGGCACTTCCCAACAGGCACCAATTCCTGGGAAACCCAACATCCAACCCCATTCCCTTTGTGAAAGAAATGCCAAACTCAGGACACGTGAAGCTAAGTCGCAGGCTTTTAGCCACGCACTGGTGAGAAGTGCAGTCGTCCCCATCACTCAGGGTGGCTGCGTGCTGGAGTCTGACAGACACCCCTGCTCCTGGGGAAGCACAGGGCTCAGCTCTGGTCACAGCATTCCATCTGCGGATCAGCACACAGCCTGTGTCATGTGTTTCTGATCAGACACCTTGTTCAGCGTGCAGTGTTGATTCACCACTCATCCCGGAGGGAAGCTTCTCAGACACACGTTCTCCGTGAGGCACACCACAGACCCTCGTGCTTGAGAACACTCTGGCACTTCCCTCTATGCTCGAGGGCCTTCTTCCACAGTGAGATCACCAGGAAGACATGCACAAAGTCAAAAACATGGCACTCAGTAGGCCACAGAAAGAACACCACTTACAGAAGAGCTGGAACAGGAAGGCAGAGTCAGGCTTTGCTCAGCCCAGCCAGGGCCGTGCGTATCAGGCAACTCTGGTTTTTTAGCACTCTGTGCACATCTACAAATTCTAAGAAAGTGCATGAGTGCTGATTTTGAGGTTACAAATAAATTTTAGTGAGGAAAATTTGTAAACATAGAATCTATGAATGAAGAGGACTGAGTCATTTGAGCGTGTCAGGGTGAGAGGGAGCATATATATGGGTGGGATGCCGGGATGAAACCTAGAACCCAGTCACTCTCAGTAGAATGCAGACAACAGCAGCTTCCTTGGGGCTTGGGGAAGCATGCTCTTCCAGACCAGGCAGCATCCCAGAGCCTCACAAGAGAGGAGCTTGGAGAGAACACGGCCTCCAACAACCTTGCTTCTGAGCTATCAGAGCCGTGGCTCCCAGCCCAGGGGGCTCAGACCCTCAACAGCAGCTGGGATGCATGCATGACTTCCAACAGTTAAAAGGCCGACGAGAGAACTGCACACCCACCAGGACACAGCCGGCATAACCAAGTCATCTGAAACTGTGGATGACATGTGGTCACCTGTACTGTCATGCTGAGAAACAGGTTTTATTAATAATTTGGTATTTCTCTTACTATAATTTGTAAATAATGTGTTCTTTAATAAAGACCAACTTCAGAATGTGAACTCCTACTACAGAACACACGTGGGCAAGTGCCTCCATCGCAGTGGGCCACGAGGAGGAAAACACTGGAATCTCTGATGCCACTCCCAGGTTCACGGTTACAAGTTGATTCGGGGCAGTTGGTTTTTAGGATCTGCATCACATGGCTCTAAGGAAATGGACTCCCCCTGCAGTCTTCCTGTAAGAAAGCATTTGCTGAGCAGAAAGCCAGCTCCCTCCCAGGCACCGCCACACCTCTGCTAGGTGCACGTGACCCCAGGCTTCCCTCAGAGGGAATACGCCCAGCTGAGCAAGGTGACAGCCTATATCTGTTTCTGTAAGGTAAGCTGCCAAGGAGAATCTAATTAGATTTTAACTAGAAAATGTGCTCCTTCTAGTGAAGACAGCTTCTTTCCCTTAGCAAGGTCCATGCAGGTGGAACCTCCAAGGAGTCCTCGCGCATGGGTGGCAGCATTGCTCCAGGTCTACAGTGCAGCCGGAGGGGAATGGGGACACTGGCCCATGGAGAGGTATGCGTATCACCAGGCCGCATCCCTCTCCTCATCCCTTTGGGCTGCTATGAAGGAATATACAGACTGTGTGGCTTCTCAACATTGGTTCACAGTTCTGAAGGTTGGAAGTTCAAGACCAAGTTGCCAGCAGATTGGATGTTCTGGTGAGGACCCGTGTCCTGGTCCACAGATGGAATCTGCCTGCTGCCTCCTCACCAGGTAGAGAGAGGGCAGAGCACCCACTGGAGCCTCCATCCCGAGGGCGCCAATCCCATCGTAAGGCCCCACCCTCATGACCCAGTCACCTCCAAAAGCCCCACCCACCTCACACCAACACCCTGGGGCTGAGGAGTCAAACATACACATCCTGGGGGAACAGGGCAATCCTGATGACCACCCCACTCCAATCAACTCAGTTTAAAGGGATCCAGGAGTGTGCCAGCCCCTGAGAGCTGGGCAGTGACCCCTCTGCCTTTGACACCTTCAGAGAGGCTGCTGAGCCCTGCCAGAGGGGTCCCCGCCCCATGGGTGTGCAACAAACTTACCTGTGTCCTTGGGTCTCAAATCCTGTTCTAGGCACTGAGGCAGCTTTGTCCTCAAAAACATCTATATCCACCTCTCACTCTACTCCTTAACGCCAGCCTCACCCGATCCCTCCAACTCTGAATCTGGAAGCCCACCTTTTTCTCTGGACACCCGCACAATGGGGCTGATCGAGACAGATTGAGGGCTGCCCACAGAACACAGTCATGGAGGAATGGCCTGGGAGCCAGGAGGAACATTTCAGGATTGTCAAAAACCAAATGTTATAAAAGATCAGTTCTCCCCAGATTATTCTACAGATCCCACAGAGTCCTTATAAACAACTCAGTGGGACGTGTGTGTGTGTGCGTGTGTGTGTGTGTGCGTGCGTGTGTGTGTGTGTGTGGAAACTGACAAGCTGTTCCTAAAATTTATGTGGAATGCAAAGGGCAAAAATATAGCCAAGACAAACATGAGGGAAGAGGAAAAAATTTAGACTACCAGAGATCAAGAATGTTTATAAAGCTACAGTAATGTATACCAGGGGTGTTCCTGCAGGTCCACAGAAACCTGTGAATCAGAATAGAGTGTCCAAAACCCAAATCACCCATACAGGGACCTTTAAGTTATGAAAAAGACAGTATGTGTTGAGGGAAATGGCATTTTCAACCAATGGGCTGTGTAAATTTGATACCCAAAAAGAAATTATTGACTCTGAGAATCTCACACCTTGCAAAAACCCAATTCCAGATGGAATGTTGACCTACGTGTAAAAAGCAAAAATAAATAAAAATAATTATGTCTCCCAGAGAATAACACAAGAAAAACAAGTGCTATGATTTGGGGACCGTGAAAAGACCACTCATGGAGAACTGAAAGGCACTAAATCACTGACAAAAAGATTCAAACTTAAGAGCTTGCTGTCATCCAAGGACACCATTAAGAAAGCGCAAAGGCCACAGAGAATGCGTTTGCTACATGCACATAACCAACAAGTACCAGATAGAAAGCAACATAGATTATATGTTTAAAATGGTTTTATGAACGAACAAGAAACAGACAGACACCCACGTGGCAAAACCGGCAAATGACTGAGCAGGCCGTTAGTAAAAGATGTTCCCTAATAGAGCCCATAAACAGACAAAAAGGTACACAGCCTCGTTAGTCTTTGTGGGTGTGCTAATTAAACCACAAATAGGACCTGTTGCACGCCCACCATTGAGGCTCAAGAAAAACACAAACCAATAAAAGATGTCCCAATCGAGGCCTTGGGAGGCATGACTGGGACCAGCACCCATGACCAATAAGAAAGAATTTTCATGACCACCGTAGAAAGCTGAACCTGAATGTGCATGCACCAAATGACCCCGCAGCTCCCATCTCAGTACACGCCCCACAGAGATCCACCCACCAAATGACCCAGCAGCTCCCATCTCAGTACACGCCCCACAGAGATCCACCCACCAAATGACCCCGAAGCTCCCATCTCAGTACACGCCCCACAGAGATCCATCCATCAAATGACCCTGCAGCTCCCATCTCAGTGCACACCCCACAGAGATCCATGCGCAAAATGACCCCACAGCTGCCATCTCAGTACACACCCCACATAGATCCACCCACCAAATGACCCCGAAACTCCCATCTCAGTACACGCCCCACAGAGATCCATGCGCCAAATGACCCCACAGCTGCCATCTCAGTACACGCCCCACAGAGATCCACCCACCAAATGACCCCGCAGCTCCCATCTCAGTGCACACGCCACAGAGATCCACGCGCCAAATGACCCCGCAGCTGCCATCTCAGTACACGCCCCACAGAGATCCACCCACCAAATGACCCCGCAGCTCCCATCTCAGTACACGCCCCACAGAGATCCATGCGCAAAATGACCCCACAGCTGCCATCTCAGTACACGCCCCACAGAGATCCACCCACCAAATGACCCCGCAGCTCCCATCTCAGTACACGCCCCACAGAGATCCATGCGCCAAATGACCCCACAGCTGCCATCTCAGTACACACGCCACAGAGGTCCACCCACCAAATGACCCTGCAGCTCCCTATCTTGGTACACGCCCCACGAAGATGGAGACTGTGGGAATTGTGTCATGTGGATCTTAAAGATTAAATACATGATAAATAGATGGAATGACAGAATAAATAAGAGTGAAAAGATAGATAGACAGATACAGGTAAGTGACAGACGAAGATGGGGAGAGACTTTTCAGGTGGGGGAACCCTGCTTACAAAGACAGGAAGGTTGAGCCAGGCTTGCTGGGGATACTGGGAGACAGCTGCTCGGTGGACACAAATGTGAAGGTAGATGGTTCTGTCCAAAAGTAGACCCACACATGTACTCCAGGAAACAGGGGCCTTCTGGTGGCTGCGCTCTTCACCACTTACCGTCTGATGAGCCTCACCCTGGCTTTCCTGTGTGCTGGGCCCCGCGCCTCCTTGCACACCTCTCCTTGCCCATCCACACTGGGTATCCCACTCCCAGCACCCAACCTGGGGTGGGAGACGAGGGAAGCTCATGTCTCTCAGTCTGTCCCTTTAGGGGGTAAAACTAACATACCTCCATCTCACTTTCAGTAAGACAGGGATGTTCAGAGAAGAATTCCAGTGTACTGTGTTAAGAAGCTCTAGGGGAAAATTAGCAGACTCGGGAAATTCATTTGTTATGAAGACAGTCATATGTGTTAGGAAATATTGCATTACAAAGAAGAAATCATTCCTGCACAAGGTATTTTTTACATCTTACTTTATACTTAGGACCCCCTTCATGTTACACGATGGTCTTTTTTCTTTTCCTTTTTGTGGAGAACGGGGTCTCGCTATATTGCCCAGGCAGGTCTTGAACTCCTGGGCTCAAGGTATCCTCCCTCCTCTGCCTAAGAGCTGGGATCATAGGCATGAGCCATGAGAAGATGCACAGCAAGATCCGGCCGTTTCCTTGCAGAGTTTTGACCTTTCTAGTAAGAGCCCATACTGCAGCACACCATCGAGACTGGGGGTGCACGGCGGACCCCGGACAGGGACCCTCCGTCCCACTGGGGACCATGGCGCCCCCCGCCCCCGCCAGTCCAAGCGCATGCCCCAGGGCCCCAGTCACCTCCTACCGTGTCAGGAAATTATGAAAGCAAAATTAATTTCCAACCTCTTAAGCTTAAAGAAAGAAAAGACGCGACAGGTTAATAGAACACAGGGAGCCCACGCCAACGTCAGACAGGGACGGCGCGGCCCCCGCTGGGCTTGGACTCGGGGCCGCCCACCCCACCGCACAGGCGCCGACAGCACAACCCCATGGCGGCGGCCGGCCGGGTGCGCAGACGGTGACCACCCAAGCAGGAAGCCGCCCCCGGGACAAAGGGTGCTGGGCGGGGAGCAGGGACTGCCACACCCGGTCTCACCGGACACACAGGAGACGGGGAAGTGAGTGCAGGCGGAACACTGAGCAGACCTTGGAGGGAACAGTACTCACATGCAAGCAGACGACGCACGCACAGCAGATGACGCAGCACGCAAGCAGACGACGCACGTACAGCAGATGACGCAGCACGCAAGCAGACGACGCATGCACAGCAGATGACGCAGCACGCAAGCAGACGAGGCAGGCACAGCAGACAACGCAGCACGCAAGCAGTCGACGCACGCACAGCAGATGACGCAGCACGCAAGCAGACGACGCGCGCACAGCAGACGATGCAGCACACAAGCAGCGACGCACGCACAGCAGATGACGCAGCACGCAAGCAGTCGCGCACGCACAGCAGATGACGCAGCACGCAAGCAGACGATGCATGTACAGCAGACAACACGCACACAGCAGGTGATGCACACACATGCAGCAGACAACTTACGCACCGCAAATGACACAGACACACAAGCAGACGGTGCACGCACAGCAATGACGCAAACACGCAAGCAGATGATGCACGCACAGCAATGACGCAGGCACACAAACAGATACACGCACAGCAGAAGATGCACACACAGCAGATGACACGTGCACCGCAGACGACACACGCACGCACAGCAGACGGTGCCCACTCCGCGCAGTACTGGGTGAGGCTAAAGTACGCGGTCTTTGCCTGTCCCAAGAACAGTTAATGCGTGGCCATAATCACATCTCTCATGAAAGTGGCAGGCACTTGATGTCGTGAAGCTGCCGAGGAGCTGTTTCAGGGCGCATGGGGACTCTGCGCGCCCCCAGGCAGGAGGCCAGGGCAGGTGAATGCCAGGTGGTGACAGGAGGAAGGAGCTGCCCTTTCCGGGCCGCCTGGCAGGGACAGAGAGAGCAGCCACAGCGGCTCTGGGACAGGGGCATCTCCCAGTGGATGTGGGATGTTTCCTGCCAGTTCACACAAAACAGCACAGGGAGCCTTTGGGCCCAGAAGTCAGGGTGTCCCTGGGAGCAGAACCTGAAATGCTCTCATCTCCCTTTACGTCCCAGCGACTTGGGATATGGTGAAGAAGCTTCATCACGCTCACACTCATGGGACTGTCCTGGGAGTCCTTCGTGGGCTGGTCAGGGGCTGCCTGCCGCACTTCCAGGAGCCACTGGACTGGCCGTCCCTCTGCCCTCCATGCCGAGAGGCCCTGGTGGCCCATTGGCTCCCCAGACTCAGCTTGGGGCTGTCCCATCTTGTCTTCTGCACCCCTGGAGCCCCACCAAGGACCTGGCACATGAGGGGACAGCCAACAAACTATGAAGTGAGCGTGTGGTTCCGTGAACATGGACAGGGCAGGTGAGGGCCACGTGGGGACACTTCCCAACCTTCTTGTAAGCCCAGCACCCTAAAGATTTGCGAGTTATGTTTGTAGTGTGTGAAGAAACCCAAGTATCTGCCCCCCAAAAACTGACGAAGACCAGGTCTATAGGATCTGTGTAATCAATAGTGTTTGATTATTGAATTTAAAAGGCCATAAGAGTCTACTTGTGTGCTAAAGTTATTCTCTCCCACAGGCAGTCTACAAGGACCACACTGCATTGAAAATTTTAACTCCAGTTCTCCCAAAACATTTTCAAAGGACACACAATATAAAATAAAATAAAATAATCATTCAGTTCCGCCCCAGCTCTTTTCCAGGCCATGTTACAGATGCTAACAGGTCAGCTTAAGTAGCATTTCCTGTGTGTCATCCACTAGAGACACAAAGATGAACAGGACCAGGATGTGGGGATGCCTTGAAGGCCCTGATACCCCAAGGAGGGAGAGCTGCCCGAAGGCCAAAGCCCACTGGAGGTGTCTGCAGGGGTCTTTCCTCACACTCCACTGTGCACCTGGAAAGCACTGACAGTTGGGGTCATGGAGCGGGTGCCCTCAGCACAGCAGGGTCACAGACAGCACTGTCCTGGGCGGGCACCCCCATCCCGGGGTGTGGTTTCAGATTGCCCCACCCAGCAGGGAGGGTATTGAGGCCCACAGTCATCTAGCTGGGGCCAGAACTGATGCTCCAGTCCAGCCGGTCTGAGCCAAGCCCAGGGCCCGTTGGCTCCCCCAGACTCAGCTTGGGGCTGTCCCATCCCAGCCCAGCATGCCACAGCCCTCAGGCCGCTCTTCAGAACTTGTGATGCTGAGAGCCCTGGCCAGGGTAGTACACCCAGGAGCACCCAGCTCACCTGTGACTTTCAGAACTTCCAAGGCACTACACCAGGTACAGGACCAGGGCTTTGGAACTCAGCCTGGAAACACTGAAGGAAGCACCACAGACCAACTGGAAAGGGCCCAAGAGAAGGCGGCACGTCATTCACGGCTTGGCTGTGCAGGAGCTCCATGGTCATGGCCGAGCAGGCAGCGGAGGGGCTCCAGAGGCCATGCCCACAGGGAGGACCCTGCATGGCTTCAGTGGGGGCACGCAGGGCGGCAGACACTGGGCACAGTTTGTCACCTGTTGCCAAACCCTTGCCATGGCTAAGCCAGACCTGTGTGCCTCCCCAAAAGCAGCATTCCTTCCCTGGCTCACTGGGCAGGCGCTGGGCTGAGAGCCCGCCACGGGCCCAGGAATTCTTCAGTCACACGTTCTGTGGCACCAGTATTTTTTTGGACAGTTAGCTTGGCAACACCTGTCCTGTTAGAGAGTTATCCGTGACAAGTCTGAACGACGCAGGGGTGTTACAATCACATTTCTGAAAGCCTGGGAAATGCTCCATGTTAGGATAATCTGACCCTGATTAATTCTGACAGAGGCTAGACTCTCGAGGCAAAAGCTGAGGATGAGAAATGAAAATGCATCTTTAAACATGACCCAACACAGAGGTCTCATGGCTATGCCTACGCTCTCCTAAGCACCTTACAGAAAATGAAATTATGGGTTGATTTTTACACTAAATGAATGGAAATCTTAAAATGACCTGTGAGAATATAACTAAATCTAATAGCATGCTGTTTCTTCTGGGGGTTATTAGACTGAAATGCCTATAACTTATTCAGGAGAAGCAGGCAGAGTTCTGAGGAACCACCCAGCATTGCAGAACACAAATTCCCACTCAGAATGGGAAACCCAGCAGAACTGGCCCTCCTCGAGAGCTCCAGACCCTCGGGAATAAACCTCCTGTTCTGAGTGCGTTCTGAAGTGTTAGAGTGACAAAAGATTTTCCCCAAGGGCATGTTAGGTGAAAATAGATGAGGCCATGGGAGAAACATCTAGATCCTGATTGCGGAGGGCTGCAAATCACAGGCACTGATGATCAGGTCAGGTTTTGCCCCAGAAATAACCATCGCAGAGGAAACTGCTTTAAAGTCAGTGCCTTTTGTAGCTGGGCATGGCAGCTATAATCCCAGCACTTTGAGGGGCCAAAGTGAGTGAATCAGTTGATACTGGGAGTTCGAGACCAGCCTGGGCAACATGGTGGTCATCTCTACAAAAAATACAAAAATTAGGTGGGCATGGTGGCACACGCCTGTGGTCCCAGCTACTTGGGAGTCTGAGGAGGGAAGACCATTTTAGCCCAGGACGTTGAGGCTGCAGTGAGCTGAGATCGCACCACTGTACTCCAGCCTGGGTGACAGAGTGAGACCCTTCAAAAAAGAAAATAAAAAATAAGCGTATTCTGCAACTACACATTTCTCAGCAGAAGAAAACTTACATTGTAAAAGTTTGGTCATGAACACGTATGTCTTGGACAATCGTTGCTGCTGAGTGTGAGGGGACAGTCATTGCTCTCCAAGGGCTGCAGGGAAGAACAGGGTCTATATCAGGCAAAGAAAAAAACCTACTAAATTATTATCAGCTGGGGCCACACAATCCCTTTGCGAAGTATAGATGTGAACGCCTTTCACTCTGTGATCTTGATGATTGGCCAATGTTTAAAAAAGAAATCACGTCCAGTCCCACAGTGGGTGGTGGCTAACTGTCCTGGGGAAAGGGGAGCACACACCCTTGGGGGAGGGAGGTGAGGCTGATTCCCTGCTGCAGTTCTTGTTCAGACAATTGAGTGTGCCCAGGAGCCACAGGGTAAGGGGGGTTCCTCAAGAGCCCCAGAGAGGAGGCAGTGTCAGGGAGGAAGAAGTCGGGTGGGGTGATGAGGGCTGGTCAGCTTGAACAGTGGGGCGGTGCGGGCTCCTAGTGAGAAGCATGGGCAGCTGGAGCAGTGATGACAGATGAGAAGCAGGACAGCAAAGCCCTGTGGACATAGGTGATGCCACAGGCAGCACCCAGGTGTCGGTGATGTGTGGGGCAGGCGGGCAGAGGCCTCCGGAGGCTGCCTCTGGAAAAGCCCCAGAACCAGTGTCCAGAGGGCGGGGCTGGCTCTGCAGGCACTCTGCCAGCACCCCTAAGGGAGCCCCTCAAGCTGTGTCTGTAGGACGCCCTTTCAGGACAGCATGGGCTCCCCAGCTTGTAAAAGGACTATTCTAAGAGGGGGAGGGAGCATATGCAAATCTTCAGGGAGACTGGGAGCTTTGGTGAGCTGTGCCTGCTGCAAAAGCAGAAGGCACCTGGCCAAGAGGTAGGCTCTGTAAAGAACCCATGGGTAATTAGTTTAATTCACACCTTAAAAAGTAAATAGCAACAATACAAGCAGGGCCATATTCCACAGACAGGATTCGCATTGCTCTCAAAGTGGCGCTGGGCTGGAGTTCTGGAGTAAGGGCTGTTTTTACGTTTGAGAGCTCCTCTGCACGTGCCAGCAGTGACGTTGCCAAGGGCTCTGTGGCTGAGACATTTCACACTAGCTGCTCTCTGGATTTGACTGACGGAAGAGGAAGTTACTCGGCCGAGATGATCCCATGATCATGGCTTCGGCCGTGGCTGGGAAGATGCTCCGGACCTCAGACTCGGGGCACTACGTATTCATTGCCTGTGGTGGACATAGCGAGAGCAAGAACACTGCCCTTGACCCTGTGCCGAGAATCCAAGAGGCACAGGCACAAGCCCCTGCAGTTTTGGGGGCTCCGGTGCACACAGACTGATGACATCGCTCCTTCCTACCCTCTGCCCTTCAAGGCTCCATCTGTCCCCTGGAACCCACGCCACTCCTGCAGCCACCCAGAAAACAAGTGTGGATGTCACCTCTTCAGGGAAGGCTTTCCTTATTTTTCTTTAAAGCAAATTTAAAATGAAATGAAATTGTTGGCAGGAAAGTTAAAGCTTCTGCTTGGAAGCAATGGATGTGTTGATGCAGCCAGTTCAACACACTGCCTCTCCTTCTGTGACCAGGTGGCTGTCACAGCGCCACTGACCCGTCTCTCTGCAGGGCACGTCCCGAGGGTGGACGTGAGCCCCAGCCCCCCACTGGAGCTGTGAGCACACCTGCTGTGGGAGCAAAACTGGGGGCCATGATGGGGAGCAAAGATCCAAGGCAGCAAGAGCATCTGGGCAGGGGGTGCCCAGGAAACTCAGTCTGAGAAGTTGGGGCTCTGCTAGGGGTTCTCCCTTGCACTGTTTCCCCCACAGCCTCTGTCTCCACCTCCCTGTTCATTAGGATGGATTCTCCAGCAGTGCCTGCACAGCCCCTCCTCCCGTGCTCCTGGCGGATGTGCTCCCGGAGGAGGGGCTGTGCAGGCACTGCTGGAGAATCCATCCTAGTGAGGGGAGCACATCCACCAGGAGCATGGGAGGAGGGGCTGTGCAGGCACTGGTGGAGAATCCATCCTAATGAGCAGGGCGGTGGAGACAGAGGCTGTGGGGCCTGACTGGCAGATGTGCTCCCTCCACCTGTGCCAGCCAGGCTCCACCAGTAAGAGATGCCGACTGATTTTCTGCAGTATCACTGCAAGGAATTGGCTCATGCACTGTGGGGTCTGGCTGTGCAGGTCTGAAACCCACAGGGCCAGGCACCAGGAAGGTCAGGCTGAATCTCTGAAGCACAGCTGAGGCTGCTGTACACAGGAAAACCTGCCTCTTCTTCAACCAAACCTCCACTTTTCTCCTTCAACCAACCGGCCCAGGCCCATCAGGATTATCCAGCATTACCTCCTTGACTGGACGTTGCTTCCTGATGGACTTAATCAGAACACCTTCTTAGGACACCTGATGAGTGGCTAAGTACCTGGCGCTCTACCCTGCTGAGCTTGACACAGAACCTGACCTCCACTTCGTCCCGCTGGGGTAGGGGGCAGGGTCCACTGTGGGGAATGAGTCATGGCCATCACGAGGAAATTTGGGACCCCTCCATCAAAATATCAGCAAAACCAAAGCGTCTCTCTGGTCCTTCCCAAGCCACTTGGCAACCCGGGTTTCCAGAGATGAGACAAAAGTTACAGATAAGGGATCCCAGAGCTTGGGGGGCTGCATTTGAGAACACAGGGCTCCTTCACGGGCACAACAGGCCAGCCCTGAAGAGTCACTGGATGTGTGGCCTGGACCACTCACTTTTGTTCTCTGCCTCAGTTTCCCTGTTTGTAAAGGAGACTGGAATAGTTTTTCTGTGGGACACTCCGGTCTACTGAAAGGATCAAGATTCAATGAATGTGATTTTTTGCATCAAGGTGAAAGAAGGAATAGACTGAACTCATGGCAAGAATGGGGTTCAGGGGAAAACAAGGTGCCTTCTCCTTCCCCATGCTCCCGCCCCTACCCTGGTTCTAATCTCATGTAGAGCTCCTGCCCATTGAAGATTGGAAATCCGTGTTTGTAGAAGAAATAGAAGAGAACCCAGCTGGGCTCTTCCTGTGGCCTCCTGCTGTGCTGCTCAGGGAGCCCAGAGCCTCCCTGGCTCGGCCCCCAGGGTCTCTGCACCCGCACAGCTCACAGCAGAGCAGGGCTAGCACTGAGAGCAACCTGCAAGGCTTTGGGGAAAAAGATCCTATGTGAAGGCGTCGGAGACGATCTAAGGGCAAGAGGTCTGACATCCAGGAGAGAAGGAAGCTGTGGAGAGCAAAGCAAATCTGCTGGACAGTAGAACGGCATCTTACAGGGAAAAGGGGCAGCCTGAGCTAAGACGGAAAAATACCCTTCAAACGCGAAGGGAAAACGGAGGCCTGTAGAGAAGTGTCTAGAAAGAGTGCATCTGCAGAAGGCAGTAATAAATAACATAAGAAACAACCTCTGGGCAGAGGAAGCCATCCGCACGAAATCCTGGAAGTGCAGAAAGGAGCATTGGGCACGGGGCAGCCGACAGGTGGATAAATAAATGCAGGTGTTCACTGCAAGCACCTTCAGGCCAAGGCCTGGTGAGATTTAAATGAAACTGGGGCTAAAACGCAGGAGGAGGCGGCACACTCAGGGAGGAGGAGGAGAGGCGCTGAGGGAGGAGAAGGCGGCACTGAGGGAGGAGGAGGAGGGGCACTGAGGGAGGAGGGGCATTGAGGGTGGAGGAGGGGCACTGAGGGAGGAGGAGAGGCACTGAGGGAGGAGGAGGAGAGGCACTGAGGGAGGAGGAGGAGGGGCTCTGAGGGAGGAGGAGGAGGGTCACTGAGGGAGGAGGAGGAGGGGCGCTGAGGGTGGAGGAGGCTGTGCACTGAGGGAGAAGGAGGAGGGGCACTGAGGGAGGAGGAGGGGCACTGAGGGAGGATGAGGCTGTGCACTGAGGGAGGAGGCTGTGCACTGAGGGAGGAGGAGGCTGTGCACTGAGGGAGAAGGAGGAGGGGCACTGAGGGTGGAGGAGGGGCACTGAGGGAGGAGGGGCATTGAGGGAGGAGGAGGGTTACTGAGGGAGGAGGAGGGTTACTGAGGGAGGAGGAGGGTTACTGAGGGAGGAGGAGGAGAGGCACTGAGGGAGGAGGAGGAGGGGCACTGAGGGAGGAGGAGGAGGGGCACTGAGGGAGGATGAGGCTGTGCACTGAGGGAGGAGGCTGTGTACTGAGGGAGGAGGAGGCTGTGCACTGAGGGACAAGGAGGAGGGGCACTGAGGGAGGAGGGGCACTGAGGGTGGAGGAGGGGCACTGAGGGAGGAGGAGGGGCACTGAGGGAGGACTCGATGGACTGGAGGAGGAGGTGGTGCACTGAGGTGCTGTGAGCTCAAGCCTGTCTAGGACGTGGTAAAGGGAATGTCATGAACTGGACTCTAGTTAGTCAGACACATGGTGGCTCCAAGCTCATTGTGTGGCTTCTAACATAATATCAGAAGAACGCACTAATCACAAGCTGATAATGAAGGGGACGCAAAAGAAAGATCTCTTTGATTCAAAGGAAAGCAAGAAAGGGACAGAAGAGAACATAAACCAGGGAGACGAGCAGAATTCATGTGAAGGAGGGTTCAGGTGCACACACAGCTCCAGAGTCATCATCTGCACTTGATGAGATATTTCAGCTCAAAAACAAGGATTCACTGGACACGCCCCATCAGAGTGACCAAAACCCAGAACACGGGCACCCCTGAGAGCCGGTGAGTATGCTGAGGCACAGGAACCCCTGTTCATCACTCTGGGAACGCAGAGTGGTGCAGCCCGTGTGAAGACAGTTACGAAACTAAACAGGACCTGATGGAGGCTCCAGCAACCACACTCCTCGGTATCTGACCAAATGAGTTGAAAATGCACATCCACATAGAAACCTGCACCTGCGTGTAGCAGCTTCATTCACAACTGTGGAAACTCAGAGGCAGCCAAGATGCCCCTCTGTAGGTGAATGGATAAATAAACCATGGCACATCCAGACAATGGAATATTCTTCAGCACTAAAAAGAAATGGGCTGTCAAGCCAGGAAAAGGCACGGAGGGGCCTCCACTGTGTGTGACGAGGTGACAGGAGCCAGTTGAAAAGTCCACATGCTGCTCGACTCCAGCCACACAGCCGTGGATCTGGTGATGCTTTCTTGGATGTGACACCAAAGGTACAGGCGATGAGAGAAAACACACACACTGGACATGATGACAGTTTTAAAACATTGTGCATCAAAGATACTCTCAACAGAGAACAAATGTAACCCCACAGGTTGGGAGAAAATATTTGCAAATTGTATATTGATAAGGAATTAATATTCATAAGTGCAGAGAGAACTTCTAATATATAATAACTATAACCTATAATATCCAGAGAACTCCTTACTCTCAACAATAGGAAGACAACCTGATTCAAAAATGGGCAAAGGACTGGAATGGGCGCTTCTCCAGAGATACTCAAATAGCCAATAAGCACATGGAAAGGGGTCAAGTCATTCATTATTAGGGAAATGCAAATCACAGCTGTAGTGAGATGCCATCTCACACCCATCAGGATGGCTACTATTTAAAACACAGAAAGTAACAAGTGCTGACAAGGGTCTAGAGAAATTCGAGCGCTTGTACACTGCTGCTGAGATCGTAACGTGGTGCAGCCACTGTGGAAAACAGTATGGCGGTCCCTGAGAAATTCGAATAAAATTACCATCTGACCCAGCATTTCACTCCTGGGTATATATCCCGAAGAACTGAAAGCAAGGTCTCAAATATTTGCACACCCATGTTCATAGCAGTGTGATCCACCACAGCCACAAGGTGAAAGTAACCCAAGTGTCCCTCACAGGTAAACAGATACACAAAATGTGTTCCACCCAGACAGCGGAATACTATTCAGCCCCAAACAGGAAGGAAATTCTGACAGACGCTGCAATGTGGAAGAATCTTAAGGACATTATGCCCAGTGAAATGAGCCTGTCACAGACGGACAAATACCACATGATTTCACTTGTATAAAGTGCTTAGAATACATTAAATTATGTAAATGGACAGTTGATGGGGTGTGGCAGGCGCTGGGGAGTGGGGAAGGAACAGGGAGGGAATGTTGAATGGGCACGGGGTTCCTGGCTGGGAAGATGAACAGCTGTAGGGTGAAGGGTCCTGATGGTTGTGTGCCACTGAACTGCGCACTTAAAAACAATTACAATCATAAATTTTATGGTATGTGTATTTTATCATAATAAAAACTTTTTAAAGATTAGAAGATATAAATTCCTTTATGCAAATAAATCTGAAAACTTAGTTAAAATGAAAACACAAAAATTGAAAATAAAAATTATGCTTACAAAAGTATCAGCCCTTTGTCAGGTGTTGATGCTGATTACTGCATGGTACACATTTATTTATCCTAAAAATGGCCTTTCTGCCCCAAGCAAACTAGCTGGTGAAAGGTTGGAGTCTGCTGGCAGCAGAAAGTAGTTTAATCACTATTTGAAACCTCTTTCTAAAATAGCAACAATAAAGATACTGAATGCTTGTTTTAGAAACTCTTTGAAACATTTCAAAAGAATAAAATATCTTTAAAAAAGTAAAGAAAACTTTCAAATGCCCTGTGCAGCCTTTGGTAAGAAGGCACCACGGTCTGAGCATTTATCCCATTCCCAAACGCTGTGAATCAACAACACCGCAAACAGCATCGTCCTCCTGTGTCAAAGTTCTACAACTATTCTTGTGTTTACAAATTCATTCACATGCGCTGTCAGGTATGGAAAATACCTGTGAGTATCATGTGGTTCCAGAGTGTATAAGGAACTCAAACCACTCCGCAGTATAAAACAGACAAGCTGATCAAATGGCCAAAGAACCTGAATGGAAATTTTTCCAAAGAAAACAAATGAATGGCCAAAGGTTGGATGAAATGTACTCACCTTAAATGATCAAGGAAATGAAAATCAAAACCACCGTGAGAGCCCACCTCACACCTGTTAGAATGGCTGTTATTAAACAGTGAAGGACAACACGTGTCGGTGAGGATGTGGGGAAAGGGAAGCCTGTGCCCTGTTGACGGAAACGAATTAATACAGCCATTATGGAAAACACTCTGTAGGTTTCCGATTAGAGACAGCACTATCATAGGGTTCTCAAAACACTAGGACTAGAACTACCATGTGAGATCACAACCCCACTCCTGGGTTATACCCAACGGAAATAAAATCACCATCTCCAAGAAGCCTGCATTTCCAAGTTCATTGCACTGTCACTCACAAGAGCCAAGACGTGGAAACAACCTACAAGTTCCTCACAACTGGATGTATAAAGAAAATGCGGTGCACACACGAAGACAAACACATATACACACGACAGAATACATCAAGCCTTAGAAAGAAGGAATCCTGTGCACACACGAAGACAAACACATGTACACACGACAGAATACATTGAGCCTTTAGAAAGAAGGAATCCTGTGCACACACAAAGACAAACACATATACACACGACAGAATACATCGAGTCTTTAGAAAGAAGGAATCCTGTGCACACACGAAGACAAACACATGTACACACGACAGAATACATCAAGCCTTTAGAAAGAAGGAATCCTGTGCGCACACGAAGACAAACACATGTACACACGACAGAATACATCAAGCCTTTAGAAAGAAGGAATCCTGTGCGCACACGAAGACAAACACATGTACACACGACAGAATACATCAAGCCTTTAGAAAGAAGGAATCCTGTGCACACACGAAGACAAACACATATACACACGACAGAATACATCAAGCCTTAGAAAGAAGGAATCCTGTGCACACACGAAGACAAACACATATACACACGACAGAATACATCAAGCCTTAGAAAGAAGGAATCCTGTGCACACACGAAGACAAACACATATACACACGACAGAATACATCAAGCCTTAGAAAGAAGGAATCCTGTGCACACACGAAGACAAACACATGTACACACAACAGAATACATCAAGCCTTTAGAAAGAAGGAATCCTGTGCATACACGAAGACAAACACATGTACACACGACAGAATACATCAAGCCTTTAGAAAGAAGGAATCCTGTGCATGCATGAAGACAAACACATGTACGCATGAGAGAATACATCAAGGCTTTAGAAAGAAGGAATCCTGTGCACACACGAAGACAAACACATGTACACATGACAGAATACATTGAGCCTTTAGAAAGAAGGAATCCTGTGCACACACAAAGACAAACACATGTACGCATGAGAAAATACATCAAGCCTTTAGAAAGAAGGAATCCTATGCCACACGAAGACAAACACATATACACATAACAGAATACATCAAGCCTTTAGAAAGAAGGAATCCTGTGCACACACACGGAGACAAACACATGTATGCATGAGAGAATACATCAAGCCTTTAGAAAGAAGGAATCCTGTGCATGCACGAAGACAAACATATATACACATGACAGAATACATCAAGCCTTTAGAAAGAAGGAATCCTGTGCACACACAAAGACAAACACATGACACATGACAGAATACATTGAGCCTTTAGAAAGAAGGAATCCTGTGCACACACAAAGACAAACACATGTACACACGACAGAATACATTGAGCCTTTAGAAACAAGGAATCCTGTGCACACACAAAGACAAACACATATACACACGACAGAATACATCAAGCCTTTAGAAAGAAGGAATCCTGTGCACGCATGAAGACAAACACATGTACGCATGACAGAATACATCAAGCCTTTAGAAAGAAGGAATCCTGGCAGGGTGCAGTGGCTCACGCCTGTAATCCCAGCACTTTGGGAGGCCCAGGAGGGTGAATCAGGTGAATCACTTGATGTCAGGAGTTCGAGACCAGCCTGACCAACATGGTGAAACCTCATCTCTACTAAAAATAATAATATTAATAATACAAAATTAGCCGGACGAGGTGGTGCATGCTGTAATCCCAGCTACTTGGGAGGCTGAGTCAGGAGAATCTTTTGAACCCGGGAGGCGGAGTTTGCAGTCACCTGAGATCACACCACTGCACTCCAGCCTGGGCAGCAAGAGCAAGACTCCGTCTTAAAAAAAAAAAGAAGAAGAAGGAAATCCTGCTGTTTACAGTAACGTGGATGAAACTTGAGGATGTTACGCTAAGTGAAATAAGCCAGGCAGAAGGACAAACACTCCATGTGCTTCCTTGCACGTGCTCTCTAACAAAAAGAAGTGGAAACTCATAATCACTAAGAGCAGAATGGTGGTTCCCCCCGGGGAAAAGAAAAGGTATAGATTGCTCAAAAGGTCCGAAGCTGCAGCTGTGAGTTGAGCATGCACAGAAGCCTGGGTGTGGCATGGTGACTGACTGCAGGGACTGGGGGCACCAGAAGTGGCTAAGAGCCAGATCCCAGCCTCTCAGCACTCACAGCAGGTGACTGCCTGAGTGATGGATGTGACTTGGCTTGGTTGTGCTGGTCATTTCACAGTGTAGACAGACCTCAAATCATCATGCTGGATGCCCTGAATATACACCATTTTTATTCATCAATCATGAGTAAATCTGGAAAAAATGATTTGTAACAATAAAATAAAGTGATATTATTTATAACTTCATAATAAAAGTAATAAAATTAAGTTATAAACACATTTTTAAAAAATGGTGTCATCTTCTCCCTGTCTGTTTCTAGATGTGAACGTCCACATCTGAGTGTGCAGCCTCTGCCCAAGGAGTCCCTCCGGCAGTGGGGAAGCCTCTCTCCAGCACCGGGACACTAAGTACAATCCCTGACCAAGGCCTCCTGCAGCCTGACCAGAGTGATGTGGGGACCAGGGAGGAGGTGTGAATGATGTGGGAAGCCCAGGGGAGGTAAGAGTGATGTGGGGACCAGTGGGAGGTAAGAGTGCTCCTCCCCTTCTGAAAGGATGGATTCATGCCCCTACCAAAGAGGCCTGGGGCAGCCTGTCTGCCCTTCCACTGTGGGAAGACGCAGCAAGGGGCCACATCTGCGGGTAGGAAGTCTCACCAGATGCCCAGTCTGCGGTGCCGTGATCCAGACGCCCCAACCTCTGGATGGTGAGGGACGAATTCCTGGTGCTGCTCATTTGCCCAGTCTGCAGCATTTGTGCCACAGCACCCTAAAGGGACCAAGACGCCATGCTAGCTTCCTCTTGTCATGTAAGAAGTCACAGAAATCAGTGGCTAAAGACTCCCATGTGTCTGCTCACAGCACCAGTCGGGAGCCGGGTGGGCGGCACAGACTCCTCTGCTCAGGGTCTCACCTGCGTGAAGTCAGCATCTGCCAAGGTGGGGTCACATCTGAGCTCTGGAGCCACTTCCAAGTTCACCAGGGGCTGGCAGGACTCAGGCCCTTGCCCCTGCCCCACGTCTCTCAAAACCCTGACCGGTGCGTCTTCAACACCAGCTGGGGTGACCCCTGCTCTCTTCTAAAGGCACCCAAGTCAGCTCAGGCACACCCAGGATAATCTCCCTGACTTCACGTCAGCAGATTCGAGGCCTTGATTACATCTTAAAAGTCCACTTGTTTCGATGTGATCCAGTCACAGGAGCAAAGCCCATCAGAATCACTGCCCATCAGAGTTGCAGCCGGGGCGACAGCCACACGCTCAGCACAGAGTCCTCACATGGGCGACACTTCCTGCCGTCACATCAAGAGGAGAGACGCTGCCACTGTTTAAAGTCCAGGTCGAGCCAACACCATAGGCACTGCCCCAGCAATTTAAAAATCCATGTGATAATTTTAAATCCTTAGACATAAAAATATTATAACATTCTTCCCGAAGCTCGCATGTGGCCAAGCTTGTGGTCTCACAAGCACAGGCCGGTCTGCTAAACCCTAGGCTGAAGTCTCAGGAGGTCCCTGTGCTGGTTGGGGCTGAAGTCTCAGGAGGTCCCTGTGCTGGTTGGGGCTGAAGTCTCAGGAGGTCCCTGTGCTGGTTGGGGCTGAAGTCTCAGGAGGTCCCTGTGCTGGTTGGGGCTGAAGTCCCAGGAGGTCCCTGTGCTGATTGGGGCTGGCTGTTTGTCTGGAATGGACACCATACCCGCCACCGCTCTGCCCCCCAGTTTCCCTGCATCCGCCACTCCCGGGATCCTCCATGTTCACCCCCCAGGCCTGTGCCTGGGGGCTTTTCCTTCTGTAGACTCAGCCCACCTCTAATTGAAAGGTAGAGTCCAAGACTTTATTCTGTTTTCTCCCTGTAGACAGGAAGCCGCATGAGGTCAGGAGCTTGTCTCTCCTCGCAGAGTGTGTGCTGTGTGTCCTTGGTGTGGAGCAAATGTTCAGTGTATGCTGAGCCATCATAAAGCTCAACTCCCTGACGAGAACAGCTCGTTACCGTACAGAGTGAGCTGAGCTGGCAGGACAGCCAACAGGCACGCAACTTACGGAACATCATCCCCCCAACACAAATACATGCCCCAGCATGAGAGGAAGGGACATTCCTAGGAGCCAGAAGCAAAGACAGGACTCAAAACAACAACCCAGACAGCTGCAGCCCTGAGGCCTACACAGGCGGGTGACAGGGACGCCAGGTGGCACAAGCTCCCTGTCAGGAGAGGCCCTGAGGCCCCTGCACAGAGCCAGGGGCTGATGGGAAGTATCAGGGAACCGCACTGCCATATGAGTCTCTCCATGGGAAAAGCATTCCCCCATAACCAGCAGGAGCCCAAATCTGGCCACATGTGGGTGTGGCATCTGAATTCATACCACCCACCTTGTTTAGAACGTAAATGAAAAATGAAAACAAAAAGCGTCTGAAACCAGTGAAGCTGCAAACGTCCCGGCCAACTTAAATGTGAAATTGTAGGGAGGAAGATTTCCAGGCTAGAGCAGGCAGAACTCCTGCAGAAAACCCCTCTTCAAAGGTAAGTCCCCAAACAAAAATGAATAGGAGAGGTGGGGGGGTGTTGAGAGCAGGGGAGAATGCACGCCTCGGAAGTGGAGATGACTGAACTGTCTGACAAAGACTATACAATCAGCACTGTGTCGCTCTCTTCGGTAACCTCACTAGAGCCCAGGACCAACTCACACACTCTCCCCATCCCACCCCAAGGTGTGCAGAGCATCAGCGCCCACGCGTGCTGGCCGTGCCTCTGGAGGCCTGCACTACTCTGCCCCACACACTGGGTGTTCATGAATGACATCAGCTGGGTATATTTCCAGACCTGTGTGCTGCTATTCATTTATTATGTGATTTAATTAAGTGCCATGAAAAACAAGAAATAGGATATAAAATGAAAAACCGACCTCAAATGCCTTCGAAACAGTCAGAGGGAATGGCGACAGGAGAAACAGTGAGACGGAATGGCGACAGGAGAAACAGTGAGACGGAATGGCGACAGGAGAAACGGTGAGAGGGAATGGCGACAGGAGAAACGGTGAGAGGGAATGGCGACAGGAGAAACGGTGAGAGGGAATGGCGACAGGAGAAACGGTGAGAGGGAATGGCGACAGGAGAAACGGTGAGAGGGAATGGCGACAGGAGAAACGGTGAGAGGGAATGGCGACAGGAGAAACGGTGAGAGGGAATGGCGACAGGAGAAGCTGTGAGAGGGAATGGCGACAGGAGAAGCTGTGAGAGGGAATGGCGACAGGAGAAGCGGTGAGAGGGAATGGCGACAGGAGAAACGGTGAGAGGGAATGGCGACAGGGGAAACGGTGAGAGGGAATGGCGACAGGAGAAGCTGTGAGAGGGAATGGCGACAGGAGAAACGGTGAGAGGGAATGGCGACAGGAGAAGCTGTGAGAGGGAATGGCGACAGGAGAAACGGTGAGAGGGAATGGCGACAGGAGAAGCTGTGAGAGGGAATGGCGACAGGAGAAGCTGTGAGAGGGAATGGCGACAGGAGAAGCTGTGAGAGGGAATGGCGACAGGAGAAGCTGTGAGAGGGAATGGCGACAGGAGAAGCTGTGAGGAAAGGAGCATCATCTACTGCACGATACCCGCTAGCCTGATTGCAAACTCCTGGCTAACACCATGGGTACCAGAACACCGGTGGGATATCTTACAGTGCCAAGGGAAAATTACCTGTCAATTTAGATTCATATCATTCCAGACAGAAGGAAAACAGTGGCACGTTCAAACACCTGAGAGAAAGTCTGACTCAGGAAACCTCGCTGAAAAATCCTGAAAGAATTCAACCTCATCGAGAGCATACACCTGAGTGAGAAAATACCAAACCCAAGAGTCAGAGGTCAGAGGCAAAAGAGCAACGGCCAGTGAAGACGTTGTAAACGCCTGGGACACCCTGGGGAGGGCGTCATAGCAAGGAGGCACCAGGAGGCCGAGCAGTGTGGCTTATTGGATGGCGTGGTGGAGAGAAAGTTGGGATTGAAGATTCCCAGGGTCCCTGTATGATCAGAAGATTAATCAAGATATTAACTACCTTTAGCCAACTTACAGTTAGATCTGGCATTAAAACCAGTAGTGAAAAAAAAGGAAGTAAATTGTATTAATTTAATAGAAGACAGAAAACGTTGGGGGCAGCAAAACAAGGCGTGGCAAACAGACGACGGAGGAAAGTGACAGCGTGATTCGGGGTTGGGCAAAGGTTTCTTAGGGCACACACAGTAATAACTATTTAAAATAGATAAATTGGACATAATTAAAGTGTAAAACTTATGTTTATTAAAATACATCATTCATAAATAGGGAAGCCATAGACAAAGAAAGAACATCTGAAAGGCATGTGTCTAAGGAAGCACAGTTTCCAGGATATATAGAATATTGAGACCTTGACGATTACCTTGAACAGCAGGTATAAATTCCACATGCCTAGCGTTCCAAAAATGGAACGCTAGGCATAAATAGATTAAGACCAAGTATATCAGCCATCCAAATACAAGGAGATGTTAAGTCTCTGTAGGAAGTGACACAGACACAATGACCTCCCATCTCCTGCCGTGTCCTGTCCACCAGAGGCCATCACTGGGCCCGCCCACACCCAGGGCAGGGAGCCCCAAGGGCAGGCTCGCACGGTCACTGGGGCCGTTTTGGAAGCCGCCTGGCATGCCCGTTCTGACTTGGCTGATCCCTCCCCAAACCTCCCCTGGTTCCTTGTCTTGCCGTGCACACCATCCGGGGCACGTGCTTGTCTTAATTCTCCAAGCTGTTTGTCATCCCCTCCACGGCCCCGCCTTCCTCCGAGGTGGCCACCGGACAAGCTTAGATGACCATCCCAGGCCTTTCTGTTCTAATTACATGTGTACTTGGGCACACGTACAGCTCACCGGCCTGTGGAGTTGCTGTTCTTGTTTTAATAAGGCGGCTGATACTCCACGTGATGATCTGACGGCCTCACTGACTGTCCTCGAGAGGCCACTGTGGCAGACGGAGGCCGTTTCTGCACTTCAAACCGTGCCCGTGAGCTGCCGGCCTCTGTGGAGGAAATCTGCATGTTTAAAGACATCAAGGTGTTTGAAAACAAACCACTTTTGCACCTACGATGTTTGGAGCATTTATAAACCTTTTCTCCACAAGCTGCATACACCGGAGTAACTCACAGTACACGACTTAGTAGGGGAGAGCTCGAGCTCTAACAAGCCTCCAGTCTTCTCCAGGGAGAGATGAAAGATAAAGGGAAAATCTGGGTCATCCGCCCAGGCTGATGTCATGGGATCCCACCTGCATCCAAATTGTCCCACAGGGGATGAAGGCATTCTTTGGTGTCAGAGAGAAAGATCTAGCCAGAGCGGGCCTTCAGAAGAGGATCAAAGCCCAGACAGGTATTTCTGCGAGAGTTCACAGAAAGTGTTCTAGTTTTTTGCTTTGTTTTGTTACAAGGACAGTTGAGCAAAAGGGTTAATGTTACAAGGAATCTACGACCAAGAATTCTCCTGGCCAGAGACGACATGTGAAGGAAGCTGGGAAATATTCTAGCAGGCAGACACAGTGGCGGGCATGCCAGCCGGTGGCGATGCATCTTATGTGAACAGGTGAAGAAGGGACAAATCACAAACCGATAGGCAGACTACTGGCATAAGTTAAATCCTGGGTCTCCAATTAAAATACACATATTCCTGAGAGTGCCTATTCCTCTGTCTCTGAGGAGTGACCATCACCGTGTTCCTTTAGAGACCAACAATCCCGACAAAGTGTGTAGTTGTCAATTGCGCTGATACCTGCACCGTGCACTTCAGGGTCTGGGATTCTCACGGCAGCCTCAGAGTGCAAGCGCCACCATCATAGGAGTTAGTCAGTCGCATATTAACTGTGTCTTTATTTTAGAAGCGTGCTAAAATTCAGTATCCACAAAGAAGAAGACAGATTGTCAAATCACGCATTCTCCTTGTGAGTTCAGGGCTGATGCCACCAACTCCAGCAGACGGGAGGTGGGGTCACATTCTGTGACACCCCTCACATGGAGAAAGCCTTCCAACGACACTTTTTTAACACCTGACAAAAAAGAAGATCTATAGAAGCAATATTTTATTTTTATTTATTTATTTATTTGAGATGGAGTTTCGCTCTTGTTACCCAGGCTGGAGTGCAATGGCGCGATCTTGGCTCACTGCAACCTCCGCCTCCTGGGTTCAGGCAATTCTCCTGCCCTAGCCTCCCAAGTACCTGGGATTACAGGCACGCGCCACCGTGCCCAGCTATTTTTTGGTATTTTTAGTAGACACGGGGTTTCACCATGTTGACCAGGATGGTCTCGATCTGTTGACCTCGTGATCCACCCGCCTCGGCCTCCCAAAGTGCTGGGATTACAGGCTTGAGCCACCGCGCCCAGCCAGAAGCAATATTTTAGAAGTTGGGAGTATGAGTGTTTGGACTTCCTTACCTGCGCCCAACAGTGTAATTCGACGAGGCTCCTAGAGCCCAGATGCCGGTTCTTCAGCATGCTCTGCAGCCTACCAGAAGCCCAGAAAAGTATTTGTTAGTTTGCTTATTCACATTAAAACTGCCCCCAGTCAGCAAGTTTTCTATAAACCAGATCTGTGGTGAGTCCTACCACGGCATTATTGTGAGGGTCCATGCTTTCTCATATTCATTTTGATATCGCTCTAAATAAACGAAATAGCTAACTAATCTAAAATTAGTTATTTTTAGTCTTTTCATGCTAAGGGAAGATGTGTAAATTCTGCCCTTTCTACAAATGAATTCTGTTCATTAAATTATCGTGTACTAGAAGAGCACACCATAAAAAGATTTATTTGTTAGCTCAAACTTGTGGAATGAAAAAGTATTTTCCATATGACCTATGCTAGATATGTATTTTTGGAAACTGTAAAAGTAAAATTATTTTGAAAATAATGCAAGCTTTGGGTTTCTTTGGCTTCTTCTTGCAAGATTTGAAAATGTGAAAAGTGAGCTGCTGAAGTCCTAAACTCCCAGTTGATTAGAGTTTCATTCATAGAAAACAACGATTCTGGGAAATGGGAAGATCTATTTGCCAGGCAGTTCATGTATTTATTTCATTGAACAACACGGACCAGGAGATTTGAGACATTTTAAAAGGAATTTTCCTGTTTTCTCTCCCCTGTAATTGATTTCCCACAGAATAGAAACTTGGCCACGACGGCTGTGGACACCCCCAGCTGGCCATGGGGACACCTGGCGGGCACCTGGGTTTTCAGGGTCCCCCCAGGCCGTGATTGGACTCGGGTCCTGTGGAGAGGGCGGGTTGGCATGTCCTGCCTGCCTCACCCTACACCCGGGCATCTCAGCCTCCGACGGCTCCTGCTCCCGGCCTGGTCCTCGTCTCTACCCTCACGGCTCTGCGCAGGGCTGGTCTGTCCCCGAGTTTCTGTTAAGGCCATCGGGGATCCCACCTCTGTGGAGACCAAAGCCCCCACATCCTCGGTGGAGCCCCAGCGAGTCCCCTGTGGGTGGCAGTGGCTGTGGGGCCATCTGGGACACTCCGTGGCACTGACCCTGAACCTCGGTGTCCGGGCTGCACCCTGGCACTCGGCCAGTGGGGAAAAGGTGACCTGCAGGGATCCAAACAGCCATCACAGGCGCAAAGCCACAGCGACCACAGTCGTGAGCGGACCGTGGTGGGAGCCCCCCCGAGACCAGCAGACTGTGGAGACCTGGGAGAAGCTGAAGGCAGCGCTGCTGAGACCAAGTGCAGATGCCAAGGCCACAGGAGAGGGACAAGCAGGGTCTGGGGGACAAACAGCCGCCCAGGAAGCTGAAATGCCAGCTGCGGACCTGGGCGGGGGCAGCGGGGCGAGTCCGCCTCCAGCACCGCTGACCGCCCTCTGACCCCCAGCCACGCTCAGACACAGGGCACGTGGCTTCCCCAAGGTCCCACCCCCACACGGTCCCCACAGAGAGTGAAGAGGCTCCCAGGAAGGCAGCCCAGGAAGAAACCCAACCCCATCCTCACGTGGCGCAGGGTCCGACTTCCGGGGCTGCGCCCATGTCCCTAGGAGCCGCCCAGCCCAGTCCCCAAGAGCACAGGGCCCCCCAGTCCTGCCCTGCACACCTTCACCTGCACCTGCACCTGCACCGCGGGGCCAGCATGGGGACAGTCCAGCCGCCTGCAGATAGAGAACTGCGGCATGCACAACACACATGACACACAGTACACACACTACACACAAAACACATGCCACACAGCACACACCACCACACAACACACAAACAACATACACACAACACAACACAACACACACACCACCTGCACCGCAGGGCCAGCACGGGGGCAGCCCAGCTGCCTGCAGACAGAGAACTGCGGCATGCACAATATACATGACACACAGCACACACACTACACACAAAACACACAAAACACAGCACACACCACCACACAGCACACAAACAACATACACACAACACAACACAACACACACACAACCTGCACGACGGGGCCAGCACGGGGACAGCCCAGCCACCTGAAGACAGAGAACTGCGGCATGCACAACACACATGACACACAGCACACACACTACACACAAAACACATGCCACACAGCACACACCACCACACAACACACAAACAACATACACACAACACAACACACACACAACCTGCACCGCAGGGCCAGCACGGGGGCAGCCCAGCCGCCTGAAGACAGAGAACTGCGGCATGCACAATACACATGACACACAGCACACACACTACACACAAAACACATGCCACACAGCACACACCACCACACAACACACAAACAACATACACACAACACAACACAACACACACACAACCTGCACCACAGGGCCAGCACGGGGGCAGCCCAGCTGCCTGAAGACAGAGAACTGCAGCATGCACAACACACATGCCACACAGCACACACTATCACACAACACAAACGCACACAAAACACACAACACATGCCACACAGCACACACCACCACACAACGCACACAAGACACAATATACATGCTGCACAGCACACAACACCACACAACACAAACACACACAAAGCACACAACACACATGCCACACAGCACACAACACCACACAACACAAACACACACAAAACACACAACACACACAACATACATGCTGCACGGCACACACCACACACACCACACCAACACACACACAGCAAACAAACACAACACACACAACCTGCACCATGGGGCCAGCACAGGGGAAGCCCAGCCAACTGAAGACAGAGAACTGCGGCATACACAACACACATGACACACACTACACACACCACACACAAAACACAACATATATGCCACACAGCACACAACACAAACACACACAACACACAAACACAACACAACACACAACATACATGCTGCACAGCTCACACCACACCAACACACACACAGCACACAAACACAACACACACAACCTGCACCATGGGGCCAGCACAGGGGAAGCCCAGCCACCTGAAGACAGAGAACTGCGGCATGTACAACACACATGACACACAGTACACACCACACACAAAACACAACATACATGCCGCACAGCACACAACACACACACCACAGCAACACACACACAGCACACAAACACAACACACACAACCTGCACTGCAGGGCCAGCATAGGGGCAGCCCAGCCACCTGAAGACAGAGAACTGCAGCATACACAACACACATGACACACAGTACACACACCACACACAAAACACACAACACGCATGCCACACAGCACACAGCACCACACAACACAACACATATACAACCTGCACCGCAGGGCCAGCACGGGGGCAGACCAGCCACCTGAAGACAGAGAACTGCGGCATACACAACACACATGACACACAGTATACATACCACACACAAAACAACACACATGCCACACAGCACACAACACACAAAAAACACACATGCCACATAGCACACCACACACACCATACAGAACACACATGCCACACAGCATACACACAACACACACACCACGCAAACACATAGCACAAACCACACGCAACACAACCATATGACACACGACACACAAAACACAAAAACACACATGCCACATACACACACCACACACACCTTACATGCCACACACACCACACAGAAACACATACAACATACAGGAACGCAGGAGAAGAGGAGCCCCCTGTGCTGTGCGACTTTGCAATGACCCCAGGTTCCCTCCGTCAGCCTCGCTAACATTCAGCCAGGAGCTCCAGGCGCCTCACGACAGGGTTGGGGGTCTGGAGAGACAACCCCTCACTGTCCGAAGATGGCAGCCTAGGACCCCCAAGGAGCAGGGGCTCTGCGTCCGAGAGGCGCCACCCCGAGGTGCAACGCATTCCCTCCTGATGTCACAACAGCACTGAGGCCACGGAGGAGCGGTGTGAATGTTCCATCCGTGTAGCTAAGCTGCATGCACACAGCCCCAGGTGCAGTGACCGAATTCCCAGCAAGGCCGTTCTGAGCAGCCCCGGAGGAGCCTAACGCTGGAACTTTAGGGCCCGGTTGAACAAGACGCTCCTCTGAGACCACCTGGAAATCTGAGCCCCACCATCGCGGGACTCATCCCTGGGGTCAGAGCTGCCGCCTCCCACAGCGAAAGGCAAGGTCCGATCACACCACAGGTGCACAGCTGCAGCGGGGTGCTGGGTCTGGGACTGGACATTCCCAGGCTGCAGAAAGGACCCATCCTCTCTCCGCATCTGAACCTCCAGCCTTCCCGACCCCAGCGGTCTTTGTGAATCCCATGTGGGGGCGTCATGTGTTGAACCGGTCCAACCAATAATTTGTTTCTTGGATTACTTTCCCCAGCTCCAGAGCCTGATGCCACCAAGCCGCTCTTCAGTTTTGTCAGTCTCAATGGAAAAGTAAGAATAGTGGCGCCCACTGGGAAGAAAACCATCCGTGACTGCTGTTCACAGGCAACAGCCCCCATCAAACCCATTCACACCCGTGGTGTCCGTCAGCAGCCCCCCATCAAACCCATTCACACCCGCGGTGTCCGTCAGCAGCCCCCATCAAATCCATTCACACCCGCGGTATCTGTTAGCAGCCCCCGTCAAACCCATTCACACCCGCAGTGTCTGCCAGCAGCCCCTGTCAAACCCATTCACATCCGCGGTGTCCGTCAGCAGCCCCCATCAAACCCATTCACACCCACGGTGTCCGTCAGCAGCCCCCATCAAACCCATTCACACCCGCGGTGTCTGCCAGCAGCCCCTGTCAAACCCATTCACACCCATGGTGTCCGCCAGCAGCCCCCGTCAAACCCATTCACACCCACGGTGTCTGCCAGCAGCCCCCGTCAAACCCATTCACACCCGCAGTGTCCGCCAGCAGCCCCCGTCAAACCCATTCACAACCGCGATGTCCGTCAGCAGCCCCCGTCAAACCCATTCACAACCGCGATGTCCGTCAGCAGCCCCCATCAAACCCATTCACACCCATGGTGTCCACCAGCAGCCCCCATCAAACCCATTCACACCCGCAGTGTCCGTCAGCAGCCCCCGTCAAACCCATTCACACCTGCGGTGTCCGTCAGCAGCCCCCGTCAAACCCATTCACACCCGTGGTGTCCGCCAGCAGCCCCCCATCAAACCCATTCACACCCGCGGTGTCCGCCAGCAGCCCCCCATCAAACCCATTCACACCCGCGGTGTCTGCCAGCAGCCCCCGTCAAACCCATTCACACCCGCGGTGTCCGCCAGCAGCCCCCCGTCAAACCCATTCACACCCGCGGTGTCTGCCAGCAGCCCCCCATCAAACCCATTCACACCCGCGGTGTCTGCCAGCAGCCCCCCATCAAACCCAGAGCATTCACAGCCACATTGGCCCCAGTAACTGTGGCATCACCATTGAATTCGCTAAGTAATAATACAAATCTTTTTAAAACACTCCACATTGAAGTAAACCATTGGCTTCGATGATGACTGTACCTCTTAATCACCAATTCCAGAAAGGATGATTAGCCATAAACCAACACGTAAGGCTGCGGCGTCATTCGTTATCAAGACTGGAGGAGTTTGAGGCTTTGGAGGTGCTTGCTCTTTCCAGGCTTTCGCGGGCTTGTTCCTCCAGGTGGGTCCCAGCTTCACTGTGAGGGGCCACACCATGGGCATTTGGCTAAAGACCAGCTGTTCTGGCCCAAACGCCCCTCCAGATGGAAGGGATATGACTGATTAGTAAGAAAAATGCTTACATCCTGGAGGGGAAATCCATCTTTATGTTAACAGCGTTTACGGCTGAGGAACGTCAATGGCATGAGAAGACCCTAAAAGGCTTTGCAGTTCCCCGAGAAGGCACCGGGCTCTGGGTCTCGGGCGTGGTTTCTCTTCCTCTGCTGTTTCAGGGAAGCAGGTCAGGTGCAGTTTTATAAACTGGGAACTGCGCGTCTGATATGCCGTCCTTCCGTCCACACTAAAGCACCTTGAATGCAGGCAGCTCTGTTCCCTCAGTCTTTACATCTACAGCATGAAATCCCCAGTTCTGAATACGCAAGCCCATAGGGTCTCATCAGGGCCGGTCTACACTGACACTCGTGTGTCCCAGGCTGCAGGGCAAGCCTCTGAAGCTGCTGGCTGAAGCCGCTGTGCCAAGCAGAGAGGACGGAGCATGTTAGAGGAAAGCGATCGTCGGCCGAGGGTCATCAATTCCCCCAGAGACCCACTGACCTGCGGAGCTGAGGGCTCCCGTGTCTCACTCCGGCTTCTGGAAAAATGTGGGCGTGCAGTTCTCCCTCACTGGGCAGCCACACCTTTGCTCAGAAGCAGGAAGGGTCCCCGTCCGAGCAGAGACCCGAACCGTGGAAATGCCCCGGGAGCCGGGAGTGGGGTCTTGGTGTTCAGCTCTGAAAATGCCCCGGGAGCCGGGAGTGGGGTCTTGGTGTTCAGCTCTGAAAATGCCCCGGGAGCCAGGGAGTGGGGTCTTGGTGTTCAGCTCTGAAAATGCCCCGGGAGCCGGGAGTGGGGTCTTGGTGTTCAGCTCTGAAAATGCCCCGGGAGCCAGGGAGTGGGGTCTTGGTGTTCAGTCGTGGAAATGCCCCCGGAGCTGGAAGTGGGATCTTGGTGTTCAGCTCTGAAAATGCCCCGGGAGCCAGGGAGTGGGGTCTTGGTGTTCAGTCGTGGAAATGCCCCGGGAGCTGGAAGTGGGATCTTGGTGTTCAGCTCTGAAAATGCCCCGGGAGCCGGGAGTGGGGTCTTGGTGTTCAGCCGTGGAAATGCCCCGGGAGCTGGAAGTGGGATCTTGGTGTTCAGCTCTGAAAATGCCCCGGGAGCCGGGAGTGGGGTCTTGGTGTTCAGCCGTGGAAATGCCCCGGGAGCCGGCAGTGGGGTCTTGGTGTTCAGCCGAGGTGCTGTCCCTCAGTGTCTCCCCCAGAGCAGCAGTAGAATAAGGATGACAAGAAAGATGTTTTCTGGAACATGACAAAGCCCTACCTACAAAAACAGGGGTCTTTGCCATTAAATCCAGGGAGGGAAAAGGGAGGGAGGAAAGAAATGGCCTGACCTTTGTGTCTTGTAAACTCAATGCAAATCCAGCAGTGACAAAGAGACTCCACAGCTGAGGAGGAAAGTACTGGGTGACGCCTTCTTCACACAGGGCAGGCCCGCGAGCAGGCCGCGGCTGGACAGCAGAGGGGCGCGAGTGTCGATACGGGTGTTACGGGGAAAAGCTCTTCAGCCGCACAGTATGTTTGAGTTTATAGAAATGTGTGAAACTAACCCACCAAGTAAAACATCAAGTCCCAGACGGCCCGTTCAGTGCGAATGCATTTTTGCTAAAATGATTTAGCTACAAGGATGGAAGCACCTGGACAGGTAGATGCCAAAATGATGCAGGTCATCTCTGGAGACTGCGTTGAGGCGACTTTCATTATATTTATAGTAATACTGTTACTGTTATTTGCTTCTATGTGCCGTTGACATGTCTTCCGCAAAGATAAAAGGTCACAGGTCCGTAAGTCCTGCAGGGAAAAGCCTCTGTGCTCCCAACATCCAGAGAGGGGCTGGGGTACGCATGGGCGGAGCTGGCAGAGGAGAGCAATTCAGGTCATTCTCATTTATCACCGTTATCATTTCAGGAAAAGGCCCCCCCACTCCAGTCTCTGCAGAGAAGAGACAAAGAGGCCGTGGGAAGGGGAGGAGGCGGCTGTTTTCTCTGAGGCTCCAGCGGCAGGGGGCCGCCCTGGCAGGAGCGCAGAGCAGGCGTGGACGCTGCATTCACTGGGGCCCCTGCTCCACCGACTGGAAGAAGGCGCCTCGTGATGCCTGGCTGCCCAGAGCCCTTCCAGTCGTTTGCTAAATTCCCACTGGCTCCAGAGAGAAAGTCTGGAAGTGCAGTGGCTGGAAACCGGAGCCCACGGTAATTGCCCCGAGGTCTGCTGAGGTTTCATGGATGGTTTCCAGAACCAAAGGAGGGGTCCCCTCAGAGGGCCCTGGCCGGGCACTCGCTCAGCTGGAAGTAACACAGGTTTTATCACCTGGTGCCGAGGACCTGGTGTGCTACTGGAGGCCACGTGTTCCCACAACCCCTCCAGGTTGGAAACATCCTGAGCGACCTTTCTTCTTCCAAACTCTGGTCTTCACAATGACAGGTGCAAATCTAAGCAGATTTTCCACTGATTCTTTTTTTTCAGAGTCTCTCTCTGTTTCCCTGGCTGCAGTGCAGTGGCGGGATCTCAGCTCACTGCAGCCTCTGCCTCCTGGACTCAAGTGATTCTCCTGCCTCAGCCTCCCGTGTAGCTGGGATTACAGGCACACACCACGCCGGGCTGTTTTTGTATTTTAGTAGATATGGGGATTCACCGTGGTGACAAGGCTCAAACCCCTGACCTCAAGCAATCCACCTGCCTCGGCCTCCCACAGTGCTGGGATGACAGGTGTGAGCCCCTGTGCCACCTTCCAATGGATACTTGATTTCACTTCAACTGTGGGACCGATCTCACAGTGGGGGCTGATCTCACAGTAAGGCTGATCTCACAGTGGGGCTGATCTCACAGTGGGGCTGATCTCACAGTGGGGCTGATCTCAAAGTGGGGCTGATGTCACAGTAGGGCTGACCTCACAGTGGGGCTGATCTCAAAGTGGGGACTGATCTCACAGTGGGGCTGATCTCACAATAGGGCTGATCTCACAGTGGGGGCTGATCTCACAGTGGGGCTGATCTCAGTAGGGACTGATCTCACAGTGGGGCTGATCTCACAGTGGGGCTGATGTCAAAGTGGGGCTGATGTCACAGTGGGGGCTGATCTCACAGTAGGGCTGACCTCACAGTGGGGCTGATCTCAAAGTGGGGCTGATGTCATAGTGGGGGCTGATCTCACAATAGGGCTGATCTCACAGTGGGGGCTGATCTCACAGTGGGGCTGATCTCAGTGGGGACTGATCTCACAGTGGGGCTGATCTCACAGTGGGGGATGATCTCACAGTTGGGGCTGATCTCACAATGGGGCTGATCTCACAGTGAGGCTGATCTGACAGTGGGGCTGATCTCAGAGTGGGGGCTGATCTCACAGTGGGGCTGATCTCAGTGGGGACTGATCTCACAGTGGGGCTGATCTCACAGTGGGGGATGATCTCACATTGGGGCTGATCTCACAGTAAGGACTGATCTCACAGTGCGCCTGATCCCACAATAGGGACTGATCTCACAGTGGGGCTGATCTCACAGTGGGGGTTGATCTCACAGTGGGGCTGATCTCAAAATGAGGCTAATCTCACTGTGAGTCTGATCTGACAGTGGGGCTGATCTCACAGTGGGGGCTGATCTCACAGTGGGGCTGATCTCACAGTAAGGCTGATCTCACAGTAAGGCTGATCTCACAGTTGGAGGCTGATCTCACAGTCCCTCTGATCTCACAGTAGGGGGCTGATCTCACAGTAGGGCTAATCTCACAGTGGGCTGATCTCACACTGGGGCTGATCTCACAGTGGGGCTGATCTCACATTGGGGGCTGATCTCACAATGAGGCTGATCTCACAATGGGACTGATCTCACAGTGGGGGCTGATCTCACGGGCTGATCTCACAGTGGGGGCTGGTCTCACAGTAAGGCTGATCTCACAATGGAACTCATCTCAGAGTGGGGGCTGATCTCACAGTGGGGCTGATCTCACAGTGGGGCTGATCTCACAGTGGGGGCTGAACTCACATTGGGGGCTGATCTCACAGTGGGGGCTGATCTCACAGTGGGGGCTGATCTCACAGTGGAGCTGATCTCACAGTGGGGCTGATCCCACAGTGGGGCTGATCTCACAGTGGGGGCTGATCTCACAGTGGGGCTGATCCCACAGTGGGGCTGATCTCACAATTTGGGCTTATCTCACAGTGGGGCTGATCTCACAATTTGGGCGAATCTCACAGTGGGGGCTGATCTAACAGTGGGGGCTGATCTCACAGTGGGGCTGATCTCACAGTGGAGGATGATCTCACAGTGGGGCTGATCTCACAGTGAGGCTGATCTCACAGTGGGGCTGATTTCACAATGGGGATGATCTCACAGTGTGTGCTGATCTCACTATGGGGCTGATCTCACAGTGAGGCTGATCTCACAGTGGGGCTATCTCACAGTGGGTCTGATCTCACAGTGGGGGGCGATCTCACAGCGGGGGTTGATCTCACAGTGGGGCTGATCTAACAGTGGGGCCTGATCTCACAGTGGGGGCTGATCTCACAGTGGGGCCTGATCTCACAGTGGGGGCTGATCTCACATTGGGGCCTGATCTCACAGTGGGGGCTGATCTCACAGTGGGGCCTGATTTCACAGTGGGGGCTGATCTCAGAGTGGGGCCTGATCTCACAGTGGGGGCTGATCTCACAGTGGGGGCGTAACTCACAATGGGGGCTGATCTCACAATGAAGACTGATCTCACAGTAAGGGCTGATCTCACAGTTGGGGCTGATCTCACAGTGGGGGCGGATCTCACAGTGGGACTGATCTCACAGTGGGGCAGATCTCACAGTGGGATGACCTCACAGTGGGATGATCTCACAGTGGGGCTAATCTCAAAGTGGGGCTGATCTCACAGTGAGGCTGATCTCACAATGGGGCTGATCTCACAGTGGGCTGATCTCACAGTGGGGCTGAACTCACAGTCGGGGCTGATCTCACAGTGGGGCTGATCTCACAGTGGGGCTGATCTCACAGGTGAAACTGATCTCACAGTGGGGTGATCTCACAGTGGGGCTGATCTCAAAGTGGGGGCTGATCTCAAAGTGCGGCTGATCTCAGTGAGGCTGATCTCACAATGGGGCTGATCTCACAGTGGGGGCTGATCTCACAGTGGAGCTGATCTCACAGTTGGGCTGAACTCACAGTGGGATGATCTCACAGTGTGGCTGAACTCACAGTGGGGGCTGATCTCACAGTGGGGGCTGATCTCACAGTAAGGCTGATCTCACAGTGGGGCTGATCTCAGAGTGGGGGCTGAACTCACAGGGGGTGCTGATCTCACGGGGGGGCTGATCTCACAGTGGGGCTGATCCCACAGTGGGGCTGATCTCACAGTGGGGGCTGATCTCACAGTGGGGCTGATCTCACAGTAGGGCTGATCTCACAGTCGGGCTGATCTCAGAGTGGGGGCTGATCTCACAGTGGGGGCTGATCTCACAGTGGGGGCGTAACTCACAATGGGGGCTGATCTCACAATGAAGACTGATCTCACAGTAAGGGCTGATCTCACAGTGGGGCTGATCTCACAGTGGGCTGATCTCACAGTGGGCTGATCTCACAATGGGGCTGATCTCACAGTGGGGCTGATCTCACAATGAAGACTGATCTCACAGTAGGGCTGATCTCACAGTCGGGCTGATCTCAGAGTGGGGGCTGATCTCACAGTGGGGCTGATCTCACAGTGGGGCTGATCTCACAGTGGGGCTGATCCCACAGTGGGGCTGATCTCACAGTGGGGGCTGATCTCACAGTGGGGCTGATCTCACAGTGAGGCTGATCTCACAGTGAGGCTGATCTCACAGTGGGGCTATCTCACAGTGGGGCTGATCTCACAATTTGGGCTGATCTCACAGTAGGTGCTGATATCACAGTGGACTGATCTCACAGTTGAGGCTGATCTCACAGCGGGGGGCGATCTCACAGTGGGGGCTGATCTCACAGTGGGGCCTGATCTCACAGTGGGGGCTGATCTCACAGTGGGGCCTGATCTCACAGTGGGGGCTGATCTCACAGTGGGGGCGTAACTCACAATGGGGGCTGATCTCACAATGAAGACTGATCTCACAGTAAGGGCTGATCTCACAGTGGGGCTGATCTCACAGTGGGCTGATCTCACAGTGGGCTGATCTCACAATGGGGCTGATCTCACAGTGGGGCTGATCTCACAATGAAGACTGATCTCACAGTAAGGGCTGATCTCACAGTGGGGCTGATCTCACAGTGGGCTGATCTCACAATGGGGCTGATCTCACAGTGGGGCTGATCTCACAGTAGGGGCTGATCTCACAGTTGGCTGATCTCACAGCGGGGGCTGATCTCACAGCAGGGGCTGATCTCACAATGGGGCTGATCTCACAGTGGGGCTCATCTCACAGTCGGGCTGATCTCACAGTGGGGCTGATCTCACAGGGGGGCTGATCTCACAGTGAGGCTGATCTGACAGTGGGGCTGATCTCACAGTGGGAGGCTGATCTCACAGTGGGGCTGATCTCACAGTGGGACTGTTCTCACAGTGGGGGCTGATCTCACAGTGGGGCTGATCTCACAGTGGGGGCTGATCTCACAGTGGGGCTGAAATGACAGTGGGCTGATATCACAATGGGGCTGAACCCACAGTGGGGGCTGATCTCACAATGTGTGCTGATCTCACTATGGGGCTGATCTCACAGTGAGGCTGATCTCACAGTGGGGCTATCTCACAGTGGGGCTGATCTCACAATTTGGGCTGATCTCACAGTAGGTGCTGATATCACAGTGGATTGATCTCACAGTAAGGGCTGATCTCACAGTTGGGGCTGATCTCACAGTAAGGGCTGATCTCACAGTTGGGGCTGATCTCACAGTGGGGGCTGATCTCACAGTGGGGGCTGATCTCACAGTGGGACTGATCTCACAGTAAGGGCTGATCTCACAGTTGGGGCTGATCTCACAGTGGGGGCTGATCTCACAGTGGGGGCTGATCTCACAGTGGGACTGATCTCACAGTGGGGCAGATCTCACAGTGGGATGACCTCACAGTGGGATGATCTCACAGTGGGGCTAATCTCAAAGTGGGGCTGATCTCACAGTGAGGCTGATCTCACAATGGGGCTGATCTCACAGTGGGCTGATCTCACAGTGGGGCTGAACTCACAGTCGGGGCTGATCTCACAGTGGGGCTGATCTCACAGTGGGGCTGATCTCACAGTGGGCTGATCTCACAGTGGGGCTGATCTCACAGTGGGCTGATCTCACAGTGGGGCTGAACTCACAGTCGGGGCTGATCTCACAGTGGGGCTGATCTCACAGTGGGCTGATCTCACAGTGGGGCTGATCTCACAGTGGGGCTGATCTCACAGTGGGCTGATCTCACAGTGGGGCTGATCTCACAGTGGGCTGATCTCACAGTGGGGCTGAACTCACAGTCGGGGCTGATCTCACAGTGGGGCTGATCTCACAGTGGGGCTGATCTCACAGGTGGAACTGATCTCACAGTGGGGTGATCTCACAGTGGGGCTGATCTCAAAGTGGGGGCTGATCTCAAAGTGGGGCTGATCTCACAGTGGGGCTGATCTCACAATGGGGCTGATCTCACAGTGGGGGCAGATCTCACAGTGGGCGCTGATCTCACAGTGGGGGCTGATCTCACAGTGGAGCTGATCTCACAGTGTGGCTGATCTCACAGTGGGGGCTGATCTCACAGTGGGGGCTGATCTCACAGTAAGGCTGATCTCACAGTGGGGCTGATCTCAGAGTGGGGGCTGAACTCACAGTGGGGGCTGATCTCACAGTAAGGCTGATCTCACAGTGGGGCTGATCTCTCAGTGGGGCTGATCTCACAGTGGGGGCTGATCTCACAGTGGGGCTGATCTCACAGTGGGGCTGATCTCACAGTGGGGGCTGATCTCACAGTGGGGCTGATCCCACAGTGGGGGCTGATCTCACAGTGGGGGCTGATCTCACAGTGGGGCCTGATCTCACAGTGGGGGCTGATCTCACAGTGGGGCCTGATATCACAGTGGGGGCTGATCTCACAGTGGGGGCGTAACTCACAATGAAGACTGATCTCACAATGGGGCTGATCTCACAGTGGGGCTGATCTCACAGTTGGGGCTGATCTCACAGTGGGGGCTGATCTCACAGTGGGACTAATCTCACAGTGGGGCAGATCTCACAGTGGGATGACCTCACAGTGGGATGATCTCACAGTGGGGCTAATCTCAAAGTGGGGCTGATCTCACAGTGAGGCTGATCTCACAATGGGGCTGATCTCACAGTGGGCTGATCTCACAGTGGGGCTGATCTCACAGTGGGGGGCTGAACTCACAGTGGAGGCTGATATCACAGTGGACTGATCTCACAGTGGGGGCTGATCTCACAGTGGGGCTGATCTCACTGTGGGGCTGATCTCACAGTGGGCTGATCTCACAGTGGGCTGATCTCACAATGGGGCCTGATCTCACAGTGGGGCTGATCTCACAGTGGGACTGTTCTCACAATGGGGCCTGATCTCTCAGTGAGGCTGATCTCACAGTGGGGCTGATCTTACAGTGGGGCTGATCTCACAGTGGGGGCTAATCTCACAGTTGGTGGCTGATCTCACAGTGGGGGCTGATCTCACAGTGGGGCTGATCTCACAGTTGGCGCTGATCTCACAATGGGGGCTGATCTCACAATGGGCGCTTATCTCACAGTTGGGGCTGATCTCACAGTGGGGCTGATCTCACAGTGGGGCTGAACTCACAGTGGGGGCTGATCTCATAGTGGGGCTTATCTCACAGTAGGGCTGATCTCACAGTGGAGGCTGATCTCACAGTGGGGCTGATCTCACAGTGGGCGCTTATCTCACAGTTGGGGCTGATCTCACAGTGGGGCTGATTTCACAGTGGGGCTGATCTCACAGTGGGGCTGAATGCACAGTGGGGGCTGATCTCAGGTTGATTCAGTTCAGCTATATCGACCCTTCAAACTTCCACGAAAAAATACTCAGAACCCCAAGGAGGAGAGTCCAGAGGCTCCGAGGCCTCTTTGGCTGGTGGTTTTTCTTCTCTGTTTATGTTGAGGCTTCCTCAAGCGAAGGTGCGCGCTCCTCAGTGCTCTTCTGGGTGTGAAACCTGAGGAAAAGGCGCCTCACACAGATCGGCACACAGGTGCACACGGCAGCGTTATTCACAACAGACAGAAACGGGAAGCCAACCGAACACCCATCAACTGGGAGATGAGGAAGCAGCGTCTGCCCGTCCACACCAGGGAACTCCACCCGGCAGGAAAGAGGAAGCAACTCTGATTCCGGCCGCGTGCTGATGAATCTCAGAACATGATGCTGAGTGAGAAGTCAGGTCCGTAAGAGGCCATACTGAACAACCCCTACTACGTAAAATTTCTAGAAAAAGAAAAATTATACAGGCAGAAAACCACAGCGGCAGATGGGTGGCTGCCTGGAGCTGGAGCCTGGAGAGTGGACTTGTGAGTGAACAAGAGAGGGTCTGCGGGGGAGCGAAATCGAGTGTTTGAAAACTACATGGTGATAATTGGATTAAAACCCATCAAACGGATCCCTGGAAATGGTGTGGCATATGAGTTATACCTCAATGAGACTTAAGACTATGCTGAGGGACGATTTACAAACAGAGCTTCTATATCCCTCCAAACATAAAAAAAGTTATTTTCAGACAGCCAAGATTTAAAAAAAAAATGGCACCCATACCCCCTTTCATAGGCAGCTACTGAGAGACATGCTTTAGAGGAACATGGAAGGAAGACACAGTAAACAACAAAACACAATATGAAATTGAGCATGACGGCCGGGCGCAGTGGCTCATGCCTGTAATCCCAGCGCTGTGGGAGGCCGAGGCGGATGGATCACGAGGTCAAGAGATCGAGACCATCCTGGTCAACATGGTGAAACCCTGTCTCTACTAAAAATACAGAAAATTAGCTGGGCATGGTGGCGCGTGCCTGTAATCCCAGCTACTCAGGAGGCTGAGGCAGGAGAATTGCCTGAACCCAGGAGTGGAGGTTGCGGTGAGCCGAGATCGCGCCGTTGCACTCCAGCCTGGGTAACAAGAGCGAAACTCCGTCTCAAAAAAAAAAAACTGAGCATGACAGGTGAGCCAGCACGGGGCGGAAACTCCCACAGTGGGTGCTCCAGGGGCTCCCAGGGCAGCTCTGCAGGGAGGCCGTCGGTGCTCCGCGTGGTTAGGAATCTATTCGATAATCTAGTAGATGTGGACACTTAGAATCATTGCGGCATCAGTAATTATCGGAACAGATGATAAAAATGTGTGAAAGACTTGCGCAAGTTCCAGAGAAAATGAAGCAATGAAAACAAACACGCAAATACTAACTCCAGGAAAAATTAAAAGTTATAACAGAAGAAAAAAGGAGCACAGTGCATAACTGAGCTTAGCAGTAGACAGAAGTCATTTAACCAAAACTAGGGATGGAAGTACGAGGAAAGGGGAAGCCATGCTGGATGAAACGTCGCATGTAAGAGACTCAACTTGACCACAGCAGGAAATCCACAGGGCTGAAAACAAGAAATCAGGAAGGAGCAGGAGACCGTGTTGTTACAGATATAGAGACAAGTAGCTGAGGAAATAAGTAACAGAAAACAGTGGTGCCCGGAGCCAGACTTGAGGGTATGCGGCTGTGAGGAGGGGCTGGATTGGATTTTGTTTTAGACCTTTTAGCAGTGTTTGACTTTTTACTATGCTCAGATTATTTTTTCAAATAATAAAACTATTTTGAAAAACAACGGCCTCGAGCAAAATAAGTAATTACAATCAACTTCCTCTATCATTTCAAAAGAAAAGGGGACATTCTAATGTCAACATTTGGAGAAACAGAAATTAAATTAAAGTGAAGAAACACCCACCCATTTTTTATTTGCCTCATTTTGCTGCAGGTGAATGAGCTTGTCCTCAGGGACCAGTGGCCGTGCCAAGTCAGTGCCATTCTCAAAGAAATTGGTCAACTTGAGGGAAGAAGCCACTCTGCGGTGACGCATTTCACGAGGGCCTTTTTTGTCTTCCTCCCACTCCCCCCCGCCCCCGTCTTGCCTGGAATGCAGATGTGGTGGCTGCAGCCTCAGCAACCACACTAGGGCTGTGAAGCACACTTCAGCTGGAAGCCGGATGAGGCGGGGCAGAAGGATGGGAGGACCCCCAGTCCCGGAGGAGGTTGTAGCTCCCTTGTAGCCCCAGGCCATCCACCTGCAGCCTCCTTGGATGTGGGAGAAGCTGTGTGCTGTTTAATTAAAGCTACTGTCATTTCCAATCTCTTTACCAACAGCCACACTTTGGTGTTTGTGGGCGTGGCTTTGTGGGCGTGGCTTTGTGGCGTGGCTTTGTGGACATCAGTTCTCATCAGCTGGCTCATTCCAGCCCATGCTGCCTGGTGGCCTCACGTGGCTCAGAGCCTTCTTCTGGCACCTGGAACAGGGAGGGCAGTGGGTATGGGCTTGCTCGCTTCTTCTTTGGAAGCCCCCCGAAACCCCACACCTGCAGAGACCTAGTCCAGCCCCTTGGACGTCCCACCAGTGTCTCCTCTCAGCAGGGTGCAGGTGGTAAGGGCACAAAAGCACATGCCCTGCAGGTTGTCTGTGCACACAGTAGGTGCGGGTGGGCGACAGCTTTGCTTGTTCCCAGTGAGCAGGCAGGGTGGTCCTGCAGCCTGAGAGATGCGAGGTACCTGCTATGTCCCCCAGCCCTGATGGAGACATGAAGGGCCAGGCCAGGTGAAGGCCATCGCACCCTCAGTACCTTGGCACTCTGGAAGGCCAGGATGTCGCCCTGCAGCAACCATCTGCGGAGAAGTTCTGGGCTGAGTCTTGGGCACTTCCCTCCTGGGGCAGCTCTGAGGCTGCTGTGGACTAACCCCCACCCCCACAGAATGGATGGGGGTAAGAGACCAAAGCTCTTACTCCACCAAAACTCAACTGTACATCTGGGGCTCTGGAGCCATCGCAGTCCTCACTGGGGACTTTGTGCAGAGGGGAAGCTCCATGCAGCATGTGCCGTAAAAAGTTTCCAGCCCAAAGACCTCCAGCTAGAAGAGGCCTCAGCACACAGGGGCAGGAGGGCTGCACCCCAGATGCGGGATGGCCCCCCGCAGCTCCTGCCCTGCGTGGCCTGTCCCACCCCATCCCCTGCTGTCCTGACTACTTTGGGGCAACAGTGAGAGTGGGGATGGATTCTGTCCAGTGCTGAGCCTGTGGGGACTGGGAGGGGTGGACCAGAGGCTTCACACACCATGTGTCAGACAGGGGTTCCAGGCACAGTGGCGTGTGACCATGACTCTGCTTCGAGGCCAGCTCTGGAAATAGAAGAACATATAGCAGGATTGCAGGACCCCTAGGGGTGGGGAGAGTGATGGGGGGACCCAGGGGCAGTGAGAGTAATGCAGGAACCCAGAATAGAGAAAACGCTGTTCTGACATGTGGTGTGTGAAACCTCTGGTTCACCCCTCCCCAGTGAGAGCAATGCAGGAACCCAGGGGAAGGTGAGTGATGTGGAGACCTGGGGGAGGTAAGAGTGATGTGGGGACACAGGGGGAAGGTGAGAGTGATGTGGGGACCCCGGAGGGAGGTGAGAGTGATTTGGGGACACAGGGGGGAGGTGAGAGTGATGTGGGGACCCCGGGGGGAGGTGAGAGTGATTTGGGGACACAGGGGGGAGGTGAGAGTGATGTGGAGACCCCAGGGGGAGGTGAGAGTGATGTGGGGACACGGGGGGAGGTGACAGTGATGTGGGGACACCGGGGGAGGTGACAGTGATGTGGGGACACCGGGGGAGGTGACAGTGATGTGGGGACACAGGGGGGAGGTGACAGTGATGTGGGGACCCTGGGGAGAGGTGAGAGTGATTTGGGGACACAGGGGGGAGGTGAGAGTGATGTGGGGACCCCGGGGGGAGGTGAGAGTGATGCAGGGACTCCTAGGGGAGGTGAGAGTGATGTAGGGACACAGGGGGAGGTGAGAGTGATGTGCGAACTCCGGGGGGAGGTGAGAGTGATGTGGGGACATGGTGGAGGTGAGAGTGATGTGGGGACACAGGGGGAGGTGAGAGTGACGTGCGAACTCCGGGGGGAGGTGATAGTGATGTGGGGACACAGGTGAAGGTGAGAGTGATGTGGGGACACAGGTGGAGGTGAGAGTGATGTGGGGACACAGGGGGAGGTGAGAGTGATGTGCGGACACAGGGGGAGGTGAGAGTGATGTGGGGACACAGGGGGAGGTGAGAGTGATGTGGGGACACAGGGGGAGGTGAGAGTGATGTGAGGACACAGGGGGAGGTGAGAGTGATGTGGGGACACGGGGGGAGGTGAGAGTGATGTGGGGACACAGGGGGAGGTGAGAGTGATGTGGGGACACGGGGGGAGGTGAGAGTGATGTGGGGACACAGCGGGGAGGTGAGAGTGATGTGAGGACACAGGGGGAGGTGAGAGTGATGTGAGGACACGGGGGGAGGTGAGAGTGATGTGAGGACACGGGGGGAGGTGAGAGTGATGTGGGGACACGGGGGGAGGTGAGAGTGATGTGGGGACACGGGGGGAGGTGAGAGTGATGTGGGGACACGGGGGGAGGTGAGAGTGATGTGGGGACACGGGGGGAGGTGAGAGTGATGTGGGGACACGGGGGGAGGTGAGAGTGATGTGGGGACACGGGGGGAGGTGAGAGTGATGTGGGGACACGGGGGGAGGTGAGAGTGATGTGCGGACTCTGGGGGGAGGTGAGAGTGATGTGGGGACACAGGGGGAGGTGAGAGTGATGTGGGGATGTCATGAAGAAAGTCTGGTGACTTGCACTATAGGCCACTCAGCCACAAATGTGTGCCACAGAGTCCAACAGGGACACAGCCACAGAGATCCACGGAAAGAACTGTGGCATCTTGCTCTGCATACACCTTCCTATCCCTGACTTCTAAGGGCTTTGGAAGGGTTCACTTGTCTGGGGATTTTGGGGCTGCTTCACTCATCTATTGCTGTGTCCTCTCCACTCCCACTGAGCATCCTCTCCTCAAGCCCATTGGGCTTCCTCACAGCATGGTGGTGTCAGGAGTCTCAGCTGTTACAAGGTGGGGATGTAGAGGTCACTGGTCACCTTGAGACCATCTCTGAGATTCCAGGATGACACTTCTTCTACATCCACTGGCCCCAGCAGGTCACAGCATCAGGCCACATTCACCCTCATGGGAGGAGCAAGGAGGAGAGGGCCACGGGAAAGGGCAGTCCAGTCCACCTCAAGGGAAAAGGTAAAGAAGGCCCCCAGTGTGCCTACTCTGCCACTTTGTCATGGTTTTAATCTCCTAAACTGAGATTCGGCCTCTGGAAATATGGATAAAGAGGAAAGCACTGAGAAGCCACACCTAAAAAACAGGTTTGTGACACTGTCTGCACTGGTCACTGTGTCCCTTGACCCTAGTCCCCGCCCACTTGAGCTAAAGAGACACCTGAGTGAGGGTCTGGAGGCCGGCTGGCTCCCACCTACCACAGCAGCCTCCTGGTCCCCCCAGTAAAGTCCATGTCTGGACTTTCCCAGACGTGACAGAATTTCCAAGGCTCCAGCCAAGTCTCAGCAGAAAGCGGCACCTGCACATTGCCAGCGGGTGGTCCCACAGCTGCGGGGTCTCTGGGGCAGAGCAGCACATCTCTATGTCCCACAGATTGTTTTTTCTTGATTAAAAGCTGATTTTCTGCTGTGTTCTCAGAATTGCTTTCCATTGTCTTTGGAGGAATAGCAGAGAGAGGAATTTAAAAACTACTGTAAATAATCTTCCCAGAGAAAGGGACTCAAGGAAGAGAAAACCTAATTTGTCTGACATCCCTTTTTGCAAAATACATGCATATGTGATGAAAACGGCTTATGCCACATAAACATCATTTTTATGTTCTGGGGTCAGCGTGGAAAAGACTCAGTTTGAAAGGGTCCCTAGAGTCAAGTGGGGGGCAAGCCCGGCGCACCTCCCGTGCAGCAAGCCCTCTGCGCACACCCAGCTGTGTTCGCTCCCCGGAACGTGGGTGACGCACGCTATTTCCTAACCGCACGAGTTATCATCTAATATTCTACTGTGTAATTGAAATACTCGGGAGTAAAACACACTCTGGAAATCATAGATCTTTTGTTTACTGTAAAAGCACAAATCCCTTTTCTGGAAGGAGACTAGCAGTTTAACAGCAGCTCTCTAGGCTCCACTCAGTGGGTTGCCTGAAATATGACATTTAATCAGCAGAAAACCGTCAGCATGAGGAGAGGTCTCCTCTCACAAGCTGGAAGGCCCGTCCGTGTCTCTGTGGCCATGGGATGTGCAGCTAGACGCGGTGCTGCCCTGAGGGGTCCAAGTGGACGCTGGTGCATCACGTTTAACCAGCTGAAAGCGTGGCTTAGAGGAAGTTGTGAGGCCCCAGTCTCCCCCAGTAAACCCAGGCCCACTCAGGCAAACCTGTGCGACTCCAGCCATGGACAGGCCCCGGAGACTCCGCGGGTATTTCTGCTTCAGAGATTGAGGGAGCCTCTAATTTTTGTTTCCAGAACGGAACAGGAACACAGACAGAAGAAAGAAAAGAGGGAGCTCCTTACAGACCAAGGTCTCCTTGCCCCAGGAGCCAAGGTGGTCATCCAGCCGAGGCAGGAGGAGCCAGGCCTCTCTCTGCTGAGCCCCTGTGCCCAAGCCGGCCCTTCCCACTAAGGACCCATCTGTCTGGAGAGGGAGAAAGGGACAGGAAGGCTGTGGAGGGTCTCAGTTTCCTGCGCACATGTGTGTGACCGCAGCTCACACCAGAGGCATCGAGGTGTCCTATGAGGAAAGCTGTCCCATGCCCCAGCCCTTCCCACCAGCATGCCTGGGCTTCCATCTGGAAGGGAGCAGCAAAGCAGGCTTCCCCGTGCCCCCTGCAGATATGGCTGCAGGTCCCGCCGGGGAGTATCCGCTCTGTTTTCAAGAGCTACCAGCAAGGGCCTCACACCTGGTCCTTCTTGGCCTTTCCCCGCCCAGCTCCCAGGGGTCTGGGACCATCAAGGCCATCTTTTCAAGCACAGCACGCAGGTCGCCAGCCATGCCCACGTGCCAAAGGCCAGCTGCTTATTTACAGTAGGCATCGCCTCTGAAAACACGGGCCCCGCCCCACCGCTTCAGATGACACAGACGGCCTCAGCCAAAGCCCATCCCCTCCGCAGAAGTAGAACAGTGGCGACCGTGCAGACCCAACACATACCACAGTGCCCTCGGATTTCTCAATGGCATGGTCCGAGAGGAGCAAGACAGATATTTAAAACAGATTTAAGATGTAACTCCCTCACACGACATTCAGGCACTTAAAGCGCGCGGTGCGGTTGTTACACAACCATCGCCATGATCCACCCCAGAACATTTCCTCGCCCTGTGCCCGTCCGCAGTCACGCCTCATTCCCCTGTTCCCGGCCCCCGGCCACCGCTGCCTGTGGGCTGTGTGTGTGGAGCGGCCTGCTCTGGACACCACATGTAAACGCTGTCCTACAAGGGTATTAGTCTGTTCTCAGCCGCTAATAAAGACGTGCGCAAGACTGGGTGATCCGTAAAGGAAACAGGCTGGGGAGGCCTCCGGAAACTTACCGTCACGGCAGAAAGGGAAGCAAGCAGGTCCTCCTTCACACGGTGGCATCAAGGAGAAGCGCGGAGCAGAAGGGAGAAGCCCTCGTGAAGCCTGAGATCTCACGAGAACTCACTCACCCTCACGAGAACAGCGTGAGGACGACTGCCCATGGTTCCATTACCTCCCACCTGGTCTCTCCCCTGACACGTGTGGATGGTGGGAATGACCACTCAAGATGGGATGTGGGTGGGGACGAAGCCAAACCATATGACCACAGGTGGCTTCTCTCACTTGTACACAAATGTTCCTCGTGACATGATTTACAACAGCCAAAAAGCACACACAACCGGCGTGACCTCACCCGGCGAGTGAGAAGCACTGTGCAGCGCGGCCACACGTGGACGTCCCTCTGCAGTGCGAAGGCACGGAGCTCTGCGTGCCACGACGTGGTGAAGCCTGGCCGTTAAAGTGAGGTTGCACGACGCTCCTGGTGTCACGTGAGCCCCACTGCCCCACGTGCAGATTTTTGTCCCAGCCCTGAGAGCACACCATGGACCCCCTCACCCGCTGCCTTCTCATTCCAGGATGTGCCCCCTGGAACATCAGGACCTATTCATTCATGGGGCAGACATTCCCCAGCAGGGGCCCAGCCTTCCTGTCCCCACTCCCAGGCTCCTCCTCCATCTCCAGGAGGAGCTGGTGTCCTGGGGCCACAGCCAAGCCGGAGGTCTCTGGGCAGTATTAGGCTGAGCCCCAGCTGGATGGGGGCACGGAGGCCTGTGGCCAACCTGGCAAAGCAGACTCAACGTTCCGAGCTCTGACCCCGGCAGTTCTCTTGCTGTCACCCCACAGTCATCTTCTGGGCCTAGAGAAAAAGGAGCAAAGCCAGACGGGGCACTGGGAGGAAGCAGGAGCTAAAGACGGTTCTCCCTCTGCAGCGACACCAGACACTGACAGCTGGACATGTCACCCGTGCAGGCAGAGGCAGCCTTCTATGGGATGGGGAGGCAGGGTGGGGGGGAAAGCCTGGGGAATGGGAGGGCTTGGAGACAACTTCCTCCCGGTCTGCACAACCCGAGTAGGGAACCTCACATGGGCCATAATCACCGTTCTTTATCAGCCCAGATTCTGGGCTGGGCCCCTGGCAATTGCTTTAAATGCATTTATTTACAACTCAACAGAGGAAAACCCATCCGAATCCTGCAAAGACCCCACAGGGTCCCCATCCTAAGTGCTGGAAGCCACTGGCCCTAAGACGAGCCTGTGGCCCCAGGTGACGCGTCAACCCTGCCGGCCTGGCTGGGAGCACAGTGATGTTTGTCCCCTGCCATGACCTCATAGGTACAGTGGGGCCAGGGCACCTAACTGGGCTGAGCGGCCGAGGACCCCTCCAAGGGTCCACTCCAGGTGAGCTTGCAGAACTGCAGCTGCCCCAGGCCTGCCTGTGCCTTGGGAATGACAAGTGTATCTTTGGGGACAGATTAGACTGGGAAGAGCCTAGGTCAGCCACCACGAGGTCTTCCCACGTCCCACCCTTCCCTCCTTCCCCACCCACTCCCGGAAAGGAGGTCCACACGGCTGTCCCCGTAACAAGTGCTGCTGCATCTGCATTTCCACGAGTTAAACGCTTGTTCCTCCGGCTCAGGCTTGGGGAGAACATTCACAGTCAGAAGTCCAACTCTTAGCGATGGCGGGCAAAGGTGAGTGCAGGACCCACTGCCCGGGCAAGCCTGGCTGGCACCTCATTTGCCCCCTGATGTCGGAGAGGATTGTTCACACAACATGGGCCCGCCTTCCTGCATACACAGGAGACCTGCAGAGGAGAATGCTGGGCTCTGCCCTCCCAGTGCTGGATCCTCTCCTCTCCTTCGGAAGGCCCAGAAATTTCAAGGCAGGAGCCTGTGCGCGGCTGGCTGGGCTTTTCCCACAGAGCGTGCGATGCAGAGTCAGACACAGGCCTGAGAAGGTGCATGCAGGGCTCCTCCACAGATGCCCAAGACCAATCCGTGTAACGACCGGATCCCACACTGGGCGACATGGCATGTTGGCACGTGAGCAGCCATGTGGCCCAAGACTCTAACCCCAGAGCTGTTTCTCCTCATCCATAGGAACACAGTCCTGATGCAGGGTCCCCGGCCTTGGACTGACCCAGAGCACGGGCTCAGATGTCACGGGTCAGAGGTTCCTCAGCCGGGGCTCACAGACACATCCCCACCTAGCCGGAGACTCTCTGAAATGACATAGATTTTTCTGGAACAGCCTGTAGTTCCACTAGACGCCCCACGTGGTCTTTGATCTCCACCAACAAGATGAAAACCATGACTAGGAGAGGGTGATAGAACATCAGAGCAAAGCGCTCCACACAGGCCCACCAGCCAGCGGCAGAGTGAGGGGACACTGGCGAGTCAGCCTGGCTCACAGAGGCAGGGGCCCGCCGAGGGAAGGAAGGGAGAGGAAACCAGCGGGCCCAGGACAGGGAGCTGCTGGCCACCACAGCAGAGAAAGACAAGCAGGTCCAAGGAGAAGGTGACACCCCTGGGAAGGGCGCTTGTGAGGACACCAGGTCGCTGGAAGGAAACGGGCCCTCCGGCTGGTGGAGCCTTGCTCTGGGGCCCGCACGCTCTTCAACACATGGACGGAAGCTTCACGCACGTGCCGGGGCAGATCCACCGGGGTGATGATGGCGGTAAGCAGCGTGTGTCGCGTGTAGCCTCTGTGCGCTGGGCTCCACGTGGGTAGCTCTGGTCATCCTCAGAAAAGACCTCTCAGATGGGCATACTGACAACCTGCCCTGCACAGAAAGGGAAACTGAGGCTGACTGTGCCGCCCAGCCCCTGCGGGGCACGCGGATGGAGGAGGGGCTGGTGAGTACGGAATGACTGAGCACGTCTCGTCTCGGGTCCACGCCCAGGTCTGCCGGCCCCAAGCAAAACCACACAAAGACCCCAGATGACATCTGCTTCATTCTCCAGATGTTCGCTGCCTGTGAGCGTCCTTTAGCTGATGGAGCCGCAGAGAACTGCCAGCGCTGGGCAGGTGAGCCCACGCCCCACCAGGGGCAGGCGAAGGGTCAGCAACTAGGACATCAGCGTGAAATGCCGAGAGCCATGTGCCTGGACGGGAGAGAAAGGGCCAGGTGTCAGCAGAGAAAGGGCCAGGTGTCGGCAGAGAAAGGGCCAGGTGTCGGCAGGGCCATGTGTGAGGGGTCCTTGCTGATAGACAGGAAGCAGACAGACCTGGAAGCACTCGTCTCTGCTGGGCCAAGGGGAAGCCCAGGGCCCTGCTGCCACCATCAGCCCTGCTGTGCCACTGGCAGCCCCGGGCATCCACCTGTTGAGGCTCCACTCAGTGGGACCAGCCCATCCTCACAGGCGCTGACCACCACTGGGACATTCCCCAGGCTGGAGGAAACAGGACCCTGTGGGTCTCACAGCACTGACTTACTTTCTCATTTTTAAGGGAAAAAGTTTAATTTCTCTGCTCTTGGAGCCAAAGATATTGTGTTTTAGAACTCAGTTCCCAAATGTGCCCATGTGCATTTCCACGTGTGAGCGTGTGTATGTGTGTAACAAGAAGGCAAAAACTTACTGAAAGGAAGACCAGGGAACAGTAACCAGCAAATACCCAAAGGAAAGGCTTCACTTGTTTATGTAGAAAAGAACTAGGAGATTAGGGTAGAAAATAAGAGCCAGACGTTGTATTGGTACAAATAGAAGGTGCTGGTAAAAGGGAGGCCTGCACAGCCGGAAGGTGTACCCCTGCGGCCTCACCACTTTCCCACGGCCTGGAATACGGACGTAATGGCTGGCACTGCAGTAACCATCTCGGACCGCAGTGACCTTGACCGTGAAACCCATGCTCCAGGATCGCAGGACAGAAAGGGAGAAGCAGCGTGGTTCTCCGATGACGTCGTACGGTGGAGAGACTTCCTGGGCTTCGCACCTCCAGATCGGCTTCTGTCAGTAAGCCATTTTCCTCTGGGTTCCTTCACAGGCTTGTGAATATACTCCAAATTCGGTTGGTAACGTTGCTCCTGTCATTCTATGACACAATGGTGTCAAACTGGCCGTTAAAATGTGACTTCCCCTGGCAAACACTGAGAAGTTAACGGTAATATATTTATTTACTCGGTAGTTTTTTAAAGCATGCTGCAAGCACCCACCTTCCCACATGCTCCGGTTCAAGAGAGACTTTAATAACCCCAGAGTTTTCTCTCTGATTGTTAAATTATTTTTTAACAGGGTTTTCAGTTACATATTGTTGTATGACAAAGCTCCTCCAGATGACTCATGATTTCACAGACTGGCAACTTGAGTGGGCTCATCTAGGGGTCCGCCAGCATCTCTCCAGGGTCCAGGGTGGTTTACCTCTCGATGATTAACTGGGTGCTGCCGGTTGGTGGACGATGTGTCCCAGGTAGGCCAGCCCAGGCTTATTCACAAGGTGGCAGAGAAGTCCCCATCCGCCAGACAGCGAGAGCCCCAGGTGCAAGCACATTTCAAGCGTTAGCTTACATCACATCTCCTAAAGCTCCCGTAGGGAAAGCAGGTCAGGTGGCCAAGCCAGCCTCCAGCCTCCAGGGTACAGACGTGAACTCTACTTCCAAATGGGAAGAGGGTGGCATGCTGTGGCCACTCGTATGCTGTCTGCCACACCAGGATGTGTGCTGCCCTCTCAGTTCTGCGTATTTCCAGGTTTACTGTGAGGGATGGAGCCAGAAGCCCGTGTAACTTCACCATCTTAAAAGGGACTAGATGTCTGTGTACAGCAGACTCTATGAGTGTTAGTCTTTGCCGTGTTCTGTACTGAGTATTACCAACCACAGCACCGTGTGGGCATTTGCTAGCTCTTAGGGTACAAGGATGCAGAAGTCAATAAATGTCAGTGTAAATGTAAGAGAAGGGCAAAAAGGAGTAAAAACAACGTCGGGGCACAGGACCAACATGGAAGAAAATGCGGATAGGGTGTTTGGTCTTGAGCACCCTGAATGTGCTGTGTACACATTTAAAAACGGACATAACATGTGAATTATTCTTTTTCATGTCTGCAGGATCTGTACGAATATTCCCTTCTTGCTTCCTGATGAAATTAGTAATTTGTACCTTCTAACACTTTTTGAGTCTCCGGGGGCGTATCAATTTTATTAACGTTCCAAGGGGTCAACTTTTAGCTCTGTTTATTTTTTTCTATCGCCCCTCTGGTTTCTATTTTATTGATTTTTTTATCTTATTTTTTTTCTTCTATTTTCTTATATTTACTTTCCTTTTCTTCTAACCTCCTAAGGAGAAAATAGAATCGATTTTCACTTCTCTTTTTCTTTACTGTATCCATCGAATACTATGAATGTGCCTCTAAGCTTTGTTTCAGGCATGCCCAGATTCTGACACGTCTGTGTTCACACAGACTAAAATGCTCCGTTTTTTCTCCCCACTGTTTTAGTTGAATCTCACACGCTTTGATGTGTTTTTTCAAATGCCCATTTGTTTTGCAGCTGAGCTTCCTTGTTTCAAACTCCAGTGGTTGCTCCGGTAACCACAGCATGTGCTGCCAGCGTACCCCAGCGTACCTTCAATGAATATCGGATCACTTTTCCTCCCTTTCAGACCTGGGTGCTACTCTTGTCATATATTTCTAAGAGTGTTGTAAAATTCACAACAGGTCAGGCGCAGTGGCTCAAGCCTGCAATCCCAGCACTTTGGGAGGCCGAGGCGGGTGGATCACAAGGTCAAGAGATCAAGACCATCCTGGTCAACATGGTGAAACCCCGTCTCTACTAAAAATACAAAAAATTAGCTGGGCATGGTGGCGCGTGCCTGTAATCCCAGCTACTCAGGAGGCTGAGGCAGGAGAATTGCCTGAACCCAGGAGGCAGAGGTTGCGGTAAGCCAAGATCGCGCCATTGCACTCCAGCCTGGGTAACAAGAGCGAAACTCCGTCTCAAATAAATAAATAAATAAAATTCACAACAAATTTTTAAATTATTTTTATTTATTCAGTAGTTTCTCGTTAAGAAAATTGGCAGAAAGTAGTATTGATATTTGCCTGACATTTGTCATTTCCACTGCTCCTGATTCTCTTCACAATCTCTTAGCCTCTCCAGCATAAGGGTCTGATGGCAAATTATTTCCCTAGCTTTTGTGTATCCAAAAATACGTTTATTTAACATTTATAGTCGTGTGGCATTTTCGGTGAATATAGAATTCTAGTAGCATCTTCACATCCATGGTTTGTGACGACAAGTCATCGTCATTCTCGTTGCTGCTCCCTGAACATCGCGGTTCATTTTCCTCTGGCTGCTTCAGATTTTCTCTTCACTCTGGGGTTTCATAGTGTTCCCGTTGCTGTCCTTTTCTTTTTTCTTCTTCTTTCTTCCTGCTGGAGGTTCATTTAGCTTGCAGGAACTGTGGGGTTGAATCTTTTATCAAGTTTGGGAAGATTCTGTCCAATGTGTCTTTGGCTATTTCTTCTGCCCCTTGCGTCCCCTTTCCTCCTGGGTCTCCAGTTTATGCACCTATGAGATGAGGTGATGCTGGCCACATAGGTGGGCGCTCTGTTGTGTCTGCATGTTTGCTGTTTCCTTCCACTTGTTCTCTTCTCTGTCCTTAGTTCAAATCATTTCGACTGATCTATTTTGAGGTCACTTACCCGTTCTGCTGTGCCCAGTTTGCTTTAAAACTTATCAAAATTTTTCACATAAGCAATTGTACCTTTGGCCAGGCACAGTGGCTTACACCTATAGTCCCAGCACTTTGGGAGGCCAAAGCAGGTGGATCACTTGAGGTCAGGAGTTTGAGACCAGCCTGGCCAACATCATGAAACACCATCTCTACTAAAAATACAAAAAAATAGCTGGATGCGGTGGTGTACGCCTGTAATTCCAGCTACTTGGGAGGCTAAGGCTTGAGAATGGCTTGAACCCTGGAGGCAGAGGTTGCAGTGAGCCAACATCGTACCACTGCACTCCAGCCTAAGTGAGAGAGTGAGACTCCTTCTCAAAAAAAAAGAAGAAGAAAAGAAAAAGAAAGAAATAAAGAGAGAGAGAGAAAGGAAGGAGTGAGGAAGGAAGGAAGGAGAAGAAGAAGAAAGGAGGGAGGGAGGAAGGAAGGAAGGAAGGAAGGAAGGAAGGAAGGAAGGAAGGAAGGAAGGAAGGAAGGAAGGAGGGAAGGAAATTGTATTTTTTATTTCTGGGTTTTCCTTCAGTCTTTTCACTTTTCTTTCTATTTTATTTTATTTTATTTTTTTTTTTTGGTTAACATTCTCCATCTGCCATAATTTCCCATAACTTCTTTAACATATTTATAAAAGCTGTTTTAATGTCTTTGTCTGCTAATTCAACATCTGGATTATTCACTTTTCTGTCTTTAGAGAATGTCTAGTAATTTCTGTTTGTATACCAGGCACTGTGCATTTTATTTTGTAGAGACTCTGAAATCTGTTATCTTCCTCTAAAGAATGTTGACTGCTGTAAGACACTCACAAAGGGATAGTTCTTAGTAATAAATTCACTCAGACCTTTAATTTTTCAATTAGTATACTAAAACTTGAAATTTGGATTTCAAATATTTTAATTTCAGGATAAAGAAATTTAAATAAATGTAGGGAGAACTTGATAAAGTAGACTTAATTAAGAAGATGACAGCTAAGGCAGTGATCTGGAGATCAAGAGACATGGATGGATTGAGCCTGTGGCTTCCCTGGGGCGCACACGCAAAGGCCTTTTCCTTGGGTCGTCTTGTATCTCTGTTTAATGTTCTGGTACCAAGGCAAGGCTTTATCTATGGTGTACTTGTCCAGATAACCGTAATGATTAATGCCCCAATCTAGGGATCTTCCCCAACAAAGTTGGATTTGTCATTCAAGCAAAGTTTAGCATGGGTCTGGGTCATCAGTAACAGCTCCTGAGGGTAGCTGTCCTCCATGCAGTGACCCAAGGATTCAGTGCTTCTAACCTGAGGTTCCTTCAACTCAATATGAGGCCTCCATGGCCTCCAAGGCTGGGGAGAGAAAGCCTGGAGAATCATCCAAGGACTGTTCACCATCTCTGCCCAGTAATGACACCAAGTACACCCCAGAACCAGCCTCCCAGCCATTTCCCAAGGTGGGTGGGAATGTACTTTGGCATGAATAATGCCTGGTTATTGGCAAACACTCCGGTCATATCAATAGCCTATGATGAGTGTGCGTCTACCTAAGCACATAAATGGCTTCAGGGTTTATTGGCTCCTTATAGCTGGCTTCACTGGAACCCCAACCCTAAATTAAATTACCCGCTAAGTGACCCTGATACTCCCACTCAGGATGGTGAGTTGCACTTGGTACCCTCAGCAGGATCCCCAGGGTCTGGCCAACATAGGGGTCATCCGTGTGGATGCTGGGCTGGGGCATCCATCCAAAATGAGTAGTTCTTTCTCTTTTGAGTTAAGATGCTAGACATAAAAAGGGCAATTTGTGGCTCATCTTTCTAAAGCTGGGAAAAACAGAAATTTGAGTCACTGAGGTGGAAGCAGCAACCTAGGCACTTGTACCCTCCCCTGCCAGCCCCGGGCCCTCCCTAGCATCATCACCCTCTATGAAGGCAGCGGCCCCCTCTCCTGCTGTGGCTCATCTCACCCCTTCATCACAAAGTCATGAGAATCAAATCATCTTTTTCAGAAATTCCAAATGTCCCTATTAGTTCTTGGAATGAAACCCAGCTCCTCACCATACCCAACACTCTGCCTTCACCTCCCTCTGGCTCAATCTTGTCCTTTAGATTTTGGCTCAAATGTAATCTCCAGGGAGCTCTCCAGTCACCTGTCTCAGGCAGCCCCCTCATTGCCCTCCATCCTGGACTGGTGATGTCACTGCCCTTTAGAACATAAGTTCCATGTGGACAGGGTCTTCCCTGTGTTGGCCACTCAGTAGTTCACACATAAAACACATGTAGATGGGGAAGTGTTTATAAACTAACACACTGTATTTTTATTATTATTATTATTATTCTTGCATTTTAGGTTTTGGGGTACATGTGCAGAACATGCAAGATAGTTGCATAGGTACACACATGGCAGTGTGATTTCCTGCCTTTCTCCCCTTCACCCACATCTGGCATTTCTCCCCATGCTATCCCTCCCAGCCCCGCCCCCCCACTGTCCCTCCAGTTCCTCCCAATATACCCCAGCGTGTAGTGCTCCCCTCCCTGTGTCCATGTGTTCTCATTGTTCATCACCCGCCTATGAGTGAGAATATGCGGTATTTCATTTTCTGTTCTTGTGTCAGTTTGCTGAGAATGATGTTCTCCAGGTTCATCCATGTCCCTACAAACGACACGAACTCATCATTTTTGATTGCTGCATAATATTCCATGGTGTATATGTGCCACATTTTCCCAGTCCAGTCTATCATTGATGGGCATTTGGGTTGGTTCCAGGACTTTGCTATTGTAAACAGTGCTGCAATGAACATTCGTGTGCATGTAACACACTGTATTTTTTGTGATATTTGTAATGGTTAATTTTAGGTGTCAGCTTGGCTGGATTAAAGGATGCCTAGATGGCTGGTAAGGCATCATTTCTGGGAGTGTCTGTGAGGCTCTTCCACAGGAGATCAGAGTTTGAATCAGTGGACTGAGTAAGGAAGACCCAATGCCAGGGCAGGGGCATCATTCAGTCAGCTGGGGCCCTGGGTAGAACACAAAGGCAGAGGAGAGGTGAATTTGCTCTTTCTTCTAGAGCTGGGTCACCCCATTTCTTCTTCCCTGAGACATCAGAACACCACATTCTCTGGCCTTTATAATGCACTGGCACCGATGGCCTCCCAGATTCTCTGGCCTTTGGCCTCACACTGAGAATTGCCCCATCGGCTTCCCTATTTCTGGGCCCTGGACCGAGCCACGTCATTGGCATCCCTGGGTCTGCACTTGCCAGGGTCTGTCCCTATCATGGGACTTCTCAGCCTCCAGAATTGCACAAGCCAATTCCCCTAGGAACCCCCTCTCAGATGTCTACATCTGTCTGTCCATCTATTTACTATATATATGTGTACACACACACACACACACACACACACACACATACACACACAAGCACACATACACACACACAAGCACACATACACACACACACACGCGCGCACACACACATACACACACAAGCACACATACACACACACAAGCACACATACACACACACACACAAGCGCACACACACACACACACACACGTAGTATTAGTTCTGACTCTGAAGAACCCTAATACAATACTCAGGAGCATTTTTCATGAGACTCGTGTACTTATATTAATATATACACACACACACAAGCGCACATACACACTCACACACACAAGCGCACATACACACACAAGCACACATACACACACACGCGCGCACACACACATACACACACAAGCACACATACACACACACAAGCGCACATACACACACAAGCACACATACACACACACGCGCGCGCACACACACATACACACACAAGCACACATACACACACACAAGCGCACATACACACTCACACACACAAGCGCACATACACAAGCACACATACACACACACACAAGCGCACATACACACTCACACACACAAGCACACATACACACACAAGCGCACATACACACTCACACACACAAGCACACATACACACACACACAAGAGCACATACACACTCACACACACAAGCACACATACACACACACACAAGCGCACATACACACTCACACACACAAGCACACATACACACACAAGCACACATACACACATACACACACACAAGCGCACATACACACTCACACACACAAGCACACATACACACACAAGCACACATACACACACACACGCGCGCACATACACACACACACACAAGCGCACATACACACTCACACACACAAGCACACATACACACATACACACACAAGCGCACATACACACACACACAAGCACACATACACACACACAAGCACACATACACACACACACACAAGCACACATACACACACACACAAGCGCACATACACACACACACAAGCACACATACACACACACACAAGCGCACATACACACACACACAAGCGCACATACACACACACACAAGCACACATACACACACACACAAGCGCACATACACACACAAGCACACATACACACACACAAGCGCACATACACACTCACACACACAAGCACACATACACACACAAGCACACATACACACACACACGCGCGCACATACACACACACACACAAGCGCACATACACACTCACACACACAAGCACACATACACACACACACAAGCACACATACACACACACAAGCACACATACACACACACACACAAGCACACATACACACACACACAAGCGCACATACACACACACACACACAAGCACACATACACACACACACAAGCGCACATACACACTCACACACACAAGCACACATACACACACACACAAGAGCACATACATACACACACACACAAGCGCACATACACACACACACAAGCGCACATACACACACACACACACATTGGCGGAATCCCTGCTGGTGGACCTCTCCCTTGCGTGGTGCTCTCCATGTGCACAAGGAGCTCACAGAAGGGGAAGCCACGGTAGAGCCTGAGAGCACAGGCTTTGACCCCAGACCAAACCACGTTCGAATCCTGAGCTCCAAGAAGCATTCCCCTTCCCTACAGCTGTTACCTTACAGGAAAAGTAGATAAATATCCTTCAAGAGCTGTTTCTGGGACTGAAGTATCCAAGTCACACAGCCTGATGCCCGTGCGGTTCAGCAGGTGACACAGTTAGGTGACCTCCCTCCCTCCGTCTGTCTCTGTTTCTCTCTCGCTCTCCTCTCGTCCTCTCAGCCCCTGCTCTCTGTGCCTGGCTATGTCGCAGAGCACAGCGTGGAATAAAACTGGAGTCGAAGAACCAAATGTAGCGATTTCATCTAATGGAAACTATTAACCCCTTCTTGACTGATTCAGTAGACTGTTGATGATCAAACTGCACCCCAGGAGTCCAGAAGCTGTGCCACCTGCTGCTGGCAAATCTGGGTGGTTAACAGGATCCAAGCGCCACCAAAACTGTGCGAAAGAAACATTGAGAACGTGGCCACAGAGAGCAGGGTTTGGCTGTAAGCAACAGAAGGCCTTGACTCAAACTGGTTCCACCCAACAGAGACCTATTCCCACCTGCCCTGGAAGCCAACAGGCAGTGGGGGCCTGCCCAGGGTGCTCCCCTCCCCTGCCCAACACACTCCCCTCCCTGCGCAGTACACTCCCCTCCTCTGCCCGGCACACTCCCCTCCCCTGCCCAGCATGGCTCCTCCTCCCCTGCCTAGTGTGGCTCCCCTCCCCTGCCCAGGTGACTCCCCTCCCCTGCCCAGCCTGGCTGCCCTCCCCTGCCCAGCACACTCCTCTTCCCGGCCCAGCACAGTTCCACTCCTCTGCTCACCCCAGCTCCACCCTTCCCTGTTGCTTTCATCCTCAGCCTGGCATACCACCTGCTTGTTCCAGAGATCACTTCAAGATATGACTATGTCCAGGGGAAAAGGAGGCCCTCCCTTCTTGTCTCTTTTCATCAGCGAAGGACTCTTTTCCAGAACACTGAGCTGACTTCCCATGCATCTCAGGGCTCAGGATCATACACTCAGGCAGGAGCCAGCAAGGCCCAGAGATTCTCAGTCCAAACTTCCTCAAGGAACTGAATCCCGACTGCAGCTGCAGAAGTAACCTTGGGAGCAGTTCCCTCCCCAGTAGAGCCTTCAGATGAGACTGCAGCCCCGGCTGACACTCTGTGGCCTTGTAAGGAGACACAGAAGCAGAGGAGCCATGTAAACTGTGCCCAGGTCCACAGCCCACAGAATCTCTGAGATGATAATGGTGTGTTTTTGTTTTTGTTTTTTCTTTTTTTTTGAGACAGAGTCTCACTCTGTCTCCAGGCGCCAGGCTGGAGTGCAGTGGCGCGATCTCGGCTCACTGCAATCTCCGCCTCCCAGGTTCAAGCAGTTCTCCTGCCTCAGCCTCCCAAGTAGCTGGGACTACAGGCGCGCGCCACCACACCCAGCTAATTTTTGTATTTTTTTTAGTAGAGATGGGCCAACTGTGTTGGCCAGGATGGTCTTGATCTCTTGACCTCATGATCCGCCTGCCTCGGCCTCCCAATGGTGTGTTGTTTTAAGCTGCCAAAGCTTAAATCAACTGGTTACGTAGCAAGATACAATACAACACTGAAGCCATCACTGGGGCAGGGTATAAGACTGTAGTGACTGCCTTGAGCCAACTGGACTGACCCTTGGAGCCAAGGATACAGTCGCCCTTTCTGGAGGCCACAGGGAGGGAAGGGGCTTGGCCCCAGGAAAAGTCCAGGCTAGGGGAGATCCTGTTAGAGCCACACTGGTCGGGATAGGAGCACACTCCCCTCCCCTGCCCAGCACACTCTATACACTGTGAGTACAGAAATTCCTCCATTCCTTCAGTGCGGCGCATTTGCTAAGGGCCTACTGTTCTTCCAGGCCTGAGCGAGGAAGCCACTGCTCATCAGTGCCTGGGTGGAATTCGTGCATCTGGGCCCTTGGCTGGCGGTGGCTGCTTCTTGGCAAGAGGACCACTGTTTGCCTCATGTTTGGCGTCCTGCTGCACTGTGGTCTACAGCCTTTTCGATGACACACTGTGATGTGTGTTACTGGCTGGCTCTTTCCGAAGTCTCAAAATTGGGGCAATGGATTAAACCATGGGAAAGTCGTTGAGCGAATTGGATTTTTTTTAATGTCGATTTGCTGGCAGAGACTACTGAAGAATATTTTTCCAGTGAGGTGCTTATGAAAAACATTTCTGAGTACCATAAAATCAATTGAATTCATAAGAGAAAGCTTATTGTTCCAGGGAACTTTGCTATGAATTCTTAATAAAGAGACTCAAGGAATGAGCAACAGAAGGAGAAGACAGGCCAGCAAAGGGCTCCTGCACCCCTGAGTTTTCAGTCTGTCTCCCCGGCTCTAAGTCTCGGAGAGCTCTTCGCTGGTGACACACACAGTCATCGCCAAGTTTCTGGAAACAAGCGACCACAGATGGGACGGTGGTTCCATAGATTATCAGAACAACCAGAAAACAGAACACAATCCAACGAAAGGTAGATGGGAAACCCAAAGGCCTCGGTAGCTTAAGGGACACATCAGCAGAGCTCAACGTGTCACTGTCCCTGGATCCTGAGGATTCACACAAACCGGAAATGAATATGCAGAGGCGGAGAGGACCAGGGCTTCCCGCCTCAAAGAACTCAGAGGCAGAGAGGACCAGGGCTTCCCACCTCGAAGAACTCAGAGGCAGAGAGGACCAGGGCATCCCATCTTGAAGAACTCAGAGGCAGAGAGGACCAGGGCTTCCCGCCTCAAAGAACTCAGAGGCAGAGAGGACCAGGGCATCCCATCTTGAAGAACTCAGAGGCAGAGAGGACCAGGGCTTCCCGCCTCGAACAACTCAGAGGCAGAGAGGACCAGGGCTTCCCGCCTCGAACAACTCAGAGGCAGAGAGAACAAGGGCATCCCACCTCGAAGAACTCAGAGGCAGAGAGGACCAGGGCTTCCCACCTCGAAGAACTCAGAGGCAGAGAGGACCAGAGTTTCTCTTCTCACACAGAATGGTCCGAGCAGAACGACGCTCCCATTGCCCTGAAACGGAGGCTGGGGATGCGCAGGGAGGCGCTGCTCGCGGAAATGGCTTCTTTTGGGGCAGGAGGGAGAGGACGATGAAAACGTTCTGTAATCAGAGAGTGCTCATGGCTGCACAAGTCCGTGAATGTAAAATTCACTCAACTGTACACTTTAAAAGGGAAAACGTTATGCAAATGGTTTCTTACGAAAGCTGTTATTTAAAAATAAAACATAAAAACAAATACAACAAACTGTCAAACAGCAAAGAAAGGGAAACATTGCATATTTGAAGACATTGGAGAGTTACTGGGCCAGGCACGGTGGCTCACACCTGCAAGCCCAGTATTTCAGGAGGCTGAGGCATGGGATTGCTTGAGTCTAGGAGTTCAAGACCAGCTTGAACTGGCAGCATAGTGAGAGGCTGTCTCTACAAATAAAATAAAATAAAATAATTTAAAATTGAAAAATATGAAAAGAATTGCTGCCTTTTCAGGTTTGATATTTACATGGGTTCTTTTGTTTGCGGGTTTGTTTTTACAGACAGGGTATCCTGAATTTGCTTCAAAATAAATTGGTTTGGGAAAATGGGTGAGGTTGGCCATAAATTATTTAAGTGTTGAAACTGGCTGATGGGTGCCCATTTCTTCTCCCTGTTCTATAAGTCTCTGTATTTTTATAAATGTTTGGAATTTTCCATGAGAAATGGTTTTCACATGCAGGTGAGAGGAGAGGATGTTGGCAGCTGCTGAGCTCCACGCTTCTATTTTCTAGACTAAGAGTAAAAGCGAGTCCAGGTGGGAGTGCAGGCTCCCTCTGGCCAATGTGGGGTTCCTGCTGCTATAACACCTGCTTGTTCCAGTGGCCACTTCAAGATATGACCATGTCCGGGGCGAAAGAGGTACTCCCTTCCTGTCTCTTTTCATCAGCTAAGGAATCTTTCCAGAACACTGAGCTGACTTCCACGCATCGCACAGCTGAGCATCACGTCACACACCAAGGCAGGTGCAACATCTGGCTCTGGGCCGCTGGCCACCCACACGGACCCCATCTGTTTGTGTCCCGCACCTCAGTGACGGGTCCCTAGAGCCCTGTGGCCCCAGGAACAGGCCCCATGGCCCGTCAGCCTGCCTGACCTGGCTCCCTCCTCACATCCGGAGAACGTGGCTCAGCCTGCCCTGGGATCATGCTCTGGTCCAGACCGCAGACCGCACTGCAGCTTCGGGGCCACTGGGTGTCCACAATGGTAGCCCATCACCCACAAGAGGCTGACTAGGAGGGGACCAGAGAGACACCCGAGCAAAACTGAAATTGCAGGTGGACGGCAAGCGTTTCAAGCCCACCGCATCCTGGCAAAGCGGATTTTTGCGTTGCAGGCAGCAGTCTGGGAGCGGGCGAGCGCATTCCAGCCTCGGTGCGCTGTCAATGCCGAGCTGATCCGTGGACTGGGGGCGGTTTCGCCCAGGCTTTGATGGAGCACTGGAAGCAGGCGGTAAGAGGCAACGGCGGACCTAAAAACAAATCAGAGCCACACACAAACAAGCGGAAAATGAGGATCCCGGGGGCAATGAAGCCAGAAAGATGGACATTGATTTCCTGCTGGGCACAGGCTTCAGGGATCCACAGCCAATAAAGAGATCTCGCTCCACTCTCTGACAATAACGCTTCCCTCTTCCTCGCCATCCATGACACAATATTGAACCAAGCTACCGTGATTTACAGGGGGAAGGAAAGCTTACAACGATTATCAAACTGAGCTCATTCTATTTCTGGGTTTCCCATTAAAACCTCGCTCCTGTAGAACCCGCCTCCGCTCTCCACGGCGCGCTTGGCTGTGGATAAAGGTGGCGTTTCTGCCGCCTCTGTGGGCTTCGGTCTCAGGGTAGCTGCAGAGAGAGGTTTGAGAAAATGCAAGTGTTCAAACTACCAGGTCAGTGCTTTTCAGAATATTCAGCCCAGTGAAAATTAGCCTATCTGCCCAGTTCTCGAAAAACTGCTACGAATTAAAGAGAAAACCAGCAAGACTTTCCCAATTTTGGGGGGTCTCTCCTAAATTATGAAGATTATCAGATTCAAAATGAGATGCCTCCTCTGCCAAGCAGCTGATGCCCCAAGCCCCAGAGTTAGGGCTCCTGGTCGCTGGAGCTCCTGAAGGGCTTCCATTCCACCCTGAACACCATGGAAACCACTGCACCCGCCCTGCCCTACAGATGTGTGCCCAGGGACCCTGAGCGCCAATTCCTTGGTGAGGAAGGCAGGGAGGTCTGGAGGACCTGTGAGGCTAAGGCTGGGTGGAACGCCCACAGGCACATCAGAGACACACACGCCCACTCCCGTACAGCCCGGCCTGAGAAGCTGCAGGGCAGGCATTGAGCCTGCTGCTCCAGGGGCCTGACATTCACCCAGGATTTCAGATGACCCACAAAGCAGTCTTCACCAGTTTCATCTCTAGTGTTCTCCTGTGACAGAAGGTCCTGCAGGAAAGATCCAAGCCAGCTCCTTCATTTTGTGACAAGGCCGCCCTGTCTGGAGAGGGGACAGTGTGATCTGAATGGAGCTCAGCGGCTGAGACCAGGACTCCCCGGCCATCGGAGGCTGGGCCGGCACCACAGCTGTGCGAGAAACAAGGCTCTCCCAAAGCTGAGGTTTTCCTCACAGGAGGAGTGCAGAGATCCATCCCCGTCCTCAGGACCAAGAGGCACCAGGAGTAATTCCCAAAGGCAATGTTCCCCCGTGCAGGGGAAGCCCATTTCACAGATGATGAAAGGTGAACAAACCCTCAGGACAGGACTTGCAGATGTGGAGCTAGCCTTGTCGGAGGTGGGGTTGGAAGCGCATGCAAACTGTGTGACAGTGGCCAGTGGCCAGGGTGCCAGGGATGCCCGGCCTCTCCCAAGGAAGCAGCCGGCCCCCACGAGCCCATGTGGACCTTCTCCCCTAGGAAAGGTGGGAAGTGGTCAGGACACCAGCTGCCAGCTGAGGGCCCAGCCCAGAAGCAGGAGTGCCTTCTCCAAGGATCCCCACGGCCCAAAACCCGAAGTATGTGTGGCTCTGGGAGCATATGGGCTTTTGCGCCCAGAAAGTGAGGTGTCATTTGCTTCACCCCACCAACATCTGTGGTGACGTTATCACCATTATCTCATTGCATCCCACGTTAAAGAATGCAGGACAAACCTGCGGGAAAACTCTAGCAGTTCACTACCCTTGGACACCTTTACAAGATTATTCTTCTTTCCCAAGGTCCTCACTACTGCCCTCCTATATAACTTAGCATGCAGCGAGCCACGCTGTGTGAGCCATCCCTGAGGCCCGCACGAGGCCCAGGCCCTTAGCCACACACGGCTGCAGGAACCCGCCTCTCCATGGCCCCGAGTCGGGCAGAGTGCCCGTGGCCGTTCACGCACTCCCTGTGTCCGTGGCTCTACCAGCTGCCCTCGCAACCAGAAGTCCAGGAATCCTCTCTGAGGTCTCCTTTCAAGCCCACCCCCAACCAGTCACCAAGCCAGTCCCTCCTCCACACTCCGTGGCCATCTCCACCGTGGCAGCCTGAGGTCAGCCCTGCTACTCACAAGGCACAGACTCAGCTGCAGTGCAGAGACCAAACACAGTGCAGCCCCTGTGCATCCCAAGCCACTCCTCACTCACTAGGAGCGTAGAGGGTGATGCCCTGCACAGGGCATGTCCACCTAGCTCTGTACAGGGCTTCTGCTCCCAGGTCAGTGGAGGCTGCTCTGCTTTGCACCCCTTCCCAGCCAGCCAGCAGGTGGAAGTGGGGGGTCAGCAGGTTCCTATCCAGGAGTCGTGGGGAAGCTGCGCCCACAGCAGCCTCCCATATTTCAATGGCAAATCTGTTTCACAGCCATTCTTAGCTGCAAGAGAGGCTGGAAGATGCACCTGCTCTCTGAGCAGCCCCTTCTTGGCCAAGATTCCCAAATTGGAAGGAACGTCAGCTACTAGAGGGGAAAGGGGAGGGTGGATGCCCCTGAGGGATGAGTGATCTGCCCTCCTGGGCTGCTCAGGGACATCTGAGATCACCCCAGCCCCCAGTTTCCTCCCTCCCCAGTCGGTCATTCCAGCACACTCTGCTGAATCTCGTCAGGAAGCAAAGTGGGTCCTCTCACGATGCTGCTGGCAGGCGACACGGTTCACCCACCCATGCAGTTTAGGCCAACCTCTTACCAGCACGGGCTGGCATCACCAAAGAACTGGGTTTGAAGAATATATAACTGAGTCTCAAATCTACATAGTAAAAGTAATGTTTTAGCAATTGCATGTCGTGTAAGTGGTTACCATTATAAAAAATTGCCAATGCCTACTTCACATCTGCAGCAATAACTCAAACTTCAGATGGGTCAGAGACCTCAGTGTGAAAACTGAAATTACAAAAACAGAAAATACTAATGGGAAACATGCACATAAAACATACATAGGAGAAAAAAAGGGGGAAAATGATAGATCTGAGCCATCAACATAAAATACATCTATCTGTTAAACAAAAGGCACAGTAGGTAACATGAACTAGCCTTACTATTAATAGTGCTATGTAATGGAACCAGTGAATGTTCCTGCCAGCCCTAAACCATAAAAAATCAGGGTTAGGGTTTTCAGGTCACACTGGGACTTCTGTGGTCCTCTGTACACTGAACTGCTAGGTGGAATCCCTGAGCTGGGCCACTGTTTTTCCACAAACTCTCCAGAGCTGCCCAAACCATCCTCTCCCCCAGCCTTTGTAATCCTCATTATCAGCCATCCAGGGCAACAGCCAGGCTCCCAGGGTTTGCCTAGGACCAAGCAACCGGCAGGCTTGAGGTTAGGACACCCCAGCTCCCAGCAGAGACAGCCACACGTAGGGAAACCATCCTGCAGACTGTGTGCATTGGTTAGGACCACAGTGGTGATGATAAGCTGCAAGCTTCCGTTTTTCGTGTTCAGTCTGTAACTGCAGTGTGTGTTTTACACGCGTCACATTTTCTCTTTAAGGCTGTGTTTCTGTCTAGTAGCCTTTTCTGTATTGAAAATTATATCACAGCATGTAATCACATAATAATATAAAGTTATAGCATATAATTATACAAATTACTATTACATTACAGCATCATCACCTAATATGCAGTTATAATATTATGGCTGTGACTTGTGCGGGAATCACTGCATCAGTCAGCAGGACAAGTTGTGTGGTTGTAACAAACAATCCCTGCCTCTCAGTGGCTGGAAACTGTAGCTGCTCCTGCTCTCACATGTGTCAGCCCAGGTCCCAGGGGCACCAGTTCACACCAGCCCATTCAGGGAGCGTGTATGCCAGTCTACAGTGTCTGAAATGCTCCTATATGCCACGGCAGGTGGAAGGGGAGGGGACATTCTCACTGGTCTTCAAGGTGTCATTATGGCAGAGACACACACCACCTCTGTTCACATCCCATTGGCCACAGGAGCTTCAAGGTGCAGGGAAGTGCAATCCCACTCGGGGCTCAGACCAGAAGGCCCCCAAGGCTGTGAGCAGCATGAAGGTCACCCACTCGGCCTGCCACCACCTCACCACAGGTCCTGGCCATGCCACGAGGGGAACCAGCTGGGAACAAGAAACAGAGAAAAAAACACGACCAGGAAGGGCCCAGCCGTGCCCACCATGAGAACCCTGCCTGAGCACTGCATCTGCGTCCACAGTTTTCCCACTGCAATTCGTGCCTGGCATAATCTCCTGTGTCTTTGTTTCTCGTGAGACAGACAGGCTTTCTGGGTGGCCTGTGATTGCTGCCTCTCAATGTCACCTCTTGGTGATCCCCTCCCTGCAACTTGCTCATGATGAACAGAATAGGACAAAGCTAACCAGCTACATGAAGCACTGTTTGTGGTTCTGTCACACAAGACTGCAGAGCCCGTCTGGAGTCTGTTTCCCGCAAGCTGCAAGGGACCCAGCAGCCACACTCAGCCTCACAAGGCCCAGCACTGGGGGCGACCTCTGGGAGCTGAGCACACCCCCGGCCAACAGCCAGCAAGAATCTGAAGCTGTCAGTCCTGCAACTGTGAGGGGATGAACACTGCTGACGGCCACAGGAGCCAGGAAAGGAGCCGTATTAGTCCCTGTTCATGTGCTGATAAGACACGGCTGAGACTGGGCAATTCACAGAAGAAAGAGGTTTATTGGACTTACGGTTCCACATGGCTGGGGAGGCCTCACAAATGTGGTGGAAGGTGGAAGGCACATCTCACATGGTGGTGGCAAGAGAGAGAATGAGAGTTGAACAAAACCACGGGAGCTCCTGAAACTTACTCAGCACCACGAGAACAGCACGGGGGAAACTGCCCCCATGATTCAATTATCTCCCACTGGCTCCCTCCCACAACATGTGGGAGTTACTGAATACAATTCAAGATGAGATTTGGGTGGGGACACAGGGCCAAACCATATCGGTCTGCCCCTCACCTCTCTCAAATCTCATGTCCTCACATTGCAAAACCACTCATGCCTCCCCAGTAGTCCTCCAAAGTCTTAACTCATTTCAGACTTCATTAACTCAGAAGTTCAAGTTCAAAGTCTCATCTGAGACGAGGCAAGTCCCTTCTGCCTATGAGCCTGTAGAATCAAAAGCAAGTTAGTTACTTCCTAGATACAATGGGGGTACAGGCCTTGGGTAAATACAGCCATTCCAAATGGGAGAAATGGGCCAAAACTAGGGGGCTATGGGCCCCATGTGAGACCAAAAGTCAGCAGGGCAGTCAAATCTTAAGGTTCCAAAATGATCTCCTTTACCCTACGTCTCACATCCAGGTCACGCTGATGCAGGAGGCGGGTTCCCATGGTCTTGGGCAGCTCTGCGCCTGTGGCTTTGCACAGTACAGAGGGCAGACATTTGCATAAGTAACAAAGCAGCCTCCCTCCCCACTGCTTTCATGGGCTGGTGTTGAGTGTTTGTGGCTTTTCCAGGCACATGGTGCAAGCTGTCAGATCTACCATTCTGGGACCTGGAGGACAGTAGCTTTCTTCTCACAGGTCCACTAAGCGGTGCCACAGTAGGGACTCTGTGTGGGGGCTCTGGCCTCACATTTCCCGTCTTCACTGCCCGAGCAGAGGTTCTCCATGAGGAGCCAGGCCCTGCAGCAAACTTCTTCCTGGGCATCCAGGCATTTCCATACATCTTCTAAAATCGAGAAGTTCCCAAACACCAGTTCTTGATGTCTGTGGACCTGCAGGCTCAACAGCACATGGAAGCTCCCAAGGCTTGGAGCTTGCACCCTCAGAAGCCAGGTGCTCAACACCACGTGAAGCCCCCAAGGCTTGGAGCTTGCACCCTCAGAAGCCAGGTGCTCAACACCACGTGAAGCTCCCAAGGCTTGGAGCTTGCACCCTCAGAAGCCAGGTGCTCAATACCACGTGAAGCTCCCAAGGCTTGGAGCTTGCGCCCTCAGAAGCCAGGTGCTCAACACCATGTGAAGCTCCCAAGGCTTGGAGCTTGCACCCTCTGAAGCCACAGTCCAAGCTCTACATTGTCCGCTTTCAGCCATGGCTGGAGCAACTGGAACACAGGGCACCAAGTTCCTAGGCTGCACACAGCACGAGGACCCTGGTTCCAGCCCACAGAACCGTTTTCTCCTAGGCCTCCAGGCCTGTGATGGGAGGGGCTTCCACGAAGACCTCTGACATGCCCTGGAGACATTTTCTCCATTGTCTTGGGGATTGACACTTGGTTCCTAGATACTTATACAAATTTCTGCAGCCTGCTTGAATTTCTCCTTAGAAAATGGGTTTTTCTTTTCTATTGATAGTCAGGCTGCAAATTTTCCAAATTGCTATGCTCTATTCCCTCATAAAACTGAATGCGTTTAATAGCACCCAAGTCACCTCTTGAATGCTTTGCTGCTTAGAAATTTCTCCTGCCAGATACCCTAAATCATCTCTCTCAGGTTCAAAGTTCCACAGGTCTCTAGGGCAGGGGCAAAATCTGTCGGTCTCTTTGCTAAAACATAACAAGAATCACCTTCACTCCAGTCCCAACAAGTTCCTCATCTCCGTCTGAGACCACCTCAGGCTGGAGCTTGTTGTCCATATCGCTATCAGGCTTTCAGCCAACACCATTCAATACATCTCTACGAAGTTCCAAACTTTCCCCCATTTCCCTCTCTTCTTCTGAGCCCTCCAAACTGTTGCAACCTCTGCCTGTCACCCAGTTCCAAAGTCACTATCACATTTTCGGATATCTTTTCAGCAGCACCCCACTCTGCTGGTACCAATTTACTGCATTCGTCCATTTTCAGGCTGCTGATAAAGACACACTCAAGACTAATTTACAAAAGAAAGGTTTACTGGACTTACAGTTCCACATGGCTGAGGAGGCCTCATAATGGTGAAAGGCACATGTCACAGGGAGCAAGAGAGAGAGAATGAGAGCCGAGCAAAACCATCAGGTCTCCTGAGGCTTATTCACTACCATGAGAACAATATGGGGGAAACCACCCCATGAGTCAGTTATCTCCCACCACTGGGTCCCTCCCACAACATATGGGAATTATCGGAGTACAATTCAAGATGAGATTCGGGTGGAGACATACAGCCAAACCATATCAGGAGCCCTTCCCCAGTCAAATTTCCAGCTGAGAGCCCAGTGCTGGCTAATGCAGTGATTAGAGCCTTAGAGGCCAGAGGGGAGGATTGAGCAAAGCCATGGCTGCATCCCTGACCCACAGCAATCAGATGTGAAATGTGTGCTTCTCTAAGCCGAGCGTCCTGTAACACTGTCATGCGGCGACAGACCCCCAGTGCACCCCCCAGAGGCGTCTGCTGTAACAGTGGTCAGAGCAACAGAGCGGCTTTGTGAGCCTGCAGTAGGCAGAAGCCAGAAAAGGCTGAGGACCAGGACAGAGAAAGGCAGAGCAACCTCGAGCAGAATGTGGGCAAAAACGCAGACGCGGGGATGCTGCAGAGGGGACGTGCAGGAACGGGGAGTGTGGTGCTGGGACCCTCACAGGGTGGCGAAAGCTCCCCTGCGAGGCATGGGAAGCAGCATCACAGGTGACTCCGAGGTGTTAAAGGCGTCACCTGGTTCCTCCTGCCACTTCTGGTGAGATGCCAGAGGAGAGAGCAAGACAGAGCAAGGACTGGCGGCAGGGCACCTTCAGTGCCCCCAGATGGCATCAGAGATGACTTTAAAGCATTGTGAGAAAACGTGATGTGGTGGAAAAGGCGCGGTGCAGCTAACAAGACCCCAGAAACATCCAAGGTTGGAGAATTTGGTCACACGAGGGGTCTGTTGTTTCTCCGCCACCTCAGCAGGAGACTAAGACAGAAGGGAGGCTCATCTCAGAACGGGTACAGCTTTCATCTAGCAGAGTGAACCCCAGCGAAACCCACAGAAGGCGCACAAACTTCTCCAGATCGTAATTTCAGCAAAAATCCCACCGGCGTGGCCGGGACGGACAGAGTTTAGAGAACAGACTAGATGCACAGCAGGGCCCAGGACATCACGGGGGCACAGGTGTAGGTGACGATGCTGTGTGTGGTGAGGCTGGGTGGCTGCGCGGCCACAGACAACTGGTGCCAGGCATCGGTCGCTCATCCAGCGCTGAGTTGCTCAGGCCTCATCATGCTGATGCTGTTGTGTGTCTCTCTTGAGAGTCCATGAGCTGCTGCTTCCCGTCCCTTCATCGATGTATCCAAGAGGCACCGAGAGTGCCCGGGACCTGCACGCACTCCACAGACACCTGCTGAATGAAGTCTCAGGCTCCCCATCCACGACTCCTGAGAGTCTCTGCCCTGGGGAGGCACGGCCGCTTCTTCCTTGCTTGTTCTCATTTCCTGGCCGTGCCACATACGCTTCCTCCTGTATTCAATGGTCCCTGGGCATCCACTGATGGGGCAGGGCACAGCCCCAGGAAAGTTCAACACACAGCCCTCAGGGAGCGTTCATTCTAGCACAGGAGGGGAGGCAAGAACAGCCAAGAAATCATCAACCGTGCAGCGTGTCGGACAGCGATAAAACAGAAAGGAAGAAGGGGGAAAGCACGCAGAATCTCACCACGCACAGGGCCATGCAGGTCTCGCCACCAACCTGGGAGCCCTCGGGAAGTTAGGGATGAGGGGAGTTCAAGCCAAAAAAATGAACTCAGCCCCAGAGGCGGCATCACAGGGGACCCCTCTGTTCTGAGTTGAATTGTGTCCCCCCAAAATGACGTGTTGTGTCCTAACCCCCATTTCGTCAGAATGAGACCTTATTTAGAAACAACGTGACCGCAGGGTAATCGGTTAGGATGGGTTTCTACTGCCAAAGGATGGGCCTCAGTCTGAGACGACCGGGTCCTTATGTGAAGGGACACAGAGCCGCACAGGGAGAACTCCCGGCGACGATGCAGGCAGGGCTCGGGCGATGCGCCCACACAGCCTGCCAGCAGCCACCATGACAGGAGAGAGGCTAGGACCGACACTCTGTGCCAGCCTTAGACTCGGAGGGACCAGCCCTGCCCACACCTGGACCTCAGGCCTTCGGCCACTAGGCCTGGGAGACCATGAAGCTCTATTGCTGAAGCCCCCAGCCGCGGGCCTTGTTGTGACGGCCCCAGGACCCTCCTGGACCTCCTGGCAGGAGAGGGAAGAGGCGCGCCCACTCCACGAAGCCCTGAGCCTCCGGGTCTGGTCTCTGCTGCTCCGACCAAGTGGCTAAACGGCATTCTTCTCCGGAGCTGCCGTGTCACGGACAATAAGGGCTTCTCTTTCTGTCATTTTCAAACCGTCAATGAAAAGGTTGCTAAGCGTATAAGTAATTTTAACCGATTCGTTGGTCTGAGTACTTTTAAAGTCAGACAGTAAGTATTTCTGCCACACTTTGAAGTCAGGCTCTGCCTCCCCATCCTCCCTCAGGGTTATTTTATAGCCATTAACAATGTGTTCCTTTTATCTGGGGCCTTCAATTAATTGAATTTCTGAAAATTTTTTATATAAAAATCAGCTAACTCCTGGAGGACATTCGTGCATGATTTACTGCCACGGTAATTAAAAGCCGGGTGCATTACACTGGTCACTGCAGGCGCGCTGCTGCCACCAGCACTGAGGTTTAACTCAGGATTGGAACGCTTCCCAGACGTCTGTGAGACCAGGGAGTGCACTTTAACTGTCAGGATCGTCTTTGGGTGGCTGGCTCATGTTCCTGGATGAGCCCTTCAAGGGAGCCCCCATGCTCACAGGACAGCCACGTGCAGACACAGGCCAGCTCCTCGCCGCAAACAGCAAAATGTGGCGCATCCCACGTGCACTCGTGTCCCCACTTCCTGCCTGTTTCTGGGCATCATGGCAGGGGAGGTGGTTTCACAGGCCTCCCCAAAGCCCTGCTGGGGAATATGGGGGAAAGGTCGCAATGCCCTGCCGTGGCGGGACAGAGCTGGCAGCAGAGGACTCGGCCTGAGGGCAGCACCCAGGCCCGAGTTCCTGGGGCTGACGGAGGTCACTCAGGAGGGTTCTGCCTCCTCTTCTCCCCTATTTACGTACTGACCCGTGAAGACACTACGTGGTGTCTTGCCACCTTCTATTTATTTAAGTGCCTTTTGCAGCCAGGCACTGGAGCGTAGTCCCTGCGATGCTACTCCTCATTTCTGCTGTGGGGAAGCCCCGCGAGGTCCCGTGTTTCTGCACCTCCCCTGTATGTGTATTCAGGGGTTTTGAGGTTCCTCCCACATACAGCAATATGCAAACAGTCACTGCATTTAAGATACACCTTTACATCTTCTTAAAGCTGCATCCAATAGTTTAAATAACACTCAAGTCCCTTGGCCGTCACGCGTGCTGCCTTTTCCACAATTTAACGGAACGTAATCTCATGTGGATGTCTCTTCCAGCCGCGGCTCTCATGATTCGAGGTTGTGCCAGGTGAACATTGTGAATATACAGACATTGCTGGGACCAAGGGCCTTTCACTTGTAATTGTGAATATACAGACATTGCTGGGACCAAGGGCCTTTCACTTGTAATAACGAAACCTCTTAAAATTTGCATGATACATTTCAGTATCATGGACGTAGTTTCTTCCTCCTGAAAAGAGGAGAAATAAACAACTTCCCAACTTTTGCTCCCTCAGCTTCATTTCAGCCTCACAAGGACAGGACAGCAGGAGGAGAGTGAGAGGCTTCCACGCCCCTGCTAGCCACTGGTGCTCACTGCAGCAGCCACGCACACCACTGAACCTTGGCCACACAGTGCAGTCTCCACGCAAATGCCACTCTGCTTGGGAAAGAAATTCGCTGTGCCTGGCCTAGAGCTGTACAAGCGAGGCTGTCCCTGCAGTCCTGGCTGGAGCCCAAGGCTGGGGACCCCCCGAAGCAGCCAGGAGCTCAGGGAACTTCTGGAAATGAAAGACACTGTTGTCCATGCCACACCCCTAGGGAGCTGCACCCTACAAACATTGCCCTCTACTATGTCAGGACCAGCCTTCCAAGGACAAGTGTCTCTAGGAACCAGTGCCCAGGAATGCTTTGGGGGCCATTCTTACTTCAGGCTGCTTTCCCAGGCCTCCTCCCTGGCCTGGAGAAGGGCCTCCTTCCCTTCCTGGCTCCCTGGAAAGGGTGGGGAGAGCGAGGTTGTGGGCCCCGGGTGACAGTAGGCACTGGGGTCCACATTAGGACTGGGCCTCAGGACAATCCAGCATGGTGCGTCCCACTGCAGATGCCTGTGCAAGTTACAGCAGCATCCAGGTGAGGAGGCGGAGGAGCAGCATGGCCAAGCCCCAGGGGCGCAGAGAATCCTATTTCAGATTGCACTCTGGGGGCCCTGCCAGCAGGAAGAACAAAGGAGGGATTGAAAGAGGATCCATGGGGGGAGCGGGATACGGAGCAGACGCCAGGCACAGCCGGCCCTGGAGGAGACACCCCTGCAGGGTGGCCCAGGCTGCACACACACATTCTGGATTGGCTGCTTGCATGGAGGCCCCAGACGGATGTTCCCTGCCAGGCCTCCAAGCCAAGACCTGGGGATTTCCATCCTTTCCTCAGAGGGCTGGCCCAGGAGGGCCTGGAAATGCAGCAGGGGGGTTGGGGGCAGCTCTCCTGCCCACAAGGTCAAGGGCTGAGGGGCAGAGGGTGGCTGCTGAGGATGGAGCATCATGGTGGGAAGAGACACGGCTGGCCCTGACCTGCAGGGAAGGGGATAAAGTCACACATGCAGCCTCACTGGGAGTGGGGATGGGGTTGTTTCAGAGGACACCAGACTTCCTCGGAGCTATGAAGATCCTAGAAGTGGAGCCTTTTTGGCTGGCGGTGCCCCTGGGCTCCGCATCTGTGGGCCTCAGGGCCTCTCAGGCACTGCTGCTGCTGCTGTTGATGAGGCCGCAGCTCCTGTGGAAGGAGTTCATGGGGTGAAGTGTGGCTGGGAAGGCACAGTCCTGGCTCACACTGTGCCTACGCAGGAAGCTGAGTCTGTAACAGGAGGGGCCTCTTCTCCCTTACTGGGTGCAGCCAGCTGGGCCTCAACTCCCTCTGGCTGGCATCAAAGACCCTCCCCACCTCCCAAGGAGGACACTTCCATCTGACATGGAGGACACTTCTGCTCCCGCCCATCTGCCCTCCCCCCAGTATCAAGCAAGCTGGAGGGAAGAGACCAAGAACCAGAGCCCCCTTCCCTGTGCCCCAGAGTCTGCGCATGGCGGCACTGGTGACTCACACGCATGGTCCGGGCCACGCCTCATGGTCCACTCCACCTCCCTGCCACCAGAGCAGGCCAGAGACCAAAGCCCGTCCTTTCCAGGAGAACCCCTGGGGTTCCAGATGCAGCACCTGGGCTGGACACTCTGGGCCCTCTTCTTTCCCTGTGGAAGCCACGAGGGTGGAGGAAAAGAAGGATGAGCAAGGTCTGCAGACAAAGATGGTCCCTGTGCTGTGGGGGGGCAAGCAGACACCTGCTCCCTCTCCCACGGCTGCAGAGAGCTAAAGGAAACATGGGAACCATGCAAGTAACTTTTTCAGAGCTTGTCCAAGTCAACGAACCTCAAAGTCACTGCGTGACCACAGATGACAAGAAACAAGTTCATGGTTCTTGAAGTAAAACGATGGGGGAGGAAGAATAAAAAATAAATATATGTTCGGACTCCCCCAAATGCCCCATGGCACTGCCCAGAAGGACATTCTCTAGGTAGGAGTGAGGCTGTCTTGCAGGATGGGAACCAGGAAGTGCCTGCGGCCCCGGCCCGGCCAACAGCTGGCAAGTGGCCTCTCGGGCCTTAGCTCCTCCATACCCCAGGAGCCCTGGGCCCTGCCATCCTCAAGTCCTTTCCGGCTCTGATCTGGGCAGATGGTCACCTGCTGTTCCAGCCTCCCTTCTGGGCCTGACTTGACCTCTGCAAGCAGCAGCTCTGTGGATGGCAAACAGACCTGTGCCTGGAGGTGGGAGAGCAGGGTGGGGGCTCCCAGCTGCCTGAGGGAGGGGCAGGACAAGCTGTAGGCAGACCCACCTCCCCTGAATGGGTCCGGGCCTCAGGCTGCTGAAGCGAAAGGCCCTCCAGCCCCAGCCTAACCCCAGACCAGAGGTCCAGACCCCACGCCCTCCCACAACCCTAGCGGTTGCGACCAAGCTCCCCACCAGGAAATACTCGCAGCCCAGGCAGGTCACAGACTCACTGGTCCCCAGGGGCTGTCACTGTGGTCCACTCGCCCCCACTTCCCCGGGCCCTGGTGCCCACACCTAGGCTTTGGCCCTGCCACCGCCTGCTGCCCTGAGAGTGGGCCGGGTAGGGACTAGTATGGGCACCAGGAGAAAACCCAGAACTGGGCCGCTTAGCACGGAAGGAGTTGGGGGAGGGGCAGGGGAGCAAAGGCCAGGCCTGAGAGCCCCGCAGCCAATTCCTAGGGTGGCTCGGGCTGGAGAAACAGCCTCGCCCTCCACAGGCCCTGGGGGTGCTGGGGGAGAGGGTAAGTACCGACACTTAGGAGGGACTCGGGAAACCCTGCCGACCTCGAGCTTGGCTATTTCCGGGCGCGGCTCCTCGCGCCGGGCCCAGGAGTCCCTGGGTGGGGCAGCCCAAACGTGGAGAGTGGCCCCGTGGCCGAGAGCCCGCGGCCGCAGCGAGCTTAGCTTTTGGCCAAATCCGGCCCGCGCGCCTTCCGGCTGTTGGGTCAGGGCTGAGAGTCCTCCCGGAGCCCTGCGTCACCGCCCAGACAGCGCCCAGCGTCCCTACCGGCAACCAGGCGCCCTCACCCCAGCGCCTGCACCCCGTGCGCCGCGCGCGGGCCGGGCGGAGGGAAAGTTGGCAGGAGCGCGGCGCCCGCGGGAGAAAGCGTTAATGGGAGGCCGGGTGGGAGCAGCGCGCTCGCTCGCCCACGTCACGCCGGTGCGGGCTCGGCTGACGACCGCGGCGCCTGGGGACGCCGGCGCGCTCCGCTCGCCAGGTGCTCCGCCTGGAAATGTCTCCATTAGTTGTCGCCTGCTCCCCGCTGGAGCGCGCGCGCCGAGCTGCCGCGCGGAACCCTCGCGGGCGGCCGGGAGTGGCCCAGCGCCGCCGCAGGTAGGTGAGGGCCCCGCGCCCGCCCCCGCCCCGGGGTTCCAAGACCCCTCCCCCATTCCGAGGAGGCGGAGGCTCCGTGCGGCCGCCGAGGGGCGCGGGCGGCGGCGGCAGCGGCGACTCCCCGGTGCGTCCCGGGCTGCGCGCTGCTCCCCGCGGCCCCGGAGCCACACGGCGCGGGCGGGAGCTTCCCCAGCTCAGGTAGGGAGTCGGCTCCGCCGCACAAACTTTGCGAGGATCGCTCTTGCGCTGGAGGGGACAAAGTTTGCCACTCGCCGGGGGCTCTCCAGAGGCCGCTGCGTTTCTGCAAGTTCGGGAAGCAGGGTGCGTGGGGCGCGGGGTGGGGGGCCGGGAGTGGCAAGGCCTGAGGCCTAGACGCCCTGACTGCGCTCGGTCCTGCCTCGGGCAGTGCCCAGGGAACCAGCGGCGGGAGAGCGGAGGGAGAGGGCCGCGGGCCCCAGAAGAGGGGGGTTGGGAACCCAGAGAGTCAAAACTTGTCCCTGTGGCTGCTACTCCTACCACCGGCTGCGAGGGGGTCTCGGGGGTGGGTTATGAAGAAGTGACCTGCCAACCTCGAGGTTCGACAATGCGGCGTCAGCGACCGTGGGGCCTCTGAGCCCTGCACCCTAACCGGGCGTCCCGAGCAATGAGCGGGCACAGGCACCCCCAAGGGCTCTGGCCCCAGGCCTCCGAAAGAAAGGCCCCTGCCTGGTGCCCTAGGCTCTCGGCTTCGCCTTTGGCTGGGGTCAACTTACCTGGGCTGGAAGGAGCTCTGACCAGCTCTTGGTGCCGGGAATGGGTGGTCCCCGGGGCAACTCCTGCAGCACCCGGGCTAAGCTGGCGGAGGAAGGGTCAGGCCCGGGCTGTCTCCCCAGAGGCCTCCAATGGTTCCGACGGCCAGCAGCAATCCCTTCAAAATAGGTGGCCGGCCTGCGCTTCGCGTTTGGGGCTGACCATCTCCTGCCTCCCCTGCGGCCTGCTCTGGTCCTGGTCCCCCGCCGATTCAGAGCTCTCCAGGCCTGCGGGAGCACCTCACCTCACCGAGCTGACCTGGTGCTGTGTACGCCCGGAGCCGGGTGACTTCTGGCCCTCCTGCTCACGGGGGTATTCGGTACCCGGGATCCCAAGAGGGAGGAAGGTTCAGCACTCCGCGTCTATGCAAACGCGTTCAGCTCCTACCTGAGATGCTGACAGTCCTATCGCTGGTGAAAGGGACATTGGGAGCCTCAGCTCCAGGCTTGGCCTTTCGGTAAAGGCACTTGGACAGCATTCCAATATTATCTATGGGATATGGGTGGCCCAGCGAGAATCCCCATTTGGACAGGCGGGCCTGGCCAGGATACAGGGTTTCGATGAGACGTCCCTCCGGGTGGCCGCCTGCAGGAGATAGGCTAGGTTGACCCTGTGTCCTGGAATGAGTAGTGGGGCCTGGGTGAGGCCGGGCAGGTCAGGAGGCCTCCGGGGCAGCTTCGAGCTTCCCGAGGCAAGGTGACTGTGACTGGGCCTGGACCCCATGCGCTGGGGCCTGGGGCGGGCAGGAAGTGGAGTATGGTGTGCAGCGGCCTGGGAAAGCCGATTCCGAGGCCAGGCTTCTGGCTCAGGGAGAAAGGGTCGCCCGCTGGTAGGGACTGGAGCGTCGATTTATGCACACAGCCTGGAAAGGCAAAGGAGAACAGGAGAAGGTGGCTTGGTGGTCAAAGGAAGCCCCCGAAATCCTCCCCTAAGGGCCCCCAGGGACCGGCGCACCGGGAAGTGGAGACTGCATCTCCCGGACTCCGAGGGTGAGCTCCTCTGCCCAGAAGATGAATGGCTGCCTATTCCAGGGCTTCGGCTCCACTTGAGCCCCGCCCGGGTCTGGAAGGAAAGAAACGCACCCCCCTCAGGTCTGGGTGGGCTGAGCCGCTCCACCAGAGCCCCGAGGTGCATGGCGGAGGTGGCTGGGCCCTGGGCCCTGCTCTCCTCCTCCGCCGGCTGAGCGCTCAGTCGCCGAGGCCAGGTTTCCCGGAATAGATGAGGAAAGGCCAAGCCGCTGCTGAAGGCCTCCCCTCCGCCTCTACTCCGCGTCCGAGCCCAGGATCCCGCTGGGCTTGCACCCCTCCCCTGGCCGGGCCTCATTACCTGGAGAGAGCGAGTTGTTTGTAAACAATAAATAATGGGAAGTAGGAGGATGTTCAGGAAGAGCCAGAAAACTGGAAGGAGTGGGGAGGAGGGAGGGTGGGGGTGGGGAGGAGGGGGTGGGGGAGGGGAGGAGCAGGAGGAGAGAGGTTGGGAGATTCATTTCTAGCGAGAAGCCCCGGTGGCTAGTTTCTTATTATTTACAGGAAGGTGATATTAGCGATTCAGGTGAGAAAGAAATAAACACGGCCTGCCGCGAAATCAATACAGAATTCAGAAACAATTATTAATGTCATTTGACGCGTGTTCTTTATATATTTCTCGCGGCTACGGACGCTAAACTGTCTGAATAATTTGCATGGAGCGGCTATTCATTATTTCCGATGGTTTTCCTCTGCAAGCAGCTCGGACGTGGCCGGCTGCGGTCCAACGCGATCGGAGAACTCGTATTTTCATCTGTAAATTAAAGCAATTACGCAGCAGATATTATATGATGTGTACTGTGGTCTCCAGATAGTCATCAATCACCTTCAACCGAGCTGTCAAAGGAGCCGGCAGATTTCGTTTCTGGGAGGCAGGCTTGCAGCTGGGGAGAGGGCGAGGACGTCATCATTAATTAGAGGGTGACCCTGGGGCGATTCGCAGGTCTGAACCCGGGAATCTTTCTGAGCAAGTCTGCACAACGCTGCCCGGCGCTTCCTTCCCAACCTACCACAGGAGGCCGGCCCAGGGGACGAGAGCCACCGGGCCGAGCCCCGGTCCCCGGAGGGCGGTGGCGCAGAAGGCGGGGAGCGCGTTCGGGATGGCCCGGGCGCCCTCCGGCCGCCTGCTCTCTGGCCTCCGCCGTGAACTTGGGCAAGGTCCCAGGGAGGGTACTGGCTGGGGAAGTCCTGGGGTGGGCGCTCGGCCTCCTCCCCCGATTGCTGCGTGCGCCCCGGGCAGAAAGCTGGGCAAACCCGATAGGGGAGGGCACCCAACGCCCCCTCCCCCGCAGCCAGCGCTGCGGGGCGCCGGGAAGGACGAGCGTAGCGGGAGGGGCCGGGGCCTGTGTTGAGGAACCTGCTCTTCCGAGCGCACCGGGCGGTCCGGCAGTCCCCGGCTTAGCCGCGAGGGGCAGGGGAGGCGGGCGGAGCGCGGCTGGCGGAAAGGGGATGGGGGAGGAAAGTCGGGGAAGTGAGGCGGGGGCGGTGGGCTGAGCGGGAACTTAAACCGCCGGGGTGGAGAAGGAGCGGCGTTCTGCGGTGACACTCGGCTGCCCCGAGGGGCACAGCCGGCGGGCGCGTGCCTGGGGCTGCCCTACAGCCCTTGGGCCGCCAGTCTCAGGGTCGCTAGTCTTGGGCTCCAAGGAAGGCCCCAAAGCCCACACACCTGCGCGCATACGGACCGGCACTCGCGGGCTCTCTGGCGGCCGCAGAGGGTTCTGAAAGTCCTTTCCGGCGTAGGGTGGGCACCGGCGGGAGGCGCCGCAGACTCCGGGTTGAAGAACAGCGGCGAGACGCGTGCGGGGCGCCTGCCGGCCCCTTCCTACCTCTGGGAGCAGAGCGCTCAAGAGCGAGGCCGTGTCGGCCGCCTGCGCTGCGCCGGGCTAATTTTAACTGTTGATTACCTCTTCAGCGAAGACTCACTCGCGTGTCCCTTCATAGGTCTCATTTGTAATTGAGACGAATGATTACAGAGGGGCGAGAAGGAGCAGCTGCTCATTAATTAATTTCTAATTAAAAGTGCCTCTCTTTCTCGGGTGACTAAGGAGAACCGCCGCTCGCTGGGCGATATTGACTCGGACGGAATTCATTTGCTAACGCCCCGAGGAATGGCCCCTCGGCCCAGCGCGCGGCCCGGACTGTCCTTGCCCCGCCCTGCCCGAGCCGCCTGCGGAGAGACCCGCGAGTGTGCCGCCGGGCCGGGCTGCGCGGGGTGGGGCTGACGTCAGCGCCTCCGCCGCTTAAAGCCGCGCATATCTGACTTGACGGGTTCGCGCGACTGGGTTTTTTTTTTTTTCTTTTTTGCAAAATATGTATTTCTGTCGCCGCTGCGAGGCCGGCCGGTCCAAGAGCCCCCTCGAACCTCGGGAATGCGAAGTTAAAAGAATCGCTGCGGCCACTGCGGCTCACTTTGTTACCCGGTTAGAAAAGTTTGCGGAGCGCAGGGGTGAACTAACCGGCTCTCCTGCTTCTCCCTCCCAGCGCTTAGAAGCCCACAGCCCCGGAGCAGCGGCCGCGCGACGCCGGCCCCAGCGCGCAGGACCCTGCTGGCCCCGCCCGTCCGCCCCGGGTCGCACCCGCCATGTCCTACCCGCAGTTTGGATACCCCTACTCTTCGGCTCCCCAGGTAAGCGGAGCCCCCCGAGGCCCTAGCAGGTGCCAGTGATGGGGCCCTAGATGGGACGGGACCGGGGCGGGCGGGTTGGACCTACTGCCTCCCGTGGCTTCCCAGATAGTAGGGCATGGGTCACCCGCCCCTCACGCTCAACCCGTGGGCGCCAAGCCCCTGGGGGAATCCCGAGGCGCTGAGAAAATCCAACGGGCCGGGCCTGATTTCCTGATGTTTGACTCACAAGGCTCAGACTGTGCCCCAGGTGAGTCCAAGGACACGAAGAAGCTCTTGGGGAAGGCAGCTTGGCACGCAAATGGCGTCAGAGGCCTTGGAAACCCTCCCAGAGAGGGTGTCAGTGCCCAGCTGGGCCCCACGTGGCGAGGGAGGCCAGGCGTTTGCAAGCTCGAGGAAAGGGGAGAGCGGCCTGACGTGGACTGCTGGAGGCCCCCGGGGACTCGGGGCACGCCCTCGTGTGCGGCGCACGGGATTGGCAAGGACCAGGGCCCCAGCCTCCCGCCCGGGTTCCCACCCTTCCTCGCGGCCTCTCTCTGCAGTTCTTGATGGCCACCAACTCTCTGAGCACGTGCTGCGAGTCGGGCGGCCGCACGCTGGCGGAATCCGGGCCCGCCGCCTCGGCTCAGGCGCCGGTCTACTGCCCGGTCTATGAGAGCCGGCTGCTGGCCACTGCGCGCCACGAGCTCAACTCGGCCGCGGCGCTGGGCGTCTACGGGGGTCCCTATGGCGGATCGCAGGGATATGGCAACTACGTGACCTACGGCTCGGAGGCGTCCGCCTTCTACTCGCTGGTAAGGGGGCATCTCTAGCCCCTGCCCTGCCCCTGTCCCTCGATTTGTCAAGCCCACTTTTCCCCCAGAAGGCTCACCAGTCCTCCGGGTCCCGGACTGTCGAAGGGGGGAGGCGCTCACCTTGGCTCCCTTCAACTTTGCGCCTCCCAGCCGGGTCCCTCAGAACCCCACCCCATCCCCTGCGTCAGGGTGACCCGGCAGGTGGCCGCTGTGTTTCTTGGTTTTGGTACCCAACTAAATCCTCATCAGCTTGCGGATTGAGTCTGCCTGTGCTCCCCTCTTCTTCCCTCCTGCTGACTTTCCTCTCATTCCCCGACTTCACTCTGCTCTCCGGGCCTCCTTCACGCTCCAGCCTCCCTCTTCTTGCCCTCCTAGCCCCTCTCTGACTCAACCCTCCCATCTCCCTCTTCGTCCCTCTCCCCTGCTTCCGCCCCCCTCCTGGCTCCTCCCTGCTTCTGGCTCCTCCCCCTTCTGGATCCTCCCCCTTCTGGCTCCTCCTCCACCTCTTGCTCCTCCCCATTTCTCTTACCTTCTCCCCTCCTGGCCTCCATCCCTTCGCTCAGCGTCCCTCCCCTTTCTCCACTCCTCTCTCCTCCCCCTTTGAGTACATCACCAGAGGCCCCCAGCCCTTCCAATCCCCACTCCTTCTCCCAGGTGCCCCCTAATGCCGGCCCCCAGTTCTTTCTCACTTCCTTCCACCTTCCTCCTCCTCCACATCCCGGCTCCCGTCCCCCGACACGGCTTCCCCAACTCAGAACAACCTCACTTCCCGTCTGGAAGACCAGGTTCAAAAGCGGGCGGGGAAATCAGCTCCTTCGCTGCCGGGTGCAGGGCTGCCCAGGAATCCGGGCGAAGCCTTTGGAGCAGGGGTCTCCTAGGAGAGAGGCTGGAGTGGGGTCGCCTCCCCGGAAGCTGCGACCCCAGACTCCTGGCTCCTACAGAACAGCTTTGACTCCAAGGACGGGACGGGATCTGCGCATGCGGGCCTGGCGCCAGCCGCTGCCGCCTACTACCCTTACGAGCCGGCTCTGGGCCAGTACCCCTATGACAGGTGAGGACCCGCGCCTCCTAACCACCGCCGCCCCGTGCGCTCTGCACTGTCAGCCACCACCCCCCCTCCACCATCACCTTTCTGGAAGGCCGGAGGCCGGAAGAGAGACGCTTCTAGGTCAGACTGACCTGACTCTGGTCTATCGGGTCGACCTCCTGGCGACCCTGCTCCTGCACAGCCACGGGTTAAAATGCTCCCCAGTCTCCCCCGCCCGCTACGTTGTTGAACCCTAGAAGTCCTCGATGCCTGGCAGACAGCTTTCAGGGAAGTGGAATCTGGAAGGCCAGTTCACGGGCAGCCGCTGTGCACGCTGGGCACCTCCCTCCTAGGGTCCACTCTGCCCCTACACTGGGGAACCGGGGCGCCCCTGGTGGCCCTCCTGGCCCACTTGTGGACAGCACGCCCCACCTTCCTCGGTGCAACCCATTACAGATTTAGCCAAAGAAAGTCCATTCAAGCCCCCTGGGCACTTTCTCCTCATGGAAAATAATGACTCTTCTTGGCCACAGGTGTTAACCTATCAGGGTGTGGGCTCGCATGTCTAAAACCTTTTTATGGTTTGGGGATCAAAGGGGTAGGTGGCCATTCCATAAAATAATTGACCTGGACCTCTCTGGCTTGGGAAGGAGCTCAAGCTCCCTGTAAGTTTACTCAAATATGTTTGCCCATGGGCCACAGAAGACAAGTGCCAGCGGGCAGCAGCACCTGGTTGGGACTTGGGTCCTACCGGGCCTTATGCCCTTGACCACAACCTCACGACAGGAAAGCAAATCCCGTCCTCGCATGCCCCTGGCCGACCCCCACGCCGTCGCCCACGATGCCTTGGGCCCAAAGGGCCCGGCCAGCGCCCATTGCAGAGCTTGTCTCCAGGTACGGCACCATGGACAGCGGCACGCGGCGCAAGAACGCCACGCGCGAGACCACCAGCACGCTCAAGGCCTGGCTCAACGAGCACCGCAAGAACCCCTACCCCACCAAGGGCGAGAAGATCATGCTGGCCATCATCACCAAGATGACCCTCACGCAGGTCTCCACCTGGTTCGCCAACGCGCGCCGGCGCCTCAAGAAGGAGAACAAGATGACGTGGCCTCCGAGGAACAAGTGCGCAGATGAGAAGCGGCCCTACGCGGAGGGCGAGGAGGAGGAGGGGGCCGAGGAGGAGGCGCGGGAGGAGACCCTCAAGAGCTCCAAGAACGCAGGTGGGCTGGGGGGTTGTCTCTGGGAGCTGAGGCTCTGGGGTGCAGGCTGGAGCCTTCCTTTGCCTTCTCTGCGGTTCTAGGGCGTCTTGGGGGGTCCCAAACGCTGAGCCCATGCCTCGGCGGTCAATGTGCAAACCGGTTTTGCCTCAGGCTATGAATGTGGGGACTGTGGTGGTCATCCCTATTTAAAGAAACTCAAATAACGTTTAAAAATATTAGACACCCCGTACCCCATTGGAGGCCTCCTGTGTTGCCACTTTGTGACCTGGTGGCCTCTGGAGGAAGTGGGAGACGCGAAGAAAGGCCCTGAGTGCTTTTCCTGGCTTCAGGCCAACGACGGTGGGCGGGGACAGGGGGTCTGATTCTCCCTCCACCCCTCCCTCCACTGGCCACGCGTTCTCTCCCGCAGAGCCCGTGGGCAAAGAGGAGAAGGAGCTGGAGCTTAGTGACTTGGAAGACTTCGACCCGCTGGAAGCGGAGCCCCCGGGATGCGAGCTGAAACCTCCCTTCCAGTCTCTAGACGGCGGCCTGGAGCGTGTCCCCGCCGCGCCTGAGGGCCCCGGCAAGGAGGCCTCCGGCGCTCTTCGGATGCCTCTGGCCGCGGGTGGCGGAGCTGCTCTGGAGGAGGACCTGGAGAGGGCCCGCAGCTGTCTTCGCAGTTCGGCGGCCGGGCCGGAGCCACTGCCGAGCACAGAGGGCGGTCCTCAGGCCTGTGAGACCAAGCTGGGGTTTGTGCCGGCGAGGGCGGCGGCGGGGGCGGCGGCGGGCCTCGAGGCCAAGCCGCGCATCTGGTCCTTGGCGCACACCGCCACAGCCGCTGCCGCCAGCGCCCTGAGCCAGACTGAGTTTCCGTCGTGCATGCTCAAGCGCCAAGGCCCCGCGGCCCCTGCGGCTGCGTCCTCCGCTCCCGCCACGTCCCCGTCTGTGGCCCCGGTCCCCTCTGGTGCCCTGGATAGGCACCAGGACTCCCCGGTAACCAGCCTCAGAAACTGGGTGGACGGGGTCTTCCACGACCCTATCCTCAGGCACAGCACTTTGAACCAGGCTTGGGCCACCGCCAAGGGCGCCTTCCTGGACCCCGGGCCTCTGGGACGCTCGCTTGGGGCAGGCGCGAACGTGCTGACCGCACCCCTGGCCCGCGCCTTTCCGCCTGCCGCGCCCCAGGACGCCCATGCTGCGGGCGCCGCCCGGGAGCTGCTGACCCTGCCCAAGGCCGGCGGTAAACCCTTCGCCTGAAGCCGGCGGGCCTGAGCCCAGGAGGGAACCCGCGCTCAGGCGGACGGCGCCCACATTTTTCCCTGAGTTTCCAGAGGAAGACTCTTCTGAACTCGGACCCCTGGGAACATGGACAAGCCCGGCGCTGCCACGCAGGCGCCTCCACCACCTGGGCCTGAGTCCCAGGCCATTCCCAAACTCGCGACGCGGAAGGAGAGGCCCTGGGGCAGAAGAGGCCACCCTGAGCATAAAGTTTACGTAAAAAGTTTACATGAGAAGGCGGTTCCGTTCTGAAGCGCGGTCAGCTGTCCTCCGGCTGAGGCGGGCGGCGTGGGTTGTGAAGCCTCCCGGCCTCCGATTTCATCCTCAGCACACAACGCTCACCAACAGCACTTGCACTGACCCGACTTGCACACTCTTGACTCCATAATATTATGTTTTTTAAAATGTATGTTCACACTGCTTCAGAGGCTGATATAACAAAAACAATAAAACCGAGTGGTGGTGTTTGTATTGCAAAATGAACACATTTAAAACCAGGTGATTTGAGAATTCCCAGGGCAAGCGGGACAGATCCTGGAGGGAAGGAGTGGGGAGCAGGAACTGACCCAGACTGCACTCCTAAAAAGCCGCTGGCTCGACCCAAGACTAAGCCACTTTTTAAAAGAACCATCACTGTCGAGTTTGAGGCTTCCCTTGAACTCCCTAATAGAAGTGGGCGTGAGACCCAAAACTCAAGCTTGCATCACCAAACTCCAGAGCTTTGAAAAACGGATTTCTTTGATTAGATTTTAAACTTCTAAATTCCCAGAGCCTTATCCCGGGGTGAAGGGTGGGCGTGGGAGGCCTTTGCTTTTCTCTGTTGGCAGCCTCCGCCCATCCAAGGCGGCAGCCAGGGCGGTTTCGACGCCCCCGCCACCTGGGCCGCCCCCAACCTCACCTCTCCTCCCTCCCGGGACCCTCCACTTTGCAGTCAGCTCTGCTCGGAAAGCCGGCGAGCCGCGGCTCCGCGAAGGGAAAGGCTTAGAGCTTCGTAGGCCTCAAACCCGAGGCGGGACTGGGAGGAGGGGCCTCAGGGCAGGGCGGGAAGGGCTCTCGAAAGGGACCCGCGAAGCAATCCGGAGCCGGGAGGCCGGGCCGGACAGTGGCTGCGCTCAGAAACCCGGCTCCCCTCCCCATCTCCGTGGCGGCGCCAGGTCCGCATCCCCCGCGTGCGCATGGCCCGCTGAGGCCTCCGCCTGAAACCCTGCTGGGCTCATCAAAGGCCCAGGTGTCCCCAGGACCCGGAGGGCGGTCTGGGGGTGCGGCGAGGAGGCGGTGGCAGACTCTGGCCTAGGACCGGACAGCCGCGAGACTCCAGACGGGGACGCGGGATTGTCTTGCCGGAGGCGGGCGGGCGGCCTTCGAGGGACTCCCCAGGCCGGGCTGTCTTCTGGGAGCCTGGGCGGCCCGGACTGCGTGGTCGTGGGGTCCTAACCTCGGGAAAGGCCCCGGGCGGACCGGAGCCCTGGAAAGCCGGCCCGAGGGGCCTCACCGGAGCGCTGGGGAGACTTCTCGTCTTCGAGGGAGTGGAACCAGGACCCCGGGTCCACCAGGGTTCCCCGCATGGTAGGGCCCTCCTTGAACCCTGGCGGCGGGGCCTGGACCTGGCCCTGAGGCAGAACCTCTGCCACCAGACCCCGAGCGGCCCCGGCCGCCGCCGAGCCCCAGGCCCGCCTGGGCAGCCGCGCGTAATTGGATTGTATCCGGCCGCGCGCTGTCACCGTATTGACTTTCGCGCTCAAGATGATATTATCGAGGTTCGGAAGCTCGCGGCTGATGTGCCTGTCAAAAGGCTGCGGCGGGAGCCCCCGGCCTGGCGAGCGAGCATCAGCCAAGATAATTTGAAGTGAAATTTTCATTTTGACAGTAAACCCCTCAATTTCTAAAGGCTCCGCTCTCCGAGAGCTCGCTGGCAGGGGGAGGCTTTGCAGAAAGCCCACGTCTTAGACTGAAAAGGGCAAAAGAACTCGAATTAGTTGTAATAGATAAAAGGGCAAAAATAAAGAGTCAAGGGTAGTTGACAGTAATAGCGAAAGTGGAGTCTCGGGGGAGAGCGTTGAGGCCCGAGGCTGGGGCGCCAGGAATTTTAATGTGGCCGAGGGCGGCTGCCCAGGCGCCCCCATCCCAGCCCTAGACAAAGCCAGGCATTTTCTGCAAAATCAAGGTTTCGCCTTGTGTCTCAGATAGGCGGGATAGGGGCTGCGGAGGCTGAAAACCGAGGCTTGGACCCCGGCCTTACACTCCCGGCTACCGGCCTCTGCAGCCCCCGGGAACGCATGGGTGGCGCAGGTTGGCGGGTCAGGCTTGGTCTGGGCGCTGGGCCCCTCTCCGGGGGAGGACCCAGGGCTCCGGCCACTACCCAAGCTCGCTGCCCTCGGGACCCCAGCCCCTCTCCATGGCCCCAACCATCGGAATTCCATCTCGCAGGAGCCCCCGGATCTGGGTGGAACCGACTGACACAACTGGCTTATTTGAATAAACTGCGAGATTGTGTGAAAGACGCAGGTGGGGAGGCGGATTCAGCCCCCTTCCAAGGGGACACGCAGGAGCGGGGCGCTTCCCCCCACACCCTTCCCTTGGGGCTCAGTCCAGCAGGTTTGCCTTAAGCACCCCAGACACCCTCTGGCTGATCTTGTGGGGTGAGGAGATGTCAGCTAGGAGGACAGTCCCAAAGTCGGGGGAGGGATGGCGTCTGCAAAGAGGTGACACGGGGTGGGGGGGCAATTTTAGGTGTCTGAGTGGATGCGCTGGGAAGGTCGCCGTCAGTGTGGCGGGGGCGTGACAGGGAAGGGTCGGGGCGGGCGACTGGGCGCGCAGGGAGATTGTCAGAGCAGGGCTGGGAAGGCGCCGGGAGGCTGGCAGGGCCGGCGCGCTCAGTTATTCAGGCGTGGCGAATTCAAACACACCAAGGAGGAGATGCTAAATTAACGGCGCTCTTTACATAGAGCCCAAATAAAACTGTAATCAGCGGTGCGTTACTTTTCATTAAGCGAGTCTGACAGCAGCATATTCAAGCTCGACAAGGGAACAGGCGCGGGAAATATACGGCTCTCCCGGCCGCCCGGCCTGAGATAATTCCTTAAGCTCCATTAGTAACTCTTAGCCGCAGGAAATGCGCTCCCGGAAAACGTCTCCAAACCTAAAAGCTTTATCGACCTCTCAAACCTCGGCTGATGATTCCATTTTTTTTTTTTTCTGTTTTCTTCCTTTCTCTTTTTTTTTTTAACTTAAGGGAGAGACGTCCAGCAAGGTAATAGAGTTTGACACGACACCTTCTTAACTAGAGAGAGGCAGAGAGGCCAGCCCTTAAATGATATTTAAAAGGCAACCAATTAAGATTTAAAGTGGCCGTCTCCTGAGGTTATGCATGCGACGTATGCCACCTGCGTTTCCCTGGGCAAGCCTGCTGCGGACGAGACAGCCCGGCCTCCCACTCTCCCCATCCTGGTCTCTGTCTCTCAGCCCCTCAGTCTCCCCCCAACTCCACTCTGCTCCCCTCTCTCGCCTCCCCCTCTCTCTCCTACTCTCTCTACTGTCTCTATCTAGAATAATCTCTGGGCCTCTCTTCCTCCCTCTCTGACTCACCTCCCAGCCCCCATAAAGGGAATAGCAGAAAGCAGAGAAGCAGTAGATGCCCCCTATTCCATCCCCTCCCCGTGGAAAGACCCCGAGGTTTCCTGGTAGATGGGCAGCCTGGCCCATCAGAGGAATGGCTGATTAAGGGAAATTGAGCCCCACCCCCATCCCATAGACGTCTTGCTGGCCCACAGTTTCCCAAGACCCTGGCACCCCCACAGTGGCCTCTCACTGGGTTCAGGCCTTGCTTCCAGGCCTCCAGCACGGAGATGGAGGGGAAGGGTGGGGCGGGAGTAGGAGGTGGGGTGGGTGTGAGGGGCAGGGGCAACAGTTAACAACAGAGAGGAAGCTGGGAGCTACCCTGGAACCCTCCAGCTGGTGTGACTGAGGCAGGGGCTCCCCCCACCTCCTCACCCCTGCCACTTTCTTGCCAGCTTCTTGGGGTCCCTCTAGGGAAATCCTTGCTCTGGGGGCAGTCACGTCCCTTTCATACTGTCACCTCCATAGGGGTGATGCTGGTTTGGGAATATTTCCCCACTGGAGCCACCAAAAGGAAGGAGTTAGAAAGCCCCTTCCCGGGGCTACTCCGTGGAGGGCAGCCAGGCCCAGGAAGGGAAGCACCAGACCTTTTGATTTACCCCTGGCAAAGTCCCAGCTGGAACGGACTTGAAACAGTGGGGCAGAGGGAAGGTGAGGTGGGGGAGGGGAGGGCAAAGGGAAGGGGAGAGAGGACAGACCGGGAGAGGCCAGGGGGAGCAGAGGAGGGGGGTGACAGGGGAACCATCCTCCAAGATGCAGGGCCTCAGCTTTATGAAGAAATACTTGAGAGCAAAATGTCTTTTCCCAAGAGGATTCTGGGGGCAGGATCCTGCCAGACACCAGAGCGGGCACCTGAGCTCTCCCACTGATCCCGCCTTCCAATTCCACCTGCTGGCCAGCCCTGAGTGGGAGCTTCAATTCCAGTTTCCTGCTAGGGAAGGAAAGGCATGAACTTTCCCCAAAGATTCTCGGGAGTCAGCCAGACTAGCTCTGGACTTTAAGAAAAGGGAGTCCCGGCCGGGCGCGGTGGCTCAAGCCTGTAATCCCAGCACTTTGGGAGGCCGAGGCAGGTGGATCACGAGGTCAAGAGATCGAGACCAACCTGGTCAACATGGTGAAACCCTGTCTCTACTAAAAATACAAAAAAATTTAGCTGGGCATGGTGGCGCGTGCCTGTAATCCCAGCTACTCAGGAGGCTGAGGCAGGAGAATTGCCTGAACCCAGGAGGCGGAGGTTTCGGTGAGCCGAGATCGCGCCATTGCACTCCAGCCTGGGTAACAAGAGCGAAACTCCGTCTCAAAAAAAAAAAAGAAAGAAAAGGGAGTCCCTTGAGAGCCACTGCTCCTAACAGCATCAAAACCCAAGAGTGGGTTCTGGAGGCAGCTGCCTCCTCCCTATAAGCCTTGGTGATTTGAACCGAACCCCCATTGAAGTGTAGGAAGGCAGCAAACGCCCACATAATTGAATGGAAGAATGGGGGGTCTTCTAAGTGTTGTCTGAACTCTCCCCAGGGGAGGCGCGGGCAGCTCAGAGCACCCCTTGCTCATTCTGTCTTTGTGACAGTGATGTGGTCATTTCAAGGCCCCCTCGGATTTCCACTCACTGCTCTGGCGCAGACCTGGACTCAGAAGCATTGCCCAGGCAATTACAGACTGTCAACCTCAAGAAGAAAGCGTTAATTTATAATAATAATGATAGGTGGAGAGCTGGGGCCTTCCAAAGAGGACTGGAATCCCGGCAAGGACATCCGCGAGCTTGTTTTAAGTCCTTGTTCTTCAATGTGTTGCGCTATTTTAAGATGTGTGTTCATAACGTGTGTGGCCAGCGAAGGATGGAGCAGATGGACCTGTGGATACACTTCAGTGTGCGTGAGGCCCCCTTTCCGCCGGGCCATGTCCTTCCTTCTCTGGGCTCCGTCCAGGGCCTGCAGGTGCCGATCCAGCCTCTGAGCAGGGCTCAGCAGGTAGCAGAGCAGGGTGTGCCAAGGACCTGACCCCCAGGCTGGCAGGAGCACCAGAGGGTCCCTTCGGGATTCCGGAGGCGTTTCCAGGAAGCCCGAGCCAGCCAGGCACAGCACACAGGCCCTGCTTTTGTCTCCCCATGCCCCAGGCTTGGGCGAGCGAGCAGCGCACTACAGATGGGCCGGGCTTGCGTCTTGGTGGTCAGGTAAGATTTTGACCCACAGAGCAAGAAGAGGGAGGTCATCCAAGGGTGGGAGGTGGGCGGGGGAGGACAAGGCTCACTTTAAGTAGAGCACAGGGATGAGGGGGCGCAGAGGCCCCAAGGGAGTCATGTGGGCTGGAGTTGGGGAGCACCTGTCGACTTGCTTGTCCGTGGAGCAGAAGCTGAAGTGTAGACAGTTCGTATACAGTGACGGGTGTAGGAAGCCCTAGGCCCTAGGGAGACCCTGGAGCAAAGGAAAGGCATTTAAGGAACGGGAAGACTTGGAAGGGGGCCTGGGCCCTCTCAGGCTTCCGGGAGGAAGCCGGCTGCAGCCCCTGGTGTGCGGCTCCCAGGCCCCCAGCAAGGGCTGCTGCGGCAGGCAGAGGCTGCCGGCTCAAACCAGTGAGGCTCCCCTGGCATGGGGTGGTGAGAGGTTGAAAGAAAATAGCCAATAACCCACCTACGTGAAGTTAGCAGGAGCAAACAGGCAGAGGAGAGGTTGCTTTCGTGTGAAAGTTACACCTAACTAAATGTGTCAAGGAGAAACCTGTTAGGCTTTTGTGTCAGGAAGCCTCAGAGCGAAGCTAATAAATCTGGGGTGTGCTGTGGCTTCAGCAGCGCATGCCCTGCCTCCCTGAGCACCAGGTCGGTGTGGAGACACAGGGCACCAGCATGGAGCCAGGTGCCTCTCGGCCTCCTGACCACACCACGGGGGCTGGCCCTGGGGCCTCTGCAGGCTCCACGCTGCTCTCAGGATGGCCCGGCTGAAGGGAATGAGCATGGGGATGAGGAGCGTTTCTGTGCGTGAAACCTCCAGAAAGGGCAAAGTGCTCCTTAGTTATCAAGGTCCCCAGGCACAGTTGCTGTCTGTCCCCCAGGGCAAGTGGCAGGACAGGGAGAGGCACAGAGGAGCAGGCTGGAGAGAGCTGGAGGAGGCAGCAGTCAGCACCCATCTGGCCACTAGGGAGGCTTGAGTTACTGAGCGTGCCTTTTCCCCACGGTCTGTACCTGCACACCCCCCAAACAGGTGCACACACATGCACTCACAGCGACGCAGGCACTCACACCAGCACACATGCAGTCACTCACACACATACACAGGCACACATGCACTCACACATACACAGGCACACATGCACTCACACACACACAGGCACACATGCACTCACACACAGGCACACGTGCAGTCACAGGCACGCACACATTCACACACATAGGCACATGTGCACACACACAGGCACACGTGCATTCACAGGCACACACACATTCACACTCACACGCACACAGGCACAGGTGCACTCACACACACAGGCACTCATGCACTTACACACAGGCACACGTGCAGTCACAGGCACGCACACATTCACACACATAGGCAGATCTGCACACACACACGGGCACGCATGCACTCACATAAGCACATATGCACTCACAGGCACACACACATTCACACTCGCACACACACAGGCACACGTGCACTCACACACATTCACACAGGCATGCATGCACTCACAGGCACGCACGCACACATTCACACACACACAAAGGCACAGGTGCACTCACACACAGGCACACATGCACTTACAGGCCTGCACACATTCACACACACACATAGGCACATGTGCACTCACACACAGGCACACATGCACTCAGGCACGCACACATTCACACACACACAAAGGCACATGTGCACTCACACACAGGCACACATGCACTCACAGGCCCACACATAGGCACATGTGCACTCACACACAGGCACACATGCACTCACAGGCACGCACACATTCACACACACATAGGCACATGTGCACTCACACACAGGCACACGTGCACTCACAGGCCCGCACATATTCACACACACATAGGCACATGTGCACTCACACACAGGCACACATGCACTCAGGCACGCACACATTCACACACATAGGCACATGTGCACTCACACACAGGCACACATGCACTCAGGCACGCACACATTCACACACACATAGGCACATGTGCACACACACAGGCACACATGCACTCACAGGGACGCACACATTCACACACACACATAGGCACATGTGCACTCACACACAGGCACACATGCACTCAGGCACGCACACATTCACACACACACATAGGCACATGTGCACTCACACACAGGCACACATTCACACACACACAGGCACACGTGCACTCACACACACACTCATAGGCCTCCTTTCCCCTTTGTTCCCATGAGTCCATCTCCCATTTTCTCATGCACACACATGCACACTCACACATGCACCAGGCACACATACATGTGGGAATACATGCAGGCACTGAGGCAGGCACACACATGCACGTGCACAGCTGTTTGCATGCACACACACACGCACACACACAGGGGGCGCTGCAGAGTGTCCTTGTTGCTGAAGATGGCCCCAGCCTCACACAGCAGGGCTGCAGCTGGCAGGGTTGTCTCTAACAGCGAGACAGAGGCAGAGAGCAAGGCAGAGGCACACACAGCCTCCTGCAGGCTCAGCATGGGCTGGGAGGAACCATCAGAGGCCTGCACCTACAGAGGGCCCAGGCCTATTTCATTTTTGGGGGGAAGGATGAAGGAGTTGCCCCACCCCATGTGGGACCAGGTGTCAGCAGGCAGCCCTGGAACGGTGCCCGTCCAGGAGCTCAGCCATCCTTGGGCCTGAGCTTGCTCTTCCGCAGAGGCTGCTGCTCTTTGGAATGAAGCCCCCAGGGGCTCACATGCACGGCCCTCCTGCACCACACGGTCTGGGAGCAGGAATGACGCCTGCCAACTCAGCCTCCTCCGGGGCCCACCAGTGCACTCCCAGCCTCAGAGCCTGAGAGCCCACAGTGCAGCCTGCAGGCTCCTGGCGGGTGGGTGGGTGAGGGCTCTCTGTGTCTGGCAGGGCCCCCAGGGCTCCCCTGCTTTCCTGTCCCCGATTTCCTTCTCACCCACAGGGGACATGGCCAATCCCAGGCACCAGTGGCTCCCATTCAGGGAGCTGTAAATGGGCTCTTAATTAATTAATCAGATAATAGAGACCTTCTTCATGGAACATTAGTCCAAGTGCAAGATAATCAGCCTGAACACAAACTCCAGCTTTGCAACAGCACTGGCCTGGGGCAGGAGTGTAACTGGTGTCAGACGAGGGGGTGTGTGGGCCACCTCTGCCAGGGCAACCCCAGCCCATGCATGCGACGATTTCAGGTGTTTGGGGGCAGCACTGCTGCGGGGGTGTGGCTGGCACAGATGCTGCCACTTGGCCTAGTCCCGAGTTTCCAGTGCACCGCACAGGTGCTGCATTGGCCTCTGCCTGCACCCGTCTGCAGGTCCTAGAGGATACACTGAAGTCTCTGCAGCTTTCCCTGTCTTTGTGAGCACGTGACCCTGAAGGAGGCAGTGGGGGCACCCAGAACTGGAGAACTTTGAGGTTTAGGGGTCATGCCGCCTCCTGCTTGGCACTCGCATACTGAAAATTGGTTGTCTGCTCAGTGAGACATGGGGGCCAGGCCCCTGCAGTGTGACACAGCCCCTAGGACCATCCCAGGAACCATACCAAGGGCATTGGACACGGCAGAATGCACACACCAGACCCCTGGCCAGAGCAAGGACCGAGCTTCCAGTGGAAGGCGGGGCCCGCACATTGGCTGTGCTTTGCAGGGAGGGTGGAAACGGCAGGTGCCCCACTGGCCCCAGATGCTCACACGAGCCACAGGAGTTGCCAGGAAGGAGCTGCAGTCCTGGCGAAGCAGACGCCTATGCCAAGCTCCCCCCACGAAACCCTCCCTTCCTGGCCTTAGCACTCATTGTCCACGTGTGGGGTAGCTGACTTCCTGGTGGCAGCTGACAGTCAGGAGCAGAGAGGGAGGCACATGTGGCCACGCTTGGGGCTTGTCAGATTCCAGAGTCCCCACGGTGAGTTGTCTGGAAAACCCCATACATGCTCTTCTGTGCTGCTCTACTCACAGGTGTGGTGGGGAGGAGCTCAGAGGTGAGAAGGGCCGACATGGACGCAGTCACCCGGGGCCCCAGAAGCGTCCCTATGGGAGCAGCAGGAGCTACCAGGGACCCCCGGGTAGTAAAGGAGGAGCCGGTGTGTTAACCCCCACACTGCACTTTTTACCACCTTTCTTTTTTAAACACGGGCTTGGAATGTCCCCGGGGGCAACAGGGCCTGTGGGAGCAGCGCACCCGGCAAGGGCTGTGTTCTGGCTGGATGTGGCTCCCCAGCCCTGGGGTGAATTTGCTGCAGACGGTTCTCTTCCAGGCAGTGCAGGCCTTCCTCCACCCTCATGCTAGACACCCACTGGCTTCTCCAAGGAGCCTGAGTTTGTTGCTCTTATCTTGCTCTCCATCCTAAGCTGCCCCTTCACCCACAGCTGCAGCCGACTGGGGGTTACGAAAGCAGCTCCTCACCTGTCTCCGCTGCTCAGCGAACATGTCTGTGAACATTCCGGTTGCTGTGAACTCAGCACACTGCAGGTCTGCAGGGCTGCGTCCTTGCTCCAGCAGGGTTCCAGATCAGCCACCTGTGCTGGGAGCAAGTGGAAGGAGGCATCGGACACACTAGCATTGGTACAGAGGAGGGAAACCCCACACCCCTTCTCCCCATACCTACACAGAGCATGGTGCTATTTTGTTTTAGTGTTTTAGTTTAAATGTTTCAGAAATCAGAGATCGTTCATCTTCGTCCTCTGTTTTCTTTTTTTTGAGACGGAGTTTCGCTCTTGTTACCCAGGCTGGAGTGCAATGGCGCGATCTTGGCTCACCGCAACCTCTGCCTCCTGGGTTCAGGCAATTCTCCTGCCTCAGCCTCCTGAGTAGCTGGGATTACAGACACGCACCACCATGCCCAGCTAATTTTTTGTATTTTTTTTAGTAGAGACGGGGTTTCACCATGTTGACCAGGATGGTCTCAATCTCTTGACCTCATGATCCACCCGCCTCGGCCTTCCAAAGTGCTGGGATTACAGGCTTGAGCCACCACGCCCGGCCTTCTTCCTCTGTTTTCAAGTACAAAATATTTATCCTTGACTTGTAACATTCTCTTCCCTCATTGAATGTAACATTTCCCTTTTAAAATGTCTTTTTTTAAAACAGACCTGTTTTAGAAAACATAAAAATCTGTAAAGTAGGCAAACGTTGAAGAAGACACACGTTTTCTCGTTTCCAATGAGTCCATTTCAAACTGCTGTCCTTGTATTCAAAATTGAGGTTGGTCCCAAGGCCTCGGGAACTTCTAGAGAGCAAGGGTGTGTCTGCGTTTCTGCACGGCATCTTTATCCCCTTGGCAAACGCTGAGTCAGAGCAGCCCCTGCCCGCCCAGACCCCCGCCTGCTCAGGAGGAGAGCTCCTGTGTGGGCGATACATCAAAGACCGTGAGACGACATCCGTGCCAGACGGTGTGAGACACAAACACACAGATACTTAAAAGCAACGTGCCGTGTGAAGTGGCCGTGTGGAAAATGCAGACACAGGGAGAAGTCACATCCCAGGTCCTCCTAGAAGGTCGTTTTAAAGTCGTTTCAACTGGTTCACTGCAGTGTTCTGTATCACATTTTATGCATTGCTGTGATGGATCCATCCCCCATCACACCAGAAACCACCATGCACTGAGGGCCGCATCCCCGGAGCCTGGAGAGGCCCCTCCTGTCCCCTGCGGCTCAGCCTCACTGACCTGCCCATCGCTGACCTGTCCCCTGCTGCACAGTGCCCAGGGGCTGCTCGGGGACCTGCGCCTTCTCCTCACTGCTCTCGAGCCTCCAGCGGCCTCCTCCACATCAAATGTGCTCGGAAAAGGGACATAATGAATGCCTTCGCTGTAAAGTGACACCAGCAGTTACAGTAACAATTGTGGCCCTCTGGGGATCTTGATGTCCAGCTAGACTGGCGCTTGCAGAAAGCAGCGGGGCCTGCAGGCCCTGGGAGGCTGGAGCACGGCTGAGTCACCAAACCCTTCTCCAAGCACACGGGGCAGGACCCAGAGAAACAGGCCCTGTCTGTCGTACGAGGGCTTTTCCAGTGATATTTCCTTTGTCAGAACAGAGTTTAATCAGAACCACAGTCGGGTGCTTCAGCTGGGTTTGAGGGGTCTCTTGAGTAAAAGACTTTGGGGGAGTTTAGAACCCTGGGGAGATGAGAATCAAGGGAGATGGGGCCCCCGCCTGTCCCTCGCCCCTGCCCCAGCTCAGGGTTGGGCTGGACATGTTTGTTCTGCGCTAGCCCACCAGCTGTCCCTGAGGGCTGGGCTGGCCTGCCGTGAGAGGAGCTGGGGGAGGGCGGGGAGGCCCAGGTGAAAGGAAGCCTGAATTTCCAGAAGGAGACGGAGGGCAGGCTTGGGACACCAGCCCATGCAGACCTCGGGGCCTGTGAGGGTCCCCTGCTTGGTGGCTTTTTCTCCTCCTCTGGGGCTTCCAGTTGGCATCACCTGGACCATTTCCCGGCCCTTGGATCAAGGCTGTCCTGAAATCTGCCCCCCAGCAGCTCCCACAGTAAACCCTGGATTCCCGTAATCATCATCACAGTGGCTCCGTGCTTCTGACTGAACGAGATCCGAGTCCCGGATGTGCTTTCAGGAGAGCAGCGCCTCCAGGCCAGGAGTCTGGGGTGATCTCCCGATTGACGGATGGTCCTGTGGCCTGTGGAGAAGGGGCACTCACCTGTGGTCCCACAGTCGTCACGCAGTTATCATGGCGGTCATCTGGGGCCCAGCACATGTTTATGTACCTCGAGGCTCTCGGGGATGTGGCCGAGGCTTGCACCAGGGTCACAAAATTGCACGGCTCAGGGGCCGGGTCGCCCTAGGACTCTGAACGCCTGACTTTCTGCGCTGGCCTGAAGGAAGCCCTTATCTCCAGGATCCAGAGACCTGCAATTTCTGGGAACCAGTGCAACAGGCTGAGGCAGCCACACTGGATGCACAGCCCGCCGGTCTCCAGGTGGCGGTGACAGTGGTGGGGAGAGGCAGGTGAGCAGAATCTGGTGAGCAGAGACCCTGAATTCCCCAGTCACCCAGGCAAAGCTTCCTGCTCTTGCCCAGAATGCCCTCTCCTGGCCTGAAAGACCTGAGTCTACTGTCACCTCCTATGACCCGGAACCAGCACTAAGCCAGGGTCAGAGCCCGGAGGGAGGAAGGAGCACACACAGATGGTGCCGGTTTTTATCAACAGAAATACAGGGAAAGTATGGGCAATGGCCCCAAGGGTGATGGACCAGGGTGGAAGGTGCACAACGTGCGGCCACGGCTGCCCTGACTGTGGCTTCATTGTGTGGGTCTGAGCGGCCGCCAGTGGCTCTCACAGTTTTGAAACACAGACCTGATGGTCGCTACCATAAAATGAAGCCAAATACTAACAGGAAAGAAAAGCAGAGTTCATGAGAGGGAGTCGTCACCGTGGGTGGGTTTCTTACGTGTGACCTTCTCACCCACTGCCTCAGTTTTCCTCCAGAGTCCAGAGGACACCCCCCCCGAAGGCTTTGAGAAATTCGTGGGTGAAAAGAGCCCCCAATGTTAGACTCCACCACAGCCGTGATCTGAGGCCGCCATCACCGTCAGAAATGCTGCCATTATCTGAGCCCCCAAATTCGATGGGAAAACGAAATCCCAGGAGGGCAGGGGCCCAGGGTCAAGTGGTAGATGAGGTGGCTGTGGCTACGCGGTGGGCAGTGGCACTGTCCTAACATGGCCGTGGCTTGGCCCACAGAGATCTCTGAATGACAGCATTCCTGGGACTCAAGCACAGAGCTCTGCCCGTCTGGTCTCTTTTACTTGGAATAGCTGAGCCTGTGACAGTGGGCGGCCGTGTGCACTGAGCAGGGCAGGAGAGGGCTCCCCCTCATCCCAGGAGTGTCAGGGACCATCAGGCGGTGGTCAGGCAGTTGTCACACTGTCCCTCTAAAGTAATAACTGGTCACAGCCAGTGCCAAGGAAAGGCAGGCTCTTAACAGATAGAAAACACCTGAAACTGGCCTCCTGATGAGGTCCCAGGAGTGGGGAGAAGTGGAGAGAAGCGATACCAGGCCCCGGACACGTGGCGATGCGTCAGCCCAGGTCAAGAGGCCAAGCCGCACACTTGGCCTCTCGGGTCACCCACTCGACCTTCTTCCAAGTGGACTTTCCTTCCTCTCACTCGGCTCTGGAGATGTTTAACAAACGTTCACTCCTGCTCTGAAACTTGCCTTGCTCTCTCCTTCTGCCTCTCAGGTGGATTCTTTCTTCTGCAGAGACAAGAATAGAGGCTGCCGCAGACCCACGTGGATAAACTCCACTGCTACCAATACCAGGCGATTCATAAGAAAAGGAATTTACTCCTTACAGTTACCGAGGCCGAGGAGTCCAAGGTCAAGGGGCACAGTTGGTGAGATCCTCCTTGCTGGTGGAGATTTTCTCTGCAGCCACCTGAGGCCTCTCAGGGCATCGCCCGGGGATGGGGTCGCCCCCCGCTAATATGCCAGTTCAGGTCTCCCCTCCTCTTCCTATCAAGCCACCTGTCCCCTCCCAGGATCCCTGACTCCATGAACGGGTTGATCCACTCCCAAGGGCAGAACCCTCAGGACCCTCAGCACTCCAGGCTCCCCACCCTTCAACATTGCCACACTGGGCACTGCTTCAACAGGAGCGTGGAGGAGACACTCACACCACAGCAGCAGCCAGCTCAAATCTTACCGGATTCGTGTAATGAAAAGGAAAATAAAAAACAGGCAAACAAGGAAAAGCAGCCTCTGACCCTGATAAACTGAGGTTTGACCTGAATCACGGCTTCTTAACCCCCCGCCAGACTTGAGCCGGGTCAGAGCCCCACGGCTCCTTTCGGGAATGGCGCCTGGGCTCCCTCAACGTGGCTGCGCCCCAGGAATCTGTGCCGCCTTCCCCAGAGGGACCCTGCGGGGGCCATTTTCCAGGTCACTGCACTGAGGGAAGACACATTCCCCAGGCTCTCTGGTGATTTCTAGGCAGTGGCTCTGAATCAATGCTAATTCCTGGAGGCCCAGAGGCAGGACCTCATGGGGGCCAGGTGGAGAACCGGGTCTGGGCTCCACTCTGCCCACGTGGCCGGCGCTTTCCTGGCTCATTCCCTCAGACGCAGAATGTGGGCTTCGTGTGACGTGGCCAGCAATGGGCAGACCCCTGTGCTGCTCTCTGACTCCCAGAGTGGGGACCATGATGGTGGCAAAGGCCAGGGAGGGTTGGAACCCCCTCTTCCCGCCCAACAGGAATGCAGTCACCACACCCTCCTGGAGGCCTGTGAGACCAGCACCCCGGTGGAAAACGCCCACCTTGAAGCTTGTAAGCCACCCTCTCCCTGGGCCCGGAGGACAGGCACACCTGCCTGTCGAAAGCCTGGGCTCAGCTGAATTTCCAAACCAGCGTAACTTACTGACCCCTGACGTTTCCACCTCGTGGGCCGGCTGGGCTCTGAGCTATGCTTCGGTGGGCCACAACCCTGTGGCATCTATTCAGAAAGCACGTCGGTGCCTGGGAAACAGCGGCAACACGCCCAGCATGTCACCGGGAACATTCAACTGCCACAGGTGGGACAGTGTGATTCTCCCGCCGGCAGAGCCACCGTGGAGCTGCTGGAAGGTGGGAAGGTTGTGATTCTCCACCAGGTCCCTCTTAGCTGCCGGAGGGGGGTGGCCCCGTGGGACTCCACTGGGTGACAGCCATTGTGGGGCAAAAGCACCCACTCCTGGGTCTTCCCGCCTGCGGCCTTCTAAGCGCAGCAGATTTCGGATGGGGGTGACCACTTAGGCCTGGACCGCTTGACCCCTGGGCAGGACTTCCAGGGAAAAGGACTTTGTTCTGTGGACTGATGCAGTCCGAACGCCAGAACACGTGGGGCTCGGTGGTCCCCACCAGGAAGGTGATGAATAAATGTTCCAAGCCCATTTTCCTGTGTGCTCAGGAGCAGGTGCTGGGACAGCTGGAACAACGTGGTATTTCTGTGAACAGAAGGCAAGTGGCGCTCATAAGCAGCACCGTCATGGCAGCCATTCCCTGCAGGGGCGGCCATGAGAAGAAGCCACTCTCGGGCTTCGGCGTCACAGCTGATGGCAGGATGTGGGTGAGCACAGCCTCCCGGGTCACAGCTGATGGCAGGATGTGGGTGAGCGCAGCCTCCTGGGTCAGGGACACTCAGTGAGACATGGAGGCCAACTAGGGATGCTGTGAGCTGACTACAGAGGAGGCGCTGGCCCTACCGCAGGGTCAGGGGACCCTCGCAGGCTTCAGCGACTCTCCTCCTGCGGCTCAGTGCAACTCAGCCACGGGCCCTCTGCAGGACCCGAACCCCTGGACACGGCCTGTGCTGACTATGGGGCCTTCATCTCCCTCTGCCCCTGACTCCAGCTGAAGGTGCTGGACGTCCTGGCATGCACTGCTGTGCCGTGCCCCGGATGGAGCCTGGCATTGCTGCCTGGATTTCGGGAGGCCCTGTGGAGGGAGGTGTGGATTCCCCTGGCTGCTACCCAAGCCTTTCTGCCAGATCAAGATGAGAAGTCACTTTTTCAGTCAGTGCTTCTCAACTGAGGGGAGTTTGCCTCCCACAGGCGACATTCATGACCCCTACAGACCCTTGCGGTCATCGCCACCCTGGGCCAGTGCTGCTAGCCTCTGTGGGGGAGTGGGGGACAGGCTGCTGCACATCCTCGGTGCCCAGGACAGGCTGGCAGCAAAGTGAAGGGGCCACAGGCAGTGTTGCCAAGGCCGAGCAAGCTGGGCTTCAGTAAAACAACCAGCCAGTGCGGCGGTGCCTATGCGGAAGTGCCCGGTCATCTTGTGGGAAGATTTTTCACTCTGCATCAAGGTCTGTCCTGGGATTCCATGAAAACAGGTTGCTCCCTCGAACACGCGGATGGTTCTATTCTGAGATCCTGTTTGCAGCTTTCCTGTGATGTTCTTGCAGAGGGTGGCCGCCCTCACCCCGAGGCAGCAGACGCTTCACCCTGTGTTCTCAGGACAGGCATCATGGCACCACGTGGACGGAGGCACAAGGGGAACAGCACAGGTGGGTTTGATGTCCTCACTTCTGCACCCCCTCAAGAAGCCACAAGCTTCTGGCCCAGTGACTCCTCACACACAGGGTGTGGCTGGATCCAGGCTCATGGCAGGGCAGGCTGCAGGCCCAGAAAACCCCGAACATTTGTGGTGAAGAAGGGCCAGCCAGCAGAGCCTCTGGCAAGGACTTGAGGAGGGAGGGCAGTGCAGACTCTCAGGACTGAGGAGCACATCTATGCTGTCCTCTGCAGAAAGATCGGTCCCTGTGGAAAACCACACCTGGCTTCCTAATAGCCCCTGGTCGAGACTGACTGACCATCCCAGGCCACCGGGTGCCCGCATCGCAGAAGCTGCCCCTGGTGAGCCCACCCTGCCTTGAGACCCCTCCAGCACAGTGGCAGCCTGCTCTCCGGGAGTGGCAGGTGGAGCACAGAGCTCAGGAGGCCCGGAAGGCACGAGGCGGCCAGGCGAGCCTGGGGCTGGGATCCACTGGCACCTCCCACATGGAACTGCCCCCCATACCCAGAAGACACCCATGCACCCCAGCAGAACAGCTCCCCTGTCTGTGTTCCCATCACCGAGTGCCCAGGCCGCAGGAGCAGATGACCCCAAATCAAGAAGTCCAGCAAGTGTCTCTGTGGAGAAGCCACCCGCTGTCCTGCGAGGCTGTGAAAGGGCTGCCCATGCTCCCAGGGTCTGTGGTCTCAGCGCTGGAGCGACTTCAACCCACCGCTGCTGGAGGGTCTTCCTTCTCATTTTTCTGTTACGCTTTTATTGATCTGAATTTCCTGGGTTGAAGGAGAAACAACAGCCTCACTGAAGCCCATTTTGCTTTCCTGGTTTCCACTTTTGTTGCCTTTCATGTAAATGGAACACACAAATGGAACACACAGGACAACGGCCCAGAGGGTGAGGGCAGGGACGGTGCTGGGGAGCACAGGCGTCATCTGCTCTGGCCACTGTGAGGTGGTGTGGCAGCCACAGTGACTGCCTCCTCCAGGTGTCATGTGAGGAGCAGACCAATCAGCTCCTGTTCCAAGCATTTGAAGCACAGGGGACCTGACGTCCTTGCAGGAAACAAGCAGAGGTCGGGGCTGGAGGAGCCGAGAATAATCTTCCCTCTAAATTACTCCAGAGAATGAGCCACACAATTTCTGGATGCGCGTTGCCCTGGTCTCCAGAAGTTTATGGTGTTCTGAGTTCGGTGGAAGCTGCCTCATTAGATGGGAAAGCTGGGCGTCCCTGCCATCCCATCGCCTCATTCAGCTCTCAGGGTGTCTTGTTAAGTGGTGTCGCCTCGCCAGGCACTGGGAATGTTCAGGCAGGATGCTCAGAGCCAGGCTCCACTCGCTGGGCAGGGTCCACGCACACACACCTCTGGGCCACGATCCAATTACAGGTTTAAAACCAAGCCCAGAGGGCTGGTGAGCTGCTTCTCATCCAGGATGCTGAAAAGACGTTGCTCACAGGGTGAGGCTCCAGCTTCCAGAAGAAGTACACAGAGGCTGGGCTTGTTCCGTTGCCACCAAGGGCTGGAACCTGAGCTTCGAGAACTGCAGGGCCACAGGGTTGCAGGGTGACAGAGCATGGTGGGGCTAAGACACTGGGCTCCTGTGATTCCTGGACATTGAGTAGGGTCGTTCTGGAAGACCCTCAGCCAAGCCGTGCCCCAAGCCTCTCTTCCAAGGCAGGGCCCCAGCAGAGCCAAGTGGAGGCTCTCAGGAGGTCAGGGGACTTAGGAGGACGTGGGGGACTTTTACCAAGGTCAAGGGGATCTCTCAACGATAGAGACCAGGGTTCCTCACAACCATGGCTCCCAACGAAGGAAACCGCAGTGCAGCGTCTGCCTCGGGGTTGAACAGGAAAGAGGAGCAGAGTGGTCTGCCCGCAGAGCGGAGGGGTCTTCCTGGGACACATCCTGGTGGGAACAGGCCCCCAGCCTGGGCAGAGCAGGCAGATACATCTGCCTCCCATCCCGGCTGCTGCTCTCAGAGCCCCCCTGCCGGTCCGCCGGGGAGATCCCCTCCAGCCATGCCAGCCTTGGGCCCCATGCCCCTCCTGACCCAGGGAGGAGTGGGCTCTGGTCATCAAGCCCCATTCCATACTCCACCCCTCACCAACAAACAGCTCATCTGCTCTGCCAAGGACAGCTGGCCTCGGGTCACCTGCATCCGTCATGTTGTCCTTTGGCCCTGCCTCCACAACGGCCCTGTTACTCCTGCCTGTCAGGGACCCCGGCCCACCTCCGCTCCCGGCCCACCTCCGCTCCCAGCCCTCCTGGCTCGGGCTGAGCAGGACGCGTCCACACGGCTCAGACCCAGGCAAATGTCCAGCAATCAATGCAGCCCTGGGCCGGCGGCGATTCCGTCTTTCCAATTGTTTTTCTGATTGTCGCTATAGACACTTCTACAGAATATTTGAAAAACACAGAAGAGTTCAAGGAAAATAAAACTTCCATGTGAAGCCCCCCTCCGTCCCTGAGGGAATCTGTGAAGATCGCTCTGGCGTGAGGCCCCTGGGAAATGGGCCTCGCCGTACGGTGAGCTTGAGCCCAGACACAGATCCCTGGTTGGGGGAGTTGAGCTGAGGGAAAGCAGGAACCGAGAGAGGGACTATGTTATTCTAAATAATTAACAGACATTACTTTATGGACAAGAGGACTTGGGAGGCAATGTGTCCACTTTCGGCTTCTTATGGTTTATTGCTTGATTGTGTTCATTTTGGACCCTTGTTACCTTCATTGTAAAATATTAACTTAAGTATTTACACTTGGTAACTTACCGTAACTTGCTGGGTGTAACTGTGACTTACTTCCCATAGCTTACTGGGCGTGACTGTAACTTACTTACATTGATCTATTGGGCGTAACCTAATTACTGAAAGTAACCTACTTACTGAAAGTAACCTACTTACTGGGCGTAACCTACTTAATGGGATTAACTTACTTACTGGGCGTAACTTAGTGGGCGTAACTTGCTTACTGTAACAAGTACCTTAATCTGGTGTAAACAACTTTAACTTCAGAAAAGTATATAATGAAACACATTGCAAAAATAAAATTGCTGCATGAGCATAGCGCATGTAGCCCTCCAGACCTCGCCTTTTCTATCTCCTTTTTTTCCGGCGTGCGCTCTCTTCCAGGTTTGGGACCCTCTCGCTGGACAAGATTCCCGGGCTCGCGTTCAGTTCTCAACACGTCCCTCCCCCGATGAGCGCGTGGCTGCCATGGGGCTCCCCGTGGCTTCCTTCTCAGAGTCCTTGCAATTGCTTCTGGCCTGATGCCCCTGCCTTTGGGGCAGCACTGACTCACCCGGCAGTGGGCGATTCCCTGGGAGCCTGGGCTCTGCTGTCTCCTCTCCGGAGGGTCCCGAGCCCACTTGCCCAGCATTCCCTGTGGAAGCGGCGGCCTCTGTGGGTGGAGTCCCAGCGCTGCTCCCCACAGTCTCTCACCCGACCATGGGTGGGGCGTGTCCCTCCTGCCCTTGCCCCCTGCCTGCCACGCGCTTTAGTTCTCACCCTCCCTTGGAAACGTTCCCTCTGGAACCCACCTGCCCTCGGCCCTGCGCTCAGCCCAGGGGTGCCGGCCTGGGAACCAAGATGGAGCTGGGGTGGGCTCCAGAGGACCGGCCGAGCTGGGCCGGGAGGCGCTGCCCAGCACGCCGCTCCTGCAGGCTCGTCCCAGCCCCACCTGCAGCGGAACAGAGGAGTCACCGCCTGTGCAGGGCGGGGGCATGTGAATTGTTTCAAAGAATCACAGATTCTGAGTAATGCCAGGGGCTCTGGTGAAAATGTGGTGGGAGCCAGCCCTCGCCTCTCAGGTTTCAGCTGGAGGACGACCCTCAGGGCTCTTGCGTGGCCCTCGACCTGGGAATGGACACTAGGCGCAGCCGCAGGCATTTCTTCTGCTTTTTCTTTATGAGTAAGCGGCCTGGCTCCCCAGTGAGCAGTTTTCAGGATTCATTTTATAGAAGAAAAAAGTTAACTTTCTCTTTATCCATCCCCTACTTTTCTCCCTCTCTCCCCAGCTTACAGGCCTGGCCACATCCCGGCGATGCAGCTGGTTCTCAGCGGCCCACTCTTCCCAACAGCTCCATTTACAGCCAGCCCGCCTGTCCCGCCGCCCTTAGAGGCAGAACTGCCTGAGAATCCAGGAAGGAACCGAAGAGATGACGCTGCTTCCTGATTTTCTCAGGCCAGAGGAAGTCTGCGGGCCAAGTGGTATTTCTAATTCAAACTTTATTGTGTAATTATAGTACAAAACGTATTATTTTTCTCTTTATTTTTCCTCTCGGTTAATGGTAAGTTTTATTGCATAAATAAATTACACGTGCTGTAACTCATGCCTCGCAGCCTACACACCAATTAAACCCGAAGCTGACACAGTCCACGCACAATTACATGGGATCTGCAAGTGAAGGGACCGTGTATTTGCGCTGCGGTAATAGGCAGAGCCACTTAGCGATGTGGCGGCTCTAAGTGTGGGGCGTGGAGTCCACGCTCGAGGGTGATTGATGGGCCCTGCCAGAGACGTCGGGCTAGGCAGCGTGCACAGAGCATCACACGTCCCGGGACACACAGGCCCCACCCTCGGAGCGTCAAGGCCGAGCAGAGGAAAAGACTGTTCTCCTCCACTCCAGAGGGACCCTTAAGGCTTAAATCCCCAAATAAATGGCGTCTGAACTTCCAGCTTCGACTGCCTGCCTGGCCAAATGCCCGTGCCCACATCCTGGGTTGTGGCCTGACTGCCAGCCTCTGCAGAGGGGCCCTTAGCTCAAGCCACCCTCAGGACGGGCTCCAGGTAGGCCTTGAGTTAGAGACAAGGTCTTGCTATGCTGCACAGACTGGCCTGGAGCTCCTGGGCCCAAGCAGCCCTGAGGAGGGAAGATGGAGGCCACACTCCGCAAAAAGATGCGTCCATCCCTCCTTCTCCCTCCCCACTTTTGAGGGTGCCTTGTGGGTGCACAGCACAGACCTGCAGAGAAAAGTCACCTCCTTTCAGCTCTGTGCTGGCTCCGCCTCTGCCTCTCCCCGGGAGGCCTCAGGATCCCCCCAGCCAGTGCCTTTCCTGGCATGGCCTCCCCTCTTCCCCCGGGGTCACTCCTGGGGATCAGTGCCTGGGAGGTGGAGGAAAATGAGTAAGAAAAACTGTGGAAGACAGGGAAGTGCTGAGGAGGGAGTGACAGCATCCACCCAAAGCAGATTGCCGGCCCCTCCTGCAGATACAAAGGAATATGCGTCAAAGTGGGAGCTAGAGCTGCACCCAGGGCAGGGAAGCCACAGGACACAGGCTTATCACCGTGCGGGGATGGCAGAGCTGCACCCAGGGCAGGAAGCCACAGGACGCAGGCTTATCACAGTGCGGGGATGGCAGAGCTGCACCCAGGGCGGGAAGCCACAGGACGCAGGCTTATCACAGTGCGGGGATGGCAGAGCTGCACCCAGGGCAGGAAGCCACAGGACGCAGGCTTATCACTGTGCGGGGATGGCAGAGCTGCACCCAGGGCGGGAAGCCACAGGACGCAGGCTTATCCCCGTGTGGGGATGGCAGAGCTGCACCCAGGGCAGGGAAGCACAGGACGCAGGCTTATCCCCGTGCGGGGATGGCAGCATGAACTTACAGAGCTGGGTCTGGGCCTGGGCGTAATCAGTGGTATTCTGTGGGGCCTGAGAGGAATCGTAGGCGTCGCTCTTTTCCTAAGGTCGCTCCTGTCTGGACAGAGTCCCGAAACAGCTGAGCAAAGAGGCCCGTCCCCAGGGTCAGACCATCGCGGAGGCCCCAGCACTCCGTGGACGTGATCTTCAGCAGACCCTTTGCCTATTCCAAAGTCCTGGCCATCTCTTGCCACCAGGAAAAAGAAAGACAGCTGAGAATCCCTAGGAGGGAATTAGAATGAGGCCCCAAACAATCGTCTGTAGGTCACACCAAGTGGAGCCAGAGGGTCACACTGCTGCCCGGGCTAAAGCAAAGTCAGCCCCGTCCAGGACGGTGACCACTGCCATCCATGGCCACAGGGCCCACGTTCCCAACAAAGTGCCCACACAGCTCTCCGGCTGCGGAGCCGCAAGCTTTGTAAACAAGAGGTTGCTTTTCTTTTCTTTCTTGAAATGGGGTCTTGCTCTGTTGCCCAGGCTGGACGCAGTGGCACAATCACAGCTCCATGCAGGCTTGAAATCCTGGGCTCCAGCGGTCCTTCCACCTCAGCCTCCCAAGTAGCTGGGATCACAGGCATGTGCCACCACACCTGCTATTTTTTTATTTTTAGTAGAGACAAGGTCTTGTTACACTGCACAGACTGGTCTGGAGCTCCTGGGCTCAAGCATCGTCCCACCTCACCCTTGGTGACGTGATCAAGGGTGGGTCCTGAAGGCAGCTTGTTCTCAATTCAGTTAGAGATGCAGTCTTTCTGTGTGCCCGGTCTCCATGCCCTGAACCACGGGGAGCTCCAAATGGAGTCAGGAGTAGATTTTACCCACAGAAAAAAAACTGTGGTGGAGGCAGAGTAGAGGCCACAGCAAGCTGCCAGGCGACTGCGAGACGGGAGCGTGCCCTGAGCTCCAGTCTGTATGGCAGCACCCACCATGGGGTGGCCCAGAGCACAGTGGGCCTAACCCACGAGAAGCCGCCAGGTGGGGAGCTAAACAATGAGAGGCATGCGGGAGCCTCAGTGCCTGCTGCTGAGGGAAGCAGCCATCTGGAAAGGATACACCCAGCGCAACCCCCACCCTGACCCCTCGGAAAGCCAGAACTCAGGAGGCAGTGGGCAGAGCCGGGGTTGCCAAGGGCCAAGCAGGGGGCATGAACGGGCAGAGCCCAGAGGGGCTTAGGTGGTGACACTCCCCTGTGTGATGCCATAATGCGGGATGGGTGTTGCTACCATTTGTCCATACCCTAGGCTGTGCCGCCGCAGGTGTGAGCCCTCCCGTGCACCTGCAGTGAGTGACAGCGGCACTGGCGGGACACCGTGGACGGCAGTGACAGCGGCGCTGGTGGGACACCGTGGACGGCAGTGACAGCGGGACTGGGACTGTGACAAACACTGCACTCCAAGGCGGGCACAAGCAGCAGCTGGGAGGCGGGTGAGGAACACGTGGGAACGCCACACTTTTGGCTCACTCTTCCCTGAAACTAAAACCTACTAGGAAACAGGAAGGGAGGGAGGGAGGGAGGGAGGGAAGGAGGCAGGAGGGAGGGAGGGAGGGAGGGAGGGAGGGAGGAGGGAAGGAGGCAGGAGGGAGGGAGGGAAGGAGGCAGGAGGGAGGGAGGGAAGGAGGCAGGAGGGAGGGAGGGAGGGAGGGAGGAGGGAGGGAAGGAGGCAGGAGGGAGGGAGGGAAGGAGGGAGGGAGGAGGGAGGGAAGGAGGCAGGAGGGAGGGAGGGAAGGAGGCAGGAGGGAGGGAAGGAGGCAGGAGGGAGGGAGGGAGGGAGGGAGGAGGGAGGGAAGGAGGCAGGAGGGAGGGAAGGAGGCAGGAGGGAGGGAGGGAAGGAGGCAGGAGGGAGGGAAGGAGGCAGGAGGGAGGGAGGGAGGGAGGGAGGGAGGAGGGAGGGAGGGAGGAGGGAGGGAAGGAGGCAGGAGGGAGGGAGGGAAGGAGGCAGGAGGGAGGGAGGGAGGCAAGAGGGAGGGAGGGAGGAGGGAGGGAAGGAGGCAGGAGGGAGGGAAGGAGGCAGGAGGGAGGGAAGGAAGCAGGCCAGGTGTGGTGGCCCACACCTCTAATCGCATCGCTTTGGGAGGCTGAGGTGGGGGGATCGCTTCAGCTCAGGAGTTGGACACCAGCTGTGCTGAGACCCTGTCTCTACAAAAAATGCAAAAGTCAGCCAGGTGTGGTGCGCGCCTGTGGTCCCAGCTACTCAGACAGGAGGATCACTTGAGGCCAGGAGTTCAAGATCAGCTTAGGCAACATAGTGAAACCCCTATCTCTATAAAAAATAAAACGATAATGGGAAAGAGAGTGGGAGCAAGGTGACGGCCTTTGCGGTGGGACCTATGATTTCATTCTTCCTGCCAGGAAGCTACCTTCAATTTTTTGTCATGATTTTTAGAATATTTATTGTTCTTTTAACACAATGAAACACGTGCTTGCTGCATAAAAATGTAAAAAGCTAAGGCAGATGGGACTGGAAGTGGCCCCACCCTCCTCTGCAGGGGCTGCCGAGCAGGTGCCCGCCCTCCCGCCGCTAGGAGGAGCTGCACTTCCCAGGCCCCTCAGGCCGGGATTCGGGGGTGGGGTGTGTGTCACACAGTGGCCTCAAGGAGTCTTGGCCGGGAGGCACCTGAGCCGGTTGCAAAGGGGAGGCCAGCGGGCCCTGCAGGTGTGGTCGCCGCCACCGCCACTGAGAGAGTCACATTCCTGCCCCATGGTGCAGGAACGAGAAAGCGAGAGAACTGGGCATTTCCGTATTCACATGAGGCCCAAGGATTCAGGGCTGGGCCGTCCTGAATGTGGCCATCAGGGGCAAGGGGGCCATCGCCACCCAGGGTGGGGGTCTGTGGGACATGCCAGATGGCAGCTGCACGTTGCCCTCCCCACCTGCAGAGCCCCCAGGGTAGGCCTTGGAGGTCAGGCTCCCACTCTGGCCAGCAGACAGGTGCCATCTGGCAGCCGCCACTCATGTCCTGCAGGAGAGGCAGCGGTGGGGGGGCTTCCAAATGCCACAGGGGCAGAGGCACAGACGTGCCAGGGAGAGGTGAGGAAAGGTCATGGCTCCAAGTCCAGGCCTCCCAGCTGTCACTGCAGACAGGGGGCCTAGAAGGGAAGGAGCTCCCTGGGAAACGCAGAGCTCCCCAGAAAGATCAGGTCACTCCCTCCAAGTAGCTCCAGAAAGTTCCGTGAGCATCAGGTGCTGAAAGCCTGGGCTGCAGGGAGGGTTGTGTGTGATGAGTGCATGTGGGAGGCAGCTCTCTGCGGAGCAGTATGGCTAGTCCCTCTGCAAATCCCTGAAGGATCTGGGGCTGTGGAGATTCCTCCCCATTCCGTTCATGCAGTAAACGCCAGGTGTGACGTCCCAGGTGTCAGTGTGGCTGTCCAGGGCCTTGCTAAGGTGAGGCTGTGTAAGCAGCAGTGGTGACCAGCAAGTGCTTCCTGAGCAATGTGGACACTTGTCACCACCGTGCAGACCCCAGGGCCACCGTGCAGACCCCAGGGCCACCGTGCAGACCCCCTGCCACCGTGAAGACCCCAGGGCCACTGTGCAGACCCCACGCCACCGTGCAGACCCCAGGGCCACCGTGCAGACCCCAGGGCCACCGTGCAGACCCCCTGCCACCGTGAAGACCCCACGCCACTGTGCAGACCCCAGGGCCACCGTGCAGACCCCAGGGCCACCGTGCAGACCCCAGGGCCACCGTGCAGACCCCACGCCACTGTGCAGACCCCAGGGCCACCGTGCAGACCCCTGGCCACCGTGCAGACCCCACGCCACTGTGCAGACCCCAGGGCCACCGTGCAGACCCCGGGCCACCGTGCAGACCCCACGCCACTGTGCAGACCCCAGGGCCACCGTGCAGACCCCACGCCACTGTGCAGACCCCAGGGCCACCGTGCAGACCCCACGCCACTGTGCAGACCCCAGGGCCACCGTGCAGACCCCAGGGCCACCGTGCAGACCCCACACCACTGTGCAGACCCCAGGGCCACCGTGCAGACCCCACACCACTGTGCAGACCCCAGGGCCACCGTGCAGACCCCACGCCACTGTGCAGACCCCAGGGCCACCGTGCAGACCCCACGCCACTGTGCAGACCCCAGGGCCACCGTGCAGACCCCAAGGCCACCGTGCAGACCCCACGCCACCGTGCAGACCCCAGGGCCACCGTGCAGACCCCCTGCCACCGTGAAGACCCCAGGGCTACTGTGCAGACCCCACGCCACTGTGCAGACCCCAGAACCACTGTGCAGACCCCACGCCACTGTGCAGACCCCAGGGCCACCGTGCAGACCCCACGCCACTGTGCAGACCCCAGAACCACTGTGCAGACCCCAGGGCCACCGTGCAGACCCCAGGGCCACCGTGCAGACCCCACGCCACCGTGCAGACCCCAGGGCCACCGTGCAGACCCCACGCCACTGTGCAGACCCCAGGGCCACCGTGCAGACCCCACGCCACTGTGCAGACCCCAGGGCCACCGTGCAGACCCCACGCCACTGTGCAGACCCCAGGGCCACCGTGCAGACCCCAGGGCCACCGTGCAGACCCCACGCCACCTTGCAGACCCCAGGGCCACCGTGCAGACCCCACGCCACTGTGCAGACCCCAGGGCCACCGTGCAGACCCCACGCCACTGTGCAGACCCCAGGGCCACCGTGCAGACCCCAGGGCCACCGTGCAGACCCCCTGCCACCGTGCAGACCCCAGGGCCACCGTGCAGACCCCACGGCCACCGTGCAGACCCCAGGGCCACCGTGCAGACCCCCTGCCACCGTGAAGACCCCAGGGCCACTGTGCAGACCCCACGCCACTGTGCAGACCCCAGAACCACTGTGCAGACCCCACGCCACTGTGCAGACCCCAGGGCCACCGTGCAGACCCCACGCCACCGTGCAGACCCCAGAACCACTGTGCAGACCCCAGGGCCACCGTGCAGACCCCACGCCACCGTGCAGACCCCAGGGCCACCGTGCAGACCCCACGCCATCGTGCAGACCCCAGGGCCACCGTGCAGACCCCACGCCACTGTGCAGACCCCAGGGCCACCGTGCAGACCCCACGCCACTGTGCAGACCCCAGGGCCACCGTGCAGACCCCACACCACTGTGCAGACCCCAGGGCCACCGTGCAGACCCCACGCCACTGTGCAGACCCCAGGACCACTGTGCAGACCCTGGAGCCATCATGCAGACCCCACGCCACCGTGCAGACCCCGGTGCCACCGAGCAGATACTGGGCCACCTTGCAGACCCCGGGCCACCATGCAGACCCCATGCAGCCGAGCAGACCCCAGGACCACCGTGCAGACCCTGGAGCCATCGTGCAGACCCCACGCCACCATGCAGATCCTGGGCCACCGTGCAGACCCCGTGCCATGGAGCAGACCCCAGGCCACAGTGCAGACCCCATGCCACAGTGCAGACCCCATGCCACCGTGCAGACCCCAGGGCCACCGAACAGACCCCGGGCCACCGTGCAGACCCCACGCCCATAACCCTTCCCTGCTGTGGGAAGCGAGGCACAGAGGGCTACAGGAGGTGCAGGGCTAAGACCAAGGCTCAAGACCCCGAGGCTTAGCTCGGAGTGCCCCCTTTCTGTGTTCACCGTGAAAACCTCCAGTCACTTGGGCACAGATGACTTCCAGGGTCTCTTAGAGAAGAGCCCCACCCCAACGTGCTGGCCAGCGGCCTGAGCCATTCCACCAGAGTGGGGCATTTCTTCTTGAGGACAAGGAGGGGAGGGGACGAGAGTGGAGAAGGGGGAAGTGGGAGGAGGTGGGGAGGAGAGACAAGAGGAGAGGAGGAAAGGGGAGAGAGAGCCCGGAACAGACTCTCCGGCTGCTTCCTGCATCGCTCCCCTGCGCCTGGGGCCCAGTGTGCTGGAACAGGATCCTCCCTGGCGCACAGGTGTGCTCCCAGCCCCAGGAGGGGGTGGGGACACATTCCTTCCAAGTCAGTCCTTCAGCAGGAGGCTCCAGCGCCTCCTGAGAGGCACAGGAGGAAGCTGCAGGAGGCTGACCGCCGGCTGCCTGGGAAAATGCGGCTGGGGTGGCCCCTGGAGGAGCGAGGAGAGGAATGGGGGTGAAAGGCTAATGGACTGAAGGGATCTGCTGACTCCGGGCTGCCTGGACAAGGGGAGCGCTCGCTATAGACCAGCCGGAGAACCTGCTCTTCCCCAAAGATCAAGGAGAGAAAAGGGCTTAGTCAGGAAAAACAAAGCAAAAGCAGTGGGCCCACCCCTCCCCCACGGAGCCCTGCAGAAGTGGTGCCTGGGGCCCAGGCGGGGCTTGCTGAGGCTGATGCCCTCTGCTGTGGCTGGAGACCAGGGCTCCCTGGGAGAGAGCTGAGCAGCACAGAACCTTCTAGTACACGCACAGCTTCGCAGTTCAGGTCCTTTCTGGACACAAGGACACAGAGTGTCAGCCTCTAAGCAGACCCAAGAACCAAACCCCAGGTCAGCCGGTGACACACAGGGTACACACACACTTGTATGTGCACGTGGCATGCACACGGGCCACATTCAGAGTGCACCTCTGCTCACAGCAGTCACATATGCACATGCACGGGCACATGCAGTCTTGCCCCACGGCTCAGCTGAACACTGAAAGGGCTGATGACTGTGTTGGAGGTCTTCCATGCTTGGGGCAGGGGAGAGTCACGCTGGCCCTGTCACGATGCGTCCCCACCCGCCCCAGGACCCCGCTGGGGAACATGATGCTTGTCCGTAAATGAATACACGCTCAATCTGATTGTCAGGAGCGGCCCTTCCACTCCAGAGCACCGGCTTCCGGTCCCGGCTGCAGGCCTGTCATCCTGCACACACACTGGCAGACACACGAGGAAATGGCTCAGGCTCTGCAGGCCACACTCACCTGAAAGTCGGGCCATGCTGGACGTGTTGAGTGTGTCTGGGTGTGTGGAGAGGCCATCAGGCTGGCCAACGGCTGGGATTACAGGTGAGGCCACAGGGGACAGGGCTGAGGAGTCAAGCCTTCCGTCATGGGTGGGTTCTCCTGCCAGCCCAGCTCAGCCCTTCTGAGGCCACAGTGCTGAGTCCCACCCCTGAGCCTAGACTCCACTTGTGACAGCCCTGAGGCTCTGCATGAACACAGATGTGCTCCCCACCCAGCCTCTTCCACCACCAAAGTGTGCATGGGAGTGCTCCCCACCAGCCTCCTCCTGCCACTGGGGACGTGTCCTGAAGGCCCCCGGCACATGGCGCCTGCTGGGATTTGTCCCTCTACCCAGGCCAGGGCTGGCCCCACAAAGTCGCCTGCTGTGCCATGCATCTGCAGATCATCCAGGATGCCTCACCTGCAGAAATCTCTCAGCACCCTCCTGAGAGGTGGGCTTCCCTCTGCTCTCAGGAAAGGGCCATGAGTGGGCAGAGGTCTTCATTTTCCAGCCACAATAGCAGGTGGGCATCTGCCTTTGATGGAGCCTCAAGGTCCTGGGCAGGGGTAGCACATTTTCCCTTATTATTTCAACACAATTCACAACTCATACTCCGTCCCCATTCTCCTTCATTCCTCGTGGAAAAAATAGATCAGACTCAAGAAGCGGCTCCCATCCTGATCCCTACATTCTCGAAGGGTCTCCAGTTTAAGCAGCCATGGCACAGAGGTAAAGCCAGGGGCTTCAGACACGACCCCCTCTCCAGGGAGAGAACGTGGTGAGGGCGGCCTCCTCTTGCCTCCACTCCCTCCTCTATAAGGGGCACACTGCCTGCCTCCTCTGAGAGTCACTTGCACACCCAGTGAGTGGGGCTGCTGGGCGCCCTCCTCCGCTGTGTGGGGAGGGAGGGGCTCAGAGCATGAAAATCGCCTCACAAACCGGGAGCACAGGGCACGAGAGGACAGACTTAAATTCAGCCTCTGCCGCAACCTGGCCCCACGTCCCCAGAAAATCACTTCTCTGTGAACATCCACCTCCTCCCCTCAAAATGAAACCCCTGGACTACAAACACCCCTGGCTCCTCCATTCAGCATCGCATTGGTTACCTGTTCCTGAGGAAGATCATGCAGCAACCACGGCTGCTGGAAACACAAGTGTTTCCTCCCCTGGGTGCAGCCGAGCTGGGTCCTCCGCTCAGGGACCCTCAGGCTATAGAGTGGCTGTCGGTCAGGTTGTTCACCACGTGTGCTCTTCACTACGTGTGCACATGCCCATGCACACATGTGTGCAGACGTTGCTTGCATGCATGTGTGTGCCTGAGCACGTGTGCGCACACGTGCATACACATACATGTGCTGGTGTGAGTGCATGCATGTACATGTGAGCCATGGCAGGAAGGTGGGTGGACATCTCAGGCGGGCGGCTTGCACTGTGACACCTCCTGGTCTCCACCGTGAAGGTGACCTCCTGGCACAAAGGCTGACTCTCTGAAAACCACACAAGCCCCTGAAAGGCGAGCCACTCACATCCTGGGAGGGCCTGTAATTTCTGGGAGAGTCAGCGAGCAGCCCCTGGTCCCCAGACCCCTCACTGTGAAACCTCATACCCCAGGGACCCAGTATGAGGACACAAAGCACTGGCCAAGGGTTCATGCAAACTCTGGGAACACAGGAGAGGTCTGACTCCACGTACCTGAAGACTTTACGTGTTTTCACAAATGGTGTCCCAAGGGAGGGCGATTCCTGATTTGCCAGCCTAACCTAAAACATCTGTAACCTAAAACTTCACACCTGCATCTATCACTCAGCTTTCCACACGCCGCATCAGCAAACAGCCCGAGAACGAGATAAAATCACTTCTATATCTCTATCTCTATAGATCCCACACACAGCAAAAGGAGGGCCACAGAGGCACCGAGGTCCCATCCTCACAGACCCAGGCCAAGGTCTCCACTCTTCAAGCACCTTGGAGCTTTGATTTAAGTGGTTCCTTCAGTTTAGTAAGTCACCTTAAGTCTGTGTCCTAGAGTGCGAAGAAGTGCTAGACGCTAGGTTGGAAAAAAGATGAGAGAGAGAGAGAGAGATAGAAAGAGTGGCAGACAGAGACAGAGATAAAATGACAGATAGAGATGACAGAGAAGATAGAAGTAGAGATGAGAAAGAGACGAGGTGCAGATATGTAAACACAGGTGTAGGTGTAGGTATAGATGTAGGTGTTAGGACAGGTGTAGATGTGGATACAGGTGTAGGTGAGGTGTCGGCATAGGTCACATAGGTGTAGGTATAGATGTAGGGGTGTCTATCAGTATATAGATATAGGCGTAGCTATAGGCACAGGTATAGATGTACACGGAGGTGTAGATATGTGTATAGGCATAGCTATGTGCATAGGTATAAAGGTAGGTACAGATATAGACATAGATATAGATGTAGGTGCAGGTGTAGGTGTAGATATACAGGTAGGTATATATAGACATATAGATGTAGATACTGGTGTAGGTGTAGGTGTGGATATAGATATAGGTTTAGCTGTATAGATATATAGACATAGGTGTAGGTGTAGATGTAGGTGTAGCTATAGATGTAGGTGTAGGTGTAGATATAGATGTAGGTGTAGGTGTAGGTGTAGATATAGATGTAGGTGTAGGTGTAGATATAGATGTAGGTGTAGGTGTAGCTATAGATGTAGGTGTAGGTGTAGCTATAGATGTAGGTGTAGGTGTAGATATAGATGTAGGTGTAGGTGTAGATGTAGGTGTAGGTGTAGGTGTAGGTGTAGATGTAGATGTAGATGTAGGTGTAGATATAGATGTAGGTGTAGGTGTAGGTGTAGGTGTAGGTGTAGGTGTAGCTATAGATGTAGGTGTAGGTGTAGCTATAGATGTAGGTGTAGGTGTAGATATAGATGTAGGTGTAGGTGTAGATATAGATGTAGGTGTAGGTGTAGATGTAGGTGTAGATGTAGATGTAGGTGTAGGTGTAGGTGTAGATGTAGATGTAGATGTAGGTGTAGATATAGATGTAGGTGTAGGTGTAGGTGTAGATATAGATGTAGGTGTAGATGTAGGTGTAGATATAGATGTAGGTGTAGGTGTAGATATAGATGTAGGTGTAGGTGTAGGTGTAGATATAGATGTAGGTGTAGATATAGATGTAGGTGTAGATATAGATTTAGGTGTAGGTGTAGGTGTAGGTGTAGATATAGATGTAGGTGTAGGTGTAGATACAGATGTAGATGTAGGTGTAGATATAGATGTAGGTGTAGGTGTAGGTGTAGATACAGATGTAGGTGTAGATATAGATATAGATGTAGATGTAGATGTAGGTGTAGGTGTAGATGTAGGTGTAGGTGTAGATGTAGGTGTAGATATAGATGTAGATGTAGGTGTAGGTGTAGGTGTAGATGTAGGTGTAGGTGTAGATATAGATGTAGGTGTAGATGTAGATGTACGTGTAGATACAGATGTAGGTGTAGGTGTAGATACAGATGTAGGTGTAGATGTAGATGTAGATGTAGGTGTAGATATAGATGTAGGTGTAGGTGTAGATATAGATGTAGGTGTAGGTGTAGATGTAGGTGTAGGTGTAGATATAGATGTAGGTGTAGGTGTAGATACAGATGTAGGTGTAGATGTAGATGTAGATGTAGGTGTAGATATAGATGTAGGTGTAGGTGTAGATATAGATATAGGTGTAGGTGTAGATGTAGGTGTAGGTGTAGATATAGATGTAGGTGTAGATGTAGATGTAGGTGTAGGTGTAGGTGTAGATATAGATGTAGGTGTAGGTGTAGATGTAGGTGTAGGTGTAGATATAGATGTAGGTGTAGGTGTAGATGTAGATGTAGGTGTAGGTGTAGATATAGAGGTAGGTGTAGGTGTAGATGTAGATGTAGGTGTAGGTGTAGATATAGAGGTAGGTGTAGGTGTAGATGTAGGTGTAGGTGTAGATATAGATGTAGGTGTAGGTGTAGATGTAGGTGTAGGTGTAGATATAGATGTAGGTGTAGGTGTAGATGTAGGTGTAGGTGTAGATATAGATGTAGGTGTAGGTGTAGATGTAGATGTAGGTGTAGGTGTAGATATAGAGGTAGGTGTAGGTGTAGATGTAGGTGTAGGTGTAGGTGTAGATATAGAGGTAGGTGTAGGTGTAGATGTAGGTGTAGGTGTAGATATAGATGTAGGTGTAGGTGTAGATGTAGGTGTAGGTGTAGATATAGATGTAGGTGTAGGTGTAGATGTAGGTGTAGGTGTAGATATAGATGTAGGTGTAGGTGTAGATGTAGATGTAGGTGTAGGTGTAGATATAGAGGTAGGTGTAGGTGTAGATGTAGGTGTAGGTGTAGATACAGATGTAGGTGTAGGTGTAGATACAGATGTAGGTGTAGGTGTAGATATAGATGTAGGTGTAGGTGTAGGTATAGATGTAGGTGTAGGTGTAGGTGTAGATGTAGGTGTAGGTGTAGATACAGATGTAGGTGTAGGTGTAGATACAGATGTAGGTGTAGGTGTAGATACAGAGGTAGGTGTAGGTGTAGATACAGATGTAGGTGTAGGTGTAGATACATATGTAGGTGTAGGTGTAGATATAGATGTAGGTGTAGGTGTAGATATAGATGTAGGTGTAGATACAGATGTAGGTGTAGGTGTAGATACAGATGTAGGTGTAGGTGTAGATATAGATGTAGGTGTAGGTGTAGATATAGATGTAGGTGTAGGTGTGGGTATAGGTGTAGATACAGATGTAGGTGTAGGTGCAGGTGTAGATACAGATGTAGGTGTAGGTGTAGATATAGATGTAGGTGTAGATGTAGGTGTAGGTGTAGATATAGATGTAGGTGTAGGTGTAGATACAGATGTAGGTGTAGGTGTAGATACAGATGTAGGTGTAGGTGTAGATACAGATGTAGGTGTAGGTGTAGAGGTAGGTGTAGGTGTAGATATAGATGTAGGTGTAGGTGTAAATATAGATGTAGGTGTATGTGTAGATACAGATTTAGGTGTAGGTGTAGATACAGATGTAGGTGTAGGCTTAGGTGGAGAAGTAGGCATAGGTGTGGATATAGACATAGATGTAGGTACAGGTGTATGTGTAGTGGGTGGAGAAGTAGGCATAGGTGTGGATATAGACATAGATGTAGGTACAGGTGTAGGTACAGGCGTAGGTGTCGGTGTAGGGTAGGTACAGGTGTCGCTATAGACATACAGACGCAGGTGTAGGTGCAGCTGTAGAAAGATGTATACACATACAGGCACACCTGCACATAGAAAGTGGAAAGTGCAGGATAACTTCCCCTGGGATGATTATTAATGCACTAGAGCGAAGCTGCCATTTGAGGGGATCTCTTACTGTGGTCTCAGCCTTTTCAAGAAACACTGGCTCCCAGCAAGCAGCACCTGGCACAGCCAGGGAATTCCCTGCCGTTCATTCTCCGTGTTTCCAGAATGTGGTTAGAACTGGGCACTCGCCTGGCCCCTGAAGGGTCTCCATGGGCAGCTTGAAGGGATGAAGGTGTGTAGGTCATTATTTCCAGAACTGTCCAGGGTTCTGCTCTTGGATTCGTGTGGGATTCAGCAGCAGGTGCGGAATATCTGGGCATCAGCACTTACAGCTGCCAAGCAGAATTCATCAGCTGTGTTTCCTGCTTTTATTTCACCTTCATATGTGGTCTTCAAAATATCAGTATATTTTCACTGGGCGCAGTGGCTCCTGCCTGTAATCCCAGCATTTTCGGAGGCCGAGGCGAGTGGATCACCTGAGGTCAGGAGGGTGAGACCAGCCTGGCCAACATGATGAAACCCTGTCTCTATAAAAAAGCAAACATTAGCCAGGCGTGGTGGCAGGCGCCTATAATCCCAGCTGATTGGAAGGCTGGGGCAGGAGAACCACTCAAACCTGTGAGGCGGAGGTCACAGTGAGCTGCCATGGTGCCACTGCAATCCAGCCTGGGTGATGGTGCGAGACTGTCTAAAAAAAATCAGTATATTTTACTTTACACAAAATAGGTATTGTGTGTCTAAGTGCTGCTTATCCACGAATGCTTTGTACGGGGAGGAGGCCAGATGTGACTGGCAGCTCCCTACGAGGGTGGCCCCAAGGAGCCCAAGAGCTCAAGACCAGGCGTTTCCCACCAACTTGCCCAAGGCATGCTTTTAAAATTAAGTCATAAGCCCAGTTGCACTGGGATTTCCAGGACTGTTGTTCCCGTTTTCCCCCTTTTTCACGACACACCCACCCCCACACACACACACACCACCACAGACACGAGGGATGAGTTCCCCACCCACCCACACACACACACACCCTACACAGACACGAGGGATGAGTTCCCCACCCACCCAACCACCCCCACACACACACCACCACAGATGTGAGGGATAGGAGTTCCCCACTCACCCACCCAGCCACCCACACACACCACCACAGACACAAGGGTTCTGAGTTCACCACCCACCCACCCACCCACCCAAATACCACCACAGACACGAGGGATATGAGTTCCCCACCCACCCCCCCCACACACACACACCACCACAGACACAAGGGTTCTGAGTTCCCCACCCACACACCCAACCACACACCACCACAGACGCGAGGGTTCTGAGTTCCCCACCCACACACCCAACCACACACCACCACAGACACGAGGGTTCTGAGTTCCCCACCCACACACCCACACACACACCACCACAGACGCGAGGGTTCTGAGTTCCCCACCCACACACACACCACCACAGACACGAGGGTTCTGAGTTCCCCACCCACACACCCAACCACACACCACCACAGACACGAGGGTTCTGAGTTCCCCACCCACACACCCACACACACACCACCACAGACGCGAGGGTTCTGAGTTCCCCACCCACACACACACCACCACAGACACGAGGGTTCTGAGTTCCCCACCCACACACCCACACACACACCACCACAGACATGAGGGATATGAGTTCCCCACCCACCCACCACCACAGACACGAGGGTTCTGAGTTCCCCACCCACACACACACCACCACAGACGCGAGGGTTTTAGTTTTAGAAAGTCTTGCAGTTCCTATGGTGGAGAAGAATTTGCGCCGTGATTTTTGTGCTATTACAGGGGGTGACTCAACTGCTCTTTGATGTGCAATAGCACACCCAGTCCTTGGTTCCCTGGAATTGCCGCCTGTTCCTGCGTGGAGATCGACATTGGTTAGAAACACTTTTCCCCATTTGTTGCCTATCAGGGCACCATGTTTTCTGTTATTTTGATAAGTGTTTAAACTAGAATGCAATTTAGAATCTAGAAAACGTCTCACGGAAAGATTATAAATCATGCATTTTCTACCCTCAAAAATTATTTCACTTTGGCAACATGTGTAGGTATGAGCAATGAAATGCACCTGATAAAATATTGTTGAGGTGCCTTTCTGGGGATATAAAACCCCCTTGTCATTCCGACCAGCAACATTTAAGTCACTTGTACTGTGGAGTGAAATTCAAGGATGAATTATTCCCCACAGTGTGGGTGCCGAATGAAACACCACGCACTTTAGTGTGCTTCCAAACTGCCTGAGACCCCAGACGGGCGAAGTCTTCCCCGCCCAGCACGGGAGCACTCCCTCAGCGCTCTCCGTGTCCCACATCACTGCGTGGGACTCACGCTGCGGGGCCTTCAGAACAGCGATCCTTCATGTGCCACGATGGCATCGAACTGTCCACCCAGCTATTACGTCGGTCACAGGGATCAGAAAGCAGTGGCTACCTGGGAACAAATAGCCATCAACCGATTCTTCCCATCAAACGAAACAGCCGCAGGGTTTCTGGGGCTTGGTGGTTGGGGTTTGGGATGAGCCAGTGGAGACCGTCTTAGTCTTTTATACACAGATGACGTTTGTTCGCAAATGAATGAAGAACTCATGGTAAGTTAAAATTTCCACTTTTTTTTTTTTTTTTTTTTTTACGAAGAAGCCAAATCCGCCCTTCTCATGTTCTTGGTGTTACCTGGAAAATGAGATAACCCAGATTTAACTAAAGCCAGTGAGAAGCTGATTCCGCCAACCTGCATCTGCCAGTTGCCCGCAACGCGATTTCCTGTTGCCATCATTATTTTAAACTCCACGTCTAAATAAAACAGCTTGTTTTCTCCTTCCTTCCCAGTGGAAAGAGGCCCCCCTCTCGGGGGTCTACAGGCCTGTCTCTCGTGACAGGTGCGTGGCTGGGCTGTGCTTCTGCAGACGTGGAGACCCACCAGGCCCAGGAGCAGTGGCAGCCCCGCCAGCAAGCTCCTTTCAGAAGCAAAGGCACGTGAGCACTCATGCGTGCCTGAGGCCGGTGTGGCGGGTGTCTGGGAGCCGCGCAGTGACGGCGCTGACAGGCCGGGCCAGTGCCCCAGTCCAGGCTGTCTGCACGGGGCCCTGCCCTGACCACTCAGGAAGGCTGGAGGCTGCTCCCACCAGGCGACCCCCTATCTCCTCCGGGTGACAACACTTCCCTCTCGGCTTTTCCAAAGGTCAAACCAGATAACCTGGGCCCCATCGAGGCCTTATCTGCACCCTTCCCCCTCCTGTCCCCTGAGGAGGGACCCAGTGCAGAGGGGCCTCCTCAGGGAGCCAGAGCTGGGGTGGAGGTGTGGGGCTCCAGCCCTCAGTCCTGGACGGGAGTCAGCCCAGTGCCTGCGGAATCCACAGCTCGGGGCGCTGGGCTTGAGTCCTTGCCTCTCCCTGCATCCTTGCTTCTTGGCCCCTGTCCACACAAAGCCGAGTCACTAATTCACGAGACACCGAATGAGGAAGCAGGTGGCGGTGGCTTTCCTGGAAATGGGGACCTCAGAGGCTGTGGGGCGATGTCCCCACAGGGCGCCAGCTCACCTGCCAGCTTCCCATGCACCTGTGTGTCCAGCTGCCTCACCCCTCCCTGCTCCAGCAGGCCTAGGGTTGCCTTGCTGTGGTCACGCCGGCCTCTCTCTGCCCATCTTTTTGTGAGCATCTTCTTCCTGGTGTCTGTGTCCACACCCGCCTCGTGTGAGGACACTGGTGTTATTGGATCTAAGACCCAATCAGTCCCCATCGGTGGGACCTCATCTGACCTTGACAACATGGGAAACACCCACGTTACAGGTTCCAGGCGGTGTGATTCTGGGGACACTATCAGCCCAGAGCAGGTGCTGACTTCTCCAAGGCCTGGCGAGCCCCTGACACCCTCAGATCAAGCCATCTTCAGGCCTTGGGGCTCTCGTCTCTGCCCACCTCCTAAAGGCCTCAGCAGGGCCGGGGCACACCCGGGGGTGGACTGCACCACAGAGCAGCAGTGCCTGCTAGATGTGGGGGCACCCACCCCCGGTGCCATGCGCCTCACCCGGGATCATCTGGGGTGTGTTCAGCCCTGAGCAGCAGGAGTTGGCAGCAGGGCCTGGGTCTTTGATGTCAGCCTCCGCCAGGCGGTAAGGAGCCATCTGCCCCATGGAGGGGGTGGCTCTAGCTCCCCGGGCTTCATGTGGGACATCGCAGGGGCCACGCCACCAGCATGGCCGTCTGGGCTGCAGGGTAGTTCCCTGCAGTGACGTGTGGGAAGACGGAGGTTTAATGACCACGGAACGCAGCTCTTTCTCGGCTCTTTTGAGGCCAAAGTTCCAGTGACTCAGACGTGGGAGCACAGCAGGGAAATGAGGAGCTGGTCTTGTCCCAACATTAGATAGAGTGACAGAGATCATGGATTAATTAAATAAAAGACTAAGCAGGACAAACCTTTGAACAGGAGGCATAACATTTAAGAATAAAACCAGGGTGGAGGGTAAAGGTCGGAGAAGATCAAGTAAGGCGCTAACAGTTGTGCTTTTTCCATTTTCCTATCGATCAATACTACATTTTTTCCAAGCTAAAATGCAGCCGCAGAGTTATTGCTGACCTTTTCCTCACCCTTCCATTGTGTATAAAATCACAGCAAAATAACAAACGACTTTATAAGCCAGAGAGTTTTCCCGATCCAAACCCCTCAGGTGAGCCAAGGTCTCCTTCCAAATCTCTTTCTTTTGGAAATAGGAGGAATGCACTTTTCTCTGCTAACTCGATGCTGGAGAACACTTGCCTTTTCAACGAACCACCACCTAAAACCTGGTTTTATCGTCTCCAGCGTGCTCAGAGGATGGCGGTGCCGTCCTTTCTGAGTGTGGACTGTGGTTCTGGGCCAGCTCTGATCTCGCACAAAGGCGCACATAGCGCCCCCGAGCCACGCTTTAGGAAGCGCGGTCACGAGTGCATGCTTCGTCAATTCCAGCCGATCAGGTCACGCTTTTTCTGTCTGAGAAGTCACTCAGGTCGCTGTCCAAAACGCCTCTTCTGAGCGGGAGAGGAAAATCCACTCGAAACCCGTCCTCAGGGCTGCTTCCTGGGCCGCGCTCCTGGGGAGAGACTGACCCACAGGCCAGACACGCGACCATCTGCCCATTTCCACGGAGGCCGAGCTTGCCGGCTGTGGTCGTCAGGGAGTCTCGGTGGAAACCGGGCACGGGGCGTCCACATCACGTCATCCCAGTAGCCCCTAAGAGGGAATTGCGGTTTAAGGTTCAAACCAGTGACTGGTTTAAACAACGTCCAGCAGCGCCTGCGCAGCTTCACGGCCAGGCAGCCGGGCCCCCTGGTGCCAGTCTGCGACCTGGGGCGAGGGCCTCGCCTGCTGGCTGGAGTGGAATCCCGCGCCCGTGCTCCTCCGCCCTCACTCCGTCCCCAAGGGGTCTGTGGAGGGAATAACAAGGGGCGAATCACCGGAACCAACTTTAGCCAGGTCTTTCATTCTTAGCAAAATAGCAATAATTTCCCTGGTTTTAAACAGAAGATTTAGGCCGGACACGGTGGCTCACGCCTAGCATCCCAGCACTGTGGGAGGCTGAGGCAGGTGGATCACTTGAGGTCAGGAGTTCAAAACCAACCTGGCCAACATGGTGAAACCCCGTCTCTACTAAAAATACAAAAAAATTAGTCAAGTGTGGTGGTGCACGCCTATAATCCCAGCTATCTGGGAGGCCGAGGCAGGAGGATTGCTTGAACCTGGGGGGCAGAGGTTGCGGGGGTGGGGCAGAGGTTGCAGTGAGCCGTGATTGCTGCTACACTCCAGCCTGGGAAACAAGAGTGAAACTCCGTCTCAAAAAAAAAATAAAAAGATTTAGATTTTCTTTAGGTTTTTTAGTGATTGCCTCATCTAGACAGTGTCCCTGTTACAGGCGGACTTGAGTGACTGGATGAGCAGAGGTCAGAGCTGCCGGCGCTTTGCAACCCGTCCCGCCCTCTCCGCAGATGCAGGCTTTTATCTGGCACTCAGTGTTAGTCTCACACGAGCAGCAGGTGAACTGAATTCCCAGACCCTAGAACCTTAGTCCATTCACACAAAGGCTCTCTTATTTTGAAGTTAGTTAATATTTATGAGGGCAGATTAATTTTTTAAATGCTGTACTCATTTGGTTCTGCTTAGAACTAATGAGAACTTCCAGTAATTATCCTAGTTTTTAAAAACATGCACATGAGGGCATAGCTTGCCAAGTCCATGTGGCTGTTAATTACAACTTCTATTTGCACCTGGAAACCCAGGATTGGGTGAAAGATACACTTTCCTAATGACAGTGGGTTCGAGGGTTTGCTGCAGGGAACCCTGAGCCACGGTTGGACCATCTGTGGCAGCTAAGTGGCTGCGAGGCACATCCACAGGTTTACCCCCAGCATTGAAGGGGCCTGCTTAGCCCCCAAGAACTGACAGAGAACGGAAACAGGAGCAGGGCCGGGTCCAGCTGCAGCCCCTACTTCAGTCCAGGTGGGACCCTCCGAGGCTGTGGGGAGGGAGAGTGGGGGCTATGAAACAAAGGGCAGGTGAGCATTGAGTCCCGGGCACAGATGGGGAGGTCTGGGGCCACCTGGATCCTGGAGTGACACAGGGGTCCTCCCCTTACCCTCACCCTTCCTCTTCCCTGAAGACTCCCACGGAAAGCCTCCAGGAAAAGCCAGGCCAGGAGCGGGAAGCGAGATCCTCGAACTCTGCGTGCCAGCATGGGGGCGGCTCACTCTCCGGGATCCCATGGGTGAATCTGAAAAGAGGAGCCCCTTTCCCCCAAGGCTCAGAACCCTCCAGCCCCGCCAAAACCCCGGGCAGGGAGCAAACTACACAATCACATGCCTGGGCCCAGTGAGTCTCTCCTCTCTCAGTGGGAAGACTGGCTGAGCCCTGGAGGCCCAGGCAGGGTGGGGGTGGCAGAGGTCCCCAGCACAAGGCAGTGGGGGCGGAGGTCACCAGCGCAGGCAGTGGGGGATGGGGGTCACCAGCACAAGGCAGTGGGGGCGGAGGTCACCAGCACAGGCAGTGGGGGGTGGGGGGCACCAGCACAAGCAGCAGGGGGTGGAGGTCACCAGCGCAGGAAGTCGGGGTGGGGGTCACCAGTGCTGGCAGTGGGAGTCAGAGGTCACCAGTGCTGGCAGTGGGGGATGGGGGTCACCAGCACAGGCAGCAGGGGGCGGAGGTCACCAGCGCAGGCAGCAGGGGGTAGAGGTCACCAGCGCAGGAAGTCCGGGTGGGGGTCACCAGTGCTGGCAGTGGGGGATGGGGGTCACCAGCGCAGGCAGTGGGAGTCAGAGGTCACCAGCGAAGGCAGTGGGGAATGGGGGTCACCAGCGCAGGCAGTGGGGGGTGGGGGGCACCAGCACAGGCAGTGGGGGGGAGGTCACCAGCACAGGCAGTGGGGGGTGGGGGGCACCAGCACAGGCAGCAGGGGGTGGAGGTCACAGCGCAGGCAGCAGGGGGTAGAGGTCACCAGCACAGGAAGTCGGGGTGGGGGTCACCAGTGCTGGCAGTGGGGGATGGGGGTCACCAGCGCAGGCAGTGGGAGTCAGAGGTCACCAGCGAAGGCAGTGGGGAATGGGGGTCACCAGTGCAGGCAGTGGGGGGTGGGGGGCACCAGCACAGGCAGTGGGGGGGAGGTCACCAGCACAGGCAGTGGGGGGTGGGGGGCACCAGCACAGGCAGCAGGGGGTGGAGGTCACCAGCACAGGAAGTCGGGGTGGGGGTCACCAGTGCTGGCAGTGGGAGTCAGAGGTCACCAGCACAGGCAGTGGGGGATGGGGGGCACCAGCACAGGCAGTGGGGGGGAGGTCACCAGCACAGGCAGTGGGGGGTGGGGGGCACCAGCACAGGCAGCAGGGGGTGGAGGTCACAGCGCAGGCAGCAGGGGGTAGAGGTCACCAGCACAGGAAGTCGGGGTGGGGGTCACCAGTGCTGGCAGTGGGGGATGGGGGTCACCAGCGCAGGCAGTGGGAGTCAGAGGTCACCAGCGAAGGCAGTGGGGAATGGGGGTCACCAGCGCAGGCAGTGGGGGGTGGGGGGCACCAGCACAGGCAGTGGGGGGGAGGTCACCAGCACAGGCAGTGGGGGGTGGGGGGCACCAGCACAGGCAGCAGGGGGTGGAGGTCACCAGCACAGGAAGTCGGGGTGGGGGTCACCAGTGCTGGCAGTGGGAGTCAGAGGTCACCAGCACAGGCAGTGGGGGATGGGGGTCACCAGCACAGGCAGTGGGGGCGGAGGTCACCAGCGCAGGCAGTGGGGGATGGGGGTCACCAGCACAGGCAGTGGGGGCGGAGGTCACCAGCGCAGACAGTGGGGGCGGAGGTCACAGCACAGGCAGTGGGAGTCAGAGGTCACCAGCGCAGGCACGTGCTCATTAGCACAGGCCAATGGACTCCCTGCACAGTCGGATGTGGCCCTTGTGAAGACCCCACTTCAGGTGCTGGGGGGTCCTCCTCACTAGATGCCTCCCACCGCAGCTGTGTTCCGTGTAAAATCGCAGCCAGGCAGAGCCTTGGGGAACCTGAGGAGAAACTGTCCTGTGGGTCCTGGATCATCACTATTTATTACAGACACGACTATAATCAGCTGAATGGCTGGGCTCCGTTTCGGGTCCCCCATGGCACGAAATGCTCCTAAGTATCGCTGGACACAGGCACCAGTGCCATGTTTCTGGGGTCCACAGAGAGGCAGGAACATCCACTCCTGCCCTGGAGATGCTCGCCAAGAAACAAGACCCCACCTGAGACCCACATGGGCAGGAACAGGGGGGCCTCCACCAGGGAACCCTGCCTGGCTGCAGCTGGCTTGTGGGGAGGGCTAGATAAGGAACCAAGGACAGGGAGCCTGCGGACAGCACAGCAAGGAGGGAGAGGAGAGAAACACCACCCCAGTGGGGACCCACGGAAAGGCTCCAGGGGGCAGAGACAGGCTGCGGACAGGGGCCTGGCCTCTTGGACAGACAACAGCTGTGGTGTGAGGAGAGCCCCGAAGCAGTGTCCACAGTGTCCCCAACAAAGCGCAGTCAGCCCAGGACAGCGAGGGCCCAGCACAGGCAGCTCCGAGCTGACCCACGCTGCTTGAAGATCGCCAGTAACAGCTCTGGCCACCACAGCCTGGGAGGCCTTGAGGCTGTCATTATCACCTGCTGCCTCCAGGAAAGAATGCAAAACCCTAAAATAGGAAATGTGGGGCCGGCAGAGGAGGGGCAGGCACGCAGTCCTGGAAGGTGGGGGCCGCTGTGGCTGCCTGTCCCTAGGGTGAGAACTGGGAGTCATCAGGCCGCTGTGGCTGCCTGTCCCTAGGGTGAGAACTGGGAGTCATCAGGCCACTGTGGCTGCCTGTCCTTAGGGTGAGAACCAAGAATGGGGAGTTATCAGGACACTGGAACAGCGGCCCCTTCAACACAGTCACCAAAGGGAACAGGCAAATCAGCATTATTAGTACAAAGTACAGGTTCAGGGAAACCGTAGCTAACGAGGCCTGAGAGATGAAAGAGACGATTCACGTGTGGGGCTTTTGTTCATCTCTTCGCAGGGTTTGCACCTTCTTCAAACTCCAGCCGGTCTCACCCTGAGGAAACTTAAGTGGAGCATTTATTTTTCTCTTTGGTTAACATTTAAAAAGTCAATGCAGGGAATTGAAATTATGAGGGGAAACATGCAGGAAAACGTGGTTTATCTGGCACTTTACTTCTATATAAAATTGGGATTTGTTGATAAGCATTTTCACAGAAGCCAGAAAGACTGACTCCTTCAGTGATTTTTTTAATCCTAACATCTGCATAGAAATTAATTGTTCCATTTATAAATTAAATGAGTCTTGTGAGGAATAATGTTTACCAGGAAAATGTGCCCTAAAAATTAAAGATCTGGAATATCAGAATTTTTCTTCCTATAAACCACAAAAAATAATTTTTCATATGCAAGAAACCCGTGAGGTCTGTGGGGCCTGGAGCGTCTGTGAGCAAACCTACCAGGGGAGTCCAGGTAGACTCAGGTGAGGGTAAGGCCTCTGCAGAGGGAGCCTCAGCATCGGGACCTCCTGTGAGCCAAGTCGGGACGAGGTCGGAACAGCACAGAGGGGCCGTCAATGCACACTGGGGCTCAAGGTGCCCACAGCAGCTTTCTCCAAAATCACAGAGATATTAGAGCAAGCCGGCCCCTCACTCGGGTTCCAAGGACGTGGACAGTCTGCCTGCCTGCCACAAAGCTGCCACATCCTCCCATCTGGGTGTGAATAAAGCCCCACAAACACCTCCTGAGTTGGAATTTAAAAAGCGTGTACATTCAAATCCACTTCTGCATGTTATTTCTAGATGTAATGTTCTCCTTGGCTGATATAAATGGTGAGATTTCTCGAGGCAAAGTTTTCATGGTGATTTTCTGACGGCCTGTCATGAAGACCAAGATTACGTGACGCCGCCTTGAAGCCCTGTCAGCTCCGCCACGCCGGTCTCCTGCCAAGCTGACCTGCCCCTCGTCCCTGTCTCTCTCCTTCAGCTCCAAGGACTCGGCCACTGCTGGTCGCCCTTTGTCTGGGGAAGGACGGATGAGGCCCCGGGGGGACTGACTCTCTCATTTTCCTTCCATTTACCTGGCAATCGTGTCTACAAATAATCTCCCACACTGGAAAAGAGGCAGCTTGTGACTTGTTCAGAATCTCAGTCTGCCAGTTTCTCTGAGGGGTCTAAACGCTCCCAAGCCTCCGGAACCTGTGGTGTCCGCACTGTTCTGAGACTCAGGCTCCGTCTCTGCCCCGAGGGTTCGGGGCTGTGGGTGAGTTCTCCTGTGGTCCCCCCAGCCCTGGGCGGAGCCTCGATCCATTTGTGAGCCAAGGCTGTGCCAGGCCTTGCCGATTTACCTTCTTCTCAATATCACAGCATCTGAGAAAACACCTCACTCGCCCTCATTTTTAAAGATATAATGAAATCTCATTTTTAATTACCTGAACAAAAAGGTTTCAGCTCCATCAGATCGCCTCTCAGGGCCTGCAGAGGTATTAACAGGCTCCAGAACCAATTACCTGCATTTCCTTTTTACTTATTGCAAATGTGACCTTTTGTGAGAATTTGATTGTGAGCCTCCCGCTGCGAGAGGGTAACCACGGGTGGGGGAGGCGTCTGAGGCCCGTCTCCCCACACGTCCGCACTGCTGTTAATTTTAATTCCCTCTGATGGCTGCAGGACAAGCAGGTGTCTGTGACCCAGCGCGGAGCGGGGGTGGGGGTACTGGCTCGGGAATGGGAGGACCTGGGCTGTGTGGTCCTTCCAGACAGAAACCCACGTCCATGACTCGGAGGGAGGAGCACCTGCTCTGATCTTCGGCAGGAAAAGAAAACGCTGTTCTGCCTGTGGTTCCAGAATCGCCTCTGCCAGCGTGGAAACACGGATGGGTGGGGGCGGCAGGCGGGAGGCCGAGGGCCTCAGCTGGGTTTCAAGCCAGAACTTCAGGATGCCGGGGTGAGGGGGGCGGGCAAGGGCGGGCGAGTGGGCTGGGGCCTTTACAAGGTGCAGCGAAGGATATTTCAGCACACTGACCCAGGTCTGAAACAGCACAAGCGGCAGAGGTGGGCATAAGAAGCCCCGAGTGCCGGGAGTGATGGGTGCCCTGCCTGCTGTGCGGAGGCCCAGGGAGGCAGGTGCACCCCCAGCAGTGACTTGGAGAAAGGCGGACTGGACAGGACCACAGCACTGCCTGGCTGGGGGCAGAAGGTCCCACATCCCCGCCCCACAGAGCACAGAGGGCCACAGGAAGGGCTCTTGGAGCTGCTGGTGGGTCCCTGCCTGGTCCCAGGTGGGCTCTGCCTGGTCCCAGGTGGGCTCTGCCGCAGGGGCCCTCAGCGGAGGCAGGAAGCCACCGGGAGGGAGAGGCCGGTGCACAGCCTGGATGAGAGAACGGGCACAGCCCGGCACCGCCACAGCGGGGGCTTCTCTGACCAGCATCAGGCTGGAAGTCCACGGTCAGTGGGCAGGGCTGGAGCTTCCTGGGGCCTCGCTGCTGGCCGTGTGACTCCTTGTATCCTCTCACCTCCTCCTAGAAGGACACCCGTCCTAAAGGATCAGAGCCCACCCTAACGACCCCTTTAAAGGCCCTGTCTCCAAACAGTCATGTTCTGAAGTGGTGGGGTCAGGACCTAAACACAGGCACGTGGGGGACATAATTCTTCCCCTTACTGAGAAAGAAAGGGAACCCCAGCCGCGCTGGCCACTAACCCGAGTCTGTCCCAAAGCTCTGAGAAGGCGAGGCCCCATCGGGTGCGCCACAGCATTTGGAGAACGCGTGCAACTTAAGAGGCCAGCGGCCTCTTTCATTTTTTTGAGATGGAAGTCAGTCTCTCGCCCAGGCTAGAGTACAATGCGGAGATCTAGGCTCACTACAACTTCCACCTCCTGGGTTCAAGTGACTCTCCGCCTCAGCCTCCTGAGTAGCTGGGATTTCAGGCGCACGCCACCACACCCAGATAATTTTTGTATTTTTAGGAGACATGGGGTTTCACCCTGTTGGTCAGGCTGGTCTCGATCTCTTGACTTCAGGTGATCTGCCCGCCTCAGTCTCCCAAAGCGTGAGCCCCGCGCCTGGCCTGCCAGGGCCCTCTTAAGGATAAAACTGTGAGGATCGGTGATGCTCTCCAGTTCTCAACTCCAGCTTTTCTACCACAGTTGGGAGTTTTTCAGGTTCATCAGCACAGCCCGTGAGCGGGGAAATGAGGATGTGGGGGGGGGGAGGGCCTGAGCAGACACCCCGGAGAGCCCAGACTCCAGGAATCTCACCTTCAGAGGGGCCCAACCGAGGCCAAGTTCAAACCCTGCCTGTGCCCCTTCACATGAGTAAAGGGCCTCTGTCATCACAGTGGGACTGCATCTGTGTGCATCTAGGGCTGCGTACTTTACCTATGGCTCCTTGCCTCGTGTGCAAATGGGCCAGCGCGGCTGTCCTGGCCTGGGGGTGTCCCATCCATCCCTCCTCAGAGCTGGGCTTTGGCGCCAGGCCCTGCTCTCAGGGACTCACGCCCACGCCCTGTGGCCCTGTGCCTGGAGGAGGCGGAGGCAGCACCCAGCACCGGTCCTCACAGCACTCAGCGGAGATCAGAAGGCACCGCTCTTTGTCCGCACCGCGCTGGGCAGGCCCCTACAGCTGGTCTCCACGGGGGTCAGATGTACCCAAAAGCGGCCACTGGGCCACGTTCCCAGCCTGGAGAACGCGGTGTCCCGTGTGGGGAGTTTATCGCTGCTCCTGGCGGCGCTCATGCCGCGCAGGCACAGGTTGTGTTTTGCCTTCGGTAGAGCCCTGGCCTTGCCTGGCTGCCTTCTGGGGTTCTTGGGGATCTGGGCTCTCATCACATAAACAGACAGCACGAGGATGGAGCCAGGAGGCTGGACCCAGTCAGGTGGGATGAGGGCTACTTACTAAACAAACACGCTACCCTGTTCCCTGTTGTTCTCATCGGGATGTACTTTAAGCATTTCTAAGCATAGCTTTTGGAAGACTGGTGTTTTACAGAAATAACTAATCTGATGATTCAGACACCACAGTTTGGTTAGAAACTCACCCCTGGAGTGAGTTTGGGCTCTCACAACAGGAGGTGCCTTTGAAGTGAGAAGGAAGGAAAACAGCATGACGTTTCCCTTGGGATGTCTCTTCCCAGAACCCCTGGGCTGGTGATGGTGCGCACACAGAGGTGCCATCCTCTCCTGCCGCGGAGCTGGTGATGGCTCCAGGATGAGGAGCAGCCTCCCTCCTAAGCCGCTGGTCTGGGGGACTCCTGAGGAAACAGGAGTGGCAGCACTGAGCCACTCTAGAGGGAGAAGGCGCTCTCTTGGGAAGGAGGCTCCCCAGTGGCCCTGAGGGGCTCAGGGACAAACCCTCAAGGTCCCCTGACCAGACAGAGAGGAGACACCAATACCCAGAGCTGCCCAACGCATTCCAGGGAGCTGGAAGGATGGGACTTTCTCCAGAGGCCAATGGCTGGGAAGGGTCCGCCCAACAAGGAGCTGGCAGGAGCGGGGAGGTGGGGGCTGGGGACAGGGAGGGGTGCAGAGAGGATGAAGAGGCCGTCCTCTCCAAAGCCCTTTCCGGACCCACCTGCTCCTGCCACCTCAGCGTAGTCAAACCCAGAGTGTCCCTCGTCCACAGCGCCAGGCCCCAGGCCCCCTCTGGGGACCTCCTTCCATCTCCCCTGCCCCAGCAGCACCAGGGAAGATGCCTTTCTGGAGTGTTCACCTGGGCCTGGAGGGAACTGCACTCACAGTAAGTGACATCTTTTTCTTTTCCTATTAGAAAACACCCAGGGAGTGGAAAGCACCGGCACAAGCAAACACAACTTTGGAAGGGACCCATCGCAGGCGGGTGCCTCCAGAGAGCACCATGCCCATCCCTCCACGGAACAAGCTCCGTCCAGGAACGAGGGCGCAGCGACTCACTTGGAGCATGCCAATGTGTTTGCAGAGGAAAGCCATTCTCAATCTTATATGATAACATTAACAGAAGCATTAGCAAAATCAGTGGCACTAATTAAGTGCTCAGGGGAGAGGCTGGGAAACACTGAAACTCACCAGCCTGCAAGCAGCACCACGACCAATGGCCCCCAAGTACCCTCAGTCGGACCACGAGCCGCCCAGGAAAACGAAGGCGAGAAATGATAACCCCGGGCTCCACCGTGACGGTGTTGGACATGTTTCCAACTTGTCCAACTTGAAGCACAAGTCCCAAGAAGGGACCACAAGAGAGGGAGCAGGCGTGTCGCCCAGCACAGGGAAAGGGCCGCCTTCCTGGGAGTCCAGATTCCACGAAAATGGCGCACTCTGCTTTAAAGGGACAGTGTGTCCGGGTTTTGTTCTGGTGCATCCACTCAGAGCTTCCATCAGCTTCCTGAAGTCAGGGCCACGCTCATCAGAAAGAAGACACTGAGATGGAGAGGGAAGCAGAGATGGCTACAGAGAGTGGGAGGGAAGGAGAGGGCTGTAGCTGCCTCTGCCGGCACTGGGGAGGAGGAGACAGAGGGACGAGGGCAGAGGAGGGGGAGGAGAAGAGGAGGGAGGAATGAGGAAGAGGAGGGGGAGGAGGGAGCAGAGGAGGGGGAGGAGGAGGAAGAGGAGGGAGGAAAAGTGGAGGAGGGGGAGAAGAGGAGGGAGGAATGAGGAAGAGGAGGGGGAGGAGGAAGCAGAGGAGGGGGAGGAAGAGGAAGAGGAGGGGCAAAGGAGGAAGAGGGAGGAAAAAGGAAGAGGAGGGGGAGGAGGGGGAAGAGGAGGGAGGAAAAGTGGAGGGGGGAGGAGGAAGAGGAGGAAGAAAAGAGGAAGGGGAGGGGGAGGAGGGGGAAGTGAGAGGAGTGATAGGGAGGGAAGGCCAAGGCCATGGGGACCACTTCCGGAGTGTGTGGCAGTTTCTTCTGGTGAATCCCCACCTTGAGCGTGAACTTGGTTTTCTCTGTAAAGCTCTGTGCAGGTATCAGAGGAATGCCAACAGTGGCCATAGGAGCAAGTCAAGAGTGACTCAGGACCATGTGCCAGACCGTGAAATCATGGCTAACATGTTTTGGGGGAAATAAGCTATGATCTTTATTTTGAACATTTACATGAAGTAAGTGAATGCATTGCTAATTGTTAACCAGGCAGGAACCTGAATGAGACTGTAGAGACTTGGTGGAATGCATTTGGCTGAAGACGCTGGTCAACGAGTCACTCAACAGCCCTTCCCCGGTTTAAATGGACAGTGTGTAGAATTTCCCTTTTATCTGTCAACAACACGGACGCTGTCAGTGTGCTTCATGTGTTGGTTTTTAGAGAGCTCCATTTAATGAAAAGGCATTTCCCACGAAGCACAGAGAAATCCCCTTACACCGAGTTCAGAGGACAATCAACGTCTTCTTCAAGGAAACCATGCGACACCAAGACGTTCCTGCAGGTTTTGAGGTTTGTTTGCTGCTTAGCACGCGCTCACATTTCGCTCACCCGGCCAAGGGCTCTTGCATGTGCTTTGTAGATTTCACTCCCGTATGTAATTGAGAAGGAAAACTGCTCCTGAGTGAACGAAGTAAAACCCCCTGAGGGAACAAACACACCTTCAAAGCTTCACTTCTGAAGTTCCGGTCTCAGCACTCCCTGCAGTCAGAAACGTTACTGAGGACCCCAAAGAGCTTTTGTTTATGTGGGCAACGTGCATTGATACGAACCTCAGTAGAATGAAGACTGATCGTTTAAAATATTTATTAATTCATTTTGAAATAACAAACTATTATGTGCGAAATAGCAAATTTTAAAAAAATGTTCAGAAGAATGTTAAGAATGGCGGTGACACAGCGCCGTCTCTGCAGCGTCTGGCTCAGCAGGAGACAGTGCGGCCCACGGACGCTTCTGCATCCAGGCTGCCGAGATGTGCTGCTTGGTCGGAGTAGAACAGAAAATCCAGCCTCACACGGATCTCTAGTTGGAAAAGAAATGTCTATTTTATAGTATTTTCTGAGAACTTGGATTCCTCTTTGATATTACACTAAAACTCAACAAATTACAATTTCCTAAAGCTTGGCCCCAAAAATAAACTCTGAAACAGATGGGTAACATCATATTCCCTCGCGCTGAACTCCGCTGGCCTATAGCGCACTTTATTTTTCAGATGGAGTTTCGCTCTTGTTGCCCAGGCTGGAGTGCAGTGGTGCGATCTCAGGTCACTGCAACCTCCACCTCCCAGGTTTAAGTGATTCTCCTGCCTCAGCCTCCTGAGTAGCTGGGATTACAGACGTTTGCCTCCACACCCAGCTAATTTTTGTATTTTAGTAGAGACAAGGTTTCACCATGTTGGCCAGGATGGTGTCGAACTCCTGACCTCAGGTGATCTGCCCACCTCAGCTTCCCAAAGTATTAGGGTTACAGGTGTGAGCCGCCACACCCAGCCCTCTAGTGCACTTCGACCCTTTTAACCATGCGTGATTTTGTAACGGCTTGCAGCAGTCATTGGCACATCCTGGGTCACTTAGCTAAGCAGATTCCCTGAGTCGGCACATTCTGCTTCATGAATGTAGATGAAGGTGAGCAGGTCGCATTCATCCTCGTTCTCACCGAGCGCCTTGGGAGTCTGTACGTGCTGGGGACAGGCTGAACTCACAGTGGGGACACTCATTCCCCAAGTTCTAGCATTTGTTTGCATGCTCAGATGTGCTGACAACAAGTAGAGCTGACTGGTGTCCCTGAAGGAGTGAGCTCACTTCATCCGGTTTCAGTAATGGCCGACGACAACGCAGTGACCACAGCGGCTCCTTCTTCACAGGGAAAAGGGTGCTCCAGAGAGAAAGCGGGCGGCGGGGGGCAGCCATGGCCCCGGGGCGCCACCTCAGAAGAATCCCAGGACCACCTGGGAGCCAGCACAGGAGTAACCTGCTCCCACCTCCGCATTCCTAAACGGGGGCCCAGACCTCTGTCCACCAGGACTCCCCAGTGAAAAGGATGAACACCAAGGCCAATGCCCGATCAGAACGAGAACCCACAGCTGGGCCCACGCTGCATCCAGTGGCGCAGACGTGAACCGGGCTGTCCTGCCCCTCGCTCCTGCACACCGCCTGCTCCGGCTGTGGCTGCCACTGCAGCTGCACCCCTCCATGCATAGGAAACTCCTGCAGAGAGCCCCAGGGCACGCACCATCCGGCAGATCCCGTGTCCCCTGGACGGCCCCTTCTGCTGAGTCCTCACTCGGGAAGGGGCAGGGAGCTCTCTGGATTCTCTTTCATAAGTGCATGAATCCCATTCCTGAGGGTCGCTCTTCCTCCTAACCCTGCCGAGGGTGGGTTTCAACACTCAGAGCTGGGAGACAGCCATGCAGACCATAGCAGTCCCGGCTGTTAAATGACATTGCTGAGCTGACCTGGCCAGAGGATGTGAGCATGCCCGGAAGGCGGCTCCACAGGCCATGGAGCCAGCAGCTGTGCTGGGAGCATGTTTCCAGAAGAGGAACTGTGCTGTGCTGCCAGCTGGTTCACCTATGCAGAGTCAAGTCACACCGTCCTACTGGCCAGTTTGTCTGTGCACAAAGCCAGGCTGCAGAACGGAGGTCCACGCGAGGCCCGTGACGGGGTGGCCCGGTGCCTTCAGAGTCCTCTCCACGGTGGTGAACAGCAGGCTCTTCCACCAGAGCCTCTAAATTATGAAAGTGCCAGAAATCCCCAAAAAGAAAGGTCAAAAAGAAACAATTATTTCAAGACATGAGAAGAAATTTAGGTAGATAAGCAACAGTCCAGGAAGTTGAAGCCGGGTCATTTTCCAACCCTGGATCTGCCTGGTTTGTATCTTTATTTCTCACTGTCTGTTCCCGACAAGACCAGCCTGAAAGCCAATCACCTACACGGGGATGAAGCTGCTCTTGGAGTTCTTGTGACTCATTCATATTTTATTAGACTTCGTGCATTTAAAGAATGATCAACTGGAATTTAATTGGGTTAGACACTACCGTTTTAAATTTTAAATAACTGCACAAAAATGAAACTTAAAATCTCCCCGTGTCTAATAAATGAGTGCCGTAATGGTGATACCAGCCTCTGCGGAAGGCGCGGTTTAGCACAGCTGGAAAGGGCTGACGGGAGGGTCCCGAGGCTGGGCTGGGAGAGCCATCGCTTCCCCAGGGGCCGGGCCTCCGCACCTGGCAGCCAGCACACTAAAGCTTGGGTGGCTTCGTCTCGGGAGAAAGACTGAACAGTCTCACATGCTGCACTGGGGGTGCCCCCGCATGCTTCCTCCCCACGCAGGAGGTCACCCTTGAGGCGGGGGTCCGGCCAGGAAAGGTGTTTTCTAGGCCAGGCCGAGCTGCGCCACTCCCCTGGTCAGGGGACACGGTGGACACTGGCCCGTGGTGGAGGCAGCCCCAGAGCCGCTGGGCCGATGCAGCAAGGCTGTCCTTGTGGCCTGGTTTGCTGGATGGGGTAGTGGTTGTAAGGGCCCCACCCTCTCCTGAATGCTGCTGCCGGCAGAACCAGAGACACACGGTGACCAAGGTTGGCACAGGACTGCCAAGGGTCCTTCCCTGAAAAGCACTCACTGCCATTCTGAAGCAAGGCGTCCCTGCCTGCTGGCGCTCGCACGCCATGCTTGTGTGACAGGCTGAGAATGCCAGATGGACGCCCGCCCTGGCCTGGCCACAGAGGCAGGACAGGAGGAAACCTGCTTCCCGACTGCCTTCTGCTGACCTCTGAAACCCAAGTCTAGAACCACCAGTGTCTGGGTCTTGACACAAAACGGAAAACGATGACATTGATCAGTGAACTGACTCTGGAACAAACTCCCCCACTCAGCTCATCCGGTGTAGATGATTGATTTCTTGGAATAAATCATAATTAGGGGGGAGATAGATTCAATTTGCTAAAAGAACTTGATATTAAAAAAAAAAAGATGCTTCCACATCATCAGCTGGGTCAGGTTAGCTCTCCTGAGGTTTGCCTTTTTAAAGCTGTGGTGACCACTGAAAGCACGGGAAGACACAGTCATGCACTGCCCTCCACGGCCAGCAAGGACGCTGCTCCCATGATCTTTGCCTGCTTCTTGGAGAGCAAGGTCACTTTCTCCATTTCTAAATTGTCACTGGCTTTTTAGAAAAGACAACTTTCAATCTGAGAACAGGAATGCCTGCTTTGGGCTACACCCACTTGTTGAGAACTTACCAGGAGCTGCCAGAATTCACGATGGGCAGTGCTGGTGCCTCAGTGCGGCTTACCACAAGGAGAGCCGGGCAGAGGCGCGTGTCCCCAAAAAGCCCTGAACACCCAGGAGCAGAGGAGAGTGCAGGAGACACCCTCTCACCTGGCCACTGCCCAGGTGGACCCTGAAGGACCCTTACAAAATTCACTGCAGAACCAAACCATGCCGAGACAGAGAAAATGCCACTGCCAAGATGGTCACACACACTTCCCAGCCACACATGGGCGGGTGGTAAGCGAGCCAGTGCTGTGGGTACCCATGGGTGTCTTGGGCCCAGACCTTGCAAAGCCCGGAGCCAGGAGCCACAGCACCCAGCACTGGCAGGGTAGAGTCGGACGCACTGCCTGGGGACAACTGGCAAAGACCAGGGCAGCCCCCCTTACCAAGCGGTGGCCCGGGAGGGAGCTGTGGCCGCTGGAGTCCACGCTGCCCTGGCTTGCTTCCTCTGGGCTGTCATTAACCCTGCTCTGCCCAGAGCCCCTCCCAGGTCATGGCGCCGTGGAGAGCTAGGAGAGGCCTTGCAGGGCCACCCAGTCCACGCACCTGCAGGTGACCATGTGTGTGAACGGCCTGCCTCATCCACCACAGCCAGTCTCAGCTGGAGAAATTGCCTGCCAGGCGGGGGAACCAGCTTCACCGCTGAGAGTCAAGGTTGCTGGGCCTCATTGGTCCCTGGGTACCCATGATCCTTACTGTGGCAGCAGAGACACGTGCTGGGCTCCAGGCACCCCCTTACTGGCAGGCCCGGGTCCTCATGGGACCCTCTGTCACTGCCCCCCACTACCTGAGCAGCTCTCTCCTTTGCCTGCTGCCCACCAGCACAAGGGACTCAAAGTGGCCAGGTGGCCCCTGCAACTGCCATCTCCATGGCAGCCTCACTGCAGCACGGGGGGGGAGGGGCAGACACAGATGTGGGGCCCAGCAGCTGAGGCTGCAGAAATGGGAAGCACAAACTCCAAGTGTGTCCCTAGAGGACAGTGAGATGGGAAAGTCCTGCTTCCCTCCCACTCTCGGGCCCTTGAATCCAACGTTTGGTGACTCAGTGCCACTGTCTGGGGTGGAGACACCTCAACCCAGCCTTTGTTACCCCGCCTGCCTCTGGGAGGGGACACCGCAGGGCCACGCTTCTGCAGAGTGTGCATGTCACCTTGAAACAGGGCCCTGGACTGTGGCAATGTTATGCGGTCTGTGCAGACAGGTGAGGCTTCTGTGGGTCCTCAGGTGCTGAGGGTCCTGGGGGTGCACTGGGACCCACAGCGCAGCTCGGCTTGGTCAGGTCAGGAAGGAAGCCTCCATCAGGACACACGTAACTTGCTCCCCTGCCTCAGTGACCCCTGGGTAGGGGGGCCTCCACAGTACAGGCCTAGGGGCCAGAGCCCACTCTGGACAACACCTCCCAGTTGGTCCCAAGTGTCCTCTCAGCAGCTGGCACACACGCTCCACACCTGCCTGCACACGACATCTCTCAGACCTTCTCCCGGGACAGCCACGCTTGCCTCTGCCACCCTGACCTGCCAGCCGCCCTCCATCAGCCCCACCAACTCCAGGCACAGCAAAACCTATGCCTCCCTCCTTTAAAAGTGAATGGTCGGGCATGGCAGCTCATGCCTGCACTGCCCGCACTTTAGGAGGTTGAGGCAGGCAAATCACTTGAGGTCAGGAGTTCAAGACAGGCCTGGCCGACATGGCAAAACCCCATCTCTACTAAAAATACTAAACTTGGCCAGGTGTGGTGGTGTGTGCCTGGAACCCCAGCTACTCAGGAGGCTGAGGCACGAAAATCGCTTGAGCCTGGGAGGTGGAGGCTGCCGTGAGCCAAGGTTGCACCACTGCACTCCAGCCTGTCTCTCTTTTTTTCCCCACCCAAAATCTTGTCCTCAATTGACAGCCTGTGTCTCAACAAACAAACCAACAAAAAGGTGAATGCCCAGGTCTTCTGCCCACAGTGTGGAGGCTCTGGCTAAGTGCAAGTGTGAACCCTGGACCTGGCACACAAAACACGCACAAGACAGACACTCGAAGAGGCGGGGAAAAGGCGGCCCGCTGGGCTCGGAACCTGGGGAATGGCATTCCGGGGAGCCCCGGGCTCGCTCTTTCCTCATAAATCCCTGACAGATGAAGAAGCTGGCAACATAGAAAGACAAGGGATGAAAGACCGTGCTGCCCCCTACGAAAAAAGTCCCCGCAAAAGCCTGCGTCTCCGGCCAGAGACCCAGGGAAGGCGCAGTATAACAGGACAAGAAATGTCTAGATAGGAACTGCTCCATCCAGCCAGTCACCAGGGGCTACACTGCACCTCCACCCACGCTAGCACAGGCCAGGTGGGGAGGCTGGACTCCACCTCTGCCAGGCTGCAAGGATGCACCCCAAATCCTACCAAGGTGCATATACGAATATGCACACGTGTAAGGTCACTCCCAGAGCTGCCCACACAGAGACACTCAGAAAACAGCCATATATGCACACGTGTAAGGTCACTCCCAGAGCTGCCCACACAGAGACACTCAGAACACAGCCATATATGCACACGTGTAAGGTCACTCCCAGAGCTGCCCACACAGAGACACTCAGAACACAGCCATATATGCACACATGTAAGGTCACTCCCAGAGCTGCCCACACAGAGACACTCAGAACACAGCCATATATGCACACATGTAAGGTCACTCCCAGAGCTGCCCACACAGAGACACTCAGAACACAGCCATATATGCACACGTGTAAGGTCACTCCCAGAGCTGCCCACACACAGACACTGAGAACACAGCCGTATATGCACATGTGTAAGGTCACTCCCAGAGCTGCCCACACAGAGACACTCAGAACACAGCCATATATGCACACATGTAAGGTCACTCCCAGAGCTGCCCACACACACACACACTCAGAACACAGCCGTATAAGCACACGTATAAGGTCACTCCCAGAGCTGCCCCCCCCACACACTCAGAACACAGCCATATATGCACATGTGTAAGGTCACTCCCAGAGCTGCCCACACACACACACACACACTCAGAACACAGCCGTATATGCACACGTGTAAGGTCACTCCCAGAGCTGCCCACACAGACAGAACACAGCCGTATATGCACACGTGTACAGAGTACCCCATGAATATTTACCATTATTTTTTGTCCATTAATTAATTAAAAGAAACAGTATGCACAGAACAAAAACAGAAAAGTAGATTAAGTCCTAACATATCAATACGTGCATTCAGTGTAAACAGTACAAAGACATCAATTAAAAGGACAGATAAAATAGATTAGAAAAACTTGTGCCACGTGCAAGAAACACTTCAAATATGAGGATATCTGCAGGCCCAGAGGACAAAGGTGGAAAATAACATATCAGGCAGGCATTAAGTGAAGAAAGCAGGAGCCACTGTCCTCCAAATCAGATGGCATAAGCTCCAGTGCAAAGAACATGACCAGGGACAGGAGCAGAGGCCACAGTGGTGTTCTGGGTCCCCTGGCATCACAGCCAGCCCAGACCTAACATTCAGCAGTCACAGAAGTCTAATTATTCTCCTTTCCAGGTCACCATTACTCTGGAAAGCCGTTAAAAGTCCCTTAAACAGGTCGGTGGCTCCACAGGGTCCTTCCTCAAGGTAACCCAGACTTCCAGTCCTCCTTCCTCCACAGGCTCCAGGTCTGTGAATGTCTGACACCTGCAAACTGGGGGTCTTGTTAGTGTTATAGTGAGAAGGGTTAAGATATGCACCCTGGCCTCCCACACAGGGCTAAGTGCAGCCCACCAAAGTTCACGTCTGCTCAGAACCACAGAATGTGATGTTGTCTGGAAATCAGGTCTTTGTAGATTTAGTTAAGATGAGGTCACACTGGGTTAGGGACGGCCGTAAATCCAATGACTGGTGTCTACTATGAAGCCATATGGAGACAGACACACACAGGGAGAAGGCCACATAAAGACGAATGCAGAGGATGAAACGATGGAGACACAAGCCAAACAACACCAAGGAAGGCCACAGATAACTAAGGAAGGATAAGGAAGGCCACGGATAACTAAGGAAGAACAAGGAAGGCCACGGATAACTAATAAAGGATAAGGAAGGCCACAGATAACTAAGGAAAGACAAGGAAGGCCACAGATAACTAAGGAAGGCCACAGATAACTAATAAAGGATAAGGAAGGCCACGGATAACTAAGGAAGGACAAGGAAGGCCACGGATAACGAAGGAAGGATAAGGAAGGCCACGGATAACTAATAAAGGATAAGGAAGGCCACGGATAACTAAGGAAAGACAAGGAAGGCCACAGATAACTAATAAAGGATAAGGAAGGCCACGGATAACTAAGGAAGAACAAGGAAGGCCACGGATAACTAATAAAGGATAAGGAAGGCCACAGATAACTAAGGAAAGACAAGAAAGGCCACAGATAACTAATAAAGGATAAGGAAGGCCACGGATAACTAAGGAAGGACAAGGAAGGCCACGGATAACGAAGGAAGGATAAGGAAGGCCACGGATAATGAAGGAAGGCCATGGATAACTAATAAAGGATAAGGAAGGCCACAGATAACTAAGGAAAGACAAGGAAGGCCACAGATAACTAAGGAAGACCACAGATAACTAATAAAGGATAAGGAAGACCACGGATAACTAAGGAAGGATAAGGAAGGTTACAGATAACTAAGGAAGAACAAGGAAGGCCACGGATAACTAAGGAAAGACAAGGAAGGCCACAGATAACTAAGGAAGGCCACAGATAACTAATAAAGGATAAGGAAGGCCACAGATAACTAAGGAAAGACAAGAAAGGCCACAGATAACTAATAAAGGATAAGGAAGGCCACGGATAACTAAGGAAGGACAAGGAAGGCCACGGATAACGAAGGAAGGATAAGGAAGGCCACGGATAATGAAGGAAGGCCATGGATAACTAATAAAGGATAGGGAAGGCCACGGATAACTAAGGAAAGACAAGGAAGGCCACAGATAACTAATAAAGGATAAGGAAGGCCACGGATAACTAAGGAAGGACAAGGAAGGCCACGGATAACGAAGGAAGGATAAGGAAGGCCACGGATAATGAAGGAAGGCCATGGATAACTAATAAAGGATAGGGAAGGCCACGGATAACTAAGGAAAGACAAGGAAGGCCACAGATAACTAATAAAGGATAAGGAAGGCCACGGATAACTAATAAAGGATAAGGAAGGCCACGGATAACTAATAAAGGATAAGGAAGGCCACAGATAACTAAGGAAGGCCACAGATAACTAATAAAGGATAAGGAAGGCCACAGATAACTAAGAAAGGATACGGAAGGCCACGGATAACTAAGGAAGGACAAGGAAGGCCACGGATAACTAAGGAAGGACAAGGAAGGCCACTGATAACTAAGGAAGGATAAGGCAGGCCACGGATAACTAAGGAAGGACAAGGAAGGCCACGGATAACTAAGGAAGGATAAGGAAGGCCTCGTATAACTAAGGAAGGCCACAGATAACTAAGGAAGGCCATGAAAGGATAAGGAAGGCCAAGCAAGGTGAAACGGGAACAAAGAACCATGAAGAAGGCCAAGGAAGGCCAGCGACAATGCAGGTTGCCAGCATCCACTGGAAACTGGAAGAGAGGCGTGGAATGACCTGCTTGCAGCCTTCCGTGGGGGCATGGCACTGTCAGTATCTTGGTCTCAGATTTTAGGGGTGAGAGAGTGGATTTGTTGTGTGAAGCACCCAGTTTGCCCTGGTGAGGCAGCCCTAGGAAATCAGCACATACCTTCCAAACTCATTTTATGCCTACACTACCAGACTGTAATACCCACGCCCACCTCAGCCTTACTATAGGAGAGATGTATGTAATTTTTCCACAAAGATTGGTGCACACATACAAAGCAAGTAAAAACCCAAAACGAGAGGCGCCCTAGCCGCATGTCTCTAGGACTAGTGGCGACTGCCCCGACCCTCAGGGCCAGAGAGATGAAGAAGCAGGTGGGGCTCAGGGAGCTTCATGTCCCATCGCAGCCTCCCTGCCAGGCTAACCACGGGGGTCTGTCCTGAGCTGAAACACTGACACTTCCTCAGAATGCAGTGGCCACCTGTGCCTAAACTCCACCTGCAGGGCTGACAGTTATGAGCCCCCACACTTCCAGTCAGCTCAGAGCACGGCTCCGCAGGTCTACGTGGGAGTCAAGCGGTCAGCTGAACGTTTATTACAGCGCCGGACGAATGGAGGGTGAGCAGCTGTGGTGAGGGCTTTCCCTCTAGCCCCAGAGTCTCTCTCCAGCTTCCTGGTCACCTCGGTCCAAGCAAGAGCTGGGATGTGGGTTCCATGGGAACCTCGTTTTAACTTCCTAACACTGGCTCAGTCGGGAGTGTTTCTAAGAGGCCTGTCTGGGACAAGACTCTGTAATACCTACATGAGCCATGCAGAGGGCATGTGTGGTGGTGAAACTGGCATGGGCAGATAAAGGCAGGCTGAGTGGGGAAGAGACGGGGCCCTCGAGCTGGCACAGAAGCAGCCGCCCTCCCTGGCGCAGCCAGTGCCCTATTTCGTGCAGGAACGATAAGCACCACCCTTGAAAACCAAGGGCTTACCCGCTCTCTACCTCCGGGACCCAGGGCGAGTACAGACGCTCTGCAAGAGGAAGCTGGGCTGCTGACTCAGCTGCTTCTCAGGGCACTGCAGAAACCCAATCAGGGTAACGGGCTGAGAGTGAGCCACCGCCCTGCGCATCCACTTCGGGGACTGCACCCGGAACACAGCATTTCTGTGAACAGATCTAAGGACGGAGACGAGAATGGCAACTTTTGGATGCTGTCATGTGAACACAGCTGCTCTCGGTTTATAAAAACAGAAGCTGAAACTGGCTTGCTTCATGAGTAACATTAGATCTTTCCTTCTCTGAAATTCTCAGTCCATTACGTTGATAAGAATATTACTTCTCCATGGAAAACATATTTATTGTGACACGTTTATGACAGTAACCTCACCAAGTACAGAAAGGCTAGTAAAAAGCACCCCGATCTCATTCCCAGAATCACTTGGTCTGTTGTGGTGAACCTTCTACAAGAATCTCAAACGAGTCACAGCTACGGCTGCATCCAGTGGGCATTCCAAGACCTCTTGTGCTACCTGCTTTCTAAATGCAGCTGTATGTAATGTACGTCCTCCATGTCGGTAAACATCGGTCCACACCATTATCTCCTGTGAATTCATACTGCCTCACTGAAGGAAGCACAAGAAACAGAAACCGATTTCCTCAGGCCTCTTTCTGTGTCCTGCCTACCACACGCAGTCCTTGGAGGACACCTGGTGCGTAACTTTCACACCTGACGGCCAACTCCTTAGGACAAACTCCTCTTGCTAAGATACTGAGACGCTCCCTCCACCTCGGGATGCCCAGCTGCCCTCCACCCCAGGTGCTGCTCCGTACACACCCTTCGGCTAGTCAGTTCATCGCGGAAATGCCACACCTCCCCTTATGAGGAAGGAGACCCCTCCTCTTAAGTTAATCTAAGACCACTTCCCCCTAGCCTTCTACATTGCATTTTTTTTATTTTTTGAGACAGAGTTTCGCTCTCGTTACCCAGGCTGGAGTGCAATGGCGCGATCTCGGCTCACCGCAACCTCCGCCTCCTGGGTTCAGGCAATTCTCCTGCCTCAGCCTCCTGAGTAGCTGGGATTACAGGCACGCGCCACCATGCCCAGCTAATTTTTTGTATTTTTAGTAGAGACGGGGTTTCCCCATGTTGACCAGGATGGTCTCGATCTGTTGAACTCATGATCCACCCGCCTCGGCCTCCCAAAGTGCTGGGATTACAGGTGTGAGCCACCGCATCCGGCCTCTACATTGCATTTCAAAAGGAAAAGTTAAAAGTCAGCCAGAGGAAGTTGGTGGAAGGAGCGGTTGGCTCACAGGCCAGGTCTAAAGGTTGAGGATTAAGCCCCCCACTCCTACTCACAATCCGTCTTTAGATCACGGCCCGGTACGGAGGAACTTTCCCCAGAAGGCACTGTTCTTGCTCAACTGCTCAGACCCCCACCTAGTCCGTCCCCCATGCTCTGGACCCTCTCGCATGTGCACCTCCTGGACTGTAAGCCTCTAAAAGGGCCAGGCTTTTCTTTGTCTGGAGCTCGGTGGTTGAGGCGCCTACGCCTGCCGCAGCTCCCGGCAAATACGATGGCCGCTTCCTTCCCTGCCCGGTGTGGACAGGTTTCTTTGCGGCTGCTCCTGCTCCACTTACGCACAAGCACTGGCCTTTGCGTTTCTTCTCTCATAAATTACCCTTATGACTTTACTCATTTCCCTCAAAGGTGGTTGTCTTTTTTATGTTGATTAATACATGTCATGACCTATATTTTGATACATTAGAGTTTTTTTTTTAATTATTTAAGTTGTCAACAATTTCTCCAGTTTGTGTGTGGCTTTTCTGTTTTGAAGAAAAAAATAACTTGTGAAGTATTAGGGGGAAAGGGAGTGATAAAATAATTCTGCCAAGCAAAGGGGACAGAGGAGCGTGGAGAGCCGGGACAGAGGGCAGCTTCAAACTGCCAGCAGGCCAGCAATTGCACTAGACAGAAACGCACTGAAATCTCAGGGTAAGAGACGAAGCGTTTTAAACTGGGTGGCAAATCTTCAGCTCTATTTTCACAGGAGATGCAAAAGAAACAGAAGCCTACATTAAGATGCAGATAAAAGGACTCAACAAGCAGCATGCGAAGGGAACCAGACCAGGCCAGCAGAGCCCGGGTCAATGCTGGCCAAACAGATTTGAAAGCAAGTTGTTAAAAAGATTCAATTCAGTGAAAAGGTGAAGCCATTTTAAGATGAGAGACACTACGTGCAGAGCCTCAAAGGTAGTTACTTAAACACAGAAGAAGAGTGGGAACTCTGGGAGGAACCCTGGGAGCCCGCTGTGGGGGTCTCGCCAAGTGCCTGGCCAGCCTGCACTGAAACTGTTTGAACTCACACGCTGAGCAGAGGCAAGACGTTTCTAGAAACACACGTGGTGGGCCACGGAGCGAGTCTCCACAGACTTCCCACAAATGAACGCACCTGAGGACATGCTCAGACCACAGCACAACTCAGCAGCAAACTGCAAACCCCATACAGTTTGTTTTAATAAACATACTTTTGTAAAATATTTAAAAAGGAATGGAAATGAAAATATAACCTACCAAAAATAGGGAATGCAGCTGAAACAGAGATCAGAGAACTTTACAGCATTAAATATACATGAAAAGAAAAAAGCTGAGAAGAAAGTAATCCACCCCAGAAGTTACAAACAGAACAGTAAAATTAACAGCAAGAATGCAGAAATTGAAAATGGTGAGCAGAAATTAAGTAGAAACCAAAAAGACACCAGAGTGGCCCACCAAGCCGCAGGTCACTCAGAAATACAAAATACCTCTGTGAGGCTCAGTCAGGAAAAAACAAAAGGCGCATCTGACCATCAGCTGAGAGGGCGTCACTGTGAACCCCAGATACCGAAAAACCTGGAATTACCCGAGCCACATCTCCAGGCCAGTAACTCTGAAGGTCTCGGCAAGGCAGTCCAAATTTTAGCAAAAACACAACCCAGACACTGGCTCTGAAACCTCGGCTCCCCACTTTCCCGAAACAAACCCGGGCCCAGGAGACTTCCCTGCAAGGTTCCCCAGGCAAGAAACAGGAATCCCAATCCCACGCCTTCTCTTCCAGAGAACAGAAAATGTGGGCAGTTTCCCAACTCTCAGTGAGCACACCCTGACAGGAAGACCCCAGAAGGGCAGTATTTAAAGGGGAATTCAAACCAAGCCTTTTCCTACACTGAGATCCACCTCGGAAGACAGGGTTCTGACTGAGAAACGTCATTCACACATCCACATGTTTGCAAAAGCAGCATGGTAGCCTAACACACGAGGAAAAAGCAACGGGCACATTAGAGACGGAGGGTAGGAGGGCACCTCTGTAGCCCGGGTGGAGCTTTGGGGCCTCATCTGCCCCCAGCGGCTCCCCAGGGGCTGGCCTGGCTCCTGGCTGAGTCCTCCTCCTCCCTTCTCTCCCCCTCCCAGTGGCCCCACCCCTTCACCTCTCTCCATCCCTGGTTACTCTGCATCCCCAGTTTTCATTTCCTGGCCTGGGTGCTGTTCCCTGTCTGGGCCCTCGTGGAAGCAGCTCACAGATGTCTCCACGGTTCTTTAGAATCCAGGTGGCATCAATTTACTCCACCACATCTGTCTCCGTTTTGTTTTCACACTACTCCAAGAGGCAGCTTCAGCCTCCTTCCACCTCCACCGACCCCACCCAGAGACCTCCAGGATCCCTGCACCCCTTCTTCTCTCTCCCCACCTCCCAGACCTGCCAACTCAGCACCGAGGGCGACATGATCGAACTGTGCTTGCGGCCGGGGAACGCAGCCTCCCATGCAGGCCTGGGTAGCCTGCCACCGGAATGAACCGGTTCCCACTGCCAGCTGCTCCTGCCTCGGCCTCCCTCCCCGTACTGAGGAAACCAGGTCTGCTGGGTAAGGCCCTCTCCTCAAGGTATTTTCCCCAGTGGGGTCGCCCACTGAGCTCTCCCACATCCAAGAACGGCCTCCTCTCAGGATAAGGAATATAACTTTGGTTATACGTGGGATTCCAGGAGACTGTGGACACCGTTTCACTCTTCCGGCCTCCAGCGTCGAAGACAAAAGCTGGAGGCCCGATTGCTGATCACTTTCCACTGTAATTTCTTTTTCATCCATAAGCTTAAAAGGTTTTCTTTTCTCTAGACTCTGAAGTTTAGGGCTTATTCTCTTTTAAACCAGCATCTGCCTGGTTGTCTTTTCTCACCGATTCTGTGAGGAGCTCGGGGAGCCCCGTGATCTGCGGTTTCCTCTGCTCGGGAAATCTGTTTCTGCTGTTCCCACCTCACCTTCCCTCCCCTGTGGCATTTTCTCCTCTGGAATTCCCATTCCTCACACGCCGGGTTCCTGGATCATTCTAGCAAGGCTCCTTTCCCTCTCAAAACTTCTACCTTTATTTTTGTGTTACATTATATTATAAACCCCTTTTAAAAACATACTGTCCTTAATTTGGCCAGGATGTGATTTCAGAACCATCGAATCAGTGGTTCAATTCTTGGCTTTTAAGACTGGAGCTGTCAGTAAGGACTAGGATGGAGAGAGAGTCCAGCTCTGCAGGCGGCCACGGGAGAGACTGGCCTTCCCATCGGACCAGCTGAGGCCCGCGGCTCCTCCTGCACTCACCACTCAGAAGCCACTTCGGCTTGGCTCCCTGAAGCACAGCTGCATCTGCAAAGCAAGAGCACTTCTTCTCCCTGCCCGCCCCTGCCCGTTCTTGCACCCCACGTGGTCCCAAGGGTAAGAGAAAGCAGAAGCAGCCGGGAGGGCACATGGCGGCCTGCAGGAGGCGGCTGGGGCTCACTGGCGGAGGCCGCAGGAGGCGGCTGGTGCTCACTGGCGGAGGCCGCAGGAGGCGGCTGGGGCTCACTGGCGGAGGCCGCAGGAGGCGGCTGGTGCTCACTGGCGGAGGCCGCAGGAGGCGGCTGGGGCTCACTGGTGGAGGCCACAGGAGGCAGCTGGGGCTCACTGGCGGAGGCCGCAGGAGGCTAACTCAGGAGCGGACACTGCTTCCTCCCTCATGTCTTCTCATTTCCATGTGGATTTTCACCCCCAAAGCCCAGCCCATGAAAGACACAAACATACACATTTCAGCCATGACAGCAACATGGAATACCTTTATTCAGCACCCGGAATACCCTTCACACATGATCGGCGAGCCTCCCGTGCTCGTCTTCTCATGGAAACGCTCACGTGGACGCTGCGGGACCCCCACGTGTCATGGCTCTAGCGGTGGTGCTGTCTGAACTGCAGCCCACAGTAACCACACGTGCCCGTTTTTGTCTCTTTGTCCTGAAAAAAGTCAAAAGGAATGTCGTGTTTCCACATTCTACTTCAAATCTAGATATCACGCATCGAAAATGTATGTGTAAAACTTAAAACAGACTGTCAGAAACACATAAAAATAGTCAGTACTGAAGTAAGGACAGAGACTGTCAATCTCGCTTCCCCACAACTTCAGTCCCCGGCCTCAGACTCCCACCCGGGCTAGACAGCCATCCCACCGGACCCCCAGGGACGTCGCCATCAGCTGCAGCTATGACCCATGCACCACCCACACCTCACCTTCCTGGGGATGCAGTGGGTGCTGGACAGGACCGTGAGGTGCACCCAGGCGAGGCCCACAGGGCTGGGGCCCAGGAGAGGGCAGCTGGGTGCCCAGTCCTGCCCTAGGCTGCTTGACCGTTTATGCCTGTTACACTGTCCCCTTTCAGGACAGGCACCAAGATAATGACAATTTTTAATGAAAGTCAGCTCTAAGGAAGTTCAAGTCCTGTAAGAGGAACACCAAGCCCAGCAGCTGCCCGAGTCCCTGGGTGCTCTGCGGTGTCCCCGCTCCCTGCACCCCAGGTCCATATCCCAGCTTCAGCCACGGCCTCCCTCTCTGGTCTTGTATATGACACTCATCAACAGGCATAAAGGATTACACGGGGACTGTTACAACATAAGCTGTGTGTCCCCAAAGTCCTAGCCCTGAGGTGACTGCATTTGCAGCTGGGGCCTTTAAAGAGGTGATTAAGGTGAAATGAGGTCATACAAGGGCCCTGATCCCATCAGCCGGGTGTCCTCTGAGGAGAGGACAGACACCCACGAAGGCACAGTCCTGTGAAGACACAGAGAGGAACCCTCATCCGCAAGTCCCGGAGGCCCCACGGAAGAACCAAACGAGTGGCACCATGGCCTTGGACTGCGGCGCCCAGTGCCGTGGGAAACACGTGTCTGTTGTTTCCGGCCCCGGCCTGTGGTGCTGTGCGTGGCAGCCTGAGCTAAGGTGACCAAACCGAGAAGAGCCAGAGAGGACACAGACGCCTGAGTGTCTGAGAAGAGGAAGGTGGACATCAAGGCTGACCCAACGAAACCCGCCGTCCACCGCTTCACAGCTGGAAGGGGTTCTCGGACATGGCGCTGTGGCTAGGCCCTGTACTGCGGGGCCACGAATTGCAAGCAGTGCGAACCCCGTAAGGGCCGCCCCGGGAACAGATAGAGAAGGGGGCGGAAAGAACAGGCACCAGGAGTGAAGGGGAGCGTGAGGAGCAGCAGGCCGCGCTAGCGTGTGTGCAGGTGGCCGGCTACGCACCAAGTTGATGTACACTTTCGGGTGGCCCAGCGCGCCCCCGCCGCCATCGCACGAGATCACCCGAGCCTCCACCTCGCTCACCGGCTGCTCTGCTATCAAATCAATGCCAAAGTTTTCATTCACCTGGAACAAGAAGAAAAACTTACATCAACAAATACCCAAACTTGCTTACTTCACACAGTTCAAGCCCCCACAAACCCATGAACCATCAGCATGGATCTGTGGTGCGTGCTTCACGTAACTATCATCATAGACCTTCATGCCTCACAGGTAGTTAAGTTTAGGGTCTACGACACATTGAGTTTTCACTGGAAAAGTAAGTTCTGCAGGGGGCAGAGCAGCACAGAGGCTTTCCCTCAGTCCCCATCTGACTGGGCACACGCTGGCTGACAGGCGCCTGTGGGCTCTGGCGTGCCCTCCTCTCCCCACCACACTGCCCCATCCCACCCGAGAGCCTTTCCCCACAGGCTCCAGTGTGCGTGTCATAAGAACATTCTCTCACGAGCCTCCATGCAGTCATCCCCCTCAGTAAACGGAATACGGATGGAACATGTTTATCTAAAATGCCGAAACGCCACCCGCACTGCAATCCACGAGACCACCACGTCCCTCCGGCTTTCCCAGTTCTGAACACTGCTCAGGCCATTCCTGTGTCTTCTCCTGTTCGCTGCCACCATACACTGGGGCTCCTCATCCACTGTGTCTTCTACCTGGTCATTTATGACTTGCGGGAAAGACTCTGGTAATTTCACCTCCTGCTTGTGTGCTGATGCTTTTGAGTTACAATCAAAATGGAATGAAAAAGATGTCTCCATACAGCCGTGGGGTGAAGGAGGACACAGGACTGTGGAAATGCCACAGTTGGTAAGCGGACAGAAGACTCCCAGTCACTGGCGTGGGGAAGATGAGGGGTCAGCCTACGCAGTTGCTTTATTTATACAACACCGAAAGGAGAAACCACCGAACAGCTACTACTGTGAGAAGGACATCAGAATGACGGTTAGGCTTTCTTTGAAGTTTTCTAAGTTTGCCTCTGAAATCATGTTTTACATTTTTCAAAGTCATAAAACTAAACTTAAAATGACAAAAAGGAGACAAATGAACCTAAGGAATTCCGAGACAGTAACAGGAACATTTCTAACAAGACACACCTTAAGAATAAAACCACTTCCAAGGGAAATGAAATCACGAGTGAAAGATCGGGACTTTCAGCGTGGGGCAGGAACTAGAGATGTCAGCTCACTGGTCCGGCAGAAAGAAGCCTCATGACCCTGAACTGAGTGTGGAAGGGTCCGTGTAACTCACCCCGCATCTGATGACCACACACACCCCTCCTAGCTCCATCCCCAGGACCACGATGAACCCAGTGGCAATGAGCACCCCCACACGGTGGTCTCTAAACACCCTTTCACAGCAAAGGGAAGGGACTGGGTTGTTTCAAAAATGCCTGATTCTGGGTCCAGGGCAGGAAATGGTACAGGATGAACTGCAGACACTGTACTGTGGCACAAGTCAAGGAAGTTTTAAAGGCAACTAAGGTTTTGTCAAAAGAGGAGTCAACCTGCGGAAACCTGCCACACGGGATGATCTGGGATATGGAAATTGGAAGGACAAGGGGATTGGAACTGCAAAGGACAGAAACACAAAGATGTTTAAAACATAAACATGTTTTAAAAACTGATCAATCACCTTACTAGGCAGTGTGGTTTGCATGTGCTCCCCCAAAGCTCCTGCATTGGAAACTTAATCCTCAATGCAACAGTGTTGAGAGACGGGGCCTTTCGAAGTGCTGAGGTCTCGAGGGCTCTACCTCATGAGGGATTCTGGCTGCCCTCACAGGTAGTGGCTGGGCTCCTGGTGGAAGGATGAGTTCAGTCTGCCTTCATGCACACTCTCCATGCCTTCCACCTTCCACCCTCACCACACAAGGCCTCAACTGTGCACCTCCCAGCCGCCAGACTGTAAGAAACAAATCTCTGTTCTTTATGAATTATCCAGTCTCAGAGGCAATCTGTTATAGCAACACAAAACAGACACGAGCGAATCAACTCATTAAAGGCTAGTAAATAATAAAGAGAAAGAATCAAGCATTTCTTCTGATTTTCCTACAGAAACGTTACCTCAGGACCAAACTTTCTTTTGATATAAGTATTCAACCTAGTAAGACAGATAATATCATCATTTTACAACCCCTCATGAAATCACAGATGTAGGAGATAATGATCAAAGTCTCTTCCTACAACCAGAACCGGTTACGTACTACGTGGCTCCTGATGGAAAAGACAAAACACCGACCCTCAATCTGACCAAACCTCAAGATCCAACCAATTCACAAAACATGCAGAGACAAGAGCAAGTCACCAGCACAGCGGCGACGCGGTGAGACAGGAGCAAGTCACCAGCACGGCGGCGACGCGGTGAGACATGAGCGAGTTCACCAGCACGGCGGCGATGCGGTGAGACAGGAGCAGGTTCACCAGCACGGCGCCGATGCGGTGAGACAGGAGCAGGTTCACCAGCACAGCGGCGACGCGGTGAGACAGGAGCAAGTCACCAGCACGGCGCCGACGCGGTGAGACGGGAGCGAGTTCACCAGCACGGCGGCGACGCGGTGAGACGGGAGCAGGTCACCAGCACGGCGCCGACGCGGTGAGACGGGAGCAGGTTCACCAGCACAGCGCCGATGCGGTGAGACAGGAGCAGGTTCACCAGCACAGCGGCGACGCGGTGAGACAGGAGCAGGTTCACCAGCACAGCGCCGATGCGGTGAGACAGGAGCAGGTTCACCAGCACAGCGGCGACACGGTGAGACAGGAGCAAGTCACCAGCACAGCGGTGACGCGGTGAGACAGGAGCGAGTTCACCAGCACAGCGCCGATGCGGTGAGACAGGAGCAGGTTCACCAGCACAGCGGCGACACGGTGAGACAGGAGCAAGTCACCAGCACAGCGGCGACGCGGTGAGACAGGAGCGAGTTCACCAGCACAGCGCCGATGCGGTGAGACAGGAGCAGGTTCACCAGCACAGCGGCGACGCGGTGAGACAGGAGCAAGTCACCAGCACAGCGGCGACGCGGTGAGACAGGAGCAAGTCACCAGCACAGCGCCGATGCGGTGAGACAGGAGCAGGTTCACCAGCACAGCGCCGATGCGGTGAGACAGGAGCAGGTTCACCAGCACAGCGGCGACACGGTGAGACAGGAGCAAGTCACCAGCACAGCGCCGATGCGGTGAGACAGGAGCAAGTCACCAGCACAGCGCCGATGCGGTGAGACAGGAGCAGGTTCACCAGCACAGCGGCGACACGGTGAGACAGGAGCAAGTCACCAGCACAGCGCCGATGCGGTGAGACAGGAGCAGGTTCACCAGCACAGCGCCGATGCGGTGAGACAGGAGCAGGTTCACCAGCACAGCGGCGACACGGTGAGACAGGAGCAAGTCACCAGCACAGCGCCGATGCGGTGAGACAGGAGCAAGTCACCAGCACAGCGCCGATGCGGTGAGACAGGAGCAGGTTCACCAGCACAGCGGTGACACGGTGAGACAGGAGCAAGTCACCAGCACAGCGGCGACGCGGTGAGACAGGAGCGAGTTCACCAGCACAGCGCCGATGCGGTGAGACAGGAGCAGGTTCACCAGCACAGCGGCGACACGGTGAGACAGGAGCAAGTCACCAGCACAGCGGCGACGCGGTGAGACAGGAGCGAGTTCACCAGCACAGCGCCGATGCGGTGAGACAGGAGCAGGTTCACCAGCACAGCGGCGACGCGGTGAGACAGGAGCAAGTCACCAGCACAGCGGCGACGCGGTGAGACAGGAGCAAGTCACCAGCACAGCGCCGATGCGGTGAGACAGGAGCAGGTTCACCAGCACAGCGCCGATGCGGTGAGACAGGAGCAGGTTCACCAGCACAGCGGCGACACGGTGAGACAGGAGCAAGTCACCAGCACAGCGCCGATGCGGTGAGACAGGAGCAAGTCACCAGCACAGCGCCGATGCGGTGAGACAGGAGCAGGTTCACCAGCACAGCGGCGACGCGGTGAGACAGGAGCGAGTTCACCAGCACAGCGCCGATGCGGTGAGACAGGAGCAGGTTCACCAGCACAGCGGCGACACGGTGAGACAGGAGCAAGTCACCAGCACAGCGGCGACACGGTGAGACAGGAGCAAGTCACCAGCACAGCGCCGATGCGGTGAGACAGGAGCAAGTCACCAGCACAGCGCCGATGCGGTGAGACAGGAGCAGGTTCACCAGCACAGCGGCGACGCGGTGAGACAGGAGCGAGTTCACCAGCACAGCGCCGATGCGGTGAGACAGGAGCAGGTTCACCAGCACAGCGGCGACACGGTGAGACAGGAGCAAGTCACCAGCACAGCGGCGACACGGTGAGACAGGAGCAAGTCACCAGCACAGCGCCGATGCGGTGAGACAGGAGCAAGTCACCAGCACAGCGCCGATGCGGTGAGACAGGAGCAGGTTCACCAGCACAGCGGCGACGCGGTGAGACAGGAGCGAGTTCACCAGCACAGCGCCGATGCGGTGAGACAGGAGCAAGTCACCAGCACAGCGGCGACGCGGTGAGACAGGAGCAAGTCACCAGCACAGCGGCGACGCGGTGAGACAGGAGCAGGTTCACCAGCACGGCGGTGACGCGGTGAGACAGGAGCAAGTCACCAGCACAGCGGCGACGCGGTGAGACAGGAGCAGGTTCACCAGCACGGCGGTGACGCGGTGAGACAGGAGCGAGTTCACCAGCACAGCGCCGATGCGGTGAGACAGGAGCAAGTCACCAGCACAGCGCCGATGCGGTGAGACAGGAGCAAGTCACCAGCACAGCGGCGACGCGGTGAGACAGGAGCAGGTTCACCAGCACGGCGGCGACGCGGTGAGACAGGAGCGAGTTCACCAGCACGGCGGCGACGCGGTGAGGAGGCTCCAGCCGCGGGGACTTGACAGAGGAAAGGACCTGGGCGCTCTCACGAATACATTTTCCAATGAGAAAGAGAGACAGAGCGGGAGGTCCACGGGAACCTAGAGATTAAGAGACTTAAGAGACACCAACAACTGCCATGCAGGAGGCACCTGTGCGCGGAGTCGCACGGTCACGTTTAAAAGCACGCATGACCAAGGACGTTTACACTGCTTAGATATTTAGTTTAAAGGAATTATTGTAACTTTAAGGTGTAATACTGTTGTCATGTTAATATATTTTATTATTTTTTTTACTTCCCTGTAAAATCCAAATGTTAATATCTTTTGACTGTATAATCCTTGAACCACCCCCAGTGCAGCTGAAAATCTGCATAACTTTTGACTCCCCACAACTGAGCTACTCACAGCCTGATGCTGACCAGAGTCTTTACCAATAACAACAACAGTCGACTAACACATATTTTGTATGTTGCAAGTATCAAATATGGAATTCTTAGAATAAAAGTCAGCTGGAGGAACAAAATGCAATTAAGGAAATTGCAAGGAAGAGAAACTACATCGGCTGTCACCAGGTGAAAGTGGATCACCACACAGGTCTTCACCTCACCTTCACATCGAGCAGGCTGACGAGGAGGAAGGGAGGGGTTAGTCCTGCTGTCTCGGGGTAGGGGGTTGGGGGTATGCAGAGGCAAAAGAAAAGCCACTTATTACGTGGACTCACAGTCCAAACCTATGTTGTTCAAGGGTCAACTTATACACAGATGAACTCTGACTCGATAAACATGATGCCAAAGATCCACTTGGAACTTACTAGAGGCTGGTGGGGCCAGGTGGAGGCAGAGCAGAGCGCAAGTCAGACTGGCCATTCTGACACCTCTCTTGGTTGACAAACTGACTACCTGGGTACATGCGAAAGGGAAGCCTTAGACCACCCCTCCACTTCATAGCTTATGCTTTTTAAAAAAGCAATAAAATGTCCTGGCTTGGCAAGTAATGTATTTTATGATGCTCATAATGGCAATTGTGGGAACCCAGAAAGGGGACATGCCATGATTTCCTCTGACTCTGTAATGAGCCAGCCCCTGTCAGCTGCCCCTGGGAATAATCAGTGAGTAAGTGCCAGGAAGACAAGGCACAAAGCACCAGGAAGCCACGGGAAGTGGAGCGCTGGTGTCTGTGCACGTACAGGGAAGGAACCCAACTCTACACCCCAGCAGGCCCTGAGGTTCGGACGGAGGTCTACCAGCATGTCCCCTCCTGGACGGCCAGCTCCACCGAGCATGACACAACCCTCCCTCTGCCTCCACCGCTGCTCGGGGTTCCCCAGCTTCACAGCACAGCCTGGAACCTTGCATTTCTCCTACAGTCCCGGCCTCAGAGTGGGCTCCTCACCAAGTCACCCACTTCTGGAGGCCAGAGACTCATTCAACACCACACACAGTCACAGAGAACACACAGTGGAGGAGGCAGGCGCCACTGTTTCCCTTACAGATACATTTTGGAAAGGTTTATTTTTCAAGAAGTTCTGTCAGTTACAGATGACCATTCTGTAAAGTTTTCCTTGAAGATCGATTTCCAGAAACACAGAAGGAAGCTAGTGGAAAATGAAGCCACATTAAAGCAGGAGCCCTGAGCGGGGCGGTGCTGCCAGGTTGTTTCACACACTCCTGCGACACAGGTCTCTGCTGCCAGCCCGGCAGCTCGCCTCATACCAGAGCCTCACAGCAGCCTCTGAAGTGAGCGATGTTCTGCTCACCCCTGCCACAGGCGAGGCAGCTAACCATACAAATGAAGCCTCATCGTGTAAATAATGTGGTGTCTGCCTAAGTGACAAACTGCCAGGCCCTGATCGTGACAGAGAGACCGGCCACCTCCCCGCAGGGAGGGCAGCTGACGCCTCGACACTGGTGACTGACGTGGGCTGCCCTCCCGTCATTTAGCGTGCGCAGCTCAAGGGTGACCCTGACGGCCCATCATGAGCAAATGTCTGGCTCCAGGAGCTCGGCGCAGCCGCAGGAATACAAAGAACCAGCAGCGAACACACCCAGCCACAACTAAGAGCCTCGCTCCAGGTTCAAACCCAAGGCTCCATCTCACTGGATGCTCTAGGTTCTCAAGACTCCATTCTCACCGGCTTTCACCTGGGGAAAGGTAAGAAAGACTGAGGAGCACTGCTGCATTTCACAAGGGAATCCCGGGAGAACTGCCACGGCAGCCTGCACGCCATCTCTCGTTAAGCACGTGGCGCACCATACAGTGAACTGTCCAACCACTGTAAAGCGTCCTCTGCACACCACACAGTGAACTGTCCAACCACTGTAAAGCGTCCTCTGCACACCACACAGTGAACTGTCCAACCACTGTAAAACGTCCTCTGCACACCACACAGTGAACTGTCCAACCACTGTAAAGCATCCTCTGCACACCACACAGTGAACTGTCCAACCACTGTAAAGCGTCCTCTGCACACCACACAGTGAACTGTCCGACCACTGTAAAGCGTCCTCTGCACACCACACAGTGAACTGTCCAACCACTGTAAAGCGTCCTCTGCACACCACACAGTGAACTGTCCAACCACTGTAAAGCGTCCTCTGCACACCACACAGTGAACTGTCCGACCACTGTAAAGCGTCCTCTGCACACCACACAGTGAACTGTCCAACCACTGTAAAACGCGTCCTCTGCACACCTCACAGTGAACTGTCCAACCACTGTAAAACGTCCTCTGCACACCTCACAGTGAACTGTCCAACCACTGTAAAGCGTCCTCTGCACACCACACAGTGAACTGTCCAACCACTGTAAAGCATCCTCTGCACACCACACAGTGAACTGTCCAACCACTGTAAAGCGTCCTCTGCACACCACACAGTGAACTGTCCGACCACTGTAAAGCGTCCTCTGCACACCACACAGTGAACTGTCCAACCACTGTAAAACGCGTCCTCTGCACACCTCACAGTGAACTGTCCGACCACTGTAAAACGTCCTCTGCACACCTCACAGTGAACTGTCCAACCACTGTAAAGCGTCCTCTGCACACCACACAGTGAACTGTCCGACCACTGTAAAGTGTCCTCTGCACACCTCACAGTGAACTGTCCAACCACTGTAAAGCGTCCTCTGCACACCACACAGTGAACTGTCCGACCACTGTAAAACGTCCTCTGCACACCTCACAGTGAACTGTCCAACCACTGTAAAGCGTCCTCTGCACACCACACAGTGAACTGTCCGACCACTGTAAAGCGTCCTCTGCACACCTCACAGTGAACTGTCCGACCAATGTAAAGCGTCCTCTGCACACCACACAGTGAACTGTCCGACCACTGTAAAGCGTCCTCTGCACACCACACAGTGAACTGTCCGACCACTGTAAAGCGCGTCCTCTGCACACCACACAGTGAACTGTCCAACCACTGTAAAGCGTCCTCTGCACACCACACAGTGAACTGTCCGACCACTGTAAAGCGTCCTCTGCACACCACACAGTGAACTGTCCGACCACTGTAAAGCGTCCTCTGCACACCACACAGTGAACTGTCCAACCACTGTAAAACGCGTCCTCTGCACACCACACAGTGAACTGTCCGACCACTGTAAAGCGTCCTCTGCACACCACACAGTGAACTGTCCAACCACTGTAAAACGTCCTCTGCACACCACACAGTGAACTGTCCGACCACTGTAAAACGTCCTCTGCACACCTCACAGTGAACTGTCCGACCACTGTAAAGCGTCCTCTGCACACCTCACAGTGAACTGTCCAACCACTGTAAAGCGTCCTCTGCACACCACACAGTGAACTGTCCAACCACTGTAAAGTGTCCTCTGCACACCTCACAGTGAACTGTCCAACCACTGTAAAGCGTCCTCTGCACACCACACAGTGAACTGTGCAACCACTGTAAAACGTCCTCTGCACACCACAGTGAACTGTCCAACCACTGTAAAGCGTCCTCTGCACACCACACAGTGAACTGTCCAACCACTGTAAAGCGCGTCCTCTGCACACCACACAGTGAACTGTCCGACCACTGTAAAACGTCCTCTGCACACCTCACAGTGAACTGTCCAACCACTGTAAAGCGTCCTCTGCACACCACACAGTGAACTGTCCAACCACTGTAAAGTGTCCTCTGCACACCACACAGTGAACTGTCCAACCACTGTAAAGCGCGTCCTCTGCACACCTCACAGTGAACTGTCCAACCACTGTAAAGCGTCCTCTGCACACCACACAGTGAACTGTCCAACCACTGTAAAGCGCGTCCTCTGCACACCACACAGTGAACTGTCCAACCACTGTAAAACGTCCTCTGCACACCACACAGTGAACTGTCCGACCACTGTAAAGTGTCCTCTGCACACCACACAGTGAACTGTCCGACCACTGTAAAGCGTCCTCTGCACACCACACAGTGAACTGTCCAACCACTGTAAAGCGCGTCCTCTGCACACCACACAGTGAACTGTCCGACCACTGTAAAACGTCCTCTGCACACCTCACAGTGAACTGTCCAACCACTGTAAAGCGTCCTCTGCACACCACACAGTGAACTGTCCAACCACTGTAAAACGCGTCCTCTGCACGTCACTCATGTAAAAAGAGGAAACTCTCTTTCCAGTGACCTCTTGATAATCAACTGACTGGGCATAAAAACATTTAGGTTTAAATCTTTAGGAGTGAAAGTCCTATTATATCAAACTCGGATTATAATTATTAAAGATAAAATATAAAATATATGATTCTGTGACACAGCATCCAAACCAATGCAAAAGGGAAATAATCACCCAGCTGAATTAACGATGTTCTGCAGAATACCCACCCCATGAATGCAAACTTATAGATTTAGAACACTGGACGTTTTTAACATTAATGCCAATAACTATATTTAGCTAAACATACATGTGTATATATGTCCATGTAAGTATATAATTCTTAAATCACAGGAAAAACCAAAGTTTTCGTTCAAATTAATTTTTAAACTAAGTACTTCATAGAAAACGCTCTAAAACCACCATTTTGAGCTGTCTGTACATGTTCAAACTTGCTTGAGGACGGTGGAGTCCAGTGACTAATCTTGCCAATGCCTCGGAAGAGAAAGAATCACCAGACACAAAGACACAATGGAGAAGCAAAGAGGAAGCCCCGGAGCCGGGTGAGGGAGAAGACGAAGGCCCCTCTTGCCGGTTCACCCACGAAGCCACCAGCAGGTGAACGTGGGGCTCATGAGTTCATAGTTGCAGTTATTTTCCTCTGGGTCCTGGGATAAATAAACATCACTTTATAACCATTATTTCTGACAGCCCAAGGCTTTCTAAAGGAAGCAAAGACGCACGGTTCTTATGAATCCAAAAGATTTCTTTTCAAATCCGACTGCCGTTGCCCCACTGTAAAGATGGCATATTTGGGAGGGAAGTTGGGAGGAGGAGCACAGAGGAGCAGAAGCCACAGAAGAGCTCTGGAGAGCAGCCCCGGTGCACACCAAAATGCCTGCGCCTCAAACCCTCCCTAAAGGACGCCCAGGCTGCTTCAAGACAAGAGACAGGCTCAGGCAAACCTCCCCCTTAAACCCTCCAAAGATGGGCCTGAACACAGCACAGAGCTCTGCCTGTGTCACCAGCCAGATATCTGCAAAGGAGAAGGGTGGAATTCAATCTTCCTCTCGCCTGTGTGACCTTCTTAGCCACTGCCATCCGGCTGGGAGCCTCACCCTAGCCCTCATCCCTGATTCCCAGTCCTTCCTCCCACCTGGGGCTCCAGCGGCACCAGAGGGTCAGTGCACCCACCACACGGGAACTTTGACAGCTTCCTCCTGGTGACGCCACCTATTCCCCTGGCCCCGGTCCTACGAATAGTGGCTGCTTCTTGCAGCTGCAGACCCCTGGGTGCCTCCGCACTCCGTCTCAGCTCTTGCAGACCCCTGGGTGCCTCCGCACTCCGTCTCAGCTCTTGCAGACCCCTGGGTGCCTCCGCACTCCGTCTCAGCTCTTGCAGACCCCTGGGTACCTCCACACTCCGTCTCAGCTCTTGCAGACCCCTGGGTGCCTCCGCACTCCATCTCAGCTCTTGCAGCTGCAGACCCCTGGTCACCTCAGCACTCCCTCTCAGCTCTCTGGCATTCCTCCTGCAGCCAGCAGTGTGCACGTATAAGGGCCAACATGGTTTGGGTGGTGTCGTGTTGGCCTCAAGAGACTGCTCAGTGTGGGTGAAAGATGTCACAAGTCTTCACTGCTGATCCGAGGTGTGCTATAGTCCTGGGTGATAACACGAGTTACCACTGCGGGTGTGCAGAGCCTCCCGAGGTGCCACGTGGGCCCAGCCTCAGGCTCACTCGCTTCCCCACCTGAGGGGACCCTGCCCTGCCAGCCTCCTGGGAGAAACAAGAATGAGTGATGCCAGCCACGGAAAGAACCTCTGGTCGATTCCCTGCATGGGCCTAAAGCCACTCCCCCCCAAGTTTTTGTTTATAAACTGCAGTAAATACACGTAAAATAGATGTGCCACCTTTAGCATTTCTAAGGGCATTGTGTGTATCACATTACCGCGCAGCCACCACCACCACCACACACATCTCCAGAACCTTCCACCTCCTAAACTGAATCCCTGTCACCATTCAACCCTACCTCCAAATTCGCCCCGCCCCTGGCAACCACCAGCTACTGTTACCTCTAAGAGCTGATTCTTTTGGTCCCTCACATAAGAGGAATCATGTGGGACGCGTCCATGACTGGCTCATTTCACTGAGGGCAACGTCCTCCAGGTTCATCCATGTTGTGGCGTGTCCAGTGTTCTTCCTGCTTAAGGCATAACAATATTCCACTGTCTATGGACAGATCACATTCTGCTTATCCGTTCAGCTGACAACGGACCCCCGGGCTGCTTCCAGGTTTTAGTTATAGTGAACAATGCTGGGATGAACCCACGTGGACCCCAGACCCTGCTTTCAATTCTTTTGGGCACACACTCAGAAGTGGACCCGCTGGACTGGATGGAAGTCCTAGGTTCAGCTGTCTGAGGAGCCCACAGGCTGTTTTCCTTCGTGGCTGCGTCATTTTACATTCCCAGCAGCAAGGCACAAAGTTCCAATTTCTTCACATCGTCACCCACGCGTGTTCTGTTTTGAGGATCTGAAGACACTGAAAACTACCTGGTTTTCCTCTCTCTCAAGCAGTACTCAATTATTTCCATTAATGAAATCTGCACAGACTCTTCTCAGAAGGATCAGACTTCACATCATCACAACAAAACAGTATGCCAACCAAGTAGACACGAGCACCGTGGGCAGCTGCTCCTAAACCCGGAGGCACCACGCACCTTAGAGCCTGCTACCGAGGAAGAGAGCCAGGCAGGTGAGATCACGGACACAAACGGGCTCACCCTACCAGCCAGGTATCAAAGAAAACGTCCAGAATCTTGCTCTGCCCTGAACGCCCAGCTGTGGGCTGTGCAGGTGGGGGAGTGACTCAGCACTGCCGAACACCTGGAGAGAGAATCTGTCCCACTGGCAGGCAGACGAAGGCACAGGCTAAAGCCCCAGCTGTTTGGTGATTCTGAAACACGGCGGGGAGAGGGCTGCACAGAGCTGCATGCAAGGGATCCCAGTCTCCTGATGTTCTGGGTTTGCTGCCTAATGCCTTTTCAAAATATGAAAGAAAAAACCTTGTGTATGGACACAAACATTTGAATTCAGCATTTAATTCCTCATCTACAGGGACTCAATGCCCACGTACTGACGGTAAGTCACTAAAGCACACAGCCCTCATAAACCCATCAGCACAGGAGTCTGAATCCAGATGCGCCCAGGCAGGGCAGCTCCAGCTTCTGACCAAATAAGTGGATGGCATCATCAAGTACCCGGCTACGAGGCTGCTGTGTCAGCATTATCACTACTGCACCCGGCTACGAGGCTGCTGTGTCACCATTATCACTACTACACCCGGCTACGAGGCTGCTGTGTCACCATTATCACTACTACACCCGGCTACGAGGCTGCTGTGTCACCATTATCACTACTGCACCCGGCTATGAGGCTGCCGTGTCACCATTATCACTACTGCACCCGGCTACGAGGCTGCTGTGTCACCATTATCACTACTACACCCAGCTACGAGGCTGCTGTGTCACCATTATCACTACTACACCCGGCTACGAGGCTGCTGTGTCACCATTATCACTACTGCACCCGGCTACGAGGCTGCTGTATTGCATTATCACTACTACACCCGGCTACGAGGCTGCTGTGTCACCATTATCACTACTACACCCGGCTACGAGGCTGCTGTGTCACCATTATCACTACTACACCCGGCTACGAGGCTGCTGTGTCACCATTATCACTACTGCACCCGGCTACGAGGCTGCTGTATCACTATGATCACTACTACACCCGGCTACGAGGCTGCTGTGTCACCATTATCACTACTGCACCCGGCTACGAGGCTGCTGTGTCACCATTATCACTACTACACCCGGCTACGAGGCTGCTGTATCACTATGATCACTACTACACCCGGCTACGAGGCTGCTGTGTCACCATTATCACTACTACACCCGGCTACGAGGCTGCTGTGTCACCATTATCACTACTACACCCGGCTACGAGGCTGCTGTGTCACTATGATCACTACTACACCCGGCTACGAGGCTGCTGTATTGCATTATCACTACTGCGTCACCACTGCGCCTGGCTGCGGGGCGGCTGCATCGCCATTGTCACTGCTACACCTGGCTACGGGGCTACTGTATCACTGTTGTCACTACTGCACCTGGCTACAAGGCGGCTGTATTGCATTATCACTACCGCGTCACCGTTGCACCTGGCTGCGGGGCGGCTGCACTGCTATTGTCACGTGGCGCCTGGCTGTGGGGCTGCTGCATCACTATCATCACTACTACACCTGACTGTAGACCGCACCCAATCACCTCTTCTATTACAGGACAGGTCACACCTGCTTTTAATTTTATATGTATGACTATCAAGCAATGAAGATAGATACCTGGTCACCTCCAAGTCCATTCCAGCCCTCCACCTCACTCGTGTGACCCAGGGTGCTACCTACTGCAGGACTGTGTGAGGCCTGACTTCTGGTCCCTTCCTTCAGGGTTGGGGTGGGTGGCACATTCTCCAGCCAGGCCTGGGGGCCATGGCTTCCTTTGCAGGCACCCCTGGTCAAAACTGGGCAGGAGCCACAGAGAGATACTTTCCACTGTTTCCTGCAAGGACCAGTTCAATTATCCAGCTTCCTGCTATCCTTATTCTTTTTTTTTTTTTTTTTTTTTAAGAAGGGAAAAAAAAGAAAAAGACGGAAAAAGGAATATTACTTCATTCCTAAAATGGGTTTCAATAATGGCCGATCAATATTTTGAGTGTTTAAAGTGGTTAATGCATATTTTATGTGTTTAAAATGGAGACCTCTATTGTGTTCATTTGTTCTGGCTCTGAGTTCAAGTCCTGGATATCATTATCAATTTGTTGTCTCATTGACTCTAAATCTCTTTATGTGTCTTATGTATCTGGGTGTTAAGATCTCTTATTGTTGCATTAATCCTTTTACCCTTGCATCCTTGTAGCTTTGAAATCTATTTTATTAAATGTGAGAATTGCAACTCCTGCTTTTTATTTATTTATTTTTGCTCTTCATTTGGTTGGTGAGTTTTTTTTCCATCCCCTTGTTTTGAGTCTTTGTATATCTTTAGATACACAAATATGGGACTATGTGAAAAGACCTAATATACGCTTGATTGGTGTACCTGAATGTGACGGAGAGAATGAAGTCAAGCTGGAAAATACTCTCCAGGACATTATCCAGGAAAATTTTCCTAATTTAGCAAAGCAGGACACTATTCAACCCCAGGCAATACAGAGAACACCACAAAGATATTCCTCAAGTAGACCAACCCCAAGGCACATAATCGTTAGATTCACCAAGATCGAAACGAAGGAGAAAATATTAAGGGCAGCCAGAGAGAAAGATCAAGTTACCTATAAAGGTAAGCCTATTAGGCTTACAGCAGATCTCTCAACGGAAACCCTACAAGCTAGAAGAGAGTGGGGGCCAATATTCAATATACTTAAAGAACAAAACTTTCAGCCCAGAATTTCATATCCTGCCAATTTAAGCTTTACATTTGAAGGAAAAATAAAATCTTTTAGGAACAAGCAAGTACTCAGAGATTTTATTACCACCAGGCCTGCTTTACAAGAACTTCTAAAAGAAGCATTATACACAGAAAGGAACAACCAGTATGATCCTTTCTAAAAATACACCAAAAAGTAAAGAGCATTAACATAAAGAAGAATTTTTATCAACAAAAGGACAAAATAGCCAGTTAATATCAAATGGCAGCAACCCTAAAGTTAAATCAACCAAATCTCCCAATCAAAAGATACAGACAAAATCCAACGGTATATCCAAAGATATACATAGACTCAAAATAAAGAGTTGGAAAAAAAAAACGTACCAACCAAATGGAGAGCAAAAATAAATAAATAAAAAGCAGGAGTTGCAATTTTCACATTTGACAAAATAGATTTCAAAGCTACAAGGATACAAGGGTAAAAGGATTAATGTAACAATAAGAGATCTTAATACCCAGATACATAAGACACATAGTGAGATTTAGATTCAACGAGACAACAAATTGATAACGATATCCAGGATTTGAACTCAGAGCCAGAACAAATAAACACAATAGAGGTCTCCATTTTAAACACATAAAATATGCATTAACCACTTTAAACACTCAAAATATTGATCGGCCATTATTGAAACCCATTTTAGGAATGAAGTAATATTCCTTTTTCCCTCTTTTTCTTTTTTTCCCCTTCTTTTTCTCTTGTCTTGAGAGGTTCAGAATAGTAAGCCAAGTTAACATAATATAATGTAAGTCAAATGGCATAAAATATAAGATTAGCTCATTACACTTAAAAGGAAAGTTGCAAATATCCTACATTTCCCTCTCATAAAAAAAAAAAAAAAAAAAAAAAGAAAGTGACACAGCCGGAATCTGAATCAGATCTGACCCTGAGGAATCCAAGCACCCCACAGCTGGGCTTTAGGGTAAATGGTAGTTTAAAAACAGACCGATTTCAGGCCTAGGCGGGTGGATCACGAGGTCAAGAGATCGAGACCATCCTGGCCAAAATGGTGAAACCCTGTCTCTACTAAAAAAAAAAAAAAAAAAAGATATATCGTTAGATTTTGTGGATAATATATATTTTGTGTGTTTAAAATGGAGAGCTCTATTGAGTTTATTTGTTCTGGATCTTAGTTCCAGTCCCGGATATCGTTATCAATTTTCTGTCTCGTTGAATGTAAATCTCATTATGGGTCTTATGTATCTGGGTGTTAAGATCTCTTATTATTACATTAATCCTTTTACCCTTGTATCCTTGTAGCTTTGAAATCTATTTTGTCAAATGTGAAAATTGCAACTCCTGCTTTTTATTTATTTATTTTTGCTCTCCATTTGGTTGGTACATTTTTTTTTCCAACCCTTTATTTTGAGTCTATGTATATCTTTGGATATACCGTTAGATTTTGTCTGTATCTTTTAATTGGGAGATTTGGTCAATTTAAATTTAGGGTTGCTGCCATTTGATATTAACTGGCTATTTTGTCCTTTCGTTGATGAAAATTCTTCTTTATGTTAATGCTCTTTACTTTTTGGTGTATTTTTAGAAAGGGTCATACTGGTTGTTCCTTTCTGTGTATAATGCTTCTTTTAGAAGTTCTTGTAAAGCAGGCCTGGTGGTAATAAAATCTCTGAGTACTTGCTTGTTCCTGAAAGATTTTATTTTTCCTTCAAATGTAAAGCTTAAATTGGCAGGATATGATATTCTGGGATGAAAGTTCTGTTGATTAAGTATATTGAATATTGGCCCCCACTCTCTTCTAGCTTGTAGGGTTTCCGTTGAGAGATCTGCTGTAAGCCTAACAGGCTTACCTTTATGGGTAATTTGATCTTTCTCTCTGGCTGCCCTTAATATTTTCTCCTTCGTTTCGATCTTGGTGAATCTAACGATTATGTGCCTTGGGGTTGGTCTTCTTGAGGAATATCTTTGTGGTGTTCTCTGTATTGCCTGGGGTTGAATAGTGTCCTGCTTTGCTAAATTAGGAAAATTTTCCTGGATAATGTCCTGGAGAGTATTTTCCAGCTTGACTTCATTCTCTCCGTCACATTCAGGTACACCAATCAAGCGTATATTAGGTCTTTTCACATAGTCCCATATTTCTTGGAGACTTTGCTCATTCCTTTTTATCCTTTTTTCTCTATTCTTGTCTTGTTGTTTTGTTTTATTAAGTTGATCTTCGGCCTCTGATACCCTTTCTTCTGCTTGATCCATTCGGCTGTTTAAGCTTGTACATATTTCACTAAGTTCTCGTGTTGTATTTTTCAACTCCATAAGTTCATTTGTATTCCTCTCTATATTGTCTATTCTTTTCAACATTTCATCGAACCTTTTTTCCAAGTTCTTAGTTTCTTTACATTGGGTTAGAACAAGTTCCTTTAACTCCCAGAAGTTTCTTATCATCCACCTTTTAAAGCCAACTTCAGATAATGGAACACAGTCCTTTTCCATCAGGGCTTGTTCCATTACTGATGAGTCCTTTTCCATCAGGGCTTGTTCGGTTGCTGATGAGTCCTTTTCCATCAGGGCTTGTTCTGTTGCTGATGAGTCCTTTTCCATCAGGGCTTGTTCTGTTGCTGATGGGTTCTGATTTTGAGTATACTCGGCCTTCTTAGTCTGTTTTTTTCCCTTCATTGTAGATGAACCTCCTTTCTAATTAGTTTTCTGAGTCGACGTCCGACTTATTGATTCCCAGTGCTGGGATCCGAGCAACCCACTGTGGCGGCCTAAATAGCAGCGATAAGACTGATGGTGCTCTTCTGCCCGGGAATCTCTGGTCTGGCTTCCCTCTTGAGTCCGCAACAAGCGGCTCTGACTTCCCGGAGCTCCAAACTCCGGTCAGTAGGGGAAGCAGTCCCGTTGGCTCTGCATGAAGAGCTGCTGCGCCTAGACAGCAAAACCGCTGCGGCGGCCACAAGAGTCGCGCTGGCGACCCGTGGGGCTCCTCCACTGGGAATCGGCTGATAGGTGAGTGACGAAAATTTTTCTAAAAGTGTGGCATCGTCTCGTTCTCTGGGCTTTCACTGGGAGCTACAGTCCTGAGCTGTTAGTGGTCGGCCATCTTGGATCAATCTCTTCCCCTGCTATCCTTATTCTACAAGTGAAGTTTAGTTTCAGTTTATTTTTTTCTGTTTTTTTTTTTTTTTTGGAGATAGGGCATTGCTCTGCTTCCCAGGCTGGGGTACAGTGGCATGATCTCGGCTCCCTGCAGCCCTAACCTCCCAGACTCAATGATCCTTCCACCTCAGCCTCCCACGTAGTTCAGACTACAGGCATGTGCCAGCATGCTGGGCTCATTTTTATATTTTCTGTAGACACAGGGTTTCACTATGTTGCTCAGGCTGGTCTTGAACAACTGGGCTCAAGCAATCACCCCACCTAGGCCTCCCAAAGTGCTGGGAAGACAGGCATGAGCCTATTGTGCCTGGCCCAGTTTATTTTTTAAAGTATTACCTGACAAAACTAGAGGGACAGTGAGATCGGGGCTGCCAGGTGTTAAGAGGGATGAACAGGTAGAGCACAGAGGATTTTCCGGGCAGTGAACTCTGTACAACACTGTCATGGTGGACACATCATCACACATCTGCCCAAACCCGAGAATATACAACATAAGGAGTGAACCTTTGGACTTGAGTTAATCATAATGTATCAGTAACAACTCATCAGCTGTGATACAGGCAACACACAAATGAGAGATGGGGTGAACAGCAGAACCTGAGGGGAGGGCGGTGCTGTGAAAACTCTACTTTCTTCAGTTTTTCGGGAAATCTAAAAGTGTTCCAAAATAATTAAGTCTCTCAGAAGCCAAAAAACTACTATTAAAAATAGTACTAAACACAATTTGTGCTGAAAGGAGAGCTTGGCGGATGCCCACTCATGTCATAAACACGCCACGAACCTCCAAGGTGTGATGCCAAGGCGTGCCCTGGACACTCGAGATGCTGAATCGGGGGAAGGCACTGGAGAGGCTGGGCTGGCTGGAGCACTGAGGTCACAGCCAGGACAGCCTGGGTGAGCTGCCGTCACAGGCACGACTACCACAGTCCCCTGCACCCACCCTTACTGGCTTCACCAATCCTGATTCCGTTTGGTTTCTTTTAAGTTGTATCTATGCTACCCTGTGGTACGCCAACCAGAAATCAGAAGCTACACAAAGAATGTTCAGCAGAGAGGTGTTTGTGACTGGAACACACCTATTTGTTACATCACAGCAAGAACTGAGTTAGGGAGCTGGGCTGGGGGCCAGACTGCATGAATGAGCCCAACGGTTTCAGGACCAATCTGCTCCCGAAATGCTCTATCTGGGGCTCCTACCTTGTCCCCATGACCCTGCCACGACACCCACAAAGCAGAGATGTAGAGTCCAGCCACTGCCTCAGTAACAACCACCCATCGACGCCCAGGAAACCTGAGAACGGGCACCTCATCACACTGGGAGAAACCTCCCCTTCTCCACCATCACTGCCAAAAGAAACCGAAGGGCCTGTGAATCCTCTCCATATCCATCGGTTTCCACCTTCCAAACGTCAAGTTCATGTACCTAACAAGGAGGACCAGGACAGCCTCCATACAGAAGAAAGGTCCCATTCCCAATGCCATGAGCTCCTTTGTGTCAATCACTGGGCTATAGCACTGGAGAAGGCAGCATATGAAACAGATGCTTCTACTGAGAATACACTAACAATTCAAATAAACAAAAAGGCTTTCTGAGGATGGAGAGGAGCAGGACTCACCATATGCCACCACTTACTGGACAATTTACATGTGATCTCACTGGAGACTTACGATTCTACCGAAAACATTCACAGGGTTTCCATTGTACAAATGAGAAAACTGAACCTGTGCTGTGATTCAACCTCACAATTATTAGACTGCAAGTCCACACTGCTTCTATTCCAACAGGCAAACCCACTAGACACAACCCCTCTCCACCACCATGATCCTGGCAGACATCAATAATCAATCATGACATACTCTTTCACTGAATGTGGATCAAGCCTCAAGATCTTTCTCAACCCAACATTTAAGAGCATTGTCAAATAATCAACCACCATAATACAAACTTCTCTGACACCCACCCACTCATCAAACCACACAACAGTGAACCAAATGAATTTTGAGAATGTGAGTTTATATTCAATTCATGATCGTGAGCTTCTCCAGAACGCCCTGTAGCTCCGGAAGAGAAGTAGAAAAACTACACACTGGGAATGGATAACATAACCAAGATTAAGGGAGAAGGGAAAATATACGATTTAGGGATTGTTAAGGTGTTAAGAAGAAGAATCACCAGGCTAACCAAAGTGGGAAAAAAGAATGAACAAAAAAAAAATTTAGGAAACATGGAAGCATGCCTGAGCTAATGAAGAATTCAGGAGCTTACAGACATGAGCGATAGCTCATCAGGTAAAAAACAAAAACAAAAACCAGCTGATTTAGGCAGAAGGATTCTAATTTCAACATTCCTTCTCCAGTGGTTATTCAGAGATGACCTAAACTGATCTTCCTTCACAATGTATAGAGCTAACAGACCCACTAAGGGAAGAAAAACTCATGTGGATTTTCAGCTTGTCAATGTAAGTCCCTGTAAAAACACATGCTATTTGGTGAAAACTATGAAAAACACACCTCCAGGTTGTTAAAAAGAGTACTTCTTTAAAGTTGGTAAGATTTACTTTAATCTGAGAGTCTCAAGACAATAAGGCATGAGAATTTAAAAAAAGATCACTTCCACTTATACATAAACCAGAACTACAGTTGCAATGTTATGTGATTTATTTCAGGGGGAAACAAGACACAAATAGACACAATTAATATTAGAAGGTAGAATCTCATCCAGAACTGTTAGGGTCCTTGCAATAGGGGGATAATTTATTTAAGTCTCCTATCTTAATTTTTATTTCTTGTTGGTTACATAAAAGTTGGATGACAGCTTAACTCTTCATCATAACTTTTACTCACCTCTTTCTGACGACCTACAAACCGGAGTCTCCTGTAGTCTTTTTCATCATAAACCTGAAAAACCCCAAAAAGACCAGGTGTGACTTTCACAGCCTAATTCTGAAAAAAGTCACTTCATATCAATCATAAATATTTCAGGTGAGTGTTTTTCTTAACTTTCAGGCCATTGATGAAAAGTCAAACAAGTGAGTGGCACAGTACACGGTTAATCAGGAGCATTTTTGGCAAGATACCTGGGATCAAAACGCGTGAGCACCTGAATCAGAGAGCAGCACAGAGAGGTAGGTCGGGAAGCTGAAGCTGAGGAGGAGAGACAAATCCTCCCCGAGGAGAACCGCCCCAACCTTCCTTCGCATATGGCCAGATGGCTTTATATATCCCCCCTTAAATCTCCCAGGGCACATTTGCCTTTATTCTTCATTTTGGCTTACAACATTTTTGTGCCCTGGACTACAATCGACTTCTCAGGTTACTAAAGCTTATAATTGTATATTACACAAATTCTAAACGCTGACCCAGAAAATCAGCGGCTATAGACCGCCTGTGGGCAGTCACCCCACAGCAAAGCCTGCCCCCCGGGGCAGAGCCCGCAGGCCCTGGGAGGACGAGACCCACCGCTGCCGGCCGCCGCCACCGTCCCGACACGCAGGCAGGCCTCCTTCCCGGCGCGCGAGCGACACAAGCACAGCCTTACCACTACCTGCGCAGCCGGTAGCGCAGAACCAGAGCCGCGGATGGCCGGCGAGCCCACCGCCACCAGCCGCCAGAGGCGCGGCCGGAGGAAGAGTTTTGTACCCAGCGACCGTTACCTGGCCAGTGTGTGTGATCTTCTCCCCGGTCGGCGAAATCTGCACCCCGAAACACCTGGCGCCCAGGGGCAGGCTCCGCGCAGCCGCGCCGGACCGGCACAACAGCCGGCAGAAGGTCACCGTTGCCGCCATCTTGAACGGCTGACATTTGACCCGGCGCAACGTCGCTCTTAGAGCCGTCGCATGCGCACGGCTTCTGTTGGCGCCCGTACTCCCGGGACTTATTTCGCCCTGGGGAGCGCGCGCGGGTCGGGGCGGAGGTTGCGCATGCGCTAGGCAGGTGCAGCCTCCGGCTGGAGCTAGGTCCCGGATGCGGCAGGCAGCGGTGTGCGCAATCTTCAGCTCTCAGGAGTGCCCAGTAGTTCTTATTTAGGGAACCGGCAGGGGAGGCTGTAAACTGAAAATACATTGTTTATGTTCGTATGGTAACCGATAACCATGAGACGTTTAAATATCAAAAACTTCTATTGGGTGAAGGAGTCGACTGCTTAGCAGAAGAGACCGGAAGTGCATTCTCCTGGTTCCAGGCCAGCATTCCCGTGAGAGGTCATGGGGAACCGCGGAGGAAGAGTATATCTGGGAGATTTCTGCAGCAGAGCCCAGTACGCCGATTCACTTTATCCAGCATGCAAACACGGCCTCTAAAAAGACCCATTTTGTTGGCTATAAATCCCAGCTTAACGCTCCAGCATCCAGCTTTTATTTGCTGTGGTCAGAGCCTGAGGACCAGGTGACTCCAAGAACAAAACACTAGAGATGGATGAGAGGCCGGGGAGATGAAGAGGGGGAAAGGCGGTGAGAAACAAGGATGCACAGGAAACCCTCCTGAAAATTGGGAAAGCTGTCCCAATAAACGTGGTGGTCGGCGCAGATTTGTCCTGGAGCTGATAAACTCCACATGCCCGCCCCCTGTTCGCCAAGTCAGGTGCGAAAAGTGGGCGCTGCGATGCGCCTGAAGCGTTGGGGCCTGCACGGAGCGCGGGCTGGATGCAGCCACCTCTGCAGCTCACCTAGACGCACACAGAGGAAGGCGGCTGGAGTCACGGGTAGATCCCTGAAAAGGCAGGGATAAGCGAGCCAACTGTAGAATCTAGGTGGCAGTATGCGGGTGCTCACTGTCAAGTTCTTCCCGTTTTTCTGTATGCCTGGAGTGTTCCATACCGTACCCAGCTGGAACCACTTCCGGCCTCCACTCGGTTCCCGGAGCCTGTTTACATTTCTACCGGGATGTCCCCTTATAAACATGTCCTCTTTCTCAGTTTGTTTTGACATTGGTACTTGTCAGCTTTTCCTAAGGTCTAATTGGTTGTCATTTCTGTTTTTGTTCCGAATATCCATTTTCCTTCCTGTTTCTCGCCTTTTTTGCCGAGAGCGCCCCTGGCCCGCAGGGAGCGCGCCGTCTGCGAGCCTCGGTCTCCAGCGCCTGCGCACTCGCGGCTGCGTCTCTGCGCCCGACGCTGGACGTGGGCACGCCACGTGACTCCCGCCGCCATTTTCCTTCCTGGCAGCGGCGTCAGCGTCCCGGCGGGCACACGGCAGTGCAGGCGCGGGCTGAGGGCGCGGGGCTAGGTGCCGGCGCTGTGTTCTCAGGTCCGGGGTCCCGGGTTCGAGAGGGTGGGGCCGGCCATCTTGGGCCCCTAGGCCTGTCTCCCCGAGTGGGCCGCGGTCGGAGAAGCGCGGGCCCGGGCCTGGCGGTGTCGGAGGGTCAGGGTGGGGGACGGATCCGACCTGGACGCCCGACCTGGACGGCGGGAGGGGGTGTCGAGCGACCCCGGGGCGGGGACCCCGCGGCTTCCGAGCGCGACCCCACAGCCAGCGGGCGGAGCCTGCCCCGGTGCCGCGGTGTCCTCCGGGCGCTGCAGACCCAGCTCCTCCCAGCCGGGGCCCCGGGCGCGTGGGGAAGCAGGGGCGGGCGGCCGGGCTGCCAGGGCTCCGAGCGGAGGCCAGGGGTTGCGGTCTCGGGGTTTTGTCCTGAAACTGGCCCGAGGGAGGGCCCCTGGGACTGGGGAAAGTGGGAAGGAGGCGCTCGTCAGCTGAACCCCTTGACCTGGTGTGACTTGGAAAGCGATGCGGTCTCAGTGTGAGCTCCCTCCCGGCCAAGTCGGCCGCTCGTCAGCCTCGCGGGGCCCTGCGCCCTCGCCTACACCTGCAGCAGGCGGGAAAGGGAAGGAAGCCACCGTCCAGTGCCCCTTGTTCTCCCCGCACACACGGCCCATTAAGGCAGTTGAATCTGTGGTCGGGGCTGCAGCTGGTGTGGAAACGCCCTCTGACCCCGTAGTCGCTGCCTTCCCAAGCCTCGGTGAAGCGGGAAAGGAAGCCTCAAATAGCAGGTGGAAACACAGGAGAAGCTGTAACACCTCGTGTTCTCTCTCCCATAGATTCGCCACGACATGGCAACTCTTTTAATAAGGAAAATGGTGAACCCTCTGCTGTATCTCAGTCGTCACACACTGAAGCCTCCAGCCCTCTCCACGTTTCTGTTGGGATCCCTTGGAGGTGCTGCCCCCGTGGCTGTGGAACCCGGGGCAGGAGTGCGGTCCTTTCTCTCACCCGGCCTTCTGCCTCACCTGCTGCCTGCGCTGGGGTTCAAAACCAAGGGTGTCCTGAAGAAGCGCTGCAAGGACTGTTACCGGGTGAAGAGGCGGGGCCGGTGGTACATCTATTGTAAAACCCACCCGAGGCACAAGCAGAGACAGATGTAGATAGTCCCTTTCCCTCCAGAGTCCCGCACATTCTCGTCATGGTGAGTGGTTGTATCTTACGGAATTATCACATCAAGGAGTCAGGAGAGTGACTGGAGGCAAACGCCCTAAAGGTTACCTGTCACTTTTCAGTTCAGATGAGGAACTACAGAAGACATTGCGTCATCTCGTTTCTAAACATTCTAAACGTTCTAAAACGCTCCAATTAAAGGTATTTTCCTATTTGGATGGACTGTGAATAGCTTAGTTCATTCGTTCTCCCTGAACTCGGGCTGCAGTAGGGATGGGTGGTTCCGGGTGTGAGGCTGCTTAGGGCCTCTTGGAAGTCAGTGTTTGGTCACCTGTCGTTGCACAAACGGAGCTTAGTGGCTTCAATCAGCCATTTTACGTTGCTCGCAATTTGTGAGGAACTCACAGAGACCAGCACTCCTGTCTGGGGCCTCAGTGCCCCTCAAACTGCACGTGGCACCTCCTCAGGCAGGGCTCGGCGTGGCTTCCAGAGATTGAGTGTCTCGAGAGACCCACCGGACGCTAGGAGGCTTCCAGTGACCCAGCCTCAAATTCCGTCGTGGCATTTGTGCTGCACTCTTGGTTCAGCAATTCCCTGGGGTGAGTCCAGATTCACGGGCAGGTGAGGAGCTCCCTTGCTAGAGGTGGCCACACCTCGAAGCTGGCAAGGACTTGGAGGGCTGGAGTGGGCCGGTCCTGGCCTGCTCACCAGGACTTGGAGTTGAGTGAGGCGCAAACTTGGTGAGCGCTGTCAGCTCAGGCTGCCACAACACAGTATCTTCAGAGGGGATGTATCAGCAAGTGTGTTCTCAGTTCCGGAGCTGGACATATGAGATGGAGGTGAGAGCAGAGTTGGTTCCTCCTGAGGCCTCCTTAGCATGTAGAGGGGTCTTCTCCCTGCGTTCTTGCATGGGGGTCTCTGCATCTGTCCTCACCTCTTACAGGACATACCAGTCCTGTTGGATAAGGGCCCCCTCAACAACCTCTATTTAATTTTTATATTTTAATTGTCTCCAAATATAATCACTGGAGGTCCTGGGATCAGGATGTCAACATACAAATTTGGGGGTGGGGAGCACAGTCCGACCCAGAGCAGGTGCTGAGATGTTGGGACGGCCTTCCTGCGGCCTCCTTTCCTCATGGCCAGGGACACCTCCCCTTCTCCCAGAAATTCTTGAAACAGGAGACCGTGCAAGGAGCCTAGCCCCGGGGGAGCGCCCCCCCTCCCCATCCAGATCAGCAGCAGAGGGCAGCAAGGTCACCTAGAAAGGCCTGGTGGGGCAGCAGAGGGACACCATGGCCACATCAGGCCAAAGCCCAGCCCCAACACCCACATGACTTCAGAGGGAGCAGACGCCAGTGTGGGTTGCCATGAACACCATGCTGTGCCTGTTCACTCTCACGACAGGAGCGGGGACAGGAAGGGCCTCTGCAAGTGGCTTGACAGTGTTGCAGCCCGCAGGCATCTGGCCCAGTTGAAGAACATGGAGGGCATGTCCCCTGAAAGAGAAGGGAGGCAGCTCTGCGAAAACCCTGCTTCTGTGCAGTGAAAGGGAAGCCCTCACAAGCTGTTCTTAATTGTGACGTGGATGCTTTGGAGGGTGTGTCCCAGGAGATCCTGACAATGTCAGAAGCCAGACCCCACGAGACCTGCTGTGCACCGGGTCCGAGAAGAAGTCACAAGAGGGGACTTTCCTCAAGCGCGCGTGTGTGTGTGTATGTGTGCATGCATGTGTCCGCATACAGATGCACGTGTCTGCATATACCACCTGAACAGTGCGGGAGGGTGATGAGTCAGCAGTTGCCGTAGAGACTCAGCAGACTGCGACCTCCCACCAGTGGGCCAACCATGTCTCTGATTTTTCACGGGGTCGGTAACGTGGTTTTGAGCACCAGAGGGCCTGACAGCCCCCAGCTGATGCTTCCTGAGCACCCTTAGCCTGGGACCTGGGTGTGGAGGAGAAGAGGTGCTGCTGCCCTCACCCTTTCCGCGAGGAGCGTGTGGAACAAAAATGGAGGCTGGTGAGTGCTGTGCATGAGGCGTACCAGCCCCTCCGAGGCAGAGGTCAGCGTGCTCCCTGGAGGGGGTAACGGCCACGCTGAAACTTTAAGGTTGCAGGGGAGGCAACTCTAGGAGGGGCCTGAGGCTGGGCACAGGCAAGGGGCACCCAAGCCATCCTGCGTGGACCTGGTTTTTACCAGGCGTGCTTCTGCAGCACAGGGTGCTCTGTCAAGAGGCCTGACTGCCAGCTGCACACCTGTGTTTGGGTGTGATGTGCTTGTGTGCCATGGAACTGTGGGCATGCACAGTCGTGGCCTCTTGATGACTGCACAGACAGATCCCCAGCGAGCACCTTGGCATCGGGGCCAACGGGAAGGAATAAAGAAGGCACAGATTTCACGGCATGCTCCGTCCAATGGGGAAAGGGGGGTATTCTGCTAATTTTGCTTGAGTAGAAATCTAAGGCTGATAATTAAACACCCAGGCTTCAGTCCAGAGCAAGCTATTAATAAAAGAGCTCTGCAGAAGCAGGCCAGGCCCTGGACCTCAGTGCTGGACATCTGGGCTGGGTCATGCTCTGGGCCCGTTCTGGGCAATGCCAGGTGTTTAGCAGCCCTGGGCCCCACCGCAAGACGCCATGGCATCCCACCCACAAGCGGGGCCGAACAAAGGGCCCCAGATGCTGCCAAGCACTCCCCTGGGGGCAATATGTTTCTTCAGCTGTGAACCAGGGTTGCTGCTGGCTGTCCTAATGGGCACAGCATGACAAGGGCTGGGAGGCACGTGCCTTGGGCGGTGATCTCAGAAGTCAGGGTGGGGAGTGGGGGCACAAGTCAGGGAGGGAGAGGAGCTTCCAGGGCACAGAACGAGAGGGGCACCGGGCACCACCCTGCTGTGCCTGCTGAGCTCCACTCCCGCAGAATGTGCCTTGGTGTCCCCCAGGGGACGAGGACAGGGGACTGTTTATGTACAAATGCTCGTCACTCATGAGAGTCACCATGTAGGGCTTAAGTCCCAGGCACTTCCAAGCCACCCGAAGGCAGGCCAAGCAGATAGGTCCTCATGGGCACAGAGAAAGATGACTGCAGAGAGAGGAGGGGTGGGCATGTGGGCTGGCAAGGTCGTCCTGTCAGGAGCTGTCCCTGCACTCGGGTGACCCGCTGGTGGGCCAGGGCCCTGCCAGGCACCAGCCCTGTCTTGCCAACCTCCTTCCTGTCTCTGAAGGTGCGGTGCCGATGGACTGAAGAACCTTTGGGAAGTCGGAAGTGCTGTTCAGGTATACGTCATAGGGTTAGTCTCTCAAGGGACTTTTAGAGTAGGGTCGCCTGGGGACAGCAGTGCAAGCAAAGGAAAAGCGAATGCCGCACAGATGGAGAGAAGAACATGGAGCTGTCTCTGGCTCCAGAAGGAGATTGTTGCCTGCCACCGAGCAGGAGCCAAGACGCTCTATGGGACACGTGGCTACTCATGGACCAGGTCTACCTGGTGGACCACCTGCCTCAAAGCATCGCCGTCACTCACCCAGGAGAATGGGAGGGAGACCGGTGCTCCTGGGTCCAGGTCTCCTTCCTCTGCCAGACTGAGGTGGGGGCTGGGGCTTCCCTGCCTCCCTGCGAGTGGGCCCAGCCGTGAGACCTGCTGTGACCTGTGAGGCTGACTGAAGGGCACCCGCAGGGTCGCTGAGCAGACGTGACATCTGCTTTGCAGCAGCAGGGCTCACCACGCGGTGCATTCACTCTTCCTGAAGCAATGAGGAGGAGATCGGGGGACAGAAGAGTGAAAGCACCCACCGGGAATCCAGCCACCATGGCCAGTGGGTCACCAGGTGGACTTGTGTGAGCAGGACACCCCGTTGTGTTAATGCGCTTGAGCATGTGTTTGCTGGCGCAGCGTGAGCATGTGACAGCGGTGAGAGGGATGTGGAGAAAGCGATGGGGGTGGGCACAACCCCCGGGTCTGAACGTGACCCTGTCCATTCCTCAGCGTCCTGCCTCGGGCAAGAAGCTTCCATGGAAGCCTCATGGTGAAAAGGGGCAGGCACTACCCAGCCCTCCCGCAGGGTTCTGGGAACCCAGAGAGCTGGGGGCTGTGTCGCCAAAAATACTGGTGTTGAAACCTAATCCTCGGAAGGAGTGTTTGGAATGGGGCCTTTGGGAGGTGACTCAGTCCTGCGCCAGGGCCTCATGAGGGGGTCTGGGCCTTGGAAAGGGACCCCAGAGAGCCAGCTCGCCCGGCCACCATGTGAGGAGAAGCCCTGTCTACGAGCCGGGAAGCCCCAGCAGACACGGAAGCTGCGGCGTCTTGATGCTGGACTTCAGCCTCCAGAGCTGTGAGAAACAGGTTCTTCTCTGTAGGCCAGGCCGTCGGAGGAATTTTGTCACTGCAGCCTGAACAGGGGAGCACTCTGCCTGAAGGCCGAGCCTGCACCCCAGCGCGCTTGTCTGTAGCATCTCCTATCACCTGGCCTGAGGCGAGCACTGGGCAAGCAGAGGCCAACCTGCCCATCGTGCCCGCTCCTGAGAAGAGGCCCCTCTCCGCCTCGCTCGCCCCTTTGAAGGCCACACCCACACTTTGCTCTGTGGACTTGGCTGAACGGCCCTGCGCAAGAGAACCTGAGCACCTCTGGCACTGGCGTATGGGACAAGAAGTTTGACACTGGACTTTTCTGGAAATGCACGTTCAGCAACGGGCAGATGTGAAACCAGGCTCTGGTAACTGCTCGGCCCTGTGACAAATGGCGTGGCTGGCCGCTTGCGAGCCACTTGAACCTCACACCAAGACATATTTCTGAATATTAAATATGCAAAGAAAGTTGTATAGCAGGGGGCAAAGCATGTTTTCATTTAAGTGAAAACATAAGCACATGTTTTTCGAAGCCACGGTATTTAGGGAACTTTGTAAGAAAAGTTCTGGAGCAACACAAAGGGGGGGGATCGACAGGTGGGAGTGTAACGTGAGGTTCACTCTTTGTGGTTTGAATTTTGTTGAATTGTGTTTATATCTTTTATGTTGATACCTAGAAAAACAAAAATCGGTGAACAATGTGCTTTTCCAAAATAATCTGAGCAATGAAACAGCTATCAAGGAAGAGTGAGGTTCCCCCCCACTCCAACCCCTCCCCCCACTCCAAGCTTCCCCCCACTCCATGCCCTCCCCCCTACACCATGCCCTCCCCTTTGCCAGCCAGGCTAAGCGTCTCTTCTGTGGGTTTTCTACAATCACACCGTGGCTTCCATTTACTCAGATGTATCGTGTGCCTCCCACACACACCGATGATTCTCAGGCCCCTGGGGCTTGTTTCCAGGCCTTGGAGAAGAGCTGAGGGCCCTGCAGGGGGAAACACTGGGCAGGGGCAGGGGCAGGGGCAGGTCCCAGGAAGAGCCTAGCCTCAGGGCCCTGCTGTCCGCCTGGGGCTGCAGCTGCCTCCATCTCACCCCTTCCTGGTGTTACAGAGTTCACGGGAATTCCATGAGCTGGATTCCAGCTCTTGCTGCCAGGAGGCAGCTCCTCTGGGAAACCTCCGGCCCCACCTGAGGTGACCATGTGGTTATTTCTCCCCACCTGAGATGAGTGCATGGTCATTTCTCCCCACCTGAGGTGACTGCGTGGTCATTTCTCCCCACCTGAGTGAGTGCGTGGTCATTTCTCCCCACCTGAGGTGACTGCGTGGTCATTTCTCCCCACCTGAGGTGAGTGCGTGGTCATTTCTCCCCACCTGAGGTGAGTGCGTGGTCATTTCTCCCCACCTGAGGTGAGTGTGTGGTCATTTCTCCCCACCTGAGGTGACTGCGTGGTCATTTCTTCCACAGCTGCCTGCTGCTTTCATTCTCTTTTTTTCCCTTTTGAGGGCTGCAGGGTTACCAGATCACCCGCCACGTAACCCAGTAAATACCTGAACTCGTATCACCTGTGGTTAAGCATGTCTTTTAAAGGGTGGAGTGGAGAAGATACATGCATTCTAGGCTCTGCCTCGGTACGGTGGTGGTACATGTCCGAGCTTTAGCGTGGCCAACTGCATCCAGTGATGGTGTCCTCCAGAAGTTTGTGGCGGGGCCACTGCCTGCGTTTGTTGATAAAGTTTTATTGGCACAGGGCCCCTCGCTCACTTACGCATCCCAGGGTCTGTGCATGTTTCCATGGCCACAGGAGAGTTGAGTAGTTGCCTCAGAGCACAGAAAGGCTTTGCTCTCTGGCTCTTTGCAGAAAACATTTGCCAACCCGTTCTATTCTAGAACATTCACCACAGCAGGTGCAGCTTCTGCCCATCAGCGCTATGGTGTGTGCAGCTGTGTGCCCACGAGGGTAATTCTCTTCTGAAAGCCGTGTGGGCAGAGATTTTTGGGAGCCCTGAGACTTTCCTTTCTGCTCTAAACACCTTTGAACAGCCGTTACTCATTTTTAAAAGTCAAAAAGTAAAAATAGTCTAGGCACAGTGGCACATGCCTGTAATCCCAGCACTTTGGGAGGCTGAGGCAGGTGGTTCACTTGAGGTCAGGAGTTTGAGACCAGCCTGGCCAACATGGTGAAACCCTGTCTCTACTAAAAATACAAAAGAACAAAAAAACAGCTGGGCATTGTGGTGCGCACCTGTAATCCCAGCTACTCATGAGGCTGAGGTAGGAGACTTGCCTGAACCTGGGAGGTGGAGGTTGCAGTGAGCCAAGATCACACCACCGCACTCCAGCCTGTTCCAAAGAGCAAGACTTGGTCTCAAAAAAAAAGTATAAATAAAGAAGATCTTGAGAAGGTCTCTCCTTCCTCCCTGTGGCGTGTGCTTTCCTCTCGGTCTGACTACCAGGAGCATCACTCACGTGTTCCCATCGCGTCACACCTTGCACGGTTGCATGCACTTTCACACGTCCCTTCAATTGTCCGCACGCAGTCCCAGGCAGGAGTGACACTCTCCTTTGCTTCATCACTCAGATTATTTTTGACTTTTGCAAAATTTAAATCTTGAAATAATGCGCTGTCCCTAAATGTAAAGTGTAAAGCCCTAAGAACTCGATGAACTCGTTTTCATGTAAAAGTACTTTGGAAAAAACTGTGACAGATATTTTGTTTTGTTTTATTAAAAAAAAAAAAAACCCTCCACCAAATATAGCAGATCTCTTTGGCTTTTGTTGAGTAAGTGGCTGGGTGAGAAACAAATTGTATAATATTTTATTAGTGTGCATTACATGCCTATCAGCTTTAGAAAGACACCTCTCTTGTTCATCCCAGATGAAGACAAATTTAAGATTAAAAAGTGGGGAGAGGCCAGGCACAGTGGCTCGTCTATAATCCCAGTACTTTGGGAGGCTGAGGTACGAGGATTGCTTGAGCCCAGGTGTTCAAGACCAGCCTGAGCAACATGGTGAAACCCTTTCTCTAGAAAAATACCAAAATAAGCTGGGCATGGTGGTGCACACCTGTAGTCTTAGCTACTTGGGAGGCTGAGTTGGGAAGATCATCTGAGCCTGGGAGCAGTGAGCCGTGATTGTGCCAGTGCCCTCCAGCTTGGGGGACAGTGAAACTAACTCCAAAAAAAAGAGAAAAATGTGGGAGAAAATTAATTTTGTTAATTACACTTCAAATACACTTCTTTAGAGGGTAAGATGATTTAAAAGGGAATGAAGTGAGCCAGGCGTGGTGGCTCACGCTTGTAATCCAAGCACTTTGGAGGCCAAGGCAGGTGGATCACCTGAGGTCGGGAGTTCAAGACCAGCCTGACCAACCTGGTGAAACCCCGTCTTTAAAAAAATAATACTTAAAAATAAATAATAAATAAGAAAAAATAAAAAAGGAATGAAGTGGTTCGTTAGTTGGCTGTGACTGCCATACAAAATTACTACAAACTGCGACAAAAGAAATGTATTCTCTCACAGCTCTGGAGGCCCTATGTCCTACACCAAGCTGTGGTCCGGGCAGCGCCTCCTCCAAAGGCTCCACGGGAGGTTCTTTCCCGCCTCTTCCTGCTTCTGTGGCCCCAGGCCATTCTGGGCTCTGACCACAGAGCTCCGGCCTTTGCCTCTGCCCTCGTCAGACCTCTGTTCTGTGAACCTTGCCTTCTCCTCTTCCTAGAAGGACACCTGTCATTGCTTTAGGGTCCGCCCAAATCCAGGATTATTCCATCTGGAAATTCTGAACTTAATTACACCTACAAAGACTCTATTTCCAAATAGGATCAGATTTGAGGGTTTAGGAATTTTGGGTGGGATGCTATTCAACCCTCTACAGTGGTTCAGAATGTTTTTGAAAATAATTTTGATTTAAATGAATATTACTAGAGCATGTGTTCACATGGTTCAAAATACAAAAGGCACTTGAGTATACAGTGAATAACCCCCTCCCTAGAAGCTGCGGGATGATTAGCTCCTGCAGGGCCGCTGGGCCCTATCCTGGGAGTCTCTAAACAAACGCCTACAATTGCTGTTTCTTTCCTGTCTTGTGCACCGTCTTGCAACCGGAGGCTGCATGTGGATGGCGGCTCCTGCCGGTGACTCGGGCATCCCCATTCTTTCCCCGGGTGACTGGGCCCTTCATTTTCTCAAGGTGGTGTAGGAGACTGTGAGCATAAATAATGACTGATGGTGTTTTTCTGCACTTGCACAAAATTTTGTCTTTTCTTGCTTCCCTTTTTGACTTATAAAGCATTTCCCCCTATTTCATAACTAGTGGTGGTGATTCCCAATTAGAGGCTAATTATTTTTTCTCCCAGTTCCCACTAGTCATTTCCTATTTAAAATGCATGGAAGAAATGAGAAATGCATGGAACAAAGGAAGCTGTTTTGCATTGCATGAGAAATTGACTTTGGCTGTGTCAGTGTTCAGAAACAGGCTGTCAGGAAGCCAACCCCGGTGTCTCCAGACCCATCCAAGCAGTTTCCCAGGATGGAGCTGAGAATTGCTTCTCCTGGTTGGCAACCACTAAAAAGTCATTGTCTTTTTCCCAGAAAGCGAGGCATGTTTTTCCTTACAGAATAATGCTATTATAGGAAACATAAGGTGAACTGCTACCCAGAAATGCTGGCGGCCTGTCTGCGGTCTCTCAGGAGGTCCAGAGGTGTGCATTCTCCTGAGGTTTCCGACGAAAGCCTAATGGTTCTTTCAGTGGTTAAGAATGCAGTCACCTATTCCAAAACGGTCATCAATTCCTTATGTATAATTTTTATCAGTTTAATTAGAATGCTGTTTGAGACAGGATAAAGGCATTTCCTGTGGTCAGTGACTCGAACTCTGATTCTCTATTTACCTATCCAGCCAAGTATTTCTTAAGCTCTTATCTTGAATCACGCACTGTGCCAAATGCACGTATATAGATTCACGCATTAGGAGAGTCCTGCCTCATCACCCAAAGATGTATAGCTAGTTATAAATTGTGTCCACTTCAAAACAGCAGGGACGAAAATAGCAGCGTTCCTGCTGGAGAGTGTCCACGTTCTTGGTGTCTTAAAGAATTACACAAAATGTACAAACGAAACAAGGGAAGAATGAAGCAACAAAAACAAAGATTTATTGAAATTGAAAAGTGCGCTCCAGAGAGTGGGAAGGGGTCTGAGCAAACGCTCAAGAGTCCGGTTGCAGAATTTTCTGGGGTTTAAATACCCTCTAGTGGCTTCCCATTGGTTACTTGGTGTACACCCTATGTAAATGAGGTAGTGGCCCATGGTGGGTCTGATTGCTTGTGGGAGGGGACCAATCAGAGGCTGAAGCAAAGTTGCAAACTTACACCCTATGCAAACATCTGATTGATTGTGGAAAGTGACCAATCAGAGGCTGAAGTGAAGTTACAGGGTTATACTCCTATGCAAATGAAGACTTGACCCTCAAGGAGCTGATTGGTTGCAGGACGGGACCAATCAGAGGTACTTTCCATTTTTCATCTGCCACACAGAAAAGAGGGAGGGGTTGCAAAGGGAGTAGCAGCCTCTGGTCCTTTGGTTACTTGGGCATGGAAAGTTGGGGTTTTCCTTCTGCTTTAGTTCTAAGAAGTCAGCATGAATCAGCCTTAGGTTTCCCGCTCCAGACCCTATTCTCCTGCCTCAGCCATGATTTAAACCAAACATGCATGTTGTCTGCTACCTCAAGGAAGGCCATCAAAGGCCCTCTGGGCTACTGCGGCATCTCCGGGTTTGGGCTTCCCAGTCCCTTTCTTCCCTTCTCCCTCACAGCCAACCTTGGTGTTTGCTTTCCATCCTCATGACAGACTCCTGGCATGATAGGATGGCCAGTGCTCTCGCGATTACTTCCGATGCTCCAGGCCGTCAGACAGGGAAGGGCTGGAACACTGGAAGAAAACAAAGCACCCGCTGCCCCTGCTCTTCTCATCCTTCCATGCAGCTCTCCCGGTCACCTGGACGTTGCTTTCATCAGAGGCGGCTGGAGGAAAGGAAACGGCCGCCCTTAGCTATCGGTGGCTGGACCCATTGATTCTGGTGCTCTGTGGCCAGAACCTTTCAACCTTCTCACAGGACTTTCAGTAAAACTTGCTTAGGAAGAACTGCACGTGGTAAGATTCCAATAGTTGTTGTTAGGTTCTCTAGTACTTTTCACTGGAAGGCTTTTATTAATAAATGGCTTTCAGCTCTCAACACTATCAGAATTTAATTTGATTTTTTTAACTTTTACTATTTTGAAATGCAAATTTTGCTGTTTGCTCTAGTACTTGCTGTAGCTGCTGAGTTCACAGGGATCGTCCAGGCCAGCCTGAAGTTGCGCCTCCTGCAGAATTTAATCTCCGCTCTACTCACAGAGAAGGTCGTGGTCAGATGCTAACGGCTCACAGTCTGGCAGTCTTGCTACCAGTACCATTTTATGTCTCCCACGTCTCAGCCACAGGAACCACACAGGAGCCACACATGCCTGGGTGCCCTCCAGGGCCTGGGTGATGGTTACAGCAGCATTTACACAGGGCCCACTCCCCAGGCGTCACTCGGTGTGCGTTCAAGTCAGTCCTCGAAGTGACTCACTATTACTCCCACTTTACAGATGAAGGCGGTGAAGTGATTTTCCCCAGGTCACCCCGCATCTAAGTGGAGGAGCCCCCACCAGCCAGGGATTGGCTCTGCCCCCGCCATCTCAAATCCACTGTGTTGCACCCCCCCCCCGAATTCCAGGGCGCATGGAGAGTAGACACCCCTGGTAAGCCGATGGGGACCCCTGGAGGATGAGATGCAGAGAAAGAGACAGAGATGGACATAGAGACATACAGATACAGACAACGAGTTAGAGACAGAGAAACAGATAGAGAGAAATAGAAAAGGAGACAGAAAGAGATAGAGAGCGGGAGGGGCGGGGGAAGACAGGACGAGGTTGCCACAGCTCCTGGGCTGCAGGGTATCAGGGAGACACGGATTCAGATCTGGACGTGTGGGTAAAGGCCACTGGTCCACCAGAAGGTGCCTCTCCTGGTCTGGGCCCTGCAGCAATTGGGGTCTCAAAAAATCAAGGAGCCCACAAGAGAGAGGGAAGACTGGTTTCCAGCCCCTCCTCTCCTCTCCAGCACCCCAGTCCTAGACAGATAGGGGGCAGGGGCGGCTCGAGGGAGGGGGACCCACACAGCTCTGCCCTCCCAGGGCCCAGTGGGGGCAGGGCAGATGCTGTCTCAGCAGCTTTCAGGCAGCAGGGGAGGGAGGAGATGGGAAGGGAGGTCCAGGGCAGGTGGCTCTGCCTGGGGAGATGCTGGGGACAGACGGGGCCGGATATGGACGTGGAGGATGGGAGGTGGCCGGGGACAGGCCAGAGGCGGTCTCCATGGAAGAGTGCATGGCGAAGCTGGGGAAAGCCATGGGCTGCGTAGGGGTGCAGGCAGAGCAGGCCTGGCCACGAGGCACCACCCGGCTCACACTCACCCACCCACCCAGGAGCACTGCCTTCCCCAGCCCCGGCTTGTCCAGCAGCCTAGGCATCTGGAAATCCACGCTGCAGCCTTGCTGGAAGCTCACCTAAGGACAAGCAAAGGACCGGCCTGCCAGGTCTGCCAGGAGCCACTTCCCTGCAGAGCAGGATCCCCTCGGAGGCACCTTTTGTAGGCTCCAGCTTCATGGATGTTCTCCTCCAGGGCCTCCTTAGGAAATCCGGGCCCAGCTCACACTCCTGACAGCCTCATGTGGCTGGAGACAAAGCCCCACCTGGAGAGTCCGTGGAGCACGTGCCACTCACACAGCCTGGGGAGTCACACAGCCTGGGACTCACACAGCCTGGGACTCACTCACACAGCCTGGGACTCACACAGCCTGGGACTCACTCACACAGCCTGGGACTCACTCACACAGCCTGGGACTCACACAGCCTGGGACTCACTCACACAGCCTGGGACTCACTCACACAGCCTGGGACTCACTCACACAGCCTGGGACTCACACAGTCTGGGACTCACTCACACAGCCTGGGGACTCACACAGCCTGGGACTCACTCACACAGCCTGGGGACTCACACAGCCTGGGATTCACTCACACAGCCTGGGAACTCACACAGCCTGGAAACTCACACAGCCTGGGAACTCACACAGCCTGGGAACTCACACAGCCTGGGGACTCACACAGCCTGGGGACTCACACAGCCTGGGACTCACTCACACAGCCTGGGAACTCACACAGCCTGGGGACTCACACAGCCTGGGAACTCACACAGCCTGGGACTCACACAGCCTGGGACTCACTCACACAGCCTGGGAACTCACACAGCCTGGAAACTCACACAGCCTGGGACTCACACAGCCTGGGACTCACACAGCCTGGGACTCACACAGCCTGGGACTCACACAGCCTGGGACTCACACAGCCTGGAAACTCACACAGCCTGGGACTCACACAGCCTGGGACTCACTCACACAGCCTGGGACTCACTCACACAGCCTGGGAACTCACACAGCCTGGAAACTCACACAGCCTGGGACTCACACAGCCTGGGACTCACACAGCCTGGGACTCACACAGCCTGGGACTCACTCACACAGCCTGGGAACTCACACAGCCTGGAAACTCACACAGCCTGGGACTCACACAGCCTGGGCACTCACACAGCCTGGGACTCACACAGCCTGGGGACTCACACAGCCTGGGACTCACACTGCCTGGGCACTCACACAGCCTGGGCACTCACACAGCCTGGGAACTCACACAGCCTGGGACTCACACAGCCTGGGCACTCACACAGCCTGGGACTCACACAGCCTGGGAACTCACACAGCCTGGGGACTCACACAGCCTGGGACTCAGACAGCCTGGGACTCACTCACACAGCCTGGGACTCACACAGCCTGGGAACTCACACAGCCTGGGACTCACACAGCCTGGGACTCACACAGCCTGGGAACTCACACAGCCTGGGACTCACACAGCCTGGGGACTCACACAGCCTGGGAACTCACACAGCCTGGGAACTCACACAGCCTGGGACTCAGACAGCCTGGGACTCACTCACACAGCCTGGGACTCACACAGCCTGGGGACTCACGGGCCTCAGGAGCACTGATCACACCAGCCAGGCCCAGGTCCCACTCCCCATGGGGACCTGGTGGGTTTTCTTCACTCCCACTGTTGAGCAGAGCCATCGAATGCAGCGACCCACTACGTGGACACTGGTGTGGCCTGAAAATGGGGCCATGCGGCCACGGCTCCCACCTGAAGCCAGCACCTCTCCATGCTGACAGAAGAACTGGACGAAGGCCAGAACTGCAGGTGGACACAGACGCCCCTGCGGAGACAGCAGTGCCCCCAGCTGCCCACTTCATGCCTCTGCAAGGACTCGGCTGGAGGCCCCTGCCTCTGACTCGCCACAGAAATCTCCAGAACGCAGCACAGAGTCTCACATGAGGGGTGCTGCCTTCCCTCAGCCCTGTCAGGACGCATAAAGGCAAGCGGCCGGTCATTTGTAGGATGGACAGCCGTCAGTGGCATGTAGGAAGAGCCACTGGAAATGACGATTTGATTTCAGATTTAGGGGAGTTGCTCCTGTGCCTTTTTTTTAGACTGAGTTAATTGCATATAATGCACAGTCGTTTCAAATCCCCAGCCTCGTCTTCTATGTTTCCTTCTTCTCTGGAATGTTCTCGATGCCCGACCTGTGTGTGGCTTGCCTCTTTCTGTGCTGGTCCTGGGAGGTCTCCCCTACACACGCCCTCCCAGCTCCCCTAGGGGTCCCTTCCCAGGGGGCTCACCTGGGATGGCCTGTTTGTGGGTCCAGGTGGCAGGTGGAGCAGGACAGGCACCCAAACGGGGGGGGGTCAGGTGGGGCAGGGCCTGGAGGCTGAGCATTGGTGGGCATGATGGGGGGGTCGGGCAGGGCAGGGTCTGGAGGCTGGGCATGAGTGGGCGTGACGGGGGGGTCGGGCAGAGCAGGGCCTGGAGGCTGGGCATTGGTGGGCGTGACGGGGGGAGTCGGGCAGGGCAGGGCCTGGAGGCTGGGCATGGATGGGCGTGATGGGGGCGTCGGGCAGAGCAGGGCCTGGAGGCTGGGCATGGGTGGGCGTGATGGGGGAGTCGGGCAGAGCAGGGCCTGGAGGCTGGGCATAGGTGGGCATGACGGGGGAGTTGGGCAGAGCAGGGCCTGGAGGCTGGGCATGGGTGGGTGTGACGGGGGAGTCGGGCAGAGCAGGACCTGGAGGCTGGGCATGGGTGGGCGTGACGGGGGGGTCGGGCAGAGCAGGGCCTGGAGGCTGGGCATGGGTGGGCGTGACGGGGGGGGTCGGGCAGGGCAGGGCCTGGAGGCTGGGCATGGGTGGGCATGACGGGGGTGTCGGGCAGAGCAGGGTCTGGAGGCTGGGCATAGGCAGGTGTGATCGAGGGGTCAGGTGAGGCAGGGCCTGGAGGTTGGGCATAGGTGGGTGTGATTGGGGGGTCAGATGGGGCAGGGCCTGGAGGCTGGACATGGGTGGCCGTGAGCCCAAGGGTGACGGGAAGCCCTGCAGGTGCTTCCAGAAGTCATCCGGCCCCATGTGTGGAACAGATGGCAGGAACCACGGTTGCAGCAGGAAGTCAGGCAGAGTTGCCATGGGGGCCCAAGCAGAAGATGCCGTGGCTGGCAGCAGACGAGAGGGAAATCCCCGGACCAGAGGCAAGACCCAAGTGTAGACCCCAGTGTAGACCCTGGAGTAGATCCCAGGCTAGAGCTGGGAGTAGATCCCAGTGTAGACCCTGGTGTAGATCCCAGGTTAGAGCTGGGAGTAGATCCCAGTGTAGACCATGGTGTAGATCCCAGTGTAGACCCTGGTGTGGATCCCAGACTAGAGCTGGGTGTAGGCCCCAGTGTAGACCCTGGTGTGGATCCCAGGGTAGAGCCAGGTGTAGATCCCAGTGTAGACCATGGTGTAGATCCCAGGCTAGAGCTGGGTATAGACTGTACGCATGTGGACTGGACATGTGGGGATGAAACAGGAGAGTTTGCACCTGGCCTCTTCGTTTCCGGCTGGGAGACTGAGTGGTTGGCGCTTCCCTCTGCTAAGTGGGGAACTGGGAAGAGGTGACTTTGAAAGGAAAAATGGCGCCTTCAGCCTGGGTCCCATTGTGATATATAGAGATGGCGTTGGGCGGGGCCGGCAGGAGAGAGCTGGCACGTGGAAGCTGAGCAGTTTCAGGTGAGCGTCAGCCAGCTTCTGTTTGTTTTGTTTTGTTTTGTTTTGTTTTGAGACTGAGTCTCACTCTATTGCCCAGGCTGGAGTGCAGTGGCGCGATCTTAGCTCACTGCAACCTCCACCTCCCAACTTCAAGCCATTCTTCTGCCTCAGCCTCCAGAGTACCTGGGATTACAGGCACGTGCCACCACACCCAGCTGATTTTTGTATATTTAGTAGAGATGGGGTTTTATCATGTTGGCCAGGCTGGTCTTGAACTTCTGACTTCAAGTGACCCCTCCGCCTCGGCCTCCCAAAGTGTCTCTCTGGTCTGCTAGCACCTGCTGCCATCTAAACCTGCAGTGAGCGGGAAACAGAGTGGGGGGAAGGCGAAGCACCCCCAAACCGCCCATGTAGGTGAGCCCCCCAGACAGAGGAGGACCAGAGGCTGGACGTGAGTCTGGAGGTGAAGGTCTAGGTGTCCAGGCCACAGCAACAGTGGGCAGCAGGTCCGCAATGGGCCCAGAATTCTCGGACCCTTCTCCCAGGAGGGGGTGAGGTCTCTGCCCCACGCCTCCTGCCTGGATGGGCTTCTGCAACCATCTCCATCAATACAATGAGAAGTGAGCTTAGGACGCAAGTGCAGCCTCTCTGGGCTTCTCCTGGGGCCCTTGCCAGACCCGGAGGCTGCTGCAGGGAGAGGCCATTTAGACAGAAGTGTGCCGGAGGAGCCCAGGTGTGGGAGCCTCAGTCTGAGGACAAGTGCGGGCTAGGAGGAGACCGGTGCCAGGTGAGATGAAGGGGACGACTCCAGCCACGGCCACCATCTGGCCACTGCTGAGCCCAGTCAACCCGACCTGGGAACAGCACGAGAGGCCGTAACTACTTTAAGCTCTGCCTCGAGGCGGCTGCATGCAGCGTTAGACAACTGGAACGAAGTGAAAGCCAGGGGCCGGAAGCTGTCCCCGAGGAGAATGTGTGGGTAGAGAAGGGGTCCCAGCTCCAGCCCTGTGGGCTCCCCTGTAGAAGAGGATGGCGCCACAACAGAGGAAACGCAGGGTGCCCAGGTGCTGGAGGAAGATCGGGAGCACAGAGGGCTTTGGGCCGAGCCTGGAAAGAGTTGCAGGGTGGAGGGGGTCCTGGCTCAGCGAATGCCACCAGGAGACTGAGCAGGGTGGGTTCAGATGCAGCAACTTCCTGGAGTGACCAGGAGTGGGCGAGGGAGGGCCGTGGAGGGACCTCCACAGGGTGGGCTGCCCACGGTCACATGGAAGAATTTATGGGGAGCCTGTGTGTCCCTCCCTCTCTGTGCTGGACCGGGAAGCCGAAGCGCGCCCAGCCCCTGAGGCCTGCACTTGTCCTCAGACTGAGGCTTTCGATCAGGACCCTCCCAAGGTTTGTCTCTGGGGGCTGTTAGGAACCACTCGTGGTTTAAGACAGAACGCCCCTCTTTCCATTTGGAATGCAATGATGACACAAGGATGGAGACCAGGCACGGTGGCTCACGCCTGTCATCCCAGTACTTTAGGAGGCTGAGGCAGGCAGATCATCTGAGGTCAGGAGTTCGAGACCAGCCTGGCCAACATGATGAAAACCCGTCTCTACTAAAAATACAGAAGAAATCAGCCGGGGATGTTGGCGCACTCCTTTAATCTGAAAACAGAAGGACCCGAAAACAGAGGCTGAGGCAGGAGAGTCACTTGACCCAGGAGGCGGAGGTTGCAGTCAGCCAAGATCGCACCAGTGCTCTCCAACCTAGGTGACAAAGTGAGACTCCATCTCAGAAAGAAAAGAAGGGGTTTGGAGGTTTGGAGATACACATGTATGCAGAGCCCTACACCTGGGCGGTGTAGTCCATCCGGAAAGGTAGAGGTGAGAAGCACAGCCTTCCGGGAAAGCTCGGTGCACTGGGTGGCTTCCCTTTCTTAAAGTCTCCCCGCTGTCTGTTAGTCGTGTGCATCTGAGAGATTTCACCAGGCTTCCCAATCTTCACTCTTTTTTAATAAAGCAGCATAAAGTAGAATTTATTTACATAATGCAATGATCCGTGAAGGTTACCATAACACCAAGGGACCACATTAGCCGCTTGAGTGGAATTCATTAGAAATTAACTACCACTTAAATTAATTTTCCCACAGTCACAAGGCTGTAATGGCGGGAGAAGGGGCCGTCCATCAGTGGGTGCTGACAGGGGACCTGTCACCGCCGTTATTTATAGGTGCGTGTGTCAACCCCTAGAGCAGGCGCCGGGCCAAACTCAGAGCCTCCGGACTGACAAAGCCACTTCAAAGGCCCGAAAATTCCCGTGTGGATAAGTAATCCAGCCTTGCCGAGCCTGGCCCTTCCAGGGCCTGGAGGAGGGGCAACCTGGGCGATGCTGACAGACCAGAGGGACCCGTCTTTGTTTCAAACCCACACTGGGACACACAAGTCCTTGCAAGCTGGTGAGAGTCCTCGTGGCCTTTTCAAAGGGCAGGGGAACGCCTCCGGAGCTCTGGGTCCAGAGTCCAGTTTTGGACAAACCGTGCCTGGCTGTTTCTTAGGAATCTCTGGGTACAGGGCCCTCTCCAGGGGAAAAGCTTGCAAGGAACAAGTGGATCTCATGTGGAAAGGCAGAGCATGTGTGGTATGTGTTCAGATGTGTGGTGCATCTGGTGTGTTTGCATGTGTGTGAGTGCACAGAGTGCACACAGGGTTGGTGTGTGCTTGCACTTATGTGAGTGTGTGGTGTGTGAACACATGGCATGTTAATGCATGTACAGTTTATATGTGTTAAAGTGGAGTTACAGTGTTTGCATGTGTGACATGTTTGCATGCTGTGCATGTGTGTGAGTGCATAGCATGCACACATGGATGGTGTATGCGCACACGTGTATGCATGTGTATGGCATGTGCACACGTGCATGGCGTGTTGATTTGTGTGCAGTTCATGTGTGTTCACATTTGGTGTGTTTCTGTGTTTGCATGTGTGATGTGTTCATGAGTGTATGTGTGCACACATGTACACTGGAGGATCCAGTTCATGTGTGTTCATGTGTGGCGTGTTCGTGTGAGTGTGCACACATGTGTACACTGGAGGATCCGGTTCATGTGTGTTCATGTGTGGCATGTTCGTGAGTGTGTGTGTGCACACATATGTACACTGGAGGATCTGGTTCATGTGTGTTCATGTGTGGCATGTTCGTGAGTGTGAGTGTGCACACATGTGTACACTGGAGGATCCGGTTCATGTGTGTTCATGTGTGGCATGTTCATGAGTGTGTGTGCACACATATGTACACTGGAGGATCTGGTTCATGTGTGTTCATGTGTGGCGTGTTCGTGAGTGTATGTGTGTACACATGTGTACACTGGAGGATTCTGTTCATGTGTGTTCATGTGTGGCATGTTCGTGAGTGTGTGTGCACACATGTGTACACTGGAGGATCCAGTTCATGTGTGTTCATGTGTGTGTGCACACATATGTACATTGGAGGATCCGGTTCATGTGTGTTTATGTGTGACGTGTTCGTGAGTGTGTGTGTGCACACATATGTACACTGGAGGATCCAGTTCATGTGTGTTCATGTGTGGCATGTTCGTGAGTGTGTGTGTGCACATATGTACACTGGAGGATCCCTCATGCTTAGGACAGTGAAAGCACAAAAAAGGCTGCAGCATTTCTGGGGCTTCTGCTTCTATGGTTGAGCGCATATTTGATTCGGAACCGGTGGGCCATGATCAACGTGAGTTTCCTGAGACGAGACTGGTGCTTGCACGGGAAATGGGTCACAGCACCCAAGGGCAATGGTGCAATGGCAGAATCGCTCCAAGGCTGAAAGGCTCTGAAGCGATCACCCCAAGTTCTGTGAGAGGCCTTATGAACCCTTGCCAAGGAGACTGACATTATTTAGGTGTGGTCTGGGGGTGGACCAGCTGAGGTATGCGGGGTTCTTCTGAGGGCTACGTCGGGTGACAGTTTATTTCCTGCTAAGACACAGCACTGTGGGTGCACGAACCCGCAGCTGCATGGAGACCCCCTCCAGGCTCCTGAGCAGGGGTGCCTGCAGTTCCCACCCGGGCCCCACATGTGGGGAGGGGATGGCTGGATCAGGAACAGCCACATGCAGCCCCAGAGATCAGGGGACTTGGCCACGGCAGTCTCACGCCAGCTCAGCAGCCCCGCCACAGCTACATGGCCCCAGTGACAGGCCACCTCAGCAGGGAACCAGGTGGGCGACCAGGCCCCGGAGCTTCCCTCCTGGCCTCAGCAGCTGCAGTCCTGCTCCACCAGAAGTGCCTTCTCAGGTGCGAGTCCAGAAAGTTTTGGGGACCAAAAAGTCACACCAGCATTTGCAGGCTTTGCTGTTTGAGATTATGGCTTGGCAGTGCTGTCTGCAGCCTGGTCCAGGAGAGGAGAGTGAGCATGACTCAGCCCTGTCCTGGGGCTTGGTGGTATTACGGAGGGGAGCCAGCAAGGCTGAGGGTGAGGCAGAGGTGGAGGCTGAGGCATAGGGTGAGGTGGAAGCTGAGGCACAGGGTGAGGCTGAGGTGCAGGGTGAGGTGGAGGCTGAGGTTGAGGGTGAGGCTGAGGTGCAGGGTGAGATGGAGGCTGAGGTTGTGGGTGAGGCTGAGGCACAGGGTGAGGTGGAGGCTGAGGGTGAGGTGGAGGGTGAGGTGGAGGCTGAGGGTGAGGTGGAGGCTGAGACAGGCTGAGGCTGAGGGTAAGATGGAGGGTGAGGCAGAGGCTGAGGCTGAGGGTGAGGTGGAGGCTGTGGCTGAGGGTGAGGGTGAGGTGGAGGCTGAGGCTGAGGGTGAGGCAGAGGCTGAGGCGGAGGCTGAGGCTGAGGGTGAGGTGGAGGGTGAGGCTGAAGGTGAGGCTGAGGCTGAGGGTGAGGTGGAGGGTGAGGCTGAGGGTGAGGTGGAGGGTGAGGCTGAGGCTGAGGGTGAGGTGGAGGGTGAGGCTGAGGCTGAGGGTGAGGTGGAGGGTGAGGCTGAGGGTGAGGCTGAGGCTGAGGGTGAGGCTGAGGCTGAGGGTGAGGTGGAGGCTGTGGCTGAGGGTGAGGCTGAGGGTGAATCGGAGGCTGAGGCTGAGGGTGAGGCTGAGGCTGAGGCTGAGGCTGGGGGTAAGGTGGAGGCTGAGGCTGAGGCTGAGGCTGGGGGTAAGGTGGAGGCTGAGGGTGAGGCAGAGGCTGAGGTGAGGTGGAGGCAGCTGCACCATTCTCCGGCACCTGGGGTCTGTCCCAAGGTTGCTCTGCAGGGTCCTCATGAAACCAGGTCCCAGGGTGTGGGTGAGGGTGAGATGGGGGTGGGAGAGCAGATACAGAAGGACCTTCCAGAAACAGTGTCTCTCTCCTCCCCACTTCCGACAGGGAAGGGCTGAGCTGAGGCCGAGGACGCAGCATCTGTTCAGTCGCCTGCTTGATGCTCCCGGAGAAAGATCCTGAAGGGCAGCAAGGCGCCCTCGGAAGATGGGAGACGTCTTGGGGAAGGTAAACAAAAGTGATTCTCGCCAACGAGAGTTTCAAAGCACGGTGCTCTCAACTCGAGCCTAAAGCTGCCTCCTTGTGTGTTTCAGGTTCGGCCTAAAGGTTCTTCTGCCCATCGTCCACCGTAATGAGTAGAGGTGTAGACGGCCGGATCCTACACACCCGTGCCCGTCGCTGAGTTTTGCCTGGTCACTAGCCAGCTGTTTGAACTGTGTTCAATGAGGCAGACACCAACCTGTAACCGGTGCGGCTGTGTCTGGGCCTCGCTTCCGTCTTCCTTTTTCTGTCCTTAAATCTTCTTCCACCCGAGGCTGCGCTGGAGCCGGAGCCTGCTGTGGCTGGAAAGGCCGCCCGATTCGCAATCATTCATCGCTCAATTACACATCTTTGCGTTTAACTGGGCTGGAGATTTTTTTGTTTGTTTGTTTGTTGTTGTTGTTTTTTTATCAAGGGAAACTGCTTTGTCCCCCAAGGCCGTGGATGTTGAAGGCTTCAGGGAAGTGTTGAGGCTGAAACTGCAGCAAAGGACACCCAGGAGCCCCCTGGAGGGGTGCTGAGCCCTGAGCCAGCGGCTGCCAGCCAAGACCCTCCACAGCGTCTCTAATGCCACCTGCAGACCCGCTTGGGGTTCAGTGTGGTCCTCCTGGACTGAGAACAGAGCGTCCCTCGCCCCCCCCCCGCCCCACCCCAGGCAGTGGCAGTGGCGTGCTCTGGAGGGGAGTGATCACAGCGCCACTTCTTGCTGAACCAAATTGGCCATCGTGCAGCATGAATGTGTGACAGAGACACAGAGACAGGATGGAGAGGCGAGACAGAGGGAGAGACACCATCCCCACAGGAGCCAGGGTGTCCGGATGCCTCTGGGAGTAAAAGGGAAGCTGGGGCGGGCAGCGGACTAGAGCACTCTGTGGGGAGCTCCCTGGGCTGCCATCCCAGCTCCCTTCCAGATGCTGCCAGAATTTTGGAAGGATTGCAGAGGGCCTGTGCTCAGGACGCCACACTGGCAGGAGGCAGCCTGCCCCTGGCCGGGGACCCCTCAGCCTCACATCGCCCTCAGGACAGGACAGGACAGGTGCACGGGGTAGGGCTCCCCTGTGGGTGTCCAGGAAGGCCTGTGTGTGCCTGGCTGGCCCTGCTGCAGCCCCTGGAAGGACAGGCTGTGCGAGGGAGGCTGGCAGGCTGTGGGGACCAGGACCAGTAGCTGCACACTTTGACCTCTTGCTGAACTCTCATAGGGCAGGGACCCCAGGAGCCCCTGCTCTGGGATCCCCCCTCAGCAACAGCCACATGGGCTGGGTTCTCATGGGGAGCTGTGGGCTTAGAAGCGTGGTCCCAGGGTGAGCAGTGAAGCACCCGTAATCCCTGGGATGAGGGAGCCTGGAAGTGGAGCTCCCAGGCAGGGGGGCCTCCCACAAAGCAAGACTTCCCTGCCCCGGGGGAAGTGCGCACGTGGGCCTGCCTCCCAGTGGGAGAGGCTGGGGTAGGAGTCCCTGCAGACCAGGCTGGAGAAGAGGCTCCGAGGGGGTCACGCACACCCTGAAACAGCAAGTGCCCTCGGGGATCTCGTCCCTGTGGCTGCTACATGTTTATGCAATGAGTGCGGCTGGGCTCACTTGTGGGGGGCAGTCTTAATTCCTACCACATCTGCAGGAGGATCCGGGACAGCCCCGGGCCTTGGCCATGATGCCTGCGCCTCAGGACCTGACTGCCCAGGGGCTTCTTGGCCGGACTTCCTGGGAATGGACTGATAAAATAAACCTCTGCTTCCCAGGGAGCTTCCGCCTGTAAGGATGGTGGGGAGACCTGTGAAGGGCAGCAGGGCAGCCTCCTGGTAGAGAGGGACCCAAAAGAGCTCCAGCCCATGGCAGGTCTGCAAGCATTTGCCTCTGGGGCGGTGATCCTGGTCCGGGCCCTGGTTGCTGCCGCCCCCGCCTCCTCGCCTTCCCGCCACTCCTGGCGCCCAGGCCCCCCGCCCTGCCGGCCACAGCGTTCTGATATCTGCGTGCTGATGATTAACCTGTGCGATATGTTCCTCTTAATGCAGAGCTGTTTTCTTCTCCTCCAATTCTACAAACTGGAAAACAGCATATAGCCCGAGGCCACCCGGAATAATGCTGGTGTCAAGCGTTAAAAAACATATTTGTTTTGTGTCCTCGAAGGACAAATGATAGACATGTAAAAATGTTTCCCTGCTTTGCTTTCAGGGAATACTTAGTTTAGAATTAACTTCTGTCAGAGAAAACACCGTTTCCCGCACGCACTCTGTATGATTTCCCACCATTTCTATTTTACGGGGGAAAATACCACGCTGTGTTTGACACGTATGATTACAAGTTTACAGAATCCACTTACGGTTTGCTGTTATTATTGTTTCTCTTTAGGAAAAGCTACTCATTGGAACCAAACTGAAGCCTTCTTTCCGGAGAAACAAATAAATGCAGGAAATTGGTTGTCCCCAGCTGAGCCGGCCTGATTTGTCCTTGTGTCTGGGAAAATGGACTCTCCAGGGGGTTAGGGCAAGGGGGCCCACACCCCAACCAAGCTGAGACGCAGAAACTGGTCCCCAGATTGGGGTGGTGGGAGTTGGCATGTGGCTTTCCTCCTGGGAAGATGCCCATAACCCATGTGCACACACACACACCCTGCATGCTCAGAGACACATGCACACACACACACCCTACATATTTAGAGACACGTGCACACACACGCACCCGGCACGCTCAGAGACACGTGCACACCCACCGTGCATGCTCAGAGACACATGCACATACACGTACCCGGCAAGCTCAGAGACACGTGCGTGCACACCCTACACATTTAGAGACACATGCACACACACGCACCTGGCATGCTCAGAGACACGTGCACACACATGCATCCCACATGCTCAGAGACACGTGCACACACACCCACCATGCATGCTCAGACACATGCACACACATACACCCTACACATTTAGAGACACATGCACACACACGCACCTGGCATGCTCAGAGACACGTGCACACACATGCATCCCACATGCTCAGAGACATGTGCACACACACGCACCCCTCACGCTCAGAGACACATGCACACACACACACACCGTGCACACTCAGAGACACGTGCACACATACCCACTATGCATGCTCAGAGACATGTGCACACACACACACCCTGCACGCTCAGAGACAGGTGCACACACACACACGGTGCATGCTCAGAGACACGTGCACACACACGCACCTGGTGAGCTCTGAGACAATGGGCCTGCGTGGGACAGCCAGTGCTGGCCATGCTGCCCTCATCATGCCTGTTGCAGCCTGGGATGCCCAGCAAGCAGTCGGCTTTCTGCCAGAGGGCACAGGAAACCTGGGGCTGCTCAGACAAGCAAAGCCTGGACCAACCCTCATCTTCATGCCAGGCTTCAGCTCCCTGAGCCTCTGCCAGTGTTCCCAGGGATTGAGAGACACTGCGTGATGGGCATCCTGCTGCCACGGCCGATGCCCCTGGGTCTCTGCCTGGCTTCACAGTCTCGCCAGGCAGCAGGTGTGGATGGCAGGTCTGAGTCTCCTGGTTCTGACTCGTGGGTGACCAGAGGCCCAGGGGGCTTCTGCAGGAGGGTCATCTGATCTGCTGCCCACCATTTAGACAGTGAACACAGAGCCCCGATGTCAGCTGACTCACCAGTACTACCCAGTCCAGCTGGAGACAGGGTGTCCTGACACCAGGCCCCCCCGGCTGCGCAAGGGCCACACACTGTGCACACTACTGTCCGTCCCCTTCATCCAGCCTTGTCGGCTCAGGCAATTGTAACAAAGCACCAGGGGCCGGGATGTCAACACCAGAAGTTGTTCCCTCGCCGTCAGGGGGCTGGGAATCCAAGACCAGGGGGCTGCTAGGCAGTTTCTCCTGAGGCCTCTTCGTGGGGGTCAGGTGGTGGCTTCTCCCATGTCCTCCTGTGGCCGCTCTTCCATGCACGCATCCCTCGTGTTGCTTCCGCTTCTTACAAGGACACATCCTATCAGGTCAGGGCCCTCCTCACAACCTCATTTCACCTTAATTCCCTCCCTCAAGGTCCTGGCTTCAGATACAGTCACATGGGGGCTGGGGCCTCACCTGTGAATTTGGAGGATATGGCTCAGTTCACAGTGTCGCTCTCTCTGCTGGCGGCATCCACCGTAGTGGACGCACACGGGAGGTACAGGTGCTCTTTCCATGGAGAGGGCATGGCTCTTCTCAGCGGAGCTCCTGCTCCCACTCTCGCCAGGCTGCTGTCTGTAGTCTCCCTGCTCAGCAAGCCCGGCATCACCTTGGGCTGTGTCCACTGCCCCTCAGGGCAGTCCCGGAGGAGAGAGCTCATGAGCCCAGAGGCTCCTCATAGCTGCCACTGCCTGCTGTGTCCTGTCCTGAATGCATCTAGAAGCGGTCAGAAATAAAAGAAGCTCCAGGAGGGGACAGGGAGTGACAGGACAGACGGAATCCCATGTGTCTACGTCACCAAAGTGATTGGCACAAACCCCAGGAAGAGAGTGGGGCCCCAGCAATCTAGAGGAAAAGACCCGGGAGAGTCGACACCCTCCCTGGCAAGGTTTGGGTGGGTGGGGGTAGAGAGGAACTGGAAGGCGGTGTGGTGTTGGCAGATGCTGGATGCCTGGGGAGCGGCAACATGGGGAGCTTTTCCTGCAGGGCTGAGCCCAGGACGTAACTGAGGACATGGCAGGACGAAGACCTCAGCAAGGACTTCGTGAAACTTAGAAAGAAAGGAGCTGTGACCCCAAAACACGTGGAGGAGAAGAAGGACAGTCAAGATGTGGACACAAGGCCGCTACCTCCAAGGCTGACCTGAGAGGAGTGACTCACCGACCTCTGGCCTGAACCTTGGAGGTTTAGGGCTGATTTCTTACTGACCTAATCCTATCCCAGCTCCGGGCCTTCATTATGGTTATAAATCCTTTCTTCTCTTACCCAGGTTCATTGTAAGGACATCTTATAGAAAGAGCTCACTGAATAGCTCAGAAGAGAGCTAGGCACTAAGCATTTATAGCTTGAGATAATCTTAGGTCATATTTTTACTGTTTGGACTATACTGGGTTAGTTAATATTTTGATTCACTAATAAAATACATAGTCATTTCAGAAAACTTACAGAACACAGGCTGAGTTGAACAATAAAATATAACTAAATAAAATCTCACCATTCAGAGGAAAACCACTGTGGATGTTTTGGGAAACTGAGGAATGATTTTCCATACAGGGAAGTGCTCGTGCCTCAGTCTGCTCTGACAGGCCCCAGGTGTGACGCAGGTCCCTGTTACTTTCCCCGTCACTGCCCACAGGTTCCCATGAATCCAGTCTCACCAACATAGTCTAGTCTTACCTGTTCACCGCATATAAATGGAATCATTCGGTACAAACTAGTTGGCATTCAGCTTCTTTCCCTCAGCACTTTTATGTCTTTCTTTAGAATTAATATGACTCCTATTTTCCCGTTCATGTCTTATTGCAGTGGCCAGTACTTCTTGAACCATACTGAGCAGAAGTGGTAAGAGCTCTTTATCAGGGTGAAAAATTCACCAACTGGTTTCATTTGCTCAGAGTTTTTAACAACTATAAAAAGGTGTTTTATTCTGTCAAATAATTGATTTGCATCTATTGAAATAACAGTATAATTTTTCTTCCTTTGTTTGTTAATATGTTGAACTACACTGATTTTCTTGTTTCTAGAATATACCCAACTTGACCCTGGTATCATATTGTTAATTATTGCTGAACTTGATATGCTTATTTTGCTAGTGATTTTTGCATCTGTTCTTATGAAGGATATTGGTCTGTTGACTTCGTAGCGTGTAATGCCTTTGTCTCATTTTGCATTCTAGTTACCTCATAAATATTTTATCTGGCAACCTCATAAAATATTTTAGGAAATAATAGTTCCTCCTCTAGTTTATGGGTTTATGTAGGGTCCAGCCCTACAGGGTCCTGTGAGCCCCTCTCTACTGGCTCAGAGATGAGAAACTGGAAATAAAGACACAAACACAGAGATGAAGAGAAACAGAGTTTGGGCCCAGGGTCACTGCCAACCAAAGCTCGGAGCCCGGCCGTGGCCCAGTGTCCGCACGCTCTGACTTTTACTCAGTACACAGCAGGGGGCAGGGCAGGTGGGGTGAGGTGATGCTGGTCAGTGGTAGGGTCAGGTACATCACGCGTCTTAGGGATGGCCCAGGACTTTCAAGTAGCCGAGATGAGGTAAGGAGCATAATGTGTCAGCTCTTCTTCCAGACTTGTCAAGACACAGCAAAGACATTAAGATTTATGTTACTTTTACTGATGATCTCTTCTAAGAAAAAGAGGAACCAGGTGCAGAAGCAGAGCGTGAGAGTGACATGGAACGTGACCACTGAAGCACAGCATCACCAGAGACAGTTACGCCCCCGATGTCTGCGGGCCTCCCTGACAGCCGTGAGGCCTTAACCACAAGAGCTTGGAGGGGCGGAGTTTCCTCCTAACTCCCCCGAGGGAGGAGGCATCTCTGACGTCTCCTTCCATAGCTTGCTAAACAGCGGGTGCTTTCCCAGCGCTAGGGCTGCCGCACAGCCAAGGCATCCTCCAGCAGCCCTTACCCGGGCGTGACAGAGGGCTTAGAGCATTTTGCCTTGGGGTTACTTCTTTCACAATGTCACCTTAGGTTCACACTTCCCAACCTGAGAGGCATTAATAAAAGATATATATCTTAATGATTACCTATGAATAGCTAAGATCACTTATGAATAACTAAGGTTACCTGTGAATAACCAAGGTTCCCTGTGAATAACCAAGGTCCCCTGTGAGTAACCAAGGTCCCCCTGTGAATAACTAAGGTCCCCTGTGAATAACCAAGATCCCCTGTGAATAACCGAGGTCCCCTGTGAATAACCAAGGTCCCCTGTGAACAACCGAGGTCCCCTGTGAATAACCGAGGTCCCCTGTGAATAACCGAGGTCCCCTGTGAATAACTGAGATCCCCTGTGAATAACAGATCCCCTGTGAATAACCAAGGTCCCCTGTGAATAATCAAGGTCACATATGAATAACCAAGGTCACAGATGAATAACTAAGATCCCCTGTGAATAACTAAGATCCCCTGTGAATAACCAAGGTCCCCTGTGAATAACTGAGGTCCCGTGTGAATAACCGAGGTCCCCTGTGAATAACTAAGATCCCCTGTGAATAACTAAGATCCCCTGTGAATAACCGAGGTCCCCTGTGAATAACCGAGGTCCCCTGTGAATAACTAAGATCCCCTGTGAATAACTAAGGTCCCCTGTGAATAACTAAGATCCCCTGTGAATAACTAAGATCCCCTGTGAATAACCGAGGTCCCCTGTGAATAACCGAGGTCCCCTGTGAATAACCAAGGTCCCCTGTGAATAACTAAGATCCCCTGTGAATAACTAAGATCCCCTGTGAATCTTTCGAGGCACGTGTCCGTTTTATCTAAGCCGTCGAATGCATTGGTGTGAAGTCGTTTGTGTCAACACCCATTACCCGTGTCTGTAGGACCTGTTGTGATAGCCCTTCCTGCTTCCTGATATTGCTGATTTGTCTTTTTATTTTTTTCAATTATCAGTCTTGTTAAGGGATTTACAGTTTTATACATCATTTTTTTCCTTGAGACAGAGTCTCACTCCGTCCCTTAGGCAGGAGTGCAGTGGCACAATCTTGGCTCACTGCAACCTTCACCTCCCGGGTTCAAGCCTCACCTCAGCCTCCCAAGTAGCTTCCTCCTGCAGGTGTTGAAACCACCATGCCCAGCTAATTTCCGTATTTTTTGTAGAGACGGGATTTTGTCATGTTGTCAAAATTTGTCCACCTTGACCTCCCAAAGTGCTGGGATTATGGCGTGAGCCATTGCACCTACCTTAATCTTTACAAATAGCAAACTCTGGCTTTGTAGTTTCTCTGTTGTTTTACATTTAATTAAATTTCCTTATACTTTCATTATTTCTCTTTTTTCCTACTTACCTTGACCTTAATTTTTTTTTTTTTTTAGCTAGCTCCCTAAGGTGGAAGCAAAGATAATTGATTTTACACTTTTTCTTCATGTCTAATACAGGCATTAAAGGAATCAATTTCTCCTTAGGGGAGCTTCAGTGTCATCCCACAATTTTTGTATATGATTTCAATGTTCCAAGTTGGTTTTCTTGAGTACATGGTAGGCATCTTTCAATAGGTAGAATTAAATTTTCTTATAGTTCCTGAACTGAGAAAAATTAGGGTCTGGCTTTGTCATCCAGGCGGGAATGTGGTGGTGTGATCTTGATGCACTGCAACCTCTGCATCTTGGGCTCAAGCTGTCTTCACACCTCAGCCCTTCCAAGTAGCTGGGACTACAGGTGTGCACCACCACACCCAGCCAAGTTTTGCATTTTTTGTAGAGACAGGGTTTCACCATGTTGCCCAGGCAGGTCTCAGACTCCTGAGCTCAAGGAATCCTCCCACCTCAGCCTCCCAAAGTACGGAAACTATAGGCAGGAACTTTGGTGCTCTTCTGTTTCTTTGTTTTTGTTTTTTTTGAGATAGAGTCTCGCTCTGTGTCCCAGGCTGGAGTGCAGTGGCACAGTCTCAGCTCACTGCAACCTCCTCCCCAGTTCAGGCAATTCTCCTGCCTCAGCCTCCTGAGTAGCTGGGATTACAGGTGCGTGCCACCATGCCCAGCTAATATTTTGTATTTTTGGTAGAGACGGGGTTTCACCATGTTTGCTCAGGTGGTCTCGAACTCCTGACCTCGTGATCTGCCCGCCGCGGCCTCCCAAAGTGCTGGGATTACAGGCGTGAGTTTTGTATTTTTGGTAGAGACGGGGTTTCACCATGTTTGCTCAGGTGGTCTCGAACTCCTGACCTCGTGATCTGCCCGCCGCGGCCTCCCAAAGTGCTGGGATTACAGGCGTGAGCCACTGCGCCCGGCCCCTTTTCTTCAGTTCCTTACTTGAATGCCGCTGGCTGTAATTTTTTACCTTCCTGTATTTATCTGTCTGTATTCTGAGTTTTTGAGCCTCTGATTTGCGACGACCTTTGACACCTGCAATTGCTGGTTTACCTGCACTTCGTTTGTACTGGTGGGTTGCGTTATGCTTTTCGTTTGCTTTGAGGATTTTTTGAGGTAGGTTTTTCTCCTGCTGCGATTTCTATTCGTATTTTCAATTTTGGCGCTCTTACAGCCAATTCTCATGGCTGGGTGCTGATTTCTTACTCTGTTCAGGGTTATTTGTGTCAGATTTTCCTGGACCAGCAGGAGCCGATGCCTTGCGGAGGGTCTGGATGTTCATCTAAATGTTTTATCTAGGAGCGCCCTCTCATTGGCTGTAGTCAAGTTCGATTTGTGTAATAAATGGCAGCTTTGGGGACCTGTTTCTTCCTGATTCTTTGGGCTCAGTAGCACCTTATGGAAGGGGCATCTCTCCCTTCCAAGGAGCTTTCCTCCCGCAGACGGTTGCCCACAGGACTGCATCCACGGGACCCGTGCGCTTCCCAAGCACCGTCCTTTCAGCTCCCAGCACAGCTTTGGGGTCCACCCCACCTTAGGCCTCCTCTTTGTCTCCCTCTCTGGGGCACAGGCGACTCCTCTGTGAACGTCGCGGGCTTCTGCGCACCGGCACTGCAACCCCCCTGTCTCCCAAGCACGCTCCGACTCAGCCTGCTGTGCTGTGGGCTGCCGAGCCAGCTCCGACGGGTTCAGATGCTTGTTCCACCTTTTATGCGTCAGTTGGAGTTTCTGTCATTCGTTCTCTGTGTTCTGCTTGGTTGTGGGTGGTTTGGTTTTGTTTTCTTTGTGCTTTTACAGAGGACACGTGGGCCGATTTCAGTCTAAGGGACAGTCTTTATCCAATAGCCACTCCGTCCCTTCTTCGCCTCCTTTTTCAGTTTGCCTCACTCATGCTGAACACTTGCACCCTGAAGGGTCTCAAGCTGAGCTCCCAGCACGTCACCTGTGTGGCAGGTGGGATCCAGGCTGCGACTAATGAAGGCCCAGGTGTGAGAGCGGATTTGGCGAGGGCTGCGGAGTCCAGGCCTCCTGGGTGTGGCAGTGGCTCGGCAGGCTCGGAAAAGCACGGTGTAGTGAGTGCACTTGGCCTCGCGAAGTGCTGAGGGTAGACCACAGTGAACCTTCTGGCAAGATGAATGAGCCACATGCATAAAGCAGGTCCACCTCCCCCAGGACCTGGCAGCCGCCTGCGCTCAGCGCACCACAGCGCATTCATTTCCAACTGTACTTTGGAGGTAATTCTGGCCGAGGCAGGATTCACCATGTCCAGCTCTAGCCACACCAGACCAATCTGGTTCAACGTCCGTGCAATGGAGTCATGAGTGCTCTGCAGTTGCTGTGGACCCCCAGGCTGAAGGTCACATAACCTGAGCATGCCCAGACGAGCCACACGTGCATCACGGGGGAACCTCGATGCTGGGGCCGGGAACTGGGACTGAATGAAGTGGACGCCGCATGGCAGGGTCCAGGATGCAGTTAGGTGGGGCCCGGGCATCAGCCCCTGTCAGGATGCAGTCAGACCAGACCTCCTTACCGGACGCTTGTACGACGGGGTCCAAGCCCAGCTCACCAGACAGAGCTGGACATTTCCTCCTGTCTCCTGGCCCGTCGACTTGCAATAAGCCTTCCTTGCTGCAAAACCCCGTGCTTCAGTGTTTGGCTTTCCACTGAGTTCCGGCAATGGACCCGGTTCGATCCCGCATGCATCCTGCAGCTCCTCCTACTACAACCCCGGGGCCTCGCGGCAACTCTCAGGACTGACCTCACTCCCGCTGCACCCCCGTGAGCCCACCCTGGAAGCTGAGCCCTCATGTGGCTGAGATCTGAGCCGGGTGCTTCCCATCCTGGGCCAGTCCTCAGTGACGGAGACCCTGTCCTGCTGCTGACGGAGCTCCGAGCCCTGCCAAGGGGCCTCCTGTGGGGCCGCCCCTGCTCTCCTCAGCAGCTGGATGAATCTTGACACCCCTGCTTTCCTATCAGCTAGATGGGTCCTGATCAATCACACCTCGTATGGACTGCAGCGTCACATGACATGTAAAGCTGCACGTTGTTATTCTGTGCTGTGGAAAACAGGCGTAGAATTAAGTTGTTGACTTGGATGAGCCACACGCCAACTGGAATGTTCACAAAAATGTTAGTGTGCTCACCATTGCTCGGTGATCTCACAGGATGCCCACAAAACACGGTGAGGTGAAAACTGTGATCTCTTATTCGCTACAGTGAAGTTCCATGTAACAAATGGCAATTTCTGGTCTCTGCTTCCTTCTTGCTCTCTGAGAACAGCCTGTGTCAGTGGTGCCCTTATCATCAGCGACTTTTTCCCTTTCTTTCCCCATCAGCCATCTAAAGGACATCTCCCCGCTCCAAGGTGCTCTCCTCTCCCCCAGATAGTCACACATGAAAACAAACTATGAACAAGGAAATTGAAGCTTGAGGAGGTGAAGTCCAAGGTCAAAATCATGGTGAGCCCTTTGCACGCACATTTTATACCTCAAGGGGTCCTGGTGGCCTCAGGGGATGGGGCAGGGTCTCGTTCCTCTTTTCAAAACTGAAGTGAAATTCATAGAACCCAAAATTAACCATTTTAGAGAGACCAACTCAGTGGCTTTTATCTCCCTCACAATGGGCAGCTGCCACCTCTGGCTTCAGGACATCTTCATCTCTCTAAAACAAAACCTCCTCTCCATGAACAGTCATTCCCATCCCCCTCTCGCAACCACAGGCAGCCGCTAACCTGGTTCCTGTCGCTGCAGATTTATGGGTTCTGGGTACTGCGTGTAAAGGGAATTGTGCTCCGTGGATTTCTGGTTCTGGGTACTGCATGGAAAAGGAGCTGTGTGCTGTGTGGCCTTCTGTGTCTGGCGTCCCCCAGCCCAGGGCTCCCTTAGCTCAGGGCCAGCCTCCCCTGCGGGTTGAGGAGGGGCATCCGGCCAGCCTCCCCTGTAGCAGCCCACACACCCTCAGTGGGGCCCCTGCTGGCTCACTCTTCATCTCTGCAAAATCCGTGTAAACCGTTATAAATGCAGAGATGCTTTCATGTATTCTCCAAGGAACTCTCCTGGTCCTTCTCAGGCCAGGGGGGCCGCCCCCCATGCAGGGTCCTCCAGGGCTCGGCCTCCCTCTGCTCTGGACAGCCGGCCCCAGGCACCTGTTATAATAGCTCACAGGTTATCCTTTCTCCTTTGCATGGACCCGTGAGTTCACGTCAGCCAGAAGGAGCCCTGCGCACACCAGCCGGGGAAACACCGCCCGGGCTGTGAGCTGTCTCTCCAGATGTGACTCTTATTTTACAAGATTTAGTTTCTGTTGGTTTTGCTGCTTTTTAATAAGGATTTTTTTTGTCTCTTTTTCTCACTCCCAACCAAAATACTACTTTAGCCAAACTGAGATGCCTGTTTTTTTGTTTTAGAAGAAAAAGTGAATAAAGCTACTTTTTTACACCATCTGATTTTTCCGAATTTTAATTAACACTGAAAATTCTGTGTGTAAAACACGGAGTTTATTTTGAAAAGCACCATATTTTCTGCTTGTTTAGAGCACAGCATTTCTGTTTATGAGCAATACTATGCTAAATTAACCTTGTGGGTTCCGTTTATAAGAATGTTTTATTTCATTTATATGAATAAATATTGTATGTATCTAGAAATATAACAGATTTAAATAAGAATTAGTTTCCAGTCCAATCAAAAATTACTTCTTTTTTTCTTAGAATGGTTTTATTTTTTTCTCACATGATCGCGGGAAGGACAGTGATGACCGTAACAGCAGAAGATCGTCACACTGTGTCAGCCTCCTTCCTGTGCAGTGAAACAGAAAGGGGATTTTAGGGACTGCTAAATACTGGAAAATCTTGCTATTTTCCTAGTTACCTGAGCACTTTGCAAACAAATCTAATACCAAATGCTCGGGAAAAACTTCCAAGCCTGCAGGCTGGGCTCCTGCATTCAGGTCTGATTTCCCAGGACTGCCCTGTCCGTGGTGATGACCAAAGCATGGGACTGTCACCCGGCCACGGCGTTGGGCACGCTGTGGGGTGGGGACACTCTGGATGCCCTGGTTCTCTCTGGTTCCACCGCATCTGGATTACGAACCTGGGGGGAGAAGCCAACAGACACCACCCCCATTCTTTCATCTCCACCTTGGGGGCGGGACAGGTGCGGTGAGACACCTGAGTTCTCCACAGCTGGGATGGGCCACCTGCCCTCTAGGTGGGAACAGGAACGGATCCAGGGCTGACGCAATCAGAGCTCTCTAGAGAAGGCTGGAAATTCAGTAAGATGCTGCGCTTTTGTCCCCCTTTGGAGACAGTCTGGCCCTGTCGCCCAGGCTGCAGTGCAGTGATGTGATCTCGGCTCACTGCAACTCTGCCTCCCAGATTCAAGTGATTCTCCCACTTCAGTCCCCCGAGTAGCTGTGTCTACAGGCACACACTGCCACACCCAGCTAATGTTTTTTGTATTTTTAGTAGAGATGGGATTTTACCATGTAGGCCAGGTTGGTCTTGAACTCCTGACCTCAAGTGATCTGCCCACCTCAGCCTTCCAAAGTGCTGGGATTAAGGCAGGAGTCACCGCACCTGGCCCAGATGATACTGCAGTCTTGAGTCTGGAATCTGCTGGGGTGACCAGTAACACAGGCAGGATGTGTGTGGTACAGTTTTGAGGAGAAACCTGTCTTTGCTCCTAAGACCTTCAACTGATTGGATGGGGCCCACCACACAATGGTGGGAGGGGAGGTGGTCATCTCTTTACTCAAAGTCTAATAATTTAAATGTTAATCACATCTAAAAAATACCTTCCCAGAAACATCTAGACTGGCATTTGACTCAACAGCTGGGCACCACAGCCTCATCAAGTTGACACATAAAATTCACCTCAGAAGGGCTCTGACCAAAGGGAGATGTGGCCCACCTCTGGAGCTCCAGCAGCCATTTTGTAACTATGAGGAACAAAGGGTGACAGGAAGACCAAGGGAAGACCAAGAGAAGGCATCAAGGCCTTTAACTCACAGAGCCAGACCCAGCCCTGGCAACGGCCCAACTACCACCCTGTCGGAGGTGTGGCGGGGGGAGTGGGGACAGACCCCTAAGGATTCAAATACTCCTACTGGGTTGGTCTCTGGGAGTCTGTCATACCACTGAAGTCAGCAAAAATAGCTTTAAAAATGTAACTTTACCCTGGCTGGGCACAGTGGCTCACGTCTATAATCCCAGCACTTGGGAGGCCTATGTTGGCAGATCACCTGAGGTCAGGAGTTCGAGACCAGCCTGACCAACATGGAGAAATCCCATCTCTACTAAAAACACAAAGTTAGCCAAGCGTGGTGACACATGCCTGTAATCCCAGCTGCTCGGGAGACTGGGGCAGGAGAATTGCTTGAACCTGGGAGGCAGAAGTTGCAGTTAGCAGAGATTGCTGCATTGCACTCCAGCCTGGGCAGCAAAAGCAAAACTCCCTCTCAAAAAAACAGAAACAAAAACAAAAACACATAACCTCCCTAACTGTCGAGAGATGGTGAGAGAAACAGGCTAGGACAAGGCCCGTGAGACATGCGGCCAGAGCTGCATGCAGCTCCAGCCTGGGCTGCTGCAACAGCCCCGCCTTCTCCACCGTGGGATCAGCAGCGCCAAAGATAAGATTTCCACCTGACACCTGGCCCCACGTTGTGCCCAAGTGGGGATTAGGCAGGGGGAGCTGGGAGGTGCCCATGCCGTGGCCCACCCCATGTGCCTCTGTAGCTCTGCATACCTTCCTCCCTGGTGGACACAGACTGAGGTGGCCACCCAGGAGGAATGCGGGGAGCTTGGCGTCCAGCTCCTGCCTGAAAGCTCCTGCTTTCTTTCATAAATCAGCGTAAATCAGCACCACGTTGCTGCCACTCACTGGCATTGGCAGGATGCTGAGACCATGTGCACTGAGCCCTGCCTCAGGAGCCCATCACCTGTGAGGGAAGAAAGACAGGTGGGTGTATCACCCCGAAAACCTGCAGAGAATCCAGGCATGCCAGGGGGAGGAGGAGGGGCTCCTGGGGACCCTTTGGAGGATTAAAGAGCATCCGTGCCAACCGTCCAGCACAGGGCAGGGCCAGAGCCCAGCGAGTGGCCGACAATCCTAGCTGTGCTTGTTATTCTGGGACGAAACTGGAATTTGTAATGAATGAGGTTTTGGCAATGATGTTGGAGAAGCAGAACCCAAGGGGAGGATGGTCGGGCTTGTGGTGTTGGAGGTGGGGACAGGAGGAGGCAGTGAGGACCCCAGGACTCCCACTCAGGCGACCGGGTGAGGAGCAAGGGAGGTGCTAGAGCCACGGGGTAATCTGCTCCCCATTTGTTTTCAGTAATAAGGAGCAGTGGAGCAAACAGAAGTCATCCAAGGCAGGTGTAAACAAGTGGGGCTCCAGCGCAGTCTCACTGACGGCTGCATCCTGAGAAAGCAGCCGCCTCTCCCACTGCTGCTCCTCCGAGCCAGCGAATCGCAGAGTCCCAGGAGGAAGCCCGTCCTTTCTCACAGCTCATCGCTTCTTTGCAACCAACTTTCTTTACGAAGCTTGCTCGAGGGCCTTCTGTGATTTTACAAGCAGGGGACCACCGGGCTAAAGCCTCAGCAGGCACTTACTCCCACGGCCCCGAGACTGTGGTCCGGGCTCCACTGTGCTTTATAGCGGCTCATCTCCAGCCCCATCCTCAGCCTGGGGCTCCTGCCTTGGCGTCCTCAGCCTTGGCAGTGCCAGGGGACGAGCTGTGCCCTCCTGGGCCTCCATGGAGGAGGACATTGCAAAAGAAAACAGCAGGGCAGGCAGACACAGAGGGAGGCTGTCCGCACCAAATCCTCCTCTCACGGACACGGCTTCGCTCACGCTACCGTCGGGGAAGAGGCGGCCACGCGGCTGCCTCCCCATTTTCTTCTACGAAGACCCGCCTCGCCCAGGGCGTTCTCGCCATCCAGCAGCGTTGGGTTTCGTTTCAAACCAACATACGCTCTTTCTGCCGCAGAACGGAGTATCGTTTGTTCTAAAGCAACACACAGCTGTAACAGAAACCCAAATAACTGACCCTACGACACTCTTCATAAAAAAGACATGTTGATTGTGTCGTAATGGCAGGTTTACAGCATGTTTTCCTACTAAGTGAGAACGAACGCAATTTGGAGCATAGTGTCTGTTCGGTAAACCAAGACTGCCCTCTATGGACATGCGGGGCCTTGCGGCTGACCGGTTCTCTAGCTCCCTGTCCTCCAGCTGGACAGGCGGCCGCATTGAACCCGAAGAAATCAACCCACTTCCTAAATGACACGGCCTCCAGCAGAGAGGGGCGTGTTCCGCTCATGTCTCTCAGTCCCCCAGCAGCACTCAGGAACGTGGTCTCTGTCCATTTCCATCGGAGCAGGACTCAGAGGTGTAGGCCCTCGTCCCACGGCCCTCAGTGGCTTGTCACTCTCAGACTTCAGTAGAGAGTCTCAGGGAAAAAGGGCTGCAGGCTCAGACTCTCGAACAGCGGCAGGATTTGGGGAGTGCCTGGAGACCCCAGAGACAAAGAGCTTTTCCTATGTGCATGACACATAGGGCCACCACACGCTGGGCAGAGCTGGGCGCAGCCACCCTCTGTGTCTGGAGAGGTGTATCCACAGTCAGAAAGGACCAGGAAATGGGAGGAGGACGGGCGGCTTTTCCGAGGGGTGGGTCTGGGAGTCCAGAGCGAGCTATGCAGGTTGATGACAAGCAGGGAAACGCACTGAGCAACAGCTGTGTCCTGCGTGGCTGCCAACTCCATTTGAAACCCAGGGGTAGGAGGAAAAGGCTATGAGCTGCCAGGTCTGGAGGCACCAGCGCCACTGCTGCCGCCTCTCCAAATCCTGGGAGGAGTTCTGCTGCAAGAGGAACCCCACACCCAGCGGCAAGTGCCTCCCGAGCGTCCGGGTGGGGTCCTCAGTGTGGCTTCCAGGGAGGAGGGAGGCAGCCACACCTAGGGCTGAAAATCTCCTTCTTCGTGTCTGTATTTCAACCTTACACTGTCTCAACCTTTGGACACGGTCAGTAGCTGGCTTTACCGACCTTGCCAGGCCAGGGGTGACCTTGGTTTGTGACCATTCTCATTTCCCTTCCCTGGGCACAGCCCAACCCCAGATCCGAGCCCGTCTTCCTGATGGGGAAGCAGGTCAGTTGAAGTCTGTAGGAACTCCACCTGCTGACTGTCCGAGGGCAGCCACGAAAGCGCAGGCAGAGCTGACCGCCTGCCACACCGAGATGGTCAGTGTGGTGAACGGGTGAGGAAACCGGGCATTGCTTTTAGACACCCTCAACAGGGAGAAGCTTGCCCGGAAAATACATGTGATGCCAGTCCTCTTTTCTCCTTAATTTCACATCCCCTCTGCAGGGACAGACCTCTGCACAGGAGCCACTATAACCAGCAGGCCAGCCCCGCCCATGTCCAGCGTTGACAGTGACCCCTGCCCCTGCGTCTGCCTCCTCCACTCGGCACAGTGGCTCCGGCTTCCGTCACCTGCTGTGCCGAACCCTGGCCATGAATAGAGAAAGTTCCACCAATTTTGCCGTGTCCATAGGATGGAGGGTCAGGCAACCATTTAAAGGACAAAACAGAACTGTGCCTGCTGCTGTGGGAGGTGTGTCGGGACAGTAAACGCGTGAGCTACAGAGCAGTCACATCCCGTTTATGCTTAAAAATAGATTTCCGCATGCACAAGCACATACACATGGATGTGCACACAGAGGCCAGGCGTGGTGGCTCCCTCCTGTAATCCCAGCACTGGGGGAGGCCGAGACCCACAGATCACCTGAGGTCAGGAGTTCAAGACCAGCCTGGCCAACATGGTGAAACCCTGACTCTATTAAAAATACAAAAATTAGCCAAAATCACTTGAACTCAGGAGGCAGAGATTGCAGTGGACCAAGATTGTGCCACTGTACTCCAGTCTGGGCAACAGAGCAAGACTCCGTTTCAAAAAAAAAACGTGCACACAGAACTGCTACTGAAGACTACTTCCGGGGACGCTGGCGGTGTGCTGGAGGGTGCGGGGACTGGCTCTCACTTTTCATGTGGTAAACTTCCACATCATTTAAATGCTGTGCTGAGATAAAATAAAACAGTGTTGATTTTTAAAAAATATCTAATGCACCCCATTCCTTAATCTGATCAGACTGGAAATTCTGGGTCCTCACACTAAGAGCCATCCCATTGCCTCTGGAATCTAAGACGACTGTGAGAACACAGGTGACCACTACTGTGGCCAGGTGCCCCTCCAGGAGGGCAGGCAACAGGGGATCCTTTGAGGCTGCCCACAGAGCCAGCGGGACAGACAGACAGCAGGTGCGGCGGGCAGGTGGGACTCAGGCAGTGGTTTGCGCTTCAGACCTGGAAGGTGGACCTTGTTGAAATGCACTTGCGGATTTGGTGGGTACCAGTTGAAGGGATGTGGCTGTCCAGGGACCACACCTTGCACGGCAAGCAACCCTGCTCGAGCAGGTAACCTGGGAGAAACCCACTGCACCCTCCGCTATCAAGTCTGTAGATGGAGCCACCAGGTGACCGGGGCTGCCGCGTGAACGTGGTATGATGCTGCCCTTGCCAAGCCTGTCAGACCAGCCTTGAGTGCAAAGGGCTGTGGACACCCCCAAAGAGTCGGTGACCTGCAGAACCACAGGGTCCATGCTGCCTGGAAGAGCCCCAAGGGCATATGGGAACTCAGGACATGCCCCAGAGACACTGCTGGAGCCTAAGCCAAGACAGTTACACAAACCCCTCTCCCCACCCCTGGCCTGGCCAAGGCGTTCCTCACCCAGACCCCAGTCAGAGAAGCGTGGTTAGACCCTACAGGGAAAGAACAAGTTTTCCGTCCTCAGCACCATGAGTCTGTGTAACGCTAAACCAGACCACGGAACTCACCAGGATTTTGACTTTAGTCCTCACTTACAAACGATGGGAGAGAAGGGGACGGATGAACAAAATCCTCCCCCGTGACGCCGCCAGGGTTCCTGTTGGGAGGCCACAGCCCTTCTCCCTAAGGACTCAGGGGCCTCAAGCAGGGTGGCCCTGCTGGGGAGCATGTTGGCAGCTTGTTGAGAAGACTCACCTTTAGTGCTCCCTTTTTATTTCAATACGTTTCTAACTACGACATTTACTTTTATTAGTTAATTACACTTGTTTTTCAAGTCTCATGAGTTGGGTGGTTCGTATTGGTCAGGTTTTAAGTCAGCCACTGATTATGGGCTGTGCAGTCCATGTGGAATTTGCCCTCCAGTCTACGTTTTAGTATTTCCTGAATTTTAAAATGCACTGGATTGGATTTCTTGCTATAAATTAAACCAAATGTGACTGTCACCCCCTCCCCATCTCATTGGCTTCGCCAGCTCCTCATTATGGAACCGACGTGGTAAAACATTTCATTTGGATGGATTTCATTTTGCTCTGCTGCCAAACTCTATGCAAGAATGGACTTTTTAAAGTAATATTTTTAAAACCATTCTGTAAACACTTACCACTGTGTTTACATTTTGGGTGGAAAATGTATTTGAAAAGAAAGGAGACTCTTAAGAGTTCAGATACTGTGGAATTTACTGATCACGTGCAGCAATCACTTCTCATATTTAAACTGAATCCTAATTTTTAACAGTTTTCAAGAAGACACTGCATTTGTCAAAATAAACACTCTCTCACTGGAATGGGCTGACAGTGCCATGAGAATGTGTCGAGAATGTGGGCTTTACCACTGTCTTGGAATAATCAAATGATACTGTACAACTCTTTTTCTAGAAAATATAAAGTTACTTTTCTTTGCAAATGTTTCCACTCCTGGGGTCCTGGAGGCTCCTCTCGGAGACTCTGGGGACCGAGGCATGAGCTGGAGGTGACCTGTAGCTTCTGCAGGCTGCAGATGCACGGGCAGGAGCAGGCGTGTTCCTAAACGGTCAGAGCAAGTCCTTTCAACTTTGCAGCCACACAGCCTCTGTCTTGACGGCTCAGCGCGGCTGTTGTTCAAACACAGCTGCAGACGATGAGTGAATGATGAGTGTGGCCGCCTCCCAAGGTGATTCTGTCCGTAAAAGCAGGTGGTCTCTCCCCAGCCCTTCAGGAGACAAAGCCCATTAAGGTTTTGTCACAGGGCCTGATGGGACCTGCTTGTGAGAGCACCCTGAGCACCCTGGGAGTTAGCAAACCCTTGCCCCAAGCCCCACCCGATCCCATCCACCAGGCTCCCTGGCATCCTGAGCGTTCAGTGCGTGTAGAACTCGGGCCAGAAGGGACTTTCCCAAAACCTCCGAGGGGGATCTTAGTAAGAATCTAAGATTACTGGTGACAGGACTAGTGTATGGGTACACACAGGCAGGCACACACACAGAGGCATTTACACACCTGCACATAACACCTAACACACAAGCAGCACACACACAGAGGCATTTACACACCTGCACATAACACCTAGCACACAAGCAGCACACACACAGAGGCATTTACACACCTGCACATAACACCTAACACACAAGCAGCACACACACAGAGGCATTTACACACCTGCACATAACACCTAACACACAAGCAGCACACACACAGAGGCATTTACACACCTGCACATAACACCTAGCACACAAGCAGCACACACACAGAGGCATTTACACACCTGCACATAACACCTAGCACACAAGCAGCACACACACAGAGGCATTTACACACCTGCACATAACACCTAGCACACAAGCAGCACACACACAGAGGCATTTACACACCTGCACATAACACCTAGCACACAAGCAGCACACACACAGAGGCATTTACACACCTGCACATAACACCTAACACACAAGCAGCACACACACGGAGGCATTTACAGGCCTGAGGGAGGAAATGCAGATGAAACATCACAGAGGACCGGGGCCTCCCAAAGTATTCGGATGACAGGCGTCAGCCACCATGGGCAGCCTGACGTTTAAAATATAACTTGTGGACTTCTTAGTCCACAAGTTATAGACTAAGAAAAATGTTCGCAGTTCATATGATAAAGGGTTACTATCCTTCATAGACCAAATTCCCTTACTTTTTGTGGAGAAAAAGTCAGGCAGTGCAGTGGGAAAATAACAAAGAATAGGGATTAGCCATGTGCCAGAGAGTCTACAACAGCTACTACAAATTTAAAACGAGGCGCAGTCCAGGGTTAGGGAGGTGCCGGCTCGGGGAGCAGCAGAGCCCGCTTCTCCGCCCGCCGTGGAGCAGCAAACATCGGAACCCCGCACTCCGGAGCTGCTGAGGGTGCGGGACTTAGTTCCTGTCTCTGGCAGAAGCGCCCATGGAAATGACCTTTTGCGAACTTTACCCGGCCGTGTCTGCTAAATTAAAAGTGAACATGCTTTCACCGAGCGATCACTGAGGGGCACAGGCCGGGGGGAAGGTATCACACGGGAAGATTCGAATTTGTGCATAACCACAGGGGGTTACGGGTGTTTGCTGCAGCCATTTATGTGGACAAAGCCTTGTGGGCCTGCTGTGGAGCACAGCGCCTGTCCTCAGCCAGCCTCGGGAGGAAGGGGCTTTCCTGCACGTGAAGCCACGGCCAACCCCGGGGTCCCTGGTCCTCATACTGTCACTGTGAGGACACAAAGAGCTGGCTCACCAGCAGCCGGAGACGTGAAGCCACAGAGAAAGCAGGGCTGTGAGAGGCCGGTGCGGGAAGGACCCTGGTTCTGCTTAAAAATAACGAGACAGAGAAGCCCACTCGTGTGCGCAGTGTGAAATGTGTGTGTGTGTGTGTGTGTTTGCATGCCCACAGCACACAGAGAAGGGCGCAGAGATAGACTCACAATAAACGGGTTTCCCACATTGCACCTCAGAAATGTGTTTGGCGCCGGGAGGGAGAGTCTAACTTTTTCAGCAGATTACTTGACTTGCCACAAGGAACGTGCACTTCTTTCAGAATTAAACCATCAAATAAACCAAAACGAAGCAAAAATCAAGGGGAGTGAAGAAAAAACATCACAGTGCTTCAGACTGCTAGGTTAGAAGGCTGGTCTCAAAGCCAAAAGTGACGTGTGAACAACTTGGGGGGAGCGGAGACGAAGTCCTCCCTCTCTGGGGTGTCTGAGCCGACTCGGGCTGCTGTAACAAACGCCGTGGGGTGGCGGGCGTCGAGAACAGGCGTGGATTTCTCACAGGTCTGGAGGCCAGAGGTCTGCGGTCAGGACGCAGGCAGCAGAGGTTCACAGGCAGCCCCTGCTCCCTATGTCCTCGCACGGCAGAGAGAGGCACTCTCATGGCCTGTCACCTCCTGAAGGCCCTGCCTCCTAACACATTGCAATAGACGATAGATTCCCCACACAAATTTCATGGGACATGAACGCTCAGTCCTCAGCAGGAGCGGTAGGGACAATAGTGGTTTGAGTTGGAGCAAACCCTTGATCAGAGCAAGGTGAGGGAGAGTGGGTCCCTGGAGAGAGGAGGCCACAGCGCAGACCACCTAAGGAAACAGCCAGGCTCGCAGGCTTTGCCAAGGTCAAAGGCGCCAGGCCCCGTGTGGACGTTGAATAAAACCAGCCACCCAGGCCAGGCATGATGGCTCATGCCTGTAATCTCAGCACTTTGGGATGCCTAGGAGGCAGATGTTTTGAGGTCAGGAGTTCGAGACCAGCCTGGCAAATATGGCAAAATCACATCTCTACTAAAAATACAAAAATTACCCGGGTGTGGTGGTGGGCACCTGGAATCCCACCTACTTGGGAGGCTGAGGCAGGAGAATTGTGTGAACCCAGGAGGCAGAGGTTGTAGTGAGCTGAGACAGTGCCACTGCACTCCAGCCTGGGTGACAGAGCGAAACTCCATCTCAAAAAATAAAAATAAAAAACAAGCTTCCCATGGCCTGGTGCTGAGAGCTTCCCAGGGCAGGGCGGCAACCACAGATGCCAGGCGTGTGTCCCCTCCCCTCCCCTCTAGCAGAAGGTTCCAGGGCCCCATCTTTCCATCTCCAGGTGCCAGAGAGGCTTCACTGACCGTGAGACTCTGGGCACTGCCTCGCCGGCCCCCCGGCTTTTCTGCATGAGCGGCCCTCCACGTGGCCATGCTCTCCAGCTCCTGTCCTCCCAGCCTCTCCCTGCCGAGGGGTTGGAGGATGAATCCCTGAAGGGTCAGACTGCTCTATCTCCTGTACTTTCTATAAACTGGTGATTTTCAGAATAAAGACACCATCCTCATCCATTGTGTTTTATTAAGAAACATGGCCGGGCACAGTGTCTCACACCTATAGTCCCAGCATTTTGGGAGGCTGAGATGGGTGGATCACCTGAGGTCAGCAGTTCGAGACCAGCCTGGCCTCCAAGACGAAACCCCACCTCTACTAAAAATACAAAAATTAACCAGATATGGTGGTGTGTACCTATATTCCCAGGTACTCAGGAGACTGAGGTAAGAGAATCGCTTGAACCCAGGAGGTGGGGTTTCGGTGAGCCGAGATCACACCACTGCACTCCAGCCTGGGCGACAGAGTGAGACTCCATCTCAGAAAGGTTCTAGCTAAGTCCACGCTTCCTACTTTGTGTCTTTGATCTCCTGAGTTGAAAACCCCGGTTCCCCACAAGATTGCCCTGAGGACCCGGTTACTTTCCCGACACTTGCTCCCGGGGCCCAGGGCACCAGTTCCAGTGCTGCCACGGGTCACAGAGAACCCAGACATAGCAGGGTGCAGGGTGCTTTGCTTTCCATTTCCCAGCTTCGGCCCATCCGGGCGTTCCAGTCACATCTCCGTGTTTTATGGCCTCCGAAACAGGGGCCGTCTCGCCTTCACTCGATGCATAGTTAGGGTGTAGCTTGTTTGTTTCTGCTTTCAGTTTTTAGAAATTGACTACTTCATGGTCATGTAAAATGTTGATGAGGGGTCAAAGTTCCCCCTAAACAAAGCCGGGGCTGCTCAGAGAACCCAGCTTCGGCCTCATCCCCTCCACCCCTTCCCCTTTCAACCCCCAAGGGTAAAACTTTCTAAAAGTTTTACAGATCATTCTTTCATTTTTACAATTCTACATACTTGGATACAAGATGCACACGTGTGTATCCAGATAAAACCATGAGGTTTGCTAAAAGCAAGGTGGCCAGACGGGGCTGCCTCAGAGCACTCAGGCTCCAGCCGGCACTTAGAGGGAAGGGACCCTCATGACGGACGGGGAAATACCAGGAGCCAAAGCCCCACTCCAGGACTGAGAACAGAGGCTCCCCAGGCCCAGAGGGAGCCGATAGAGAAGCTCTCGTCTGTCCTGGGAACTCCTCCCTGCTGCAGCACTCCCTGTGCCCCCAGGGGTGGGTCTCTCCTCCCCAACAGGGTCTCTCATCTTCTAGGGGCCTGTGGGGCACCTCCCACTGCCTGGCTGTCCTGGCTGCCATCCGGGCTTGGAGGGAAAGGCCCACAGGACCAGTCCCCTTGGGGTAGCTGAACCTGTCCAGGCAGATGGAGGTCTGGGGAGCTCAGAACGGAGAGAAGAGTTTGCTGTGGCCAGGATTTCGACTGTGGTCCTCTTACGTTACAACCAAAGGCTGCGGGGCCCTGTTCTCGTCTCACACAGTCACGTTTTCGTGGAGTTTGTTCGTTTCCTTGTGAGGGGACTGACTGGCGGTGTGTTTCCTCATCTCACCCTCTCCTCTCTGGGCTCTCATTTTCACAAAAACCCACATGACAGCCTGCTTTCCATGGCTCTCATGGAACCGGAGGGTGCAGTTCTTTGTTACGTGGTAGAAATGGTGTGGGAAGAGCCAGGCTGGCAGAAGCGGGCAGAGAAGGCTGGGGTCACATGGTCAGCATCGTGAAGGTGGCGTCCCTGAAGAAGCTCCTCTGAGCCACGGTCGCAGCAAAGTGCTGCTCCTCTGTGCTGAGACGCACTCCGCACCCTGGTCTGTCATCTTCACGGAGAGAAAGAGTGGCTTCAAAATGCCATCGTAGCTAGCGGGGACCAGTTGCACCCAGCAGGACACTGAGCCAGGGACGGCTGCTCCGCCAGCATCTGCAGAGGAAACCAAGTCCTGGAGGAGGGAAGAAAAGAGTTTCCTGGAAGGAGGAAGTGTTCACTTTCTACCCAAAGCAGCCCACATTCTCCAGGCCCCTCTTTTTTTCTTCTTTTCCTCGCCCATGGGGAGAGGTCCGAGGAAGGTGTCGGCACAGAGAGGGGCGGGGAGGGTGGGGCCGGTCCTGTGCCTGCTGGGCTGGGTCAGGGTGTCAGTCCTGGGGAGGATGTTGGAAAAGCACTGAGAATCAGCCAGGCCTGCCTCATCAGGGTGGGGGAGACGGATCCTACTGCCCTGGGCTGGGGTCCCGGCCGCCCATGGGACCAGGACTCTAGTCACCTTAAAGGGGGTCCCAGCTGCCCAAGAGGGTATCTCAGCTTAGAGGGGAAAGGCCTTAGCTGCACAGGGTGGGGAGAGGTTTCAGCTGCCTGGGGGACAGGGTCCCAGCTAGTCACAGCTGCCTGGGGGACAGGGTCCCAGCTGGTCGCAGCTGCCTGGGGACTGGGTCGCAGCTGCCTAGGGGACTGGGTCGCAGCTGCCTGGGGGACAGGGTTCCAGCTGGTTGCAGCTGCCTGGGGGACGGGGTCCCAGCTGGTCGCAGCTGCCTGGGGGACTGGGTCGCAGCTGCCTGGGGGACTGGGTCGCAGCTGCCTGGGGGACTGGGTCGCAGCTGCCTGGGGGACTGGGTCACAGCTGCCTGGGGGACTGGGTCGCAGCTGCCTGGGGGACAGGGTTCCAGCTGGTCGCAGCTGCCTGGGGACTGGGTCGCAGCTGCCTAGGGGACTGGGTCACAGCTGCCTGGGGGACTGGGTCGCAGCTGCCTGGGGGACAGGGTTCCAGCTGGTCGCAGCTGCCTGGGGACTGGGTCGCAGCTGCCTAGGGGACTGGGTCACAGCTGCCTGGGGGACTGGGTCGCAGCTGCCTGGGGGACAGGGTTCCAGCTGGTCGCAGCTGCCTGGGGACAGGGTCCCAGCTAGTCACAGCTGCCTGGGGACTGGGTCACAGCTGCCTGGGGGACTGGGTCGCAGCTGCCTGGGGGACAGGGTCACAGCTGCCTGGGGGACAGGGTCCCAGCTGGTCGCAGCTGCCTGGGGGACAGGGTCCCAGCTGGTCGCAGCTGCCTGGGGTATGGGGTCCCAGCTAGTCGCAGCTGCCTGGGGGATGGGGTCCCAGGGTCTCAGCACCCAGGGGTGTTCCCAGCTCATGGAAGGCATGCCTGTGCTTTTGCCTCAAGGCCTCACCAGGGCCGGTTCTCAGTGCTGAGACACAGTGAGAGCCAAGCAAAGCCCGTGGCCCTCCCAGGACTGCGCATCCAGCAGCCAGAGACAAAATGAGGCAAGGGATTGGTGAGAAGTGGGAGGACCCAGGACCCAGGAGGGTGAGCAGGGCAGACTTGCTACAATAGCTGGGCAGCAGCAGGGAGCTGTCAGCACAGCAACACCGAGCCCATGGCCTGGGTGTGAGGGAGGGGAGGGTTGAGGCCCAGGGGGGGTGGCAGAGGGAGGGGAGGGCAGAGTTCTCCAAGGAGGAAAGAGAGGGATGAGGGGGCAGAGGACCCCGTGGAGGAAGGAGAGGGATGAGGGGTGGAGGTCCCATGGAGGAAAGAGAGGGATGAGGGGTGGAGGTCCCGTGGAGGAAGGAGAGGGATGAGGGGTGGAGATCCCATGGAGTCAGGAGAGGGATGAGGGGTGGTCTCATGGAAGGAGAGGGATGAGGGGTGGAGGTCCCGTGGAGGAAGGAGAGGGACGAGGGGTGGAGGTCCTATGGAGGAAGGAGAGGGACGAGGGGTGGAGGTCCTGTGGAGGAAGGAGAGGGATGAGGGGTGGAGGTCCTGTGGAGGAAGGAGAGGGATGAGGGGTGGAGGTCCTGTGGAGGAAGGAGAGGGATGAGGGGTGGAGGTCCCTGTGGAGGAAGGAGAGGGATGAGGGGTGGAGGTCCCGTGGAAGGAGAGGGATGAGGGGTGGAGGTCCCCTGGAGGAAGGAGAGGGATGAGGGGTGGAGGTCCCGTGGAGGAAGGAGAGGGATGAGGGGTGGAGGACCCATGGAGGAAGGAGAGGGATGAGGGGTGGAAGTCCCGTGGAGGAAGGAGAGGGATGAGGGGTGGAGATCCCATGGAGGAAGGAGAGGGACGAGGGGTGGAGATCCCATGGAGGAAGGAGAGGGATGAGGGATGGAGGTCCCCATGGAGGAAGGAGAGGGATGAGGGATGGAGGTCCCATGGAAGGAGAGGGACGAGGGGTGGAGATCCCATGGAGGAAGGAGAGGGATGAGGGGTGGAGGTCCCGTGGAAGGAGAGGTATGAGGGGTGGAGGTCCCCATGGAGACAGGAGAGGGATGAGGGGTGGAGGTCCCGTGGAAGGAGAGGGACGAGGGGTGGAGATCCCATGGAGGAAGGAGAGGGATGAGGGATGGAGGTCTCCATGGAGGAAGGAGAGGGATGAGGGATGGAGGTCCCCATGGAGGAAGGAGAGGGATGAGGGGATGGAAGTCCCGGTGGAGGAAGGAGAGGGATGAGGGATGGAGGTCCCCATGGAGGAAGGAGAGGGATGAGGGATGGAGGTCCCGTGGAGGAAGGAGAGGGATGAGGGGTGGAGGTCCCATGGAGGAAGGAGAGGGATGAGGGGTGGAGGTTCCTGTGGAGGAAGAAGAGGGCTGAGGGGACTTAGGTCCCCATGGAGGGAGATGACATGGTGCAGCTCCTTCAGCAAATCCGGGAAAGGCTCCTGGCCAGGCCACCTGTGAGATGGGTGTGTGAGCTCCCGTGCAGGGTAGTCTCTGGAGGGCTGGGAAACGGTGTACACACTCTCAGCCTGGTGTCAGTCAGGGCTGGAGGTGGTAGGGGGAGGGTGGAAACTGTCCCCACAGGGCTCGTGGGAATGCAGGAAGGTGGTGCCGTGAACATTGGGTGTCCTGGGGCCACGACAGGTGCCCACAGTGGCTACTGTCACCAGGTGTCCAGGGACAGGGAGAGCCAGGGTGACAGTTGAGGTGTCGGCGGGCGGGATGGCAGGCTGCTGACTGTGGTCGGCCGAAAGCCTGGCAGTGTTTGTTTACTTGCGATAGGTAAGAGGCTGGGATCTTGGAGAAGGCGCCAAGCGTGGTATCTGATGACCTGAGTGTTTTAATTTTGGAGGCACCTGTCGCGGAATGTTTGGGAACACCCCTCCGGTCTGCTCTCAGCAAGGCCTCGGGCCCCACTTCAGTAGCTCCGTTTGCCATCCTGAGCTGGAGAAATCCAACCTGCTCCCCGCAGGAGGCCATGAGGCAAGCTGGAAGAGGCTGCCAAGCGGGGACCCCCGGCCCCCAGAAGCCACCAGTTCTCCTCACAGCTCAGTCTCTCAGTCTCCTCATCTGCAGTCCCCAGCAGCTGAGTGACTTTCCTTCAATCTATGTTGTAGCACCTCGATGTGTGCCGCCCATCAGTACGACTTCAGCTGACCGCAGATGGCCGTGTGGTGGCTCAGATCTCTTCACGTCTTCGTCTGTCCCGACATTTTCCATGGAAGACCACGGTCAAAACACTTGCTCTAAAACCACCTAAAGTGATGCTTTTCTCTTGGGTTTTGTCACCAACCCGATACATCATCTGTAGGTTCTTTTTTCTTTTTTTTTTTTGAGACAGAGTTTCGCTCTTGTTACCCAGGCTGGAGTGCAATGGCGCGATCTCGGCTCACCGTAACCTCCGCCTCCTGGGTTCAGGCAATTCTCCTGCCTCAGTCTCCTGAGTAGCTGGGATTACAGGCACGCACCACCATGCCCAGCTAATTTTTGTGTTTTTAGTAGAGACGGGGTTTCACCATATTGACCAGGATGGTCTCGATCTGTTGACCTCATGATCCACCCGCCTCGGCCTCCCAAAGTGCTGGGATTACAGGCGTGAGCCACCGCGCCTGGCCAGGTTATTTTTCCTTGGCTTGTTTTCAGTTTTCAGGGTGACATTTTCTTCTTGTGGCTTTAATTTTATTCTTGTTTGAACAGAAAATGAAATACCGCATATTCTCACTCATAGGCGGGTGATGAAAAATGAGAACACATGGACACAGGGAGGGGAGTACTACACACTGGGGTCTATTGGGGGGAAAAGGGGAGGGCCAGCGGTGTGGGGAGCTGGGGAGGGATAGCCTGGGGAGAAATGCCAAATGTGGGTGAAGGGGAGAAAGGAAGCAAAACACACTGCCATGTGTGTACCTATGCAACTATCTTGCATGTTCTGCACATGTACCCCAAAACCTAAAATGCAATTAAAAATTAAAAAAAAATTTTATTCTTGTTTGTACGAAACATAATGATTCCAAACCAAACTATAAAACGGGTTGTGCACAAGGGGGTTCCCTTTCAACCCTGATCCCTCCACCTCACCATTCGTTGAGTTTTTTTTTTAAACACGGTCTCGCTCTGTCCCCCAGGCTGGAGTGCAGTGGTGCAGTCTCGCCTGGCTTGCAGCCTCAACCTCTGGGCTCAAGCAGTCCTCACGCCCCAGCCTCCAGAGCACTGGGAACACAGGTCCGAGTCAGCATGCCTGGCTTTTGTTTTTTTTCTGGAGGGACTGGGTTTTTCTGTGTTGCCCAGGCTGATCTTGAACTCCTGGGCTATGTGATCTGACCGCCTTGGCCTCCCAAAGTGCTGGGATTCCAGGCACGAGCCATGGCGTCTGGGAGAGTTGTTGATTTTGTGTTCAGCCTTCCAGCGTTTCCTTTGCGCAGTATGTACATATGTGCCTCACGGCACTGCATCCTGGTCCTCCACTGCCTCGGAGCACCATGTTTCAGATAACATGCACTGAGCCTTGCTCTTCTGCCCACAGTTCAGACAGACTCAGGCTCTGCCCTGAGGCAGTGAGAGGCCAGGTCCTGATTCCTAGGAAGGCCCATCACATGTCCTGTGGGTGCTCGGTGTGTGGTGTGGCTGCTGGGGGCACCCTATGTGGGCTGTGTTTGGGGTCCCTGTGTGGTGTTCCTACGTGGCCATCTGGCTTCTCAGTGGCACAGCCACTGGGTTCCAAAGTGGACATCCCGGATGGACCAGGTGGTTGCCAGTCACTGGCTTTGGTTGCCCAGCCTTCTCAAGGCCACGTCCACCCCAGTCACAGGTCTGCTTAGATGGGAAGCAGGGCACAGACCCTCTCGGGCCAGGAGGAGCATGTGGGGATACTGGAGCAGCGCTGCTGAAAATACATTGTATGCCCCATTTCCACATAAAGGAGGGAACACCGAGCAACAGTCCTGCGCCCGGCTTTTTTCTGTCCTAAACCATGGGAGCCGGGCTGCCATCAGTGCACTCCGCCTGTCCTCTCTGTGTTGCATGCCTTTTGTGCCATCCAGCAAACAGGTCTGGACACGAACTGCCAGGCGCCTTTCCCAGCATGTATTCACAATAGATTTTCCAGTGTGGGACTGCCAGGCCAAGGTCACTCACTGTGCATGGCTTTCCTCATCTGTGCACTTTTGACGGCAGCCTGGTGGTTTCCTTGGGGCCCACTACAGACAGGCAGTGTGGACGCTCCATTGTGCGCACGGGGCTCTCTAGGACAAGACCGGACCGGGCGTGTGCGTGCTGGAGGCCCCGGCAGCTCCCGCAGCTTCCATGGCGGCTGTGCTGATTCACATGCAGGAGCGTGAAGTTCTTGGCGTTTCTCACCCTGCCAGTGTTTGCACATCAACACTCTCATCTGGAGCCCACCGTGGAGGGGCAGGGCATCTCTGCGACATTCATCTGATGTCCCCGACAGCTCACGGGTCGCCACCTCCCTGGGTGCGGAGTTTCTGCTTGGCACCCCTTCATTCAGGAAGGGCCCTGCCAGCCTTTGGGCATGTATCAATCAGCTGCGCCCAGCTGCCCTCGCCCGCAGGTTCTAGGCCCCAGCCCTTCACCCAGTTTATATCACAAACGCGTCCTCCTGCTCGGTGGGTTGTCTTTCACTCCTCTTAACAGCCCTCTCTTCTCTCCGTAGGTAACAAGGAAGCCAAGTCTGGCTGTGTCTCTGCCCAAAGCACCGCATTCCCACGCGTAGAAGAAGCAGAGCGCCTTTCGGCTGCGGCCGTGGGGGCCGAGCACATCCTGAGTGAGTGCTGGGCCGAGTGCCCGGACCCCATGACTTATAGATGCCACGCTTGCAGCAGAGCATAAATACTTCACTGACCCTCCATTCGTCATTCGTGCTAACGCTTCGGAACTTATGCAATATGAATTACGTGTTGTAATGGCCCTCGTGCTGGGGTCTTCTGGGAATATATTGTTTTCAGCAAGACAAAGCAAATTGCAGATGTTCCTGAAGGAGCTTCACTCTTGAACAACGAAATGCATTTACTCTGACATAGTTGCTCTAATGATCTCTTGTGTTATCTTTTATTGAACACGAAATGAGGGCTGTTTCTCCAAGTTATGTTGGCTGGATGTCCTAGAACTGGAGTCCGAATTTCAGCAGGCAGAGGTTGCAGAGAGAACTCCAGGCGAGTCTGTGGGGACGCAGGAGGACAGCAGTGGGGGCCCGTGTGAGCCTGAGTCACTCTTGAGATGGACACACAGTGCCTGCGGTCTGGGGGATCCTCGGTGCCTGGGGTTTCTGGGCAGCCCCACATGGTGATTGGGCTTCTCCAGGCGCCCCAGCCCAGGCCTTCCGGTCCCCACAGCTGCCAGCCCTTAGTACCTTCATTCTTCACACATGGGGCAAGGGCAAGGGTGCACTGGGGGTCCCTCCTCAGGTGGACACTAGCAGGGCTGACCAGTGGTGGGAGGAATGTGCATCTGTGGGAAGCAGGCTGACAACCAGAGGCGAATGTGATGACCATCAGCATGGTCAGGGAGGAAGAGGACAAGGTGCCAGTGTTCCCAGAGCAGGTGGATGGGAAGGACTGCTGGGGGAGGTTGGGTCAAGGTGGGGGCTGCAGGAGGGGTGGGGACCTGCACTCCAGCCTGGGTACCCGCCCACACCTGCTTCACTTTCCTAGGTGGTAAATCTGTCATTTCAAATACTCAAAAATACCAGGATTTTTTTAAGCACCACAGCCAACTTCTGAAAGTGGCCACCCTGAGGCCCTGCGGGGCAGAATGGAGTCCCCCAAAAGACAGACCCAGGTCCTAACCCCTCCTGCCTGGGAATGCCAGCTTGCTTGGAAGCTGGGTCCTACAGCTGTCCCTAAGGTCAGGACTTTGAAATGAGAGCCTCCTGGAATAGGGTGAACCCTAAATCCAAGGATGCCTGTTTTTGCAAGTGACAGAGAGAAGCCCCAGAGCGGGGAGGAGGCGCCATGTGAGGCAGGGGTGGGTGGGCACAATGCTTGGCTGGGCTGGGGCGCCGAGAGGAGAGGCTGGGGCAGAGCTCTTGAGGGCCCCCAGAAAGACAGGTCACCGTCAGCGGTGTGGACTCCGGGATGAGAGAGAACAAATTCCTCTGTAGTGAGCCACGCAGTGGCAGCCACGTGTCCCAGCAGCCCCTGGAAAGGGAAACGCCCACCAGGAGGCATGGCATCCTGACTCCAGGGACCCAGTGCCCGGCTCCACCCTGGCCTCCTGCCCTCCTTGCTCTGTGACCTGACTTTGTTTCCCCTCATCCAGGCCACGCAGCCTGGCGGCACCCAAGCTGGGAGGGCCCAGGACCTGGGGGCCCCTCTTCCACCATCCTCCCGCCTAATGCCCTGCAGGCTCTGAAGCATCGCTCCACCACGCTGCTCCCACGTCATGCCACATCATGCCCACGTCACGTTCCCACATCATGCCACATTGCGCTATGTCATGTCCACAGGGACACTGATGGCCCCTGCCTTGCAGTGGAAACACCCTGAACTGCCACCAGATGAATTAAAGGAACACCAGCTGCTCCCGGTTCCTAAGTCCCACACCCTTTCCTATTCCCTGCCTCGATTTTCCAATTTCCACAGGCCTGGAATGTCCCCTGTGTTTAGGGATTCAGCTCCCACCAGCTTCTCCAAAGTGTCTTCCTTCACCGCAGGCTGCCTCAGCCTGAGGCCCACATGACCGTGGAGAGGTTTACAGAGAGTTCTCGGCATCCCATAGGCTGAAAGCCCTCTGGACCGGGCAGGGTTCCTAAAGGCTAATGCCCCAACCAAGTGGACAGTGCCTGGTTCAGGAGCCTCTCGTCATGGAATGATGGAGCGAACGTGCTCATTCTCCAGACCCACAGACTCCCAAAGCACCTGGCAGGGCCCTCACCACGCTCAGCCACCTTCCCCACCGTGTTCAGCCACCTTCCCCACCGCACTCGGCCACCTTCCTCACCCGCAGCCCCGGCTCTGTTGCTGCAAGGCCTCTGCTACCTCCTTCCTCAGCACCCGAGAAGGAGGAGATGCGCATCTTGGCCCCACGGGTTGGCCACTGTCCTGCCCACAATCTGGGCATTAGTGAGTGCGGGGTCAGCAGCGGGGAGATGGAGCAATGTCAAGGGAGCGATAAACAGCTTATCTGAATGATACGCCAGCTCCTGCCCATCTGTCCTAGGCCGGCTGTCTGCAGAGGCATCAGATGGATCATGAGACATGGAAATGCAGGTACGGCCAGGCAGGATGGATGCTGCCCGACCTCCGAGGGAGATACAGCCGTGATGGAGACCCCGCTAATGGATTGGAAGAGGAATGGGGCCGGCACAGGAGTCGGCGAGGCTCATGCATCTTGTAAAGGGGCTGAGATTCTAATCTCTCAGCCAGCCACTCACTCACACAGCCTTCCCGCCCTCCCCCACCCAGGGAACAGGCAAGCCACGAGCCCTGGGCCGGGACAGGCTGCTCTGAGGCTGCTGGCTGGCGCTTGGGGTTGCTCTGCAGGGTGTAGGGTCCAGGGCACAGAGTGTGGGTGGCACCCACTGAGCAGTTTGGGGACTGTCTGTAGCTCTCCCAGCCACCTGGACCAGCAGGGGCTTCTTCTCGGGGAAAGGGAGACCTGCTTGGGAGATTCCTTCATGTCAGTGCCCCCAAATCCCAAGGTGCTGGTGGTCAGGGTGGGAAGGCTGTGACGGAACCATTCTTTCCCAAACATAAGGAAAACGTTCAGCCCTCCCGCTGCTACTTCCTCCAGCTCCAGGTGAGGCTTTCCTCAGGAGGGAAAGGACAAGAAGAAGAACTGAAGAGTGGCCGTGGCTTTCGTGGCCGTCCTCCTGAGCTAAGCAGCTTCCTGAGCTGGTGCCAAGGACAGTGGGTCAGTGGCGAGGCCAGCAGATGAACAGTGAGAGCAGCCCTACTTAAGCGAGCTCTGCCTTTTGGAGGATACATGTTTAACCTCCTGTCACACACCTATTCCCAGGGCCCCAGGACCATTTGCAGGCAGTGACACTGGCCCAGCTGCCCACTGCTATCCCCCAGCACCCAGAATTAATGCTGGGGGTCAGTGACATGGGGATTGCATTTCTAGATTGGCAAATGTTGACAAACCATTCCTGGGACTTTGACCTCCCCAGGCTCTACCAAAGGCAGACGGTCAACAAGACATCACATGTGGCACAGAGGACAGTGGGTCGTCAGCTGGCAGAGCTGGGCCCAGGCCACAAAACCACACAGCGGGGGGTGGTTACAGAGAATCCCGCCTCCACCGTCAGCGGTTTCCAGAATCAACATGCAGTCAGCTTGTTCACTAGAATTTAAATGATGAAATCTCCAACTCCAACTCTGACCTATCGGGGTGAGTAGGTCAGAAAAAGTTTTGTACATTCAGTCATTTCCGCTTTTCTCCAACTGTATTTGTTTCCTGCGGCGCAGGCTCAGGCCACGGAAGTGGGTTTGGCATGGTTCTGGAGCCCGAGGGAGGCTCTGCTCTAGCCCCTGTCTTAGCAGCTGGAGGCTGCTGGCCCTCAGATGGACGTTCTTCGTCTCCGGCACCATCACTCCCGTCTCTGCCTCTCTGTCACACGGGCTCTCTGTGTGTGTGTGTCTGTGTCCAAATATCCCCTTTTTATGAGGACACCATCATATTGAACTCTGTCTCCAAATAAGGTGGCGTTCTGAGGAGCTGGGGGGTTAGTGCTCCAACATAGTGTGTATGGGGGACTCCACTTAACCCTCGGCCCTATAGGGAAACCCTAAGCGTCAGCTTCTGTGAAGGCAGCAGCCTTAGCCCCCACAGATCCCTCAGCAGAGCTCGGGGTCCAGGCAGGAGGTCAGGGCCAGTGGCCTGAACCATTTTATTTTAATCTTGTTTCTGTCACACTTCACTGGTCTGCCAGGGGCATTTGGGGAATTCCTGGGCACCCGGGAACTACCTTTTTGCTGGGGCTCAAGATTGAGAAGGCCTCTGTTGGTGGCCGCGGGTCCTCTGTCCCATCCTCTCCTTGTCCCTGTCCCATGAACAACCTCAGGGTCATTAACACCCCGATGCAGCCCCCTTGGTGACGCCATTCACCTGTGTGCCCCACTGCGGTGTGTAGACCAGTCCGCATAGGTGCTTAGTAATCCACCCATCGGTCATCATTTTGCTGAATCTAGCATCGACGCTGTAGAAAGGGGCTCCAGTGTGGCATAGGCACGTGAGGCTGTAAAAAGGAGTTACAGGGTCTGGCATGTAAGGCACTTAGAGGTCACCGCTCAGACCTAATGCAACAAGTAAAACAAACTGAAAAGTCAACAACTCTTCTTGGACTCATCAGAGAAGTCAGGTCACATGGCAAACCCCTGCCCTCACAAATGGAGAGACGGACAGACAGGTGGATACAGAGAAGCACAACTTACCTGAGCAGAAACATGTGAGCAGAACATGTTGACCTGCTGGAAGCTCAGTGCGGACAAGTCTGAGAGTTGCCAAATCCCAGGGACCTGGGCACGGGGGGGCCACCTTTGTGAGTTTTACCTCCAGGAGCCCTGCAGTGCTCACGGGACATCAGAGAAACATCCCCGTGCTTTAGGCAGGGGAAAGGGAAGGGGGTCATTCTGAGATACACCAGAGCATTCTCTTCTTAGCAAAGCTTCAGAAGAAACTGTTTAGCCCGAGCCAGACCTGCTGCAGTTTTATCGGTGCTGAGACTGGAAACACCCAACTCGAGCTGGCTCTAGCCATCCTATTCCACCTAAGAGAGGAAGCATCTGAGAGGTACCTGTGAAGCTCAGATCCAGGGGCACAGGCTCCCTGGGACTGAGGCTGAGTCACAGGACCACAGACACCTGCCCTGCAGCACTGCCACTTCGCTGAAGTCCTGTTTACAGGGGTTCCCCTTTACCCTGTGCACCATGTCCACCTTTCAACAAAAATTTACAAGACTAACAGGCAAAAACCAGCATCACCAGCAGTCAGCTACGGCAGGAATGCTGGGATTCCTGAAATGTTAAGAGCTGTGATTAATACGCTGAGGCTTTAGTGTGGACAGCAAACAACATTCGGGGGCAAATGAGTGACATAAGCAGAGAGGTGGAAATCCCAGAAAAACAAATGTCAGAGATCAAACACACTGCAACAGAAATAAAGAATTCCTGTGATGAACTCCTTACTGGACTGAACACAACCGAGCAAAGAACCTTTCAGCATGAGGGTATGATAACAGAAACTTGCAAAACCGAATAGCAAAGAAAAAAGTATTAAAAATAAAAAACATGCCATCTAAGAACTGCAGACCAACTACAAAATGTGCAATATATGCCTGATGGAAATACCAGGAGGTAAAGAAAGACATCAAGAAACAGAGGTCATACTTGAAGCAGCAATGACTAAGAATTCTTCTCAAACTAACGTCAGACACCAAACCAAAGATCCTCAGGAACCTGTGGGAGCTCAGAGAGCACCAAGCCGCATAGTCCAAAAAAAGAGACACCTATTCATATCACAGTCAATCTTCAGAAAACCAAAGGTAAAGAAAAAATCTTAAGAGAAACCACACGGGAAAAAACCCTTCCCTACGGAGGAGCTGTGATAAGGATCACATCTGACTTATCCTCAGAAATCAGCTAAGCAAGAAGAGAGTACCGTAAAATATTTAAAGTGTCGAGAAAAAGAAACTCACCAACCTAGAATTCTATACCCTGTGAAACTGTCCTTCAAAAGTAAAGAAAAAATAATGACTTTCTCAGACAAAATTGAGAAATGTGTTGTCCACAGACATGCTTGCAGGAAATATTAAAAATTATTTAAAGGAAAGAAAAATTATGGAGTCAGAAACTTGGATCTTCACAAAGAAAGAAAGGACCCTGGAGAAGAAATGAATGGAAGTTAAATAAAAAGTTTTATTTTCATATTGTTAGCTGATCTAACAGGTAACAGTGCATTCAAAATAATGGCAATAAAGCAGTGCTTCGATGGAAATGTATAGCATCAAATATAGTTTAGAAAAGAAGAAATGGCAGCCAAGTGTGGTGGCTCACGCCTGGAATCTCAGCACTGTGGGAGGCCAAGGTGGGTGGATCTCTTGAGGTCAAGAGTTCAAGACCAGCCTGGCCAACATGGTAAAACCCCATCTTTAATAAAAATACAAAAATTAGTTGGGCATGGTGGCATGGCCTGTAATCCCAGCTACTCAGGAGGCTGAGGCAGAAGAATCGCTTGAACCTGGGAGGCAGAAGTTGCAGTGAGCTGAGATCAAGCCATTGCACTCCAGCCTGGGCAACAGAGTGAGGCTGTGTCTCAAAAAAAAAAAAAAAAAATGAAAGGAAAGGAAAAAGAAAGAAAGAAATATCTAAGATCAATTATCTAAGCTTCCACCTGAGGAAACTAGAAAAGGAAAAGCAGCTAAGTACAAAGTATTAGAAGAAAGAAAACTATAAAAATAAGAGCAGAAATCAAGAAAATTAAAAACAGAAAATAAAAGAGAAACTAAAACCCAAAGATGATTATTTGAAAATATCAATAAAATTGATAAGACTCTAACCAGGATAATTAAGAAAAAAAAGAGGACGCAGCTTACTAGTATCAGAAATGAAAGAGGAAACATCATACAGATCCCACAGGTATTTAATGGATAATGAAGAAATATTATGAACAACTCTACACCCACATATTTGATAACCTAGAAGAAATGGACCAATTCCTTGAAAGACACAATTTGCCAAATCTCACAAAAGAAGAAATGGACGATCTGAATAGGTCTATAGTAAAGAAACGGAAATGATAGTTAATAACCTCCCAAAACAGAAAGCACCAGGCCCAGACGGGTTCACTGGTGAATTCTACCAAACGTTTAAGGAAGAAATTATGCCAATACTCCACAATCTATGCTAGAAGGTGGAAGTCAAGCAAACACTTCCTAACTCATTATATAAGACCAATTTTACCTTAATACCAAAACCAGACCAAAAAAAACCCTACAAACCAATATCTCTCATAAATACAGATGCAAAAATATTAGCAAGTCAAATCCTATAATGTATAAAAAGAATTTGACACCACAACCAGGTGGGACTTATCCCAGGTATGCAAGTCTGATTCAGCATTTGAAATTCAATAAAATCCATCACATCAACAGGCTAAGGGAGAAAAACCACATGATTATATTAATAGATGAAAATAGTGGGATTTTTGTTGGATTTAACAAAGTAATGGAAACAAGGCATTTAGTTAGCTGTGCTTAAATACGTGCTTATGTGTGAGAAATGAATGGCAGCAATGGTAACAAGGGATGGAAAAGAGGAGTCAGGATTATTTCGTTATGTAGGATACGTGCACTACCTGTGAAGTGCTGTAGAGTCGTTACAAAATGGACTTTATGATTGATTTCGCTCATTTGTGATAAGACTCTCAGCAAAGTAGGAATAGAGGGTAACTTCCTCAGCTTAACAAATACGTCTACAAAGCCTGCAGCTCACATCACACTTAACAGTGAGAAGTCGGAAGCTTTCCTACTGACCGGGAAGAGCGCGCGATGCCACTTCTCACCACCGCGTATCAGCGTCACACCGGAAGTCCTAGCTAGTGCAGCAAAAATAAATAAATAAATAAAATAAGAGGCATACTGATTGGGAACGAAAAAGTAAAACGAATAATGCCATTTCTGATCATGTCTTTGTTCCCGATGACATGATAATCTATGTATAAAATCTTTAAAAAATGACTCAAAATCCTCCTGGAACTAATAAATAATCATAGCAAGATTGCAAGATATTCAGTTAATACAAAAAGCCAACCACTTTCTAATAAGCCAACAACAAACACTGGAATTCAAAATTAAAAACACGTCACCATTTATGTTACCACCCCCACAAATGAAATCTCAGGTATAAATATAGTAACACCCACAAGATGCATATGCGGAAAACTACGAAACTCCGAGGAAAGTCATCAACGAGTAACTCAGTTAGTGGAGAGCTGTTTCATCTCTACGAACAGGAAGACTAAATATGGTCAAGATGCCAGTCTTCCCAACTTGAGCTGCAGATTCAAGATAATCTCAGTCAAAACCCTGGTGAGTTATTTGGCAAATGCAGAAAAACCGATTTTTAAAGTTTGTGTGGCAAGAAAAAAGACTCAGAGTAGACGAAAGGGAAGAGCAAAGTCCTGGGAGTGACACTACCTGATGTCAAGCCTCACTGTAAGCTCCAGCGGTCACGACAGGGCGGTAATGGCAAAAGAACAGACAAATACGTCAAAGGAACAGAATAGGGAGCCCAGAAATAGATCCACATACATCTAGTCAACCGATCTTTGACAAAGAGGCAAAGCCAACTCAGTGGAGGAAGGATAGACTTTTCGGCAAATGCCTACACACAAAATAATGAATCTAGACACAGACCTTGCACACTTCACAGAAATTGACTCAAAATGGATCACAGACCTAAACGTAAAATGCAGAACTATGATGCTCCTGAAAGATAAAATAGAAAACCTAGATGACCTCGGATATAGCAATGGCTTTTTAGATACAATGCTGAGGGCATGATTCATAAAAAAAAAAAAAAACTGACTAGTTGGGCTTTATTAAAAACTTCTGTGTAAACAGCAATGTCAAGAGAATGAAAAGCCACAACCTGGAGGAAATATTTGCAAAAGGCCGTATCTAATAAGGACTGTTATCAGAAATATACAAACAACTCTTAAGATGCAACAAGGAGAAATCAGCAAGCCAATTAAAAATTGGCGAACGATTGGAGCAGATAGTTCCCTAAAGATATGTGTGGACAGCAGTAAACATTACAGAGACACTCCACGTGGTGTGTCCTCAGGGAGGTCTGAGCAGATACTTCCCACAGAATAAGTGTGGACGGCAGTAAACATTACAGAGACACTCCACGTGGTGTGTCCTCAGGGAGGTCTGAGCAGATACTTCCCACAGAATATGTGTGGACGGCAGTAACGTTACAGAGACACTCCACGTGGCCTGTCCTCAGGGAGGTCTGAGCAGATACTTCCCACAGAATAAGTGTGGACGGCAGTAAACATTACAGAGACACTCCACATGTGTGTCCTCAGGGAGGTCTGAGCAGATACTTCCCACAGAATAAGTGTGGGCGGCAGTAAACATTACAGAGACACTCCACGTGGCCTGTCCTCAGGGAGGTCTGAGCAGATACTTCCCACAGAATAAGTGTGGACGGCAGTAACGTTACAGAGACACTCCACGTGGTGTGTCCTCAGGGAGGTCTGAGCAGATACTTCCCACAGAATAAGTGTGGACGGCAGTAAACATTACAGAGACACTCCACGTGGCCTGTCCTCAGGGAGGTCTGAGCAGATACTTCCCACAGAATAAGTGTGGACGGCAGTAACGTTACAGAGACACTCCACGTGGTGTGTCCTCAGGGAGGTCTGAGCAGATACTTCCCACAGAATAAGTGTGGACGGCAGTAAACATTACAGAGACACTCCACATGTGTGTCCTCAGGGAGGTCTGAGCAGATACTTCCCACAGAATAAGTGTGGGCGGCAGTAAACATTGCAGAGACACTCCACGTGGCCTGTCCTCAGGGAAACGTGAATTAGAATAATGTACCACTGCAACACATCTGTTAGAACAGCCAAAATCCTTAACGCTGTGAACACCCAATGCTGGCCAGGATGTGGAGCAGCAGGAACTCCCATCCCCTGCTGATGTGCGAAGGAAAGAATACAGCCACTATGGAAGACAGTTCAGTCATTTCTTAAATACTAAACATACTCTTACCTTTTAATCCAAGATCCATACTCCTGGGCATTTACCCAAAGGGGTTAAAAAGGTGTCCACACGGAAACCTGCATGCGTTTGTTCATAGAAGCTATTTCATGATGTTTATAGGAGCACTGTTCATTAGACAACTTTTCTCATAATGTTTATAGAAGCTTCCATTCATAATCCATTCCTTGTCTAATAATTCCATATTTGCTTAGAAGCAAAGGAGGTGATTGGTTAAATAAACCGCACGTCCAGACGGTGGAATATTACTCAGCCCTAAAGGGAAATGAGCCATGGAAAGACATGGAGGGAACTTAAATGCCTATTTCTCAGTGAAAGAAGCCAATCTGATAAGGCCACGCACTGTGATTCCAACTCTAGGACATTCTGAAAAGGCCCAAACTACGGAGATGGTTAGATCAGTGGTTCCAGGCATTAGTGCGAAGGAGGAATGAATAGGCAGAGCATGAAGGATACTTTTTAGAGCTGCGAAAATACTCTGCATGACACTTCAATGGTGGACACGTCATTACATGTTGATCCAAACCCTAGACTTGGGGTGAGACCCTGGGTCAGTCCCATTGGCTGCTTGTTCCAGCCCAGGCTCCAACCCACAGAGAGCTCAGCCACGGCCACATGGTCACCCACAGCTAAGGATGTGCCAGGAAGTCCCAGGGAGGCGGGCAGAACTCCCTGCTAAGCCCAGGCCCTACTGCTGACCAGAGTCATGACTTGGCTGCCATCTGAAGGCTCGGCCCCTAGGGCTGTGTGTTAGGCAAGAGTGGACGGCGGGCGCTGCGCTGCTGCCTTGTTCTGTGCCTCCCTGCGTAGATGCTCTCTGCCTCGCCCGGCTCTGACTCCCCAGTGCCAGGACGAGCGTAACACACAGCATGCTGCCTGAACCATCTCCTGCACCTACGAGCCCACCTGCCCCAACACACAGGAGGAAAGGGCCAAGGAAGACTATGGGCAGCCTGCCAGCTGCTCACATGGTGAAAAAAACCTCAGAGCCGCGAGGCTGGAGCATGCACTGGTACACGTCACAACGTGGGCAGTGTGGGGCCAGCTTCTCCCTGTCCTTCCCCGGGGCCCCATCTCAGGTGTCTGTGCAGACTCCCTGGCTGTGGGATCCTCATATCAAGGACTGGACGGGGCGCATCCTCTGGAGTTAATCACAGGTACGGAATCTGCACTCCCACAGCAAACAACACAACAGCCAGCCTCTTGGGGCTGCAGGGCTGAGCCCTCCCGGGGGATGGACTTCCCTCCCTTTGCTGTTAGACTGAGTTTGCGACTGCAGTCATCTGAGAGGGCCCAGCTCACAGCTACAGCTTCAGCCTGCAGCTCCCACTCCGGTCCCACATCTGCTGAGCATCTCTGGGTGCAGGTGCTCATGGCGCCTGGGGCAGGGTGCCCACCCACCCATCCCTACCGGCTGCAGCCTTTCTCCCTGATGCCACAACCAGCACAGTCCCTGAGTCAGCAAGAACTGGCCCAGGGTGACGGGGACCCCTGAGAGCTGGGCCCTGTCCCTTCCCCGGCCCACCAGAACCACGGGGCGTTGTGGCCAGCCTCTGGCTCCAGGTTTGCAGATGGGGCTGGCACGGACTGTATCCCCTCCAGGTGAGGGCCAGGCAGCCCACCCAGCCCTGGACAGGTCTCTCTCCTGTTGGGGGAGGCCAGCAGGTCCAGGCAAACTCCCCAAAACCTGGGGCTCTGCCACCTCCTGATTATGGGGATGGCTCTGGCCCCCGTGTCCCCACCCCAGGGGGACTGTCTGTGGCTAACGCCAGGCCTCACCCCAACCCTCCTGACAGCCCTCCCTCCATAGCTGCTGCCTCCCCAGAGTCCCACACCACCACCCCAGCCCCAGCCCACAATCTGCTCTTGCCCACACTCCCGGGGTCCCTGTCCACCCCACAACCTGGACAGCAGGTGATGGCAGGACCTCCCAGCCACAGTTAAGAGCATTCTCTCTCAGGAACCCGTGGCTCAGGGAAAGCTGCATGTCTCAGCCATGTCCCCAACACAGGGTCATGCTAATCCACCTCATACCCCACACCCTCTGTAGTAACACCCTGGTCCTCAGGAAGCTCCCTTCAGGAAGGGCACGTCTGGGGGATTCCCCAACCAGGTCCTAGTGGGAGGAGGAGGAGGAGGAGGCTCAGTCCCAGGAGAGCCTGAGGCTCCAGAAGCAGTGATGCCTGAGGCCTATAAGTGCTGGAGAGTAGGGAGGGGCCACTCCAGGGGCGCAGGTGCCCTCTGCAGAGAGAACCTTGAGCGGAGACTTCCTGAGCAGAAGGGATGGTGGCTATGCTGAACAGACTGTGCAGGCTTCTGTCCCTCCAGCTGCTGCCGGACTAGATGGGCAACTGGTGGCAGTAGGTGAGGGGCAGTGGACTCTCAGGGAATGGAAAACGGGAGGGGCAGTGGACTCTCCAGGAATGGAGGATGGGAGGGGCAGTGGACTCTCTAGGAATGGAGGGTGGGAAGGGCAGTGGACTCTGGGAATGGAGGATGGGAGGGGCAGTGGACTCTGGGAATGGAGGGCGGGAGGGGCAGTGGACTCTCCAGGAATGGAGGGTGGGAAGGGCAGTGGACTCTGGATTGGAGGGCAGGAGGGGCAGTGGACTCTGTGAATGGAGGATGGGAGGGGCAGTAGATCCTCCAGGAATGGAAGACGGGAGGAGTGCTCAGCTGCCTAGGAAGAGGGTCCCACCATAGCCGGTGGAGGGTTACCATAGATTGTCTGTGGTCCACACAGCAGCTGGTCTCCTGAACGTCTTCCTGGGCTCATCTGCCTCCCTCCCTGTGCAATCCAGTTTGAGCAGAGAACACTACAAGGTCAGTGTAGCAAGAAGCCCCCACCCTCAGTACCTGGAAAATTCCTCTCTCTGACCCTCAGAACCCGAGCCCCGGCTTCCCATCAGCAGGAATTCCATGAAGTTGGTTCTGCCAGAAAAGGGGGCCTCCACGTCTCCTGTTGGTCCCTTCCCCACACTGACCCCCACTCCCTGGCTGCAGGTCTCTGCCTGTCCTGCCACCTTTGCCATGGAGCCCCCAATGTGACTGCCCTAGGTAAAATCTGTCTTCTCTGCTTGACTGGTGCTGGTCTTCCTGGGCAGCAGGAATGAGCTGACAGCAGCAGTGGTGCCTCACCCAGGCAGCAGGGCAGGGGAGAAGGCAGCCCTGCAGGCTCTGAGAGAGCAGGAGCCAGGGGACAGTGGTGTCCACTGGACCGGGGGGCAAGCACAGCCACCCAGGCCCTGGCAGTAGCACTGGGGCACCAGGACCTGGGGCAGTGCCTCGGCCTCAGCCCCTATGGAGCCTGTCTTGGGCCAAGCCCACCCAAAGGCCAAAAGATGATGTGTCCAGCTCAGCCTAGGAGGCACATGGACCTGGTGGGAGCTGGTGAAGGGCGCTGGTGTCACTGCCCAATGGGTTCACCTTGCCCACTGCCCAGACAGAGTAATTACAATAGAGAGTAATTCAGGCAGCACCGGCTGTGCGGAGACCAGAGTTTTATTATTACTCAAGCCAGTCTACGGGAGCATCCGGGAGCAGAGTTTTTAAAGACAACTTACTGGAGGAGGGGAAGCCAGTGAGCCAGGAGTGCTGATTGGTCAGGGATGGAGTCACAGGGAGTCGGAGCTGTCTGTGCTGACTCCGTTCCTGGGTGGGGGCCACAAGATCCGATGAGACCGTTTATTGATCTGGGCAGGGCCAGGTGATTCATCAAGGGCAGGGTCTGCAAAACATCTCAAGCCCCGATCTTAGGAGCCATTTAGGGAGGGTCAGAGTCCTGTAGCCTCCAGCTGCGTGACTCCTAAACCATCATTTCTAATCTGTGGCTAATGTTAGTTCTAAAAGGCCGTCTAGTCCCCAGGCAAGGACGTCTGCTTTGGGAAAAGGCTGTTTTCATTTTTGTTTAAACTATAAACTAAGTTTCTCCCAAAGTGAGTTCAGTCTGTGCCCAGGAATGAACAAGGACAGCTTGGAAGTTAGAGGCAGGAAGGAATTGGTTAAGTTAGCTCTCTTTTCGGTCATAATTTGGCAAAGGTGGTTTCACTGGCAGCTGTGCCCTGGGAGGAGATGCATTCAGGTGGGGCCACAGAACAGGGTGAGGGGTGTTTTCTGGAGCCCCTTGTCCTTCTCTTTCCTTCTACCTGCAGGGATCTGTGTCTGGGGAGGGAGGGGTGTCCAGCAAGGAACTGAGGGTCACTCATTCTCCTTGAGGACCACTGTGGCCCCTTAGCGCTCTTAGGGGATGGTTTTGTGGGGTACTGAAGCATCTTTCAAAGGACAGAGGCTAGAGTAACACAGGCAGCCTGATAGATCTGATCTGGGCCAGGCCAGCCCATGGCCCCACATCCAGTGTCTCCGGATTTGGCCTGGTTAGAGCGATGCCCCGTGCTGTTCGCTACCCACCTGGTTCCTTCTCCAGGGGCCCCAAAGCATTCCTCATTGAACACCCAAACTCATGAAGCACTCCCCCACTTAGTGACAACCAGAAATGTGCTTGGAGGTCGCCGAGGGGATGGCCTCAGGCTGGATGGTCCACATCCTCCCTAAAGCCTGTGGCTCCATCCTGCCCGCCACCGAGCAAGCGCTTCCTCTGAGGGTCACTGATTCTTCCAGCCTTCCCTGAACACCTGCTGTGCCCCTGTGCTCCTGCTGTGGGTGGACATCGAGGCAGAGTAGGCTCTGTTCAGCTTCAGGGAATCCAACGCTGGGGGAGGCAAGCAGAAAACAGGGAGAGAGAGGAAGTGTGGGACCCAGCTGGATAAGGCCCCCTTGCACGGGGTCCTGGAGGAGGGGCCCTCCACCTCCTCTGTGACCCCACCTGCCTCCGACCCCAGCCTGCTGGGGAGCACCAGCCCTGTCTGCCGTGGACTCGGATGTGCTCCCTGGAAGACAAAGGCCCCTCTGTGGTCACCTCACCTGGGAGGGGCAGCTCTCAGGAACCTCCTGTCCCCGCCCCACCTCCCTGTCCCTGGCCGTCTTCCATACTCCAGTGAGCAGAGTCCCCTGCAGAGAGCATCTGTCTGCACAGTGAGGCTCCTTTCCCTCTCCCCATCCTTGCTGGGCCAGCAGGAAGGTCCCACCGGACTCTAGGACAGTCATGGTCACAGAACACACATAGCCCGGAAAAGCAAAACGTGGGGGAAGCGGAAGTTCACCCCACTCTGTGGCCATCCATCAAAGCTGGAGGCGACAGCAAGAGTGAGCCCCCGCACAGGCACCAGTGCCAGCCTGCCAGGCTTGGGAGCCCTGTGGAGCAGGGGCACCCTCCACCACCGGAGCGTGGCGCGTGGCGCCCCCACATCCTGAGGGCGTCTTCTGAGATGCCCTTTTCACCCGCTGCTCTCAGGCCCCCACGTGCTCCAGCACAGATGCTGTCAATCCCGCCTTACATGTGAGACAACGAATATTAGCGAAGTCAACTGACTTGCTCAAGGTCAGGACCCAGAAACCCATCAGGATGGAGTGAGGTCCCGCCGTGGGAAAGCACATTCCCAGGAGACCGAGTGCGCCAGTGCTTCGCTGGGGCTCCAGGGACGAGGGAGCAGCCCCCATTGGAACTGCCGGCCCTCCCCGGCCTGGACGCGCCCGAAGTCCATCGGCAGAGGCCAGCGAGCCAGGCCTGAGCTCCACCGGCCCCTCTGCACACAGGCTGGGTCTGGAGGCAGCACCTCGGCCGGGGCTGGCCAGGGCGCTTCAGGCACCCACCCTCCTTCACGCCGCTCGGGACCTGTTCCGCACCCAGGCCCCGGCGCCGCCTCAGACACAGCCGCGGAATCTCGCAGCTCACATCTGTCTTCCTAAGCATTATTTTTTTTTTAAGAGAGAGAATGGGAAGGAATAAAAAGAAGAAGCAGGAGATTCGGGAGATAAAAGGCACGTGTGGTGACAAAGGAGCCGTGACAGTCCAGCGTTATTAATGGCCGGCCCATATGCATCCGGGGTAATTAACTATTCACAGGTGAAATTAGCTGATAGGAGTGGCTGTCGCGAGGAAATCGAATGAGCCCCGATTATATCAATAGTTTTCAACCAGTGTCCCTGGTTATCAAACCATCAAATAAATTTGTCCACTCTCTTCCTTTGGGGGAAAAACTTTAATTACGCGGCCCTCGCATATGGCAGGTCATTAATAAAGCCTAGTTATCGGGCTGCAGGTTCGGGAGCTTCACCGTTATCCATCTTTTATCTAAATAAACATTTGGGAAATGTCCTTAAAATTATTATAGATACTTTGCCCCTGCCCCCAATAGAAATTTCTAAATGGACCCGGCCGTATTTCACCTCGCAGCTCGCAGCGTCCTCTCCTCCCGGCTCTGCTCCTCGCTCCGGCGGGTCTGGGATCCCAGCGCGGCTCCCGCACGATGCAGCCATCGGACCTGCACATGCAGATAAGGCACGCGCGGCCTCTCCGGCCTCTCCGTAACGCGCGTTTACTCCGCCTCTGTGTCACCGGCGCTCCCTTCATTTCCATGCCGCATGCATCAATGCCAAGCGGGAGGACGGAGCAGCCGGTGCTGATGCCGCGCGGGCCGGGGCTTGCCTCTCCAAGGTCCAAGAGTCAGAATTCTCTCATTTAAACAAAGAATGCCCGGCCTGGCCAACGTGGCAAAACCCCATCTCTACTAAAAATACACAAACTAGGCCGATATGGTGGCGCCTGTAATCCCAGCTGCTTGGGAGGCTGAGTCACGAGATCACCTGAACCGGGAGGCGGAGGCGGCAGTGAACCCAGATCGCGCCACTGCACCCCAACCTGGGTGACAGAGCGAGATTCCATCTCAAAAAAATAAAAATAAATAAAACAAAGAATGTTAGAAACCCGTTTATGGCTCCATGTGTAATCGAGTAATGGTTATTCGGGAGAGAAGGCCAAGCCTGGCTGCTGCGCATGGTTCTCCGCGGGTAACGGCTTGCAGTGCGGTGGGGCCGTTTCCCGGTACAGAGGGTTCCAGGTAGGACTTAGGTTCACCGGAGCAGGCCAGGGAAGAAACGGGGGAATCTCGCCACGGGCACGCGCCGGACCTGTGGCCGTGTTGCCGTCATTGCCTTGTGTGTGTAAAGCCAGCTTCTACCAAGAGCCCGTGAGAGGCTCCCCTTCTTCCTGCCCGCGGCAGGTGCTGGGGTCCGTCCACCCACCCCCGCACCTGGGCTAGCGCAGAGCTCTGCCCAAAAGACGTACGTTGAATGATTTCATTCCCACGGTACTGAAGGAAGAATGTGGGAACCTGCCACGTTGGGTTCGTTTTATGTTATTTTCCTTTGCCCCATTCTCTCCCGTTTCCAGGACTGCTCTGTTGACACAAAAGCAATGCAAGGGAAACGTGCTGGATGGAAATTTCCCAAAGGGAACATGCTCTTAACTGGTATGGTACAGTCCACAATGCATTTCTAAGAGGAATTTTCTTCTTTTCTTTCTTTTTTAACTTAACTTTGGTAGTTTTCTGCGGTCCAACGAGTCAATCTTGCGTGATTATTTCCTGGCACTGTAAAGATCCCAGAAGTTAAATGATGATGAACCAAGACCTGGCACAGGGGAGGGGGTCTCATAGGACCTCAGGTCCACAGTCACCTGGATCTCTGAGATCAAATTCTGAGCACCTGTCAGTCCTCTGGAGTCACGTGGGTCTCTGAGATCAAATTCTGAGCTTCGGTCAATCCTAGGGAGTCACCTGCTTCTCTGAGATCAAATTCTGAGTGCCAGTCAGTCCTCCGTGGCCCGTTGGGTCTGGGCATGGACCTCTCTGCATCTCCTTTGCCTCAAAGGTTTTAGACCCCAAGAGAGGCCTTGGATTCGGGTCCCCAGGACAGGAAGCTCAGCCTCCCTGCGGGTGTGAGGCCCCAGAATGACAGCCACCTCTTCCTTCAGTCCCTTTCCTGATGTGGAGGGTGCTTGGGTTCCCACATCTCGAGCTTGCTGTGAGGAACACCAGCGAGGATGTGGGGAGGCCTTTATCCTAATACCAACTGCACTGCTTGTAGGAAGCATTTGGGTTTGAGAGAAAATGCAGCTCGTGTGTCCAGAGGATTTCCCGTTCCATCCCTTGCTGCTGAATCTCTCCTCCAACCCAGCTCCAGATTAAACACATACCTGTGTACACAGGTATCCTCAGGATCTGCCAACCCCACCGCTAGCTCTGAACACGAGTCAGGGGGGCTGCCCTGGAGAAACACTGAAACTTTGTCAGCTTAAATGAAGGAGCTGGTCTGCACCGTGCTGGAGGCGGGCATCCAAGGTCGGTGGTGTGGAGGGGCTGGTTCCTTCCGAGGCCTGTCTCCTTGGCGTGCGGATGGTGTCTTCTCCCTGTGTCCTCACAGGGCCGTCCCTCTGTCCTTGTCTCCTTTGCTTTCTGTCTTGTTTTGTTTTTGGACGGAGTCTCACTTTGTCACCCAGGCTGGAGCGCAGTGGCATGATCTCAGCTCACTGCAACCTCCACCTCCCGGGTTCAAGTGATTCTTCTGACTCAGCCTCCCGAGTAGCTGGGACTTGTGCAGGCACGTGCCACCACACCCAGCTAATTTTCATATTTTTAGTAGAGACGGGGTTTCACCATGTTGGCCAGGCTGGTCTTGAACTCCTGCTGTCAAGTGAACCCCTCACCTCAGCCCCCCAAAGTGCTGGGATTACAGGCATGAGCCACTGCATCTGGCCCTTGTCTCCTTTTCTTATTAAGAAGCCAGTCCTGGTGAATCAGGGCCACCCAAACAACCTCATTTTACCTTAATCATCTCTTTAAAGTTTCTCTGTAGAAATGAGCCAGCTTTGGGGGTACAGGGGGTTAGGACATCAACGTATACATTTGGGGGACGCAGTAAGCCCATGACTGAGTAGTTCCAAGCGTGGTGTGTGCAGCCGGCCCTGAGACCAAGCTCCCAGGGCCTGTGGCGTTTGCACACGGGTTCCCTCCCCTTGTGCCCCGCTGCTCTGTTGGATGAAGCCGTGAGTCTGACACAGGTCACAGGCACTGCGCAGCGTTAGGAGCCCCGAGACACAGGCGGAGGCCTCTGCGTGCACCGTAGCTGTGTTCTTACACATCTCCATGCAGGTCCTCAGGCTCCAGCCCCCCACATGCCCCGGCTGGCAGGACAAAGGATCGCTCAGGCATGGACAGAGTCATGGTCAGCGCGCTGGTCCTCAGAGCTGGGTAAGTTCAGGTTGAATTTCCTCTCCAAGCCCTAGGCCAGCTTTAAAGTTTCGTGATTTAAAGCTCGTGATTTAAAGCTCCGTAATTCCCCAAGAGTGCCTCCTGACGGGCCCTGTCTCCCTCCACCATCCAAACCGCACACCTAGGAATTGGCGTTGGCGTGTGAAGGAGGGCAGTGCTCTGGGGGTAAGATTGGGCTTCCTCCTTGAATGCACTCTCTCCCCCAACCTCAGAAAAGAAATGTAGGGTCCCTGCATGCTACTGTGCAGGGGCTCTTGGGTGGGGTCTGGCTTTCTGGCAATGGTGGGTTCTGTCCCTGACAGAGCTGTGATGCCGAGGAGACCGTCAGGTCCCAAGAAGAGCAAGGCGGGAGGGCCACCTGCCAAGCCTGGGCCAAAGCCAGAAGCAGCCCAAACACCGCAATGCCCTTAACCTCAAGCTGGGGGATGGGTTTCTGACCTTTTGTTAAGTTGGAGTTGGAAGCTGTATGGGGGATGCAGGGCGGAAGGCAGAGGGAAAGCTGAGTATGCCAGGGGAGAAGAGGGGAGGGGAGGGGAGCCCGCTTGGCCTTGTCTATCTTCCATGTGGCAAGGCTGCATCTCCACCCCAGTGGACGGCCCTGGTGGGCTTGGCCAGCTCAGCTCTTGCTTTCTTGCTGGCAGTTCCGGGAGGAGCTGCAGCATGTGGGACATGCAGTGTCTCCAGATCCAAGGGAACCACCCAGCACAGCCCGAGTCTCGTCGCCATCCCTGTCCCTCCCAACTTTAGAGTTGGCCTTGCGCTCAGGGAGGAAAATCAACCTGAACTAACCCAGAATGGCTTTGAGGACCAGCGAGCTGGCCCAGCTCTGTCCCAATCCAAGCACTCCTTGCTGCTCTGCCAGCCGGGGCCTGCTGGGAGGCTGGTGCACGAAGACATGTAAGAACACAGCCAGCGAGCACATGGGAGTCTGCGCCTGTGTCCTGGCTCCTGAGGCCATCTGAGGCCTGCTGGGAGAGCAGGTTAGGGTGGAGCTGCCCAGGACCCCACAGACTCTGCTTCTCTCTCCCCAGCTGCAGGTCCCTCCAAGTGCCGCCCCTCACCCTGTAGAACCCAGTAGCCCACCTTCCAAGGTCCCTCGGCTGTGGTGCAAATGGGGCACACACAGTCAGGACCCTGCACCCCAGGCAGCTTTCTCAGGCCACGGGGGCTCACTAAGAGTTGGAGGCTTTTTGTGATCCTTGCTGCCCATCTGTGAGTAGTAAACCCTCATCACACAGCTTGCTGCGAGTTTATTCTATCTCATGGGACTTACCCTGCAGCCGGGATGCCTGGGCAGAGGTGCCCGCTCCTGCTCCTCGTGAGTGGCACAGTGATGCCATATGCTTTCTCCTTGCCATGGGAGTCCACCCTGGGCCTGGCAACAGTGAGTCTGAGTCACATGCACCTTCTTCAGTCCATGCCCCTCAGAGGGGCCTAAGGAGAAAGGTGGCCTGGGCATAATTGACTGCCCACGACTTCGGTGTTGAAGTGACACTAATGCAGATGGGAGACCCAGTGGTGCAGGGTGGGCATGGCCAAAGACAGACCCAGTGGTGCAGGGCGGGCATGGCCGAGGACAGACCCAGCGGTGCAGGGCGGGCATGACCGAGGACAGACCCAGCGGTGCAGGGCGGGCATGACCGAGGACAGGCCCAGTGGTGCAAGGCGGGCATGGCTGGGGAGTGGGGTCACCGACAGGACCGTACAGGCCCTGTCCTTGCCGCTTCTGCAAAAAAGCTCCCCGCACACCTATTGGTGGGGATACCGTGGTTCATACCCAAGCCACACCCTGGCGGCCTCCAGCACATTTGGAATTAGCTATGGATAAGTTACCTAGGCAGCTGTTGGACTGGCTTGCACCTGTCCTCTAGGGTCCAGAGCTGCCCACCCACTTGCGCCTGTCCTCTAGGGTCCAGAGCTGCCCACCCACTTGCGCCTGTCCTCTAGGGTCCAGAGCTGCCCACCCACTTGCGCCTGTCCTCTAGGGTCCAGAGCTGCCCACCCACTTGCGCCTGTCCTCTAGGGTCCAGAGCTGCCCACCCACTTGCGCCTGTCCTCTAGGGTCCAGAGCTGCCCACCCACTTGCGCCTGTCCTCTAGGGTCCAGAGCTGCCCACCCACTGTGGCCCCACAAGTCCCACATCTCCCGAGCCTGAAAAATTTTGCCATTTGAACCTAGAGTGCTAAAGTTCCATGGACTGTGTACAAATAAATAAATAAAAGATCGTGAAATGGCTCAATAATGACTGTATATTAGTACACATGTTGTGATCAGATTTTGGAGACTGTGGGTTAAAAAGGATACTTCATTAAAATTAATTTCACCTTTTTCTTCTCACAAAACATGCGCATGTGGCTCATATTACATTTCTACAGTGTGAGGCAGGGTCTATACATCTCTGGGTAGAAGAAGGATAGTCCCTTTCATGCAGTAAAGAGACGCACTGGGTCTGGTCACCGTGGGAGAACCATGCTGTGCCCACCAGCCGGCTCCCAGCAGGCAAACCAGGTGAGCTGTGACTTTCCACAGCTGTGTGTGAGCTGCGGTGCCACCCAGAGGGGGCATGGGAGGGAGGGGGGGGAGAAGGGGTGGAAGGAAGGAGGGAGGGAAGGTGGGAGGGAGGTGGGCAGGGAGGGAGAAGGAGGGAGAGAAGGAGGGGAAAGGGAGCAAGGAAGGGAGGAGAAGGCAGAGAAGAGAGAGGGAATGAGTGAGGAAAAGAGAAAGCAGGAGGGAGGGAGAGAAAGAGGAAAAGACCGAGGCAGGGAGAGAGGGAGGGAGGGAGAGGGAGGGAGGAGAGGGAGAGGAAAGGAGAGAGGGAGGGAGGGGGAGGGAAGGAGAGGGAGGGAGGGAGAGGAAGGAAAGGAAGGGAGAGGGAAGGAAGGGAGGGAGGGAGAGGAAGGAAAGGGAGGGAGGGGAGGGAAGGGAGGGAGGGAGGGAGAGAGGGAGGGAGGGGAGGGAAGGAGGGGGAGGAAAGGGGGGAGGGAGGGAGGAGAGAGGGAGAGGGAGGGAGGAGAGGCAGGGAGGGGAGGGAGGGAGAGGAAAGGAGAGGGGGGAAGGAGAGGGAGGGAGGGAGAGGGAGGGAAGGAGAGGAAGAGAGGGAGGGAAGGCAGGGGAGGAAGGGAGGGAGAGGCAGGGAGGGGAGGGAGGGAGGGAGAGGCAGGGAGGGGAGGGAGGGAGGGAGAGGCAGGGAGGGGAGGGAGGGAGGGAGAGGCAGGGAGGGGAGGCAGGGAGGGGAGGGAGGGAGGGAGAGGGAAGGTGAGGCTGCACAGAGCTCCTGGGGTCACCAGCAGGCTTCCCAGACATTCTGCTTCCTCCCCTAGTTCTGATGGTCCTGCACAGTGAGGAAGTGAGGAACACAGGGCATGACACTTCCTCTGAGCATAATTCTCTTGGAGGATCAATTAAAAGCGGAAGGGAAGAGGCAGAGATGAGGGGAGCTGCTGGCACTCTGTCTGGGGGATGTGACTTGTACCTCTGTCCAGGGCTGAGCCCCACAGCTTTGAAGGGAGCTGGGAAGGGCCTACTGTTTTGAGATGAGACATTCATCCTGTTGGGTGCTAAGGAGACCAACATGGACTTCCCACCATGTGACACACCATGTGAAGAAATGAAGACTTGAATGTGAGGCGTCCATGGTGGAGGATGCTGGCATGACTGTGGAAGGCCAGTGCCTGGGTAGCAGGTGTGGTCCTGCCCAGCAGTTCTGATGCTACATGTGCAATGAGGGATTTTAGCCACATGTGGGCACAGGTGGCTTCGTCGCCCCCAGAACGTCTTAATTCAAAAAGAAAAGCTAAGTGGAGGCTCCTGCCTATAATCCCAGCACTTTGGGAGGCCAGCTCAAGAATTAGCCAGTAACTTTTCTGCAGATAGATTCCTTTACAATTAAAAAAATAAAGATAGAAAAGCCACATGCCTGTAGTCCCAGCTACTTGGGAGGCTGAGGCAGGAGTCTCTCTTGAGCTCAGGATATTGAGGCTGCAGTGAGCTGTGATTGCACCAATGCGCTTCAGCCTGGGCAACATAGCAAGACCCTGTCTCAAAAAAGAGACACAGAGAAAATGGTTAATGTCATACACAGGTGGGCAAGGGCACAGGTGATCCTCTGAGGGTGCGCCCTTTGGGACACTGTGGTGGCTGCAGCTGCAGATCACTGCAAGGCCGTGGCATGGCTGTGTGTGCATTTCCAACAGCCACAAACACAAACAAAGCCCCGTCTCCTGCCCTGTGAACACAGCTCTTTTTGGTTAGAGGTAACTACTTCCACTCTCTCTGTAATTCCATCCACCTGATAATGCTCCTTGTGTTCATCAATTTGACTTTAAATTACAGTGGCTTGCGAAGCTGGCGTAGGCACAGTTCCTCTCCAGCCTCCACCTGCCACACCCGGGCACTGGCGCATTTACACAGAAGGGCTTGGCTATGTTCTCAGGCAAACCATTTCCTATTTTGCAATTATAACCGCCCTGCTCACTGCATCTTGTCTTTGGTGGCTCTGTAATTAAAGAGCAGAGATTTTTTTCTCCCCTTGGCTGCACAAGGTGAAAAATGTGAGTTATTTTCAGAGACCCAGCTGCTACAAGCATTAAAAATTACTTATAACATAAAGGTATGGCGTTGTGATCACAATGGATTGTGTTGTTGTAAATGAATTACCCTGTAAATCGCTGTTTTAAATTAAAATACAGCTTATTAGGAATGGCAGGAAAGTAATACAGAAGGAAGTAAGGTTTCATATCATTGTCTCCAAACGCCTGTCCCTTCCAGAAGTGATGGCAAAGGAAGTGCCGGAAACAGCTCCCCACACCTGGCAATGTCAAGGTGTGCTGGCCCCCCACACATGCTTCTTCCCTTGTGTCTCCCTGCAGACCCCCGCCTCCCGCGGGTCCTAAGCACTCACTGAGGGCCTGCCCCATGCTTGTTCCGAGGTGGGTGGCAGGTGCCTCGAGATGAATGAGCACTGCCCTCCCTCAGACAGGACGGCGCTTGTGGGGTGGCACCGTGCAGCCAGGCAGGAGGAAGGGGCCTCGGAAGAAGATGCCTCGGGGTCTTCTTTGGGCAGCTGAGGTGGAAGCAATAATATTCAAGGACACACAAAAGAGATGATTGGTTGATTTAACTTGATTGATTGATCTATGCCAGCAGACTGTTGAAGCTGATGGGAATTTGGAGTCTCGGCATTGGGAGGAGCCTCTAGGAGGTGAAATGCCCCCACTGCTGACCTTTCTCAAGCCCTGTGGAAGACAGTAGCCTGCTCTTCACTTGGAAACTTCCAGGGTGAAAATTGGCCACTTAATGACACGTCCCCTTCCTGTGGGGGCAAATATAAGTCTTCTCCCAGCCGAACAACCTGAAGGTCATGTATTCAGTTTGGACACGTTAATACATGACTTGGAAATCCCTGGTGACTCCCAGGAGAAGGCTCACAGCAGGAGGAGGAGGCGGCAGCTGAAGGAAAGTACTGGGTGTGCTCAGGTTGACCTTGGCACGTGGGGACGAGGGGAGTCACAGGAATAAGCTCTACTCTAATGTGGGGCTTTTATAAAACGGGTTGGTTAATGCAGACTGTTTGCAGGGTTGTGAGCAGTGGAGTGAACTAATGCTGGAAGCATTTTAGGAATATTCATTTATCAAAAGGAGGATGACCTGGAGGGAGGGAGGGAGAGAGAGAGAGAGAGACAGAGAGAGAGAGACAGAGAGAGAGAGACACAGAGAGAGACAGAGAGAGAGACAGACAGAGACAGAGAGAGAGAGAGAGAGACAGATAGAGAGAGAGAGACAGACAGAGACAGAGAGGGAGACAGACAGAGACAGAGAGGGAGACAGAGAGACAGAGAGAGAGAGAGACACAGACTCACAGGCACTCCCACAGATCCCGACTCTCCTGTTCAATGGAAACCTGCAGGTCATCTATTCCACCATTAGACAAGCAAATGGCTCCATGCAAGATTCCTCCCAGGAGCCTGTACAAATGCTCCAGTGGCAGTGACCTCCCCCTGATCTGAGCATGGCTTGCTGGCCACCCAGGCATTCTCCAGCCCAAACACCCCAGGGTCTTGTCCCCCTTTGACAGCCACACCCTGCTCCTGGTGCTTCACCACACATCAGTCCAGAAATTAGATGTAATCATAGAAAAAATGTTCATTAACTTATTTCCGCATTCCTCTGGCATATCCATGGCAGCCCATCAATGTCAGGTGTTATATGAGGCACTGAAGACGCTGAAGAGAACAAGCAGTTCTTGCTCAAAAGGATTCTCAGCTGAGTGGAGGGAGATGGACAAAGTGAAAACACAGGGAAAGACCACGTCAGTCGTGGTCCAGGTCTGTGCAGAGGTGCTGGGTCCACAGCTAGGAGACCCATCCAGGGTGAGGGGACACCCACAACCTTAATAGGGAAAGGACACTTAGACGTAGTCATGGAAGATGCATAGGCTTGACCCAGAAGACAAGAGCAGGAAAGTAAGAGCCTCTGAACTGAGAGACCAGAAATACAGGACATGGGGGTAAAGGGCCTGGAAGAAAGGAGGCACCAGTCTTGAGTCCATGGTGGCCATGCTTGCTCAGAACTCGGAAGAAAGAAAGGAGAGCAGGTGCAGAAATGGAAACGATGTTGGTGTGTCTGGCACGTTTGGGGGGATTAAGGGAGTTCCTGTTTTTGCCCTAAATGTTCTCATTTTTTTTTTACCCCAAGAGATAGAAGTAAAAGTAGAGAATTCGTGAAGAACAGAGGATCAAGTACATTTCTCTCATTATTCTTCATTCACATATAATGCAAGTGAGATGCGTTACTGAGTCGAATAGGATAAAGACCCTGAGACAGATTGTGGCAGGAAGAAAATACACGTTGTGAATAGTGCCGGTAAGTTGAAGAGAACAGCAACGGTGATTTTTTAGAGGGTGAGAAAACCACTTCAAAGAAGTAATTTCGGCCTTTGTCTCGTCGTTCACATTTGTCAGAATTGTTTTCTTCTTTAAAATGAAACTGAAAACTTCTCGAAGGACAGTTTTTCTGGATATATAAGTGAAGGGTGACGTGGTTTAGTGTCTGCACTGTGAGGATGCAATTCCATTGAATCCCGGCTTCCATGCACAGGGTGGAGAAGTCAGCGATCAGTCTAATTGCAGTCATTCTTTAACCTTAATCAAATAACTATTCTATTAATCCATTGTCAATCTTCAATGAGTTATTTAATCTCTCTTTTCTCCAGATACTTTCAGATCTTCTATTTAGCTTTCAATTTCACTATATTGCATTTAGGCTCAGACTCCTTTTTATGTATCTTGTTTGAATTTGTGTTTCTGAATCTAAGCATACATGGTATGTACATGGATTTCACATAATTCTCAGCTATTAACTCTATGCATAGTTACTTTTCTTCATTCTCTTAACTAGTTCCTTTGTGAACTCCAATTAGAAAACATATTAGAATTCTAACCCCATCTGTAATATCTTTCAAACTCTATGTGACATTTTGTAAATGTCTTTGACATTATGCTGTGTTCTGAGTCATTTTTTCAGCATTATCTTCTAGTTTACTTATTCCCTCTCTATCGGTGTCACCTCTTCTATATAACTCATTTGTCAAGTTTTTTTTTGTTGTTGCTTTTTTTCTGGTTTTTTTTTTTTTTTGAGATGGAGTCTTGCTCTGTCACCGAGGCTGGAGTGCAGTGGCACAGTCTCAGCTCAATGCAACCTCTGCCTCCCAGGTTCAAGCAATTCTCCTGCCTTGGCCTCCTGAGAAGCTGAGACTATAGGCGCCCAGCACCATGCCTGGCTAACTTTTGTATTTTTAGTAGTGATTGTGTTTAACCATGTTGTTCAGGCTGGTCTTGAACTCTGGACCTCAAGTGATCCACCGGCCTTGGCCTCCTCAAGGCATGAGCCACCGTGCCCAGCCTATCAAAGTTTTCTTTCTACTGTTATATTTTTACATGTACAGAAGCATTTCTCATTATTCTGTTTGAAGCATATGTGGTTTTTTTCAGATTTTTGTCTATTAAAATACATTTTATATTAGTGTTTCATTTTGTAGCAACTTTCTGAAGGTATAGTTGACCTACAATAAATTGCAAAATATTTAAGTATATAATTTGACACATCTTGGCAGATAATATACAACCGTGAAGTCATCCTTACAATCGGGATAATGAGCGTGTCTGCAGTCTGCTCTCGCATTCGCTTACTGATGAACATTTGTTTGGTTTACAATTTGGGGTTACTACAAAGAAAGTTCCATAAACATAATGCCGTCCTTAGTGAAAACACAGCCTTCGTTTCTCTTGAGTAAATACTTAGGAGAGGAAGGCTGGAACACATGGCAGGAGTATGGTCAACTTTTTTTTTAAATCTTTTTTAAAAAAATTTTGAGACAGTCTTGGTCTGTTGCCCAGGCTGGAATACAGTGGCACTGTCTCAGCTCACTGCAACCTCCACCTCCTGGGTTTAAGCAATTCTGTTGCTTCAGCCTCCCAAGTAGCTGGGACTACAGGCACCCACCACCACACCTGGCTAATTTTTGTATTTTTAGTAGAGATGGGGTTTCTCTATGTTGGCCAGGCTGTCGCAAACTCCTGACCTCAGCTGATCCACTGTCTCAGCCTCCCAAAGTGCTGGGATTACAGGCGTGAGCCACTGTGCCCGGCCATCAGCTTTTAAATAAACTGCCACACTGTTTTCTATAGTGGCTTCACTGGTGAAATCCTTCCAAACATTTAAAGAAGAAATTACACTATATCTACATAAACTCCTACAATTAAAGACAGAATTTTTTCCCCCAATTTGTTTTTAAGGTCAGTATTACCCTAATGCCAAAACCATACAAAGTCTTAAAAGAAACATACAGAAAAAAAATATCATTAATATAAATGTGAAATTTCTGAACAAAATTCTAGCAAATTACATCCAGTTGTATACAGCAAGGATAATACATGATGATTAGGTTCATGCCCATATTGCAGCATTGACTTAACATTAAAAACCTAGCAATGGGCCAAGCACGGTGGCTCATGCCTGTAATCCCAGCACTTTGGGAAACAAGGCAGGTAGATCACCTGAGGTCAAGAGTTCGAGACCAGTCTGGCCAACATGGTGAAATCCTGCCTCTACTAAAATTATAAAAATTAGCTGGGCATGGTAGCAGGCACCTGTAATCCCAGCTACTTGGGAGGCTGAGGCAGGAGAATTGCTTGAACCCAGGAGGCGGAGGTTGCAGTGAGCCAAGACTGTGCCATTGCACTCCAGCCTGGGTGACAAGAGGAAAACTTGGTCTCAAAAAAAAAAAATTTAACCAGGAGTAGTGGCAGGTACTGTAATCCTGGTACTCAAGAGGCTGAGGCAGAAGCGCTTGAACCCAGGAGGCAAAGGTTGCAGTGAGCCGAGATCGTGCGCCTGCACTCCAGCCTGGGCAACAGAGTGAGGTTCCATCTGAAAAAAAAAAAACCAAAACCCAGCAATGTAATTAACCATATTAAGAAAACAATTTCTACATGTGAATTTTAGGGACGATTCAATTTGGTCTATACAGGTCGCCAAACACTGAGAATTTTATTTTGCTGGGTGATGGGTATCTTTGTGCTTCTATACCTATTCTTAAGGTTTGTTCAAGGACAAAGTTGAGTTTCTTTGAAACAAGATCCATCCTTTTGGGTCTTTTAAGATTTGTTAGGCAGGACCTGGGAGGTGAGCATTTAAGGTTGAATTATTCTCCAGGACGGAGGCAACACTCTCCCGTGTGCTCCCCGCAGTGCCCCACAAACCTTGGGGTATTGGACGTTGCCTGGCGGGAGAGGTAGCTGGCCCCGTGTGAGTGCTGGGCGTTGACCTCTACTCCTTCCCGAGGCTCCTTCCCGTTCCGTGTGGCTTTCTCTCGCGCACCAAGCAGCACTCTGTGGTCTGCTCCACCCAGACCTGCTGCGGACCCAGGAGCTCAAGCCCCACGCCTGTCTCTTTTCTCCAGGACTCTGTAGGACAAACGTCACCTTCTCTCACCTCCACCGACTCTCGGCTCTGTCTCCTGCATTCAGCCAGACTACAGGCTGTCCCTGGGCTCCTGTGCCTGCGTAGTGGCTGGGAGACTCTCTTTAGGCAGGGAGCTGGCGAGCGTCAGGGCTCAGCTCACTGTGTCGTCCATCATGGGTCACTGCCTTTTGCTACCCGAAGTCCAGCGTCTTGAGAGCCGTTCACAGGGGAGAGACAGTTGTGGCCAGAGAGAACCTCAGTGTGGGAGGCAATATTGCAGGGGAACTTTCTGTACATGGGAGTGGCCAGGTCCGTGCTGCTCCTGAGGGAAGAATGTCCTGGCAGCGGAAAGTGCCTTTCCTCCTCCCCTGTAGGCACCGTCCGTGTTTAGCAGGGAGGAGACAGGCTGTGACTGCCGGTCACTTGTCTGGCTTTGGGTCGAGGCAGTTCTGAGCACTGTGCGTGGCTGCCCCCACTGCCCAGCCCCTGCTCAGCTGGAGTCTTTGTCCTGCTCCCTGTCTAGACAAAGCTGCCCCTGGGCAGGCTCCGAGTGGGAGCAGGGGCTGCCTGACAGTGGGGACGACAGTGGTTCCACTTGACTCAGCCTCTGCCTCTTCCTGATGAAAAGCAGCCGCTCGGATAACCTGCTCAAATGCGGCTGCAGTCTTCTGAGACGAGCGACTGGGTTAGAACAGCAGGGGGCTCGCAAAGGGGGCTCGTTTGCTGAGTTTGAATTTCATGCCTGATGTGCTCAGCAGAAACCACCCTCGTCCCTGTTCCATCAATCACATGTGCGGCACCTCAGCGTTCCAGGTGGTTCAGACCTGAGCAGGAAGTCCAGCCAGGCATTAACAGATTCATCTTCTCTGTGTGCCTGCAAAGTGTGGTTGTCATTTTCTGATTGAGGGCTGAGAGATTAACCTGATTCTTCATTCCCGCCAAGCTCCATAGAGAGATGTGCTGTGCACCTAAACACAACACACGTAACGAGTGCCCAGTGCACAGCAGTGACGAACCACACAGACACGGGCACACAACACACAGACATGCCACCTGCACACAGGCACACACACCACGGAACACACATGGACACTGCATAACATACACACGACACACACACACTGCACACACTCAGAACAAAAACACACGCACACACAGCCGTACCATGTACACACTGGCATCCCACACATGTGTACACACATACACACACACTCATACACTCACACACACACTCACAGATACACAGCACACCCCCAAATACACATACACACATACACTCACACACACATGTGCATACACTCATACGCGCACTCATACACACACCCCCCACTCACACACACATACACTCACAGACACACACACCCACACACATACATGCACTCACACACATACACACACTCATACACCCACATACACAGACGCATACATACCCACACTCACACTCATACACACCCACACACACACAAACACACACTTGCACACACACTCTTACCCCCACACACACCTCCTCTACTCTGTAGGAACAAAACATGAAAAGAGGACAATAAAACATGCAAGCTTTGCCTCTGGGAAACCCATCTACAAGCATTAGCCTCAAAATAGATCTGCTTTCCAAAACTATTTGGAAAATAGTTTCTTTTACTATTTCTTCCTGATAAAGAGGAGAAAATAACTTCAGAAGGTGCCAGGTGCTCTGGGTTGAGCTGACCAGCCTCCAGATGGGAGCAGGAGTGTCCAGGGAGGTGATAGGCCCCGTGCTGTCCCTGTGTGTAGACTGCATGTCACCTATATCCCTGGGGAGTGGCAGCTGGCCACCTGTGTGAAAAGGCCAGGCTCAGACCCGCTGCCCCGCAGCACCTGACAGCCGGGTTGCAGAGGCTGGCTCCCAGGAGCATGGCCCTGCCTGGACCCTGGGAGTTAGCAGACCATCTCCAGAAATGCCAGACCTCTGTCCCACAGCAGGGCGTCCTCGGGGATCTCAGCCTGACGGTCCACCTTGGCGGCCAGCTACCCTCCCATCCCCTCTGCTGGGGTGACTTCCCACATTGCAAGTGGACCACGTGGGAGGTCCATTTGAGAGGTGGTCTCAGTAAGAGGGCAGGTACTCACCTCATTCTGAAAACTCATGACACGGGAAATAAGGCCACGTGTCTTCTCTGGCTGCCTGGTACAGTGGACCAGGCTTCACTGGTTCAAGCAATGAGTCCTGTGTTCTGAGCTTCGCCTCAAGAGCAACTGCACGGTGAGGAAAAGGAAGGGACATTTGCTATGACACCACCACGGACAGAGGAGAGGATGTGCAGATGCCTCCAGTCTTTAGTCAGCAAACCTGCAGGAAAGCAGCACCCACAGGCCAGGCGGGAGCTGGCACAGGTGGTCAGGGTGGGAGGGAGACGCCACCTGGACCCCCCAGCTCACGCAGCCCCTCCCTCTGCAGAAGAGGCCTCCTGTGGCTTCCGAAGCACAGAGGGCTGGGCCCCAGGCCTCTTGGATCATGTGGCTAACCCCGGCTGAGGCTGAGCCTCCCTCTTGCACACATGGGTCCATAGAGGTCCCAGTGCCCAGGTGGCTCTCTCTGGGGGCCCCTTGTTCCACAAGGCACAGCAGCAGAAACCAGTGCCCAAGCCCTGCATTCCGTAACTCCCCAGAGGGTCTTCCGCAGCCAAGTGCTCAACTCTGTACTTACGAAATTATCAAAGTGAAACAATGTATGATTTTGCAAACCCACAGCTTCGAGGAGAGACGGAGTGATCTCTGTAGACAGCTTCTTGGCGGTATCAGAGGAGAGAATGGCAGCATCAGAGAATCCAGAGAGAATGGCAGCATCAGAGAATCAGAGTCTGTCACCATCTGAAGGGATTCCCGCTCCTTCTCCACGTCACGAGTGTTGCCGACAATGACTAAGCAATGCCAATTTGTAGTCGGCGTTGCAGGTGAAGACTGAGCGTGGTCAGCCCTGCATGGCGCCCTGCGAGGCCGCAAAGGGGAATGACTGTGCATCGTTTTAAATCATTCAGGAATACGGACAAAAAAGTACTAAAACTGCTCATGGGACAAGGGAGGTACATGAACAGGAGGACACGTAACCCAAATCATCCATTAAACTTACCGACCATTGATAAATGTCACTTCCTGGGAGACAGCACAGCGATCTAGAGAAAAGAAATCTCTTATTGGGCAGGAACCAACATGAAGTAAGGGAGGCCGTGCGATGCCATTCACCCTGTAAACACGTGTCCAGGGAAGGCGCCCGTGCAGGGAGCCCCCGGCTAGTGGCTGGTCTGGTTCTCTGGAGAGCTCACCTGTTTAGTGACTGTCCTTTGCTCTGCCAGCAGATGAGGGGCTCTTACTGACTCACTTCACATTTGCAGATGTTGGAGGTGGTATTTGGGATTTCTTTCTGTGCAAGTGTCTTCAACACAGCTCCTTGTGTGGAACTTATGTTGTTTTTTTTTTTTTGAGAAAGTTTTGCTCTTGTTACCCAGGCTGGAGTGCAATGGCGCAATCTTGGCTCACCGCAACCTCCGCCTCCTGGGTTCAGACAATTCTCCTGCCTCAGCCTCCCAAGTAGCTGGGATTACAGGCACGCGTCACCATGCCCAGCTAATTTTTGTATTTTTAGTAGAGACGGGGTTTCACCATGTTGACCAGGATGGTCTCTATCTCTTGACCTCGTGATCCACCCGCCTCAGCCTCCCAAAGTGCTGGGATTACAGGCGTGAGCCACCGCGCCCGGCCAGAACTTATATGTTAAAGAAACACTCACTACCTACTACCTGTGCTGCAAAATAGAAAATCGCCAGGAGCTTGGGCCCGCCACGCCACTTCCCACCGGAGATGAAGACTGAGCCTCCCACAGGTGCTGTGGCAGCTTCTCTCACCCACCTAGAATTTCACTTTCTTGGTTCTGCCAAGCGGGTCTCGCCTTCTCCTTCTGCTTCCCATCTTCTCAAGTCGTGTTCTGTTGACACGGACTCCCTTGTCCTCTCCGCTACACCATCTGCCTTTTCACAAGAACTCTCTTTCCCACAGTGTGGTGTTTCGGGGGGAGTGAGAGGGGACCCACCGGTGCAGTCTGCACCTGACACGTGATGTCCCCCATAACTTCGCAGAGGACAGCTTCAGGATTCACCAAAGCTGGAGCTGAGAAACCCGGAAGCCGGTTTACTCTGAAGAATTGTGAGCCCACGCAAAGTGTTTGTGAAAAATGCAGAACAATTCCAGTGACCTCCAGAGCATCACCACAGTCTTCTCTGTAATATTAAAATGTCAACTTTGGGCAATTAACGCACATGAGAAACGTGAGATGTCCACAATGGTCCAACAGCTGATTTGTCACTAAAGTCACTCTTGTGAGTTCAGGCACAAAAGGAATTCTTTGTGTCCACCCTGAGGCCAGTTGGACCCAGAAGCACCACCTTCAGGTGCCACAGCATGCGGCTGGGCTGTCCCTGCCTTCCCAGCACTGGGCCCTGAGGGGCATCCCAGTGGGTTCCTCGGGATCCCACACACCAGGCAGAATGCACCTCCCCTGGGCAAGAGCATCTCTCCTGCCCCACACAAAGGAACTGACTCAGATCTGCAACAGAGGACACCAGGCCTGCTCCGGAAAGGTGCCCGGTGTGACCCCAGCTGGGGTCTGGAGCTGAGGAGCCAACAAGAGTCACCCCCTGGGGAGCAGTGAGGGCAGGGCAGGGGTTTCTGGACACTCGCTGTGCATTTATTTAACCCATCGCCCCCCAGGGAGCAGTGAGGGTGGGGCAGGGGTTTCTGGACACTCGCTGTGCATTTATTTAACCCATCACCCCCCAGGGAGCAGTGAGGGCGGGGCAGGGGTTCCTGGACACTCGCTGTGCATTTATTTACCCATCACCAGCAGTCTGGAGTTGAAGGAGGGAGGGCGGCCTTGCTTGGCCTGGGAAAGAGCTTCTGGGATGCCATGCTGGCCAGGGGAACATAGCGGTGACACACAGAGAACTGTGAAGGAGGACCCTCCTTCCCTGGCCCCACTTATTCATGAAGCCCCCAGCCAGGTGCAAATCAGCCTGGAGAAGGCACCTACCTGCGCCAGGGAAGCCTCGTCCACTACGTCTGGTCAGCTCTGCCTTGGTGGGGACTGGCGGCATTGCACCTGCATGGGGCTGGCCTGGCTGCGCCCACAATCCCAGGATCCAGAGGGAGGGTGGGCAGTGGCCAGGAAGAGTAAGTGAGGTTGCAAGGGGTTTCTTTCCATGACAGCTGAGGGGAGGAGGGACCCCAGACATGAGAACACACCTCCCCCTTCACATCCCAGCCACACACCCACACAAACCGGGAGAGTCTACGTTACAACAGTAAGTACGATCGTTTCTTCTTCGTGCCCACCTTGGTGTCCATTGGCCACAGCTCAAGTTCACTTGCTTTGCATGGAAAGCAACGAGGATTCATTTTCTAAAGACTCAGCTCCCTCAGCTGAGGGGGAAGCTCGGCTGCACAACATTCGAGTCCCTGGGCTTTCGCAGCCGCTGCATCAGGCGATGCCGTGGGCCCCTTCTAGACCTGCAGTCCCCACTAAGGAGGAAACCACGCGGCACCCTGACCACAGAGGGATCATTCAGCCACAGCATTCAGGCCTCGGGCTGCTCCAAGGGAGGCCTGGACCACGCCGTCCCACGCTGTCCAGACCCAGGCCTTCCAGATGCACATGGTGCCAGTGTGTCAAGCCCCGCGCTCATGAGGCCAGTGCTCATAGCCGAGCACCATGCCCTTGCTTGCTGGGATTGCTGTTTCTGAAAAGACTGTCAGGGAGGCCCCCTAGCCTGTGTGGCCACCTGGCCTGGGGCGACAGCCAGAGCGGGAGAGTTCGGGCCACCTGCAAGCTGAGCTGCCTGACCGGGTGTGCAGGAAGATCATGGTGCTGGGCACAGACCTGCCATGTGCAGGCAGAACTGGAACCGAAGTCACTGCCAGGAGGGCAGTGGAAGGCATTTGGAAGACCTGGGAGGGGTGCGCCTCTGTGAGCACGTGGAGTTCTGGGGATGAGCTGGGCTCTGCACGCGGGCAGGTCCCTGACAAGAGGGAGGGGGCACAGCCTGGCTTCTGGAGGTTGAGGCAGCCATTGGGATTAGAGAGTACATCAGTCACAGATGGTGACAGGACAGAACAGGAGAGAACATGGGGCCAGGGACAAGGTTTCACAGAGAGCTGGGGCCACCTAGTTCCGTGAGTGCCCATGGAAAATGAAACTTTCTGGTTGAAATCATAGCATTTTATGAAGGTCTTTTAGCCATCATGAAGTCATTTTGAGGAGGGGGTGATTATGAACCCGGACACTTACGGGCACTTCCGTGGTTCACTTTGTAGTGAGTGCACAAATGCGCTGGAGTACAAGCCTCACCTGCTGTGGAAGGAGGGTCCCTGATCACCTCTTCTGAGACAGGCTGCGTCTCCAATCATGAGCAATCACGAACATCGCACATTTGCACTAAATCCCCATTCCTCGAAGAGCTCCGCATATTCTATTTGGAAGTAAAGTGGAAGAGTTTGTGCAAAGAAAAAAGTTGCCAAACACAGTCATTGTGTTGATTTGCAGTAGAAATATTCCCTCTTGCCCCAAGTTGCGGGCCCATCTGCTCTATGTCTGCTTGCCCTTGTCAGTTCAGAGTCCTGGAGGCCTGTGCAGTAGTGGCTGGTGGAATCGTGGCCTCTGAGTCCTGGAGGTCTGTGCAGTAGTGGCTGGTGTAATTGTGGCCTCTGAGTCCTGGAGGTCTGTGCAGTAGTGGCTGGTGGAATTGTGGCCTCTGAGTCCTGGAGATCTGTGCAGTAGTGGCTGGTGGAATTGTGGCCTCTGAGTCCTGGAGATCTGTGCAGTGGCGGCTGGTGTAATCGTGGCCTCTGAGTCCTGGAGGTCTGTGCAGTAGTGGCTGGTGTAATTGTGGCCTCTGAGTCCTGGAGGTCTGTGCAGTAGTGGCCGGTGGAATTGTGGCCTCTGAGTCCTGGAGGTCTGTGCAGTAGTGGCCGGTGGAATTGTGGCCTCTGAGTCCTGGAGGTCTGTGCAGTAGTGGCTGGTGTAATCGTGGCCTCTGAGGCCTGGAGGTCTGTGCGATAGTGGCTGGTGGAATCGTGGACTCTGAGTCCTGGAGGTCTGTGCGATAGTGGCTGGTGGAATCGTGGACTCTGAGTCCTGGAGGTCTGTGCAGTAGTGGCTGGTGGAATCGTGGACTCTGAGTCCTGGAGGTCTGTGCAGTGGTGGCTGGTGGAATCGTGGCCTCTGAGTCCTGGAGATCTGTGCAGTGGTGGCTGGTGGAATTGTGGCCTCTGAGTCCTGGAGGTCTGTGCAGTAGTGGCTGGTGGAATCGTGGCCTCTGAGTCCTGGAGGTCTGTGCAGTAGTGGCTGGTGGAATTGTGGCCTCTGAGTCCTGGAGGTCTGTGCAGTAGTGGCTGGTGGAATCGTGGCCTCTGAGTCCTGGAGATCTGTGCGGTAGTGGCTGGTGGAATCGTGGCCTCTGAGTCCTGGAGGTCTGTGCGGTAGTGGCTGGTGTAATCGTGGCCTCTGAGTCCTGGAGGTCTGTGCGGTAGTGGCTGGTGGAATTGTGGCCTCTGAGTCCTGGAGGTCTGTGCAGTAGTGGCCGGTGGAATCGTGGCCTCTGAGTCCTGGAGGTCTGTGCAGTAGTGGCTGGTGGAATTGTGGCCTCTGAGTCCTGGAGGTCTGTGCAGTAGTGGCCGGTGGAATCGTGGCCTCTGAGTCCTGGAGGTCTGTGCAGTAGTGGCTGGTGGAATTGTGGCCTCTGAGTCCTGGAGGTCTGTGCAGTAGTGGCTGGTGGAATTGTGGCCTCTGAGTCCTGGAGGTCTGTGCAGTAGTGGCTGGTGGAATTGTGGCCTCTGAGTCCTGGAGGTCTGTGCAGTAGTGGCTGGTGGAATTGTGGCCTCTGAGTCCTGGAGATCTGTGCAGTAGCGGCTGGTGGAATTGTGGACTCTGAGTCCTGGAGATCTGTGCAGTAGCGGCTGGTGGAATTGTGGCCTCTGAGTCCTGGAGGTCTGTGCAGTAGTGGCCGGTGTAATTGTGGCCTCTGAGTCCTGGAGGTCTGTGCGATAGTGGCTGGTGGAATCGTGGCCTCTGAGTCCTGGAGGTCTGTGCAGTAGTGGCTGGTGGAATCGTGGCCTCTGAGTCCTGGAGGTCTGTGCAGTAGTGGCTGGTGTAATTGTGGACTCTGAGTCCTGCTCATCTGCGCAGCAGTGGTTGGTGTAATCGTGGACCCTGGGTCCTGCTCATCTGCGCAGTAGTGGCTGGTGTAATCGTGGACTGAGTCCTGCTCATCTGCACAGTAGTGGTTGGTGTAATCGTGACCTCTGAGTCCTGCTCATCTGTGCAGTAGTGGCTGGTGTAATCGTGACCTCTGAGTCCTGCTCATCTGCACAGTAGTGGTTGGAGTAATCATGGACTCTGAGTCCTGCTCATCTGTGCAGTAGTGGTTGGTGTAATCGTGGACTGAGTCCTGCTCATCTGCACAGTAGTGGTTTCAGTAATCATGGACTCTGAGTCCTGCTCATCTGCACAGTAGTGGTTGGAGTAATCATGGACTCTGAGTCCTGCTCATCTGCGCAGCAGTGGCTGGTGTAATCGTGGACTGAGTCCTGCTCATCTGCGCAGTAGTGGTTGGTGTAATCGTGGCCTCTGAGTCCTGCTCATCTGCGCAGCAGTGGTTTCAGTAATCATGGACTCTGAGTCCTGCTCATCTGCACAGTAGTGGTTGGAGTAATCATGGACTCTGAGTCCTGCTCATCTGCACAGTAGTGGTTGGAGTAATCATGGACTCTGAGTCCTGCTCATCTGCGCAGCAGTGGCTGGTGTAATCGTGGACTGAGTCCTGCTCATCTGCGCAGTAGTGGTTGGTGTAATCGTGGCCTCTGAGTCCTGCTCATCTGCGCAGCAGTGGTTTCAGTAATCATGGGCTCTGCCACATTCTGATCATCACTGCAAGTTCCCAGCCCCATCTCTGTATGGTGGAGGGTTGGGACGTGATTGCTAATTGAGACTCCAGAGGAGGCTTGGTGTCTACGGAAAGCACTTCAGTCCCCATGGAGAACCCAGGATTGGACCCATTGCAGTGTGCACCATTGTCCTGAAAATGGCCTGGGTGGCGACCCTTTGGGCCAGAAACACTTCCGGTTTTCCTAGAACAAAGGCCCTGCTGCTGGGATCACAGACTATCAGTGAGAGAGTGGGAGGCATCGGAGAGACCTGGCTAGTAAGAAATGAACAGTTGTGGAAAGGCTGATCCCTGCTCCACCCCCACACACAGAGAGGTGAGTCAGGGAATCATAGCCCTGCTCAGCACAAGTGGCAATGACTCAGCACAAGTGGCAATGACTCAGCACAAGTGGCAATGACTCAGCACAAGTGGCAATGACTCAGCACAAGTGGCGATGACTCAGCATAACTGACAATGACGCAGCAGTCAGGGGCTGTGTTTTCAACACCAGGCTCTTCCTGGCCTCCTGAGCTCCCCGGCATCTGTGCGCATCTGGAGGACTGCATATCCCCCACTGCTGTGTGGCCTTGAGCTTTATGAATGATCCACTCTCCAAAAGCTTTGACAGACCATTAGGATCAAAGACATCTGACATCAGTTCACGTGTTGTCCAGTCCGGGGCCCTTGCGCAACCTTCCATGACGCATCAGCACACTGGGTTCAGGCACCCCATCCGGCTTCAGGCCTGAGCTCAGAGCTCGATCTATAGCAGCTTGACCAGAAAGCCCTCAGCATGGCAGCTAGGGCCCTGCGCAGCCACATTCTCCCAGTCTGAGGGAGCATGAGCCGTGCCCGGGAGTGACTGCAGGGCTGTGGGCTGGTTTAGACTCACGCGGCCCCGGACGGCCTGGTCACGGACCTCGTGACAGATACTAATGGCAGCCAATGATTTTGATTTCTCAAGTCCATTTCAGATGAATAAGAACGTCCCCTTCTGTTTTTCATCCACAAAGAGGTTCCCTCTGCATATTCATTTAATGTTAAATTGATGGATTAAATTATACCAAGTTCAAAATCAGTCCTGCATGTATTCATCAGAATGGACTAAATCCCCCAGTGGGGACAGAGCACAGAAAGTGCATTTAGAGACACCGATAAGTCCAGACCCATTATATGTCATTTCAAACAAAGAGCAAAAGAAAGCCCTTTGGAGACGCTCTATCAGCTATTAAACAGAGACGCGGCGTGCTCAGGAGATTGATGGCTGGCGCCTCCGTCCTCCACACAGCTCTCCCCATGCTGACGATAACAAGGGGACCCTTCTCTGTCGCAGTTCACAGGCAAACAGACACATAGTACTGATCATCCCCTTTGTCTTCCCAGGGAACAGCCAGTTCGCAGGTGCCAGGCACAGACCTCTGGCCCCCTGCCAGCACAGCGGGACCACCTCTCCATCTCCTCACCTGGAGGTAAGTCCCGGGAGCCCAGGCGGGGCACGCAGGGCCACACCAGGAGAAGAGAGCGACCCCAGCCACTGTGACTGCTGCACTCTGGGTTTTCGTCAGACACATTCGTTCTTTTCTATCAGTGTTGTGGGACAACGCTCCAGAGAGCCCTCCCGTAGTTTTTCCTTCTCTTCAACCTTGTGGCTTTTCCCATCGCCCCCTTTAGTGCTGCCCCCACCTGTCTTCCCAGGCCTCCTCCTACCCACGCTGATGGTGGCCGAAGGGAGCAGAAGACACAGCCAAGGTTAGGGCGACAAGCAGACCTTGGAGGGGCAGCGTCCACAGGCATCCTCCATTTCTCCCATATCCTATCTTTCATCCCATAAATGTTCAGTGTCTCTCTGCAAACAGAAAGATTTGACCTGTTAACTTATTCTACTAGTTGGCCCCGAGTAACATTTATCAAGGAAAGCCCAATATATTATATAGCATTTCTTTTTTCTTTTTTGAGACTGAGTCTCACTCTGTCACCCAGGCTGGAGTGCAGTGGTGCAATCTCAGCTCACTGCAACCTCCTCCTCCCAGGTTCAAGCGATTATCCTGCCTCAGCCTCCCGAGTAGCTGGGATTACAGGTGCACGCCACCACGCCTGGCTAATGTTTAGCATATTTTTTAAAAATCAGTGGGGCTTTCGCCTCCAAGTAAGATGAAGTCAGTCATCAGCAGAGTATGCATCACTGTAAAGTCCAGGTGAAAAATGTAATAAATTATGGAAACCACAGTTTTAAAGACTTTAGAGAACAGTAAAAGCAACGAGAACCACATGAGCTGAAACTTCAGTGCTGGGCCGGGAAGATACAGTGGAATTTCGTGTCTCACAGTTGTCAAGAGAGCAGGCCCCACTAAGGTGAGGCCCCTCAGGAAGCATGGCAGCCCTTCTTACCCAGGTGTCCACCAGGTTGTAAAATGGTGTGGATGGCTCTCAGTTAAATCCCCAGAAGGACCACATCCAAAAAACACGGGCAACTCAAGGTGGACTGAGTCTGGCTGTGGGGACGGCCCATCCCCAGCCGGGTTTGATTCCTAGCTGGGCAGATTTCATCCGCCTTCACCCTGTCTTCCTACAGGGAAGAGCGGAGGGTGCTGCAGGGTGAGATGACCTCACCTTTAGTTCCCTTAATTGTATTGCTCGACATGCAATAAAATTTTGTGAGAAATGTGAAGAGGCAGAAAAATGTGGGAAGTTGTTAATAAAAGAAACCAGATGAAAATCGATTCACAGCTGATTCAGGTTTATCAAACAAAAACTTTAAAATGACGTCTTTAAATATAATAAAGAAAATGACCAAGAAGATTAAATGAGCTTAAGATTAAAAATGTCACAGAGAATACGAATCTACACGAAAGGATCTAGCTGGCATTCTACAAATAAAAGTGTAATATTTGAATTTAACAATCCATCAGATGGGCTCACCAATAAACTGACTATAGCAAAAAATAAAATTAATTAACTGAAAATGGAATTTGAAAGACAAATCAATAAACGATACCCGAACTGAAACCCAGAAAGAAGAGAAAATGAAGAAAACATAGGAGAGTGTGAAGGACTTGGGGAAACTGGTTAAAGAGCCCCGTTTTCAAGGACCCACCTCCTGAGAGAGGAACGTAATGGAGCTGTGGTTGAGGAGATAATGGCTAATATTCTCTTCAAAGCCTTAAAAACGTCAACTCACAGATTCAAGGAACTCAATAAACACAAATAAAGACAAGGGGAAAGCCTAGGACTGGCGAAACAATGATTCCATGGTGCTTTCAAAGGAAAAACGCTGCACACATGAACGACTTTCCACGGAACCTGTGGACGTCACGGCAGTGGAATGCTGCCGGCAGACAGTGAAAGGCAAGGGACGGAAGCAGCAGCCTGAAACTGTGCCCGCGACAAGAGAGTCTCCAAGTCAGGGGTCCCCAGCCCTGGGCTGTGGACCAGTCCTGGTGCCGCGCAGCAGGAGGTGAGCCAGAGAGCGAAGCCTCATCTGTATTCACAGCCGCTCCCCGTGGCTCACGTCACCGCCAGAGTTCTGCCTCCTGTCCGATCAGCAGCAACCTTAGATTCTCCTAGGAGCACAAACCCTACTGTGAACTGTGCGTGAGGAACCTAGGTTGCACCTGCGCTCTGAGATGATCAGCAGCAACGTTAGATTCTCCTAGGAGCACAAACCCTACTGTGAACTGTGTGCGTGAGGAACCTAGGTTGCACCTGCGCTCTGAGATGATCAGCAGCAACGTTAGATTCTCCTAGGAGCACAAACCCTACTGTGAACTGTGCGTGTGAGGAACCTAGGTTGCACCTGCGCTCTGAGATGATCAGCAGCAACCTTACATTCTCCTAGGAGCACAAACCCTACTGTGAACTGTGCGCGTGAGGAACCTAGGTTGCACCTGCGCTCTGAGATGATCAGCAGCAACGTTAGATTCTCCTAGGAGCACAAACCCTACTGTGAACTGTGCGCGTGAGGAACCTAGGTTGCACCTGCGCTCTGAGATGATCAGCAGCAACGTTAGATTCTCCTAGGAGCACAAACCCTACTGTGAACTGTGTGCGTGAGGAACCTAGGTTGCACCTGCGCTCTGAGATGATCAGCAGCAACGTTAGATTCTCCTAGGAGCACAAACCCTACTGTGAACTGTGCGCGTGAGGAACCTAGGTTGCACCTGCGCTCTGAGATGATCAGCAGCAACGTTAGATTCTCCTAGGAGCACAAACCCTACTGTGAACTGTGCGCGTGAGGAACCTAGGTTGCACCTGCGCTCTGAGATGATCAGCAGCAACGTTAGATTCTCCTAGGAGCACAAACCCTACTGTGAACTGTGCGCGTGAGGAACCTAGGTTGCACCTGCGCTCGGAGATGATCAGCAGCAACGTTAGATTCTCCTAGGAGCACAAACCCTACTGTGAACTGTGCGCGTGAGGAACCTAGGTTGCACCTGCGCTCTGAGATGATCAGCAGCAACGTTAGATTCTCCTAGGAGCACAAACCCTACTGTGAACTGTGTGCGTGAGGAACCTAGGTTGCACCTGCGCTCTGAGATGATCAGCAGCAACGTTAGATTCTCCTAGGAGCACAAACCCTACTGTGAACTGTGCGCGTGAGGAACCTAGGTTGCACCTGCGCTCTGAGATGATCAGCAGCAACGTTAGATTCTCCTAGGAGCACAAACCCTACTGTGAACTGTGCGTGTGAGGAACCTAGGTTGCACCTGCGCTCTGAGATGATCAGCAGCAACGTTAGATTCTCCTAGGAGCACAAACCCTACTGTGAACTGTGCGTGTGAGGAACCTAGGTTGCACCTGCGCTCTGAGATGATCAGCAGCAACGTTAGATTCTCCTAGGAGCACAAACCCTACTGTGAACTGTGCGCGTGAGGAACCTAGGTTGCACCTGCGCTCTGAGATGATCTGCCTGACGATCTGAGGCGGTGATGCTAGTGCTGGCACCTGCTAGTACTCTGCAAATACACAGTACCTGAGCGGAGAGGTCTGACTGCACAGTCACCCTAATCAATCAGTTGTTTGCAGATTTGTGGCAAAACCCTATCAGCGATTGGGAAGTGTCAAGTTAGCTACATCTGGCGGTGTGGGCTTTAAGTCAGAATCCTACGCTTGTTTTGGTCCATGAGAGGCCCCCCAAGGCCCCCGCCCCCGTTATTTTATTTACCAATCTGTCCACGCCTCTTTCCATCACGGCACGCTTGTCTCAGTCACAGTTTTGGTAAGCCCGCCAGCTAACACTAGCCAAAATGAGTTTAAAAAGAAACGTTACAGGAGGGCTTTGAAAAGGGGGGAAGGCCCGTTGATGAGAGCGGAAGACTCCAAGACTGCCCACGAAGAGCAAGCTGCGCTTAACAGAAAAGACCAACAGTCCTCTCTCAGGCACAGGTCACTGCAACAGCGGATTCCCATCTTCCAAGCCCACGTGGTGTAATCTGCGGTAACTATCCAGTGAAGCCGTGAAACCTGCAAAACCACTTCCTCACGTGAACACCAGGCACCGTGAAATTAAAACACAAGCCTTTGGAGTTTTTCAAAAGAAAAAACAAGCATAACCACAAAGCCCAGAAGTCATGATTGAAGGCCACCACGTCATCGAATGTCTCTGCACTGAAAGCTTCATTCTCAGTGGCTAACGGCGTTGCCGACGCTAGGAAGCCCTTTACTGTTGGTGACGATCTCATGTTGCCTGCTGCCAAGGACATTTGTCATGAACTTTTAGGAGAGGCTGCAGCTCAGAAGGTGGCACGTGTTCCTCTTTTGGCTAACACCACACGTAGAGGAACTGATGAAATAGCAGGGGATACTGAGGCACAATTGTCAGAGACGATTAATGAGTCACCATGGCACACAAGCCGGGTGGATGAGTCTACCAATGTTGACCACAGCTAGCAATGCTTGTTGTGATCTGTTTTTCAGGAGGATATGCATGGGTGTAGGAGGATGCGCGGTATACTTTTGCTGCCGCCAACCCCACTGCTGCAGAACTATTCACGTCTTTGAATGATTACATGTCAGGAAAACTGAACTGGCTGTTTTGTGTCCGTGCACACACAGAGGGAGCCGCTGCGATGGATTCCACTATGTGGATCAAAGAGGTCACTTCTTAAGGTGAGGCTATGCACCTTGTCATCGTAGAGAAATGCTGCATAGCTGAAAAATGTCGCCTGAACTTAATACAGTTTTGCAGTACGTGATCATTAAAGTACCTGCCCTTAAGTCACGTCTGTTCAGGCAGCTCTGTGAGGAGATGGATGCAGAGCACACACGGCTTCTCTGATACACATGTGCTTAGAGTGACACGCGTGTGATAGGAGTGAGATGGCTTCTCTGATACACGTGTGCTTGGAGTGACATGCGTGTGATAGGAGTGAGATGGCTTCTCTGATACACGTGTGTTTAGAGTGACACACGTGTGATAGTGAAATGGCCTCTCCGATACCTGTGCACCTAGAGTGACACGTGTGTGATAGGAGTGAGACAGCTTATCTGATACACGTGTGCTTAGAGTGACATGCGTGTGATAGGAGCGAGATGGCTTCTCCGATACCTGTGCGCCTAGAGTGACACACGTGTGATAGGAGTGAGATGGCTTCTCTGATACACGTGTGCTTGGAGTGACACGTGTGTGATAGGAGTGAGATGGCCTCTCCGGTACCTATGCGCCTAGAGTGACACGCGTGTGATAGGAGTGAGACAGCTTATCTGATACACGTGTGCTTAGAGTGACACGCGTGTGATAGGAGTGAGATGGCTGCTCTGATACACGTGTGCTTGGAGTGACACGTGTGTGATAGGAGTGAGATGGCCTCTCCGGTACCTGTGCACCTAGAGTGACACGCGTGTGATAGGAGTGAGATTGCAAGAGAGGTGACTTTCTAAAGGTAGATCACCGGCCAGAGTTTTTGAGCAATGACAGCTGCTCCAGAGATCTCTTTTAGAAAAACAGTCACCACTAGCAGCACATTTCAGTGACACAGAATGGGCTGCAAACGTTGCTTACCTGTGTGACGTATTCAACTTGCTCCATGAACTCTGTCACTTCAGGGAAGAGGGACAGCTGTGTTCAAGTTGGCAGATAAAGTGGCTGCATTGTAAGTCCAGCTGGAATTACGGGGCAGTGAGTGAACACTGGGATTTCTGGCATATTTCAAACGTTAGCAGAGGTTTTGTTTTGAAAGGGACTGAGCCAGGGCCTTCCTTCTCCCAGCTGGCGCATGATCACCTATCTCAGCTTTCAAAAGAGCTTGAGTGTTACTTCCCAACCACAAATGAACCCCGAACTGGGAAGGCGTGGATTGCTGATCGATGTGTGAGTAAGCCAGGTGAATCGACTTTGTACAATCACAAATAACGGTGGCCTTAAAAGTATCTTTGAGACGATTTCAGATCCCCCTATGTTATGGATTAAAGTCAGGGTGGCATATCCTGAGATTGCCACAAACGCACTGAAAAGCCTGCTCCATGTCTAACATCCTGTCTTTGTGAAGCAGGGTTTTCTGCAGTGACAGCAATGAACTGAGATTACAGGGTAGAGTGGACATAAGCAACACGCTTCAGGTGTCACTGTCTCCGTCACCCCCAGATGGGACCGCCTAGCTGCAGGAAAACAAGCTCCAGGCTCCCACGGAACCTACATTATGGTGAGCTGTATGATTATTTAATTATATATCACAATGCAATAATACAGGTTGGTGCAAAGTAATTGCGGCTTTTGCCATTAAAAGTAATCCCTGGTGCCAAAAATGTTGGGGACTGCTGCTTTAAATCACGCAGGTGGATAAAGGTGTGCTCATTTAAAAAGTTGAGAAAAGCCAGGCACAGTGATTCCTGCCTGTAATCCCAGCACTTTGGGAAGCAGAGGCGGGTGGATCACCTGAGGTAAGGAGTTCAAGACCAGCCTCGCCAACATAGCAAAACTCCATCTCTATTAAAAGCACAAAAATTAGCCGGGCATGGTGGTGGGCTCCTGTAATCCCAGCTACTCAGGAGGCTGAGGCAAGAGAATTGCTTGAACCTGGGAGGCTGAGGTTGCAGTGAGCTGAGATCACACCACTGCACTCCAGCCTGAGGATCAAGAGTGAGACTCCGTCTCGACAAAAATAAGAAAAAAATTTTTGAGAAAATTTATCTCCAACATACTTGCCTTTTAGGCACAGTAAAGCCAAGTTTTCAGCTCAAGGAAAATGATCATGGAGGAAAGGATGAAAGAAATGAAGAGCAGCGTAAGGATCATTTTAGGTTAAGTTTGAGGGGTGGTTTAAAGTGATCTGGTATTCCTAAGAAACACAGCAGTGAAAGATATGAACAACGGTGCTGAGAAAGCGCAGTGAGGGCACGGCAAAAGCTTTTATAAGATTCTTCAGTTGTCTGGGAACTGATCAAAGTGCTAATCACAAGTAGGGTTTCTGTTTGCTTGTTTTTGACACGGGATCTCACTCTGTCACCCAGGCTGGAGTGCGGTGGCACAATCACGGCTCACTGCAGCCTCCACCTCCCAGGCTCCAGCAATTCTTCTTCTCAGCCTCCTGAGTAGCTGGGACTACAGGTGCCCACCATGATGGTTGGCTTATTTTCTTCATTTTTTTGCAAAGAACAGGGTCTTGCTTTGTTGCCCAGGCTGCTCTCCATTTCCTGGGCTCAGGCGGTCCTCCTGCTTTTGCCTCCCAAAGTGCTGGCATTACAGGCATGAGCCACTGTGCTGGCTTAAGGTAGATTTTTATACTTCAATCATGCAAATATTAAAGTAGAGGGAAATAAAAATATATATAACTACGATGGTAATAGAGGGAGATACAGTCATTAAAGACACGTGGAATAAACAGAAGCAAATTACAAGACATTAGAAGGAGCAACTACAAATGCAAGTAAATGGACTAACTTCGTTATGACCAAGCTTGCCATATGGGTTTTAAAAAAGAAAAGGAAAAAACCCACCACATCTGGAAGAAGACAGAGGTTCTGAGTGGGTTTCCAATTTTCAGTCTTTACTGAGGGCAGGCAAAAGTCTTCACGGTGCCAGGTAGATAAAACTTTGATAGAAAACAGTGTTATCAGCATAAAGAATCAGGGACAGAGATTGTGGAGACGTCAGCAGATGGAATTTGGCAGCATGAATTCTGAAAACAGACTACAGAGATCGATACCTGAGTTCTGTTCTGTGTGTAAGCCCTTCCCAAATCTCTAGCTGAACTCTGAAATAGTGACTACATTCAATGCAAAGAAACCAGAAGTGAAAGAAATGAGCAGAGATTTCAGCCCTTTTCCATTATTTTAAGGAAAATGTTTGGAGTTTACATTCAGGCAAGTTAACTGCCTCTAATAACAGATAAAATACCAACAATCTTCCAAAACACATAAAAAATCCAGCCTTTGCAATTTTTAACAATAATATCCTGCTATAATCCCTAAAATTCTTAGATGTTACATTTTTTCAAAAAGGAAAAACCGAAAAATGTGACTCCCAATAAAGAGTAAAGGCAGATGACAGAGGCCAACTCCAGACAACTCAGGTGCTGCAGTCACCACACAGGAACCTGAGGCAGAGGTTGCCAAGACCCCAGCCCAGGTGGCATGCAAGGAAATAAGACACAGAAACCAAGATAAGAGTGCAAAAGTGGGACCAGAGTGGGACGTCAGGGGGCTGACAGCATTTCCCAGCTGACAGTCCAGAGCAGACGGTGACCCACGTATTTTTTCTTTGTGAACAAGTGATTATTTTTAGTAAGCAGGTGCTCAGTGTTTCTTCACAGAATAGAGACAGACTAAACAGGCAGACAGTGCCTGATCACTGCTAAGATAGAAACAAGCTAGAAAGCACTCCTTGTGAGTCAGCAATGGAGATAAGTTGAGATATCCTGTGTTTCGGGAGCTGATTTAGCTAATGCATGACCGGTACATACTGCTTACTTATCCTAGCAGTTTCCTGCCTGCGGATGGCTCGGTGTTCCTCACCATCACCTCTCAGCAAACAACATATACTCCATCACACACACATCAAGATCTTTTCCCAACAAGTAATAGCAACAATAATACTCAAGGGCTTAAAGAATGAATGAATACTTGTAATGAATGAACAAATAGTAAATGTCATCAGAAAAATACAGAAAACCACATGTAAATTACTTAAAATATATAAAATATGAAAGAACCAAATTGAAATCCTAGAACTGAAAAATATAATATCTGAAATGGAAAATGCAACGTGTACATTTAGCAGCTGAATGGGGATGATAGAGGAGTCAGTAAACTTGAATATACATTGAGAGAAATCATGTAACCTTAGGGAGAAGAAGAAAAGACCCGAACGACATGAATGCAGTCTCGGAGACCTGAGAGCTACCATCAGGGGGTCTGACCGTGACACTTGAGTCGCAGGAGGACAGGAACAAATGGTGGAGAAAAACATTTTTGAAAAGTAGAGGACACATTTTATCCCTTTAGTAGAAGACATGAGATTAAAGAATTAAGAAACCCAAGTGAACCCAAAGCAGGACTGATAGAAAGAAAATATCCCCAGCACATTAGGTCCTAAATGAAAAAAATCAAAAAGATAAGAGGAAACATTAAAAGTAGCTAAAGAGCGGCGGGTGTGGTGGCTCATGCCTGTACTCCCAGCACTTTGGGAGGCCAAAGAGGGCAGATCACAAGGTCAGAAGTTCCAGACAGACCTGGCCAACATGGTGAAACTCCATCTCTACTAAAAATACAAAAATTAGCTGGGCATGGTGGTACATGCCTGTAATCCCAGTTACTCAGGAGGCTGAGGCAGGAGAATAGCTTGAACCCAGGAGGAGAAGGTTGTAGTGAGCCCAGATGGCACCACTGCACTCCAGCCTGGGCAATGGAGTGAGACTTTGTCTCAAAAAAACAAAAAAAAAGCAGGTAAAGAAAAAGCATACGTCCTAAGCAGGAGAACAAGATGCAAACAACCTCCTGACGTCTCAGCGGAACAGCAGAAGCAGTGGAAGCTGGAAGGCAGGAGAATGACATCTCCAAAGGGCCAAAGGAAAAAATCTAGAACTGTACGCTCCGGCAAAATATCCTTCCAGAGTAAGGACAAAGCAAACATGCTCTCAGAGGAGGAAAATCTGAAAAAGCATGTGCCCAGCAAATCTACACTCCAGAAATGCTAAAAGCTCTTCAGGCTGAAGCCAAATGAGATCAGATGGAAGTCACATCCTCTGGAAGGTCTGAAGAACATCAATTTCGATAAATACATGAGTAAATTGTAAAAAACAATTTTCCTTTAAACTTCTTTAAATTAACATAATCATTTAAAGCAAAAATTATAAGATTTTCTACAAATATCTATAAATATAAAATGTATGACAATTATATCATAAAATAAGGGTACTACAACATTTTTAAATTTTATTGTTAAGAATTAAGAAGTTTCAGCCAGGCATGGTAGCTCACGCCTGTAATCCCAACACTTTGGGAGGCGAAGGCAGGCAGATCACCTGAGGTCAGGAGTTCAAGACCAGCCTGGCCAACATGGTGAAACCCCATCTCTAAAAACACAAAATTTAGCTGGGCATAGTGGTGCACACCTGTAATCCCAACTACTCAGGAGGCTGAGACAGGAGAATCACTGGAACCTGGGAGGCAGATGTTGCAGTGAGCCAAGATTATGCCACTGCACTCCAGCCTGAGTGGCAGAGAGAGACTCTGTCTCAAGAAAGAAAAAAGAAGAAGAAGTTTTTACTTTAAGCAGACTATGAAAAGTTGAGAATGTGCATTTTAAACCCATAAAATAAAAACCAACAGGACAGTGGTATTGTAACTGCCCAGCGGGTTCACCTTGCCCACTGCCTAGACAGAACCAGTTCCTCAGGACAGCGGAATTGCAACAGAGAAAGAGTAGTTCACACAGAGTCAGCCGTGCAGGAGGCTGGAGTTTTATTATTACTCAAATCAGTCTCCCCATGCATTTAGGGAGCAAGTTTTTTTTTTTTTAATTTATAAATGAAAGAGGTTTAACTGACTCACAGTTTCCACATGGCCGGGGGACGGACCTCACAATCACGGTGGAAGGTGAATGAGGTGCAAAGTCAAGTCTTACATGGGGGCAGGCAAAGGAGTGTGCTCAGGAGAACTGCCCTTTATAAAACCATCAGATGTCGTGAGACTTAATCACTATCATGAGAACAGCGTGGGAAGGATCTACACTCATGATCCCGCTACCTCCCATCAGGTCCCTCCCAGGACATGTGGGAATTATGGGGATTACAATTCAAGATGAGATTTGGGTGGGGACACAGCCAAACCGTATCACCAGGTTATTAGCATCAATTCTACCCAAGACCGTATCAATTATGTGAATCTTTTTTCAGTATATTCAGTCATCTACATTCTGCAGTTTTCCTTTTTTGGAAAAAGTCTCTCACAGAGTCTTTTTAAATCTGAATGATTGTTTTCAGGTCTGCTAGTGTTTAACTGAACCCAAAACAACAATGACAACGACAATAGTATTAATATCTGTAACAACTGCCCAAATAAATCTTAGAGATACCTCTGTGGTTTCAGTTAAACTCTAGGGAGCAGGTTTTTAAGGACAACTTGGTGAGTCGGGGGAAGCCGTGAGCCGGGAGTGGTGATTGGCCAGAGATGAAATTGTAGAGTCAAAGCTGCCTCTTCTTGTGCTGAGTCAGTTCCTGAGTGGAGGGTGTGGGGTGTGGGTAACAAGATTAGGTAAACCAGTTTATTGATCTGGGTGGTGCCAGCTGACCCATCAAGTTTCGGGGTCTGCAAAATATCTCAAGCCCCGATCTTAGGAGCCGTTTAGGGAGGGTGAGAACCCTGTAGCCTCCAGCCGCATGACTCCTAAACCATCATTTCTAACCTTGTGGCTAATGTGTTCCCAGCCAAGAAGGGGGGTCTACTTTGGGAAAGTATTTTTTTGTTTTAAACTATAAACCAAGTTTCTCCCAAAGTTGATTCAGCCTACACCCTGGAATGAACAAGGACAGCTTGGAGGCCGGAAGCAAGATGGAGTCAGCTAAGTCAGATCTCTTTCACCGTCTCGTCATAATGTTGCAAAGACTGTTCCAACATCTGGAAAATCCGAAGTATTTGGAAGTTAACACGCTTGCAAAGAATCCATGGGTAAAACAATAAATAACAAGAGAAATTAGAAAACGCTCAGGTTAACCGCTAATGAAATTTACAACATATGAAGCATTGGGGGATAGAGCTGAAGCAGTGCTCACACGCAGAATTAAGAAAGAGGAAAGTTGTAAAATCAGCAACATATTGTCCTGTAAGCTCAGTGGGTTCACCTTGCTTGCTGCCTACACAGAGCCGATTTCTCAAGACGGGAACTGTAATAGGGAAAGAGTAATTTACACAGAGCCAGTTATTCAAATCAGATCAAAGTGTTTAAAGGCAATTTGGTGAGTGGGGAGGGGCAGTGAGTGAGGAGTGCTGATTGGTTGGGTCGGAGATGAAATCATACGGCATCACTGTCTTCCTGCACTGAGTCAATGCCTGGGTGGGGCCACAAGATCAGGTGAGCCAGGTTGTCAGTCAGGGTGGTGCCAGCTGACCCATCAAGTGCAGGGTCGTAAGACATCCCAAGCCCTGATCTTAGGATGAGTTTAGGGAGGGTCAGAATCTCGCTGTCTCCCGCTGCGTGACTCCTAAACCATCATTTCTAGTTTTGTGGCTAATTCGTTAGTCCAACAAAGGAAGTCTAGGCCCCAGGCAAGAAGGGCGTCTGCTTTGGGAAAGGACTGTTACCATCTTTATTTTAAACTATAAACTAAGTTTGTCCCAGAGTTAGTTCATCCTGTGCCCAGGAATGAACAAGGACAGCTTGGAAGTCAGAAGCAACATGGAGTTGGCTGGGTCAAATCTCTTTCACTTTCTCAGTTACAATTTTGCAAGAGTGGTTTTAATCCTACTGAAATAAGCTACAAAAATAAAAGCAAAATAAATCTAAATTAGGTAGAAGAAAGAAAATAATATAAATAAGATAAAAGCTAATTTAAAATGCAGAAAAATAAGACAAATTTAATAATGCCAAAATTTGGTTCTTAAGATCAAAAAAAATTGAGGAAACCCCCATCTGGAGTGTTCAGAAAAAAAAGAATGACCAACATCATGAATGAAACAAGGTTATTACTACAGATTTTGTAAGGAAAGGTACAGCGTGAACAACTTTATGGCAACAAATGTAACAACTTAGATACAATAGATGCATTTCCTTGTCAATATAATTACCAACACAAAAACTTAGATGTAACAAATACATTTTCTTAACAATAAAATGACCAAAGCTGATCCAATCTGAAAGGCAGAAGACTCACAGCCATAAAGAAATTGAATTCCTCCTTAAAATCCTCCAGAGAAGACTCCAGGGTGTGGATGATTTTACTGGTGAATTAAATAAAATATTTAAAGAATGAATAACACCAATTTTATACAAAAATCTCCAGATAATTGCCAAAGAGAGTACACTTCCCAAATCATGAAGCCAGCATATTCCTGACAGTAAAATGAAAGATGTTAAAAAATAAATATTTAAACCAATGTCCCACAATGTCCCATAAAAACGTGGAAAAAAAATTAACAAAATATTAGCAAATGGAACACAAAATGGTAACATTTCGTGACCAACCAGGTTTTGTGCCAGAAACGCAAGATATTTAACTCTCAAGATGCCGTTAACTTAATCCACTCTGCTAACGCAGTAGAAAATTAAAAAACAATTTTTTCAGTAGTGAAAGAAAAGTGATTTGGCAAAATTCAGCACCCATTTATTCTACTAACCTACATGAAACTGGGAATAGAAGGGAACTTCCTCCGCCTGACCAAGGGCATAGCTGACGTCACACTGACGGGGAAGACCAGAGGCTCCCCCGACACAGTTTTGCAGTTATCACGGAGTCAAGTTTACGGGTAATTTATTCCTTTTTGTCACTGAGCAGTAGTCACCATCCGAATATATGAATTTCAGGAACAAGGCAACGGTGTCCGTTCTGACTACGTCTGGGGCCAACATGGTACCCGGACCCTGAGCAGCGCAGTGGGGATGAAAACAACGAAAAGCGTGAAGATCAGAAAGAAAGAATTAAAACCGCCCCGGGCCGGGCGCGGTGGCTCAAGCCTGTAATCCCAGCGCTTTGGGAGGCCGAGGCGGGTGGATCACGAGGTCAAGAGATCGAGACCATCCTGGTCAACATGGTGAAACCCCGTCTCTACTAAAAATACAAAAAATTAGCTGGGCATGGTGGCGCGTGCCTGTAATCCCAGCTACTCAGGAGGCTGAGGCAGGAGAATTGCCTGAACCCAGGAGGCGGAGGTTGCAGTGAGCCGAGATCGCCCCGATGCACTCCAGCCTGGGTAAGAAGAGCGAAACTCCGTCTCAAAAAATAAATTAATTAATTAAATAAAACCGCCCTTGCTCAGACATGACAGCACTGATCACGTCCAAGTGGGCCTCCTTCACGGCAGTCTACAGGTGAATCTATGAAGCTGATGGAGTAGGCGGCAGTCTACAGGTGAATCTATTAAGCTGATGGAGTAGGGTCAATACACAGAGATCACTTGCTTTTATGTACTAGTAGCAAACCATTAGATAATAAATTTAAATTTAAAATTTTCTATTTAGAGTAGCATTAAAACATAAAATACAAGGAATTTTTAGTGTGCAATATTTCTACATTGAAAACAAAATATTTGAATCAAATTTAAGAAGATTTAAATAGAGAGATGTGGCACACTTTGAATTGGAAAATTCAACATAACTAAGATGTCTTTTCAATTATTTCTTTTCTTTTCTTTTTTGAGAGGGTGTCTTGCTCTGTCACCCAGGCTGGAGTACAGTGGCACAATCTTGGCTCACTGCAACCTCCACCTCCGGGTTCAAGCAATTCTTCTGCCTCAGCTTCCCGAGTAGCTGGGATTACAGGTGCATGCCACCATGCCTGGCTAACTTTTGTTAATTTTAGTAGAGATGGGGTTTTACCATGCTGGCCAAGCTGGTCTCGAACTCCTGATCTCATGATCTGCCCACCTAGGCCTCCCAAAGTGGTAGGGTTACAGGCATGAGCCACTGCACCCAGCCTCTTTTCAGGTATTTCTTTTTTATTATTTATTTTTTTTTGAGACGGAGTCTTGCTCTGTCACCCAGGCTGTAGTGCAGTGGTGTGATCTCAGCTCACTGCAACCAAAACCTCCCCCTCCCTGGTTCAAACAATCCCCTTGCCTCAGTCTCCCGAGGGATTACAGGCACATGCCACCACACCCGGCTTATTTTTTTGCATTTTTAGTAGAGAAGGGGTTTCACCATGTTGGTCAGGCTGGTCTCAAATTCCTAACTTCTTAATCTGTCCACCTGGGCCTCCCAAAGTGCTGGGATTACACGTGTGAGCCACCATGCCCAGACAGTATTTCTTTATTAATACTAACCCCTTCAAAATTCATCCAGGCTTCTTTTATAGAAGTTTATAGGCTGATTCCAAAATTTCAGTGGAAGAAGGCAAAGGGCCTAGAATGGGAAAGTAATCTTGAAAAGGAAGCACATGGATAGGTGAGGTCAAGAGATAGAGACCATCCTGGGCAACATGGTGAAACCCCATCTCTACTAAAAATACTAAAATTGACCAGGCATGGTGGCGGGCACCTCTAATCCCAGCTATTCAGGAAGTCGAGGTTGGAGAATTGCTCAAATTTGGGAGACAGAGGTTGCCGTGAGCTGAGATCACACCAGCCTGGGTGACAGACTGAGATTCCTTCTCAAAAAAAAAAAAAAAGAAAGAAAAAGAAAGGTAGAAAGCCATATGATTATGTCAACAGATGCAGAAAGAAAATTCTGCACCCGTTCATGTTTAAAATCCCCCCAAAAAATAGGAGCAGTCATTATAATAGCTACAATCCAATTTAAGGGTGAAATATCAAACTTTCCCCGAGGTCAGGAGCAAGATTAGAATGTCTGCTGGCCAGGCACAGTGGCTCACACCTGTAATCCCAGCACATTAGGAGGCTGATCACTTGAGGTCAGGAGTTCAAGACCAGCCTGGCCAACATGGTGAAATCCTGTCTCTACTAAAAATACAAAAATTAGCTGGGTGTGGTGGCAGGTGCCTGTAATCTCAGCTACCTGGGAGGCTGAGGCAGCAGAATCACTTGAACCTAGGAGGCAGTGAGCCAAGAACACACCACTGCATTCCAGCCTGGGTGACAGAGCAAGACTCCATCTCAAAAAATAAATAAATAATAAATAAAATAAAAATTCTATGAATTTTGCTCAGGACAATAAGACAAAATACAAATTTAAATCCTGAAATCCATATGTAATATAAGTTGGAAAGTAAGAAGCAAAACTACCATTATTCACATGTAACTTGATTATGTGCAATCTCAAAGTCTGTAAAACATTAGAATTAATAAATTTACAAGGCCAATATACTACATTCAATTAATGTTTCTATTAGCTACCAACAAAGTAGTGGAAGGAGAAATTAAAAACAATACCAATAGCATAAGAATATGTCACTTATGTGTAAAACTTACACATTTAAAATAACAAACATTGGCCAGGTGCAGTGGCTCATACCTGTAATCCCAGCACTTTGGGAGGCCAAGGCGGGTGGATCACGAGGTCAAGAGATTGAGACCATCGTGGTCAACATGGTGAAACCCCCTCTCTACTCAAAATACAAAAAATTAGCTGGGCATGGTGGTGGGTGCCTGTAATCCCAGCTACACAGGAGGCTGAGGCAGGAGAATTGCCTGAACCCAGGAGGCGGAGGTTGCGGTGAGCCGAGATTGTGCCATTGCACTCCAGCCTGGGTAACAAGAGCAAAACTCGGTCTAAAAAAAAAAGAAATAGAGTTGCTCACCGTATTTCATTATTATCTTATTAATATCTACATAGTCTGTAGTGATGGCCCCTCCCCACTCCTGATATTGGTAGAAATAGAGTTGCTCATCCTACTCCCTTATTGTGAATATCTGTAGACTCTGTAGTGTGCCCCCTGTCCCAATCCTGACAGTGATATTTTGCCTTCTCCCCTCTACTTTACCCATCAGTCTCAGCCCTTGCTGTTTCTTTCCACAGCCTATGGACTGAACACTGAGTGGATTGATAAAAATTAGTGAAGTCTTCTCTGGGTACCTAAAGATTCCAGGGGAGCCCCTGAGGGTCCCAGGTTGACTAGTGAATGCTATTAGTGGGTTTAGGATGTGCTAATTTTCAGGAATCTTTGTGATGTTAGTGAGGCAGCTGGAGACATGTGCCAAGGGTTTGTTATAAAGATATGGCTGGAGAGTCATGCTTGAGTGAGTCATCTGTGAGGCTGGGGGCAGATTGTGGAGTGGGGGATGAGAAGCTTCAGGACCAAGGCAGGAAGGCTGCACTGATGAGCGCAGAGGGTGTCTGCCATGCTCCAGACCCGACGTGTCATCCGTAACACACAGGTTTAAGAGCTGTGAGCAGCGCATGGCCGCTGAAGCTCTCAAAGCATGACGCCATGACCCCAACCTCTGTGCCTTCAGGGTGTCTTGACTTGGACCCAGGGGTGAATCTAAGTTTTTCAGGGCCTGAAGTTGATACACCGTGGGGCCCTCTTTAAGAGATGACATTGAGAATTAGGAGTAGGACGCGGGCCTTGAGAAGGGCCCCACAGCTTGAACTTGATGGGCTTCGTGGTAAATCCATCTGCGGCTGGAACAACGGGTTTCCTTCACCCCCCATTGCCATGGTACAAACACACACACACTTGTTCACACATGCTCTTCACACACACTCATTCACACACACATACATATGCACACACACACACTGCATCAGGGTCAGAGTGAGGGGAGCAAAGCCAGCGTCCAGGTTTAAGGAAGGAGGCCAAGGACGCATTCCAAGCCCCTGACTCTGTAAGCTCTGAGGACACGCTTTGACATCTTCAGGGATCCGGCCCCCAAGACCAACTTTCCCACTACCTGCTTTCTTCTCATATAGGAGTTCTATGCAAGTTGGAAAACTGCCCCCCCCTTTCATATATATATATATATATATATATATTTGTATAAAAGGTCCATAGGAAGAGGGAAATAGAAAAGGAGATAGGAGAGAAACCCAGGGAAGGGCTGGCTCATCTTCTCACAATGCCTGGCTCTGGAAGAAGGTGCCCGTGGGAATGCCTTCGCAGAGTGGTGCGGGGCCCTGCATGGGGTGTGAGTGAGGCATGGTGGGCGTGGAGGACTGCAACCCTCAGGGCTGCCCTCATTTTAGGCCTCAGAACAGCCACTGGAGTGGGTGAGCTCCAGAAGCCATGGGCTTTTTAAACCCACATCGCCACCACCTTTGGCTCCACAGTGGCCACTGGCTGCACGCTGCCCACAGGGCAGAGCCCCAGCCTCACACTGGATCCCCAGGCCAGGTGCGGTTGGCCCTGCAGAGCCAAGATCTCCTCTCAGCTTTTTTCTTAGAGAAGTTTCCTGGGCATCAAGGCCAGAAGGCAGCCCACATTGCAGAAAATGCAGCCCCAGGCATCCGGGAGCCACAGACGTCTCCCCACATGCAGAGACACGGGGCCAGGTGTGACCATGCTGGAGGGTGGGGAGGAGAGCTCCTTGTGCCTCAGAACAATACTGTGATGTAGGGGCTGAGAAAGGTGGCCCCAAAACAGCACTATCTGGAGACAGAGAGCTGCAGTTCCCAGGCCCACTCCCAGAATGGCCCAGGAACCAGAGCCACTGGAAGCCTCCCGGGCCATGCCTGGATTGCTGTGTTTGGTCACACTGCAGCTGGAGTGACAGGGCCAGAGCGGTAAGCAGTGGATCATTTATAAGACGTTCCTTTGCACCGCGGTTGTGCGGGAACCTGCACCACATGGCATGGGTTCCCGGGAGAGGAGCGCAGCCTGGAAATGACAAGCGTGTCCAGCTGCAGCAGGCACAGCTCTCAGATGGGCTTCCCTTCCCCAGGGTTGACCAGGGACAGTGCTTGGATTTTAGAGAGAAAGCAGGCAGAACGTGGGTCCCCCCAAGAGTGGTGTGCAAGGGCCAAGGCGAGACCTGAGCATCAGGGTGGTGTGGCTCACCCCACTTGGCTGGGCACAGCTGGCTGAACCTCACAGGTGCCCACTCTCCCTGCCCCTTGAGATCCACCAGCCCTGGGGCATCCCAACCCTACCCAGGGAAAGCAGCTGAGTGCCCCTTCCCAGTGCCGCCTTTCCAGTGCCCCTTCCCAGTGGTCCCTTCCCAGTGCCCCTTCCAAGTGCCCCCTTCCCAGTGCCCCTTCCCAGTGCCCCCTTCCCAGTGCTCCTTCCCAGTGCCCCCTTCGCAGTGCCCCTTCCCAGTGCCCCCTTCCCAGTGGTCCCTTCCCAATGCCCCTTCCCAGTGGTCCCTTCCCAGTGCCCTTTCCCAGTGGTCCCTTCCCAGTGCCCCATCCCAGTGCCCCCTTTCCAGTGACCCTTCCCAGTGCCTCCTTCCCAGTGCCCCTTCCCAGTGCCCCTTCCCAGTAGTCCCTTCCCAGTTTCCCCTTCCCAGTGGTCCCTTCCCAGTGCCCCTTCCAAGTAGTCCCTTCCCAGTGCCCTTTCCCAGTGGTTCCTCCCCAGTGCCCCTTCCCAGTGCCCCCTTTCCAGTGCCCCTTCCCAGCAGAGCATCTTTCCATCAGCCATGCATGGGGCTCACACTCCCTGTCATGAGGCAGAACAGCCCGCCGGCCTCTCATACCCTCTGAGGTCATGTACCCAGTGGCCACGCTCCAAGGCCCCGTTGCAGCTTGGGGATACCATGTGATTCTCTTCCTCCAGGAGGCAGAGCCTGCTGTCGCTTGCTGGTTTCTGACGAGTAGGGAGCCAGCAGCCCAAGGGAATTTCACAGCCCCGGGGGCTGCCCTGTGGCCTGGCCGCTCTCAGCCCCCACTGCTGTCCAGCCTCCAGACATCCCCAGCGGGAGGGACAGAGGCACCCCTGCCGCAGGTGAGCTTCCCAGATCAGCAGCGTGCTGTCCCCAGCTCCTCTAGGTCCATGCATTCCTTCCCTACCTCAACGCAGAAGACTGCAGAAGGGGCCCAGCCAGCTGTGCAGGCCAGTGGCAGGGCAGCTCCAGGAGTTGGGGGCACTCGGGGACATCACTAAGAGTGACACCACAAGTATGCCCTCTCACAGAACAGCCCATAGGTCACCGCCAGAGTCAGAAGCCCGGGCTGTGTGCAGGCAGAGGCGGCCCCACCGTGATATTCTTATATGAAGCTCACCCGGAATGTGCCCCAAAAGCTACAACTTTTTCTGCTGGAGAAAATAATTCACTTAAATTACTTATTCCTGGTTATGCACCGAGGCTTGTACATGCACCCTCACCACACACGCAGCTGTGCTCACAGGCATGCACACACGACCACTCCCACGGGCACTCACACACCTGTGCTCACAGGCATGCACACATGACCACGCCCACGTGCACTCACACACCTGTGCTCACAGGCATGCACACACGACCACGCCCACGTGCACTCACACACCTGTGCTCACAGGCATGAACACACGACCACTTCCACGGGCACTCACACACCTGTGCTCACAGGCATGCACACACGACCACTCCCACGGGCACTCACACACCTGTGCTCACAGGCGTGCACACACGACCACTCCCACGTGCACTCAGGACAGAAAGTCTGCGTCTTTTCTACAGTTTTCTATTTCTGGCAGCCATCTTTCCTCCCATTTGGCATCTCTTAATCTGACTCATTTGCATGCAGTGCTTAAGAAACAGAATGTTTAGGATGTGAAGTGCCTCCGCAGAGCCTGCGTCAACAAAGCTTGTTGTAAGAGGCCTGGAAGCATTTAGAGCTTAAAAGAGCAGAGCTAATTATGTCTGACAGTTCGCCCTCCCTGTGGAATGCCCAGGGTGTCCCCCTAAGAAAAATTCTGGACAGAATCACCATCTTCAGCTCATCTCCTGCCTAAGGCTTCCAACTGAAAACCTTTGTTCACAGTCAAAAAAGAAACCAACCCAAAATACTACAGTAAAATATTAGCGCAGAATGGGGCTGTTCCTGGCACCGAATGACACATTTTGCGAATGACACCCGTTCCATGCGAAACGGGTGCTGCACGGCAGTGGCATTAGGAAGCTCTTTATTGCATTTGCCTCTGTGTTTTGACAGGCGGGGCTACCACCCGAGCAGGTGGATTTTGCCACCACATTCACGTTGTCCACACGTGACGCTCATGCTGACGTATTGTGCTTTGCGCCTCTGTCTCTGCCAGGCTGAGAGACACTGTGGTAAATGGATCACAGGGAGAACTGGGCTCTGCTGTCACTCTCCTGGCTGTTCCTATAGGCCACGCTTCCTTCAGGGCGAGGGTCCAACTGTTAGGAACGCACACTGATTTTGTTTCATTCTCCTGAACACTGTTGAAAGTTAATTGTCAGATTTCTGACATCTGATACTGGGAAGAGAGAATGATACTTTTATTCAATCATAACAGGAAAGTCTGAGTTTCCTGCTTTCAGTCCTAAGATTGGTAATTCATGTTTTCTCTTTTTTCCTCAATCACTTTAGCTGGTTTTTCATTTCATTGACCTTTTTGAAGAACCTACTTTTATTTCCAGTGATTTTTTTCCTACTTTCTGTTATTAATGTTTTGTTTTATCTTTGTTACTTCCTCCTTCTACTAGATTTTAGTTCAGTCTACATTTTGTTTACTTGAGTCTTTTGGTCCAAGCTTATCAAGCCCTTCCTTCTTTCCTTCCTTCCTTCCTTCCTTCCTTCCTTCCTTCCTTCCTTCCTTCCTTTCTTCCTTCTCTGTCTTTATTTCTTTTTCTTTTTTTCTGAGACAGGGTCTCTCTCTGTCACCCAGGCTGCAGTGCAGTGGCATGATTTTGGCTCACTGCAGCCTCTGCCTCCCAAGTTCAAGTGATTCTCCTGCCTCAGCCTCCCGAGTAGCTGGGATTACAGGTGTGTGCCACCACATCTAGCTAATTTTTGTATTTTAAGTAGAGACAGGGTTTCACCATGTTGGCCAGGCAGGTCTCAAACTCCCGACCTTAGGTGATCCGCCTGCCTTGGCCCCCCAAAATGCTGGGATTACAGGTGTGAGCCACCGCTCCTGGCCAAACCTTTATTTTTTATAGAAGTATTTAACATTATAGATTTTTCTCTAAGCACCGCTTGGTGGCAATCCATACATTCTTATATGGTTTGTTCTCATTATCACTCAGTTCCAAATATTTCCCAATTTCACTTACAGTTTCTCCATTTAGACATTTGGATATAGGAAGCTCAAGTATACCTGAAGAGACTCAACCCTAAAAGGACTTCTCAGTGGCACATTACAGTCAAACTATCAAATGTCAAAGGCAAAGGGAATTCTAAAAACAGCGAGAGAAAAGTGTCAAGTCACATGTAAGGAAATCTCCATCAACCAAACGTTTTGTCAACATAAATTGTGCAAGCCAGGAGAAAATGGGATGATCTATTTGAAGTGCTAAACAAAAACCTACTAGTCAAGAATACTGTATCCAACAAAGCTATTCTTCAAAACGAAAGAGAAATAACATCGTTCTCAGACAGGGAAAAACTGATGAAAGGCCACTAGGCTGGCCTTAGAGGAAATGCTTAAAGGGTGCTGCCTATCACCGTGAAAACACACGGAAGTACAAAGCTCCCTGGGGACACAGACACGCAAATGAGAAAAAGAAGCATTCAAATGTTAGCACTACAGAACAGCACCCACCTGCAATGATAAACAGAGAAAGGAACAAAGGATACACAAAATAACCAGAAAACAGCTAACAAGATGGTAAGAATACATCTTCACCTATCAAGAATAAACTTGAATATAAATGATTTAAATGACCCATTAAAAGATAAAGACTGAGTAGATATTTTAAATGATCTGACTGTATGCTGCCTACAAGAAACTCCTTCACCTGTAAAGACGCTGAAAGGGAAGGGATGGAAGAAGAAATTCCGTGCAAACAGAAAACAGAAGCAAGCAGGAGCAGCTGTATGTATCAAATAAAACAGACTTGATATAATTTGGATTTTTATCCCGACCCAAATCTCATGTTGAAATATAGTCCTCAATGTTGGAGTTGGGGTCTGGTGGGAGGTGTCTGGATCATGGAGGCAGGTCCTTCATGAATGGCTTCGGCCATCTCCTTGCTCTGAGTTCACATGAGATACAATCATTTAGGAGTGTGTGGCACTCTCTCTCTGTTGCTCCTGTTCTAGCCTGCTCCCCCTCATCTTCCACCAAGATTGTAAGCAACCGGAGGCCTCCCCAGAAGCCAGGCAGATGCCAGCACCATGCTTCCTGTATAGCCTACAGAATCATAAGCCAATTAACTCAGGTGTTTCTTTCTTTATAGTCATGCAACAATGACCTAATACAAGACTTTAAGTCAAAAGCAGTTAAAGACAAAGGAGGTCATTACATAATTACAAAGGGTTCAATTCAGCCAGAGGACATAACAATTCTAGCCGGGTGTGGTGGCTCATGCCTGTAATCCCAGCACTTTGGGAGGCCAAGGCAGGTGAATCACGTGAGATCAGCGGTTTGAGACAAGCTTGGTCAACATGGTGAACCTGTCTCTACTAAAAATACCAAAAAAAAAAAAAATGAGCTGGGCATGGTGGCAGGCACCTGTAATCCCAGCTGAGACAGGAGAGTCACTCGAACCTGGGAGATGGAGATTGCAGTAAGCCATGATCACGCCACTGCACTCCAGCCTGGGTTACAGAGTGAGGCTCCAAAAATAAATAAATAAATAACCTCTAAACATATGTGCACCCCACACTGGCACACCCAGATACGTAAAGCGAATGTAATTGCATTTAAAGAAAGCAATAGATTAAAACACGATAATTGTTTGGGACTTCAACACTCCACTCTTGGCATTAAAAGGTCATTGAGACAGAAAATCAACAAAGGAATGTTAGATTTAAAGTCATTCTAGACAAAATGGACCATAGCAACATTTACGGAATGTTTCATTCAATAGCTGGAGAATACGCATTCCTCTAATCAGCCCATGGAACATTTGCCAGCATAAGTTAGGCCACAAAACAAGTCTCAACAAATTTTTAAAAATCAAAATTATATCAAGTATCTTCTTAGACTGCAACATAATAAAACTGCAAATCAATAACAAGAAGAACTTTGGAAACGGTGTAAATACACGGGTATGACATGATGTGCTTCTGACTATTGCGTCAATGAAGAAATTGAGAAAGAAATCAAAGAATTTCTTACAACAAATGTAAATGGAAACACAAGACACCAAAACCTGTGTGATGCAGCAAAATCGGTGCTGAGGAGTCAGCTCATAACAACAGGCACCTGCACCACAAAAGCAGAACGATTGCAAATAGATGACCCATGATACACCTCGAAGAACTAAAAGAGCCATAACAAACCAAATCCAGAATCACTTCACAGTAGAAGAAAAATAATAGCAAAGATTAGCACAGACCTAAACAAAATACAGACTAAGAAATACAAAAATCAATGAAAAGAGTTTTTTTAACGATAAGCAAAATTAACAAACTGCTAGCCAGAGTAACCAAGAAAAAAAGAAAGAAGCCCAAATAAACAAAATCTGAAACGAAAAAGGAGACATTAAAATTAATACCACAGAAATACAAAATAGCATCAGATGCTACTATGAACCACTATATTTTAATCAATGGGAAACCTAGAAGAAAGGGGTGAATTCCTAAACACATACAAATACTGAACCAAGGAGAAACAGAACACCCGAACAGACTAACAATGGGTAACAAGTCTGAATTCGTGATAAAAAGCCCCCAACAAAGAAAAGCCTGGGACCGATGGCTTTCCTGCCAAAGTACACCAAACTTAAGTTTTAAAAACCAACACAAATCTTCTCAAACTATTTTTTTTAAATGCAGATAAATTCTTTCTAACTTATTCTATAAGGTCGGCATTAGCCTGATACCAAACCAGACAAAGATACAACAGAAAAGAGAGCCACAGGCCAATATCCCTGATAAACACAGATGCAGAATTCTTTAACAAAACTCAGGCAAAACTTTGGATCAGGCAAACTGAATCCAAAAATGCATCAAAAGATCACACACTGAAGCCTGTAATCCCAGCACTTTGGGAGGCCGAGACGGGTGGATCACGAGGTCAAGAGATCAAGACCATCCAGGTCAATGAGGTGAAACCCCGTCTCTACTAAAAATACAAAAATTAGCTGGGCACGGTGGTGCATGCCTGTAACCCCAGCTACTCAGGAGGCTGAGGCAGGAGAATTGCCTGAACCCAGGAGGCGGAGGTTGCGGTGAGCCGAGATCGCCCCATTGCACTCCAGCCTGGGTAACAAGAGCGAAACTCCATCTCAAATAAAAAATAAAAAAAAAAAGATAACACACTGTAATCAACTGGGATTTGTCCCAGAAATGCAAAGACGGCTCAGCCTATACAAATCAATAAACATGATGAATATCATATCGACAGAATGAAAGACAAAAATCATATGATCCATAGGTGCAGAAAAAGCATTTGACAAAATATAACATCCTTTCATGATAACAACTCTTAATAAATTAAGTCTAGAAGACATTGACATAAAGGGCATAAACGACAAGCCAAGACCTAACATCATGCTGAACGGGGAAAAGCTGAAGCCTTTCCTACAAGAACCGGAACAAGACAAGGATGCCCACTGTCGCCACCCCATTTAACGCAGTACTGGAAGTCCTAGCTCACCAATCACGCAAGAAAAAGAAATAAAAGGCATCTAAATTGGAAAACAGGAAGTTAAATTATCTCTTTTTGCACAAGATATAATCTTATATTTAGAAAAACCTAAAGACTCCAGCAAAAAGGAAACTCTCAAAATTGATAAATGAATTAAGTAAACTTTCAGAATATGAAATCCACAGAAAAAATCAATATCATTTCTGTAAATAATAACAAGCCAGCCAAAAAAGAAACCAAAAAGGTAATCCCATTTACAAGCTAAAAAAATAAAAATAAAGATACCTAGGAACAACTTTAATGAAGGAGGTAAAAGACTTCTCTAAGGAAAACCGCAAAACACTGATGAAAGAAATTGAAGAGGATACAAACAAGTGGAAAGATATTTCCTGCTCATGGATCAGAAGAATCATATCGGCAAAACAATCAGAATACCCAAAGCAATCTGTAGATTCAGTGCCACCCTTATCAAAATACCAAGGACAGCTTATAGAAATAGAAGAAACAATTATAAAATTCATATAGAACCGCAAAAGAGCCCAAATAGCTAAAGCAATCCTGAGCAAAAAAGAAGGAAGCTGGAGGCATCCCACAATCTGACTTCAAAATATACTATAAAGCTAAAGTAACCAAAACAGTATGGTATTGGTATAAAAACAGACACATGGATAAATGGAACATAATACAAAAGTGCTAAAAGAAAAAAATCCTACTAGTCTAATAGTCAAGAATACTACAAAATACTGGTCAATAATACTTCATAATGGAGCGGAATGCAGAACCTAGAAATAAATCCACATATTTTCACCCAAGCGATTTTTGACAAAGGTGCCAAGAACATGCATTGAGGAAAGAACACTCTCTTCAATAAATGGTGCTGGGAAAAGTGGATATACATCAGCAAAAAAATGAAATTAGAACCATATATCTCACCAAACACAAAAATCAACTCAGAATGGATCACAGACTTAAATGTTAGACCTAAAACTATAAAACTGTTAGAGAAAACACAGAGGAAATGCTCTGGAACATTGGTCTAAGCAAAGATTGTGTGGCTAAAACCTTGAAAGCACAGGCGACAAAGCCAAAACAGACAAATGGGACTATTTTCAGCTAGAAAGCCTCTGCCCAGCAAAGGAAACGATCAACAAAGTGAGGAGACAACCTGCTGAGGAGAAGATATTTGCCAACTATTCATGCAACGAGGGATCAATATCCAGAATATACAAGGAGCTCAAACAACTCAATTGCAAGAATAATAACAATTCCGTTTAAAAGTTGGCAAAGTATCTGAACAGACATTTCTCAAAGGAAAAGACACCAGTGACCAATGGGTATGTAAAAAATTCTCAGCATCACTAATCACCAGGGAGATGCAAACCAAAGCTGCAATCAGGTATCACTGTATCCCCATTACAATGGCTATTACCAGCAAGACAAGAGATGGCCGGGCATGGTGGCTCACGCCTGTAATCCCAGCAGTTTGGGAGGCTGAGGTGGGCAGATCACATGAGGTCAGGAGTTTGAGACCAGCCTAACCAACATGGTTAAACACTGTCTCTACTAAACATACATAAAGTATCTGGGCTTGGTGGCACATGCCTGTAATCACAGCTACTTAGGAGGCTGAGGCCGGAGAATGGCTTGAACCCAGGATGTTGCAGTGAGCCGAGATCCTGCTACTGCACTCCAGCCTGGGCAACAGAGTGAGACTTGGTCTCAAAAAAAAAAGAGAGAGAGAGAGAGGAGAGGAGAGGAGAGGAGAGGAGAGGAGAAAAGAGAAGGTGACACGTCCCCTGGGACCTGTAGTTATGGGCAGGGCTTGACCACAGACTGCATCTAATAAGCATTTCTCTGCTAGGGAAGCTGGGGGTGGCACAACCCCTCTGCTCCTGAGAGACCCCATGCACACATGCACAGCCCTCGCCTCCACTCTTCACTCAGTGACGTCATGTCAGCAGCTTGGAATCAGCCCAGGCGGGGGTATTTACATCACGGAAGTAGTCAGTGCACCCTGCAGATGAGGGCTGGCTTCCTCAGACACAGAGTTGCCAAATCTTTACAAACACACCACCGGAGCACACCGAGAAAAATACAGTGAGAGCCCAGGTGATCTTCCTCATGCATTGGAAATACAAAACTAAAATTAAAATCTAGAGGGTCAATAATTGACAATGGCTCATAAATGAAAGCATAAGAATAAAACTCCTGGCCGGGCGCGGTGGCTCACGCCTGTAATCCCAGTACTTCGGGAGGCCCAGGCGGGTGGATCACGAGGTCAAGAGATCGAGACCATCCTGGTCAACACGGTGAAACCCCGTCTCTACTAAAAATACAAAAAATTAGCTGGGCATGGTGGCACGTGCCTGTAGTCCCAGCTACTCAGGAGGCTGAGGCAGGAGAAGTGCCTGAACCCAGGAGGCGGAGGTTGCGGTGAGCCGAGATCGTGCCATTGCACTCCAGCCTGGGTAACAAGAGCGAAACTCTGTATAAAAAAAAAAAAGAAGAAGAATACTACTCTGAAGTGATTTTTAGTTACAGCATTTTTTAGTGGTGATAGCATGTGCTGAGTCCTTTTAATGCTGTGACGTGGGGATTGATGCTGCCGTCACAGGACAGCCTCGCCCCTCGCCCAAGATGCTGGGAGTTTCTCTGCAACAGCACTTGGGAAGACTGGGGTGCCTCCCATGGACAGAGCACCATCAGTTTCCACGCGATCACTTTAACAGAAGCTCCGTGACTGACATTCATCAGCCACCCTAAGTCTCCCCAGCACATGGCTGGCTCATGAAAACAGAAGCGTCCTCCAACTTCAGCCTGTGAGGTCCTGAGCCTGTTTGGGCAGGAGCTGGTGCTTCTGGTGCTGCGGCCAGATGCTGCGCCTGGTACCTCAAGCATGAAATCAGGAGAACTCTTCCAGCTCAGGTTTGTGGCATTACTGGTCAATGTCACAGAGGAATTCAAAGCATCTCTATCTTTCCTAACCATGCAGGCCACGCTTGGGCAATTCCCTGAACAATGGCGACGAAACACCCTTGTCTCTATCTCTGCACACCAAACGCAGAATTCTTGATTGGCCCCCTTACAAGGCTGATGCATGAGCCAAACCTGGCCCAAGGGGGGGTCCCAAAGTGTTGCAGAAGAGCCAGTTATCCACCCCATCCGTGCCCGCATGCTAGCCCCATTCCCACGCGCCTTCCACCTCGGGAATCAGGAATCAGAAGGGTTTACTTTTCCCAGAAAACCTTTAGTGCTTCTGCCTGGGTCCTCCCACTGGTCCCTGGGAGGGAGACCACGTTCAGGTGGGGTTAAGTTCTACACCGTTTCCAGATTTTGAAAAGATGCCTCTTTTGTTCTCCGACATTTGAGAAAGAGAAGTGAAGCTTCAAAGAGAGGCTCTTTACTTCTCTGTCTTATGAGTAGATTATGGAAACTCCTTCTTCTTCCAGAGTTAGCAATGTCGCAATTAATTATGTGCCTGACAACAATGGATCTGGAAATATGGAAAAGTGTCACGAATGTCTCAGTGGCTGTGTGGTTGAGACCCTGTCTTCTGTGAGTGGCTGAGTCACCGTCATCAGAACCTCTTCCTCATGCAAATGAGCGTTCAGCTGTAGACTAGACTCCTAGGATGGTGGGTGGGTTGCTGACGGGGTGAGTTCGTGTGCGTGGGAGCCACACACTTGTGTGACTAACTGTCTTTGGCATGATTTATTGTCTGTGTTTCTTTTCCTTCATAAAGGCATGAAAAATTGTCCTCTCCCAGGACAGGGTGAGGGGATGCAGGATGTTGTCCTCCCAACTCTCCTCAAGCCGCTTCCCTTTTCTTTTATGCTCCGAGCCTGCTGTAAGCATTTGTCTTGATTTTAGATGTTATTTGAGATAACAGAATTCCAAACTAGACACCCACATTCTTTTGAGCTTTCCGTGTGACTCGTGTGTCCTGGGCACAGCGCTGTCTTCATGTTGAGAGGAACAGAATCTGGCTGAAGATTTCTATACAGTCTCCTTCCCACTCGGTGCAGGGCACGTCCGTGCTTGGCAAGCCTGCCAGGCTCACAGCCCCTTCTTAAGGATGGAAAGTTTCAAACACCCAGGGAGTCCTGTGCCTGAGCCAGCTTTGCTTGGCCAGATCCAAGGTAGACAACGGTGGGTCAGAGGGCAGTGGGCCCTTCTCATCACCTTTCTCAAGCTGAGCAGGCCTAGGGACAGAGCCTCCCCAGCGCCCAGCCCTTACCCTTAACCTTTAACCTCAGCTTCCCTGGCCTGAGGAAAGGGGGTCTACACTTTGTCCTGTTTCCAGGCCTGGGAACTCCCTGGCTCTCTGTGTGCCATGGGAAGGGCTGGAGGGAGCTGGAGTGCAGCTGCTGGGCTTCGGCAGACGTGCCCCGGCTCTCTTTGTCTTGCTGTTCTCTGCGGCACACCTGCCCTCTCTCAGCAGGCAGGCAGGCAGGCTGGAGAGGACACAGAACCCAGGACCACCCAGCCTTGCCCCGCGCTCGATCCCAGGGTGTCTAGGAAGACTGCGGACGGTCCCGCAGGCAGATGTGAGCACTCATTCCAGGAACTGCCCCAACCCCTACGGAAAAGCCCATTTTCACCACAACCCCAGGCTGGGCCACGGCCCCGGATCACCCAGGCCCGCGAGAACCCGCAGAGCTCCCTGCAGACAGCGCAAAGGGAGCCCCGGCCCCAAGGGGACTTCAGGCCTCCCAACTTAGAGATCAAGCTCCTGCCCTTGAGGGCGGCCCGGAGCCCAGCGCCAGGCCTGGCTGCGCCAATGATGCGGGGCCCGAGCCTACGGGGAGGGAGTGGGGAGAACCGGCCGCCTGTCCAGGGCACAGGAGCGGAGGTCGGGAGAGCCTGGAGGTGGGAACGCAGAGTTCCATCGGGCGAGACCCCACTCCCAGGACAGGGTGAAGGGAAACGTCTGCCACAGGCTCGTGGGACACCCTTCCCGAGGCTGCAGTGGAATCCCTGGGTCGGCCTTCGCCCCCTGTGATCCCCACGGCGCAAACGCCCAGAAGCGCGGCGGGAGGGCGAAGCCAGCGCACACGAGGGACCCGCACCCCCGTCCCGGGGTCACCGCCGCCTCTTCCCACCGGCCCTGGCCGCACCCACCGCCCATGAGGATGCCTGGGAGGGAGACCGCGCGCCCCCGCCCCCGGGAGCCGCTCGGTCCCCTCAGACCCAAAACCGAGACCCTAAGTCCGCCGCTGCTTGGTCCCCGGTTCCCAGGGCAGCGGCGCCACCGCTCGGCGGCCGCAGAGACAGAGCGACGGGTGGAGACTCGCTAGGGGAGACCCGCTGGGGGCCGCCGGGAGGGCGAGGAGGGGGCGGTGGCACCGCGGGGAGCCCAGGGACCCGCATCTTAGAGGGGGGCAAGCTCGCCAGGGAGGGTTGTCTGCCAGAGGCCGGGGTTGGGGCGCAGGGAATGGGCGGGAGACGCAGCGGGAGGAGCAGCCCCGGGTCCCCCGCCTTGTGCCTGCGGAGCACCCTTTAGAGGCCCCCGGGACCCGGGGACCAGGGAGCTCCCGCCGCCCGCCCTTCCCTGCAGCCGCTGGAACTGAGCTGGAAGCTGCTGCCCTCTTGGAGGTGCCACAGGCAGGCAGGAGACGCGGGACCCCCCCATCTCAACCCGACCGACCTGGACGGGACGCCCCCTGCTCCTGTCCCGCTGCCTACCCCGCTTTATAAGTATTCCCCTTAGCACCGGATCGTCCAACCCACAGCTGGGGCAGATGCGGCCCCACGCAAATTTCTAAACTTTCTTAAAACATTGTGAGACTTTTTTCAGCAAGAAAAAACAAACGATCCCATCAGAAAGTGGGTTAAGGGCGTGAACGGACAATTCCCAAAAGAAGATACACAAATGGCCATCAAACGTGGAAAAACGTTCAAGTCACTAATGACCGGGAAAACGCGAATCAAAACCTCACTCCTGCAGAAACTGCCAGAATCCAAAAAACAAACAAACAAAGAATAGATGTAGACGTGGATGCATTGAAAACACTTTGGCCGGGTGTGGTGGCTGACGCCTGTAATCCCAGCACTTTGGGAGGCTGAGGTGGGAGGATCACTTGAAGTCAGGAGTTCAAGACCAGCCTGGCCAAGATGATGAATCCCCCGTCTCTACTAAAAATACAAAAATTATCCGGGCACGGTGGCAGTGGCCTGTAATCCCAGCTATGCTGGAGGCTGGGGCAGGAGAATCACTTGAACCCAGAAGGCGGAGGTTGCAGTGAGCCAAATGGTGCCGATATACTCCAGCCCGGGCAACAGAGTGAGACTCAGTCTCAAAAAACAAAAGCAAAACAAATAAAAAAGGAAACGCTTTTACACTGCTGGTGAGAATGTAAACTAGTGCAACCACTGTGGAAAACAGTGTGAAGATTCCCTAAAGAACTAAACGTAGACCTACTGTTTGATCCAGCAGTCCCGCTACCCAGCATCTACCCAGATGGGGGGAAATTCATTATACAGAAAGATACTCACAGTCATGTCTGTTTACAGCAGTACAATTTGCAATTGCAAAAACCAGCCCAAATGCCCATCAGTCAACCGGTGGATAAAGAACATGTACTATATAAATACCATGGAATACTACTCAGCCATAAAAAGAACGAAATAATGGAATTCACCACAACTTGGATGGAGTTGGAGACCATTACTCTAAGTGAAGTAACTCAGGGAAGAAAAACCAAACATTGCATGTTCTCACTCATGTATGGCAGCTAAGCTATGAGGACACAAAGGCATAAAAATGATACAGTGGATTTGGGGGGCTCATGGGAAAAGGGGGGTGCAGCAAGGTTAGAAGCCTATACATCGGGTGCAGTGCCCACTGCTCAGGCCATGGGTGCACCAAAATCTCAGAAATCGCTACTGAAGAACTTATTCATGGAACCAAACACCACCTGCTCCCCAAAAAAACCTATTGAAATATTTTAAAATAAAAATAAATAAAAGAATAAAACATTTTGATTGTGAGGTTTCCTGTGATGTTCTTTTAAGCTCATCAACTCTCATTAATGTTAGTATAGTTTATGAGTGGCCCAAGACAGTTCTTCCATTGTGGCCCAGGGAAGCCGAAAGATTGGAAGCCCCATCTCACAAAGAGACCAGGGACCTTCCAGGGGCAGCCCAGAGCCAGCTGCTTTGTGGGAGACCCCTGACACAGGATTCCCATATTCTCACTGGGAGCTCCACATCTCACTGGGACCTCCACATCTCACCGGCACCTCCACATCTCACCAGGAGCTCCACATCTCACCGGGACCTCCACCTCTCACCGGGACCTCCACATCCTCACCGGGACCTCCACATCTCACCAGGACCTCCACATCCTCATCGGGACTGTCATATGTTCTCACCTGGCCCCTCCAGATTCTCACCTGGACTTCCACATCCTCACCAGGACTTCGCATGTTCTCACCTAGACCTGAACCTTCACATCCTCACCTGGAGCTCCACGTCATCACCTGGACTGCCCCATATCCTCACCTGGACCTCCCTATATTCTCACCTGGGCCCCCGTGACCTCACCTGGACCTCCACATTCTCACCTGGACCTTCCCATGTTCTCACCTGGACCTCCACCTTCTCACCTGGACATCCACATTCTCACCTGGACCTCCACATTCTCACCTGGACCTCCACATCCTCACCTGGACCTCCACGTCCTCACCTGAACCTCCACCTTCTCACCTGGACCTCCACATTCTCACCTGGACCTCCCCATGTTCTCACCTGGACCTCCACATGTTCTCACCTGGACCTCCACATCCTCACCTGGACCTCCACCTTCTCACCTGGACCTCCAAATTCTCACCTGGACCTCCACCTTCTCACCTGGACCTCCACATCCTCACCTGGACCTCCACGTCCTCACCTGAACCTCCACCTTCTCACCTGGACCTCCACATTCTCACCTGGACCTCCCCATGTTCTCACCTGGACCTCCACATATTCTCACCTGGACCTCCACGTCCTCACCTGAACCTCCACATTCTCACCTGGACCTCCCCATGTTCTCACCTGGACCTCCACCTTCTCACCTGGACATCCACATTCTCACCTGGACCTCCACCTTCTCACCTGGACCTCCACATCCTCACCTGGACCTCCACGTCCTCACCTGAACCTCCACCTTCTCACCTGGACCTCCACATTCTCACCTGGACCTCCCCATGTTCTCACCTGGACCTCCACATGTTCTCACCTGGACCTCCACATGTTCTCACCTGGACCTCCACATCCTCACCTGAACCTCCACATTCTCACCTGGACCTCCACGTCCTCACCTGAACCTCCACCTTCTCACCTGGACCTCCACATTCTCACCTGGACCTCCCCATGTTCTCACCTGGACCTCCACATGTTCTCACCTGGACCTCCACATCCTCACCTGAACCTCCACATCCTCACCTGGACCTCCACCTTCTCACCTGGACACCCATGGTCTCACCTGGACCTGCACATTCTCTCCAGGACCTCTATTTTCTCACCCTGACCTCCACACTCTCACCTGGTCCTCCACACTCTCAGCTGGACCTTCTCTTGGCTCTCCAGCCCTCAGCACAGCGGCCAGGCACCATGTTCCTGGAGGGCTGCCACGATGATGCTGAGCACTCCCTACAGCTGCAGGGCCAGGTGGGACGGGGTGTGGTGCATGTGCAGAGGGGTCCATCATTCCTCCACCCCCGGGGGCTCCCGAACACCAGCTTCAGCGTGTTTCCCTCTTCTGCAAGCAGAAGGAAGGGAGCATCCTCTGGCAACAAGGCCAGAAGATGTCTCAAGGCAAAGCAGCTCATGTCTGCATCATTTGAGGCCACCACAATGAGAACAGCAGCTCCCTTCACTGGACGCTGCCCCTTCCTCTGCAGACCCAGTTCAGCGGGAGCACAGCTCAGCTAGATGGAATGCAAGAGGCCACCTTTCGCAACTCACCTGCAGTGGGGCCCATGAACCAGCTCACCTTCATTCATTCATTCGTTTACTATCAAATGTTTTAGCAGCCCTTACTATATAATAGGAAGCAGGCAAAACTCTGTGGCGGGTACAGCAGGCATACGACGGGAAAAAGAAGTCCCTGGCTTTGAGGACCGTGTGCTCCCAAAGGGGACATTTGGGATATCTGTTGCCATGGCCAGGCAGCTTTAGGGCCACCCTCTGCAGTCAGGCTGCCAGGTTCAGCTACCCCTCCCCGCCGTCACCCATGGAGTGGCTGTCCCTCACTGCCTGTGCTGTAGCAGAATGTAACTACCACAAAATACAGTGTTTCAAAACGTGACACAGTGTAACAAGGTGCAGACAGTGTAGCCCATTGTAATAGCATGAAGAGAAGACAGGCCACCCTGCCGAATCCCCCCGGGCTGTCTCCCTGCTGGCATCCCAAGCACTCGACCTGGGACAGCCTGCTGCCCCACAGTCTGTGGCCCTGGGCGCAGAGGGCATCTGAGTCTGCACCTGCACACTGGGCTCCATCAAAGCAGCAGTGGGCCTTGGGCTGCCCGAGACAGGCTCAGTGTGCCGATCCTGGGGCAGCAGCTCCGACAGTCACTCTGCTCACTGCAGGAGCGTTTCATGTGAGTGAAGGTCCCATGTGAGTCCTTCCTTAGGGAACTGACAGGGTGGAGAAGATGCCCCTCCAGGGAAGCCCTGTGAGTGAGGAGCAGGTAGAGCCGGAGTCTTTGAAAGAGGGAGAAGACTGAATGTCCCAGAGGGCAGCTGGGCAGGGTGCCCTCGCTCCTGAGTTTACGGCAGATGGTCACCCTTACCCTGCTTCCTTCGAGGTCCAAGGACGACAAGAATGCTGTCCCCTTGGCTGTCCTCTCTGCAAGCCACACGGGGAGCAGGATGTGGAAGACACACCCTCTCGTCCGAGGACAGAGGATTTTTCAATCCTGGGAGAGGAGGCAGAGAGTTACATTTCATTGGGGTTAGAAACAGAAGTCTGGGAAGGAATTTGCCCCAGGATGTGGGGAGCAAAGCAGCCCGGCTCCAGCAAGGCACTGGAGTTGCGTTTCCCCAAACCCCAGGCCCCTGAGTGAGCATGAGAGGGCCTCGTTCTCCCTCCAAACTCCGGAACCAGAGTCAGACTTCTGAGGCCCGGCTGCCCGTGTACAGCGTGAAGCCAGGGAATATGGGTGCCGTAGAAAAAGGGTGCTGGGCTGAGGTGGCCCTGGTCCTCTGGGCATAGGAACCTATGGTCCCCCAGGGAAGGTGACCCAATGTGTCAGGCAATGCCCTGACCAAGGTTCATACCTTTTACGGGCCATGAGCTGTGAGGCTGGCAGCAGCCAGGGCAGTCCCTGTGGGGCAGAAGGAGCAGCAGAGCCGGCAGGGAGGGAAGCAGGAGTGCTGTGCAGCCTGCAGGTGTGAAGACCTGAGCCCCTGTGGGTGGCCCTGGGCCGGGGCCTCGGGCTGTGGATGCAGCCCCCCCACCCCCAGAGCAGCACCTGTCTGCCTGGAGCCCTCCCCCTCACCTTGAACACTGCACCTGTGGCTCCCTAAACCTCCCACAAATGTGCATGTGAAAATGTGTTACTAGTTCTTGCGTACCCCAGCATCACAATGATGGGTGCAGGGTAAGGAAGCCCCTGCGTGTGGGAATCAGCGCGATGGCGCACATTAGCGTGGCTGGGCCACGCGCCCCACGGTGCATCAAACTCTCCCTGGTGAGGCTGTGGGGCTGCTATGTAGGGAGGGATGACACCCCCAGTTTGGCAGCTTTGAGTCAGGGAGACTTCTTGCTCATGGGGCCCTTGCTCCACAGTGGGGGGCCTGCAGGACAAGACCACAGTGTCCCCGAGAGAGGAAACTGCACCTGCAGACAGCTCCTGCCAGACAGCCCCACCCTACCTTCCTGTGACCTGCCCTGGGGACTTCAGACGTATCTGCCAGCCTCCAGCATGGCCAACCATTCCTTGAAATTATATATACACACACACACACACACACACACATACACACATACACATACACATATATATATATAATTATGATTTGTCTTGTTTTACTTTTATTCTCCTGCTGCCCTTAATGATTCCAGGTACCTCAGAATCTTTGGGAAATACAAACAGAGAAGGAGAATGATGGGTGACAAAGGGCAGGACTAGCAGACAGACAACATGGAGTCTGTCTGATAGTCGGTGACATTTCCAGTTCTGGGAAGAGAAGCGATGGGTCTTCCCCCAACCTGCGCCAGGCCGTGAGCTCAGAACAAACTCTGCCAAGCACACACGAGAGACAGCGGCGCCAGGGTAGAATCCTGGCACGGATGGTGTTTCCTTCCCGGAGACGTCAGTGAACCTCAGCCTGTGGGTGATGCCTGCAGAGGCTGAAACCGGCCCCTGGAGACACCCACGTCCTGATCTCCGGAGCCCGTGGACATTGCAGAGAGAGGTCTTGGTGGATGTGAAGCAATTGAGGACCCTGAATGTGCCACCTGGCTGATCCTGGGGGTCCTGAATGCCATCGCAGGGTCTCTCAGAAGAGGGAGGCAGGAGACGGTGCACAGAGGACACCGGCGGCCACCAAAGCTGCCCCTGCCAGCATCTCGATCTGCGGCCGGCGACACTCGCTGTGGGCTTCTGGCCTGAAATCCGTGTAACTGTGGTTTATCGCCTGTTTTACTTGCATTATTTTCTGTCTCTATTTATCACAAAAGCTGAAAACAAAGTGGTTGGTGGTGATTTCTGGCACAGCCAGAGACGCTGGCTCCCTTTGGCGGTTCCGAGAGCAGCTGCTCCTGCCTTTGCCCTGGGCCTGTGGGTAAACGTTCAGTCCTTCCCCGTGAAATGCGACGTAGCTGCAGGTCTCCCTAGACGAAGCTCATAGGGTTGACAATGTTTCCTTCTGTTCCTGGTTTGCTGAGAGCTTTTATCAAGACTATATTTTGAATTTGAATTTTTGCAAATGCTTTTTAAACCAGCTATCGAGATCTTACCTTGTAAATTCTCTTGGACCCAATTCTCTCATTTTGTTAGTGCTTAAACCCTGTGTTTGTGAGAAACGTTACGTTGAGGTTTTCTTTGCATGTGACATCTTGTCTGGCTTGGATGTGGAGATAATGCTGGCTTCATGGAATGAAATAAGAAGTATTACTTTCTGTTCAATTTCTGAGTTTGTGAATGATTGTCATTCTTATTATTATTAGAGGTGGAGTCTCGCTCTGTCTCCAGGCTGGAGTTCAGTGGCACAATCTCGGCTCACTGCAACCTCCACCTCCCGGGTTTAAGAGATTCTCCTGCCTCAGCTTCATGAGTAGCTGGGACTACAGGTGTGTGCCACCATGTCTAGCTAATTTTTGTGCTTTTAGTAGAAACAGCGTTTCACCATGTTGGCCATGATAGTGTCGATCCCTTGACTCATGATCCGCCTGCTGCAGCCCCGCAAAGTGCTGGGGTTACAGGCATGAGCCATCATGCCCAGCCGAGTTTGTGAACAATTATTATTGTTTTCTTACATGTTTGGTAGAATTGGCTCATAAAGTCATCTGGACCTGGAATTTCCCCGTAGGAAGCTTTTTAACTGCAAACTCCATTTCTTTGCTATGTATAGAACTATTTGGGTTATCTATTTCTCCTGAGTGAGTTTTCAGTACTTTGCGTCTTTTAAGGAATTTGTGGATTTCATGTAGGCTGTTGAATTTATAGTCATAACGTTGTTCAAATATCCACCCATTTGTTAATGCCTGTGTAACCACCCAGTGGGGCCACCTTGCCCACTGCCCAGACAGAGCTGATTCTTCAAGACAGGGGAATTGCAATAGAGAAAGTAATTCATGCAGAGCCAGCTGTGCAGGAGACCAGAGTTTTACTATTACTTGTGTTAGTCTCCTGGAGCATTCAGAGAGCACAGTTTTTAAGGCCAGCTTGGTGTGTTAAAGGAAGCCAGTGAGCCGGGAGTGTTGGTCAAGGATGAAATCATAGGGAGTCAGAGCTGTCTTCTTGGGCTGACTCAGTTCCTAGTGGGGGCCGCAAGAACAGAAGAACCAATTTATCGATCTGGGTGGTGCCAGCTGACCCATCCAGTGCAGGGTCTGCAGTATCTCAAGCCCTGATCTTAGGAGCAGTTTAGGGAGGGTCAGAATCCTGTAGCCTCCAGCTGTGTGACTCCTAAACCGTCACGTCTAACCCTGTGGCTAATTTATTAGTCCCACAAAGGCAGTCTAGTCCCCAGGTGAGAAGGAGGTTTGTTTTGGGAAAGGGCCGTTATCAACTGTGTTTTAAACTGTAAACTAAGTCAGTTACTTTGTTCAACCCCCCAAGAATGAATAACCCTGCGTTCAATCTACGCCGGGAATGAATAGCCTTGCTTGGAGGTTAAAAGCAAGATGGAGTTGGTCAGGTCTCTTTTCACGGTCTCAGTTACAATTTTGCAATGTTTATTTCACCTCTAGTATTCACAGTTTTGTGTACATTTCTGCCCCCACTGAGCCTGTGTAACCGGGATGCTTCTACAGCTCCAGCCTCCTGGAGTCAGCTTTTCCTTTAATGGAAAAATAAAACAGCAAGGTTTCCAGAGCCCACTCAATGGGCCCTGGAGCCTGCACACCCTGGCTGGTCTCCCATCACTGACTCCCTGCTCCCGGCTGCAGCTCCTGTCTGCTCATGCAGACCACCTCCTCGAACCCTGGTGGGCAGTCGGCTGTGTCTGCTCTGCTGTGCTCTCCAGTGTGAGTTTCCCCAACTGGGCCTTCTCTCTGTGAGTCACAGACTATTCTGGATGGAGGGAGAGGGGTAAGGGAGGCAGGAGCCACTGTAGAGAACAAAAAAGCATGAATTCCAGACCTCGGGGTCCCTCTATGCTGACTTCACCTAGGCTCCTCCTCCCTCCCCTGGCTGCTGCCCTGGGCCTGGAGCTCCCTCTGGAAGGACAAAGTATTCCCTCCTGCTCCCTTGTGACTCCTGCACCTGCCATCCCCGCCTCCCGGGCACTGGGGCTGGGGCAGAGGGCACTAGAAACCCTCCCCGCTGGTCCTCAGAGGCATTCCTCTCACTTGCTTTCCACTCCCCATGGAATCCTCTGCCCATCAGACCTTTCCTGCATGTTGCCAAACAGAAGCATGCCCTGCTCTGGGTCCTTCCTTTAGAAGTGTTGCCAGGCTCTGCGTGCAGCCGCTTCATGGTTTCCCAGTTCTAGGACATTCTCCCGTGGAGCCCAGGATCTCCAGGCAGCAACAGTCCTTTTGCTTCCTTCCCAGAGCAGCTGCTGGAGCTGCAGATGAATAGCTGGATTTACTCACTGATTTATAAGATTTCAACCACCAAGATTTTTACAACTATAGTTAGTAAACATTAAATGTCCATATGTATACCCTCCCAATAATCATAGCTGCTCCTGATTTAGGCGCTGCTGTGACGGGGTTTGGGATTTAGCTCTCCCAGTCTTGACCACAATCCTAAAAAATATACCCTCCTTTTAAGAGTGTGGAAATGGAATCTCATAAAAACAGAATGCTCCTTCCAAAGCCACACGACTGGAAAGCCCAGGAATTAATATTTGGATCCAGGCCCATTTGGTTCGAAAGTCTACATTCACCAGGACACCCATGCACCCGTCGCTGTAGGCTGGAGAGCTGCATGATTCCCGAGACCCACCCCTGTCTGCACCGACACGCGGGCATTTTACAGCCACCCGACAGGTGGAGTCCTCAGCTGGGCTGGGCATCTCTTTCCCAGCACTTCAGCTTTTAGTTTCCATTAAGAAGAATCCAGCTCCTTCAGAAGGCAAATGCCTCCTTTGGCTGGGATTCCAAATTTCAGGTATGCCATACAAAATTCAATGATGGGCGCTAATGAAACCCTCAGAAAATTCAACTGACTTATGCAATGGTGAAGCCAAAATACGTCCCTGGCCTCGTTAGGGTGGAGTCCAGAAGTCCCCGCGACTGAGGATATCATATATTAGATTCAAATCTTTCTTTCTCTTTTGTTTACACATAAATGAATAAAATCAGACTTAACAACACTTCTAAAAGAAGGTGCCCAAAATGAGGGGCCAGCAGGAAAGCTGAGCTGGAAGAGACGGGCGTGGAGCTCTGAATGGAGCAGCTGGCACCAGCACTCCCACGGGCTCGTGGCCACCCTCTCTGCCCCGGGAGAGGGCTGTGCTCAGAGCCCACGGGAGAGACACAGGTGTGGCGGTGACCCCGGGCCACGCAGGTGCAGGAGCAGGTGGGTGCTCGGCCCCAGCATCACTGCTCCAACTGTGACTGAGGGCTTGCTTCCCGATAGAGGCTTTGCTGTGACTCCTTCCACCCTCAGAGAGAGGACCCTTCTGGGTTCAGAAGCAGAGGTGCTCCTGCTCATTGGCTTAATGACTGAGTCAGCGCACCCTGCTTGGGAGAATCGAATACTCCCTTCTGTACAAACCAACCTCAGAGACAAACACCCATGGACCTGAAAGTCCCCAAGAAAGTTATAAAGGAGGGGCCACCCCTGCATTTTTGAGCATTTTCAAAGTTACAAACAGAATTTTGCTTTGTTTCTAAGATTCCAGTGTGTCCAAAAGATCTCATTTTAAGCCTGTTACGGTTTTGATGGTCAAGGCAGTATCCATTGTTAAAATTCATTGCCCTTGAGCGATGAAAAAATTAGCCGTCCTCCTTTGCGTGGATAACCCGGGAAGAGAGCAGGTGGCTGGTTTTGTGTTGGTAAATTGCGTTTCTCTTTTTGAACAATTCCGCTGTTGTGATGTGGCCTGATTAGATCTCCACCCACCATCAACCTGACGCCCTGGGGCCTCTGCCCTCTCGCTCCAGCAGACTCCCGACCTGCCCACCGGCCAGCGAGCGGAGGACACAGTTATCTCCTTCTAAATTAAAATTGTAACTCGTTCGGTCCCATTTACACAAAGCCTCAGCTTTGACACATGCAATTACTACGAACACAGGGGCAACATGATTGCTAAGGCCCCAGAAAGAGAGTTTAATCAGAAAACATGGAGTTGTTCCAGCCGATTTATAATTTCACTACTTGCTATTTCTTTATGTTCTTATGTGTTCAGATAATTAGATACACTAGTTCTGCCTTCCCAAGAGGCCAGAAAGGGCAAAATTTCTATTCTTTTTACATTAAAAAGATTAAATTATAATACAGAAAATCTGTAACTTTTGGTAGAAATGACAAATTCACACTACATTAATTTCAGTGCTTACAAAACGTTACAAATAATTTGCGCGTTCTTTTCTTTCTCGTGTAGGTGCACGTGAGTTAATCACCTATCCAATTTCAACATCGTTCACGTCAGCTTTCCCCGGACAACTCTGGAATTAAAAGGAAATAAGGGTTGATTTCCATTCGCTGAGCATATTTGTTTTAGATGTTTAGCCGTTTAAACCTTTGTACATGAACAGAAGGACATGGACATTAACAGGCGTGTTCACCACGCAGACATGCTGTGGAACACGGAGTCCATGGGATCCGTAATTATGAAGCAGGAAGGACGGGTTTCAATCCTGCTACTTTGCAAAGTGGAGCATGTATGCTGTTACCCAGGAGGAATGAGCTCTCACCCCAAGTCAGGGGAATTAGAAATACCGGGTTTTGGCCCAATGCAGTGGCTCACACCTGTCATCCCAGCACTTTGGGAGGTCAGGGTTGGTGCATCACCTGAGGTCGGGAGTCCAAGACCAGCCTGACCAATACGGTGAAACCTCATCTCTACTAAAAATGAAACAATTAGCCGGGTGTGGTGGTGTGCACCTGTAATCCCAGCTACTTGGGAGTCTAAGACAGGAGAACTGCTTGAACCCGGGAGGTGGAGGTTGCAGTGAGCTGAGACGGCGCCACTGCACTGCAGCCTGGGCAAGAGAGTGAGACTCCATCTCAAAAAAAAAATTTAAATTTAAATTAAAAAACACGATTTCTGTTTTGTTTTAGTTTTGGGGTTTTTTTTTGGAGATGGAGTCTTGCTCTGTCACCCAGGCTGGAGGGCAGAGTTGTGATCTTGGCTCATTGCAAACTCCGCCTCCCAGGTTCAAGCAATTCTCCTGCCTCAGCCTCTCGAGTAGCTGGGATTACAGGTGCACACCACCACGCCCGGCTAACTTTTTTTTTTTTTTTTTTTTTTTTTTTTTTTTTTTTTTTTAGCAGAGATGGGGTTTCACCGTGTTAGCCAGGATGGTCTCCATCTCCTGTCCTTGTGATCTGCTCACCTCGGCCTCCCAAAGTGCTGAGATTGCAGGCATGAGCCACTGCTCCTGGCAAAAGTACAAGGTCTTAAGGGGACTTCGCATGTGTGCCCCACACAGGGGCTCCCCAGGCTTTTGTTAGGAGGTGCAGAATTCCAGCTTCACTTATTCTTCCAAACAGCAGCTGATTGAGGGCCCAACCTATGGCAGGCGTCGACCCACCAAGGACACCTGGCAGCGCTGGGCTCTGGAAGTGGCCAGGAAGGGACTCCTGGGAGCCTCTGGAGGGCGTGGTCCTGCCCACACCTCGACCTCAGCCCCACAGCCAGAGAGCACAGGCTGTTACTTGGCCCCATCAGCCCTGGAACCCAGACACCACTTGTGCCCTCACCAGAACAGCAACCCCGAGTGAAGACCACGTGAAGAGAAGCAGGGAGAAGGAGGCTGAGAAGGCAGAGACAGACACAGCCACAGAGCGCCGCTGAGCACCACAGAATACCACAGACCTCTGGCACTGACAGAGGCTGGGAGAGGCACGCAGGTGTCCCCATCAGCTCCAGCCGTCAACAAACTCCAACCGGAGGGTCAGACAACAGAGGCTGAGGCTGACTTCTCACAGGCCCAGGGCCTGCAGGCTCCAAGATAAGGTCCCAGCCAGTCAGTTCCTGGTGATGGCCGGTGATGGCCGTCTTCCCGGCTTGGGGTGGGCACCTTCTCACTCTGTTCTCACATGGCAGAGACAGTGGCGGGGGGGGAACCAGAGGAACAGAAAGAGACAGAGAGAGAGAGAGAAGGTGAGTCAGAGGAACAAAGAGAGAAAGAGAGGGAGAGAGAGAAAGGGAGGGAGAGAGAGAGGGGAGGGGGGAGAGAGGGGAGGGGGGAGAGAGGGGAGGGGGGAGAGAGGGGATGGGGGAGAGAGGGGAGAGAGGAGAGAGAGAGAGAGAGAGAGAGAGGATAGCCAGGGAACAGAGACAGAGAAAGAGAAAGGGAGAGAGAGAGAGAGAACAGAGGGAGCACCCTGGCCTCTTCCTCCTCTTACAAAGACGTAAATCCCATCTTGGGGCCTCCACCCTTGTGACCTCCCATGGACCCTGCCTCCTAAGAGCAGCACTTAGGCATTGAAGACTTCAACTTACAAGTCTGAGGATGACAAGCATTCAGTCTGCAGCGGAGGCACCTCCAGAAGGAACCAGCCCTGTGGCACCCGCTTTTCGAACTTCTGACCTTCAGAGTTGGAAGACAATCAATTCCTGTTGTCACGGCAGCCGCAAGGCATCGAAGAGACGCAGCTGAGGTTTGCGAGGTGAGAAACCCTCACGGGGACATGACGGGGAGGCTGGGAAGGCAGGTGGGGGGCACACTCTGGGCAGGGCGGGACTATAGGTGGGGGCACACTCCAGGCGGGGCGGGACCCCAGGTGGGGGGCACACTCCAGGCGGGGCGGGACCCCACGTGGGGGGCACACTCCGGGTGGGACTGCACCGTGGCTTGTGGATTCCCCAACACTACAGACAGGGGGCACCATACGGGATGACGGTCACACTATAAACATGAAACGTTACTTTAGAGTAACATTGTTTTGACCTAAACGTTTATATTGTTCTTATTTTAAAAGAAATGGAAGCACTTTGGGAGCCCCTGGGCCACGGCGCAGGAGGGGCCACATGTTTCAGAAGGATCAGGCAGCCCCAGGGTGGGACCCAGAGGGGATGGAGGAGCTGCGGGCACGGGGCAGAGCCTGAGTGCCCAGCACCTGCAGGCCGGGTCAGCTGTAAAGCCGACACGCAGCGGGAATTTAAGAATTTAGCGTCACCTTAGCTGCTGTGTGGGAAATGAGTCACACCACAGCAGGTCCCTAAAGAGAGGTGGTTCCCAAGAGCCTTCTTCTAAGGCATTTCCACAGAAGCAGCTGGTTCCCCTGCAGAGTCGGCCTCGCGGCGTCGTTGTCTGTCTCCACTCCTGTCCTCCGTCACCCGCCACCTTCTCCCGCCTCCCTCTTGGGAGGACACCGTCTTTGCAGTGAGGAGCTGTGGGAGTTTCCTGGGTGGCTGGAGCGCACCTCCTACACCTGCTGCTTAAAACAGCGCGCACGTGTTCTCTTGCAGTTCTAGAGGAAGGTCTGGAATCCGTAGCGGTGAACAGGGCTGGTGCCTCCCGGAAGCTGAGCGTTGCCCTTGCTGCCCTCCAGCAGCTGGAGTGGCCGGCAGCCCCTGGTGGCCCTCAGGGGGCTCCTGGCCCCGCTCAGCCTCTCCTCCCTGGGTCTCCTCATAAGGACAACGGTTATACCAGATCAGGGCCGCCTTATTCCAGGATGACCACGTCTTAACGAACCACGTCTGCAATACCTATTTCCAGATAGCGTCCCATTCTGAGGTGTGGGAGGGACATGAATCTGGGGCGCCACTACCCGGCCCAGCACAAGGTGCAGGTGGGTGACCCGGAGACTCTGCCCTCCAGACCCGTCATCACGTTGCTGTTCAAGGTGGCACTCACAGGTTTTGGGTTAGGGCCTGCACATCTTGGGGGCCTTCATTCAGCTGGCACCGTGTGTGCCCGGCAAATAGATGATGGCATCCTCATTGGCACACATGTGCTAGAAGCTTCTATCAGGAAACGCCCCTCTTCACAGACAAGGGTGGAAACTACACGCATTGCAGAGCTGGCACTCTCCCTCTGGCCTGGCTCTGAGCAGTGCCTAGCGTGGCGGAGGGGGGAGGGGCAGAGGGGGCGGGTGGAGGAGCTGAGGGACAAAGGCCACTGTTACCCGGCCCTGTGTCCTGCTCTGATGCACCTGAGGGGGCCAGGACCTGGGTATGCACTCAGCGTGACCGCTCCAGAGGGGAGCCTGCGCCCACATTTTGGCCCTGTGGGTAAAGGTGGCCTCCCCCTGAGCTTGTACGTGTGTGTGACACTGCCTGGTGACCCCCGCCGTGATTTTTAGGTCCCCCATGCCCTCTGCTAGCGTGCAGCTGTTGTGGTCCATTGGTCTGGGGAGACCTGGCCGGCCCCTCTGTCCTCAGGTCACCACGGAGGCGCCTGCAGGTGCTCGGCGCGGCCCGGCCCTGCGCAGACCCGAGGCGTCACCAGGGGGCGCTGTCCGCCCGAGGACGCGGGCGCGGGCGGAGGCCGCGGGGCAGGAGCGGCCGCGGATTCAGGCAGCTGCGGGGACCCCTGCACCGACCGCGCGCCCAGAGACCCCCGGGGGGTCCGCCTGAGCCTAAGCTGAAGGCAGAGCCTGTTTTCAGTCATCCAGACCCATAGAGGCGGCCCGTCAGTTCCCGCTCTGCCCGGCGCCCTTGTACCCAGAGCTGGTGGGGACCCAGGCCACCAAAAGCAGGGGCAGGGCGGGCTGGAGGCGGCTGCAGGAAGATTTGGGCACGGAGAAGAGGGGCAAGGCCTGGGGTCAGGACGCTGCCAGCATCACCACCTCCACACCCAGGCAGGGACACACGCACACTCCACGCGCGGGAACACGCAGGCATCCTGCACACAGTCCACAGGTGGGAACACACCTGCACGGACAGACACAGCCCACAGGAGCGCAGATGCTCACACACAGTCCACAGGTGGGAACACACCTGCACGGACAGCCACAGATCACAGGAGCGCAGATGCTCACACACAGTCCACGGGTGGGAACACACCTGCACGGACAGCCACAGCCCACAGGAGCGCAGATGCTCACACACAGTCCACGGGTGGGAACACACCTGCACGGACAGCCACAGCCCACAGGAGCGCAGATGCTCACACACAGTCCACGGGTGGGAACACACCTGCACGGACAGACACAGCCCACAGGAGCGCAGATGCTCACACACAGTCCACAGGTGGGAACACACCTGCACGGACAGCCACAGATCACAGGAGCGCAGATGCTCACACACAGTCCACGGGTGGGAACACACCTGCACGGACAGGCACAGCCCACAGGAGCGCAGGTGCTCACACACAGTCCACGGGTGGGAACACACCTGCACGGACAGCCACAGGCCACAGGAGCACAGATGCTCACACACAGTCCACGGGTGGGAACACACCTGCACGGACAGCCACAGCCCACAGGAGCGCAGACGCTCACACACAGTCCACGGGTGGGAACACACCTGCACGGACAGGCACAGCCCACAGGAGCGCAGGTGCTCACACACAGTCCACGGGTGGGAACACACCTGCACGGACAGCCACAGGCCACAGGAGCACAGATGCTCACACACAGTCCACGGGTGGGAACACACCTGCACGGACAGCCACAGCCCACAGGAGCGCAGACGCTCACACACAGTCCACGGGTGGGAACACACCTGCACGGACAGCCACAGCCCACAGCGCAGGTGCTCACACACAGTCCACGGGTGGGAACACACCTGCACGGACAGCCACAGCCCACAGGAGCGCAGATGCTCACACACAGTCCACGGGTGGGAACACACCTGCACGGACAGCCACAGCCCACAGGAGCGCAGATGCTCACACACAGTCCACGGGTGGGAACACACCTGCACGGACAGACACAGCCCACAGGAGCGCAGATGCTCACACACAGTCCACGGGTGGGAACACACCTGCACGGACAGCCACAGCCCACAGGAGCGCAGATGCTCACACAGTCCACGGGTGGGAACACACCTGCACGGACAGCCACAGATCACAGGAGCGCAGATGCTCACACACAGTCCACGGGTGGGAACACACCTGCACGGACAGCCACAGCCCACAGGGCAGATGCTCACACACAGTCCACGGGTGGGAACACACCTGCACGGACAGCCACAGATCACAGGAGCGCAGACGCTCACACACAGTCCACGGGTGGGAACACACCTGCACGGACAGACACAGCCCACAGGAGCACAGATGTTCACACACAGTCCACGGGTGGGAACACACCTGCACGGACAGACACAGCCCACAGGAGCGCAGGTGCTCACACACAGTCCACAGGTGGGAACACACCTGCACGGACAGCCACAGATCACAGGAGCGCAGATGCTCACACACAGTCCACGGGTGGGAACACACCTGCACGGACAGCCACAGCCCACAGCGCAGGTGCTCACACACAGTCCACGGGTGGGAACACACCTGCACGGACAGCCACAGGCCACAGGAGCACAGATGCTCACACACAGTCCACGGGTGGGAACACACCTGCACGGACAGCCACAGCCCACAGGAGCGCAGACGCTCACACACAGTCCACGGGTGGGAACACACCTGCACGGACAGCCACAGCCCACAGCGCAGGTGCTCACACACAGTCCACGGGTGGGAACACACCTGCACGGACAGCCACAGCCCACAGGAGCGCAGATGCTCACACACAGTCCACGGGTGGGAACACACCTGCACGGACAGCCACAGCCCGCAGGAGCACAGATGTTCACACACAGTCCACGGGTGGGAACACACCTGCACGGACAGGCACAGCCCACAGGAGCGCAGATGCTCACACACAGTCCACGGGTGGGAACACACCTGCACGGACAGACACAGCCCACAGCGCAGATGCTCACACACAGTCCACGGGTGGGAACACACCTGCACGGATAGCCACAGCCCACAGGAGCGCAGATGCTCACACACAGTCCACGGGTGGGAACACACCTGCACGGACAGGCACAGCCCACAGGAGCGCAGGTGCTCACACACAGTCCACGGGTGGGAACACACCTGCACGGACAGCCACAGCCCACAGGAGCGCAGATGCTCACACACAGTCCACGGGTGGGAACACACCTGCACGGACAGACACAGCCCACAGGAGCGCAGATGCTCACACACAGTCCACAGGTGGGAACACACCTGCACGGACAGCCACAGATCACAGGAGCGCAGATGCTCACACACAGTCCACGGGTGGGAACACACCTGCACGGACAGGCACAGCCCACAGGAGCGCAGGTGCTCACACACAGTCCACGGGTGGGAACACACCTGCACGGACAGCCACAGGCCACAGGAGCACAGATGCTCACACACAGTCCACGGGTGGGAACACACCTGCACGGACAGCCACAGCCCACAGGAGCGCAGACGCTCACACACAGTCCACGGGTGGGAACACACCTGCACGGACAGGCACAGCCCACAGGAGCGCAGGTGCTCACACACAGTCCACGGGTGGGAACACACCTGCACGGACAGCCACAGGCCACAGGAGCACAGATGCTCACACACAGTCCACGGGTGGGAACACACCTGCACGGACAGCCACAGCCCACAGGAGCGCAGACGCTCACACACAGTCCACGGGTGGGAACACACCTGCACGGACAGCCACAGCCCACAGCGCAGGTGCTCACACACAGTCCACGGGTGGGAACACACCTGCACGGACAGCCACAGCCCACAGGAGCGCAGATGCTCACACACAGTCCACGGGTGGGAACACACCTGCACGGACAGCCACAGCCCACAGGAGCGCAGATGCTCACACACAGTCCACGGGTGGGAACACACCTGCACGGACAGACACAGCCCACAGGAGCGCAGATGCTCACACACAGTCCACGGGTGGGAACACACCTGCACGGACAGCCACAGCCCACAGGAGCGCAGATGCTCACACAGTCCACGGGTGGGAACACACCTGCACGGACAGCCACAGATCACAGGAGCGCAGATGCTCACACACAGTCCACGGGTGGGAACACACCTGCACGGACAGCCACAGCCCACAGGGCAGATGCTCACACACAGTCCACGGGTGGGAACACACCTGCACGGACAGCCACAGATCACAGGAGCGCAGACGCTCACACACAGTCCACGGGTGGGAACACACCTGCACGGACAGACACAGCCCACAGGAGCACAGATGTTCACACACAGTCCACGGGTGGGAACACACCTGCACGGACAGACACAGCCCACAGGAGCGCAGGTGCTCACACACAGTCCACAGGTGGGAACACACCTGCACGGACAGCCACAGATCACAGGAGCGCAGATGCTCACACACAGTCCACGGGTGGGAACACACCTGCACGGACAGCCACAGCCCACAGCGCAGGTGCTCACACACAGTCCACGGGTGGGAACACACCTGCACGGACAGCCACAGGCCACAGGAGCACAGATGCTCACACACAGTCCACGGGTGGGAACACACCTGCACGGACAGCCACAGCCCACAGGAGCGCAGACGCTCACACACAGTCCACGGGTGGGAACACACCTGCACGGACAGCCACAGCCCACAGCGCAGGTGCTCACACACAGTCCACGGGTGGGAACACACCTGCACGGACAGCCACAGCCCACAGGAGCGCAGATGCTCACACACAGTCCACGGGTGGGAACACACCTGCACGGACAGCCACAGCCCGCAGGAGCACAGATGTTCACACACAGTCCACGGGTGGGAACACACCTGCACGGACAGGCACAGCCCACAGGAGCGCAGATGCTCACACACAGTCCACGGGTGGGAACACACCTGCACGGACAGACACAGCCCACAGCGCAGATGCTCACACACAGTCCACGGGTGGGAACACACCTGCACGGATAGCCACAGCCCACAGGAGCGCAGATGCTCACACACAGTCCACGGGTGGGAACACACCTGCACGGACAGGCACAGCCCACAGGAGCGCAGGTGCTCACACACAGTCCACAGGTGGGAACACACCTGCACGGACAGGCACAGCCCACAGGAGCGCAGGTGCTCACACACAGTCCACGGGTGGGAACACACCTGCACAGACAGGCACAGCCCACAGGAGCGCAGGTGCTCACACACAGTCCACAGGTGGGAACACACCTGCACGGACAGGCACATCCCACAGGAGCGCAGGTGCTCACACACAGTCCACGGGTGGGAACACACCTGCACAGACAGGCACAGCCCACAGGAGCGCAGGTGCTCACACACAGTCCACGGGTGGGAACACACCTGCACAGACAGGCACAGCCCACAGGAGCGCAGGTGCTCGTGCAGACACACACACGCACAGGCACAGGCACAGACACAGGCTTGCTCCCTCACACACTCTCTCTCACACCCCAGGTGCAGACATTCTCACACCCAGAGAATGCAGCTTGGACAGAGAAACTGAGGCTGGGTTACAAAAGCCACGGGAGCCAGCCCCTGCTGTCGGGTGTCTGCTCTGGGGAAAGCTTTTCCTGAGCATGATGGAAGAAAACAGGACAGAGACCCGTGTTCCCTGATGCACTGGCCAGACACTTCCCAGGGAAGGAGGCAGCAGCACACGTCCAGCCCTTGGGGGAGTGAGGTGTGATGTGGGTCCCCCACTTGGACCCCCCCAAAAGAGAACCTGAGGACGCTGGAGCATGGAGGGCTGCACTCGGAGAGGACCCAGCTCCCAATCTCCCCAGCTAGTGTCTCAAGACACGAATGTCACATTTTCATCAGGAAAGTGGAGCTGTAGGGTGGCTTCCACCACCGGGCTAACTCTGCCTGGCTGTCACTCAAAAGCCAAGGGCCTGCTTTGGAAAGCATCAATCACAAGTTCCTCATGAGGTCTCTGGTGCCCCACCAGGGTCCCTCACATCACGGAGAGACACCCAGCCCAGGCTGGCTCTTCCCCACTGCCCAAGCCTCAGCCATGCCCCATCTTCCTCGTGTCCCCCCAGCAAGTCACCAGGCTGGTGGGAGCCCATGGGAAGCAGGAGCAGAGGCTGCCCCGACTGCATTCATTCCTGAGTCCCTCCCTCCTGCCCCAACCTAAAACCCAGCTGTGCAGAAGGAGGGCCCAGTCCAACCTCCAACAGGGAGGCCTCCTGATGCCCCTCCCTGGCCCCACTGCCCTCAGGACCCCCCACACTGGGTGTGACATGGGGTGGCCCCTGGAGCACTCAGCTACTGTCCTGCTCAGGGTACATGGTTAACCCACAGCATCCTCCCTGCACCCGGCCCTCACCCGCCCCCACAGCGTCCAGTGACGCCAGCCGGATCCCACGGCCACGCGGCCAGATCATGGGCTTCCAAGGCCTGGCCATCTCCGCATCCACGTTACCCCCATGTGGTCCCTGAAGTGGGTTAATGACAACTTGGCCGGCCTGGCCCCTCGGGAGAAGCACAGAACAGGGGTGGGAGAGGGGAGAGGGACAGGCCTCCAAGGGTTGTACAGGACCCTCCATGGTGAGGGATCCCATTGCCCCCAAGAATTTATCTGTTCTTGTTCCACCCTCAGGTTCCTCCTAAGAATGGGCCCTGCCCTCCCCTGGCCCAGCACCGCCCCCACGGCCTCTGCCTATGCACCACCCTGCCTCCCACTCCCGGGCCCCAGGGGCCCTCACCCTGAGACCCCTCCTCCGGAAAGGCTCCGGACCACCCACCCACTCCAGGCTCCCTCTTCTTCCACAGGGAACTTCCTCCCTGTCTGGGCCATCTCTCCACATCCTCCATCCCCTCATCAACCCTGAGGGCAGGAAGCCAAAGAAAAACCAGGCTGCCTTGGTCTCAGCAGGAGCCCAGCAGAAACCCAGGGCCTGGCAGAGGCTCTTCCGTCACAGGAGGAGCCATGGAAGGGAAGAGTGGAGCTGTCCCAGGACCAGACACCCTGGCTCCGCGTCCCCTAGGCCCTGCCCCACAGGACTGCCCTCCCCCAACCCCACCCCTCCCCAGGCCTCATTCCTCCCCAGCCTTGCCCTACTGCAGCCCCGTCCTCTCTGGCCACACCCCTCCCCAGCCGCACCTTCCCCAGGCTTCATTCCTCCCCTGCCCACCCCTCCCCAGGCTTCATTCCTCCCCTGCCCACCCCTCCCCAGGCTTCATTCCTCCCCTGCCCACCTCTCCCCAGGCCCACCCTCCCCAGACCCACCCTATTCTGGCCCTGCCCTCCCCAGGACCCACCCCAGCCCTCATGGCACCTCACAATGTCCAGCGAAGCCAACTGCATCCCGTGGCTGCACCACCAGGTGGCGGGCTTCCAAGCCATGTCTCAGGACCGCCCCAATGATGCACACACGAAGATGGGGTCAGCTGTTCTGGGTGGTAAGGGGGTGCTGAGTGCCTCACCACAGAAATGCTTCTCTATTTTGCAAAGCAAAGGATTCCACAGTGAGGGGGGAAATAACAAAACCAAGAACTTCCTAATCACCTTTTCTTTTAGAGACAGTCTCACGCTGTCACCCACACCGGTGCAATCTCTGTTTGCTGAGATTCCCGGGCTCAACGATTCCCATGCCTCCGCTTCCCAAGTGGCTAGGATTATAGGTGCATGCCATCACGCCCAGCTAAGCTTTTGAGTGTATTTTTGGTAGAGACGGAGTTCGCCATGTTGGCCAAGCTGGTCTCGAACCCCTGATCTCAAATGATCTGCTCATCTCGAACTTCAACAGTGCTGATTACAGGCATGAGCCACAGCACCCGGGGGCTGATCACCCAAGTTGTATGTGCTCCTCCTGGAGCCTGCTGGAGCCTTCCCACCTGGAGGTGGCAGAGTGGCTGAGGATGTGGGCAAAGGGAGGCTGACTGAGGAGGCCACAGCTGGCGAGCTGCCAGGACAGACCCACGGGGCCAGGGTAACAGGCAGCGTTTGGACACTCTGTTTCAGGGACAGGGACATGTCGGCGGCACCAAGCAGGGTGGTGGTACCACCTTGGAAAGCGCAAGCCCACTTCTGCCGCAGCCGGCGGGTGGGCTGGAGAGAGGCGCGCCGAGGCTAGAAACCTCACACGATTAAAACTGTGACAGAAGGTCAGAGGGTGGCTTTGGTTTTAAACATGATTTCTTACAAACCCACTTTCAGCTGAGTTTGAGAGCGGGCAACCGGGAAGGAAAGCGCAGGTGTAGGTGGCCCTGGGTCCGCATGCCCCGTGCCGGCTGGATCCGGGTGCCAGGCTCTGGCTGCCTGGCGGGTGTGAGAAGATTCCCTCTCCGCGTGGGTCTGTCCCGCCAGGATCACTGAGGCGGGGCACGGCTTCCTGCCGGCGGGATGGATGTCTGCGCCTTGGCCAGCTCTCCCCAGGGCTGCTCATGACTCTGGTCTCCACCCTCCCTCCGAGGCACCCTCACGTTTCCACGCCGTGGCCGGTACGGTTGTCAGTCCTGCCTTGACAGAGCTCGGGGGCCTCCTGCAGGCCCCGCCGCTGCCCAGGATGGAAGGAGACCTCCCGGAGGGACTCGGCCGGGGCACCAGAGAGTGTGGGCAGCACGCAGGACGTCCTGAGAAGATGCTTGCGCGCTGGAGTGTTTGCAAACCCGGGTGGCACCGGCTCCTGGGGACTGCGGGAAGGCCCAGGGTCAGCAGCGCGTCTGCTGCGCGGAGACCACACGGTGGCGCTGTGAGCCGCGTTTCCCGACCCGGCGGCGCGTTAGTTCCCACGGTTCTCACCCTCCGCCCCCAGCAAACTCCATGGCAGAGGAAAGTCTGGCCCCGCGCCTGTGGGGTGCAGGGAGCCCCGGTTCATGCCTTGAACCGCCTTCGCAGCATCCCGCTGTAAAACTGCCCGTGAACGCGGCGTCAGGCGCTCGTTTCAACAAGACGGTGCTCTAATCGCAGAACATTAAACAGCCGCGACAGCATGAGCTCGTTTGAAGAATTTATTTAGAAACCCCGAAAAGGGTAAAATGTGCAGCGTTCTCCAGGTTGGGGAATATGGCTTCGTTTATTTTCTTATTGTTGCATGTATATGTGTAACTTTAGTACAGCTACTCTGGAAATCACTGAACATCAGAACATCCTCTAAATATCTGAGTACTTAGGGTGGGTCTGAGGACGTCCCCAGGAAACTGTCCCTTGCGGGGTTGAATGGTCCAAAGGGGCCCCTTTGGGATGGGGGAATGGGGACCCTCCCTCACCAAGGTTTTCCATTCAAGGAACTTCCCTGGAGGCCGGAAGGCTTCAGAACAGTTTCTCCTCTGCTCCTGGATAGTTTGCCGACTGCCCCAGGCCATACGGCCCCTGTCCCTGAGCAGTGCTTTGATGCTGACAGCTCCAGTTTCTGAGCTACCAGCTTCAGCCTTGTCCCCGGAGCCTTGTGAAAAACACTTACCTGGGCCCCACGAATCCACATTCTCATCCTCATTCTGATCCCTGGTGACTCAGGGCCGCATGGAAGTCTGGGAAGAAAGGGCCTCCATCCGCCAGGGCAGGAGCGTCTGAATGCTGACACCCCCACCCTAAGCACAGATGGTTGTGCCTTCCTGAAGGCAGTGCCATGGACAGGGACCTCATCCCCACCTGTCACCTGTCTGCCTGCTGCATCTGAAAGAGGTGTGTGTTGTTAATATATTGGCTTTACTAGGACCTAATAGCAAAGCATTTCTATCACCCTGCAAAGGAGCCCTGGATTCCCTCCCCGCTCCCTCCTCCAGCAGCCCCAAATCTGCTTTCTGCCTCCCTAGAGCGGCTTATTCCAAGCATTTCACACGATCGCCGTCACAGGACGTGTGGCTCCTTTCACCTGATACTTTTTCTAACAGTTTATTCAAACAGCCATCAGGCTCCGCCCAGGCACAGGCACCAAGAGGTGCCCCCAAAGGCTCATGTGCAGGGCAAGGATGCAGGTGGTCCTACAGAGGGCGTGGCCCTGTGGTGCCGGCGTGCACCTCACATCCTGGCAGCACCATCAGGGTGGGGACTGCACTGCAGTAACAGCCACCTCCCACTGGCTCAAAGCAAAGGGCCTGTGTGTCACTCGTGTCACTGCCAGACCTGGGCCGAGCAGTCCTCCCACAGCCATCAGGGCTATGGTCTCTATGGGTCACAGAGCAGGCATGGGCGCTGCCTCAGCCCAGCCTGACCCCCAGCCCTTGTGCCCACAGCTTGTTGGGCAGAGCTGGTGGCGGCCCCAACCTGCCTGTGGAGGAGCCCTGAAGGTGGCGGAGCAGTGGCAGGCCAGGCTGGCCCAGACCCCTCCCTTTTACTAAAAAAGCATCTTTATTTTATTTTATTTTGCAGAGTCTCGCTCTGTCACGAAGTTGGCGTGCAGTGGCACGATCTCAGATCACTGCAATCTCTGCCTCCTGGGTTCATGCAATTTTCCTGTCTCAGCCCCGCGAGTAGCTAGGACAACAGGCGCACACCACCGAGCCCAGCTAATTTTTGTACTCTTAGTAGAGATGAGGTTTTGCCATGTTGGCCAAGCTGGTCTCAATCTCTTGACTCATGATCCACCTGCCTCAGCCTCCAGAAATGCTGGGATTACAAGCATGAGCCACAGTGCCCAGCCACGAAAAGCATCTTACATGGAAGGTAGAGAGGGTGGAGCTGGGGAGGGTCTCATTGCTGGTTTCAAACTCTTTTTACCAAATACTGTTTGTCCACATCTAACCCTACACAGGAGAGTGGCCAGGATGCCCTGCTGCTCACCTGCCCATAGCATGGCTGCCCTCCCAGCATTCCTTGCAGTGAGTGACATGTGACTGGGCTCCAGCCAATGGGATGCAAGCAGGCCATAAAACTGCCTGTGTGGGTCCCCAGGCCAGTCCCTTCCCTGTGGGTGCTATCTGTGCCCAGGCACCTCTACGCCTCCATCCAGCCCGGCACAGCCTCCAGCAGCCTGAGCCCCAGAACCTCAGGGACAGCAGAGTTTTGGGCCTCCCTCCACCCCCTCTGCCACCCAGGACCATCCATGCTTAGGGAATGGAAATAGACTTCCCACACCCAGCTGTGCTCACAGAGAACGTCGAAACACACACAGGTACATGTAGGTAAGAGCTAGGCTGCCCTGGTAGAATTAAAATGGGGGCTTCCCCCTCCTGCTTCCTGGGGGGCACAGAGGGGCCTCCAAGGAACAGAAGACACTAATTTCCACCCACCCCAAACCAGGGGGCTGGTTTCAGTATCCTGCAGAAACTCTAGGAAAGGGGCGGGTAAATACAGAGTGAGGGCCTGGAGACACGCAACCCAAAATAAGACCCACGTGGCGAGAGGAGAGGGACTCAGGACGAGTCTGCTCGGAAGTCCCCTTCACTGCAAGGAGGGCACTGTCTCTGCCTGGGAAAAACACCTCAGTCTCTGCTGCCTGGGGTGTCCCCGGGGCTTAGATGGAGCAAGGAACTGAGGTCCCCTCTGCACAGCAAATCCCAGGTGGGCTTCATCCACCCTGGCTTGATGGTGGCAATCAAACATCAGGATCTGGTCACACAGGCAGTAATCGCAGCAATGCATCAGGCCCAGGCTAGACACCTGCCAATGAGGGCAGAGGGGCAAGGGCCCCAGAAACACAGGGAGGCAGGAGGGAAGAGAAAAACAAGAAGCAAAGAGAGGAGGTTGCTCTTCTTGGGATGCAGACTCAATTCTAAGGAATTTCAAACATCAGATTAACACTGTTTCTTTCTTTGGGAAAATTACAAACAATGGCCTTGCTCTGGCATAAATTTACACTGAAATGGCATTTCTATGCAGGAACCGGGACTGGTCAGGGATTCGTGGGACCCCAACTTGAAGTTCGTTGCTCAGCAGTTCCAGAAGCCCAGAGTTATGACTGACATGTGGGTAGGCAGTGTTGGGGACGGAGCCCTCACCCTGTGGGGCCCAATACTGTCTCCAGGTAGATGGTGTCAGGACTGAACTGGAGGACTCCCAGCTGGGGTCCACCCCTGGGAGGACTGGCTGCTTGTTTGTCAGGGAAAGCCTGCACACTTGTCCACAGAATTCCTGTGTCGTCGTGTGGTGTAAGAGCAGAGGAAAATTGCACGTGGGCTATTTCCAACAGACGTCCTTAGTGCCCTGAGTACACCATGGGAAACTACTGATGTCCTTGCCCTTGAACTCGTCCCAAGCTCCCAGGCCTCTCTTGAGGACATTCTGAGTGGGATGTCACTCTGCTTCCCTGAGAGGAAGAGACTTGTCTCAGGGGTGGAGGGCTCTCTGGAGGCAGGGCAGCATGTGGGGTCTATTCGAGTGAGTGTGAGAATATGACAGTGCAACAGTATGACAGTGAGTGTGAGTGTGAATGAGTGTGAAAGTGTGAGTGTAAGAGTGTGAGGCTGTGTGTGTGACAGTGAATGTGATGGTGTGAGTGACTGATAGTAACTATAGGAGTGTGTGTGTGAGAATGAGTGTGAGTGTAAGAGTGAGTGTGAGGCTGTGTGTGTGACAGTGAATGTGATGGTGTGAGTGACTGATAGTAACTGTAGGAGTGTGTGTGAGAATGAGTGTGAGTGTAACAGTGAGTGTGAGACTGAGTGTGACAGTGAATGTGATGGTGTGACTGATAGTAACTGTAGGAGTGTGTGTGTGAGAATGAGTGTGAGTGTAAGAGTGAGTGTGAGGCTGTGTGTGTGACAGTGAATGTGATGGTGTGAGTGACTGATAGTAACTGTAGGAGTGTGTGTGAGAATGAGTGTGAGTGTAAGAGTGAGTGTGAGGCTGTGTGTGACAGTGGATGTGATGGTGTGACTGATAGTAACTGTAGGAGTGTGTGTGTGAGAATGAGTGTGAGTGTAAGAGTGAGTGTGAGGCTGTGTGTGTGACAGTGAATGTGATGGTGTGAGTGATAGTAACTGTAGGAGTGTGTGTGTGAGAATGAGTGTGAGTGTAAGAGTGAGTGTGAGACTGTGTGTGTGACAGTGAATGTGATGGTGTGAGTGACTGATAGTAACTGTAGGAGTGTGTGTGAGAATGAGTGTGAGTGTAAGAGTGAGTGTGAGGCTGTGTGTGTGACAGTGAATGTAATGGTGTGAGTGACTGATAGTAACTGTAGGAGTGTGTGTGAGAATGAGTGTGAGTGTAAGAGTGAGTGTGAGGCTGTGTGTGTGACAGTGAATGTGATGGTGTGAGTGACTGATAGTAACTGTAGGAGTGTGTGTGTGAGAATGAGTGTGAGTGTAAGAGTGAGTGTGAGGCTGTGTGTGTGACAGTGAATGTGATGGTGTGAGTGACTGATAGTAACTGTAGGAGTGTGTGTGAGAATGAGTGTGAGTGTAAGAGTGAGTGTGAGACTGAGTGTGACAGTGAATGTGATGTGTGAGTGACTGATAGTAACTGTAGGAGTGTGTGTGAGAATGAGTGTGAGTGTAAGAGTGAGTGTGAGGCTGTGTGTGTGACAGTGAATGTGATGGTGTGAGTGACTGATAGTAACTGTAGGAGTGTGTGTGTGAGAATGAGTGTGAGTGTAAGAGTGAGTGTGAGGCTGTGTGTGTGACAGTGAATGTGATGGTGTGAGTGACTGATAGTAATTGTAGGAGTGTGTGTGAGAATGAGTGTGAGTGTAAGAGTGAGTGTGAGACTGAGTGTGACAGTGAATGTGATGTGTGAGTGACTGATAGTAACTGTAGGAGTGTGTGTGAGAATGAGTGTGAGTGTAAGAGTGAGTGTGAGGCTGTGTGTGTGACAGTGAATGTGATGGTGTGAGTGACTGATAGTAACTGTAGGAGTGTGTGTGTGAGAATGAGTGTGAGTGTAAGAGTGAGTGTGAGGCTGTGTGTGTGACAGTGAATGTGATGGTGTGAGTGACTGATAGTAATTGTAGGAGTGTGTGTGAGAATGAGTGTGAGTGTGAGGCTGTGTGTGACAGTGAATGTGATGGTGTGATTGATAGTAACTGTAGGTGTGTGAGTGTTTTTGTGTGTGTGAGAATGAGTGTGCGAGTGTAAGAGAGTGTGTTAGTATGTGAATTATAGTGTGTGAGATTGTATGAGTGTGAGTGTGATTAGCAGTGTGAGTAGGAGTGTGACAGAGTGACGTGTGTGTCTGTGTGTGACTTGAGTGTGAGCATGAGTGTGAGTATGTGTATAGGAATGAGTGTATTTGAGGAAGAGTGTGTCTGAGTGTGAGTAGTGTAAATGTGAGTGTGAAAGAGTGTTAATGTAGGAGTGTGAGTGTGAGTGTATGTGAGAATGACATGAGGGTGTGTGAGCATGAGCCTGAGTGTGACTGTGAGTAGTGTGTGTGAGTGTAGGAATGTGAGTGTGTGAGTGTGTGAGTGAATGTGAGTAGAGTGAATGAGAGTGAAGTGTAGGAGTGTGAGTAGGAGTGAGTGTGACTGAGTGTGATGACAGTGAGTGAGCATATGTGACAGTGAGTGATTGTGTGTGTGAAAGTGTGAGGAGTGAGAGTGCATATAGGAGTTTGTGTGATTGTATGTGAGCTTGATTGTATATCAATGTGAGTGTGTGTGTGAGTGTAGGAGTGTATGAGAGTGAGTGAATGCAAGTGTGTAAGTGAATGTGTGTGTAGTATGTCAGTGTGAGCATACGAGGAAGCATGTGAGCATGTAAGTGTGAGAGTGAGGCTGTGTGTGAATGTGCATGCATGTCAGTGAGTGAAAGTGAGTGTGAAGTGTGTGTGAGTAGGACTGTGTGTGAGTGAGAGCGAGTGTGAGCATGTGAGCGTGACTGCAAGTATGAGGGTATGAGTGAGCATGTGACTGGTGTGTGAGTGAGGGTGAGTAGTGAGTGAAAGTGTGTGAGGGTGAGTAGGAGTGTCATTGTGAGCGTGTGAGGGAGTGTGTGAGTGTGAGTTGTGCATGAGGGCGAGTGTGAGCGTGTCAGTGTGTAAAAGTGTGAGTGAGTGTGTGATGTGTGTGAGTGAGGAGTGTGCGTGAATGTGTGTGAGTAGGTGTGTCAGTAAGCGTGCAAGAGGGAGTGTGTATGAATGTGTGTGAGCGTGAGTAGAGTGTTTAAGAGTGTTAGTGTGAGCGTGAGTGTAAGCATGAGACTGAGTGGGTGTGTCAATGTGTGTGAATGTAGGTGTGTGTGTGAGCCTGAGTGTAAGCACAAGACTGTGTGGGTGTAAAAGTGTCAGAGTATGTGAAATTAGTGTGTGAGTAAATGTGTGTAGAAGTGTGTGTCAGCATATGAGTGTGAGTGAGCATGAGTAGTGTGAATATGTGAGCATGAGTAGTGTGTGTATAGTGTGTAAGCATGAGTAATTGGTGAGATTGTGTATGGGAGTGTGAGTAGGAGTTTGATGTGTGTGTGAATGCAACTGTATGACGTGTGAATGTGTGAGTGAGTGTAGGTGTGAGGTGTGTTTTGAGTGTGTGTGTGAGTAGTGTGAGAGTAGGAGTGAATTTGTGTGTGTGGAGTGTGAGTGTGAGTGTATGAGGGTGAGAGCATGATAGTGTGTGTGTCAGTGTGTGAGCATGAGACTGAGTTTAAGACTGACATTGTGTGTAGGAGTGAGTAGGCATGAGTTTGTGTGCAATAGTGTATGAGTGTGAGTTGGAGTGAGTTTGCGTGTGGAGTGTGTGTGAGGGTGAGTGATAGTGTGTGTGTGAGCATGAGACTGTGTAAGTGTGAGACAGTGTGACATTGAGTGTAGGACTGTGTGTATAGGAGTGAGTGTAGTGTGTGTGAGTAGGACTGTGTGAGTGTGAGTGAGTGTGAGACAGTGTGACATTGAGTGTAGGACTGTGTGTGTATAGGAGTGAGTGTGGTGTGTGTGAGTAGGACTGTGTGAGTGTGAGTGTGAGACAGTGTGACATTGAGTGTAGGACTGTGTGTGTATAGGAGTGAGTGTAGTGTGTGTGAGTAGGACTGTTTGTGTGTGTGAGTGAGTGTGAGACAGTGTGACATTGAGTGTAGGACTGTGTGTATAGGAGTGAGTGTAGTGTGTGTGAGTAGGACTGTGTGAGTGTGAGTGTGAGACAGTGTGACATTGAGTGTAGGACTGTGTGTGTATAGGAGTGAGTGTAGTGTGTGTGAGTAGGACTGTGTGAGTGTGAGTGAGTGTGAGACAGTGTGACATTGAGTGTAGGACTGTGTGTATAGGAGTGAGTGTAGTGTGTGTGAGTAGGACTGTGTGAGTGTGAGTGAGTGTGAGACGGTGTGACATTGAGTGTAGGACTGTGTGTATAGGAGTGAGTGTAGTGTGTGTGAGTAGGACTGTGTGAGTGTGAGTGAGTGTGAGATGGTGTGACATTGAGTGTAGGACTGTGTGTGTATAGGAGTGAGTGTAGTGTGTGTGAGTAGGACTGTGTGAGTGTGAGTGAGTGTGAGACAGTGACATTGAGTGTAGGACTGTGTGTATAGGAGTGAGTGTAGTGTGTGTGAGTAGGACTGTGTGAGTGTGAGTGAGTGTGAGACAGTGTGACATTGAGTGTAGGACTGTGTGTATAGGAGTGAGTGTAGTGTGTGTGAGTAGGACTGTGTGAGTGTGAGTGAGAGTGACTGTGAGCTGTGAGCATGACTGCAAGTATGAGGGTATGAGTGAGCATGTGTCTGGTGTGAGGGTGAGTAGTGTGAAAGTGAGTGTAAGTGTGAGTAGGAGTATGAGTGTGACTCTGAATATGAGTGTGACGGAGCTGTGTGTGTGAGCATGAGCCTGTGTGCATCTGAGCATGAGACTGTGTATGAGTGTGAGTGTGTGCGATTGATAGTGTAGGACTGTGTGAGTAGAAGTGAATGTGAGGGTGTGGGTGTGAGCATGAGTGATGTATGTGTGAGTGTAAGCATGAGTGAGTGGGTGTGAGCAAGTGTGTGTGTGAGTGATGAGTGTGAGTGTAGGAGTGTAATTGTGTGAGTGTGAGCGAATGTGTGAGTTTGAGTTTGTGAGTTGTGGGTGTGTCAGGTGTGGTGGGCTCTGGAGGCGGGGCAGGCTGTGGGGTCTATTTGGGAGTGAGTGCCACTGTGTCTGTATGTGAGTGTGAATGAGTTCGAGTTTGTGTGTGGGTGTGGGTGTGGAGGGTGTGGAGGGTTCTCTGAAGGCAGGGCAGCCTGTGGGGTCTATTCAGGAGTGTGAGTGGGTGTGACTGTGTGTTAGTGTGTGTGTTAGTGTGTGTTAGTGTGTGAGTGAATATTAGTGTGAGTGAGAATGTGTGACTGATTGACAGTGATCATGAATGTGATTGTGTGTGACAGTGATTGTGTGACAGTGATCATGAATGTGATTGTGTGTGACAGTGATCAAGTGTCACTGTGAGAGGGAGTTAGTGTTATTGTGAGTGTGTGTGTTAGTGAGTGCGAGTGTGAGAATGAGTGCAAGTTTGAGTGTGAATGTCAGTGTGACAGTGATCATGTGTGACTTTGTGTGTGTGACAGTGATCATGTGGCAGTGTGAGAGGCAGTGTGTGTGTGTGATCGTGTGAGTGACCGTGTGTGAGTGTGAATGTCAGTGTTTGAGTGCGAGTGGGAATGTGAACGTCACAGTGAGTGTGAGTGTTGGTGAGTGTGAGTAGGAGGGTGTAAAAAGATTAATTATCAGACACTGGTGCCCCCCAGGGCAGAGAGTGTGGAGCTGGGAGGGGCACTTCTGCCCTGGAAGCCTCTTTTCCCTCGAGGGGTGGGAGGCGGACGTGAGGAGAGGGGACCCCGCAGACCCGCACCGCCCGCCGCCTGCTGTGTAGATAGCTGCCCACCAGCACCCAGGCTTTCAGCACCCCTTTGGTGGGGGCAGGGTCTGCTAAATGCGACCCGAAGGGCCTCTGGAGAAACGCCGTGAGATGACCGTGTTCCGGGAACCCAGAGCGTCACTGGAGCCTGCTCCTCCTGACCTCCCTCCTGCCCAGCCACCCCTGAAGGCAGAGCAGCTCCCCACGTGCCCAGGCGCCCCCTCTTTCCCGTGTCTTCTCAGGGAGGGTGTGACTCAGGCACAAGCCACAGGAGCCTGGTGGCACTGACCAGATTTGGGTTTTGAAAACCCGAGCGGGCGCATTTAACTCTCCACCTGCTCACGGAGGAACCGGGCGGGCCATGGGGCCGCTGACCTCTGAGGATAACGCGACTGCCGGACTGAAAGAGACACCCTCTGACACCTGTCCCCAACACCTGACGATCCGCACATTCCGTGCACGTTCTCCCGGCCGCATTTGAGAACCAGAAGTTTGTCCCCAAGGAGGAAAATCCGCTCTCTGGGATTAGCATTTGGCTCCATGAATTCCTACCAGACGGAGTACAGCCGCCACGTTCCCTGTCCTCCTGACACCCAGAAAGGAGCATGGTGCCCGTGAGGCTGTGCGCGCGCCCCCAACGCCCCCCCAAGCCTCCCTCCCCTGGGGGACAGCCACCCTCTCTTCCCAGAGCGGAGTCGCCAGAGCCCCGCGCACCTGCGGTGGCACCAGCTCCCGTTTGGGTTAAGGTTGAAAGTGACTCAGACACAAACTCCAGCACCTGCCAGCCACCGAGGCGCAGGAGGCAGCGGCCGGAACTGGGCGTGCGGCCAATCCCCGTGGGCACAGCTTCCATTAACCCGGAGCCAATGCAACTGCGTAGCCCCCACCCAGGCCCCGGGGAGCAGATGCCGCAGGGAGTGCTGTGGGCTGTCAGTGCTCGCTCCCACAGGACACCGAACTGTAAGATTGTTAACAGGCGGGCCGGGCGCGGTGGCTCAAGCCTGTAATCCCAGCACTTTGGGAGGCCGAGGCGGGCGGATCACGAGGTCAAGAGATCGAGACCATCCTGGTCAATATGGTGAAACCCCGTCTCCACTAAAAATACAAAAAATTAGCTGAGCACGGTGGCGCGTGCCTGTAATCCCAGCTACTCGGGAGGCTGAGGCAGGAGAATTGCCTGAACCCAGGAGGCGGAGGTTGCGGTGAGCCGAGATCGCGCCATTGCACTCCAGCCTGGGTAACAAGAGCGAAACTCGGTCTTAAAAAAAAAAAAATTGTTGACAGGAAAGGAAGGGTGAGTTCACAGAGCACCCACCACAAGGCCTAACTCTCCAGCTTCCTCCCAGAGAGCTGGGATTCTCAGCCAGGACAGGGCGTGAGGACAGGGCGTGAGGACACGGAAGGTGCGGCCGGGGCGGGAGAGAAGCCGGGAAACGCTGGCACACTGCGCCCTCCCCCACCCCCGGGCGGATGCCTTCATCCGTTTGCGAACATTTTCAGCCATTACCACTTTAAACACAGATTTTGGCTCTTTTTTCTCTCCAGAACTCCAGTCACCCACGTGCGGCGTCTTCTCGTCCTGTCTGCTTTCCTCCCTCTGCTTCTGTTCTTCACGGGGTATTTTCTTCTGACCTACTAAACAATTATTTCTTATTTTTCAACTACTTCTAAACTATTTTAAACCCACTTACTGAGTTTTCAAACGTTGCTGGCAACTGGAGTTCTAGAGAGTGGAGGGAGAATAGGAAAAATACAGTCATCAAAACAAAAAAAATGGAAAAAAATACGATACAAACCTTTCCTTTCGCAACTGTTACTTCTCCTCTGAAGTTCTCCACCTCGTCCTTTTCTTCTGGTGGACAATGTCCCCGGCGCTTTCTGCGGCCGCCGTCCGGGGCGCTGTCTGCGTTCTTGTGTGCTGGGCTTCTCAGCACTTACCCTCGCACTGTGTCTCTGCATGTGTGCCTGGCTGTTTCTTTCCTTGCCTGACATTCTGTTTGCCGTGTTTTGAACGGAGAATCTGAGGCCACAACGCAGCTCCTGCAGAGCCGGTGAGCGGGAGAGCCGGCAGGCCGGAGGGCAGGGCGGCAGCTCTGGTGACCTGTGGTTTGCGTGGACTCTCTCTGCACTTACACTCACGAAAAGGCGACGCCCGGGCAGGGATTCTCGCAGGGTGCAGGCTTCTCTCCGGGCAGTCGAATGTCATGCATGGATTACTTTGTAAACATGAGATCGATAGCAGTGTCCCAAATTAAAACGTGAGGATAAGAAGCCCTCATTGACTCAGCAGTCTCGAATGGCTTAGAAAACGGGGCACTCATTGTGGGAGTGCGTCTGTCTCAGGCCGGCCTCCGTGGGTCAGGTGGCCTAGGGTGGGAGGAGGAGGAGGTGGTCAGCCCCACAGCTGTGAATCCCAGGAGAAAGGAAGGGCCACCCATCCACTTTTCTCCACAAAGTCCTGGGACTCGGGGAGGGGAGACGGGGTCTCACTCTAAGAGGTAGCTTTGTAGCCACACTGCTGCCTCCTCGCTCAGAAGAAAGGTGAGCCACCCCCAACAAGGACAGGTGACTCCAAGAGTTTCAATGTCACTGTCCCCACTGGTTTGGCTGCTAATGGTTCTATGACTTTCTTCTCACTAAGGCTTCACGGAGACGTCTGACTGATGCCCACTGCTCAGCTGCACCCCCTGAGCTGCACCCTCTGAGCTGCACTCCCTGAGCTGCACCCCTGAGCTGCACCCCCTGAGCTGCACCCTCTGAGCTGCACCCCCTGAGCTGCACCCCTGAGCTGCACCCTCTGAGCTGCACCCTCTGAGCTGCACCCTCTGAGCTGCACTCCCTGAGCTGCACCCCTGAGCTGCACCCTCTGAGCTGCACCCTCTGAGCTGCACTCCCTGAGCTGCACCCCTGAGCTGCACCCTCTGAGCTGCACCCTCTGAGCTGCACTCCCTGAGCTGCACCCCTGAGCTGCACCCTCTGAGCTGCACCCTCTGAGCTGCACCCCTGAGCTGCACCCTCTGAGCTGCACCCTCTGAGCTGCACTCCCTGAGCTGCACCCTCTGAGCTGCACTCCCTGAGCTGCACCTCTGAGCTGCACCCTCTGAGCTGCACTCCCTGAGCTGCACCCCTGAGCTGCACCCTCTGAGCTGCACCCCCTGAGCTGCACCCTCTGAGCTGCACCCCCTGAGCTGCACCCCTGAGCTGCACCCTCTGAGCTGTACCCCCTGAGCTGCACCCCTGAGCTGCACCCCCTGAGCTGGGAGCATTCAGGTAGAGCACCCACCTCCTCTTTTCTCACCCCTAAAATCAGAGGCTGTTTCACAGCTGGCGCAGCCGCCGCCCCAGCATGCCAGAGGCAGGACTTTACCTACTAAAACCGGACAGCCCCAGCAAGCAGACAGCAGGTCACTCTGTCTCTGAAGAGCAGCTGGGCCTCTGCGTGTCACCCTCAGGCATCTGGCCCCAGTCTTCTCCTCCAGGAAGGTGGGGAGAGGCTGCTCAGCTCGGGCAATGCCAGCCCGCATCCTGCCCAGGCTGTTCCTGGCATCTGCCTTCGTACCCACAGCCACCACGGTGTGTGTCCCAGGGATTCTCAGGATCGAATTCTCCCCGTGCCTCCCTCACTCTGGAAGTTAGCAGGCTCTGTAGGAAAATATCACAGCACGCTGGTCTCAAAAGACCACAACGTGGCTCCAAACTGCTCTGAGTATGTCGGTCACTTAGAACAACCAGGAAGGGGCAGAATCAGCTGCGGTGCGGTCAGGCTCAGCGGACAGACAGCGGCCCTTGCCTTGCAGAGAGAATGCCAGCAGTCTGCAAACTACGTGGAAAGCTTTGTGATTTTCCAACGTCCGGAGTGATTCTAGCCAAAATGCATGACTGGACTCACACTCGCTGCTGCCGTGATTGTGTCTGTATCAAACTGACCGTTCTTTGGAGCTTCAGAGTGGACAAGGAGGAAAAGGTCAAAACCAACCCCGCTGCAACCTCAGAGGCATCAACACCCTCCTGCTGCAGGCACGTCTGTTCTCACCCAGCTCCTGCGGCTGCCCCAGGGGAGTCCGCAAAATGCCCTCCACGGAGACAAGGTCTTTGGGCCTTTGGGCCACGCTGCCACTCACTGTGTGGAAGAACTGCCCAGTCAGCACCCAGCCGCACACGCATGGCTCTGCGGAGGACAAGGACATGTCATCAGGTGAGACTTAACCGTGAAAAATCTTCCAAGACACAGCAGCCTCTCTGAATTAAAACCACAGACTGTAGTTTATAAAAACTGTCTGTTGGCCGGGCACGGTGGCTCAAGCCTGTAATCCCAGCACTTTGGGAGGCCGAGGTGGGTGGATCACGAGGTCAAGAGATCGAGACCATCCTGGTCAACATGGTGAAACCCCGTCTCTACTAAAAATTACAAAAAATTAGCTGGGCACGGTGGCGCATGCCTGTAATCCCAGCTACTCAGGAGGCTGAGGCAGGAGAATTGCCTGAACCCAGGAGGCGGAGGTTGTGGTGAGCCGAGATCACGCCATTGCACTCCAGCCTGGGTAACAAGAGTGAAATTCCATCTCAAAAAAAAAAGCTGTCTGTTTCAAAAGCCCCAAATGATCACATTCACTGATTCCCCTTTCCTTCTTTAATTTATTTAGGAAATGATACAAATGTATATAAAAGATGTTCATCGCAGAATTTGTTATGGTAAAGAAAACTTGTAAATGCTCTAGGCCCAGCGGCAGTGCGCTGGTCAGGCGCCCCCGGGGAATACGATGCAGGTGAATTCACTCTCATCGCGTTCCGTGGACATCCGAAGGACTTTGTGAACGCTGCTGTGTAGGTTTTTTTTGTTTAGTATAGATGGGTGCAAGTAATAAAAAAAGGGACATATAATTTAAAAAATGAAAAAAACTTTTAAATAACGTTTTGGTTATGATATTCATGATCACTAAAATGCCGTGCCTCCTCGCTCCCTTCTTTTGGGACAGCTCTGGCCTTGCCTGGCCCTTGGGTGCAAACTGGGGTGCTCCTAGTGGCTTCAGCTGCTGCTGGCATCCCCAGAAGCCCAGCCTGGGTGTTCTTCCATCCTCACTGCCCAATGGCAGCCTCAGGAAGGAGTGCGGTACCATCAGAACAGAGTCCTCATGGACCCCCAAGAGACCCGTGGACAGAAAGCCCTGTCACACCCAGGTCCAGCTTCACTCAGCACCTCAACAGGACCACGGCCAAAGGAAAGCTCCAAGCACCCTGTACCCAGGGAGGCCGCAGCCCACACTCCACGCACCCTGGGCAGGTGTCTGCAATGGAGGGCAGAGCCATCGGGTGAGCGTCAGGACATGTGCCAGCTGGGGGGGAGACGCAGCCCTGAGGGGTCATCCTGCTCAGTGCTGGGGGAGCTCTGAGCCAAGGGTCCGACAGTCCTGGAGCTGCCAGGCAGAGCCCCACGGCCTGGGCAGCTCGAAACAACAAGGGCTCATTCTCTCCCCGATCATCAGGGAGGGGTCTGAAATCAAGGAGTCCACGAGCCACACTCCCTCCAGAGGTGCCAGGGGAGGTCCCTCCCACCTCCACCAGCTTCTGTGGCTCTGGGAGTCCCGGGCCGTGGCCCCCTCACTGCACCCCTGCCTGGGTCTCCACACCGCTCCTCTGCCTGCGTCTAACCTTCCTCTGCTTCTTGTGTATGGACACTCGCCATGGATTTGGGGCCGACGGGTTCATCCGGAACGACTTCCTTATCTCAACATCTTTAACTTAGTCACAAGCACAAAGACCTGCCTTCTGTCTGAAGAGAGGTCCATGCACAGCTCCAGGTCAGGAGGAGGGCGTCCGGTTGCCCAGTCTCAGCCACCCCTGTGTGCTCTCAGAACGCTGTGTGCTCTGCCGGGGCTGCATGTGCAGAGGGGCAAGGCCACCTGCATCAGGGGTTCTGGATGCACCAGGGGATCAGATGGCGGCGGATTTTCCAGGGAAGCTGGGGAGCAAGGGTGCTGCATGGAGAGGCAAGAGGCCAGAGACCAGCCCAGGAGGAGCACGGCCAGGAGTCCCGCCACAGCTGCTAGACCTGGAGCCTCCAGTGACCCAAGCCTGTGGGGCTGGCACTGTCCCTAGAATACACTCCACTTCACACATAGGTCTCACCATCTCTGGGGGCTGCAGGGCCCAGTGCCTGGGGAGCGCTGACTGCCGTCAGCCTTCACAGTGGGAGGCCCCAGATGGGACATCCTGGCCCATGTTTCTGTGGAGCCAGGCTGCAGGGGCCACAGCCACACACAGGTTAGGGGTGAGCTGTGGGTGCTGTAAGGACTAGAAGCCCAAGTAATGGTCTGACCTCAGCCCCGGCTGTGCAGTGGGAAAGGCACAGGCTGAGGCGGCTGCTGGGGACAGGGGCTGGCCTGCACCCATTGGGTCCACCTCTGGCCACCAGGTTCACCCAAGGGCAATTGGCGACTGCCTGCCTCCCTCCTGCTGACCCTCAGGGGCCCGGGGTTCCCGCGTGGAGAATTCAGGAACCGTGCTGGAGGATCTGCCTGCACCAGGCCCACCAGGATGTCCACGGCAGGAGCCAGTGCTGGTGAACCCCACACCTTGAACCCCCAGAGCCAGGCTCCCCAGCCCAGGAAAGGGATCAGAAGCAGGAAAACCACAGGACAAAGGCTGCTCTGTGTAGTCACAGCTCCACCACCATTGCCCACACACAGAAGTCAGCCTCAGCTGGGAGGAGCCATCTTCACAGACACGCCATCCTTGTGGCTGCCACGCACCAACACAGAGGCGCCTTCCCCCCACCCGCCCTGCTCCCTCCGCTCCGGGCACTGCCATGGCACTACCAGATGAGGGCAACCAGAATGACCACCTTGAGGCACTGGGACACTCACAGCGAGCGTGAGCCAGGAACCCTGACTCGGGCAGACAGCCACACAATGGATGCGTGACAGCCAGCACCCTTTGAACATTTTATGAGACTCCTCTGCTTCCTGAACTCACCACCACCCTCCGTTTCTCAAACTCAGGTCGCTCCGTGCTTTCAACGCTTGTATTTTTCCTGTGTGTTAGTGAAACATGACAGAAAAATCACATTTCAAGACAGAAGAAATAAGTAACTGGAGAAAAATCCCGTGTTCTGGAATGAAAATAGTTTGTAGTGTCTGTTTTATAAACTCATTGTGATCCAAATCCAAATTCCAACAGAACTTGGCTGCTAAAATTCACGCAGGAGAGTAATGTACGAAAGTTACTAATAGTTGACAGAAACAAGAAAGGGCCAAGGGTGAGGAAGGTTCCCTAGGGAGTATCATCAAACTACAGAAAGAACAACTGAAGAACTGACCGAGAAATAGGCAAAGAAATCAACAGAACGGATCTGTGCATGGGGAAGAGCTTGGGATCTGCTGTGTGCACCCCAAACCCGGAGCAGGGCGCACAGACCGGGCTCAGCTTGGGCGCGAAGAAGAGCTTGGGATCTGTTGTGTGCACCCCAAACCCGGAGCAGGACGCACAGATTGGGCTCAGCTTGTGCGCAAAGAAGAGCTTGGGATCTGCTGTGTGCACCCCAAACTCGGAGCAGGGTGCAGAGACTGGGCTCAGCTTGTGCACGAAGAAGAGTTTGGGATCTGTTGTGTGCACCCCAAACCCGGAGCAGGGCACACAGATCCGGGCTCAGCTTGTGCGCGAAGAAGAGCTTGGGATCTGCTGTGTGCACCCCAAACCCGGAGCAGGGCGCACAGACTGGGCTCAGCTTGTGCGCGAAGAAGAGCTTGGGATCTGTTGTGTGCACCCCAAACCCGGAGCAGGGCGCACAGACCAGGATCAGCTTGTGCACGAAGAAGAGCTTGGGATCTGCTGTGTGCACCCCAAACCCGGAGCAGGGCGCACAGACCGGGCTCAGCTTGGGCGCGAAGAAGAGCTTGGGATCTGCTGTGTGCACCCCAAACCCGGAGCAGGGCGCACAGACCGGGCTCAGCTTGTGCGCGAAGAAGAGCTTGGGATCTGCTGTGTGCACCCCAAACCCGGAGCAGGGCGCACAGACCGGGCTCAGCTTGTGCGCGAAGAAGAGCTTGGGATCTGTTGTGTGCACCCCAAACCCGGAGCAGGACGCACAGACCGGGATCAGCTTGTGCGCGAAGAAGAGCTTGGGTTCTGCTGTGTGCACCCCAAACCCGGAGCAGGGCGCACAGACCAGGATCAGCTTGTGCGCGAAGAAGAGCTTGGGTTCTGCTGTGTGCACCCCAAACCCGGAGCAGGGCGCACAGACCGGGATCAGCTTGTGCGCGAAGAAGAGCTTGGGATCTGCTGTGTGCACCCCAAACCCGGAGCAGGGCGCACAGACCAGGATCAGCTTGTGCGCGAAGAAGAGCTTGGGTTCTGCTGTGTGCACCCCAAACCCGGAGCAGGGCGCACAGATCCGGGCTCAGCTTGTGCGCGAAGAAGAGCTTGGGATCTGTTGTGTGCACCCCAAACCCGGAGCAGGGCGCACAGACCGGGCTCAGCTTGTGCGCGAAGAAGAGCTTGGGATCTGCTGTGTGCACCCCAAACCCGGAGCAGGGCGCACAGATCCGGGCTCAGCTTGTGCGCGAAGAAGAGCTTGGGATCTGTTGTGTGCACCCCAAACCCGGAGCAGGGCGCACAGACCGGGCTCAGCTTGTGCGCGAAGAAGAGCTTGGGATCTGCTGTGTGCACCCCAAACCCGGAGCAGGGCGCACAGACCGGGCTCAGCTTGTGCGCGAAGAAGAGCTTGGGATCTGCTGTGTGCACCCCAAACCCGGAGCAGGGCGCACAGATCCGGGCTCAGCTTGTGCGCGAAGAAGAGCTTGGGATCTGTTGTGTGCACCCCAAACCCGGAGCAGGGTGCACAGATCCGGGCTCAGCTTGCTGAGTTTTTTTTTTTTTTTTTTTTTTTTGCACATCACTGGAATTTGAGGCTCTTTTTCAACTTTCTAATTTAGAAGAAAATCTGAAGACTGAAGACTGACAGCCGCTTTAATGTTTTCTGTGGAAACGCTCAGTGCTAATGCCTAGGGAGGAGGCGGGCTGGCTCCAGGTGCTCGTGCATGAGCCCAGGCAGGACACGCCACATTGCTTCACTGACTGACTCTGGAGGCAGCTCGAGAACCCTGACTGGCTCTGCTGAGCACTCAGTGCAGGTGCGCTGCTGGGTTATGCTGGGGCTCAGCGTCTGGGCGGAGGCCTGGCTGGCCGCTGTTCTGAAGTGACTGGGCATTGCCTGGCTTTGGCCCCACTGGTCCACAGCCCCTCCCTGGGGCTGCTCACTGACCCAGGTCCACACAGCACCTCCCAGGTCCATGCAGCTCCTCCCTGGGGCCGGGAACTGACCCAGGTCCACACAGCACATCCCAGGTCCACCCAACTCCTCCCCCCAGGCCCACACAGCTCCTCCCTGGGATGCACACTGACCCAGGGAGGGAAGGTGGGCCATCCTTTCGGTGGACTGAAGACTCTGTTCAATGGGAAAGCAGAGCTTGCCCGAGGCCTGGCTGGAAGAGCGGGTCTTGGTGGCAAAGGCGGCTCGTGGAGGCAGCCCACACGAAGGTTCCCTGGAGCCTCGAGCCCCGACTGCAGCTGAGCCTGCTGTGCTCTGGCTCCCTCTATGGAAAGATGACCTGTGTCTACCCTGCTCAATATCACCCAGAAATTCCTACAGACGTCTCTGGGGACAGGAAAAGGCCTTCCTTCCTCCCTCCCCCTTTCCTCTTCTTTCTTTCATCAGGGAACAGTTTCCGGCTGCCTGCACTGCTTGGCACTGTAAGAAGCAGTGACTGCCTTCATGAAGCTCCGGGTCTCAGGGGGGCAGCTGAGCTGCCCACAGATGAGGCGACAGAAGAGGGGGAGAGCCGGACCTCGATGGCCCAGGAGGGAAGAGATCCCTTCTGTCTGGGGAGATGGGGGCTTCCTGGAGGGAGCCGGAGCGAAGGGCTCACCAGGGTGAGACATCTAAGGGCCCTGGGGGACTGGCTGTGGGATGCTGCGGTCCCTCCTACGTGGCTCGCGGATATGTGTGTGTGCTGAGGTGGAGGAACAGGGAGCCCATGTGCCAAACGACACGTGCCTCTCTCATGGAGCAGGAGAGGCCGTGCACACCCTGAGTCGGGCTTTGCAAAGACTTTCCTGCAGTGATGGAAAGGAGCCACACAGAGGCTCGAGCTGGGGAGGGGTGGTGGGGTAGCGAGGGGGTATCGGGGTGCACAGGCGGGAGACCCCTGAGCCCTGGAACCTGCTTACCGATGATCAAGGTGGCAGAGGGAGCTGCTGTGGTGGCCACAGGGTGCGTCCCCGGCGGATTTGCCTGTGTTGAGGGAAATGCTCCTTAAGCAGTGCAGGGTGCCACCTGCCTGAGTGCCACCTGCCTGAGTGCCACCTGCCTGAGTGCTGCCACCTGCCTGAGTGCTGCCTGCCTGCTCCCAGGGACAATGAGCTCAGAGCAGTGAGGATGGGGACACAGAGGCCCCTGGAACAGGCTCACCGGGGCACCCAAGAGACTGGCATTCCATAGCCTCCAGTGGGTGGCAGCCAGGCTGCCAGGCCTCAGCACACACGACCTCTGAGCAGAACTCACTTGGAAAATAGGAGGCCAGAGGCTAAAATTCTCCAGAGCATGTGCCATTTTCATGTGGACACAGCTGCATATCTGGGGAGCCCAGCCACCCCATCCTCACTGCCTGCTACTCCTCCCCTGCCCATGAGGAGGGAAAGGGCTGAGAGAAAGGCCCCTGCAGGCCAGGAGGGGCAGGTACCAGGTGGGAAGATCTCATGGCAGGTAGAACCAGGAGGTCAGGAGCTCAGTCCCTGCCTAAGTGCATGTGGGCGGGCTCCTCAGGGGCGAATCTCACTGCCAGGACAGGCTGGATTCTCCTGCATGAAAGCCCACAGGCTCTCCAGTGGCTCCTGCCGGTGCCCCACCACAGCGGATTCCCACCACACACCACCAACCTCTGAGTTGTGGCAGCGTGGGAATGACATTGCGTTTGCAGGTACATGAGAGAGACCTATGGCTGCCCTAGCACCCTGGAAGCCCTGGCAGGTGACAGTGAGTTTTCCAGTCAATGACTTTATCCATGACTCAGCAGACACCTACAACCTGGGAGTGTCAGTCCCAGCGCTGTTCATGGAAAGTAGCACCAGAGAAGCTCATGGGCAGAGCAGGTGGCACAGAGGGAGCCTACCTCTGCCAGTTTTCACACATAGGGCATGGGCACTGACACACACAGGGCATGGACACCCATACACACAGGACACAGGCACCCACACACAGGACACAGGCACTCACACACACAGGACACAGGCACTCACACACACAGGACATGAGCACCCACACAGGACACAGGCATTCACACTCACAGGACACAGGCACCCACATGCAGGGCACGGGCAACCACACATATGGCACAGGCACCCACATGCAGGACATGGGCACCCACACACATGGCACGGGCACCCACACACAGGACATAGGCACCCACACACACAGGGCACGGGCACCCACACACAGGACACGGGCACCCACACACACAGGACACAGACACCCACACACACAGGGCACGGGCACCCACACACAGGACATGGGCACTCACACATGGGGCATGGGCACCCACACACACAGGACACAGGCACCCACACACACAGGGCTCGGGCACCCACACACACTGTACGGGCACTCACACACACGGTACGGGCACTCACACACAGGGCACAAGCACCCACACCCAGGACATGTGCACCCACACAGGACACGGGCACACACACACACACATGGCACAGGCACCCACACCCACAGGACATGGACACCCACACACAGGACACGGGCACCCACACACAGGGCATGGGCACTTACACAGAACATAGGCACACCCACACACAGAACATGGGCACCCACACACAGAACATGGGCGCGCACACACACAGGACACAGGCACCCACACACACAAGACATGGGCACACCCACACACAGGACACGGGCACACACACACACACGGCATGGGCACCCACACCCACAGGACATGGACACCCACATACAGGACACGGGCACCCACACACAGGGCATGGGCACTCACACACACAGAACATGGGCACACACACATAGGGCACGAGCACACCCACAGACAGGGCACCGGCCGGGTCTGGACTCACACCTTGTGCACATGGGAGCCACCTCCTCAGCTGTACACTGGAGCCAGCCCTCGGTCTGGCCAGCAGCTGATTCTCCAGCTCCCAGGGAGCCATAGTGGACTTAACTTGTCTGATGTTGAACACACGGGGCCAGGGCCACGGTGCTGACAGACTGACTTAAACCTGAAAGCTGCCCATCTCTGCACTCTGCCTGTGTGCATGAGTAGGCATTGGAGTGCGGGATCCCAGGCAGGTGCACTTGGCATTTGGACGGATGGTGGCAGCTTCTCCCCCACAGCAGCTGCAGCAGTGTGACCCTGGCCACTTGGCCAGAGCAGGCTGATCACCTGCACTGTGCCATGATCTTATGGACAAACTCTTTTAAGAGTCTGGCGTTAGCTGGTTTGTCCTGGTCATGGGGAAAAACAGCACCTCCCATCAGATAAAATCACCAGGAGGCCCTACATGGGCTTCCTGGGGGGCATCTGGGGCCCAGTGTGGATGCCTTCACAGGAGACCTTATGCTGCTGACCTCAGAGCCCTCCACAATCCACTCACAGGTTCACACCCCAAGGCCATTTCCCTCACTGCCTGCAGAGGACCAGATTATCCCCAGTGTCTACAGAGGACCAGATTATCCCCAGTGTCTACAGAGAACCAGATTATCCCCCAGTGTCTACAGAGAAACAGATTATCCCCCAGTGTCTACAGAGGACCAGATTATCCCCAGTGTCTACAGAGGACCAGATTATCCCCAGTGTCTACAGAGGACCAGATTATCCCCAGTGTCTACAGAGGACCAGATTATCCCCAGTGTCTACAGAGGACCAGATTATCCCCCAGTGTCTACAGAGGACCAGATTATCCCCAGTGTCTACAGAGGACCAGATTATCCCCCAGTGTCTACAGAGGACCAGATTATCCCCAGTGTCTACAAAGGACCAGATTATCCACCAGTGTCTACACAGGACCAGATTATCCCCCAGTATCTACAGAGAAACAGATTATCCCCCAGTGTCTACAGAGGACCAGATTATCCCCAATGTCTACAGAGGACCAGATTACCCCCCAGTGTCTGCAGAGAACCAGATTACCCCCCAGTGTCTACAGAGGACCAGATTACCCCCCAGTGTCTACAGAGGACCAGATTATCCCCCAGTGTCTACAGAGGACCAGATTACCCCCCAGTGTCTACAGAGGACCAGATTATCCCCCAGTGTCTACAGAGGACCAGATTACCCCCCAGTGTCTACAGAGGACCAGATTATCCCCAGTGTCTACAGAGGACCATATTATCCCCAGTGTCTACAGGGGACAGGATTATCCCCAGTGTCTACAGAGGACCAGATTATCCCCAGTGTCTACAGAGGACCATATTATCCCCAGTGTCTACAGGGGACAGGATTATCCCCAGTGTCTACAGAGGACCAGATTATCCCCAGTGTCTACAGAGGACCAGGTTATCCCTCATTGTCTACAGGGGACAGGATTATCCCCAGGGTCTACAGAGGACCAGATTATCCCCAGTGTCTACAGAGGACCAGATTATCCCCAGTGTCTACAGAGAACCAGATTATCCCCCAGTGTCTACAGAGGACCAGATTATCCCCCAGGGTCTACAGAGGACCAGATTATCCCCAGTGTCTACAGAGAACCAGATTATCCCCAGTGTCTACAGAGGACTAGATTATCCCCAGTGTCTACAGAAGACCAGATTATCCCCAGTGTCTACAGAGGACCAGATTATCCCCAGTGTCTACAGAGGACCAGATTATCCCCAGTGTCTACAGAGGACCAGATTATCCCCAGTGTCTACAGAGAACCAGATTACCGCCCAGTGTCTACAGAGGACCAGGTTATCCCTCATTGTCTACAGGGGACAGGATTATCCCCCAGGGTCTACAGAGGACCAGAATTCTTGGACTTAGAGAGCAGATGAGGATGTGTCCTAGGCTGCGGTGTCCTGGTCCTGGCTTCCCATGAAGCTTTAAGCCACACAGGTCATGCTTTGTGTTCTTAGTTACACGTTTACTGCAGCAGTGGCCCGAAGCATCAAGCCCAGGACGACCTCATGGATAAACCATCTTGGGTGGGCTAAAGCAAACCTGTGGGTCAAAAACCAGTACTAGGACCTGACCCAGACAATGCACAAATCCCTCACGCCAGGGAAACCCAGGCCTGGAGGCTGAGCCCCAGGATGAGGTGACAGGATCAAGTTTCTGCAACGCCGCCATCGTAGGGGTCGGGGGATTCCACTGGGTCTCACCCCTTACCCCCTTTCAGGTCAGTGGGGCCGTCATGAGGCCTAACCAAACGCACCCAATGAGCATGGATGACTCCAGAGGAAACCTTCTGAAGGTTTTCAGGGACACATTCTTGCTCCTTCAGAGTAATGGGACCAGCGAGTCACTCTGCTTCCTGATAAAGCACTGATCCCACCTGCATGTGCAGGTAAAACATGTGCCCGGAATAACAGAGGAGGCTCCCGGCCCTCCACCCAGCACCTGCAGCTGGCGACAGGGCCAGGAGCTTGTCAGGGCGGGGCCCACGTGCACACACAGTTGTGTGGAGGGCTCCCTGCCCTGTATGTCTAGTTATGACAGAGAAGCAGAAATCCAGGGGAACATTCTACCCGTGTATCTTACCCACCCACTGCACAGTTCTGGTTCAGAGCCATAGCAACCTGTGCGCAGGACTCCTCCAGCCTCCACCTGCACCACCGCAGAGCCATCACACGGCGAGCCGGCATGAGAGTGTGGTGGGGGACACAGAGGAGGAAGCACGTCCCCAGCTGTTTTCTGCAGAACTCTGGATACTTTCGTGTTCTGTAGAGGAGGATAAAGTTGATGAAAAATCCACAAAGGTTGCTGTGGATGGGGCACTGCAGGCTAGTCTCCAGGGAGCTGGGCCCACTCTGACCACCTTCCCTGCCCCACAAGGGACCGGAGGGCCTCCGTGTAAGCAAACACCACAGGGTTGTGCCTGTGGGAGATAATGTGCTCCGAACACAGTCTCATCAACCCATCTGCCCTGCGACACCCGGAAGCTTGTCCAGGCGGAGAGAAAACATTCACCCCGAGCTTAGCAGATGATGCCATCAGCTGAAACAGGTTTGCTTCCACTGAGATATCTTTAACAGCACAGTGAGTTTAAAATAACGGTGTTTTTAACTGCTTACTTAGGGGTCATGAATGCATTTCAGTGAGAACGCTTTATTTGTTGACTTGTTTTCGTTTTTGTTTTGAGACGGAGTCTCGCTCCGTCGTCCAGGCTGGAGTGCGGTGATGCGATCTTGGCTCACTTGGCTCCGCCTCCTGGGTTCAAGCCGTTATCGTGCCTCAACCTCCTGAGTAGCTGGGATTATAGGCGAGCACAACCACACCCAGCTAATCCTTGTATTTTTAGCAGAGACAAGGTTTTGCCATGTTGGCCAGGCCGGTCTCGAACTCCTGACCTCAAGTGATCCACCCACCTCGGCCTCCCAAAGTGCTGGGATTAAACGTGTGAGCCACTGCACCCGGCCAGAACTGTTTTTATAGCATCATTGTGCTTTAAGAAAACTTTTATGGCTTGTAACAAATAGCACATAAATCAGGAAGTTCTGTGAGCAAAGCTGTGTGAAAGGATAATAAAATCTTGGGACCCCAGTGCACTCTGCCAAAGGGAAAAATTTACACTGGAAGCCGAATCATGCAAAAAGTGACCTTTCCCTTTGTTCCTTAGCAGAGGGCTATGGATAAAAGCGTCTCCGCCTGTAGCTGCTCTCCATAAAGTGCCAATGTAACGAGCTCAAAAGGAACACATAACCCACCCCTCGGCCTGCCCTCTTTCTATTGCAACATGTAGATTCCGTAACGGGTTCATACCCTCCCTCTTTCCCCTCCAGCCCACTTTCCCCCTTAAAGTTCAAAGCCCTCAATGTCATCTTTGGAACAAGGCAGGGACCACAGATTGTCCCTGTGCTGTCGCGTTCTCCTTTTCCGGAAATGTCCTTAACTTCGGCAACACAAGCTTCTAAACCGACGGAGACCTGTCTCAGATGCTTTCTGGCTCACGGCTATGGAAGCAGGACTGAGATCAAAAACAGGACACCAGCAGCCCCCTCTGTGGAGCTGTGACCCGACCCCTGTGGGGACTGCTGTCCCAACCCAGATGCCCACTGGCACTGCCCAGTTCTGAATTCCATGCACATGGCCCCAGAAGGAGGCACCAGTACCCTCCTTCCTCCCGGCATCACGCCAGCCTCACCCTGTCACGGCTGCACCTGAAGCTTCTTTGCTGTCACCGCCTTCTCGGGCTCTGTCCTGTGAACACACCACAGTTTATCCACCAACTCTGTTGTGAATGGGCCTTTGGGCTGTCTTCCGTTCGCCGCTGTGAATACACCTGCTGTGAACATTCCAATGCTCGTCTTTGGTAATTTACATACACATTTCTGTCGGGCATGTGCTAGGCCTGCATGGCTGGCTCACTGAGTCTCCCGTGTCCTGCTGCAGGACCCCGCACATACACCCCAGCTCCCACTGCTCCACAGTTAGGACATGATTTGATATTTCTGCCTTTCTCATCTTAGCCAGTCTAGTTAGAACAGAAGTTCCTAATCTCGGCATAAATCAAATTTCTCTGTGTAAGTTTCTGGTGCCTCTATTTGTTCCATTGGTCCGTGTTTCTTTCAAAAGCCCCACCTTGTGCTGTTTACTGTAGCTTTAAATTAAGGTACAATACCCAGTAGTGACCGTCCTTTGACTTAGGTCTTCCTCAAGATTGTATTAACTAACTCTTTGTATTTAAATAAAAAATTTATTATACTTTCGGTTCTGGGATACGTGTGCAGAACGTGCGGGTTTGTTATATAGGTATACAAGCGCCATGGTGGTTTGCTGCATCCCTCAACCCGTCATCTACATCAGGTATTTCTCCTAATGCTATTCCTCCCCTTCAGGCCTCATCATGTGATGTTCCCCTTCCTGTGCCCATATGTTCTCACTGTTCTACTCCTGCTTATGAGTGAGAACATGTGGAGTTTGGTTTCTGTTCTAGTTTGCTGAGAATGATGTTTTTTAGCTTCATCCATGTCCCTAAAAAGGACATGAACTCAGTCTTTTTTATGGCTGCATAGTATTCCATGGTGTATATATGCTGCATTTTCTTTATCCGATCTAATATTGATGGGCATTTGGGTTGGTTCCAAGTCTTTGCTCTTGTGAATAGTGCTGCAATAAACATACATGTGCATGTGTCTTTATAGTAGAATAATTTATAATCCTTTGGGTCTATACCCAGTTATAGGATTGCTGGGTCAAATGGCATTTCCAGTTCTAGATCCCTGAGGAATCACCACACTATCTTCCACAGTGATTGATCACATTTACCCTCCCATCAACAGCATAAAAGCATTTCTATTTCTCCACATTCTCTCCAGCCTCTGCTGTTTCCTGACTTTTTAATGATCACCATTCTAACTGGCGTGAGATGATCTCTCATAGTGGCTTCAATGACTCTTTGTATCTTTACACATTTTAGAAGCGACTTTTCAATGTCCTCATGCACACAACGTCTGGTGAGACTTTGATTGCAGTGAATCTATAAGCAACCTCCAAAATAATTAACACCTTTAAATATGAGACATCTATCCATGAATATGGTACACCTCTGTATTCTTTAGGGCTTTAAACTTTTTCTGAGTGATGTGTAGATTTTTGTAAAAGAGTTTAAATCTCTTTGATTAGATTTTTCTTGATTATTGGATATTTTTGGTGAAATCGTAAACATTTAAAAACGTTTTTAGTTGTCTCTTGCTGGTATGTAGAAATACAATGGATTTTTACAGTTTTAAAGAATTATTGTTTAAAAAAATTAACAGACTTTTTTGGCACAGTTTTAGGTTTACACAAAAACTGATCAGAAAGTACAGAGAATTTCCAAATTCATCCCCCACCCAGTTTTCCCTACTATTAACATTTTGCATTCATATGACACATATTACAATTGCTGAGCTAATATTGATACATTATTTACCAAAGTTCACAGTTTACATTAGGGTTTACTCTGGTGTTTCAAGTTCTATGGTTTGGACAGATGTCTAGTGAGTGTATCCACCATTATAATGTCATCAAGATTTTCACTGCCCTGAAAATCCCCCATGCTCCACCTACTCCTCCCTCTCTCTCCCCTGACCCTCTAACAACCACGGATCCATTTACTGTCCCTACAGTTTCGTCTTTTCCAGAGTGTCATACAGTTGGAATCATGTGCGATGGCCTCCAAATTGCAAGGGTTCCACTTGTAAGTTTTCTGCTTGATCATGATACTTACACAACCACTCTGTTTGTCACTTTCAGTTAGTAATTCAACAAATTGCATGCGGAGGTCAACCCTGTATTATAAAACAGGCTTGTACTAGATTATTTTGCCCAACTGTAGGCCGATGTAAGTGTTCTGAGCACATTTAAGGAGGGTCAGGCTAAGTTGTGATGTTTGGTAGGTTAAATGTATTAAATGCACTTTTGGCCTATGATATTTCCAATGTACCATGGGTTTTTCAGGATGTAGGGCTACCATAAATCTCTTAAAATATTTTACAGAGTTTGTCTCTTTTTGTCAATAATTATGCTTATAACTGTAACTTCCCTGGACGTTTTGCTATTCACAGACAATTGTTGTCTTGTTTAATCCTTTTTAAAGATGGTTTTGTTGATGAAAAGAGTTAAACTCTGTAAAATATTTTGAGAGATTTATTCTGAGCCAAATATGAGTGAGCATAGCTCACGAGATAGCCATCAGGAGGGCCTGAGAACGTGTGCCCGAGGTGGTCAGGGTACAACTTGGTTTTATATATTTTTAAGGTGGCATGAGACATCAGTCAAATACATTTAAGAAATACATTGGTTTGGTTCAGAAAGGTGGGACAACTCAAAGCAAGGTTTCCAGGCTACAGGCAAATTTAAACATTTTCTGGTTGACAATTCGTTGCGTTTATTTGAAGACCTGGGATCAATAGAAAGAAAATATTCAGGTTAAGATAAAGGATTGTGGAGACCAAGTTTTATTGTGCAGAGGAAACTCTCAGATAGCAGACTTCAGAGACAGCAGGTTGCAAAATATTTATGATCAGACTTAAAAGGGTGCCTGGCTCTTAGCTGATTATCTCCTGTATCTGGAAAGGTAGGCAGGAAAACAAAGAGGAAAGGGGATTCTCTGTAGGACGTGGATTTTTCCCACAAGAGCTTTTGCAGGGCAATTTAAAGGCATGGAATTTCAAGAGATGGCAAGAAAATGTATTTTGGGCTTAAATATTTTTTTCCTTATCTCATCATGTTATGCCACAGTCAGACTGAAAAGTAAGTCATGATATATAGGGTCAAAGAAAACCCATATGATGAGAATTTGTGGTTTGTAGGGCATGACTCCCTAGTCCCCCTAAGTAGAAATTTGGGTAAGATACAAATTCAGAGCCTAGTCCTCAGTTCACAATCAGCTATAGGACTTTGACAGGTGCTGTCAAATACAGGCTTCTGATAACTTTGGATATTGTGATGTTGGAATACAGGAAAATGTACAGGATTCATGAAGAGCTGAGATGCTCATGAATATCAAGCAAAACAAGCATTAATTACATGGACTGAACTGAGGAAACTGAAACAACCTTTTTTACTTTTGATTGGAATATTAATGATCCTTGTTTTGCTTTTCAGAGTGAAGGAAACTTAATTTAAACTATGTATGGCCGTTAACAATTGAGTAAGGTATACTCCTGTAAACAAACGTTTGGAACATGTTTGTCTCTCTGCCTGGTTCCTCTAGAATTTGGAAACTATTTGTGGGTATTCTTATAACAATAGAGTTATTTGCATCTGTGCAGTAAGAATCCATTTTTCTTTTGCAACAGGACACAGTTGGAAAAACTGGTCATTTTACCTAGACTTTGACTGGAAGGGTATGCTTCCCTCTGAGGAGTCAATCTGGCTTGCAGAGCTGATGAAAGCCCTATCGGGAAACTGGCCTCGTCCTCTTGCATATGCAGTCTCTGTATGGGGTTCCTGACATGTGGTCAGTAAAGAATGTCACTTTCTAACAGGCTCAGGAGTTCCAAGTTTATTTTGGGACCTTAACAGGAGAGAATCGCTCAACTCACAGGTGTCTGAGGATACAAACCCATGGTTGGGTTTGGCTTTAAAAAGATTCCTGTGGAACAAACTTCCACGAAACCCAATCCAAAAGGCCTATGTAGAAATAATTATTCTTGATGCACTTTATGCAAATAATTAGGGCAAGTATAAAACTAAGCCTATTTTGCAGACAACTTGGTCCTATCATAATTTGTTTTTTTCAAACAAAAATGAGGACTAGAAAGAGATAAATTATGATCCAAAATTTATCAAACATATCATGCATCTGTAATTATATTCTAAATTCATTAGTTGTTTTTAGGTTTTTGCCTACGTTTTAGACTAACTCTGCTTGTTCCTGCAAACCAACCAGCAATCTCCAGTGCAGCTCAGAAAGAACAAAAGGGATGGGTAATGGTGAAATCTGGATCGCTATTCTAGGTCTGAGCAATTATCCTGCAAATCCTGCCCGGTGACGGGAACAAACAGGATGCCCCTCACCTGGAGTTTCTGTTCGGGAAAGTAAGATCAAGGGAGCTAATAAAAGCCAAGAGCCACGCACCCCAATCCTAGCAAGTGTAACTGTAGCCACCAGTCACCTGGGTGTGCCACGAGACATCCTTTCCTCTTCCTGGTCGGAGGAGGACTCAGTTCCACAGTTTCATGTCAGCATTTGGCTTATGACAAGGAGTCCATGTAACCCCCTTGAGGCACATTTTTGTCCCACACTCAATTCCAAGCTTCAGCTCAAAGCCCTAGGAGAGAGAACTGGATCTGAGGGACCCAGAGGCGGATGACGACAGAAGTTTGAAGGCACAGTGCAGGTGAGCGCGGCTGATTCCTGCTGACTGAGCGAAGCCCACGCTTCCTGGTTCACGGACAAAGGCCACGTTGCTATCCGTGGCATAAATGAGGTCTCGGGAACTCCAAGGCTACTCACAGTAGGTGGGAAACAGACATAGGTGACAGTGTAGGTGACAGCGGATAATTCCTATTCTCTAGGCCCCCTGCTCTACGGTGCAAGCCACTTTAACACCCACGGCAGAGCCTGCCAAGGTCGCTGCAACTCGGGCATGCAAGGTTGGAAGACGGAAAAAGGACACTCTCCCTTCTCCCCAACACGTACCCAGGTATCTGCCGGGAGGAGAAGGGAGGTAGGGACGCCTACTCCCCTCTTTCCAGATGGGTAGCCATTCATCTTCAGCCTGTGCCCCTTTCCAATGCATCCTGAACCCCTGGGACTCCTTTAAGAAAAAAAGCCTTATTTTTTTCCTTTCTTCTCCTCTGTCCTCTCTTCACTAATAGGTAACTGTGTCTCTGTACTATGAGACACTCCCCTCGGAGGCACACTCTGAACTGGAGAGTTAATTTCCCAAACTTCAAACCGGGTGGCTTAGAATTGAACTGGGGACAGGAACCCAGGAGCCAAACGTGCCGGCAAAGGCCGAGGGCTTGTTTTCGGTTTTTGGTTTTTGCCAGCTGGGCTTTTGGCCTGCCTCTCCCTGCGCAAACTGGTGGGCGGCCTCGGGATTTCTGAGTGCTCCTGACCCCTCTCCCTCTCCTTGTTTTGCTTTGATCAATGTTTTCTAACAGCCTGGCTTGTCGCCTCTCGCCCTCAGGCCATCAAACTGCGAAGGGTCATGTAACCAGAGCCTCAGACGATGGCCCCTGGATGGATGTCCAGGGAGTTCTGACCGCTGTTTCCCCGAAACAGCGCCCCCTGTCGGCAGGAGGCAGGTAAGCTTGGTCTTCATCCTCGTCCTTATTCTAACAGCTGTTAGGTGGCCTTCAGGGGGATGAGACAGCCAGGTGGGAGGGGGTCCCTGAGAAACTCCAACCAGCCTGCCCACCGAGGTGGAGCCTCAGGAAGCTCATGACCTTTGCAGCAGGGAGGACCCTGGGCCCTCCTCTTCCTTGTGGGACCTGGCAGGAGCCGCTCTAGCGGAGAAACTGGGCTGCTGGGGGATCCCTGTTTTCCTTTTTGCCCAGCAAAACCGTGCTGCACTCACGCTTTAGACCGCCTGAGAGCCGAAACTTTCATGGCCGCAGGACGGACGAGAACCCTGTCTTTCAGTGAACTTAGGAAAAGTCCTGTAACGGTTAGAGTTTGTAGCCTTTTCAAGCCTGATATCTCCTTACCACTAATGCGGTTTACATTCACGTTTGGTATAATTACTGTGCAATTGTATTGAAATCTTGGCTCTTGCTATCTGTTTGCCTCCTTCGCTGTGAACTGCCTGATACAGGTGCGGTCAGATGAGACTTTCTCATCACGGCTCTTGCGAAGCGATACTACTTTTCCGAAGACAGTTTTGCTTGTGTCTTTCTAGATGTCTGTTCATCTCACCTACATTTCCAAAACATACTGTTTGCTCAACACCTTCTCCACCTGAAAACTCACTGCATGAATTTGATAGAACAGGTGATATTTGACTTGGCTTCAAGCAAAAACACAGTCACCAATTTGTCAACACCATCACTTTTCGTCGGAAGTGACCACGTGGGACCTATGTGGTGCCACCCCACGTCTCGGTGAAGCAAAGTCTCCTCTTGTGACCTCACAGCAAACGTCAGCGTGCAGGCAGCAAGCGGACCCTGCCCGGCAGCTGCGACATTTCCAAGCCCATCCACGTCTCCTGCCAAGCCTTTCTTATGGCCCAGTGCGGTGTCTCTGCCATAGCTTTGTGTTCAAGGGCAGCTTAACTGCGAGGGGACCACAAGCTCCAAATCCATGAAAAACTGGTGAAGAAAATAGCCAGAAAGAAAGAAAGAATGAAAAAGCTTTCACCCAGAGCACCGGGTGTGACAAGGAGGGCTGAGAGGGAGAAGGGGAGCGAGTGAAGTCGTCCGCCTCATCCTCAGTATACACAGACCTTGAGAAGAGAACATGCTGAGTTCTTTGTGGGTCTGGAAGAGTGTCATGAAGTGAAAGGCTTCACACAGTCCTGGGGAACATCGACGTGTCTTGTATCATACACAGTGGACAGAAACACTGATGGTGGATAATCATTCCCAGCTCTGATCAGAGAGCAGAAAACCCCATCGGTGCTCACAGCACTCACGGCGAAGCGGGTGTCTTCAGGCGCGCTGCTGCTGTGTGGCATAAAGTCATAGGAGAGACAGCGTCGGCTGCCTCTAAGGAGAAAACGTTCTCACAGAGCCTGCTTGGCTCTGACAGCTCACGTATCTGTTGAACACCACGCAGGCCCTCCCCACGCTGGGCATCATCTCCTGGGGGCAGCCTCCTCTGTTGAACCCCACGCAGGCCCTCCCCACGCTGGGCATCATCTCCTGCGGGCAGCCTCCTCTGTTGAACACCACGCAGGCCCTCCCCATGCTGGGCATCATCTCCTGCAGGCAGCCTCCCCCACCACCGCTGCATCTGCCGTTGAATGCTGCCGTCCAAATGCTTACAGTTCACCCAAGAGAGGAACCAAAGCAGCGACCTCAAGCTTAGTGGCTTCGTGGGCACCAGACTCAGGAGCAATGTGAAGGCCAGAGCTCCTCCTTTGTAGAAACTGAAGCTCTGTTGTTCCTGTGGGTTTATGGGGGAAGGAACCGTTGCTCCCTTTAAAAATCCCTGCTGCTACGAAGAAAGAAAGATCCCTGCGGCTTGCTCTTCTGTTTTCGATTAGGAGATACTTATGCAGGTTTGCAGCAAGTGGCTATTGTGTGATGCGGGGTTTTGGGTTCTGTTGATCCCCTCATCCAAATAGTGAACACAGCACCCAGTAGGGAGTTTTCAGCCCTTCCCCACTTCCTCTACCATTTGGAAGTCCCCAGTGTCGACTGCTGCCCTCTTGATGCTCGTGTACACCCAGTGTTTTGCTCCCACACGTGAGTGAGAACATGCAGTATTTGGTTTCCTGTTCCTGCATTAATTCACTTGGGATAGTGGCCTTCACCTGCATCCATGTTGCTGCAAAGAACATGATTTTGTTCTTTTTCATGGCTGTGTAGTATTCCCTGGTGTGTCTGCAGTGCATTTCCCTTATCCAGCCCAGCACTAATGGGTATCTGGGTCGAGTCTGGCCCTTTGCTGTTGTGAGCAGCAGCTTGCTTCTGATAACACGCTGTTGATTCTCGTTATTCAAGGTGGTTATCATCCTTTACCTGTGCCAGGTGTGGGCTGGCTCCCTGGCCGGGCTGAAGGCTGGAGTGGGATTTCCTCTTCAGAAGGCTCCTGAGACTCACAGTCAGGCGATGCATCATCACTGAGCATCTGCTCTGCACCAGGCACTGGTCCTGGGTTCGGACTTCCCATCTGCAGGGTTCACAGCTCTGAAGATGTGCCCTGGCTGCCCCTGCACCCTGGAAGAGGCAGTGCTTCCCACCAGTGCCTCGCAGGCCTCTGCTGGCCCCCATGTCCCACATGCACCTGTGCAGCATGTGACGAGTGCACTGTGTGCATGAGCTCTCACAGCGGGACCCACAGCACAGCAGAAGCCGTCCTGCACGGCTGCGGAGCTCACAACATCTGGTCCTGACAAGAGAGCAGATAGGAGGCAAGTGCTCCCCGTCACTCATGTCTTCTGTCTGCAGATCGGCCTGTCTGCTAGGGTTTATGTGTAACTCTGAAAATCAGTGCTCACTGCAGTCATGCTCATTCACAGACCTGCATAGAGCAGTGAATAATTCGAGGCACCCAAGGCTCCCAGTCAAGGCCAACGAGACCACACTCCACTTCCTTGTTCAGCTCGTCCTGTGACCAGGTTCCTGTGACCATCTATGTGATGCCAGGTGCCACGTTTGCCACATTTTCATGCTTTTTTCTGGTGATCTCAGTGTCTTAAATGGCCCTGCGTGTCTGCTGAGGTGTTGTCTGGAGTTCCTAGCCCCAGGCTAACCACAAGAGAAAACATCAGACACATCCCCCGAAACACCTGACCCAGACTCCTAGCAGGGATGGGGTCAGAAGGAGAGTCTGAGAAAGTGCCACAGTCAAGAGTGGCCTGAGGAGGCAGGAGGGTGCAATGTTCGCTATGTGAGGTCCTGGGTGGCCCCAACACAGAAAAGGGACATTGGGGAGAAACTGAGGCAGCCTGAATGAAGTAAGGGTTGTCTTTAATGATGATGCATCAGTATCGGTTGCTTAAGTGTGCAAATGTCCTTTGGTAAGGTCAGATGTTAACAGGGTAGTGGGGTAGAAAGCAGGGTAGGAAGTGGGGTAGGAAGCAGGGTAGGTATGGGGTAGGAAGTGGGGTAGGAAGCAGGGTAGGAAGCGGGGTAGGAAGTGGGGTAGGTATGGGGTAGGAAGCAGGGTAGGAAGCGGGGTAGGAAGTGGGGTAGGCATGGGATAGGAAGTGGGGTAGGTATGGGGTAGGAAGTGGGGTAGGAAGTGGGGTGGGAAGAGGGGTGGGAAGTGGGGTAGGTATGGGGTAGGAAGTGGGGTAGGAAGTGGGGTGGGAAGAGGGGTGGGAAGTGGGGTAGGTATGGGGTAGGAAGTGGGGTAGGAAGTAGGGTAAGAAGCGGGGTGGGTAGCGGGGTGGGCATGGGGTAGGAAGTGGGGTAGGAATCGGGGTGGGAAGCGGGGTAGGAAGCGGAGTAGGTATGGGGTAGGAAGTGGGGTAGGAAGCAGGGTAGGTATGGGGTAGAAAGCAGGGTAGGAAGCGGGGTGGGAAGCAGGGTGGGAAGCGGGGTAGGTATGGGGTAGGAAGTGGGGTGGGAAGTGGGGTGGGAAGCGGGATAGGTATGGGGTAGGAAGTGGGGTGGGAAGCGGGGTAGGTATGGGGTAGGAAGTGGGGTAGGAAGTGGGGTGGGAAGCGGGGTAGGAAGCAGGGTAGGAAGCGGGGTAGGTATGGGGTAGGAAGTGGGGTGAAAAATGGGGTGGGAAGTGGGTTAGGAAGTGGGGTGGGAAGCAAGGTAGGAAGTGGGGTGGGAAGCGGGGTAGGAAGTGGGGTGGGAAATGGGGTGGGAAGTGGGTTAGGAAGTGGGGTGGGAAGCAGGGTAGGAAGTGGGGTAGGAAGCGGGGTAGGAAGCAGGGTGGGAAGTGGGGTAGGAAGCGGGGTAGGTATGGGGTAGGAAGTGGGGTGGGAAATGGGGTGGGAAGTGGGTTAGGAAGTGGGGTGGGAAGCAGGGTAGGAAGTGGGGTGGGAAGCGGGGTAGGAAGCGGGGTAGGTATGGGGTGGGAAGTGGGGTGGGAAATGGGGTGGGAAGTGGGGTAGGAAATGAGGTGGGAAGTGGGGTAGGAAGCGGGGTAGGTATGGGTAGGAAGCAGGGTAGGTATGGGTGGGAAGTGGGGTAGGAAGCGGGGTAGGTATGGTGCAGGAAGCCGGGTGGGAAGCAGGGTAGGAAGCGGGGTAGGTATGGATAGGAAGTGGGGTAGGAAGCGGGGTAGGTATGGTGCAGGAAGCGGGGTGGGAAGCAGGGTAGGAAGCGGGGTAGGTATGGTGCAGGAAGCGGGGTGGGAAGCAGGGTAGGAAGCGGGGTAGGTATGGTGCAGGAAGCGGGGTAGGAAGTGGGGTAGGTATGGGACAGGAAGCCGGATGACCAGAACATTCCGCATTGCCTTCATGTGCGTTTTGGAATGTAAAACTGTTCTCAAAGTTAAAGTTTATGTTAGCAAAAGTGGGAGATTCAGGGGTTGTGGAACTATTCCTAATGTCAAGGGCAGAACAGGACACACTGTCCCTTTGCAGGTGCATCCAGGCCTGCAAACTCGGCCACTCCTGCTGTGAGGAGACCCCGGGGTCGGGAGCTGGGACGGCAGGGCTCAGAGCCCACAGGAGCAAGGGCATGGTCATGCTCTGACCATCCACGCAGCAGCCACCCTGGGCATGTGAGCCTCCCACATCCCAGCCAGGTGGGCCAAGACAGAGCCACACACGCCCTGCGTCACCCAGGCAGGGAAGAGGAGCTGGGCTGTGGGTGCTGGGAAGGCTGTGTCTGCAGCCCCCTTCAGAGCCAGGCTGCATGCAGAGGGAGCCGGAGGGAAGGATGGAGATGCCTCCTGAACGGGCTCTGTGGGCTTCACAGCAGCCGATGCCTTCTGGGTAGGACGGGCAGGGTCCGCACCACCAGCTTCAGGGAGGCGGGCGGCTGATGGCGAGTTGGTGCCCAGGATTCTTGATCCCACCCCACACAGCAAGACACAGACGAGACTGCCCGGCCACACAAGCCGGTGAACGACAGCACAGCACGGCAGCTGAGGTGCCACCACATCACAGCCCGCACCGGCTAAATATGTGAGTTGCTAAGAAAAGAATCACTTTCATGGATTTGAGTTTTGTCTTCACCATTACCCCAAACAGACGTGCTTTTGGATGGGCTCAAGGAAAATGTGCCACATGGTAAAATCCACTCACAGGGGTGGGGAGGTTCAGTGGGGAGCAGGCACGGGTCTGAAGTGGGAAATGGGTCCCGGAGCCAAACAGACAGAGGGAGGAATCTCCGGAGGCTCTTGGGGCGGTTTTCTTGTCTGAACTCTCTTCTTGCATGAGGAATTCCCCAAACTGTGTGTCTAGGGGCCACGTAGGCCCCTCCTCTTGCATCTAAAGCCCTGACCCATTGCCCCCCACAGCCCACCTTGTGGTTGCTGCCTCTAGGACGGGGGACATGAAACCAGTGTGGGCTGCCCCTGTCCATCCTCTGGGGCTGGCCTTGGCCATGGCCGTGGCGCTCTGGGAGCCACTATGCAGCAGTGGAAGCCACCGTGACAGGAATCTCCACGGTGGTCTGGCAGTGCCCAGGCCTTCCCTGGCTCCAGCCCGTTGTCTGGCCAGCTGTGCACACCAGGGGCCACCCGATGCCTCTGGCACCCTCCATGCTGACTGGGAAGGCCAGTGTCAGCCGCTTGGCCATGGGCAGTCTTGTCCTGGCCCCAGCATGTGCCCCTCCCTCCATCCTCACTCTGCCTGCCACATCCACTCAGCCACGTGAGCCACATGGCACTGAGGTGTCCTCTTGTCTCCAGCCTCCAAACCTCGTGAGCCTCAAGGGCACATGGCTCTGCCTACCAAGTTGACATGCCCGAGGGAGGACTGGACTGAACTCGGGATGGCCCCAACTCATGGTCACCTTGTCATCATCCACCTGGGCTCCTCGGCCTGGGTGAGTCCTTACTGGCGGTGGTGGGGGGGGTCCTGTGCCCTCCAGCTGATGGGTGTGTGCTGGGGGATACAGGTCAGGAAGCAAAAGCAGAAAAACCAGGGAGGAGCGCGGGGTTTGGAGGTGAGGAGGGGTCCTTCCCTGGCCAGCATGTGTAATCAGCTGAGCCTCACGTCCCAAGGCCATGCCCAGGAGCAGCCCCCGCTGTGTGTCCAGAGGGCAGGGCGCTGACCCCACTCTACCCTCCTCTAATCCAGCGGTGACCTTGCCCCAAGCCGGGATGCACTGGGGTGGCTGGAGGGCAGCGCCCCGCACAGCAGCTTGGCTCTAAGCCGCACAATCGGATGTCCTGCGCAGTCATCAGCTAATCCAGGACAACCAGGGTAGGTCACTCCTCAGGGCATGGTGGCCATCTTGCACCCTGCAGGACAGGTAACTTGGAGAGGGCTCAGGTTATCTTACTTCACAAAAACTGCCCAGAGGGCGGTATGATAAGGGCCTGGCAAGAGTGGAGAGCACTTCTCACAGGACTCCCACCAGGTGGAGGACGGCAGGGTGCTCACAGGTCAGTGTTGTGTGGAACCTGCAGCTGGCAGCTCCAGAGGGTGAGGAGGCCGTGGGCTCCTCTTCCAGCCAGCCACACTCAGAGCCTTGGACGGAGAGGCAGGGGGGCTGGGGCCAGGCTGGGAGCAAGAAGGCCGGAGGGAGGCAAGATGCAAAACCACGTCTGGAAATCCAGACGATGCTGGAACGCCCTGCAGGCTCTGAGGTTCACCTGCTCACAGACCTGCCCGCAGACCCACACCCGTGTCATCCAGACGATGCTGGAACGCCCTGCAGGCTCTGAGGTTCACCTGCTCACAGACCTGCCCGCAGACCCACACCCGTGTCATCCAGACGATGCTGGAACGCCCTGCAGGCTCTGAGGTTCACCTGCTCACAGACCTGCCGCAGACCCACACCCTGGGTCCTGCCAGAACTGTTCACCTTAATTCGCTGGAGGTTTTCTTAAAGCATGGCCTCGATCCGTCCACATTTTAGCAGAATTGGTTAAAATAAACTGAACACTTTCGTGTGGTCCTTTTCAGGATTTCCGCAAAGGTTTCGCTATTTCAAGCACTAGGTTCACTTTATAATTCGCCTGCTGGGGAGAGCTGGCTTCAGGGATATGCTAAAATGAACAAACAGCCACAGTCACCTCTGAGGAGCTGCACGTCACCCGTCCCTCCCCAGCTCCGAGCCTCTGCGAGTCTCCCCCTCCATGCAGAGCTCCCTCCCCAGGGATGACACTAGGGATGGCCCCCACTCCCCACACCGCAGAGGCCTCCAGATCCCAGGGGGCAGACCCAACCCCCAAGAACTCAGGGACCAGTGGCCACTTCTCCTTGGGGAAAAGGGTTTGTCCAGAAAATGTGTTGGGCAGGACGAGCTGGACCTGAGACAGGCCCTCAGGAGTCGGGGTCACAAGCCAGTCACCCTCCGGCAGCAGTTTGAGTGTGGCCTCTGGAAAAGGAACTAAATGGGCCGACTCATGTCCGAAGCGCCTGTCAGCCTCTGTCAACCTTGCCCCTCGCTGGGAGGCCAGACGCTGGGCCTGGACCTGGAGGGTGGGAAGTCACAGCCCAGAGAAGAGGGGGCGAGGAAGTGAGGAGGATGGAGGGGAGGTGAGGAGGACAGGGTGGGGTGGGGGCTGGAGGTGCGGAGGATGTGGGGGAGCTGCGGAGGGGAATCTTGGATGCGGAAGGGCCAGGGTGCCTGTCACCAGGTGGGCGTCTGCAGCTGCCCCAGCTCTTGGCTTCTGTGCCCGCAGGCGCTGCTGCATTTGGGCACTCATGAGTGCCTGTGTCGTCACCCACAGGAGGAAGATGCTTCTGCAGAGCCGGGCCTCTGATGGGCCTTAGCAAACCCCTGAGGACCCCCCAACAAGGAAAGGTGGGATGCAGGGCTGGCTGGAGAGGCTCTCAGTAGAGCTGTTTCGGGGGGGCTGCTTTACCAGGCCCTCAACTGGGTGTGAGAAGGCGGCCCCTGGTACAGGAAGGCTCTGCTTGGACCACCATACTGAGGCCGGTTCCAAGTCAGAGAACGTGGTGCAGACGCATGGCCTTGAATCCATGTGGCTTTCCTACAGACTGTGGGTGAAGACCACCCTAGAATTCTGGGGTTAGCCCCAGACCATGCCCTTCCAGTGAGCGAGGTGGGTAGCAGCAGCAGCCACATCTCAGGAACCTGTCTAGGGGCAGTCTCTGGAGAAGTAGAGGCAGAGACACAAGGCATCACCCCCCAGAGACCCTCCTGCACGTGGCCACTAGCATGTGGGGTCGCGTCAGCCTCCTGACAGGAGGGGTCCCCAACACAGCATCAGTTCCTGGCTGTGGAAGCTGCCTGGCATGGGCTGGCAGCCACTTGACCAGGCTTAGTCAAGGAAGCATTTCCCAGAAAACTTCCTTCTGGTCTGGAGACCTGGCTCAGTTCTGGGCACACCGGGCATGTGCCCGGCACAAAGCATGGTTTAGAGCCGCTGCTCCAGGAGCAGGGGAGTGTGTAACCCACGTGACCGACCGCACGATGCATCCTGCTACCTCCTGAGACTCCTTAACGCGTGGTGAGGCCCTGAAGCGACCCAGCCCATTCTGGAGGTCATGAGGGTGGAGCCCTCGGGGGTGGATTAATGATGTCACTCAAAGGACTGTGGGAGTGGGGCTGGCTCCATTTCACTTGTCTACCCCATGAGGACACAACATTCATCGCCTGGTGCATGGGAAGGAGCCTCGCCAGATGCCGGCACCTTGTCCTGGGACTTCCCAGCCTCCAGAACTGCACAAGAAAAAGATGTTCTTCATCAACGTGCATTTCATTAAAGTGGCACAAACGAACTAACGCACATGTATTGCTGGGGTGTGTGTGTGTGTGTGCACGTTTATAGGTTTATTGATGTATGGTATTGTGTTTGTGTGTCTGTGTTATGAATTTGTATGTGTGTGTCAGTGTGTGTGCATTTGTAAGTTTGTAGATGTGTGGTTATGTGTTGGTGTCTGTTATGAATTCCTATGAATTCCTGTGTCAGTGTGTGTGTGCGCACGTTTATAAGTTTGTTGATGTATGGTTATGTGCTTGTGTGTGCCTGTGTTATGAACTTGTATGTCAATATGTTGGTATGTGTTTGTATGTGTGTGTGCATTTATAAGTTTGTAGATGTATGGTTATGTGTTGGTGTGTGTGTGTTGAATTTGCATGTATGTGTGTGTTGGCATGTGTGTGTACATTTGTAAGTTTGTAGACATGGTTATGTGTTGGTGTGTGTCTGCATTACGAATTTATATGTATGTGTTGGGGCGTGTCTGTGTGCACATTTATAAGCTTCTAGATGTATGGTCATGTGTGTATGTGTGTTTGTGTTATGAATTTGTATGTATGTTTGTGTTGTGTGTGCACATTTTAAGTTTGTGGATGTTATGGTTATATGTTTGTGTGTGTCAGTGTTATGAATTCATATGTATGTGTATGTCAGTGTGTGTGCGTTTATAAGTTTGTGGATACATGGTTATATGTTTGTGTGTGTCTGTGTTATGAATTCATATGTATGTGTGTGTTTGTGTGTTTTTATATGTGTGTGTGCATTTATAAGTTTGTGGATACATGGTTATATGTTTGTGTGTGTCTGTGCTATGAATTCATATGTATGTGTGTGTTTGTGTGTTTTTATATGTGTGTGTGCATTTATAAGTTTGTGGATACATGGTTATATGTTTGTGTGTGTCTGTGTTATGAATTCATATGTATGTGTGTGTTTGTGTGTTTTTATATGTGTGTGTGCATTTATAAGTTTGTGGATACATGGTTATATGTTTGTGTGTGTCTGTGCTATGAATTCATATGTATGTGTGTGTTTGTGTGTGCATATATAAGTTTGTAGATGTTTGGTTATGTGTGCGTCTGCCTTATGTATTTCTATGTATGTGTGGGAGTGTGTGCATGCATGTTTATACGTTGGTAAATATGTGAATGTGTGTGCACTGTATATATGTGTACCTATTAGTTTATGTGTAGATGTATGTTAATCAATTTGTGTGTGTGTGTGCATGTATGCCACATTCCTTGTGAAAGAAAGATATTTTCCCAAACACGGAATGACCCAGTGCCCCGCCGAGTTCCTGGATCCTTGGCGGTTCCTCTGTGAGAACTGTGCTCAGTGGGCCAGTCATACCTGGGAAAGCTGCAAGAGACGGAGCCGGCCCTGCAGGGTGTGAGTGTGCTGCTACAGACTCACCGTGGACTCACCTGGATCCTCTGAAACAAGGACCTGTCCCCAGGACCTCTGTCCCAGGCTCTCTGTGCACCCAGGACCCACCCAGACCACAGGAGCCGAGAGTTGAGGCCGTGTGCAGGACACCGGGGAAGATGGGGGCCCCTCTTGCCTCCACCTCGCCTCCGTCAGCTCCGGGTCTGCCCACCACCTTCCCCTTATCCCCACATTGCTGCAACCTCACCCTTTCCTCCACATTCTTTGTATCCAAGACAACAAATAAATAACGGGATTTAGTTATTTTTCATTGAGATAAATTTGCAGATAAGAAAACTAAGACTAAAATCTAATTAGCGATAATCCATCAGTCAGGCTAAAAGATATAATCTGGATTAGTGAACGTTGTATCTTTGTCCACACTGTTGAAAGAGACAACTTTCATGCATCTTTGTCAATGAGAAAATGAAGCGCTGATGTTTTTGCGATGCCTGCTCTCGTGACTGTACGAGGCTCACTTACAATTTACACAGTTACTGAGAATGAAGTGCTGTGAATGGGATTTCTTTTACATAAATGGAGATGTCCTAAAATCCTCCCACCCTAAGAGTTTACTCACTGAATTCTCATTTCATGGATACAGAGAAGGCCGTCCCAGGTGGACTTTTTCAGAGCTTCAACGGTGGAGACTGGAGATTTTCTGTAATGAAATTTCAACTCGACTCTCATCTGAGGCGAGAGAGTGTCTGGTGACACGAAGCTTGGGAACCACACACGACCTCTCACAAAAGCTTATGTCAAATTCCTATCTGGTGCCAGCCCACTCAGGCAGCTAAATGTCACTAGGAAGGTCCTATCGGCAGTAACTGTGATATAAGATGCAGGTTTAGAGGCCGGGTCCACCGTATGATGAAAGCTTGTTAGGGGCTGATTTCTCTGTCGGATTCCAAATCCATCCACAGTAAAGGACAGATTTATGTCTTCTGCCCTTATAAAGAGTGATTCTTATTTTGTATGTTTTAAAATATTGGCTATGTATGTGATATATTGTGGGAAGTAGAAAAGTTCCTCTCTGAAGTTTCCTTTCTTGTTAAAAAATAAATCATAAGTGTGCAAATAACTCTTGCTTAAGCCCTATGCTGTGTAGCTGTTAGACATGCCGTGCTTACAGGCACGTAGTACATTCCGTGTCCTTGTACTTTAACCAAGATGTCTGTTCTGGATGTGCTCACAGGCATGTGCCAGCTCCCCATTACTTTTACTTGTTTAGAAAAGTTTTAAGTTATTAGTCAATCGGGTTTTAGTTTAGATTGTGAGGTCTGGCTCCAGCCAGTGGAGATCAGACACAGCAGTAAGCGTGACCCCAAATGCGTAAGGGATAAATATGTCTGCTTTCCCTTGTTCATTGTACCCTCTTGGCAAGATGGCTAACAAGAGTATCCTTCCTGCAGTCCAGGAAGTAAAAAAGTAAAGATGGCTTTACTGAGAGATCCTTTGCCTCAGTGCTCGCTTTTCTTTGCAGCACCGAGCAACTGCTCCCAACATTTATAGATCTCTACATAGCTCTGTATAATCACTATTGCATACCTAACATATTATATAGAGATATTATATAAATCGTGTATAAAGTATATAGGTCTATGTGTCTAAAAATATGGACATAGCGCTATACAGGCATACTTTGTTTTATGGTGTTTTGCTTGATTTTGCTTCATGGATGTTGCAGTTTTTACAAATCAAGGGTGCATGGCAACCCACGTGGAGCAATTCCATGGGCGCCATTTTCCCAGCCGCAAGAGCCGCCTTCACGGCTCTGGGTCACATTTCGGCGATTCTTGCCATATTTCAAACTTTTTCATTATACAGATGTAATGGCAATCTGTGATCAGGGATCTTTGATGTTACCATTGTAATTGTTTTGGGGTGCTATGAAGTGTACCCACATAAGACACAAACATAATAAATGTTTGCTGTGTTCTGACTGCCTCCCCCCAATCAGCCGTTCCCCCATCTCTCTCCCTCTTCCCAAGCTTCCTACTCCCTGACACACACCACGATTGCAATGAGGTCAATTGCTAACCTACCATGGCCGCAAAGTGCTCCAGGGAAAGGAAGAGCCATCACAGCTCCCTTCACGTGAAAACCTGGAAATGATTAAACCTAGTGAGGAGGGCAGGTTGAAAGCTGTGATCAGCTGAAAGCTAAGCCAGGCCTGCACCCGTTAGACAGGCAGCGAATGCAAAGGAAAAGGTCTTCAGGGAAATCACAAGGGCTGCTCTGGGGGGTGCATGAATGATGGGAAGTGAAACAGCCTTGTTGCTAATACGGAGAAAGCTTTTGTGCTCTCGATAGATAATCGAAACTTGCTTCAATTCTATGAAGAGAGGTGAAGAAGCTGCAGAAGAAGAGTAGAAGCTGGCAGAGGTGGGTTCACGAGGTTTAAGGAAAGACGCCGTCTCCGTGACATGAAAACTCAAGGTGACGTGGCAGGTGCTGATGGAGAAGCTGATGGAGAAGCTGCAGGTTACCGTCTGCAGCCAGGAGATCTGCCTAAGACCATGGATGAAGGTGGCTGTGCTGAACAACAGATTTTCACTATAGACAGAACAGCCTTCTATTAGGACAAGGCGCCATCTAGGACTTCCCTAGCTAGAGAGGAGACAAGTCAACGCCTGGCTTCAAAGCTTCAAAGGACAGGCTGACTCTCAGGAGCTGGGGCAGCCAGCCACTCTCACTGAAGCTGATGCTTATGGACCATTCTGAACATACCAGGGCCCCCAAGAATCATGCTCAGTCTACTCGGCCTTGCTCTATAGATGGAACGAGAAAACCTAGATGTCAGCACATCTGTTTACAGCATGGTTTACTGAATATTTTAAGCCCACTGTTGAGAACTACTGCTCAGAAAAGAAGATTTCTTTCAAAATGCTGCTGCTCACTGACAATGCACCTGGTCATGAGGCTCTTCTGAACATCGTGGCCAAGACCCTCCAGGGCTGTCCCGGGTGCTCCGTCTACTCCAGGTTGAAGTTGCCACTTTCCTGTCCTTCATCGTCAGCGGTATTTTCCCAGGATGATTCCACATCATGAAAGTGCTGCACATGCATGATTTAAAGGGCTATATTTTATCATATCATCTTCTTCTGTTTATTCCGCTGCCTCCCCGCCCCATCCCTGTGGGCCTGTTCTCACTCTACCAGGGCCTTCACAGCTGTTCCCTCTGCCGCCTCTGCGGTGCGAACCCCCTCACCCCGCAGCCCCACCTCGAGGAAAGCTCTGGGCCTGAGCAGCCAGCACCCTGGTGGGGATTCCTGCAGGAGAAACCCAAGGGGGAAGGGTGAGGCAAGCATGATAGGGCAGGACAAGGTGTCAGGAGGGGGTCCCTGTCAGCCTGGTGCCCAGGGGCTCTGGGCAACAACCCACACCCCAGTGATGGCCCCAGGGAGGCCACAGCAGCCGTTTTGCCTACCACTGTCAGTCACCAGCTCTGGGCCACCCACAGTCTGAGCTCGGGGTCTTCCCAGTCTTCTCCCAAAGAGGCACAGCCCCCTCAACTGGGCACAGGATGCAGGCCTGGACGGGGCACCAGCACCTCTATGAACCACGTGAACAGCAATGGGCCCCATCTGCCACCTCCTGCTCTGCACAGAGGCGTTCAGGAGGTGCTGGGGCACCTGTGTTGGTGGAGCACAGGGCAGAAGGGCACTTCATGCATATGGGAGTCCCGCCCTGGCCTGCTGACCTCAGCCAGTGTGCAGCAAACAGGAGATACAGGCCTTCCTGGAGGTCTCAGGCCAGAGGCTCATTGCCAGTCTCTAGGTCAGCACTGACCACTTCCTGGAGCATGACCCGGACATGGGGTGGGCCCAGGGCCTCCACTGGGATTGGAGGGACAGTGAGGGAGGCTGTGGCCTGGGAGGCGAGGCCCACAGGGTTCACCACTGACCTGGCCTCTTCTCGGATTGCACCAGTGGCCTCTCTCAGCCTCAAGCTTCTCATCAGTGAAATGTTGCAGAAAACAGGCCTTCATGTCCCAGAGGGATATGAATTCACCAGGGCCCTGTAGGGCTGTGGAGTCCCTACAGGGTCGTGAGGTGTCCCTTATGCTGTGCTGAGGTGCAGGGTCCGAGAAGTAAAAAGACAGGACACTGAAGAACTGGTGAAGAGCATCTGGACTCAGGGGGCCACACCACTTGTGAGTGGAGATCAGCAGCGGCCCCCAAATGCCCCAGAGCATCTGTATTTATTAGGTATAAGCACGGGGCAGGGTCATGAGTGAGGTCATCATCTATAGACTTAGTAATACGGCATACATAATCACATGAGTTACAAGTGAGGGGGCCACCCCATTATGTCACCTGGGCAGACAGGTGGGCCATGCGCAGTAGGGGGCTGTGCCGTGCGCAGTAGTAGAGAGTCATGTACAGAAAAGGGGTCCACCCCCATTAGGTCACTGAGGCAAGGAGGTGGGCTGTGTGCAGCAGGTGTCATGCGCAACACTTCTCATCTGGGGGCTGGAGACTTCAAAGGATTTCTAACAGAAGGATACTGTAAGCCAATGCAGTGGGACTGACAGACTTGTGCTCTTCTCTTAAGATATTTATAGGGGATGATTTGAGCTAGCACAGAAGCGAGAAAAGACTGACAGGGTGAACAGCCGCCGTGACTGGTCACACCAGAGGGTTCTTCTCCCTCGGTTACTTCCAGGATCTCAGGCCTGAGGCTGACTTTCCACAGGAACTGGATGCAGGTGCTACAACTCCTTTATCAGCAGGAGAGGCTCTTGCTCCAAGCCTGCCACACAGCATATGCCCTTTCAGGCAGGGACGCCACCGCCGGGGTCTTTGGTTCTCATCCTGGTCTGGCTGTTTTCCCATGTGCTGCTTCTGTTCTGTGACTGCTCTAGGCATATTTCCTACTACAAACTACTGTATGGGTATATAGAAGGATTCTATAAATCAGCACTGAATGTGTCAGTACAGCTCCAATTATAATATTATATGATTATATAGAGAGATTATATTGGACTAAGTAGATGTAAGTATTAAGTATAGTTGTATAAACTGGATATATGTAAGCAGTAAGTTACGCTTCAGGCACTAATTCTATAAACTAATATATGATTATATATGAAGGATTACATAAAGGAAACAGCTGAGCAGTAACACTATAAACTAAGATATTTTTCAGGCAGTAGCTGTGCCTGGGGTCTGGACAGTTCTCCTTCCTCAGTACCCATGGGGGGTGTTACCCACAGGCCGTAAATCACCCAGGCCCGTGCTGTGTCCTCACAGGGACATGGCACTCCTGTTTGCTTCATTCCATTAAAGAAAAAAATCAGGCACAGCCACCGGTGCAGAGCTGATCATAAACACCCCACCAGCAGCGCCCCGCTCCGCAGCCGCCCCAAATGCCGTGTTGACACGTGGCCGCCGCTGTGCAGTTCTTTCTGCTGGACGTGGCATTCGCCTCCTCCCACATCTAAGAGGTCCAGGCCAGCCCTGCGGCTCAGCATGAGGAATGCCGTACATTGGGCAACTGTGAGAGCGGACCGGAGCCAGGAATCCACACTCAGAGGAGCCAGACACGGGACATCAAGGGCGCTGCTGGTAGCTGAAGGGTGTTTGCCGAGGGAGGTGGGGAGATGAGGGCAACCTTGACCCAGGGTCCTGCTCGATAAATACCTGAGCGACATTGTCAGGAAGGAATCCACTACTCAAGGGCTCAGCAAATATTAGCTCAGCAGTTGGCACTCAGCTGCTGGCATAGAGAGCACTGTGTGCAGACACAGTTGTGCCCAAGTTGGGCTGCCCTTGAGTGTAAGGAGGGCACCTGGCCAGGCAGCACCCACCCTGGAGGCACCCTTGGCAGGTGCAGCCCACCTGGCCCAGCTGCAGACAAGACCCGTGGCTCAGAGGCTCTGGGTGTGTCTCTGTCTCTGTGGGCTGAGGGGCATGGCGGAGCCCATCCTCAGCCCCACAGAAGCCTGAAATGCCACCCTCTCTCGCTGCTCACACCAGGCCAGGCTCAGAAAGAGGCTAGAGGCACTGTGTGCTTTGCGAAGCACACAGGACAAGCACAAGGGTTTGCAGCCCAGACCTGCCAAATGCCAAAGGGGGCACTCATTCAAAAACAAAGCTCTAAAGCTAAGGATCGTTTCTTCAAGGTACAATAATCCCTCTTTTTAGAAAACTCAGTTTTCAACTCCATCTGTCTTACAATTCAAAATCTTTATGTAGTGAAGTATCTTGAAGTAAAACCAGCTGGTAACAAGCCACCATCACAATCTAATGAGCACAGCATGGGGGCGCCTCCCCACACACACCTGCCCTCCGCCACACGGTTGGTGTCTGCCAGGTGCCTGGCACGTTGCCTTCAGGCCCAGCCTTCGAATCATACATGTTGGCCATAGCATTGTAGAACAGTTAAAATTCGTAAATGCACTGGGGTTTGGGGTACCAAGCCCCTCACCTTGCAGAGAAGGAAGCTGAGGTGCTGAGTGCCCAACGCCTTGATCAAGGACACGCAGTGACCCCACACCAGGACCCCCCTTGACCTCGGCTGCCCTGTGCCCTTGTCAGGTGTGGTCAGGCCTGTGGAGTTCCGTTTGGCACACACCTGGCATCAGGAAAGTCACCTCCAAGATGTCCCTCCCTTTCACCCTGCCTCTCATTACCAAGCTCAGACACAGCCTTACCTGCTTCCAGACATCCAATTAAAGCCCATCTACACATAAAAGCTTTTGGGCTGTGAGGAGCAGTGTTCCAGCTGCGGGCCTGGGAGGTGGGGCTCAGTCCTTCCTGTGCCCCTGGGCCCCAGGTGCCCTCGCCTCCAGCACAGCAGTTTCCAGCACTGAGACTCGCGCTGAGACTTTGGAGCGTTCATTTGAGCAGGACCGTGTGGCCAGTAAGAACCCCGTGTTGAAAGGCCTCCCCGTCTCTGGAGGCCTCCGGGGAGCCGCTGTCCTCCTGGGATGTGCCCCTCCGCCCGCCACACTTCAAATCCTGGCCAGCCACAGGATTCTCCCAACACCCCGCCCCATGCCCCACAGAGCCAGGGTCCCTTCACCCTGCGGGCGGTCACTGCAAGGCCATGCAGCCCCCGGGAACTGACCCTGTCCCTAAGTGGAGTGGGCCACCTTCCGCCCGCGTGGCAGCACCTGTGACTGTGAACTGCTGTTGCTATTGCTGCCCAGCACTGGGACATCTGGTGCTATTGAGGGCAGCGGGTCCCCGTCACCAACAGCGTAGACAGAAAGGAGGTGATCAGAATGCACCCTGTGGTTCAGCGGGCTCAGCATCTGTGCCCACCAGAGCCTTGCAGGACCCCACTTCTCCCATCAGTGGGCTGCAGAGGAAACGCGGGGCTGGGCTTTTCTATCCAGAGACCATCGGGACAGCTCAGATCACAGAGCCACAAAGACTGGCAACTGAAGGAGACAGTTCCCCCAAATCCACAGGAATGGGGGGCTCTGAGTCATGGGGCTCTAAAGTGGTGAGGGCTGTAGTCATGGGGGCGCTAAGCCTTGGCGGCTCTAAGCTATGGGGGGTCCTCTCAGGACCGTCTTTGGCAGAGGAGAGCCTGCCTGGGCCAATGCTCACTGCCCGGAAACTGAATACCGGCTCCACGCGCTTCAGGATGTGAAGAAAAGGTGGAGTCGAGGAGGCTCCTGAGCATCCTGTGAACTCTTGAAGCTCCTCCAGGTTCAGGACGCCTCTTTCCCCAGCCAAGCCCAGCAGAACTGTCTGCTCCCCGCACCCCGGGGCTGACCTAATTAAAGCCTGCTCTCTCCGGGCACCCACCCGTGAGTCCATCGCTGCCAGCCTCGGCGGGGCCCTGCCTGCTCAGAGCGCGTCTAAGTGGAATAGAGGCTTTTTGTTGAATGTGATTTCCAGGCTGTGCTGGCTTCATGCACCGCGCAGCCTGCTCCATAGACCACAGCCGCTGGGCCAGCGTCCAGCCAGGACACAAGGGATCTGTGTGCCGCGCTGGGTCAGCATCACAGCGCAGCCCGGCGGGAAAGTGGAGCGGCCACTCCTAAGGCTCCAGCTTGTTTGAATGAGGCTGCTTTTCCCAAAGGGGCTGAAGTGTCAGTCCACGCCGAGAGCTGGTTGCCTGCCAGCGTCATTGCCTCTAGATTCCAAATGAAAATATGACAGAGCCAGAAGCTGGGTAAACTGTTTTCCCTCCCTCCCCTTTAACAAAGCCAAATGGAATAATTGAGATCAAATCCAACTCTTAAAAATGCATTTGCCCGAGAACTCTATGTGCCAAGTGTCAGCCTGAAATAATCCCTTTGCTGACATTCTAAGCCCCGAGAAAGGCCGCCTGTCCCAGAGGTACTGACGCCACCAGACACAGCCACGCCAGTGAGCTGAAGCCTCGCTCTGAAAGCAGAAGGGCTGGCTGCAAACCAGAGCTAAAACCAGACGCCTGTCAGTGCTGTTAGCAGTAAGATGACCTATTATTAGGGAAGCAGTTTTACTCTGAAATTTAAAATAGAATTGAAAAAAGCAAAATTAAAATAAAAATATAAAACCATCATTTCATTGTCAAATGAAACAAAACTGAATGCCCAAAGCTTGAAGTCATCACTGACATTTGTAAAATCTCAGCATCTCGCCCCTCGGTCCACTCCCGAGTCCCATCCAGTCTTGTGTGTGACCCTGAGGGGCCCCCAGGTCACCTCTTCCCTCTCTGTGCACTGTGCCCCCAGGCTCAGCCACGAGGGGTTTATCTGCTGTCACTCCTTTCCAAAGGGTGCTTTCTCTACCGTCTCTACTCTGACTCTTGCAAAGATCCAGAGGCCCCCCTGAAAAGCGTTGCCTTTGAAGCCCCCCAGAACCCGTGCCTCTCCTCACTGGTCACACCGTGGGGTTACTACAGGGCTTCTAAAGATACTCCCATCCCACTGTCTGGCCTGGGCTGTGGGCTGATGCTGCTCACAGGAGCGGGTGCGCACGGTCATGGTTACACATCGGTGGAACCAGTGTTCCGTGTCCCACTGTACAAAAGTCTTCTCACTACTTCCACTTCTGCCCACAGGAACAGGTGCATGCAGTCGTGGTTATGTATCCAGTCCCACCGGCGTCCTGTTCGTCCAGCCTGCCTCCTGCACCAGGAGTTCACGACCCGCCCTGACTCCGGGGTCCGTCACCTGGATCACCTCCCTGACTTGCCTCCTTTATGCTGAGTGACCCCTCCTTGCTCCTACTCAGAGGTGGGCGGCTGTTCCTGCCAAGAGTTGGATAGTAAATGCTGTGGGCTTCATGGGCCTTATGGTCTCTGGTGCAAGAGACACGTGTCCTGGCCCGAATTGCGCATGCTACCTGGGTGCTGCAGGGGCCTGGGCCACCCTCCTGTCACTGCCTCATTTTACTCGAGGCCAGGACATGCGTCCCTATGCCTGACACAGGGGCATCTGTGCTCCAATGTTTTCTACCCTGTCTGTCTCACTGCAGACAGGGCAGTAATGCCCTGACCCTAGAGATGTGCGAGGACCACTCACAAGGGTGCCCAGGGCCGTCCCTCCACGCTGGAGATGTCTGAGGACCACTCACAAGGGTGCCCAGGGCCGTCCCTCCACGCTGGAGATGTGCGAGGACCACTCACAAGGGTGCCCAGGGCCGTCCCTCCACGCTGGAGATGTGCGAGGACCACTCACAAGGGTGCCCAGGGCCGTCCCTCCACGCTGGAGATGTGCGAGGACCACTCACAAGGGTGCCCAGGGCCGTCCCTCCACGCTGGAGATGTGCGAGGACCACTCACAAGGGTGCCCAGGGCCGTCCCTCCACACTGGAGATGTCTGAGGACCACTCACAAGGGTGCCCAGGGCCGTCCCTCCACGCTGGAGATGTCTGAGGACCACTCACAAGGGTGCCCAGGGCCGTCCCTCCACGCTGGAGATGTGCGAGGACCACTCACAAGGGTGCCCAGGGCCATCCCTCCACACTGGAGATGTGCGAGGACCACTCACAAGGGTGCCCAGGGCCGTCCCTCCACGCTGGAGATGTGCGAGGACCACTCACAAGGGTGCCCAAGGCCGTCCCTCCACGCTGGAGATGTGTGAGGACCACTCACAAGGGTGCCCAGGGCCGTCCCTCCACACTGGAGATGTCTGAGGACCACTCATGGTTCCCAGGGCCCTCCTTCCGCCCTGGTCCCTGGCTGCCCCCACCTGCTGCCCCCTCACTGGGCCACTCGCTCATACAGGCTGGCTCACAGAGTACCCGAAGAGAACGAGGAACATACCACCCAGAACGCACCAGTTCCTGAGGGCTTCTCAGAGGTCAATACACAGTTTCCATCCCCAGAGTCGCACGGACAGAGCCGGGAGCCCTAGGAAGATGCTGACAGGACTGCACCCTGAGGGGCCTAACAGCAACATGGTCTGAGGATGTGAGAGGTGTCTCAGCCAGGGGAGGGCTGTGCTATCTAAGACAGATCCAGCCCTCTGCCTGCTTCTGTGAAAAAGTTTTAGTGGAACATGGCCCCATACTTGCGACGGAAACTAAGGCCCATGAAGCCTATAGCAAGGTCCCCACATGTGACCTTGGCACTCGCAGTTCCAGGGAAGAGGCAGCTGTCGGAGCCCCGGCGGGTGTGGTGGGGAGGCTGCCCCCTCGTCCACTCCTGCCTGGGCCTCGGTGGAGGACCCAGCAGCCTGGAGCCTGGGTGTAGCGTCCCCTGCTGTTGTGGGGTCCTCTCAACCACGTCCTGACTAGCGCCACTCCAAGATGCCCCATCATTGCTGCCTCTAATGTGCGTCTTCTTCTTAGCCCTGGCTGAGGAAGCCATTGGGAACTCAACCCCAAGGGTCCATGGCTGAGGCCGGCGAGTTCCATCAGCACCTTGCCCTGCTGCCCTAGGAGAGAAACTGTCTCCTCCCACCTCTCCAGAGCACGCACACTTGGAAACGGCAGAGACTCAGAGAAGGTGGCGGCTCCCTGTGATCTGCTCCCATCATGGTCCACGTTTCACGGGGCCTGGGCCTTAGGTAGCTTCAGGAGCTTTCTTTAAGAAAAATGGTACACAATCACAAACACTAAATCGAAAGAAACTCAGTGTTTATGCAGAATGAGTAAAGAGATGGCAACCGACGGCAGGTGTTTCAAAGCAGCATCACCCAGAAAGAAGACTCCACCTGGAGCTGTCACTTACCTACTGAGACCTGGCAGACCCCACAAGGCCTGCTCAGGGCTTCACCCTTCCTGCATCTCGTCCTGGGCTGGGGTGTGCTGCCGTCCATACGGGGACAGAGGACGAGGAGCCCAGCCCCGCCTTACCTCCCAGTGGCTGTGCAGCGTGGCTTTGTTGGCACTGGCGGATGGGGAAAGTCTCTGCTTTGCAGGTGGCTCGCTCGGGCTGACACCACACCCACACCCTCCATAGGCGGATTTTCTGCCCTAGAAGTCATGCCCTTTGACCTCACCTGGCACGCATCCCTCAGCCATGTCTGAAGTGTCCCTCAAGAAGGCAGCAGAGAATACGGCATTTGACCTCGGGGTCAAAGAGCATGGAGAGTCCACATGGGCAGGTGGGCCGGGGGGCCTGGGGGCATGGGAGGAAATGAGGCAGCCCACATGTCCTGAGGCAGCCCAAAAGCCCACCGGGGGAGAGGGTTGCCCCCCAGGTTGGAGCTGCCTCCTCCCCACTGTGCCCTGGAGAAGGGGGAGCCCTAGAGAATGTTCTGGAATGTTTGGAGAAGCAGCAGCCTTGGAGAACATTCTGGAAAGTTTGGGGAAGGGGGAGCTCTGGAGAATGTTCTGGAAGGTCTGGAGAAGGGGGAGCTCTGGAGAATGTTCTGGAAGGTTTGGAGAAGGAGGAGCCCTGGAGAACGTTTTAGAAGGCTCAGAGAAGGGAGAGCCCTGGAGAACATTCTGGAAGATCTGGAGAAGTGGGAGCCCTGCAGAACATTCTGGGAGGTCTGGAGAAGGGGAAGCCCTGGAGAATGTTCTGGAAAACTCAGAGAAGGGGGAGCCCTGGAAAACATTCTAGATGGCCTAGAGAATGGGGAGCCCTGGAGAAGATTCTGGAAACTTTGGTGAAGGGGAGTGCTGGAGAACATTCTGGAGGGCCCAGGGAAAGGGAAGCCCTGAAGCATGAAGACCTCAAGCACCAGGCAACCCCCCTTGGGGCTCCTGGGTGAGGAGGAGGGTGATGGTGTTTCCCCCTGAGTGGCTAGGAAAGGTGCTCTGTTTGGGAAGATGCTTCCAGAATATTCATGACAGGTAGGGGATTGGAGGAACGCCTCTCCCAGGTGAGGCTGCCTCCTTTGCCCTCCTCCACCTCCGAGTGACGACGGCAGGGACTTGGGTGGCAGCTGGGAGACTGCACAGGCACATCACCTGCATCCACAGGGCCCTGGCACACTCCTAGTCTCGCCGTGCGGGTGGATGTCTACACCAGGGAGGACCGGAGCTGGGCTGCCACGCCCAGGTCTGGGTGGGCCGCTTCTGACCCTGTGACCTGGGGCTGTCGCCGCAGGGGCCTCCCTGGCCGCCTCATTGTTTGCTGTCACTTTATCGGGCCTGCTGGGGCTGCCTCCCCTCTGCAGATGACACCGGGTGCCCTGGGGAGCAGCAGGCACTTCCTTTCCCACACTCCAGATGCCCCTTGAACCCGGTGCCCAGCTGGCAGACCCTCTGGGCCCTCTCAGGTGACACCCTCCACCGGCTTCCACCTCCGCCTTCCTCTTCTTCTTTCTCGGGCTGTGTCTCCTCCTGACCCCATGGCCTCCCCATTCTCTAAGCCATCTAGAACGTTTTCCAGGGCTCCTTCTCTGAGCCTTTCAGAACAATTCTTCACGGCTCCCCCTTCTCTCGAACCTTCCAGAACATTCTCCAGGGCACCCCCTTCTCCAGACTTTCCAGAATGTTCTCCAGGGTTCCCCCTTCTCTAAGCCTTCCAGACCATTCTCCAGGGCCCTCCCTTCTCTGAGCCTTCCAGAACATTCTCCAAGGCACCCCCTTCTCCAGACCTCCCACAAAGTTCTCCAGGGGTCCCCTTTCTCCAAATTTTCCAGAGCGTTCTCCAGGGCTCCCACTTCTCCAAACCTTTCAGAACATTCTCCAGGGCTCTGCTTCAAACCTTCCAGAGTGTTCTCCAGGGCTCCCCTTTCTCCAGACCTTTCAGAACATTCTCCAGACCTTCCAGAATGTTCTCCAGATTTTACTGCATTTCCTATCATTAAGGCAGAAATCAGTCTAAGGAAGGAAATGATTTCTAGATGTGTCTTCTGAAGAATGCTGGGCCCCCTCAACATGAGAGACATGCCGCGTCTCTTTACACTTGGACTTTAAACCAGTTAGATGACTCTTTGTTCTATGCGCAGGCTGTCTGCTTGGGGACTGTACCGGCCCACCCATGCAGGCAGCCCACCCATGCAGGCAGCCCACCCATGCAGGCAGCCCGCCCATGCAGGCAGCCCACCCATGCAGGCAGCCCGCCCATGCAGGCAGCCCACCCATGCAGGCAGCCCGCCATGCAGGCAGCCCACCCGGCGTCCTCTCCCCACTGAGCCTGACCCTGAAACTAATTCCTCGGACAGCAGGCTACGCCAGTCCCAGACATCCAAGCCTGCTCAGCACCCTTCTGGGGTGGACCTGTCCCACTTGCAAATGTGGGTTCCCACGCAAGGAGGTCCCTTTTCACAGGTATTTCTTCTTTATGCCGGTTCAAGGCAGCCATGGCTGTGGAAGACACACGGGCAGGAGGGTCAGCAGTTTCCCTGCACGCTCAGCTGCTCCTGTTTCAGAAGAAACTGCCCCTGATTAGGATCCCCCTGTGGGGAAGCCTGCATAGATTCTTCAGTATGCCCACAACGTGGTGGGGGCCGTGCCACATGTTCTCACAATGAGAACACATGGACACAGGGAGGGGAACATCACACACCAGGACCTGGGGGTGGGGGGCTAGGGAAGGAATAGCAGGGGGTGGGGGATTGAGGAGGGACAGCATTAGGAGACATACCTAATGTAGATGACGGGGCAATGGATGCAGCAAACCACCACCATGGCACGTGTGTACCTATGTAACAGACCTGCACGATCTGCACGTGTCCCCCAGAACTTAAAGGAGAAAAAATAAGTTTAAAAAAGAAAGAAGTGGAAATCCCTTGACCAAAGTTATCCCAGTGATAAACAACAGTACGGGGCTTTGAAGCCAGGCCGTTCTGGCTGCCCCACACCCCACAGTGTCAAAGTCTCTGGGGAGACCCTGAAGGGCAGCGGGAGCCACAGAGCAGAGGGGACACCTCTGGCTCTAGTGCCCCATGTGCACATTGATACATTTAAGTCCTGTCGCTGTGCACATGTACGAGGGATGGGTGTCCAGAGAAACACGTGTGCACTTTGACTAGTAACAAACCCAATGTCAAAATGAAGACTGAGGACACATCACTGCTGGGCCCATCTAATTCTGAATAATCTGGGAGTTTAGAAGAAATAATTTGCTCAAAGAGAAGGTATTAACTTGTCCAAGACAGAACATGCTGTCTCTTCCTCTAGAAATCAGAAATATTCAAACCCGGAATTCTACCAAAATGCCCTAAATTGGCTGTGCTTTTTTGTGGTAATTTAATCAGTGACTGAAGCTGAGATGCCTGGCTTTTCACAAAACGCAGTTTGCAGTGTGAGATCCAACTCCTTATAAAGCGTGGCTGGTTCTTTACTCTCACAGAGTAATTGGTGTTCTCCAGCTAACCAGTCACATTAGCACAAACTCTACCGAGACTGGGTGATGTGCTCTTGCCCACCCTGTGTCACTGCCTTCCTGAGTCACGGCAAGTCACTTCCCACCTGTTCATCAAAGATGACTGACTCCAGAACAGAACAGGAAGCACATGCTACGGCATCAGCACTGAGTAAGCACTCACTGTGGGCCAGGCCCTGCCTCTGGATGCCTGCACTGAGTAAGCACTCACTGTGGGCCAGGCCCTGCCTCTGGATGCCTGCGCTGAGTAAGCACTCACTGTGGGCCAGGCCCTGCCTCTGGATGCCTGCGCTGAGTAAGCACTCACTGTGTGCCAGGCCCTGCCTCTGGATGCCTGCGCTGAGTAAGCACTCACTGTGGGCCAGGCCCTGCCTCTGGATGCCTGAGCTGAGTAAGCACTCACTGTGGGCCAGGCCCTGCCTCTGGATACCTGTGCTGAGTAAGCACTCACTGTGTGCCAGGCCCTGCCTCTGGATACCTGTGCTGAGTAAGCACTCACTGTGTGCCAGGCCCTGCCCCTGGACGCCTGTACTCCCCTCCAGACTCCATGTTCCTGCAGGTAAGTTGCAGCTCACTCCTACTTTGCAGAGGAAGGCAAGTAAAGCAGAAAAGCCAAGTCACTTCCCAAGGTCACACGACAGAGCCCAGAGTCCTAAGTCCCTGTGTCACTGCCTTCAGGGTCATGGCGAGTCACTTCCTGAACAGAAGCCCCTGACGGGTTGTATCTCTCCCAGCTGAGGCATCAATGTTGGCTACAAATGCGTGTCTAAGACAATCCTTTATATGTGAACGTGGAGAAAAGGAGGATTGCCAAAAACCTTGCTGGAAAATGTTGCCCATATAAATGTCTGTCTAAAAGAGCAACTTAGCCAGAGCAAGATCTTCTGCTAAATTAAAGACGCCTGGCACAACTGAATGGTGTAGAAGCAAATACATCATTTTCAGCCTAAAAATCTCACTGCAGGAAAATACGTTCATTCTGGGTTATCAATGTGTTTTCTAAATGATGACCATTCTTAAAACACAGTAATAAAGTTAAATATACGCTGTTTCAGTCCCACCTGATACAGCCACTCCAAGGAGTCAAGGTCTGCAAACCAGTGATGTTTGCGAAACCCTGGCTCAAATGTCCTCCCTCAAACACTAATGTTAATGTCTGACTCAGTGTATCAAGAGATATGTCCTCTCTGTTGAGTCTTTAAAATCAAGTGGCTTATGAAATGAACCTCTGATCCAATGAGGGCGCTTGGCCTCACCACCTCATATTGAAAATATGCACAAGGGTTCTGTGATGACAATTATCTCGATGCTGAAGGGCCGGATCAGGTGATTCTCAGCGTCTGTTGTGGGAGACCAAGTGCTTCTGCTCAAGATGACTTCCCGGTTTGCTCAAGCAAGAGCCACTTAACGAGCAAACCCTCTGGGCTGCTCCAGCTTGGGTGACAGTGCACATGTGAGGTGATGTAGACAGCTGTGTGGAGAGAAACAGGTGTGTACGCAGGTGTGAGTACCGGTGCAGGTGTGAGTGCAGGTGCAGATGTGAGTGCATGTGCAGGTGTGTTCAGAAGTGTATGTGCAGGTGCAGGTGTATGCACACAGGGGCAAGTGTGTGTATAGGTGTGTGTTTGCAGCTGTGTGTGCAGGTGCAGGTGTGCACACTGGGGCAAGTGTGTGTATAGGTGCACATGTGTGTGCAGGTGTTTGGAGGTGTGTGTGCAGGTGCAGGTGTGTACACAGGGGCAAGTGTGTGTATAGGTGCACATGTGTGTGCAGGTGTGTTTGGAGCTGTGTGTGCAGGTGCAGGTGTGCACACAGGGGCAAGTGTGTGTATAGGTGCACATGTGTGTGCAGGTGTGTTTGGAGCTGTGTGCAGGTGCAGGTGTGTACACAGAAGCAAGTGTGTGCATAGGTGCACATGTGTGTGCAGGTGTGTTTGGAGCTGTGTGTGCAGGCGCAGGTGTGCACACAGGGGCAAGTGTGTGTATAGGTGCACATGTGTGTGCAGGTATGTTTGGAGCTGTGTGTGCAGGTGCAGGTGTGCACACTGGGGCAAGTGTGTGTATAGGTGCACATGTGTGTGCAGGTGTTTGGAGGTGTATATGCAGGTGCAGATGTGTACACAGGGGCAAGTGTGTGTGTAGGTGCACATGTGTGTGCAGGTGTGTTTGGAGCTGTGTGCAGGTGCAGGTGTATGTACACAGGGGCAAGTGTGTGTATAGGTGTGTGTTTGGAGCTGTGTGTGCAGGTGCAGGTGTGCACACAGGGGCAAGTGTGTGTATAGGTGCACATGTGTGTGCAGGTGTGTTTGGAGCTGTGTGCAGGTGCAGGTGTGCACACAGGGGCAAGTGTGTGTATAGGTGCACATGTGTGTGCAGGTGTGTTTGGAGCTGTGTGCAGGTGCAGGTGTGCACACAGGGGCAAGTGTGTGCATAGGTGCACATGTGTGCAGGTGTGTGTGCAGGTACAAGCCACATGTAGGTATACTCATGGTTCCAATGACAACTCATCCACAGCACCTGTGCCCACTTGCTTCCAGGCATGAGTGAGAAATCAGTCATTCCAACTGAATAAGAGGCTCTTCCAAGGAGCCGGTGCCTGCAGTCATGTCCTGCCACATCTCCACAAGAGGTAGGGAGATAGAAAGGACCAGAAAAGGAGGGAAGGAGGGAGATGGCACCTGCTCACACATTCAGCACACCTCCACGTGGTCCGACTTGGTACACATCCAGCCTGGCCCTGGCCCCAGGATCTTAGAGACAAGCCTTGGCCTGAGCTTATGATATTTTTACCTCCTTGCTCCCCACTTTTCTCCTGGGCCTCTTCCCCTATCCTTCTGAAACATCCCCTCCTCGAAGATCTCCTGGGACTTCTAGGCAGGGAGGAGCTGCTTCTCTCTCCCTGAAGCCTCTGGGCTCACCTGTGACGGTCTGAGTCCCAGTCTGCCACCGGGACAGAGACTTCTATATTCTGGTTCCCGCTCTGGCCTGCACCTAGGGCTGTAAAAGGGCTACTTAGATATGAATGAGAACGAGGATTTATGAAACGAAATCTTTCTAGGATTTTTTAACTCTCCAAATGAGTGTCTTTTCTTTCTTTTCTCAATGAATACTATGCAACCAAAACATCTTGGGAGTTCAGAGCCAAAGTCAGCGTTCTCAGGAAACCCCTCCCACTCTCCTGCCGCGCCTAGAGCTCTGCTGGGCTCTGCAACTACAGAGAAGGTGAATTCGGTTCTGGGGGTGTCAGAGCCAAGGGGTGTTCTGAAGGATGAGTTGGGCTTTGGGGTGTGAGGCAGCAGCCCACGGTCAGCAGACAGCAAGGCATGGAGGCCAGTGGGGAGGAAGGGCTGAGGCGAGGGCTGGGGAGGTGGGGCTGGGAGGGCAGCAGCCCTCAGCCACAGCCGGGGTAGCCGCAGCTCAGCAGCCTGCAGGAAGGGAGGGCAAAGGGCCAGGCCAAAAGATCCCATAGAAACTGGGATGAGGAACAAAATCAAGGTTGAGCGGGAGCAGCATGTAAAAGTGCTCAGAGGGACGCGAAAGGGGCGTCGAAGTCTACTCGAACGTGCAAACAGAACGGTCTCAGGCCATGGGTTTGCGTCTCCAGGAGACGCTTGTGGCTGTGTGACCAATTCCTGCATGTCCATTCGAATCAGCTGTGCTTGCAAGTAGCGGAAATGTCCAAAACAATACTCACCTAAACGAGATAGAACTTCATGCCTCCCTCCCATCCATTAAGGCCAGAGCTAGCCAGTCCGGAGCCGAGAGCGTCCTTCCAGGGTCCAGGACCCAGACTCCTTCTCCCTAGTTGCTGCCGCCTGGTTTTCCTTCCATTTGAGCCAGGGTTTCGCAAACATCACTGGTTTGCGGTCCTTGACTCCTTGGAGTGGCTGTATCAGCTGGGACTGAAACAGCGTATATTTAACTTTATTAGTGTGTTTTTAGAATGGTCTTCATTTAGAAAACACATTGATAACCCAGAATGAACGTATTTGCCTGTAGTAAGATTTTTTTTTTTTTTTTGAGATGGAGTCTCGCTCTTGTTACCCAGGCTGGAGTGCAATGGCGCGATCTCAGCTCACCGCAACCTCCGCCTCCTGGGTTCAGGCAATTCTCCGGCCTCAGCCTCCTGAGTAGCTGGAATTACAGGCACGCGCCACCATGCCCAGCTAATTTTTTGTATATTTTTTAGTAGAGACGGGGTTTCACCATGTTGACCAGGATGGTCTCGATCTCTTGACCTCGTGATCCACCCGCCTCGGCCTCCCAAAGTGCTGAGATTACAGGCTTGAGCCACCGCACCCGGCCTGCAGTGAGATTTTTAAGCCAGAGATGAAGTAAGTATTTGCTTCTACGCCAAGTTGTTTCCCAGCCCAAGATGGATGCTATAGTTCCAGCCAACACAGCCGCCTTCCTGCCAAGAGGAACTTACTCAAGGGCAGTTCCCAGAAGCTCCACAGTCCTGGATCATTTCCAACGTGCTGCCAGGAATTAGTTCCACAAGCACGACTAGTGTCAGGCGGGCTGGGAGTGCAGTCTTCACCCTGGGCAGCCACATGTCCAGCTAAAACACGCAGCTTGTATCAGCAGGAAGGAGGTGAGATGGACCCCAGGAAAGGCCGTCAGGCTCTGTGGGGCCCGGCCGCTTACTCCTCCCCGCAGCAAGTTCCACCTTTAGAAACTTGCTCTCCTCCCAGCCAAAGGAGGTCTCTGTCTTTGTGACTCTCAGAAAATGTTTGTACGCCAAATCCCTCACAAGTGACACAGAGATCGTACAGTTAGCCATGCTTATGTTTTCTTCCTTTTTTTTTTTTTTTTTTTTGTGAGACAGAGTTTCGCTCTTGTTACCCAGGCTGGAGTGCAATGGCGCAATCTCGGCTCACCACAACCTCCGCCTCCTGGGTTCAGGCAATTCTCCTGCGTCAGCCTCCTGAGTAGCTGGGATTACAGGCACGCGCCACCGTGCCCAGCTAATTTTTTGTATTTTGAGTAGAGACAGGGTTTCACCATGCTGACCAGGATGGTCTCGACCTCTTGACCTCGTGATCCACCCGCCTCAGCCTCCCAGAGTGCTGGGATTACAGGCTTGAGCCACCGCGCCTGGCCCATGCTTATGTTTTAGACAATATAAAATTACATGTGATTTTGAAATAGGAGACACACCTTCCTCATTCCATCAACAGATGCTGGGGCCTGTGGGGGGTGGGGGTGCAGGAAGGGAAGAGGTCCTGTTACAGCTCTCCTGAGACAGTGAGACAGTGAGGCAGGGGTTTCCCTTACGCTCCCTGTTCCCAAGTGTGTGAAAATAATTCCACCCAGCATTTTTCAAAGCCAACTGGAACGAGTTACTATAAGCAGTCTCTCCATAAAAGATCACTCCTTGAGAATACTTGTTTTCATATTTGTGCTATTTTCTGACATTTTAGGAAGCAAAATTACACCCAAACATTTGTTCTGCAAACCCGAAGTGTGAAGAAAGATGCATTCAAATACTAAAAAAGCGGCATGCCTCTAGACTTCAAAAATCTTTTCAGTTTTCACAAAGACCCAGTGACAAGATTATCCTTTCAGCTCATGTTTCCCACCGAGCGCCACATATTCAACGTCAAAGAAAATGGGACAGATGCAGCCGCTAAGGGAGATGCTGCGTTCATCGCACAAGTGTTTTCACATCGCTTGGGACCCCATGCGCTGCCTCCACGGAAGCAGGGTCAGCATGCCGTCTCCGCTGCCACAACTACCACTGCATGTTTAAATGCCTGTCAAACATAGTAAACAGAGGCAGGATTTCCTAATGGGATATAGAAACAATGTCAAGTATCTAAACCCTTACTTAATGTCAAATGCCCCGTAGTGGAGAACAATGGTTTCATCTGGGAACCAAGTGTTGTGAACCAGAGCCTCTTTCTGGGAAAGTCACCTGCAGAAACAGACAGCCACGGGGCAGACTGCAACAGGGATGCAGGACGAGTGCCCAGAAGAAAGATCCCCACCACCAGGAAGGAGCTCACCACCTTTCTTCACTGGTCCTGGCTATGACCTGGGTCAGTCTCTTGTGCCTCAGTTTCCCTGTCTATAAAATGGACCTAACTCCCTCACTGAGGTACCTTGGAAACTACTCTATGCCAAGCAATGAACCCTCCCCTAAGATGCAGGTGGGACACATGGGCTCACAAGAGCTGTGCATACAGCAGGGTCCAGGACTTGTCCACCCGACTTTTGGGTCAAAACCCAAAAGAAGTGGCTGCAGGAACAACAGGGGCCAAACCCCAGGGGCCAGAGCATGGCTGCCTGGGGGGCAGGGAGGACCCTCAGGAAGGGCCAGGATGAGGCAGGGGGTCAGGAATGAGGGGCCATAGTGGCAGCCAGGCCCAGAGGCATCTCCCTGCTGGAGGGGTGGGTGCCACCGCTGGGTCCAGTCAAGGAAGCCCCATCCACCCACTTATGTCCAGAAGGATCCCTGGCCACAGAGGTGAAAAACCGGAGCAGAGCCAGGGCCAGCCACGAAGCCAGAGCTTCTCCAGGCAGGAGGTGCTGGTGTGGCAAGGAGGGGATGGGTCCTGGTCATCTCTAGGTCCTGAGCTTTGACTCTGGGGCTTTGCTGACCCTGGAGACATGACCTCTCAGAGGCCTGGCCAGCACATCGAGACAGGAAGCTGCTTACCTGTGAGCACACCTTCCGTATGAGTCTGTTCTCACGTGCCAACGAAGACATGCCCAAGACTGGGTCATTTATAAAGGAAAGAGGTTTAATGGACTCACAGATCCACATGGCTGAGGAGGCCTCACAAACATGGTGAAAGGCAAATTAGGAGCAAAGTCACGCCTTACATGGTGGCAGGCAAGAGAGCCTGTGCAGGGGAACCCCCATTCATAACACCGTCAGACCTTGTGAGACTTATTCACTACCATGAGAACAGTATGCAGGAAACATGCACCCATGATTCCGTTATCTCCCTCCGGCCCCACCCTTGATGCAGGTGGGGGATTACTACAATTCAAGGTGAGATTTGGGTGGGGACACAGCCAAAGCATATCACCTTCCATGTGGAAACAAAACAGGCCAGGGTGCCCTCACCCCCCACTGGCCACCTGCCGTGCCCACCCCAGGGCAGGGTACTGGACAGCAGGGCACAGCTTCTACATGTGTCCTGGAGCCTGTGGAACCACAGACTTACCCTGCAAGCCAATCCTGAGGCTTGCCATACCCGAGTAATAATAAAACCTGCATTTTCAAACAAGGTTGGGCCGTCAGGAAATGCAAATGGGTATAAGGGTGAGAGAAAGAGGCAGAGCAGGGCAGTCTGAGGGCACCAGAGCATGGGCAGTCCCCCACCCCCCACCCCGGGATGGTCCCAGGAGCAGGGGATGCAGGTTTGGGAAGGATGTTAGGAGTTCAGCCACAGTGCTAGTGATTTGAAATGCCTGTCAGACCCCACTGTGGATCAAATTGTGCCCCCCCTCCGGTTCCTACGCTGAAATCCTTACCCCCACGGTGATGATGTTGGGGTGGGAGGTGCCTAATCCTTCACGAATAGGATTAGTGTCCTTATAACAGACCCAAAACTCACCACAGCAGGACACCAGGAGAAGGCGCCGTGTATCAACCAGGAAGTAGGGCCTCAGCAGACAGCAAACCTGCCTCGCCCTGACCTTGGACTTTCAGGCTCTAGAACTGTGAGCAGTGTCTGTTGTTTAAGCCACTAGCCTGTGGTGGCTTCTACTACAGCAGCCTGAACAGACTAAGACAGACCTCCGAGCGGAAGCAGGAAATTGCCACTGGACGTGTGTATCTGAGCCCAGAAGCTCAGAGGTGGATGCAGGCATCACCTATGGGAAGACAGTGTGTAAAGCACGGGTGTGGCCCAGAGCGCACAGGGCGAGGGTGTGCAGAGAAGACAGGGAAGAGGCAAGGAGGGAGCCCTGAAGAATGCCACATTCAGAGCTGGACAAGGGGGAGCCATCAGCCAAGACAGAGAGGAGTGGCCAGAGCACAAAGGGACGGGGAGAGACTGCAGCAGCCTCTCTGCCTGAAGTCCGAAGGAGAAGGGCTTTGATGGCCAGGCCTGCTGTGTGGGCAGCGTGAGTGCCCAGGTGATGGTGGCGAGGGCCCTGGACCACCATCAGAACTCTCCAATGCCCTGGGGAGGGAGCTTAGCACCAACCTCCACAGCGAGGTGGAGTGGACGGCAAAGGGGGCACAGCCAGCAGGGACCCCACTGCATCTCTAGCATCTGCCATGGATTTTGCCCAAATTGTACATGATTGGATGGCTGTAGAGTTGGGGGGTGGCACCCAAAAATGTGTCCAAGTCCTAACTTCTGGTACCTGTGAATGTGACCGTATTGAAATAGGGCCTCTGAAGATGTAATTAGGGTGAGCATTGTGAGAACAGACTGTCCTGGATTACGGGGTGAGCATCCTGAGAGGAGCCCACCCTGGATTAAGGGGGTGAGCATCCTACTGAGAGGAGCAAGTCCTGGATTAAGGGGTGAGCATCCTGCTGAGAGGAGCCCGTCCTGGATTAAGGGGTGAGCATCCTGAGAGGAGCCCACCCTGGATTAAGGGGTGAGCATCCTGAGAGGAGACCACCCTGGATTAAGGGGTGAGCATCCTGAGAGGAGCCCACCCTGGATTAAGGGAATGAGCATCCTACTGAGAGGAGCAAGTCCTGGATTAAGGGGGTGAGAATCCTGCTGAGAGGAGCGAGTCCTGGATTAAGGGGTGAGCATCCTGAGAGGAGCCCACCCTGGATTAAGGGGGTGAGCATCCTACTGAGAGGAGCAAGTCCTGGATTAAGGGGGTGAGCATCCTGCTGAGAGGAGCAAGTCCTGGATTAAGGGGTGAGCATCCTGAGAGGAGCCCACCCTGGATTAAGGGGGTGAGCATCCTACTGAGAGGAGCAAGTCCTGGATTAAGGGGGTGAGCATCCTGCTGAGAGGAGCAAGTCCTGGATTAAGGGGTGAGCATCCTGAGAGGAGCCCACCCTGGATTACGGGGTGAGCATCCTGAGAGGAGCCCACCCTGGATTAAGGGGGTGAGCATCCTACTGAGAGGAGCAAGTCCTGGATTAAGGGGGTGAGCATCCTGCTGAGAGGAGCCTGTCCTGGATTAAGGGGTGAGCATCCTGAGAGGAGCCCACCCTGGATTACGGGGTGAGCATCCTGAGAGGAGCCCACCCTGGATTACGGGGTGAGCATCCTGAGAGGAGCCCACCCTGGATTAAGGGGGTGAGCATCCTACTGAGAGGAGCAAGTCCTGGATTAAGGGGGTGAGCATCCTGCTGAGAGGAGCCTGTCCTGGATTAAGGGGTGAGCATCCTGAGAGGAGCCCATCCTGGATTAAGGGGTGAGCATCCTGCTGAGAGGAAGAGACTGCCCTGGAGTAAGGTGGGCCTCAAATCCCATGACTGGGGTCCTTATCAGAAAAAGAAGACGATGACTGAAGTCACAGACACAGAAGAGCAGCCTCATGAACTCTGGGGGTGGGGCGGGGTGGGGGGAGGGGCAGGAGCTGGGAGAGGCCTGGTCAGACCCTCCCTTAGAGCCCTCAAGAAACCCGGCCTGTGTTGAACAATGAGAACACATGGGCACAGGGAGGGGAACATTACACACTGGAGTCTGTTGAGGGGTGACGTCTTGGGGGAGGGACAGTGAGGTGTGGGAAGGTTGGGGGGGATAACACTGGGAGAACTGCCTGATGTAGGTGACAGAGGGAGGGAGACAGCAAACCACCATGGCACGTGTGTACCTATGCAACAGTCCTGCAAGAGCTGCACATGTGCCCCAGAACTGAAAGTACAATACAAAAAAGAAAGAGACCCGCCCTGCCCGCAGCTGGGTCTCATACTTCTGACCTCCACTACTGTGAGACAACACGCTCCTGTTGCTGAGGGCCACCTGCTTCTGGTCATTAAGGCACTGCCCAAGAAGCGAACACACTGGCGAGTGTCAATTCCGTCATTAGTTCAACGCAAACACCAGCAAACTACCCAGCACAGAATCCCCAAACCCTGCGATTCATTCAGAAGCAGAGGCCAGAACTGCAGCTGCTGGCACTCCAGAGGAACTCCATCCTGCTGTTGGCACTCCAGAGGAACTCCATCCTGCTGTTGGCACTCCAGAGGAACTCCATCCTGCTGTTGGCACTCCAGAGGAACTCCATCCTGCTTTTGGCACTCCAGAGGAACTCCATCCTGCTTTTGGCACTCCAGAGGAACTCCATCCTGCTGTTGGCACTCCAGAGGAACTCCATCCTGCTGTTGGCACTCCAGAGGAACTCCATCCTGCTGTTGGCACTCCAGAGGAACTCCATCCTGGCGGAGAGAGCCGCCTTCCAATCCCAGGGCACAAGAGAAGACTCGCATCACAGGCCTGATTAAATCAGGAAGGGTTTCTGGCAACCTTTTCCGTTTTTTTTTAAATTTCTATTTACAACTGCCATGTAGTGAATGAAACCAATGAATTTAGACCCTGTGTTAGGACGAGCCCAGTATTTTGAGGCATAAACCTGGTTTCCAGCCTCAGGTTGTTCCTGACCTTCTCTGACACCTTGGGCATGTGGTACAACCAGCGGACATTCGACGTCCTCCTCCAGAAACTGGGTTTAACACCTCCTGATGGAGTTAATGAACAAGAAGATAATTCACGTGAAAGTGCCCAGATCACTGCTGATGCTGGAATACAGACAGGGCCACAGTGGCCATGGACCACATCCTTCTTCCTTTAGGCACAAGGTAAATGTCTGAGCAGACATTTCCATCTGCATAGCCTTTCTGGAAATCAGAAAAAAGCCCAGATTGTAGGCAAGTACCCAGATGATTTCATATTGAATACTTTACCAGTGTGGATTTTCAACTAAATTTGAATGTTGATTTGTTAGATGAGAAATACAAGTGGAAGTGAAAGAGTTATAATCGAGTCCATTTTTTAAAAAGTTGTGAAGTGCATTAAGGCATCTGGAGAGAGAACAGGCATGCGTTTTTAAAAATATAAGTTTGGAGTTTTCCACTTTGGGTATGTCCATGTGAGCTGCCGATAGATAAGATTCCTGGGAAGTTTTTTTTTTTATGTTTTGATGACCTGACTCTCTTGGAGAATAAACAAACGCTGGCAAATTGTGGATGGGAGGGAAAGCTTGTAAGACAAGGTGTGCACAGGGTGACTCCCATTTTGGAGCTTTGAGCCAGAGGTTAGAACCACAGAGTAGCTGTTACTATGGCAGAAAATCCACTAAGCGGTAGGGGGAACCCTAAAAAGAGGAAAGACATGAGGAGGAACCCCACATTCTGCACATAAGCTGTATCCGTGTCACGTCACTGGGTAACACCACCGTCACCAGGTGTGCAGTGACCAGTGACCTAGAGCAGCTCAGCCGAGGACTGAACTGAGCCAAAACTGAGGCTGCCACCCAGGAGACAGAATTCACATGTGAATTAAACACCACGAAAGGGAAGCATCCATTGAGAGCACGTGCGCACCCGAGTCTCCCACGTCCCACGTGAAGAGCAGGGAAACGTGACCCAGTCTCTAGGAAGAGGATGCCCAGCCAAGCCAAGTCCTGACGAGCCAGAGCGGAGGCAGCAGAGCAGGCTTTCAGGCAGTCATTCCAGCCATGCTTAGACCAGAGAAAACATACACTGAGTAAAGAGATGGGAAACAGCGGCAGAGAAAAAGAAACGATTAAAAAGAACCCAGCGAAAAACTAATACTGAAACATGCAGTGTCTGAAAATACAGATTTACTGGGTTGGCCTAACAGCAGAATGGCAATGACAAATGCACTGAAACGGAAGACAGATCATTCAAAATCGTCCAACAGAAGAAGGGGAATTTTCAAAAAGAAACGAATAGAACCTCAGGAACCTATGGAACAATATCAAAAGGCTTCATATAGGATAGGAGCTCTGTGATAGGAGCTCTGTGATAGGAGCTCTGTGATAGGAGCTCTGTGATGATAGGAGCTCTGTGATGATAGGAGCTCTGTGATGATAGGAGCTCTGTGATAGGAGCTCTGTGATACGAGCTCTGTGATAGGAGCTCTGTGATGATAGGAGCTCTGTGATGATAGGAGCCCTGTGATACGAGTTCTGTGATACGAGCTCTGTGATGATAGGAGCTCTGTGATAGGAGCTCTGTGATACGAGCTCTGTGATACGAGCTCTGTGATGATAGGAGCTCTGTGATGATAGGAGCTCTGTGATAGGAGCTCTGTGATGATAGGAGCTCTGTGATAGGAGCTCTGTGATGATAGGAGCTCTGTGATAGGAGCTCTGTGATACGAGCTCTGTGATGATAGGAGCTCTGTGATAGGAGCTCTGTGATAGGAGCTCTGTGATACGAGCTCTGTGATGATAGGAGCTCTGTGATAGGAGCTCTGTGATGATAGGAGCTCTGTGATACGAGTTCTGTGATACGAGCTCTGTGATGATAGGAGCTCTGTGATAGGAGCTCTGTGATACGAGCTCTGTGATACGAGCTCTGTGATGATAGGAGCTCTGTGATGATAGGAGCTCTGTGATAGGAGCTCTGTGATGATAGGAGCTCTGTGATAGGAGCTCTGTGATACGAGCTCTGTGATGATAGGAGCTCTGTGATAGGAGCTCTGTGATAGGAGCTCTGTGATACGAGCTCTGTGATGATAGGAGCTCTGTGATAGGAGCTCTGTGATAGGAGCTCTGTGATAGGAGCTCTGTGATGATAGGAGCTCTGTGATGATAGGAGCTCTGTGCTAGGAGCTCTGTGATACGAGCTCTGTGATGATAGGAGCTCTGTGCTAGGAGCTCTGTGATACGAGCTCTGTGATGATAGGAGCTCTGTGATAGGAGCTCTGTGATACGAGCTCTGTGATAGGAGCTCTGTGATGATAGGAGCTCTGTGATGATAGGAGCCCTGTGATACGAGTTCTGTGATACGAGCTCTGTGATGATAGGAGCTCTGTGATAGGAGCTCTGTGATACGAGCTCTGTGATACGAGCTCTGTGATGATAGGAGCTCTGTGATGATAGGAGCTCTGTGATAGGAGCTCTGTGATGATAGGAGCTCTGTGATAGGAGCTCTGTGATGATAGGAGCTCTGTGATAGGAGCTCTGTGATACGAGCTCTGTGATGATAGGAGCTCTGTGATAGGAGCTCTGTGATAGGAGCTCTGTGATACGAGCTCTGTGATGATAGGAGCTCTGTGATAGGAGCTCTGTGATGATAGGAGCTCTGTGATACGAGTTCTGTGATACGAGCTCTGTGATGATAGGAGCTCTGTGATAGGAGCTCTGTGATACGAGCTCTGTGATACGAGCTCTGTGATGATAGGAGCTCTGTGATGATAGGAGCTCTGTGATAGGAGCTCTGTGATGATAGGAGCTCTGTGATAGGAGCTCTGTGATACGAGCTCTGTGATGATAGGAGCTCTGTGATAGGAGCTCTGTGATAGGAGCTCTGTGATACGAGCTCTGTGATGATAGGAGCTCTGTGATAGGAGCTCTGTGATAGGAGCTCTGTGATAGGAGCTCTGTGATGATAGGAGCTCTGTGATGATAGGAGCTCTGTGCTAGGAGCTCTGTGATACGAGCTCTGTGATGATAGGAGCTCTGTGCTAGGAGCTCTGTGATACGAGCTCTGTGATGATAGGAGCTCTGTGATAGGAGCTCTGTGATACGAGCTCTGTGATAGGAGCTCTGTGATGATAGGAGCTCTGTGATGATAGGAGCTCTGTGATAGGAGCTCTGCGATACGAGCTCTGTGATGATAGGAGCTCTGTGATAGGAGCTCTGTGATAGGAGCTCTGTGATGATAGGAGCTCTGTGATAGGAGCTCTGTGATACGAGCTCTGTGATGATAGGAGCTCTGTGATACGAGCTCTGTTGTGATAGGAGCTCTGTGATGATAGGAGCTCTGTGATGATAGGAGCTCTGTGATAGGAGCTCTGTGATAGGAGCTCTGTGATAGGAGCTCTGTGATACGAGCTCTGTGATAGGAGCTCTGTGATGATAGGAGCTCTGTGATAGGAGCTCTGTGATACGAGCTCTGTGATAGGAGCTCTGTGATACGAGCTCTGTGATGATAGGAGCTCTGTGATAGGAGCTCTGTGATAGGAGCTCTGTGATGATAGGAGCTCTGTGATAGGAGCTCTGTGATAGGAGCTCTGTGATACGAGCTCTGTGATGATAGGAGCTCTGTGATAGGAGCTCTGTGATAGGAGCTCTGTGATGATAGGAGCTCTGTGATGATAGGAGCTCTGTGATACGAGCTCTGTTGTGATAGGAGCTCTGTGATGATAGGAGCTCTGTGATGATAGGAGCTCTGTGATAGGAGCTCTGTGATAGGAGCTCTGTGATGATAGGAGCTCTGTGATGATAGGAGCTCTGTGATGATAGGAGCTCTGTGATAGGAGCTCTGTGATACGAGCTCTGTGATAGGAGCTCTGTGATAGGAGCTCTGTGATAGGAGCTCTGTGATGATAGGAGCTCTGTGATGATAGGAGCTCTGTGATAGGAGCTCTGTGATACGAGCTCTGTGATAGGAGCTCTGTGATGATAGGAGCTCTGTGATGATAGGAGCTCTGTGATAGGAGCTCTGTGATACGAGCTCTGTGATAGGAGCTCTGTGATAGGAGCTCTGTGATGATAGGAGCTCTGTGATGATAGGAGCTCTGTGATGATAGGAGCTCTGTGATAGGAGCTCTGTGATACGAGCTCTGTGATAGGAGCTCTGTGATGATAGGAGCTCTGTGATAGGAGCTCTGTGATACGAGCTCTGTGATAGGAGCTCTGTGATACGAGCTCTGTGATGATAGGAGCTCTGTGATAGGAGCTCTGTGATGATAGGAGCTCTGTGATGATAGGAGCTCTGTGATAGGAGCTCTGTGATAGGAGCTCTGTGATACGAGCTCTGTGATGATAGGAGCTCTGTGATAGGAGCTCTGTGATAGGAGCTCTGTGATGATAGGAGCTCTGTGATGATAGGAGCTCTGTGATACGAGCTCTGTTGTGATAGGAGCTCTGTGATGATAGGAGCTCTGTGATGATAGGAGCTCTGTGATAGGAGCTCTGTGATAGGAGCTCTGTGATGATAGGAGCTCTGTGATGATAGGAGCTCTGTGATGATAGGAGCTCTGTGATAGGAGCTCTGTGATACGAGCTCTGTGATAGGAGCTCTGTGATAGGAGCTCTGTGATAGGAGCTCTGTGATGATAGGAGCTCTGTGATGATAGGAGCTCTGTGATAGGAGCTCTGTGATACGAGCTCTGTGATAGGAGCTCTGTGATGATAGGAGCTCTGTGATGATAGGAGCTCTGTGATAGGAGCTCTGTGATACGAGCTCTGTGATGATAGGAGCTCTGTGATAGGAGCTCTGTGATAGGAGCTCCAGAAGAAGAAATGAGAAAAAAAATGTAGCAGAAAAAAATTTGAAGATATAGTAATAGATACTTCCACAAATGAAATAGAAGATACACATTTTCAAATTCAAGTATCTCAGAAAACACACAAGCAGGAAACTCTAAGAAAACTACAATTAAGAAGTTAACATCGAGCTGCCAATGACCAGAGATAAAGCCGAAAAAAAGAGACAGCCAGATAAAAACGACATGTGACATACACAAAACAGACATTGAAATCACTGCTGATTTCTCATCGGAAGGTTCAGGAGCCAGAAGACAGTGCGACAAGACTTTTAGAGGTCTGAATGAACATCAACTGTCAGCCGAGATTTCTAAAATCATTAAAATACCCTTCAATATTGAAAGCAAACCAAGATTTTAAAAACGATTCACGTGCAGCGGACAGGCACCGTGAGGAACGTTAAAGGACATTCTTCAGGATGAACATGTATCTTTCGGAAACGGAATTTCAGAGAGGAATAAAGAGCTTCAGAAATAATAAATAAACTGATTATTCGCTTACTATTAATTTCTTTAAAATACATAGGGCTGTTAAAAGCAAAAATTATTACGTTCCCTTGTAAGGCGAGCAATCAATGCAGATATAATGCGCATTAAAAGCATGCTATGAAGAATGGGGGTAAAAGGACCGCTAGAAGAAGAATAAAACATCAAGAAAAAACTATATGCTGTCTACAAAAGATCCACATTAAATATAAAGACACAAATAGGTGGATAGTAAATGTACCAAACAAAATTAAGACTAGAGTGTATTTATTAATACGAAGAAAAAACAGACTTCAAAACAAAGTGTATTACCAGAAATAGAGAGATTTCATAATGCTAAAAGGCTCAACTCATCAGAAAGACATAATTAAATATGTATGTACCTAATATCAGAGCTTTGAATAACAAAAAGCAAAGGTAAAAAGAAAAAAGAATTAGAAGGAGAAGTAAACCATATCACAATGCGAGCGTCGGTAAAGACAATCAGACACAAATGTCAGTTAAAAATATGACGTGACATTCTTATCCACGAGCTTGAGCTAATTGATTTTATAGAATGCTACACCCAACAGGAGCAGAATATACATTCTGCATAAGTTCACAATATTTTTTAAGTATCATTCACAGTAGCACAAAATATTCAATATTTAATGATAAATCTGACAAAAGATGGGTAAGATTTACACATCGGAAACTACAAAACGTTGTTGAGGAAAATGGACGAAAGCCTGGATGAACTGAGAGACGTGCCGTGACAGGGTCAGAAGGCTCAGTACTGTCAAGATGTTACTTCTCCCAGAATTTATGTGCGACATCAACATAACCTCAAAATTGCAGATTTTTTCTGTAGTAATTGACAAACTGATTCTAAGATTCATGTGGAAGTGGAGAGGTCCTAAAACAGCTAGAACAACTTTCAAAAAGAAAAACACAGTTCAGTGACTAACGTCACCTGGTCTGAAGACACGTTATAAAACTGTAGCAGTCAAGATTTGTCCAAATGAATAAACAGGTCAATGCAATGAAAAGACAGTCCTTGGTCAATTTTTCACCAAGACGCAAAGGCAATTCAGTGGAGAAAGGGGTCTTACAACAAATGTATGGAAAAATTCTGTATCCATAGGTAAATGACAAAAATAAAAACTTGGCCGGGCGCGGTGGCTCATGCCTGTGATCCCAGCACTTTGGGAGGCCGAGGCAGGTGGATCACGAGGTCAGGAGTTTAAGACCAGCCTGGCCACAATGATGAAACCCAATCTCTACTAAAAATACAAAAATTAGCCAGGCGCGGTGACTGGTGCCTGCAATCCCAGCTACTCGGGAGACTGAGGCAGGAGAACTGCTTGAACCCAGGGTGGCAGAGGCTGCGGTGAGCTGAGATCAGGCCACTGCACTCTAGCCTGGGAGATAGGGTGAGACTCTGTCTCAAATAAATAAAATAAAATAAAATTTAAAAAAATTTTTTTAAAAACTTGTATCTCTACCTCGTACCATGTAAAAGTTAGCTCTCAATGGATTATAGACCTAACCTTATATTATAAACTATAACACTTCTTGAAGAAAACAAGAGAAACTATTCATAACCTTGAATTAAGCAAAGATATTTTTATGTGTAACATGTAAAGCATGATTGTTTTTTAAAAAGGTAAATTAAACATAAAAATTAAAAACCTCTTCAAGAAATGTTGTTAAAAGAATGAAAAAACAGCCATGGAATGCTACAAAACATTTGCAAATCACATATCCTATAAAGAAATTGTATTCACAATAAATAAAAACTCTCTAGACCCACTAATAACAAAACACATAAAATACTTTAATGAGAAAAATATTTGAATAGAATGGGTGTTAAATGAGCACATGCAAAGATGTTCTACGTCATTATTCAGTAGGGAATGCAAGCTAAAATCACAATGGGACACCACCACATATGTATCAGAATGTCCAGAACCTAAAAGTCTTACCATACTAAGTGTAGGCAAGAATATGTGGGAAATGAAACTCTCATACACAGTCCGGGTTTGGGAATGTAAAATGGTCTAACCACTGTGGACAAGAGCTTGACTGTTTCTTTCAAAATTGATCACCCAGCCTTCCCACTGATAAATATTTACCCGAAAGAAATGAAAGCCATACACCCATACCAACACTTGTACTCAAATGCTCACAGCACTTTGATGTGTAATAGTTCCAGACTAGAAACAGCCCAAATGTTTATCAACAGGAGAATGGATAAACTAATCGTGGTATATCCATACACTGGAATACTATTCAGCAATAAAAACAAATAAATGATTGATAAGACAAGAAAAGGGTGACTCTCAAACAGATATGCTGAGTGAAATAATTGGAACCAAAGAAGAAAGTGTATGGTTTTATTTATATAAAATTTCAGAAAATGCAAACCATTGTATAGTGACAGAAAGCAGAACAGGGTTGTCTGTGGATAATATGTGTGTGTAGGGGGGATGTAGGGATGACAAAGGGAGTGACAAAACTTTGGGAATAATAAATATGTTTCCTATCTTGAATGCAGTGGCAATTTCATAGCACGTGTGTGTGTATACATATATATGTGTATATATATAAACAGCAAAATGTCTTTAAATTTATGTGGTTTATGTATATCAATTATACTTCAATAAAGTATAGTCATTATTTCCTTTTTATAATGAAAAAGGAAAAAATGACTATACATTTTCTAAATTTTATTAAAAGTATAAACTTACAGAGAGAAGAAGCTCAATAATTTCTCACACATTGGTACATCGTAACTGATTTGCTGGAAAACAGTAATAAAGACAAAATTTTGAAAGTATATAAAAATACAAACAAAATTAAAACTTGTTCAGTTAGAATTCTGTATTTATCAGGGGAAAAATCCTACAGAAACAAAGGTAAAATAAAGAAATGGTTTATACAAATCAAATCTGAAAGATTAGTTACAAAAAGCTCTGTGCAAAAATAGTGGTAAAATTTCTTCAGAGGGCAGAAAAGTGATACAAGAAGGAAACTCAAATCTAAAGAGAGCAATGAAAGTGCTTGAAATGGCAAATGTACAGATAAATGCAAAAGCCTCTTAATTGTTTTTGATCTCTTAAAAAGACTTTGTTCAAGACAAAAAATATATATCGTGGAGCCTATAGCATATATAAGATTAAAATGTATGAGAGCATCAGCATAAAGGATGAAAAGAGAAGTGAAAGTATACTACTATAAAGATCTTCAATTATATGTGAAGCAGTGTATGATTTAAAATGTCTTCCAAATGCCCATTGATAATAGACTGGATTGGAAAAATGTGGCACATATACACCATGGAATATTATGCAGCAATCAGAAATGATGAGTTTGTGTCGTTTGTAGGGACATGGATGAATCTGGAGAACATCATCCTCAGCAAACTGACACAAGAACAGAAAATGAAACACCGCATATTCTCACTCATAGGTGGGTGATGAAAAATGAGAACACATGGACACAGAAAGGGGAGTACTAAACACTGGGGTCTATTGGGGGGAAAAGGGGAGGGCCAGTGGGAGGGGGAGGTGGGGAGGGATAGCCTGGGGAGAAATGCCAAATGTGGGTGAAGGGGAGAAGAAAAGCAAAGCACACTGCCATGTGTGTACCTACGCAACTGTCTTGCATGCTCTGCTCATGTACCCCAAAACCTATAATCCAATAAAAAATTTAAAAAAATAAAAAATAAAAAAAATAAAATGTCTTCCAACAATACACATGGACTGGACATATTAAAAGCAGATACTAAAAAGTTAAAACAAAGAGGTATAGTGATGAGCCAATGGTGGAGATAAAACACTAAATTAATCTAGAAGAATGCAGTTAAAGAGCAAACATGAAGACCAGATAAGACAACAGAAAACAAATAGCAAGTTTGTATATTTAAATCTAACCATATTAACACATCAAATACGGGTAATCTAAACACGCCTATTAAAAGACCAAGATTTTAAGATTAGATAATAAAGCAAGACCCAACTTTATGCTGCCTACAAGAAACCTTCTTTAAATATAAAGCCACAGTAAGATTAAAAGGATGGAAAAATATGCCATGCAAACACTAAACATAAGGAATCTGGAGTGACTATTTGAATATCAGACAAACTAGACTTCAGAACAAGAATGTTATCCAAGTAAACGAGACAAAACGTGATGATGAGAAGGTTGATTCACTAGGAAGATATAACAATTTTAAATATATATGTACCTAATAATATAGCTTCAATATATATGAAGCAAAGACTAACAGTATTGAAAGATGAAATTAATCCACAATTAGAGTGGGTCTTTCAGTCATTCATATAACAGTAACAGAAAAACACAGATACAGAAAGCTTGAACAAAACTACCAACCAATGCAGCTGACTGACATTCACAGAACAGTCCAGTCAAAAACAACAGAGAGCCCATTCTCATAATATGCCTGAGAACAGTCATAAACACAGACCATGAAAAGATTGAAATCATGCAGAGTATATGTTGTGACCACAAATACATTACAATAAAAATTAACCGGAAATTCTTCAAATATTTGGAAATTAACACACAACCAAAAAACCATGTGAATCAAAGAAGAAACCACATGAGAAAAGAGAAAGTGCATTGAAAACTGAATAAAAATGAAACATCAGGATACCAACATTTGTGGTATATAGCAGTACTTGGAAGGAAATTTGTAGTATTATATGAGGCAGGTCTAAAACCAATGCTGTATACTTAGAACTTAAGAAAGCAGGAGCCGGGCGCGGTGGCTCCAGCCTGTAATCCCAGCACTTTGGGAGGCCGAGGCGGGTGGATCACGAGGTCAAGAGATCGAGACCATCCTGGTCAACATGGTGAAACCCCGTCTCTACTAAAAATACAAAAAGTTAGCTGGGCATGGTGGCGCGTGCCTGTAATCCCAGCTACTCAGGAGGCTGAGGCAGGAGAATTGCCTGAACCCAGGAGGCGGAGGTTGCAGTGAGCCGAGATCACACCATTGCACTCCAGCCTGGGTAACAAGAGTGAAACTCTGCCTCAAAAAAAAAAAAAAAGCAGGAACAGAAGACCAAATTAAACCTAAAAGAAGGAGAGGAAAGGAAATATTAAAGACAGAAATCAGTAAAAATAGAAAGTAGAAAAATAATAGGAAAACAATCAGTGACTTCAAAAGGTAGCCATTTTTAAAGATCAATAACAAAATAAACTTCTAGCCAAAGTGATCAAGAAAAAGGAAGAAGACACACATTACTAGTAATGTGAATGTGGACAAGGGACACGGGCCTAGATCCCGCAGATACTAGAGACACGCGTTACCAGTACTGTGAATGTGGACGAGGGACACGGGCCTAGATCCCGCAGATACTAGAGACACACGTTACCAGTACTGTGAATGTGGACGAGGGACACGGGCCTAGATCCCGCAGATACTAGAGACACGCGTTACCCGTACTGTGAATGTGGACGAGGGACATGAGCCTAGATCCTGCAGATACTAAAGATACTGCTATACTCCCAGCACTTTGGGAGGCCGAGGTGGGTGGATCACCTGAGGACAGGAGTTTGGGACCAGCCTGACCAACATGGTGAAACCCTGTTTCTACTAAAAATACAAAATTAGCCAGGTGTGGTGGCACATGCTTGCAGTCCCAGCTACTTAGAAGGCTGAGACAGAAGAATCACTTGAACTTGGATGGCTGAGGCTGCAGTGAGCTGAGATCATGCCACTACTCTCCAGCCTGGGCAAGACACAGTGAGGCTGTGTCTAATAAATAAATAAATAATTTCTAGCTGGACATGGTGGCCCACACCTGTAATCCCAGCACTTTGGGAGGCTGAGGCAGGTGGATCACCTGAGGTCAGGAGTTCAAGACCAGCCTGACCAACATGGAGAAATCCTGTGTCTACTAAAAAATACAAAATTAGCCAGGCATGGTGGTGCATGCCTGTAATCCCAGCTACTCAGAAGGCTGAGGCAGGAGAATCTCTTGAATCCAGGAGGCAGAGGTTGCAGTTAGCCAAGATCACACCATTGCACTCCAACCTGGGCAACAAGGGTGAAACTCGGTCTCAAAAAAAAAAAAAAAAAAAAAAAAAATTCCCACGGGGAATCAAACAATCCAGAAGAGCCAAAACATTCTGGAAAAAAGAAAATTGGAGGACTTTCATTGTCTAATTTCAGGACTTAACACAAAGCTTTGGTAACCAGGACAGTGTGATGTTGGCAGTTGCAGAGGTGCAGATAAATGGAACAGAACACAGAGTCCAGGAATAGACTCAACTAGATACATAAAATAGTTTTTTTACAAAGTTGCCAAGGTAATTCAAGGGAGAAAGAATATCCTCTTCAACAAATGGAGCTGAGACAGTTGAATATCCAGACGAAAAAATTTAAAATGAAAAAAGCCTCTGCCTCTATTTTACCGTATACCATGTACAAATGTCAACTTGCAATTGAATACAGACCTACGTGGGAAAGCCAAAACTGTAAGACTTCTGAAGAAGATCTTAATGACCTTGATGCAGGTAAGTATTTTTAAGAGAGGATGCCAAAAACATGATCCCTAACAGAAAACACTGATAGGCCAGGTGCGGTGGCTCACACCTGTAATCCCAGCAGGTGGATCATGAGATCAGGAGTTCGAGACCAGTGTGACCAACATGGTGAAACCCCGTCTCTACTAAAACTACAAAAAAAGAATTAGCAGGATGTGGTAGCATGCACCCATAATCCCAGCTACTCAGGAGGCTGAGGCAGGAGAATCACTTGAACCCATCCTGAGGGTTATCTAGGAAGTTCATCCACTGCACATGATGGAGTCCCTCCCGCTGGGGCTGTGTGCTCCCAGGCTGGAACATCCACATGCCCTCTTGTACCCTGGGGTCTGTCTTCGTACAGCCTCTACAAGTCCAACACAATCAATAGCAGTTCTCCATATAATCCATACACAACGGTCAAAAGTAATTTTTTTTATGAGACAGAGTCTCACTCTGTTGCCCGGGCTGGAGTGCAGTAGTGCAATCTCAGCTCACTGAAACCTCTGTCTCCTGGGTTCAAGCAATCCTCCTGTCTCAGCCTCCAGAGTAGCTGGGATTACAGGCATGCACCACCACACCCAGCTAATTGTTATATCTTTAGTAGAGATGGGGTTTCACAATGTTGGCCAGGCTGGTCTCGAACTACTGACCTCAGCTGATCCACCCACTTTGGCCTCCCAAAGTGCTGAGATTACAGGCATAAGCCACCGCATTCAACCCAAAAGGAATGTTTGAAAAGATTATTACACCACTGTAGAAGTACAAAGAATCTAGGAATTAACTTAACAAAAAGTATAGAATCTTTATATAGAAAATTTTTAAATGCTATCAAAAGGGATGAAAGAACATCTAAATACATGGTAAAATAACCACGTTGGTGAAAAATCGTTGTCAAAATTGTGAAGTATCCATTCCGCGTCATTCATTTAAAAACTTTTTGTATCTTCTAATGCTCTGAAGCCTTGGAGCCTTGCTCGCCCCAAAGGAGCTGCCCCTCCCAGGGCCAGCCAGCTCTTCCTAAAGCAACATTCACACCGAAGAGGGAGAATGAACAGTAAGAAAGAAGTAACATTCTCACCGAAGTGCCTGTACAATTAATGTGATTCAAAAGGAAACTCTCAGTGGGAATTTTCAGCAACTGGGAAAATTTGCTTCCAAAATTTGGATGGAAAAATAAAATTCTCTGAATTCCTACTACAATTCTTGGTAAGAAGTGCCAACAGGAAGGAACCCGCTCTACGGTCCTCAAGTCACGCAGTCCGGAAGGTGTAGCCACTGAAATAGGCCTGCACCGCTGCGGGAGTAAATGAGCACACAGCCCAGTGGGTGAGAGCGGGTGGCCAGGAGGAGCCTTAGGGACCCTCTGTTCATGCCGGAAGTCGACCCGCAAGAGGGAGTCAGCGACTGAAAAGTGCTGTTGAGAATATTGGGTCTCCATGAAGAGAAAAAATCTTCAGGTGGATTAAAATACAACATGAAAAGCAGAGCTGAAAAAAGATGTTAGAAGAAAACGAAGAACATCTCTCTCTATCCTAGAGAGGACTCCAAAATTCAAAAATTAAACAAATGAAACAAAACACCCAGCCTCACCTAAACAAGCAGGTATCTTGTGTTCTCAGTGAGCCTGGAGTTCAGGAAACACTTCTCTTAGTTCCACCATTGTGGAAGACGGTGTGGCGATTCCTCAAGGACCTAGAAATAGAAATTTCATTTGACCCAGCAATCCCGTTACTGGGTATATATCCAAAGGATTATAAATCGTTCTATTATAAGGACACATGCACATGTATGTTCATTGCAGCACTGTTTACCATAGCAAAGACCTGGAACCAACCCAAATGCCCATGGATGATAGGCTGGACTGGGAAAATGTGGCATACCATGGAATATTATGCAGCCATCAAAAACGATGAGTTTGTGTCCTTTGTAGGATGATGGATGAAACTGGAGACCGTCATTCTCAGCAAAATGACACAAGAACAGAAAATGAAATACCACATGTTCTCACTCATAGGTGGGTGTTGAACCATGAGAACACATGGACACAGGGAGGGGAGCACTACACACTGGGGTCTGTTGGGGGGAATAGGGGAGGGACAGCGGGGGGTGGGGAGTTGGGGAGAGATAGCATGGGGAGAAATGCCAGATATAGGTGAAGGGGAGGAAGGCAGCAAATCACACTGCCACGTGTGTACCTATGCAACTATCTTGCATGTTCTTCACATGTACCCCAAAACCTAAAATGCAATAAAAAAAAATAAAATAAAACAGAAACAAAACCAGAGCAAGAAGCCTCAGAGATGTGGTTAGCAGCCCCAGGGAGCTATGGGGGCTTCCAGGAGGTTCCTGAGAACCACAGGGGGACTCCTTTTGCAGTTAAAGGGCCCTTATAAACTCATTTTTTCCCTGCCACAGAGAGAAAACTGCTCCTACCTCCTTGCCCAAGACCAACTTCTCTTAATCAAGCCTCCAGAATCCTCCAGGTCTCAAGAACGTTCCATTATATACAAAAAGCAAAGCCTATGCGTGAAGGGCAGTGTGGGCTGAGGAGCCTCCTCGCTGCTCCTCCAGGCCTGCCCTGATTTCCCAATAACAAGCCCCTCCTCCCCACCCCTCACAGTCCCCAGGAGAAAATTGCCTCCTGCACACAAGTGTCCCAGCCCCCATCCCTGGGCACGCACCCTGTGGATCATCCCACCCTCTCCAGGTGCAGCAGAAAAGGAGTCCCCACACCAGACTCCAGGCCCTTCCTTCCCCAGTGCTGGCTCTTTCCTGAGATGGGGGTTTTCAACGTCTCCTGTGGGGCTGCCCTGTTGCCTTCCACCCGGGAACACGTCCTGGGCCCCTTCCTCGAGCAGCTGCCCTGGATCCCAGCCTCCCGCCAAACCTCCGTCTTCCTTCTCCTACCCTCCCTCTTTTCTCAGGTAGCTGGGAAAGAGCCTCTGTGACTCGTGTGCATTCCACAGCACCCTGCAAGGTGGTCCCCACCGCCTGCCACTACCACTGGCTGGCCTTCCCAGTTCTCTCCTGGATGGGGCAACTCCGTGGACTCATTCCCTCTGGGGTCCTTGGCTCCTTGGCTGCTCTCTGGGGCCTCCTCACGTTCTGCTTGGTGAGGAAGAGTGTGACCCTGTCCTGCCCCTGGCTATGCACAGCCTTTGGTTCTGTCTCACCCACTCTACCAGTTGTGCCCCCTAGTGTGCTGACCCCAGAGCTGGGCCTCTGGGCCTCCTCCTGTGGGTCCTGAGGCCTCAGAAGTCTTGAGGTCGGAGGGGGTCCTCAGGTCTAGAGGGTCCTGAGGTCTGGAGGGTCCTGAGATATGAGGGGGCCCTGAGGTCTGGAAGGTCCTGAGGTCTGAGGGGGTCCTGAGGTCTGGAGGGCTCTGAGGTCTGATGGGGTCCTGAGAGGTCTGAGAGGGTCCTGAGGTCTGTAGGGTCCTGAGATCTGAGGGGATCTCAAGATCCCAGGGGTCCCGAGGTATGAGGGGTCCTGAGGTCTGAGGGGTCCTGAGGTCTGAGGGGGTCTTGAGGTCTCGGGGGTCCTGAGATCTGAGGGGATCCTGAGATCTGGGGGGTCCTGAGATCCGGGGGGTCCTGAGGTCAGGGGGGTCCTGAGGTCTGAGGGGGTCCTGAGGTCTGGGGGGGTCCTGAGGTCTGAGGGGTCCTGAGGTCTGAGGGGGTCTTGAGGTCTCGGGGGTCCTGAGATCTGAGGGGATCCTGATATCTGGGGGGTCCTGAGATCCGGGGGGTCCTGAGATCTGAGGGGGTCCTGAGGTCTGGAGGGGTCCTGAGGTCTGAGGGGTCCTGAGGTCTGAGGGGTCTTGAGGTCTGAGGGGTCCCGAAGTCGAGGGGACCCAGGCGGGAGTCGTGTGGGACTGGAAGAACCTCCCCCAGCCCAGAGCAGCTTCCAGGATCGCCGGTGCGTGTGAGGAGCCCGAGGAATAAGAAGAGCGGGGGGCTCTGGCCGGAACAGCCTGGGGCTCGGCACCCGGGGCCCGGCCCGCCGAGCGCCCGAGCTGGACGCGTGCCCGCCCCTTCCTCCGTCCCCACGCGCAGGCGGGCCGAGCGGCGGAAGGGGTCGACGTGGCAGCCTCGCGGGCCCCGGGGACCTCCCTTTCTCCCGGTGCAGGCCCCGCTAGGCTTCCTTGTGCTCCAGCGGCAGCGGGAGGCGGCCTGAGCCCCAGATACTCTGCGGCCCCGGCCCTACACCGCCCCGGCACCCCACAGACCCCGGAGGCGCTTCCAGGGTGCGGAGCTCGGGCTGGTGCAGCCCCTGCCGGCCGCGGGAGGCGGGGCTTCCAGGACGCCCCGCCCCTTGCCCGCCCCGCCCGGCGCGCGCGCCCCGCCCACGTCACCTCCTGCGCCTGCGCGCCCGGCCCGCTCCAGCCGCCTCGCATCCTCGGCCCGCGCCCAGAGCCCCGCGCCCAGCCAGCCCCGGCCCCGCTCGGCGCCACAGGCAGCCCGACTGCGCTCGAGGCGGGACGGCGCGGCCATGAGGCTGCGGGGATGCGGCCCCCGGGCCGCCCCCGCCTCCAGCGCAGGGGCCGGCGACGCTCGGCTGCTGGCGCCCCCGGGGCGGAACCCCTTCGTGCACGAGCTGCGCCTCAGCGCCCTGCAGAAGGCCCAGGTGGGTGCCCCGGGCGCGCGGCCCCCGGAGCCGGCGCAGACGCCAGGGATGCGGGGCCGGGAGGCGCGGCGGGGAGGGGGCCGGGGAGGGGCCTCGGGCGCGGCGCGGCCCTCAGAGCGGCGGCGCCTCCTTCCACGCAGCCGCCCCTCAGCCCGCGTCCCCGGCGCCCGCACCCGATGCCTCGGACCCCGCGCCGGCTTCCCGCCGCCCGCCCGCACGTCCTGGCCCCTCCGCGCCTTCCTCGGGCTCCCCGCGTCCTGCCCCTCCCCCGGGACCCCGCACCCGGAACCGGGCCCACCCCCTTTCTCTGCCTCCCAGGACCCCGACCCCGGCCCCCGCGGGAGCCTGGACCCGCTTTGCCGGTCCCCGCGCTCGTCCATGGTCCGGGCCCCACCCGCCCTGGCAGGCCCTGCGCGCTCCCCGGAGACTCCGGAGCGGCTTCCCCTGGACGCGGCCCGCTGGCGGGAGGGGACCGCGGCGCTGGGTGAGCCTCGTGTGCGGGCCTGGGCTGGCGCGCAGCCGGCGTGGGGCCCCTGGAAGGTTCCCTGTAGGCACACGGGGCCCCTGCTCTCTGACTGCACGTCGCATTCTGGGGTGCGCGCTTCGTTCCTGTTGCAAGGGATGCTTTGTCGGGTCTGGCCTGTGACCGGGATCAACTTTACGCAACCTGGGCTGCCACGTGGGAGGGAGCGGTTTGCTGAGATCCTGCAGTGGGACAGTGAGGGAGACCCGGCGGCGCCGCGGGGAGGGGGCCTCTTGCTGCGGGAAACCACCGGGGACCTGCTGCCAGCTGGACTTGCGGTGGCCTGAGATCGCTCTCAAGAGGGCCTTTTGACCCCAGAACAATTCTTGGAGGCAGCCACTGCTTCGGCTGCCTGTGGGGCTGTCCCGTTTCTAGGGAGCACACTTCCAATTGTGAGAATACGATTTCCGGGAAGACGGAGATTTTTGAATGCGTAAAGTATCATAAAGAACACTAAAGTGAAAAGTTCTTGAGGCTTTGAGGTTGTCACTTCCCCAGGACGCCTGCTTTTGCTCAAAGCCCTTTGATGGGGCTGGTTCTCATGGTGTGGAAGGGGACGGTGAGCAGGAGGGCCCGATGGCGCCGCCCTCCCGCGGACACACAGGGTGAGGTCGTCCCCAGCCTGGCTCCCAGGCCCTGGTCCCCACCACCGTGTGTATCCGGAGCCGGACTCTAGGGCTGGGGTTGGGGTGGTGCCGGCCCCTCTGCCCGCTAGCCCCTGTGCCCACTGCTCTGCCTGGGCCTCTGCCTGCTGCATGCCGACCCCGGCCGTGCGCTGTGCTTCTCCAAGTAGGGCTTGGGATATGGTGGTTCATCCTGTGCCCCTCATCGTTCCTCCTCACCCCACCCAGCCACCAGGCTCTTTCCCTGAGTCACTCTAAGCCCAGCAGGCTTTCTTCCTCCTGCGCTCTGCTCCTCAGAAGCCCCCTGGGTGCGCCGTGAATTTCCAACCCCTACTGTGGTTTCCAGGGCTTTCACAGCCTCACTGCAGCCCCAGCTCTGTCTTGGCCGCCTCAGGAGGCCTCTCCCTGCCTTTCCTGGTCCCTCCTGGCTCCCTGGGAGAAGCATCAAGCCCCTCCTCCCTGGAGGTCCCCGGAGGCCACTTCCGCATCCCTGTCATAGTTGCGGCCCCGGGTCAGTGAGAACACAGGGGCGAGCTGTGTTTTGTCTAAAAGTATGCGCCCACTGCCCTGGCGAGAAGCTGAGCACAGACTCTTCATGGTTTGGGAACAGATGTCAGGGCAGAGCCAGAAGTGCCCAACCCCTGGGCCTCCTTTCCTCCCGAAGTCCTCAGAGTAGCGAGCTGCTCCCAGTGGCTCTTAGGCAGGGCGTCACCGAGAGACTCCTGGTCTGGAGATGGGAGACTGAAGCTTCAAGTAGCTTTTCTCCCTTGGGCTGAAGCCAGGCAGAGATCCTGGCTTTAGGTGTCTCGGCCTCTCGGAGGGTGAGTTGCCTTGTATGTGCCTTGTTGCCACTTCAGAGGCCCCATCTGAGTAGTTGGGTGTATTTGAACATCCAGTTGCTTCTGCTGGATGTTGCAGCGTGTGGCTCAAGGCTATAGTTTGTAAATGTTCTCAAAGTTCTTTGCAGAAACGTTCTGGTTTTCAGCAGTCATTGCTTTGCAAAGCTTTTACTTTTACGTAAGACATTCTTGTAAAGTTTCCACAGAGTGAAATAGCCTATCTTTCTTTCCCAAATAAAGAAACCAGTCCAGTAGTGGCTGACACACTTGAACCATCAGAAACCCAGCTAAGTTCCCAGTTGAGATAGACCGGTGAGTACCTGCATTTACCTGTGAGCATTTGCCCCCTGGGAGGGGCTGCTGCGTCTTCGGATTAATGCCATGTGGGGACTCCTCCTCCTCTGGCCAGCCCATCTGTCATTTAACTACAGATTTAGCCAGGAGCTTAAGTACCTCTTTGGACAGAAAACAGCACATTAAGATCTGAAAAGAGGTATCAAAGCCATCAGGGTCTGTAACACATGCAATGTAATCCCCTGGCTAGAGCAAGGATGTTGAGTTTAGAACGGTGGTTAGTACGGCGTAGGGTCTAGGTGGATTCAGCTAAAGTTCTTCCTAGTCACATATTAATGTGTTGTTTTGAAGTCATGAAGTGGTTTTCTGTCACCCAGGGTTTTCACGGAACTCTCCTTGGAATCTGTGGCTGTGAGCATTTCCCGCCCTGGATCTGATGCATTTGCCCCATTTCCAAAGTGTGTGCAGCTCAGAACCAGAGTCGGCAAGAACTGACTTCCTGGAAAGCCTAACGCAGCTTGGAGCTGAGTCCTTGGACGGGTGTCGCGAGCTCAGAGCGGAGGAGGCTGCTCGATGCCCGCTTGCCCGCACTGGCTAATCCACAGAGAGGATTAGAGTGAGGGTTGAGTTCAGGGACAGATTCTGCCCCTCCCTGCCTGGTTGCCCTGCGTGGAATTTACCCAAAAGTGGGCCATCTTTTTCTCCACATTTTTATACAAATGCCTGAGTTGTGATTTGTTTTTAAAAACTCAGGAGCAGGACTCTGCCCTCTCAGCCTCACTCCTAAGTCCCGTGTGGCCACTGTGGAGCAGGAAATCCTGTGCCCTGCTACCTCGCCGGGCTCCTCATGCAGATGGCCATGTTTGCAGAGTGTTCCTGACCCTCGGTGCCCCCCAGACACACATGCGCAGGGATGGGGGATTCTCAAGCTTCTCTGAGCTGCTCCGGCTGCCCACTGGATCCCTGGGTGCTGCCTGCCTGGATTCAGTAAGATGGCTCTTGGCTCAGCCCCAGTGCTGTGCAGCGGGTGTGGAGGGGTGGGGTGGCCCAAGGAGATAACCCTGTAAGAGCACAGGGCAGTCACAGCCCATGGAGGAGACGCAGGAGAGTGCCTGTTCCTTGGGGAGGGTGGAGAAGGCCAGCCTCAGAGGCCTCGGAGACAGCACCAGGCCCTCGGCCCCCAGCCACCTTCTGATGATCTGGGTGTGGTGGCGCCAGCTGTTTTGGCCCAGTAGAGGCCCAGGGGTCATTTTCCCATGTCCTCGCCCCTGGTCACTGTCATCCTCTGTCCCAGGAAGAACAGGTAAGGACACAGAGGCCCAGGTGCTATGCCGTCTCCCAGGAGGGAGGGTAGCATGGGTTGGCTTAGCGTGGATGCCTGTCCTGACCTCACAAGGATCCCTGATCTTAGGGAACTGGCTTTATTTATTCTCTAAGTCACCGAGAGCGCTCCGGGAATCCTTTCTAATTTTCTGAAAGGATGCTCTCATGAAACCTATTTGTGGTTACCTTTGAAAAGAGGGAAGGGGGATTCAAAATTGGGAAAGATTTTACTTTTCAGTTTTTATAGCCTTCTGTCCTAAAACTTGGATTTCTAACACGAGTATGTATATGAGAGTATATGTTATACACGCGTACACACACATACACATAATGGCATACGTACACATATACATGCAAGTATACACATACATCTCAACATACCTGCATATGCAATCGCACAAACATAGTTTTGTTTTACAGCTGACAGCAAAGCACCATCAGTTCCACGCAGAAATCTGTGATTGTGGCGTAAAGCTCGTCTTAAACGGACACTGTCTTTGCACTCCTGTTTCACTGTGAGAAAGATCCCGTTGTCTTTATATTGTCAGCGCTCATCTGTGCCGACTTTTAAACTCTGCAGCTTCTGGTCTGTTTCAGGCCTCGAGTCTGGCGTGAGCCGTGGGAGCTGCTTTCTTTCCCTACAAGTGTGCCCTGCTCTGCGCTCTTCCTACAGACACAGCTTCCTTCTTCCCACATCAGCCCAAGTGAGGTGGCACCTTCCCATTCCCAGGCAGTGCTGACACCCAGGACTGCATCCCCTCGTCCCCTGTGTGGGGAGGCACTGCCAGGGGTGGGGGCTCCTGCCTGGGGACAGCAGCCTTTTCTACACCTCGAATTGACTCTTGAATTTCAAACGTCCCCTCTGTTCCTATGTGAATGGTGATCTTTAGAAAATGTCAAGCTGTGGTCACTACCTGCTTCCATTTCATTTGAATCGTTTCTTCCTGAGAGTGGTACTCTCTGCAGTTGAATGATCTATTTCTCATATAGAAGTGTTAGGATTTGGTGTCTACGAAAGTGGCCACTCAGAAGCCCTGCTGCAGGTGCCGGGTGCAGGACTTGACCACCACACTTGCTGGGTGTTTGGCCGATGGCCTGTGCCTTTTGTGCCCACATGGGCAGAGCGCCCTCAAGTGCTATGAGGGCCCAGGCAGCAGTGGAGAACACAGCTGTTGTCTGAGAAGGCATCCTGGGCTGTACTGTTTGGCTGTGCCTGGTTGGGAGTGTCCAAGCCAGACTTCCCCGAGGTCACCCATCTTGCTAAGCCATGTCCCTGTCCCTGACGCAGAGACTGCAGGCAGAGCCCTCCTGCCCTTCATCTTCCCGTTTCTAGGGCCCTCGTCCCCACGTGGCCCATGACTAAAGTGCCACGGTTCCCAGAATGTCCTGGGGCCGTGACCGCTCCCTCCCTGTCCTGTGGGCCTTCTGTGGGTGCCGGGGCTTGCTCGCCATTCCCGGTTCCTGTTTCTAGCATCTCTAGTGTAAACCTTTGATCTAGCTGTGGATCGCTCTGAAAATGAGCCCAGGCAAAAAAGTACGATGCTAGGCTTGTGTCTGGAAATAACATGATTTTCCAATGTGATCGACGTTTGTCCTTCTGAAGCCCAAGTCCGTGTGCGACCCCAGGTGATACTTTGTGCTCTGTTAACACAACGCGTCCCTGGCTTCTCAGCCATGTTCCAGCAGCGGGAGCTTAGGTGTGTTGAGGGTGAGGTGCTGTTCTTGAACTTACACACAGTCAGCCCTTGGCTGTCCTCAGTGTGGTCTCTGCTGTGCTGTGATTGGTGGCCCTCCGACCTCGTCCCCTGTGTGGGGAGGCATTGCCCGGGTGGGGGCTGGTACCTAGAGACAGCAGCCTTTTCCAAACCTTGATTTGAGTCTTAAACGTCACACTTCTTCTTAGAGCCAGAGAGGAGTGACTGATTTCCTCTTAAAAGTTATTTGCCACATACAAGCTTAAACAAAAGAAAGAAAACAATCTCTCTCCCAGTTCTAAATGTTTCAAAACTCTTGGGGTAGAACCAAGGCTGGGCCAAGATGCTAGAGGGCAAGTGTTCTGGAGCCGGGGGGCCTGGTGTTCAAGCACAGACTCGACCTCGGCGCCCCTGGGACAGTGGGGATGCCGCCAGCCAGGCTGGGCAGGCAAGGATCAGGGATGGAATGCCTGGGCTCTTTGTAGTGGAGTCTGTTTGCTGCAGCCTCCTAGGCTACCCCTGGAGGGCTTAGATCCACCTTTCTGCAGCAGTGAGTCACTGCCCCTATCAGGGAAGGGTCATGCTCACCTCTGCGCCATGTGAATCATCACTGTGACATTGTCGTGGGTCCTGTGCGTCCATCCAGCTCAGCACGTCCCAGCGATCTGGGTCATTTCTGCCTCCCCAACAACCGCCCCCCGGGCAGTGGCCTCCACCCCTCAGCAGCCCTCCCCCTCCATCCAGAGCTGCACATCAGGCTGGTCACTTCTGTCCCTCCTTGTGCTTTCAGGAGTGGACATACTTGCCAGGGCCCACAGCCCCTGCCCAGCACCGGGGGTCAGCCTTGCCCCAGAGATGTTACTGGTGGGCCAGGGGTCTCCCTGCAGCTGGGGGGAGCAGGATGTACTGGGTGGAGGGTCTCCCATAGCTGGGGCCAGGGCCAGGAAGTGCTTGGTGGGCTCCCTGGAGATGGTGGCACAGACCCACAATTGTGGGGACAGAGGTACTCCTGCAGCTTAGGGGAGTGGAGAGGAGCCAGGATGTTCTGGGGGGCTCCCTGTATCTGCTGGTAGTGTGGGGCAGGGTGTACAGGGCAGGCTGGGGACTCCTGCAGCTTTTGAGGGGCTGGGCCAGGATGTTCTAGTGGGGGAGGGGGTCCCTATATCTACAGGTAGTATGGGGCAGGGTGTACAGGGCAGACTGGGGGCTCCTGCAGCTTTTGAGGGGCTGGGCCAGGATATGCTGGGAGACTCCCCATATCTTTGGGCAGTTTGGAGTAGGATGGGCTGGGCAGGCTGGGCGCACTTGGAGCAGGAGCCCCTGATACAGGCTTTGCTGGGGGCAGGGCTGCCGCCGCAGGGGGCTTGGGAGGTGCTGTCCACCAGGGCCCCCTTGGCTTTCTGCAGATATTTTTTAAACAAATGCAAGCAGTTGGAAATGTCACAGATCCTGACTTTCAAGATTCTTTTTACTCAGACCGTGCAGAAGATCCGGGAGATAGGCACCTCAGGAGGGTCTGTCTCAGGGCCTGCGCTGAGTGGGAAGGGTGCTGCCTTGGGGAAGGGTCCCCTGAGGGGAGGCGCGGTTCCCCAGGTGTGGGTGAGGGTCCTGTTTCGGCTGGAGGTGGAAGGTGGGGTCCTGGCGGAGCGTGCAGGTGGGTCTTTTTGTTGGAATGGAGCCTGCTTCTCCTGAGCCCCCGTGCATGATGTGTCGCTGTCTGCAGTGCCTGCAGGGTTCCCAGCCCCTGAGGTCCTCAGCCACCAACAAAGCAAAATGCTGCTGCAACCCTGGGCCTGTTGGGGATGCACTCCCAGCTCCGGGATTGACGTGTGGAAAAGGTGCACCTTGGTCGGGGTGTGTGGGCTTTGGTTCACTTCACCACCTGTGGGCCCCATCGGAACTCTAGTCCCTCACTGCGGAGCAGACCCCCAGTGTCCTGGGATACAGCCTGGGGCTCAGGAATGGGCTGCTGAAGGGACAGTCTTAAGAAGCAGGCTGCCTGTCACTGCGAGTGCTTGGTGTTGGCGTGGCTCTTCTCTGTGAAGCTGTGAGGCCCATGCCCCTGCAGATGGCCCCAAGCTGCTGGGGCAGCAGGGCTGGCTTTTCGACTTTTTTGTTTTAGGCTGTCACTCACTGGGCAGATGAGGCCAGGGCCTCCCTGTGCCTGGCCTGTGCCGAGCCCCTCGTCCCCAGCATCTCCTATGCTTCTTCTCCCCTCAGCCTCAGGGACAAAGCACAGCCCTGCCCTCTCCAGCCTCTCCCCAGCAGCTGTGGTGTGGACCCTGCCCGTGCGCTGCCCATCTGGCCACGTTCTCATTGGAGCTTCTCCACTGCTTCTGGGGCTCCGGGGCTCCCAGCCTCGGAGCACGTGGGAGCTTGGTGCCTTGAAAGCTGCCTTCCGAGGAATGTAATCACCGGTGTCCTGCCCCACAGGTGACAGCCTGTGGAAATAGGTCAGGTGTAACCGAATCCCTGCAGCCTCCAGAGAGGAACCCGCAGCCGGTTTCTGCTTTTGGAGCTTAGCCTGCGCCCACAGTGGAGTGCTTACAGCCCAGGGACACACTTCTCAGCGCTTCTGCTGCCTTCCCTCCTGTTTCTTCTCATGAGCACCTGCCGTGAGCAAGGCCCTGCCGGGAGCTGAGCCCTTGGGGTGACCAGACAGCCATGGAAGGGCCTCCCGGCCTGCAGCCTGGATTGCTGTGGAATCTCATGTCTAGAGTATGGGGCTGCAGGATGGACATGGAGGACCTCACGTGGGGACCAGAGGGACAGAACTCTAGTTGGGAGTCCCAAAAACTTCAGGGAAGGGGGATTCGTGCAGAGCTTCACAGGTGAGAAGGCATGAGGACTGTTTGGGAGACTGCGTGGGCAGGACCTGGAGGCCACCTTGGGGAGCAGTGGGTCGGCCCCGGCACCTGCCTGCCATCTGTCATCTTGAAGCAGGGACTGGGGCGTTGGCTGTGGTGCCCACATAGTCACCCTGCCTGGGCTATCTCTCCATGGGGCCTCTGCACTGTCTCTTTCAGATTTCTCAGCTGAGCTCGCATCCCCACCCCATGGCCTTTCCCCACAGGCCCACACCTGGATGCCTGTGTGTGCCATCTGAGCCGGGGGTGCTGCAGTCTCCGTCGGTCTCGTTCTGCCTGCATCTGGACACTCTGTCCAGAGCACACATGGCAGGTGCTCAGAAAGTGTCTGCAGAATGAGTAAACGTGTTTTCCTTCACACACCTTTGTACTCAGTTACTTACAGCAGCTGTGTGTGGGCATCGTGCCCTGTGCTGGGTCGCAGGTGTGAGCCAGGGCTTCAGGGCGCCCACAGTCCAGACAGCAGGAGCCCTGATGGGAGGAAGATTCAGGCAAATGCATAGGCCGTACCTAGCTTGGGGTGCCCGAGGGAGCCAGCCCACAGGCCACAGCCTCATTCCCAAAGTGACAAGGTGTCCAGGAATCTGCCTTTGTAGCACATGAGGTGAAGAGTCTGAGATGTGGCCCTCCCTGGGCACTTCAGCAAGCTGTGTCTTCTCGGGTGACTGCAGGGTGCTTCCCCAGAGGTTGGGGTACAATTCTGCAAGAGGCACAGGCACTGGGTGCTGCAGGGATAGAGAGCAACAGGGAGGCTCTCCTGTGGGGATGCTCTTGGGCTGGGGCAGTGTGACCCCCCGAGTGTCTGTGGGATGATGATGCTGAGCTGCAGAGAGCAGTCTCTGCTCCAGAGACACCCGCACCCCTCCAGGCCACATGCCAGGGGCCCAAGCAGTGTCGGTGTCACCCCAGGGTGCTACCTGCATGATGCCATGGAGTCCTAGTGACTACACTGGTGCCAGCGGTCCCAGGCCTTCCCTGTATCCTGGACTCACAGGGCAGCTGCTTGGGTGTTGGTGGGGATTTCCCGGTCATAAGGTGGTATGTCGCAGGAATGCCCGAGAGCAGAGTGGCTTTGGTCCCGTGCAGAAGTGTGCAGCATCCCCGGAAGACGCCAGCGGATGGAAAATAGAGGGGTCTAGGAAAGTCACTGAGCTGTGTGGGGCTGTGGGGCAGATTTGCAAATTCAGAGGGAATTGCTGAACACACTTATCTAGCAGGCAACGGTGCTGAGGGTTCTGGTGAGGACTGCGGAGTAGCGATGACAGCAGCGTGAGATGGTGCGGCTGGTTGAGGGTTTGAAAGGAAAATAGTTCAGTTTTAGAAAAGCTATATTTAATTTTAGATGTGAGTGGGAGAGCAGAGAAGAAACAGCTTTATATATAGCCGTAAGCACGGGCTCTGGGGGAGCGTCTCCCGTCGGGAGGCACAGAGCCTCCTTGGAGTCACACGGGGTGGGGGCGAAAAGCTCCAGAGTGTGACGTTGCTGAAATCTCAGGTCAAGGAAACAATGGGTGTTCACCGGCCAGGGAGAAAATTACAAAGACACCCACTGCAGATTTGGCAAAAGCTTTATACACGTTCATGTAAACGAGCAAATTACACAACAGAAGTGGGAATACCCAGTAAAAATAAACCGTTCTCCTGATGAGACCGTCCCTGCAGACGTGGCCTGCACTCCCGGCAGCTCCTCCCACCTCCTGCAGGCCTCACCTGGGCCCTGGGCTCCGAAGGGAAGAGCCACGGCAATGCTTCACAATGCCAGTTTTTTGTGTTTCGCGTCTGCTTTCAGTATTGTAACTCAGAATTGATTGTGGGCATGATGGCCGATTCCGTATTTAAATGCAGCGTTTGATTTGGACCAGAAGGCATGAATAAAGGTGTTTTGGTGACTGGGGGAGACGGGAAAGGAGGGCGTTTCCTGCCGCTGCCTTGCTCAGTTGGTGTCTGTGGGTGCTGGACGGGAGTCAGAAGTCCCAAAGCTCCCGCCAGCTCTCATTTGCCGAGGGCATGCCTGCTCCCTCCGCTGGGATGCCTGAGAGAACTGCTGTGCTTTCAAAAGTCGTTCTTTCTCTAAAAGGAAAAAGCAAAATGAAATTAGATGCAACTTTTCTCTCCTGCCTGTGTCAAGAGCGGTCCTAGGACCTGAAGCCTTCCCAGGCGGCTCTGCTGAGTCTGTGAAGTCTGTGCGGAGCCTCTCACTGCTCAGGGTCCTTCGCTCGTCCTGTTTTGGGGGATTGTGTCTCATCTAAATCAGATGACAAATAGCTCGATTTCTGTTAATTCATAAGCAACAAGAGTGACCAAGATTGCTCCCTGAGTAGTGGGTCCAGCTCACCCCCTGCACCTTTAATCTGCTTCAGGAAGTCCGTGACCCTGTCCCCAGGGCCTCTCAGGGGAGTCTGGAGGTGACTGAGACCAGACCCCCGGGGTGGCCTTTGAGGACGGCACGAGCTGGCCCCAGAAGCTGCCGTTCCCTTTGCTCCCGGAGGAGCCCTGGCTTCCCCAGTGGGCCTGCACATCCAGCGCTCCAGCTGCCCTGCCAGATAGGGGCCCCTCTCCCTGTTAGGAGAGCCAGCCAGCCTTAGTGGCCCCAGAGGCAGAAGGCTAGGAGGCCACCTGAGGGAGTGGGTGCTGGGTCCATTTTGGAGGGGGCCCAACAGGAGTTGGTGGCAGAGAAAGTGGGCCATAGGAATGGTAGTACCCTGAGAAGGGAAGGCTGGAGCAGGGCTGGGTGGGGCTGGGTTTGGGACATCAGCTGGCAGGGTGGTAGGTCACCCGCCAGCCCTGCATACCTGCGGGGACTGAGTAGCATCTGAGGGTGTCAGTGTGGGGGTATTGGCCACCATCCAAGGGCTTGAGAGTGCAGTAGTCGAGGGGTCCCAAGCTTGTGGATCCCCTGACACCCACCCACCTCCCCCAGGGCAGCCCCTGCACGCCAGCCACCCTGCAGCCCTGGCTCGTGCGCTGACCTGCGACCACCCGGGAAGGCTGCCCTGTTGTCCCCTCTGGCCTCACTTCCCCACTCGTACAAGGCTCTCCACAGTGGGTGGCTGTTTTTGCTTTCTGGGGTTGCACCAGCCTCCTGGGGCACACGGCTGCATCCCCTGGCGGGACTCTGTCTGCCTTCTCCTCCGAGAGTGAGGCGACCTTTGGGTGACTTGCGGAAATGCGGCCTGGCCTTACCCGTCTCTGCATCTCGCTCAGCAAACTGGCGTGCCGTACGCACTCCATCCTGGGTGGGTTATCTGGGGCTGGCTGTTAGACAGCTGTATTGTTCCTTAAACCACTTCTTCGGGTCCCACTGGCCTTTCCTTCTATTTGGCAGTGTCCATGAGTAGCTCCCGCTGGCTGCCTCCCAGTGCTCTGGGTTTTTGGACTGGGACAGGCTAGGGCCTCTGGGTGTGTCCCCTCAGCATCCGAGGGTGGCCGAGGTGCCTCTGTGCCCTGGGCCGCAGTGTCCTCAGGACTTGTGGGAGCCCAAAGGTCAGGGCGCTGGATGCTGTGGGCCTCAGTGCTGCCGCCTGGAGGCCGGCTTGGCGGGTGCTGGGCCTGGGAGCCCCTCACTGTGTTGTGAGCTCTCAACCCAGGCCCCACCTAGTGCATGACCTCACTCCCTAGTCACACACCTCTGCTTGTTCCCCTGGGACCGTGAGCATCGAAAATGCTCGGGTTGCAATTGAACATTGACCTGGTGGCACAAGGCACCAGCCCTGTGCTGCTTCTGACCTCAAATCACCCGCCTTGGGATCTATCCCCGGTGCCCTGTGTGGTCATCTCGCCCACCTCAGGGTCCATCCCTGGGGCCCTTTGTGGCTCGGAGCTTCTCTCTTGACTGGCTAGAGGAGCTTGTCACACAGGTGACTTCTGATTCACCTGTCCCCGGTGGCACCCTGGGTGGTATCCTGCCCTGCTGCCACTAGCAATGAAATCCGCAGCCTGGGGCCACCTTTCCCATCGCCCAGCCCATGTGCTCAGCTCCTGGGACGCCTGGCACCAGTCTCAGCGAGGGCCTCCCTTCCCTCCAGCCCCCCTGAGGTGCCTTGCCCTGAGCGGCACAGGTCGTACCTGGGCTCTTGGTGGAAGAACTGCTAGAGAGGTGCCCCAAGGGGTGTCTCCTGCTGAGCCCCGGCATCACCAGCATCCTCTGCCCACACGGTGCCCTGGACGGGTCATGACAGGAGGTCAGTGCCTACCCTCCATGCACCTGCTCTTCTCTTCCTGTCTTGAGCCAATGGAACCTCTCAAAGGAGCAGGGTGTTGAGCCTTCTGAGACACAGGAGCACCTCCCAGGGCTCACTGGAAGGCTGGGCCCTCCCAGTCAGCCCAGCCCAGTGCAGGTTCTTTTGGCAGCGAGGTGTTTCACCAGAATCAGTTTCACCTTCCCCAGAACCCACCTTTACCAGTTCCCACTGAGCACCTCCCTCCCTCCCTGGCTGTGCAGCACCTGGGCTCCCGAGCCATGCTGTGGGATGAGGGCCATTGGCCCTGGCCCCTCGCTCCCGGGAGCAGCCCGCAAACCCCACCCCCATGCCTTCCCTCCCTTTTCCTCTCAGTCTCTGGGTCTCTTTGCCTTTTGGTGTCCTCCAAGGATGGTGTGCAGGGATGGAGTAGACGGAGCACTCACTCTGTGAGCACAGTCTCTCTCTCTTTTCATGAATGAATCGGAAGCATCTGAGCAGCAGAGACGGCCGGGATGAGGCTGCAGCAGCCTCTGGACAGCAGGTGCCTGTGTGCGCTGCTGCACACCCTCACCATGGGAGGAGTGGACATTCTTTCATAGATCTGCAAATGCACTGTCACATATCCTGTGGAATCAGGAGAATTTTTTTCTCCGCAATCAAAGCAGCAATGTTGGCTGCACCTTCAGGAGGAGCATTCCTGTGAGCTGCCTCCACCGTGCTGACCGTGGAGCTTAGGAGTGGCTGGCGCTCAGTGTCTGCCCCTACCGCCTGTGTTGGGTGACACAACCCCGCACCCTCCAAGGCTCCCCCACCCCCACCTTGTTGCGGGTGCACTGGAGCTCCTCTTGCTGGCTGGGGCACTGCAGCGTGGCATCTCCAGCACTCGGGCTTCAAGGAGCTGTGATGTCGCTGGGCGCTGCAATGGCATGTGTGCACACGAGAGGGACCACATGTTCTCTGGGGACCTTCTTGTCTCTGGGTTTAGCACAGCGTGAAACGCCAGGTGATGCTGGGGCCCTGAACTGCTGACGGCTCTGGAGACCTTGGCAGAGATGAAGGCGGGGTTTGCCAGCTGCCTGACGTCAGGGAGCTGGGCCTGGGCATTGTGAGCACCGATGCCTTCACTCAGACTTCTCGAGAGTTCCAGGCCAACATTAGGAAGGGCCTGTTTACACCTAAAACAAGAATCACCACTTTTATACTGTCTATCATGGGCAATTTCAAACATATGTCAAATATCTTTCTAGGCTCAGGCTTCCGTCTTAAAGTGCCCCAGACAGGGCTTAAACCACAGACGTTCTCTCACCATCCAGAGGCTACAGTCCAAGACCTAGGTATGGCAGGACTGCTTCCTCCTGGGGCCTCTCCTGGGCTTACAGATGGCATCTTCTCCCTGCGTCCTCACAGGGCCGTCCTCCGTGGGTGTCTGTCCTCATCTCCTCTTCTTATAAGGACAGCAGGCAGGTTGGATCAGGGCCTCCATGTGACCTCTTTCTACCTGAATCATCTCTTTAAAAAAGACCCATCTCCAAATACAGTCACTTCTGGAGTCCTGGGGATCGAGACGTCAACAGGAAGTAGGGAAGGGGGTCAAAATTCAACCGAGAACACCAAAGCAGTCATAATACAGTGGGCCCCAGACCTGTCCCCGGCCCAGAGAAGGATGGTGTACGGCCAGGCCACATGAACTCCCACGGTGCCCGCCCTGCTTGGGTGGCTGCTGTCACAAAGGACCACAGACGGGGTGGCCCCTCAACAGCAGACACGGATTTCTCACCATTCTGAAGGCTGAAGCCCCAGGTGCCGGCAGATCTGGTGTCTGCCAAGGACCCCCTCTGGGTTGATAGAGAGGGCGCCTTCTTTGTCCCCACAAAGTAGAGTGTGAACGAGCTTCCGCGGGCCTCCGGTGCCTGTGGATTAAGAGGGTCCTCCAGCTCTTGCTTGTTTGCTACGATGGATTTGGGCTGTTTTGTGGAGTTTTGTGTGTTGTGGCGTTCTCTGCATTTTCTGATTGATTGAAGCTTCATGTTGTCATTGGGGTTTTCTGGAAGCTGGTTGTTGCATCTAGACCCAGAGAGAGTGGATTCCCACTGGGCTGCTGTGCCGCTCCTGTACCAGGCTTGGCATTGACTGCTGCTGGACCTGTCCCCAAGTGTGTGAGAGCTGGGTGGGCCCCAGCCAGCCCTCCGGACATGAGCTCTGCCAGCTTCCCTGATGTGGGCTGCGCCATGGTGCTCGGAGCCCCCACGCCCAGCCTCTGCCAGCTTCCCTGATGTGGGCTGCGCCATGGTGCTCGGAGCCCCCACGCCCAGCCTCTGCCAGCTTCCCTGATATGGGCTGTGCGGTGCCGTTCTGGCTTCATCTCTGCATTTCTCCCCCGTGACCTGGAACAAGCCTGGCTGAGGAGCCCTGGGCCTTCTGCTGGGAAGTGGTATCTAGCGGCCGCAGTCTGCACCAAAGCTCCCCGTGCATGCGGTCAGGTCACTGCCTGGACATCCTGAGGATGCCGGGGACGCTTGGGGAAAGGTGCCAGGTTAGGACGGGAATTTCAAGTCCAGGTTGAACTGGCCGCTCAGAGCACGTAACGTACTGTGTCTCTGTCAGTGCCCATACATGCCACTTCTTTTGTAAAGGGACAGTTTATTGTAGCCAACTTTCAAGTAGCTGAAGTAGCTCAGCCTCAGACCAGACGCAGTTCCTCAAAGGATTATGCTATATACCCTCACTTATGGCTCAGACACAGTGACCGCATTGCTTCCTCCAACTGGCGTTTCTCACGGTGATCAGGCTCCTATGGTGACAGCCAGTCCACAGCCATCAGCAGCTTGTCTTCCACAGTGCAGGTCTCGGCGTCTGCAGGCATCCACAGCATCCAGTTAGCTGCCGCGTGGTGGCCCAACCTATGGTCACTGGAAGCGTGGCCCGTATTCTCCTCGCTGAGTCCCTCCCTCTCCCTCCATCCAGCCCCTGGCCACACTGCCTGGTGGCTGCTCCAGCTCCCCACAGCTGCCCTCCTTGTCCATGTGACGGTCTGCTTGTCCCTGTCCACGACTTGCAGTGATATCTTGGGCCACACACTGCCCCTGCTGCCTCTGGTGAACACACCAAGGGGGCTTCCATGGGAGCCTCTGAACCCGGGTGCTGGGCCTCATTTGGGTGGGGAGAGGGTGCGGGGCCTCGCTTGGGTGGGGAGAGGGTGCGGGGCCTCACTTGGGTGGGTAGAGGGTGCGGGGCCTCGCTTGGGTGGGTAGAGGGTGCGGGGCCTCGCTTGGGTGGGGAGAGGGTGCGGGGCCTCGCTTGGGTGGGGAGAGGGTGCGGGGCCTCGCTTGGGTGGGGAGAGGGTGCGGGGCCTCGCTTGGGTGGGGAGAGGGTGCGGGGCCTCGCTTGGGTGGGGAGAGGGTGCGGGGCCTCGCTTGGGTGGGGAGAGGGTGCGGGGCCTCGCTTGGGTGGGGAGAGGGTGCGGGGCCTCGCTTGGGTGGGGAGAGGGTGCGGGGCCTCGCTTGGGTGGGGAGAGGGTGCGGGGCCTCGCTTGGGTGGGGAGAGGGTGCGGGGCCTCGCTTGGGTGGGGAGAGGGTGCGGGGCCTCGCTTGGGTGGGTAGAGGGTGTGGGGCCTCGCTTGGGTGGGGAGAGGGTGCGGGGCCTCGCTTGGGTGAGGCTTATGCTATAAACCCTGCCTTCTCTGCCAGGCATCCCTATGGCTTCTGGTCTGTACACGTGCGCTTGCTCTCTCTGGCCACTACCAAGCTGCCTCGGGGAGGAATGGCTGTGCCCAGTGCAGCCACTTAGTGCCCTGAGTCTCCAGTGACGCTGCCTGGGAGACTGCAGGGCCAGCCCCCTTTCCTTAGAGGCCCTTTGTTCTGGGAGTTTCTGGTCTGGCCAGGATTTTCTAAGAACCACTTTGCTTGCCCAGCACCTCCCTTTGCCACCCCTGCCAGCACTGAGGGGCTTGGCTGCTGCAGCCGCCCCAACCAGCTTCTGTCTGCTTCTCTGCCACACTGGCATCTCCTCTGTGGACTCAGGAGTCACAGAGTCCATCCAAACCGATCTGCACCAGGCCTTGGGGGCATGAGGAATGGAGGGAGCCCAGTGGGTGTGCCTGAGGCTGGATGTAGGGGTGGGGCCTGTAGGGGAGACAGATAGACAGAAGGTGCTGGGAGCACAGAAGCTTCTGGAAGGAGCCACAGCAGACTCCCCAGTCCTGTTCCCCTTGGTCAGGGCGCCTGGCTCCTGTGGGTGGGCCAAGCCTGGCAGAGAAAAGAGTGCACGGGCCTAGAGCTGGGCGAGGGGAAAGGCAGAGCCGTGGGGATGCCTGGGCTCTTCACCAGGAGCACTGCTCCTCCTCCTCCTCCTCCTCCTCCCTGGGGCTCCTGGAGGCCCCCTCCAAGCAGTTTTCATAGCACTGCCGGAGGCCTGGGGAGCTCCTCTCTGGCTGTGTTCCATCTCAATCTCCACCCTCCACTCATCAGCCCTGTTGGCCCAGGGTCAGCCATTGCAACTGTGGCTCACAGGCCCCTCTCCCACCTGCCGCTGAGCTCAGAAGCACGGGCCGCATTCCCCAATGCACCACAAGCAGGCGCATGGATATACACGGGGTCTGGCAGCCTTCTGGGATCCCACAGGAAGAGGTGCACTGACGGGTGGGGAGGGTCACGTGGTCAGGCACAGTAGATAACGTGTTCACGTAGTCTTCCCTGTGCACAGATGTGTAGGCTGAGGTTCAGGGGGTCACGCAGTCTTCCCCATGAGCACAGGAGCAGGCGCAGGGATGTGTGGGGCGAAGGTCACGTGGTCAGTCTTCGCCGTTGCACACAGGAGGAGATGCAGGGATTCACGTGGTCACACAGTGCATCCCCCACTGAGTGGCCCAGTGAACCCCGTGTGCTAAGGAACCATCAGCTTGACCGTCTGGATGCAGGCAGGGCCTGGCCACCCAGGTCTCATTCGTGCCCGGTGTTTGGGGACGGAATGGCCTGGCGGTCGGTGCTGGGTCAGAAATGTCATGGGTCGCTGTGATTTTATTCCACTGTCTGTGGAAGCGGTGTTGGTAGTGGGATTGGCTGCCGCACTGGCGGCGGAGGGAAGCAGGCTGTGAGCAGAGACCACCAAGGTCACAGGGTCGGAGTAAGGAACTTCTGAGACTTTGTCTTAGTGCTCCTTATCAGCACTTCATAGCGTGTGCCCGGGAGCCAACAGGTTCTGAGAACAATTTATGGGAATAAGAAATAAACTTACCCCGTAACTTAGTTTCTGTGCACATCGGGAAGAGGCGGCCGGCTGCTGGCTTTAACAGCAGAGCCAGCCTCCTGTGCTCTGCAGCGGCCTCTTCCCAGCCAGCGGCCCTGGACCAGGCCTACGTGGGCTGAAGGCCGAGGCTGCGTCCTCCTCCCCTGCAACAAAATATGAAACAGTAACAAAAGATGGGAAAGGATGCAATACTTAAAACTAAATTTTCATCCTGGTCAACAAGGTGAAACCCCGTCTCTACTAAAAATACAAAACATTAGCTGGGCGTGGTGGCGCGTGCCTGTAATCCCAGCTACTTGGGAGGCTGAGGCAGGAGAATTGCCTGAACCCGGGAGGCTGAGGTTGCGGTGAGCCGAGATCGCGCCATTGCACTCCAGCCTGGGTAACAAGAGCGAAACTCCATCTCAAAAAAAAAAAAAAAAATTTTTTTTTTTACAGATAAAGGAAAGGCTGCCCTGTAGACTTGGGGATTAAATCAAGTGGTCCTCAAGGGAACCTGTGTTCTAGTGTGAGTATCAGGAAATAAGGTATTTCTGAAAATAACAATGCAGGCTTTTCCGTCAAGAAGTTAAAAAGGACATTTGACTAAATTCAAAGCAGAAGAAAGAGGAACTGGTAAGAGTCGAGATTAATATGATTTGGTCACAACAGAGAGAATGAACAGATCTAAAATGGTTCTGCAAACAGATTGATAAAATAGAAAAGTATCTGGTGGCGTCGGTTTAGAAGTTTTGGTAGGCACGCACGGAACCAGAGAGCAGGCTTCGTGTAAATCTACAGGAGAGTGTGGTGGGCAGCTTTGCTCCGTTATCTGAAAGGCAGCTGGGAAATGTTGGTAGCAGGAGGGAAAAATACGCCAAAACCTTCCAGGAGCGATTTCCTCATTGACAACAACAGTGAAATTAACCCAAGAAGAAAGAGAGACCCTGCACAGTAGGGCTGGGCACAGTGAAGCCGCAGGCAGGAGCTGCCGGTGGGCATGGCCGCACGCCAGTTTCATAAGGCGACCACACGAGGAAGCTGCCGGGAGGAAGTGACAGGCGCGTCATACTTAACAGCTGCTGGTCACAGTCCCGAGCACCTGTTAGCCAGCAAACCCAGCAATTCCTTTTAAGAAACAGCCCTAACAGGGAGCCGCCTAGCACTGAAGGCAGCTCTTGCTATCAGAGACCTTGGCTGTGAGGCACCACATTCACGGATTAACGTGAGGAACAGCACGCGGTTCTCCCGTAGAGGTGGGAAAGACCTCTGATAAAGCTCAGCACCCCCAGTCACGATTTAAAGCAAAACAAAACTCGTGAAGGACGAGACCTGGGACGGTTTCCCGCAGTAAAGGACGTTTGCCGTGTGCCAGTAGCATGATGCTGAACAGTGACAGTCCCCACCAGTGGCGGGATAACAGGTTTGTGGTTGCTGGGCGCAGTGAGCGTGACGCTGAGACGGGGCCCAGCCGGGGTGAGGAGCAGCCCCTGGAGCAGGGGAAGGAGAGGGAAGTTAGAGGGCATCATCTCTGGCAAAGCAAACTGTTTAGATCTGCGCCCGTCAGGCTGGCCTGACCTCTGGACACTGAAGGGGTGGGGACATGGATGGCGTGGGCCGTGACAGTGAAATGCACCCTGCACATCCAAGACAGCACGAGAAAATGCGAACCAGCCGGGAGCAACTTCTATGTTGAGTATGTGTTGAAATGATATTTCAGATATATTGGCCAAAATGAACTGTATATTAAATCATCATTACCTTTCAATGTGGCCGCTCGAAAATTTAAAATTACGCATGTGGCTGGCATTAAGTTTCTCTTGGGCTCTGCTGGTCTCAGTTGAGCACCTGAAAGAATCTAGGGACAAACCAAGGAAACAGTGGGAGCGCTATCATGACAGGTGTCAGAAATGAGGGATGGCTGCCGCGAGGGGAGCCCACCGCCTCTGCGTCTCCTCAGTCTTCTCTGTCTTCTGTGCACAAAACCTGCCCACAGGACTGGTGCTTCCCCTCACCCAAAGCCCCTCTGCACGGAGTCCTCCCATCTCCCAGAGGGACCTCCATTCTCGGACCCTGGGCTGCCTGGGATCCTGTAGCCTCAGCCTGCCTTGGTTGGGGGCCTGCCCTGGTTTGGGGCCTTCCTGAGCCCCCAAACTGTCCTAGGCCACCGCCCTCCTGCCAGTCCACTCTCCTACACCGGGTCTTCCACAGGCTGGAAAGTCACATCTTAATTCTGCCATCTCTGTGGTCCGAGGGCCAACCTTGCAAGCTCCAGGCCAGCTACCTCCCCATGTCACCAACACTGCCTAGGCCGGCATATGCACTCTAACGTCCACATAAACGATGTCAGGGGAAACTGCTGAGTGAGGCCTGGGGGCTGGGAGTGCATCCTGGGGGGCAGAGCTGCCTGGGGGCATGCACCATGGGTCAGAGGGGCCCTTGAATTTATAGGGGGGAGCTCCACTGTGTGGTTCCCAAGGCACTTGCACATGGCTCCTGTAAGGAGGCACAAAGCTGGCAGTGGGCATGGAGGGTGTCAGTTAGCACTGGTCAGTGTCAGCTCAGCCAGCCTTGGTCAGGGCTGGTCAGCACCAGTCAGCCTTACTCAGCCTTGCTCAGTGTCAGTCTGCCTTGGTCAGCTGTGTGGCGGCTAGCCCCTCCCCAGCTCTTCACTCCGTGCTGTACCCCTGGGCTGGCTTCTACCCGATGGGGAGCTGGCTGGTGTCCCACGTGGATTCTCCAAATAACACCCCCTCTGTCTGCAGGTGGCCCTCATGACGCTGACACTCTTCCCAGTCCGGCTCCTGGTTGCCGCCGCCATGATGCTGCTGGCCTGGCCCCTGGCACTTGTTGCATCCCTGGGCTCTGCAGAGAAGGAACCTGAGCAGCCCCTGGCCCTGTGGAGGAAGTAAGTTGCGCCCATGCTGTGCTCTGCTCATGACGGGGGTCACTCGGCCAAACAGCGGGAACCTGTTCTCACAGTGGGGTTGTGCCTGTCTGCCCTAGCCCATCTGTCCCTCCCTTCTGAGCCCAGCGTCCACCAGGGCTGCCCACTCCCAGCGGGGACTCCGTCGCCTCCCTGCTGCCTCCTCCTTCCGCACCTTCGCCACAGTCCTGCTCTGAGCCTTCCTTTTCCAGGGCTCTGCAGGCCGTGTGGCCACTGTTTTACATCCTTGAGCGGAGGCATCCCCCTATACCAGGGCCTTCTCTGCTCCAGAACCTGCCGGGGCTCCCTGTGGCTGATGGAAGTCAGGCTTCCAGGCACCCTCTCCTGGCTTTGTGACTGCCAGCCCCCTCACCCCTCCCGCCTCAGACCCTCAGCTCTGGCCCTGCCCATGGTGGCCTCCTCCAGACCCTCAGGCTGTGAGCGGACGGCCTCTTGGGCTGCACCGACAGGCACCACAGTGGCACAAGCCTCCTGCCTAGGGAGGTCCCCACCTAGTGGCCATCATGCAGAGGCAACTGGACCTGGTATGGGTGCCGTGGTCCTGGGAGGGGCTCTCTTCCAGGTGGAAGAGCAGCAGCAGTGAGGGGAACAGCTGCTTGTGGGACAGGCGACTGCCGGGGCATCTCCTGCCAACCTGGTCTGATTAAAAGTGGACTAAGTGGAAACAGGTTGCCTCATCATAAAGGTCCAGTGACTTGACATCAAAATCCCCATTTCCGGCCAGTCTTAGAAAAGCAGAAGCTCCGGCCAGCGGGCCTGCTCCCCAGGGCCAGCAACTGGCTGGAGTCAGGCCCAGCTCTGCCTTTGGACAGGAGTCTCGGGTCCTCCCCCGCCCTCCACGGCTGCATGTCAGTGGCTGTTGGCCCGGCCTGCTCCCCCGCCCCCCCCCCCGGCACCACCCCTGCAGGGCCACGTCTTTCCCTTACCTGCCTGCTCCCCCCTGCACCGCCCCCCCAACACACACACCACCCCTGCAGGGCCACGTCTTTTCCCTTACCGGCCTGCTCCCTCCGCCCCCCCCACACACACACCACCCCTGCATGGCCACGTCTTTTCCCTTACCGGCCTGCTCCCCCCCGCACCCCCTCCCACACACAAACACCACCCCTGCAGGGCCACGTCTTTCCCTTGCTTTGTGGACATACACACTTCTTAGCTTTTCAGCCTGGACTATAGGCAAAGCACATCTACGTGATGAGGAATACCTCCAAACTAAAGATCCCAAAGAGACCACAGAAATTAAACTTAATCACTGTATTGTCTTGTTTCATTTAAATTCCTAAAGCCGTGCTTTCACTCCAAGTGTCTGCCATTAGCAAATGAAAGTGTTGAGATACCATAAATATTTTCAGTGTCTTAAAAGTCATCACTCATGTCCTGTAACCTCTGCTCAGACCACCCTTCCATGTGTGGTTAACACCTCGCCATCCTGAAAGGGCTCCCTCAATCTCTTATTCACACACAGGAATATTAGTAGTGAATGGAGGCTGCTGCCTGCCTGTAAGTAAAGTTTTACTCGAGTGTGGGCACACCCACTCACCTGAGTGATGTTCAGGGCAGCATTCCTGGGGAGCCAGGCCCAGTGGTCGGGACAGAGGCCATGTGGCCGAGAGTCTGATGCAATCACGGCGTGGCCCCTGACAGGTAGAGTGGGCGTGCCCAGGCCCCTGGTTTCTCTGGAAGCTGTCTGATCTATAGGCTGTATGTACAAGAAAGTTTTCACCACTAAGAAGCTTATGGGAGCCGACATCTGCTGGATACCCGGGGCCACGCTCGGACACGCAGTTAGGTGCAGGGAAGACGGCCACTCGGGGTCCCGGGTTTGCTGTGCTGCTCTGTGCAGACACGGCGCAGTCGCAGTTGAGGGGCAGCCTGGACGTTGGAGGGCCCTCACTCTGGGCCCTGCTGAGTGGGTGGACGTCAGGTGGCTTGCTGGATGGTGGCAACCCAGGGCAGCCTGGGTTATTTAGGGCCAATGGGATCATCACTGGCTTTGGTTCTTCATTTTGCCTTTCTAAATTTTTTAAATTCTTTTTGAAGAACATGCTTTATCTTGAGGGTTGTTCTTCAAATGTTCGAACCATAAAACAGGAATTGGGTACCCAATATATAACCAAGCAAAATAAATCAAGGCCAGTCCGAGTCAGGCTTTCAGTTTTGCTGAGTTGAGAAGCCACAGCGAGAGAGCGGGGGTTCTGGTGTCGGCAGGCTGCAGTGACCTGGTGGATGTGGTGCTGTGGCCCTCAGTGGCTTCGTGGCTTTCCTGGCACCCTTTCCCTTCACTCCCCGTGTCCTTGTTGGGCCAAGCTCCCCGCCGCCTCTGTTCTATCTTGGGAGATGGGAGCCCTGCGCACTCGCAGACTCTGACTTTTTCAAAATAGATGGCTCGGGGCAGTTTTCCATTTCCCAGTGCTAACCCTGGTGGCTTTTCTTGTCTATGAATAATTTGTCTGGCTTCATCACATCATAAATGGACCACGGCGAACTCTCATTCCAGCAGCCCTGCTTCAGAGGTGCTTTCATGTGTATGTCTCATGCACACATCGAGTGTCCCATGACAGTGACATGTTGGAATTTTTGTCACCTCCACTTCATGAGATCTCTGGGCCTCTGGGTCTGTGGAGACTCACTGTGTATCATTCTGTGTATGTGTGCAGAGTGTGTGAGACAGTGTGCACATGTGTGCGTACCTATGCATGTGTGAGTGTGCATGCATGTGTGTATGTGCATGCTCGAGTAGGTACATGTGCATATGTGTGTGGTTGCATGTGTGTGTGTGTGTGTGTGAGCAGCCGGCGCAAGAATGTATGTCTATGAGAATACGTACATGCATGTGCTGTGCACATGTGTGTATTGCACGTGTGTACATGTGCAGGTGCATGTATATGTGTGTATGATGTGTATCGTGTGCACAATGTGTACATGTATGGCAGCGTGTGTACATGTGTATGAGTGTTGTCTGTGTGTACATGTATTTGTATATATGTCCCAGTGTGCATGTGTATGTGTCCACATATGTATGTGTGTACACGTGTATGAGAATATATGTGTACATATGTTGGTGTGCATATTTGTGAGTTTGAGAGCAATGTATGTATGCATGTGAATGTGTGCACATTTGTGTGCAGGTGAGTGTGTCAGCCTCTGCAAGAGTCTACATGGATGCTTGTGGGTACATATGTATGAGAGTGTGTGTGTGCATGTATGTGTGCATATGTGTCTGTGAGAGCACTGGTATGTGTGTGAATGTGCATGTGTGCAGGTGAGTGTGGGTGCATGTGTGAATGTATGAGGGCGATGTCTGCATGTAATTTGGCTGTATGTGAAATGCACATGTGTGTGCAGGTGAATGTGCATGTATGTGTGTCTGAGAGCGATATCTGTGTGAATGTGCACATGTATGCAGGTGAATGTGTGCATGTGTGTATGAGAACAATGCGTGTGAATGTGTGCATGTGTGTGTATGTGAATGTGTGTACATTTGTGTATGAGTGTGTCTATAAGAGTGATGTCTGAATGTGCACATGTGTGTGCAGGGGAGTGTGTGTGCATGTGTGTGAGTGTGAGCGGTCTGTGTGTGTGTGAATGCACACATGTGCAGGTGAATGTGTGCATGTGTATATGAGAGTGATGTCTGTGTGAATGTGCACGTGTTTATAGGTGTGTGTGCATGTGTGTATGAGTGAGAGTGGTGTCTATGAATGTGCACACGTATGTGCAGGTAAATGTGTGCATGTGTGTATGAGTGAGAGTGATGTCTGCACGTGTTTACAGGTGTGTGTTCATGTGTGTATGTGTGTATGAGTGATGCCTGTGTGTGAATACGCATGTGTGTGCAGGTGAGTGCATGTGAGTGTATATGAGTGTGTCTATGAGAGTGATGTCTGTGCATGTGAGTGTGTGTGCATGTATGTATGAGAGCGATGTCTGTGTGTGTGCAGGTGTGCATGTGTGCCGATGCGTAAGTCTGCCCCGATGCTTGTCGGTACTTGAGCTGCACGTGCTGCAAGGCATTGGATCCACCCCGGGAGCCCTGGTGCGTCCGTCAGCAGCCCTTATGAAAGCTCCCTTGGTACACAGTCCCGGGCTTGGCTTGGTGCTTGAAGGGAAACAGAAGAGAGAACAAAACCTGAATTCTGAATTCCCCAAGGGGAACTCTAGTCACAAAAGCCCCGTAGTTAGGGACGCAAGGGATCAGGAAAAAGCTGGATTTGAAATAACAGATTCAGAGTGTACAGCTGAATAATAATTATGCAGTTGGGGGGGACTTGTCTCACGTTCTGCGCTGCTCTGCAGTTTCCAATAGATTGATGTTGAATTGAAGCATTTTTGCTGAATGTAAGTTAGTGTCATTCAAACCTTCCTAAAATAAAAATGTTAGGTTTTCAGTGAAAGAATGACACAGTTTTGCAAAAGGCACTATTTTAAGTTACTTTCAAGACACAGTGTTGTAAAAACTGTAGCGTCGTTTTGCAAAACCCAACCATTTGGCCCTGAATCTTTGACCATGGGCCAAGTTCTGAGCTTGGCCAGGCCCTCCAGGGGCTGTCCCTGAGCCAACTGGATGGTTCAGATTGTGGGTACCCTTTCCTGGATGCTGTGTGGGGGGAACTTCCGTTCCCAAGTTTGGGAATTCCATCCACATGATGACTCTAGGTACTCTGTGTACATTGGCCTGGATGTTGGAGCTTGAACTTGAACATCAGACCACTTTCTCTGGTCTCCTGGAAGCCAGCAGCTCCTGCCACCTGCATCTCATCCTGGGGCTGCCCCTCCACGCCCGCAGTCCAACACAGCTCTACCACCAGCTGCCCAGGGGCCGTCCCTGACGCTGCTAGGCAGGTCCACATGAAGCTGCAGAGTTGGCTCCTTGAGACCCCCCCAGATATGGCCCCAGGGCCCCTTCCCTGGCCTCCCCACCCCCTCGCACTGTAGCCAGCACTCAGGCAGCTGTCCTCCCCAGGGCCGGCTCCGCTCCACCTCCTGCCTCGACTCACAGAACCTTTGGAACCTGCAGAGCTGTGGCCTGCAAATGCCCTTCACACTCAGATGTGCAGCCTCCCTGCCCACCCCCACACACCGGCTGTCTGTAGGGGTGAAGGCCTCAGCAGCCCTCCTCCTTTCTTGCCTGCTTGTTTCAGGAGATTTCCTCCCCCTCGTTTTCCAGGCTTTCCTGTGAGTTGCTTGTCCCCAGTGAGAGTGTTGGTTTCTGAGAGGGTTTTGTTCCCTGATGCTCCTCAGCGCACCCTGTTCTTCCTGACTTTTGGCAAGCATGGTGGATGTTTTGCGCCCCTCTTCTGATGCCCACCCTGTCTGTCTCTTGGAGGTCAGGGCTCCACTTCTCTGCCATGTGGCCACTCTGCTCACACGTCTCGGGGTTTGTGGGTGTCGTCCACGCAAGTATGATAGGATGGAGTGGATTTCCTAGATGTGCTGAGGAGATCCCCACTTGGGTGTGCAGATAGATCCATCCCCCATTCACATTCCCCAGGGAACAGGCTGTCCAGGCACCTGAGCACCTCAGGCTTTCGCTGCCTCTGCCTTGGGGTGAGCGGGTGCTGGGTCTCCCACCCCACAGCAAGCAGAACTCTTCTCTGAGACCATGATCGGTACCAGCAGCCTGGGTTTTCCACATGGATAGTTTGGGTGTAAAATTCCTCCAAGGTCTTCAGAGAAGAGCTGAGGCTGCTTTTTCCCTGCCCCCACACCCAATACATTTCCCCTGAGCACCCTCTGACCCTGCAGTTCCGTCTGGGAGCTGGAGAGAGTATTCCTCCAAGGCGGCCCGGGATTTGATCCCTTTACCCTGCTCTCCTCTCTCCTGCCTCTGAGCCTGCCCGGGACCAGCTCCTGTGCCCACCACAGCCTCCTCTGCAGGCTCCTCTTCCGCCTTACTTCTCCTTCCCTTGCAGCCTCCTCCACAGCCTCACTTGTGCCTCCCCACAGCTTCTGCAGCCTCACTTCTTCCTCCTCTGCAGCCTCCTTCCCAGCCTCACTTCTCCCTCCCCCACTACCTCTGCCCCAGCCTCACTTCTCCTTCCCCTGCTGCCTCCCCAACAGCCTCCCCTGCTGCCTCCCCCGCAGCCTTCCCCGCCGCCTCACTTCTCCTTCCCCTGCTGCCTCCCCAACAGCCTCCCCTGCTGCCTCCTCCGCAGCCTCCTCTGCAGCCTCCTCTGCCACCTCACTTCTCCTTCCACCGCTGCCTTGTGTCTTCCATCTTATACATCAATTGCTGTCTGTCGGCTTTTGTTTTGGTACTTGTTTTTACTGTGGAAAACAGCATGTGTATGGAAAAGTGCATTTTATCTTTATTTTAGTTTAGTTTAGTTTTTTTGAGATGGAGTCTCACTCTGCCGCCCAGGCTGGAGTGCAGTGGTCCAATCTCGGCTCACTGCAACCTCTTCCCCTTGGGTTCAAGCTGTTCTCCCACCTCAGCCTCCTGAGTAGCTGGGATTATAGGCGTGCACCACCACGCCTGGCTAATTTTTATATTTTTAGTAGAGACGGGGTTTCGCCAGTTGGCCAGGCTGGTCTTAAACTTCTGACCTCAAGTGATTCATCCTTGGCCTCCCAAAGTCCTGGGATTACAGGTGTGAGCCACCGCACCTGGCCAGAAAAGTACATTTGTAAATGTTCAGCTGATTGGGTGGTGAAGGAGTGCAGCCTGTGTACTCCCACCTCACTCTAGAAAGCAGCATCCTGGGTTGGTCCCAGCGTCTCCATGCCTAACTGCAGCACTGTTTACCATCTGTGCACACAAAGGCCGCTCTGAGGTGGCCCCTGAGAGGCTCTGTGCTATTCTAGAGACTGCCTCGGCTCAGGTCCGTGGGGACCCCTGTCCTAGAAGCTCCTGAGAGGATCCCACATCCCGTGGGAATGTCGGTCCAGGAAGGCTTCAGGCTCTTGTTTCTCCTTGTAGTGGTTTTACCCGGTGACCTAGTGAGACGTGGCTCCTAAGGGAGGTGGATCCTGTTCTCTGTGGACGAGGTGTGCGCAGCCTGTGGCCTCTCCCACACCATCTGCCGAACCGTGGTTCCATGATGTGTGGAATAACAGCCTGATTTGCAGCCTCGTAGGAAAGAGAATACACACATTTAAAAGGCTTAATTTGAACCTATTTTAGAAAGAGATAAATAGTACACACATTCAGTTAACGAGGCTGATTTTTGCTTTATTTTCCAAGTTTACTGGCCATCTAATTTCTTCTGGAAGCAGCTCACTGTAATCACACAGCGCCTGGTTGTGGGAACCCCGGGCTTCTCGTGGAGATGAGATGGGGAAGTTCACACACTGGTCTGGGCTTTGCTCTCCGCTCCGGGCCCCTCCATGTTTCAATATGCATCTTAGGAGTTTTAATGTTTTCCCATTTCAAATAACAGGATGCTGATAAGTAAGCTGCCAACCTCAAGGTCGTGAGGCCTTCTGCCCTGGAGCTTGTACTGTCTGTGTTCAGAAGTCACTGCCTGTCACGTGGCTGTGCCCTCCACACAGGGCGCAGGGTCTCCTTCGTAGGTGAGGGCGCTGCTGGCGAGGACACAGGCAGAGGCTGGGAAGGCTCAGTGTCTTTTCTTCCCTTAAGTGGATGTCCCAACAGCAGCGACCGCAGGAAGCCCGTGGCCTGCACTGTGCCCTGGAGGGTCCTCCCATGGGACTGCCACATACTTCATGCGGCCTCTGAGACCACAGACCTGTGCCCATGTGCCCGCGTGACACAGTGCCCTCTTTTGCAGGGTTGTGGACTTCCTGCTGAAGGCCATCATGCGCACCATGTGGTTTGCCGGCGGCTTCCACTGGGTGGCCGTGAAGGGACGGCAGGCACTGCCCGCCGAGGCGGCCATCCTCACACTAGCACCACACTCGTCCTACTTCGACGCCATCCCGGTGACCATGACCATGTCCTCCATCGTGATGAAGGCAGAGAGCAGAGACATCCCGATCTGGGGAAGTGAGTGAGACCCTCCTGCTGGGAGTGAGGGACCCCCGCCCTCCTAATGAGAGATCCCCCCCAGCTGCTGGGAATAAGAGATTCCCCTCCTGCTGGAATGAGGGGCCCCCCACCCCACTGGGAATGAGAGGTCCCCCACCCCTCACTGGAAATAAGAGATTCCCCTCCAGATTCCCCTCCTGCTGGGAGTGAGGGACCCCACCCCCACTCCTTGCTGGGAATGAGGGACCCTTCCCCCACACTGCTGGGAGTGAGACCCCCCTGCTAGGATTGAGTACCCCCCCAGCGCCTGCACTGCTGGGAGTGAGACCTCCCCCCGCCGGGAGTGAGGGATGCCCCCCCAGCTTAACTGCTGGGAGTGAGACCCCCCCACCCTGCCAGGATTGAGGGACCCTCCCACACTCACTACTGGGAGTGAGACCCCCTGCTGGGATTGAGGGACCCCACACACACACACTGCTGGGAGTGACACCCCCCTGCCGGGATTGAGGAACCCCCACACACACTGCTGAGAGACCCCCCTGCCGGGATTGAGGGACCCCCCCCCCCGCTCGCTGCCGGGAGTGAGGCCCCACCACCGCATAGCTAGGAGTGATCGGAACCCCTGTAGCCAGCACGTTGGCCTTGTGTCCCATTTTTTTTTGTTGTGGTTTCTTGTGTAATTTTCATTGTTGTGGTTTTAATTTTATTGGCTCGTGAGTGCCCTCACTGTCATAACAGGCTGCAGTGCTTGCTCCAGGTCTCTTTGGCAAGGGTGGCTCCCTTTATCAGACGGCAGTTATGGAAGTCGTGGGGAGCAGGTTGGCGGGGCTGCCTGTGCTCCGGGGCTGTGCGGCGAACCCAGGGGCCTGAGCCTCTGGTGCCGCTGGGACCTCACCAAGGCTGGGTGCTCAGTGCAACAGAGATTCATCCTCTCATCATTTGGGGACCAGATGTTCAAAATCAAGGCGTGTGCGGGCCACACTCCCTCCGAAGGCCGTGGGGGTCCCCTTCCTGCCTCTTCCCACTTCTGGGGGCTGCAGGCAATTCTGGGCTGTGGCCGAGTGGCTCTGCCTCTGCTTCAGTGGTCGACTGCCTGGCTTCCTCTGCATGTCTCTTGTAAGGGCCAGTCATTGGGTGATCCAGGATGCTCTCATCTTGAGATTCTTAATGAATTACCTCTGAAAAACCTGTGTCCAAATAAGGTCCCATTCCCAGATTCCAGGGTCAGCAGAGGCCTGCTGCTCTGTGAGGACTGTAGGGAGCCCTGGAGCCCTGCCTGCCCCTCACCTGCCTGTGCGCAGCGCGGACCCACCAGAGCTCTGTCCTCGGTGCTCTCCAGGGTGGCTGGGCCTGCTCTGTCCCCGTGCTTTCTTCACGGGGACATCAGCACAGCAGGTTCTGGGGCACAGCGGGTCCTGTGTTGGCAAGGGGAAGTGCCGAGGGCAGGAGCTTCCCGGGAGGAGGAGGGGCATCGCCCGTGGCTAGGGTAATTTTCAGGAGCACCTGGTGCTCCTGTTGGCTCTGAGTTTCCACACAGCTCCTGATGTTAGCATTCGTGTGACAGTTTTATAGAGAATATTTGGGGGTGGCACATTCTGTGGTGCTGACCACTGAGGATCTCGGCCACAGCTGGGATAGGAGGGCTGGAAGTGGGGTGAAGAAGCCCAGCACTGCCCTCGGGCACTGAACCTGTAGCAGCCAGAGGGTATCCAGGCTGTGCCTGCAGCTGGGCAGTTGTAGGTGGCCTGTGTCTGCATGGGTCAGGCCTGGAGACTGGGGGTGACCCTTCATGGGAGTGGAGTTTCTGAGGCTGGCTGCACTCAGCTGGCAGAGGAAGCCTGGAGGAGGCTGAGGCAAGACGGGGCTACAGTCACCATGCAGGTGACGGCACCGGCTCTGACACACAGGTTTCCTCGCTCTAAGCTCCACTGGCCCGCTGGGCAGCCCCAGAGCCAGTCAGCACCCTTTGCATCCTACGCTGCCGGCACACCCAAGAGACCACATTTGCGCCTCTACGGTGGCAGAGAGGCCCACGGTCCTTCATCCTCCGTTCAGGGAGGTGCATTGTGGAGCTGTGTGCCCAGGAACCCTCGCAGCTGCAGGGGTCTTTGGAGAGGGGGCTGGCCCGCCCAGAGTGAAGTCGAGCATTGGCCAGGTTCTCCCTGTGCCCCTCGGCGCCTCCCTGCGGAGATTGCTGGCGTGAAGGGATGTTTGAGCGCTGTAGTTCGATTTTTTTCTGGAGGGCTCAGGATTCCACCTCTTCAGGACCGACCCTGGTAACCCAGCACCCAGCTTCATCTCAGCACAGCAGGAGCCATGCCACTGTGCATGGGGCCCTCGTGGAGCTGTGTGTTCCTCATCATTTCAGAGCGTCCACAGACCTGCAAGGGAAAAGACAGTGACAAACACGCTTGTCAGAAATTTAATTTAGAGCTCAAACTTAGCAGGAACCACTCTGACTCCTTGCCGTCCTGAAAGGGCCGTCATCCTGGGGCGTGGCTGATGGCTCTTCCACTGTGAACCCAGAGCACACTCTGATTCAGGAGCTCAGAACAGTCTCCCAGGCTCCAGCTCAGACACATCTCCCCAGGCTCCAGCTCAGAGACATCTCCCCCAGGCTCCAGTTCAGAGACATCTCCCCAGGCTCCAGCTCAGAGACATCTCCCCCAGGCTCTAGCTCGGAGACATCTCCCCCAGGCTCCAGCTCGGACACATCTCCCCAGGCTCCAGCTCAGAACCGTCTCCCAGGCTCCAGCTCAGAGACATCTCCCCCAGGCTCCTGCTCGGAGACATCTCCCCAGGCTCCAGCTCAGAGACATCTCCCCCAGGCTCCAGCTCAGACACATCTTCCCAGGCTCCAGCTCAGAGACATCTCTCCAGGCTCCAGCTCAGAGACATCTCATCTGGTCCCAGCTTGTGCAACTTCTGGTTCCTGTCATGGACCCTTTGACAACTCGCAACTTCATTGAAGACATGAACGTTGAACGTGTTCAAAGTATTTTCATCTTTAGATGTATCAATACCAATTAGAGTGACCAACCCAGTGGATTTTTTTCATTTTCACATTATTAGTTTCAGTGACCTTCATATCTGCACCATCAATTTACAAACCTTGTCAAGGAAAGTTTGAGGCTCAAATGCCCAAAAGACAGCAGAAGGCTGTCACGTTCCTGCTGGCAAAATGCGCCAGTCCCCGTGTGGCTGCATGTATGGTGCAGCGAGGCCCTTCCCTCCTCAGGGCCCCCTGGGAGGAGCTGTAGCTCCTGGCCATCAGCGCCACCCAGTTCTCAGTGCTCAAGTGTGAAATGCACACCAGCAGCCCAACTGAAGGTGCACGGCCCAGGCTTCACTCAGATGCGCATGTTCCCTCCGCACCCCCCAGATGGACCCCTGAACGCATCTGAGAGTGGAGAAAGGCCCCCACGCCATTACTTTTTTCTTTGCTGTATAGACACCTCTGAAATCTCAACTCTGTTCATGAAACAAACCAGCTGACAGATTGCAAAGGTGGCAGAGTGAGATCTCCAGACCCGGTGTGCCCTTGGGAAGACCATGGGACGCTTTAGGCAAAACAGTGGGCACCAAAAGACCACACAGTCAGGGCCGAGAGGCGGCTCCGTCATTCTGCCCTTTCCTCCTTCTTTAGTCCTTTTTGGCAGTCGGGAATAACCGATGGGTACGGATGAAATGGTTCCTGGAATCGTGAAAAAGCAAAATGGCTGAAGTCAGGAAAGACCCCCTGTGTGTCTCATTTTACAGAAGGGTCCTCAGACCCAGCAGGTAATCACAGGATAGAAGACCTTCCTTTTGTTGGCTTCAATTCTCTGCTCTTGGAGGAAAGAACCTCCAAGAAGGAATGAAAGTCATAAAATGCTACTCCTTACAAGTAATAAAAACACTAAGGAAGCTGAACTGGGGTGGAGAGGTGGGGTGACCTGCAGCAGCCTGGGAGCCCGTGGTGGGGTCAGAAGACTCCCTCAGTTGGTCTGGGGGGCCGAGTGTGCTTCTGGTTCACCATCCTCAAGAAGGAAGCCCCACTCAGGGATAGTTTCATGGTAAAGTCTTCGAAGTTTCTCTTCTGAGAAGCTGGTTGCCACGTTCAAATCCTCTTGCAGAAGGACAGGTGCCGTGGCTGTGTGCCCTGGCTAACCAAGCACCAGCCTTCACGGCAGGGTCCCTAGTACCCCTACCCTGCACCTACCAGAACCGGGGCTGCTCTACGAAGCCCCACACAGCTGGTGGCCCAGAACGACAGGAACATGTGCTCCCACCGTCTGGAAGCAGAAGCCCCAGATGAAGGTGCTGGCAGCACTGGGCTCTTCTGAAAGCTCCCTCAGCCTCCCGGCTCCCAGCTCCCTGCTGGGGCCGCGGCCACGTTGCTCCAGTGCCTCCTTCATCATGGGCCTTCTCTACCCATCTCTGTCTCGTCTTCCCATAAGGACCCTCGTCCTAGACCTTAGCTTCACCGTCTGCTGTCACCTGTTTTTAACAAGGTCCCATTCATGATACCAGGAGTGAGGACTTCAGCTTACCTTTTAGGGGAGCAGTTCACCCACACAGGGTGGGCAGGGTCCAAGCCACAGGACCTGGCACCTTCGACCCTGTCTTCTATTAAGACTGGTACTAAAGACTTTCTGCTTCCTGGCGGCTGTCTTTCCTTGACTCCGTTCTGTGCTCACTGGCTGCCATGGACTTGGTTTTTGTTCTGTGCTCCGTGTCCTCGGTGGGTGCCGTGGACGTGGTTTTTGTTCTGTGCTCCGTGTCCTCAGCAGGTGCCATGGACATGATTTTTGTTCTGTGCTCTGTATCCTCAGTGGGTGCCGTGGACGTGGTTTTTGTTCTGTGCTCTGTGTCCTCAGCAGATGCCATGGACATGATTTTTGTTCTGTGCTCCGTGTCCTCAGCAGGTGCCATGGATGTGGTTTTTGTTCTGTGCTCCGTGTCCTTGGTGGGTGCCGTGGACGTGGTTTTTGTTCTGTGCTCCGTGTCCTCAGCAGGTGCCATGGACATGATTTTTGTTCTGTGCTCCGTATCCTCAGTCGGTGCCGTGGACGTGGTTTTTGTTCTGTGCTCCGTGTCCTCGGTGGGTGCCGTGGACGTGGTTTTTGTTCTGTGCTCCGTGTCCTCAGCAGATGCCATGGACATGATTTTTGTTCTGTGCTCCGTGTCCTCAGCAGGTGCCATGGACGTGGTTTTTGTTCCGTGCTCCGTGTCCTCAGTGGGTGCCGTGGACGTGGTTTTTGTTCAGTGCTCTGTGTCCTCAGCAGATGCCATGGACATGATTTTTGTTCTGTGCTCCGTGTCCTCAGCAGGTGCCATGGACGTGGTTTTTGTTCTGTGCTCCGTGTCCTCAGCAGGTGCCATGGACGTGGTTTTTGTTCTGTGCTCCGTGTCCTCAGCAGATGCCATGGACATGATTTTTGTTCTGTGCTCCGTGTCCTCAGCAGATGCCATGGACATGATTTTTGTTCTGTGCTCCGTGTCCTCAGCAGGTGCCATGGACGTGGTTTTTGTTCTGTGCTCCGTTTCCTCAGTGGGTGCCGTGGACATGGTTTTTGTTATTTTTGGCACCCAGGCAGCAGGGCTTCGTGCTGTCGCATACTTGGGCAGGCTGGGTGCTGTTCCCTTTCCCTCAGGTCAGGACTCCCAGCCTGCCCGTGGCACGGCCCTGGGGTATCTGGGCGCTCCTACCCCCCTGGGCGCCGTGCAGCGGCCCTCTTGTTCCCCAGCCCTGCCTGGCGGAAGTCATGCATTCCATGTGATCTGCCTCCCCTCCTCTCTTCCAGCTCTGATCCGGTACATACGGCCCGTGTTCGTGTCCCGGTCAGACCAGGATTCTCGCAGGAAAACAGTAGAAGAAATCAAGAGACGGGCACAGTCCAACGGAAAGTGGCCGCAGGTGAGGCAGTCTTGATTGTGTTTTGGTGGTTTTCTTCCAAAAGATGTGAACCTCGAGAACGGGGAGAAAGAAGACACCAGGGCCCTTCCTCTGGGGCTGGATTCTGGTTCTCTTCTCTTAGTGAGTAGGTGAGCTCAAGACGTGCTGTCGGCGCATTTGGTTTCGGTGCCTGAAATTTAAAGCAAGGAAAACCGTTTTTCTCAAACACGTCGGCTTCCTGAGTCGTCTTTTTGACCATAAGTTCTGACTCAGACAGAGCATTGCTGATCCGCCCTCCTGGTGTGCGGTTTTGGGTCTGACGTGTCGGCCTCCCGTGTGTCAGGTGGTTCTGAAAGTCCTGGAGGGTTTCCTGGCCTGTGTGCTGGTTCCCAGCCGTCATTGAGAAGCCCCGCCCCAGCTGTAAGGGCGGTGCAGCCCACGTTAGCCGGGGCGCTCTCCTTCTTTAACTGAGCCAGCGTGAGAAGCTGGCTATTTCACAACTGCCTGGGATCTGCTTGCTCAGGAACCTTTGCAGGGTCTGGCTAGGGGTAGCCGCTTGCGGGGGCTGTGACTTCCCGGTGCCCCCGCTCTGCCCCCACAAGCACAGGCTGTGCCTCCTCCTTTACCCAGTTGGCCTGCCTGGCCCTGGGCTTGCCAGAGTGGGTCCCCGCTGGCTCACCTGAGGTCTGGGTAGACCCCCTGCTGGCTCGCCTGAGGTCTGGGTGGACCCCCTGCTGGCTCGCCTGAGGTCTGGGTGGATCCCCTGCTGGCCCACCTGAGGTCTGGGTGGATCCCACTGGCCCACCTGAGGTCTGGGTGGATCCCCGCTGGCCCGCATGAGGTCTGGGTGGATCCCACTGGCCCACCTGAGGTCTGGGTGGATCCCACTGGCCCACCTGAGGTCTGGGTGGACCCCCGCTGGCCCTCCTGTGGTCTGGGTGCACCCCTGCTGGCTCGCCTGAGGTCTCCCTTCTTTTCGGGGTCCAGAACTGAAGGACTGCAAGTCTGAGTGCAGTTTCTGCTACTGCAGGTCAGTGTGAATCAGAGGAGTTGGAGCCACAGTGTGGGGGGCGCTGCCTGACTAGGGCTCAGCTCTGCTGCCCATTGAGCCCGTAGCTGGGGTCCATCAGCCAGGCACTCCCACTGTGTTTCTTTGTTCTCGTCTCTCCCTTCTCCTGATGAGAACGAGCGCTGTTCCCCCGAGGGGTGCTTCTGCTGTGCTAACTGTGTTATATTTAGCACCTGCTTCTCACAGTGGCTGAAAGGTGGGCACTGAGATTTCCCTGCTTTCCAGGAGCTGCGTTTGAAGGAGGCAGGTGCTCTTTGTGTATTTCCACTGCTGCCGCACTTCAGTAAAAAGCAGTAGAGTGGAAATCAGTGTGCGCTCCCATAATGCATTTTAATAATTTAGATACTGAATATGATTACAGTATCTAACTTGGGTCAGCAGCCAAGAAAATATATTGTGAAGATTGGCACCGTAAGTTCTGAATTATACTTGTGTACAGTTTAATGCTGGTCTTTTTCTCTCCTACTTCAAGATAATGATTTTTCCAGAAGGAACTTGTACGAACAGGACCTGCCTAATTACCTTCAAACCTGGTATGTGGTTTTCTTAATTGTTTATTTTTCCCCTACAGAAAAGGAAAATATTCAAGTGATGTTTTTAATAATGTGTTGGGCAAATAAGAACAGTTTCTGCTTTTCTCCTGTGTGCTGGGGTTCTTAGAGGTGTTTCTAAGAAAAGTCACGAAATAAATGTTATGATTTGAGTCGAGGATTATCATGTTTGCCGGAGGATGGAGAAGTTAGGATTTCAGGTCGTTTCCAGGATGGTAGAGATAAAGATTTTCGTCTGCTTTGAGATCCAGGCTGGGGTGTCTTTGGTCCAGAATGGGCCTCCTTGCCTTTGAATGGCTCAGGGCTCCCTTCTGAGCCTGCAGCTCGCTCCGCACTGCTCCTGGGAATCCCAGGGGAATCCCTGCGAGCCATGCTCAAATCCACATGTCCTCAGCTTCCCAAGTCCCCAGTTAGACAGCGCTCTTTCTCCCTGAGGAGGGGGACTCAAATGCATGTGAACTTGGGTCTCTCCCACAGCGGCCACCCGGGTCTAGTGTTGGGGTCTCCACCCCTGACATGGGAAACGTTGCAATGAGCGGGCAACAGCCCACCATTCTTTCTGCTGAGTCTGCTTGGAATTTTGCACGCCGTTGGGCATGTCGGAAGGTCCGCCAGGATCCTGTCGTCTCCCTTGGGTGATTTAGAAAGTGATGGCTCTCACAAACTGGGTTGGGCCGGAGCCACGTGGAGAAGCCAGTACCTTGCTTTGACTGGCACCGGCTGCCCTGCCCCTTGAGCCGCACCCTGAGTATCCCAGCTTTTTTGGGAGCTGGGTAGAGGCAGTATGCAGTCGCTTGCCTGTGTGGGCCTGTGGCCATCCTCTCCTGCTCAGATGCGCGTGCCTTCGTCCTCCACCCTCCTCGGCGCGGCAGGCAGGTGGTAGGTGTCACTAGCAGAGGTTTAAAGTGCAGCTGAGGGGAAGGTGCTGGGTCTTCCTGTTCCATTGTCTTCACCGCATGTGGTTCTGAGTCCTTCAGAACCAGAGACGTAGAGGGTGGAGGTGACACCCAGTGACCCAAGAATTCATGTGCCCCCACTACACTGGGCCCATGCCTGAGCACAGCCTGTGAGCCAGGACCATGACATGGGCGACCTTGGTGAGGGCTGAAAGCAGGCCGTATCTCCAGGGCCCCAGGCAGAAGACAGCTGGCAAGCAGGTCAGGTCTTGTCCATGGCGGGTGTGGGGTTGGGGTCACTGCTGGGCCTATCTCAAGGACAGGTGTTCCTGGGGAGGGGAGCCTCATGCCTGCAGGGAGGCCCCTGGGAAGGGCTGTCGCCTTGCCCTGTGGAGCTGGTGGCCCTGGTGTAGACGTGAGGAGGGCGTGTGCACACCTCTCAACGCATATCACAAAACCGTGGGGAGTGGCAGCAGTGCCCTGCAGGAGATCTCTGTGTGCCGCCCTGGAAGGGCACTCACTGTTCCGCAGGTGGGTTCCACAGCGTCTGTGGAGACCACACGGCGGTTGGATCCCACCCCCGTCTCTGTTTCCAGCGGGTCCAGCCATGAGTTCCCGTGTCACGCTGAGGCGCAGGGCTCCCGTGGCCTCGAGTCGTGGAGTCGTGTTGGGAATCTTGTAGCCCTCACTCGTCCTAGCTGGGTGCTTTTTAGTCAGGTTTGGATCCTCCTGTTTTGAGGTGAAATTGGCGTATGGTGCATGATCCTGACACCTCAAGGTGCACCCCTCCAGAGCCAGGGGTCTCCCTCTGTGAGCTTGACACCAGAGGCACCCACAGCCTGTCTGGGGTCCCGGGCTCAGACTCCCTCAGCTCCACGGCAACCCCCCACTCAGGCCCCTCCCTCCACCTTCCATCACATTGCCTCATGTTGGGGTCACATTGCTGGGGTCACCCCTCTTTGGGCACCACTGCCAACTCCCCACCTTCATCCCCAGAGACCTTCCCGCATCGGACCCAGTCTCCAGCCTCATGCTCCTGAGCCTCCGCTAGGCTCCTCGGCCCGGACGCCTTCTTTCTCCTGAGCGTTTCCCATCTGCATTGCACTGTTCACCTGAGGCCCCCTGTTGTGACCCTGGCCTTGGCCACCTCTGAGGTGGTGATGACAGAGCTCAGGAGAGCCCCAGGGGGTCTGCTGGATGTGGTGGGTTTCAGCAGGGCCAGGACCCTCAGGGCTTTGCAGGGATTGAGCTGCACCTGAAACAGGCCCATGCGGGGCCTTCCTCTCCAGTGCCACACTCACCCTCCTTGTCAGAGGGCACTAGAGCAGGATCAGCTGGCTGGGTGCCCGGAGGCCCCTCCTGGAAGGTGCTGGGCCCACACCTTCCACATGCCCACACCCCACCTGCCCTCCAACTCTGAGCTCTCAGAGCAGAGCAAGGACAGCAAGAAGGCAGTGGGGATGCGGCGGGGGCCCAGCAACACTACCGACTGCCCGAGGATGCGGAGGCCAGGCCTGCAAGTGTGGCTGCCGGCAGCGGATGCAGCTGTCCTGGGCCACAAGGCCTCCTGCATGGGCTGTGCCCAGATGCAGACTCAGCTGTCCCGGGCCACGCAGCCTCTTGTGTGGGCTGTGCCCAGATGTGGACGCAGCTCTCCCTGGGCCACGGCACCTTCCTTTTACTGGCTGTGAGCAGATATAGACACGGCTCTCCCTGAGCCATGGTATACTTTCTCCCTGTGGGGTAGACTGCGGGGACGGTCGGGGTGAATAAGGGGTGATGGCCTTCTGGGGGGTCTTCAGGGGTCTCTGCTAAGCCGTCTCCCAGCCTCACCATCACAACTAGTAAACAGACCCATGCCAAGCACAAGGTGTGTGTGAATATGGAGGTTTTTGTGCAGTTAGAAGCCTGCACGTTCTCCCATCATCCTTGTCCCCGCATTCAGAAGCCCTGGGCTTGGACGCCCTCATCTTGGTTTCTCCCAGCCTAGCCCTTGTGCAGTCTGGCCTGGGTGCACGGTGCCAACGGGATCTGGGTGCTGCTGATCCTCGGGGGCCCCTGGGACACTAGGGGGACCAGAAAACCCTGCAGGCTTTCCCACCGGTTTCTGTGAAGTCACTGACCTTTCAGGCTCATGGGAGGTTTCTGTGCTCTTGGGGACTTTTCTGAGAGGTCCCCAGTGTGTTGAGGTTTCCTTTGCTTCTTACTGAGTTTCTGTAATGTCCCATTGACACGTGGTCGAGATGGTCCGCTGAGCTCCAGCAACAAAGCTGCTATCACTGCAGCCAGTCTGGGCCCTCCATGCATCTCCTGGGCTCAGTCCCAGGCAGTGAGGACTGTCTTCTCCACACTGAACATCCTGGGGGCTGAGACTCAGCTGCTGGGCATGGGAGCTGGGGCTTGAGCCTGGGTCTGTGCCAGCCCTGCCATCCTCCACCTCCCCTGACACAGCCACCCATCCTGGGCGCACAGAAGTGCTGGGTGAACCACGTGAGCTCACTCCCGTGTGCTGCTGAGCCCACAGCGGGGAAGGGGCAGCCCAGCACTGGACACGGGAAGCCACGGCACACAGCCTAGGGACTCACAGGGGAAGCCACAGCACACAGGCCTAGGGACTCACGGGGGAAGCCACAGCACACAGCCTAAGGACTCACACGGAAGGCCACGGCACACAGCCTACGGTCTCACATGGGAAACCACGGCACACAGGCCTAGGGACTCACAGGGGAAGCCACGGCACACCGCCTAGGGACTCACATGGGAAGCCACGGCACACAGCCTAGGGACTCACACAGGAAGCCACGGCACACAGCCTAGGAACTCACATGGGAAGCCATGGCACACAGCCTAGGGACTCACACGGGAAGCCACGGCACACAGCCTAGGGACTCAAACGGGAAGCCACGGCACACAGCCTAGGGACTCACACGGGAAGCCACGGCACACAGCCTAGGGACTCAAACGGGAAGCCACGGCACACAGCCTAGGGACTCACACGGGAAGCCACGGCACACAGCCTAGGAACTCACATGGGAAGCCATGGCACACAGCCTAGGGACTCACATGGGAAGCCACGGCACACAGCCTAGGGACTCACACGGGAAACCACGGCACACAGCCTAGGAACTCACATGGGAAGCCATGGCACACAGCCTAGGGACTCACACGGGAAGCCACGGCACACAGCCTAGGCTGGACACCAGGGCTGCAGGTGGATGTCCTGCACGGGGCAAAAGCCAAGCGGGTTGGGCTGTCAGCTCAAGGTCACAGCCCTGACACTGGCCTCGCCTCAGGCCACCGTGAAAGGAGAGTCGGCCTAGGGACAGACGCTCCTGTAGCCCTGGGGCAAGCAAGGGCTCCTTCTCCCAGAGTGGTGCAGAATCCCACAGCCAGGCCCAACCCCAAATTCCTGGCCCCACGGTTGCCCTCACTGGCAGCCTGGGAAGAAAGTCCTGCCTGGGGATCCACCAGCGTACTCTCAGGTCGCCGGGCAGGGAGTGTGCCCTCAGGTCACCGGGCAGGGGAGCCCTCCTCACGCCACCCATCCTTTTCTAAAACTTTAGTACTTCTGATGCGTGAGTTTTCCGGTTTAAAAAAAGTCTTTAAATAGAGCTTTCAATAGAATTTAACATAGAAACAGAATCTACAGAGTCTGTGGTGCCTTGTTCCAGCTCACAAGGTACAACTCTGGCCAGTGAGAAGGCGGAGCGGCTGCTGGGTGCAGCTGTAATTCCAGTGTGAACGGGGAAGTTCTTGAGCCTCCGTGGCCTGTGGCTCTAGCTGGGCCTCTCTGGGGCTCCTCCTGGTTCCTTGGGAGCCCATCAGGTGACAGCCGCTGAGAAAGAAAGGCAGGTCCCAGGCAGGTGCTGCCGCAGCTGTGACCACATCCTCCTGTCCTTCCAGCTGAGCCTGAGAGCCGGTGACGGCAGCAGGTGGAGCCCTGAGGCAGATGTGTGTGCCTGGTGGGGGTTGACCCTAACTCCATCACATGGATGGGCATGGCAGATACCTGGAGGACCCCCCCCCCCCACTTCCCACAGACGCCTTCTAGCTTGTGCACGGTGCTCTAATAGAAAGTGCCCCTCAGCCCAGGAGTGCTCCTGGCCGAGTTTCCCGACCATCCGTGCTGTGATGCTGGATGTTTACGGCCAATACAGATGTTAAGATAGTCCAGGCATGGAGTGACCTTGCTGACCAGGAAGGCCTAGACAGAAAAGCTCCTTCTTAGCCCAAGAGCAGCATGGGAAACACAGCACACACCATCCTGTGCAGGCTGCTGTGGGCAACACCACTGTTCCTTTCCCGGCAGGTGCATTCATCCCCGGAGCTCCCGTCCAGCCTGTGGTTTTACGATATCCAAATAAACTGGTGAGTTGTGTTCTCCAGGGGCCAGCTTCCAGGTGAATTCTCGGGGAATGGGAACTGCGAGCTGCCTCCGTGCACCTGTGTCACTGTCTCCCCGTATGCTTTATCTACGCCACGGCACCTGTCTCGGTGCTGGAGAGGACAGGATGGGCTGAGCCCTGGGCTCGGCACACCGTGTCCCTGAGTGTAGCCTGTTCTATGCACGTGTCCCTGATCAACCCTGTGATTCCACAGTGATCCCAGTATCCACACAGAGCCCTGCTTCCGTAGGTCCTGAAGCAGCTGCCCTTTCCTTTGTGCCCAAACCTGACATTTCGGAGAGGGACTGCCACCTCACACCACCAGCCAGGGCCCAGTAGCTCTCAGTGCCTAGTTCAGGACTTAAATGTTTAAGTTCTGGAAGGCAGACACAGCTGGAGAGAAAGGTGGCTTTGTCATTTCGGTGGTCTTACCATTTAGTGCCCAGGTTTTGCTTGGTTTAAGAGAACAAAATTAGGAAGGTGTTAGGGGTCAGTAGCTCCTGGGGTGAAGGTGGTGGACCCCACATTGGGGAAGAAAGCCTGGATGAGGCCCCAGAGCAGTTCCCCATGGGGTCTTGCTGCCTCCAGAGGAGGCTCAGCCTGCCCTGACTCTGTCCCCATCCCTGCGTCCCAACCCCATCCCACCCCAGCCCTGGGCCCCACCTCTGCCCCAGGCCCCACCCCAGCCCCTGCCCTGCCCACATGCCTCTGTTTCCATACCTGTAAGGCAGCCGCACCTTCCTCCAGGTGCTCTCAGATGCTCAGAAAACTTCCGGTTCCATTTTCCTCCCCACTTTGGCGGCCTTGCCTCCCAAGCCTGCCACTGAGCTCAGGGCATTCATTTGGTGCCAGCTGTGTCTCCCCTTCGCTGCAATTGCTCCCACACATCCTCGCTCCTTCATGGGCTCCTGGAGCATAAAAACAGCTCAGGCGGACTGGAGTTCCCCACAGCCCGCTGGTGCTGGGCTCACTGCAGGTTCCTGGCAGAGCACCTGCCCGTCACAGGGGCTTCCCGTCTATAGCACTTCCTCTTTGTGACGGCAAAAGAAAGTTCACTGAAAAAAAACCTCATAGGTCCAGACGCAGTTGGGCAGAAACACAGGTGACCTCTGGGTGCCAGGCTCCGGCCCCTCTGCCTCAGGGCCTGTTCTGGCGATGCCTGCGGGTTTCTCTGCCCTGAGGGCTGATGGTCGGTGGTAAAAGGGAGTCAGGGCCGTTAGCCACATGACCAACCGACAGGCCTCGTCTTTCTTACTGAAGCTTGCGTTTGTCAGCCAGGTTCCTGGCCAAGGAGCCCTTCCTGCCTCTGCTGCAGAAACCATGATGCAGCTCCTTCGAGCAAAACATTCAGCCCGAGGATAACAGACTGATCTGTGTGCAGAAATCCAGATTGCTACATTTTAAGATGGTTTCATCACTGTTTAAAGCAACACTGTTACTGGATGCTCCCAGGAGCACTGAGCTTAGTTGTCAGGGGAGCAGTGTCTACCCCGGGATGACGGTATCTGGGCCCTGCTGTGTGGCCTCCGCCCGGCAGAGCTGAGGCTGAAGATGGGGCTTCCAAAGCGCCCAGGGGCGGCCTGCACATGCACAGTGGTCAGGGGATCATCCAGAGCATCTGGAGAGAGCAGGGGGTGGGAGAGGGCCAGGCTCCAGGGCGCACGCTGGAATCAGTGTCCCCAGGCCTGTGAGGAGAGAGGAGAGCATGGAGGGAGGGAGGACCTTTCTCCCAGGTCCAGGGGGCTCTGGGAACCTCTTAAGAGATGGCTCGGGGAACTTGGGGGAGCTCTGGGGGGTCTGTAAGGAGGTGCTTCTCTGGGTCCTTAGAGGCTCTGAGGACCTGGCAGGAGCTGGTCTGGGTCTTGGATTCTCAGGGGCTCTGAGGACCTAGATCGGGGGTGGGTCCAGGGCCTGTATCATCAGGGCCTCTGAGGACCTGGGGGGGCTCTGGGGCCAGTAGCATCAGGGGCTCTGAGGACCTGGAGGGGTGTGGTCTGGGGCCTGTAGCATCAGGGGCTCTGAGGACCTGGAGTGGGGTGGATCTGGGGCCTGTATCATCAGGGCCTCTGAGGACCGGGTGGGTCTGGGGCCTGTATCATCAGGGGCTCTGAGGACCTGGAGTGGGGTGGGTCTGGGGCCTATAGCATCAGGGGCTCTGAGGACCTGGAGTGGGGTGGGTCTGGGGCCTGTATCATCAGGGCCTCTGAGGACCGGGTGGGTCTGGGGCCTGTATCATCAGGGGCTCTGAGGACCTGGAGTGGGGTGGGTCTGGGACCTGTAGCATCAGGGGCTCTGAGGACCAGATGGGTCCGGGGCCTGTATCATCAGGGGCTTTGAGGACCTGGAGGGGGCTAGTCCGGATCCTCAGGGGGTCTGGGAAGCTGGAGTTCTAGCACTCTCATCCCTTCTCCCTGGCTACAGTGGCTCTCTGGGCTGGGAGGTGCAGGGAGAGGCTGGCAGGCACAGGCACAGGTGCTGGCCGCAGGCTCTGTGCTGACTGGCTCTGCCCCTTCCTCCCCAGGACACCATCACATGGACGTGGCAAGGACCTGGAGCGTAAGTCAAACCCCCTTGTCTTGTTTGTCCTGTTACTCTGCGCACAGGGCTGCTTGGGGTCCACCGTGCATGCTGGTCACTTCCGCAATTGTGAGAGCTGTGTTGGACGGCCTTTAGGTTCAGCCCATTGTGAGATGTGGCCCAGTCCTGACACTCCTGGGTTCTGGAGACTTAAGTTTCACATCTTCGGCAGCAGCATTAGGGAGGGAACTGAGTCTTCCGTTCCACTTTCCGGTTTGCCAGCTCAGTAATTACCGTCGTCCACCTGGTGGCCCCTGGTAAGGAAAGTGGAGATTTAGGGGTGTCTGGGGGGACCCCATCTGCACAGGTGGAGGTGAGTAGAGCTGGATGGGAGGCCAGCCCCCACTGCAGTCAGTGTCCCTGTCCCCCCGGCACAGACACGGAAGATTAGTTATGCAACGGTTAACAACCCCATGGAAACAGGAAGGAGCCAGAGAGAAGCAGCCCAGGGTCACGGGCTCATTAGGGGAGGGCAGAGGGAGAGAGGAGATCCAAGAGAGAGCAGGTCTGCCCCAGGTATTGGGAAGGGCGTGGGTCCACTGGTGTGTTAAGGTGAAGGTGTTGGGGTCATTGCTTCCCAGGCTGGTGTGTGGAGGCTCCCGGCTGGGAGCAGAGCTGGGAAGGGGCTCTGCAGGAATGGGGGCTCTGGGGTCCCTGGGGCCTAGGGCTAGGGCTGGCATGACCGGGCAGAAACAGGGTTGGGGCTGAGAGGAGGTGGGCTATCTGTCAGGGCGTGAGTGTGGCCCTGGGATGCAACTCTGGACGTCTCCCACGCCAACTCCTGCAGCAAAGGCAGGGTGACCCCAGTTCTGAGGTTGGGAACTCTGGAGCCAGGCTGGAGGGGTGGCATGACGTAGGGCCTGTGCTCCCTGGGGACGGCAAGGAGGGACAGGAGTGGGCCGCACGAGGTCTCCTGAGCTGGAGAACACACAGGAAATGACGTCTTGCCAGACGCATGGAAGACACAAGCAGCTGTTGAATCAGAAGAGCAGCGTTTCTACCCACGGCTCTGCCTCACACTGGGGCTCGGGCTGGGCAGGTATAGCACCCCCGCCATGGGAGGCTTCACTGCCCGGCAGCGCCTTCTAGAGGGGCTAGGTTTTGCTCCGGAATTGGAAGTAATCTACCTCTTAACCTGTGCTGTACGTCTGCTCAACATTGCTCAATCTGTTTTTAAGGCTGGAAATCCTGTGGCTCACGCTGTGTCAGTTTCACAATCAAGTGGAAATCGAGGTTCGTATGGATACAGTGTTCCGTGGGGCTCCTCGCAGTGCTTGATAACAGATGCAGGGTTTCCCCGGGATGCCCAGATAAGCCTTGGAAATGTGACATGTCATCTGTCTTGCTTCCTGTCTTCCACGTCTCAGGAGGAGCCCCTGGCTATTTTACATTGCTGTGAAGTGACCACTTGGATAAGATTTGGGTGTGTGTGTGTGAGTGTGTGTGTGTGTGTGTCTGTGTGTAAGTGTGTGTGTATGTGTGAGTGTATGTGTGTGTGTGTGTTTTGTCCTGCTCTGCATGGGCTCACATGATCTCCCTACCTCAGCCTCCCATGTAATTGGACCACAGGCACCTGCCACTGTGCCCAGCCGATTTTTTCATTTCGTTTTACTTTCTGTTTGCTCGTTTTGTAGAGACAGGTTCACACTTTGTTGCCCAGGTTGGTCTCAAACTCCTGGGCTCAAGCGATCCTCATTCCTCGGCCTCCCAAAGTGCTGTGATCACTGGCGTGAACTCCTACACCCAGCTAGATAGGATTTTTTAAATGCACCGTTCTTTATAATGGGTAATGTAGCTGGTGTTAAACGGCTGTGTTACAGGCTGGTTTCTAATTTTAAGAGTTGAAAAGAAACAATGGCTTTGCAGAATGGCTCTGCCCTTACTCATGTTGTTCACTCAAGATGCTGGTGTTGCTGCGTGGAGCCACGTCTGTGTACGGAGTTTCGAGAGACAGCAGTGAGAACCTGGGTTTCAGGATGCTCCTGTCTTCTCAAATGTTCCGTGTTAGAGAAAAGGACATCCGGGATGGTGTGGTGTGCACTGTGTGTCATGGTCATGTAAAATGCCGTGGAAGCGCCATTCAGGCAAGGAGTTCATTGGACAAGTTCTTTTAATTTCAAAATAGAGGAGGTGGCAAAAGCTGCCAGTAGTCTATTCCAAATTTAGGAATGAGGCGCTATGCTGTCCCCACCACAAAACCTGAACTGTGAGAAATGGGCATAAGCCCCTCTGTGAGGTTAGGGAGCAGGGTGTTGAAAGATGAGACACATGCAACTAAAATATTTCATAAAAGAGTTTGCCCGGTGTGGGCAGCAGGTGCTCCTAAGGGGCACTGGCGGTGTGAGTGTTCAGGTGCACACGTGTGCGGCTCACGCATCATGGGCTGAGTGTTCAGTGCACACGTGTGCGGCTCACACCTCATGGAGTGTTCAGGTGCACTTGTGTGTGGCTCATGCATCATGTGTGTTCAGGTGCACACGTGCGTTTCACACATGGAGTAAGTGTCCAGGTGCACACATGTGCGGCTCACACCTCATGGAGTGTTCAGGTGCACATGTATGTGGCTCATGCATCATGTGTGTTCAGGTGTACACGTGCGGTTCACACATGGAGTAAGTGTTCAGGTGCACACATGTGTGGCTCACATGTGAGTGTTCAGGTGCACACGTGTGCGGCTCATGCATCATGTGTATTCAGGTGCACACATGCGACTCACATGGAGTAAGTATTCAGGTGCACACCTGTGCGGCTGACACATGGAGTGTTCAGGTGCACACATGTGCGCCTCACGCATCATGGGCTGAGTGTTCAGGTGCACACCATGTGGCTCACACATGGAATAAGTCTTCAGGTGCACACGTGTGTGGCTCACGCATCATGGGCTGAGTGTTCAGGTGCACACGGTTGTGGCTCACGCATCATGGGCTGAGTGTTCAGGTGCACACGTGCAGTTCACACCTCATTATAGGGGTGACCGTGCATACACGTGTGCACATGACAGCTTTGAAGATGGTTCTAATGGTTGTTGTTTCGGCAGATCTTAGTTTTGTCAGACTCCCAGTTGTCCCTGTGGTGGTGGTGCTGAGGTCAGTGCCTCGTGACGCTGTGGAAGTAACGCAGCTTCTCTGTGTGCTCAGTTCCTTCCTGTGTACAGCCCTTCCGAGGAGGAGAAGAGGAACCCGGCGCTGTATGCCAGCAACGTGCGGCGAGTCATGGCCGAGTAAGTGAGCAGCTCCTTCCTGCATTGCTGAGTGAGGGGCGTCTCCCAGAGCGTTGCTCTCTGGATTTAAAATAGCCAGCAGCGCTAGGAAAAGTCGTTCTTGCAGAGGCACAGGAGCCAGCCCATGAGTGTCTGTGAGGCATGCTTGGCCTGTGCTGTGCATCCCTTGTTCTCATCTGATGACATTCACCCTCTCAGATGTTTGGAAGACACATGACTGATTCTTCCAGACCTGCCTGCAGCTGTTGGTCACCCCAGGCCCTGTGTTCCCTGTGCACCTAAACAATCCCACAGGGCACTGACCTGGGCGGAGCGGCGGCCTCCACACCTGCCTTTGCACATCTGCCTGTGTGATACTTCCTAGTGCCCTTACTGTGTCTGGCAGGGTGGAGTGGTGGCTGCACATTTAATCTATAAGGTGACTGGTGCTCCTTACACGATGCTTGTGCATGCAGTTAGGAAGAGAGGGAGCGTCCTCGCATCACGTGATCCCAGGCTCCCCGCCTGCATGGCCAGCAGTGCCTTCAGCTCACACACTCTCCCTCTCTCCCTCGCAGCACCTTCCATCCCTCACTGACCCTTTCCCCCCACACTTGTCCTTGCAACCAGGTCTTCCCACCTGGATTTATCCTAGTGCTTCCTCCTGCACAGGTCTGTCCAGTGCAGCTAGAGCCTCCCCTCCCCCAGGTGGCTGCCAGACCTGAGCTACAGGAGCCACCTGGAAGCTGCCTCAACCTCGGTCCACCGGCCCCACCCCCAGGCTCCTGCTGCAGCAGGTCTGGGCATGGCTGGGAACTTGCTGCTCCAGAGAGCCCGGGGGAGATGCAGCCACCATGGGGCCCGTCAGAGTGCGCGCAGCTCCAACTTCCAAGTCACTTTGTTCACACTCACCTGACACCCTGCAGATTCATCTGGGTGCCCCCCCTCCCCCCACCCCCCCCCACCCCCCGTGTTCCTGCCTCCTCCCTCCCAGCGCATGTGCCTGAGGGTAGAAATGGGTGTGGCAGTGTGTCTCCCAAAGCTCCATGCAACCCTGCCACAGGCAGCTTTGAACAACAGAAATAGCAGAGCAGGCGGGAGCCAGGGGAATGCGTTCACTCAAGGAGAGATTGCTGATGGGCCTCACTGATTATTTAGGAGCCCTCCATTCCAAACGGACTCTGAGCATCTTGCACGGTTTTTTAGGGGGCAAGAGTGGCCCCATTTCCATTGTTGTAATTCAGAATTCTCTTAAAACCCCACTCCAAATACTGGGAGTCATGTTTCATCACATCAGGGCCCTTGGAGGGTCTGCTGCTGTCAGCCAAACCCTCACCAAGGAATGTGGGAGGGAGATGCAGCCTCATGCTCCTGGGCCTGGGCAGCTGCCCGGTGCAGCCCCACTCGGGGAGTGGAGTTGGTCAAGAGCAGAGAGACACTGGCAGTGCCTCCTCCCAGCGGGTTTCCCACTCCCGTAGCGAGTCCTGGGAGGCAGTGTTGGGAGCACATTCTCCTCCCCTGCCCGCTGCGAGGACGGCGGCACCCCAGGGTGGCAGAGTGCACACATTCTTCCCCAACCTTGGTTTTCATCTGGGATGGGGCTGGCCTCTGTGTCATTCAGGGTTCTGAGTTGAATGACACATGTGCCATGCTGGCCTGGAGAGAGGTGCCACCCAGGACGGGCTCATTAGGAGAGGCTGAGGATGGCCCAGGTGGAGGTGACGTGGGTGGTTCTCTCAGCCGGGGCTCTTTGTCCCTTGGCCCATCTGGAATCACTTGTGGTGGGGCCAGGACTGCTGTGGGCTTCATGGGCAGCCCCTCAATTTTCCTTGTCCTTCTTTCCTATGGATAGCATGAGAGGCTCCTGTTCCCAAATGATGCCAAGGGGAACTCTGGCGGCTGTCTAATAGGAATGGAAAGGCACTGATTTCCTCATTCCCAGAGCACACTTGGCCTGGTCAGGGCAGCAGGGGAGTGAGGGCGCTGCTTCACTCTGACTCGTGTTGCTGAGCGTTACCGTTACTTTGTGTTTGTGGCATTCCCGTGCTGAGCAAGGCTGTCGGTGCCATTTTCCAGCGCCGTGAGCTCACTTTGGTGGCTCTGGGTCACGTTTTAGTATTTCTCATACCGTGAGCTCACTTCCTGTCTCCGTGTCACATGTGGGTAATTCTCACAATATTTCAGGCTTTTTCAGTGTTCATGTTACGGCAGCCTGTGATCAGTGACCGCTGGTCTCACGGTTGTGATTATTTAGAGCAGCATGAACTGCGCCCAGATGACAGGAAGCTAATCCATACGTGTGCGCTGCCCCACCAACTGGCTGTTCCCCTGTCTCACTGCCTCTGCTCGGGCCGTCCTCTCCCCGAGACACAGCAGTATTGAGATCAGTCCAACTGACAACCTGGCAGTGGCCTCTAAGCGCTCAGCTGAAAGGAAGAGCCGTTGTCTCTCACTTTAAATCCAAAGCTAGGGATGATTAAGCTGAAGCTTGCTGAGGAAGGCAGGTCGAAAGCCAAGACGGGCTGAGTGCCAGTTAGCCACATTGTGAATGTGAAGGGAAAGTTCTTGAAGGAAATTAAAAGTGCTGCTCCAGTGAACACGTCAGTAATAAGAAAGAAAAGCTGCCTTATCGCTGACATGGAGAAAGCTTTTGTGGTCTGGGTAGAATCTCAAAGCAGCCACAACATGCCCTTAAGCCAAAGCGTGACCCAGAGTGAGGCCCAAACTGCTCTGTGAAGGCTGAGACAGCTACAGAGGAAAAGCCTGCAGCTGGCAGAGCTGGGTCCACGAGGTTGGAGGAAAAACGCTGTCTCCGTAACAGGAACGGGCAGGTGAAGCAGCAGGTGCTGACGGAGGAGCCGCAGCGAGTAACCCACAAGTTCTGGCTAAGCCCATTGATGAAGGTGCTTTTGCTCGTCAGCAGATTTTCAGGGTACATAAAATAGCCTTCTACTGGCAGAAGGCGCCACCTAGGACCTCCCTGGCCAGAGGCGAAGTCAGCGCCTGGCTTCAAAGGACAGTCTGGCTCTCTTGTTAGGAGCTGGTGCAGCCGGGACTTGCGGTAGAAGCTGATGTATATGGACCGTTCTGAACAGCCCAGGGCCCCGGAGAATCCTGCTCAATCTACTTGGCCTTGCTCTGTAGATGGAACAGCAAAGCCTGGATGGCAGCATGTCTGTTTACAGCTCATGGTTTACCGAATGTTTTAAGCCCACTCTTGAGAACTACTGCTCAGAAAAAAAGATTCCTTTCAAAATACTGCTGCTCACTGGCAATGCACCTGGGCCCCCAGAGCTCTGGTAACAATAACAAGGGGATGAAGGTTGTCTCCATGCTAACAGCATCCATCCCACAGCCCAAGGACCCAAGGAGTTTCAACTTTCAAGTCTTATGATTTCAGAAATACATTTTCAGGCTGTAGCTACAAAGTATCCCATAAACCTCTGGAATGCATTCACCGTTGTATGCGCCATTGAAAATATTCATGGTTCATGGGAGGAGGTCAAAATGTCAACACTAGCAGGAGTTTGAAAGAGGTTCATTCCAACCCTCGCAAATGACTCTGAAGGCTTCAAGACTTCAGTGAAGGAAGAAACTGCAGGTGTGCTGGGAACACCAAGAGAACTAGAATCCGAAGTGGAGCCTGAAGGTGGAACTGGATTGCTGCAGCCTCGGGTCAGAACATGAGCACATGAGGAGTCACTGCTTATGGATGAGCAGAGAAAGTGGTTCCTTCACACAGAATCTGCTCCTAGCGAAGACGCTGGGAACATTGTTGAGATGTTAGCAAAGGATTTCGAATGTTACATAAACCTACTTGAGAAGTAGCAGAAGGGTTTGAGAGGATTGACTCTAATTTTGAAAGAAGTTCTACAGAAAGCATCACATGCTGCACAGAAATTTTTCATCATAGGCAGAATCAATCGGTGCGGCCAAGTTTACTGGGGTCTTATTTTAAGAAATTGCCACAGCCACCCCAGCCTTCAGCAATACCACCCTGATCAGTCGGCAGCCTTCAGCACAGCCAGAACCGCGTACCAGCAGGAAGACTTCAGTTCGCTGAAGGCCCAGATGATCAATAGCATTTTTAGTGACTGTTTTAGATTAAGACATATACATGTGTTAGACATCGTGCTATTGCACACTTAATAGACAACAGCAATTGCACTAAACGTAACATATGCACTGGGCAACCAGAAATGTCGCATGACTCCCTATCACGATGACCTAGAACCCACCATATCTCCGTAATTTGCCTGTGTTAGGGACAGTTTTTAAAGCCCAGTCGTTACAGGAATTTCTCAATGGGGATTTTGTTTTGTGTTTTAATTTAAAAGTCGAAAACATTAATTTCATGAAACCTGATGCAGCTCCATAGAAGGGCGGAGTTCTGACTTCAGAGTGGTGCCAACTGAGAGAAACGACCTCTGTCCCTGTGAAGGTGAAAGAATCTCCATCAGAGTGGGCCATCCTCTCCAAGGGGCCCTATCACTGTCAGGATGGCAGGGCGTGCAGCTTGCTGGTTTTCAGTATAGGAGTGGATGTGCATGAGGCACGTAATGGGAGCCGTGCAGACAGTAAATGCAGGTGCGCCTTTAGTGCAGTGGGAGCCAGTGACCCTGAGCCCTGCAGACAGCAGGTGCAGGTGTGCCTTTAGTGCAGTGGGAGCCAGTGACCCTGAGTCCTGCAGACAGCAGATGCAGGTGTGCCTTTAGTGCAGTGGGAGCCCAGTGACCCTGAGTCCTGCAGACAGCAGGTGCAGGTGTGCCTTTAGTGCAGTGGGAGCCAGTGACCCTGAGTCCTGCAGACAGCAGATGCAGGTGCGCCTTTAGTGCAGTGGGAGCCAGTGACCCTGAGTCCCACAGACAGCAGATGCAGGTGTGCCTTTAGTGCAGTGGGAGCCAGTGACCCTGAGTCCACTGCAGGGGTGCTTTCAGAAGAAGCCTCTTGTCCCTGCAGGGCTTGGGGAGGAGGTCTCTGTGTGAGGGCTGCAAGCTTAAGTGCTGCATCTCCTGCCCGAAGCTCTGCTCCCTCCGTTCTCCAGGCAGGAGCAAGAGGCACCTCATTCAGGTGGGGACCACAGAAGGGCAGGCCAGATGCCCATCCTCTCCATCCACCCAAAGAGGAAAGTGGCTTTTCCTGAATGGCCCAGGGAAGTGGAGCCTGACCCTGGCCCCTGCGTCCAGCACGGTTAAATAGAAAAGGGGCCTGCATGTGTGGTTAGAGCCAGGCAGAGCCTGGGGTCAGGTGGGGCAGAGGATCCAAGCCTGTGTTTCCAGGAGATTCCTCTCATCCAGCGTTGTCGCAGGTTCATTCCAAGAGGAAAATCGACTTCCAGCTGTGTTTCCTCCCTTGCTGGTGACCGTTCTGTTGGAGTGGCTGCAAATTGTCTTTGGTGCCGGCAGGAAGGAAGAAGGCTGGGGTAGGGATTGACCCTGGATAAGGACCCCTGCAGGCCAGAGCTGAAAAGGGCTTGCCTGTTGGTCAGATGCACCTTTGTACATTTTGTCCTTCAGGTCAGTTTGTAAAGGTCTTCCTGTTGCTTTTCTCCTTATTCGTGGATGGTTTGTTTTGTTTCTGAATGTCCAGGGCTCCGCTGAGCCCCAATGGGCTTCTCCATGCAGAGGTGGCCCAGTTCTCTCACAGCCACGGGTAATCCCTGTTCTTGGGAGACCTGCCCAAGTCACAGCATTCACTTTCATCTTGGCCTCCGCCTGGACCCATACTCATTTCCTTTTTAGTGTATAGCTGAAAAATAATATTTTGTGTAGGCTACACAGTAGAAACCCTGAAACCTCGGTGAAAGCACGGTTTACCGGGTGGTGAAGCCACCTCTGTGCAGCCTCCACAGGGGAGGAGACAGCTCTCAAAGTGCCCACATTCTCCTGGACAGGCAGCTCCATAGTGTCAACATGGTGGTGGCCTCAGAGCAGAAGCAACAGGTGGTCAGTAGCCAGTGCAGGGATTTCAGTTGTCACGGCTGGTTCAGGAGAGACCCACGTGGGAGCTGGTGCCCTGTGAACGGGGTACCGCTGTAGTTTTCTCATCCCCTCCCATCACCCTGAGCTCTCCTTCGGGCACACGCAGCTGGTCTCCAGGTCATTCCATGTCTGTGCCGCAGACGCGCAGCCAGGCCCACAGCCACCTACGGCTACTGGTGGGAGGAGGGGAGGCAGGGGGAGCTGGGCACCACGGGGCTGGGCTGACAAGGTGTGCTGCCCTCTCTTGCAGAGCCCTGGGCGTCTCCGTGACTGACTACACGTTCGAGGACTGCCAGCTGGCCCTGGCAGAAGGACAGCTCCGTCTCCCGGCTGACACTTGCCTTTTAGAATTCGCCAGGCTCGTGCGGGGCCTTGGGTAAGTGCCTGGTGATTCTTCCGTGAGTGTTACCTAGAACCACTACTGCCAAGGTCTAGTGGGACCCTCAGATTGCACAGCAGGGAGCTACGGAAATAATTCTTGACGATGTTTATTGTGGCTTTTCTCAAACATCAGCTTCAGCCTACAGAGTGCCTTTAAATCCCTCAACGCTTGGCATCAGCTCTCTGTGTGGATGGCGCCCAGGAGGCCACCCTTATAGTGTCCAGCCCTGCAGAGTCCTGTGAGCCCCTCTCTGCTGGTATGGAGATGAGAAACTAGAAATAAAAGACACAAGACACAGAGACAGGGTCACTGCCAACCAAAGCTCAGAGTCCGGCCGTGGCCCAGGGTCCGCACGCTCTGACTTTTACTCAGTACACAGAAGGGGGCAGGGCAGGTGGGGTGAGGTGATGCTGGTCAGTGGTAGTGTCAGGTACATCACGCGTCTTAGGGATGGCCCAGGACTTTCAAGTAGCCGAGATGAGGTAAGGAGCATAATGTGTCTGCGCTTCTTCCAGACTTGTCAAGACAGAACAAAGACATTAAGATTTATGTTACTTTTACTGATTATCTCTTCTAAGAAAAAGAGGAACCAGGTGCAGAAGCAGAGCGTGAGAGTGACATGGAACGTGACCACTGAAGCACAGCATCACCAGAGACAGTTACGCCCCCAATGTCTGTGGGCCTCCCTGACAGCCGTCAGGCCTTAACCACAAGAGCTTGGAGGGGCGGAGTTTCCTCCTAACTCCCCTGAGGGAGGAGATGTCTCAGATGTCTTCGACATCTCCCTCCCTACCTGGCTAAACAGCGTGTGCTTTCCCAGTGCTCAGGCGCTGCCGCACAACTGAGGCGCCCTCCAGCAGCCCTTAACGCAGGCCTGACAGAGGGCTTAGAGCATCTTGCCCTAGGATCACTGTTCACATTGTCACCTCAGTTCCATGCTTCATAACCCGATAATCCTTAGTAGACTCAAAAGGTTACACTGAGTATATATATTATGTGTGAGTAACTGACTATATATGGTTATATATATGGGAATAACTAGGTAGCTATATCTCTTAATTCTTTTCTAGTTCCATATTCATATGGAAACAGGCTGAGGCTTCAGATCCTGGCCTGGCACTTGTGGGGTCTCCCACGGGGTTTCCCACCCATACACCCTAGGAGGGGAACGGGTCTCAGGGGCACAGGCACCTGGCTGGACATGTGGGCAAAACACATCTCACACCTTCCAATGAGAAGGCCTTTTCTGGAAAACTAACTGCTACCTATGTAAATAATGTTAATATTGTGGTGAGTCTTATAACTAAGTCTAGTGTTAGCGAACTGACATTTTATTAAAAAAGAAAGCTTTCCCTCTCTTTTGTCTAGGCTCAAACCAGAAAAGCTTGAAAAAGATCTGGACAGATACTCAGCAGGTGCCAGGGTGAAGGGAGGAGAGAAGGTCGGCATCTCGGAGTTTGCGGCCTTCCTGGAAGTCCCTGTGTCTGAGCTGCTGGAAGACATGTTCTCCCTGTTTGATGAGGTGGGGAGCAGGGTCTCGGCACAGCCTCCTGCTTTTCGAAGTATAGGTTGTTCTAACATAAATATTTTCACACGAGTTTGAAAGCAGAGAAGAGAAACCACCCTGTCACGTTGGGGTATTTCCTCCCATGCTTTTAAATTTGCGCACGGAAGGGCCTCTGCCGCGGGCCCTCCGATACGCGCAGCAGGAAGCAGCATCTCAGGTGCGAGTCCTCCCTGGTGTCCGTGCCACAGCTCGGGCTGCGTTTGCACTCAGCCGCTTTACCACAGTGTTGGAATTGAAACACGAGTAGTGAATACTGGCTTCACAGGCAGCATTCTGAGTAACTTACGACACCATGCAGGTAATTTTTTATCTTCTGCAATTCAAATGCATATGATCTTACGAGGTAGGTGTAGTCTCCATTCACACCCAGGATCTCAGACCCTCAACCCAAGATCTTCCCAGAGCCGGGGACTTGTAGTCATTGGATTTGATGGGAACTCCACCTGCCGGGTACCCAAGCCCCAGTCCCAGTACCCCATGCCTTGCAAGGGGTGTCGTGGCACAAAGAAGGCTGCCAGTTCCCTCAGAAGAGCCTCAGGGACCTGTGTGCCCCTCACCTCCAGCACCTGTGGCCTTTAGTTGACACAAGCAAAGACCACTACTGGTCAGAGTCCTCCCTCTGCCCCTGAGTGCTCCTCACCTCCTGCTGTTTGACCAGGGAGTCTTCCCTCTGCCCCTGGGTGCTCCTCACCTGCTCTCTGGCCAGAACCCTCCCCATGTCATGGGTGCTCCTCACCTACTTTCTGGTCAGAGTCCTCCCCATGTCATGGGTGCTCCTCACCTTCTCTTGCTCTCTTCAACCAGAGGGTCCTTATTCTCTGGGTGCTCCTCATCTCCTGCTCTCTGGCCATAGTCCTCCCCCTGCCCTGACTGCTCCTCACCTGCTCTCTGGCCAGAGAGTCCTCCCCCTGTCCAGGGTTCTCCTCACCTCCTTCCACGCTGACCGGCAAGGGTCTTTCCTACAGGCTAGGTGCACCCTGTAGCCACGTGCAGACCGCCCTCATCATCATCAGAAGTGCAGACCCTGTCAGCCCCCTCCGTGCCTCTCAACACCCTGCTCATTTACATCAGCATGTCCCTTGGAGACTCTGGGTGTGAGGAATTACTGAGAATGGTCAGCACGGGGCTGGCTGGCATCCACAGCTGGCCCAGCCGGGCTGTGTGTTAAGCTCCACGTCATAGCTCCGAGTTCACCTTCTTTCTGAAGGATGGATGTGTTGCCATAAACAGACTCAATTCCTAGAGCCCACAGCCAGTCTTGGTGCTTGCTGGGTTTTCTCAAATGCAAGTCTGGGCAGGTGGCAGGCAGTGTGTTCTGCATGCTTTGCTGATACGCTTCCTGTGGCAGCCTGGTGAACTCTGGGAATTAATTGTAATGGCCCCAAAAAGTGTACACAGCACAGTGACCTCGGAGAACCCACTTGGTCAAATGTCTTTCCAAAGTTCCCTTTCCCAAGTGAGAGCAGCACTGGCCCTTAATTAACACCGGGACCCGTGGAAAACCCAGCGTTTCTCCAGTGCTGAAGGCAGCAGCCGAGCAGTGGCTGACAGCGTCTCTCCTCACAGAGCGGCCGCGGCAAGGTGGACCTGCGGGAGTGCGTGGTGGCCCTGTCTGTCGTCTGCCGGCCGGCCCGGACGCTGGACACCATCCAGCTGGCTTTCAGGGTGAGTGCAGAGTTCACGTGGGTTTGATTGTTCACATGCGGCCGTGTCAGCACTGCTCTTCATTCTTCTAGTCCCTTATAATATCAGTGAATTGATCCTTTGCCCAGCTGCTGTTTTTACATAAGCTTATGCTAGCTGTTGTGTGTGAAATGCCCAAAACACTCCCAGATTTACCTTCTTCCTGGATTTAGCAATTCAAGCTCATCAGAAGGGCATGGCTGAGGTTCTTCCTGGGTCCTGGGGCACCTGGATGGGGCTGGTGGTGCCACAGGGCACCTAACGTGGGCCCACACGTCCCGTCCTCTCTCCCCCTCGGACTACGGACCATGAAGAAAGCATGGCTCAGGAGCTGCCCGCCTCGGCTAACCCCAGGGGCTGTACACGTCAGAGCCCAGTCATTGACCACTGGGGGACTCTGGGGTGCCAGCCCAGCTGCAGAGTCCTGGGAAGCCCTCAGGGCTTGCCTCACTTGGGCGGGTTGGGGGAGGGAGTCACTGCTCCTGGGGGCTGAGTGGGGTCTGGGTCAGGTCTGGAAAGCAGGAGGCCAAGCATCCCTGAGGGTTTGGCCTGGCCTGTTCTGAGGCTTCAGCACCACCAATATGGACTTCGTCTGGGACAGAGCTGGGCTGGCTTTGCCTATACAGAGGCAGTTTTACCAGGCCTTCTCACAGGGTGTGACTCATTAGCCAGACTCTCGAGGGCCTGATGTGTGAGTCAGGAAGCTGCTTGTCTCTCACTGCTCCAGAAACTCCCTTCTCACTTCTGACCCCAGCACACCCTCGCCATAGCAACACGGGCCCATGTCCCCACATGCAAAGGTGGCTTGTGGGGGTCACATCAGGCAGGATGAACTGTATGACCTCAACATCTGACAGCCCTGTGTGAGAAAGCCCAACCAACCTCTCCCCTAGGCCTGGGCAGGCTGCCTCCTAGGGCCCCTGCTCTGGGCAGGCCCTGTGGCCTCATGGACCCCGCTGGCCCTGCTTTCGCCACACCCTGTTGTTTGATTTTTAATTTTTTTGAGATGGAGTCACTCTGTCGCCCAGGCTGGAGTGCAGTGGGATGATCTCGGCTCACTGCAGCCTCTGCCTCCAGGTTCAAGCACTTGTACCTCAGCCTGCTGGGTAGCTGGGATTACAGGCACGTGCCATGGCACCTGGCTAAATTTTGTAATTTTAGAAGAGACAGCGTTTCATCATGTTGGCCAGGCTGGTCTCAAACTCCTGGCCTCAGGTGATCTGCCCACCTCAGCCTCCCAAAGTATTGGGATTACAGGCATGAGCCACCTCTTCCTGTTCTGCTGGCCCGCCAGCCCCTGCTCTAAAGGCACCAAGTAGACTCTGGAATAGAATGACAGCAGCAGTGGTACGGGTGGCACTTGCCTCGTTTCTCATCATAAACAATGGGCTGTGGGGACCTACCATCCTCCAGGCTGGTGCTGCAGAGGCCCCACCTACAGGCAGGCAGGGTAACTGGCTATGGTGGGGTTGAGGACACCCGTCGAGGAGGATGGTGCCCACCTGTCCCTGCTCGGGGTGGAGTGCGTGCCGCTGGGAGGTGTACTTTCTCAGGTGAACCAGGCAATAGGTGAAGCCCGTGCTGACCTGCAGGGACCACCTAGGGGCAGGTTGGGTGATGAGCTCTCACGGGCTCCCAGGTCGGCTGAGGTGGCTGCGTCCCTGCGGGGACTCCAGAGTCCCGCCTCACCTGCACCCTCAGCAGCTCCACCCCAACAGCAAATGCCCTGGCACTCTTCAGCTTACCAGCCTTGCTCTCACCTTGCGGGCTGCCTCCCTGTGCCCCTGCCTGCAGCCTGTACCTTCTGTGGTGTTATCATTCCCTACGTCATGGCAACAGTGCTTTTCTGCTGCCCCGGGACCCTGGCACATTTGGGGGTGCTGCATAGCAGGAAGTGCTTCCATGGAGCACTCTCCCTTGAAGGAGCTTCCATGGAGCACTCTCCCTTGAAGGAGCACGATCACTGCACCAGCATGCTGCTCTTGGGACATAGAGACCCAGGAAGCTGCCTCCCAGGCTGACTGGACACAGAACTGCCAGCACCTGGGACCCAGCGGCACACGCTCCAGACGCGCAACACGCAGATGCTTCATAGGCCTCGGGGCCCCTGGTTTTTGTCCTTTTTCCTTATTGTTACTGTGTAAAACCTTCAGACGTCCTGGTAGAAATCCCAGTGGCTCAGAGGGTGGACAAGGAGAACCTGCAGGCCGCGTCGCCCATGGTGGCCTCAGTGCCGCCTTTCCGTGTTTCCCATGCAGCCATCTGCACACTGCTCCGAGATGGAAGTCCACATCTGCCGTTCTGTGTCCAAACAGACCCAGATACCAGGTCATCTCTCCAAGGCAGCCTTGAGGCCACGGCGGGAGGCGGGAGGCGCTGCTCCCTGGGGACTGAGTGAGATCCAGGTTGGCTGAAGAGCAGGAGCCCGTGGCCCTGAGGGTTTGGCCTGGCCTGTTCTGAGGCTCCAGCAGCACCAACGTGGATCTTGTCTGCAGATGTTTGATTCAGGAAATCTAAAAGCAGGAGAGAAACATAGACCCTGGAAGACAGGTTGGCCGTGTGCATAGGCGCTGTCGGGTGAGGCTGGGTAGGGAGGGTTGAGGGTGAGGACAGGGCCTCCAGAGCCTGCAGCAGACCCTATCCACAGGGTAGAGGCAGAGCCCGGGAAGAGGGTGCCGTCCCTGAGACAGCCTTGCCAGGCAGCAGGCCAAAGGCCCCGGCATCTCTTCCCTGAGCACCGGGAGTAGGAGCCAGGTGCAGTGAAGGCACAGCCCCTCCCTGGAGAGAGGCCAGCGCCCCTCACATGCAGCCCACTCCAGGAGGGTGGAGTGAACGCCACAAGATCACAGCACGCCGGAGCAGGAGACAGGGACTAGGGGGATTGGAGCCAGGGCAACCTCCCTGTCGAGGGTGTGTTGGGAGCCCCAGGAAACACGGGCCCCAGGCAGAGAGGGTGGCAGGGGATGACAGCCCCAGGTAGAGGACTGGGGGCAACGACAGAGGCTCTCCACCGAGAGGGTCACAGAGGGGTCTGGGGCAGCCCAGGGGTTGGAGCTGAGGGGACACAGGAAGAAAGCACCACCGCAGAGCTGTGGTACAAGCGTGAGCCTCAAGGGCTGGGGCAGGAGCTGGAGACCCCTGCAGCCCACAGGGAGCTGAGCCATTTCTGCGCAGGCAGAGGGGCCCTGAGCAAGGGGTCTGCGGGATTCCCGGGTCACGGAGTCCCTGTGAAGCCAGGGAGGGGGGCGGGCGGCAGGCGCCTGGACCCTGCACAGAGCAGGCCAGAGCTGCCGCCTCCACAGTTGGAGCAGGAAGAGAGGAGGCGTCACATGTGAGCTCAAGAGAGAGTGGAGGTCCTGGTTCCTGCTCCCCCTGGGCACCCCCCCCTTCGGGGTTCATCTCATTTCTGCTCCTGCATCTGTCCTGTGGATTTCTAGCCGTCGGAGTTTGTTAACATTACTGATGTTTGTAAACACGTCCACTGTAGCCTGCACTCACGCCGGAGGGCTGTGGGGAGACTGCAGCCCTGGCTTGCCCCGTGCTCGCCCATGGCCCAGGCGGGTCACTTCTGCAGCCTCCCAGCGGCAGCCGCAGGTGCTGATTGGTTTGCTGAGCTGTCACAGGTGGGGTGGGCAGCATCTGAGTCCTCAGCCAAGATGCATCTGCTGCATGTCCACGAGGCACCTGGTGGCATGCCAGGTCCACGGCACAGGGCCTGCCGCGTGGCTCCACACTGAAGCTTAAGTCCCCCTGGGTCTAGTTGCTAACCCTGCAGGTGCCCAGCACTCTTAAGAAAGTGGGGCAGGGCTGCCGGGGTATCTCCAGACTAAAGAGCACCCTGGACATTGGGGTCTGCTGGGCAGGGAGGAGGCTGCAAGGTGACCCCCAGCTTGTCTTGCAGATGTACGGGGCACAAGAGGATGGCACTGTTGGTGAAAGCGACCTGTCCTGCATCCTCAAGACAGCCCTGGGGGTGGCAGAGCTCACTGTGACTGACCTGTTCCGAGCCATTGATGAGGAGGAGAAGGGGAAGATCACATTTGGTGAGCCGGCAGGAGGGGGGTTGCGCTTGTGGCCCAGGGCCGGGGGTCCGGGCAGAGTGTGGGGCAGGTCTCTACGGGAGCCCAGGATGGGAGTGGAGTCCCTGCCACACCTCCATTCACCAGGCTGCCCTGTGCAACACAAACCCCTGAGAAGGAAGGCTCTAGAGACCTAGCAGGGCTCATAGGGAGCTTTCCAGTGTGATTTGTTTGGGCAATTTATACAATCAAATTCCAAGCCCAGTCCCAAAGCTCTGAGCCTTCCATAACCTCAGGCCGGGTCCGGGTGCCTGGAGGTGGGATGTACCCGCACCCAGCCCTCCAGGCCATTGGCTGTGGGCTGTGTCATTGTCTGCCAGGGTGTGGCTTCACATCCCCCCTCTCCTGGGAGGGGTCTGTCAGGAGAGTCAAGGACGGGGGCACTGCAGAACACCGTGCCGCCTAGGGCCATTTCCTACCAGGAAAACTCACCTGCCTGTGGACGTCTGATGAGGTGACTGGTAACACAGCTGTGTCTCCGGAGCACGAGCTGTCGGTGTCCAGGAAATGGCAGTTGATATTTTTTAATTGCTGTGCAAAATCAGCAAACCCCGACTCGGGGCACCTCCCTCCCCTACAGTGTGAGCCACAGCGTCCACCGGGGACTCCGAGGGCTGCGAGCTCCAGTCTGCATCCTTAGGGGGAAGCCCTGGGCTCCCGGCCCCTCGTCTCCTGACGTGGGTATGGCAGGCAGTCCCCGACCTATGGCCTCAGAGTAAATAAAGCACACAGAGCTGCACACAGCGTCTGCATGGGGGCCTGGCGGGGGACGTGCAATGCTGGGACAGGCGCCTGGAGCTCAGTCCAGCAGGGAGGCCAGGGCCGGGACCAGCCAGGGCCACTCACTGGGCAGCCCTGTGCATGTCTAAGTCAGCGTCTGTTCCTGCTGAGAAAGGAAGGAACAGACATTTGTTCAGAAAGACCAAGGTTGTCCCTGAAATGGCACTGTTCACATCTTGTGGGGGTGGGTTTTTAAATTGCTTCCAAAGGTCAGACACTGGATGTGTTTAGTTGCTGCGTGTGCACGTGTTTAGTTGGGGTGTGTGCATGTGTGTTACTGTGTGTGCACGTGTGTGCATGTGTGTTACTGTATGTGCACATGTGTGTGCACGTGTGATACTGTGCATGTGTGTTACTGTGTGCACATGTTTGTGTGTGCATGTGTTTGTGCATGTGTGTTAGTGTGCACGTGTGTTGCTGTGTGTGCACGTGTGTTACTGTGTGCACGTGTTACTGTGTGCACAGTGTTAGTGTGCATGTGTGTGTGCACGTGTGTTGCTGTGTGTGTGCACGTGTTACTGTGTGTGCACATGTGCACGCTTATTTCGGAATTGAAAGTGCACAACGCTGCTTGTTGTGTTTGGGTTCTGTTGATGTTTGCAATGAGCCCTGGCCAGCCGCAGACGTTTTCTAGTAATAACCATCCCTGGCCCGGGTTCGGAGTGTTTCTGGAGCTGCGTGGCATGACCAGCCTCTGCACCATCTTTCCAGCCCTGCCAGAAACCTGCACAGTGCCATCAGTAGGAGCCAAGGGCACTCACCCGAGAGCCTGGCTCAGAGTGACCACGAAGTGCAGGCAGAGGCTCTGTGAGGACAGACCCCTGCCTGCTGGGTCCCCTGGTGCAGACATGGGCACCCCCTCAGAGCGCCAGATCACTGCCCAGGTTCCCCGGTGCGGATGCGGGCACCCCCTCAGAGCGCCAGATCACTGCCTGAACACTTGGTCCTGTCCCTGAGCCAGCTCCTCTGGCTACAGTTCCTCAGAAGTGCTACATCCAGGATTTATCTGTCAAATTCAAAACCATAAGCTTTTTGTAGGTTTCCCCAAAAGCAGGACACACAGCTGCCCCTGGTGTCAGGAGTAGCTAAGGGACATAGCCTCCCGTTGTCAGGAGTAGGTAGGGGACACAGCCGCCTCCGTTGTCAGGAGTAGGTAGGGGACACAGCCACCCCCGTTGTCGGGAGTAGGTAGGGGACACACGGCCCCCTCGTCGGGAGTAGGTAGGGGACACAGCCGCCCCTGTTGTCAGGAGTAGGTAGGGGACACAGCCGCCCCTGTTGTCGGGAGTAGGTAGGGGACACAGCCGCCCCCGTTGTCGGGAGTAGGTAGGGGACACAGCCGCCCCCAGTGTCGGGAGTAGGTAGGGGACACACGGCCCCCTCGTCGGGAGTAGGTAGGGGACACAGCCGCCCCCAGTGTAGGGAGTAGGTAGGGGACACACAGCCGTCCCCGATGTAGGGATTAGGTAGGTGACACACAGCCCCCTCGTTGGGAGTAGGTAGGGGACACAGCCGCTTCCGATGTCAGGAGTAGGTAGGGGACACACAGACGCCCCCATTGTCAGGAGTAGGTAGTGGACACACAGCCACCCCGTTGTCGGGAGTAGGTAGGAGACACAGCCACCCCCGACGTCGGGAGTAGGTAGGGGACACAGCCTCCCCCATTGTCGGGAGTAGGTAGTGGACACACGGCCACCCCGTTGTCGGGAGTAGGTAGGAGACACAACCGCCCCTGTTGTCGGGAGTGGGTAGGGGACACAGATGCCCCCAGTGTCGGGAGTAGGGAGGGGACACGGCCGCCTCCATTGTCGGGAGTAGGTCGGGGACACACGGTCGCCCCCGGTGTCTGGAGTAGGTAGGGGACGCGGCCGCTTCCGGTGTCAGGAGGTGGTAGGGGACACACGGCCGCCCCCGGTTTCAGGAGTAGGGAGGGGACACAGCCTGCGCCTGTTGTCAGGGTGACCATAGTGTGTGGCAAAGAAGACTCTCCACGCTGAAAGCATCCATTTCACAGAGGATTCTAACCCTCCCCCGAGGGCGTGAGGTGGACACTCACCAGGGCCCTGGGAAAACAGGCCCCCAGTCCTAGAAGTCCGCCCCTCCCCCTCATAACCACAGGCACCTTCATCTCCCCAGGCGACTTCCACAGGTTTGCAGAGCTGTACCCTGACTTCGCGGAGGAATACTTGTACCCGGAGCAGGCACATTTCGAAAGCTGTGCGAAGACCCTGCCTGCGCCGATCCCAAACGGTTTCTGTGCCGATTTCAGCCCAGAAAACTCGGACGCTGGGAGGAAGCCGGCTCGGAAGAAGCTGGATTAGGACTAAGGGTTGCGTGAGACTCGGCCCCTCCCGTGTGGCCATCACCACCATGAGCCTCTCTGAGCGTGAACTCTGGGCTCCGCTCCCCACTCCCACTGTCCTGGCACTGCCTTCGGCCCGAGTTCCAGGGGCCTGGGGGTCTGTTCTTTTGTTCCTTGGTGAAGAGTCTGTTGCAGAACTGAGGCTTACTGTGCGGGAATCGGAGGGCGCGCACGCGGACCCCAGCCTGGCCTGGACTCCGTGGGGTCAGGTTCCCTGCCTGGCTGGGGGCACGGTGTCGCCCCGTGTTCTCCCACGGGGTCCTGGTTTCGAGTCTCTGTCGCAACCTCTTCCAGCGGCACTGTGCACACTCAGCACCCACCTGCCACACGGAGCGCACCTGCCTGTCGCTCTGGCACGAAGCCTGTCGGCCTCTGGATCCGCAGCCTGGCATGGCCGCTGCCCAGTTTCTCAGTGTTTCTACCGCGCACAGGAGCTCATGAGTATTTTATAAACTCCATTTAGGTACTTCAGGAAACATGCAGCATTTTTTTAAAAATGGAAATTGTTTTCTACTTCATTTTTCCTTTAGGGTCAAAGGATATTTATTTATAAGCCTTTTTTTTAATAGAATCTGAGGCTGGTTGGGCTTTGACTTAAATTTCCATCAGGTCTCTCTCCAGCAGGTAACCCCTCTCCTCCTGCTGGGTCCCCTCGGGGAGGTGTGAGCTCAAGGACCCAGCCCCAAAACACTTTTCCTGCTTTTCTTAATCCTTATCCAATCCCTTCTTTTTTATAAACGTTGCCAGTTTGGTGTTTCTGTTTTGTCATAATGTCACCCACTTCTCTGTAGCCTACACTCCAGTTCGAGGTTGGATATTGTTCAGATGAGCTGGGCGAGCTGGGAACTAAAGGCGGCCACCGCCCTGCCACTCCTCCCTGGCTCTGGGGCCGGGTCCCTGCTGGAAGCGGCTGCATCTTCCTCTCAGCTCTGGTTTCCATGGTGACCTGTGTGGCGCGGCCACCCAGCATGGCTGACCTTCCTGCCCTGCAGAGAGAGAAGCCGCAGCCTCTTGCCTGTGGAAGGAGATGCTGGGCTGTGCGGCGCGGAGGGTGACGAGAATGTCTGGTGACAGCCACACAGACGCCGCACCTCCCTGCAGCGCTGCCTCCCAGCGCCGGGGTCGCGGGCACATCCCACTGAGCGCATGGGTCCTGCCGCCTCTTAGAGTCAAAGGCGAAGGGGCTCCAGGCACTGGGAAGGGGGTATTTGAGTGTCACCTGAAGTCCTCATGACGTCACCTTGCTTTGTCATTTTCTATGACGTGATTAGAAACCCATCCTTCAAGCACAATAATCATGGCAGACTTCAGTTTGCTTCCGGAAGCAAAGGCTCCAGGTTTGTCTGCAACATTTTTTTTTATTTCTGAAATGAATTGATTTTAATACTTGGGGCATCTCCATAGAAAGTGACACCAAGGCCAGTAAGTACGGGAAAACAATGTTTACTAACTTCCTCAGAGAGATTCGCGATACGCGTTTCTCCACTGACAGACGCTTGAAAACAAACAACCTTCAGCTCCGTCTCAGTCACCTCGACTTGATTCTAGCGTGTACACTGCCAGCCAGGCCAGACAGGGACGGCGTAAACTGAAGTCAGCTTCAGGGCTCTGGGCCTGTCGGACACGGAAGAAGTTCTAGTGTGGCCTCAGTAGCTAAGTCATTGATTTTAGAACTGGAGAATGCGTAAGATTCACTTTCAAAGGAGAAGAGCCTGCACGTGGCCAATGACGGAGGGGAACAAACTAAGATGTTCTGGGGGCAGGGACTCAGGCCACCCCTTCCCTGCAGGTCTGCAGATGAAGAGTTTTTTCAATGAAATGCCACCATGCATTTTCAGAAAAAATCTCTGATAACCAGACTTTGAATGGATGTTTGTTCCTCCTGATTCTCTATTCTCTTTTGTGGTGACTCAGAGTTGGTGGATGTTCAGAACTGTGAATGTACGTGGCGTCCAGTCAGATCCCTCGTGTGCGAAGGGACGCGGCAGTCCTCCTGGTGGCCTGGGAGCCAGGCCGTGGCAGGTGCAGCATGGTCCGGGCCTGCGGGGGCGTGAGGGCAGAGGGAGGGTCGGGTCACCGTTAAGGAACTTGGGATTTTCAGTGGAATAAATAAAACATACAGTCTTCTATACTTGGGAGTGATGTTTTGTGTATGTTTTTTATTAGAAGGGCAACGGCAGACATTGTGAGAAGAGCACCCATCCAGATGAGATTTTCTTAGTGTGGTTCGAGCATGTTTAGAAAACACAAGAATTGAAATCCTATAGAAAAGAAAGCCGTCTTGTGGGCAAAGGGACGCTCTGCAGTGTTTCGGTATTTTGCAGACAGTAGCAGACATTTACGGAGTTCAAACATGGATGGCCTGCCTGCCTGCTGGACTGGCTTCTTTCATTTCTGTTACAAGCACATGCACTTGGCAGTTTTGTCAAGCAGAGAGGAAAATGGATCTGGCATTTAGTCCTGTTGAATCAGGAAAATGTTTGGAACTACAAGGAAAACATGGGGCTCACTCGTTACGCGCCCAAAAACTGTGTGTGAAGAACCAAGATTGTGTCTCCACCAGTGTCAAGGACGGAAGAAACCTTGAGTAGAAAAGCCCGCCAGCGGCCAATCTGCAGGCCTTTCTCCTCCTCAATACTTTGAAAAACTAAGTTTCAAAGTTCACCACCCACCACCAAGCATTTCCCTGTGTAAAATGGCAGGGTGCTGAGAGGTTGGAAAGAGAATCGTCACATTGTTCAGGAAGGTGAGTCTCAGACGTGGGCTACCTGTGAGCTGTGCAGTCTGACCTCATTCAGTGAGAGCGAATACGCACCAAAATGACATTATTTCAAGCAACAGCAATTTTTCCTTGTTTCTTCTTGCTTGTACGCATTTGCCATTTTTAATATAAATGAGCACTGCCTTTGAAATTGATTAAATATTTCCAAGCTTTCAAGTACAGCAAGGGTTAAAACAAAGACTAGAGCTGCACATCCACGGCAGCACTGGACGGGGCAGCTGCTGCTAAGACCCGGCTGGTGTGAGACCGAAGAGGAGGAGCGGCTGGCTCCGGGTGCAGGGTAACTCGTGTGGTAATGAAGGTGGGGCCCTCAGGAAAGTTGAACCCACCCCTGGTGTTCATACAAGACTTGACATGGCCGTACCTGCTATGCCAGAGACTCCATCAGAACCAGGGCAGAGAGAATGGGCTGGTCCTCCCCGCTAGCCACCGCTGCTGCCATATGCTCCTCCTAACCAAAGCCGGCTGGGAGCAGAGGTCCCCTGGGTCATGAAGCAGAGCTCAGGATGTGGGAAGCAGGCCTGAGGGCAAATGGGGCTGTGAATAACTAGCACCACCCTGCCTGTAGCTGCTGCGTCCACAAGTAAGCCACACACCTCAGACATCTACCACTGCTGTACTCACACGACCAAACACAGGCGCTTTGACCTTCCCCAGAAAAAGTAAAGACCCATGCGTCTTCCTGGCCACATTGGGGGGATGCTGATTCTCTGGTACAGTTACAAACCCTCTGGATATTCTCTGACATAAAAAAAAAAAAAAACTAAGTTTCAAAGTTCACCATCCGCCACCACTAATATTCCCTGTGTAAATAAATAGTGGGGGATGCTGAGAGGTGAGAAATGAGTAATCAGTTAACAAATGGCATGCCTGCTCACAGGCTCACATGCACATACACGTACAACACATGTTCACATCCACATACGCTCACAATCACATGCTTATGCACATGCTCACATATGAGCACATCACATGCACACATTCATGGGCACACATTCGCATGCAGGCACATGCACAACTAATGCACACACACTTACACACATGCTCACACACCCCACGCAGAGAGGACAGCCTGTGTCCCCGCTACTGTCATGCTGTGGCTAGCTGTGAGGCTGTGATCGGCATCTATACCTTCCTCCTCCCACCACCCATTCCATGTTTTCTTCACCCTAAGCAGTACCTTGGATACTCAAGGTTCTTTACGCAGTGAAAGGACTCAAATTTTCATTCCGGTGTGTCTGAAGCAGTTGACATCTTGCTGTTGTTAGTCACAATACTAGTTGTGAGCACTGAGAAGTACCCCAAAAACCCACGGAGCTCCAAGATCGGATTAGCCATCTCCATGGACACAGCGTGCTTTTCTTGGCCTATGAGCTAAGTGGCATGAGCAGCTCCAAATAGCTGATGACCGTCTGAACTTCCAGCGCAGTAGGTGGATCACTGTGGTCCCAGGTGAGAGCATTCCAGCCTTGGGAACTAGGACCTTGAAAGCAAAAGAGCCCAGTGTCACAAGAAAAGCAAAAGTACATGAATGGGCTTATCAGCCCACCTAGGATAACTGACGCTGCAGTGGCAAGTATACGCCAGTAAAACTCAGGGCTCAGCTAAATAGACGTGGTCCTCTCCCGTCTCTCCCAGGCAGGTCAGCTGTAGCTCTGCTCCATGTCACCATCTGCAACCAGCCTAGCATAGCAGCCCCTGCTGGGGCTCAGCCAGTCAGACAGCATTGGGAAGAGAGAGGTGACAACCCTGCCTAGATGCCAACTCTTCCGCACAGATTCAAAACATAGCAGGCCCCCTTCCTAGTTCATGGGCCACAGTGAGCCACAGGGACACAGCTGAATTCACCAGCCAGGGACACGCAGCCCTGCAGGGAGAGCTCCTGAAAGGAAATGCAAGGCTCTTGTGAACAGCAGCACTGCCCACCCTGCAGTAAATGCTGGATGGGGGAGTGAGCAGGGCTGGTTCCAGTTCCACCCATTGGCATTAAAGACATTTTTCTGGCTATGAAATGGTGCCGTGTCTTGGTCCACAGTTCAAGGCACCATCCCACCCATCAGGACAGTGGTCCAGTGTTTCAGGGCATTGCCTCCCACAGGCAGCACACCTGAAGCTTCAAGAAGTCATCCCCATGCTTTATCAGACTCACCACCTCTGGGTGATGGGAAATGTGGGGATTCCAAGTGTGTACGCCCATGCTGCCTTTGCTATGAACTAAATTCCTTAACAATGCCACAGGAGGTGGGCAATACTGAATAAGCCATTCATCGAGCCACAGATGGTGCTGGCAGAAATGCTGCCAGCAAAAACACATCCATATCTGCAATAAGGGAGCAGTGAAACCAGGAGATATTCCCTTCCCTGATGGAAGAGTCCAGTGCGATCAGCCTCCTCCAGGGGGCTGGCTAAGCAGGGTCCCTTGCCCAGGAATGGTGCCTGGGGCTAAGTGCAGGACCCTGCTTCTGACAGGTTGAGAGCTCAGTGATAACTGCATCAGCCAAGGCTGCTGTTGATGGGTCAGCTCTTTGGTGTTGATCCACACTCAGTCTCCATCCCTACTTCCAGTGCCAGTTGGTGAATGGTTCTACGAGGTAAACACTGGGTTGGCTGGAAAAAAGGCAGGCTGACATCCACCACCTGTGTCATACCCTGGTGGAGACTGTAGTAGATTAGACTCAACAAGAGAAACTATTAGTGAACCTGAAAATACAACAATGTGTGATCCCAGTGAAGTACAGGGAGAAACAGAAAGAAATGAGGCCTGAGCGGCCATGGAATAATGCCACAAGGCCTATCCCATGTGACTAGAGCCCTGGAAAAGGAGAGGGGTAGGACAGAAAAAATATTTGATGAAATAATTGCCAGAATTTTTCCAAATCTATAAACTCAGGTAGTCAAGAAGCTCTGTAAGTACCCAGCAGAAAACAAAACACAGTGAGACACATATCACAGACTGCTGAAAGCCACTGAAAAGGAGAACATCTTAAAAGAAGCTGTAGAAAAACAACATACTATTAAGGAACAGAGATAAGAATGACAGCAGACTTCTCCTCAGAAACTATGCAACCCAGAAGACTGATGACATCTTCAGAGACTGAAGATGAAAGTGGTCAACCTAGAATTCTATGCTAAAAGAAACACCTTTAAAAAATCATGGCATAATAAAGACATTTTAAAATCAGCAAAAACTGAGATAATTCATCACCAGTAGTCCATAATGACCAACAATGTTCAGCATTTCTACAGGCAGAGATATGAGAATACCATGCAGAAATTTGGCACTTGAACATAGATTGTGGTAAGTTAAAAATACACATAGTAAGCTCCCCCTGCATTAGAAAACAGAACCAAGGAAGTACAATTAATATAAATGTTATTTTTACAGCAACTAAGCAGGAAGGTGGGAGGGGAAAGAGCAAAGGACAGAGAATACAAATATACAAGAAATAGCAAAATGATAAATTTAAATCCAATTATATTAGTAGTTACATTAAATATAGACTAAAACCTCCTAAATGACATTTGTTGGACTAAATAAGAAATAAAATACCTAACTATATGCTGTTTTCAGCTTGAAAGTAAAAGAATAGGCCAGGTGCAGTGGCTCACACCTGCAATCCCAGCACTTTGGGAGGCCGAGGCAGGTGGATCATTTGAGATCAGGAGTTTGAGACAAGCCTGACCAAGATGGTGAAACCATATCTCTAGTAAAAATGCAAAAAATAAAATAGCCAGGCAGGTGGCACATGCCTGAAGTCTCAGCTACTCAGGAGGCTAAGGCAGGAGAATCACTTGAACCCAGGAGGTAGAGGTTGCAGTGAGCCAAGATCCCACCACTGCACTCCAGCCTGGGTGACAGAGCAAAACTCCATCTCAAGAAAAAAAAAACAAGGAGAAAACAATAGCAAATATATTTATAACATGCAAACAGAACCTTAAGAAAGTTTATTTGATGAGATTGTTACACTAAGGGTAAAGGCTAGGAGAATTAGCAGAGTTAAAGACAGACATTTCACAATGACAGACATTCAATTCAACTGGAAGACAATACTTAAAAGTGCAGGTACCTAATAACATGGCTTAGATATATTAAGCAACAATGACAGGATTTAAAGAAGAAACAAATCTGCAAACATAGTCGGAGGTTTTAACATAGATGTCTTGGTAATTGATATAACCATCAGGGGAAGATGTAATTGTGGAGAGAAACAGCTCTATTCACCAAATGATGTGCCATTTTAAGTCCACATGATGCAGCTGTCAAAATAGACCATATGCTTGACCATAGATAAATTTCAAGATGTTTAAATCACACAGAGTATGTTCTCTCATCTAAATGAAGCTAAATGTCATGAATTCTGCCTATATTTCCCGGGGCAGAACTGAGCTGCTTGGCCCAGGAAGCTGCAAGAGTGGCTGGAAAACATTTACTGAGGAAGGACAGCAGAAGCCACATTAGTGATGAGCAGGCCATTCTCTATCATGTGACACTGTCAAGGGCTGACTAGGTGCAGATTAACTCCCTTAAACATAAGAAAAGTGAATGGGGGCCAGGTGCAGTGGCTCCCAACACTTTGGGAGGCCAAGGCAGGCAGATCACTTGAGGTTAGGTGTTCGAGACCAGTGTGGCCATCACAGCAAAACCCTGCCTCTACTAAAAATACAAAAATTAGCTGGGTGTGGTGGCCTATGCCTGTAATCTCAGCTACTGTGGAGGTTGAGACAAAGGAACTGCCTGAACCCAGGAGGCGGAGGTTGTAGTGAGCTGAGATCACGCCACTGCACTCCAGTGTCTGGGCAACAGAGTGGGGCTCCATCCTAAAGAAAAGAAAAGTTAATGGGTCCACAATTGTTGCTTCCGGTCAAAATGGAGTAGAGACCGGATTTACCTTCCGTCGGAGAACGTGGTCATTAGGTCAGAAACTAAAATGGGCTTTGCCCCAGCAGGGAAGAGGCAGCAGCCGTGACTGAAACACTGCTCTGGCCCTACTGGACAAAGCCTAAAGGTGAAACCTGAAAGAAGGACCACTACACAGGGACCTTACCAGTGGCCAAAGTTCCAGAATAGTCACATTAGTACAACATTATCCACAACCCAACAGGGTTAAATTCACAATGCCAGGCATCTGCTGGAAATTAGCACAATGCAAAAAGGTGGGCAAGTGTGATCTACAGTCAGTAGAAACAGACCCAGAGATGACTCAAATGACAGCATTAGTAGAGGCATCGACAATCGTCAAAACTGTTGCCTCATTCCAAGAACTAGCCAAAGGCGAGACTGAACATGTGTAATAAAAACAGGACAGTTATTTTTTAAAAGATACAAATCCAAATTCTAGAGATGAAACTATATTGTCTCATATGCAAAATGCACTGGTTGGGGTGAAGGGTGGATTTAACATCTCGGAAGAAAGGATAGATGAACTTGAAGACACAGATGGCAGTGCAAACTGTTAAAAATGAAATAAAGAAAAAAGACCAAAAACCGACGCAAGCATCAGAGAACTGTGAGACTTCAAGCCATCTAATATGCAAGCTATGGGAATCCTCACAAAAGATCGGGTCTAAAGGAGGTCATTTTACGATAGAGTCAGTTCACCAAAAGGACAAATGTTTATGTCCCTAATAACAGAGCTTCATAATAAATTCAGCAGAAACCGATAGAACTGCAAGGAGAAATAAACTAGTCCACACAATTATATTTGGAGATTTCAATACCTCTTTCCCAGTAATTGATAGCACAGATACACAGAAACTTTTAAGGATATAGAGGACTTGAAAAACAGTATGAACTAACTTGACCTATTTGATATTTATGCAATAGTTCACCCAATAACAGCAGAGCACACATTCTTTTCAGATGCGTGTGAAGAGCTTACCACGATAGCCCGCAGTTCAGACCATAAAATTTACATTAGGGATTCAGGTAACATCAAGCATGTTCTCCAACAAACAGGCAGATAAATCTGATACCAAAATGAAAAATACATTTGGGAAATATAAAGAAGCATATCCAGACAATCTTCTAATATTTGGAAACTAATCATATATGTAACAGTGGATCAAAGAAGAAATCAAAAGGGAAACAGAAAATGTTTTGAACTGAATGAAAACAACACATCAAACGTTTTGGAATTCAGCTAAATCAGACTTTAGAAGAAAATCTAGACAGGAAGCCTGCCTCGGAAATAAATAACGACGGAAAACTGATGTCGGCCTCCACCCAAAGAAACCCCATGTGGCACTTCAGAAGCAATTGAGAAGTTGATTCTAAAATTCATATGAAAAAGCACAGGACTGAGAATAGGCAAAACAACTTTGGAAAAGGACAAAACTGTCTGACTTACATTACCTGACTTAAAAATGTATTACAAAAGGACTATAATCAAGATAGTGCCATTTTAACCTCCTTGGCTGCCACAAAATACCCCAGACTTGGGGGCTTAACAGCAGACATTCATTTCTCACAGTTCTGGAGACTGGAAATCCAACATCAAGGCACCAGCTGACTCGGTTCCTAGTGAGGCCTCCCTTCCTGGCTCGTAGACAGCCGCCTTCTCACTGTATCTTCACACAGCAGGGAGTGAGAGAGAGAGAGCTTCCCCTTCTGATAAGCTCACAGCCCTCCTGGGTTATGGCTCCATCCTTATGACTTCATTTAACCCAATCACTTCCTAAAATCTCTGCCTCCAGATAAAGTCACCTTGGGGGTTATGGCTTTAAGCTATGAATTTGGGGGTACCCAATTCAGTCCGCAGCAAGTGTGGGACTGGCATAAAAATAGATTAGCAGATGATAACACAGGGAGCCCAGAAATAACCCCCCCACACACACACACACAACTGACTTTTCAACAAAGTGCAAAAGCAACTCAGTGGGGAAAGGGCTGCCTTCAGCAAGCAGCGCTGGAACAACTGGCTATTCGGACGTAAAATAGTGAACTACAATCGGTGTCTTACACCAAGCTGGTTTAAATGGATTATATGTGTAAATATGCAGTCTATAATTGTACAATTTTTAGAGGAAAACTTAGGAGAAAATCTTTGTGATCCTGGGTTAGGTAAAGATTTCTTAATTATGTCACTAAAAGCAGGATTTGTGAAAGAAAAATGAATTAGACTTCATCAAAATTAATAACTCTTCTCTTCCAAAGACTCTATTAGGAGGATGAAAAGACAGTCCAGAACTGGGAAAAATATTTGCAAAGTACGTATCTGATAAGGCACTGGTATCCAGAATATTAAGGAGAACTCTCAGGCCTCAACTAAACAGCCCAAATGGGCAAAAGATTTGAGCAGACACTTGACACAAAGTGGCACCAATGCCGCTAACACATGATAAGCCGTCAAAGATCATTCTCCTGAGAGGAGTACAGGAGACAGCGCTGTGGACACACGAGGGGCTAACAGACTGGCCGGACTAAACATTCGCTAGAAGGTGAGGTGACTAAAATTCTTATACCCTGTTGTGGAAATGTAAAATGATACAACAACTTTGCAAAAGAATTTAACAGTTTTTAAAAGACAGTTAAACATGTCTCTACCAAACGACCCAGCCATCCCACTACCAAATACTTCTTACCCACCACGAGGAAATGAGAGCCTATGTTCATACAAAGACTCACACACCAATGTTCACCGCCAAACGTCCATCAATAGGCAGAGAGAGAAACAAAGTACATCATATCCCGTATCCACACAGTGGAGGCTACAAGTAAGTAAAACGGAATTCACTACTGATGCAACGATGTCACTTCTCAAATACACCGAATGCAAGAGAACAGACCCAGAAAACAGTACTTACGGTTTAATTCTATTTATACAAAATTATGTTAAAAACACATTGCTCTGTAATCATGGAAACCAAATCAGGCCAGGCATGGTGGCTCACATCGTAATCCCAGCATTTTGGGAGGCTGAGGTGGGCCAGTCACTTGAGGTCAGGAGTTCAAGACCAGCCTGGCCAACATGGTGAAACTCTGTACTAAAAACACAAAAATTAGCCAGGTGTGGTGGTGCACACCTGTAATCTCAGCTACTCAGGAGGCTGAGGCAGGAGAATCGCTTGAGCTTGGGAGGCAGAGGCTGCAGTGAGCTGAGATTGTGTCACTGCACTGCAGCCTGGGCAACAGAGTGAGCCCCTGCCTCAAAAAAAGAAGAAACAGAGAGGAAAGAAAGAAAGAGAGAAAGAAAGGAAGAGAATGGAAGAAAGGAAGGAAGGAAAGTGAGAGAGGCAGAAAGGAAGGAAGGGAGGGAGGGAGGAGGGAAGGAAGGAAGGAAAGTGAGAGAGACAAAGGAAGGAAGGAAGGAAGGAAATAAGGAAATCAGTGGCTGCCTGTGGGTGGGGCAGGGTAGAGACACAAGCAGACAGAGGGGAGTGGGCAAGTGAAGAGCACCCACCGCCATCATCCTGAGTGTGATTGGGCTGCCACGGCCCGTCAGTCACTCACCAAATCATACACTGGGAATATCGCATATCACACCTCAGTGTGGCTGTTTTTAGAAATCTTTACCTAATCCACAATCACAAAGATTTTCTCCTAAGTTTCCCTCTAAAATATTAAAATTGTAGATTGCGTATTTACACATATGATTCATTCTAAACTAGCGCATGTAAGACCCCGGGTGAAGCTTACCATTTTGCGTCCGAGCAGCCAGCTGCTCCAGTGCTGTCTGTTGAAGGCAGCCCTTTCCCCACGGAGTTTTGTTCAGATGGTGGAATCGTGAACGACGTCTCCTAGGTCCTCCAGTGTTGTTCTCTTTCAAGATTCCTTTGGCTACTTCAGGTCACCCACATCTCCAAACACATTTTAGAACCAGCTGGTTAATTTCTTCAAAAAGGCCAGTTAGCATTTTGATTGAGAGTGCACTGAATCTATATGTCAGTTTATGGAGAACTGACATCTCATTAACATGGAGCCTTTCGGTCCTAAGCAGGGACTCCCCTCTACTTGTCTAGGCTTTTAAACGTTTCTCACAGCAACGGATTCTAAGTGTTCAGTCCACAAGCCTCTGGTACGTTTTCCCCGGCATTTCGTTTTGGATGCTATTGTAAATGAATTTGTTTTAGATTTTATTTTACGATTGTTTGCTGCTAGTACACAGAAATACAATTGATTTTTATCAGATGCCCGTGGCCTTGCTAAATTCACTTATAAATTCTAGTCGTTTTTAAATTTTTTTTGTAAATTCCTCAAGATTTTCTACCAACATGGAACCTACTCAGAAAAATCTTGTCGTCCATATTTCAGTGTCCTTTGAAGTCACCTGTTCTGTGGCCAAACCTCTCGCCAATGCCTGTGAGTGCACTGGGGCCATGCTCCAGCCACCCCTCCTTGGCTAGATGATGAACCTGACACATGGTTAGAACGTGCACCCTTTCACAGGAGGCCACGACGACACAGCTTTCCACTTTCGGGTAGGGGCAGTGTGCTGTGTACAGACAGATACATGTCACCCAGGCCCCAGTGGTGCATTCCCTCCATCCAGTGCCATAAGAAACTCTCACGCAGCTAGAGGTCTGGGGGAAGGAAGGGGTCTTAATGCAGCAGGACTGGGTGCTTGTTCACGGAACTTACCGCGTCTTCCAGACCTGCGCAAGCCTTGTGCACATCCCACCTGATGATGGCAGGATGCTGCCTACACAGCCTCTGTGGGTCCAACGGCTTCTGCAGTAGCGGAGCTCCCTGAGTCTCTGCTATGTCTCAGGGGCACTCATTCCAAAGGAGAACATGTATTTCCAGGAGAGCGTTCAGCTCTCACTCAGCTCATCGTCTGCGCTGCCTACAACATCTCCGTCTGCCACAGACCCTCCAAGCCCACCTGGTTCTGCCAGGTCAGTGTTTCTCAAAGTGTGGCTCCTGGGCCAGCAGCCTCACCATCGCCTGAGAACTTTCTAGAAACGCAGGTCTCATACCTGCTGAAGCTACATCTCTGAGGATGGAGCGAGGTGATCTGTGCCTCCTGTGCATGTAAGGCTCATGTAGGTGACTCCGATGCCGGCTAAAGTGTGAGAACATCACCAGATCGTGTGGCCTCCCGGGGTAGCAGCTTCCCATCCAGACAAGCAGCAGAACATTTCTTAATCTGCGCTCCACTCGCAACCAAACGCTTTAGGAGTAACACAGAAAACGGGCCAGAGAAGCACTCCTGAGGGTCTCGGACCTCGCCTCACCAATCCCAGGAGCCTCACCAGGTATGATACTTCTTTCCTAGGGTAGGCTTGCCAGATACAGCGTGTTTTCTTTCATTTTCGGTACACAGTTTGGCCAATCAGACCAGTGGACCCACAGAAACTTCGCTGAGGTGGCAGGTTTTGAAGATGTGTTACTTTCTCTCTTTTAGTTTTTAGCAAGCTCCTGCCTTACCAAGGCGTCTTGGAGTTTTTCATGTCTTGCTCCCCAGGCTGATTTGGCCTGATGTCATCTGTATGGCTGACCACCGTGACACGCTGTGCCGTGGAGACACCATCGGGATGTCTGTGGCTAAAGCCAGCAGTAAGCTGGAAAACGACACGGCTCTGAGAGAAGACATCAGAGTGTACTGTTGCCCCTGCCATGCGGGAGGAAACATCTCCCTCCTGGGGTGGCCCGGGGAGGGCACAGGGGCGCAGCTGCAAGCAGGACCTCTTGCCTGGGGCCGGCACCTTCCATCATTCTCAGACCCGGCCACACAAGGGCTGGGATCTGACCCCCTGCACCCCTGGACAAAAAGCTACTCCTGCCTACAGGCCCCTCACACTTGCCCTCCCCACACCCCCGACCCCCAGAGCCTTCCCAGCAACAGCAAGAGGTCAGGGTCCTTGGAGTCTAAGCTGGGCTCCCTGGGACTTCCTCTGAAAGCACACAGGACACCCTCAATGTAGGAAAGACGCAGGCAGGTACATGACTGGCATCTCACTGCCATTCCTCCCAAAGTGGACCAGCCCACTGTCCTTGTCCTCTGTCAGATGCAGCACCCACGGCGGGAGCACCCAAGCCGCCTTCCAACTCAAGGAGAACATGGGCAACATCCAGCACTGAGGGCCCCCCGGGAGGCGGTACCCAAGGAGGGGGGACCTGTGGGGCAGGGCTGCTTTGGAGACAGCAGTCAGCAGCCAGAGGCTCCCTGTGGGCTCTGCAGCTGCGGTCCCAGCCCGTGGAGAGAGGCACCCAGCATGGGTAGGAAGTGCAGACTCTGGATGGCTCCACCTGCCTGCACCCAGCACCCTGAGCCCACAGTAGCCACAGAAGCAATGACAACCATCATAAAGCCGGCTTGGCATTTAGGGCAAAGTACCAAGCATGCAAAGGTTGGCCGTTTAATCAGGTCTGATCGGCTCATAGCCACACCGCTTCCACCTGCACAGCTCACAGGGCATTCCTGCTATGGAAGGTGGACCTAGAAACTGCACTTTCTCTGTGTCATCCACGGGCCCAGCTTCCACAGTTGGTTGCCCTGAGAACACCCAAAGCTCCTTTATCCTAATTCATGTGGTCAGAAGTCGGGGTCGAGGCAGGGTGCAGGTTACATCACTCGGTGGCCCCTCCTGAGTGCAGCAGGGGCATTCTCTGTGTGTGGCGGTCAGTGAGGATGTGCCCGCCTGGGTCTCTGTGACTGTGGTCCCTCCTCCTTCCTGCCCTGTGCCCTGTTAGCTTTGGGTCACAATTTTGCACTCCTTCAGAACTTGCAATTACTTCCAGAATGTGCTTTGCATGTGTACTGTTCTGTTTTGAGACAGGGTCTCACCGTGTTACCCATGGTGTGATCTCAACTCCACCCTCCAGGTTCAAGGGATTCTCCCACCTCTGCCTCCCTGAGTAGGTGGGACTATAGGTGTGGGCCACCATGCCCAGCTAATTCTTGTTTTCAAGGTCAGGGTTTCACCATGTTGCCCAGGCTGGTCTCGAACTGCTGGCCTCAAGACAACCTCCCTTCTCAGCCTCCCAAAGTGCTGGGATTACAGGCGTGAGCCACCATGTCCAGCCCAGCCTGTGTATTTTTAAGGTGCCTGAACGTCCATTCTCTGTGTGTGTTTTATTAACGGCCTCCCTTCGTCATCTGCAAAGCCTTTTCCTTGGGAGATGGTGTTTACTTGACCCTGCTGCTCTGGGCCCAAGCCCTGGCTCGTTCCATTTCACTGAAACCTGTGCCATGGAGCTTATGGGGGCAGAGAGATCCCTTCTGTGGTGGCCACTGACACACTACAGCTTTCAGGTGGCACATCCCCCTCTCCTGAAGTCCCCTCACCTCCCTGGCCAGGCTGAAGTCCCACCCCTGATGGGAGATGGTGTCAGGAGAGGGGGTCTTCAGGTGGTCAGTCCAGGAGGGCTCCACCCTGAGGAATGGGGCCAGTGCGCTCATAAAACAGACTCCAGAGAGCTCTCCCCAGCTGCCACCGTGGAGAGATACAGGGAGAGAACGATCTCCAACCCTCACAGGACACAGAGTCGGCCAGGTCTAGGCCTTGACCTTGGCCCCCAGGCTGTGGACTGTGAGAACTAAAGGCTTCCCGGAGCCCCAGGCTGCTGGGATTTTTGTCATAGCAGCCCCAGGGAGTCGCCAGGTTCCTGCTTGATTCCAACTCAGCCTGGAGGCGCAGCCACAGATGCCTTCTGCCTGGGAGCCAGCCCAGGGTGAGGGATGTGGGGAGTGCGGGGCGCAGCAGTGGGTGGGACACCAAGGGGCGCTGCCTCCCCCACTGCTGAGCACGGGCTGCAGGGGTGGGGGTATGGCTGGGGAGCCCCGGGGCTCGCCTGGACGCCCACCGCAGGGTGTCACGCAGGGGCACCGAGGGTACACGGGGAGGATCGCCGGGGTTTGGGTGACCCCGGAGGGCGAACTGCAGAGCTGGGCGGGGCCACTCACCTCGGTGCCTTCTAAGGACCAGGACGTCGCGGGCCTGGGGGCTGCATCGTTCCTCCGCGCGCTGAATGTTAGAAACCCGGACATCTCGGAGGAAGCCCCAGACTCCATTCGGCCCGGAGCTGGGTATTGGACGCCAGGGCTTTCCAGGCCCTGACGGGGCATCGTTTCCCACGCGAGTGCGGTGCGAGCCCCGCGGTTCCGATGCCGGCCAGAGGCGGCGAGGCTCGGCTGGTGGCCCGGAGGTCGCGGAGCCCCCACAGCCACGGAAGGACCCGCGTCTCCGCAACCTGCACTCCGCGAAGCGGGGTTCCGAGCTGGTCAGGGCCGGAGCCCGGGGCCCCGTGGAGCGGCGGATGGAAGGGAGGTGGTCCCGGGAGCTCGGGGTGGCCTCAGGGGCGCCCGGACGGGGAGGGAGGGAAGGGTCGGCCCAGCCGGGTCACCGCAGTTCCGCGCGCGCCTCCGCCCGGCTCCTTCCCCGTCCCGAAGGCAGCGGGTGCACGGGGCAGCGCCGAGGGGTGCGGGCGAGGTCGGCCCGGACGGTTCTCGAAAGGAAGGCGCCCGTCTAGACCGGCGTCACTCCGGACCCACAGGCCTCCGCACCCGGTGTCCGGGCTCTGGGGCGCGCAGGACCGCGCTGGCCGTGGAGCAGTGGCCGCTGCCTGCTCTGAGCCGTCCGCGCCCGGGGGGCGGGGGGCGGGGGCGCGGCTCGGGGAGGTGCGGAGGCGGAGTCAGGACGCCGGGGCGACCCCGACCGCGGGCGGGGCGGGGCGGGGCGGGGCGGACCGCGACAACAGGATAAGAGCCCGAGGCCGAGCGGAGACCGCCCAGCGCAGCGGAGCAAGAGGGGAGGCTTCGCGGACGTTCGCGGCCAGGACTCGTGCGCACCAGCCGAGGCCCAGGAGGCCAGGTGAGGCCGGGGCGGCTCCCGGCACTGGAGTCCCCAGCGCATCCTCCCGGCCGGCCGCTCCCTCCGCAGACCCCGATGTCGGGCGCAGGGGCTGGGAGGCGGGTTCAGGGGGCGGGCGCCGTCTGGGGTCCACGCGTCCCTCAGACCGCGCACGGTCCTCAAGTCGCCAACAGTCGCGGTGCTGAGCGCTCCCAATGGCGCCGTGTGGGCCTCTGAGGCCGAGGGGGGCTGTGCACGGAGGGGCGTAGGGTCAGGCTCAGGACGGCGTGGGCACCGGCTGCCGCCACTGGTGTGGGGGCCGCGTGGATGCCTGTGGCTGTGACTTGGGGGACCCGGTTTCTTCCTGTGAGACTTAACCCCACTGGGGGCACGGCGCACCCCAGATCCGATCGGAGTGGGTTTTCCCCCCCGCTCCGTCCCGCGGGGGCTTTGTCTGATTTTGGGGCGCAGGCGGCCGCGGGTGCTCCGGGCAGCGCAGCGAGGCCGGGCGAGGGCTTTGCAGGCAGCGCCGCTTCTTGTTCTGGGCGTGGCGGGGAAGATCGCGTCCTAACAGGGCACGTTTCGCTGCGTGGACCCAAACCTCGCCTCTGAGGCTCCGCGCTCGGGAGTGGGGTCAGTGGCCCCAGGGCCGCGGCTGCTTCCCGGGCAGGCGGCAGAGCAGGGAGGCCAGAGACTCGCGAGCTCCGCACCCAGCGCCCTCTCCCAGCACGGCTCCTGCTCGCTCCGCGGAACCCAGCGCCAGGGTCGTGCGGGTGGGGAAGGGTCGTGCGTGCGGGGTGAGGGTTGTCACCAGGAGCTGAAGAATCCACCCAGTAGCAGTGCGTGATGTAGCTCATGGGCGAGTGTTGTGCAAACTTGGATGCAGCGGAAAGTTGCCCGTTAGAGCTGCCACCTACGTCCAGCTTCATTGTGTGTGAGTGCGTGTGTGCCTGTGTGTGTGTTGCCTGTGTGTTTCTGTGTGTGAGCGGCTGTGTGCATGTGTGAGTGCACGCCTGTGTGTGTGTGCGCCTTTGTGTGGTCGCCTGTGTGTGTGTGCGCACCTGTGTGTATGCACGTGCGTATGTGAGTGCATGCCTGTGTATGAGTGTGTGTGCGTGCTTGTGTGGTCGCCTGTGTGTGAATGCATGTGCCCGTGTGTGTGTGCATGTGCCTGTGTGTGTGCCCGTGCCCGCGTGTGTGCTTGCACGCACCTGTGTGTGCACCTGCCTGTGAGAGTGTGTGCACACACCTGTGTGTGTGGGTGTGTGCACGAGGCTGTGAGTGTGCACGCACTGTGTGTGCGCCCGTGCCCGTGTGTGTGCTCTTATGCGCCTGTGTGTCGGTGTGTGCGTGAGGCTGTGTGTGTGTGTGCATGCACCTGTCAGTGTGTGTGTGTGCACATGCGTGATTGAAACGTGCTGCTCGAACCAAATGCCAGAAGTGGCCCTGGATGGGGCGGTGTAGACGCTCCTGCTCTCCTGTGCTGCGTCGTGGCCGGGGACTTTATGGAGCTGTTTGGAAAGGATTTCCCAGGTTACCCTGCTGGCCCATGAGCTGGTCTCCGCAGTGAAGCCGTGTCCATCCTCTGCCAAGTTCTCTCAGGTGGGGTGGTGTCACCCGACATGTGTGGATGTGGCTTGCACAGGCACCCTTTGAGGAAACAGTTGTGATGGTTATATCTAAATTCTTCTTTACAGTGGCCAACTTTGGCTATATAAATTTTGCTCTTTATTACTGAGTATAAACAATATAAGGCCAGGCTTGATGGCTCATGCCTGTAATCTCAGCACTTTGGTAAGCTGAGGCAGGGATCACTTGAGGCCAGGAGTTCAAGACCAGCCTGGGCAACATAGTTTGACCCTGTCTCTACCAAAAATTACACAAAAAGAAACTTAGCCAGCGCTGTGATGCACACCTGTAGTCCCAGCTACTCAGGAGGCTGAGGGGCGAGGATCGCTTGAACCCAGGAGTTTGAGTTTGCAGTGAGTTGTAATCACATTACTGAGCTTTAGCCTGGGTGACAGAGCAAGACTTCATCTCATTAAAAAAGAAAAAATACAGATGAACAGTCATAAAAACATTACTGAATGGTCTTTGAAGATTGTAAAATTGCTCTATGCAAGTGCGGGGGGAGGCAGAGGTAATATCCATGTACTGTTATTGGAAAGCCGCGCTAGAGCTTACACAGCACTGCGCTTTGATAGGAGTGAGGAGGGTGCAGGGGAAGGACGGCAAGCCAGAGTCTGTCTCAAGGCCTCCGTGGGCTGGTGCCCCAGCCCTGTGGTGAGAGCTGGCACCTCCCAGCTTCTGCGCCCAGCTGTGCCATCTCGGGCACTGGGAATGCACCCATCCCTTTCCAGAGGAAAGCCGGCGAATGCCCTGGGGCTCTGCCCTCCACACCAGGCATATCCGTAGCCCTGGCGGCTGAATTGCTGCATTCCTCTTGTGTGTTTGTTTTTCATAGTGGCTGAAGACCAAGCGACAAGAAGCACAGAATTCCTTGATTCCAGGTGTGCCCATGAGTAAGAGCAAATGCTCTGTGGGACTCATGTCTTCTGTGGTGGCCCCGGCTAAGGAGCCCAACGCCATGGGCCCAAAGGAGGTGGAGCTCATCCTCGTCAAGGAGCAGAACGGAGTGCAGCTCACCAGCTCCACCCTCACCAACCATCAGAGTCCCGTGGAGGCCCAGGATCGGGAGACCTGGGGCAAGAAGATCGACTTTCTCCTCTCTGTCATTGGCTTCGCTGTGGACCTGGCCAATGTGTGGCGGTTCCCCTACCTGTGCTACAAAAATGGCGGAGGTAAGTCCCATGTCAGCCTTCCTGGGCACGCTGGCCAGACGGGGGCCGTGGGGGCAGCCGGGCAGGGCTTTGAGGAAAGGCAGCACCCGGACGAGATAAAGCAGTTCTCGTGCGTGAAGACGGGGCTCCCCGTGAGAGCTTGCAGTGGGAGCAGATAGTCCCAGAGGATGTCACAGAACCACAGAGCAGGGCTTAGAGCTGCCTGGTCCCGTACCTGCATTTCAGAGGTCAGGAAAGGGAGACCCTGGAAGAAGCTGGGGTTGGGGGGTGGAGCGATGGATGGAGCAGCTCGGCTCTGCCTCCTATTTCCAGAGGCTATTTCACTTTAGAAAGAAAATTCTTGAAGACCCAAAGAACAGCCTCTGGCTGACCTTGGCAGCCTTTGCAAAGCGTGTGGAGGCCCTGGAGCCTGGAGTGGCAGAGGAGGCCCCTGGAGAGTGCCTGTGCCCCCTGCACCCTCCAGAACCTGGCCACAGAGTCAGAAGGCTAAGATCAAGGACCCCTGTACCCTCTAGAACCCAGCCACAGAGCCGGAGGCTAATGTTGAGGCCCCCTGCACCCTCCAGAACCCAGCCACAGAGCCAGAGCCTAAGATCGAGGCAGGCCCACCTGGGAAGTCCAAGCACATTGGTGGTCCGTTCCCAGGAGCCTCTTTGGGCCTCCCTGCCTGGCCTCCCTGGTTGTCCTCTATGGTAGGTCTAAGAAGGGAGGCTTGGGAAACAATTTTAGGGGAAGGCTCACTGAATGTGGTGAGGAAGTTGGCATTTTTATGCCCACCTAGAAAAGGGGAAGACAGAGGCCTCAGCATGTCCAAGAAGTTGCCCAAAGACAGAGCTGAGGGACCCCATTGCGTCCGCCTCCCCTTCCCCAGCAGAGAGAGTGGCAAGCTCTCCCTCACTCGGGTGAGATCAGGGGAGCAGGGGGGATCTAGGAGGCTGAGACCAGGGTGCCCCAGGCCTTGTGCTGGGGATGGGGAGATGCAGGTTTCAGAGGAACTAGGCCCTACCCCGGAGGGGATCCCAGCACCTGAGGCAGCAAAGCCCCTCAGCCACTGGGTCGATGGGGGCAGGCGCTGAGGGCCCCGGCAGCTGGGGACAGGACGGCAGGGCCCACTCAGCTCAGGGGCAGAGTAGGGGTCACAGATTCACAACTCAAGAGGTAAAGAGGATCGGGGCAAAGGCGGGGGACGCAGGCCAGTGAAGGGCACTCCGAACAACCATGGGAAAGAACAGTATCCAGAGGGCCTCCCTGAACTGCTCCTGGGTTTGACTTCACAGCTAGGGGAACACAATGCTGAGGAGACCCAGGAGGGATGTGTCAGGCACTGACAGCAGTGCAGGACGGGCTTGGGGACTGCCCCAGCCTGTCGCTTCCCGTTGGAGAGTGGGGTGAAAGGGTCGTCGGGCCAGGACATGGGTGGTTGACTGGGGTGGGAGCCCGAGCTTCCGTGAGGAGAGACGGGCTCTTCCAAGGCTCCAAACTCGAGGCGCTGTTCTGCCCCACAGGTGCCTTCCTGGTCCCCTACCTGCTCTTCATGGTCATCGCTGGGATGCCCCTTTTCTACATGGAGCTGGCCCTCGGCCAGTTCAACAGGGAAGGAGCTGCTGGTGTCTGGAAGATCTGCCCCGTACTGAAAGGTAACGCGCAGGCGCCTCCCTTCACCCTGGCGCAGCGCAGACTGGTGGTGGCGCTGGAACTTTCAAAGCCAGCCAGCCCCATCATGGTCATGCCACCCTGCTCTGCTGAGACACAGGCGTGGCACACACCACTTGAACTTGGGTCCCGCTTTAAAGACCTGTGATGACAAGGACTTGAGGGTTCGTTCCCTTGTTTCTAGGTGAGGCTGTCCTGCAATTCATTCGTGGTGTTACTTTGTCAAGATGTTAAAACGTAGTTAAGATAAAACACGTCTATCTGTAGATCCGCAATCTGTCCATTATCCATCCATCCATTCATCAAATCACCTATCATCTACCTGTTATCGTTATTATCGATCTTTATATCAATCATTCACCCATCCCTCTACCCACCTATCTACCCATCTGCCTATCCATCTGTCTGTCGTCACCATCTGCCAGTATGAGTGTCCTGTGGCTGCCCACCTATCTACCCACCTGCCTATCCATCCGTCTGTCGTCACCATCTGCCAGTATGAGTGTCCTGTGGCTGCCCACCTATCTACCCACCTGCCTATCCATCCGTCTGTCGTCACCATCTGCCAGTATGAGTGTCCTGTGGCTGCCCACCTATCTACCCACCTGCCAATCCATCCGTCTGTCGTCACCATCTGCCAGTATGAGTGTCCTGTGGCTGCCCACCTATCTACCCACCTGCCTATCCATCCGTCTGTCGTCACCATCTGCCAGTATGAGTGTCCTGTGGCTGCCCACCTATCTACCCACCTGCCTATCCATCCGTCTGTCGTCACCATCTGCCAGTATGAGTGTCCTGTGGCTGCCCACCTATCTACCCACCTGCCAATCCATCCGTCTGTCGTCACCATCTGCCAGTATGAGTGTCCTGTGGCTGCCCACCTATCTACCCACCTGCCTATCCATCCGTCTGTCATCACCATCTGCCAGTATGAGTGTCCTGTGGCTGCCGTAACAAACGACACACATTTATTCACGATCACGGGGTCAGTGGGTCGATTTCTTCTGACGCTGTGTGAAAGCGTCTGTTCTAGCCTCTCTCCTTGGCTCAGAGACTGTCTTCTCCCTGTGCCTCTTCATGCTGCTTCCTTCTATTCCTTCTATGCATAGCTCTGCCACCAAATTCCCCCTTTTTATGAGGTCACAAACCCTGTTGATTAGGACCCACCCTAATGACCTCACTTCAACTTGATTAACTCCTTAGAGACCTTGTCTCTAAATAAGGTCACATTCTGAGGTTTGGGGGGTGGTTAGAACTTCAACAGATGAACTTGGGGCATGGACACAATTCATAACTCTATCATCTATCAATCATGTATTCACCTATCATCTACCCATTCATCCATTATCTACTGATCCATCCACCTATCAATCCATCCATCCACCCATCCATCCATCCATTCATCTACGGATCCATCATCCATCCATCCATCTATCCATCCATTATCTATTGATCCATACATCTACCTATCAATCCATCTATCCATCCATCCATTCATCCATTCATCGATCTACAGCTCCATCCATCCATCCATCCATCCATCTACCTTCTATCTATTGATCTATCCATCCATCCATCCACCTATCAACCTATCAATCTGTCTATTCGTTATTGATCCATCTCGTTGTCACTGACCCTTTCCGGCTGCTGGTGCCCTGCTCTGGCACCATGAAGTGCACATACCTCGTGTTGAGCACAGGTGGCCTGCCCAGCACCTGGCCCTCTCCTGGTGTTTCTGACTCCATCCTCAGGAGACCCTGGGAAGGGCACGCACTATGTCTCTGTGTTGGAGATGCAGATGCTGAGGACCAGAGGGCAGGGGTCATTCCCCCTGGTCTCCCCATCAGAACAGAGTGGGATTTCATCCCAGGTGTTTCTGACTCCCCAGTCCATGCACGCAGGTCACGCTTGCCCATGGCACAGCCACCTCCTGGGAGCTGGTGGTTCAGGGAGGATTCGGGCATTTCCTCAGAGGCACCACTCAGAAAATTGGCATTAAGAAAATGGCTACTAGAAGGTCGGTCTCTGGATACTCACAGAAGTTCTGGATAAGCTGGTGTGTTTAGAAGACAGCCGGGCCCCAGTACCACCCCAGGACGTGTTACCAGTGGGTCGGGGTGGACCTTCAGAGGCGAGCCGCTGACCCGCCTTAGGAGAGGGAACAGATGGCATTTCACAGCTGCTGGGGTTGGGCTCTGGGAGGAGAAGGCACCGTCGCAGCCGTAGAGATGCTGAGACTGGCCAGGCGTGGTGGCTCTTCGCAGGCGCGAGACACATTCATTCCTAGTGGGCTGCACAGTGAACCTCAGGACTCCAGTAGTTTCTTCCTAGGTTCCATATTCACTGAACCACACTGAAATGGAGCCACAAAAAGAGGCCTCTCTCCCCACCCCCACCCTGCACACATCTTCAGACTGACAGACAGATGCTGGGGGCACACACTGGGCCAGATGGCCCCTTGGCAGGATCAGCAGGGAGAGGTCAAACCATCCCAGAATTGCCGGGAACGTGCCTCCGCCCCTGTCGTCAGCTTCCCGGCAGAGGAGTGCAGCAGCCAACGGAAGACCCAGCAGCCTCCTTCCAGACAGACAGGTGCGCGGCTCAACTTGGGCCTCACAGTGAACCCAGGCTAACGGTTCAAGATGCATACATGTTACCTGTGTCCCCCGGCCCTGGCCGGCAGTGCGGACACATTTCAGGGAGGAGATGCTGCCTGAATCTGCAGTTGTGAGCGACACTGAGCCTGCGCCATGTCCGTGGAGGAGGGCACCCAAGTGCTTAGAGCCTTGGGACGCTGAATCAGGGAGGAGGCCAGCCCACTGGGGTGGGAGAAACAGCGAGGAAAGATGACCTCGGGCTCTGGCACAGGCTGGGGCGATGTCAAACTGCTTTGCCGGATGTTCCAGAGCCACCCTGGAGTCTGTCACGAGTGTCTACACGCACAGCCCTGCACCCCACTCCCACCAGTGAGCCTGGTGCTGGGGAGAGTTAAACTACCTCTTCACATGCAGGATTCGGGTGAGGAGCGCAGGAAGAAGAGGGACCTGTGGGTCAGCAGATAGGGGCTGATTTCCTTCCATCTGTACATGGAAAGGAGGTCCACCCACAAAGCTCCCAGCGTGGGTCTTCATGATGCAGTTCACACAATGTCAAGGAGCTATTTCTAAGAATTTCAGAGAGCCGTGTGGTGATGAGCCACGTGACTTGGGCTAATGGAGAGCCTCTGACTTCTGTAAGTGTGAGCAGTGGTGCCTCATTCTGGAGAAATGCAGCCGGCAGCTGCCACATCTCATTGTATTCCCCACAACACGCAGCCTGGGGAAGCTGAGCAGTCACCTCCTCTGTGGCACAGCACAAGTGCCCACCATCCGCATCCCACGCAGGCTTCATTCTGAAGACCAGTACCCGAGGACGGCTGCGAAGCATGGCCACAGGAAGAAGGGCTCGTGGTCCTGAGGGCAGATCTCAGGCAGAGCCAGTTCATGCCCACCTCATACCTGGTGAGGAAGGAAAACCACAAATCACAGAAAGTGAACTATTGGACCCGTGAAGGGATGGATGAGTTGATGCATAACAGCTGGACTTCGTCAGAGAAGAGACACCTTGAACAGTTTCCTCTCAGTAATGCTGCAGGTCCCGTGCCAGCGTCCGATTTGTTCTGCCTGCCTGTCAACCGCGGGGTGCCGGTTTAGGGGAGACTGCAACTGCTCGCGGAACTGGGTGTGCACCGTGCTTCCCTGGCACCCTGATACGTGTGCCTTCTCTTTCCTTTGTCCTTTATAAAAAGTTAGTTAATAAAAATACATGCATTTTCATGTGCCATTAAATAGAAGTGCCACATGGTAAATTAAGACATCAGCTAAAGTCCCCAGAATAATCATGGAGCTAAAAGGCCCTCCAGCCCTGAGCAGGTGGCAAGTCCGCGGCAGAAGTGAAGCCCAGCTCTCCCTGGAGCCTGCTTCTCCCCAGCCCTTCCCTTCCCACAGACCTGGGAGCTGCTTTCTGCTCCTAACTGGGAAACAAGATCCAACCTCAAAAGCCAATGGGTGGAGTTCACGGTGAGTCCCAGCTGCTCAGACACCAGGACTCACCTGTTTCCCGGAGTCTCCCCCGAGCCACTTGAGGGGCGGGCACTGCAGCCAGAGGGGCCTCGGGGGCCTTCAGCCCTGCAGTGCACCCCAGGGTCCTGAGAGGTGGCCTTTAAAACTCTCCCTCTCCTCCTTCCCCTCACTGTCTCTCTTTCCCACTCCCTCTGTGTCTCTCTCTGTCTCTCCCTCCTTTCCTCTCTCTGTGTCTCTCTGCTTCTGTCTCTCTGGTGCGTGCACACACAGCAAGCAGATATTAAGGACACCCAGACTGACAGGGAGGTGTCCTCTCCTGTCTTTCTTCTGAGGGCCACCTGGCTGCTTCCAGCGAGGTGTGGAGGGGCTGCTCCACCAGAGGCTTCCTCCCGTGGGCTCCCTGTGTGTGTTGACAATACCCTCTCCTGAAGCCAGCTCTCGTGGGTGCCCAGGTGTACACTGGTGTTCAGGGCTGGTGCAGGGTGGCCGTGCTCTAGTGGGCAGGACCCTCAGCCGGCTTCTGCTTGTCAGATTTCCATTTCATTGCCAAAGGCAACCCCATATTACAGACACCCTGGAAACCCCACCATTCGATTGTACCGAATATGACATATTTAATAGTCAATCATACTTTAGTGTGATTTCTCAAACAGAAAACACAATGCGTGCAAGGTTAATATAAAAAGGTACCAAGCATAAAATAAATTTAAGGAAATTGACCTTAAGAGCTATGCTTGAAATTCACGCCTAGCGCTGAGCTTGCTGGGAGTCAGACAGAAGGGAAGGGAAGCATCACATTCCCATGAACGTTTTCCCTGGAGACACAAGCAGGGGCTACACCTGCCACCTCCCTGGGGAGAAAGCCTCCTGTGTCACTAAATGGTGTTTAAGAAATGTGTCAGGTGAAGCTTCATCTAGAGCCCACAGTGATGTTATGAGCAGAGACCACCAGAAGGTTCTTTAGCAAACAGGGGAGCTAAAGGTTTTGTGTGTCCGGGCCTTCAGTGAGCTTGAGCTTGTGGTGAAGTTGGCTGGTTGGTGTGGGGCTATGAGTCAGTGCCAAGGGCAGGGGTTCTGCCTTCCCAAACAGCAGAGCTTGGAGCCACCAAATGCCCAGCCAGTGCTGACACTGGCCACCACCTTCCAAGGGTTTCCTCACCCAGGTGCCTGGGGAAGCATCCAGGAGGGGTCCTCTTGGTAAGAGGAACTCTGGGTTGGGGGTCGCACTCTCCCATGGACCAGAGCAGGCCCATTTGCTCTGGGAGCTGGGTCAGCCCGTGTGGCCAATGGTGATGTCATGTGCCGTGGCCGTGGTGATGTCGTGAGCCCATGGTGGCCCTGCCGATCTGGGGTACAGGGTGGGAAACAACAGTGGTGGTCGGGCAGGACCCGGGGCAGAGTCAGCCCTTCCATCGGACTCTGGATTGGGATCCACTCTGGTGCTGTTTGATCAGAGACTTCCCAGGGTTTCAAGCTAAGGTCTTGTACACAAAGTTTTAACTTTGAAAGTGTTTTTCAAATTGGGCCTCCATGTCAGTTGCCACCATGGAAAATCCCCCACAGTGCTCTCTGGAAACAACGTGGCCTCTCACAGCGTGGCTCCCAGTGTGGCCGTGTGGGTGAGCACCCGTGAATCACAACCCAGCCTCTCTCCTAAGGGATTCGTAATACAGACTGTAACGCAGAATCACTGAATGTGGACCAGTCCCTCGTGGGAGAAGGGCTTCTAAAGGCAACAGCCTGGCTGTTCTCGTCGCCACTGCTGAGCACGTTTTCCAAGAGGGCTTGTATGCACTCTGGTCCTGGATCCATTTAAAGCGATGTTTGGAGCCTTCTCTTTGCTTTCAGGGCTGGAAGAGAACTTTGCGGAGGTGCCCTGAGCACGAGAACAACTTCTCTTAAGAACTGAGATCATAAAAGCAACTAGGCCACTCCCTGAAAAGTCACCTTGAAGGCACGCTCCTACCCTGGCCACGGGCAGGTAAGACTGGGCGTGGAGCCTCCTGGGTTTCCATGAAGTCAATCAAAGTTGGAGCCCAAACTAATCGTGTCAGCAAAATGAGAAGGAATGTGGGAATGAAGAGAATTCTTCCTGGAGCTTAGTAAAGTCAACTCCAGTAGCAAGAACGTGATGGTGGCCACCCAGCAGGAAACAAGGAGGAGGCCATCTGCCCACCAGTCAGGCTGACACCGCTCCAAAGACTGCTGACCGCTGAGTTCTGTTCAAGTTTACCAAGAGCCCCCTAAATGATGGGTCCCAAATTCTAGGTCTGTGATCCTGGAAAGGGCACTCTAAAAGACTCTGGGTCGCATTGGACGGCCATGGATGGCCATGGATGGTCTCGAGTGACCCTGGGAGACTGTGGAAGGTCAAACACGGCTCTGAGTAGTCCTCAATAGTCATGCAAGGCTCTAGGTGGCCCAAGGAAGCCCTGGATGATCTTACCTGCCCGGCGTGGACCTTGGTAATCTTATGTGGCCCTGGGTGATTCTAGGAAACCCTGGATGGTTGTGTATAGGTGGTGGGACCTTGGATGCCTCCACATGGCTATAAATGGTCCCAGTTGATTCTTCTGCGTAGTCTTCGGGGAGAGGCATGGGTAGCTATAGATGACCACAGATGGCCATAGATGGCTGTGGATGGCCCTGGGTGGCTGTAGGTGGCTGCGTACAGTTGTGGATAAATGCAGACGGCTCTTGACAGCCATGGATGGCTGTGGATGGTTGTGGATGGTGGCAGATTGTTGGAGGTGGCCAGGGGTAGATGTGGGTGGTTGTGGGTGGCCATGGATGGCCGTGAATGATTGTGGATGGCTATGGATGGCCGTGGATAATTGTGGATGAATGGAGCTGGCTGTGGATGGCCACAGATGGCCGTGGATGGTCGTGGATACCCTCTGTAGCTCCAAGTGGCCCTGGATTAGCATGAGTGATCATGTGTGGTCCTGGGTGCCCTCCAGCATCCTGAATGAGCCTGGGTGGGTATGGACGGCTGTCAAGGACCCCAGTTGTCCCTTAGTGACTATGGCAGTCTTGGTGGTTCTGGGAGACACTGGGTGTTCTTGGGTGACACTGGGTGACCTTTGATGGCCCTGTTGCATGGGTTCCTAGTAGCCCTGGGTGCTTCTGGGTGGCCGTGGATGATTCTGATGGTTACACACGGACCTGGTAGCCCTGGTTAGCCATGGACTGGGTTGCCCTGGGTCACCCAGAGTAGCCCCTAGATGGCCTCAGTGATTCTAGATGACCCTGTGGATCCTGAGTGGCTGTGGTGGGGATGGATGACTATGTATGGTGCAGGTGACAGTGTCCCTGAGGGTCTCTGGGTGCGTGAGGGTGGCCCTGGACATCCACCATAGCTCTGGTTGACCTTGCTGGCCCTGGATGCCCCTCAGAAATACCCTGAAAGTCCCTGTGCAGAAGTGCATAGTTTTGGGGGTGGGCAGTTTCTTTTTTGTGGTCACAGCATGAAGTCTGGTCTCAGGCCTTTCACTGGCCTTCCCCTGCATGTTTGAGGATGGTGCCTGGCATCAGGGCTGTCCAGGAGCTACCGGCTCAGGGTGATGTCTCCTGCGAGGGAAGGTGGAAGGGACTTCCATGGTGGCTCTGTGCATCACCTGCATGGGTTCCACAGTCACCACCTTCCCTCTAGGCCTGGAGTCAATTGTTACCCCTTCCAGCGAGGCATGGGCTCCACCATCACCCCCTTCCCTCCACGTGTGGGCTCCACGATCACCCCCTTCCCTCCACGTGTGGGCTCCACGATCACCCCCTTCCCTCCACGTGTGGGCTCCACGATCACCCCCTTCCCTCCACGTGTGGGCTCCACCATCACCCCCTTCCCTCCACGTGTGGGCTCCACCATCACCCCCTTCCCTCCACGTGTGGGCTCCACGATCACCCCTTCCCTCCATGTGTGGGCTCCACCATCACCTCTTCCCTCCATGTGTGGGCTCCACCATCACCCCTTCCCTCCATGTGTGGGCTCCACCATCACCCCTTCCCTCCATGTGTGGGCTCCACCATCACCCATTCCCTCCATGTGTGGGTTCCACCATCACCCATTCCTTCCATGTGTGGGCTCCACCATCACCCATTCCCTCCATGTGTGGGCTCCATGATCACCCTCTTCCCTCCATGTGTGGGCTCCACGATCACCCCCTCCCCTCCATGTGTGGGCTCCACCATCACCCATTCCCTCCATGTGTGGGTTCCACGATCACCCCCTTCCCTCCATGTGTGGGCTCCACCATCACCCCTTCCCTCCGTGGGTGGGTTCCACCATCACCTGCTTCCCTCCATGTGTGGGTTCCACGATCACCCCCTTCCCTCCATGTGTGGGCTCCGTGATCACCCCCTCCTCTCCATGTGTGGGCTTCACCGTCCCCCCCTCCCCGCCAGGCGTGGGCTTCACCGTCCCCCCCTCCCCACCAGGCATGGGCTTCACTGTCCCCCCCTCCCCACCAGGCGTGGGCTTCACCGTCCCCCCTCCCCACCAGGCGTGGGCTTCACTGTCCCCCCCTCCCCACCAGGCGTGGGCTTCACCGTCCCCCCCTCCCCACCAGGCGTGGGCTTCACCGTCCCCCCTCCCCACCAGGCGTGGGCTTCACCGTCATCCTCATCTCGCTGTATGTCGGCTTCTTCTACAATGTCATCATTGCCTGGGCGCTGCACTACCTCTTCTCGTCCTTCACCACGGAGCTCCCGTGGGTCCACTGCAACAACTCCTGGAACAGCCCCAACTGCTCAGACGCCCACCCTGGCGACTCCAGTGGCAGCAGCTCGGGCCTCAACGACACCTTTGGGACCACGCCTGCTGCCGAGTACTTCGAGTAAGTGGGAGTCGGGGCCTCGGGAACAGGAGAGGCCACACAGCCGGGTCCCCCATGGCAGCCCCTTGGTCGGCCACCTGGCCTTGCTGCCCCCGGGTTGCAGGGAGGGGCCTCTTTCTGCCTTCCCTCCGTTAGTGCTCTGAAGGGGCACGTTTCTGAGTCACGTTGGTGGTCTTCAGGAGCTCAGCAAAGCTCCCGTAGAGCGAGCCCTCAGCAGGGACGGGGTGCTGAGTGGCTCCCGTGCCTATGCTCCTGCTCCCAGTGGCGGCTTGGGGCGGAAGGACTGGTGGGGAACACAGCAGCCTCTGTGTGGAAGGTGGGCGAGCTCTGGTCTCTGAGCTGTAGCGGCGTCTCTGGACTGAGTCCGCCCGGGCTCCCCTCCTCCCTGCCCTTCCTCTGTGCATAGCCTAGGGCTGAGCTGCCTCACTCGGGCCCCTGCCCTCTCCAGAAAAGATAGTTTTCTGGGCATCACTGAGCAGAAGTCTGGCTTCAGTAGGCAGCCGCTGTCTCCAGGAGTCCCAGCTGTCGGCTGTTTGTGAGACTTCCATTGTTTACCTGCACAGCTTCATTTCTGTCTCCTTCTGCCTCCCACTCCGGTGCAGCTCATGTCCAGCAGCCCCCAGGTCTCTGTCTCCTCCTCCCTGTGCCCCAGCCAGGCCCAACCTGCACAGCCCACCCTGGCCAGGCCCACCCCATACCATCCACCCCAACCAGGCCCACCCCACACGGTCCATCCTGGCCAGGCCCAAACCTCATGGTCCACCCCGGCCAGGCCCACCCCTCACCATCCACCCATAGCAACTGCTCTCCTGGACCCTGATGTCTTCGATGAAGTCCTTCTGGGCCCCGTGCCAGCTCCCGTTACCCTTTCTCGTCACCACATAGCCTGGCCCAGCCTGGAAGGGCCGTGAGTGCCCCCATGGGTCCCCTGTTTCCTCTGGACACCTCTTGGAATCTGGACCTGGCAACTGCCATCCACATCCCACACCCACCAGCCGCACTTGGAACCTCAAGCCGGGTCACCATTCTGACAGGTGGACGCTTAAACTCAGCTGCCATCTGGGAGAGGAGAGGACATTTTCACGATTCTCACCACATCCACTGTTTCCCGTCAGCCAGGACACTTCTGTCTGGGGGCTCCCTCGCCTTGTTAGACGCATCTTATTCACGTTTATATGCAAAAATGGGTCCACTTCAAGGTAGGAAAAGGAACTTTGACCAATAAGAATAATTCCGGTTTTAACAGCAAGTAGGCGCCTTTGCAGAATTTGTTTTGAGTCAGAACATAGTGAGCTAGAAAGCAAGTGAAGCGTCTCACGTTTGTACAAGTCAGGTCATAGGAACAGCCAGGCGGAGGTGAGCAGAGAAGCCCCCACCTCGCCTCTGCTGGGGGAAGGATCATCCTCGAGGGTCTTGGTCTGCCAGGGAAACTTCAGGGAGCACAGCCGCCCAGAGATGCTTTCTGGGTGACATCTGAAAACCTATCAGAAGAATCGCTGAGGCCTTTTCCAGCAGGGAAGGGACGGTCACCCTCTCCTGGGGGATTTGAGATGGAGCCATCCCGGAGGGTGTGGCTTGCTGAGATGGAGCCATAGGGCTGCCCGGAGGGTGTGGCTGGGAGACAGTAGGGCTGAAGCTGCGGGAAAGGGGCCAGTTCTCCGTGGCTGGTCGTCCAGTCTCAGACTGCTCTGCATTCAGGTATTCAGAACCCAGGTGCCAGGTTCTAGAATTCCTCCTCAGGCATAGAAGTGTATCGCTGGGCTGGCCTCAGAGGCGAGGAGCGGGAGTGGAGGCAGGTTTTGGGGGACCACCCGGCATTTTTCTTAGAGCCTGAGGAAGATCGTGGGTTGTGAGGGTGAGTGTCGTGTGAGCCTTTCTCGTGGTTTGGGGTTGGATGGGAACAACAAGCCCCGAGGAGGATGGTTCCACAATGGGAGAGAGGGGCCCACCAAATACCCCTCAGGAGAGTCCAGGCTGGGGCGCTGGGAAGGCACTCATGGGAGGAGGGCTGGTTTCGGAGGGTGGGGCATGTGGGCAGAGCAGATGCGCCGGGATGAGTCCCAGTTGGTTTGCCTGAAAGACACCTGGGTGACCCTCACTGTGGGAAGTGTAGCCACAGGCAGGGTCTAGGGAGAGTCTGGACGGGACAGGCAAGCAGGAAATGAGAAACTTGCCCAAAGAACACCCAGTCACACCACTTGTCCAAATAGATTTTAACAGTCTCGAGGGATAAGCCTCCCATGGTGTGTGGGTGGCCTGCTCACACCTCCATTTCCCTGATTAAACACCCCACGAGCAGGAACCAGGCCGGGCCACAGGTGCTCCTGCTGTGTGGCCAGCTCTCAGGGCTGGCGTGCAATCAAAGAGAGGGGCCGGCAGGAGAGAGAGTAGTGGGCGCACAGAGCCAGGGCCGAGGCCGCAGAGGTGCCAGGGAGAGAGCCTGGAGTCCCCAGTATCCAACGCCCTGTTAAAGGTGCCAAGCACCGCTGTTTGTTTGGGCACCAGCTTCCTTTTGTTCCGGCAGCCAGGGAAGCACTGACTCATCTAAGTGATGTTCAGGTGAGAAAATTGGAGAGGAAATTTTAGGGTAACAGTGAGCCCAGTGATTCCTTAAGAACGCTATTATTCCCAACAATCAGACTATCAAAGCCTGTTTGGAAGTTCTCAGTCTGCAAAGGAAGGAAGGAAACGGAAGGGTGCCCAGCCCTTCCCTCGGAAGCCCTGTCCACACTGGCACGTGCTACACTCTAGCTGGCAGCAGCTCTAGAGCAGACGTGGGGAGCTAGAGAAGGTTTAAGATTAATTCACAGATGATTAATGACCCAGGGCACTGAGGCGCTTGGCACCCCTCCCACGCCCTCTGAAGGGAACTGAGGTTTCCCTGAAACAGGCCCGGTGACTCTTGGGGAGCAGGAAGGACGGTCGTAACGTGCTCAGGTCTGTGGGGCAGCGGGCGGTTTCTGGATTTCAAACCCACTTTATAAAGTACATCATTGGACAAAGGATGTGGGTTTCCTGCTGGCACATGTAATCAGGGAGTGCACGCCCCACCATGAAAGGCCACAAAGGCCAGAGTAGCTGCGACGTACGATAGTGCAGCTCTGTCCTAGATAATGCGCACGTCCGACTTTGTCAGTAACTGCAAATGGGATTGAGTTTCCTACACGATGTATGAAGCCACATCATACATTTGGTGGCTAAGATGTTAGCAGGGGCGGGTCTGAAAGGGCTTCATCGTGCGTTTTTACTCCAGGTCCTTGGGAAGTAACTATCGAGCCCAGTGAGACAGTGGCCACATCTTCTGGGCTCTGAGTCAGAAAAGACTGCTGAGCTGCCCTGTTGATGGCACTTCCTCCATATGCCACAAATGCCGTGTGCGGCACTGGCTCCTGCACCCAGTAGCCCTCAGGGTTGGCAAATGAAACGTATCTGGTGGGAGATGCTTATGCTGGCACCCCGCAGCCCCCAGGGGTCCCAGCCAGTCTTCCTGTGCTGCCACTTCCTTCTGGGGCAGCAGCCCACCCACTAGAGGGAGGGGACAGAAATTGTTCCACCAGAGAAATGAAAGGGAGCCTTCCCAGCAAGAACCTGGAGATTATTGTCAAGTGACTCACTGACAATAAATAAGACACCTTTACTCTCAGTGACTAATTATCTGAGAACAGTGAAACCCTTAAAGTGTTTATCCCTGGGTTGCCCTTTCTATAAAGTCCCAGGTTTCTCCCTCGGGACCTATTTCCTTCCTTGCACTGGATGACATTTCTCCAGCTCCATTCCTAAAGAGTATGCGTGAGAAGATACGCGTCTCAGAGGAGAAACCACAAGTGCATTGCTGTCAGCTTCAGAGTGTGAAAGGGCGTTGTAAACCCACTTGAGAAATGTGAAGTCTGAGCTATGAAAGTGCATGTGGGTGTTCAAATACCAACACAGGATCACATAACTCTACCAGTTTACAGTTTCCCAACTTCCATAAATACACTGCTTAATGTAAATTATGAAGTTATACATTAAAGCTATAAATTTGACTCGAGGGGACTGCATTAGCTGCATCCCACAAAGTTCGACATGCTGTGTTTTCATTTCCTTCAGTTCAAAGTATTCCCTAATCTTTCTTTTGATTTCTAGTTGACTAATGGGACATTCTTAGAAATTTGTTGTTTAATTTGAAATATTTGGAGGTTTGCTAGATATTTTTGTTATTGATTTCTAATTTAATTCTGTTTTGGCAAGATGATATTCTTATGCATCTTTAATATTGCAAAATATACTGAAACTTGTTTATGACCTGCTAGATGGTCTACATTGGTGAATGTTCCATGTGCACCTAGAAGGAATATATATGCTACTGTCTTTGGGAGGAGCATTGTACAAATGTCAAAGAGGTCACGTTAGGTCATTGTGTTGTTCAGGTTTTCTACATGTTTACTGATTTTCCGTCTACTTGCGCTATCAATTACTGAGAGGGGGTATTGAAATCTCAACTCTAATTGTAGATTTGTCCATTTCTTTTTACTTCTACCAGTTTTTGCTTCATTCATATATTCTGAAACTGCTATGAAGTGCGTACATGTTTATTATTATGTTTTTGAAGTTACCCCTTTACCATCTGAACTGTCCTTCCTGGTTAGATTTCTCATTCCGAAGTCTACTTTGTCTGAGAGTAATATGGCCACCACAACTTTCTTATGATTACTGTTCACGTGGCATGTCTTTTCCAGCTTTTTATTTTTCAATTATATGTGTCATTACATATAAAGTGGATTTCTTGTCAACACCTTAGAGTTGATTGTGCTTTTTATTCAATAAGGCAATCTCTGTTTTTTAATTAGAGGTTCTGTTCAATAATTGTCAGCATGGCTGGCTTTAAGTCTTTCATTATGCCCCATTTCTTCTTTGTTTCTTGTTTCCTCCATTTATTCCATTTTGAACTAATTTTTTAGGCTTTCATTTTACTAACACTATTAGCTAATAAGCGATAGCTTTTTGTTTTCATTTTTTCGTGGATTTTATACAGTTTACAACATTGAGCTTTAACTTATCACAGTCTCAAGTAACATGACACCATTTCATGGAACGGAGGGCCTGTAGCAGTAGACTTGTGTTTCTCTCACGGCCTGTGTGTACTGTTGTCACAGATTTTATTTTTCTGTGGTATGTTAGCAACTCCGTGATACCTTGCTGTTATCTCTGCTTTAAGCATTTGCATTTTTTTTTTTTTTGAGACGGAGTTTCGCTCTTGTTACCCAGGCTGGAGTGCAATGGCGCAATCTCGGCTCACCGCAACCTCCGCCTCCTGGGTTCAGGCAATTCTCCTGCCTCAGCCTCCCGAGTAGCTGGGATTACAGGCATGCACCACCGTGCCCAGCTAATTTTTTGTATTTTTAGTAGAGACGGGGTTTCACCATGTTGACCAGGATGGTCCCGATCTGCTGACCTCGTGATCCACCCGCCTCGGCCTCCCAAAGTGCTGGGATTACAGGCTTGAGCCACTGCGCCCGGCCAAGCATTTGCATTTTAAACATGTACCTGCATAGCCACCAGCTCTGGTGCTGTCTGACCCTGTTTGTAGATCCAGGATTCCATTTCAGACCATCTTCCTTCCATCTAAAGAACTCCCTTTATCATTTCTTGTAGCATAGACTTGTTGATAATGATTCAGCTTGGGCTTTACACAAACTTATCTGCCTTCTTGGGGGCTTATTGGGATAAACTGTACATGACATTTCTTACCATCTTAGCCATTTTTTTTTCTGAGACAGAGGCTCACTCTGTTGCCCAAGCTGGAGTGCAGTGGTGCCATCTCAGCTCACTGCAACCTCCACCTCCCGGATTCAAGTGAGTCTCCTGCCTCAGCCTCCTGAGTAGTTGGTACTAAAGGTGCATGCCACCATGCCTGGCTAATGTTGTGTATTTTTAGTAGAGATGTGATTTCACCATGTTAGCGAGGATGGTCTCCATCTCCTGAATTAGTGATTTACCCACCTCGGCCTCCCAAAGTTCTGGGATTACAGGGGTGAGCCACCATGCCTGGCCCATCTTAACCATTTTTAAGTAGACATTCAGTGGCATTAGGTACATTCACATGTTGTGCCACCATCACCATCATCCATCGGAACATTTTCCTCCTCCAAAGCTGAAATTTTGTCCCCATTAAACACTAAGTCCCCATTATCCCTCACCACAGCCCCTGGCAGCTACCATTCTACTTTCTGTCTCTGTGAATTTAACTACTGTAGGTCCCTCCGCTGAGTAGAATCACTTATTTTTTTGTGACTGGCTTATTTCACTTAGCCTATGTCTTCAAGGTTTATTGAAGAATTTCAGAACCTATTGTCAGAATCTCAATCCTTAAGGCCAAATAATATTCCAATTCCATTGTAAGGATATATCATGTTTTGTTTATCCATTTATCTTTTTTGTTTTTAGAGACAGAATCTCACTCTGTTGTCCAGGTTGGAGTGTGCAGTGGTATGATCACGGCTCACTGCAGCCTTGACCTCCTGGGCTCAAGCAATCCTTCTTCCTCAGACTCCCAAGTAGCTGGTACTACAGGTGTGTGACATCACATCCAGCTAATTTTAAAAATTTTTTGTAAAGTGGGGTCTTGTCATGTTGCCCAGGCCTGTCTTAAATTCTTGGGGTCAACTCAGCCTCCCAGAGCACTGCAATTACAAATATGGGCCACCACACCTGACCAGATCTATTTGTCTTTTGATGGACATTTGAATTGCATCCACCTTTTGGCTACTGTAAAAACATGCTGCTATGAACTTGAGTATTGAGTACCTGCTGGATACCCAGAAGTTGAATTGCTGGAGCCATGTGATAATTCTGTGTTTAATTTTTTGAGGAACCACCGCATTGTTTCCCACAGCGGAGGCATTGTTTTATATTCCCACCAGCAATGCACAAGGGCTCCAATTTCCCCACACTTGACAACACTTACTGTCTGCTAGTTTATTTTTATAATAGGCATCCCAATGGGTGTGAAGTAGTCTCTCATTATATTTGAAACGTAAATTAAGTGGTCTTGATTTATATTTCCCGGAGGATTAGTGACCCTTGGACATCTCTTCATGTGTTTATTGGCCATTTGTAATAACATCTTTGGAGCAATGTCTATTCAAGTCCTTTGCCCATTTTTGGATTGGGTTGTCTGTTTTTGTTGTTGTTGTTGTTGTTGAGTTTTAGGAGTTCTTTACATATTTTGGATATTTTTCTCTTATCAAATTGATAGATGATTTGCAAATTTTTTTTACATTCTGTAGTTTTCTTTTTTATTCTGTTGATAGCATCAATGCACAGAAGTTTTAAATTTCGATGAAGTCCGATTCAGCTTTTGTTTCTTTTGTGTCATATTTAAGAAACCATTCCCAAGTCCAAGATTGTGAAGATTTACCCTATGTTCTCCTAGAAGAGTTTTATGGTTTTAAGCCTTGTATTTGGCTCCTTTATCCCTTGTGGGTGAATTTTTGTATGTGATGTAAAGTGACCGTTGACTGATTTTCCTCTGGTTGTGGATCACCTTTCTTGCCTCTCGTCATGTCTAGTAATTTTTTATTAGATGCTAGACACGGTGAGTTTTATACTAATGGATATTTAGCTCTTGTTGTCTTTGTTTAAAGAGTGTTAGGTTTGTTCTAATGGGAAGTTGATATGCTTTGGCACAATTTTATCCTTTGGAAGCTTGTTTTGCCCCCTCACTGGCTTGGCTCCCTCTTGGTAAAATGGGGTGAGAGGGCTGCTGTGGGGTCATCAGGATGGTGCATGGGAGGCCTGAGTATGCCTGTATCACCACCGGCAGCTACACTGTCACCCACTTGAAGATTCATGGCCATGAATTCACCAGGAAAAAGAGCCCAGCAGAAAGTGGGAAGTGCCATACCTTTTCCACACCTGGTGAAAGTCCTGGGCCACTGCTTTTTGGTCCTCCCAACTATTTATGGCTTCAGAAATGCCTGCACATGAGCCCCATGCCCCCTTCCAGATGTCCTTCAATTGTCCTGCCCACCCAGCCTTCAGAAGCATGGACATGCTGGGAGCCACACACTTTCCCCTGCTCCTGGCATGGCTGGGCCCCATGCTGTGGTCACACTTTCCCCTGCTCCTGGCATGGCTGGGCCCCATGCTGTGGTCAGCTGTGGGGACCCCTTTTCTTGGCTGACAGCACTCAGGAGTGTCCTGTTGTCTAAATTGTCTGTGGGACTTCAAATAACCTTAAAGCACAATGACTTCCCTTTTTTTTTTTTTTTTTTTTGAGGAGTCTTGCTCTGTCACCAGGCACCAGGCTGGAGTACAGTGGTGAGATATTGGCTCATTGCAACCTCTGCCTCCCAGTATCAAGCAATTCTCCTGCCTCAGCCTCCTGAGTAGCTGGGACTATAGGCACATGCCACCATGCCCAGCTAATTTTTGTATTTTTAGTAGAGATGAGGTTTCACCATGTTGGCCAGGATGGTCTTGACATCTTGACTTTGTGATCCACCTGCCTTGGCCTCCCAAAGTGCTGGGATTACAGGCATGAGCCACCACACCAGGCCAGCACAATGACCTTCTAATCTCAAGAATGGGGTCAACCCAGTGTGGGAAGGTCCTGCTTCCGAAGGTGACTTCATGTTTGATGCTGAGGCTGCTGTGTGTGCTGTGGACACAGCCTTGTGAGAAGGCCCCAGATGTGGCAGTGCACTTTCCCTGGGCCTTCCCACTCAGGTCCAGGAGGGCCTGAGCCATTATGGCCATTAGCTGAGTTGCCTTTTCTCCTGGCCCATGGGCAACGGGGACAGGGTGTGCTTTCTGGTCTGGTGTGTAATTCATGCCTGTGTGTGTGAGGAACCAAGGCTGCTGAGGTGTGGGTGGGTAGCATGCTGGGGTCAGTGATGCCAGGGCAGTGAGTGGACATGGTCCAGGCTGCATGAAGTTGCTGTAGGGTCTCAGAGGCACTAGGTGATAAAGCCTGGCTCTGGAGCAGAGTGACGGGGAGTTAGCCAGCGGGGCACAGCTCGATGTCTGGCGGGAGGAGTGAGAAGAAGGCCTTGGGAGTCCCCACTGCCCCAGGAAGGACAGGCGTGACCTCCACCAGCTCCAGCGACTTTCCCTGCATTGTGCAGGTGACAGACAGCCTCAAGACTGAGCGGCTTGCCTTGGAGAAGAGCAGAGAATAGCGATGATGGTTTCAGTGGTGCAGCCATCTGTCCACCCAGCCAACCTGGGGCCAATGCCTGGGTGCCCTCCGGGATAGGAAGGAAGCACTGATTCCAGCCCTTTCAGTGCTTGTGGGGACTTCCCTGTTGCTGCCGCCAGGATGTCTGGCTATGATTCTGGAGTTTGAAGGGCCGAATTCCTGGAACATGGAGGCTGAATTCCTGGGACATGGAATGGAATGGCTTGCAGCTGGTGGAAAGCTCTCCAAGGCTGCCCTTGGCTGGGCTCCACCATGGGCGCCAGGTGTTATTTCCTGGGGACCTCAGTGGCCCCACGACAGAAGCGAACCAGGGCAGTGGGAGCTCCTCTCATCACGCGGCTCCTGACTCCACAGTGGCAGCAGCACGGCTGTTACAGTCACCTGGGCCCCAAGTCGTGGTTTGCAATGGTGATGCAGCCAACTGCACGTGGCCTGGTGCACGTTCTCCCGCAGAATGTCACAGGATGGAATGAGTTCCCACAGAAAGGGGGCCCAGGTTCTGTGCCTGGGGCAAGGAGCACGGCCAGTGGTCAGCTCCATCCATCACCCTCTGTTCTGCCGTTTGTGAGGTATCGATCCTTCACATGAGTGGTTCCTGCTGGAGCGGTCACCCACTGAGTCTGTTCCTCGTGGAATCCTCAAAGCCACAGGAGCTGTGTGAGCAGGTGTTGTGAGCCATCACCCTCAGAAAGAAGTGCTGGCTGGCATCTGCATCCCTGGCATTATTGCTAGAGTCTGCTGGGCCTCATCCCTGCAGAGGGACCCAGGGCCACCCCGTGGGCAGCAGTGATGCCCAGCATAGCTCAGCAGCATCCTTTGGCTTTCTGTGGCTCTTTTCTTTCAAAGACCCAAGGTAGCCTTTCCCTCCTCAGCTCCAATGAGCAGGGGTGCCAAGGACAAAGGGTGGGTGGGGATTCCTGGGCCCCCATGTGCTCCACAGGTCTCCACAGCAGCCCTGACACCTCTGCCAGGGCCTGGGGCCAGACCTCCCTGGAGGGCATCTCTTGTCCATCAGACTGGACGCTTTTTGCTCTGTGGAGGTGGGGAAGCCAGGTCCCTGGGTAAGCGCAGCCGTCCAGTTCCAGGTGGGGTGACAGGCCCTCCCCAGAGCTCTCCATTGACTTCCCTCTGCAGGCGTGGCGTGCTGCATCTCCACCAAAGCCATGGCATCGACGACCTGGGGCCTCCACGGTGGCAGCTCACAGCCTGCCTAGTGCTGGTCATCGTGCTGCTCTACTTTAGCCTCTGGAAGGGCGTGAAGACCTCAGGGAAGGTGAGGCTCAGGGTCACCAACTGGGCCTGTAGACATGGGGCCACCAAGTGGACATGTGGCCATGGCTGGGCAGGGGGTGCACATGTGGCTCCAGTAGAGTTTTGTGCTACAGATGTTGTCATGGCCAGATTGTTGTGGACACATGGCCGAGATTGAGTTTGGGGAAACCCGAATGGCCATGGCTGTGATCGGGTTGGGAGTGTACATGTGGCATGGCTGGGGTCACACCTGTGGCTGTGCTGGGTTGGCTTGGGTGAACACAACAAGCCATGGCTGGGTGGGGGAGGTGGACACGTGGTCCTGGCTGGGTGAGGGAGGTGGACACGTGGTCCTGGCTGGGTGGGGGAGGTGGACACGTGGTCCTGGCTGGGAGGGGGAGGTGGACACGTGGTCCTGGCTGGGAGGGGGAGGTGGGCACGTGGTCCTGGCTGGGTGGGGGAGGTGGACACGTGGTCCTGGCTGGGAGGGGGAGGTGGGCACGTGGTCCTGGCTGGGTGGGGGAGGTGGACACATGGTCCTGGCTGGGTGGGGAAGGTGGACACGTGGTCCTGGCTGGGTGAGGGAGGTGGACACGTGGCCATGGCTGGGCTGGGTGGACACGTGGTCCTGGCTGGACTGGGTGGACACGTGGTGGACACAGTGGGTTTGGGGTCCATATGTGTCTGTGCTTGTGGAAGGGCCTCTGGAGGCAAGCACTCGCAGTAGTGTTTCTGGCAGAAAGGCACACATGATGTGACGTTTTGTTGATAAAAATACTTTGAGAGGCATGATTTTTTGTTGATAAAAACATTTTGGGAGGCCAAGGTGGGCAGATCACCTGAGGTCAGGAATTCAAGACTAGGTCGGTCACCATGATGAAACCTTGTCTCTACTAAAAATACAAGTTTAGCCAGGCGTGGTGGCGGGCACCTGTAATCCCAGCTACACAGGAGACTGAGGCAGGAGAATCGCTTGAACCCGGGACACAGAGGTTGCAGTGAGCCAAGATCATGCTATTGCACTCCAGCCCGGGAAAGAGCGAAAATCCATCTCAAAAAAAAAAATAAATAAAGAAACTGTTTGTTATGTGGGCCCAAACCAGTTTTGATCAAGACATGCCCCTCCCTCGAAATAGTGTGTGTGGCATGGCACCGGCTCTGGGAGCTTCCCTCAGGGATGCAGCCCAGAGCTGCCCTTCATCGTGCCACGGTGCTCTTCCCCAGTGTGAATCCACTCACATTCCATGCATCAGAAATCCGCCATCAGCCACTCCCAGCTGCTCTGCCAGAGCAAATGCAGAAAAGGAATGTGCTTTCCCTGCCAAGTGGTTCTTCCCATTCCATCCCCAGGGAGGGTGTGCAGGACAGAAAGTGTCTGACCGTCTCACTCCAGTGAGCATTTGCTGAGCTGGCGTCCCAGGAAATGTTTAGGGATTGGGCTCCCCAATCACAGGACAAGCTGTCAGGGCAGCCCTGTGCTCTCCTGCCAGAGTCTGCTTCTACCGAGGGCCCCACCTGTGCAGCTGGTGACACTGTCCTCTCCTGCAGGTGGTGTGGATCACAGCCACCATGCCATATGTGGTCCTCACTGCCCTCCTGCTGCGTGGGGTCACCCTCCCCGGAGCCATAGACGGCATCAGAGCATACCTGAGCGTCGATTTCTATCGGCTCTGCGAGGCATCTGTGAGTACAGCCCGCTCCCTGCTTCACAGTCCACAGGGGGGGCTCCGGAATTCCAGGGTTCTGTATTCGTTGCCTGGCAGGGCTGAGAGGTGTCAGAGTTGCAGAAACCAGGGTTCTTTCCTCAGGAAGCCAAACTCCAAGTGCTCATGGTACAGTATGAGTCATCTGAATTAATCACTTCAACAACTCCAGCCAGAGTCGGGCTGCAGATTTCTTCAGCAAAAGAAAAAATCATCCAGGATTAGTCTCCTCTCCTGAAGGGAGGAGACTTGGCTGGGGAATGGGCGCCCTGTTGAGAGAGGGAGAAGGGACTGTACCGTTTCTGAGAAATGGGCCCAGAAATAGAAGCCGCCATTGGCAGAAGGCTGGCGTGAGAAAAACGGCAGCTCACATGAGGCATGGTTGGAAATGAGGTGGACTAGGTGGGGAGGTGGCAGGCCCCAAAGCCACCCAGGGGCATCCACCTCGCTGTGAGAGGATGATGCAGCAAGAGGGGAGGGCCGTCTCATCTAGGGTGAGGGGCAGGAGGCTGTGGGCAGGGGGGCCGTCTCGTCTAGGGTGAGGGGCAGGAGGCTGTGGGGAGGGGGGCCGTCTCGTCTAGGGTGAGGGGCAGGAGGCTGTGGGGAGGGGGGCTGTCTCGTCTAGGGTGAGGGGCAGGAGGCTGTGGGGAGGGGGGCCGTCTCGTCTAGGGTGAGGGGCAGGAGGCTGTGGGGAGGGGGGCCGTCTCGTCTAGGGTGAGGGGCAGGAGGCTGTGGAGAGGTGCTGCCCTATGGGGGTGGGTTGAGCCAGGGCTGGGGGTCATGAGGCAAGTCGAAGCCCAAGGCAGAAGAGGGAAGGAAGGGCAGAAGGGATAGGAAGGCATGGCTGCGGGACCCCTGGAAAGCCCTAGGGAGGCAGGAGCTGACAGGTGCAGTGAGAGAAGGCACGTGGACACGACACCTATGAGTTTGCACAGCAGCTGGGTGGGGGTAGGGGTGGGAGGGTGTCTGCAGCACCGAAGGGGAAACCCCTGTGGGGACAGGGCCTGAGCCTTGAGTGCAGCATGCGTGTGGCCACAGGAACCAAGGAGAGAGGAGGAGGACAACCAGGGCAGCAAAATCAGCAGTGGCCAGGGACCCACAACTGCAGAGCTGGAGCCAGACAAGCCATGAAGTCAGCAGGGCGTCAGAACCCCGGAAAGACCAAAGTGAAGCCAAAAGGGCGCTTGCAGGAGCAGGGTGTGTCACAGAATCAAAGAAAAATACCACGAGGACAACCTACGTACGACCTAGGGCTCTAGCCAGGAAGAATAGGCAGCCCCAGAGGAGGCAAAACAAACACCAGTGCACTTGAAAAGATGCTCACTGGGGAGCAAATTACAAAGATGAGATGTCAGAAATTAGGTGGCTCATAGGTAGGTAGGTGGATAGCATGGATGGATGATGGATGATGGATGGGTGGATGGATGATAGATGGATTGGTGGATGATGGATGGATGGCTGGGTGGAGGAATGGTAGGTAGGTAGCTGTATAGGATGGATGGATGATAGATGGATGAGTGGATGGATGATAGATGGATTGCTGGATGATGGATGGATGGCTGAGTGGAGGAATGGTAGGTAGGTAGCTGTATAGGATGGATGGATGATGGATGGATGGATAGATGATAAGTAGGTGGATAGGATGGATGGATGATGGATGGATGGATGGATAGATGATAAGTAGGTGGATAGGATGGATGGATGGAAGATGGATGATGGATGGGTGGATGGATGATAGATGGATTGGTGGATGATGGATGGCTGGCTGGGTGGAGGAATGGTAGGTAGGTAGCTGTATAGGATGGATGGATGATAGATGGATGAGTGGATGGATGGATGATAGATAGGTGGATATGATGGATGGATGGATGATGGGTGGATTGATAGATGATGGATGGATGGATGGGTGGATGGATTATAGGTAGGTAGCTGGATGGAATGGATGGTTGGATGGATGGATAGATAATAAGTAGGTAGATGGATAGGATGGATGGATGATAGGTAGGTGGATAGGGTGGCTGGCTGGATGGATGGATGGATGATGGATGGATTGGTGGATGATGGATGGATGGGTGGATGGATGGATGATGAATGGATTGGTGGATGATGGATGGATGAGTGGATGGATGAGTGATAGGTAAGTAGCTAGATAGGATGAATGGATGGGTGGATGATGAATGGATGATGGATAGGTGGATGGTTGGATGGATGATTGGTAGGTACATACATAGGGTAGATATACAATAGGATGGATGGAGATTAAAACATGCACACACATGTACTTCATATATTCATAGATGATAGGTGGTCGATAGATTATTATAGAGATGACAGGTAGATTGGTGATGGAAGGATAGATGACAATGATAGATGATTGATAGATGGATGATTGATTGACAGATAAGAGATAGATTGATGCATAGTGAGGAAAATCAGGAAGGAAAGGACAATTCCAGGTCCTGGAGTGGAAGTGCATGAGGTGAGGCCCAGAGAGGCAGCCATGGGCACTGGCTCTGGGGTTGGCATTGAGCAGAGGCCTGAGCTGCACACACAGCTCTGGTTGAGGAGGAGGTATGTGCTCCCCTGTGACACCTGATCCAACCTGGAGCCACCTGGACAGGCAGGTGACTGATGACCAGCATGGGAGCCACATGGGTCAGCAGGGTATGAGCCTCTCCACTCACTGCCCACCCAGCCACTCTAGGCCTGGCTCCTCCCCTCATGCTGAGACACTGGCCATCTCTACAGCCCTGACTACAGGGCTGGGCCATCTGCCCTCAAACACACTGTCCCAGGAATTGGGGTGGCCTTGAGGCCCTGACATGCTGCCCAAAGAACAGAGGGCCCCACCTCCTCTGCAGCACCCAGCTTACTTGCTCGGTCAAACTCAGGCAAGCTTGACCTGGAACCTGGGATGCCCTGAGACCCACTGGCCTCCCCAGCAGGAGCATCTCATGTCTCTGCCTCAGCATTCTGGTCCACAGGCCTGTACCATGAGCTTCATGGACTCTCAGTGATAGCCCTGACTGGCCAGTCCCCTGAATGCCTCCAAGGGGTTTGACTGAACCTTCTCCCGCACCCAAGGCCTGGGCAGGGCAAAGATCGGCATCTGAGTCACTGAATAATCTCGGCAGTGCCCTCACCTTAGCAGGTTTGTGGCTGACTTTTTAAAACACCGTTTCGGTCTAATCATGGACCTGCCCACCTTTCCTTTCATGTCCAGAGTCATGGATGCCATCTACCAAGCTGGGCAGGCACAGCACAAGCATCTAAGCTGCAGGTGCGCTCCTGCCATGCCCAGGTGCCACTGTGCACCTGTGCTGCTTATGTTTCAGAAAAGATACAAAGCAGGCATTGCTGGTGTGCATCTAATTAGGACACGATCATCATGTACCGTGTAGACGAGTCCATGTCTTTGAGGGCAATCAGGGTGCTGCTATCAGGCAGCATATGGATGAGTCCATGCTGTTCTGAGGGTTATCAATGTCCGCCATCACGTGTGTGGATGAGTCCGTGCTGTTCTGAGGGTTATCAGGGCACCGCCATCATGTGTGTGGATGAGTCTGTGCTGTTCTGAGGGTTTTCAGGGTCTGCCATCATGTGTGTGGATGAGTCTGTGCTGTTCTGAGGGTTATCAATGTCCGCCATCACGTGTGTGGATGAGTCCGTGCTGTTCTGAGTGTTTTCAGGGCACCGCCATCATGTGTGTGGATGAGTCTGTGCTGTTCTGAGGGTTTTCAGGGTCCGCCATCATGTGTGTGGATGAGTCTGTGCTGTTCTGAGGGTTATCAATGTCCGCCATCACGTGTGTGGATGAGTCCGTGCTGTTCTGAGTGTTTTCAGGGCACCGCCATCATGTGTGTGGATGAGTCTGTGCTGTTCTGAGGGTTTTCAGGGTCCACCATCATGTGTGTGGATGAGTCCGTGCTCTTCTGAGGGTTATCAGGGTCCGCCATCATGTGTGTGGATGAGTCTGTGCTGTTCTGAGGGTTATTGGGGCACCACCATCATGTGTGTGGATGAGTCCGTGCTGTTCTGAGGGTTATTGGGGCGCCACCATCATGTGTGTGGATGAGTCTGTGCTGTTCTGAGGGTTATTGGGGCGCCACCATCATGTGTGTGGATGAGTCTGTGCTGTTCTGAGGGCTATGGAGCAGGGCACCTCTGGTTCCATGGAATCGCTGCCCTAATAGATGCTCCAGGGGGAATCCCAGATCAATGGACAAAGACAGCCTCCTGCTTCTCTGGCTCTTTCAGGCCAGAGAGAGTTCGTTTTCCACGGTCGTGCTGCTGCCATTTGCTTCTCGAGGCTGGTGTTGTTTAGAGGCCTGGGCTTCGGGCCGGGATGGGAGGGTGCTCGGGTCCTTTGCCCACGGGCCTGCGCTTTCCTGGGGCAGCCCCTCACCAGTCTCTGGCTCTGCAGGTTTGGATTGATGCAGCCACCCAGGTGTGCTTCTCCCTGGGCGTGGGGTTCGGGGTGCTGATCGCCTTCTCCAGCTACAACAAGTTCACCAACAATTGCTACAGGTAAGCCTGCAGCAGGGCTGGGCAGGGGCCTTGCGGGTACTGGGGAGGGGTCGTCGACTCCCAGAAATTGTGCGTCCCTGGGTGAAGACAGGGTGGATAAACTGAACCCACAAGCCAGAGCTGTGTGGCCTTTCAGACGGATGCAACAGTGAGGCAGCTCCCAACATGATTCTGATTGCAACTCCAGTGAAGGTGCGGAACCTGGTGGGCGCATCACCTCCTGGGAGGGACCTGCCTAGGCCTGACCTGCTGGCAGATGATTCCCCACTGATGCCCCCTCACCAGCAGCAAGGCCAGCCCCTCCCTCCACCGGGACACATCCTCTTCCCTCACACCAGTCCCAGTGAGGTCTCCATCCTCCCTCAGGGTCTGGCTTCACAACCCCTGAGTGTGTCCCCCCATCCCATGTGCACCCGTGTTACCAGCAGTCACCCAGAGCCCCATGCTGGACCCAAAATCCTCCTAAAAACAGAAACAGAATTTTATCTGGGACCTGCTTTCTTTGAACTTTATGGGCTTGTGTTTACTTTCTTTTGCATGATGAGGATAGAAACAGTAAAGCCAGTGTGTGTAGCAGAATGGCCAGACAGAGCACAGGCAGGCTCCATGGAGAGCAGGTGATGGAAGGCAGGTCCCAAGCTCAGCAGCCCCGTCTGGAGCCGGCCTGCGTCCACCTGGGTCCAGGCACTCTGCAGATGAAGCGTGTGGTCCGTCAACCTGGCGACAGGCCACACAGGAAACCAGGAGGAGGAGGCTGGTGCCCTGACCGACCGCAGGACCCTCCCTGGTCCCCCCTTGCTTGCCTCCAGCCCTCAGAGTGGGGCCCCAGGCCAGCAGCACCAGCACCCTGGGAGTTTACGGGAAACACAGCCCCTGTGACCCCACGAGACCTGCCCAGTCAGCATCTGCATCTTAGCGAGGTTCCCAGGTGTGTGTTCCTCAAGGTTCTGGAAGCTCTGCCTGGTGAGGCAGGTGGGGTGCCCACCGCAGGACTCGCTGGGCACAGGGCAGTCACCCACCCTGGCCCGCTGGCTGAGCTGCTCAAGGCTCAGCCATCAGGGCTCAGGGTGGCCCAAGGACAGCTCTGCCAGGCTGCTAAGGGGCCGGCTTGCTGGGGAAAGTGGCCCCGCCAGAGACCTTCCGCCCCTTCCCCAGACACAGTTAATTAAGAATAATGACTGGAAAATTGCAGCCTCTGCAGCTCAGCTGGTTCCTGAGACGGCTGGTCTCGTTCTCACAGGGATGCGATTGTTACCACCTCCATCAACTCGCTGACAAGCTTCTCCTCCGGCTTCGTCGTCTTCTCCTTCCTGGGGTATATGGCACAGAAGCACAGCGTGCCCATCGCGGACGTGGCCAAGGATGGTGAGCCCCCCTGCCGTACCTGGGCCTGCTCCATGTAGCAGTGGAGCCGAGCTCTCAGCAAAGCCTTTTTCCTTGCAAGATAGGAAGGAGACACACGGGCTCTGAGCGACGTCAGAGAGAGTTGCTGCCTTACTCTTAAAGAGAGGTGGCTGGAGCAGCACATGTCCCAGCACAGACCTGCCCACCTCCCGCCACCCCCGCACCTTCCCTGCCCTGCCCCTCCCGGGCCCTCCACCCCTGGATGCGGAACCTCAAGCCCAAATGTGACTGAGCAGCACAGCTGTGCCGCAGTCCCTCTGCTGCTCCCTGCAGACACCATGTGAGGCTGCCCTGCAAGGGTCTGGAGTGGAGGTTGTCACTCAGGGCCCTCTAGATGTTTACTTGCCACCTGGTGGGGGAACGTGCAGCTCAGGGAAGGGGAGGAACAGGCTGTTCCAGCAACACCTGGAGCCGGCCTAGAACACCGGGGACGTCAGCTCGGCCACGGAGCAGCTGGGAGACCCCTGAGGCCTCCAGCGCAGGTGTCCCCTCCTGCTCACCAGGCCAACGTGTGACACCGAGTGTCCCTGCATGCCTGCAGTTGTCTCTGAGAGGGTGAGGAGGGGTCCAGGACTCGGGCAGGCACAGGTGACTCGGGGAGGCCTCAGCTGCAGCAGGAAGTGTGCCAGGTGGAAGGAGCCGGGAGGCCGGACACAAATGCCGGGACTGAGGGGAGGCCACGGCCACAGAAGGAAGTGTGCCAGGCAGGATGGAGTTGGCAGGACAGGCACAGATGCCGGGGTGAGGGGAGGCCTCAGCGGAAGAAGGAAGTGTGCCAGGCGGGAAGGAGCCGGCAGGACGGGCACAGATGCCAGGGTGAGGGGAGGCCTCAGCCACAGAAGGAAGTATGCCTGGTGGGATGGAGCTGGCAGGATGGGCACAGATGCCGGGGTGAGGGGAGGCCTTGGCTGAAGAAGGAAGTGTGCCAGGTGGGATGGAGCTGGCAGGATGGGCACAAATGCCAGGGCTGAGGGGAGGCCTCAGCCACAGAAGGAAGTATGCCAGGTGGGAAGGAGCTGGCAGCTTGGGCACAGATGCCAGGGTAAAGGGAGGCCTTGGCTGAAGAAGGAAGTATGCGGGAACTTGCAGGATGGGCACAGATGCTCGATGAGGGGAGGCCCAGGCAATTGGGGCCACTGCCCGGCTCTGGTGTTTGGAATGAGAAGATGTGGCATTGGCAGCTCTAACTTGGGCCAGCTGAGAGCTCCGAGGAGTCTTGAGGCTTCTCAGTCTGTCAGTCAGCAGAGCCCCCGCCTGCCCCCAGGCCTGCTGTGCCTCATGGATGTGGACAAGATCCTTTCCTTCCAGACATGGGCCCCCGGGTTGGGCAGGCTCCCATCCTACGTCCCCATCCTTGCTCCTCTGGACTGTCTTCTCCAGGGTGCTGGGTTGGTGAGGAATGATCATGCTCAGAAAAGCCCCTGTCCCGTGGGTGTTGTCGCTGACTGACCTCTACCTGGGGGTTGGGGCTCAGCAAGGGTGGAGAGTGACAAGCACAGGGCCAGGCAGCCTTGACCCCCTCTGAGTCACTAGGTCCCTGGCACTGCAGGTAGGGACAGGTTTGGAGACCTGAAAGGGCCCCTCCATGCTTGCAATGGAAAGCCGGGGTTGGGGCTGGAGCCACAGCTCAGAGGTGGGCCTCCTAAGCCCACGTTCTTTCCTCTAGAAGAAAAAATTCAGTCAAAGCAGGAGAACGAAAGCATCATGCAAATAAATGCAGAGCAGTGAAATTACTCATTGCTGCATTTTTGCATTTTCTCCACTCTTTTTGCCCTTTATTATGATAACTAGCATAGTCTGCAAGACCTCCATTAACCCCTGAAAGTAGCTGAATATCTTCTATGCGTTTCCTGACAAGCAAAGTAAATGTCATTTTCAGCCTTAATTCTCAAGAAAACGGTGAAATGTTAACGCAGGTATGGAAATGAAGGCGAGGATGTTGACATTACGTTCCCCGAGCTGATGAATATCTTCCCAGGCTCCTGACCTTACCATCTAAGCCTCAGAAGGTCTCGGGCAAGCCTGCCTCCCCCACCCCACGCAGAGGCCGCCCCCGGCCACCGGGGCATCAGGGAGCTGTGAGAGCCGGGCCTGATCCTGCTACTTGGCTGACAGTAAGGCCCCTGAAAGACCTTTAGGAATGGCCCCTGGCTCTGGCCTTTGATCATTTAAAAGGCTGGGCACAGGCCCATTCCCACAGGCGAGGGCCAGACACGTGCCTGCGAGGACAGGGGAGTCTGTTGCAGGCCGATGGACTTGGGAGATCTGCCGGCCAGTAGAGGATGTGAGGCTTCTAAAATGGTCAATGGTCAGTTGCCTGTGGGACTGTTTTTTACTTTGGGGTCATCGGACACCAAATTGCACTGACTTTCGGATGCGTGGCTCCCACCGTCCCAGCCCCTCCACCTCCACCTGAGTCTGCCTGCTGGTAGCAGGAAGCATGTGTTGTTTCCCAAGAGAGCTGTGTGGGGATATCCTGCCTTGGCCATGCCACCCTCAGCCTGGCATGCCCCTCCCTGGCTTGCAGGGATAACAGGGCTGCAGGTTTATCTCTCATCTTCGAAGCCTCCATCTGGGCCCCTGTGGTCTCCGACCCTGTGTGCGTCAGGATGTGCTGCCCCTCTGAGCCCTCAGGGCCCCAGCTGATAGCAGCCTGTGTCAATGTGACCTCTTGGACTCCATGGTGGGGGCAGTGGTGAAGGAGCCACATGCTCCTCTACTAAGTTTCACTCGCAGGGACCCGCTTATAGTGGGTTCACCATGCATTGGCCAAGTGCAGCCATATCTAACCTCGTGGGAGGACCTTAACCTCCTTGTGTGCCTGGGAGGTGGAGGTCAGGAACGTATCCCTAATGTATTGCTAAATTTAGAAATTAGGCTACTAAATAATGTGGATGTGTGTGATTTGTGTGTTTTTGTGCTCTTGTGCTGGGTCTATTTGTGTGTGTGTGTGTGTGTGCACATATGAGTGCACACATGTGTGTTCATACATGTGTGTGCATGTGCCTGTGTGTGTATATCACATATGTGCAGGAAAAACCAACTAGAAGGACATTGGCAGGTGTCACTTGGGACGAAGGGCAGGACCACCTTGGAAACCCCTCCTGCCCTCTCCTTGTTGCTGCCCCTTCCTTCTCCCAGCGCCCCCATAGCCCTCAAGGATGCAGGTGATCCGGAGCAGCCCCGTTGCTGGGTAGTGGGCATGAACTGAAGCCCTCGGATTGGTTCTGGGTTTCCGTTTTCCTGAGTCCCAGGCCAGGATCTGCTGGATGCACAGGAGGGAGGCTTTTCAGCAGGGCCGCACCAGCCCTAGTCCATACAGGCCTGTGGTGGGCTGTGTTGGCCTCTCAGGATGGGGTGGGGAAAGCACTGCAAGAGCTCCGTGGAAAGCAGGGTGGGTTCTGGTTTCAGGGCCGGGGTTGATCTTCATCATCTACCCGGAGGCCATTGCCACACTCCCGCTGTCCTCAGCCTGGGCCGTGGTCTTCTTCATCATGCTGCTCACCCTGGGCATCGACAGTGCCGTGAGTAACCTGTGCCACTGAGCCCCATCCTTGGCACTTTGGCTCCTTCCACCCAAGGGGGCCCTGCCCTCCAAGGGTCAGGCAAGACCCCTGGGCTCACAGACGGCCCCCAGACCTCCCGTGCTCAACTCAAGTAAGCCCCACGATTATTTGGGAGACCTTTCTTGGGGCTGGGGTAAATGGTGACTGGAGTTTAACTTTTCCTTTATCACTCTACTCTGGGGTACCTGTGTGACCTGCCCTAAGCCACCTACAGATCCTGGACATGTGCATGCACACACATGCATGCACAAGCACACACATGCACACATCCAGCTGCTGGGGGTGGCGGGTCCAGCCCTTGATCAGCCCTGGACCAGCTGGACTTCCCTGTCAGCTCCTTCTTCCCTGTCAGCTGCTTGGAACCCAGAATCCCTTTCCACATAAATACTGGTTGTGCATCCAGCCCCCACTCATCTCCTACCCAGCTGGGCCACAGCCCCTGAGTTGACCACAGGCCTCGTGTTCCTGATGTAGGAGCATGAAGGGGGGTCTGGACTAAGCAAGGCAAAGAAGGTCACTAAGCAGGAGTCAGGTGCCTGGATGGCATCCCATGGGAGAATGCTGGGAGTCAGGAGGCTCCACTGGGGAGGTGTAGCCAGTGACTGGGCCAGGTGCACCCAAAAGCTTTGCGTGTGGGGGTCATCTTGCTAGGGAAAATTTTGCCAAGCCAAGCCTGTGCAGTAGTAGTGGACAGGGTGGTGGTGTTTTAGCTATGCCACATCTTACCCATCCAGAGACGTTGACGAGGCTACAAATCCCCTACCATGGATAGTGTGGTCCCTCTGGGTTTCCCCTACTGTAGATAGCATGTTCCCTCTGGGTCTTCCTATCATGAATAGAGTGGTCCTGCTGGGTTCCCCCCTACCGTGGATAGAGTGGCCCCTCTGGGTCCTCCCTACTGTGGATAGAGTGGTCCCTTTGGGTCCCCCCTACTGTGAATAGAGTGGTCCTGGCTGGGTCCCCCCTACCATGGATAGAGTGGCCCCTCTGGGTCCTCCCTTCTGTGGATAGCGTGGTCCCTCTGAGCTCACCCCTACCGTGCATAGCGCAGTCTGTCTGGGTTCTCTCTCCTGCGGTCGTGCCACCAGAGAAACCCTCGCCAACAGCCATCCTCGCTACCAGGCGTCCTGCACCCTGGACAGCCATGCATCCCCTTTTCCATGTGCATCCCCGGGTGTGCGTCCACTGAGTAGATCTCAGCCCAGGCTGCAGTGAGCAGTGCCCCAGCCTGCAGCCTGACCCTGTGCTCTGTGTGCAGATGGGCGGCATGGAGTCGGTGATCACCGGGCTCATCGATGAGTTCCAGCTGCTGCACAGACACCGTGAGCTCTTCACGCTCTTCATTGTACTGGCAACCTTCCTCCTCTCCCTGTTCTGCGTCACCAACGTACGTACCATTGCCGGCTTCACCTTCTCCTGGTTATGTCTCCTTAACATGTGGCACAGGGCGGCCTGGCTGGGACTGTCAGGTCAGACAGAACCGCAGTGCTTCCAGGAAGCTGTGTCCCCACCCACCCAGAAAATGACTCATACGCACACGAATGCACACACGCGAGTGCCCAGGGTTAACTGCACATCCGGAGCTTGATCCCAGTCACTTCAGCACCTGGACAGCTCCCCGGAGTGTGCGTCCCATGGTCACTTCAGCACCTGGACAGCTCTCTGGAGAGTGAGTCCCATAGTCATTTCAGCATCTGGACAGCTCCCCCCAGACGCGTTCAAGGCTGAAGCTGCCTCCCTCTAGGGCTTGGGGATTGGGGGACACTGGGGCTGACAGAATCTATCTATATGGTAGGAGACCCCAGGCCACCTCCTCTCCACGGGAGGCACTGCCAACTTCCACATTCGGTTGCTTCCATTTCTAGTTGCACGTGAAGCCCTAGGAAAGGAAAGGAGAGATCATTTTTATTTTATTTTATTTTTTGTAATAGAGGTGGCCCTAAGAAGCTGCATGTGGATTGAATTTTAGGGACTGAAACCAGAGTTTGCAGTGAGTGAAACAGAGCTTGTGTGTGCAGTGTGTCCCCAGGCCGGGCTTACCTTTGGGAGCAGCCTTCCCGCAGGTCCACAGGATCCTTCTCTTCCAGGGCGGCATCTATGTCTTCACGCTCCTGGACCATTTTGCAGCCGGCACGTCCATCCTCTTTGGAGTGCTCATCGAAGCCATTGGGGTGGCCTGGTTCTATGGTGAGTCCAGGAGAGGCAGCCAGGCTGGCGCCCTCTTGTTTGGTGGCTGTGCCACTCCCTATCTGACAAAGCCACCATGAAGAAACACCTTTCAGCTGCAGGTAGCCTGGGTTGGGTTCATCACAGCTTCACAGAGGGGAGAGGCTTGGCACTGGTCCCTTTGATGGGATCAGTGAGGTGCTTAGCTTGGATGGCAGCCAGAAGACACACACTGTGGTCAGAGGTGTTCACAGTGGCCAGGTGGCTTCAGCTTCCTCCATGCAAGAGGCATAAGCGAGCCCACCCCACATAGGGGAACACAATCAGATCCATGCTGGGGGCTTCAGCAGGGATGTGACACAGAGCATTTCAAAGGTGCTGTTATGGCCTTCTCTGCTGACCAGAGCTCCAGAGCGGTCAGGCCTAAGGGTCAGTAGGCAGCCCTCCAACAGGGCGCAGCTCCTGCCCACTGTGCCACCCCAGCTGTGTCCTGGAATGTCCACTGGTGGTTTAAACAGCAACGAACCCAGCCTGGCAGCTGGGCTACCCTTTCCCCGCATGCTGACCTGGCAAGCCACCTCCATTGCCCTGAATTCTGTCTTCTGTAAAATGGGGCTGTGATGCCAGCTCTGCTCACCTGGCCGGGTGGCTTCAGGGGAGCAGACAAGGCCTAACAGGTGCATCTCTCCAGCCAAAGCTGAATGTCTCTGATGCTGTGTGAGCCCCGGTTTTGAAGGACACCTAGCTCACCTGCATACGAGGGGTCATTGTCTCTGCCTCAGAGCTGTGGACTTTATAGCCAGATAAACACACTGGCTTGGAGACAAATAGGACAAATAGCTCCTATCCTGAGAATATTGTTTTCAGTGTTGTTGTTCTACAGAAAAGGGAAATGTCAAACTCGTGCTTTCACGGGTACTTGGAACCAATACTTTATCTATCACTTTAATTGTAATCTCCCCTGAACAAAACATAGAGCTTCACAGAGGAAGGAGAAAGTGCCTCGAATTCACTCCAGCACCATGGTCTCTGAAACCATGGGAGGCGGGGAAAAGCTGTCCCTGGCGTCCCGCACCTCAGAAGACCAAGCTCTGTGTTATATTTCCAAAGAGGAATCCAGCACCTCCTCATCTAAATGAAACAAAATCTATGCTCTAATAAGATATGCTGGAATACACCAGGCTTCCACTGCACCGAGGTCCTGCAGGTCTTGGAGCTGATGCCACCTTCTCCGGCAGGGCCCTGGGACCTGCTGGTGGGAGGCTGAGTGGCCTTGGGGATGCCCCCTTTTGCTGCTGGCCTCACCTGTCTGCGTCCCCACTCCCTCCCAAGTCCATCTCTCACGTCGAGCTCAGATCCCCAGGTGGGGTGTGGAGAAGGGATTCTGCATGGAGGTGCCTTTCTGACAGAACATGGGCCACCCACAAGGCTTGCCCCAAATCTCAGCAGATCAACTATGGCTGCACGAGTCACAGACCAGATGTGAGGGGAGAAATCACTCTTAAGGTCTTCTTACGGTCAGTTCCTAAAAGAAGTTAGATACTATAGATAATACCAGTGAAAGGAAAACATGCATTTCTAGAGCGGACTGCTGGTGCTTGTTTTTGGGGAGAAAAATATTTACTACGTTTCTAGAAGTAGCTTTTCTGAAGACACAGTGACAGTATTCTTATGACGGAATATGATTCGGCCTTAAAAAGAAAGGAATGCTGACATGGGCTGCAGCTTGGATGGCCTCAGGGACACTCTACGGGAAGTAACCGGTCACAGGAGGCCCCACACCTTGTGTCCCCCCTCACGGAGGTTTCCAGGAGAGTCACAGTCATTGAGACAAAAAGCAGATGGCACAGTGGCTCGGTGGGGGCTGGGGGTCAGGAGAAATTGGCATTTAGTGGGGTCAGAATTTCCTTTCGGGAAGATGGAGAAGCTGGGTGGTGGCGTTGGGTACAAAATATGAATGTATTAATACTTAATATATTATGATCTCTACACATAAAAATGGCTACAATGGCAAGTTTTATGTTATGTGTATTTTACCACAACCTTTTTAAGTGAACAAAAAGTCCTGGCAGCAGAGGGGAGACAGGGACAGCTGTGGGATGGGGAGGAGGACCCGAGGGGCTGTCACTGGGGCACTGGGAGCTTCCGCCGAGGCACAGGTCTTCCTGGAGTGGAGCGGGCACACGGGCTCCCACCCATCTGCAAGGCACCCAGTGGGCTGGAGTGTGGCCCGGCCCCCCCTGCAGGAGGCTGGGTGTAGCCGGAGCCTGGGGTCAGTGGGTGGGACTCGGGGTCAGCGAGGACCCCCACGCAGGTCCAGCATCAGGGGAATGTGCCGCCCTCATGGGCACTGAAGCTGCTGTTTCTCCCCCCAGGCGTCGGGCAGTTCAGCGACGACATCCAGCAGATGACCGGGCAGCGGCCCAGCCTGTACTGGCGGCTCTGCTGGAAGCTGGTCAGCCCCTGCTTCCTTCTGGTAAGGGACCTCGGCTGCCTACCCCTTCCCCATCGGTCCACTTCCCCCGCTCTGGCACCTACCCCTGGGGTCCAGTGGCTGCATGAGGTTGTTGCTTGAGCAAATTGAGTGCACAGGAGGCCGAGGGTAGGGCCTGGGTGTGCCCCTAAAGGCCGCTTTGAGGCTGAGGTCACTATGGCTGGAGTCAGGTCTCGGAACTCGGCCCAGAAGGGCAGGCCCGTCTCCTGAAGGTGTTCCACCTTCCCCTCTATGCCCACCCAGGAAACCTCACGTGTGGTCCCGGGTAGCCTTGGACCCGTCACAGGCCATGTGAGTCCTGCACTAGGGCCGAGTATCTGTGTCGGGAGGGGAAGCTGGAGGTGAGTCAGGCCATGCACTCACCTCTGCCGTGAGGATCCAGGTAGGAGTTAGAGCTTCCGAGGCTGCGGGGACAGAGGATGCTGAGTGCTGGAGACCCTGAGGGCAGCAGTGGCCTCAGCCCTGTCCCGTTGCTCACACAGGCCTCCCTCTGACTCAGCAGCACCACTGTGTCCAGGAGGCACGTGTTTCTGTCACCTGGGCTGGGCCGCCGAGTCAGGGCCCACCGGGCAAGGCCTTCAGATGCCCGCATTTGTAAATGGAGTTTTGTTGGAACAGGGTTGCGCCCATTCATTAGGAATTGCCTGCAGTGCTTCCCCCGCCATAGAGGCCAGGAGGCTCCCAAAGCAAAACCGCGGCCTGGTCTAGACAGGCCACCTAAGAGCTGTCCGGGTCTGAGGCTCATGCCCTGCGAGCTGCTCACACACAGAAGCACCTCCCGAGTCCAGCAGGCACAAGGAGGTCCTGGAATGGGGCAGGGGACTCAGGCCACACCCTCTCATGGACCAAGGGCTGGTCCTGGGGTCAGCAGGGCCTGTGTGTGTGGAGACCCCTCGTCACTTGCACACAGCAGGTGGGACAGCCCCGTCGTTGCAAGCAGAGGGGTCTGAGCACCCAAGGGCAGGTGCCTGGAGTGCAGGAAAGAGATGAGAGACAGGCCCTATCCCAGAGGAGCTCGACAGTGTCAGAAAGCCCACCCGGCATCTTGCAGCAATTCCACCAGGCCGTGTGGTGTGACCGCACATATGCTTGTTCATCCAAGCTCAGTTCAGTTCACTGTTCTTGTGAGACACCCGTAGAAGGCTCCTGCATTCAGGGGCAGTCTTTTTTTTTTTTTTTTTTTTGGCCAGAGATAATTCATCTGACAATTTTTTCCTGTTTTTTTTTTTTTTGAAGAAAAAAAGGAGTGAAGGAGAGGAAGAAAAAGAGGGAGAGAGAAAGGGAATGTAGCTTTATTCTAAAAATGGGTATTAATAATGGCTGATCAATATTTTGTGTATTTAAGGTGAAGAATGTATATTTTGTGTATTTAAAGTGGAGAGCTCTATAAATATTTATTAAGTTTACTTGTTCCGGATCTGAGTTCAAGTCCTGGATATCCTTATTAATTTTCTGTCTCATTGAGTCTAAGTCTCTATGTATCTGGGTGTTAGGATCGTTAGCTCTTATTGTTGCATTGATCCTTTTACCACTATATCTTTGTTGCTTTAAAATCTATTTTATCAAATGAGAGAATTGCAACTCCTGCTTTTTATTTATGTATTTATTTTTGCTCTCCATTTGGTTGGTAAATCTTTCTTCATCTCTTTGTTCTGAGTCTTTGTGTATCCTTGCATGTGAAACAGGTCTGGATGTAGCATACTGATGGGTTTTGGCTGTATCTTTTGATTGGGGGATTTAGTTGATAAATTTAGGGTTACTGCCATTTGATGTTAACTGGCTATTTTATCCATTCGTTGATGTAAATTCTTCTTTATGTTGATGCTCTTTACTTTTTGGTATATTTTTAGAAAGGCTAATACTGGTTGTTCCTTTCTATGTATAATGCTTCTTTCAGAAGCTCTTGTAAAGCAGGCCTGGTGGTAATAAAATCTCTGAGTACTTGCTTGTTCATAAAAGATTTTATTTTTCCTTCAATTGTGAAGCTTAGTTTGGCTGGATATGAAATTCTGGGCTGAAAGTTCTGTTCTTTAAGGATGTTGAATATCAGCTCCCACTCTCTTCTGGCTTGTAGGGTTTCTGCTGAGAGATCTGCTGTGAGTCTGATAGGCTTCCCTTTATGGGTAGCCTGACCTTTCTCTCTGGCTGCCCTTAGTATCTTCTCCTTCGTTTCAGCCCTGGTGAATCTAACGATTATGTGCCTTGGGGTTGCTCTTCTTGAGGAATATCTTTGTGGTGTTCTCTGTATTACCTGGGGTTGAATATTGTCCTGCTTTGCTAGATTGGGAAAGTTTTCCTGAATAATATCCTGAAGAGTATTTTCCAGCTTGGATTCATTCTCTCCATCACATTCAGGTACACCTATCAAACGTAGATTAGGTCTTTTCACATAGTCTCATATTTCTTGGAGACTTTGCTCATTCCTTTTTATCCTTTTTTCTCTATTCTTGTCTTCTCGTTTTATTTCATTAAGTTGGTCTTCGACCTCTGATATCCTTTCTTCTGCTTGATCCATTCTGCTATTTAAACTTGTGCATATTTCGCGAAGTTCTTGTGTTGTGTTTTTCAACTCTGTTAGTTCATTTATATTCCTCTCTGTATTGTCTGTTCTTGTTAGCATTTCATCAAACCTTTTTTCAAAGTTCTTAGTTTCTTTACATTGGGTTAGAACAAGTTCTCTTAACTCCCAGAAGTTTCTTATCATCCACCTTCTGAAGCCTACTTCTGTTAATGGCACACAGTCCTTCTCCATCAGGGCTTGTTCTGTTGCTGATGAGGAACTGTAATCCCCTGTAGAGGGAGAGGGGTTCTGATTTTGGGTATGCTCAGCCTTTTTAGGCTGGTTTTTTCCCCTTTGTTATAAATTTATCCATCTGTCGTCTTTACAATTACCGCCTTTCTAGTTGGGTTTCTGAGTGGATGCCCAGTTTATTGATTCCCAGCACTGGAATCCAAGCAACCCACTGTGCCGGCCAAAACAGCAGTGATAAGACTGATGGTGCTCTTCTGCTTGGGAATCTCCTCCCGTTTACTCTGCACGAAGAGCTGCCACGCCGAGGTGCCAGCAAAACTGCTGCGCCGGCCACAAGAGTCGCGGTGGCTACCCGTGGGGCTCCTCCACTGGGAATCTTCTGGTCTGTGAGCGACGAAAATTCGTCTGAAAGTGTGGCGTCCTCTCCTTCTCTGCACTTTCACTGGGAGCTACAATCCCGAACTGTTAGCGATCAACCATCTTGGATATCTTGGATCAGGGGCAGTCTTTTAATAGGACAGAGTACACGGCTGTTCAGAGGGGAAGGTGAGGCAGCCTCCCACCCACCCACTGCTCTCCCCGGCCTGGTACAGTACCTCTTCCCGCCACTGTTCAGCCTTTAGTTGAAACCGAGCTGTTTTGCATGAAGACTTTGGCTCCCCTTGGGGGGGTTTCTTCTTTTAACATCCAGAGGACTGACCTTGATCTTAGGAGATAAAATGTTCTACTGATCTTACATTAAACCTTCGAACTTCATACAGAAACACACTTCGTAGTTGTAGATAAACCTACAAACTATACGAAACAGGACTTCATTTTGCCAACTTGAGAGCAACATGACAATTTCATTGTTCTGTGCCATTTTGTATTTAACATTGCAGTGCAGTGCTGTGAAGTTTCAATTTTAGCAGAAAAGTAATGTCCGTATTATTGTATGTTTCTTTGGGTTGTGGCACAGTCCCCTGCCCTCTGGCATGTGCTGGCCTCCGGTTGGAAGGAGTGTACATGCCCCAGGCTTGTTGACATGACTCTGTGGCCGATGATGCTGAAAGGGAATTATGCCAGAGCAACTCACGTGGGCAGACTGTGGCCTCGAAGGCATAGTCTTTCTAAGAAAAGTGCTATCTAGCAAGAAGTTGAACAATGCAGGAAAACATACTACAGCAATACCTACGTGCCCGAAATGCAAAACTGCCATGTCTAGGGAGGTATGCATGACTCTTTAAAGTGTGCTCAGGGCTCTCTGTGCAGCCAGGGCAGGCGCCCCTAATCCCAGATGCTCCAGGACACTGGCTTCGTTTACCAAAGAGCTGGCCATCCTGGCTCTGGTCATGTGACAGTCCTGACCCCAACCCCTTCCCAGTCCTTTGCTACCTGGCTCCAAACCTACAGGTGTCTCGAGGCAGCACATGAAGAAGATGCTGAGACTGGCATGAGACACGCATCCAACGTGCTTTCCGGGTAGAAGACTTGGATGTTCAACTTTTCTGAAATTGAGGAAAAATGGACACTTTGGGAAAAGCTGCATGTTAAGCTCATATCTCATAAGCCATATCTATCAGAGCTTTCCTTGTCTCCTTGGAAAGGACCCAGGTGTGCAGCACATATATAGGCATGCAGTCCACATGTGGTACACAGAACACAGGTGTGCAGTATATATGTAGGTGTGCAGTCCACATGTGGTACATGGAACACAGTCAAGTGTGCAGCACATATGTAGGAGTGCTGTCCACATGTGGTACATGAAACACAGGTGCACAGCACATGTGTAGGAGTGCTGTCCACATGTGGTACATGGAACACAGTCAGGTGTGCAGCACATATGTAGGAGTGCTGTCCATATGTGGTACATGAATACAGGCGTGCAGCACATACGTAGGAGTGCTGTCCACATGTGGTACACAGAACAGTCAGGTGTGCAGCACATACGTAGGAGTGCTGTCCACATGTACACAGAACACAGTCAGGTGTGCAGCACATATGTAGGAGTGCTGTCCATATGTGGTACATGAATACAGGTGTGCAGCACATATGTAGGTGTGTAGTCCACATGTACACAGAACATAGGTGTGCAGTACATATGTAGGAGTGCTGTCCACATGTGGTACACAGAACACAGTCAGGTGTGCAGCACATATGTAGGCATGCAGTCCACATGTGGTACACGGAACACAGGTGTGCAGTACATATGCAGGAGTGCTGTCCACATGTACATGGAACACAGGTGTGCAGCACGTATGTAGGCGTGCAGTCCATATGTGGTACACGAAACAGGTGTGCAGCATGTGTAGGTGTGCAGTCCACATGTGGTACATGGAACACAGGTGTTCAGCACATATGTAGGAGTGCTATTCACATATGGTACACAGAACACAGTCAGGTGTGCAGTACATATGTAGATGTGCAGTCCACATGTGGTACATGGAACACAGGTGTGTGGCACATATGTGGGTGTGCTGTCCACATGCACACAGAACATGGGTGTGCTGTACATATGTAGGCATACAGTCCACATGTGGGTACATGGAACACAGTCAGGTGTGCAGTACATATGTAGGCATGCAGTTCACATGTGAGTACATTGAACACAGGTGTGCAGCACATATATAAGCATGCAGTCCACATGTGAGTACACAGAACACACTCAGGTGTACAGCACATATGTAGGAGTGCTGTCCACATGTGAATACACATAACACAGTCAGGTGTGCAACACATATGTAGGCCTGCAGTCCACATGTGGGTACACGGAACACAGTCATGTGTGTGGCATATATGTAGGCACACGGAGGCTGTTTTTAGATGGTGGTGCATTTTGTGGAGTGGATGAACAAATGCATGAGCTGCCTGAGGAGAAGTCTCCGGAGAATGGGAAGCTTCCCCTCCAAGTGGTATCCACTCCACCTTCCACATTACTTTCGTGGTGGTGTTCTGAGATGGCTCTGTGACTTTATCTGATTTTCTTCTAGACTGAGTAGAGATATGGAGCTCAGATGCCCCTAGGGTTGTCCTGCCTGGCTCACAGTTCTGTCTTCAGCCCATGGAGCATAGATTCAGTGTACTGAGTAGTGGCCAGATATGTTTTGCTGTGATTTCAAGCAAGGAATAGAACAGGAAGGCATGGGATGGGATGGGATGGGATGGGATGGGATGGGATGGGATGGGATGGGATGGGATGGGATAGAACAGGATGGGATGGGATGGGATGGGGTGGGATAGAACAGGAAGGCATGGGATGGGATGGGATGGGATAGAACAGGATGGGATGGGATGGGATGGGGTGGGATAGAACAGGAAGGCATGGGATGGGATGGGATGGGATGGGATGGGATGGGATGGGATGGGATGGGATAGGATGGGATAGGATGGGATAGAACAGGATGGGATGGGATGGGATGGGATGGGGTGGGGTGGGATGGGATAGAACAGGATGGGATGGGATGGGGTGGGATAGAACAGGATGGGATGGGATGGGATGGGATGGGATGGGATGGGATGGGATGGGATGGGATGGGATGGGATGGGATGGGATAGGATGGGATAGAACAGGATGGGATGGGGTGGGATAGAACAGGATAGGACAGGACAGGCTAGTTCATGCCTCAGGAGGATGTGGATGCCCGGCTGCCACGTCTGCAGGCCTCGCTGGGGTCTGCATGTGCACAGCTGTGGGAGGCAAGAGACCCTCTGCCATGAAGTGCCTGCCTGATCCTTGCTTTGTCCTGGCACCACTGGCTGAGAGCTGCCTGAACTCTGTGTCCACTGGTTTCAGTTCGTGGTCGTGGTCAGCATTGTGACCTTCAGGCCCCCCCATTACGGAGCCTACATCTTCCCTGACTGGGCCAACGCACTGGGCTGGGTCATTGCCACGTCCTCCATGGCTATGGTGCCCATCTATGCAGCCTACAAGTTCTGCAGCCTGCCTGGGTCCTTTCGAGAGGTGGGTATTTGGACAGGGAGCCTTTGCCTGAGTGTGAGGCCTCCAGGAAGGCTCAGTGGGTGTCTACGGCCCCAGTCCTCACCTGCCTGGGTCATCTGTGACCAAGAGGAGGAGACTGGATGTTGCCACCACAACAGTGTGTGTGTGTGTGTGTGTGTGTGTCCACCTGCACACCTGTGTCCATGGGTGTGGGTGTCCATATGTGCATTCCTGTGTGTGTCTTTGTGTATGTCACATGTCTGTGTGTGTCTGTGTGTGCATGTGCCTGTGTGTCCATCCACTGTATCTACCTGTGTGCCTGTGTGTGCATATGTGCCTGTGTGTGCATCCACTGTATTTCCGTGTCTGTGTGGGTGTGCATGTGTCTGTGTGCACATATGTGCCTATGTGTGCATCCACTGTATCTACCTGTGTGTGTGCATGTGCCTATGTGTGCATCCACTGTATCTACCTGTCTGTGTGTGTCTATGTGTGCATGTCCCTGTGTGTGCATCCACTGTATCTACCTGTGTGTGTGTGTGCATGTGCCTGTGCATCCGTCCACTGTATCTACCTGTCTGTGTGTGTCTGTGTGCACATATGAGCCTGTGTGTGCATCCACTGTATCTTCATGTCTGCATGTATCTATGTGTGCATGTGCCTGTGCGTCCGTCCACTGTATCTCCATGTCTGTGTGTGCTGTGTTTCTGTGTGCATGTGTGTGTGTGTGCCTGGGTTTGTGCTCTCATGCATGTCCAAGTGTTTGTGTGTACTGACTGCATGCATGCCTACACACTATAGTGTGTGGTGGGGTGGGCACAGCAGCCATCTGCGGGTGGTGGAATCAGGTGTGACCTAGGCCCCCCCAGGGCCAAGCCCCACTTTGGAGCCCAAGCAGTGGAGGGAGCTCTGCAGAGTCACTGACACGCACTTCCTTTCCTCCTCTTGGTTTTGCCTCCTTGGTGTAGAGGAAAGGCAGGTGAACCAGTCATGGGGGTCCCCCTATTTAACACCCTGGCTCTGTGGTCCCCGGAAGAGATAAGGACCCGCCCTCCTTGGAAGAAGGTTGCGCTCATCTGAGAGCCAGCCACTGGGAGCTGCTGCCCTCAAATCCCAGTCTTTCTTGGAAAGAACTGCCTTGGCCCTGGGCAGCAAATCTCCATAGCTGCACCAGCCGTGTTCGAGGAATCAACCTTCGGTCCACGCCTGGGCTCAGACACGTGGCACTGAGCCAGTCTCTCCAGCAGCCTGGCAGGCCAGGGCCCAGTGCAGGCAAAGCACAGAACATGGCCCCTCTCTGGAGTGGGAGGGGCTCAGGGGCTGCCATGGTCCCAGGAAAGCTGATGGTACCCTGCTGTGGATAGTCCTTCTCAGGTCCCCACTCACTGACCTGCCAGGACCCAGCACAGGGGAAGAGCGCACAGCCGGGCAGTCCCTGCAGGGAGACAGCACCTCTGGGAGTCTGGATGGACTTGGGAGGAGGGGACAAGGTCAGCGTGGAGCTGGAGGACGGCTGCAGCCCAGTAGGCCTGAATAGCCAATTCCCTTACCCCTCACACGGCCAAACTCTGAGCATAAGCCAAGTAAAACCTCAGCAGCTGGGCCAGGTACAGGTTGAACTGTGGTGATGACGTGGGATAGGGTCACATGCAGGGGTCCCTGAGAGAAGTCATCTGGCCTCAGAGACCCAGACACAGGTATCCAGGCCCCTGAGTGTGAGCCCCCGAAGGTACCACCTGCTCTGGGAGGGCTTGGTGCTGTCCAGGACCCAGGAACTGCCGCAGCAGGAGGTGGAAGGAAGGTAGGCCCAGGGGTCACTGTCTCAGGAGCCACAGGGGACAAAAGGCAAGTGCTCCTGGAATGTGCCAGCTACAGGCGGCCCCAAGGCTGCCCACCAGGGCACAGGCACTTTCTCACTCAGAGCCCACACATGTGGTGGCTGAGAAACAGCTGCCTCAAGGACCACGTTTTAATGCAAGTGACGGCTCATTTAAGGAGACCATCGGGACATCGGCTTCCAGGCCTGACCGGTGTCAGGTCGGTGTGGGCACTGGCAGTGTGTCAGTGGTGGGCATGGGTGGTGTGGACGCTGGCGGGTGGGCACTGGTAGGTGAGGGGTGCTGGCAGGTGAGGCTGCTGGAAGGTGCAGGTGCTGGCAGTGTGAGTCAGCGGTGGGTGCTGGTAGGTGGGTGCTGGTCTGCATTGGCCCCCACACTCTGCTTGTCTTTCAGAAACTGGCCTACGCCATCACGCCTGAGAAGGACCATGGGCTGCTGGACAGAGGGGAGGTGCGCCAGTTCACGGTGAGGTCACAGCACCCCCGGGCCTCTCTTGGGGAATTCAGAATGGTCCGAAGCATGGTGTTCTTTGCCCCAGCTGCTCCTGCAGCCCCCAGAGGGCTCCAAGGCTAGTGTAGACAAGGCTGGTGTAGACGAGACTGGTGTAGGTGGCACTCATGGACTCAGTTAGCATGCGCTCCATGAGGACAGGCAGGCAGCAGGGGCAGGGGACAGTGGAGGCATGCACCTGGGAGGGGGTGCGTGATGCGGAGGGCCCGGGAGGAGCATCTGTGCAGACGCCTGCATTACACACGATCCCTGCAAAGACCTGGGCACATCTCAGACATGGGAGCAGCACCCTGCAGGGCCAGCTAAGCCAGCTTGAGGACCAGCAAGGGACCTGCCTGCCTCACAGGGGCACCAGGGACAGTGCCAGGAGTGGGCCAGGAGGGGAGCCTGGGCCTGGCCATAGGGAGCTTCAGGGAGCCCTGGAGGGACTGGGGGAGGCCTGGGGAGCCTGGGGTAGTCTCCAGGTGAAAGGATAGTCACACCAGGTCTTTCCTGCACCCTGGGAGCCATCCAGGAGTGTGCTCACATCACGCGTGTTTATGACCTGCTGTGCAGCATGTACATTCCCAGGGGCACAGAGGAAACACTTGAGGTTTTCCTCCCACAGCCCTGAAAGGCAGCCCACCACTCTCTCTACACAAGGCCCCTGAGGCCCAGAGAGGCCCAGGAGTGTGCCCACCATCACAGAGCTGCCTGGCAGGAGAGGAGCCTGGGCTGTGCCCTGGGCCCATGGCACTGTCCTCTCCACCGCAGAGTGGCCTCAGCCAGGACCTGATTCCAGGCACTAACGTCACACAAATGCTGACAGCAGAGTCCAGTGCATGGCAAAGGGCATAGAAGGGTGGTGTGGAGGGCACCGCGGCCCCACCTTGGGGCTGCCTCTTCCCTCTGGCCACCTCTCTGTGCCTCCTCCTGGTAAAGAGTCCTCCCAGCAGGGGTCTCATGAGTTCACGTACGAGGACCCCAGCAAGGAGCACAGCTTTCTGTGTTCCTCCTCCCTGCAAGTCCTGGTTCTGGTGTGGGCTCAGTCTCCCTCCCTCGGCACCCTTCCCTCTGTCCTCCCAAACTCGCCTGCTGCAAACACAGGAGGAGCATCCAGGCTTCACACCCATCCATCCAGGGGACCCCAGCCCCTCCCCACTGGCCTCTGGTGCAGCTCCACGAGAGCCTCTCTACTGCGAGAGTCCTACACCTGGGGCTATTGCACTTTGCAGAGGATCTCGCTAGTCTTCTCAAATATCCAACTTTGACTTCGTGTGGGACTCTTGCTCTAACCTCAGCTCCTGTATTTATTGTTTCTTCCTCTGTTTTTCTCGGATCTACTCTGTTGTAGTTCTGCTAACTTTTCAATTTGGACCTTAGATTAATTATCATCCTTTGTTCTTTTCTAATGTAAGCATTGAAGGCTATGACTTTTCCTCAAAATACTTCATGTGTTGCATTCCACGTTTTACATAGCACTTTCTTTACCTTTTAGTTCTAAGTATACTTTAATTTCTATTGTTTGTGAGTTTGTCAATCCTAACTTGCTTAAAAGTCTGTTTTTAAGTTGCCGGATATATGCAGATGTTTTATTCATCTTTTTGTGGCTAATTTCCAAATTCATTTTGCTGTTCTCAAACACATATGATGCCTACTATTTAAAACGTATTGAGACTTTTTTAGGGCCTTGTACCTGATCAACTTTGACAAACGTTGTACATCTTGTAGATGAATGTGTTCTTCTCTAGTGATCGATGCACAGTTCTCCTCCTGTCCATTTGAATAGGCTTGTCTGTCATGTTACCCACATTGTCTACACTTTGTCCATTTTAGGGGTGCTTGACCATGAGTAATTGAGAGGTGCCTGTGGCATATTCCACCTCGATAGCCTATTCATCTGCTGTTCCCAGCAGTTCTATCAGGCTTTGCTCTCTAGTCTGAGGCTGTTACCTGCGGTTGATCCATGTCTAGAAGGGTTGTATCTTCCTGGTGACGTGAACCCATCTTCACTTCCCAATGAAGCTTTTGAACGTAAAGTCTGATTTGTCTGGGATGACTAGAGTTGCACCAGGTGTCTTTTGAGTTTGCCGGAAGTACCTTTTGCAACCTGTTAACTTTCGGCTCTGCAGTGATCTGAAGATTTTGGTGTCTTTTGCAAAGCCAGCAAACACCTAGAATTTTTCACTCTGACAACTGGGCAGATCAACCCATTTACACTTGTTGTGATTCTTGATAGATTTGAAATTAATTCTACTGTCTTTCAATTCTGTTTGTCCCATGTTTCATTGTTTATTTCTCTCCTTTATTGCCTTTTTATAGGTTGATTTTTTGGGCTCATTCGTTTTTCTTATTCGGTTTATTTCTTTCTACATTTTTTTCTTTTTTTGGGATGGAGTTTTCCTCTGTCACCCAGACTGGAGTGCAGAGGTGTGAGCTTCACTCACTGCAACCTCCAGCTCCCAGGTTCAAGCGATTCGCCTGCCTCAGCCTCTCGAGTAGCTGGGATTACAGGCACCCACCACCATGCCTGGTTAAGATTTGTATTTTTAGTAAAGACAGGGTTTTGCCATGTTGGCCAGGCTGGTGAGTGATCCACCCACCTCTGCCTCACAGCCACTGTGCCCAGCCTCATTCTGTTCTTTTAATAGCTACTCTTGAGGTTGCACCATACATTTTTCACTTAAACTCTACAGTTAAACCATGTCTTAACCCTGTCCCGTTATGAGGACTTAAATCTTCCTTCTGCTGATGAATATGCTGTGATTGTTCAAATCCATTTCTGTCTTTTTAACCCGCAGATTAGACACTGTTGTTCTCATTGCTGTTGTTATTTTGTACGGACTCACCGTGTTCCTTGGACTAATGTGCATGCTTGGCGTTTGTTGATGCCCATACTTTTGTTACAGACTTATTTTCTTCTAGGACCACTTTTTTGCTTTCCAAAAAGCATCCATCAGACATTCCTTAGAGGAGGTCTCTTGCCAGCCTCCTCACTACTGGTGTTTGTGAACGTCTTTATATTGCTCTCAGTCACGAAGGCACTGTGGTGGCCTCTGGGTCCTAGCCTGACAGTGACCATCAGCATTTCGGAGGGAGGCATCAGTGTTCTGTGGCTGTGCTGAGACCTACGGACTCGTGAGCCATTCTATGCTGTGTCCTCTGTCCCCACCCCTGCACGCAGCCGAGTTTCCTGTGCTCCATCCTCACCCCTGCCTCACACCTGCACACAGCCGAGTTTCCTGTGCTCTGTCCTACCCCTGCCTCATCCCTGAATGCGGCCGAGTTTCCAGTGCTCTGTCCTCACCCCTGCCTCACCCCTGCACGTGGCCGAGTTTCCTGTGCTCCATCCTCACCCCTGCCTCACACCTGCACGTGGCTGAGTTTCCTGTGCTCTGTCCTCACCCCTGCCTGTGGCTGTTTCCTGTGCTCTGTCCTCACCCCTGCCTCACACCTGCACGCAGCCGAGTTTCCTGTGCTCTGTCCTCACCCCTGCCTCACCCCTGCCTGTGGCTGTTTCCTGTGCTCTGTCCTCACCCCTGCCTCACCCCTGCATACGGCTGAGTTTCCTGTTCTCTGTCCTCACCCCTGCCTCACACCTGCACGTGGCCGAGTTTCCAGTGCTCTGTCCTCACCCCTGCCTCACCCCTGCACGTGGCTGAGTTTCCTGTGCTCTGTCCTCACCCCTGCCTCACTCCTGCACGTGGCTGAGTTTCCAGTGCTCTGTCCTACCCCTGCCACACCCTTGCACGTGGCCGTGTTTCCTGTGCTTTTCATGTTGCAGGTTCACTGTGAAGTGTGGGGACCTGGGTTTCTTCTTTTCTTATCCTCTCTGGATATGTTGTGTATCCAGATCTGCAGATTCAAAACTCGTGTCGTTCTGTGACTTCTGCTGCAGCATGCTGGAAGACTGCCTTCTGCCTGTTTGTGCTGTGAGGCTCTGGCGTGTCCACTTTGCCCCTGGGAATGGCTCTCATTTGAATCTCAGGTGCACAGTTGAGTAGCACACTCTTATCATTAATCCACAGGTGGCCATTTTCAAATGATTGATTTGTCCGTGTAACAAACAGACCCTGTGAGCCCACAGCGGGAAAACCAGACGCTGTGAAGCTGCCCACACCCATCTGTCCTCGAGTCCAGCTCGATCTTTCCCTCGCCCTTCTTACGGTCTTGTTTTGTTGCATCTCTAAACATTTCTAGGTTCCCAGGCTGTTATTTGGCTTCAGCATTCGGTGTAGCCCTAACTGACCCCTGAGGCGAGACGTTGTGCACGCTCCATGCGAAGCCCCAAGAACCCTGCTGTCTTTCCTGGCTGGGGGAGCAGGGACTGTGCCCACCCCTGTGTGGGCATCAGAGGTGGTTCCTTCTCTCTGGCTCTGTCGATAGTTCTTTCCCCAGCCTCCTCATGCACATGGGATGTTCAGTGGAGGTCAGGGGCCACTGTCCAGGATCTCCTCTCTGGCGCTCCAGCCTCTAAGCTGCAGCCACCTCTGTTTCTCTAGCTCTCCTTTCCAGCATCTCCGCTCAGGGAGTCCACTGGGCTGTGCCTTCCCTGTGCTGCAGTCAAGAAACTCCCTAGAGGCAGCGAGCAGGGTGGTGGAGGTGGCCCTTCTGGTCGGGGGCCTTCCTTCTGCTTCCCTCAGGGACCACCGACCCTTACGCTGTGCTGTCCAGTATCTGGAAGGTCACTGGTGCATGTATTTTGTTTATTTGGGGGTTGTTTCGGACAGTAGGGTAAATTCAGCCCCTGTTATTTCATCTAGATCAGAAGTGTCGTTGTTCATAGCTACAGTTCCCCCACCGTGACTGGTCGCTGACTGTCCGTCATGTAAACAAACCACAGCTCAGCTCTGCAGATTCTGCCTCCCGCCCCTTCCCGTGCTCTGCATTCCCAGCTCTGCAGGTTCTGCCTCCCGCCCCTTCCCGTGCTCTGCGTTCCCAGCTCTGCAGGTTCTGCCTCCCGCCCCTTCCCGTGCTCTGCGTTCCCAGCTCTGCAGGTTCTGCCTCCCGCCCCTTCCCGTGCTCTGCGTTCCCAGCTCTGCAGGTTCTGCCTCCCGCCCCTTCCCGTGCTCTGCGTTCCCAGCTCTGCAGGTTCTGCCTCCCGCCCCTTCCCGTGCTCTGCGTTCCCAGCTCTGCAGGGTCTGCCTCCCGCCCCTTCCCGTGCTCTGCGTTCCCAGCTCTGCAGGTTCTGCCTCCCGCCCCTTCCCGTGCTCTGCATCCCAGCTCTGCAGGTTCTGCCTCCCGCTCCTTCCCGTGCTCTGCGTTCCCAGCCATCCCCTTCTCTTCTTCGTCTCCGGAAGCCGCATGTGTGCTCTGCTGTTTCTCATGACATTCTCATCACCGTGTTGTGTGAGTGTCACTTTGTCAAGAGCCCCCTGTGCGGCCATCCTGTAATCTGCTGCAACCGGTATGGTCCTCTGGGGTCCAGTGGAAGTCTGGTTTCCAGGGACTCGCTCAGAATGGGTGCTGTCTTCTGTTTCTGGTCTTTATTTTATGTTTATGCTTGATCTTACTCTGTGGAAATCTGGGGGTCCCCCAGGCACACCTTCCTCCAGAGGGAGACCTCCTGCTTCTGTTGGAGGGCAGGACAGAGAACGGCTTCTCCCGGGGGTGAAAGGTTCACAGCTAGAGTCCCACGCATGGCTTCCCCATCACTGGGCTGAGGCAGGGCTGCCACCAGAGCCTCGGCTCTAGGGCTCCAACCACTGAGCATTCCCTTGCTGTGGGTCCTGACCAGGCTCCCTGCCCCCAGCAGCCTTCACGGAGCCCTGAGCCTCACCTGGATGCTGCCCGTGCTGGTGTCTGCTGTGGCTGCTCCAGGCCCCCTGCAGACCCCTGGCATACTGTGTGATCCCAGCCAGGTTGCAGAGGCCCCTGCAGGCTCTCCATGGAGTGGCCAAAGGAGCCTGTGGTGTGGCCAGTGGTAGCTTCAGTGGCTTTCCGTGGCCGGTGTGGTTTTGTCAGAAGCAAGCCCTGTGTGGCCATTTGTAAATGTTTGTGAAGCACACTTCTTGCCATTTCGTGCTATCGAGAGGCTTCTGCTCAGAAATAGGCTGAACTCACGGCTGCATGATAGCGGGCAGTGACATTTGCCGACCATCTAAAGAGCTGCTCTTGTTGGTCCCTGAGCAGTCAACATGCCCTGCTCTTGTGCCCGCCAGGGTCACCAAGAGCAAGACAGAGCTGCAGAGGCAGCATCTCACTCTGGCAAAGCATCCAAGGCCCCCAGGAAGGTGGCGGGGACATGGGGGAGAGGTGACATCACCACATCACATCCAAGTCACTGGCGTGCAGTCTGGACCCAGCCCCAAATTGAGAGTGCCCAGCATCTCTTGGACCCAGCAGCTGAACTCAGATACGCCCCAGAGGCCACCATGCCCACCATGGCAAACACAGTCTCACAGCTTTTTAACAATCAAGTAATGATTTATAGAAGTGAGTGAGGCTTTGGATCCCTGGCGCCTGCCAGGAGCATGGTGGTCTGGGCACCCCACGAGCCCCCTGCTCTCCCAGGGCTTGTGGTCAGGAGGCTGCAAGCTGTCTGCTCACTGCCGGCTGCTGGTCCCATCCACAAGAGGTGGGCGTTGGCCCGGGGCTGCCCCCTCCAAGCAGCCACAAGAGGTGGGCGTTGGCCCGGAGCTGCCCCCTCCAAGCAGCCACAAGAGGTGGGCGTTGGCCCGGGGATGCCCCCTCCAAGCAGCCACAAGAGGTGGGCGTTGGCCCGGGGCTGCCCCCTCCAAGCAGCCACAAGAGGTGGGCGTTGGCCCGGGGCTGCCCCCTCCAAGCAGCCACAAGAGGTGGGCGTGGGCCCGGGGCTGCCCCCTCCAAGCAGCCACAAGAGGTGGGCGTGGGCCCGGGGCTGCCCCCTCCAAGCAGCCACAAGAGGTGGGCGTGGGCCCGGGGCTGCCCCCTCCAAGCAGCCACAAGAGGTGGGAGTGGGCCCGGGGCTGCCCCCTCCAAGCAGCCACAAGAGGTGGGCGTGGGCCCGGGGCTGCCCCCTCCAAGCAGCCACAAGAGGTGGGCATGGGCCCGGGGCTGCCCCCTCCAAGCAGCCACAAGAGGTGGGTGTTGGCCCGGGGCTGCCACTCTCCAAGCAGCCACAAGAGGTGGGTGTGGGCCCGGGGCTGCCCCCTCCGAGCAGCCACAAGAGGTGGGCGTTGGCCCAGGGCTGCCACTCTCCGAGCAGCCACAAGAGGTGGGTGTGGGCCCGGGGCTGCCCCTCCAAGCAGCCGCATTGTCTGTTTTCTTTCAGCTCCGCCACTGGCTCAAGGTGTAGAAGGAGCGGAGACAAAGACCCCGGGAGATCGTCCCGCCGTGGAAGAGAAGCCAACAAACCAAGGAAATCTAAGCTTCAAGAGCAGGAGGCAACTTCTGCTCTCCAACCTCTACTAAAAACAAAAAACAAAGCAGAAGCTCCTCTCTTGTGACTATTGACACCTTTCCCTGCCGGGAGCGCAGCCCGCGTGTCTTGTGTTGCTGTCCTAACAATGTAGATCTGTGCAGTGCGGTCCACCCCATTCCTGCCCCTCAGGGCAGTAAAACGCCTGCCTTCCTGCTGTCTGTGTGAGGCTCCCTCCCTGCCCTGACTCCCAGCTCCGAGGCTGGCCGGGCGCTGTTCTCAGGTGGGGGTCCCCATCCTTGACACACCCAGCGGGAATGCCTCAGAGTGCTCATCGCGGTCGCTTCCTAGAACGTTTATTTTGCCTGTGTTAAAAAGCTGTGCGTCCTGCTTTGTGTAGCTGTGCAGAAGGTGAACTGGAAGAAACCACGAGTTCCTGCAAAGTCCTTTCCTGATGCTTGGCTCCCAGCAGAGGCTGTAAATTGGGCATTCAGTTGACACGTTGCACACAGAGTCTGTTCAGAGGCATTGGAGGACAGGGGTCCTGGTGTGTCTCACCAGGAAATTCTGTTTATGTTCTTGCAGTAGAGAGAAATAAAACTCCTTGAAACCAACTCAGGCTACTGCCACTCGGGCCACCTGTGGGTCCTTGTGGTGTAGCCCTCACAGAGGAGTGTCCTGCCCCGGGATGCATGCAGACCCCTCACAGGGGCGTGTCCTGCCCTGGGATGCATGCAGACCCCTCACAGGGGCGTGTCCTGCCCCGGGATGCATGCAGACCCCTCACAGGGGCGTGTCCTGCCCCGGGATGCATGCAGATCCCTCACAGGGGCGTGTCCTGCCCCGGGATGCATGCAGATCCCTCACAGGGGCATGTCCTGCCCTGGGATGCAAGCAGACCCCTCACAGGGGCGTGTCCTGCCCCAGGATGCATGCAGACCCCTCACAGGGGCGTGTCCTGCCCCGGGATGCAAGCAGACCCCTCACAGGGGCGTGTCCTGCCCTGGGATGCAAGCAGACCCCTCACAGGGGCGTGTCCTGCCCCGGGATGCATGCAGACCCCTCACAGGGGCGTGTCCTGCCCCGGGATGCATGCAGGGCTCCCTCGCAGGCAGCCAGCAGGCCACACTCTGCCTGGCCTGAGCCGTGACCTTCAACGAGGCACCCACTGGAATTTGATTTTTCTCAGGTGCATGTGGCATCAATAACAACAGTTTTTATGTTTGGAAATGTCTTTTTAAAATCATATTCACCTGTGAATCAGAACAAATTCAAGAATGCGATGCCTGCGAATCTGCTTGCTGATGTTACAGGTGTTGTTTCCAAAAACAATCAGCAGCACTGAGTGAGGGAGCTTGGCCAGACCCACCTTTCCACGCACGCTGCGCTCGGTCACGACGGGAAAGTGGACACTGCATTTTGAATTCATGGGCCAAGATAGGGCTGCCTGCGTGCTGCCCGGGGGCAGTCACATCCCCGAAGGTGGACGAGGGCTCCAGGGACTGGAGGGTGACGCTCGGCAGGAGCCGCCGCATGAACTGCGAGGCTGCTGCGGTTAGCACAGAGGGTGGCTTCCCACCGCCTTCTGGGGAGGGACTCCGTGTAGCACCCTGGGTGTTGTCTGTGTCTGTTCACCTCTCTCTAGTCAGCATCTTATGGGCCCCTCGGCACAATAAAGACATCCTCAGTGGAAACACTGCCTCAGCCTCCTTGCCTCATTTTGGCTGGGCCCAGGTCACCTGTTCACACCCCAAGGTCAGCTTCCACCCCACCCCAGCCCACTCACAGCAAGGCTTCCACACCTGATGCCTCTTGGCACATCTCTCCTCACAGCCTCCCCCAAAACCTAGAAGTAACACCTCCACTACGCTCCTGTGCAGGTGTGCTGGGTTCCCACCTCCCCGGGCTCCCACACGGGTGTGCTGGATTCGATCTGTCCACTCCTCCCAGGTTCCCACACGGGTGTGCTCGGTGTGACCCGTCCCCCTCCCAGGCTCTCACATGGGTGTGCTGGCTGTGACCCATCCCCCTCCCGGGATCTGATGTAGTGCTGGGTGCAGTGGTGCACCTCACCCAGGTCTGCACTCCTGCACGGTCCCTGTGGCAGGTTGTGGCACCTACTTTATATCGTGCCCACTTGCATAGGCTGGACCTTGATGCCATCCTGCGCCACCCTCTCCTTGCCCCTCACCTGCCCACCAGCATTCCCGTGGGCTCTCCATGTGTCCAGACTCCAACCACACTGTCTGACCACTGCCGCTGCCTAGCCCGAGAGCCTCCTGAAAGCCCTGCCCCAGATCTTAGTGGCTCCTGGCCCTCTTTTGTCACTCTGTAGCCTAAAGGACTCTTCTAGATACCAACAGATCAGGCCACAGCCCAGGGAAACCCCAGGGTTGTCCCAGTGCTTGGAGTAAACACCAATACCCTTAGCTGACCTGTGACAGGATGGCAGTCTCCTCTCCACGCAGTGACCTGCAATAGGACAAGTGTCACTCCCACCAGCCCACCTGCGGCCTGGCCCCGAACCGCCCGAGGGCACCCCCTTCCTCACACTGAGGGCACCCCCTTCCTCACGCTGAGGGCACCCCCTTCCTCACGCTGAGGGCACCCCCTTCCTCACGCTGAGGGCACCCCTTGTGCCCGGCAGCTGGTGGAGGTTCTGCACATCATGGAGGGCATCCCTGCTGGCCACGCAGGCCTGGGGGTCCAGGCGGATACTATGTGGGATGAGACTTGAAGGACTCCGACACCATTATGGGTGACCGTATTAAGTCCTATCAATTGGAGAGGTGGGCTCCGGGGCCGGGTGGGTCTCCTCTGCCTGTGGTCTCAGCAGCTCAGCAGCAGGGGCCATCCCAGATGGCTACCGGCCACAGACACGGTTGGGCTTTGCTAAGCGGGTCGTGGTCCCGCCTAGGCCCATGGCACTGAAGCCTTTCTCAGAGGTGTGGGGTCTGCAGAGACTGGTGGCATGTGGACCCGGGATCAGGACCCTGGGGGAACAACCAGCTGAGACCCTTCCCCAACCCCCAAAACAAAGGCATAGCAGTCCCCGAGCAGGGAGGAGTGGGCACCCGCATGTAGGGTGCCGCCTCTCCAGTGTGAGTTGTGGATGGCATCCTTGGGGGAGCACAGGAGCACTCCAGGCTGATGGCGCCCCAGGACTAAGCAGCCCCTGCACACCCCACACAGTGCCAGCCCCATACCTGCTGGTCCCCAGCGAGCTTGTGGGCTCTGCAGGCAACCAAAAAGCACAGTGCAGGTGCATGCAGGGTCCTCGTGCTGAGTAATTTACTCAGGAGTGCCTGAGGGAGCAGGTGAGGGAGGGGCACGTACACCCCGAGCGCAGGAAGAACTCCACAAGTCCGTAAGGAAGAGGCAGACACCCCATCAGAAAAGTGGACAGAAACCTGGAATGAGTGCCAGCAAGGGAAAATGCCCACATGGCCAACAAACGTATGAAAAGAGGCCCAACCTCGCCAGTTGTCACGGGCATGCAGTCAGCCACCACGTCATGTCACGGCACACACCCATCACAGCAGCCGGGCTTTGAGAAGTTGAGCCCCTGTGTGGCTGCGTGTGGACGGGAAGAACACTCGCACCTTTCAGGTGGGTGACAGAACTCCGTGGCAGGAAAAGTGCTGTGCTGCCCACGAGGGCTGAGCCTGCCTCCAGCCTTACTGCCGCCCCCCAACCTCCCTGTTGTCACTTAGGATGCCCGTTACTCTCAGGGGTGGCCATGACCTCCCCCCACCACTGAGAGAGGTGCCGCCCTAACAGCTCACACCTGAAGCCCCCAGGGCTGGCCTTGGGCAGCTGGACCCTTGTCCAGGGGCCCCTGGGATCAAAGCCTGTGCCAGGGTGGCCCAGGGCCAGACTCTGACCATCTTGAGAGCAAAACCCCCATCCCGACCTGCAGTCTGATGCACGTCCAGAGTCCCCGTGAGGATGGGCTGGGACCCGCCTGCAACCACGCCTGCTCCAACCTCTTCCCTCTTCCCTCTGTTGGCCTGTTTCCTGCTCTCTCCTGGTTTTCTTCTCTGAGTCCCAGTGAGTCAGGAGCACAACAATCTCCACTCAAGACTCTACAGGATTCCAACCTAAGAGACATGATCACAAGCCCCACGATTCTCCGCATGCCTGTCACAGACCAGCAGGTGGACACATCGAGAGGCCTGTGCAGTGTCCATAAAAGCCAACGCTGGGAGCAGCAGAAAGGCCAGCACTGAGTGAGCACTCACAGCAGGAAGGGCCCGAGAGCCACAGCACTGGCTGGTGAGGTGGTGTGAAAGGTTGACCCGTGTCCCCCAAGAAAAGGGAAGAATTGGCTCCTGGATGCAGTTAGATAAGACAAGGTCACAGGGAAGTAGAGTGGGCCCCAAACCCAGTGTGATGGGGACCCTATGAGAGGAGAGCAGAGACACTGAGACCCTAAATCCAACAACTGGTGTCCTCGGAAGGGGAGAAGAGAGACAGTGAGACAGAGCCCAGGATAGGACAGCCGAGCGACAACGGAGGCAGACATCGAGACATGTGCCTGCAAACCAAGGCTCACGGGGGGCTGCCAGCATCACCAGGGGCTGGAGGCACGCACACAACAGATGCTGCCCAGAGCCTCCAACAGGAGGCAACCCCGCCCACACCAGGATCTCAACCTTACAGCCTCGGGAGCTGTGAGACAATGAGCACCCAGATTGTAGTGGGCTGTCCCAGGGCATTAGAGAGAGCAGGTCCATCCCACCTGGGCATCTGGGCACCTGAGACACTCCCAGCCCTTCAGACGCTCTCCCAGGCTTCACTCTCCTTCCCATCCTCTTGTTCTCTCTTCTGGAACTACCTTCTTTCTGCTCCCACCATGCACTTTCCCAGCTTCACCCACTTGCTCCTATGCCATGTCATCACCTCTGGAAGTCTGCTCCCACCCCAGCTTCTGGGTTCTGGCCCTTGGGCAGTGTTGCCTGAAACCCCCATTCTCCCCAGGTCTTCCGCAGCAGGTGTCATATTGAAGGCAGACAGCTCATTGCGTCTTTTCCAGCAGGAATTGAGTTAGTCTCACTTAGTTCTGCCAGTGTCCTCAACAGGCTTGGTACCTGGAAGACAGTGCATTTAACATATGTTTACAGATGGATGAATGAATGGGCGGGCGAAGCGGGGTGGATGGATAGGTGGGTGGATAGATAAGGGACGAATGGATGGATGGAAGGCTGCATGGATGGAAAGGAGGAAGGAGGGATGAACGAAAGGAGAGAGAAAAGTGCAGGAGAGAGAGAAAGGGATAAGTAGATTGATGAATGCACGGGTGGGTTGATGGATGGGTGGTGGATGGTTGGATGAATGGAGAGTTGGATAGATGGGTGGGTAGATGGATGGGTGTATGGATGGGCAAAAGGAAGAAGAAGGGGAGAAAGGGAGGGAGGGTAACAGGGAAAATTGGTGAGTAGATGGTGGGGTGGATAGATGGTTGTTTATGCTTGGGTGGATGGATGAATGGATAGTTGTATGGATGGGCAGGCAGGTGATGGCTGAATGACAGAAGGATGGAGGGGTGGATAGGTGAATGGATGGGTGAGTGGATGGGTTGATGATGGATGGATGAGTAGACAAGTGGGTGGGTATGTGATGGATGGATGAATGAATGGGTGGTGTGTGGGTGGATGGGTTGATGGTGGGGTGAGGAGGTGATGGATGGATGTGTAGATGGGTGAATGGATGTGAGGGTAGGCTATGGATGGATGGAGGGATGGATGAATGGATGAGTGGATAGATGCATGGGCGGATGGATGCATGAATGGATGCATGGATGAATGGATGATGGATGTGTGGATGGATGGATGGGTAGATGGGTAAATGGATGTGTGAATAGATTAGCGATGGATGGAAGGATGGATGAATGGGTGGATGCATGAATGAATGGATGATGACAAATGGATGGATAGAGGAATGGATGAGTGGATGGGTGGGTGGAGGGATAGATGGATGTGTAGATGGATGGATGCTTGGGTGGATGGATAGATAAATATGTGGATGGATGGATGCATGAGTAGATGGATAGACAGTTGGGTGGGTAGATAGGTAAATGGATGTGTGAACAGGTTATGGATGGATGGAGGGATGGATAGATGAATGGATGCAAGGATGGATGTGTAGATGGCTGGATGCATGGATCAACACATGAATGGATGCATGGATGGATGAATGATGGATGGAAGGGTGGGTGGAGGGATACATGGATGTGTAGATGGATGGATGCATGGATGGATGGATGGAGGAATGGATGAGTGGATGGATGGGTGTAGGGATGGATGTGTGGTTAAATGAATGCTTGGGTGGATGGATAGATGGATGATGGATGGATGGATGGATGGGTGGATGGATGGATGGAGGAACGGATGAGTGAATGGGTGGGTGGAGGGGTAGATGGATGTGTAGATGGATGGGTGGATGGGTGGAAGGTCCTGGATGATATGTACCAGACCACCATTCTGGCCCAATCTAAAACTCCCCCCTAGGACTGGCTGTATGAACGCCGTATTTAGCATCTGTTCCCCAAGGAGGGTTGGGCTCTTTCATACAAATGCAACATGTTAATTTCAAAATGTCTGAAGAAATCTTTTCTTCTCACACCAACTTTGTGCAGATCCCAAGTTTCCTGGGGGGGATGAGCCCGCCAGAGCCCGTGTTAGTGCTAGACGGGAGGCTCACCCCTCTGCACCCTGCACTTTACCATCGGATTTGTGCTCTCTGCCAAGTGACCTTTAGACACGCAGCCTGGGGTTTTAACGCTTGAAAAAGCCATACGACTTTTCCTTTGAGAGAAGCATTTTAATAAAGGTTCAGCAACAGTGAAATACGTGGCTGGAAGGGTAAACGGATTCCTCTACGTTTGGCTTTTTTTGGTTTTCACTCCACAATCCTCCTTTAATCTCTGTAGATTCATCTGACTGGCCCAAAGGTCACAGCCCTTACCTGTTTCCTGATGTCTGACAACACAAGAAAAGCCACCTTTTCTGAAACACATTTCATTAGCAAATCCTACATTCCTCGGCACCTCGCCAGCTCTCCTTCTGAGGACGAACCAGGTCACAAACACAGCCGACCCTGACGCTGCAGCTGGGACCCGGGATTCCCAGCAGGATGGAGCAGAGGATACTCGTGTCCTACAGACAGAGAGGGGTCCCGCAAACCAATGGCCAGTGCACCGGTGGCTGACTCGGGGAGCTAGAGAAAGCAGAATTGAAACCAATGATCACACCCTGGCCTCCCCCTCCCCACACCCCAGCCTGGCACTTAAATTACCAGGTTCATGCAGAGCCAGGCAGGACGGACCTGCAGTGCCCAGCTGTTCTGTGCAGCCGGGGGTAAGAACCATGGCACCAGCCAAGACCCACAGCTGTTAGCATTCCTGTAAAGGATGGGAAGCTCAAGAGAGCCACATGCCTGGCAGAGAGGGGTAAGGGCTGTTTTTTGAGACCTGGGCCTCAGGTGTGTGTGAGAGAGAGGGAGGTGGGCCTCCCTTCCTGCCTCAAAGCGTTCGCATGAATAAAGGGTGCCCTTCATGCCACTAGAAGAGTCCACCCCAGGCCACAGCCCCCTCTTGGTGGTCCTGCAGAGGCCTCCTCTCCAGGGACACCAGCCTGCCACGGCCTCTGAGAACGCAGGGCCAGACTCCAAGTGGGCGGGTGATGTGGAAGGAAAATATCAGACTCTATTTGTCTGAAAATATTCCTCTTCTAAGGTGAATGCAGAAGAATTTCCATGTATATGACTGACCTTCCCAAATCCAGCCAGCATTAGCGCATCAAGCACTGACCGTATTTATCTAGAAATTAAATAATGTTACTCATTCTGCAGGCTGAGAGCCTCTTTCCTTAAAACTGTTTGTCATACAGATGAAGGGACTCATCAAACAAAACATTTTATTTGATTAAAAGTTGGATGGCATACATATTTACACAGTGTCAGTGGGACGGAAACGCCCCTTTTAAATTGTGCTCTTTGCTGGCCACGTCTGCTGGCCACGTCTGCTGGCCACGGGCTCCAGCCGGCCATGTCCTACAGGTCCCCACTGCTAAGCCCATCCTGGTTCCGAATCAAAGGTTAATATTTAAGTGGTTTTTCAATATGTGTATTCAAAGACAGCATTATGACCGTCAGTTACAGGAACATTCTCATATCCTCTAAGCCTTATTCACACAGAGAAACTGTATCTAAAATTCTGAAAAGTTCTATTGCATCACAATGGTGATTTTTAAAGCTTAGACAGAAGGGAAAAAGAAACAACCTGTAGGTTCCTTACCGAGAAACAGCCAGTGCCCTGAGGTGCTCTGCATTCTTCCTGTGCCCCCCATACTGAGGCCTGGTTTGTTCAAGGTCCTGTGGCCAGGACGCTGCCAGGCAGCCGCAGACCCTCCCTGCACTTTCTCCATTCAGGGTTGGGTTTCGGGGTTTTGGAGAAAGCAGGCGGGCAGGAGAGGGCAAGGGCAGGGCTCAAGCCTGGGGTCCTGGGTTAGAATCTCCGACTCCCTCATCGTTTGGCAAGGGTCCTGGCACCTGTGCCTCAGTTTACTCATCTGTGCAGAGAGCAGTCATCGCACCCAGCATGGAAGGTTGTTGAAAGGACTGAATGAGTTAAAGGATGGAAACGGTTTAGACATGTGCTGAGGCCGCGGATGTCCCAGATCCATGTAACTATCAGTAAAGGCTATTTTTATCAATTCTTAAAAGTATTTCAGAAAACGAAATAAAACAGGCTTTCCACATTCTGACACGATATAAAGAGGCTTTGGTGGGGATCCCTGATGTGAGGTTCCTGGAGATGAGCCTGGCCCTGCCATCACGCAGTGGGGTCATGACACACAGGACACCACCAGCATCTGCCGCCACCTGGAAGGACATAGGGGACAGTCACCTCCATCTGTCACCACCTGACAAGACACAGGAAACAGCCCCTCCCACGTCACCACCTGACAAGACACAGGACAGTCACCCCCACCGGCCACCACCTGACAAGACATGGGGGACAGTCACCACCAGACAGGACACAGGGGACAGTACCCCCACCTGTCACCACCTGACAGGACACAGGGGACAGACACCCCCACATGTCACCACCAGACAGGACACGGGACAGTCACCCCCACCTGCCACTACCTGACAAGACACAGGGACAGTCACCCCCAGCTGTCACCACCTGATAGGACACAGATAACAGTCACCCCCATATGTCACCACTAGACAGGACACAGGGGACAGTCACCCCCACCTACCACCACCTGGGAGGACGCACAGGGCTTCTGGGACCACTTGTGTTGTCTGTGTGTCCAAAGGTGTGAGACCACAGCACAGTGACTGCTGCCTGCACACAAATCATGCCCTTGAGATGAGAGGCCAGGACACCTGCCAGCTGTGACAGGCTCCATGCTGGGCTTGAGAGCAGGAAGTGTGTCCTGCTCCCGTGTGTGTTTTGAGCTGAGTCCCTTTCCCATGTGGCCACCAGGACGCTCAGGGCCGCTGCTGAGCTCAGGTTCAGTGATGGGGTGAGCTGTTATTTCCTCCTGTGTGGCAGACGGACTCCCAAGGCCCCCCACCTCCTGTCAGTGACACCCTTGTTTGGTGTCCCAGAGATAATCCACTTGTAACCCACAGAACGCAGCAAAGAGGAGTGGAGGATGGGATTGTGTAACACAGGATTGCAACGCGCCTCTCTCTGGAGCCCGTCCCTCCCCTGTGGTTTTGAGGAAGCCCATGGTCAGGCTGGGGAGCCCCCGGTGACAGGAACAGCAGGTGGCCTCTGGAAGCTCGAGGCACCCTCCGGCCAGCAAGGAAGTAAAGTCCGGAGTCCAGAGCCAGGAGCAGAGCCAAGTGGACCCTGTCCCCCAGGAGCCTTGGGTGAGACGGCGGCGGCCTGACGGGCTGCACCGGTGAGGCCTGACAGGGGACCCCAGAAACTGAGAGGGAGGAGACATGGGTTGCTGTCAGCGTTTGGCTCATGGCTGGCGTTGCCATGTGCGGGAGGCACCTGCTTCTCTGCAATTTTCATTTTATGTTTTCTTATTAGCAGCCCTGGGAAGGGCCAGGCACAGAACATGCCTGAAACACTGTGGGGAGAATGGAGGAACGGCAGGCAGGGAGGGGCCTCAGAAACCCTGGGGATGTGAGGGGAGGCCTGAGAAAGCAAACATTCATTATTTGTGACAACAACATTCACTGCTTCGCTTTGTTTTGTTTTGAGATGGAGTCACGTTCTGTCGCCCAGGCTGGAGTACAGTGGGGTGATCTCAGCTCACCGCACCCTCTCCCTCCCAGGTTCCAGTGATTCTCCCACCTCAGCCTCCTGAGTAGCTGGGATTACAGGCACCCACCATCATGCCCAGCTAATTTTTGTACTTTTAGCAGAGACGCGGTTTCTCCTTGTCGGCCAGGCTGGTCTCAAACTCCTGACCTCACATGATCTGCCTGCCTCGGCCTCCCAAAGTGCTGGGATTACAGGCGTGAGCCACCGCGCCTGGCTGACACGCACCATCACGTGGAGCTTGTTCCATTTGCTTTCCCATCTTGGGCTCTGAAATACTTTCTGCTACTGTGTGCTCACCACGGAGCCTTCCTTATACAGGGAGCCGTACCCACGACACAGCAGGGTGTGCCCCGACCCTCCAGCCTCAACAGGCTTTCCCAGGGCTCTGCACCACGGGGATGCTGAAGTTACGTCCTGGGAGGCCCCTTCCCAGGGACGAGGGGTGAACGCATGGGCACCAAGCCTCCCTGCCGGCACGGGCAGCTCAGAGCCATAACTCCTCCCCCAGAGCTCCTCTGGGTCCATCGGGTGCCACCCACGGGGCAGGCACCTCCTGAGACTAGAGCCTGCTCAGCCACCCCCCTGCAAGGCCTCCCTGCTACTCCCAGAGACCACTTCCCTCACAAGCACTGCAAAACCAACCCCTCTTCTTGGGATCATGGTGGCTGCAGCACAGGGAAGAGGGTGCTGCACTGGCATTTTCTGGATCCACACAATCAAGAGGCTTTGGCTCCTGAAATGCCCAGAAAGTTTCAGGACCAGGTGCTCTCTGGAAAAGCTGAGCTCCTGGTGGTCACGCTCATGCCTGGCGCAGTGGAAATGCAAGGAGGCCCCAGCAATTGCACGGGGAGCGCCACACCCCTCTCACTTGTGGAGTCTGACAGTAAAGAAATGAACGGACGTGGTGCATAGGGGCTGCCGGTGTGGTGGGGAGGGCAGGACAGGAGGAGCAGGTGGCTGTGTCCCTGATTCAGCCCTCAGAGCCCAGGGCAGCGCATGCTCAAGACCAGGCGCGGCCCTCCCCCTGTTCCCTGTTTCTGTGCCTTGCCCTTGTCACCATGGGACGCCTCATCACTGCTGTGTCTGTGTTTTTAGAAGGAGCCCCAGGAGCCAGGCGCAGTGGCACGAAGCTGCAGTCCCAGCATGGGAGCCGGGACCACCCTAGGCCTCTTTAGAAAGAAATGAGAAAAGAGGCCTTGGAAACAGGGAAGGGGGGTCTCCAGGGCAGCTCAGGGGATGGAAGGAGGTGGGGGCAGGGCCTGTGCAGGGGGACAGTAGGGGGTCATGGCCTTCTTCTTTGGGGTTTCCCAAAGGAGAAGGCAGAGGAGTCATCTGCTGAGCTCTGGAGCACAGCACTTGAGCCCCAGGCCCCATCTTCCCCAAGACAACGCCTCCATAGGTAACGTGCAGCCATCATATGCCCCGGGAGGAGGAGGGTGGCGGGTAACGTGCAGCCCGCGCTGCTCTGCTGCTGGAGTCCACTCGGGCTGCTGTGACAGGCCTAATCCTGGGCCACTCACTTCTCAACAACAGACAGATATTGCCCAAGTTCCGGAGGCTGCAAATCCAAGACCACGGTGCTGGCAGATGTGGCGTCTCACGAGGCTGCTCTCTGCTTCCAAGATGGTGCCTCTTGACCAGGCTCACAGTGGACAGTGAGAGAGCTCCCTGGAGCCTCTTCCACCTGGGCCCCCATGCCATTCGTGACAGCGCAGCCCAGCCCGCAGGATCCACTCACCTCCCAAAGGACCCACCTGTTAACACCATCACATTGGGTGTGAGGTCCCAGCCTAGGAATTTTGGGGACCATCAACACTTAGGCCACAGAAGGCACTAGTGCATGCTGGGATGTTGTGAAGCCACCACAAAATGTGAGTTTCTTTTTCTTTTTCTTTTCCTTTTTTTGGTGGAGTTTTGTTCTTGTTGCCCAGGCTGGAGTGTAGTGGCGCGATCTCTGCTCATTGCAACCTCTGCCTCCCAGGTTCAACTGTTCTCCTGCCTCAGCCTCCCGAGTAGCTGGGATTTCAGGCATGCACCACCACGCCCAGTTAATTTGTATTTTTAGTAGAGACAGAGTTTCTCCATGTTGGTCAGGCTGGTCTCAAACTCCCAACCTCAGGTGATCTGCCCGCCTCGGCCTCCCAAAGTGCTGGGATTACAGGCCCAGGCCAAAATGTGAGTTTCTCAAGCATGAGCTAAAAATGAAATAAAGACCATGAAAATGACCGACATTGCTGATGGTGATGGCTCCGCACCGTCCTGAGCCGATGTTTCACGCTGTTGCAGGAGAGGTGTGCGGGCACAGCAGGGAACAGCGTCTCTCCATCAGGCCTGCCCTCAAGGGCTGGTGCCTGCTTCGTGCCTGCATTCCACCCCTAACAAGGCCGCAGGCAGCCACCCGTGTGGTGCCAGGGAAGCCAGTGTGGACATCACTCACGCATCCTCTCAGGAGAAATGCTAAGCTGCTGCCTCTACTGTGAGGTTTAGCTAATGCCAGATGGCAGTCGTCTCACGTAGCCAAGTGCAGATAAAGTACAACACACTCCTTGGTCCCTTCTGGTTCCTGTCTGCCGTGTCCCACAGTGGGCCTGCACTCCATCTCCTGAGCACCTGGGCTCCCACCCCCAGCATGAGCCCCACTATGTCCCCCTCTCTCTGTCCTGCACCCTCCTCAGAACCTCGGCGCTCTCCCTGTGCCAGCTCATGTGAGACAGAGGAGCACCTGGCCCCCACATCAGTGCCCGGGGTACACTTACCCAGTGAGTGCATGGCCAGCCACTGCACCCAGCCATGAGGTGGCAGGAGCCCCTCACCCCTGCAGCCCTGCCACCCTGCTCCTCCCCCTTCAGAGAGTCTCCACGTTGCAGGAGAAGTGGGGGCTCAGAGAGGTGGGGGTGTCAGTGGAGGCAACAGGGAGACAGGACCTTCCCTCCCAGTCCTCAAAGGCGCAGGCGCTGGTGGGCCTGGCTTACTGTGGAGGCTGCAGCTTTTGTGCTCCTTCCGAGACCACAGAAATCTACCACGCACCCTCCAAAGTAAATAAGTGATTAAAATCAACCAGGATGGGGCATGTTGCCAAAATGGAATGCCAGCCGTCACAAATGAACTTCAGCCAGGGGGTGGGGGAGGAAATCCACCGCCTGCTTTGGAAGAGTGTTTTGATCATAGGCTGTAAGACAGAAAGAACAGCATGTGGACGCTGTGCCCCAGTTTGTGAAGCTGTTTTGTACAACAACCTGAGTTAGTAATTACGAAATTACTGTGTGCGCTCCAGAATTGAGCAAGCATATTGTGGGTAATTAGAGCCAGATTCATAATTTGCGGGACCCAGTGCAAAATGACATTGCAGGGCCCTTGCTCCAAAGTCATTAGGAACTTCAGGATAGTGACAGCAGAGCCTTGAACCCCTGAGCAGGAGGCCCCATGGGGCTGCTCAGGTCACCTGCTCACAGCCAGGCTGAGGGTGACAGTCTCACTGCTGGAGAAGGGAGCCCTGAGTAAGGGGTACGAGAGGCCAGAGGGGAAGCAGCAGCAGGAGCTTGTGGTTCCAGTACAGAAGTGTTGGAAGACAGCTGGGTAGACAGCCGTGAGCCTGGCATGGGCCCGTGTGTTCTCTCTGAGGCTTTAGCTGTGTCCATTAGGGAACCTCGGAGCAGAGAGCCCCCGCAGCCATGGGCACCCCCAGAGCCGAGTCTCAGGCACCAAAGTCCTTCTCCAGGGCCAGGCACTGGGGCCCCCAGAGAGCACCAAGGCAGCGAGGGTCCTGGGTGAACCTGGAGCACCTGTGGTCCTACAAAGTGAGGCAGAGCGCCCAAAGGGCAGCAGGGTGTCAAAAGGACACGGAACCAGCCTAAATGGCTCCAGAGCCAAACCTGGGACAATCAGAGCAAAACAGTAAATAATCCTAGTGACGGGCCAGGCGCAGTGGTGCAGGCCTGTGATCTCAGCACTTTGGGAGGCTGAGGCGGGCGGACTGCTTGAGTCCCCGAGTTCTAGACCAGCCTGGACAACAGTGAAACCCTGACTCTTCAGAAAATAAAAAATCAGCCAGGCATAGTGGTGCATCGCTGTGGTCCCAGCTACTCCACAGGCTGAGGTAGGAAGATCATTTGAACCCAGGAGGCAGAGGTTGCAGTGAGCTGAGACGGTGCCAGTGCACTCCGGTCTGGGTGACGGAGTGAGACCCTGTCTCAAAAAAGAAAATTATAGTAATAGCTTGTAACCCATCTAACAAGGCTAAATGCTCACAAGTCCATACATAAATACATAGATACATAAATGGAAAGAGAAGGTGAAAGCTTGTCCCCTCCGAATTGCAATTAACAAATGCAGAAGGAACAATGGTGACAGAGAACGGCCATTTTGCAAACAACACAGGAGCTGTCAAGGGAGGTTACGATTAGCAGGTACAATCAGGATGAGAAACGGGATATTTCCTGGCCTCAAACGATCTCCCCAGAAGATAATTAAAGGGAAAATGTCACTCTGCCATGGAAGACGCCCCTGATCCCAGCAACCGAGCTTAACACACCTGCCACAGACAGGCCTATGCCACAGGTCTCCTGATGAGACACTCGAGGTCAGCCTGGAGTGGCCTCTGTGGGTCCTGCTCAGAGGGCGTGTCCTAAACTCAGTCATGAGGAGCAGCTGTGTGCCGGGCCGTGGCCACACTCCCCCAGCTGTCCCCACTGGGAGGCAGCCAGGGAGAATGACAGCCCAGTGCAATGTGTGGTCCTGGACTGGGCCGTGCACCAGGAAGACCCGGGAAGGATCTGTAGGTCAGTTACAGCATCGCGTTTAAAACAATTTTTAAAAAGTAGTGTTGCGTTGGCGTGAATTCCCTAATTTTGAACATTGCACCGTGGTTCTACATGAGAGGATAGCTTCTAGGGAAACTGCTTACAAGATAGGCTGGAATTCTTTGTACTGTTCTTGTTTTGTGTGATTTTTTCATAACTCTGAAATCTTAGAAATTAAGAATGAAAACAAAAGATTATCTTTTGTCCTTGGAGAACATCCTGCTAAGTATAAACAGCGTGAGTGCTGTGCTCAGAAGCCGCCTGAAGGCTGGGAGCAGTGGCTCACGATAATCCCAGCACTTTGGGAGGCCAAGGTGAGTACATCACCCGAGCTCAGGAGTTCAAGACCAGGCTGGTCAACATGGGGAAACCCCTTCTCTACTAAAAATACAAAAATTAGGAGGATGCGGTGGTGTGCACCTGTAATCCCAGCGTCTCAGAAGGCTGAGGCAGGAGAATTGCTTGAACCTGGGAGGCGGAGGTTGCAGTGAGCCAAGATGGTGCCACTGCACTTCAGCCTGGGCAACAGAGCAAGACTCCGTCTCAAAAAAAAAAAAATTACAAGACGGAAGCATTGCCGTTTCCCACAAAGGAACAAATGACTCCCTGTTCAGCCAGAAGACTCAGTCTGGCTAAGACCGTAAAAGGGGGGATCCCCCAAGGAGCAATTACAAGCGAAATGAAAGGGCCAGTGTCGGGCGTTGTAAGTGTTCCCACTGGTGTTAAACTTCAGGAAGTCACTCGCTGGGTACACCTTTGCAGGATGAAACCTGCGTCTTCGGCGTCCCTGCAGGCATGAGAGGAAGACACCATGACCTACACCTATGAGCCCCTGGAAAGCGTGAAGCTGTGGTTTTGCAAATGCACAACGGGACCACACAGCGAGGAGGAGCGTGGGCAGCCGTCAGCCACACCAGTCCTCCCCGTCTGGCTTGGACCTTCCCCAGGACGTTTAGTAACTGCCTTATCATGACTAACTTTTGGCTCCTAGCAAAGCTCGAGTCCTCCAGACGACCACAGTTCCACACAGAGACGACGCAGGCTTCAACCCATCCGCTCGTCTGACCTGGAGAGTGAAAGCAGCTGGGCTCTTGCCGGTTAGACCGGGCGCCAGAGATTTTCACTTCAACAGCATGTAGGGCCTGTGCCCGTGAGTTTAGACTTGTTTAATTTATGAGCACTCCTTTATTTATAAGCCGATTTGAGGGCATGCTGGACACAGCACACGTCAGGCAAATGGCTGTTCAAGACAGCTGGGTCCAAATTCTTTATAAAACTGGGACCTGTTTACCTGACCAAATCTTATTTGCCCTGATAAGTATGAAAGACACAGAGAGGTGGAAAAGATTCTGTAGAAGGGAGGGAGTGAATCACATTGTCCAGCATGAGACCTCAGAGTCTCTGAGCCACCAGAGAACTTGCCCAGCAGCAGACACACCAAAGAAAGATGTTGAAGTGACCACTTATCTGCCTGCAGGAAGCCATCCGTCAGGTCCAGGGTCTGACTTGTCTGCCTGCAGGAAGCCATCCGTCAGGTCCAGGGTCCGACTTGTCTGCCCGCAGGGAGCCATCCGTCGGGTCCAGGGTCCGAGGTCCCCAGTACACCAACGTGAGCAAAACACCTCTGTGGGGGTAGCAGAAGATGGTTAGCTCTAGTGTTGATAGGCAGCTTTTTCCTTTCTCACCCAGGATGGTTAGGACATTCTTGTTGCCAATGGCCCTTTTGCTTATGGCAGGCACACTGATTCAGGCCCAGGGCTCGTGTCTGGGCATCTCAGATGCCCATCTCATGGCACTCTCTCAGGACGGGCAAGGCTGAGGGGCAGGGCTCGTGTCTGGGCATCTCAGATGCCCATCTCATGACACTCTGTCAGGACGGGCAAGGCTGAAGGGCAGGGCTCGTGTCTGGGCATCTCAGATGCCCACCTCATGACAGTCTCTCAGGACGGGCAAGGCTGAGGGGCAGGGCTCGTGTCTGGGCATCTCAGATGCCCACCTCATGACACTCTGTCAGGACGGGCAAGGCTGAGGGGCAGGGCACTTACAGCAGCCATTAGCAATTGCACATTCTGGCTGTTTGTCTTGCGTTTATTTCTGCCACTTTTGCCCTGTTCCCATTGCTATAAACATTGAAGGCTGTGTTTAGGAGTTTGCTCACAGGGGTTTGAGGTCCCATTTCTGCTTTTTCTGACTTCCTCATCATGTCAGAGGCAGACTCAGGAATCAAATGTATACCCAGGAGAGTTTGTCCTGCGGAGTCTGGGTCTGCATCAGTGCATTTCCTGAGTGCCTCAGCCAAACGGCCTTGAACCAGAGTGCGATTTTCACCCTCCCCCAAGTTATTTCTCTTACCTTGTCATAACCGACGGGCTTAATCACACACTGTTTCCTCTGCTTCTCTCTCACGGCGCAGCAAGCGAACAGCAATACCTGCAAGTCAAGGTAAGTTAAAGAACGTGGCAAACGTAACAGATTCTTCTATCAAACTCCCTGGATTATCTGAAAACTGGGCACACGTCTCCTTGCATGAAGCCAAATCAGACGTAGAAAACAGTGCACGCGCTCTAAACGCCCGCCCCGTCCCATCGCCAACTTCCATCAGCTGCCTCTCGCCACTGACACAAGATTGACTTTAAGGGCTGAATGGGGCCCCGCTTCTGGTGGTGCCAATGGGGCTTGCTTTCTCAGCAGTCAGGGGTTTAGGCTGGGGCTAGTTTGCTAAAAGAGGGGAGGGCCTGACGACCCTGGGGTAGAATCCTGCAGTGGCTGAACCCCCCTCAGAACTGGGGGACTGAGGAGGCCCCAAGGAGGACATCAGCCTTCCAGTGGGGGCAGCTAGGAGGGGTTCCCTTAGATGTGGGTTCCTGGTGTCTGGAAGTAACATGAGCCAGTAAAGGGCCATAAATGCCAGTCCATAAGGGGCCTCCTCCCATTTTCCTTCTTTTTTACAGAATAAGTCCAATTGTGAAATAACACTATTATGTATAGACCCATATTTAGACCAAATCTCTTGATTTTCTAATTTTTGTATTGGACCCAAATGGTCTTGCAATAGAAAATAAATCTCTTTAAGTTAAATTTCATCTATTACGTATTCTGTGCATCGTGGATGAAATTAACCCTTCGCTTACCATCAAAACTACAGGACACCGATGATATTGACGCTCTGAACATGCAGGTTTTGAAGACTTAAATTTCGACTGTTCCACACTCCACAGATCTAAAGCCAGGAGAGCTGTGATTACCGTGAGCTGTGACGAAGCTGACAGCTGGGTGGTCCTCCCTACAGGAATACCAATCCGTACACCAATGTCCTCAGAAGATGTTTTACGTACACGAGCTGTACCATCTCCAGGTCTATAAACAGATGTAATCCCCGGACGTTCAAACCAGGCAGCCGCGACGTCCACAGCACCAGGCCTTTGCCAGGACCAGTGCGCAGTGAGGCAAGTGAGAAAAGAATAATAAATGTCAGAAATAATAGTTTCTTTTAAAGACTTTCTTCAAAGCCTTCTTTCTTTTTGCTAGTAACTCTCTGTTAAGCTCTGTCCTATGTAGCTGCTAGAAATAGGGGAATAAGTACCTTCCATATCCTTGTGCTTTAACCAAGACATTTGTGCTGGACATACTCACAAGGACCTCCCAGCTCACAGCCTTTGCCCTTTCCTTGTTTAGAAATGCTATTCCTCTTCTAAGTCCTTTCACAAGCAACTTCCTCTTTTCCTTTGTTTTCCATTGCTTTTACCTACTTAAGAAAGGTTTAAGTTGTTAGCCAATCGAGTTTGGCTTAGACTGTGAAGTCCAGCTCCAACCAGGAGACAAGACACAGCAGTAAAGACCCAACATGCAAAGAATAAATATTCCTGCCTTTCCTTTGTTCAGTGTGCTCTTGTAGCAACATTGCTGACAAGCAGTACCCTTTCTGCAGAAAGCAAAACTGCCTTGCTGATAAAACTTGTCTGAATGCTGATTTTTCCTTGCAGTACCTAAGAACAAGCATTCTGTCTCTAACACTCAGAAATCTGCGGGTCTAACCACAGCTTTATGCCACTTGATCTCGAGCTGGAACTAGTGCCCCAGAGCACTTCAAACACAGGCCACCATAAAAGACGCCCCAGTCGCAAGTTTTCTGGGATGTTCATCAGCATCCCCATGTCTAGCTCGGATTTCTACCGGCACAGGAGTTTCTCTAAGTCCAGCAAGAGGAAAAGCAGCCGGACCTTCACCGTCGCTCCCTTTCAGATTCCCACATCCTGTGGAGAAGGAATAAGGAAAGGTAGCCAGGCCTTCCGGGGTGCTGGGGAATAAAACATGACAGAAGAAGTGTTTTTACCAAGCAAAGCGTAGAAGGAAAGGTGTAAAGTGACAATAAGGAAACACTGTTTCAGAAAATAACTTTTGGTATGAAAACAAGAAAAGGCAAGGCCAACATTCCCCTGGGGTAGCCTCTAACAGTCCTAGAGAGCATGCCAGTGCCAAAAACCCTGGCACATCTGGGGCTGGCTGCAATACCAAATGCTGAAAACCGTGGTGCATCTTGGGGTGGCCTGAAATACCAAATTCCAAAACCCAGAGTACTTGAGTATCAGTCAGTGAGAGTCCCCACAGCAAATGCCAAAACCCCAGTGCATCTAGCAGGTGTCCAATAGTGAACCCCAAAGGCCAAGTGGGGGCCACAGAACAACATGACCCTGCTGTTCTAGGGTACACAACAGGGGACCTCTCACAACCAAGTGTCCTGCCCAAATACAGTGAGCGGGGAGCCCAGGCAAACATTGTAAATGAAACATACATTTCAAAGCAGAAATTAAAATAAAACAAAATGACCAACAGACAATGAAATGGCATCAGAGGAGACAGGACCAAGAAAGAATGACAAGGATGTGGCTGGTCAGCCATGCTCCAGGGGACTCTGAATTGACCATCTAGCCAGAGGTCTAATTTCCTGGCTCACCTGATATTGGCAGGGATGGGCACAGGGGAGGACACTCACCCGTCCACAGGAGCCAAAATGGCGCCGACCAGTCTCCACCTCTATGCCTGGGTCAAGGTCTCCTCTCAGGGTTTCCCCAGCTTGGGCAGCCTCGGTGACCTGCCAGCCAGAGCAGGGGTCCCACGTGTGGTGGTGGCACTAGGGCTACTCCCATAACTCTTCAGTTCTGCTGCTTGCCAGGAAAGATGACGGCTATGGAAGAGCCTTTGGCTGAGGTCCCGGCTCTGCTGCACTAGCAGCTCTGTGACTGCCTTTCTTCAATCGCTGGAGAGCTGACGGCCATCTCTCTCTGATCGCTGCTTCGTGCCATCTCACCAATCGCTGGAGAGCTGACGGCCATCTCTCTCTGATCGCTGCTTCGTGTCATCTCACCAATCGCTGGAGAGCTGACGGCCATCTCTCTCTGATCGCTGCTTCGTGCCATCTCACCAATCGCTGGAGAGCTGACGGCCATCTCTCTCTGATCGCTGCTTCGTGCCATCTCACCAATCGCTGGAGAGCTGACGGCCATCTCTCTCTGATTGCTGCTTCTTGCCATCTCACCAATCACCGTCTAGCCGGTCACCACTGCTCTGCCGGCTGCTGTCTCACTACCCTCCACTGCCCAGCCTTCTTGTCAGTTGTCACCTCACCACTTCTCTTCTTTCAAGAGACCTCAGTTGTCCCACCAACTGCCGACCACCACCCCTCCACCCACCACCGCCACCTCCACCGTCTCATCTTCCTGACTGCTGGATGATACAGGGCAGGTGAGCCCCAAAACCGGGGCTTAGCCCAGGAGGGTTCTTGGCTTTACCCAGGAAAGAACTCAAGGGTGAGCTGGCACTGTTAGGCAGCAATCTTATGGACCAGTACTGCTCTGTGCAGAGCGGGGCTGACTCATAGGCAGTGCCCAGAGTCCACAGCATATGGCTTGTTGCCAACTGTATTTATACCCACTTTCAGTTGCATGCAACTTAAGCAGCAGGTCAATGCAAATTGAGGGGCGGGTTATCTAGAACTTTCTAGGAAAGGGGTGATAACTTCCATGTTATTGCCATAAAAAGCAGTGGTAACGTCTGCGTTGTTGCCATGGCATCTGTAAACTGTCATGGCACTGGTAGGCGTGCCTTATGCTAACAAGCAACATGGGCAGCCAGGGTTCACCCTCGTACCGTCTGCTGGTCTCCGCCAGCCTCCACCTCATCTGGACCGGGTTCACCCTCGTACCCTCTGCCGGTCTCCGCCAGCCTCCACCTCATCTGGACCGGGTTCGCCCTCGTACCCTCTGCCGGTCTCCGCCAGCCTCCACCTCATCTGGACCGGGTTCGCCCTCGTACCCTCTGCCGGTCTCCGCCAGCCTCCACCTCATCTGGACCGGGTTCGCCCTCGTACCCTCTGCTGGTCTCCGCCAGCCTCCACCTCATCTGGACCGGGTTCGCCCTCGTACCCTCTGCTGGTCTCCGCCAGCCTCCACCTCATCTGGACCGGGTTCGCCCTCGTACCCTCTGCTGGTCTCCGCCAGCCTCCACCTCATCTGGACCGGGTTCGCCCTCGTACCCTCTGCTGGTCTCTGCCAGCCTCCACCTCATCTGGACCGGGTTCGCCCTCGTACCCTCTGCTGGTCTCCGCCAGTCTCCACCTCATCTGGACCGGGTCTTGCTCTGGTCCACAAGGCTATGACCAGGAAACAAGCCTGCCACTCTCCCACCTCACTTGCACCAACTCCACCTCTGGAAGATAACTGCATATCAGCACAGATAACCGTTCTATTCTTACAGATGGGTTTGCAGGTGTGTCTCAGTTAATTCACTAAACCTTCTTCTCTTTGATATTTGGTGCTTCCAAACCTTTGCCACTATCTCTGATGCCACAGTGAGCATCATGGAGCACTTGCTGCGTGTCCGGCCATCTCAGGGACAGATGTCACATTTGTTACTGTAGCTGGGTAAGTGGGGAGGCCTCCCCACAGCCACCTCCCCTCCCAGCTGGCAGCACCCCGGGAGCCACCCATCTCCTTGGGGGTGCGGAGACACTGTTGGGAGTCTGCACCTCTGCCAATCTGATGGGTGGGAAATGGCGTGCAGAGGACCTGGCGTGTGCACTTCTACTGTAAGTGAGGCTTCTTCTCAGGGGAGGTCTCTTCACAGGGGAGAGCCCTTTGCCTTTCTTTTTCTGTGCCCATTTTTCCAAGAGATAATAGGGTTTTGGCCTTGACTGTTAGGAGTTTGTTAGAGTTTGCAGAGCTTGGTCCTTTGTGAATAAGTTCCAAGCATTTCCCCATGTGCTACGTCTGTCATTTTCTTCATGGGCTTTTGTTAATGCAAAAGTGTGTATTTTTTTTCAGGTGGAAGCTCACTCTGTCACCCAGGCTGGAGAGGAATGGCACAGTCTTGGCTCACTGCAACCTCCACCTTCCAGGTTCAAACCTCAGCCTCCTGAGTAGCTAGTGTCTGCCATCATGCCTGGGCAGATTTTTCTTTTTTTGTATTTTTGCAGAGACAGGGTTTCCCCATGTTGGCCAGGCTGGTCTTGAACTCCTGAGGTCAGGTGAGCCGCCCACCTCAGCCTCCCAAAGTGCTGAGATTACAGGTGGAGCCACTGCGCCCACCCCATATATTTCACTTTTAATATGTTTTATTTTTTAGAGCAGTTTTAGGTTGACAGTAAAATTAAGATGGAGGTACAGAGATCTCCCATCGACTCGCCCCTCCTCCCCCACACAGCCTCCCCACTATGAACTTCCCCACCAGCAGGGCATGTGTTACAGCTGATGAACCTGCATGCACCCCCGTCATCATCACCCAGCACCTGTAGCCCATGTTCAGGATCAGTCTTGGGGCTGTGCCCTCTAAGGGTTTGGACAAATATTTAATGACACGTATCCACCATTATAGCACCACACAGAGGAGTTTCGCTGCCCTAGAAGTCCTCTGTGCTTCGTCTGTTCAGCCGTCCCTCCCCAGCCTCTGGCAACCACTGATCGAGTTACCATCTCCAGGATTTTGCCTTTTCCCAGATTTCCTAGAGTTGGAATCCGCAGGGTACAGCCTTTCCACATTGGCTTCTTCCACTTAGTGATATGTGTCTAAAGTCTCTCCATGCCTTTTCATAAGTAGGCAGCTCACTTCTTCCGAGTGCTGGATAATAGGTCACGTCTGGACCTGCCACTGTTTATCCATTCACCTACTGAAGGGTGCCTTGGTTGCCTCCAGGTTTTGAAACTTACGAGTAAACACCCATGTGCAGGTTTTGTGTAGAGAGTTTCCAGCCCCTTTGGGCACACACCGAGAAAACATGATGGTTGAACCACACCGTGAGACACAGTCTTCCACAGCAGCTCCCCGGCTGTGTGTTCCCAGCAGCAATGATGAGAGTCCCTGTCGCTCCACCTCCTCATCAGCACCTGAGGCTGCCAGTGTCTGGGTTTTGGCAGATGTGTTTTGCTAGCAGGTGTGTGCTAGTGTCTCGTGTTGCTCCAATTTGCATTTAGCTGGTGACGCGTGATGCTGGACACCTCAGGGCTCACTGCCCCCTGCATTTCTTCTTCAGTGAGATTTCTCTTCCAGTATTTTGCTCACTTTTAAAATCTGTTGTTCACATTTTAGTGTTGAGTTTTAAGAGTTCTTTGCACATTTTCAGTCCTGCGCTTTACCAGATAAGTCTTCTGCAAATATTTCCTCCCAGTCTGCAGCTCGACTTCTCTTGACAGTGTCTTTGGCAGAGCAGAAGTTTCTCGTTTTCATGAAGTCCAGCTTACCCGTGAGCGTCGGGTCTAAAAGGTCATCTCCATACCCAAGGCCATGTAGGTTCTGTTCTGTGTAATCTTCTAGGAGCTTTATAGTTGTGTGTTTTACGTTTAGGTATGTGATGTATCTGGAGTTCATTTTTGTGAAGGGTGGGAAGTCTGTGTCTAGATTTGTTTTTCTGCAGGGGGTCCTGTTGTCCCAGCACCACTTGTTGAGAAGACTCTCCTTGCCCCATGGAATGGCCTTCGCTCCTCTGACCGCATCCACATGGGTCTGTTTCTGGGTTCTCTGCTCTACCCCCTTGTCCATCTTTCATTCACCACCGGCTTTGATTAGTGCAGGTTCACCCCGAGCCTAGAAGTCGGCCAGCGTCCGTGACTTTGCTCTTCTTCAATTTTGTATTGCGTGTGCCGGGTCTTCTTTGTATATACTCCCTAGTAGTGGATATATCAGTCTCCACAGTAGCTGGGGTTACAGGCGCCCTCCACCCCACCACCATCCTCGGCTGATTTTTATATTTTTAGTAGAGATGAGGTTTCAGCATGTTGACCAGGCTGGTCTTGAACTACTGATCTCAGGTGATCCTCCCACCTCAGCCTCCGAAAGTGCTGAGATTATAGGTGTGAGCCCCTGTGCCAGGCCTGAGGATGCATCATTTGAAGTGGTAAATTTTGGAAACCTTGTATTTGTTCTTCTAAATTGTAAGGTGCAGTTAGAAAGCCTTTCCCACCCAGTGACATCCCGCACCTGTTTTCAGCCAGACCCTACTTGCTTCCTCTCGCACGAAGATTTCTTGCCTCTGCTGATTCTTCTGGTGCTGAAGATGAGCTTAAGGTTAAGCTGAAGCTTCTTCTGGGTGGCTCTGCAGCCGTCCCACAGAATCACTGTCAACAGTCCATCTTTCTTCACTCCACCATATATCTAATCTCTACATATATTTGATCTATTTCTAGGCTTTCTCTTCTATTCCATTGGTCTATCTAAAAAGCAAAAGTTCAAATATTCACGCTGATCGATGAAGACACTTTCGTTTCTTCCCTGTTCCTCTTGCCGTCCGGTTGGGCGCTAAGTGTCCCTTGGTTTGGAGGGTGCAGCTGGGTCACCTCCTCTCTGTGGAACAGCAAGTGAAGAAACAGGCAGAGTCGTGCATTCCAAACCACGGAGACAATGGAGAAAGTGGGAGTCCATCCTTCCCCGGGTCCAGCCCGCAGAGCTCGCAGACGGGGCAGGGAAGCGCTCACTGCGGGTGGGGCAGAGCTCGCAGACGGGGCAGAGGTGGGGCAAAGCTCGGCCAGGGCACCGCCCATTCTCCCTCCGGTGTTCAGGCACAACATTTCACAAAGGTCAGAGCCCGTCTTTCCAAGCAGATGAGCTTTGCAGTTAACCTGAGTTCACCGAACTGGGATTTGTTATTATTGTTCTATTTTACCTCTAACAGAAGGTGAACATCCACGTAAGCCTCATTCCTCACTCTGATTCTAGGGGAGACGCACGGCACGCCGTGGGAGGAGGGAGCGCTGATGTGCTTCCTCACCTTCAGTTTGGGTTCCCAGCTCCTGGCAAATGTGTCTTCCTCCCGGGTTCTTGGGGTAAAGAGTTTGGTGGGAAGGAGCCGAATGTGACGGCCGCGCTTCTCAGGCACATGCTCAGAGCCAACCATCCCCTCACCCTTTCTTTCGACCGGTAGCCAGAAATAGGAGCTGAGCATCGGGGATTCTTGACCTTGCCAAGCTCAAGGCCCTGCCCATTGTAGCAAACATTTCCTGATGCCCTCTTGCTCTCTGGAATGAAGGTCATGGGCAGCATTACCCACAGCCATTCAAAATCAATTGGTTTCATGACCTGTGGTAAAAGGGTGGTGGTTGACAGGCCGGCACATGACATAGACTCGGATGCCTGCGGGCACAGGCGCCTTCAGGAAGGCGAGGCGGGGCCCGTGCCCACCCCCGTGCAAGTGCGCTGCTGTTAGCAGCAGGGACCAGTTGCTGGAATGTCCTGAGCAGGGCCGCACGCCACCCACTGCTGTTGTGCGCTATTGTCAGGGGTCCGGAAAAATCAGAGTATATTAAAATCCTGCAAAAATTCTGGGTGTCTGCCTGTGCCTGAAGGAACCACGGCTTTGCCCAGCCTTCTCTCTGCATCTGGCAAGAGGAGAAGTCATTTTTAATTCGTGTACATTGGGGCAGCCAGCGACCAGGACCACACTACAGCAGCCGCCAGGGAGGGCAGCACCAACACACTGCAGCCCCTCCTATCAGCAGGATGACCAGTGAGGGCCCAAGAACTCCCATAGCAGCCACGGGGGCGTGGGGCGGGGGGCGCAGCACCAACACACCACAGCCCCTCCTATCAGCGGGATGACCAGTGAGGGCCCGAGAACTCCCATAGCAGCCACGGGGGCGTGGGGGGGGCAGGGAGGGCAGCACCAACACACCGCAGCCTCTCCTATCAGTGGGATGACCAGTGAGGGCCGAGAACTCCCATAGCAGCCACGGGGGCGTGGGGCGGGGGGCGCAGCACCAACACACCGCAGCCCCTCCTATCAGCGGGATGACCAGTGAGGGCCCGAGAACTCCCATAGCAGCCACGGGGGTGTGGGGCGGGGGGCGCAGCACCAACACACCGCAGCCTCTCCTATCAGCAGGATGACCAGTGAGGGCCGAGAACTCCCATAGCAGCCATGGGGAGGGGGGGCGGGGGGGCGCAGCACCAACACATGGCAGCCTCTCCTATCAGTGGGATGACCAGTGAGGGCCGAGAACTCCCATAGCAGCCACGGGGAGCGGGGGCAGGGGGGGCGCAGCACCAACACACGGCAGCCTCTCCTATCAGCAGGATGACCAGTGAGGACCCGAGAACTCCCACGCCAGTCACCAGGGAGGGCAGCACAGGGTCGTGCACGCAGAGAGGAGGGAAGAACCAGGAGCAGCCCCAGCTGCCTGGACCCACCTGATGAGTCCACTGGTCCACAGAGCTCTCATTGCGTGGCCCAAACTGCTGCCTTTTTTTTTTTTTTGGAGACGGAATCTCACTCTGTCGCCCAGGCTGGAGTGCAGTGGCACAATCTCAGCTCACTGCAACTTCCACCTCGTGGGTTCTAGTGATTCTCCTGCCTCAGCCTCCTGAGGAGCTGAGACTACAGGCACCCGCCACCATGCCCGGCGGATTTTTGTAGTTTTAGTAGAGATGGGGTTTACCCTCGTGTTCACCAGGCTGTTCTCAAACTCTTGACTTCAGGTGATCCGCCCACCTCGGCCTCCCAAAGTGCTGGGATTACAGGCGTGAGCCACCGCGCCCGGCCAAACTGCTTCTTTTACTTTCATGTCCCTGTGGAAAGAGCCAACATGGGTCACTTTCCATGGAAACGTGACACTGACTCTTGTCATTAAACAGAAACAGAAAGAGGATGTGCGTGCGGACTCCTCCAGAGCCTTCTCAGCCTCGCTCACGTCACCCTCCTCACCACCACAGGGACTAGTCATTGTGAAAGCTGGAGCTTAAGAATCAGGAGTGGACTTGCTTTTTCTTTTGTGTGGATAAAGGAAAGCTGCTCCTCTATTCACGGCACAGCCGACAATAAACGTGGGTGTCACACACCGACCAAATCTCCAGCCCTCTGCAGACACCACCCATGTGTCCCACAATTTAATCCAACTCCGACACGAACCGGAGCGAGCGCAGACCCTGAAGGCTGACGGCTTTGCCCATCAGGCCGCGCCCCCTCCACCAGTCACAAGCACGGGGTCCTCAAGCACGTGTCGGTCCAACGTGGCTGCGAATGGAGGGTCCCACAGTCCCCTCCTGAAATTCAGTAATGTGCCCGATGGCTCGTGGAAGTCAGGGAAACACCTTACTTACCACCGCTGCTTTCTTGGAGAGGATACGAGAGGAACACGAGTGAGCGGCCAGATGCGGAGGTGCCCGCGGCGAGGGCTGGTGCCGGGGCGAGGGTTGGAGGGGTCCCAAGCACAGGAGATTCGGGTGTCCCCATGGACTTGCGGTGTGCCCCCACACACACAAGGATGTGTTCACCAACTCCGAAGCTCTCCAAACTCCGTGGGCGAGGGTTTCTGATGGAGGTGTCCTCACATGGACATGGCTGGTGACATCTTTGGCAACTGTTCATCGGCCTCCATCTACAATCCCCGGCCCCAGAGATTGAGGAGTGCAGCTGAAAGTTCCACCTTCAATCACACGGTTGGTTCCCCTAGCAACCAGCCCACCCTCAAGCTCTCTAGGGGCTGAGCAGGAGCCCCCACATAGCATAAACTCAGGAGAAGGAGAAAGGGGCTTGTTACGATTGCTCAGAGACGCTCCTCTCACCTACCACACAGCACACTCCAAAAAGCGCTGTGTCAGGAACTGGGGACAAAATAGAATGTACATTTTTTTTTTTTGAGACGGAGTCTTGCTCTGTCACGTAGGCTGGAGTGCAGTGGTGTGATCTCAGCTCACTACAACTTCCACCTCCTAGGTTCAAGCAATTCTCCTGCCTCAGCTCCCTGAGTAGCTGGGATTACAGGCATCCACCACTACACCCAGCTAATTTTAGTATTTTTAGTACAGATGGGTGCAAGTATCTTTGTTAATGATGACAGAAGGACACATGCTAGGCAAATGCTACCTCCCTACGCCACACCCATACGGACATGCACAGGTGCCCCTGGTTAACACTTACTGAGCAGTTACCACGAAGCCAGCACCATGCCAGGAGCTTCAGATATTGGCTAGGTGGGTGAGTGGGTGGTTTGGTGGTTGGGTGGTTGGCTAGGTGGGTGAGTGGGTGGTTTGGTGGTTGGCTAGGTGGGTGAGTGGGTGGTTTGGTGGTTGGGAGGTTGGCTAGGTGGGTGAGTGGGTGGTTTGGTGGTTGGGAGGTTGGCTAGGTGGGTGAGTGGGTGGTTTGGTGGTTGGGTGGTTGGCTAGGTGGGTGAGTGGGTGGTTTGGTGGTTGGGAGGTTGGCGAGTGGGTGAGTGGGTGGTTTGGTGGTTGGGTGGTTGGCTAGGTGGGTGAGTGGGTGGTTTGGTGGTTGGGTGGTTGGCTAGGTGGGTGAGTGGGTGGTTTGGTGGTTGGGTGGTTGGCTAGGTAGGTGAGTGGGTGGTTTGGTGGTTGGGTGGTTGGCGAGTGGGTGAGTGGGTGGTTTGGTGGTTGGTTGGGTGGGTGGGCGGGCAAGGCAATTCCAGGCAATGCAAGGACATTCCAGGCAAGGCAATTCCAGGCAAGGCAAGGCCAGGAAGTTCTGATGTCTTCAAGGATTAATTTAGACAATCCTAAGTTGTAAGAGTCTGGCCAAGCTTACCCAAGCTCAGGAAGCCTTGGGCTTCTCACCTATGAACTGGGGACCTCAGAACATACTGGGAGGTTCCATTGTGGCGGTGCAGCCATGTGTGTCTGGTAAACCGAAGTACTTTAACTTGTTTGTGTTTTCAGTAGAGGCGGGGGTTTCACTGTCTTGGCCAGGCTGGTCTCGAACTCCTGACCTCAAGTGATCCGCCCGTCTCGGCCTCCCAAAGGGCTGGGATTACAGGCATGAGCCACCGCACTGGGTCTGAATATATATTTTCTACTATGTCACAGCAGATATTCCCAGCATCCCCCACCAACCTCACACCTCTGAACCCAGACCCAACATGAGTCTCAAACTGCAGAAGACCCTGCATCCAGCCTCAGACCCAACCCAAAACAGCCTCCAGCCCCATCCAGCTCCGAGCATCCCCTCCAGTGTGCCTCCTGGAACCTGCAGACCTGCCCCCGTCCCACCCTGACTGGCCTCTGGCCTCTGCACCCCACTCCTGTGTCCACACCAGCTTTCTCCTCTCTTGTAGTGTGACACACCAGCAGCCACACACTGAAGTTTTTTTCTTAAAAAAGAGAAGCCCACCCACGAGCCCACTGCACAATTCATCGATGGCGCCAGCTACCTGTGTCATCCACACCACAGCCCACCCCTCCCATGGCTTAGCTCCTGCACTGGACACCATTAACCACACCTTCCTCTTGCCCTCTCTCCTCAAAACCCCCAGGGCTCCCCAGCTTCTGGTTCCCCACTCTCTGTATGTGGACGTCTGGACACCCAGTAGCCTGGGTGACCCTGGGACCTTGGAGAGTGCAAAGGTAGCCAGGGCTATGCTCCACCCAGCCAGAAGACTCCAGAGCGCCCCCAGGACCATGAGGGGCCCCTGCAGGGACCCGCTTGCCACCATCACACCCCATCTGTCCAAAGCCGGTACCTTGGGAGAACTCCTCATGCCCCTAGTCCTCTGAAGCGGGAGCTGCGTGGAGTTTGGAGCATCCCCGCAGGGAGTCCTCTGGGCGACCAGGGCCTGAGAAAGGAGGCTCGGGCACAGTCTGGCCAAGAGAGCAGGGTCACACCCCACGCGGGCCAGAAGCCACTCAGGGGTCAGCCCCCAGGAGAAGGGTCCCTCCATCGGGCCCACAGGGCCCTGTGCAAAACAAAAATGTGGAGTGCCTCATTAAAAAGCAAGGGAAAGTGCTGTGAGAGGTATTAAAATACACAACTTTTCTTTTTTCTTTTTTTTTTTCCAGACAGAGTCTTGCTCTGTTGCCCAGGCTGGAGTGCAGTGGTGCCATCTCAGCTCACTGCACTCTCCACTTCCCGGGTTCAAGCTATCCTCCTGCCTCATCCTCCCAGGTAGCTGGGATTACAGGCACCCACCACCACGCCCGGCTAATTTTAGTATTTTTAGTAAAGATGGGATTTCGCCATGTTGGCCAGGCTGGTCTCACACCCCTGACCTCAGGTGATCCGCCTGCCTCAGCGCCCCAAAGTGCTGGGATTACAGGCGTGAGCTACTGCGCCCAGCCTAGCTTTTTCTTTTTCCACTTTCTCTCTGAACTTGTATTGTTATTTTTTAGTTGCTATTTTATGTCATTCTAAGTAAAGAAATTCTGAAAATTAGAATCCCTAGCATGGATCAACCATTCATCTTATATTGTCCAGGTTTTTTTACCTTTTTTTTTTTTTTTTAATAAGAAATACCTACAAGAGTTTTAAGAAATGATGAATATGAAACAAATCAAAACCACAGTGACTTATTAAACCCATTTTCGATATAGAAACACTAAAATTCCAAAAGTGGAATATCGTCCAGTGTGCGACATGTCATAGTCCGGTCCATGTGCACACGCCACACGGGGCTCTCCTGCGCCCATCTGTGACCTGCTCGTTTACGTGTCACTGATACAAAAATCTGCAAGGGAACTTCTGCTTTTCATTCTCCTCTTCCTGATTCATTGTCACATATGTTGAAGGAACTTTAGGAATATGGAGAAAATGCATTAAATGGACTTCTGCTGAGGGCTCGCCATGTTTTGCTCTGACCAATTACACACTACATCTTTTTTTTTTTTTTTTTTTTTTAAGATGGAGTTTTGCTCTTGTTACCCAGGCTGGAGTGCAATGGCGCGATCTCGGCTCACCGCAACCTCCGCCTCCTGGGTTTAGGCAATTCTCCTGCCTCAGCCTCCTGAATAGCTGGGATTACAGACACGCACCACCATGCCCAGCTAATTTTTGTATTTTTAGTAGAGACGGGGTTTCACCATGTTGACCAGGATGGTCTCGATCTATTGACCTTGTGATCCACCCGCCTCAGCCTCCCAAAGTGCTGGGATTACAGGCGTGAGCCACCGCGCCCAGCCTACACACTACATCTTGAGAACAACTTTTGCAGCTCATTTCTAGCTAAGATGGCAGAAAACTCTAGGTCTTTGCCAATATGACACTGTCCGGTTTTAAATGCAAAAATGAAATGTGTAGCTCATCCGGGAGGTGAAAGCTCAGTTTCTCTCTCACAGTTCACACTCACCTGTTCTCAGTGGCCGCTGGAAAGGAAGACGTGTCCCACAAAACCCAGCAGCAGCCGCTTGATTCTACCTCCTGGTCATCACACTCCACCAGCATCGCTCCTTCCCCTGGACCCACTGAGGAGGGAGCACGGGGCTGGTCACTGGTGTTTCTTCCCACTGGAAGCTGCTCAGCTTGAAGGGAAGGCGAGTCTGGGGCTGTAGCCCTCACCCTGCCCTGGCTGTGACCAGCCCTGCGGTCGCCGTGAGTGTCACTCATGTGCTCTGTGTAGGTTCTGAGCAGCCCTGGAACTGCATTGGGCTCAGAGGGCACCTGTGGCCTGCTCTTGTGGGTGCTCCATGCCCGTCTACCTTGCTGAAAAAATACAAGCTTAGTGATAAAATTTGTAAGAATTTCAAGACAGCGTCCCCAGAGCCCTCAACCCCAAGGGGCCCTTGCTCTCCCCAGGCACAGCGGGGTACCCAGGGGCAGGCAGGGTGGTCCTGGAGGTCAGTCTGGGAGAGGTCAGTGCCTCAGCCTCGATGCCCATGCTATCCCCTCTCTACACGTCCTTGCCTGTCCCGGGAGAGCTGAGCAACTGCCAAGAGCCAGCCTGTACCCCCTCCATGAGGCCTGGCCCTGCTCCTGGCCCTGATGGCTGGAGTTGCCTTCGTGGCTGCCCAGTGCACAGCTCCTGCACCACGCGGCATGGGTCATCGTCTTCATGGGAGGGCGGTGCTGATGCCAAGTTTGCACCTCAGCTGGTGCAGATGCAGGGGTGCTGCCCAGCTCCTGCATGGGGGCTGGGTCCTCTGCATGTGACCCCATGGTGAGTGGCTTGCAGCCCTTCCTGTTACCTGCTGGGCTCTCTCCACAGCCACGTGCTTCCTCCCCACTCCCTGGATGGCACAGATGCAGGGTGGCCTGTGTCCTCCAACAGCAGGGGGCACACACGCAGCCTCAGGGATGGCCCCAGCCTTGCTCTCCCACCTCTTCCCCCTGAGGTGGGACTGGGACTTCCGGGATAACAGCACCTCCTCCCCACAGCCCTCCTCGTCTGCACCATCAGGCCCTTTCACACACTTGCTGGGGTGGGCCAGGTGGGCAGCTCAGCAGGTAGCCCTGAGCCCTGGCCCAGCCCAGGCATCTGGCGAAACCCTTCCTGGCCTCAGCCTCAATTGTGCAGTGGGCATGACCATCACTCCGCCTCAGCCAGCTGTGGGCATGGAACCAAGTTAATCCACCAGCAGGGCTCAGGATGGCACCCACAGAGGTCCACTGGGTTTCTTACATCATCTCATGCCATCTCTTCTCCAGCGTCTGGGGCCACATCTCTGTGACATGGGGCTTCCTGCCATCAGCATGCACCTGGGAGCACCCCAGGTCCTGTCTGCACCCAAGCCCCGTGTCCCAAGAGCCCAGGGTCTCCCAGTAGCCTAGTCCCTTGGCCCCCAGGGGTGCTGCTTTGCTCTGGGAGGGCTCTGTGTCCCGCTTTGGAATCGTAGGTCACAACCGTCACTAACACACTGGTCGAAGGGGCAATGGCAGCAGCAGCCAGGCGGGGGGCTGAACTCTGGGCATCCATCAGCACAGAGTGAGGGGAAGCTGGATGAAGCAGCACACGTGGCCCTGGGGAATCGGCTTCTTCTGCAGGGAGAAGGGCTATTTCCATAAGCTGCTGGCTGTCAAAAGTCATTTAGCTCCCCCTGTGTTCCAGAGAATATAATCTATTATTTGTTCAAAAGTAGGTTTCCTGAGGTAACTATAAAACCCCCAGTATTGACGCTAAGTCACATGGAAAGCTGCAGGAGGCCGGCCTGGCTTTTGTAAGATAATAGCAGGGCTTGTGTGCTCTGTGCTGAAACCTGCCATCCCTTCGATTTCCTCCTGGGAAACTGGGCCATCCGCAAGGGTGACAGCCCTGCAGCTGCCACATCCTCCTGTGCTCAGTGTCCAGGCAGCGCAGTCACAGGGTGCAAATCCGAGTGCTGGAGAGCCCTCTCCTCCCCACAGTGCCTGCCACCCATTCCTTCCTCCTTCTGGCACCGACAAGGGTGGCATGCTGCCCCTCCCACAGTCCTGCCCAGGTGGGGACCTCAGGGGGTAGAGTCCAAAGTCCTCCCTCTTCCCGCCTCCCTCCCCATGACTTCCAGCTCCTCCACTTCACCCCCGTGACCCTCATTCCCATGAAGCTCACCATGGCAGAGCCCATGCTGACCCTCGGGGAAGACGAAGGGAGACTGGAGGAGGACTGGGGAGGATGACGGGCTGTGATGGGCTGGACTGTGCCTGCCTCCAGGTGTAAATGTTCAAGGCCTGACCCCAGGACCTCAGAAGGTACTGTATTTGGAGATGGCGGTCTTTACAGAAAGGGTTTCAGTTCAACCAGATCATGAGTGTGGGCCCGACATGACCGCTGTCCGTGTACGCACAGGAGAGCAGGAGGCAGACAGGCAGAGTGGGGCGACCCGGTGGGGACCCGGGGAGAAGCCGGTGTCTGTAGCCAAGGAGAGGCCTCAGGAGGGAGCAGCCCTGCTGTGTGATCTCAGACTGGCAGCCTCGTGGGCGTGCTGCGAGCAGTAAACGTCTGCTGTTTGAGCCCCAGCCTGGGTCCAGAATGTCACGGGTGTTGGGACCACAGCGACTCCATCTCGAGTGAGGGCTGGGAAAATGAGGCGGGAGCTGGCTGGACTGTGCGCCCAGAGTCAGACCTTCAGGGCTCTAGGGGTTTACAGTTCATGAACAGATTAATCCTGTTACTCAGCAGACCCAGACTCAGGAGGGCCCAGATATCCCCATATCCGGAGAGCAAAGGCATTCCCACTTTTGCTGTAAAGATAGTAATGTTGATTCTTACAAAATATCGTAATTAAGAAAATTAATCTTTTGTCACCAACCCTCGTAGCTGAGCACATCTCCCACATACACAAGCACTGTGCGTAGGTGACCGCGTTCCTCCTCTTACCCGCGGGCACGTCCTGCTCGCCTGTGGAGTAACTCTTCTTTCACCACTGCAATCTCTTCACAAACCTGCTTTTACTTGGCGCTGCGGACTCACCTCAGGTGTTTCTTGCACAAGCTCCATGCTACACCATGGCCACGTGGGACAACCGACGCAGAGATGGACAGCAGGCTCTTGGTAACCCTGGCCCGCCCAGGTTCCCACGCACCCACACTCCCACCCCGTCTGCCCCGGTGCTCCAATGGTGGCACCGTGCGGCCTGTCCTGCATGCTGGGCACTGCTCAGTTGCTCTGTGGGTCATGGGCCCTTCCTGACGCTCTATAGAGAGGGGCTTTCTGGAGTCATGAAACAGGACACTGAGAGCGGCTGCCTCATCTGGAGTCTGAGTCCAGTGTTGCCAACAAGCAGTGACTGCCTCCCTGACCTCTGCCTCCTCCATGCTGGCAACAAGGGCGGGAAGCCGGGGCCGGCCTGACACCAAGGAGCAGACTTGGGAGCCGCGTCCCATCCCATTGCCCAGCAGCTGTTCCTGTGAGTTCTGCTTGTATGCAGGTAACGCCTGACCTGCATTGTCTACACCTTCCCAAGCCCACAAATTCACTTGGTAGGGTTTTATTTTTACTGGATGAATCCTACAGAGCTTGTCCCCCATGCAGTGAGATGAATGGATGGTGGTGGCTTCACCCCTGGAGTTCACATGTCCTCCAGGGGCACCACAGCTCTGGCTGCCAATGAGCCTGTTCATTTTCTTTTGTTTTGTTTTTTATTTTTAGTAGAGACGGGATTTTGCCATGTTGGCCAGGCTGGTCTCGAACTCCTGACCTCAGGTGATACACCGACCTCAGCCTCCCAAAGGGCTGGGATTACAGGTGTGAGCCACCTCGCCCGGCCATGCCTGTTTGTTTTCATGATCAGAGAACTATAAATGAAAAGACACTGAGTTACAGCATCTGTCCTATCAGATTGGCGAAACTCCACAAGGTCACACCGCACCCTGATGGGGAGGCTGCAGGAAACACGCAACCTCACGCCTAGCTGCTGGGATGCAAACAGCACAGCCCTGTGGGGGGAAGCTCAGAGAGCCTGGGAAGGCGCGTGTGTGTTCACAACTGCCACCTACAATTCCACTTCTAAGCAGCAATCGAAGTCACACTGTCAAAAACAGAAGAAAATGAATCTTCAAGGGCATTCAAGGTAGTCCTACTTTTAACACCTACGGACGTTTTCTAACCAAAGGACATGTCCTGGAAACATACATTATGTATGTATATAACTCCATGGAGCCTCTGAGATGAACAACACACGTGAAATGAAAAATTCACAAAATGAACCTAGCAGCAGTTTGAAAACTGCAGAAAAATACCAGCAAACTGGAACACAAGCGAGAACTTGAGTATGAGCTTGGAAAGTATTTAAACCTAAGCACAGAGATGGGAGGAAAGTTTAAACATAAAAACAAACAGAACGTCGCTGACATTGAAGCAGCGTCAGGCTGCTCATACACGTGCAAGTGGAGTCCCGGGAGGAAGAGGCAGGAAGACGCTTGAAGGAACCTTGGAGGCAACACTTTTTTTCTTTGTTTTTTTTTTTAATATATGCTTTATTGCATTTTAGGTTTTGGGGTACATGTGAAGAACATGCAAGATTGCTGCATAGGTACATACATGGCAATGTGGTTTGCTGCCTTCCTTCCCTTCACCTATATGTGGCATTTCTCCCCATGTCATCCCTGCCCAACTCCCCACCCCCATCTGTCCCTCCCCTATTTCCTCCCAACTGCCTCCAGTGTGTAGTGTTCCCTTCCCTGTGTCCATGTGTTCTCATTGCTCAACACCCACCTATGAGTGAGAACATGTGGTGGTTGATTTTCTGCTCTTGTGTCAGCTTGCTGAGAATGACAGTTTTCAGGTTTATCCACATCCCTACAAAGGACACAAACTCATCATTTTTTATGGCTGTATAGTATTCCATGGTGTATATGTGCCACCTTTTCCCTGTCCAGTTTACCATCAATGGGCATTTGGGTTGGTTCCAACTCTTTGCTATTGTAAACAGGGCTGCAATGAACATACATGTGCATGTGTCCTTGTAATAGAACAAGTTATAATCCTTTGGATATATACCCAGTAATGGGATTGCTGGGTCAAATGGAATTTCTATTTCTAGGTCCTTGAGGAATCTCCACACTGTCTTCCATGATGGTTGAACTAATTTACACTCCCACCAGCAGCGTAAAAGTGTTCCTATTTCTCCACATCCTCTCCAGCATCTGCTGTCTCCAGATTTTTTAATTATCGCCATTCTAACTGGCGTGAGGTGGTGTCTCAATCTGGTCATTAGAGAAATGGATGCAACATTTTCAAACTTGATGAATCTCACAGACTGATAAGCTCAGTAAGCCTCAAGTAGGACAAAGAAGGAAAAGCAGCCAGAGAAACACACATTAAACACCAAGAAACAGAAAACAGCCGCCAACTTGTCATCAGAAGCAACTCCAGTCAGAAGACAATGGACGGAACCACGTGCTTCCACATGACAGAAGAAAACGTGCCCATCAACCTAGACAGTTAGTGAAAATATCTTCAAAAAAATGAGGGCAAATTCAGAACATCTCCATACAAACAACAATTGGGAGAGTTCATTTTCAGTACATCTGCATGACAAGAAATGCTAGAGGAAGCTACTGAGGCCAAAGGAAAGACAGCAGCTGTATCTCACCTGAAGGTGAAATGCAGGACAACAAAGGAAAGACAGCAGCTGTATCTCACCCGAAGGGGAAATGCAGGACGACAAAGGAAAGACAGCAGCTGTATCTCACCTGAAGGTGAAATGCAGGACGACAAAGGAAAGACAGCAGCTGTATCTCACCCGAAGGGGAAATGCAGGACGACAAAGGAAAGACAGCAGCTGTATCTCACCCGAAGGGGAAATGCAGGACGACAAAGGAAAGACAGCAGCTGTATCTCACACAAAAGGTGAAATGCAGGACGACAAAGGAAAGACAGCAGCTGTATCTCACCTGAAGGTGAAATGCAGGACGACAAAGGAAAGACAGCAGCTGTATCTCACGCGAAGGTGAAATGCAGGACGACAAAGGCAGGAATAGAACAGAAATGGAACTTTACATTTAAAGTGACTAACATTCACATTAAGGGTTATAATATCCTCTGGATGTAGACCAGCTGAGTTTAAGCTAAAAACTGACAATTGTAGAAAAAACATTGAACAAGTAAAGCAAAATGATCTAGCGGAAAAGCCAGTAAGAAGACACATTTGAATCCAAAAACAAGATAAATTTATGATTCTAAAAGAAGGAAGAAAAAGGAGGGAAAAAGATAAAGAACAGATAGGACAAATTTAAAAACACTGATAATTACATTAAATGTAAATGATATAACATTCCAATTAAACGGCAGAGATTATCAACTGAAATAAACAAATGAAGAACTAACTCCAAGCTGCCCATAAGAAACCCATTTTAAATTTAAATACACAGATAGGGTAAGGCCAAGCATGGTGGCTCATGCCTGTAGTCTCAGCATTTTGGAACATCAAGGTAGGAGGATGCTTGAGCCCAGGAGTTCAAGACCAGCCCAGGAAACATGGTGAAACCCCATCTCTAAAAAGTACAATATTACCTGGGTGTGGTGGCGTGCCCCTGTGGTACCAGCTACTCGAGAGGCTGAGGTGGGAGGATTGCTTGAGCCTGAGAGGGTGAGGCTGTAGTGAGCCAAGATGGCGCCACTCCACTGCACCCCAGCCTGGGTGACACAGCAAGATCCTGCCTCAACATTTTATTTAAAAAAAAAGAATAGGCCAGGCACAGTGGCTCACACCTGTAATCCCAGTGCCCTGGGAAGTCAAGGCAGGCAGATCACCTGAGGTCAGGAGTTCGAAACCAGCCTGGCCAACACGGTGAGACCCCATCTCTACTAAAAATACAAAAATTAGCTGAGCATGGCTGTGGGCATCTGTAATCCCAGCTACTCGGGAGGCTGAGGCACAAGAATCACTTGAACCAGTGAGGCCAAGTTTGCAGTGAGAGTGAGACCATCCCATTGCACTCCAGCCTGGGTGACAAGAGTAAAATTCCGTGTTAAAAAAAAAATATATATATATATACACACACACACACACACACAGAGACACATATATACACACATTATATATATATATATATATATGTGAGACACAGATAGATTAAAAGTAACAGGAGAGAAAGGGGTATGCCAGGGAAGTGCTGTCAAAAGAAAGCTGAAGTCATTATGTTGCCATGACACAAAGCGGACGTCAGAACAATGAACATCAGCAGTGATAAAGAAAGGCAACAGAGTCAAGCCGTCAAGCGGACATCATGACCCCATGAGTATGCTCCTCCTAACAGAGCTTCTAAACATAGAGCAAAATTCGAAAACATTCATCATTGAAACACGATTACACTGGATGTAGTAAAAATGTTCAACTTTCGCTTTTTGAAAGACATCAGAAGGAGAGTGGTGTTGGTGGGAGGGCTGGCGAGAACTGCCTGGCACTCATCCCCTCCTCCCTAAAGGAAGGCCCAAGGCAACGAGTTAACAGTGACAGTCTGACTGAAGTGTTGAAGGCAGAGTGCTGGAGAGCAGCAGAGGTGTGAAGACACACCTGTGCTGCTTGGAAGCCCAGAAGGGCAGCCTGGAGCTGCCCAGCCTCTGCCACCCAGTCTTCCTCACCCACCAGTTTGACCCAGAAGCAAAGAGGGACCTCCTGTGGCCAGGAAAAGGTCAGCAGATCTCCACCAGCTGCCACCACTACAACCAACACAACCCACAGCCCTCGCAAGCCCTGGCCCAGTTTGCAGCACTGCAGGGAATTCACACAGCAGCGCTGCCCCAATCAGGAACACAAGGTGGGCACTTCCCACCCCACACCCACACCGACAGCCTAGCTGCTACTGCATCTGGAAGGGGTGTGACCTGAGGCCAGTAGCACCTGCACCTCTCCAGCACTGGGGCTCCACCTTCATGCCACCAAACCCACATGGGCGACTGAACACCACAACCTCAGCTTCATGGGGCTTGGGCCCACGTTCAGCTGTAGTTTTGGTCCTGCACAGCAGGGAGAGCCATCCCCACCGCAGCTCTTCCAGCTGGAGGAGCTGTGTGCCCAAACCCACCCTTGAGCCAGCCAAACGGCTGCAGGCCTCCCCACTTAGGACCTGCTGGCCCCCAGGCAACTGATAGCAGGGGCTCAGAATCTGAGAAATCAGCCCCACAGTGCCCACCACCTGCAGATACGCCCCTGGCCTGCTCAGTGGCCCTGTGCCTCCAAGAAGGGCCTAAGAAAAAGTCCCACGGGCTGCCCTGGCAATGTACAAAAATTAGTAGCATTTCTGTACACAAACAAAACACTGGCTGAAAAAGAAATCAAGAAGGCAATCCCATTTCCAATAGCTACAACAAATATATAACACCTAGGGATACATTTCTTTTTCTTTTTTCTGAAACACGAGTCCACTGGGAACCTAGGGATAAATTTAACAAAACAAGTGAAAGACTCTGCGAGGAAACCTGCAAAACACCAAGGAAAGAAACCGAAGCAGATATGAACGGATGAGACGGCACCTCATGCTCAAGGATCAGAATTAATATTGTTAAAACGATTGTGCTACCCAAGGAAACCTACACATTCAAGGTACTGCCTATCAAAATACCAATGATATTCTTCATAGAAAAATAAACAATATTGAAATTTGTATGGAACCATAAAAGATTCCAAAGAACCAAAGCCCACCTGAACAAAAACAACAAAGCTGGAGGGATCACACTCCCAGACCTCAAAATACACTACAAAGCTACAGTAACCAAAACAGCATGGAACTGGCATAAAAACAGACACATGGACCAATGGAACAAAACAGAGGGCCCAAAAATTAATCCACTTTCTACAGCCAACTGATTTTCAACACAGGTGCCAGGAACATTTGCTGTGGAAAGGACGGATTCTTCAATAAATGGTGCTGGGTAGTGGCTCACACCTATTCCAGCTACTTGAGAAATGGGAGGATTGCTGGTGCCCAAGACCAGCCTGGGCTACACAGCAAGACCCCATTTCTACAAAAAGTTGAAAAATTAGCCAAGTGCTGTGGTGCACGGCTGTAGTTCCAGTTATTCTGGAGGCTGAGGTGAGAGGATTGCCTGAGCTCAGGAGTTCAAGGCTGCAGTGAACTATGATTGTGCCACCACTCCAGCCTGGATGACGGCGCAAGACAGTCTCTTAAAAAAAATTATACTCTAATGCTTACAGCAGACCAATTCATTGTGACCAAAAATGGGGACATCCTACTGGCCATCAGCATCCGGTGGTCAGCCCCACTGTGGTGCATTCACGCCAAGGAATGCCGCTTGGCAATGAAAAGGAACCAATGTTATGTGCAACACTGATGAGTTTCACAAACACTGCGCCAAGTAAAAGCCAGATACAAAAACACTGAATGATTCCATCCATGTACATTTCTAGAACGGAGGAATCTGCAATGACAGAAGACAGTTTGGCTGCCAAGGGGCAAGAAGGAGATGTCAGGATCTGACTCTGACCCAGGCTGTGTTCAGTGGCACAATCATGGCTCACTGCAGCGTCAACCTCCCAGGCTCAAGCAATCCTCCCACCTCGGCGTCCCAAGTAGCTGGGACCACAGCCGGGCACCACCACGCCCAGATAATTTCTTCTATTTTTGTAGAGATGGGGCCTCACTATGTTGCTCAGGCTGGTCTTGAACTCCTGGGCTCAAGTAATCCTTCCACCTCGACCACCCAAAGTGCTGGGATGACAGGCATGAGCCATCACGTAATGCAAATGTTCTATATGTCTGTTGTAACATACAGACATATAGGCGAAGGGTTTGCATGGGTGAAGACATTTGTCAAAATTCATAGAATTGCACAGTTGGAATGTGTTTTCTTTATATAAATTATTCATCAGAAAATGAAAAGGGAAAAAAGGCTAGGGGTAACAACAAAAATACCCTTTTAGATGAATATAAAATAATCCTTAAAGAACCATCATTTCCTTATCCTTGGCAAGCATTCCCTCAGGGGGAGCTGCTGTTCTTTCTGCCCCTCTGATGTCAGCGCCTGTTCCTGGGAGCCCAGACCCACAGCATTGTCAGCCTAAGCAGGAAGCAGAGAGGCTCTCTAGAATAGATGTTAGCTTGGGAACATAGCACTGCAGGGGAACACGCATGCCACAGTAAACCACGTGCCTGTTCAGGGAGGTCAGGCCAGACAAAGGCCCTTAAAGGAAACACGACCATGATCACAATGATCATCCTTGGCTACAAACATCAATAACCACAGTGACTCCAGTCTGAGCTTGGACAGGCAGGTGCCGGGCGGTTGTCCTTGCAGAAATATTTTTTGTGTGCGGGTGCGAGGGCCTTTGTGCCGGCTTGTAGTTTTTGCAGTCCTTTCTGGTATCTGGCATGTGAGCTTGAGTGTCCTCTCTTCAAGGCCTTCCCCACCACTCTGTCAGGCCTTTCTTAGCATCAGTGACTCCATTTTGATTCCGACAACTTTCACAGCACATATTCAGAGCAGCTGCCAGGTGTTCATCCAGAAGTGGCTGTGAGCGGCTCCTGCGATCATAGTAAGAGTCCATTCTGCACAAATGAAGGAAAGACAGGCCCTTGCGGAAAGGCTGGGCAGGGCGAGCCCCACACGAGCAGGGCAGGAGAGGGGCCGCCACCCCTCCAGAAATGTCAGGTGATCATCGGCTGATGCTCAAGCGTCTAAAATAATAATTGGTTGCAGCTGGCGCCAGGGAAAGGCAGGCTCCCAACAGATAGAAAACACCTGAAGCTGGAGACGAGCCGCTTCCTGGTAAGATCTCAGGAGTTGGTGAGGTCAGGCACTACGAGGCGAAGTGGCAAAGTACAGCCCGTATGACCTTCCTGTAGGAACACAGGACTGTAGGTAAGGGAAGACTGCCTCAGGAGAGCGCCACACAGCTCCAGGAAGCACACTGGACGCAGCCCTCCCACGTGCGGGCAGGCCACTGCGCATGCGGACAACCCACCCCAAGGGAAGAATCCAGGAGAAGGGACGCAACACCCCAGAAGCACGCCGACATGTAAACCCCAAGTCAAAGGTCCAAACCGTGCATCTGGCCCTCTTCTAAGTGTACTTACATCCTTTCGTTCCGGCTCCAAACTTTCACTCCGGCAATGAAACTTGCCTCAGTCTCTCACTCTGCCTTCTGCCCCTTGGATGAATTATTTCCTCTGAGAAGGCAAAAACCGAGTTGCTGCAGACTCATACGGAGACAGAGTTCTGGACTCCCTGCGGCCCTGGAGAGTAGCAGCCTCCCCTCTTCCTCTAGGAGCTCCCCCCGCCCGCCCCTGCACTAGGAAATGGCAGCAGGCACTTGACTCATTACAGTCCATGCCATCAACACCTGCGTGTGCATGAGCCCCAGGCTCACCTAGGAATGAGGTGTGGCCTCCCTGTGGCATGAAGGGTCAGCCTTCGGGGAACCCTAAGCAGATGACCACATTCAGCTGGCAAGATTCTCAAACACCAGACCACATGCCAGCACTGGAAGGGCTGCTCGTGCATATTGTGGCACTTACCAATAACTTTTCAATGAGGGAAAAGTGTTCTTGGCTGGGCTAGAGTCCTGCAGGCGCTGTGTCCTTGCAAGAGGAGAGCCAGCAGCAGGGCACAGCGGTCACGCCTTGGGCCTAGAAGTCCCTGCCCCTGACCTGCTAGCAAGCTGGCCGCTCTGCCGCAGAACCCCTCTGCTTTGCCTCCAGGAAAAGGCCTTATTATCTGGGAACTCCCAAAGGCACACATTGCAGGACGCCCAGCTTTGCCTGAGGACTTGTTCCTGCTTGCCTATAAATATCTGCACCTGAGACAGAATTTAATCTGGATCAAAACTCAGTCTGAGACTTGCTTTCCTAGAACTACAACCCGTGGGGCAGGCAGTGTGGGCAGAGACAGTCCCACCCCACCCTGCAGAGGCTCGACTGGTGTAGGGCAGGGCAGGACACAGCATCTGTGGAATGAGACCAAATGTGGGTTTGCGACCTTCATCCATAAATCCTGCAGGTGTTAGAATGTGCATTAGAGAGAGAAGCCCAAAGCATTAATGAATACAGACAGGCAGGAGATCCAACACCTTCCTCCCCAGGAAAGCCTGGGCCCCAGGTCCCTGAGCTGAGCTGAGCTGAGCCTGGGCCTGGGGGCGGGCTCCACTCTGAGGCCCCCTCAGCCCTTGCAGCAGGGTGTGTCCACACTCAGACACCCTACTCTGTTCTTCCATTTCCCTCCCAAGGTTGCACAGGCAGCTGTGGCCCGTAGGGAGAGGTGTGGTTTGGGGGTGCCATACCTGTTTCCTTCATGTCTGACCACTGCCGAGTACCTCACAAAGCAGCCAAATCTCTTGGAGCCTCCATTTCCCCAGTCATCCTGAGTGGCCATTGGAGTCCCCAATGAATAAGAACAGCAAGGCCCAGCTCTTCATATATGCATTCTGGCATGTTGTGGGCACTCCAAGTATTAACGGGCTCCTTGCGAGAGGGCCCTCAAATGATGGAATTGAAAAAGTCATTTTAAAACATTGATAAATTCTCTAATCACAGACATGGGGTTCGATTCCCCCACGCCTAGAAAGAAAGCCTTAGCCTCAGAGATATAGTAACTTTGGCTCTCCACGGGAGTGAGGCCAACAAGGCCAGCAGAACAGGGTCAAGCGCTCCTGTTGCCCAAGCAGCCACAGCCGCCTGGCCGTCACTCATCCAGCTGTGCAGTGGCAGAGGGGGTGCTGTGTGGGGACAGGGGAGGAGAGGCCTGCAAGACCCAGGCCAGCTAAGCCTGGGGAGACGGAAGTAGCCACCACACTGTGGAGTGTTGGGGGGACACGGGAGTTTAAGGAGTTCTGCTGGGTGCTGCATGGGGCCCTCCTGGGGTGCTTTCTCACGGGATTTCTGCAACGATTCACAATCTTTCCAGGGACTTTCCTTCAAGTGCTGTCACATGCTGGCGTGGCACGCCAGCAGCCCAGCCTCAGGAGCTCAGAGTCTGAAGGCGACAGATGCACGTGTCCCTTTCAAGTGGCCTCTCAACAGACCCGGGGGACAGCCACATGTGTGTAAATGTTTTCTGCCACCGCAGAACCTCTCATCTGTTCGGGTGGAGAGGCCCTTCCTGTCCCTGTGATCTCTCCCAAGATGGCGACTGTCCTGCACCACTGGCCACCCTTCCGTCGGCCACTGTGGATGACACTAGGGGTGGACACTGACTGAGGAGGCACCAATGTGGTTCCAGCTCCTAGAGCAGACCAGGAGCCTGACAGGAAATGAGCCATCTCAGGAACACAGAGATGGGGGGAGGGACGGAGGGAGGGAGGGAGGGAGGGGGACATGAAGCCACACCTCAGAGTCCTGGATTACAGTACCTTCCCGAGGCCTGGCTAGGTAGTGGCCTTTGGGTGCCATGAGATGCCCACCTGGGATAGACTGCCAGTCCCCTGATGTTTGACAGCTGGAGGTGGAATGTGCCTCCCGCAGACCACAGGACTACAGCCTTCATTCACACGCCGCACAGACTGTGGCAGGACGAGCACCCGCTGCCGGTGTGGGATGCCCGGCCTTGCAGGAGCCCCCAGGAGTGGCTGGAGGGCAGGGCATGATGCCTCTTGGGCCACTTTGCAAAGGGCTCACGAGCCTGCTGAAGAGCATGGATTTGATCAGGGTAACAGGGGTCGGCAGAGGGTGTTCCAAGGACAGGTTTGCCAAGAAGCGAGAAGAGCCTGGCGGGGAAGGATGGAGGCACTGGGTGTAGTCAGGCACCGTTGTAATTTCTGCGGTGAGAAGACTCTGTGGGGCGGGAAGACTCTGCGGGGCGGCCTGAGGGCGAGAGGGGCGAAAACAGAAACCCACGCTCCGAAGCTCCTGGCCCAGCTGCCAGGGTTTGGTGGCCCAGGACCAGCCTGCACGCAGCCTCGGGTGCCCGCTCCGGGCCCTGTCCCACGTGCGAGTCAGGCCTCTGAGTTCTTCCCGGGCCCTGTCCCACGTGCGAGTCAGGCCTCTGAGTTCTTCCCGGGCCCTGTCCCACGTGGGAGCCAGGCCTCTGAGTTCTTCCCGGGCCCTGTCCCACGTGGGAGCCAGGCCTCTGAGTTCTTCCCGGGCCCTGTCCCACGTGCGAGTCAGGCCTCTGAGTTCTTCCCGGGCCCTGTCCCACGTGGGAGCCAGGCCTCTGAGTTCTTCCCGGGCCCTGTCCCACGTGCGAGTCAGGCCTCTGAGTTCTTCCCGGGCCCTGTCCCACGTGCGAGTCAGGCCTCTGAGTTCTTCCCGGGCCCTGTCCCACGTGCGAGTCAGGCCTCTGAGTTCTTCCCGGGCCCTGTCCCACGTGCGAGTCAGGCCTCTGAGTTCTTCCCGGGCCCTGTCCCACGTGCGAGTCAGGCCTCTGAGTTCTTCCCGGGCCCTGTCCCACGTGGGAGCCAGGCCTCTGAGTTCTTCCCGGGCCCTGTCCCACGTGCGAGTCAGGCCTCTGAGTTCTTCCCGGGCCCTGTCCCACGTGCGAGTCAGGCCTCTGAGTTCTTCCCGGGCCCTGTCCCACGTGCGAGTCAGGCCTCTGAGTTCTTCCCGGGCCCTGTCCCACGTGGGAGCCAGGCCTCTGAGTTCTTCCCGGGCCCGCGCCCCGATGCAGTTGTCCGCGCTCTGAAAACCCTGAGCCATCGGTCGGGTCTTCAGCAGCATCTGCTCGTGCTGGGAACGTCCGACGGCGTTTCTGACTGTGGCGCACGCGTGGCAGGCACAGAAAAGGGACGCCTTCCAGAGAACCGCCCAAAGGGCAGGCGCTGCACGTGGCGTCGGGGAGGTCGCCGGCCCGTCCAGAGCCGCCCAGTGACCCTCCCGCGCCCTCCGGGGGCCTCTGCGGACGTCGCCGCGCTGGGCACGCGCGGTTTCGCGGGAAGCCGGGGGGCAGGTTCAAGGCTGGGAATTGAATTTTTTCTTCAGAAGCGCCTGTGCCCACCCCGGGTTTCTCTGGGGAAAAACACGAGATTAGTGCACTTCGCGTTTCTCTTCTTTAGATTTCACAACTACAGGCTGCAGGCCCAGGGCCGGAACTCCCGCCTCGCCTTCCCCCAGGCTCCACACGCGTCGTCGGGCTGGGGGCGGCGCCCCGGGGACCCCGCGGTGCTAGAGTTCCCGGCGTCCCCCGAACGCCCTCCGCGACCCCCACAGAGGAGCGCCTGAGCCGCCGCGGGGCACGCCGGGAGGGCGGCGCAGGCGGGTAATGACACTCGGGCGCCATATCCTGGACGCGCGTGCGCGGCGGCGGCCGAGACTCTGCTTCCCAGGGAGCCGCGCGGCGCGTCTACTTCCGGCGGGAGGCGGGGCCCGGAAGCGGCGCGCGGGGCCGGCGAATCCCGCGGCGCCAGGTCGGAGCGGGGCCGGAGTATGCGGGGCGGCCGGCGGTCAGCGGCGCGCGGCGCAGTCGTTTCCCCGCGGAGGTGGCGGCGGCGCGCGGCGGCTGTCCTGTGAGCGGCAGGAACGGCAGGCTGCGCGCGGGGCGGGCGGCCGAGAGGCGGGTGGGCCGGGGGCGTCGGGTACGGGGCGGCCATGTGGAGCGGCCGCAGCTCCTTCACCAGCCTGGTGGTGGGCGTGTTCGTGGTCTACGTGGTGCACACCTGCTGGGTCATGTACGGCATCGTCTACACCCGCCCGTGCTCCGGCGACGCCAACTGCATCCAGCCCTACCTGGCGCGGCGGCCCAAGCTGCAGGTGAGGGGCCGGGGGCGGGCGGCTTGGGGCGGGGGCCTCTCCTCCAAGCCGGGGCCGCCGCCGTCCCGTCCCCGCCAGTCGAGATGGAACCCCTCCTGGTCCGCAGCGGCCAGGTCTTCCGCCCCCGGCTGGCCGTGGGGTACCGGTGCGTCCTGCAGGGCCCAGCTGACGGCGCCCCCTCCTCTGCAGCTGAGCGTGTACACCACGACGCGGTCCCAGCTGGGTGCCGAGGACAACATCGACCTGGCCCTGAACGTGGAGGACTTCGATGTGGAGTCCAAATTCGAGAGGTATGAGCGAAGGACAGAGTGCCGAGAAGGGGAGAAGACCACTCGTGTTTAGAGTGCCGAGGAGTCGCTTTCCGTGCACAGCGTGTCACCTCGGAGAACTGGGAAGCGGTCGCACGTTTAACCCGAGGACTGTTCTCCTGGAAGGGGCGGGTGACGAAGTGTGGTTTGGGAAGCAGCTCTCGGCAGAGCCCGAGGCCGTGGGACGTGCTGCGGCCGAGACTCCAGAGGAGCAGGGGCCCCGCCCGGCGACCCGGTGCGGAGCAGGCAGCTCGTGCAGTTTCACTGCCTGGGACAGCTTGTCTTTTCCTGGTGGGAGTAGTCCGCTTAAGTTACTTGTGCAGGAAAAGGGATGAGGATGGAGGAAGCAATTTTGTAGAAAATCGTAGTTAAGTGACGTGTGACAGACATTAGAATAGATCAGTGTCCAAATATGTAGCGTTAACTTTAAAAGTACATCTAACGTATGGTTTTTTTAATTGCATAAGTATAATTTTAAGTATGATTTGCTTCTCACAGCTCTACCATTTCCCTTCTTCATTGCCTGGGAGGTGTCTGAGGAGAGAATCGGGAAAGTCTGAGCCGCATGCTGGACTCAGTGCCCTCTAGGTGGCCAGTCACTGTGGGTACCTGGAGGCGGTGCCCTGGGGAGGCAGCAGTGCAGCACTGGCAAGCTGGGTTCTGCCAGCCTCTTTGCCACTTACTGCCCTCTCTGCCTCGGTGAAATGGAGGCTGGATGTGCTGGCTTGGGCACCTGTCAGTCGTGACTGCCAACACCTTTCAGAAATGCCCAGGTTACACTTGCATTGGCTTTAATTTCCCAAACACGAATGCTGCCTCTTCCGTGCTGGGCCCTGTACCAGTTACCAAGGACAGCTAGTGAGTTTACCATTTCCCCTGGCACAGTGCCAGCCTGGAGGAAGGGGGAGAATGAATGCTCTGACACGGCACCCCCTCAGCGTCGCCACGTAAACATTCTCTGCAGGACTTGGGCACACAGCCCTGCCACCTGCCCCACCTGAAGAGACACTTAGATGTCCTGGTGGAGACGTACTGTCTTTCCTGGGTAGTGTGAATCCCTAGATCCCTTTGCGTTTTTCATTAGAACTTTGGCAGTATGATTTTTAAGGAGAGGCCGGGCACTCATGCCAGCAGTTTGGGAGGCCAAGGCGGGAGGATCACTTGAGCCCAGCAGTTTGAGACCAGCCTCGGCAATGTGACAAAACCCCATCTCTACAACAGTTTTAAAAGTTAGCCGGACGTGGTGGCATGCACACTGGTCCCAGCTAATCGGGAGACTGAGATGGGAGGTCACGAGCTTGGGAGGTTGAGGATGCAGTGAGCTATGATTGCACCCCTGCACTTCAGCCTGGGTGACAGCGAGACCTCATCTCAAAAAAAAGCTTTTTAAAGAGGGAGAGGAACTAATGTAATTACCCATAAATAGGTGGAATGCCTGGTTCTTCCATGGGACTGTAGTGTGGACATTGGGCCCTGGCGTGAAGGTAAAGAGGCGCCTGGTCTGAGGCCTACAGTGGTAGCAGCTCACTGGGCCTTTCCTCAGCTCGCCCTGGATGCCAGCACAGGGCAGACAGGCTTCAAAGTCAGTCCTTTGTGGTTGATAATCCTTTTATCTTTAAAAATGCAACACCCAGAAAAACTATCCACATGAAATTTCCCAGACTTCAGTAGTAGACCGAAGCACATGGGCGCTTGCGGCTGCCTGCCCTTCGCTTCTCTGGCTTTTGAGTTGTATTATTCGGTGTGTGTGGTCAACTGGTATCCTGGCAAGGCCCAGATGCTGCTTTTGGCCGCTTCAGCCCTGTGGCCTCAGGCAGGTCATTGACCTTTCAGCCTCCCGAGATGGAGTCAGGAAGTGTGGGCCCTCCTGCTTTCAGTTGTAGATACCCACACTCAGGACACACACACCCAGGACTCATAAAACCCCAGGCAGGTGGGTTTCATTTTTAGTATTTCTGAGCTAAAATTAGTTGATTGAAACAGCTTTATAAAGATAATTGAATAGTCTCTAGACACAGAATGTAATATGGATGCAGTGGAAAGGATTGTTCGTTCTGTTTCAGGACAGTTAATGTTTCTGTACCAAAGAAGACAAGAAATAACGGGACGCTGTATGCCTACATCTTCCTCCATCACGCTGGGATCCTGCCATGGCACGATGGGAAGCAGGTGCACCTCGTCAGTCCTCTGACCACCTACATGGTCCCCAAGCCGGAAGAAATCAACCTGCTCACTGGGGCATCTGATGCACAGGTGAGGCTCTTCATGGATTACTGAGAGAACGAACAGGCTTTGCCTCCGTGTCAGAATTGACGTGTCTTTCTCCACACAGGCAGGCGATGTCCAGGGCTCCAGTGACTTTGTGGGGAGCAAAGCCTTTGGGATGTCACTGACATGCTTTTTTGACTTTCGACTGAATCATATCCATGAGTTCGCAGACAAGTTTGATCTAAAATTAGGGACAGATGACGTGATACTGGCATTCTTTATGCAGAGTCCCTCAAGGGTGGGCCCTCTCAGTCTCTGGGGGTACCTGCCTCCTCCTGGTGGGATGGGGCGTTGGTCCCACAGAGCGGGCCTGCAGCTTCTCACCGGGAGCTCTGGGAATGAGCTGAGCTCATTCTGCATTATGTGTAGGACTGGGCACTTCCTAGATTTTATTCTAAGAATATAACTCAAGATTATGGAAAGAGTAGCGGTACAAGGTATAGTTTGTACATCTGTAGAAAGGCGTGTGTACAAAGAAAAACTGGAAGTCACTTAAGTGATCATTAACACGGGCCAAGGATAAAGCAAGGGAATTCTGATGCCCACCTCTGTTGAGTGGAAGGTGAGGTAAGTTACCGAACAAGACCAGAGCCTGTAATCCCAGCACTCTGGGAGGCCGAGGCGGGGGGTCACCTGATGGCAGGAGTTTGAGAACAGCCTGGCCCACATGGTGGACCCCCATCTCTACTAAAGATATAGAAATTAGCTGGGTGTGGTGGTGGGTGCCTGTTACCCACCTACTCAGGAGGCCAAGGCAGGAGAATCACTTGCACCCGTGAGGCGGAGGTTGTGGTCAGCTGAGATGGCACAGCTGCATTCCAGCCTGGGTGGCAGAGCAGGACTCCACCTCAGAAAAAAAAAAAATTACAAAACAAAGATGGCAGCTTTCCAGGAAGAGGCTGTGAAATTATTCTAGAGTTCAGTGTCTCAGGGTTGACGGGGTTTTGGAAGCTGCCAACACCTGCTCCTACCTCTCGGTGCATGTCTGTGTCTTGTGGGGAACATCCCTCACCTGCCACCCTCCATGTCACCTTCACCTGGGGCTGGCCTCCCTCCTCACCAGCATCCTGAAGAGTGGGTGGGGTAGTGGGTATGGAGCATGCAGCACAGGGAGCCTCCCTTACAGGTGGCAAATGTAAGGAGGTGTGAAAACCCTTTCTTTTTTTGAGATGGAGTCTTGCCCTGTCACCCAGGCTGGAGTGCAATGGTGCGATCTCACCTCACTGCAACCGCCACCTCCTGGGTTCAAGCGATTCTCCTGCCTCAGCCTCAGTAGCTGGGATTACAGGCGTGTGCCACCACACCCGGCTGATTTTTGTATTTTTAGTAGAGATAGGGTTTCCCCATGTTGGTCAGGCTGGTCTCAAACTCCTGACCTCATGATCCACCTGCCTCGGCCTCCCAAAGTACTGACATTACAGGCATGAGCCACCATGCTCATCCTGAAAACCCATTTTTAATGTAAATTATTGCTAAACTGTATCTTTTGGTGGGAAATGGGTAGGGCGATAGTGTGTCCAGGGGTGTCAGGTCTGAAATGAGCTCAGATTCCCTGTCAGCGGGTGCCCTTCTCCGTTTGACTTCATTGAAGAGCTATGCGCAGTCCTCGGTGTGTCTCCATTAGGGCAACCCAACGTGCCGACCCCTTCGGGCTCCTTACAGCTGCAAGGCTGTGTTAGCCTTGGATTTGTACAGTCTTCTACCAGGGTCACGGGGCTCTTGCCCCTCTCAGCTTCCGAGAAGTGGGCCCACATAGTTTGAGAATCTCAAAAAAGAAATTGGTAAACCCGTGACCACGTACTGCAAAGCAGCACTCCTGGGCTTCCATGGAGATAAGGATGGGGGTGTTTGGTGAGAGTCTGGGGGAGTTGGCAGCTGTGGGGCCGCAGTGCCCTCCGCTGGACTCCTTCCCCAGTCATGCCTGTCTGCGTGGCTGCCCTGTTCATAGGTTGTGGTGCTGACCACCTGCTGTCCTGGGCATGGTTTGCCCGTCTGTGTGGCTGTTGCTGTGCACCTGTCCCAGGCACCTGTTGTGCCCGTCTGCATGGCAGTGTTGTTCACAGGTTAGGGTGCTGACCATCTGCTGTTTGAGCACGATATTCTGTCCAAGCATTGGCCTCTGTTTTCCTCACTTAGCAGCAGATCGAGGCGGAGAAGAAGCCAGCGAGCGCCCTGGATGAGCCGGTGTCCCACTGGAGACCGCGGCTAGCGCTGAACGTGATGGCGGACAACTTTGTCTTCGACGGGTCCTCCCTGCCTGCCGACGTGCATCGGTACATGAAGATGTAAGTGCGGCCCCAGAGCTAGAGCGCCAGGAGAGGTCACTGGAACCCTGGCTGGCCAGAACCTGCCAGCAGGTCACTGTGTCCTGGAGCCCCTCTGTGGCAAGGCACTGGCTGCCTTGGGCCCCCCAGCTCCTCCCACTTCCTGGTTGAGGTTGTGCTGTTAGCGCAGGGTTGGAAGGGAGAAGAAAGGAGTTCAGGCTGCAGCATCCTGCCCGTTGCTCCTGACTTCGAAGGCTTCCACGGAGAGAAAATGGAAGGTGCTGACGGGAATGTGTTGCTTTGCTCCCCTTGTGATTGTTTAACTTGGCTGGTTTAGATTCACATGAAAGTTAATCTTTAGATCTTTAGTATCACTTCCCATCAGTTGAATATGATTACTGGAATTCACATGTTTGGCTGACTGAGCTCACCCCATCTCCCACGTGTTGGGGAGCCCCCCACTCTTGAGCTGCAGGTCCACCTCCCGGGTAGCTGCGGGTGACTCGTCCCTCCAGGCGTAGTGGCCATGTACTGGGACTGCTCCGTGTCAGTGCGCAGAGGGCCCTGGGCTCAGCTGTGCAGCTGTGTCCCTGGAGTTCCCCCACTCCTCCCACCTATGCCCATCACTTCACGGGGAGTGGGTCTCACAAGCCTGCATGCCTTGTCAGGCTCTCTGCCTCCTTTTGGGAAGGCTGTGCCCAGGGGTCACTGTGACTGAGAAGCTGTTGAGGGTACTTCCGGGGGTACTTCTCTGGGGTAAATGTGGTGTCTGGATGTGTTGATGCATCAGAAGGTGAGAAAGTTGTGCTTTAATCCCAGGATCCAGCTCGGGAAGACCGTGCATTACCTCCCCATCCTGTTTATCGACCAGCTCAGCAACCGCGTCAAGGACTTGATGGTGAGCGATGCCTCTGCCCACTGGTAGTGCAGCTGGCAAGACACTGACCCCAAGACTGGCCGCATCACCCCAGCATCCTTATGGACAGGGCCATCGCTGACACTTGGCGTGGAGCTTTTGCCTGTGCTGGGAAGCACTGCCTTCAGGCACGCGAGGGCTGTGACGGGGGCCTGGGGGTGCGCCGGCTTTGCTGTTAGCTGGCTACGGGGTCCTCCTGAGCCTCTGGATCCTCACTGGTGAGACCTGAAAGTTTGTTTATTTGGCACTTAGAGGGCGGGCGCCTGAGTGCCGTATGAGACGGTGTCTGCGTGTGAGCTCCTGGTGTGCTGTGTAGTTTAACTCAGAAAGTGTCCCGAGCAAACTCCTGCTTTCCTGCCAGGGCTGGTCCTGCACAGGGGGCCAGAGGAGTGGGTGACAGCCCTGCCTGGGAGCTGCAGCTCCTGGGGTGGCCCCTGGCAAGGCAGAGAGACCTATTTGGAAGAGAAGTGGCTGCCCTCTGGGCTCCGGCGCCCCATGGTTACAGGAGTGACAGTGCCAGTTCTCCCAGGGTTGCTTTGAGGGTAGAGGAAGTGTGGCCAACATGTGACCTTTAATAAAAGCAGTTAGTATTTAAAGTCCCTTACTCCGCATGAGGCACTGCGCTAAGCACTTTGTGAATGTTCCTGTAATCGTGGTGCTGGGAGCTGTGGCATTGTTTCACGGGTGAGGTCATAGTGCTCAGAGGTGAATGCTCAGCCTGGACCCTACAGGACTCGCCACCCTGCCCCGCCTCCCTGCAGGCCATCACTGCCACTCCGGGGCGCCCACTAGGAGCCAGGCCACGTGTTCTTCCACTTAGAGCTTTGAGTAGCTCTGAGGCGGGCCCTTTTTCTGTTTTTGCTGAGGAAACAGGCCTGGGGAGGGCAGGGAGCTTGCTGGGGTGTGCAGCTGGGACACGGGGGAGCGGGTACCTGGCCACTTGGATCTGCCCAGGCCCTGCTGCCTCCTGATGACTGTGGCTCTCGGAACAGTCCCTCTATCTGGCTGTCCCTCAGACCCCTCTCAGTTCCTAACATACTGCCTCCTTCACTTCAGCAGGCCCTGACCACTGCTATACAACCTGCAGGCTGGGGGCCAGGCAGGCAGCAGCCAGTGAGCAGGTCTGGTGGCTCCAGCCTCTCCCTGAGCAGTTTCTCTCTTGGCCCCTACAGTTCTAGCGCCTTGCTCTGTTTGCTGGAGTTTGCTGAGGTGCAGCTTACAAACCTCAGGACATAGCAGGTTTTGCTAAAACACACCATAGGGAGCTTTGGAAGCTGCGGCACCTGCTGGTGGTGGCTGCTTGTGAGGCCTCGTGCCGCTGACTCCTTGCAGTCATTCAGGAAACAGTGGACAGGGACCGGCAGCTGCAGAAGGCTGTCCTGTGTGTCTGCAGATCGGGGCAGCTCTGCAGCGCACCTGTGCCAGTGGTGGCCTATGTTCCAGTGGTCAGGGAGGCATGTCGGCAGCAGCTTTCCCTTGAATCACAGTCGCATGTGTCACTGTTGCTTTTTCTCACTTGGGGCCAGTTTTGAGGGGTGCTGTCTTGAGACATGAAGCAGGCAGCTGGATGCAGCAGGCACAGGAAGTGGGTGCCTTCTGTGGCTGGACCCAGCAATGCCAGACAAAGCCTCGGGCAGTGGCATCCCTCAGACACTTGGCAGCTCGAGGGGCTCTTGGAGGCCACTGTCCACGTGCACTGATGCCGCTTGGCTGTGTAGGGTGCCCTGACAGCTGGCAGCTGCTCTCCGAACAGCCTGGCACCTGCTGGTTGTGGCTCTGACTCCACCACTCCCTTGACCCCAGCAGTGCGTGCTGGGATGGGTCAGGACCTGAGGCAGGGCAGGTGGATCAGAGCACAGCCCTCGCCGGATGTCCCAGCATGTGGAGGGAGAGTGGTTATTGCCTCTTGCTGTAGGGCGTGGGCTTGCCCTCATGAAGCCCCTCCTTACCCTCCTGCCTTGGCACCCTGGGACCTGGCCCACAGCCTGTGTGCATAAGGCCCTGGTGGGCTGCAGGACTAAGCTCATGGTTCTGAGGCCCACACGTCAACTCCACCGCCTGTGTTGGTTCTGCGTTCCAGAAGCTTTCTTTTATCCCATGGCTACCCCCTGCACCGTGCGTTAGGTCCTGAAGGCACTTTGCACATGTGCTGCAGGGGTTGTTCGTGTCCCATGGTCTCTGGTTCCTGGGACAGGCCGGGGCTCTGTAGGCCGTGCTCGGCATTGTATGCTGTCCCACGGATTTCTAGCACCACCCCCTGGGGCGCCAGGACTTGTGCCACTTAGAAATTGAAGGGGCATGCACAGCAGAACATACCGGGGCCTGGGTCACATGGTGACAGAAGGAGGGACCCAGGGATGCTTGCTGGTCCTGGTCATGGCTGACCTGGGGCCGCCCAGGGATGGGAACGGGGATAGCAGGGTTGGCCAGGGCTGCCTTGTGGCTGGCTGCAGGGGAATGAGGGGACAGGCCTGAGACTGGCTCAGTCGCATGCTGGTCCTCAGTGTGGCTCTCTTCCCGCAGGTCATAAACCGCTCCACCACCGAGCTGCCCCTCACCGTGTCCTACGATAAGGTCTCGCTGGGGCGGCTGCGCTTCTGGATCCACATGCAGGACGCCGTATACTCCCTGCAGCAGTTTGGTGCGTGCCCCGTGGCCAGCGCCTGGATGAGGCTGCCCTGGGGCCCCTCAGGTGTCCAAGTCCTGACACAGGCCGGGACCTCCGTGCCTCCGGGTGCAAATCCTTGCAGAGACATTGAACTGGAGGTTCCTCAGTGCCCACCTCATTCCTTTCCTTGGAAATGGCCTGCTTGACTGTTTGGAACTTGGCTTTATTAAGAACATAATGTGTGAAATGCCGTGATTTTGGTCAGATGAACCCTAACTGCTGGCAAGATTTAATTTTCTTTTTTTTGAGATGGAGTCTCCCTCTGTTGCCCAGGCTGGAGTGCAGTGGCATGATCTTGGCTCACTGTAACCTCCGCCTCCCAGGTTCAGGCGATTCTCATGCCTCAGTCTCTCCAGTAGCTAGTATTACAGGTATTTGCCATCAGTCCTGGCTGAGTTGTATTTCTGGTAGAGACGTTCGCCATGTTGGCCAGGCTGTCCCAAACTCCTGACTTTAAGGCACCCGCCTCAGACTCCCAAAGTGCTGGGATATCAGGCATGAACCACTGCGTCCAGCCTACATTTTTATATTGAAAACTGTATTTGTCATGTTAGGTAGGATTGGCACGGCCTGTTTTACATTCTATGTTCTTTTCCCTTGGCAGGGTTTTCAGAGAAAGATGCCGATGAGGTGAAAGGAATTTTTGTAGATACCAACTTGTACTTCCTGGCGCTGACCTTCTTTGTGGCAGCATTCCATGTGAGTCGTCTGCCGGGAGTAGTGGGCGTGGGCTCTGGGGAGGCTCCCTGGGCCCTGGGCCTCCCGTAGGGCCTCTGGACCTGGGGTTTGTGTCCAGCCCTGTGGCCCTCAAGCATCCTCTCCCGTCACTCAGCAGCCAACACACCTGACACTTGGCAGCCACTGTCCCAGTGGACGGTTTCTCCCAGTTCTGAAAAGGGGGTCCCATAGAGCTCCATCCACAGCCTTGGGGACTTGGTCTGTGCTGGCTTTGGGGGCAGTTTTGGAAAGCGGATCCAGAGCACTCTAAGCAGTGTACACACCAGTGAGATGAATAGGCACAGGTGTCTCCCTCTCCCTGCCCAGGCCCTGGCCCCGGCCCCACACACACCCATGTAGAGCTGGGCAGCCTCCCGCAGAAAGCAGCTTTCTTGTATTTTAAACTTAAAAAGTCAGTCCTGTGTGTGTACAGTAGTGTCCCTTATCCTCAGGCGATATATTCAAAGACCGTCAGTGGATGCCTGAAACCAAAACCTGAAGACTGGTTTATCCTGCATTTATAAGTTAATATGTTCATGGTGCTCATGATAAAGTTTAACATTAAGTCAGGCACAGTGCGAGGTTAATGATAACTGGTAACAGACAGGTATGACAGTGTACTGTAGTAAAGTGACATGGGTGTGGCCTCACCCTCGGAATGTCTCATCACACTGCTCCGTGGGCACCTGAAGCCACGCCAGACAGCAAACCACAGGGGCAGCCAGGCTGCTGTGCTCCTGTGTGTGTCATGGAGTTGAGCTGCTGGAGGAGTGCCGTCTTGTGGCTGTTAGGCTGGCTTGTGGTGAGGCTGGAAGGGGAGGAGCCACCCAGGGGTGCTATCAGCACCAGTTCTGAATGCCTGGGAATTTGGCTCCCAGAGAAGCTAAAACTTCCCAAAGGCATGCTGGAGAATTAAATGATTTCTATAAAAGGTTATTGTGTGTAAGGAGCTCGTGCATGTTTGGGTTTTTTAAGACTCTTTTCTGAGACAGTTCTCACTATGTTGCCCAGGCTGGTCTCAAACCCCTGGGCTCCAGCCTTGGCCTTACCATAGCTGGGACCACAGGCATGGGCCACCACCTGCAGCCACCCTGCGTTTTTAGCACGGTTGAGAGGCGAGGCTGCCCTGCGTAGCCACATCCTGAGAGCAGGGTCGGGGCACCCCACTGGCCCCACGCTCTGGCGGAATCCAGCGCCTCCACTTCCGGTGGGCTTTCCAGCAGTTCCAGTTGAAGATGTGTTTATTTCACAAGTACCCCTGCGAAGCCCACCTTGGCATTCTAGGTTCTGACGTGGCAGGCGGGCGTGTAGAGGTGTGGGTCCTGAGTGTGGGCATCTGTCCTGATGTGTCCTGAAGCTGGGCACACCTGCAGTCTCACGGTCACACATGAGACCTCTGTGTCTCTCACAGGAGATAGAAACAGCTAGAGATGCGAGTTGCTGTTGTGTCTGTTCTCTTTAGCTTCTCTTCGATTTCTTGGCCTTTAAAAACGACATCAGTTTCTGGAAGAAAAAGAAGAGCATGATTGGCATGTCCACCAAGGCAGGTAGGCGCCCCACGCGTGGCCCTGCTCAGGCACACTCTGCCCTGGGGGAGCTCACTGGAGCGAGCCTGCGGTTGATGGCTGTCCACCTCGCTGCCGGCTCAGACACAGCCCCTGGAGCACGTGCTTGGCTCTTGAGAAGCCTCTGGGGCATGGTAAAACCCAGGGAGCCTTGCTACAGTGGTGTGACCTTGGCCTTGCCATAGCTGGGACCACAGGCGTGGGCCACCATGCCCAGCCTCCCCTGCTTAGCACAGTTGAGAGGCGAGGCTGCCCTGTGTAGCCACAGCCTGAGAGCAGGGTAGGGGTGCCCAGCTGCCTCGCTCAGGGCCTGGCTGTGAATTCTGTGGCATGCATGGGGTCTGGGTCTGGGCCTGGGCTATGGAGAGAGATGCATGGACCTGTCAGGCCTTCCCGGCTGCTCATGCCTGCTGAGGTGGGGCTGCAGCCTCGTATCCCCTGCCTCCGTTCCCTCACCCCATCCTCCCACCGGCTTTCCTTCTCCATCCAGAACAGGCCTGGGTGTGGGGGTCTTGCCGCGTGACAGTGTGCCTGGCAGTGATGGGCAGTGTGCAACTGTTAGGGCAGGTGGTCAGGGACCCCTGAGGCCAGGCAGGAGGCCTGCCAAGATCTGGGACTAGCGTTCCTCGCCAAGGGTGCCTGCCATGGTGGGGGGGGGGACCCGAGTGGGGAGAGAGGGGTCCTCCTGACCTTGCAGAGGTGGGGGTTGCCACTGCGGGGTTGGGGGCAGTGTCAGGACGGGTGAGGGGTGACAGGTGTGAGAACGAGCAGTGGGTGTGTCCTGTTGGTTAGGAGTGAGGAGTGTTTGGCTCCACTGTCAGGCCCAGATGGGTTTTCTCACCTAGGAAAGATGCCCAAGCAGGTGGTCCTGGGTGCTCCGGGGCCCTGCTGTCTCCTAACCCTCGTGCCTTTCCAGGCGTTCTAAGCTGGGGTGTCCCAACAGACAGTGGCTGTGGCCATGACCACCATTTGTCGTGTGGCTCCCTGGCATCTGCTTCCCCTCCTGCCCTGGGGGCGCTCGGGGGGAGGGATGTGTGAATGAGGTGGGGTGGGTTCTTGAGGCACAGCTGCGGAGGAACAAAGTACAGGCTTGAGAAGCTGCATGAGTATCGCAGAACTGGCATAAAACTGGACCGGAAGCAAAGCTGTGGGGCCCCGTCATCCGACCTCAGCCCACGCTCCACGTTCATTTGCAAGTGTGGCTCAGATGCGTGCTTGTGGAGCTGGCGTGGGGCAGCCTTCAAGACACTGTCCTGGCTGCTGAATGGTCCACTGTCCTTAAACGGGATGACATGGTCTGGGAGTACCTGAAGCTGCTTGAGTGTGGAGGGTTGGGAGGGGGGCGGGGATATGTATGCGTGTGACTTGGGGGGCACAGGCGGGGTCTGCTTTGCACCCCCCCAAGCCCGACTGTCCTGTCCCCAGTGCTCTGGCGCTGCTTCAGCACTGTGGTCATCTTCCTGTTCCTGCTGGATGAGCAGACGAGCCTGCTGGTGCTGGTCCCGGCCGGCATCGGAGCCGCCATCGAGGTGAGTCCCGGCCGATGCCCCTCAGCACACGCAGGAAAGGCTCTGATCTGCGGAAGCCTGCAGGCTTGTTCCCTGTGGTCTGTGTTCTGGAAGCTGTGGGACGGCAGGCAGCAGCCTAAGGGCTTTGAACAAGTGGAGAGCAGGGAAGTGGGCATTCTGAGGGAATCCGGTCACGAGGCCCCGCCACCAAGGAAAGTGTTTTCACACGCTTGAGAAATCCCACCATGTGCGAAGCAGAGACGTGAATTGGGGCCTTGAGAGGCTGCTGCCTTGGCTGATGTCTGAGCATGGTGGCCAGGTGGGCAGTGACGGAAGTCACCTAGTGCCCTGGTTCCAGCCTGGTTGGTTGGAAGCTCAAAAAAGCTAGCCAAAAGGGAGCCTCGTTGGGCAGGGCCAACTTGGGAGCAAAACCTTGAGCAGGGTGATGGCCTTCAGAGTGAGAAGCCCCAGACTCTGCCTAGCTCCTCCCTCAGCTTCTGTGCCACCCGGGGGGAGCCAGAGTCCGAGGGCCCACAGCTGATGGCCCATCCGTGGGTGGGGGCCTGTGTGGCCATATTCCTGTTGAGGAGGAGCTGGATTAAATGGCGCTGGGGCACCACAGGCAGAGGGTCCTCCATAGGCATGCGTCACAATGCTGAGCCCATCTCAGGCACTAGTCCTGAGCTTTGTGAGTGATACCGGCCAAGGACACGACAGGCTCCAGGGCTGCCCGAGTACCAGGCAGGAGGAGGTGGGGGCTGACTTGGGTGCAGGTGCGTGGCTTAGAGAACCGCACTTGTGTGCTGCTTTTGTCGCCTGCCGGGTAGTGGCTGTGGAGCCCACCTGATCAGGTACACCTGCCGGGCGTGGATTAGAGGCCCAGGTCCAGCCTGAGCTGTGGGCGGGCAGGAAGAGGCGGTGGGCGGCGGGTCCTGTCCGTTACTGTCTGGGTCATTCGTTCTGGGTCTCCTGGCCTTGGAATACTAAAGGAGCAATTTCCCGACTTCCCCCTCAGCTGTGGAAAGTCAAAAAGGCATTGAAGATGACTGTTGTTTGGAGAGGCCTGAGGCCCAAGTTTCAGGTAGGAGCCCTCTGAAGATTCTGTGGTTTTCCCAGGCACAGAGTAGGGTGCCGTCAGCGGATGACTCCCTGCGGCCTCTGTCCGGGGAGCCTCTGAGGTGGACGCTGCACCGCCTTTCCAGTCTCAGCCGCTCTGTTCACCTGAGGATTCCCCCACCCTGTACCTACTTCTGACCCTCTTCAGTGCAGACGGCCAGCACTTCCGGGCCTGAGACGGCCTCTGGGAGAAAGGATGCTGCTGGCCAGTGCGGATGCTTCGGTTTGGTACCTTGCCTAGAGGGCACTCCCGAGGCTGGTGCTGACTGGGGTCAGTACAGGCCCGACGATCCCCAGTGAGCAAGCCTCTGCCCTGAGCTGGTGGCTGCCCCAGTGCCCAGCACTGATAAGGCCCCCAGGCAGGTGAGGGCTGGGCAGAGCCGGAGTTGAGACTCCACCCCCACAGATGGACCTTGATTGCAGCAGGCCCCCAGCAGTCACAGCCCCGCTTTTCTGTGCTGTGGGCAGAGGGAGGGCAGAAAGCCCAGCAGATGGGGCACAGCCACTGTGTTCCTCCCGGCTGGCTGGTTCAGAGCAGGGTCAGGTGTGCCTGTGCACTCTGTGACGTTCTCACTGAAGCGGCAGCACTGAAAACGGAGCTGCCACTCGAGGAACATGGATGAGGCCACGCTGCCCCACTTGTGTGGCTTGTGGGACCCAGGGCCAGGGCGAGGCGGGAAGGGTCCCTGCAGATCCCTTTCCTCGGGTCTCTCCTCGCCTGGTCAGGACTGGAGCGCCATCTGGGTGGCTCTAAAGACCAGAGCCTGGGTCAGCTCTGCAGCCGTGTGCGGGGCTCCTTAGTCACAGCTCAGCTGTGCTCAGATACCTTTCCTGAGTCTGCTGACGTCACTGTGTTTCATCTCACAACAGTTCGGCACTTACAGTGAGTCTGAGAGGAAGACTGAGGAGTATGATACTCAGGTAAGTCCGTGCAATTCGCGGCACGTGCATGCCAGGCAAATACAGCGCCCTCGGAGACGGGGCTTATACTGTCGGTGCTCACAGCGAGTCTCCGTGGAGTGCGGGGCAGCCCACCCTGAGCAGGGATCCGGAGAGCGAACACGTAAAAGCCACGTTTCTTACTGGGAAGGGCATGGCTCCCAGAGACTCATTCCCCGGCCCTTGCGGGCACAGCCTACAGCAGGACATTTTCATCCTTTGTGAGTCACGTTCGCCAGGCAGCTGGCACAGGCCGTGGTGTCTGCTGTGATTGCTGGGAACCACTTGCTGTCAGCAAGCCCATAACAGCCGCAGAAGCACAGTGGCCTGGGTGGGGTGCTGGCCCTGAGCTGACAGGGGTCCTGGAGCCCCAGCCTCTGCTGCCCAGCGCAGGGTGTCACCTTTCCCCATTGCTGTTGGGGGAGCTGGAAGTCGCGGTTTGATTTAATAGAACGTTTCTGCACAGGAATGAGTTGAGTTTGGTTGAATGTCCACCAGTTTCTATCAAACATGTATTGAGCTCTAAGGCTGAAATCAGAATACACAGAGCTAGTGATGCAACTGCATGACTTAGAAGGCGGTTTTTCTGGATCTTTCTATTCTGTGTATTGGTCTGTTGTGGGCCGGTTGTTTTTGACCAGGCAGAATCGATCCGTTACTGTGAGCTAGCGCCTGGAGTACACCTGGGCTGTGGCGTGTGTGGTGCCTCTTGGGGCTGTGGCGCATGCCCAGTGCCCTGCATGCCGCCCCTGCCCAGCAGCCCTGCCACCCCAAGTGCTGTCGCCTGTACTGTCTGTCCCCGTCGTAGTGAGTTCCGTGCAGTGCGTTTACAGAGACTTGGCGTTTGGGACCCTAACTGGAAGCCGCTTTGTTCCCTGCAGGCCATGAAATACTTGTCCTACCTGCTGTACCCTCTCTGCATCGGGGGTGCTGTCTATTCACTCCTGAACATCAAGTATAAGAGGTAGGAGGCTGCACACAGTACACCTGCTGTGCCTTCCCCCCGAGAAATCCACCTGGATGACTGAGAGCACCAATCCGGAGGGCCAGCGTGGGGCCAGGGCACTTGGACTAGCGCCTGGGAGGGGGCCCGGCCCCTGCCACCACATATGGTGGGCCCTGGGCCTCAGTGTCCTCCCCACTAAGGTGTAGTTGACGAGAGGCTAACTCTGGCCACCAGGCTTCATGGGAGGCTCCGCCCTGAGTTGAGAGGTGTCCCAGAGCCCCTGGACTCTGTTGCCCGATTGGGGTGCTGGCCCTGAGTTCCTGAGTTGAGCAGGGTCTCGGAGCCCCCAGCCTCTGTTGCCCAGGTGGGGTTGTTGGCCCTAAGCTGAGAGAGTCCCAGAGCCCTCTGCCTCTGGTTTCCCAGGTTGGGGGCTGGCCCTGAGCTGAGAGGGTCCTGGAGCCCCCGGCCTCTGCTGCCCGGGCGGGGGTGTTCTGCGCTGTCCCCAGCCTGAGACCCAGGCTCCGCCCTGCTGCCCAGCTGCCTTGAGAGCACCTGGGTGTTTTTAGAGGATTTTTAATGAAGGAGTTATTTTTAGTCAATTTAATACAGATTCTAAGCTATGCGAGAAATGGGACTTTTCAAAGTTACAACTCGATTTTTTTCCATTTCAGCTGGTACTCCTGGTTAATCAACAGCTTTGTCAACGGTGAGTTCTTGTGCTTCCCTGCTTCAGTCGCTCTGTTTACAGCAGGCGCCAACTTAATTGTTCTTGCATTGAACCCAGTGTGGCAGACACCCCTGTGATTTGAGGCTGATCCCTCCCCACCCCGGGGGTTTAGGCACCTCTGCAGTGCCCAGGGCTCCCCCAAGGCTGTGAGCAGATAAAGCCCTGTGTGGCTTCAGAACACTGACTGGTTCTGAGAAACAGGTCCTTGTACAGCGGTGGGAGTGCTCTTAGGCCCAGATGCTGCAGCCAGTCCACGCCAGCCCGTGTGGTGCAGCCACCCTGACACACGTGGTCCATCTCGGATCAAAACATCGTCGTGTGGTGCGGGACTGTTGTGTTTTCTTCATGAAAACAAACTCAAGCATTAAAACACCACCATCCGCATCCAGTTCCTTAGAACAAGTGGAAGCACCAGGCCCCGGTGCACGGCTAGCCCCTCCTGCACATGCGCTGTGGAGACCCCCATGGGGCCCTGGGAGGCCACATGTCCTGGGAGACCCGCCCACCTGCCCCCACCTGCCCCAGGTGGCACTTTCAGCTGCATGGCTGCTGTGTGCCTCCCCTGCCCCACCAGACCAGCCCTGATTGCAGCTTTGTGGTCTCTCTGGGAAGTGGTCTCATGAGCATTAAGGGCGAGGGCCTGTCTGCTGCAGAGCAGGTGGGTCCCAGACTGCCATCCTCCTGGGTGAGAGTCCCACATTTGACCCCTGAGGTGAGAGCTTGCGGGTCAGGAGGCCATGTCCTCACAGCACCAGGGTGCTCCAGTGCCCACACTCACTGGACCCCATGGACAGTAGTTACACCAATTAGTAAATAAAAGAGCTTTGCTCTCCAAAGTGGTCGTAGACTCTTGATAAACTTCCCAGCCAGAGAGCTGCTTCACAACGCTAGGAACTCTGAAGTTGTCTGGCTAGTAGGCCTTTTCTCTGCCCATTCTCCGTGGACGTGGCAGCCCGGCCCTCCACGCCCGTGAGTGCAGTCTGTCTTTCCGCAGGGGTCTATGCCTTTGGCTTCCTCTTCATGCTGCCCCAGCTCTTTGTGAACTACAAGGTAAGGCGGCGCGTGCTGCCCGCGGCCCCTTCTCCCATGCTGCCCACAGCCCGTGGCCCCTTCTCCCATGCTGCCCACAGCCCGCGGCCCCTTCTCCCGTGCTGCCCACGGCCCCTTCTCCCGTGCTGCCCTCGGCCTCTTCTCCCGTACTGCCCACAGCCCGTGCCCCTTCTCCCATGCTGCCCGCGGCCCCTTCTCCCACGCTACCCACAGCCCGTGGCCCCTCCTCCCGTGCTGCCCGCGGCCCCTTCTCCCGTGCTGCCCGTGGCCTCTTCTCCCGTGCTGCCTGCGCCCCTTCTCCCGTGCTGCCCACAGCCCGTGCCCCTTCTCCCATGCTGCCCGCGGCCCCTTCTCCCACGCTACCCACAGCCCATGGCCCCTTCTCCCGTGCTGCCCACAGCCCGCGCCCCTTCTCCCGTGCTGCCCGCGGCCCCTTCTCCCGTGCTGCCCGCGGCCCCTTCTCCCGTGCTGCCCACAGCCCGCGCCCCTTCTCCCGTGCTGCCCGCAGCTGACCTGTGCCTGTCTCTCCTGTTTCAGTTGAAGTCGGTGGCACATCTGCCCTGGAAGGCCTTCACCTACAAAGTGAGTGCAACAGCTGTTGAGGAGTCCCTTCTCCTCACTGAGCAGAGCATGAGCAAGGGCATCTTCCAGCCCACAATATTGCAGGGGGCCGCCTCTGCCCAGAGTGCCTCTGCAGCCATTCCTGGCACTGAAAAATATTGAGGAGGCTCCTTTAAAAACAGTGAGGAGCCGTAGAATAACTTCAGATCTGAAGGGCTGGGTTCTCTCACTTGGGGTCACAGATTGGGTTTTCTTTTTAGTTATGTTTCTTCTTAGCAAGTGTGTCAAGACAGACCTGTGGCCCAGTGACCGGTGCCTGGGGACAGTGGATTCAGGCCTCCCAGGCAGGACTGAAGTCCCATGGGTCGTGGCCATTCCCTGCCGCAGAGCCGTGGAGGCCCCTTTGGCTCCGTGGGATTAGAAGTGCTTAGTGTTGCGGGCAGAGCTCAGTTAATGCGATGGGATTCTGACTTTTCTGAAGTCAGTTACAGGCTCCAGAGGAAAGGGCAGTGCCCAGGCAGTCAGGCAGCTCTGCCCTTGGCTCTGGTTTCAGGCCCTTCTCTTTGGGTTCCCCGATGCGGGCGCCTGGGCAGAGCCTACGGGCGTCGGGTGCCCATGGCTGGGGGAAGCCCACGAGGGAGCAAAGGGCCTCTTCAGTTGCTGGTTTTCTGCTCTTTTTGGGAGGAGTTTCAGTTAGAATCATCTGCCAAAAGCTGTTTGCTTGGTTAGGTCACCAGAAACAATAGGGTTCCATCCCCAACAACTGGGTTCTCCCTCCCTCCCCCGTCTGGCCTCCATCCCCAGCAGCTGGACTCTCCCTCCCTCCCCCGTCTGGCCTCCATCCCCAGCAGCTGGACTCTCCCTCCCTCCCCTGTCTGGCCCTCCATCCCCAGCAGCTGGGCTCTCCCCCCCTCCCCCGTCTGGCCCTCCATCCCCAGCAGCTGGGCTCTCCTTCCCTCCCCCCATCTGGCCTCCATTCCCGGCAGCTGGGCTCTCCCCGCCTTCCCGTCTGGCCTCCATCCCCAGCAGCTGGGCTCTCCCTCCCTCCCCCCGTCTGGCCTCCATCCCCAGCAGCTGGGCTCTCCCTCCCTCCCCCGTCTGGCCTCTATCCCCAGCAGCTGGACTCTCCCTCCCTCCCCCATCTGGCCCTCCATCCCCAGCAGCTGGGCTCTCCCTCCCCCATGTGGCCTGCAGGCTTTCAACACCTTCATCGACGACGTGTTTGCCTTCATCATCACCATGCCCACGTCTCACCGGCTGGCCTGCTTCCGGGACGACGTGGTGTTTCTGGTCTACCTGTACCAGCGGTGGTGAGTGCCCTGGGCTCCTGGGCCGTCTTGGGTGCGTGGCCCTGCTGCTGAATGGACGGCACCTGTTCTTGCATTTGGGGAGAAAGATGATTTGCAGGTGGTGGTTTTTTCTGTGTTGCCTGAACTTGGGCTCCAATTGCCCATGATGCAACGCGGCAAGAAACTTCCCGCTGTCTCCTCGCTGTGCTTTAGAAATGCGAGTTTCTAAATGCGAGTGTGAATTACTGATTAGCCACAGAAGCAGGTTTCTCTCCATAAGCTGTTTACCTGTTCACTGCCATTGCTGTCGAGCAGAACAGAAACCGTGGCATGGCTTAACTAACTCATGCCTGCTGCTAGCCTCGAAGTGTCCAGCTGGCTGTCCTGGGGCCCACGTCTCCAGCGTCAGGAACAGGCTCTGGGCCACTCCTGGGCTGTGTCCTTGCAGGGCAGAGCATCACTGGAGACCTTGCTCACACCCCTTAAACCAGCCACCAGGGCCTCTGAAGACTGAATTGTGTGGACCTCCCAGCTTGACCTTCAGGTTGAAGGCTGACAGCTATGCAGAGGCTCAGGCCCTGCCCTGGGCCTCCCACTTCCCCTCCAGGGCTGACATCTGACCTCTCTGTCAGCAGAAGCTGCCTCCAGCTCTGTGCCTTGCTGGTGGTGGGCGCCAGGGATCTGTCTCTTGGACAGGGCTCACCTTGGGCAAGGGTGTATGCCCACCCCTGCAGGCACTGCCCTCACCTCCAGTCCCGGCCCAGGGTATCGTTCGGGAGTGGAAGGAGTGGGTGTCAACCCCTTGGCTGTGCCCTTTCTCTGGCCCTCGAGGTTCCCTCTTCCATCTCCCCACACCAGGAGGCCACCACTGACCCACCGTGGCCGTGGCACTTCCCTGTGTCCTTCCCAGGCCATGGCCCCCTTGGCCTGGGGCCGTCCTAGTGCAGGAAGCGGATGCTTTTCCCCCAGGCTGTCCTGGCCAGTCTTGCCTAGGTCTGGGGTGCCGTCCCTTGGGGAGCACAGGACTCCCTATTTCCACATGCGGCCTCACGTGGCTCATAACCCCTGTCCCAGCCAGCATGAGGCTGGCATTGTTGTGTTTTAACCCCTTGTCCAGGTGCGGTTGGCACAGCCACACGGTGGTGCGTGGCGGGCCCCCTTGCCTAGCTCTCCAGGCCTGGTGGCTGGCTGCCAACTCACTCACCCCCCACCCACCTCTTGCTACCTCGTGGGAGCCCAGGCCTGTGTCTCAGCAGGAAGGGCTGTTTCCCCATCAGCAACACTCGGGGGGGCGTGGCTCTGGTCCCCCGTTCACCCTCTCAGATCCCCTAGGTTGTCCGAGCCATGGAGCCCTGGACGCTGCTGCACCTGGTGTGCTTGTCACTCTTTGGGGTACTGTCTCAACCAGAGCCCTTCAGGCGGCTCCCAGATCCTCACAGAGGGCCCAGGGTGTGCCTGAAACTGTGCCACACTCAGGCTCTGTGTTTCAGGCTCCAGGCCTGCAAACAGTGTTTGGCCAGGGCCATGGGGCCCTTTGTGGGCAGCAGGTCTGTTTTGAAGTGGAAACCTTGTACTTGCACTGTTCGTGGCTGTGCAGAGCTGCCTGGCTGTGCCGTTCACACCACAGCTGCTTTGTCCATAAGCCGGGGGCATATTGGCAAGGCCTCTGGGCCTCTCGGGATCAGCCGCTGTGCCCTGCCAAGCATTCGTAGCTGATGAGACAGTTCCCGAGCGTGGCTGTTCCAGTTCTGATCACTGGGGTCTTCGTGGCTGCACAGTTCGCAGAAGGCAGCCAGTGTAGCCTCCAGGTTGCCCTTCAGCCAGGCTTCCCTTTCCGTGAGAGCAGGGCGCTGGCCTGGCCAGGCGGAACAAAACACAACTCAGAAATCCATCCTCAGCCTGTCGGCAGTAAAAATTCTGCAGATTTGACTTGAGTTGATTTGCTCGCTGTGGCAGCTTACTGGAAAATGAGTCCAGAGTGCCGAGTCTTCCTCTCAGGGTATAGTCAGCTCCCGAGGTGGGGTCGGGTGGGGTGTCCTGCTGATTTGCTCATGGGTGTCATTGCAGGCTTTATCCTGTGGATAAACGCAGAGTCAATGAGTTTGGGGAGTCCTATGAGGAGGCCACGCGGACACCCCACGCGGACTGAAGGCCGCCCACCCTTGGGGCAAGTGCACCTTGAATTGTCAGTGAGTGTTTTTGGAAGCACCTGGCGGAATTCCTAGACATTGCGTCTTCTGTGTTGCCAAAATCCCTTTGGACGTTGCTCAGACCCCTCCCAAGTTCCCTTCACATCGTCAGATTTGGAGCTGGATTCGCTTATGATGCCCCCACCCCCCCCGCCACGTGTGAACGGACATCTGTCTCGGTCACCAAGCTGGGCGCTGCCAGTCACCCTGAGCTATGGTGGCTCCTGGCACGTGAGTGTCCAGTGGGGGTCAGCCATGTCCTCACGCTGGCAGGCGCGGGAGCCCTCACAGGCAGGGGGGCTGTCGGATTTCCATTTCAGGTGGTTTTTAAGTGCTCCTTATGTGACTTTCAGACACGTATGGAATTCATTCCGTGTGGACTCTGGGATCAAAGGCTCTTTCCTCTTTTGTTTGAGAGTTGATTGTTTTAAAGCTTAATGTATGTATGTTTCTATTTTAAAATAAATTTTTCTGGCTGTGGCATTTTTCTTGACCTGGTATTAATGGAAAATATTTCAGATATTTGAGTTTAACTCTTTTCCAGAATGTAATACATAATATGGATTTATTTATGCATTTAAAGAGCCTCTGCCAAGCCCTTGAGTCATGTTCTTAAATCCTCGGCATCTCAGTTATTTAAGACTAAATGGTTGTGCAGAGCCGTGACCCATCAGGTCAAGCCTGTCTTGCCCTAGGTCGAGGCAGAGGAGGAAATGAGGTAAAAAGGTGTGTTTTCAGACAGCGGAGAAGTGCAGGACTCTGTGTGTAGCGGGCTTCAATCATGTTCACTGAAGTCAGTTTCTGTGGGATTTTTTTCCTCAGCTCACTGCAGTCTCCACCTCCCACGTTCACATGATTCTCCTGCCTCAGCCTCCCAAGTAGCTGGGACTTCAGGTGTATCCCACCACATCCAGCTTTTTTGTATTAATATTTTTAGTAGAGACGCTGTTTCGCCATGTTGGCCAGTCTGGTCTCGAACTCCTGGCCTCAAGTGATCCACCCACCTTGGCCTTTCAAATTGCGGGGAGTACAGGCGTGAGGAGCTCACAGGTGTGAGGAGCTCACAGGCGTGAGGAGCTCACAGGCGTGAGGAGCTCACAGGCGTGAGGAGCTCACAGGTGTGAGCTACCGCGCCCATCCTCTAAATACAGAATCTTTTTATATTCCTGGCCCTTTCCTTGCTCTAAGCCTCCTCTGGCGTTAACGTCCTTTCATCCTTGTGTTTCTGGAACAGGCACCCCTCTCGTGGGTCTGGCTTCCTCGAAGCTGAGGGGCTTCAGGAACCCTGCCCAGAGCCCTGAACCTGCAGGTCTGTTCCACGTGTCCCACTTAAATGGACTAGACACACAATTGCAGGATGCTCGTTCAGCTGAGAACCAAACCCAGATGCTCTCAGGACTTGCAGGCCACAGTGACATTTCTGTATGCCCTGCTTTCTCCTCGGATTGGATAAATCTCATCGTTTTTAATTAAGGTGTCTTAAACTTCACTCACCTGGAAAGAGATGCACTGGGTCGAGTTGTCATCTTTTAGTTTGATCAGTGAGAACGGGAAGACAAATACGCATACATGGCCCAAAACGTGTTAATTAGCCGTGTTATAAGTGGGGTCTGTGATGGTGGCTGGGAGAGCAGATGAACTGCCAGGGTTTATTAGATGCGCAGGTCTCAGATGGGAGGCACAGCACCTAAGGGGACCTGAGGGGTGCAGGGGCAGCGGCTGCACACAGGGTAGATAGGGTGGACCCTCAGGCAAATTGGAAGTGGGGAAAGAGCAGAAGGCGTGAGGGGCTTCATTGGTGTGTTTGGAGGTCACAGGAGGGCTGGCCCATCACAGGTGTGCCAGGTCACGGGGGGGGGTGCTCGGCCAGTCTGTGGAGAAGTTGAGGCATCAGAGAAACAGGAAGCTTTAAATGTTCACGATGGACCTCACCACATAGGCCGTGCCTTTGCCAGATTACTAGGGTGGGGAGTGGTGGAGGGTGTCCCTCCCACACCTGTAATTTTACTTGTCTTTGGGGGAGGGGAGCCTTGCTTTATACAACACAACTGGCGGTGCTCTGTAAGGCTTCACCTGGCGTGTCCCGTTGCCAGCAGCTAAGCACACGGAAAAGCAATCTCCAATGCACTCCAGCGCCTGGCTTTGCCTGGGGGATGCTGGCCACATCAGGTGCCCTTCCCAGCATTTCCTCTGCCTCCTGGGGCACATGATGCCATAGTCAGTGCCTGTGCCCAGCTCCCACAGAGACAGCACCACTCAGCACTTGCATCAGCAGCCAAAGCCCTGCCTAACTCACAGGGGCTCTGTGGACAGCTTTGCTACTCTCGCTTTTCAGTTTCAGTATCAAAAATAGTTGCTACAAGAAAGGACTCTTTTGCCACAGCACCTGCTCTTCCATTTGGGCTGGCGTGCTGAGCAAAGGTGGGTGCAGGAGCCTCATCAGCCTGACAGCAGAGTCAGCTCAACCTGAGTTTCCAGGAAGCACTATGTCAGGGCCCCAGGAGGGGCAGGTGCCCGTTGCACACTGCATCTGCTTCTGAAGTCAGCGCGCTGGTGTCCAGTGGCCCTCCAGTGCCATTTTCATCTGGGCTGCAGAGGGCGTTATGCATGGACCAGCTGCTGCCGACTGTCAGTCTTGCTCTGTTTAAACAGTAGCAAGTGGCAGACTAGCTCTGAAGACACTGCTCGTCACCTGTGTCAGTTACTCCTGAGAGGTTGCTGGGCGCCTGCCTCTCCCTTTTTTAAGATGAGCAGAAGTTTAAATAAAATGAGTTTGGGAACGAGGACTTGAAAGTCCTTCCAGCTTCAGGACCAGCACTTGGGACAGTCTTGACTGTCCGCCCCGTGGGCCGGCACTCCTGCAAACAGACAGGTTTCAGGAGTGACCGGCACTGAGCCTCAGGCAGATCCCAGCTCACGGGAACCCTGAAGCCTCACTCCCCAACAGAGGCTCCTGCTGGGCGACTTGAAACGCACTTGAAGGGTTTCTCCGTCATTCATCCTGATGAGGAGTTTAGTTCTGCATTTTTCTCGTGGATTGCCTTGATAATCCTTCATAACATCAAGGCCGTGTCTTACATGATGATTACGAGGTGGGACTCAGAAATGTTCCAAGTGCCTGTCGATTTTACAATGTGTCGAAGCCCTCGAAGCTGTTGCCAGCATCTGTGACACACGTGTCTGACACGGCGAGGGCCCAGGGTCACACACGCGGAACGACAGCATCCCGATCACAGCTGCAGGTTCTGTACCTGGGCGGGACTGGCCCTCCCAGAGCAGCCAGTGTCCAGAAGGAGCTTCTGCCGCCACCCCTTGGCACTGGATCCTCATTGTATAGATGAGGTTTTCTTTAATAACCAGGAGAAAAAAAAAATTTTTTTTTTTTTGAGACGGAGTTTCGCTGTTGTCACCCAGGCTGGAGTGCAATGTTCCGATCTCGGCTCACTGCAACCTCCAACTCTCTTCTGCCTCAGTCTCCCAAGTAGCTGGGACTATAGGCGCGCACCGCCATACCCAGCTAATTCTTATATTTTTTTAGTAGAGACGGGGTTTCACCTTGTTGACCAGGATGGTCTCGATCTCTTGACCTTGTGATCCACCCGCCTCGGCCTCCCAAAGTGCTGGGATTATAGGCGTGAGCCACCGCACCCAGCGAAAAAAATTTTTAAGAGGTTTTCTGTATTTTATAGAAGAAATTTTTATAGAAGAGGTTTTCTTCAGAGCGGAGTTTATTAGCCCAGGAAAATGAGAACACATACCCTTGTGAAATGCCTGCGCACGTAGCCCCGTAGAAGCCAGTCTGGTGGCTGTCAGGTCTTTGGAGTGGCATCGAGATGGGTCTGTTGGCCTTGGCCCTGGGAAGCCCCGCAGGCCAGGGTCCTGGAGGAAGGAGAGGGTGCAGCCCGCGAGGTGCAGCTCTGCAGCCCTGATGAAGCGGGGGCCTCATTCCAGGAGTGACCCATGCGGAGGAGGGAAACCAGGAGGAGCTCTTGACGGGCCAGTTTACCCCTTTCCTGAAGGAGGCACAGGACCTGAGGGGATGTGGAGCCCTGTGGTCCACGGTGCTTCTGAGGCAGCAGCCTCCACAGAGATGCGGGTCCTGGAAAAGCCCACCGCACGAGTGTCACCCAGCCACTGCCACAATCCCCACAGCGTTGTGCTTCGAGCAGCATATTCTCTCATGGTGCTGAAGTCCAGACCGGGCCTCCCTGGGTACCACAGAGGCTCCAGCAGCCCCAGTCCTCGGTTTGCCGCCTGGAGAGCTGTTCTCCTTGCATTCCCGAGCTTATGGCCCCTTCCTCACCTCACCCTGACCTCTGCCTCCCACGTCATAGCCCTGATCCTCACCCCGACCCTCCGTGGTTCTGTCAGCCCCAGCCAATTCCCCAGCACCATCTCCCGTCCAAGGTCCCACGTATGACGGTGGCCGCAGAGTCCCCTCCAGCACGTAGGGTCACACCCGCGGTTCTGGGGCTGGACCTGGATGACTCTGAGGGAGGTGCCCACCTTCCCATATCCTACTATTTCCCTTGGTAACTTTCAGTCATGATGTCCAAGTGGCCTCTGTCCTGCTGGCTGGACTCAGCTGGCGCACCGAGAAGCAGGCACATTTTTGTTTTTGAGATGGAATCTCATTCTGTCACCCAGGCTGGAGTGCAACGGTGCCATCTCGGCTCACTGCAAACTCCGCCTCCAGGTTTAAAGCGACTCTCCTGCCTCAGCCTCCCAAGTACCCAGGATTATAGGTGCCTGCCACCACGCCCAGCTAATTTTTATATTTTTAGTAGAGACAGGGTTTCACTATGTTGGCCAGGATGGTCTCAAACTCCTGACCTCAAGTGATCCACCCGCCTCAGCCTCCCAAAGTGCTGGGATTACAGGCATGAGCTATCGCGCCCGGCCGGCAGGCACTTTTTAAAAACTTGCTATTGTGCAGTTTCCACACAGCGTCGAGGCAGGTGCGCCCTGTACAGCCCAACAGGCACGACATGCTTCCATGCTCCAGCATGAAGCACCTGAGCCAGCTGCAGATGGACCTCGGCCCACGGGGCCCTCTCGGTGAAAAGCATGTGGGGGGACCCTGCCATGGGTCACTGGGTCCAGGTCCCACAAACGAACAGTCACCCTGGGCGCTCTGGTGCCTGCGTTCTTGGGCTGGGCTCTGCCTGGTGTCCATCTGTGTGGTTAAGGGGTGCTCATTTGTAACTTTCTCCCATGTGGCATTTCATGGCATGAACTGGGGCTGTTAGGGATCGGCTGATGCAGGTGGCTGTGCCTGCTTTTGGGGCACAGACCCAGGGGGATGTGGCTGTCATGGTGCGTGGGTGCTGAGCTCCAGTACGTCACCCGTGTTCTAAGGGGGCGGTGCCACTCCAGCTGTGCACGGCGGCTGTGAGCCCCATGGCCTCACCCCTTCTCCAACACACGGCACTGCTGTCTTTAGTTTTAGCCACTCTGGTGGGTGTGTAGTGGAGTCTTTTTGAGGTTTAAACGTGCATTTCCCTGCTGCCTAGTGGCGTTGAAAACCTTGTTTCCTCACCGGCCATGTGGGTGGCTTCTCTCTGCGGAGTGCCTGAGTTTTCTGTTTCCTGTTCCCTTCCAGTCACACCTTGCAGAGCTGACCCTGCAGGGGCCTCACGAGGCTGCTGCGGCCACAGCGGTGAGGCTGAGCATGCTTCCTCTTTGTCTGTTATCTAAAATCACCCCTGAGGCACTCGTAGATGCAACTGATGAAACCTGCGGTTCCCTTTGTGGGAAACTTTTTCACTACTGTTTTAATTTCTGTAACTTCTATGATAATAATACCATGCAGGTTTTCTACTTCCCCTGGAAGTTTTATTATAATATTTTGTTTATTTAAATAATTTGTCTGTTTGACCTAAAGTATCAACTATCTTTTTTTTTCTTTTTCAAGACAAGGTCTTACTCTTTTGTCCCGGCTGCAGTGCAGTGCTGCAATCTCAACCTCCCTGGGCACGGTGATCCTTCCACCTCAGCCTCCGAAGTAGCTGGGACCACAGGCACATACCACCACACCCGGCTAATTCTTCTTATTTTTAGTAGAGGTGAGGTTTCACCATGTTGCCCAGGCTGGTCTCAAACTAACCTCAAGTCATCTGCCCGCCTCAGCCTCCCAAAGTGCTGGGTGTGAGCCACCATGCCCAGCTAATTTTTGTGTGTGTGTGTTTTTTTTTAGCAATAGGGTCTTGCCATGTTGCTCAGGCTAGTCTCAAAGTCCTGGGCTCAAGTATCCCAAAATGCTAGGACTATGGGCGTGTGCCACCCAGCCCGGCCCTGATATCAACTACCTTGGCATGCTGTTGGCATAGCACTGTCTTGATTTACGTGATGCCTGTGGCAATGTCGGCTTCTCCAGCCCTGCATGAGTTTTCAGGGGCAGCCACAGCAAAGCGCTACAGCCAGCAGCTTCAGCAGCAGACAGTAGTCCCCTCAGTTCTGGAGGCTGTCCCCTCCGAGCCTGTGAGGGAGGGTCTGTTTCAGCCTCTCCTGGGCTTGCACGCACCATCTTCTCCCTGTGCCCTCACATCATCTTCCCTTGACGCCCGTCTGTCTGTGTCCTGATTTCTCCTTCTTATAAAAACACCAGTGCTCGCTTCGGCAGCACATATGCTAAAATTGGAACCATGCAGAGAAGATCAGCATGGCCCCTGCGCAAGGATGACACGCAAATTCATGAAGCGTTCCGTATTTTTTTTTAATTTGTTTTTAAAGAAGAAAAAAAACACCACCAGTCACTGGCTTAGTGACTCCATCTTAACTACTCACACCACCCCTTCCCTAGAAATGTCTGCATAAACCACCCCTTAATCTACATGTGATTAAAAGTGGGTACAGGCCGGGCGTGGTGGCTCACGCCTATAATCCAAGGACTTTGGAGGCCAAGGCGGGTGGATCACCTGAGGTCGGGAGAGAGACCAGCCTGACCAACATGGTGAAACCCTGTCTTTATACAAAAATTAAAACATTAAAAAAACAAATGTGGGTACAAACCTGACTGCAGACCTGCCCTGAGCTGCTCTCAGTGTACAGCCTATGAGGAGCCCTGCTGGGCAGGAGCAGTCCCAGCTGTCACACCGCCTGTGGGGAAGGCTGCCGGGCAGGGGCATTCCCAGGGCTGTCACCCCGCCTGTGGGGAGCCCTGCTCTCAGCACACCAACTGTGGGGAGCCCTGCCCTACAGGAGCAGTTCCGGCTGTCACACCGCCTGTGGGGAAGCCTGCCAGGCAGGGGCATTCCTGGGGCTGTCACACTGCCTATGGGGAGCCCTGTCGGGCAGGGGCATTCCCAGGGCTGTCACACCACCTATGGGGAGCCCTGTTGGGCAGGGGCATTCCCAGGGCTGTCACACCACCTGTGGGGAACCCTGCTCTCAGCACACCACCTGTGGGGAGCCCTGCCCTACAGGAGCAGTCCTGGAGCCATCACACTGCCTGACCTGTAACCCTGCTGCTTCCTTACAGCTGTTTCCTTCCACCGTACTGAGGCAGAATAGGGTCTGGAGGGAGGAGCCTAAGGCCAATTCACACTGACTTCCTAGAACTAAATCAAAAGGAAAACCCCAACTTTCCATGCCTAAGTAACCAAAGGACCAGGGGCTACTACTCCCTTTGCAACCCCTCCTCATTTTTTCTGACCGGCAGATGAAAAATCCAAAGTACCTCTGATTAGTCCCCTCCTGCAACCAATCAGGATGGTCATGGGCCAAGCCTTCATTTGCAGAGGATTATAACACTGTAACTTCACTTCAGCCTCTGATTGGTCACTTTCCACAACCAGTCAGGCTGATCGTGGGCCAAGTCTTCATTTGCATAGGAGCATAAGGCTGTAATTTCACTTCAGCCTCTGATTGGTCGCTTCCCAAAGCCAAGCAGACCAATCGTGGGCCACTACTTCATTTCCATAGAGCACACACCAGTAACCAATGGGAAACCTCCAGAGGGTATTTAACCCCAAAAATTCTGTAACTGGGCCCTTGAGCCACTTGCCTGAGCCCACTCGCACTCTGTGGAGTGTACTTTTAATAAATCTGTGCGGTTTTTTTGGCTGCTTTGTTTGTGTGTTTTCTCCAATTCTTTGTTCAAAACAGCAAGAACCTCCACCAGTAACACTCCCGGCTCATCCCTGAGTTCTGCCCTGGATGGAGCCAGGACCCCTCCCCTGCTAAGCCCACCTCGGGGCTTGCTGTCCTGCATCATGTACATAGTTATCTGTGTCTTCATTTTTCTTGAATGACCTGTTTTTGTTATTTTCATTATTATTAGTCTTTCCTAGAAGAGTAAACGTCTAGCTTTGCTAGTTTTGATGTTTTCTTTTCTCCTTCACTGATTTCTGCTCAGATCCATTACTTGCTTCTTTGTACATTCATTGGTCTATTTTCATATTTCATTTCATACCTTTTGAGCTGGTGAATGAGCTCATTACTCTTCAGCCTTGTTCTAGGAACATCCACTTCTGGACAGAATGAAGAAACAGGAACAGGATCTGTCTTCCCATTTTACATGACAACAGACTAGACAGAATGTATGAAGTCACAGCCCTACAGATCCTGAACCTCAGCCACGGGAGACGGCGAACCTCGAAAGGCAGGAGCCAAATGCAGCAAGCCTGCAGTCGCCTAGCTGGGAGAATGTCCAGGCAACGGTGTCTACCCAAGGCCGGGCCTGGTCGTCTCCCTGGGACAAGGAGGCAGAGCTGGAGAGCAGAGAGGCCAAGGTGGCCGAGGTCTGAGAAAACACTGGAGGAGCGAGCTGTGTGGAGACTGGGCTTCGGCGACCGGCGGAGGGCCCTCCCGCAGCATGTGGCTGATTGCTGCTTCGCATGTGTATCAGAAAAAAAAGGTCCAAGTAAGGACCACCCTATAGGATCGGGAGGAATGCTATTTGTACGGGAATAGTGCCGGTTCTGATTAGCCAAAGTATAAAGGCTCCTAATTCACCACTTTTTTTTTTTTTTGAGACAGGGTCTCTCTGTCACCCAGGCTGGAGTGCAGTGGTGCGATCTTGGCTCGCTGCAGCCTCCTCCTCCTAGGTTCAAGCAATTCTCCTACCTCAACCTCCTGAGTAGCTGGGAGTACAGGTTTATGCCACCATGCCTGGCTAATTTTTGTATTTTTAGTAGAGACAGGGTTTTGCCATGTTGGCCAGGCTGGTCTTGAACTCCTGGTCTCAAGTGATCCACCCACTTCAGCCTCCCAAAGTGCTGGGATTACAGGTGTGAGCCACCGCACCCAGCCCTAATTCACTAGATATTGACTGGAGTACTCAGTAGAGACCGATCTCAGAGACAGGGTTTCACTTTCACCAAATGCTGGAGTACAGTGGTGTGATCTTGGCTCACTGCAGCTGTGACCTCCCGGGGCACAGGTGATCCTCTCACCTCAGCCTCCTGAGTAGTGGGATCACAGGCACATGCCACCACAGTTGGCTAACTTTTGTATTTTTGTGGACACAGTGTTGTACCACGTTGTCCATGCTGATGTTGAACTCCTGGGCTCAAGCAATCCACCCACCTGATTACAAAGTGATGGGACCACAGGTGTGAGCCACCACGCCCAGCCCAAATGCCAATTATCTTGGCATGATGACTCTTCTGAGTACTCCCGCCAATACTTTGTGAATTAGAAAAGCTCAATTCACAAGGTATTGGCGGGAGTACTCAGAAGTCTGGCCTCTGTAGTCAAGAAAAAACCTTCCTCATGGATTAAACCCTGCCCTGGTCCCACTTACTGAAGCTCAAGCGCAGGATTCGGAAGGATGGAGTCGTTTCCAAGGAATGTAACTTTTCCAGGAAAAAACTAAACAATATTTTTAGGAACACAAAAATATACATAATCAAACAGGATAAACCTTGCACTGTGTGCATCCAAGTGACCAGGCATGTGAAGAAGCAAGGAGACAGCACCTGCGGTGAGGAGAGAGCCGCCGGAGCCGAGCCTGGAATGACCGACAGGACATTAAACCTGTGATGAACCTTCATCGCGCATGTTCGAGCAGCCACAGGAAAGATTCACATGGTAAGCAGACACACGGAAGACAGCAAAAAATCCGTGCCAAATAAAAACTGATAAAAAGGGTCACACCTGTGAAGAAAATGCACCGGATGAGATCAGTGGAAGAGGAGGGATTGCAGAAGGAAAGATTAATGGATTGAACACACAGCAGCAAAAACTATGTGAAGTGAAGCACAGAAAAAAAAAAACCACAAAGAACTGAAGAGAAAAGGGCGTCAGCGAGCTTCGGCAGAAGTCCTGCTGTCCTTACTATGCACAGGTAGAGGCCCTGAGGGAGCAAGGCAGGGGGAAGACACTTTAAACAATAGTGTCTAAAATATTTCCAAATATGATGAAAAATGTAAAACTGCAGATCCAAGAAGCTCGACGAAGCAAAGCAGAAGAAGCAGGAAGAAACTAAGTCACGGCACAAACTGCTGAAAACCAGCAGCAAAGAGAAAATCTTAACAGTGTCAGAGGAAAAGAGATTTATGACATACAAGGAAACAATGAAAACAATACAGATTTCTTGTAGGAAGTAACACAAGATAAAAGACGTTTTTTTAAACTAAAAGAAAAAAATGCTAAATTAATTTTTTTTTTTTTTTTTTTACCCACTGAAAGTATATTTCAAAACACATTTTAGGCCAGGTGTGGTGGCTCACACCTGTAGTCCCAGCACTTTGGGAGGCCAAGGTGGGTGGATTGCTTGAGGTCAGGAGTTGAAGACCAGCCCGGCCAACATAGCAAAACCCCATCTCTACTGAAAACACAGAAATTAGCTGGGCGTGGTGACATATGCCTGTAATCCCAGGTACTCAGGAGGCTGAGGCAGGAGAATTGCTTGAATCTGGGAGGCAGAGGTTGCAATGAGACAAGAGTGGGCCAGTGCATTCCAGCCTGCACAACAGAGTGAAACTCCATCTCAAATATATATATATTATAAATATAAATGTACTTATATGTTTATGTTATAAAATATAAAGATGTATTTTTTTAATAAGAACTTTTGGCTGGGCACCTTTGCAAGTCTTAAGGTATATATAAGTCTCATGGTAACTTCAAATGAAAAATAACATACAACAGATACAACAAAAATAAAAACCAAGAAATTAAATCATACCACCAGAAGAAATCACCTTCACTAAAAGGAACAGAGGAAGGAAGGAAAGAAGGAAGAGCCAACCACAAAACAACCGGAAATCAAACAACGAAATAGCAGGAGTAATTCCTTATTTACCAATAATGACTCTAAATGTAAATGGACTAAACTCTCCAATCAAAAGACACAGGGCGGCTGAATGGACAAAGAAAACAAGACTCAATGATCTGTTGCCTACAAGAATACGATTCACCTATAAAGTTACACATAGACTGAAAATAAAAGGAGGGAAAAATATTCTATGCAAATGGGAACCAAAAAAAAGACCAGGAAGAGCTACGCTTCTATCAGACAAAATAGATTTCAAGACAAAAATTATAAAAACAGACAAAGAAGGTAATTATATAATAATAAAGCAAAAGGGTACAATGGTGAATGTATATGCACCCAACACTGGGACACTCAGATATATAAAGCAAATATTATTAGAGCTAAACAGAGAGATAGATCCCCAGGCAGCAATAGCTGGAGACTTCAACACCCCACTTTCAGCATTGGACAGATCACACAGAAAATCAACAAAACAATGGGACTTAATTATAATATAGACCAAGTGTACCTAATTGATATTTATAGGACATTTCATCTAGTGGTTGCAGAATATTCATTTTTTCCCCTCAGCACATGGATCATTCTCAAGGATAGAGCATATATGAAGCCACAGAACAAGCCATTGAAAATTCACAAAAAATGGGCCGGGCATGATGATGTATGCTTGCAGTTCCAGCACTTTGGGAGGCTGAGGTGGGAGGGTCACTTGAGTCCAGGAGTTTGAGACCAGCCTGGGCAACACAGTGAGACCTTACCTCTACAATCTTTTTTTAATTAGCCAGGTGGCGTCACGCCTGCTGGCGTGTGCCTGTAGTGGCGTGTGCCTGTAGTCCCAGCTGCTTAGGAGGCTGAAGTGGGAGGCTCACTTGAGCCTAAGAGATCAAGGTTACAGTGAGCCATGATTGCAACACTGTGCACCAGCCTTGGCAAGAGAACAAGACCCTGTCTGGAAAAATAATTAAATAATATCAAGCATCTTTTCTGGCCACAGTGGAATAAAACCAGAAATCAACAAGAGGAATATTGAAAACTATGCAAATACATGAAAATTAAACAATATGCTCCTGAATGACGTGTGAGTCAATGAAGAAATTAAAAGGAAATTGAAGGCCGGGTGCAGTGGCTCACGCCTGTAATCCCAGCACTCTGGGAGGCCGAGGCGGGTGGATCACAAGGTCAAGAGATCGAGACCATCCTGGTCAACATGGTGAAACCCCGTCTCTACTAAAAATACAAAAATTAGCTGGGCGTGGTGGTGTGTGCCTGTAATCCCAGCCACTTGGGAGGCTGAGGCAGGAGGATTGCTTGAACCCAGGAGGTGGAGGTTGTGGTGAGCCGAGTTTGCGCCATTGCACTCCAGTCTGGGTAACAACAGCGAAACTCCGTCTCAAAAAAGGGAAATTGAAACATTTATTTAAACAAATCATAGGCCGGGCGTGGGGCTCACACCTGTAATCCCAGCACTATGGGAGGCCGAGGCAGATGGATCATGAGGTCAGGAGTTGGAGACTAGCCTAGCCAACATAGTGAAACCCCATCTCTACTAAAAATACAAAAAAATTTAGCTGGGTGCCTATAATGCCAGCTACTTGGGAGGCTGAGGCAGGAGAATCGCTTGAACCTGGGAGGCAGAGGTTGCAGTGAGCTGAGATTGTGCCACTGCACTCCAGCCTGGGTGACAGTGCGAAACTCTGTCTCAAAAAAACAAAAACAAAAACAAATGATAATGGAAACATAACATCCTAAAACCCATGGTATACAGTGAAAGCAGTACCTAGAGGAAAGTTTATAGCTATAATCAGCTACATCAAAGAAGTACAGGCCGGGCGCAGTGGCTCACGCCTGTAATCCCAGCACTTCGGGAGGCCGGGGCGGGTGGATCACGAGGTCAGGAGATTGAGACCATCCTGGCCAACAAGGCGAAACCCCGTCCCTACTAAAACTACAAAAATTAGCTGGGAGTGGTGGTGTGTGCCTGTAATCCCAGCTACTTGGGAGACTGAGGCAGGAGAATCCCTTGAACCAGGGAGTCTCAGGTTGCAGTGAGCTGAGGTTGTGCCACTTCACTCCAACCTGGCAAAAGAACAAGACTGTCTCAAAAAAAAAAAAAAAAGTATAAAATCTGGGCACAGTGGCTCATGCCTGTAATCCTAGCATTTTGGGAGGCCGAGGCAGGCAGATCACCTGAGGTAGGGAGTTCAAGACTAGCCTGACCAACATGGAGAAACCCCGTCTCTACTAAAAATACAAAATTAGCTGGGTGTGGTGCTGCCTGCCTATAATCCCAGCTTCTCGGAGGGCTGAGGAAGGAGGATCACTCGAACCCAGGAGACAGACTGCAGTGAGCCGAGTTCACACCATTGCACTCCAGTGTGAGCAACAAGGGTAAAAGTCCATCTCAAGAAAAAAAAAAGTAGAGAAACTTCAGAACATAACCTAATGATGCATCTTAAAGAACTAGAAAAGCAGGAGAAAACTAAACCCAAAATTAGTAGAAGAAAAGAAACAATAGAGCAGAAATACATGAAACTGAAACAAAGATAACAATACAAAAGTTCAACAAAATTAGAAGTTGATTTTCTGAAAAGATAAGCAAAATTGACAAACTTTTGGCCAGACTAATAAAAGAGGAGAGATGACCTAAATAAATAAAGTCAGAGATGAAAAAGGAAACATTACAACTGACACCACAGAAATTCAAAGGATCCCTAGACGCTACCATGAGCTACTGTACACTAATAAACTGAAAAACCTAGAAGAATAGAGAAATTCCTAGATGCATACAACCTGCCAAGATTGAACCATGAAGAAATCCAAAGCTTGAACAGAGCAATAACAATAATGAGATTAAAGCCATAATAAAAAGTCTCCCAGCAAAGAGCAGCCCAGGACTCAATGGCTTCACTGCTGAATTTTACTAATCATTTAAAGAAGAACAAATACCAATCCTACTCAAAGTATCCTGAAAAATAGAGGAAGGAATACTTCCAAGCTCATTCTACATGGCCAGTATTACCCTGATTCCAAATTCAGACAAAAACACATCAAAAACAAAAGATAAAGAAAGAAAACTACAGACCAATATCTTTGATGAACATTGATGCAAAAATCTTCAAAAAAAACACTAGCAAACCAAATTAAACAACACATTTAAAAGATCATTCATTATGACCAAGTGGGATTTATTCCAGGAATGCAAGGATGGTTCAACATATGCAAATCAATCCATGTGATACATCATGCCAACAAAATGAAGGACAAAAACTATATGATTATTTCCATTTATGCAGAAAAGGCATTTGATAAAATTCAGCATCCCTTCATGATGAAACCTCAAAAAAACAGGTATACAAGAAACATACAGGCCAGGCACAGTGGCTTACACCTGCGATCTATATTCCAACAGCAAACAATCTGAAAAAGAAACCAAAAAAGCAATGCTGTTTATAACAGCTACAAATAAAATTAAACACCTAGGAATTAACCAAAGAAGTGAAAGGTCTCTACAACGTAAACTATATAACATTGAAAAAAGAAACTGAGGAGGACACACAAAAAAAGTAAAGATATTCCATGTTCGTGGACTAGAAAAATAAATGCTGTTAAAATGTCGATACTACCCAGAGCAATTTACAGATTCAGTGCAATCCCTATTAAAATACTAATGATGTTCTTTACAGAAATAGAAAAAACAATTCTAAAATTTTGATAGAACCACAAAAGACCCAGAATAGCCAAAGCTATCCTGAGCAAAAAGAACAAAACTGGAAGCATCACATGACCTGACTTCAAATTATACTACAAAGCTATAGTAACCCAAAACACATGGTACTGGCATAAAAACACACACATGGACCAATGGAACAGAATAGAGAACCCAGAAACAAATCTATGCTTCTACAGTGAACTCATTTTTGACAAAGGTGCCAAGAACGTACTTTGGAGAAAAGATAATCTCTTCAATAAATGGTGCTGGAGAAACTGGATATCCATATGCAAAATAACAAAACTGAAACTCTGTCTCTCACCATATACAAAAACCAAATCAAAATGGATCAAATCTAAGACCTCGAACTTTGAAACTACTTAAAGAAAATGCTCTCCAGGACATTGGAGTGGACAAAGACTTCTTGAGTAATGTCCTGCAGGCACAGGTAACCAAAGCAGAAACAGACAAAAGGGATCACATCAAGTGAAGAAGCTTCTGCACAGCAGTCAGCAAGAGAAGAGACAACACACAGAATGGGAGAAAATATGTGTAAACTACTCATCTAACAAGGGATTAATAACCAGTATATATAAGGAGGTCAAACTGTAGGGAAAAAAACCTAATACACTGATTTTAAAAAGTAAGCAAAAGATCTGGGTGGACATTTCTCAAAAGAAGTGATATGCGTGGCAAACAGACATCTGAAAATGTGCCCAATGTCACTGATCATCCAAGAAATGCAAATAAAAACTACTATGAGATGTCGCCTCGCCCCAGTTAAAATGGCTTTTATCCAAAAGACAGGCAGTAACAAATGCTGGTGAGGATGTGAAGAAAAGCGAACCCCTGGACGCTGTTGGTGGGAATGTCGATTAGTATCACTGTGGAGAGGAGTTTGAAAGTTCCTCAAAAATACTGAAAATAGAGATACCATATTTATCCAGCAAAGCCAGATACCCAAAAGAAAGGAAACCCATGTGTCAAAGAGCTAACTCCACCCCACATTTACTGCAGCCCTGTTCACAACCGCCAAGGCTTGGAAGCAAACTGTCCATCAACAAACGGATAAAGAAAATGCGGTACCCATACACGATGGAGTACTATGCAGCCATCAAAAAGAATGGGATCCTGCCATTTGCAACAGCATAGGTGGTACTGGATGTCATTATGTTAAGTGAAATAAGCCAGGCACAGAAAGACACACATTTCATGTTCTACCTTATTTGTGGGAGCTAAACATTTTAAAAATTGACACGAAATAGAGAGTAGAATGGTGGTCCCAGAGGGGTGGGAAACAGTCTGATTAGAGTCAACATAATTTATTGAATGTTTTAAGATAACTAAAATAGTATAATTGGATTGTTTGCAACACAAAGAAAGGATCAATGCCTGAGGTGACAGATACATTTACCCGGATATGATTATTACACATCATATGCCTGTATTGAAATATCTCATGTGCCCTATAAATATAAACCCTACTGTATTAAAAATTACAGTTTTAATGGCCAGGTGTGGTGGCTCGTGTCTGTAATCCTAGCACTTTGGGAGGCCGAGATGGATGGATCACCTGAGGTCAGGAGTTTGAGACCAGCGTGGCCAACTTGATGAAAACCTGTCTCTACTAAAGATACAAAAATGAGCTGGACGCGGTGGCACGCGCCTGTAGTCCCGCTACTCAGAGGCTGAGGCAGGAGAATTGCTTGGACCTGGGAGGTGGAGTTTGCAGTGAGCTGAGATCACGCCACTGCACTCCAGCCTGGGTGACAGAGCAAGACTCTGTCTCAAAACAAAACAAAGAGGAAAATTAAAATTTTAACTTATGTACCTTATAAAAATATACTCTACTATATTAGAAATTAAAAACTAAAGCAACTATTAAAGGTAATTACCCAGTTAATCTAAAGTAAGCACAATGTATTGTGGGGTTTCTAACTTCTGGACAAGTGAAGTTATCGCCACAATGGCAGAAACGCCAGGAGGGGCAGTGGAGTTACTGTGGTTAGACGCTCACACTCTCTGCAAGTGACTTAATTGCAAGCAAAGACAGGCTGGGAGAAGTTAAAGAGGCATCCTATAAACCCTGAAACACCTGCTAATGCGGTGAAAGGTGATCTTTATTAATTACCAACAATCACAGATTTCTCTGAAACAGCTGCAGAATCGGCGTACGTGACTGCACTGCGTTTTTGTGTCCCTCTTGCTTCTTCCACCTCTCATCCATGGTGCTTTTGTTCTTGTGTGCTTGGAGATTTTTGATCGCATGTTCAGGTTTGGTTAAACTTAATCTGTATGACTCGATCCCGAAACCACAAGTGTTGGTGATTTCCTCCAGGAAGAATTAGAGTCCTCGCAGGAAGCAAGTGGCTCTGTGGACCTGAGCCGCTTCAGATCCTCCAGGGTCCCTGCCCAAGACCCAGGCGCAAGGCAGGGGCCTGATGACCTGAGGGCAGGGAGGCGAGGGTGAGGAGGGGCGACGAGAGGCTGCCTCGGGCGCTGAGCAAGGCATGAAGTGCCCTTATTTATGCTTTTCAAAGATTGCTCTGGATGCCACCTGGAAAAGGTGGCCAGCGGGAATGGAAGAAGTCAGAAGCTTCCTGCACAAACCTAGGTCGGCTCACCATGGCGCGTACTGGAGGGAGAGGCGTCAAGGGCACCGGAAGTGTGGCTTAAATCTTTCTTTCATCTTAAGCAGTGACCAAGGTGTATTCTGAAGGAAGCTTGAGTTGGGTGTCCTCTTTAAAACAGAAAGTCACGGAAGCACCCTGAAAACCAGACGCCCGGCTCTGTGGCCGTTCACCTGTTTCCTCTCTCGCCCTTGCGGTTTCTGATCAGGACAGAGCGACCCCACAGAGCTTCTCTGAGCCCCTGCTGACGACCCTCTTGCAAAGGGTTCCACAGACTCCCACCCTGGACAGAGGAGTCTGCGCCCGGCTTAATGACAAACCGGGATGCGGCTGGGAGCAGACAGCGATGCGGGATTGAAAGACTTAATTCCATGAGTAAATTCAACCTTTCAGCATCCGAATGGATAATTTTATCTTACTATTTTCTTAAATTTCATCAAATAGCATTCAGGAGTGCAGAAACCCAAAGGCATCAAACAGGAACTGAGCTATGTTTGCCGAGGCCCAAGGATTTAATAACCACATTCAGAGGGATTTTTCGCCCTAAGTACTTTTTATTGGTTTTCATACAGTGGCTTATGGTGCAAGGGAAGGTACATGAGGAGAGGGGCGGGTGGGAGGACCATGAGCGTGGCAAAGCTGCCAGGGAGAGCGTCCCCAGGCCTAGGTGGCTGACAGCAGGACCACTGACCGTCCCCCATGGGCTGCCGCATTCGGCAACATGAAGACGGTCACTCTGTGTGTGACCCAGGAGCCCAGGCCAGCTTCCTGTGCCCGCCCACACAAGCCCGGGAAGTCACGGAGCCTGGAACCTGTGGGAACAGACATGGCCCTTGCCTGCCCGCTCCCCTGGGGGGTTGGGGGTAAGGAGTTCGTGTATGAAATGGCCATGTCACTTACACCACTCCACTGATGGGGACTGTCACTCCCATCATGATTCATCTTCACCACTAAGGACTGAACAATGATTCCAGCCACGTCTTCAGGCGGGACAGACCACCACAAACTCAGTACAAACACCATTCTTTTACTGCACCCAAAGAGCCCTGTCCACATTCCTGATGGATAGAGACCAGGAGAGAGGACGAGGCTTTCAGCCAGCAGGTGGGTGGCAATAGCGGCTGGGACAGTCTGTTCCTTTAGACTAGGAGAGCCTGCGAAACAGAGGACCCCGAGGCTGTCCCAGCAGGCAGTCCCCCAGATTCTAGGGCCTGGCTGCTGTTTCCCGAGGGAGCCATCTGCCCTGGAGACTCACCCTGGGGTGCCACACTGAGGCCAGCTGTGCCCCCACACCCTCTGCCTCCAGGGCTCAGCGTCTCCAGCAGCCTCCTAAGCCCCGGGTGGGCCCGTGTTCCTCTCCTCTCCCTCTGTGCCTTGTCTCAGCAACGTGGCTCGCATAGTTCCTCCTTACGTTGGGTGTCTGTCTCCTTCCCCAACACTCACATGTGTTGAAGGGAGGAGGTTCTGCACCTCCTAGACTGGCTCGTCTGAGCCTCAACCTGGCTTGTGGCAGATGCAGGTTCCTGGTGTCCAGCTGCGCCGGGGCCTCCCTTTCCAGGCCCTCCTGCTCTCCTGGCATCTGCCGGGCCATCACCATGTTCTTCTGCTGCTGTGCGCCCCTCCACGTCCAGCCAGTTGTGTCTCTGTCCACTAGGGTCTCGGGGATTTTATAGGCACAGGATGGGGCTGCAGTGACCAGGTGGTCTTGGGAAATGCAACATTTGTGTGTGAAGGTAGGAGCGCCTGGCCTCAACTGGGTCTGTGGGCACAGGCTGGGGCTGGAGCACTCGCCGGGGACTCACCGTTCTCTGCCCAGCTCTTCCCTGCCCCCTCCCTCTGGAGCACAGGGTGGCAGTTTCCACAAGAGCTAAGCATCTTCTTACCAAGAGACCCAGCGGTCACACTCCTGGACATTGATCCCAGAGCCCTGGGAATTCACGTGATCATGCACGTCGCGCACAAACTCGCGTCCACAACTGACCACAGCAGTTTGAAGAGCTGCAAAGTGGGGAAATTGCTGCTAAAATGTCCTTGGACAAAACGGTCAAACAGACTGGCCCGTCTGTGCCATGGACAGCTCCTCAGCAGTGCAGAGAACACGCCATTCATAAACGCAGGAAGTTCCTGGTTCTAACGGAGTATTGGCTTAGTTATGGGGGACATAACCATGGGGTATCCCTCCGGGATGAGGGAACCCGGAGGACGTGCCATCTTTGCCACACCCAAGTGTCCTGGGCAGGATAATGCCCCAGAGATGCCGGTGTCCTGATGGACAGAACCCACCCGGCCCTGGGACCATCCAGGGTCATTCGGGATTACATGAAGGCTGGAAAAGTAATCCAGGGGTTCTGGGAGGAGGCGGGCATCAGGGTCAGAGATGGGAGGCCGGGATGATGGAGGCAGAGTCAGGCAGAGGCTGAAGAGGGAGGAGGGCCCTCAAGCCCAGGCCTGTGAGCACCCTGGGAAGCCGGAAAAGGTAGGGAAGGGACCCTCCCCGGGGTCTGCAGCAGGAAGGCGCAGCTCGCCTTTAGCCCACCAGTGCCCATCGCGGACCTCTGGCCTCCACACCGTAGGAGGGCACCCTCGATGTAGAAGGGCACCCGCGCCATAGGAGAGCGCCCTCACCTTAGGAGGGCACTCACACCGTGGGAGGGCACCCACGCCGTAGGAGAGCCTCCTCACCTTAGGAGGGCACACACGCCGTGGGAGGGCACCCGCGCCATAGGAGAGCACCATCACCTTAGGAGGGCACTCACACCATGGGAGGGCACCCACGCCGTAGGAGAGCACCATCACCTTAGGAGGGCACGCACGCCGTGGGAGGGCACCCGCGCCGTAGGAGAGCCTCCTCACCTTAGGAGGGCACAGACGCCGTGGGAGGGCACCCGCGCCGTAGGAGAGCCTCCTCACCTTAGGAGGGCACGCATGCCGTGGGAGGGCACCCGCGCCGTAGGAGAGCCTCCTCACCTTAGGAGGGCACAGACGCCGTGGGAGGGCACCCGCGCCGTAGGAGAGCACCATCACCTTAGGAGGGCACGCACGCCGTGGGAGGGCACCCGCGCCGTAGGAGAGCCTCCTCACCTTAGGAGGGCACAGACGCCGTGGGAGGGCACCTGCGCCGTAGGAGAGCACCATCACCTTAGGAGGGCACGCACGCCGTGGGAGGGCACCCGCGCCGTAGGAGAGCCTCCTCACCTTAGGAGGGCACAGACGCCGTGGGAGGGCACCCGCGCCGTAGGAGAGCCTCCTCACCTTAGGAGGGCACGCATGCCGTGGGAGGGCACCCGCGCCGTAGGAGAGCCTCCTCACCTTAGGAGGGCACGGACACCGTGGGAGGGCACCCGTGCCGCCCTTCTAGCACAAAGCGTGTGGGCATTTGCAGCAGCAGGAAACCGAAGTGCTGCGCATCTCGGATTATTTCAGAACAAAAGTTTACAGAAACGTCCAAGTCAGGACTAAAGCGCCTTTGGGGAAGGAAAGCGCAGGCTTGAGTGATTTATTCGGCCAGTTTATTTTATTTATTTCCTTAGTTTTTGAGACAGTTTCACTGTTGTTGCGCAGGCTGGAGTGCGGTGGCGGGATCTTGGCTCACTGCAGCCTCTGCCACCCAGGTTTAAGTGATTGTCCTGCCCCAGCCTCCCAAGCAGCTGGTATTACAGGCGCCACCACCATGCTGGCTAATTCTGTAATTTTAGTAGAGATGGGGTTTCATCGCGTTGGCCAGGCTGGTCTCGAACTCCTGATCTCAGGTGATCTGCTGACCTCAGCCTCCCAGGCAGCTGGTATTACAGGCGCCACCACCATGCTGGCTAATTCTGTAATTTTAGTAGAGATGGGGTTTCATCGTGTTGGCCAGGCTGGTCTCGAACTCCTGACCTCAGGTGATCTGCCGACCTCAGCCTCCCAGAGTGCTAGGATGTGAGCCACCACGCCTGGCCTACTGAACCATTTTGAAACTTCCCTGGGCTCAAGTCACACCCTCTGGTCAGGAGTTTATGGAGTTGTTTCCCCTTTACTCAGAAGTTTCCCTTTGATATTTTCTGTAATTCCTCGTAGACAGGAAAGACCGTCTCTTGATGTATCCAGTTTCTGTGACCATCTGTTATGCTGTGGGACCCAATGCAGGGGCCATGATGCCCCCACCCTGCCAGTGGCTGAGGGGCTGCAGGCCTCAGGTCCCAGCAGAGTCACCGTCTGCCAGGAGGAAGCCAATGTAGAATCAGGGTGCAAGTGTGGACACCGTCCTGAGCCTCAACATCTCAGTGTGTGCTGAGACACTGAGATTTAAGTAGAAATTAAAGGCCATCCTGCCTACTCGGCTGGTATTGTGCCCCTTTCCTAACCCCCCAGGGGCAGAGAGTTCCTTTCACTCCTTCTGTGGAGAAAGGAACAATACTTTATTTTTCACGGCTGGTACAGAATCCACTCTGTCTCTTTTTGTTAATTTGTTTTAGATGGAGTTCCACTCTTGTTGCCCAGGCTGGAGTGCAATGGTGCCATCTCGGCTCACTGCAACCTCCGCCTCCCAGGTTCAAGCGATTCTTCTGCCTCAGCCTCCCAAGCAGCTGGAATTACAGGTGCCTGTTACCACGCCCAGCTAATTTTTTTTGTATTTTTAGTAAACACAGGGTTTCACCATGTTGGCCAGGCTGGTCTTGAACTCCTGACCTCAGGTAATCCACCTGCCTTGGCCTCCCAAAGTGCTGGGATTACAGGTGTGAGCCACTGCACACAGCCCAGAATCCACTCTGTTTAGAAATATCTGGGTCTGAAAGAGGAAGCTCACCCCACTCAAGTGTTGTGGGGTTTTAAGCCAATGATAGAATCTGTTTATCTGTTTTTCTTAGAACATTCTTTTTTTTTTTTTTTTTTTTGAGACAGTCTTGCTCCTTCGCCAGGCGCCAGGCTGGAGTGCAGCGGTGCAATCTTGACTCACTGCAATTCTTGGGTTCAAACCATTCTCCTGCCTCAGCTTCCCAGGTAGCTAGCTGGGACTATAGGTGAGCGCCACCACATCCAGCTAATTTTTGTATTTTTAGTACAGACAGGGTTTCACCATGTTGGCCAGTATGGTCTCCATCTCTTGACCTCGTGATCCGCCCACCTCGGCCTCCCAAAGTGCTGGGATTACAGGCAGAGCCACCGGGCCGGCCTCTTAGAACATTCTTAATGTTTTCCGTTGTGATGACTGAGACAGCATCAGCTTTTCAAAGATAGACCAACTGCACCCATAATACTGGGGCGTCTTCGATTTTCACTGAAAGCTGGGAGACCTCTCCTCCTCCTGGACGTGGTGTCAGTCACTCCAGTGTAATCTTCCGCCTGAGTTTCTTCTATTCCCTCTTTTAAAATTAGGTTTTCTGTGTTGGTTTCTCTGGGGGAACCAGAGTAAGCTACAACTTAACTTTTGTTGGAACGAATTTTCCACATCAGCCCCTTTGCCCGAGTCCAGTGACAATTCACAAACACAGCCCTTTAAAAAGACTTTGGATTCACTAAGGGGATTTCTAGAAGAGCAACCTGTAATCCTAAGTATTTACAAGGTGAGGCGAACCCCTAGCGAGTGTGATGGCTCAGGGAGGGCGCGAGGCCTGTTCAAATGCTAGGCCCATAAATAAAGCAATTTCCGCCCACACTCTCGGAAAGTAGGAAAGGTTACATTGAAGGTTGCATCTGTTAGCATTTCAGTGTTTGCCGACCTCAGCTACACGCTCCCCGCAAAGCCTCTGGAGACCCAGAAGTTTCTTACCTCCTAGATGCAAACTTGAGCAGCCGGAGTTGGGGCTCGGGGAAGTCCTCGGCTGTGCCCGGGCCCTGGGTCTGCAGGGGCCCAGCGGCTGCGTGGCTTCCTCAGCTGGGCTGGAGGTCGGGCCTTCTGGTTCAGCGGTCCGAGGCTGTAGCCAGGTGCCCGGACCCCCGAGGCTGCCCTCCTCCCTCTGCGGGTGGGAGTGACCGGAGTTTGGCCTCAGCTGGTGGACACCGCGCCAGGGCCCAGGGTAAAGGCAGCTGCGGCAGGTGTGAGGCCCCCAGTGCCGGGCCAGAGGAGCACCTGACTGCATGTCCCACCCTTCCTCGACGCGACGGCCCGGTGGGTGAACAGATCTGAGGTGGTTTGCTCATGGTGGGGACCCCTCGCGGCCTAAGAACCTGCAAAGAGAAAAGGAGACCAAGTCGCGGGGAAGTACTGCCCGTGGGCAGGGAGGCGCTCCGAGAGCCCCGCGTGCCCGTCCCGGGAGCGCTGTGCCCTGGGGGTCGTCCCCAGCCGCGTCTACGCGCTTCGGTCCTCCCCCGGAGCCCTGCATTCCCAGGGCCGGGAGCCCGCCGCCCTGCTTCTTCCCGACGTTCCCCGTCCGGACCGGGGGACAGCCCTGGCTCTAGGGGTCGGGCCCATCTGGGAAAGCCATGAAGTGAGCGCCCCACGCACCTGTGCCCAGGGCCACCGCCCCTCCCTCGGGTTACCCCGCGCTTGGGCTGACGTCACCCCTCTCTGCGGGGCCCTCGCTGGGGTCGCTGCACCCTGCGAGCGGCGGCGGCGCGCGGGCGGGAAGCGCGTCCCAGACCCCCGGGTCCGCACGGAGCAGCTGCGCGGTCGAGGCCAGGCCAGGCCGGGATCCCGGTGGATTCGGGGGCGCAGACGCCCGGGACTGCGCTGCCCACGTGGCGGAGGGAGAGGGACCCAGGCTTCCTAAACCCGGCCCGCCCCCGCCCTCACCTAGCTCCGCCGACTCCGCGCGGACCCCGCCCCCGTCCCCGTCCCGACCCCTCCCCGTCCCCGGTCCCCGGCCCCGCCCCCTCCGGCCCTCTCCGCCCCCTCCCCTCCAGCCCCGCCCCTCACTCTCCGGCCCCGCCCCTTCCTCTCCGCGGTCCCGCCTTCTCTTGGGGCGCAGGTTGGAGGCTGACCGCGCCGCGTCTTGCTGCGCACGTGGGACGCCGCGCTCCGGCCCTTGCAGTCCACCGCGATGCCGCGCGCGCCACGCTGCCGAGCCGTGCGCTCCCTGCTGCGCAGCCGCTACCGCGAGGTGCTGCCGCTGGCCACGTTTGTGCGGCGCCTGGGGCCCGAGGGCCGGCGGCTCGTGCAGCGCGGGGACCCGGCGGCTTTTCGCGCGCTGGTGGCGCAGTGCCTGGTGTGCGTGCCCTGGGACGCACGGCCGCCCCCCGCCGCCCCATCCTTCCACCAGGTGGGGTACCCGGGGTCCGCGTCCGGCGCGGGGGTGGGAGCGGAGCGGCGCGCGCACCCCCGGCGGGCGACTCAGGGCGCTTCCCCCGCCCGCAGGTGTCCCCCCTGAAGGAGCTGGTGGCCCGGGTGCTGCAGAGGCTTTGCGAGCGTGGCGCGAGGAACGTGCTGGCCTTCGGCTTCGCGCTGCTGGATGGCGCCGGCGGCGGCCCCCCCGAGGCCTTCACCACCAGCGTGCGCAGCTACCGGCCCAACACGGTGACCGAGACGCTGCGCGGCAGCGGGGCGTGGGCGCTGCTGCTGCGCCGCCTGGGCGACGACGTGCTGGTTTACCTGCTGGCGCACTGCGCGCTCTACGTGCTGGTGGCTCCCAGCTGCGCCTACCAGGTGTGCGGGCCGCCGCTGTACGAGCTCCGCACTGCGCCCGAGCCCCGGCCCGCGCCACACGCGGCTGGGACGCGAAGGGGCCTGGGACGCAAACGGGCCTGGAGCAGCAGCGTCAAGGAGCCCGGGGTCCGCCTGGGCCTGCCAGCCCCGGGTGAGAGAAGGCGCCGGGGCAGCGCCAGCGTAAGTCCACCGTGGCCCAAGAGGCCCAGGTGTGGGCCTGCCCTGGAGCCGGAGCGGACGCCTGTGGGGCAGGGATCTCGGGCGCACCCCGGCAGGACACGTGGACCGAGTGGCCACGGTTTCTGCGTGGTATCACCTGTGGGAGCAGCCGAGGAAGCCCCTGGCGCATGCCACTCGTACCCATCAGCGGGCCACCAGCCCGGGGCGGGGCCCCCATCCAAATCGCGGTCACCGCAGCCCCGGGACACGCCATGTCCCCTGGTCTATGCCGAGACCAAGCACTTCCTCTACTCTTCGGGTGCCCAGGAGCGGCTTCGGCCCTCCTTCCTACTCAGCGCCCTGCGCCCCAGCCTGACGGGCGCCCGCAGGCTCCTGGACACCATCTTTCTGGGTTCGAGGCCAGGGACGCCCCGCAGGCTGCCCCGCCTGCCCCAGCGCTACTGGCAGATGCGGCCCCTGTTTCTGGAGCTGCTCAGGAACCACGCGCGGTGCCCCTACGGGGCGCTCCTCAAGACACACTGCCCACTGCGGACTGCGGTCACCCCGGCGGCCCGTGTCTGTGCCCAGGAGCCCCTGGGTTCTGTGGCAGCCCCCGAGGAGGAGGACACAGACCCTCGTCGCCTGGTGCAGCTGCTCCGCCAGCACAGCAGCCCCTGGCAGGTGTACAGCTTCCTGCGGGCCTGCCTTCGCCGGCTGGTGCCTCCCGGCCTCTGGGGCTCCAGGCACAACGAGCGTCGCTTCCTCAGGAACACCAAGAAGTTCATCTCTCTGGGGAAGCATGCCAAGCTCTCGCTGCAGGAGCTGACCTGGAAGATGAGCGTGCGTGACTGCGCTTGGCTGCGCAGGAGCCCAGGTGAGGAGAGGGTGGCCGTCGAGGTCCCAGGCCCCAGAGCTTAATGCAGAAGGGGTTCAGAAAAGAGGGCAGGCAGAGCCCTGGTCCTCTGGTCTGCATCACGTGGGCACACGTGGCTTCTTGCTCAGGACGTCAGTGGACGTGGTGATCTCTGCCTCTGCGCTCTCTCTCCCGTCCAGTTTGCATAAAGCTATGAGGTTCGCCTTCAGGTTTTTTATGGACGTGCAGTTTCCAGGCGCTGAGGCCAGAGCAGTGAACAGACGGGGCGGGGCGTGCTGTGGAGCTGGGGTGCTCACAAGGTGGGGAAGCGGGTGGAAGCACAGACACTCTTGGCAGAGTGCCTGCAGGTTACCTATAATCCCCTTCACGATTTCAAGGATAGGAATGGGAGTTGAGGACAAAAACTCCCTCTTCCTGGGGTGGGAGGGAAGGGTTTTGCAGGTGCACATGGTCAGCCAATATGCAGGTTTGTATTTAAGATTTAATTGTGTTGGTGGCTCACATCTGTTATCCCAGTACTTTCGGAGGCAGAGGCAGGTGGATCACCTGAGGTCAGGAGTTCGAGACCAGCCTGGCCAACATGGCGAACGCCCATCTCTACTAAAAATGCAAAAACCAATTGGGCACGGTGGCGTGTGCCTGTAATCCCAGCTACTCAGGAGGCTGAGGCAGAAGAATCACTTTAACCCGGGAGGTTGCAGTGAGCTGAAATGGTGCCATTGCACTCCATCCTGGGTGACAAGAGTGAAACTGTCTCAAAAACAAAACAAAAAAATGGTGCATTGATTCTGCCAGGACAGAGTAGAGGGAGGGAGATAAAGAAGGCTGTCCTCCAGCACAGGTCCTGGTCCTGTCTGTAGGAGTGAAGAAGGCCACGTGGGAGCAGAGGACAGCAGATGGCTCCTGCTCAGGGAAGGGACGGTGCTGTGGGTGTTCGGGGGACAGTGCTGCTGGGTCCTGCCGTGTCCCCGCTCTGTTTTTCTGGGTTTGATGTGGAGGCACCTCTGCTGCACCCCCCTGTTGGCTCCCAGCACTCCCAGGCCTTGCAGTGGCAGCCGGAACAGGCCCTCCTCCTCACAAAATCCCAAGACATCGAAGACTTCCGGAAGTAGGGCCCTGGCAGAGACCATGTCTGCAGAGCCGTCCGCCCATGCTGGCTTCTCATTAGAGTCGCCTGTGGTGGGGGCTTTCATTCCTGGTCCCGTTCAGGAAGACCCTCGTGGCAGCGGCCTGTGCACCTGTTCTGCCAGCACCGCGGCGGGTGCGTAGCTTCCTGTGGCTGAGCCGCTGTTCAGGTTCCCTTAGGGTCCCGGGACTGGCTGGAGGAGGGTGACCACTTTCCTGGGGCTCTTTTTTATGATGGCAAAAATCATACAATGTGAGATTGGCCCTCCTAGCACGATCTTCCGTGTACAGTGCAGAATTGCTAACTTGGCCTAGTGTCTACAACAGGTCACTCAAACTGCTACGTCTTGCATGACTGAAGTCCCTAACCTGTTGAACAGCAGTTGCCTGCCACGTGCTGTGGCTCCGGTGGCCACACCGAGTCGGATAAGCAGTCGTGCCACCCGTTCTAGCTTCCTTCGAGGGAGGAGAGTTTGAGTGCTCTGATCAGGAATCTGCCTGCCATCATTGCTGTTCTCTGATTTTAGATGAGGTCACAATCTGCCCCTGGCTTGTGCAGGGAGTGAGGCTCTGTCCCAGGTGTCCCTGTCGTGTGTGGGTGAGTTTTGGTCCTGGGTGTCCTTGGCTTTTGCTCTCTTGTGCTATGCTTCTGTACATCTGCTGTTTCTGTGGCCACAGCCACGCCAGTCGCCTGGATAAATGGTGCAGGCACCGGGCCGGTCCCCAAGCCTATCTTTTCTCGTCCTGGGCTCTTCTTGGTCACTTCCTCCTTCCATGTTGCTGCCGGGACACAGGACTCTGCAGGTTCTCACTTCCCCCCTGCTTCAGGTCTGGCTTGCTTCTGTCTGACCTGGCTTGCTTCTGTCTGACCTGGCTTGCCCACCCCTGTGGCCACCCCCGTTCCTGCCACACACTTGCTGCCAGTATTCCTCTCCCAGCTCGCCCCGTGCCGAGGCTGGACTGCCAGGCTGCCTGTGTCTGCTGCCAAGTGTTGCTGGAGACATACCAGAAGGGTTCTCTGTGGCCGGAAGGAAAACAGGCACCTCAGTCCCTCACTTGTCCTGTTTTCTCCCAAGCTGCCCATCCGCTCAGCCCCCCTTGGGTGGGCGGCAACGCTTATTACCTTATTCTGGGCACCTTTGGCTTGTTGCTGAGGCTGGGCTCTGCCTCCAGTCACCCCTCACGTGAACTGACATCCAGCCACAGGTTGCAGTGTCTCCATCCCTCTCCTGCTCTGAGACCCACATCAAGGGCCAGTGTCTCAGCCTGGCTTTGTCAGACTTAATCTGGGTCTTTGTTTTGAATTTCACTAGTTTACCTCGGATGTTTCTGTCTTTGCAGTGGATGCTTTCTTTCGGTTTATTCTTTCATTCCTTTTCTAACCTCTTAGCTTAGCTCTGCATTTCCCTCTAAGTGCTGCCTCAGCTGCAGCCTGCACTTTGGTGTGAAATAATGTTGACTTCAGCTACTTTTAGGAGTTCTTAAAGTACCTAATAGTGTTAATACTTTTAAGTATTCCCGTTCTTTTTTTGTTTGTGCACTCTGTGTTTTGATGTGAAGTCATTTTGATATCAGACCCTTTTAAGTATTGTTTAGCTTATTCTTTGATCAGTGAGTTTTAAGAATATTGTCCAGATACATTGAGTATTTTAAGTTACGTTGTTATTGATTTCTAACTCAGTTATCTAGCGGTCTGTATAATACCAATTAATTTGAAGTTTGTGATCTAGTGTGTGGGTGGCTTCCAGAAATGTCCATGGTATATTTGACACCCTGTAGATAGCAGCCATGTTCACTATATCCAGCTTATTAGGGTTCTGCACAAAGCTTCTGTCTCCTTCTAGATGCATGAAATTGCAAGAGGTAGGCCAAGTCCCTCACCTAGGGGATGGGTCTGTCATTTCTTCTCGTTTGGTGGCATTTATGCAGGGCATTATTAGGTTCGTGCACCTGGTAGAATTTTTATCTTCCTGATGAGTGAATCTTTTGTAGACTTCTATGTTTCTAGTAATTTAGTCACTCTTTGTAAATTGCTCTTAGTGCTGCCACACTGGGCTTCTTTTGATTAGTATTTTCCTGCTGTGTTGGTTTTCTGTCTTTAATTTATATTTTCCTTTCCTTTTTTTTTGTTTTTTTTTTTTTTGAGACAGAGTCTCGCTCTGTTGACCAGGGTAAGTGCAGGAATGCAGTCACGGCTCTCTGTAACCTTTACCTCCTGGCCTGAGGGATCCTCTCACCTCAGCCTCCTGAGTAGCTGGAACTACAGACAAGTGCCACTACACCTAGCTAATTTTTAAATTTAATTTTTTTCTGGAGACAGGGTCTTGCTGTGTTTCCCAGGCTGGTCTCAAAGTTTTGGACTCAAGGGATCCACCTACCTTGGCTTCCCAAAGTGCTGAGTTACAGGCATGAGCCACTGTGCCTGGCCTAACATAAAAGCACTTTTATGTTTTTATAGTGTAGGTATGTCTCATTAACAACACGCAGGTGAATTTCCAGTCCAGTCTGACAGTGTTTGTTTAGCTGGGTAACTTGATTTGTTTTCATTGTTCATCGCTAGAGACCTGTCTATGCACTTTGATTTTCCATTTGCCTTTCCGTGTCCTCATTCTCTGTTTCTCAGCTTCCTGCTGAGGGCACACTTCCTGCCGAGTTTGCACTTCCTGGGCTTCCAAGGGTGCTCTTCCTGCCGAGTTGGCACTTCCTGGGCTTCCAAGGGTGCTCTTCCTGCCGAGTTGGCACTTCCTGGGCTTCCAAGGGCGCACTTCCTGCCGAGTTTGCACTTCCTGCACTTCAGAGGGCGTACTTCCTGCCGAGTTTGCACTTCCTGGGCTTCCAAGGGCGCTCTTCCTGCCGAGTTTGCACTTCCTGCACTTCAGAGGGCGCACTTCCTGCCGAGTTGGCACTTCCTGGGCTTCCAAGGGCGCTCTTCCTGCCGAGTTGGCACTTCCTGGGCTTCCAAGGGCGCTCTTCCTGCCGAGTTTGCACTTCCTGCACTTCAGAGGGCGCACTTCCTGCCGAGTTTGCACTTCCTGGGCTTCCAAGGGCGCTCTTCCTGCTGAGTTTGCACTTCCTGCACTTCAGAGGGCGCTCTTCCTGCCGAGTTGGCACTTCGAGGGTGAGCTTCCTGCTGAATGTGCACTTCCTGCGCTTCCAAGGGTGCTCTTCCTGTCGAGTTTGTACTTTCTGCGCTTCCGAGGGCGCTCTTCTTGCTGAGTTTGCACTTCCTGCACTTCAGAGGGCGCACTTCCTGCTGAGTTTGCACTTCCTGGGCTTCCAAGGGCGCTCTTCCTGCCGAGGGTGCTCTTCCTGCCGAGGGTGCTCTTCCTGCCGAGGGTGCTCTTCCTGCCGAGTTTGCATTTCCTGCGCTTCCGAGGGCGCTCTTCCTGCTGAGTTTGCACTTCCTGCGCTTCCAAGGCTGCTCTTCCTGCCGAGGGTGCTCTTCCTGCTGAGTTTGCACTTCCTGCGCTTCCGAGGGCGCTCTTCCTGCCGAGGGTGCTCTTCCTGCTGAGTTTGCACTTCCTGCGCTTCCAAGGGTGCTCTTCCTGCCGAGGGTGCTCTTCCTGCCGAGTTTGTGCTTCCAAGGGTGCTCTTCCTGCCGAGTTTGCACTTCCTGTGCTTCCGAGGGCGCTCTTCCTGCCGAGGGTGCTCTTCCTGCTGAGTTTGCACTTCCTGCGCTTCCAAGGGTGCTCTTCCTGCCGAGGGTGCTCTTCCTGCCGAGTTTGTGCTTCCAAGGGTGCTCTTCCTGCCGAGTTTGCACTTCCTGTGCTTCCGAGGGCGCTCTTCCTGCTGAGGGTGCTCTTCCTGCCGAGTTTGCACTTCCTGCGCTTCCGAGGGCGCTCTTCCTGCCGAGTTTGCACTTCCTGCGCTTCCGAGGGCGCTCTTCCTGCTGAGGGTGCTCTTCCTGCCGAGTTTGCACTTCCTGCGCTTCCGAGGGCGCTCTTCCTGCTGAGGGTGCTCTTCCTGCCGAGTTTGCACTTCCTGCACTTCCGAGGGCGCTCTTCCTGCTGAGGGTGCTCTTCCTGCCGAGTTTGCACTTCCTGCGCTTCCGAGGGTGCTCTTCCTGCCGAGTTTGCACTTCCTGTGCTTCCGAGGGTGCTCTTCCTGCTGAGGGTGCTCTTCCTGCCGAGTTTGCACTTCCTGTGCTTCTGAGGGTGCGCTTTTTTCCGAGTGCGTGTTGATCCTGTCGTTGCTTCCTCATCAGGAGGTATTTACTTTCTCTCTGCTTAGTGTTACCCCTTGAGCTTTTCATTGTTGTTTGTTTTTTTGAGATGGAATCTCTCTCTGTCACCCAGGCTGCAGTGCAGTGGCATGATCTCCTCTCACTGTCATCTCTGCTTCCTGGGTTCAAGCGATTCTCATGCCTCAGCCCCCCGAGTAGCTGGGACTGCAGGTATGCACCACCGTGCCCGGCTAATTTTTGTATTTTTAGTAGAGATGGGTTTCACTGTGTTGGCCAGGATGGTCTTGATCTCCTGGCCTCGTGATCCGCCCGCCTTGGCCTCCCAAAGTGCTGGGATTACAGGTGCAAGCCACCGCTCCTGGCCTACCCTAATCCTTCAAATGAAGTCTGACACATTGCTCCCCTTGTCCTGAGCAGTAAGAGCCTTAGTGTGTTTTATCGCTGGTCGCCACCCCCAACTTCTGTGCTCTTCCCCTGTTGACTTAGTTGTGTCTTGGGCTTCTTGATGCCCCACAAGCTAAACATTACTAGCGTTGTTTCTGAGCTCAGTGTTTCTTTAGCTTTGACCCCGCCCCTTTTTTCCTCCTCTGTTCCCTGTCTTCTGTCTCAGACCGCCTACTGGGGTCCCCTTCCTTGTCTTTGTGTGGTTCTTCTATCTCGTTATTGCTGGCAAACCCCAGCTTCACCTGTGCCATGGCCCCATGGCATCCAGTGACGTCCGGGACTTCTGCTTACGATGCACAGATGAAGGTGTGGAGATGTTTGAGGAGGGTGGTCATCTCAGCCCGTGAGTGTCCGGAGAACCACGTGGCCATGCTCCTCAGCCAGCGAGTGACAACAGCATCCCCTCGGCCTGGCTCAGCCTGGAAAACCCTGGTGTGTCGGGATCTGGTGGCTCTGGGGTGGCGAGTTTGAAATGCGCAAACCCACGCTGCAGTGCTGCGTGTGGAAGAGTGTCTGCTTCCTCCTTTCTGCATGGGAACCAGGAGGACCGAGGATGAGGCTTCGAGCCACTGTCTCCTAACAGGAGCATGACGTGAGCCATGTGGATAATCTTAAAATTTCTAGGGCCAGGCACGGTGGCTAATGCTTGTAATCCCAGTACTTTGCGGGGCTGAGGCAGGTGGATTATGAGGCCAGGAGATTGAGACCATCCTGGTCAGCAGGCATGGTAAAACGCTGTCTGTACTAAAAATACAAAAACTTTAGGCCGGTGTGGTGATGCATGCCTGCCATCCCAGCTACTCAGGAGGCCGAGGCAGGAGAATTTGCTTGAACCAGGGAGTTGGAGGTTGCGGTGAGCCAAGATTGCCCTGAGGCACTCCAGCCTGGGCACAGAGTGAGGCTCCATCTAAAAAAAAAATTCTAGTAGCCACATAAAAAAGGAAAGGAAGGTGAAATTCGTGTGATGAGAGGTATCACCAAAGCCCCGTGTGTCCACACCTCGTCATTTTAGGGTGTCATGGGTGGGAGCATCACCCCACAGGACACTTGGCGTTTCCTTTGCTTTATCTTCCGGGTCCTGAGTGCGGCCGTCTCGGCCCAGACCTACTGGGCTTCCCACGGCCGTCGTACCGGAGGGTGCAGGTGTGGGGTGAGGTCGCCAGGCCCTGTGGTGAGCTGGATATGCCATGTCCTTCTCATTTCAGGGGTCGGCAGTGTTCCGGCCGCAGAGCACCGTCTGCGGGAGGAGATCCTGGCCAAGTTCCTGCACTGGCTGATGGGTGTGTATGTGGTGGAGCTGCTCAGATCTTTTTTTTATGTCACGGAGACCACGTTTCAGAAGAACAGGCTCTTTTTCTACCGGAAGAGTGTCTGGAGCAAGTTGCAAAGCATCGGAATCAGGTAGCAGATTCCAGCACGTGTCCTCTGCTTCTTGAGGTTCTGGAGATGGAAGCACCGGCCCCGCCCTGGCGCGTGCCAGTCCACACTTGCCCGGCCCCGGCGCGTGCCAGTCCACGCTTGCCCCGCCCCGGCGCGTGCCAGTCGGTGCGTGCCAGTCCACGCTCGCCCGTGCTTCCTGGGCTGCCTTGCAGCTCTGGGCTGGGAGCTGCAGGCCTGGCTCGAGCAGGTTCTGAACTAGGCTCTGACTGCCCACGTTCTCTTGCCTATAAAATCAGGAGATTGTATCAGGTGGTCTCTAGGGTCTCTAAACAGAAGGGGTGTATATCGGATGGAGACACTACCACCAGCATCCTTGCTTCTCATCGGGATAGATGTGGGTCCAATTCTCTCTCTCTCTTTTTTTTTTGAGTTTCCCTCCGTCACCCAGGCTGGAGTGCAGTGGTGCAGTCTCAGCTCACTGAAACCTCCGTCTTCCAGGTTTAAGTGATTCTCCTGCCTCAGCCTCCTGTGTAGCTGGGATTATAGGTGCCCACCACCATGCCTGGGTAGCTTTGGTATTTTTAGTAGATACGGGGTTTCACCATGTTGGCCAGGCTGGTCTTGAACTGACTTCAGGTGATCTGCCCACCTCGGCCTCCCAAAGTGCTGGGATTACAGGCGTGAGCCACCACGCCCGGGCCCCTGATTCTTTTTTAGTTCATGCTGTTCTGTGTGAATATTTAATCTGTTGTTTTTAGGTCATGAGAGGATAAAATCCCACCCACCTGATTCCTCTCCACAGGGACTGTGGGGATGGGAGTGTTCCCCTGTGGATTAACCTCCGGGTGGTTGCATGTGAATGGCTGTGAGGTTTTATCTGCAATGTTCAGCTGATGTCTAGTGTCTGAATGTGGAGGATGATGGCAGATTCAAGCTGGATCTGCATGAGTGAGGGCGGGAATGCTGGGCTGGGAGATGCCCGCCTGGCTGAGCCCAGGCCCTGACACGAGCTTCTCCTTGTCCCGCCCAGGCTGGCTGTGTAGGGTTCGGGAGGACCCTCTAGTCACGAGGGCAGGGCTTCCCCAGCCCCTCTGCACACGTGAGTCCCTGGGGGGCCTTGTCAACCCACGCCCCCCATCAGGATATCTGCAGAGGGAACTGGCAGCAGCCCACGTCACAGTTCACTCGATCTCTGGGCTGGGGACCCCGACATGGTGCTGGGGCCATTTCCTTCTGCATCTGGAGGAGGCTCAGGGCTTTCCCTGTGGGAACGGGTTAATACACAGTGCACCGCACCGTGACACGTGTGAAGTTACATCACCATGACATTACACATACGTCACAGTGTATGACCCAACACAGCCATTTGACCAGTATTTTGGAAAGAATTTAATTCGGGTGACAGGAAGGAGCACACAGTCGTGGTGGTCCCCAAGATGCTACTTGCCATAACTGGGAAACTGCTGTTCTGCCCCGGGGGCCTGGGAGGCCCCTCCTCCCTGGACAGGGTGCTGGGCCTCTCCTGCACTTAGCCGGTCCTGCACCCTGGGGTCAGGGCACCAGCCCCAGAGCACCCTCGGCCCCAGCGGCCACGGAGCACCAGGCCACAGGCACAGATGCCCAGATCCAGTGTGGTCGCTCCAGCCCCCTGTGCCCCATGGGTGGTTTCGGGGGAAAAGGCTGAACGGCAGAGGTGTCAGGGAGCTGGTGGGCTCTCGAGAGCTGATTTTGCTCCTCAGCTGAGTTGCCCTGAGCAACCTCCCCGACCCTCTCCATCGGAAGGGATGCAGCTCTTTCTGCCTGGGTGTCCTGCCTGGGCCCAGCCCTGGGCTACCCCGGTGGCTGTAGCAGAGGGACAGGCGTCCCATGTGGAGGGGACATGGGTTCACGTGGCCCCAGATGGCAGCCTTGCAGCCTATCCTGGCTGGTGGCCACCGGACAGGCAACCTGGGGGTTGACCACGGGACAGTCACCCTGGGGGTTGACTACAGGACTGGGCGTCCCCGGGTTGACTGTAGGACCAGATGTCCAGGTACCCTGCAAGTCAATGTGCTTTCTGAGGCATCTGGCCGGTGTGGGTAGACGTGGCCCCAGGCGTGGCCTGCAGCGTGCTCTGCTGTGAGTGCCCTGAGCGCTCCACTGAGTGGATGGGGGCTGGTGTCCCGTGGGCTTCCCCACGTCTGTCACACAGCTGAGCGTGTCCTATATGGGTAACCCGCCTTCTGGGCATCAAGGAAGGAGAGCTAAGCAGATCCCCAGCACAGTTAGTGCCTAAAGAATATCTTACAGTGTTACTGCTCAGTTATTTTCTCCATATAATTCTGTATATATAATAATGTATTAGTTTATAGTCAGAACAATTAGAGCCTGAAGATTATCTTGTAGTGTTACTGCTCAGTTATTTTCTCCATATAATCCTGTATATATAATAATGTATTAGTTTATAGTCAGAACAATTAGAGCCTGAAGATTATCTTGTAGTGTTACTGCTCAGTTATTTTCTCCACATAATCCTCTATATATAATAATGTATTAGTTTATAGTCGGAACAATTAGAGCCTGAAGATTATCTTGTAGTGTTACTGCTCAGTTATTTTCTCCACATAATCCTGTATATATAATAATGTATTAGTTTATAGTCGGAACAATTAGAGCCTGAAGATTATCTTGTAGTGTTACTGCTCAGTTATTTTCTCCATATAATCCTGTATATATAATAATGTATTAGTTTATAGTCGGAACAATTAGAGCCTGAAGATTATCTTGTAGTGTTACTGCTCAGTTATTTTCTCCATATAATCCTGTATATATAATCATATGTTGGTTTATAGTCAGAATAATTAGTGCCTGAAGAATATCTTAGTATGCAGTTATTTCATTTTTTACTTGTGTATAATTATATCTCAGTTTATAGTCGGGGGAATGTCTAGAGCAGACGGTGCAGAGCATGAATTAAGGGAAGAACAGTTATACCAGGACAATCTTTGGCCCAGGCGGTAGTGCCTCTTCCTGAAAGGGCATCCCTACATGGCAGGCCGGCCCAGGTGGCAGCGTTGAGTATCGTAAAGATACCCGCTGTACGGCAGGCTTGGAGCAAGGGTCACTGCTGTAAGGGAGTCGCAGTTCCTTGCGTCCAGTTCCTGTGAAAAGCTGGCCTCTGGCCGGCGATCTCGGGACCGTCCTTGGTATAATCGTGCCTTGGTGGCTGTATGACCTGTCAGCTCTCTGCTGCTGTGCTGACTCAGCAGCCTCCTGCAGAAATCACTGGGAGCTGCCAGCAGGGGGCGGCAGACACCCGGTGAGCTCTGTGGCTCCTGTGCTGACTCAGCAGCCTCCGCAGACATCCTTAGAAGTAGCCTGCCCCCAGGTAAGAGATGTTGCTCACTGCCCCCTCCTGACTGCACACCGCCCACCTCCTGGGTGACCTGATGGGGGTGGGCCCCGTGCTTATCGCTCACGTGAATGTTGACCCTATCACTATCCTTTAGATGACCTCACTCACGACCCTGCCCCCTAACCTATACCCAATAAGTAGAGACGCTTCTGGGCGTTCGGGGCCTCACCTGTCTCTGCTGGTAGGTGGTGTGGCCCCCCGAGCCCAGCTGTGCTTTCTTTGTCCTTCTGTGTCCTGTCTCTTTATTTCTCGGATCCTGTGCCTCAGCACAGCGATAAGGGACACCCCATGGCCCTGTAGGACTTCACCCTACACCCCAGTGTCTCAGTGACACTGAGCGCCACACCAGGACACCGTCACTGAGAGCAGGACCTGCATCCCGGTGTGTCATTGACACCCTCACTGAGCGCAGGACCCTGCATCCCGGTGTGTCAGTGACACCATCACTGAGCGCAGCACCCTGCATCCCGGTGTGTCAGTGACACCGTCACTGAGCGCAGGACCCTGCATCCCGGTGTGTCAGTGGCACCGTCACTGAGCGCAGCACCCTGCATCCCGGTGTGTCAGTGGCACCGTCACTGAGCGCAGGACCTGCATCCCGGTGTGTCAGTGGCACCGTCACTGAGCGCAGGACCTGCATCCCGGTGTGTCAGTGGCACCGTCACTGAGCGCAGGACCTGCATCCCGGTGTGTCCGTGGCACCGTCACTGAGCGCAGCACCCTGCATCCCGGTGTGTCAGTGGCACCGTCACTGAGAGCAGGACCTGCATCCCGGTGTGTCCGTGGCACCGTCACTGAGAGCAGGACCTGCATCCCGGTGTGTCCGTGGCACCGTCACTGAGCGCAGCACCCTGCATCCCGGTGTGTCAGTGACACCGTCACTGAGAGCAGGACCCTGCATCCCAGTGTGTCAGTGACACCGTCACTGAGAGCAGGACCCTGCATCCCAGTGTGTCCGTGGCACCGTCACTGAGCGCAGGACCCTGCATCCCGGTGTGTCCGTGGCACCGTCACTGAGAGCAGGACCCTGCATCCCGGTGTGTCTGTGGCACCGTCACTGAGAGCAGGACCCTGCATCCCGGTGTGTCAGTGACACCGTCACTGAGAGCAGGACCCTGCATCCCAGTGTGTCCGTGGCTCCGTCACTGAGCGCAGCATCCTGCATCCCGGTGTGTCAGTGGCACCGTCACTGAGAGCAGGACCCTGCATCCCGGTGTGTCAGTGACACCGTCACTGAGAGCAGGACCCTGCATCCCGGTGTGTCAGTGACACCATCACTGAGAGCAGGACCCTGCATCCCGGTGTGTCCGTGGCACCGTCACTGAGAGCAAGACCTGCATCCCGGTGTGTCAGTGACACTGTCACTGACAGCAGGACCCTGCATCCCGGTGTGTCAGTGACACCATCACTGAGAGCAGGACCCTGCATCCCGGTGTGTCCGTGGCTCCATCACTGAGCGCAGCACCCTGCATCCCACTCTCTGTTGCAGACAGCACTTGCAGAGGGTGCAGCTTCGGGAGCTGTCAGACACGGAGGTCAGGCGGCGGCAGGAAGCCAGGCTAGCTCTGCCGACATCCAGGCTCCGCTTCATCCCCAAGCCTGACGGGCTGCGGCCTATTGTGAACATGGACTACGTCGTGGGAGCCAGAACGTTCCGCAGAGAAAAGAGGGTGACCGTCCTTTGGTTTAGTTTCCTTTTTAAACAGAAATGCGTCTGAACCCCGTGTTCGGTATCTGCTTAGATGAAGGGTGGGAGGATGGGCCACAGGTCACAGCCAGGTCCACAGCTCGGCCCAAGCCCGTTGGTGGGCACAGTGAGGTGGCCGAGGTCAGAAAAGCAGCACAGGGGGTGCTCCTGGGGCAGGGACGGGCTGAGGACCACAGGGAGCCCCTGGGCCTGGGCCTAGATGCAGTGGGGCCTGAGGTCCCAGATCCGTGTCCTGCTGTGGTGTTTCTGTGTGTGTGGGGCCCAGGGACCAAGCCACAACTGCCAGAGCCCACCGGGCACTGGGAACCCTGGGACCTCGCCCCCCAGCTCCTGTACCCACCCCTGTGCTGCTGTGGCTGCAGTGACCCCCTCAGTGTGGGGTGAGCTGGGCAGAGAGGGGTCATGTGAGGGTCCCATGTGGAACACACATGGGGCCCGCAGCACATTTCAGACGGGGCCTGGGAAGCTGTGAGGGGTTTAAGGCCCTGGGTCTGGGCGGCTGGGGACGCTGGGGTGGGGCTGCCTCTCCCCCGGGTCCCTCTGGTGGGCAGGGCACCAGCCGGGTCCGCTTTCCTGACCATCTCCATGCTGCCCTGCCAGGCCGAGCATCCCACCTCGAGAGTGAAGGTGCTGTTCAGCCTGCTAAACTATGAGCGTGCGCGGCGGCCCAGCCTCCTGGGCGCCTCCGTGTTGGGCTTGGACGATATCCACAGGGCCTGGCGCGACTTTGTGCTGCGCATGCGGGCCCGGGACCCACCACCTGAGCTGTACTTTGTCAAGGTGAGTGCTGGGGAACCCCGTCGGCAGCCCTGCTGGGCCTCGGGAGTGGCCGCCTGATTCGCACCTGTGTTGGCTGGAGGAGGTACTCCTGGGTGGGCCGCAGGGAGTGCAGTCACTGTTGGGGACACATCGGCTCCTGGGGTGGAGGCCTTGTACCCCAACTGCCCTAGGGCTCCTGCTCCCAGGGGAGGTCTCACCAGATACCATCAGGGAAGGGACTGTACTGGCTCAGCCACCAGGCCCTGGTGCCTCGAACCCCAGTCCTGAGCCAGGGGCCTCCTGTCCTGAGGCTCAGAGAGGAGACAGCCCACCTTGCCCTTGGGGTCGGGAGGGGTGGGGGCCAGAGAGAGAGAGGGGGATGCAGCCACAGCCAGGACCTGGGAGCAGAGGTGTCGTCTGCGTCACTGAGTGGATACCATCAGCCTCCTTTCTCACATAGGTGGACGTGACAGGCGCATACGACACCATCCCCCAGGACAAGCTCGCGGAGGTCATCGCCAGCATCATCAGGCCGCAGGCCACATACTGCGTGCGGCAGTACGCTGTGCTCCAGAAGGCCGCCCACGGGCACGTCCGCAAGGCCTTCAAGAGCCATGTAAGGCTCCTGTGTGATACAGTGTGTCCAGATGTGTGTGTCTCTGGGATATGGATGTGTCTAGGATGCAGTTGTCTGTGATGTGTTTCTGTAAGGTACTTCCATGATTTACACGTCCGTGATGTGTGTGGTGTGTGTGTGTCCATGGCACAAGTGTGTCTGTGGCATGTGTGTGCCCATTGTGTGTCTGTGGTGTGTGTCTCCGATGTGCATGTTTGCTATGTGTTTGCATGTGTGCTTGTGGTGTGTCACTGACGTGCATGTTTGCAGTGTGTCTGGTATGTGTGTCTGTGGTGTGTATCTCTGATGTGCATGTTTGCCATGTGTTTGCATGTGTGCTTGTGGTGCGTCCCTGACATGCATGTTTGCGGTGTGTCTGACATGCGTGTCCATGCTGTGTGTGCGGGTCTCTGATACGCATGTTTCTGGTATGTGTGCATGTATGCATGTGTGTGGTATGTCACTGACATGCATGTTTGCCGTGTGTGTGTGACGTACATATGTATGTCTGTGATGTACATATTTGTGGTGTGTGTATGTCTGTGACGCGTGCCTGTCCCTGTTGTGTTGTGTGACTGATGTGTATGTTTATGCTGTGTGCATGTGTGTGATGTGTCACTGACATGCATGTTTGAAGTGTGTGTCCGACATGTCTGTAATATACATGTGTGGTGTGTGTGTCTGCTACACATGCGTATGCATGCTATATGTCTGTGGAGTGTGTGGCGTATTACTGACGTGCATGTTTGCGGTGTGTGACACGTGCGCCTGTGATTACATGTGTGGCATGTCTGTGACACGTGTGTGTGCATGCTGTGTGCTGTGTAGTATATTACTGACATGCATGTTTGTGGTGTGTGCATATGTGTGTCTTGTGTCACTGATGTGCATGTTTGTGGTGTATGACGCGTGTCTGTGATGTACATGTGTGGTGTGTGTCCCTGACACGTGTGTGTGAGTGCTCTGTGTCTGTGGTGTGTGGTGTGTTACATGTGTGTTTGCAGTGTCTGTGTCTGTGGTGTGTCACTGACATGCGTGTTTGCAGTGTGTCAGGTGTATGTGGTATATTACATGCGTGTTTGTGGTGTGTGGTATATTACTGACATGCATGTTTGCAGTGTGTGCACGTGCAGTGTGTGCATGTTTGTGGTGTCTGCACGTGTATGTGGTGTCACTGACATGCATGTTTGCGGTGTGTCAGGTGTATGTGGTATATTACTATCATGCATGTTTGTGGTGTGTGGTGTATTACTGACATGCGTGTTTATGATGTGTGCATGTGTGTTGTGTATTACTGACATGCATGTTTACGGTGTGTGCACGTGTGTGTGGTATATTACTGACATGTTTGTGGTGTATGGTGTATTACTGACATGTGTGTTTACAACGTGTGCACGTGTGTGGTATATTACATGCGTGTTTGTGGTGTGTGGTGTATTACTGACATGCGTGATTATGGTGTGTGCACGTGTGTGTCTGTGCTGTGTGTGTGGCCCTCAGCCTCCCCCTCCCTCTGCTGGGCATGAAGCTCACCATTGTCCTTGCACCCTCAGGTGCTGGTGTGGTGAGTTCTGTGTTCAGGGTCCTCCCATCCAGCACGAGTGCCCCTGTCCTGTCACAGGGCTGGGCCTCAGAGCCTGCAGGCTGGGTTTGGGAGGAGAGGGATGCTGGTGGTACCTTCCTGACGCCCCTGGCACCCCCCAGGACTCTAGCCTGGCCTGTGCCAGCTCCACAAGAGATGGGAAGGCCTACACAAGCCTCGCTGCCCCCGGACACTCTCCTCCCAGGGCGGCCGGGGCCTTGGGGTTCAGCCGGGGTACAAGGGGCCCTGGGCTTGGGTTCCCACCCAATGATCATGAGCATGCTGGAGTATGGGGCTTAGCCCCCCAAAGCAGTGCCAGGCTGGGGATGCAGAGGTGGAGACGTGTCCTCAGGTTTCGCTCTGGGGAGAAATACGAGTGAAAACCTGCCTGGACCTTTTCTTCCCGCTTTTTCTTGAGACTGTTGCAGGGATTTGCAAATCTCATGTGTGACTCAGCAGAATTTTAGACTTGTGGAAACCTGATGGCCGCCACCTGCGCCCAGGTGTAGACAGTCACCAGAGTCAAGGAGACCCCCTTCTCCCAGCAGAAGCCGCTGCCCCTACAGTGACCCTGGTTCCAATCTCCAGGTCTCCACATGAGTGAGATCAGATGGGAGGTGGTTTCTGGGGTCCAAGCCTCAGCCATGCCGTGTGTGTGGCCGTGTATCCTGTCCACAGGTGGCTCAGCTGTGGAACACGCCACGTGGATGTATCCTTCTTGCTGCTCTGGAGGCTTCTGGGTGTGGATTCCACAGCTGCGCCTGCTGTGAGCGCTCTGGCATCTGGGAGTGTACTGGGGGTCAAAATCCCTTGCCTCTGGGTGAATTCCAGGGGTGGGGTTGCTGGGTCACACACCTGCATTATGAAAGTTGTGGGAGTTTCCAGGGGGTGACAGTGACACCCCAGCTGGCGGTGCGGCTAGCTGCTCATAAGGGCAGTCTGGTGTGTGGTGACTGGATGGTGGTTGGTGGGGTCTGGTGTGTGGTGACTGGATGGTGGTTAGTGGTGGGGTCTGGCGTGTGGTGAGTGGTTGGTTAGTGGTGGGATCTGGCGTGTGGTGTGTGGATGGTGGTTAGTGGTGGGGTCTGGTGTGTGATGTGTGGATGGTGGTTAGTGGTGGGGTCTGGTGTGTGGTAAGTGGATGGTGGTTAGTGGTGGGGTCTGGCGTGTGGTGAGTGGTTGGTTAGTGGTGGGGTCTAGCGTGTGGTGTGTGGATGGTGGTTAGTGGTGGGGTCTGGCGTGTGGTGTGTGGATGGTGGTTAGTGGGGTCTGGTGTGTGGTGAGTGGATGGTGGTTAGTGGTGGGGTCTGGCGTGTGGTGTGTGGATGGTGGTTAGTGGTGGGGTCTGGTGTATGGTGTGTGGATGGTGGTTAGTGGTGGGGTCTGGCGTGTGGTGACTGGATGGTGGTTAGTGGTGGGGTCTGGTGTGTGGTGTGTGGATGGTGGTTAGTGGTGGGGTCTGGCGTGTGGTGAGTGGTTGGTTAGTGGTGGGGTCTAGTGTGTGGTGTGTGGATGGTGGTTAGTGGTGGGGTCTGGTGTGTGGTGACTGGATGGTGGTTAGTGGTGGGGTCTGGCGTGTGGTGAGTGGTTGGTTAGTGTTGGGGTCTGGCGTGTGGTGTGTGGATGGTGGTTAGTGGTGGGGTCTGGTGTGTGGTGACTGGATGGTGGTTAGTGATGGGGTCTGGCGTGTGGTGAGTGGATGGTGGTTAGTGGTGGGGTCTGGCGTGTGGTGTGTGGATGGTGGTTAGTGGTGGGGTCTGGCGTGTGGTGTGTGGATGGTGGTTAGTGGTGGGGTCTGGCGTGTGGTGAGTGGATGGTGGTTAGTGTTGGGGTCTGGCGTGTGGTGTGTGGATGGTGGTTAGTGTTGGGGTCTGGTGTGTGGTGTGTGGATGGTGGTTAGTGGTGGGGTCTGGTGTGTGGTGACTGGATGGTGGTTGGTGGGGTCTGGTGTGTGGTGAGTGGATGGTGGTTAGTGGTGGGGTCTGGCGTGTGGTGTGTGGATGTTGGTTAGTGGTGGGGTCTGGCGTGTGGTGTGTGGATGGTGGTTAGTGGTGGGGTCTGGCGTGTGGTGTGTGGATGTTGGTTAGTGGTGGGGTCTGGCGTGTGGTGTGTGGATGTTGGTTAGTGGTGGGGTCTGGCGTGTGGTGTGTGGATGGTGGTTAGTGGTGGGGTCTGGCGTGTGGTGAGTGGATGGTGGTTAGTGGTGGGGTCTGGTGTGTGGTGAGTGGTGGGTTAGTGGTGGGGTGTGGTGTGTGGTGACTGGATGGTGGTTGGTGGGGTCTCGCGTGTGGTGACTGTTGATGGTGTTCAGTGTTGGGGGGTCTGGGTTGTGGTAACCGTGGGTGGTTGTTGGTCATCGGGTGTCTGGTTTGTGGTGACAGCAGGTGGCATTCTGGGGTGTTTATAGCTACTTTTTGTCCCCATCCCCATTTGTCCCCTTTCCCACATGGAAGCTCCATGGGGGCTCCTGGGCTTCCTCCCACCATCGGGCTTGGCCACAGGTGACGTGGCTCCGTGTGTCCTAGTTGGAAGAAGCTTGTGCCCAGCCCTGGGCCGGGGTGGGCGACATTTGTGGCTCACGCCCTCCCCTCTGCCGGCAGGTCTCCACCCTGACGGACCTCCAGCCATACATGAGGCAGTTTGTGGCGCACCTGCAGGAGACCAGCTCCCTGAGGGATGCCGTTGTTATCGAGCAGGTCTGGGCACTGCCCCGCAGGGTTGGGCACACCATCCCAATAGCGGGTCCTCACCGGGGGCGTCACTGGGGTCATCACCAGACAGACTGTCGACTCTGGGCGGGGGAGAGGGGTAGCGAGCTGTCGGGGGGTCCTGATGAGCCACATGCCTTGGTGGAATCCCCACCACGTCCCACGCTGAGCTGTGCCACGCTGCGGCAGCTGCTGCATTCAGGCAACTGCTTACATTTGACTGCACGGCCTCTCTCCGTTCTACAGTGGCTTTATTCATGATTTGCTAAACGTCTTCTCTGTCAGTGTTGATCTTGAGGCCAGAGGAAGCATGTCTCCCTCCTTAGAAGGAGCGTCCCGCTGGGCTGACTTCTCCGTGCTGGGTCTGCTCACGTGGCTCTGTGGCTCTTTGCAGATGCCTCTTTAGCCTTGCTCCATTGTGGGACGGTCATGTCCAGTGAGTGAGGCTCAGAGACCTTTGGGCAGATTTCCTTTGCTCCCAGGGTGGGGATGAGTGGGGCGTGGCATCCTGGGACCTAGACCCATTGCTGTCTGAGCTGCAGCAGGATGTGTGTGTCTGAGCCCAGTGGACACACAGGTGGCCCAGAGGGTAGGTTCTTCGTCACACACTGTACCTAAGGCCCTGTGTGTCTGCAGATACTCGGCCTGGCCAGCCCATGGTGGCCCTACATTCCAGCCTAGCCCCGCACTTCATCACAAAAACTGACCCCGAAAGGGACTCGGGGTCTTGGCCATGGCCCTACCTGTCTCAGCACCCACCGCCCACTCCCGTCCCCTCTCTGCTTTCCCAGAGCTCCTCCCTGAACGAGGCCAGCGGCGGCCTCTTCGATGTCTTCCTACACTTCATGTGCAACCACGTCGTGAGGATTGGGGGCAAGTGAGTCGGACAGCATGGGTGCCATTGCCGGTGGGCACGCGGTTGGGTTGGGCTTCTGCCCACCTCTCCTTTCTGTTCCCCACTGCCCTTCTCCAGGGGGCCACTGTGGTCTCCTTTTCTGGCCCCCTCACCCCCTCTGGCTCCCAGGCCGGAGGCTTCCGAGGCCCCAGGAACATGGCTCAGCTGGCAGCTGCCGGTGCAGAGCAGAGGCCACGTGAGGCCTGGGATGGCAGGCTGGGTGCGGATTTGCCCCTGTGCTGAGGATGAGGGTGTGGAGCGTGTGTGGGTCAGGTGTGTCAGCTCCAAGTTGCTACTGATGCTGAAGACCCAGCTCACACTCTTGTATCTCTCTCTCTCCAGGTACAGGGGTATATTTTCTGATTTTTATTCGTGTCCCTGTCACGTGACCCTGCAAGGGCATGGGCTTTCCTCTCTGTGACTAGACCTCCCATCTGGAAAGTGGGGGCTTGACCGTGTAGTTTGCTCCTCTTGGGGGCCAGTGGGCAGGCGGCCTGAGAGAGTCGCCATCACACAGCCTATGTGCCCAGTGCCACAGCATATCCCCTGGATTTTAAGTAAAACCACACACCTCCCAGCAGGCATCTGCCTGTGGCCCCACGTGTGCCCAGGGGGAGCAGAAGCATGGAGGAATTGCCAGCACAGTCAGGCTGGACTGTGGAGGCCCCTCTCTGGGATCATCTCCAGCAGACACATACAGCTGTGCACAGCTTCAGAAGCTTTTATTCCAAAATATAACTAAATTATTGCATTATAAGTAATCACTCATGTTGTTATAAGCGATTATATTTATTAAAGTATAATTAGAAATATTAAGTGGTGCACACACCTTAAAAAAACAGATCGCAGATGGCAGCAGAGGGAATTTTGACCAAGGGATACAGGTGTGTGTAAGTGGCACCCAGGCCACAGAAGCCACTGGCAAAGCATTGTAAGTAAAATTTCAGTGATCGCACTGGAAGATAAGTCCTCTCAGCAAGGCAGTTTACTCCTACAGAACAGTGCGGTGCACGGATGGAGCAATGCTGACCACATGTTTGGACAGGGGAGGAAAAGGGGTTTTATGCCTGAGGGGGTCACCCCTACTGCCGTGCTGTTTCCCTGTTGGCTAGGTTAGACTGCACAAGCTAGGCTAATCCCGAGTGGCTGTTTTAAAGAGAGCAGGGGTCCAAACTGGAGTGGCAGGATGGGTGGTTCGGCGGGAAGGACAGTTACAGGCAGGTCAGAGCAGGTGACTGGAGCAGGTGACCTGGATGAGGCAGGATAGAGCCGTCAGCCGGGGAACAAACGTGAACTACCGATGAGAACGGGTAGAGCCGGGCACAGTGGCTCACACCTGTAATCCTAGCACTTTGGGAGGCTGAGGTGGGGGGATCACCTGAGGTCAGGAGTTCAAGACCAGCCTGGCCATTATCATGAAACCCCATCTTTAATAAAAAAAAAATAAAAATGGGTAGAGAACGTTGTTTATTGGAAGTACAAGGAAGTTTACTTTAAAATTGAGAATTAAAGAATAAGAGAGCTGGACATACTGACATATTGATTCTTTAAAGAGAAACTTGGGCTTCACTGTATCTAACAACAGTTACTCCCCAGAGCGGCTGCCACAGGACTCCTTTCTGGCCGTGAATTTTACTAAGATCCATCAAGTCACCATCAGTGTGTGGCGGGGGAATGTGAGGTGTGACTGTCCTCCTGCCCTGACAGATGAGGTGGCTGTGTCTGTCCCGTCCCTAGGACACAGACAGGCCCGAAGCTCACATCCCCATTGTGGTCCAGTTTGCCCTCTGAACAAAAACATCTTCAAAACGTGTTGCCACAAAAACCAAGAACAGAGTTTCCCATCCTGCACGCCCACAGGGGCGTATCTGCGTGCGTGGCCACACTGGGCTGGCTGGACCCCTAGAGTTGGTGCCTCTGTGTGAAAAGTACAGTCCTCCTGCCCATCAGTGTGAGGTCTGCACTGACAAGGAAGGCCTTTTTTTTTTTGAGATGGAGTGTCCCTGTTGTCTGCCAGGCTGGAGGACAATGGCATGATCTCAGCTCACTAACCTCCGCCTCCCAGGTTCCAGCAATTCTCCCGCCTCAGCCTCCCAAGTAGCTAAGATTACATGCACCTGCCACCACGCCTGGCTAATTTTTGTTATTTTTAGTAGAGACAGGGTTTCACCATGTTGGCCAGGCTGGTCTCAATCTCCTGACCTCAGGTGATTCACCCACCTTGACCTCCCAAAGTGCTGGGATTACAGGTGTGAGCCACCACACCCAGCCAGAAAGCCTGTTTTTAAGGTGACCATCTTTAGAAATAACAGGTCTTGTCTCTGTAGGAGACCTCAGTGTCTCTTAGCAATAGGAGTGGGTGTCCTTGGGGCTCCAAGGACAGCTGAGGGTCGTGTGGCAGGCGTGCCTCCTGTGCGCACCTTCACGTTCCGAGGGCCTATTCTGCTGTTTGTCAGAAAACACACCCTCGGCGTCCTTGTTTGTCTGTAGAGTGTCTTGTTGGTCATAGAACTGGGGGAAGGTTGTATCCATCTGCACATAGCTGCTACAGTAGGGCTGTCAGTCTTTCGCTGTGGATACATTCCTCGAAAAGACATGAGGCCAGGTGAGCATTCCTTCCAGGTCAAGTGTCTATTCTGTAAATAAACTAAGATGTAAACCACTTGAAAGAAAGCGCTGATGCGTCGGAACAAGGATGTGGTCCCACCAGTGGCTGTGTCTGCTTCAAGCCATCCCAGTTCACAGCGAGAGAGTGGGGTGCGGGGACTGTGTGCGTCCTGGGTGCCTGCCTGCAGAATGGTGACACGTTGGTGTGTGGGGTGCTGTCTGTGTGAGTCCAGCACACTCCTTGCCCGACTCTGGCCTATCTCCCCACTCCAGGTCCTACGTCCAGTGTCAGGGGATCCCGCAGGGCTCCATCCTGTCCACGCTGCTCTGCAGCCTGTTCTACGGTGACATGGAGAACAAGTTGTTTGCCGGGATTCGGCAGGACGGGTGAGGATGGGGCGGGACGGGTGAGAATGGAGCAGGACGGGTGAGGATGGGGTGAGTGGGACGGGTGGGGATGGAGGAGCGGGACAGGTGGGAATACAGCGGGCAGGACAGGTAAGGATGGAGCGGGACAGGTGGGAATACAGCGGGCAGGACAGGTAAGGATGGAGCGGGACGGGTAAGGATGGAGCAGGACAGGTAAGGATGGAGCAGGACGGGTGGGAATACAGCGGGCAGGACAGGTAAGGATGGAGCAGGACGGGTAAGGATGGAGCAGGACAGGTAAGGATGGAGCAGGACGGGTGGGAATACAGCGGGCAGGACAGGTGAGGATGGAGCGGGACAGGTAAGGATGGAGCGGGACAGGTGGGAATACAGCGGGCAGGACAGGTAAGGATGGAGCAGGACGGGTAAGGATGGAGCAGGACAGGTAAGGATGGAGCGGGACGGGTGGGAATACAGCGGGCAGGACAGTTGAGGATGGAGCAGGATAGGTGAGGCCTCCTCTTTCCTGGGGGCTTGGGTGATGGTTGATTTGCTTTCGGGGCATTCCGTGTTCATGTTTCTGGCACTCTGGAGGCCATGACTGTTCCATCTTGAGGCACCAGACAAGGTTGCAGCCCCTCCTTGGTGGGAAGCCACCTGGGAGGGGTTGCGCAGGCGTGGTCCGTGGGCCCCACGTGGAATCTGCCTGGCAGCCGTGTCTGCAGGCCTCAAGGCTCGGCAGGTAGGAGGGCCGCTGCCCTGTGTGACAAGCTTGTGAACTCAACACCGAGGAAACACACCAGCTTCCGTGGCATTCACTTGGGTTCCTTGAGGTCCTCAGGGAGACGGGTCTGGTGCAGCCCAAGGCCCCAGGTCACCCAGCAAGCCCTTGACGGGTGGCCTGGACTGGGCGTGTCTTCAGCCCATTGCCCATCCCACTCTCATGGGGACTACACCCCAGGACATCTCGCTGTGGTTCGGCTCAGCTGCTTTCCTTGACAGCAGTGACTTTTTTAGTGAAAATAGTCAAGACAGTTTCACTGGCAAAGGATGCACCATGCAGCCTGCAGCCACAGGGCCATTTCTCTGGAAGTCTCTGGGTTTTTCTTACGTATCTTTTAAAACTCTGGTTCCAATCATAGCATGTACAGTGGATTAAGGTTTTTTTAATTAAGATTCAAGTTCTTGGTTGAAATAAGTTTATGTCAAAGAAACAAAAATTTCTTGTACACACAGCTTGCTCTGGGACCCGGAGGGAAGTGTCCTCGAGCTGGCGGCACACCGGTCAGCCCTCTGGGACAGGACGCCTGGGTTCACGGCCGCAGGCACCAGGCTTGGGCTCGAGGGTGACTCTGAGATTGCACATGGTGCACTGTGCCCAGCTTCCTGTGGACAGGGTCTGGGCTGTCACACTGGTCGAGGGCACCACACAGCTCAGAAGGAGTGAGGGTCCTGGCCTGGCATTTTTGCCATCTTCAGCTGCTTTTCCCTGAGAGTCTGAGAATTGAGGTCGCACCTGACAGCCTCCGTTCATCCTCAGCTGACGCAGAGTCGCACGAGCCGGTGCCGAACACCACATTCTTGCCATAAGTAAGGAACCGCCTTACAGTTAACTGGAGAGCACGTCTGTTGGAAGGAGTTTAAGTTTGTTACTGAAGCGCTTTGGAGAGCGTCACTATGTTTTGCTGAGTAGGTCGTTCGACGTTCAGTTCCTCAGGAAAAACACTACACGGAGTGTGAAGTATACCTCGCCCGTGCGTTTCCCTTATTCTAGGCTGCTCCTGCGTTTGGTGGATGACTTCTTGTTGGTGACACCTCACCTCAGCCACGCAAAAGCCTTCCTCAGGTGAGGCCCGCGTCGTGCATCCCTGGAGATCTCTGCGGCCCATGGCGTTTGCAGAGCTGAGCACCCCCACCGTGTCCTGCCCCTGGCACCACAGTGTGGTGCTGTCCTGCCACAGCGTGGTCTCTGCCGAGTCCTCCCTTTGTCAGTGCTGGATCCGCAAGAGCAGAGGTGCTTGGCTATGCCCCAGGCCTGGGGGTGCAGGGCCTCCTATGGGAGAGAGCAGGCCCCGGTCCTGCAGAGATGCACACGGGTTACGCACACACCGAGTAGAGGTGGTGACCCCGCTCCTGCTGCTCTTTGGAAAGTCTTCAAGTGTGGTGGTTCCTGGGGCCCCCATGAGACCCCCAGGGTCTGTGTGCGGCCGAGACAGCAGCCTCCTTGGCAGAGTGCGCCCGAGCCTGTGGGGAGCAGGAGCTGCCAGGGAGCTCGCCCGCCGAGTTGGCTGCAGTCATGTTTCTGCCTGGGGTGGTTTGGGATCAGCGGAGAATTCCAACTTGCGGTGCTGTCCTAAAGTGTGGAGATGGCCAGGGGCGGATCTCAGAGTTGACTTTTGTGGCTCAAACTAAAATCAGGCACAGGGAACCTGGCCTTAGCACAGGGGATTGTTGAGAGTGGGCTCCCTGCGTGGCACCCCTCCCCAGAGCCCGTGGTCTTGCTTTAAAGTGCGATGTGACGAGGAACCAGAAACCTCGAAAGCCATAAACAGAACCCTCAGAAAATGTGGCTGCCAGGGGTGGTTTGGGTGCTTGGCTGGGCTGTGTTTGTGAAAACCCATCTGGACCACCCTCCAGGGCTGTTCTGGGTGAGGGGGTGCGCCCCGCGTTCTTCAGCACCAACAGGACCGCAGCCCAGAGCACAGCAGGCTGCACACATTTAAATCCACTAAGATTCACTCGTGACGGACCCAGGTCCCAGGCGACTGAGGGCTCAGGAGTGCTGAGGCTGCTGAGGGGACGGAGCAGATGGGGATGCTGCTGCTCTTGTGGCAGGTTCCTGAGGGTACTGGCCAGGGAGGTGGCTCAGTGTGTACGTTGGGGCCCCACCCAGGGCAGGACTCCCAGGAGAGGAGTCAGCAACCATGTAACAGGCAGGGAACTGGGAAGGCACCAAGGGGACTGAGCAGCTGGCCAAGGTCCCAGGTCCAGGCCACAAAAAGGGCAGTGGGATACCCAGGGCGAGAGCAGAGGCTGCAGGAAGGGCAGGGGACACCTGAGGTCAGAGCAGAGGCCACAGGAAGGGCAGGGGACGCCCAGGTCAGAGCAGAGGCCACAGGAATGGCAGGGGACGCCTGGGGCCAGAGCAGAGGCCGCAGGAATGGCAGGGGACACCTGAGGTCAGAGCAGAGGCCACAGGAATGGCAGGGGACGCCTGGGGCCAGAGCAGAGGCCGCAGGAAGGGCAGGGGACACCTGAGGTCAGAGCAGAGGACGCAGGAAGGGCAGGGGGACACCTGGGGCTAGAACAGAGGCTGCTGGGTACAGGGGGGCTCCCTGAGGTGGGTGGGCAAGGCTCATGACCTGGTGAAGGAATCTCCTTGATGTGAAGCTGGTGATTGGTGTTGCCCAGCTCACAGCGCAGCTGGGTCCCATGCCTGGGCATGAACTCAGAACCCTCCTGTGTCCAAAGCACAGCAGATGCCTTCACACACCCAGGAGAAGACCGGCAGAGTCGCTGAGGAGGAGTGACGCAGTGGGGGGGTTTCTTATTCAGATCTTAAGTCTATGCCAGACCACAGCTGAGTCTTCATGACAGGACTGTGGCCTTGTCATGGGGACACGTGAGATGGACCATCACAGAGGCTGCTGGGGCCACACCTCCCGTCTGAGTCCTGGCTGTCCTGGGTCCAGGCTGGGTTCCTGCGTGCACTTACCTACCTGTCCTGCACAAGAGACAGGGCAAGCACCTTGAAGTCCGGGGCAGGGCTGGGTCTGGGCTCCTCAGAGCTTTGCCAGGCCCAGCACCCCACTCCCCAGCACTGCTCCAGGGTTTTCACAAGGGCGTCAGGGCCCCTCCTGGGTGACATTGCCCCTCTGCTTCAGGACCCTGGTTCAAGGTATCCCTGAGTATGGCTGTGCGGTGAACTTGCGGAAGACGGTGGTGAACTTCCCCTTGGAAGAGGAGGGCTTGGGCAGCGCGGTGTTTGTCCAGCTCCCAGCCCATGGCCTGTTCCCCTGGTGTGGACTGCTGCTGGACACCCGGACCCTGGAGGTGCAGAGCGACTTCTCTAGGTGAGTGTGCCTGGTCGGGAGCAGAGCCTGTGCCCGGCGGGGCAGATGATTCTGCAGGGTGGTCCCGTTTACCGCTGCTTCCATGTGAGGCAGGCACCTGCCAATCCCAAAGGGTCAGGGGCCACAGGGTGCCCCTCCTCCCATCCAGGGCTGAGCAGAAATGTGTCTTTCTCTGGGAGTGAGGGTGCTCACAAAGGGAGCAGTTTTCTGTGCTGTTTTGGTGTAAGGAGATTGTGCACCAGCCCCAGGAGTGCTATGTCCTCCGAGAGCAGTCTGGATTCAAACCCAGAGCTGGTGAGGCCCTGCTGGGCCTGAGTCTCTCCAACCCAGAGACGGTAGGGCCCTGTCGGGTGTGAGTCTCTCCACCAGGAGGACACACACTCTGAGGCTCATCCACAGCCCACAGGATGCCATGAGTTCATGATCATGTGTGACACATCGGGATGGGACTGTTGTGTTTGGGGGTCTCTGTACCAAATGCTGGGGTTCCATTTTCCTTGAGCCCTAGAGTTCATGGCCCCACCTCAGGCTCAGACACAAATGGACTGAAGCTGAACATAGCTACAGAAATCTGTGCTGTCTCTTTTATGAGTAAAAAGAATCAACATTCCAAGCGGGGCACGGTGGCTCATGCCTATAATCCCAGGATTTTGGGATGCTGAGGCAGTTGGATCACTTGAGGCCAGGAGTTTGAGACCAGCCTGGCCAATATCTCTACTAAAAAATAAACAAATTAGCTAGGTGTGGGGGTGCACACCTGTAGTCCCAGCTGTGCAGGAGGCGGAGGCAGGAGAATCACTTGCCTGAGAGGGAGAGGTGCAGTGAACCGAGATCACCCCACTGTACTAGCCTGGGCAGCAGAGTGAGACTGTCTTAAACCAAAAAGTATCAGCATTCCAAATCCGTGGACAGGTGTTTTCTTTATTCTGTCCTCTGTCCTTCAATCAAATTCACTGGTGCTGGGTTAGAGGCCGGAAATGGGGCCACCTTCCTCTAAAAGGCACAGCTTCATGGGAAGAGAAATAAGTAGATGTTTGCTAAACCAGTGGTTTAAACTGGGGTCCAGTCATTCTGAGTTGAACAGTCCAGGTCTGGACTTTGCCTGTTTCCAGAATGCTCCCTGGGGTTTCCTTCATGGGGGGACAGCAGGTACAGACATCCCTCATGATGGGGGAGCGGCAAGTGTAGGTAACCCTTGTGCACGGTGCCCAGCACATCCCTCCTGCAGCCCCCTCCCCACCAGGGTGTGAGTCCCCTGTGCCACCCACAGTCCCTGCCTCCCTTTCCTGACCTCACGTGATCCTGGCCCCCGCTGGCTTTGGGTGATTTTCAGATTTCCTGGGCTCCCAGCACCTCTGCGCCTCTCCCAGGCACCTCTGCAGCGCTGGCCATACCGGTCAGCCGTGAACCATCCACTGCTTATTTTGCTTCCCATGAAACTGGCATTTTGAAGGACAGGCACCCCTGGTTCCAGCCTCTGGCAAACATCCTTGAATGTTATTGAAGGACAAAGGACGGATGAGTGAATCAGGAAAATGAGTCCTCTCTGAGCACACCGGCAAAGCCACAGAGACTGGTACAAGACAGGTGGGCATCAGGGAATCAGATGCGGGTTCAACACCAGAACATTCCATGCTCCCAAAGGCCACTTGGTCAGAGTGCCTGCTTGCAGCTGTGGCCCTGAAAGCTCATCGGTGGAGACAGTGGTTCATCGCGTTCGGGGGGGAACTCAGATCCTCTGTGTCTGGAGCATGCAGCTAAGGCTTGAAGGGCATCTGGGAGAAGAAAACAGGCAAAATGATTGGGAAAAGTGAAAAAGGAAGAGTGGTGAGATGGAAATTTCTTGTCCAGATTTTCATCTCCCAAACCACAGCTCAGGTGACAGAATGTGTGAGAATGAATGGACAGAACTCTCTCCCATAATGTGTGCTAATGTGGAGCGTGGCACAGCTGATGGAGAAAGCATGTGTGTTTAATGTTTTTGTGTGAGAACACTGGAAGCAAGTGAGTTGCGTCTTTCTAACATACACCAGAGCAGATTCGAGGTAGAAGAGGAGCTACATGCAAACAACACTAGCACAGAAACAAAAGACTCAAAGGAAAGGGAGTTGAAGTTTCCCCAGTTTGGTGCTGGGGAAGGACACACAGGGAGGCAGGTGAAGTCAGTGAGGAAACAGGCATTGCTTTCACTGCAGAGAAACTTAACTTGCCTGAGCCACAGTGAAAGTGGCCATTCCCTGGAGCATCTGTGTGTGTGACTTAAGGGACCCTGAAAGGTGCCGCACGCTCATCATCACTTGGTTCTCCTGATGACATGAGACCTAGAGGAGGAAAGGCTTCAGGGGAATGGGTGCCCTCAGTCACCCAGCTGGCAGGGGGTGCACATGATCGCAGCCTGGCCTGCTCCGGGCTCTCATTCTGCCTGAGGACTCCACACAGGTGAGGCCCATAGGCTCGGGGCAAGCCAGAGCCCAAGGTCGTGTTGGGGGCGGCTGTGGAAGAAGAAACAGACATCTGATGCACACTGGGGAAGTCCTACCACCAGCATCAAAGAAATGTGTGTGAATCCAGCAGCGAGACCCGCTCCTCATGCTGGCTCCCTTCCTGGGCTTGCTCAGAGCCACCGTCAGGGTGAGGCAAGCTGGAAGACTTTTCTGGAAAGCCGATTGTTTTCGTGGAAGTCCTTACAGTGTCCTGCTGTGTTTTCCCAGTAATTCCATTTCTGAAGTGACCAGGCATTGTCTCGGGTCTTGTTTGCCGTTTCCAGTGCTCCAGGCAGCAGGATTCACACAACACGTTAGGAACCTGCCCTCGTACAGGGCTAAGCAGGGGTTACGTATCACAGACCTTACTCTGCCATTAAACGTGTTTGAAGAATGTTTAATGGCACGAAACCTTTATTTCAATTTAAGTGCTCAGAGCTGGATGTGAAGGGACACACCCAGGGAGCCTGCTGTGGATGCCACGTGTTTATCTTTGCACACAGATGCACACGGGAGTGAGCGGCGGTGTGGCCGTAGGGGACACCAGTGGATTGCCTCCGTCCCATCCCTCTGGAGACACCCTGCATGTGCCACGTGCACTTGCTGGAGCCCTGTGTAGCTGGTGCTGCCTGGCTCTTCCACCCCTGAGACTCAAACACAGCGAGATTACCCACGCCTGACTCGGTGTTCTCCTGTGAAGGTGCTAAGTCATACTTGAGGGACACCGGGAGCCAGGGCTCCATGGTTTTATTATGTGTTTTTGGCTGGATCATGTGTAGATCTCATGAGGGCAGATGAAGAATGCACGGTCACGTGAGGCTTGGATACACTCAGCACCACTAACCAGGTCCTGGTGGTTTGGTTGTGCAGGGTCCAGATGGGGGTGTAGCAAGTTGCATCTGTGGAGTGGGCACCCAGCCCCCTTGGGCTGCAGTGCACGCCTCAGGCAGGACAAGGAGCGGGAGGAGGAAGGGAGGCTCTTCCCATCAAACTTTGCGAGAGGGGCATGGTGTGGGTTGGGACCTGTGTCTGACATCCCCACTTTGTCTCAGCTATGCCCGGACCTCCATCAGAGCCAGTCTCACCTTCAACCGCAGCTTCAAGGCCGGGAGGAGCATGCGTCGCAAACTCTTTGGGGTCTTGCGGCTGAAGTGTCACAGCCTTTTTCTGGATTTGCAGGTGAGCAGACTGACAGCACAGAGTTCAGAGTTCAGGAGGTGTGTGTGTAACTGCACAAGTGTATGCGCATGCGTGTGGCATGCCTGCAAGTCTGAAGGTGAAAGTGTGGCTGCACATGCGTGCACCTGTGCACATGAGTGTGTGTACATGAATGCATGACAGTGTGTGTACAGGTGTCCAGGGGTGCAGGTGTGAGCATGCATATGCGTACCTGATGTGTGTGTGTGTATGTGTAGCGTGCCTGCAAGGCTGAAGGTGAAGGTGTGGCTGCACATGAGTGCACATATGCACGTGTGCGTGTGTGTGCATGAATGCATGGCGGCATGTGCACAGGTGTGCGAGGTTGCAGGTGTCAGTATGCACATGTGAATGCATGCCTGACGTGTGCATGTGCAGTCGTGTGCATTCATGTGAGGTGCATGTGGGTGTGCAGTAGCAGGCATGCACATATGTGTATCGAGGGCCCCTCATGTTCACCCTGCTTGGTCCTCAGTACCAGCACCCCTCCTGAGACAGGGTCCCAGGTCCTGCTGGGCTGAGGCTCCGAAGCTGCGGCGCTGAGGGCATGGTCCCATCTGGGCGTTTGCATCCACTCCCTCCCTCCTGGTTCCTTCCCGTCCTGGCCGATCTTCGGGCAGGCAGACGCCAGAGTTCTGACCACACACGCTCTACCCCCCCACCCCTACCCTGTGGCTTCCCCTCAGCATGGTTCACAGCTGCCTGGTGAGGGCCAGGCCAGATTTCATCAGGAAGAGTGATGGTTTCTTATCACAGTGATCCCCTTTCTTATTCCATTTGAATGGATGATAAAGCAAGAAGTAAGAACTTAAAATTCCAGAGAGGTTTCTGCCGTTTCTCGCTGTTTCTTGGTGACTCTAGGTGAACAGCCTCCAGACGGTGTGTGCCAACGTCTACAAGACCTTCCTGCTGCAGGCTTACCGGTGAGCCACCAGGGGGCGCGGGCCCAACCTCCAGAGACCCTCCCCACTCTGCTCACCTCTGACGGGTGGGGTAAGGAGTATCTTACCTTTTCAGCAGTGCTGCCTCCTCAGCCTGGTTCTATGTCCGCACGGCTTTGTGTGAAGTGCCCATTCGGTCTCCAAGTAGCGGTAGGAGCTGACGTGGCCCCAGGTGTCCCTCCTGTGCCTGTGCACTGCCCATGGGACCTCATGGAGGCCATCTAGGCAGCAGGGGCATGGGGTAAAGAGACATTAAAGGGGTATCATAGAGGAGGCCCGGAACGCCCCACGTGGGGCCTGGGGTAGTCACTCGATGAGGGCAGCCCTGAGAAGACCGAGGTATGATGGGCCACGGCTGCTTCGAAACACAGAGTCAGGCACGTGGGAGGCCCAGGAACCCTGTTCCTTCGACACAGGAGTGGGAGAACGGAGAGCTGGGCTCCTATTTCACAGCAGTGAGGCTGTGGCAGTCCGGGTGGTGCCACGGACAGCTGACTCAAATCTGCTGGGCTCAGCCTTTTCAGCCATGCCGGCTGCACCCCCACACAGGCCGGGGATGGATGCCTCAACCTCTAGCAGGAGGCGGTTGTTTCTCCCTTTGGAAGAGAGCCCCTGGCCATGCAAGGTATTTCCCTCCTAGGTCAGGAGCGTGGCCCTGTGCTGACCCCAGACCTCGGGTAAAAGCATTCTGGGCCTGGCTTCTCTCATTGCTATGTGGGGAGACTTCCCAGCTCAGTAGAGTTACTGAGAGGCTGAGACCAGAGTGCTGGTTTGACTGGTATGATCTCAGGTTATTCCAAAAGGGGCTCAGGCAGTGAGACCAGGTACGCAGGTGCCCTGATCACACATATGAGCACCTGTGCATGGGTGTCCTGATCGCATGTATGAACACCTGTGACAGGTGTCCTGATCACACACGTATGAACACATGCACAGGTGTCCTGATCACATGCACGTATGAACACCTGTACATGGATGTCCTGATCACACATGTATGAACATGTGCATGGATGTCCTGATCACACATATGGACACACATGTCATCACACACGTATGACATGCGCAGGTTCCCTAATCACAGGCATGTATGAACACATGCACGGGTGCCCTGATCACACCCACGTAGAACACGTGCACGGGTGTCCTGATCACACGCATGTATGAACACCTGTGCACAGGCACCCTGATAACATGCACATATAAACACATGTGCATGGGTGCCCTGATCACATGCACGTATGAGCACGTGCACAGGTGTCCTGATCATACACACATCTGAACACATGCGCGGGTGTCCCGGTCACACGCATGTATGAACACGTGCACAGGCACCCTGGTCACACACATATGAACACGTGCACAGGCATCCTGGTCACACACGTATGAACATGTGCACAGGCACCCTGGTCACACGTATGAACACGTGCACAGGCACCCTGATCACACACATGTATGAGCTCATGCACAGGCACCGAGATCACACATAAGAGCACCTTGCCTGGGTGTCCTGGTCACACGTACGTATGAACATATGCACACACATGTATGAGCACATGTGCACTTGCGCTGTCTGTCGATGCAGTCCTGCCCCGAAGTCCCAGGAAGCTGAGAGGCCAAAGAAGGAGCTGGCAGGCCCAGTGCAGCAGCTCACACTGGTAGTCCCAACACTTTGGGAGGCCAAGGCAAGAGGATGCCTTGAGACCAGCCTGGGCAACGTAGGACCCCATCTCTGTGACAAATCGAAATAAAAGCTGGCTGAGTGTGGTGCTGTGCACCTGTAGTTCCAACTACTTGGGAGGCTGAAGTGGGAGGATTGCTTGAGTCCAGGAGGTAGAGGTGGCAGTGACCTGAGATGACACCACAGTATTCTAGCCTGAGTGACAGAGTGAGACCCTGTCTCAGCAACAACAAAAAAGACTGACAAATGCAGTTTCTTGGAAAAAGACGTGGTAGGGACTTCACCTACACACAGAAGCCAAGTCTGAGTTCCAGTGGCCGTCAGATGAGGTGCTGGATCCCTGCACTGTCAGCCCAGACCCAGGGCCGACGCAGCACTGAGGCGGGCAGCTCAGCAGGGAGGCACAGGTCATTGATTGCGATGACATTGAGGTTGTGTGACTGAGGGCAGGTGTACAGCGAGTTCCTGCTGGTACACAAGAAACTTGATAAACTGGAAGTCTTAGAGGCCTTCCCAGAACAGGGCTTAATCAGAAGCATGGGGGGTTGGCATCCAGCATGGAGCTGATTCAGCCTCCACGTGTGTGTGCATTCATACAGATGGCACACAGAAACGTGCAGTGTACTTGTGCGTGCACTTGGACATGCTGGTACCTGCACACACACACCTCTGCACATGTGTACCGCTGTGCCCATGCCCACACCCCTGGGCTCCGTTTCATTAGGAGGCCTGTCCTCTGACGTGTCCGCTGTCCCCCAGGTTCCATGCGTGTCCCACACCCACACCCCTGGGCTTCGTCTCAGTAGGAGGCCTGTCCTCTGACGTGTCCGCTGTCCCCCAGGTTCCATGTGTGTCCCACACCCACACCCCTGGGCTCCGTCTCAGTAGGAGGCCTGTCCTCTGACGTGTCTGCTGTCCCCCAGGTTCCATGCGTGTCCCACACCCACACCCACACCCCTGGGCTCCGTCTCAGTAGGAGGCCTGTCCTCTGACGTGTCTGCTGTCCCCCAGGTTCCACGCGTGTCCCACACCCACACCCACACCCCTGGGCTCCGTCTCAGTAGGAGGCCTGTCCTCTGACATGTCTGCTGTCCCCCAGGTTCCATGTGTGTCCCATGCTCACACCCTGGGTGCTGTCTCAGTAGGAGGCCTGTCCTCTGACGTGTCTGCTGTCCCCCAGGTTCCACGCGTGTCCCACACCCACATCCTGGGCGCTGTCTCGGGAGGAGGCCTGTCCTCTGATGCTGTCCACCATCCCGCAGGTTCCATGCATGTGTGCTCCAGCTCCCGTTTCACCAGCAAGTATGGAAGAACCCCGCGTTTTTCCTGCACATTATCTCTGACATGGGCTCCCTCTGCTACTCCATTCTGAAAGCCAAGAATGCAGGTATGTGCCTCCGTGTCCAGCCTCCGTGGCAGCAGGGCCTGCCTGCTGCTGTTGGCATATCAGGAGACCGAGTGAATCGGGCTTAGGAAATTCTCACCCCTTTTCACATTGGGAAGCGGTTTAGCCACCAGCAGGCCTGTCTCCTGCCCTCTCATGGGATGGGCAGAGCACCTGATGGAAGGGATGGGAGCTGCTGTCCTTCTCACCTCACTCTGCCTGGGCAAGTCCTGGGGGGCCTGGCCCCTCATATTTCCCCTGTGGTGGGATTTGGAGGGCCCGGCCTCTCCTCTTTGCCCCGTGGTGGGATTTGGGGGACCCGGTCTCTCCTGTTTTCCCCATGGTGGGATTTGGGGGGGTCCTGGCCCCTCCTGTTTGCCCCATGGTGGGATTAGGGGAGATTGGCCTCTCTCTTTGCCCCATGGTGGGATTGGGCTGCCTCCTGTCTGTGGTGCTTAGGGCCCCTGTGCAAACCCAGGCCAAGGGCTTAGGAAAAGGCCGGGCCCAGGCTCCCTGACCTGTCTCAGGAGCAGAGGCCACGCATCACCATCACGGAGCTGCAGGCCCTCGTCTGCCTCGGGACACTTTGTCCAGTGTCAGGGAGGTTTCTGATCCATCTGAAATTCAGTCCACTTCAAACCTGCGGTCCTGAGTTTGACACTTCTACTTGCTGTCATTTCTGTCTTGTGGAAATTTCACTTGGAGAAACTGAAGAAACATTTCAGCTGTGACTCCTGCAGTGCTTGGGCCAGGGCGGCTGGCGACGGAGCCTCCCGTGCCCCCCAGACCTTCGGGGTGGGCAGCGTTTTGGTGTCTCCTAGGAGGGGAGCTGGGCTGGGCCCGTGGACACCTCGGCCTCTGTTTGCTCTCCAGGGATGTCACTGGGAGCCAAGGGCGCCGCTGGCCCACTGCCTGCTGAGGCTGTGTACTGGCTGTGCCACCGAGCCTTCCTGCTCAAGCTGACTCGACACCGTGTCACCTACGCACCGCTCCTGGGGTCACTCAGGACAGGCAAGTGGGGTCGCTCAGGACAGGCAAGTTTGAGGCTCATCCTCAAACGCTGCATGCGGCACACGCAGCCTCAGATGCTGCTGAAATGCAGGCGCCCCCGGGCCGGACCTCAGGGTCCTGGAGCCACGCTGGTGGTCCCATGTGACTAAATGCAGGTGTCCCCAGGCCCAGAGCCCGGCAGGGTCCTCGGCTTCCCAAACCCCGGCCTCCCATCTGTGGGGCGATGCCTTCCCACCCTCGAGAGCCTTCTGACCCTTGACCTGTGTCCTCTCACAGCCTCTTCCCTGGCTGCTGTCCTGATGCCCACATGGGGTCCTGGGCTCCTCAGGTGTTTCTTACGTTCTCTCCTGCCCTACCGCTCCAGCGTCACCCAGCTGCCTGGCAGTCTGCTTGCCCTGGTGGGGGGGTGTCCGTTCCTTTACTGGGGTTCCCACCAGCCAGGGCCACACGGCACTGGGGCCCCGCCTGCCCAGCTATCTGCACGTCCCAGGAGAGCTGGGGGATGTCCCCTCTGGCCTGTCCCAGAACGGAGTCTGACTTTGGCCCCGCAGCCCAGTCGCAGCTGAGGCAGAAGCTCCTGGGGACGACGCTGGCTGCCTTGGAGGCTGTAGCCAGCCCGGCGCTGCCCTCCGACTTCAAGACCATCCTGGACTGATGGCCACCCACCCACAGCAGGGCCGAGGGAGGGCACCGGCAGCCCTGTCGCGCCAGCCTCTACGTCTGAGGGAGGGAGGGACGGCCCATACCCAGGCCAATAGCGCTGGGCCAGCCCCTCAGGTCCCTGGGTTGTGCGGTGCAAGGTGGGGGCCAAAGCGCTCCTTCCTGTGTGGGGGGTCCCCTCCCTGGTGCCTCCAGGAGCAGAGCCTGCCCACCAAGACCCTCTCATTACAGGTGGGGGTGGTCCATCCTTCAGCTGCGCCCATCAGGGGGAGACAGGCTGGAGAAGCAGGTGGTGGGTGCTGAGCCTGTCTGCACACAGCCTGAGGACCATCCTGGTCTGGGGGCCTTTCTCATGTCCCCCAAACAGGCTCTTGGGAGGCCCTCATCCCTGTGCAACCAGCCAGGCTGCAGCAGCCGGGAGCCTCTGGACCCGGGGTGCTGGGCGAGGAATCTTCCTGCTGACCCGCAGCCACCATCACCCAAACCCCATCCAAAGTCCACTCCTGACAGGGCTTTCCCTGAAAGCAGGTCGCCAAGTCAGGCAGTTAAGGCCACGTCCTTTCGTGCCCTGCGCCACCCGTGTCCCCATGCTGGCCCCCAAGCCCTGAGCGTCCGGCCGAGCCCTGAGTGTCCAGTGACTCGCTGTCCTCACTCACCTGAGGCTGGCATTTATCCCCACCCCAGGGCCAGCTCCTCCTCTCCAGGGGCCCAGCTTCCGCTCCCCACACAAACAGTCCCTCAGCAGACTTGCCATTCTCCAGCCCTCACCCTGACCTCTGACCTCCACCCCACCATCCAGGTGGAGACCCTGAGAAGGACCCTGGGAGCTCTGGGAATTCAGGTGACCAAGGGTGTACCCTGCACCTGGACAGGGTCCCCTGTGGGTCACACTGGGGGGCTGTGGGAGTAAAATACTGAATCTATGATTTTTTTTCAGTTTTGAAAAAATTCTAATGTTTGAATCCTAATGCACACTGCGTAGACACCACTGTATGCGTTTACAGAAGCTTCTGTGTGAATGGGGTGATGATCAGTGCAGACCCATGGCCTGGCTGGGCCTGGGAGATTTCTGATGCTGTGAGGCAGGAGGGGAAGGAGGGAAGGGAGAGTAGGGGAGTAGACAGTGGAGCCCCCACCCTGGAAGAGGGAGCAGTAAGTTCAGGCCCAAAGGGCAGCAGAGATGATGGGGGGCCCAGTCGGGGCAGCAGGGATCGTGGGGGACCAGTTAGGGGTGGGGGGGTATGGTGGAGAAGCCTAGCTGGGCACTGCCCTCCCCCGCCAGCCTGCAGCAGTGACTTCAGACATGCTTCCCCGGGGCACACCCTCTGGGCCATCAGCATTCAAGGAGGCAGGGGCATGACACCATCCTTTATAAAATCCAAGTTTCCTCCTCCTGAGCCCCCCAACTCAGGTTGAAAGTCACATTGCCCCTCTGGCCATTCTCTTCTGAGTGGACCAGGTGAGTCTGTCTCTGAAGGGCTGGTAGTGGGGCAGTGGAGGGTGTGGACCCGAGGCTTCCAGGTGGGGCTGGTGATGAGTCCTCTTCCTCTGCCTGCCAGACTTCTTATCTCCCCCGGCGGGTGCCAGGCACACAGTGGTGCTGGACACATGTCCTTCAGCAGGCAGAAGGAACTGGAAGGATTGTGGAGAACGGGAGGGGCAGTTCAGAGGGATATGATCTTGGGGTGAAGAAACAGCCTGTCCTCAGAAGTCAGCTTGGGCTACGTGACACGAAGGCCCTGTGTAAGCGACTCCGGAGCCTTCCAGCAGGTCCGGGTGGGGCCTTACTGTGTGGCTGGGTCCTTCTGAGTGCACCTTGGACAGGGCTTCTGGTGTGAGCGCAGCCCAAACGTGCCTGGTGTCGGGTGGGGGCTCATGGCCGCTGGATATGGCTGCATTTATTGCGGCTACTTCGAGGAATGTCCATGACTGAACCTAATGTGTTTATGGTGGGCCCAAGTCCATGGAGCGTGTCGTAAACACACACTGGCGCCTGGAGCCTGAGGAAGGAGGGGCCCTTGGCAGCCGGCCTGGCGGCGCCTTTGCCCTGCAAACCGGAAGGGAGTGGCCCCGGGCCCTGTGGGCTGCCGACCTCAGTGGGAGGTTGGCTAGAACAGGGCGGGGCCTCCCGGGAGCAGAGGCCGCTGCTCGGCACACGTGGGCTTGAATCACAGCGCGCAGGTCAGGCCGCTGTTCAGCTCTCAGTCCTCTGTGAAGCTCCACGATCCCTTCCGCCAGGTGCTTTTTGTTGAAATTCTCTCAGGATCACATGTATTTTTGCTGGAGTATTAGACTCTTGAAAAAGGTGTTTGCTTTGATATGGCTTAACTCACCAAGCACCCCCTTTTTGACTTATCTCTTACTATTAGAGATGGATCCACTCTGCTGTCACCCAGGATGTGGTGCAGTGGCACGATCATGGCTCACTGCAGCCACAACCCCTCAGGCTCAAGTGACCCTCCCGCCTCAGCTTCCCAAAGTGCTGGGGTTACAGGTATGAGCCACCGCCCTTGCCTGGCACTTTTGAAAACCACTGTGTGGGCTGGGCACAGTAGCTCATGCCTGTAATCCCAGCTCTTTGGGAGGTCCAGTTGGGCAGATTGCCTTAGCTCAGGAGTTCAAGACCAGCCTGGGCAACACGGTGAAACCCCATCTCTACTAAAATACAAAAAATTAGCCGGGAGTGGTGGTATGTGCCTGTAGTCCTAGCTACTCGGGAGGCTGAGGCAGGAGAATTGCAAGAACCTGGGAGGCAGAGGTTATAGTGAGCCGAGATCGTGCCACTGCACTCCAGCCTGGGCAACAGAGTGAGACTCCATCTCAAAAAGAAAAAACCACTGTGGTAAGGGCGGGCATAGGGGCCTTGGTGACACCTGTCATCCCAGTAGTTTGGAAAACCAAGGCAGAAGGATTGTCTGAAGCCAGGAGTTTGAGACCAGCGTGGGCAACATCGGGAGACCCCATCTCTACAAAAAATTAGCCCAGCATGGTGTCCAGCAGCTGTAGTCCCAGCTGCTTGGGAGGCTGAGGTGAGAGGATCACTTGAGCCCAGGGGGCTGTGCCTGCACTGAGCTGTGATTGTGCCATTTCACTCCAGCCTGGGTGACAGAGCGAGACCCTGTCTAAAAAAATAAGAGAAAGAAGCCCGCTGTGTAGGCTGTCAAATCTCAAGGCACAAAGAAAAGAAAAAGCCCAGCTCTTCGGACTTCTTTAGGCCTGAACTTCGTCCAAAGCAGCTTCCTTCCAGGTGCCTTCCACAGACAAGCGTATATGGAGCAAGCGATTCAAAGCAGGAAGGGAGGAGAAGCAGGCAGGGTGGGAGCTGTGGCTGATGCCAGCCAGCCCCACACTCCTGCTGGTCCTGCACCCGCCACCGTTACCCTCTGTGTGGTTGGTGCCAGGTTGGTCATGGAGAGGCCCTACTTTAAAAAGCTGAGCAGTGCAGGGGGAGAGAGTCCTATGGATCCTGTGAACTCCTGGGTCCAGCAGGGCCTGAAGCTCACCCTGGACTGGGCCAGTTCTGAGAGCTGGTGAAGGCCATTAGGTGTGAGTTTGGTTTGTGTCAGTTACAATGGAAGAGGCCAGCTGGTAGGCCCAAGGCAAGGAGTTGTGGCAAGATTGTGAAGCTGGGTTGAGGGATGCCAGGCTCCTCTGCAGCAGTCCCACCTCACAGTGGATGGACTCCCTTTGTGACAAATTCATCCTCAAGTCCTCTACCTTGCCATGGGTGTGGGGGCATCACAAGTGCAGGGCGGAGGAATGAAGTGCAGCTGCCCCCTGCTGTGGGCTCAGGACGCACTTGGGTGGGCAGCTCTCCCTTGCCATGTTCTCAGGACACACAGGTGGGCAGCTCTCCCCTCCGTGGGCTCAGGACACACTTGGGTGGGCAGCTCTCCCCTCCGTGGGCTCAGGATGCACTTGGGTGGGCAGCTCTCCCCTGCCATGTTCTCAGGACACACAGGTGGGCAGCTCTCCCCTCCGTGGGCTCAGGACACACTTGGGTGGGCAGCTCTCCCCTCCGTGGGCTCAGGACACACTTGGGTGGGCAGCTCTCCCCTCCGTGGGCTCAGGACACACTTGGGTGGGCAGCTCTCCCCTCCGTGGGCTCAGGACGCACTTGGGTGGGCAGCTCTCTCCTCTGTGGGCTCAGGACGCACTTGGGTGGGCAGCTCTCCCCTGCTGTGGGCTCAGGACTTGTGGGTGGGCAGCTCTCCCCTGCCGTGGGCTCAGGACGCTTGTGGGTGGGGTGCACTCATTAGCGTTAATTACATGTTTAGCACTCAATTTCTGTGGGTGGGCAGCGGTCCACATGCTTTTGTTTACTCTGGACCTGGCTGGCTGGCGGTGGGCAAGGACGGTTCTCTACCAGAATGTGTATAAGGGACACTTAGAACCGCCGTCGTGCCTCGTTGCTGGGATTTTCAGCACCACGGACAGCACCACCTGGCCAGGCTCTCCTTTTAAAGGCGGGAGCAGGTTCCTTGGATGTTCACCCGGCCCCTCCCTGCGGCAGGAAGCCAGGACCTGCGGGGCCTCCTTCCGTGTGGCGAGTCAGAGGCCCTGTACCCAGGGCCGGCTCAGACCTGGTCCCTGGCTCTGCGGTGCTGTTGCGGGGGAAGGAGGAGAGGAAAAAGGATGGGGAGGAAACAGAGGGAGGTGGGAGGAGGGAACGGGGAGTGGGAGGAGGGAAGCAGGCCCTGGTAGCTGGGGTATCCGGAGCAGGGCGGACTGGACGGGGGCTGCACGGGGCGCGGGTGACTGCCCCCCTCCCCTGTGAGCGAGTTCCTGCCTGTCGCCCCTCTGCCCCGGGACAGCAGGAGCCTTTTGGTGCCTTCTGTTTTTTTTTTCTTTTTTCTTTTTTTGGGATGGACTCTTGCACCTTCACCCAGGCTGTAGTGCAGTGGCGTGATCTCAGCTCACTGCAATCTCTGCCTCCTGGGTTCCGGCAATTCTGCCTCAGCCTCCTGAGTAGCTGGGACTACAGGGGTGCGCCACCACACCCAGCTAATTTTTTTTTTTTTTTTTGTAATTTTAGTAGAGACGGGGTTTCACCATATTGGCCGGGATGATCTCGATCTCATAATCTCATGATCCGCCTGCCTCAGCCTCCCAAAGTGCTAGGATTACAGGCGTGAGCCATCGCGCCTGGCCTTTTGGTACCTTCTTAATACAATTTGATAGTTTGGGGAAACAAATGTGGCAACCTGCAACGCTTCTCAGAAATATTCGGAAGGGTCAGCCAGACCGAAGACCCCAGACCCCACTCCCAGGCTGGAGGAGCGTCTGTCAGGGTACTCGAGGCGAGGGACCTGGGCCCCTGCTGCCTGTGCGCTGTGTGGGGACAGCCCGCCGGGGACCTGGAGGCCAGGTGCACGCGGCCTCTGGATCTACCCTGGGTGCCGCTCTTCCCCAGAGACCAGCCAGGCTGGGTTCTCGAGTCGGGAGACTCGGAGCCCAAAACTGCGAAGACCCCTGAGCCAGCCCTGCCAAGTGCAGGGCTCCCAGCCGCTGCAGAATGCTCAGGCCTCGGGCTTGGAGGGATGGCGGGGCCCTGTGGAACCTCCCTCGGGGCGGGCCTCAAGCAGCAGCATTGGGGGCTGGGTCTGCAGCCCTGGGCAGGCGTCGCGGAAGCAGTGACCACACAGGCACAGTGGCATCAAGGCAAGTGGATTGTTTATTGGGGTCAGCCCTGTGGGCCGTGCTAGAAGGCCCCACACACCCCACACACCCGCCCCTGCTGGCCCCGGCCCCGCCCACCCCGGGAGGTTTCAGCGCCTGTCGGTGTCCGGGCGACGTTCCTGTCCCTCCACGTCCGCTTCCACCGGGTGAGCAGCTGGGCCAGCGCGGCCATTGGGACCCACAGCACAGGAAGCAGGGACAGCAGCACGCAGGCAGCGCGCACCCAGTCCGGGTAGAGTTTCTCCTGGCGCGAGGGGAACAGCTCCTGCAGGACCACAGCCTGATTAGCTGGCGCCAGCCACCCTGGGCAGTGGAGCTGACCCCTCTGCTCCTAAATCCAAGGGCCAAGAGACACCTGCCCCCCCGGACTTGGATGGGAGTGGAAAAGGTGTGGTCACCACGGCACTTCTGGGCCAGGAGTTTGGGAACCTGGCTGAGCATCTCCTGGGGCTGGGGATTCCCCCACATGGGTCTAGGTGTCACATTCTGGAACCAGAGGGGCTACATGGCCTCAACTCACTGGGGATTGTCAGAGCTCATGTTCCCAGTTTTCTCCCCTATACAGTGGGTGGCACCACCCACCCAGCTGCTGGTACTGTGGAAATTCCTCAAAAGTACAGTGTGACTCCTCATTCACCTGCCCTTGGTGTTTTGTCGGGAGAGACTTTCCCAGACACATTTGGAGAGGAGTGGGGTCCACAGTCCTGAGAAGGGGTGGCATGGTGAGGTTTTGAGTGGTCACCAGTGGGGACGCAGACGGTATGTTAGGGGCTGGCACTGCTCAGAGCTCCTGAGGCGTTTTCAGAGTGTGCTGGCACTCTGAAACTCCCTCCTCGCAAGGCTCTTGTTCAGAAATGGCCTCCAGCCAAACTGACCCACTGGGTGGAAGTTAGGGTCAGCATACGACCTCTTGTCACAGGCCAGGAATGGGCAGTTGTGCAGCTGCCCATCCCCACACCACATGGGCAGGACACAGGCAAGGAGGATGTAGGGAGCCTGGCATGAAGCCACATCCATGAGAAGCGACTCCAGGGCCCTGTGGGGTCCCTGGGCTCTGGGCACTGCTCATGCCTCACTCCACCGACCAGGTGCTTGCCCATGATCACCCCGCCCCACTTCTGATCCCAGCAGGCAGGCAGGGACACCGCAGGAAGCCCCGCCCTGTTCACACCCCTAGTTTCCCAGGCAAAAGTGACCACGCCACGTCACTGTGGCAGGAATATGCAACGCATGGTCATCGGGCACTGGATGGCACCATGGCCAAGCTGAGCCTGAGGGGTCCCAGCACTGCCCAGGTGCCCAAAGGACCTACGTATTGGGGGTTCCAGGCCCTGTAGCTCAGTGGCTTCCGGGCCAGGAGGGTGACGTAGGCCACAAAGATGGTCAGCAGCAGCAGGGGACTGACCACCCTCCACGTCAGCCGCCAGTAGGGACCGGGCTGCCTCCCAGTCATCCACGCGATGTCGTCACAGAACCTGCACCAGACGCCAGGCTCAGGCTCCACAAGGCCTGGGGGAGATCCGCCCACTCCAAGCCAAGGACAGGACCCTGGACTGGGGTCCATCCTGCACCCTCTGCTGCCTCGGTGGCTCCCCAGAGCAGAACATTCTCGGGGGTCTGGGTAGCTGTGGGTCGTGCCTGTGCCTGGCAGCCTTCTGCCATCCCACCCTGGTGGGGTCCCAGAGGAGCACACAGTGGGGCAGCAGCTCACCGTTTCATTCCATAAACATACACAACACCTACAACCTCGAGGAAGGCAAAGATGAGCAGGTTCAGGGGAGCAACAAAATTGTCAAAAATCTCCAGCCAGTAGTTTCCAGACTGCAGCATGAAGCAGGTGGCAGAGAGGAAGCAGACCAGGCAGACTAGCCCTGGGAGAGCAGGGAGGGTCAGGGCACCTGGGCAGGAGACTTCTCTCAGCTCCTCACCCTCCATCCCTGCCCTCCCCAGTCTCTCTTCTGTATTGTGCTCGGGCTTCAGGGGGCTCTGGGGAAGGGGCACCCCTGAACCTCCCTCAGCTCTCCCATGGTGGCTGTCAGTGTAGAGCAGCCTGGCTTAGCCTTCTCCTGAACTCAGGCATGGCCCCTCGGGCTCTCCATCCAGGAGGGGCATCTGGACAGTGGGTGGGAGTGGACGGCAGGTGCTGGGAACGGGTCCTCCAGGGCAGCCGAGCTATGCACTCACCTGTCAAGGCTTCCTTGGGGACCCTTCTGGGCAGGACCCCCTTGTCCAGCAAGGGTGTGATGATCGCCTCCATGTTCCCAAACATGGATGATAGGCCCAGGGTGAACAGCATGCCGAAGAAGAGCACGGCCCACCCAGGGGCTCCCGGCATGTGGAGGACGGCCTCTGTGAAGACAATGAAGGCCAGGCCCGGGCCCGAGGCACTCTGCAACACATGGAGCCCCACACTTCGTGCCGCGCATACACACCTGCCTGCGGGATGCGCACACACGCTCCCCGGTGAAGACACAAGGGCACATCACCCCTCTTGGGATCGGCTGAGGAGGCTCGGGGCTGGCCCTGCTTCTGGGAGTCCAGGCTGCAGGTGCATCTGGGCAGGGGAGGGTCCTCCCCCTTTAATAACCCACAGCAGTCATTTGGGCTGAGAACCCAGGGCCTTGAGTCAGGTGCCCTGAGATGTGCCCACATTGGCCTCCTGGCTGTGCACCCTGGCCTGGCACCCCTGGTTCTGGGCATCCAGCGGCCCTGAGTGCAACTGGACTCCAGCCATGCCCTGGCACTGTGACCCTCGTGCCGGCTGCCCCCTCTCCTGGGGTCTGGGCACCAGCAATGCCCACTCTCTTGGGTCAATCCAACCCCCAAGACTGCTGGATATGGTGTCCGCCAGACAGCTGCCTGGGGGGCTTTGGTCTTTCTGGGAAGCTGGCAGGCCAAGGCACAGACGGACTGCGGTCCTTGGTTCACAGGCCCTGGCCCTGGGTCTGTAGGAATTTGCAGCCATTGACACTGGGGCACAGACCCTGGTGCTCCTGTGGGTGTCCCTGCCTGGCGACCCCAGGGGTGTGCAGGTACCTTATCCAGAAAGTCTTCCAGATGGCAGGCCTTCAGGGGGAGCTGGGCCACCCTCCTGGGCTGGGTGGCGGTCAGGTGCATGAGGACCGCCGGGTAGTCGTCCCTGGAGATGCTGTGCTCCGGGAAGTCAAACTCATTGATGAGGATGAGGACGTTTCTGCAGGAACAGAGGGGACTGGGGCTCACGTCCTGGGTTGGCAAACACATTGGGAGAAACCCTTGGTGAGTGTGGGAAGAACAGCATCCCTGGGAGGGCTGGGCCCCTCTGGCTGCTGTTGCGATGGGGTGGATGCCTGTGCTGTGGCTGCAAGACACTTCTGGGGACAAGTTTTACCCTGCTGGGTGGGAGGGGGAGCTGTTCTCTACCTCCCTGGGGGCAGAGTTTGCACTACTGGGTGGGTGGGGGGGAGCTATTTTTTACCCCCCTGGGGGCAGGGATTATACTGGGTTGGGGGGGAGCTGTCCTTTACCCCACTGGGGGCAGGTTTCCACTGCTGGGTGGGGGGAGCTGTTCTCTATGTCCCTGGGGGCAAGGTTTGCACTGCTGGGTGGGGAGGGGGAGAAGCTGTTCTCTACCCCCCTGGGCCTGGAAGGGGAACACTCCCCCCATGGGTGCAAAAGAGGTGGAGGTGATGGCAGCTTCCTCACCTCAAGAGTGGGTCCTGATTGACCCCGAGGGGCCGCCCTGCAGCCGAGTACCTGCGCTTCCGAGGGTTTGCTCAGATGACTTCATCCCACCCGCCCTTTCTGTCCGCTGCTGAAGGCTCATTCTGTTCTCAGGGCCCGAGGTTCAAACACAGGCACCCAAGTGCGGGGCACATCTACTCCCAGCAAACACTTTGTTGGGGCTACAGCCATTCCTAGAACAATCCTATAGAGAGAGGCCCCTCGCCTCACTTCCAGCCTCCTGTGGCCTGTGAGGCTGGCTTAGGCTGTGCAGACCAGGGCGTTATGAGCACCGCTGGCCCCGTGCATCCACCTGCCCACTAAGGTGTGCTTGTAACCCTGAGTCAGTATGTGTGCACTTCTGTGGTTATTCACAATATTCAGAGAAGGACCAGAAATCAGCGTAGCCTGCCATGCAAGTCCCCGGCTGGGGCTGAAGGAAGCCCAGCTCTGCCTCTTGATCCAGCTCTTTCTGGGGCCCATGAGTGCCATGTTTTCTGCGTTAGTGTGCGTTTTCCTGGTGATGTCATTGAAGATGTCACATCTTCAGTGTCACTTGAAAAGCCCTCGAGTGTGGTGCTGCAGGGCGGCCGTGCTCCTGCTGCCGTGCTCCCACGTGCAAGAGGTAGTGGCTGGAACATGGTGTCGCTGCAGCACTGTGGACACTCAGGGCCAGTCACTCTCTGGGTGGGGCCGTCCTGGACACTGTAGGGTGTTTTGCACAGCGTCCTTGGCCTCTACCCACTGGACACCAGGCACACCCCCAACACAAGTGTGGCCAACTAAAAATGTCTCCATATGCTGCCCGTCGTCCCCTGGTGGGGCAAAGTTGCCCCGTGTTGCAGGGACGTGGTGTCTGCCCATTGGGTTCTTAGTGGTGGGACCTGCCTGGAGGCCATTTGCAAGCAACAGTCGGGCACCCCAAGAAGGCCACGGGTCTGACAAGGCAGCTGCCTTTGCAGGGGACAACCTAACTGCCTCAGCATCCTGGGACCACCAAAGGTGCCTTAAAACCATAGGAATTCATCCTCTCCCATTCTGGAGAACTGTGACATCTGAAATCCCAGTGTGGCCAGGCTGTGCCCCTCCAGAGGCTGCACAGGAGAATCCTCCCACCTCTCCCAGCTTCTGTGCCTTCAGGTGTCCCTGGGCTGTGGGCACATAGCTCCCGCCTCCGCCTTCATCTTCAGGTGGCCTCCTCCTCTGCATCTGTCTCTTCTCGTCTTATAAGGACACTGGTCATTAGATTTAGGGCCTATCCTCCTCCAGGGGGACCTCAGCTCCATCCAACCTTAATTGCATCTGCAAAGACCCTTTTCCAACCGGGTCACGTTCTGAAGTTTCAGGTGGAAGTGACCTTTTGGGTCATTCCACAACCCTACAGAAATGAAATGTACCCACGCCCTCCTTCCTCATGCCATGGGGTTCTCACTGCAGCAGGCACCTGCCTGGCAGCCATGCCCCGCAGAGCCCGGCACGACACCTGCGCTCACCTGTCCAGGCAGTGCTCATAGCTGTTGGTTGCCTTGAAGCCCAGGATGGAGAAGACGGCAACAGATGCGTACAGGGAGGTCATACTGTTGACCAGGGCGATGGCCACTGCGTCCTTCCGGCAGTTGTTCCTGGGCACAAATGCACGCTCATCACGGGCTTTGTGGGTGGTAACTGGGCCTCACCCAGGGGAGGAAGCGAGGAGGGGGCTTCCCTCCTTGGCTCCCTTTCCCACCTGGGATGCCCCTGCTCTGGCCCAGGGGCTGCTGCCGCTGGTCCTGGAGTCTCAGGGTGATCCTGGACCGCTCCCCCACAGGCTCCTCCAGCAGCCCCAGTTCAAGGCTGCCAAGGATCTGGAACCCATTCACACCCCGCCCTCCCATCAAGGCCCTTCGGCCCACAGGGAGCTGTGAGGCAGGGCATTTATGGAGGAGCTGAAATGTACATGTTTGGGGAAATCATCTCCGAAGGAGAAACGCACACAAGCACACCTCCAGTGTGAGTTCAAGGCAGTAAGGTGTCGATCTCAAACGTTTAAGGCCTGCCCGGAGTCCCAGCTGACACGTCCTTCCCTAAAGGCCACCAGCGGGCAGAGCTTCGAGAACCACCCTGCCCTTCCCATCTCATGCGAACTGCCTGCCTCTGACAGCCACAGGAAATTAGGTTTGTTTCAGGCTTATCATGGTGCACTGGGCTCTGCGTTTTATGATGTGTGGAAGTGCACTTGGTGGGGCTCTGTGGATGTTACGATATTGTAAAAGCCGGACCTGCTCACGTCGGCATTAACCGGCAGGCCTTGAGTCTATTTTAGGTGACCGTCGGGGCTTTTACAGCCTCATGTGTCATGCCCATTTTGGTTGGTATCATGCCCAGTTACACCCTCCCTGGGTATGATTATCCAGGCTCTCTTCCTGCAGCGAGCTTCAGATGTGCTGGAAACTGCTGAGAGGGCCCCAGCCATGTCATGAGGTTCTTATCTCAGGTTCACACAAGGCCACCCTTGGTCCCATAGTGTGACCCTGAGATCAGGAAGTGCTTGGGGCATCTCCCCAAAGGAGATGGGGCACTGGAGCCTGACCGCCTACCTGGGCGAGTTGTAACTTGAAAAGGCGATATGTCCTCCAAAGGCCAGGGACAGAGAGAAGAATATCTGGGTGGCTGCGTCCAGCCACACCCGGGGATTCTGGAGAATTTGCATCTGCAATGAGTCAGGGAGAGCGCCTAACTCAGCGGGCAAACCACAGCAGCTGGTGGCCCTGACTGTTCCAGAATATTCCCAAGGCAGCTTTGGGGACACTTGTGAGCAGGTGTGACCTGTGCAGACACCAGGAACAGGGTCGGACCAGGCAGGTGTGCTGGTGTGGAGTGGCAGCTCTGGACACAGCACGTGCCAGCCCCGTGTGGGACACGGCCGAGTGAGCCGTGGCTGTCATGCCCAGGTGAGAATGTAGCCAGCAGGCTTTTTGGAGCTGGAGATGGGTCTGAGCAGCTCCCGCGTGGGTGTGCTCACTGTGCCCTCTGTAACCTGAGCTTCTGGGTGATTTGCAGGCAGGGACCCCATGCATGGAGTCTGGTTTTTCTGCGTCTGGGGGACCTGGGAAAGTGTCCCTGTCTTCTGTGTCCCTTGTCTCCAGGCAGACCTGCCCGTACCCAGGTGCCCACTCCCACACCAGTCCCTGGAAACTGCCTCAGGGATGCTGGGCAGGGAGGGCCGAGATCTACAATAGTGTAGAATGCTCTGGAAGCTGGGCAGGCTCCTGGAGCAGATGCTGGCTCCTGTGGCTCCCTGGTGGGGTGTACAGCTGGACAAGGCCCTTGGTGGGGTCAAGCCCAGAGCAGATCCCCAGCCAGCCCCTCCCTGAACCCTGCCCCTCCTCCCCTGGCCCCTCACATCCATGTCCACTTGGGGTCCCACAGGTGCCAAGGTCCACCTGCCCTAATCGAAGTCCTCCTCCAGGCTCGCTCCAAACCTCACCTCTTTCCTCAGGTCCCCCTCCCCCTGCGCCGTCCTGGGCCAGCCGCACCCCTGACCAACAGGCAGCCCAGCTGCTGGACGTTTGGCTCCTGGCCACTCACACTTCCAGCGTGTGTGCTGGAGGCCCTGAACTTCTGTCCAAGACCTACTTACGTTGGGAGTGAACAAGTAGATGAGTCCTTTTGTTGCCCCCGGCAGAGTCAGCCCTCTGATGAGAAAGATGGTCAGGACCAGGTAAGGGAATGAAGCCGTGAAGTAAATCGCCTTTGAACAAAAGGTGGAGTCGTGAGGCCTGAAACAGCTTCTGCTCTGTTCGCAAGCCCGAGAGAGGCAGGCAGGGTCCAGACTCCTCCCACGAGGTCAGGGTAGCTGCCTCTGTGTGGGGTCAACCAGGACGGTTGCGGGCACAGTGGGGGATTGCGGGGTGCAGGCTCAGGCCAAGCTCAGAGGGGTTGGGGTTCACCAGAAACAGTCACATGCACATTCACTTACGTGTGTGCCCCAGGGAGCACTGGCCATCTGGGAGAGTCAGGCCTCCCTTGAGCACGGGGGCTGGGCCCTGAAGAGGGGTCTGGGCCATGCCCCCCCCACCCGCTGGCCTCCCTCTCCCAAGCCACCTGCCTCCACTCGCCTCTCTCCCGGGCACGCTCATTTCTGACTACGCCTTTTCCCTGTTTTAGGCCCCTCTCCAGCCTCCCTCCTGTCCACTCTCAAGCTCTCAGCCTTTCTGTGTGGCCAGAGTCCTCTTCCTCCCACCCCGATGCCCCCACCTGGCTGTTCCTGCCTGTGCCTCTTCTGCCCACATAGAGTCTTCCCCACTTCTCAGCAGCTGTGGACAAGTCTGCATACTAGGTGTCCTAGGGAAAAGCATCTACAAATGGACACTCCTCCTCACTCCCCTCCCAGTTCCCCTAGACTGACTGCAGAATCGCCTGGGATGCCTTTTTTTTTTTTTTTTTTTTTTGAGACTCTTGTTGCCCAGGCTGTAGTGCATTGGCCCAATCTTGGCTCACTGCAACCTCCGCTTCCCGGGTTCAAGTGATTCTCCTGCCTCAGCCTCCTGAGTAGCTGGGATTATAGGTGCCCATCATCGTGCCTGGCTAAGCTAATTTTTGTACTTTTAATAGACATGGGGTTTCACCATATTGGCCAGGTTTGTCTCAAACTCCTGACCTCAGGTGATCCACTCACTGCAGCCTCCCAGAATGCTGGAATTACAGGCATGAGCCACTGTGCCTGGCTTGGGATGCATTTTTAAGGGCCTTTATCATAGGATTATTTGGAATCTGGCTGCTTTGTCTAATTCAGTAACTCCAGTCCTCTCAAGCATGAAGACCCCCACCCTCTCCATAAGAGGAATGACAGCCTCAGTGCAGTGAGACATTGCACAGGGCATGGGTGCTGGGACCCTGTGCAGAAGCTGTGAGACCCACAGGTCAGGAGGCAGAGTCCAGGGTGCGTGGACTGAGCGCCATCATTTGAAAAGAGTCCACACCTGTGTGATACCAGACTAGAGATGACAGCACACGCTGGCAAATACAGGGTGAGGACTCTTCTTGCTCAAGGGGCTCAGGCAAGCAGGAGGCTCAGGTTCTACTGGTCCTTTCTGCTGCCCTCAATGGAAGCCACAGGGGTGAGCATCAATACAGCTTTTCTCATTATTTACATCTCTTTGACAGGTAGTCGCTGGTTTCAAACAAAACTGATGACAATGTGTTTGTTCTTTGTAATATGCTGTAAGTAAAAGGTATGACAATAGCACAAAGTCTGGGAGGGGAATATGGAATATGGGAGTGAAATGTGATAACATTCTTGAATGACCATAGAGTGCCCCGAGATCACTTAATGATAGACCATGACAGGCTCGAGATGTAGGCTGTATCCTCTAAAGCAGTTGCTAGCCTAACAAGACAGAGTTAGAGCTAAACCAACCAAGGAGATAGAGTGGGATCCTGAAAAATACCCAGAGAAAGGGAGAAACAGGAATGAAAAAAACAGATGGAGCAAATGGAAACACATCTGAGGCTAGAACTAAACCCAACCATGCCAATAATCACATTAAATGTAAATGCTCTAAACACCCCAAATAAAAGGCAGAGATTGTCAGATTGGATTTAAAAAGCCAGACCTAATTGTAAGCAGACAAGAAAAACACTTTCAACATAAAGACACAAAAAGGTTAAAAGAAAAAGGTTGGAAAAAATACACTCTGTTAACATGGCCAGAGAAATCTGGAGTGGCTATTTTAAAACGAGGTCCATTTCAGAGCCAAGAATATCACCAAGATAAAAAAGGGTGCTTCACAGTGAGGACAGGATTGGTTCCTTAAGAAGACACTGCAGTCCTAAATGCTTGTGCCCCTCATAAGAGCTTGTAGATGCAAAGCTAACACAGGTCAATGGGGAGGGGTCCTTGGGGCTGGGGGAAGCAAGGGAGGGGCTCAGGCCCTGCCAGCTCTCACCTTCCCTGTCGTCTCAATGCCTCTGATGATGCACATGTACACGACTGCCCAACAGGCTGCCAAGCAGATGAGTAGCTGCCACTGGATGGAGCCACTGTCATTGATGTCGGCCGTGATGTTCAGTGTCTGCCTGTACCAGAAATAGCTCACGGCACTGCTGCCCTGGCACTCCTCCACGAACCCTGAAACCAAGGGGCCTGTGACAGGTAGCTCACGGCACTGCTGCCCTGGCACTCCTCCACGAACCCTGAAACCAAGGGGCCTGTGACAGGCTGGCTGCGGGGCTCAGGCATCCCCACCATGTGGCTCTTGAGCTCAGTTTCCCTGGGCTGCTCTCACCACTGCCCTTTTGGGCTGAGGTGCCCTTTCACTTCTTTCTGGGCCTGGGATTGAGATGGAGACATGTGCCTGTGACAATGAAGTGGCTGAGTGAAGCTCAAAGGGAAGCTCTGCTTTGCCAACGTTTATGAGCCCTGCTGAGCCGGGGCATCCAGCAGCCCCTTGGGTGTCACTGTCACCATGTACAGCTGGTGCTTACATGTCCCCTTGCTTCTTCCCACCACCCACCATCAGACTCCAAAGGATGGCACAGAGCCCCTGGACGGGCAGCAGCTGCATGTGCCAAGCATGCTGCTGGCTGATGCTTGGGAAGAAAGCGAGGCTGTGGCCAGGCAGCAGATTGTCCTGTGACTCCCACTTCCTCCTTGACAGGGCCAGAGGCGGCGCCTGACAGCAGCAGGCTCTGGTGACCACTCTCAGGACCTACTGCAGCCCGTTCCTGGGACACTTGACAGGGGAAATGTGGGGGCCCCCTAGTGAAAAAGTCTGAGGACCACCAGGATCCAAACCAGGCCACTTCCCATGTCATGGGGCTCCTCCTTCCACACTGTCTTCTGGCCCCAAGGCCCCTTCTGAGGCCCTGTCAGTCCCTGACCCGAGCACTGCCACAGCCCAGCTCTGAGTGGGCACTGCCTGCCCCACACTCAGCTGAGGGAAGGGCATGGGCACAGCTGAGGGAGAGCTGGCCTCTCCAGGCCCTTTTCTTGGAAAGCTTCCCTTCAGTGGAGCAGGGGCAGATATGGGACGGGCAGCAATGAAGCCCTGCTGTGTGCATTTAGAGAGGACTTAACCCCTCTGGGCCTGCCTGAAAAGCAAAGGCCTGGCTTAAGTGGCCCCAAAAGTAAACCCTTGGACAAGGTAGAAGGAATTTGGGACCCACAAACCATGGTCCAGGAACTCGGGCTGCAGACAGCCTGTCCTGGGGCCGCTACCAGAGTGTGGCGGGGGGGAACCTGGCAGGACCACCCACCCTCCAAGAGGGGCCACGAGGCTGATGGCCCGGCCGGGACTCTCGGCCTCCCCAGGCACCCAGCCCTGGCCCAGGGCATCCAGGTGCAGATTCAGTGCAGGCCCTCCAGGCCGGCCTCGTCTAGCACCAGCCCAGCGTGATTTCCAGTTAGTGAGAGGCAGGAAGGAAAGAGGGTCAGAGCTGCTTCCTGAGCAAGTCATTGAAAGATACAACTCAGTTGAGTGTGGTGGCTCACGCCCATCATCCTAGCACTTTGGGAGGCTGAAGCAAGAGGATCGCTTGAGCCCCAGGGTTTGAGACCATCCTGGGCAACATAGACCTTGTTTCTACAAAAAATAAACAAAATTATCTGGGTGTGGTGACATGCCTGTGGTCCCAGCTGCTGTGGAAGCAGAGGTGGGAGAATCACTTGAGCAGGAGGTGGAGGTTGCAATGAGCCATGATCACACCACTGTACTCCAGCCTCAGTGACAGAGCGAGACCTTGTCCCAAAAAAGAAAATGTAACTGTCATTCACATCTCAAGGATCTCCCCAGATGGAGCCCCTGGCTGACGTCTGGACCCAAAGTCTGCTTTCTTTTTCTGAGATTGAGTCTCACTCTGTTGTCCAGTCTGGAGTGCAGTGGCGCAATCTTGGCTCATTGCAACGTCCACCTTCCAGGTTCAAGCAATTCTCATGCCTCAGCCTCCTGAATAGCTGGGATTACAGGCATGAGCCACCACACCTGGCTAATTTTTGTTATTTTAGTAGAGGTTGTGTTTCACCATATTGGCCAAGCTGGCCTCCAACTCCTGACCTTGTGATCCACCCGCCTTGGCCTCCCAAAGTGCTGGGATTACAGGCGTGAGCCACAATGCCCGGCCTGAAGTCTTAAATTTAACAACAGTGGCTCTCACACGACCATGCCATGCACACGGCTGCAAGGGACCTCGGTGGTCCAGGCCAGGCAGGGAAGCACAGGGCAGCATGGAGGCCACCAGAACCGGACTGCACATTTGCTCCTGGGGAGGCTGAGGCATGTGCGTGAGCACACGGAGCTACCAGCTCCCCAGCCCTCCTCCCGCAGTGAGAGTCTGCCACCCGCAGCTGTCCTAATGCCAGACACGCTCTCTCAGCCTCTCTTGCTTGTACCCAGACCGAGAAGCAGGAGGCGCCCAGCTCACCTGTTCTGTTGAGGTCCAGCGGGCAGGAGCTCCAGGGCAGCGGGTGCTGGAAGGAGTTGAGGAAGTACCACAGTACCCAGGCCAGGATGGTGTTGTAGTACAGGCTGACCAGGAAGGACAGCGTGACACAGCCCAGCCCTGTGGACAGGGACGACGTCAGGCAGTCCCAGGGCTCCTCCCGGCTCCCTCTGCCCACAAGCAGTGAGAATAAAACAAAATAACAAAATAAAAGACTACATGCTGAAGGCCAGGCCTCTCTCACACCTCACACGAGAATGACGACGCCAGCCTCTGCGTCCTTCTGGATGTCCTGGCCCATACGCTCTCCATTCGATTGTCCCCGAGTCACCGCCTGCTTTATACCCAAGGGCTCCCCCTTGGCCTGGCCACTTCCGTACCACAGGCATGGACCCGCCCCTGCTCCCCATCTAGGAGGGTCCTGCCCCCACAGCCACAGTCAGGACACAGGAGGATGGTGGCCTACCTAGTCCGCTGAGGTAGGGGGAGATGGCCGTCCACACACCGATGCTGCCCTTTCGCAGCCGCTGGCCGATGGCAAGCTCGACGTGGAAGAGGGGTATCCCCTCGAAGACCAGCGCGATGACATAGGGGACAAGGAAGGCCCCTGCAAGGAGGAGCGGGGGGTCAGTGGCTGCCCAGGCTCAGACGGGGACTGCGGCATGGGCTGGGGGAGCCACCGGTGATCTTCCCGGGGCAGATGGATCTGCGTGTTGGACACAGCACTTGGGTGGCAGAGACACCCTCAGGGCACTGTGTGGCCGCCAACCCTGCCTCTGACGTTGGCTCAGTTGCTGAGACCTCTGATCAAGAGCACAGGGCCCTGGAGGGGAGCAGGGGGCCCAAAAGGAGGCAGCTGGGCCTGGACCTGGACGTGGGGTCTGAGCTGACCCTGTGTTGTGTTTGCTGAGGGACCAGAATTGTTCGAGGTGGCGGCCTTGCCCCGGGACTGTTGTGGCTGGCGGTGGTGGCGGGGACGCAGTCTCTGTGGGAAGAAGGCGTGCAGGGCCCTGGCAGAATCATACTCCAAACCTCCGCCGTCAGCTTCCCCGTGGGAAAGCAGCTCCTCCCATTAGCCTGATTCCGAAAATTCTTGTTTGCGGAAATAAAGCGTCAGCTAAGCATGTTTGTTAACACCTGGCCACCAGAGGTCTGGCTGGCTTTCTGTGAGCCTGCCTGCCGCCCCACCCCCAGCTCCACGCGGCTCGTGTTGGAGCTTCACGCAGCAGATGGTGCGGGCCGCTCTCTTCCCACAGGGACCCTGGGGTGGCTGGCGGGCTTCCTGGGACCTGGAACCATCTTTGCCCGTGGGGATGTCACAGAAGAATGGTGTCTCAGACCGAGGCCCTGAAAGCTGCATCAGGGCTGGACCCGTCCCCGCTTCCTGGCATCTTGGCCTCTGTACCTCCACCCAGCCCCATGATGGGGCCACCCACAGGCATGGCAGGATGCAGGCCCTACAGGACCCGGGGCAGTGGGAACTGGCTGGCTCCCCTGGAGCCAATGGAAGCACCCAGTAGAGATAAGAGGCTGTGCCTTCCGCCCAGGGTGGCTACGGTGGAAGGGGCAGACCAGGTGCCAGGGCCTGGTGCTGAGCTGGCTTCCCGAGGAGCCCACAGACCCTCCTGGCCCCAGCGGCAGAGCTGGGCACAATCGGTACCTGCAATTTGACCTCTAAGTTTGCCTGTGCTTACAAGACCTGCTGGGAGGATGCTGGTTCTCCCAGGCCCCTGGCTCCATGGACGTCCCCACTCCGCTGAGGACCCTCTGCCTGCATGCCGCATCTCAGTCCTCCTGGTGCCTCACAGGGTTGGCAGCTGCACTGTTTCCCAAGTGAACCATCATCTGTGCCCGAGTTCAGGTCTCTGTGCAGAGTTCAGGTCTCTGTGCAGCTCCACCTCCATGTCCGGGGCTGTTGGCTCCTCCCCACCTGCACGTACAGGTGCTGGGACATCTCCGTGGTGGCGCTGACCTCAGGGTTTCTGTCCTAAGATGCTGACCTATGTGGGCGCCAGCTGCCTGCACTCCTCCCAGCCACGCTCCTCCCTGCTGTGCTCCCTGGCATCTCTGGTCAGCTTCGCTCTGCCAGGCAGGGTCCACGCTCCTCCCCGTTGTGCTCCCTGGCATCTCCAGTCAGCTCTCCTTTGCCAGGCAGGGTCCGGCTTCTAGGTCATCAACACAGCCTTTCTCTGGGTTTCAGTGTCACCACGAGAATGTTCCGTGACCGCCATGGAACAAGGAGGCCCTAGAGGGGGGAGGTGAGCCCTCACCCCCTTTGGCTTCTGCACAGGACTCCAGGGCCAGCACTTGGGGGCAGGCCAGCTCTTGTCCATGTCATTTATACGGCGGCAGAAAGACAAAGAAGCATGAAGAGGGGAAACTGAGGTCTATGGGGTCAGCCTCAGGTGGAGACACCTGACACCCCAAGATGCCTTCTGGGAGGGCAGGAGCAGCTGTGGCTGGGGCCTGGAGCACAGGAGAACAAAACCCAGGGCACCCCACCAAGCTCGTGGCAGGGAGTCAGTACACCTGCCTTTCTCAGGGCCAGGCTCCAGTGCAAATGGGAATGCCCACCCAAGCCAGCCCCTCTCCCCCAACTCCAGCCTGCACTGTGAGAGCCCCTCTACCCTCCCCCCTCTCCAGCCTGAACCACGAGAGCCCCTCTAACCTCCTCCCACCCCAGCCTGCACCATGAGAGCCCCAACCTCCCTCCACTCCAGCCTGCACCATGAGAGCCCCTCTAACCTCCCGCTTCTCCAGCCAGCATCATGAGAGCCCCCTAAGCTCGCCCCTCCCAGCCTGCACTGTGAGAACCCCTCTAACCTCCCCCAACTCCAGCCTGAACCGTGATAGTCCCTCTTACGTCCCCCCTCCCCAGCCAGCATCATGAGAGCCTCTCTAAACTCTCCCCTCTCCAGCCTGCACCATGAGAGCCCCTCTAAGCTCTCCCCTCTCCAGCCTGCACCATGAGAGCCCCTCTTTCCCCCACCTCACCCTGCACCATGAGGTCTGGAGGCAGGTGTGTAGCCAGCCACTCATCCAAGCTCTGAGCACACTCCTGCAGTAGGGGCTTTGTGGCCACACTCAGGCCTCAGGTGCACAGTGGCAGGTGGAGGCCAAATGTGGGTGGTGTGGGCACCAGGTCGCACCAGGCAGGGGCTCTGTGTTCCAGCTGTGGGATCCACAATCCAGAGAGCACTGTAGGCTCCAGGCTGGCAGGTGCCCTGGGCCCCATGGATTCCTGCCCTGTGGGAGGGCCATCGAGCCAGGGCTGGGGCAGCAGGTGCCCAGGCTGAGGTCAGTTCAGCAGAGACCACCCTGATGAGATCATTGAAGGGAAAGATTTGGGGAGAAGTGAGCTTCTCTCTGTGACTGATTTGGGGAAGCTGAATCTGCTGTGTTTAGGGGAGAAGAGATAAGAGGGTTTTCTGTGAGGATGAAATCGAGGCCACAGTTAGGATCTTCATGAAATAGGAGCATTGACTCTGTGGAATGTTGGATACATTGAAAGCCATATTCAGATGCCGTGTGGGCATAAGTGTAAATAAAAACCAGAGTGCTGTGGCTGGGGGCGGTGGCTCCGTTGGCCAACCCAAGCCCAGCACGGAGGATGCTTTCCCCGGCTTGCGTGGGCACGGATCTCACTGGGCAGGCTTTATGAGCAGGAAGAGACGGTCAGTCCATGCATTGTTTTCTGAATCTGAAGAAAGAAGGAGGGTTGATTCTGCACTGTGAGAACATCCACACAACTCCTTTTTGGGTGTCTGTTTTGAGACTGCATCTTGCTTTGTCACCCAGGCTGGAGTCCAGCGGCACAGTCACGGCTCACTGCAGCCTCTGCCTCCCAGACCCCAGCCATCCTCCTACTCGGCCTCCCAGGTAGCCGGAGCTACGCAGCTGCCAGCATGCCCGGCTAATTTTTATATTTTTATGGAGACGGGTATCCAGTTGTCCCGGCTGCAGTTTTTATTTTTAGCAATGATGAGAAGTTTAGCACAGTCGTTCATGAGCATGGAGGTCACAGTGGTGTCTGAAGAGGGGGAAGGCGGCTGTGAGCCACTGAGCAAATTCAGAGGAAAAGCAGGCTCTGCTCAGAGCTGTGGCAAAGGCCAGGGATTGCTGGGAATCGACCAAAGACACACCCAGGATCATGATGGAGAGACCCACACGAAGGCGGAAAGGAGACGGAGCAGGGAGCCGGGAGGGTGCAGGCGGTGCTCCGGGGCCGGCCCCCACACCTGGGCACTGCCTCCGAGAGGCGAAGGCCATCAAGGTGGAAACTCCCCCCAGGCAGGGCGCAAAGCCGCGCAGGACCCGGGAGCACGCCCAAGAATCGCTTCTGGGAATTGACAACCTGGTGTAGAGCTCAGAGGAAAAGTAGCAGCTGGCAAAGAACAAAAAAAGGCCTTGCTGTACTAGGCGTCAAAACTTAGGAAAAGCCATGGTAACTAATACAGTGTCGTTTTTGGTGAAAGGATCCAAAGATCTCAACAGCAGCTGCCAGATACAGAAGTAGGTTGATCAGCCGAGGCAGGAAGGAGTGGGGAGGGGGCGTGCTTGGTGAGTGACCTCACTTGTGTGGACACAGCCAGCCCAGGGCCACCAGCTCAGTCATAAAAGTTCCTGGGTTGAAACCTTAAGCCACAGCAAGCGATGAAGGGTGTCCTGGGCAGCTGCCTAAACACACTGCTTGGCATTTATGGGTCTACATTCCTTTGATTTAAAGGCACTGACTACGCAATAAAGCAGCTGCCACAGATGTCAAGAATGTGATAAAACCACTGTAAATCTTTACGGCAGGGTTTTGTTACATTCTGTTACAACGTTGCTTTACAAATCTTAGCTTTGAAGAGAAAATGCATACAGTTCAATACACGAGGTCAAGAGATCGAGACCATCCCGGTCAACATGGTGAAACCCCGTCTCTACTCAAAATACAAAAAATTAGCTGGGCATGGTGGCGCGTGCCTGTAATCCCAGCTACTCAGGAGGCTGAGGCAGGAGAATTGCCTGAACCCAGGAGGCGGAGGTTGCGGTGAGCCGAGATCGCGCCATTGCACTCCAGCCTGGGTATCGAGAGCGAAACTCCGTCTCAAAAAAAAAAAAAAACTTATGAATAGAGAGCAAATACTACTCGCCTTTGGCAGTCGTGAGTTTATGCAGATTTTAAAAGCTGCACAGTGTCTGCTTCTTAATTACGTCTTACTTTCAAAATAATGAATGAGTGATATTCACAGTGAGACAAACGGAAGGGCATTTTCACACACAGGGTGAGAATGCGGATGGCACAGCACTTAGGAAACGTGAGTTAAATAAACTTGGGTGTTTCCTGACGTGCGACCCGGCGACTTTGGTCAGGAAATTGGTGGAAGAGTCGATGATGACGGAAGCAGCTCTGAAGTCCCCTCGCAGCTGGCAGGCAGGGCTGTTCTCCCTCTTCAGCAGCACCGAGGCAGTCCTCACCAGCTCTGCCCTGGTGTGGAGCAGCTGAGTTTGCGGGGGACCAGTGCTGGACACGCCTGCCACACTGCAGGCACTTGGTGGGTAAGGCGCTGGCCGGCATTTCCAGCTCCGCGTGAAGCCCGCTGCCTCCATAACCCTCATTTCCAGCTCTGCGTGAAGCCCGCTGCCCCCACAACCCTGCATTTCCAGCTCCGCGTGAAGCCTGCTGCCCCCACAACCTTGCATTTCAGGCTCTGCAGGAAGCCCGCTGCCCTCACAACTCTGCATTTCCAGCTCTGCGTGAAGCCCGCTGCCCCCACAACTCTGCATTTCCAGCTCTGCGTGAAGCCCGCTGCCCCCACAACCCTGCATGCTCTTTGGTGACTTTGAGCCGACAGAGCTGCGGCACAGGCAGTGAGGGCCCGGGAGCCAGGGACACCTGTGCCCTCTGTGTGAGGGCTTTGGTGCTTTCAGAAATGCCTTCAAGGGAACTCTTTCATGATGAGATGGTCCAGGGCCCAACCCCCCAAAGAGCCCCTGACGCTCTGAGGGCAGCAGTGATTCTTTTTGTTTTTCCCGTTTGTCTGCATTTCCAGTATTTTCTGCATGTTGAGAATCGTTTCTTAATCAGGAGGAAAACAAATCTTTGAAGAAGGGGTGACCTCATGACAAGGGATAGTTGTGCTGGGCTCTCGGGGAGGGAGCCGAGGGCAGGCTGACCCCGGACCATGCAGCCCGGCCTGGCCTGGGAAGCCCCTGCCCGTGGCGTCCAAGGAAGACCCTGGTGTCGTGGGTGAGGTGGTACGTCTGCTCCCTGAGAGCGGTGGTTCATGGCTGTCCCCACCTTCTGTGTCCCCATGTGGAGAGCAGGTGCCCCGGCGAGGAAACCCACGGCTCACTGGGTGTTCTTAAAAGAACCAACTGCGTTCAAGGTGGAAGCGCGCCCACAGCCTGCAGTGTGTGAGTGTTGGGTGGCACGGCCCATTCAACCTGCCCTGCAGGAAGCTGCCCTGAGGCCTGGGAAGGCTGCAGGTGGAGCCCTAGGGCACTGACTGCCGTGGGCAGTGGTGCACCTTGGTTTCCTAGAGAAGGTATTCTCTCCCCGAACTGGGGATGCATGGCAGGCGCCCAGCAGGTCAGGGTGGAGACGTTCTCCCCTGCCTGAGGTCCACCCCAGGACACAGGCGGGCACTTACCTCCCCCGTAGGTCTGACACAGGTACGGGAACCGCCAGATGTTCCCCAGCCCCACAGCGAACCCGATGCAGCTAAGGAGGTACTGAGCCTTGTTGTCCCACTTGGGCCTCTCGTCCCCAAGGTCGCCCGAGGCCGGGTCTGGTTCTGGGGCGTGAGCCATGGCAACGGAGTGCCCGGACTGCAGGGCTAGGGTGGCACCTCACTCCACACCCAGCTCCCGAGAGCCGCCTCCAGCCTCAGGGGTGTGTGGAAGCTACAAGCAGCCCCACTGTGTGGTGCCGTTTTCACTCCCTTCAGAGAAACCAGCAGAGAGCCGTTAATGGGTAACTCGGTCCCAGCCCTGGCTCTGACGCCAGGGTCCCTCGTCCTCTGCTCCTTCCCTCATGCCCTGTGCTCCAGGCAAACGCCAAGCCTGGCACTGCCCGCAGCACCAAGGGGGCCACTTGCAAAGACAGTCTTGTTTTCTGTTGCGGACACCAGGGCTTCCGAGATGGGCACAGTTTGCTTGTTTTAAATTTTTCTTATGTTTTATTTGACCTTTTGATCTTGAGGTGCTTGCAGATTCTCACTCTGTCACTGTCAGAAACAGCTCAGATCACACTGCACCCACGCAAAGCCCAGATTCCCACAGGGGTGCTTTCAGCTGCTCTTGGGAGACCAGGGGCTGCCCTCACACCCACTGCCACTCTTGGGCAGGATGGTGTGACAGGCACCCACGGTGCATGGGGGGCTGAGAGGTGAGTCCTCCCTAGGCTGGGGCACCCCACTCGTGGGTGGAAGATTGATAAGCTGATGCTGGGTGAGTTCAGCTCTAAGGAGCCCCCCACGGTGCTCCTGGACTCCAGGGCCCCTCCCTGCAGATACTTCCACCAGGGACAGGCCAACAGCCCCCAGGCCGGCAATTGCCCTGTTCCTCGGGTTGTTTCGCCCTCAACCATGTGCCACAACTCCAGATATTTGAGTCCCAGGCGAGGGCTCAGGTGGACACATTTTTGAAAGGTTCTTATTTGAGTGAGACAAAGTTTAAGGAAAGAAGATGAGAAGAGCTTCCAGTCCCTGTCACCAGGCCACGGGCCTGGGCCACAGCCTCTTCAGAGCTAGCGCCCCAAAGCCAGACCCCCAGGAGAAGGCAGGAGCTGGACCCACCATTCCCATTGTCCTCTCTGGGGTCACTGGCTCACTCATCCCTCTACATCTGAACAATAGTCACTTGTAGGCAGAGACTATTAAACATAAGCGATTTATTTAGAAACGTACACCGTATGCCCACAAAACCTGCGTTTCTACCACATTTACAGAGACACTGAAACCTACAAAATGATGCATGAATCGGGAGACATAGATGGGGTGGGTGCTCCCGCCCATAGGGTCCTACGGCAGGCAGGCCAGGGCACGCCCGCACATGCCTGGCACACTGATGCATGCCTGTGCATGCCTGGCAGGGCCTCCTGGGCAGGCGCCACAGGGCAGCAGGTTCATGGGGCACTGATCAGAATTGTCTGGATTGAGGGCCCAAGAGCAGAAAGAGATGAGGTGAGACCCTGTTGAAGCCATCAGCAGGCAGATCCTCAGTGGCATCACAGCTGCGGGGCGCAGAGCTCACCATGTTCCCCTGCTGCTGTGGAGTCTTCAGATCCCAGGGCCCCATGTGGCAGGCAGCTGGCGCAGAAGGCTGGCAGGAGGACTCGGTGTGTGCAGTGGCCACTGGATGGGGTGGGTGATGGAAGGGGCGAGTGTGACCAGGTCTCTGTGGGTGGAACATCGCACCAGGGCACACCAGTCCATAGGAATTCTCAGAAGATCAGTTTAATGTAAACATCCAGATTCTTCCACGGAAAGCAGAAGTACCCATCCATTGAAGTAGGTGCCCCGAGTGTTGACTGCTGTTGGCCAACATGAGACATTGAACCCCAATGGAGACCCATCTTGTGATGGGGTCAGGGCGGGTGCCAGGCTGGGCTTCACTGCATGGCGCACGGGCTGGAGGCTTCTGGGGGCTGTGTGGTCCCTGAAGATGCCCTGGACACACAGAGCACCCCAGGATGGCAGCCAGGGTCGAGTTACCCTGTAACCCGTCTTCTCTCCGAAGGCTGGCTAAAAATTCACACAGCTCACGTCCTCTTGAGAAAATGCAGAGTGGTATTTGCCTTGAATTATGCCAAGTTGAGTTTTATTTAACTGCTCATCTATTTGAGGTGGCAGGAGCAATGTTTAAATGGCTGGCACTCATTCAGCCGGAAAATGGCCAGGACACGGGGACTCGGCAGGGGCCAACTGGAGCCCAGGTCCCAGAGGATGCGGCCAAGTTTTCTCAAAATCTCCAGCCACCACTGCCCCGGCTTCTGAGAGGCTGCTCCCAGTCAAGGGCTACAGGACCCCAGTAGCCCTGGGGTTAAGGGTCAACAGCAAGTGGAAGGGGAAGGTAGGGGTGGGCAGCAAGAGTCACTCCCAGGAGCCAAGATGGCAACTTGTGCTTTTGTCTCCTGACAGCCACGGAGATGAAGCAGAGGTGTTTCCCCGCCGTGGGCTCGGCTACTGCTGCCCCGGGTGTGTGCAGGGCACAGCTCATCCCTGGTGGTCTGCTCCCCCGGCCTCTCACGTGACCCTGTGTCTGTGGCCAGGATGAGCACAGAGGGCAGCTGGGCCCTGAATGGCAGGTATGTGTCCTATCGACGTGCATCCATATGTGCACATACGTGTACACAGGCACGGACACATGCCTGCATATGCACACACACAAGCACATATCACACACATATACGTAAACATGTATAGACAAGCACACAGCACACACACGTACACATGCTCACATATACACACCTCACACATGCACACATGCCTGCATATGCACACGCACGAGCACACACCACACACATATATGCCAAAATGTATAGACAGCACACATGCATACACAGACACACACATATGTACACATGTTCTCACATATACACACCTCACACATGCCTGCATATGTACACATGAGCACACACCACACACATATACACAAATGTATAGAGAAGCACACACAGCACACACACATACACAGACACACATGCACATGTACACATGCTCACACACACACCTCACACATGCATACATGCACATAAACACGTGTGTGTGTACACATGCATGTACACCCACGTACAACACAGTTGCATTCAAGTATATGCATTCACATGTATACATACATGCATGTGCATGCCCATTATATGAGCACATGTGCATGCATGTATAAAGAGGTGTGTACACACATGCACATCACACGCAACATGCATGTGCAGATACATATATGTACATGTACGTGTATATACACGTGCACATACATGTGGGCAACACATGTGCACATGCATACTCACACAATGCCCATAGATGTACATGCACACACACGACACACATCTGTCCACATGGCACATGCATCTACAATATACACCCTCACGCACGAGCACACTCATGCTCACACACATGCAGGTGCAGCCTGGCCCCCACCCCACGGGTCTTGTGGGTTCCTCCTTCCCTGACACCACCAGTGGGCGGCACGCCGTGGGCTAGGCCTGCTTAGTACTTCAGGTCCCCATTCACGGAGGCTGTGGACAGCGTGCTCACCAGCCCCTGGCGGTCCCCTGACTTCTGGCAGCAGTGTCTGATGAGCTTGTAGACGGCATAGCCGGGGATGGTGAGGCAGGGCACCCCGGCCACGATCACCACCACCGCATACACCCAGTTCGGGTAGGAGATCTTCTGGGATTTGGGAAATTCCTCCTGGGGAGAGAGCCCTGTGGGTGAGTAGGCACCTCGGGAACCAGGGGGTTCACTTTGGAGCAAAGGCCCCTCACCCCATGACTAACCTCCTGTCCTGTCAGGTTGGTGGCATGGCCAGGGGCTCCTCTAGCCTCCCCTTTCTCCCTCCTCCCACCTCCCCGCCCACCCACCTCCCTCCTGGGATGGCATGAGCAGGCCCAGCCCACGGCATGCTGCACGTGGTGTCATGGAGGCGGTAACCAGCAAGATGCGTGGGGTGGTGGCCGGGATGCCCCTGAGCGTGAGCGTGAGTGCATGCCCATGTAAGTGGGTGTGTGTATTGCGTGTGCACATGCCACATGCGTGGATGTGTGCCTTCCTTTCCCCTTTCCTGTTGCTCTCCCCACCCCAGGAGACGGCCTGGGCACATACGTAGCCAGGGTCCCAGATGCTGTAGGTCAGCTCCTCTTTGACCTTGACCACAAAGAAGAAGAGGAAGATGACCAGCATGAGCAGGGGGCTGACCACGCGCCACGTGACTTGCCAGAAGATGTTGGGCTTGTGGCCGATCATGAACTCGATGTCCGTATTGAACCTGCCAAACAAGGCCAGCGGCGGCTGTGGACAGCGTGCTCTTGGTGCCACCAGCAGGACGTCAGCTTGTCGAGCTTTCTGTGCATTCTGCTGCCCCGACAGGTGGTGTCATGCTGCGAGGTGCCCGGCTTCCCCATGCCAGGGCCCCAGCCCTCCATCCTGGCCCTGGGCACCTCCTCAAGCTGTGGGCATGGCCAGCAGCTCTCTCTGCCCTATGACGCCACCAGCAAGTGCTGGATGGCAAGCCCATAGTCAGAGGTGCTTCGCCCTCACCCATGTCTGGGGCAGTCACCAGTGCAGAATGGGGGAATGGAGGAGGGAGCACTGTGAGCACCCTCAGCTTCTCCGTAGCAGCACCCTGAAGTCAGACAACCCCATACCTTCCCCACCCTCAATCCTCATCCTCTGCTCAACCCTCTTCTGTGAAAGAAATTTATCCTCTGAAGAAATCAAGATGGAGCAAGCAGGAGGTGTACTCAAGCCCGTCCCAGGCCTGCAGTGGCCAGAGGGGCACTCCCGGTGCCCCCAGAAGCATGTGAGAAGGAGCTGGTCCCACGTGCTCAACATTTAGACAGTTATGCATGCACTTCACACTCTGCAGCTAATCCCCACATCGGGGCCTGAACGTTCTTTGCCAATATCTGCCTGTGGTTAGAACGACATGGCTGGTGGGCCCGTGTCCCTCAGCCTTCCCCATGGCTGACCTGGGCTGGTGTGAGTTCTGTTCTCACTCACCCAGTGCTGAAGAGCTTCCTACCCCTGTGTCCTACAAATCCCACTGCTGGGGACATAGGACAGGCTTCCTGTTCAGTGTTAACTGAGTCTGTCCAATTATTTCTTTTCTTTTTTTTTTGAGATGGAGCCTCACTCTGTCGCCCAGGCTGGAGTGAAGTGGCACAGTCTCAGCTCACTGCAACCTCCAACTCCTGAGTTCAAGCGGTTCTCCTGCCACAGCCTCCTGAGTAGCTGGGGTTGCAGGCATGTGCCACCATGCCTGGCTAATTTTTGTATTAGTAGAGATGGGGTTTCACCATGTTGGTCAGGCTGGTCTTGAACTCCCCACCTCAAGTGATCCGCCCACCTTGGCCTCCCAAAATACTGGGATTACTGGCGTGAGCCACCATGCCTGGCCCTGCCGGATTATTCCTAAAGTTTTTGTGGCTGCCATCAAGAGCCCCTGTCCTCCAGGTCCTGCCGGGCAGTGGCAGCCAGTGCCCGGGATGTTTGGCTGAGTGGATGGCTGATGGTGTCTGGGTCCCTGCCTTCCCTTGTCTGAGCCTCTATTGCACTGCTAGAACCTCTCTGCCTGCCAGAAAGGCCTGGAGCACCAGGGAAATAAAGCACCCCCACTCCCCCCCACCGACCCCCCGACCCGGGACATCCCAGCCACGGGCCCTGCAGTGGCTTCGAACACTCAGCTCTGACTTCCTGGGTGGGCACGGCCACAGCCTGGGCTCCACCAGGCTTCTGGCTCCCAGAAGCACCAAGCTCCCACTACTGGCACACTGGGGCCCTGCTGATGCCCTCCGCTCCTGCCAGGGCAGGTCTACACCAGCCTCCACAGCTGGCTGAGGCCCCGAGTCATAGCCTCTCCCTCTGGACCCGGAACACAGCTGGCTCCTCCCTCATGGGAATGCCCTGTGACCTGGCTTTTCTGCTTTAGAAGCGTCTGTCCCCACCGTGGCCCTTACCTGTCCACGCCGTACACATAGACCACAGAGAACATCTCGCAGAAGGCGATGATGAGCAGGGGGATGGAGCCAGCGTAACCGTCCAGCAGGGAGAGCCAGTACTGGCCGGAGTTCAGCGTGAAGATGATGCCAATGAGGAATGTCCCCAGGCAGATGAAGCCTGTAGGCAGGGCGGACAGAGCTGCTCACAGGCCCGGGGGGACAGAGCTGCCCACACGCCCAGAGACTGCCACCTCACAGAGGCACCGTTGCCACAGGGACCCACCCGACTGACACGCACCTGTGAGCAGCTCCTTGGGCCACTTCGGGGGGATGACCTTGAGGTCCTGCAGGGGCACAACCACACCCTCCATGTTCCCAAACATGGATGACAGCCCGAGGCAGAAGAGCATGATGAAGAAGAGCACGGACCACAGCGGGGACACTGGCATCTTGGTGATGGCCTCAGTGAAGACGATGAAGGCCAGGCCTGTGCCCTCCACACCCTGCACGGATGGCACACAGTCACCAGGGCCTCTGCCCACGGCGGGCTCACTCTTCTCCCAGCCTGAGGTTCTGTGCACGTCACTCTACCCCCCAAGTCATGCACGGGGCAGGCAGGTCTGAGCTGTCGAGAAATTTCTGGATCTCGTCTTTTAGGCTCAAAGTGTGTTTTTAAAAGCTGAACTATGCATCAGGACCAGTAAGAGGATCCCTTCAGCAAGCAGCACTCAGAGCCCCGTTCCACCCATGGACAGGCTCTCGACACGGGGAGCTTCTGAGACCTCACAGCCCGCAAAGCTGTGACCCAGTGCGGCTGAGCCCTGGAAACGAGGCATTTCATAAATTGCCTATTAATAAACATGCTGGGGACATGCTCGGAAGTCAGGTGGCCGATGGCTGGGTTAGAGTAGGCTATGCCCACAGGCAGGCTCTCAGGTGAGAACCACCAAGGCACTGCCATCTGGAGGCCCCAGGGCTGACCCTCTGCCTGTGTCTGGCCACAGACCACCACTGAGAACCAGGTACGAGCCCATCACGGTCCTGGTGATCAGTGGTCCTGGCTGTGGAATCTCCAGAGAAAAACCTCCGCCCATGAGGCCCAGGGACCTGCCCAGCTCAGTGGGGCTCCCTGCAGGGATTGGATGTGGGAGGTCTCAAGGACTCATCCAAAGACAGGGTCCCCTACAGCCGCTTAAAACATCTACGTGATTTCCAGGGACAAGAGTGGAACCCCTTACACAGCAGGACATGGCCATGGAGGGCTCTGAAGAGTTTAGTAGGAAATTGTCAGAAGCAGGCAGCAGCATACAAGGCACCTGCTCTTCAGCGCAGGGTGGGAGGCAGGAGGACCTGAGGGGCTTGAGGAGGTGAAGGTGGGATGACGTGCAGGGAGGCATCAGGAGGGGGAGGAGGCGAGAGGCGGGAGGAGGTGAGAGGCGGGAGGAGGCAAGAGGTGGGAGGAGGTGAGAGGCGGGAGGAGGCCCCAGGCTGGAGGCTCTGACCTGCAGCAATGCTGGTGCCCCTCCGCACCCACTGCCGAGAGCAGGCCTGCCAGCCATGGGTTTATTTCTGGTGCGTTTCTAATAATGACAGGTGGGTTGAGGCAGAACCGTGGAAGGGCGCCTGGGCCGCCAGGGTGGGGAGCAACAGCAAACGGACGCCTTGCTGGCGTCGGACAGGGTAGCTGCACACAGCTGTGCAATGCACTGAAATGGGTGAGTTTCATGGTGCATAATTACGCGATGCGAAAGTTGCTTGTGAAAAAGAAATTTAGACTGGACAGCCCTGCTGGCTCCCTCCTGCCTGCGCTTCCTGCACTCAGAGGCCTCCTGCGGTTGGCGGAACAGGGTAGGCCTCTGCCTGGCTCCAGCTGGCTTAGAAATGGCTCCCTCTATCCAGCTCTTCTCCCAGCGGCCACAGGAGAAGCAGCACTGGGTCCTGAAGTGCCTAATGCCCGCAAAATACGGGGGGGGCGGTCCCCGAAAGAAAACTCATGACTAAAGTCAGCAACTGTCGTCTTTGACCCTGTGAACCTCTAAACTTCACTAACTGTGGGAACGGTACTCAGAAGCCCACGCAGCCCAGGCAGCAGGAGCCTCAGCAGCAGGAGACAGGCCAGCCCGTCCAAAACAAAAGCTGCCCTGGTGGCCTCACAAGTTCAAAGACGGCCACGACAACCCTTCCAATGTTTACAGAAGTCATCCTATCCCAGGTGGCCCCCCGGGGTGTTCTGTGTGCCTGATGAGAGAGAATGGAGGCAGCCCCTGCTGTTCCCGGCTCCTGCCTCTGAGTGTAACAGGAGCCTCGGAAGTGAAATCTCATGGCCCGGCACTCTGGCAGCTGGGACTGAAGCGCCCCGGACGCCAGGCAGGCAGACAGCCGGAGCTGGGCCTCCCGGCTGAAGCTCAGCATCCACGCCCTGGGCGGCCAGACTCTCGGGTGCCGGCAAGGGCTGCCCTCTCCCTGCCTCGACCTCGGGAGCAGACCTACCTCCGAGAGGAAGGAGTTGATGTCGCAGGTCTGGAACGCCAGCTGCGCGTAGGCCGTGGGGTTGGTGTCATTGCACAACCGCTGCATCTCTGCAAAGTTCTCCTGGGTCACGCTGCCTTCCGCCAGGTCGAACCCATTCATGAGGGTCAGGATATTCCTGCAGGCGAGATCCAGGCTGACGGCCAGCCGGGGCCAGGGAGGCTGGGAGGCTTCCTGGAGGCGCAGCCTAGGGGCCAGGACGGCGGACGGAGGCGGGGATGGCGACTCACGTGTCGAAGCAGTCGTCATAGCGCTGCGTGGCGCGGAAGCCGATGATGGAGTAGACCACCGTGGCCGCGTACACCGACGTGAGGCCGTTGATGATGGACACGATCACCGAGTCCATCTGGCAGTTGTTGCTGTGGACGAGAGCAGCGTCATGGCAGCTGGCGATGGGGTCCCAGGTCAGGACACGGCTTGGGGCAAAACCCGAGTCTCGTCCAGAGCATGCACCCAGGAGAGAGAGGCTGAGCCACTGAGCAAGGCAGGGAGGCAGCCGGAGCCCGAGCCCCACTTGGAGCAGGCTCAGAGGCTGCAGAGGTGGCCCCAGGGCAGTGCCTGGTCCCCGGCTCAGAGGCTGCAGAGGTGGCCCCAGGGCAGTGCCTGGTCCCCGGCTCAGAGGCTGCAGAGGTGGCCCCAGGGCAGTGCCTGGTCCCCTGCTGACCCCACCTCAGCTTAGGGGCTGCCCGGGGCTCTGACGGCTCCTGATTCCCCAGATCACTCTGGTTATAGAGCTCAGGTCTCTTTCCTCCCCTCATGCCTGTGGTAACCTTTGTCAGTTCTCTAGGGACAGCTCCAGGCCAAAGACCTCACACCCATTCTCCCCCAGCCCCCACCCTAGGTGTCCTGTCTGGCTGCTCCACAGCTGAGGCCTCACCATTTCCTAAATGCACCCTGCACTCAGCATGTCCTGCACTGAAGCCCCAACCTCCCTGACATAACCCAGCCAGCTGGCTCCACCCTTCCAGTCTCAGCAGATGCTGACAACATCCTTCCAGATGTTTCCATCAAGGGCCGAATATGTTAGCCTCAGGGAAATGCCAATCAAACTGCAGTGAGACCTCACTGCACACCTGCTGGGTGGGCCAGAAACAAAAGTCAGACAATAACAAGTGTTGGTGGGGAAACTGGAGCTTCCTACACACAGGTGGGAGCATGAGTGCTGCAGCCACCGGGAAAGCATCCTGACAGCTCCTGGAAGAACTGCCCACAGAGTCCCACTCGACACAGCAGCTCACTCAGAGCTGCGCACGCAGGAGAACAAAAGCACGCGTCCACAGAAACTCGCACCCTCGGGCTCACAGCAGCATGATTCACAATAGCCAAAACGCGGACAAGGTCCACGGACAGATGATGCAGACACCACGGTCTGCGAATATCATTAAGTATTGCCCAGCCCTAGACAGGAATGGCTCCCTGATGCCAGCTGTGATGGGCAGAGCCTTGAGGATATTGTGCCCCAGGCAGGGATCGGAATAGGGCTGTGGTGACCACCGCATTCGCAGGAAATGTCCTGACCAGGCAGAGCCACAGAGGCAGAGAGCGCCTCAGTGCTCCCCTGGGCAGGAGGGCAGGGCACTGGGGAGCGGCTGCTCACATATGTGGGGCTTTTGCAGTGATTGGAATTCTAGAACTGGACAGCGGCGATGGCTGGCTTCACAGCTCTGTGAATGTGCTTAAGCCCTGGACTGTGCACTCCAAACGGGAGGACTGTGTGGTATGCGACAGATCTGGATAAAGCTGTTATAAAACAATTCGCCCTCAGTTCCGCCTCAGCCACTCCACAAAGTCAGCCCTCAAGCCCAAGACACCCTGCTCCAGCTGCCTGCAGTGCCCACGGCTCTCCAGCACCTGCCCTCGGCACCTGGGGAAGCTCCTGAGGCCTGGGTGGGCTTCACTGCTCCACCCAGTGCTGGCGCAGTGACTCCAGAGTCCTTCCTGTCCCTCCAACACCCTCTCTGCCCCCACCCCCATCTTGCACACGCCTCCAAGTGCACCTCCCTCTGCTTCCCAGCCTTCCTGCCTGGGCGCTACATCTGCCAAGCCCCAGTCATGCCCCGGCCCCGCCCTCCATACCCAGGCCCCGCCCTCCACACCCAGTCCCCGCCCCCTTGCACTGAGGGTCCTCTGTCTGACTCCAATCACACCTTCCCAGCCTAGAGGGGCACCCTGACCCCTAGGAGTCCGCCTTCACCCCCCACCCCTTCTGCTCTGAGATTCTGGTCACCACGCACAGGACGATTTCTGGGCTTGCTTGTCGACCTGCAGGGGTTCAGGTCACTGAGGACGGGTCCTGATGCACCAGGTCAGGCACACAGTAGGTGCTTCATAAATGTGAGTGGAAATGAACGGACACCAGTTGTGCTCCTCCGAGAGGCTGCTGGGGACTCCAGGGTACCAACCCTTCCTGGGGGCACTGGGAAGTGCAGTAGGTACAGGGGAGGGTGCAGTGGAAGGACCTGGCCTTGGTGGGGGATGTGGAGGGTGTCAGGGGTGCCACACGTCTGGGGACCTGGGATGCCGAGGGGTGGGCTGGGAGCGATGTAGGCGTGGAGCAGGGGTCTGGGGAGAGCACAGGAGGGGCCCGTACCAGGCACTCAGAGGGATAGGTGTGGGGGAAGCCGCAGGGGCCGGCTCCTGGCTCTCCTCTCAGGGAGGCCTGACCCTCCTCCATGCACTGCACTCTAGACTCAGCTCGCAAGGGCCATTTGGGGCACAGAGGCCCCAGCCACACAGCCACAGAGTGCTTTCCACCTTGTCTTTTATCCTCCCAGCAAGTTCTCCCCTGGACTGAGAGGGAAACTGAGGCCCGCCATGCCCGCACTCACTGCACAGAGTTGTAGCTGGAGAAGGAGATGAGGCCCCCAAAGGCCAACGAGAAAGAGTAGAAGACCTGTGCGCCCGCGTCCAGCCAGGTGACCGGGTTGGCCAGCTCCGTGACCTGCGCCACACAGAGACACTCAGCCACTGGCAGGTTGGACGGGGTCACGGGGACCTGGGAGGTGTGGTCCCGGGGAGGCCGGGGAGGGCCAAGGCTGTCGGGGTGGTCAGGCTAGGCCATGGCCCCTGGGGGCAGCAGCCAGTTCCTTCCCCACAGGGGCTCTGTCGGCTCATAGGGCAAAGGTGTGCTGCCAGGAGCTGACCCGGGACCCAGGGACGTGGGGCCCAGTGACCTTCTCAGGCCCGGGACTGGCTGTCCCCGTGGGTGAGTGCTGGTATTGAGGCTGGCAGGGGCGCAGGGCGGCAGGCCTCTCCTGGGGTCTCAGCGCAGGGCAGCCCCAGGGACTCACGTTGGGTGTGAAGAGGAAGACAATGCCATTGGTGGCGCCCTTCAGCGTCAGGCCTCGGATGAGGAAGATGGTCAGAACGACATAGGGCAGCGTGGAGGTGACGTACACAGCCTGCAGGTGGGACGGTGGGGAAGGGGGCAGGTGGGACGGTGGGGCAGGTGAGACGGGTGGGGAAGGGGGCAGGTGAGACGGTGGGGCAGGTGGGACGGGTGGGGAAGGGGGCAGGTGAGACGGTGGGGCAGGTAGGATGGGTGGGGAAGGGGGCAGGTGGGACGGTGGGGCAGGTGGGATGGGTGGGGAAGGGGGCAGGTGGAACGGGTGGGGAAGGGGGCTGGTTGGATGGGTGGGGAAGGGGGCAGGTGGGACGGGTGGGGAAGGGGGCACGTGGGACGGTGGGGCAGGTGGGACGGGTGGGGAAGGGGGCAGGTGAGACGGTGGGGCAGGTGGGACGGGTGGGGAAGGGGGCAGGTGGGACGGGTGGGGAAGAGGGCAGGTGGGACGGTGGGGCAGGTGGGACGGGTAGGGAAGGGGGCAGGTGGGACGGTGGGGCAGGTGGGACGGGTGGGGAAGGGGGCTGGGCCTCAAGGCTGCTGGCCCCCGGGAGACAGGCCTGGCCACTCTGGACATCCCAGCAAAGATTCCCATGTAGGGAAGATGGAGCCTTACTCTTCCATTTCAGCCTTCCTGTTTTATCACCACCATCATCATTGCCTAACTCTTTCCAGCAGTTTCATTACTCCTGCATAACGCTGAGTGTCAAGCGGGCCAGCACCAAGTTCCTGGGGCCCCAAGTCTGGGCATTTCAGGAAACCCAGGGCAGGCTGGGTCCCTCCCACCCAGGCTGCTGAGCCTCAGGGCAGAGGCAGCGCTGTTGGTGGGGTCTGGGGAAAGACAGAGCCTGAGACCCCCCCCAGAGCTGGGTTCTGCAGGGAGGCCAGCAGAGGCAGGGCTGCCTGCACCCGCCCCCCAGAGCACTTGCAGCCTGGCTGGGACCACGCAATACCTTCCCGGTGGTCTCGATGCCTCGGATGGTGCACATGTACAGAATGCTCCATGCGCAGGCCAGGCACAGCAGCATCCACCACTGGATGGAGCCCGAGTCGCTGATGGACGTGGAGATGTTGAGCGTCTCTCGGTACCAGAAGTAGTCCACAGGGGAGCTCCTGGCACACTCATCCACGTACCCTGGGGAGAGGGCCATTCACACAGCTCAGGGTGTGGATCCCCCAAGTGGGGAGAATGAACACCACAGGCCCTGAGCTGGAAGACAGGCCAGCCAGGCTCCAGAGGCCTTGACATCAGTGACATGCCCACACCTGCACATGCACACAGGTACACACGCTTATGTGCACACACATGCACTCACACAGCAACACATGTACACAGGCTCACACGCTCACATACATGCACTCACACATGCACACAGACACGCTCATGTGCATGCACATGCACACACATGTACATGGGCACACGCTTATGGGCACACATGCACTCACACGTACACACATACACAGGCTCACACACTCATGTACATGCACATGCACTCACACACATGTACACACATACACAGACATGCTCACATGCATGCACATGCACACACACATGTACACTGGCACACACGCTTATGTGCAAATGCATGCACTCACACGTATACATGTAAACAGGCTCACACACTCACATACATGCACATGCACTCACACACATGCACACATGTACACATACATGCTCACTTGCATGCACATGCACTCACACACATGCATGTACACAGGCTCACGTGCATGTACATGCACTCGCATGCACACACATGTACACAGGCACACACTCATGTGGACACACATGCACTCACACACGTGCACACATGCACATATGCTCACATTCACACACATGCACTCACCACATACAAGTGCACAGATATGCTCACGTGCACGCACATGCACTCACGCACACAGCACACACATGCATACAGGCACACATGCTCACGTGCATGCACATGCACTCACACACATGCACAACTGCACCCTCACAGGTCCTCACGTACATGTCACATACATGCTTTCATGCACACAGCACACACATGCACACCTGCACACCCCACACATGCCTACACATGTGCACTGGTTAGAAGGCTCCAGTCCCAACAGTCAGGTGCACCCTGGGCCTCACGCTGCTCCCTCCTCCCTGTGCAAGCTCCAGCAGGGACATGGGGGCCTCAGAGCGTGTGTGCTCCTTGGCAAGGCCCCTGCCTGCAACCACCCGCTCCATACTCACCACGATGGGCCTGTCTGGACTCGAGGAACTGCAGTGAGACCCTTCTAAGGGGGAAGTGGTCTAATTCCAGAGAACCCACACCCCCAGAGGCAGGAAAGAGCCCCGCAGTCCCAGAGTGCAGTGAGGGTTCACGTATTGTGGGGGGATCTGTCTTATTCTGGCCCCAGGGACCATCTTGCCAGCCTTGACTCAGCAGCAGCGTGCAGTGAAGCCCCACTGTGCTGCTTGGCCCAGAAGCTGCTGGTGACCAAGCGCTCAGGTCCCAGGGCCACCATGTGGACCATGGTGAGACAAGTTCATGTCACACATAGAGGGTCTGCTCCCGATGCTCCCTTCCTGGGAGAGAGGGTTCTGCAAGGGCCGAGGTGGGAGGGCAATGTGGGGCCCACGTGGGCAGGACAGACCCATCTGTGCAGAACAACGCAGGGATGTGGGGGCGGGAGGGCCGTCTGACACCATGTCCCTCCCAGGAGGATAGGGAGCAACCTCCCAGCAACTCCCAGCTCCAGGCAGGTGACTGGGGGCCCTGAGACTGTGGACAGCTCCCCCCAGGCTCCCACACTTTCCTCCCCAGGGCCTCGTCCTCTGCCACACCTCCTACACAAGAGGCCTACACTTTTAAGGCCTCTTGTCTGGAGCTGCAATTTTTTGACACCCTGTTGCCTTGGGGCTTTGGTTTCTGCCACACCTGAGCTGAGTTTCATGACTCCATGTGCCTGCGTGAGAGGGGTGGCAGCCCCACGGGTGAGACGGATGTGGCTGGGACTGCTGCGAGGACGCACCTGTCTTGTTCTCGTTGAGTGGGCACTGGCTCCAGGGCAGAGGCTCCTGGAAGGAGTTGAAGAAGTACCACATGACCCAGGCGATGATGGTGTTATAGTACAGTCCCACGACGAAGGACACGAGCATGGAGGCCACGCCTGTGGGGAGGCTGCTGCTGAGGCTTGGGGCCAAGGCACGCCCTCCCCAGCCACCCGTCCCCACTCCCCACAGGCGGTCCCAGGCCTGGTACAGGGTGTGGCCAGGAGGGGCTGCTCCAGAATCTGAGGGCAGATCCAGTGTGGGCCAGGATGATGTAGCTGATGAAGTGGTGCAGCCTGCATGCGCCTGTCCTGCACATACCTCCCCTGCTCGTGCCTGCCCTGCACAGGTCTCCCCTACACACACCTGCCATGCACACTCGCCTTCCCTGCACAGGCCTGCCCATCACATGCCTCCCCTGCACTCACCTCCCCTGCACACGCCTGCCCTACATTCCTCCCCTGCACATTCCTGCCCATCACATGCCTTCCCTGCACACACCTGCCCTGCACACGCCTGCCCTACATTCCTCCCCTGCACATTCCTGCCCATCACATGCCTTCCCTGCACACACCTGCCCTGCACACACCTGCCCTGCACACATCTCCTCTGCACATGCCTGCCCTGCACTCACCTCCCCTGCTCACGCCTCCCCTACACTCCTCCCCTGCACACGCCTCCCCCACACACGCCTCCCCGCTCACACCTGCCCTGCACACTCCTCCCCTTCACACTCCTCCCCTGCACACACCTGCCCATCACACACCTGCCATGCACACACCTGCCCATCACACACCTCCCCTGCACACACCTGCCCATCACACACCTCCCCTGCACACACCTGCCCATCACACACCTGCCCTGCACACACCTCCCCTGCACACACCTGCCCATCACACACCTACCCTGCACACATCTCCCTTGCACACGCCTGCCCATCACACACCTGCCCATCACACGTCTCCCCCCCACACGCCTCCCCTGCTCATGCCTGTCCTGCACACTCCTCCCCTGCACACGCCTGCCCCGCACACGCCTCCCCCTCACACGCCTCCCCCTCACACGCCTGCCCCGCACACACCTCCCCCACACACAAATCCCTGCACACGCCTCCCCTGCTCATGCCTGTCCTGCACACTCCTCCCCTGCACATGCCTGCCCATCACACCTCCCCTGCACATGCCTGCCCATCACACACGTACCCCGCTCACACCTGCCCATCACACACCTCCCCCGCACACACCTCCCCCGTACATGCCTCCCCTGCACACACCGGCCATGCACACGCCTCCCCTGCTCATGCTTGCCCATCACACGCCTCCCCCGCACACACCTTCCTGCACATGCCTGCCCATCACATGCCTCCCCCGCACACACCTCCCCTGCTCACGCCTGCCCTGCACACTCGCCTTCCTTGTAAATGCCTCCCCTGCACACATCTGCCCATCTCATACCTCCCCTGCACACGCCTCCCCCACACACACCTTCCTGCACATGCCTGCCCATCACACACCTGCCCTGCACATGCCTCCCCTGCACATGCCTCCCCTGCACACACCTCCCTTGCACACGCCTCCCCCACACACACCTTCCTGCACACGCCTCCCCTGCACATGCCTCCCCTGCTCACGCCTGCCCTGCACACATCTGCCCATCTCATACCTCCCCTGCACACGCCTGCCTGCCTCACGCCTGTCCTGCACATGCCTGCCTAGCTTGCCCCAGGCATGGGTCTCACCTGCCCAGTGCAGCATCCAGCAGGTGCATCCAGTCCACGGCCTCAGCAGGGAACTTCTGCTGTGCCAGTAGCCTGGATGCTGCCTACAGGCTGGAAGGGCTGCCCACCTGGCACTGCCCCCAACCGGGAAGCCCCTGTGGCCCAGGATGGTGGGTGGGCCTCAGGAAAGCCTTCCCTGTGGAGGACTCATGAGAGGGGAGGGAGGGCAGAAATGGCAGAGGGGTGTGTTCTCAATCATTCAGGGACAGCTAGATGGGATGGAAAGCGTGCTGTGTACTACACGCTTCATTGAAGTTTCAAACTAAAAGCCAAATATTTGTTGTGAATACATGAGTGTGAGATGGGGAAGAGAGAGAGAGAGAGGGCAAGAGAGAGACAGAGGAAGAGAGGGAGAGGAGGGAGGCCTTGGAGGCTCAGGGAGAGGCAGGGGCCACTGTCCTGGGCCTGGCGGCTTTGGAGGTTCAGGGGGAGGCTGGGGCGAGGATGTGGGCACTGCTCCAGGCCTGCAGGCTTCCGAAGGGCAGGTGCCTCTGAACTCAGACCCCCTCTGGAGTGGACCCTGCCCTTTCCCCCTCCGTCTTTCACCACCTTCCTGGATTCTGAGTTCTTGGTGACCCATGTCCTCTTGGTAAAACTGCACTGGGTCAGCTCCTGGGCCCAGAGCTTGTAAATGAGTGACTATGGCTGGGGGTCAGTGCTGGGGACCTCCTCACTAGGTGTAGGGGAGCGGACACAGGAGGCCAGGACAGCAGTGGCTGGCGCCCCCCTCCTGGACCCTCACCAAGTGCCTCCGTGGGCAGGGCTCCAGGGGTCACTGTGCTGTCCCCCACATCTGGACCCTCTTGGGCCCTGGGTTGCCAGGACTCAGGCGGCCTCTGCTGTCCTGTCTGGTTCCTGGTGACTAGGAGTGGCCCGGAGTTTCCAAAGGCCTCTGGGAGGAGATAAACCTGGGACATTTATGACCCCAGAAACAGACAGGGAAGGCGGAGCAGGGGCACCAAGGTTGGCGAGGAGAACCCTGGGCCCAGGTGCAGCGGCTCTGGCACTCACCTACTCCCTTCAGGGCTGGGTGGATGGAGCTCCACACGCCCACGCTGCCCTGCCGAAGCCGCTGCCCAATGGCGAACTCCAGGTGCAGCAGGGGGATGCCCTCCAGGACCAGCAGGATGAGGAACGGGATCATGAAGGCGCCTGCAACAGGAGGAGTCCGCCACAGCTGAGGGCTGGCCACAGGAAGCAGCCATGAGGGGCAGAAAGGCTGCCCTCGGAGTCTGCCACAGCTGAGGGCTGGCCACAGGGCCATGGGGGGGCAGAAAGGCTGCCCTCAGAGTCCACCACACCTGTGGGCCAGCCATGGGGCCACAGGGGGCAGAAAGGCTGCCCTCAGAGTCCACCACACCTGCAGGCCAGCCACGGGGCCACAGGGGGCAGAAAGGCTGCCCTTGGAGGCTGCCACACCTGTGAGCAGGCCACAGGACCATGGGGGGCTGAAAGGCTGCCCTCAGGAGCAGACATTCACAACAAGCCTTGCAGCCCCTATGGCAGGCCCAGCAGCCGGGAACACAGCTGAGAAGGAGCATCCAGTCCGTGGGATCAGGGCCAGAGCTGACTCTACATTCTAGAAGCCCTACTGGGCAGCTGGGTGTTCCTGACTGTCACACAGACTGCGGTCACCCATGGGACCTCGGGAAGTTGTGACCATTGAGGGAGGTGTGGTCCATGCCCCACACAGAGACTGACATACTGCCACAGCTGCTGCACACAGAGCTAACGCGGAACCGACCTCCCCACCCAGCCCCGGCAGTGCGGGAGCCCCACAGACGGGCACCTTCGGAGCTGCTCTCCTGTCCAGCCAGGAGCTTCCAACGCAGGGCCCACCCCTGCCACACCCGTGCCGGCTGCACCTGCTGTGTCTTCCTCAGCTTAATGAAGGTTCTGGGTGAGTCTGCGTGGCCGTGAGAGGGGCTGCTTCCTGGCAATCATGTGCGGCCTCAGTGGGGAGTCAGTTTCAGGGGACAGTTGGTTCATAAAACAGAGTCATGAAGGTGGGTGGTGCCAGTTACATGACCTGTGAATTCTTTAAAACTGCTGAACTGTATGTGTAAAAATGATCAAAATGGCAAGCTTTGTGTTACATGTATTCTGTAACAAAAAAAATCGCAAAAAGGAAAAATGTTGAGACATTTCTGCTTGTGCTGTGACCACGGTCCTGTCTTGTGGGGAATCCACCCAGCTCTGCTGTGCTCACCTCTTTGCCCTACAGGGGCGCCTCCTACCAACATTCTGGGACTCATTCTCTAACTCGGAAGAGTTTAAAACCACCTTGGAAATACTTCATGGAACTGCAGTCATTCTGTCCGGGCTAGAACCGCAGCAGGAAGTGGGACTGTCCAGGCGCCCAGAGCCGGGAGCCGGGAGATTCGCTCATGGGCTAAGCCAAGGGACACTTTTAGGGTTTCAACTGACTGGAAAGTTGTTTGTTTGAAACTTGTTTTGAACTAGATAAGAGATGGGGAGGCACTGACCCTGAGGGGAAAAGTGTGGCTCCTGTGGTCGCCAGGCGCAGGGGCTCAGGGTCAGCCTGGGGCCGGGAGAAGGGGGTCCGGAAAACCCGCAGATGCTTGGAAGGATCTCACACTCATATTTCCTCATGTCTTTAAATTCTGTCTCTTTAGAAAAACCAAAGCTGAAGCTGTAGGTCCCTCTCGGAGCTCAGCCGCAGCGGCAGCCGGAGAAGGGCCCAGCCACGGCCACGCATTCCCCTCGGCCAGCCACCCGGGGCTGCTCTGACCGCTCCCTCTGCAGTGGATGCACAGCCGCCCAGCCCAGCCCCGAGGCCCCACGGCGACACACACAGGCTGAGCTGCAGCCACCTGGGTGTCCCTGATGGTGCCCAAGGGGCTGGGCAGAGGGAGAGGCGGGACACGGCCTGGGCGGTGTGGACACCGGGGGTCCTTTGCTCAAAGATGAAGAAGGACGAGGGTCACGGAACAGCAGAGAGGAGTCAGGCTGCGGGGCGTGGCTTCAGAGGCTGGCCTGACACCACGCAGTGCATACCAACCTGAGCCTGAGCAGCCGGCCACGGGGACGGGGATGCGGGGCAGGCAGGTTCCATGGCTCTGCTCCCCGGAGGCACAGGTGCCAGCATGAAACTGACCAACTGGTGGCGTCACAGGAGCCTTACGAGCATCTCCTGAGTGGACAGGGCCACAGGGCCACATGCTGGGTGAGTGGCAGAGCCAGCCCTCCCAAGAGGGGGATGCCACCTCATCTCGAAGACTGCCCCCATGGGGACAAAGATCGTGCTCCCCAGCCCCCTTGTGGACCTAGGCTGGGCGCCTGGGCTCCCCTGCCCTCAGGGGTCCCCGCTTGGGGGCAGGAAGGTGCCGCCGCAGGGAAGCAGCTCCTGCCACACCTTGCTCCGGCTGGATGGAAGGGCCGTGCTGTGGCCGGGGTGAGCACAGTGAAGCCAGCAGCCGATGGGACGGAGCTCAGCAGCTGCAGCCACGTGAGAATCCAGAACACGGCTGTGGCTGGAGGGCCTGGGGGTATGCGTGTCCCAAATACACGTGAGCCACCCTGATCCTGACCTGGGTCCCTTCTCCTGGGGCCACCTTCCCGTCCCAAAGTGACTGACCCTGTGAAGGAGGGCAATGGCCACACCTGTGACACTGGGGTCCCAGCAACAGCCTCTCCTCACCCCCCCATGTCCCTGGGGCCTCTCAGAAGGGACATGAGACCCGCCTACCTACAGCCTCCCCTCCTGGCAAAGCCAAGTGACCATCATCCTCCTGCCCCCTGGCCGGCCACCCTCACCCCCATTCCCCCAACACACGCTCCATTTCGCCTTCTCCCACCAAACCTCAAAACCTGAGCTCCCAGCATTCCCTCCTCATTGTCTCCCTTCCCCCATCCGGACACTGTCTCCCCAGCCAGGAGGGCCTCGTCAGACCCCAAACTAGCATCTTCAGAGGATGGCACTGGTGAGTGTGAGACTCAGAGACACAGAGAGACAGAGACAGAGAGGGAACCAGGGAGAGAGACAGAGACACACATACAGAGACAGAGATAGGGAGGGAGACAGAGACACAGAGGAGACACATAGAGAAAGAGACAGAGACACACAGAGAGAGAACAGAGAAGTAGAGACGGGGTGATGGAGGGGAGAGAAGGAGGGAGGGGAGAGAAGGAGGGAGGAAGGGGTGGAGGCCGGAGGGAGGAGCTGGTGCTGGCAGCCTGACTTCTTGCTTGGCCCCCGCCAGGCTTTCTGACTCCTCCCTCTCCCAGTTTAACAGCGAGCCTCTTCTCTCTCCTTCTCCTCCTCTGTCCACACAGTGCGAGCCCGGGCGGTGGAACAGGGCCTTCTGGAGTCCCAGGCCTCCATCCCCACACAGGCCATGGGCTGTGCACAGGCCCTTCTCTCTGAGCTGGGGCTGCAGGGACAGGTTCCTTCAGAAGGAGGGGCTGCAGGAGGGGAATTCCAGGAAAGCCAGGCATGGAGGGTGGGCTGGTGGGATGTTGGATCCATCATGAGATGAAAGGCAGAGGGCAATGGTGGCTGGGTGCCAGAGACGCCCACCATCGGGTCCCCATGGCCAGGTGCAAGTGACTCCCACCAGTGGGTCCCCAAGGCTGGGTACAGAAAACGCCCACCAGAGGGTCCCCGAGGCTGGGTGCAGGAGATGCCCACAAGCAGGTCCCTGAGGGAGGGGGTGGGGGTTGCAGGCTCACCTGCAGGGACACCCAAGACCCCAGCAGGGCCTGCTCACTGGGTAAAATAAGAAGATTCACTCCTCCAATTTCTTTTTTTCCAGGAGCTTGAATTGAAACTCTTCCAGACAGAACTACCAGGAGGAAGCAAGTGCATGATCCCAAACGTCCTCCAGCCCCTCCCTTCCCTCCACCGCACCCTAACCCTAAATGCTTGGGTCTTCCTATCGCTCCATCTCCGTTGGGAAAACTCCTATTCATCCTTGAAAACCCCACTAGGATGTCCCCTCTTCTGGGAGCCTCAGCTGTTGCCCTTGCTCCTGGTGGCTCTCCCTTCTGCAAGTTCCTCGGGGCAGGAGACCCTCAGATCCCTGACCCCTGGGGCTCAGGCTCAGCATGGAGCAGTGATCAGAGAGGACTGGGGGTGGGCACACACATTCCACCCCAAATGCAACCCCGAGGCAGGAGCTCGTCCTGCCCCAAGAAACTCAGGGAAATCCAAGCATTCTGGACACTTTAAGCCACCGGAATATGAATATTTGTCTTTGAAACCCAACAACTTCTTCCTCATGGGGGATGAGGGGCAGAGGAAGGAGAGGAGAGAAGTGCTGCCGGTGCCCTGGGGACACTGGGTGGCTCCTGCTCGATGGGGCAGTGCTGGTGCCTGGATGTGGTTGCAAAGGTCCCTGGAAACCAGGCCTCTCAGTGCTGTGCTGCAGGCACTGGCATCACTCAGGCGGAAGCAGGTAACGGAGAGTGTGGGGTGGCGGCGCTGGGCAGAGGGAGAGCTGGGGTGGGGGCGCGGGGCAGAGGGAGAGCTGGGGTGGGGGCGCGGGGCAGAGGGAGAGCTGGGGTGGGGGCGAGGGGCAGACGGAGAGCTGGGGTGGGGGCGAGGGGCAGACGGAGAGCTGGGGTGGGGGCGCGGGGCAGAGGGAGAGCTGGGGTGGGGGCGCGGGGCAGAGGGAGAGCTGGGGTGGGGGCGCGGGGCAGAGGGAGAGCTGGGTTGGGGGCGCGGGGCAGAGGGAGAGCTGGGGTGGGGGCGCGGGGCAGAGGGAGAGCTGGGGTGGGAGCGCGGGGCAGACGGAGAGCGTGGGGTGGGGGCGAGGGGCAGAGGGAGAGCTGGGGTGGGGGCGCGGGGCAGACGGAGCGTGGGTGGGGGCGTGGGCAGACGGAGAGCGTGGGGTGGGGGCGTGGGCAGACGGAGAGCTGGGGTGGGGGCGCGGGGCAGACGGAGAGCGTGGGGTGGGGGCGTGGGCAGACGGAGAGCACCCAGAGGGACAGAGACACCGGGCACAGAAACGCAGTTCCATCTGTCTTTCCTTGAAAAACTTGGGAACGAGGAGAGGAAGGAGGGAAGCAGGAAGCTGCAGCTCTCACGCAGGGGCTAAGCTTCCCCTCTTCTCTCTCCAGCAGGTGGTGTTTGCGGCACCCAGTGAACGGACACTGCCTAGGTTTTTGCTAAGAAATAGCGTAGGTGGACCAAGGGGAAAGCTGGCCCCAGGCCAGGCACTGAGCAGCGAGGAGACGCTGGGACCGCTGTGCTGGGGCCATGTGGGCCTGATGGGCAGCTGCTTGTGCAGTGGGGGACATGGGGGACGTGGGAGGAGTGGGGGGCGTGGGGGGCATGGGGCAGTGGAGGCGTAGGGGAGTCGGGGGAGCCCTGGCTGACCACGTCTCACGGCTGTTCCCACACCCCCCACACACTGCCCTGGAGTGGGCTCTGCCATCAGACCCATTTCCCAGGTGAGAACGCCCAGGCACCGTGCGCCCTCGGGGTGTCTCAGGTGAGTGGGGTGGCTGGGTTTGGAAAGGGTCCCTTGAGCCTGCCCACCTGGCACAGGTCCTCCAAGGAGGGCAAAATCTGTTCAGACATGGGAGGCTGTGAGGCCTGTGTGAGGCTTTCACCTGGGAGGACAATCGCAAACAGGTAGGAGGCCTCCAGGAGGAGCCGGGTGGAGCTGCCTGCCTGCCTCCCCTCGATGTCGGCTCCCTGACCGTATAAACGAGGAAAGTGCCGAAGTCCTCACTGAGACGCGTGGAGAGACGGCGCACTGAGTGGACACTGCCTTCCCCTCTGTCCTGCGTCCACGAGCCCCCAGGAGCCAGAGGAGGGGACCCTGTGTCCCCAAGCCCTTTCAGCTGCCTCTCTGAAGCCTCCCTATGGCAGAGCTGCAGCCCAGATTAGATTCACCGGGAGATGAGCACCCCAGTGGGAAACCCCGAGTGGAAGGTGCCAGCTGGGCCAGAGGCTGGCAAAGCACCCACCCGCCCAAGGCAATGCTCAAGTCCCTGACCAAGCTGGAGGTGAAGCTGATTCAGGAAAGCCCATCTCTGCTTTGCTTTAAAAATCTCCACATCACAAAGCCGGCATGAGAGACGCAGCTCTCCCCCAGTGAGAAAGAACAGGTCCACCGAGAGGGGGCTCCTCTGAACAGAGCTGAGACCCTCACGGCCCCCATGAACCGCCCCAGGGCAGAGGGCACCCAGCCTTCTCGGACCTTCCATTGACAAAGCAGCGGGTTTATGAGGGCAGCCACTTGACCCAGTCTCAGTGTGGGGTCCTAGGAGCAGCCCCTCCCAGGCCAGGGAGCGGAGGCCTGGAGCCACTCCAGATGCTCAGGGCCACTGGGTGGACACAAGTGTCACCTCTGTGCCAGCAGCAGCCGTGCCCACCTGGGTTCCAGGAGCTGAAGGAACAAGGAGCGCCCAGCCTTGTGCATTTCATGGGCACAGCAGCTCCCCAGCCTCCAAGCCTAAGGGCACCCACCCAAGAGCCAGGCCTGAGTCCCCAGGCTCCAGGCACTCACCCTGTTCCTCTGAGGGTCCCCTGCCCCCAACCTGGCTCCCTCCTCTGCCCCGTGCCCTGGCAGGTGCCCACCTGTGGGGCTGGGACAAAAGGTGGTACCCGGAAGGGCTCAGCCCCAAGTCCTCCAAGGAGGGGCTATACCGGGCAAAGTGCCCTTCCTCTGGCCCCACACTCAGGCCAGAGGGTCCCCGAGAACCGCAGGACTGCCAATGTGCAGCACAGGACCCTTCCTGGAGCCCCACACAAAGCCCTTGGGCCATGCCAGCCGGGCCAGCTCCAAGACAGCAACCTCGGAACCAGGCTCAAGGGCAGGTGGGGGCCTTAGCTCCCCCCACACCCTGTGGCTTCTCCTCTCCCCTCTGTGCGTGGGGAGCTGGGGTCCAGGGGGAGGGGGGACATCTGCCCTGGGCCTCTGTGTGTGTGTGTGTGTGCGTGTGTGTGTGTTCCCAGGGCCTGGCCTGCAGCCCCGCCCGGCTGCCTACCTCCTCCGTGGCTCTGGCACAGGTAGGGGAAGCGCCACACGTTGCCAAGGCCCACGCAGAAGCCCACGCAGGTGAGCATGTACTGTGCCTTGTTGTCCCACTTGGGCCGGGAGCTGGACTCCTGCTGTTCAATGGTCTCCAGCTCAGCCAGGGACGGGATCCGGGCGTCCAGGCCAGGATTGGGCAGCACGAGCCTCACCATGGTGGTCGTTGGACAGCCCCGAACAGCAGGCAGGGCAGAAGCCTGAGGGCGAGTGGCCGTGGGTCGGGAGCCGGGCACTTTATAGAGAACCTTTGGCACCTCACCCCAGCACCTGGGCAGAACGGAGCCGTCAGCAGATCTGCAGGGCGTGTCCTCACGGACTGTTAATGCCTTATCTGCAGAGAGCCCGGCCCTGGGGCCAGCAGAGCCACCCACTGCCGTCCGCAACCCGGAGGCTGCTCCGTGGGCGCTGGCCACCCCTCCCCCTGTGCAGATGCACGCAGGTGAGCCAGCACCCCTGGAGAGGAAGAACCGGGCAAACACACTTCTCTCTTGATAACTGTGCCTGGGCCACTGCAGAAGGCTGGCCTGCCCAGTCGAAGAGCCTCCGGCCGCCGCACACCCCAACCTGCGGGAAGCAGGAGTGGGCCTCTCACAGATCCCTCGAGCCCAGGCATCACGGCCCCCACCCCAGTCCCAGGAGCTCAGCTGGAGCAGGGGCCCTGGGGCAGCCCGGGGTGGACTCACACCCAGCCGGCCTGTTCCCCTCCAGCCGGGCTCTGGCTCTAAACTGCTGCTAGGGCCAGCTGCCCACCAGTGCCACGGAACCACGGCTGCTCCTTTTGTGGCCTGAACCTGCCTGAGAGTGGGGCTGCCACGGCTGCGCCCTGGGGGCCACTGGGGTTTGTAATGAACTTTGGAGAACAGCTTGTGCTGTCCGACCCGGCCTGGATGCCCGGATCCCATCCCTGGCTGAGCTGGAGACCAGGGAGGAGTCCAGTCCCCGGCCACAGGCTCAGGACCCAGAACCACCCTGTGGGACAGCCTCATCCCATGGGCTCCGGGGTCACCAGAGATGCAGCATCCGGGTCATGGAACCTGCAGCCCCCCAGGACCCCCTTTCCCGGTGACTGCAGCCCCCCAGGACCCCCTTTCCCGGTGACTGCAGCCCCCCAGGACCCCCTTTCCCGGTGACTGCAGCCCCCCAGGACCCCCTTTCCCGGTGACTGCAGCCCCCCAGGACCCCCTTTCCCGGTGACTGCAGCCCCCCAGGACCCCCTTTCCTGGTGACTGCAGGGTTTCTGTCCTTCTGTGGAGTAGTTTGTGGGGGCAGTCCTGTGCTGAGCATGGACGGTGAGGGGAGATGGGGTCCCTGCCCCAGCAGGGAGGCCATGCAGGGAAGCCACGCAGCTGACCATGAGGTCCAGGAGAGGCCAGAGGAACGTCGAGGGGCATTCAGGACAGGCTCCCACCCCGGGGGTTGTATCTCAGCCAAGACCAAAGCCAGAGCGGGGCTCTCTCTTGCTTTTCCACAGGGAGTCGGGGGTCCCCTCCTCACTCAGGCTCTGCCCATTTGGGTCCCCACTAGGGCCTCCCTCAAGTGTCTCCCATCCAGGAGACCCCAAACTCTGGGGTACCCCGACCTGCCTTCCTGGGGCCAGGGACAGTGCCACACCCCCTCCCTCCCCAGAAGTCCTCCCACCTCCATTCAGCCTCTGGGGTCAGCTCCTTGGGTGCCCTCGACAGCCCCCTGCCCCACTGCCCACACCGCGCCCTCCACAGCCAGGGCCTTCCCAACCTTCCCAGGGGAACTTTCTGTAGTCTCCTGGTTCCTTTATCTCAGTCCGCACCGCTGGGCGATCAGGGCCAGAGCCGGCCCCGTCCCCATCCCCACACGCCACTCACCCTGACAGTCCCTGAGTAATGGAGGCAAAGGCGCCGGGGGCACCACTCAGAGATGAGCAAGTTTAGGCACATGACCTTTGCCCCTAGGACGCAGGAACCCAGAGAGGGGCCAGAACGAGGCCATCAGGTTCATATTTAGGACGCCTGGCTTCCGAGCACAGCGCTGGTTGGAGGGAAGGGTGGGGGCCTGGGAAGAGGCTGCTACAGAGAGAGAAAGGCAGAGACAGAGAGAGGGAGAGACAGAGAAAAAGAGAAAGAGGCAGAGAAAGAGAGAAATAGAGACAGAGAAAGACAGGGAGAGACAGAGATAAGAAGAAACAGAGACAGAAAAAGACAAGAGATGGAGAAAGAGACAGAGACAGAGAAACGGAGAGACAGAGAGAGATAGAGACAGACAGAGACAGAGAAAGAAAGAGAGATAGGGAGACAGAGACAGAGAAAAAGAGATAGGGAGACACAGACACACACAAAGAGAAAGAGGGAGAGACAGAAAGGCAGAGAAAAAGTGACTGGCAGGGAGTGATCGGGGGAAACAGACCAAGACAGAAAGACGTAGAGAGACAGGGAGAGACAGAGAGACACAGCGGAACAAGACAGACAGGGAGACAGACAGAAACAGAGACAGAGCGACCCAAACAGACAGAGACAGAGAGACAGAGAGAGTCAGTGGCTGGCCCAGGCCCAGAGTGGAGACCCGGGGATGGTGGAGGGGCCAGGACAGTCTGCAGATGGGGAGGGTGTATCTATCTCCTGGACCCCAAGGGCCTGCAAGGGAGAATGAGCATGGGGTGGCTGAGGGAGGGTCTTCTGAATGAGCTTGTGGGGGACCCCACACCGCAGAGGACTAGAGGCATGTCCCCAGTATGTATGGAGGGCCCCTGCCCCTTGCAAGCCCCACTGGACACACCTGAGTTTCACGAGAGGCCTTGGGGCCCACCTTCACGGGTGCCTGGGGCCAGTGGCCCTAGGGCTTCCTCCTCCCCTCAGTGCCTCTAGAAACTTCTGCAGAGGCAACCTGGTTGCTGTGTAGCAACCAGAACCAACTTGGACCCACATTTGCTGGGCCACTAGCCCCACAGATCTCAATGCCCTCAGGCTCAGCATTTATGTATGTAAAACAAAGCACAGTACCCAACTCCCGCAGTACCCAACCGACATAGTACCCAACCAACACGATACCCAAGCCCCACAGCACCCAACTCCCACAGCACCCAACTCCCACAGTACTCAACTCCCATAGCACCCAACTCCCACAGCACCCAACTCCCACAGTACTCAACTCCCACAGCACCCAACTCCCACGGCACCCAATTCCCACGGTACTCAACTCACACGGCACCCAACTCCCACAGTACTCAACTCCCATAGCACCCAACTCCCACAGCACCCAACTCCCACAGCACCCAACTCCCACGGCACCCAATTCCCACGGTACTCAACTCCCACAGCACCCAACTCCCACGGCATCCAAGCCCCACAACACCCAACTCCCACAGCACCCAACTCCCACAGTACTCAACTCCCATAGCACCCAAGCCCCACAGCACGCAACTCCCACAGCACCCAAATCCCACAGTACTCAACTCCCACAGTACTCAACCCCCACAGCACCCAATTCTCACAGTACCTAACTGCCTTGTACCTCAGTTATGTATTCCACGCTTGTTCCCTGAGAAAATATCTAGAAATAGCCATGACTGATGGAAGACCAGTGCCTGACACCTGCAGCAGCTCCCTCAACAGGGCCTTGAGGGGCAGCTTTGGTTCTGATCCTGCACTGGAGTTTTCTTCCTGCAGAAGAGAGCAACTCATCTGTCCCTGCCTCTGAGGAACGGGGAGCCCTTGGGAGGGGCTCAGCCCACCACAGCCCTGGCTGACCCTGCCCATTGCCAGGTGAGAGGAGGGACCAGGTGAGCCAAGGACCATTGCCAGGTGGGAGGAGGGACCGGGTGAGCCATGGACCTCGCTTCCTGCTGCAGAGCCTGAGGCCGTGTCAGCAGCACGGGGCTCTGTGATGCTGCTGTGGTCTCACAGACACAGAAAATGGGAGGTGCATCCCCAGAAAATGGGAGGTGACCGCCTGTGATAGCTGTCGATTGCATCTCAGAGGTGGGAGGTGACCATCTGTGATGACCGTCCCCTCAGTCCCAGCAGGTGGGAGGTGAGTCTGTGATGACCGTCCCCTCAGTCCCAGGAGGTGGGAGGTGAGTCTGTGGTGACCGTCCCCTGAGTCCCAGCAGGTGGGAGGTGAGTCTGTGGTGACCGTCCACTGGGTCCCAGGAGGTGGGATGTGAGTCTGTGGTGACCGTCCCCTGAGTCCCAGCAGGTGGGAGGTGAGTCTGTGGTGACCGTCCCCTCAGTCCCAGCAGGTGGGAGGTGAGTCTGTGGTGACCGTCCCCTCAGTCCCAGCAGGTGGGAGGTGAGTCTGTGGTGACCGTCCCCTCAGTCCCAGCAGGTAGGAGGTGAGTCTGTGGTGACCGTCCCCTCAGTCCCAGCAGGTGGGAGGTGAGTCTGTGATGACCGTCCATTGTGTCCCAGGAGGTGGGAGGTGAGTCTGTGGTGACCGTCCCCTCAGTCCCAGGAGGTGGGAGGTGAGTCTGTGGTGACCGTCCCCTGAGTCCCAGCAGGTGGGAGGTGAGTCTGTGATGACCGTCCCCTCAGTCCCAGCAGGTGGGAGGTGAGTCTGTGGTGACCGTCCCCTCAGTCCCAGGAGGTGGGAGGTGAGTCTGTGATGACCGTCCCCTGAGTCCCAGCAGGTGGGAGGTGAGTCTGTGATGACCGTCCATTGTGTCCCAGGAGGTGGGAGGTGAGTCTGTGGTGACCGTCCACTGAGTCCCAGCAGGTGGGAGGTGAGTCTGTGGTGACCGTCCACTGGGTCCCAGGAGGTGGGAGGTGAGTCTGTGGTGACCGTCCCCTGAGTCCCAGCAGGTGGGAGGTGAGTCTGTGATGACCGTCCCCTCAGTCCCAGGAGGTGGGAGGTGAGTCTGTGGTGACCATCCCCTGAGTCCCAGCAGGTGAGAGGTGAGTCTGTGATGACCGTCCCCTCAGTCCCAGCAGGTGGGAGGTGAGTCTGTGGTGACCGTCCCCTCAGTCCCAGGAGGTGGGAGGTGAGTCTGTGATGACCGTCCCCTGAGTCCCAGCAGGTGGGAAGTGAGTCTGTGATGACCGTCCATTGTGTCCCAGGAGGTGGGAGGTGAGTCTGTGGTGACCGTCCACTGAGTCCCAGCAGGTGGGAGGTGAGTCTGTGATGACCGTCCCCTCAGTCCCAGCAGGTGGGAGGTGAGTCTGTGGTGACCGTCCACTGAGTCCCAGCAGGTGGGAGGTGAGTCTGTGATGACCGTCCCCTCAGTCCCAGGAGGTGGGAGGTGAGTCTGTGGTGACCGTCCCCTGAGTCCCAGCAGGTGGGAGGTGAGTCTGTGGTGACCGTCCACTGGGTCCCAGGAGGTGGGAGGTGAGTCTGTGATGACCGTCCATTGTGTCCCAGGAGGTGGGAGGTGAGTCTGTGGTGACCGTCCACTGAGTCCCAGCAGGTGGGAGGTGAGTCTGTGGTGACCGTCCCCTGAGTCCCAGCAGGTGGGAGGTGAGTCTGTGATGACCGTCCATTGTGTCCCAGCAGGTGGGCGGTGAGTCTGTGATGACCGTCCATTGTGTCCCAGCAGGTGGGAGGTGAGTCTGTGATGACCGTCCCCTGAGTCCCAGCAGGTGGGAGGTGAGTCTGTGGTGACCGTCCACTGGGTCCCAGGAGGTGGGAGGTGAGTCTGTGATGACCGTCCCCTGAGTCCCAGGAGGTGGGAGGTGAGTCTGTGGTGACCGTCCACTGGGTCCCAGGAGGTGGGAGGTGACCGTCTGTGATCTCCACTCCTCAGAGGCAGGGACAGAGATGTCCTCTTCCAGGCTCCAGGGAAGCAGCCCTCGGGCCCCTACACTCCCCAGGTGGTGACCGAGTCCCTGTCACTCAGACCCTTCGGTATTCATTAGAGCAAACGCCATCATCCCAAGGTCCAGCAGGGTCCTACCTGCCCTGTGCATGGCCTGTGACCCTGCGGGGTCCTCGAACCGGCCTGGCCTGCACCTGCCACCGGCTGGAGCTGCCTCCCAGGGTGTTGCCTTGGTCAGCACAGGCCAAGCATAGGCCACGCCATGGGGCTGCGCCTGGTGCCCCTCCTTCACCCACTCCGTGCCCCACTTCATGCCTCTCCCACCTTTCCTTTGCATGGCAGGGGCTCCTCCCACGGGCTGCACAGTTTGTCTGGCTGTTGGGCTAAGGGGTCATGTCCTCTCTTCCCCACTAGGACGTGAGGGGACCAGGTGGGAATCTCTGTGTCCTCTGTTTACTGGTGAGCCCCGAGCCTCCAGAACCTGCCTGATGCCTCGTGAGCCCTCGTCAATATCTGTGAGTGTCAAACCAGAAACGACGCCCTGCAGCTTGGAGGCCCCAGGGCCATTCCCGGGCAGGCTTCCCCACTGCCTCTGCCCTCCCTTCCTGGCTCCAGGGGCCACAGGAGACCCCACCACATTGCTGACGGGGGTCAGGGGCTGAGGCTCCCTTCTGAAATCCAGGCAGCTCAGGGGCAGGCGAACCGCCTCCAGGCTTCTGCCTGTTCCGGGTTGCATTTGAGACTCATCAGAAAGGCCAAGGCGGCAGAAGGGTGCCCTCCCTCGAGGGCAGAGAGGCCACGTGGGGCTCGTGGTGAAAAGTCACCTTTGTCCATGATGAGCACCAGGAGGGGTGGCTGCTGTGTGGCGGGTCCTTCAGCATCCACAGTGGAAAGCAGTGTATTCACATTTACGAAGCAACTCACTGCAAAAGCTCCTTATCACAAGCTCAGCAAAGGACACTGGAGCATTTCCAACTCCTCCCAGAGAGAAACACAGTCACTGGTTTTCTCCCTGTCCTGTGGTTTATAAATATTTGTGTGTGATACACTCACTCACGACACCAGATTCGCCTCTCTGACCATGATTTTCACTAAACACCTTGTGTCATCTGCACTCCATGTCCGTCACAGCACTAGTCACAACAGCAAAGACACAGAATCAATGTAAATGCCCATCAGCGATAGACTGGATAAGGAAAATGGGGTACATGCACCCCGTGGAATACTATGCAGCCAGAAAAAAGAACCGGATCATGTCCTTTGTATGAACATGGGTGGAGCTGGAGGCCATTATCTTTAGCAGACTAACACAGACACAGAAAACCAAATACTGCACGTTCTCACTTAAGAGTGGGAGCTAAATGCTGAGAACCCAGGGACACATAGAGAGAACAACAGACACGGGGCCTGTCAGAGGGTGGAGGGTGGAGGAGGGAGAGGATCAGGAAAATCACTAATGGGCACTGGGCTTAGCACCTGGGTGACAAAATAATCTGTGCAACAATCCCCCATGGTACACGTCTACCTACGCAACAAGCCGGCACAGCCTGCACCTGTGCCCACAAGTAAAAGTAAAAGCTAAAAAATGAAAACACAAACACTATCTCATGAGAAGTTTCTGTTTACTAAATGTTTAAATTGTTAGGTTTAAATTTTTGTTTAATTTTTCTTTCAAATGCCATCTGGAGTGTGACAACGAATGTCCTCTGTGCACTGGCTTCAGAAATTCCCTGTGTGCCTCGGTTTCCCTTTTCCCTGGAGAGTGTTGCTGGGGTGGATGTGCTGCACCTGTGTCTCTCTCCAGGTGGATGAACTTCCGTGGAACAAACCCCTGCCTGGATCGGGAAACACGACATTCCAGAACCGAAGCAGCCCGCAGCCCCCTCCCCCTTCCAGGAAGAGCCACTGTCTCCGGCTGGACCCACAGGCGGCTCGCTGCTCTGCCCAGAGCTGTTCGGGCCTCGCACCCTCGCTCACTGTGCCCGCCCCAGGCCCACGGCCACGGCCCCCTCATGGCTCCACCGTGGAGGGCAGGTGTCCCATTTGCGCCCTGAGGATGAAAGCTGCCATGGACATCTCACACCCAGAGATCCTCGAGATAAGTGCCCATGAGGGGAAGTGCTGCCTGCTGAGGTGAGTGTGTGTCCAGCCGGTCACCCGGCCCTGCGCCCCACCCATGCCCGGCGTCCAGCCTTTTTACCTTTTAGCCAGAGTGTCGGAGCCTTTTAATTCTGGATCTCTGGTGGCCAGGGATGCTGGACCTCATCTCCGGCTTTCGCTGGCCATTGGCTGCCCTGAGGAAGGTCTGTCCACACGCACTCTGCTACCACATGCTGACTTCTTCCCAGGGATTCTCAGGACTCTGAACATGTTCCAGAAAGTTCTGTTCCTCAAAAATCTGCCCCCACTCACAGCCTTTCCTCCCCCTCCACATCTCTCCCTCCACTCACAGCCTTTCCTCCCCCTCCACATCTCTCCCCCCACTCACAGCCTTTCCTCCCCCTCCACATCTCTCCCTCCACTCACAGCCTTTCCTCCCCCTCCACATCTCTCCCCACAGTCAGAGCCTTTCCTCTCCCTCCACGACCTCTCCCTCCACTCACAGCCTTTCGTCCCCCTCCACGACTTCTCCCTCCACTCACAGCCTTTCCTCCCCCTCCACGACTTCTCCCTCCACTCACAGCCTTTCCTCCCCCTCCACGACCTTTACCTCCACTCACAGCCGTTCCTCCCCCTCCACATCTCTCCCTCCACTCACAGCCTTTCCTCCCCCTCCACATCTCTCCCCACAGTCAGAGCCTTTCCTCTCCCTCCACGACCTCTCCCTCCACTCACAGCCTTTCCTCCCCCTCCACATCTCTCCCCCCACTCACAGCCTTTCCTCCCCCTCCACGACTTCTCCCTCCACTCACAGCCTTTCCTCCCCCTCCACGACCTTTACCTCCCCTCACAGCCGTTCCTCCCCCTCCAAATCTCCCCCCACCTTCCCCGGCACAGCCTTTCCTCCTCTCCACAGTCTCTCCCCCCACTCACAGCCTTTCCTCCCCCTCCACGACCTCTCCTCCCACTCACAGCCTTTCCACCCCCTCCACAGTCTCTCCCTGCCTCACAGCCTTTCCTCTCCCTCCATGACCTCTCCCCACAGTCCATGGCCTTTCCTCCCTCTCCAGGACCTCTCCCTCCACTCACAGCCTTTCCTCCCCCTCCACGACCTCTCCCTCCACTCACAGCCTTTCCTCCCCCTCCACATCTCTCCCCCCACTCACAGACTTTCCTCCCCCTCCAGGACCTCTCCCTTCACTCACAGCCTTTCCTCCTCTCCACAGTCTCTCCCCCCACTCACAGCCTTTCCTCCCCCTCCACGATCTGTCCCCCCAGTCCACAGCCTTCCCTCCCTCTCTGTGACATCTTTGGGTGAACGGCAGCTCTCAAGTATAAGCCGACCGGCCGTCTGTTCTTTATGAGCCCCTCTGCCCACCTTCCGGCCACGGAGCTTCCTCCTCCACCTCCTGCCTCTCAGGCGGCCTCTGCCAGGCCCCAAGTCCAGGCCTGTCCCGCCGGCTTCCCGCTTCCTGATTTGTCCATTGGTCTTGTCTACTTTGCACCTGTAATATTCCCCGCAGCCTTTCAATACGTCTGGGATCTGCTGATAAAATCCTTCCACTTCATTTTTCTCAGGAACATGGATATTTTATAACAATCCACAGAAAAAAGCCTCCTTGGGGTTTTCATGGAAATGCATCGAACCTACAGATCTGAGAGTCGGTTTAAGCGGAAACCTTTATACCGTTAAGGTTTTCAAACCACAGACACAGCCTCTCTCTCCGCTGAGTCAGGCTGTCTTCTCGGTAACGTCTCCTGGCTTCCGTGTAGGAGTCCTGCAGACCGTTCATCAGCCTTATTGCTGGGTGTTTATCTTCTGATGCTGTCGTGAATGGTGCTGCTGTTCAGTCGCCATCTCCTATGGGCCCTGCTGGTGGACGTCACCCGAAAGCTGTCAGATTTGAAAGGGGTCCTGTGCATTGAACCCGCTGAGACCAGAGCCCGGGAAGGCAGTGAAGGGAGGGGCCTCCCACCGGGTGCCTGACAAGACCCACACAAAATATGACCGCAAAACCACAGCCCTGCACAAAATCCCACAGCACAGACACCAGCCCAGCCCCCGACGGATGCCACCGCATGTCGATGCTGCGGCCCAGGACTGCCCCAGAGCGGCGTGCGGCCTCCTCGCTGCTCCTCAGGCCCTCGTCTTCCTCGGCCTCCCCGATGGTGTCCGTCTTCTCCCCTCACTGCAAATCCTTTCTTTTAGTCTCTCCTGCCCGCGCTCTAGCTCTGACAATACAGTGCAAGTAATTTCTGTATATTGACTTTATAGCAAAATCTTTTTCTAATATTTTGCCCACTGATATTTAAAGATACCTCAATATGAAATTCTGCCGACCGCGGGTCCTCGTCGGCTCTTCCGTTTTTTTTCGTCTTGCCACCTTGTGTCCAGCACCGGGCTGGGTGCAGTCCCCGTGGCAGCCTCGTGGACTCGCCCCGTCTGCGGAAAGCCGTCGGCACGTCACTCTCGGAGCCACCAAGGATGGTGGAGACTTTCGTACAAGCTCTTCTCAGAATAAACACGCTTCCTTCTGTTCTCAGTTTACTAAGAGTTTAATTTTTTCACGAGTTTTACTGAGTCTCAGAATCTGCTCACTTCAAGCACACCATCCAGTGGCCCTCAGGGAACTCACACCGGGGTGCACGCGTCCGTCACCGCTTTCTCATCCAGAAAAGAAGCTCCCGTTGCCCCCACCCCTCCTTGACCTTCCACTTTTTATCACGAGTGATGACAAACTTCATAAAATTCTTTCCTACGTTTTCGAAGTAACCAAACATTGTTCTTCATTTTCCATTATCTTCACGAGGTGATTACACTGCTTGGTTTTTCTTTTTGAGACAGAGTCTCGCTCTGTCACGGAGGCTGGAGTGCAATGGCGCCATCTCGGCTCACTTGGTTCACGCGATTCTCCTGCCTCAGCCTCCAGAGTGGCTGAGATTACAGGTGCCCACCACCACGCCCGGCTAGTCTTTATATTTTTGGTACAGACGTGGTTTCCCCATATTGGTCAGGCTGGTCTTGAACTCCTGACCTCAGGTGATCTGCCCACCTCGGCCTCCCAAAGGGCTGGGATTACAGGCACAAGCCACTGCACTCGGCCCACAGTTTGACTTTTAATACTAAACCAATTGTACCATCCTGGAATAATCCCAACTTGTCCGTCATGCATAATTTTTACAACACTGGCTTCAATTCACCACAAACAGAGTTTTTCGTGTCTATTCCTTGACTAGATGACTTAATTAATCCACATTTCCAATGGTGTCCTTGGGGTAGATGAGGCCGCAGGCTGCATGTATCTTCAGGGTACACGCATACATCACAGAATTCTCTAAAACGCTGAGTCACGCTCCACCACAGGAAGTCGGCGTCTTCACAGTAGATAACATCATTTCTTTAAAACCTTCGTTAACTCCATAAACTTAACAACATGCAGCTGAAATACGCCAAAGACCTCCTGGAATCCTTTGCAGAGGGGATTTGATCCCTTATCAATTTCGTGGTTTTTGCCTCTTGGATTTTATTGAAATGGGGCATGCTTTCAGCTTTAGATGCTTCTTACAGAAGACGCCCCACCTTTCAAATCATCCGGAAGACATGACATTTTAGCCTGCACGAGCCAGGCTACGCTGCAGGAACAAATATCCCCCAACTGTCCACAACGATGTCCTGGGGCCTCAGACCCTCCAGGCAGCTGCACCTCATGAGCACCTGCAGGAGCCCACAGAGGCTGAAACTGGGGCGGGAAGGCTGGGGACCAGGTATGGGCCAGCCCTGCCCACATCTGCTGGCCAAAGCCTTTCCAACATCCATGCACCTGCTCCTTCAAGGGGACAAGGAGGCACGGCACCCCCAAGGCTGGACGAGGAGAGCCTGAGGTGTGGTCACAGGCACCCACGTGGCCAGGATGGATGGCCAAGGGCCAGCCTCACCAAGAACTGGCCTCAGCCACCACAGCCCCACACTGGCCCAGGACTGCATTTGGACACGCTGTCTGGATTCTTCCTCTCCTGGGGACGGCCCCCTTCTCCCAGCCACTGTGCCACCTCCCAGCCCCCACCCAGCCTGCTGGCAGAGGCCTCAGCTCCCAGCCAGGACCTCTTAGTGCTGAGCAATGGAGGCCGCCAGCTGTGCCTTCAGCCCAGCAAGGTGGATGGACCCTGAGCTCTGCAGAGGTCTGCTTGGGCACAGCAGCCTGGTAATGAGCCGGCTGCCCAGCCAGGCCCTCACTGAAGGACAGCATTCAGAAGCCACCAGGACCCCAGGGGTCCCAGCGTGCCCTGGTCTTGGCCTTTCCGGGCCCCCAGGGCATCCCATAGGCACCAAGCCCGCAAGAGACACATGCGTGGGAATCACCTCCAGGTCCCCGCTCCCCTCTCCAGGTGTGGAAGAATGACGTCCAGTTGGATAGGGTGGCAGGGAGGGGGCTCGCCTCAGAGTCACCGCCCCTTCAGAGCCTCTGAGACTTCAGGAGATGGGACAGCAGGAAGCCCAGCTTGGTCCTCCTGTGCTGCCCCCATTGTCTGCTCACCGCCAGCCAAGGCAGGGTCACGGTCCCCAGCAGAAGGCCAAGCACCCCGACAGGGATTGGACCTGCTGTGTCCTGGACTCCATAGTCGTCCGCCCATCCCTGCCTGAGAATCGTCAGTGGAGGCTCACCCCCAGCGCCCATGTCACCCCAGCGGGGCCACGGGGCTCCTGCCTCTGCCCTAGAGGAGCTGTCCACCGGAGTGGGGCCGTCAAACCTGAGCTATGGCTGGAGCCATCTCAGCGAAGCACAGTCTCCCCTGATTCCATCCCTTCTGGAAACTTCCAGGTGCAGCGAGATGAGTGTGAGGCCGGGCTGGGCCCAGGAGAGAAGCAAGGGGACCTGGGGGTGCCGCTCCTGGGATGGCCTCCAGGACAGAGCAGAGACATCCTAAAAGCTCAGATTCCCCTACACCCGGCCAGAGAGGTCCCAGGGAATCTGATGGCTCATTGGTGGTGCCTCTCATGTCCCCCAGCACCCGCGTCCGGTGGCAGCCGACAGGGTGGCTGTGGAGAGCCTCGTGATCACCCATCAGTAACCTTTGTTCTGAACCGGCTGCTTTGTTTCCATGGAGGAGCAGGGTTTGTAAGGCCCAAGTCACTGAGCAGGAGCTTCCTAAGTCACGAGACCCTGAGGCTTCCCGCCTCCCCCAGACCTGGAGCTAAATCCACGGGGTCAGCGCTGCCTCTGACGTTTGTCCTGGTCACCCTCACCCCTGCCCCTGCCTCTGCCTTTGCCTTCCAGGGAAGGGGGAGCAGCGTGCCACCTGCCAGGGCAGGGGAGACAGATTGCAAGACACAGAAACAGACAGGAGACAGAGAGAAACGGAGATAGGGCAGAAAGAGAGAGAAGGAGGGAAGAGGAGAGGAGAGAGAACAGAGGGTGAGAAAGGCCAGTGCCCGCAGCACTCATGGGTGCTCCATGCTGGGGCCAGCGCACTCCCGGAACAGGCCGTGCCCCAGGTGCTCAGGGCCCGGGTGGGAATTCCCAGGACAGCTGTGGGTGTGGTGCTCTGGGCACCTACCTGCCTGGATGCTGGCCTTGCAGTGCTGCTGTCCCTCCCCCACGGACACCACATTCCTGCTGTGTTTACTGCTGAGTTATCAGGAGAGCCAGTGCTTACCCAAGCGTGGATGGGTCCTTGCGGAAGTAAGCCAGAGATAAGCTGGGACGGGCTGCAGACTTTCCTCTGAGTCACCAGAACAGCTGGGCCGCAAAGCTCAGCAGTGGCAGCAGAAGCAGAGACGGGCTGTGGCCTCCTTCCACCAAGCGTGTCTGATGGTGCCCTGGCTGTCCTGAGTGAAGGGTCCAGGGAGGCTACCCGGCCAGAGCCCTGGGCCTGGATGTGGCCAGGTTGATGCTTGTGGCCTGGAAGCCTGAGGGGTCAGAGCCCTTCCTGGAAGCCACGGTCATCCACAGAACCTTCTGCTCTACAGCACACAGCTGGGAAAAGTGAAGGGACACCCACAGTTATTGTCAGATAAATAACGGTAGTGTAAATGTGTGGGATTATAAAATAACACAGTTTTGTAACATATTCAGAAAATGCAGAACAAACACAGGGAGAGGACGGGCGTCCTCATTTCGCTGTCCATGGGCGAGAAACAGCCAGTTCAGCATTTTCCACCCTGACACGTGCACGTGCACAAGCATATTACACGTACGTGCCAACGCCATCCTGACACATGCACATGCATATTACACGTATGTGCCAACTCCACCCTGGCACGTACACACACATATTACACATGTGGCAACTCCACCCTGGCATGTACACACACATATTACACATATGTGCCAACTCCACCCTGGCACGTGCACACACATATTACACATATGTGCTAACTCCACCCTGACACTTGCACATGCACACACATATTACATGTACGTGCCAACTCCACCCTGACACTTGCACATGCACACACATATTACACGTACGTGCCAACTCCACCCTGACACGTGCACACACATATTACACATATGTGCCAACTCCACCCTGACACTTGCACATGCACACACATATTACACGTACATGCCAACTCCACCCTGACACGTGCACACACATATTACACATATGTGCCAACTCCACCCTGGCACGTGCACACACATATTACACATATGTGCCAACTCCACCCTGGCACGTGCACCCACATTACACGTACGTGCCAACTCCACCCTGACACGTGCACACACATATTACATGCATGTGCCAACTCCACCCTGGCACATGTACACACATATTACATGTACGTGCCAACTCCACCCTGGCATGTGCACATGCATATTACACATATGTGCTAACTCCACCCTGACACTTGCACATGCACACACATATTACATGTACGTGCCAACTCCACCCTGGCACATGCACACGCATATTACACATGTGCCAACTCCACCCTGGCACGTACACACACATATTACACATGTGCCAACTCCACCCTGGCACGTACACACACATATTACACATGTGCCAACTCCACCCTGGCACGTGCACCCACATTACACGTACGTACGTGCCAAGTCCACCCTGGCACATGCACACACATATTACATGTACGTGCCAACTCCACCCTGGCACGTGCACATGCATATTACACATATGTGCCAACTCCACCCTGACACTTGCACATGCACACACATATTACATGTACGTGCCAACTCCACCCTGGCACGTGCACACGCATATTACACGTACGTGCCAACTCCACCCTGACACTTGCACATGCACACACATATTACATGTATGTGCCAACTCCACCCTGGCACATGCACACACATATTACACGTACGTGCCAACTCCACCCTGACACACGTATTAGACGTATGTGCCAGTACACGTTCCCAGGTGGTGCACTTCGCACCTGGAGTTTCTCACAGGGTGCACGGCTCTGTGTGCAGATGCGTCTGGCTGATTTCTCTGTTTTCTATGGTTGAACGCTCCACAATGCTCTGGTTTACAGACACGGCTGCGATAAACATCTTAGTTCCAAAGCCTCCCCGCCTCTGAACTCCTGGGCAGATTCTTCTAGAAGTAGAGCCCTCTCCCAGCCGAGGCACATGGGGTGGGTGGAGGGGGGCGCTGTGCGGTCAGACTCTGGGGCGAACCCTCTCCTGACCTTCCGGAAAGTGAGCTCCCACCAGAGCAGTCCCTACGCCTCCAACTCCCTTCCCCTTCTGCTGCCGGCACCTGGACACAGCTGGTGTCCCTCCGTGAACCGGGTCCACCCGCAGGGCCAGGCTCCTGGGGGAGGCTGCATCCTCCTGGGGTGAAGAGCCCAGGTGAGAGGGGAGTCCCCATGTGGGGGCAGAGCAGGAGCTGGAGGAGGCTTGGGTAGGGGATGGCACCAAGAGGACGCAGAGGCCAGGCACAGGGGCCTGTCGGGCATGGGGCTGATACAGGAGCAGGAGGCTGCAGGGTTGGTCACGGACTCTCAACAACCCTGGGAAGCAGCCTAGAGCCTCCGGCTTGCCCTGGCAAGGCAGAGCTGACCACCTGTGCCCCGGGGTGCTGGGTTGACAAGGAAGGAGCCTACTGAGGTGAGCGCTCTCAGCCAGGGACGAAGAGCAAGGGCCTGGGAGCTTAGCGGCCGGCGCCCAGGTCCCTCCCACCAAGCCATGGGGCCAACTCGCCACACGCAGCCATCTTGACTGTTTTCGACCATGGATCTGATAGAAATCAGTCCAGGACTTAGGGAACGTGTGTGGAAATGCAACGTTGGACCAGCAGGGACTCAGACAGGAGGGAGCAAGTGTGGCTGCCCGGGAGGAGAGGGGAGGCTCCTCCTGGACCCGGGACGCCTCTGGGTCGATTGGACCTAGCACCGGGTGTAGCGGGCTCTGGGGGCAGGTGCGTCCCATGGCAAGGAGGAGGTTCACCTCCTTAGACACAGATGTGGTAAGAAGTCATGTGGTCTGGAGTTCCAGCCGTGTTTGAGTCAGTTTTTGGAAATCTTTGTTCAAATGCAGCTTTGAGAGGAAGTCCAGTCTAAAACAAATACACACAAATTTGTTGAAGACCCTGGGCTGAGGGATTTGGGGGAGGAGCCCCTCCCACAGCCCCTCAGGGCACTCCATGCACCTGGTGACAAAGGGCTGGCTGGGTCAGCCCTCATTCTACAGATGAGGAAACTGAGTCCTGGGGACACAGAGATCACTCCAGCTGGAGGCCAAGGGGGCACCAGACCCCAGGCCTCCTTCCCACAACCCAGCCCAGCCCGAGGGCCCTGCTCACCTCACAGCCCCACCCAGAATAAGGTCCTCCCACTGGCCTCTCCCGGGGAGCTGCCTCTTCCAGCTGGGGGCCCCAGCACCCACCCCTGCCCAGTCAGTAAATGAACCTAGATCTTCAAAGTAGGAGCTCAGTTGCCCTTAGACTCCATGGCCCAGGATGTGGGCACAGCGTTCCTGGGTCCCAGAGAGGAGGGGTGGTCGTCAGCTCCGTCCACCTGACCCCAGGGCATGAGAGGCCTCAGTCCGTCCACCTGGTCCCAGGGTGTGTAGGGGTCCCTGGTGCAGGGGAGGCTTGAATGCCAGTTCCAGCCCCAGGAGGTGCTGAGTTGTTTGTGGATGGGACAGAAGGGGCATCCAAGGACCTGGGCTGTCCCTGAGCTCCTCCTCCAAGCACCTCCAGAATCTCGTAAAATGGTTTCTAAGCAACGGTTCATGATTAAGCATCAACCAGGGAGGTATCTTCTCAGTGGCCTGTGCTTTCCCGAGAAGCACCTGGGACCCCACTGAGCATCTGTGAGGAGAACCCGGGCCAAGCAGGGTCAGCCTCTGTGGAACATTTCAGGAGCCCTGCCTGTCTGGCCCCTGCGCCCGTGTGGGGGTCCCCTGGCAGCTATCGTCCCCATGTGAGTCTGCTCTCTGAGGCCTCCAGACATCCTTCCAGGCCCCTTCCCCCAGCACCTCGGTGCTCTTCCTCCTACCCAGGGCCTTGTGTGCCCAGACCTTCATCATCTCCATTCCCTGAAGTGCAGAACCCTTGCTGGCCCTGGCTGGGCCTGCCCACAGCTCTCCAGCCTCCCCAGCCTGTCGGGAGCCCAGGGCTGTACCTCGGGGTGGGGGACGGGGCTCCCCATTTAGCAGCCCTGATGGGATCCTTAGGTGGAAGTGGAGCACACACAGCTGGTCAGAGGGGGCTGCTGCCCTGGAAGGAGCTGAGGGAGCAGAGGGCTTCCCTTTTTTCTCCTGTTTCCCCGTTCTTGCCCCTCCCTCACCCCCTGCCACAGCCCCTGAGGGATCTCAGAGCTTACAAACCAAGCAAGGAGGAGCTTTCTTGTTACCCAAAGGCTGCTGGCCGGCCCCTTCTGCCTCTGCCCAGACCTGACCACGGAGCACCTGCTCTCCCCATCTTCCCTGGGGCCGGCCCTAGTGTCCTCTAGGCCTTGCTGAGTGCAGTGCCAGGTGCTGGCTGCTGAATCTGGGTGCTGGGTTCTGGGTGCTGGATTCTGGGTGCTGGGTGCTGGGTACCAGCTACTAGATGCTCCATGTGGTTTGCCGAACTCCTGCCCCATGCCCATCTGGGACTCCTGAGGATTTTGTCCTCCGCCAGGTGAGGGGCGTCACCAGCCCAGCATCTGTGAATCTGGGGTCCACACCCTGGCCTCAGAGCTGGCCTTGGAGTCATTACGAAGCAGCGTCATTAAGGACAGAGGACTCCTGGGAACGAAGCCTGCTTGTTTACGGAGCCCGCGCTGTTGCCGAGAGCAGGAGCGCCATTAACAACGCTTGTCTCTGCCCCTTCCGCGGGCTCATTGACCTTCACGCCAAGCGAGGCACTTTGCAGCTGGAAGTGCTTCCAAGGAAACCTCATTTGGGGGAACATTTTTGTCGGGTGAATGAAACTCAGAGTCCACCAACAGCAATCATGCTGGAGAGGGTTCTCCGTGTGCCCACAGCCCCCCTGGGCACCCTCGCCGGCAGCAGCTGTCCAGGGGAGCTCCTGTACACCATCCACTATCGCGAATGTTAAAATGTAACTCCCCTTCGCTCTCCCTCAGCCAACAGCAGCACCGCGGAGCAAAGGTGAACCATGTGGTGTTGATAAGATCCTCGGGAGCACAGGGCCTCCCCGGCACCCTACTCCAATCCGCTGCCACTGAGGGGTGGGCCGTGGGAGAGGCAGGGCCCCGACACCCTTCCTTGGGGCAGCGGGGGGTGGGGGGGCTCCCTGGCCTTGAGTCCCAGAGTCCCTGACCCTGATGCCCGCTCAGCAGGGTTCTCAGGTGCATCTGCCGAGGGTGCTGAGGGGACCTGAGAGGGAGGGGTCGGGAGGGACACTGAGGCAGGACCCCACCTCTGCGCAGTGCTGGGGCCTCCCTTGAAGCCCACTCGAGGTGAGGTCACCGCAGCGGTCAGAGGACACGCAGGATGGGGGCTCCTGGGTGGGAAAAAGGCCAACCTCATGGGTGCCTGGGGCCGGACTTGGTGGCTCACACCTGTAATCCCAGCACTTTGGGTGGCCGAGACGGGCGGATCATGAGGTCAAGACCATCCTGGTCAACATAGGGAAACCCCCATCCCTACTGAAAATACAAAAATCCGAGTCATGGCACCAAAAGATAAAAATGTAAACATATTTTTAAAATACAAACACTATCTGGGCATGGTGCTGTGTGCCTGTGGTCCTAGAAGATGCTTGGGAGTCTGAGGCAGGAGAATCGCTTGAACCTGGGAGGCAGAAGTTGCAGGCGACAGAGCGAGACTCCATCTCAAAGAAGAAAAGACAATTCAGTGAAAGGAACGAGAAAGAGAAGAGAAGGCGTCCTGGGCAGACACCGGCCCCAGGCACGGAAGTGCAGGGTTTTCCTAGCAGGGTTTGCTGGACACTTGGAAGGGCCAGGTTGGGTGTGGTCTGGGATGGGTGGCCAAGGTCCAGGGGTCAGGGTCACTGCCGGGGAGGTCCCAGGGCAGCACGGAGCCTCCAGCATTGAGTCCCAGAGTCCCTGACCCTCATGCCCCCTCAGCAGGGTTTCCGTGTGAGGAGCCCAGCAGCTGGCATGGGTGGAGGACAGGCACGTGCCAGGGCCCAGAGGAAGGAGGGGCTGAGGGTCAGAGGTCACGGGAGACAGAAAGGAATGGGGTGGACCCTCTCCCAAGGCGGTGGGGTGGGGGAGAAGCAGTGCCTTAGGGTCTGTCCTGATGCTCCTCCAGGGTCTGCTCAGAGTGGCAGCAGCCCCTCCTCCCTCCCCCTCCACCACCAGGCACAGGTGTGGCCTTCTCTTCCAGGCCCCCGGACCTGTGTGGGGCCAGCCCTCAAAGCACTGTCCCTTCAGGCTCACCTGGGCCCAGGGCGAGGTCCGACCCCACGGTGGACCTTGAGTCACTGCAGCTTCTGTGCCCAGCTCAGGAACAGAGCAGCCTCAAGGCCAGGAGCGGGGAGGGCGCAGCCTCTGCAGCCCCGGATGCCACGCGACTCCTCCTCCCCTTTGGGTGTTGGCAGAGAGCAAGCACAGCGTCTGAAGCATTGAGAAGACAATGGCTCCCTTTTTTCTAGAAGGCCCCAGAGCCTTCCATGAGCAGGCACAGGGATCGGGAAAATCCCAGGGCTGCTGCGGGGGATCCGAGGAACAGGAGATTCTAAAGGGCCTCACTGCTCCAAAGCCCAGGCTCCTTGGAGGCCTCGGAAGGGAAAAGGGCTCCTTTCGGGGCATCCTCCCTGCATCCTGGGTGCTTCGGGCGGTCTCCCCTAGTGCCAGCGGGGGCGGCCCCCGGGACTGGCGGGAGAAGCCCAGCCACTGCCCTGTATGGCAGTTGCCATGCTCAGTGCAGCATTTCCGAAGGAGAGAAGGAGGGAGACACAGCAGCTGGACTCCTAGTGGAGCCCACCCTGGAGCCTGAGCATGCGGGCTGGAGACGGAGCCTCGCACTGGCCTGGAGCCCAAGCACACGAGGGCTGGAGACGGAGCCTTACACTAGCCTGGAGCCCAAGCACACGAGGGCTGAAGACGGAGCCTTACACTAGCCTGGAGCCTGAGAACACGAGGGCTGGAGATGGAGCCTCACACCAGCCTGGAGCCCAAGCACACGAGGGCTGGAGACGGAGCCTTACACTAGCCTGGAGCCTGAGCACACGAGGGCTGGAGATGGAGCCTCACACCAGCCTGGAGCCCGAGCACGCAGGAGCTGGAGACAGAGCCTCACACCAGCCTGCCTTTGGGACTATCACGAGGGCTGCCATGGGGAGGAGGAATGAGGAGCAGATGTGGAGGGGCTTCAAGGGCCCCAGTGGGTGGGGTGGAGGGCAGCGGATAACCAGGGAAGTGTGGCTCCTTGGGGAGTCATAGATGGAGGCCGGTGCCTGAAGCCGGGAGAACGAGGGCTCTGAGGACAGAGGGCCTCAGATTTGGGCACTCCAGCCATTCCTGTGACAAGCCCCATGGAGGAAGAACCGGGCACCCAGATACATGGCCATGAGGCCCCCACCCCACAGGGGACCCAGAGGCACAGGCTTCAGGCACGAGGGGAAAGGGTCCTGCTCCCCACCCCCACCAGGGGCATATCAGGCTTCACTGAGACAGTCCTGGGGACCCTGGGAGCTTTCTATGAGTGCTCAGCAGTGGGGTCCCCAAGGCCTGGCACAGGCTTTCCTTACAGCCAGGCTGGCAGCCAAGGCCTTGGGCTGAGTCTCAGGACCAGACAGGCGGCTCTGGACCCCCAGTCCTGCCCGTGGCCGTCTCCACCCCTCTCACTTTTCCTCAAGGCTTCCTCAGGTCCAGTGGTCGGGGCCTTGGAGAGGCCGGTGAGGCCCATGGGGGTTGAGTTTCTTCCCTGCAGCCTCAGCTCTTTGCCCAGTCCTCTTTGCTGCTGGGTGCAGCTGGCAAGCCCCGGTGTCCCTGGAAACCTGTTCCTGGTGAGGGCCCAGGCAGCGCCAGCTTACAGGGGACACCCACACAGGCAGACCTAGAAGGGGTGCACCGTCCCCCTGAGCTCAGCCAGGCATCAACACGGGGTCACCGCCGGCTCAGGCGGCACTTATAGGGCTGCCCCTCGGCTGCCACTTCCCATGGGACTGACCGGGGCTGAACACGAATGACGTGGCTTATAGCTGGGTGACCAGACCACAGGTGCCACGTGAGGGGAGCTGCATTCTCTTCTGGATTCTAGCTCCACAAGTACAGAGACAAGAGCCGCCATATTTAGAAGTAAAACTTTTTTCTAACAACGAAATAGTATAATTAGAAAATGTGGAAAATGGGGTCCACGGGATGATATTTAGCAGAGAGGAGCAACACCGACCCCAGAGTGAGGCGCTGCACTTCCCAGCACAGCCTGGACCAGGCCCGTGGGCCCCTCTGTCATGTGGAGAGGGCCCTGCATCGTACAGAGCAAGCGGTCTGGTCAGGGCCTCGGGCCAGGAGGCCTGGAGCGAGATGACTGGCCTGGAGCGAGATGACTGGCCTGGACCCCAGGGACTCACTCTGACAAACCCCCCGGGCCCTGGCAGGAGCAGCCCCCTGGGAACGTGGGGACAGCTCCTTCAGCCTGATGCTCCGGCCTGGACGCAGGAGCTCTGGAGAGAAGAAACCCGACCCCACAGGCCCTGCCTGCCACTCCTGCCGTCCGGAGGCCCCAGGGAAAGCCCCGGCTCTAGGCATGGGGGTGGGTGCCCGAGCGAGGGCATGGGCATGTCAGGGCTGAATGTGGCTCCCACCAGATGGGCATCTCCCGCCCTGCAGGGCCTGGCTGGCCTGGTCTGCCCTCGGCCGAGCCCCACTTGAGGGAAAGCTGGGGCAACCTCGTTTAGGACTGTGTAGTCGTCTTTTGAACACAGAGTGGTGTGAGTCCTGTGGAAAGATAAGACCCGGAATACGCGTGACCGCTGTCCCCAGCTGTGGAGTGGAGAGCATCGCGTTGTACGAGGTAAACACAGTCAGGCACCGCCCAGGCCGGAGCCGGGGCCCTGGCCAGACGAGGGCCACGCAGCTTTCACACCCTGGCCCTCGGGCACCACGGAGCCCGGCCCCAGCCAGCAGCTGCTCTGGATTGTGGAGGCGCCAGCGGCCGGAGGACGGCGGGTGGGGGAGGCCCTGGACTGAATGAGGCCGACACCCAAGGCCTGTGTTCCGGCGTTCCCTTCTCTGCCTTCAGAGGATCAAATGAGTTTCTAGGAAGAAAAATACAGCTGGGCCCTCCTCCAGCGGGCAAGCAGGGACAGAGCGGACACCCGTGTGTGCCCCACGTCCCTGCTGTCCCCGCAGTCTCTGACTCCAAAATCACAGGGGAAGGAAAGAGGAGGGAACGGGCTAGTAGGAGGAGGAGGAGATGTGGGCGTGAGGAGGGGCTCATCTTGAGTGAGTGAGGCTTCACGCACGCACAGGCCTGACCTCCAGCCTCACAAACATACAGGCCTGAGCACCAGATGTGTCTCCTGCTCTGGACACGGCAAGAAGGGAGAGGAATGGCTGCCCCTGTGCATCTCACCGCCAAGGAGGCTCAAGGCCGGGTGGCCCCCCTGCCTTCTGGTGACAGCATGTGCCACATCCTCAGCCACTCAGCAGGTGAGCCACAGGCTGCCCGTGCACTGGTGCCTCTTGCTCCTAGGCATGGTGGTCCTGAAGGCGGTGGGGATGGGACACTGGGAGGCAGGACGTCCACACCACAGCAGGCTGCTCGCCTGCACCAGAGGAGAGGTGGCCTGAGGCGGGGGTGCGCGCTGGCTCGTGGCAGCTGCTGTTTGACCAGACCATCGAGGACAGGAGGAGCACACTGGAAAGGTGAGGCAGGGTGGTTGGGGGCGGGGTCTCCCAGGGTCCCCAGGACTGTCTCAGCCTCTCCAGTGCTCACTGCTGGAGAACGCTGCGCCCTGTGAATGTCACGAGGATGTCCCAGGCACTGGGGCTCTCCGTGTTAGGGTGGAGATGCACCACCTTCCCAGCTGCCCCGTCCTTCCTGCGTGAGTTTGGGGACAGGTGACCATGGTGGCGATGGGGAGAACACGAGGACTCCACAGCTCTTGTTTCCCCTCACGGAGGCGGCTCTGGTCACAGTGTCCCTGCAGGGCCCGGCCACTGGGCCAGCCGACGGAACCTGGGCTCTTCCGTGGCGGGAAGGGCAGGGTTGTTCTCCCTGGGTGGGTGCTTGTCTGGAATCAGGTGTTGCCGTCCCTGACTCCAGGGCTGTCTTCAGCACCATCACCCACAGTCCCTCCAAACGCCTCATTCAGAGGTTAACATTTCCTGCTGTGGGCGGGAGGGGGGCAGTGGGAGCTCCGCTGTGGGCGGGAGGGGGGCCCTGCTGGGTGTGGTACCTGACAAGAGGCCCTGACTGTGAGCCCACAGTGGGTTCCTGGTGTGTTGAACAAAGAATCTAACAAAATGCACAGAACAGCACAGACCGGAGTGACGGACGCACTGATGGCAGCAGGGCACACTCCATGGGGACGCAGCCTCCGCGCCAGCTCCAGAGCCCCCGTTAGGTTTGCATTGGGCTGTAAGAATTTGAGGCCTTTTGAGGCCTCCCATTTGCCACACCCTATGAAGGACTGGCCCGCGGCCAATCAGACATTTCTTTTGTTATCTGAGGTGGAGACACCCGTCCCATCATCCCAGGAGGGAGGCTGTGGCCTGGGTGTTGCCCAATCCGGCCTGGAACCTGCTGCTCTCCTGCTGCTGCCTCAGCCCTCGGTGACCTCCCCCCACCCTTCTCCTGCTTCAGGTGCAGGGGGATGGTTCTCAGTCAACGGGGGGCCAGGGTCGCTCCTCCTGCTCAGGTCCCGGGGGTGGCAGTGAGCCACGTGCAAAGCGCCGTGGTCCAGCCCCGCAGCTCTGGGCTCTGCTGACTTCAAGGCTGATTCTCCCACCAGGAGAACACAGTGGGTCCCTCCCACTGGTGTCCAGCCTCTCTAGCCTCCCAATCCCAGCCTCCTTCATCCCAGCTTCCTCCATCCCAGCCTCCCTAATCCAGCCTCCTCCATCCCAGCGTCCCAATCCCAGCCTCTCTGATCCCAGCCTCCCCTAAAGCCCAGCCTCTGAGGTGGGAATTGTTAGCATCCCTCCTCCATGGACAAGAAAGCTGGGGCCCGGCGAGGTTGATGGCCTGTCCTGGTGGTGTATGGGAGGGATCGGCCTCTAAGGGCTGCTTCTGCCCGTCTCACCAGCTGCAGGCTCCGGGCGTCACGTGTCTTGAGTCCACATTCTTTTCAAGCACCCTGCTCCTCCCGAAGCTCCGGAGCCGCCAGCACTGTGGGCTGAGTGTGGGACGGGACAGAGCCGCTCCAGGCTGGCGGGCGCTGTTTGTCGACCTGGGCGTCCCTCCCTGTTCCTGGTCCCGCTGGCTCCCCGGCTTCTCTGGAGTCAGGTGTGGCCGCAGAAAAATGTTAGGTCAGTGACAGGTGAGCAAAAGTGTGAATACAACCTCCAGGAGTTTTCTTAAAGGAAGGAACAGGCCCTTCCCCTCTCCACGTCTCCTTCCGGCTGCCTGGGAGGCACTTGTGAGGCCTGGAGCCTCAGCAGCCACCTGTGCTGCGATGGTGACTCGGCAAGACTCCCGGAGCCTGTGTTCCCAACACCAGGTGCCCTATACCAGCCCCGGGCCCCTTCGTGGGTATTCTTAGTGTGGGAGAAAAATCAGCTGTGGGTGGGGGACGGGATGGGATGGAATTGGGAGCCTGGTTCCCCCAGCTGAGCCAGGTGACCGTCGCTCAGGAAGCTTTGTGGTCAGCAGTATCTGGGTGGACCAGCAGAGGGCACTCAGACCCAGAGGGAAAGTCACGCGCCCAGGCCGGTGGCCGCAGGAAGACCCGCCCCAGTGAGTGGTTCCCCAAATCCCTGCTCGCACAGGGTCGCTGGAGGCGAGGGCGCCTGAGAATCCACAAGCAGGGCTCGTTCTGCGTTTATGAAGTTCCAGCTGCCCTTAGACTCCACGGCGGGGAAGACAGAGACAATGAACCCTGGGTTGGAGGTGGGAGCGCAAACCTCAGGGCCCTTTCTGGGGACCGAGGCTTTGTGTGGGGTGTCCCGGGAGGGACCCTGGAGCCACCTTCCGTCAAACGCACTCAGCTTTTACTTTGAAAAGTAAAAGGCTTGGACAAAACAAACTCCAGAGTCTGGTTCCAGTTTGAAATTTTTAACAAGCAGCCCCACTTCACCCCAGTTCCGATGTCACCGAGGACCTCCTGGAAATGACTTTCAGCCTCTGCTGGAGTCACAGCCGAGCCTGGTGCAACTGAAGCGTGGGCCCTGAGCGCTGGTGGCTTGGTGAGCTCAGGCTGGAGGGGCCCGGCCCTTCAGAGTCCTGAGGACCCCGGATTGGGCAAGGCCACCCAAGGCAGGCTCTGGGTTCCTTTCCGGGGGTCTCCAGCGCCATCCATGCCTGAGCCCTGTGGAAGAGTGACTAGGAGGCCTCCAGTCAGACCCGCAGCCCTGCCCTGGGGAGCGGCCTCCACCCCACAGGACAGAGAGACCCACTGGCTGCCGGGTCTGGGTCCAGCCAGGGCCAGCATGTGGGGGTCGTGGCCCTTTGGCCTCTGCCCTGCACTTTTTCCGGGAGTGTTTTTGTGAAGTGCTACAAGGCTGATTTCGTCTCTCCTGGCCGCTCAAGTCTGCAGCTCTTTCCACAGCCCTTTAAAATTAACTAGAGAGGAGCTTCCTACCTCCGTTAGCCCTTTCCTTCCCTTTTGCCAACATCCTACACATCTCAGCAAGCATTTTAATACAGGAAATTTCTGCTCAAACCGCTTCGAGAGAGTTACCCACCTGGCCCCTGAGCACGCACAGCATTTCCCTGTTGTCGGGGAGGGTCTCAGGTGATGGGGAAGTGAGGCCTGCCGCCCACCACAGGGAAGGACTGAGCATGGCGGGAACACGCATGGTGGGGAACAGCTCTCAGTTTTAAATTTTAATTTATTATGTATTTTTCCATTTATTTGACATGGGGTATCGCTCTGTCACCCAGGCTGGAGTGCAGTGGCACAATCTTGGCTCACTGCAACCTCCGCCTCCCGGGTTCAAGCAATTCTCCTGAGTCAGCCTCCCGAGTAGCTGGGACTACAGGTGCGCGCCACCCCACCCAGCTCATTTTTGTAGTTTTAGTAGAGACGGGGTCTCACTATGTTGTCCAGGCTGGTCTTGAACTCTTGGCCTCAAATGATCCTGCTGCCTCAGCTTCCCAAAGTATAGGAATTACAGGCATGAGCCACTGTACCAGGCCCAATGAGTGGCTTTCATGTCCCTCTCTGTCCCCACCCAGATTCAAGGTGACTTATACTGTTTAAAAAGTGAGAACATTGGAGCCATTGAGAAATTAGCAGGAACTGCTGGACGTGCACATGCAAAAAAAAAATCTAGACACAAACCTCACACTTTTCACAAAAGTTGACTCAAAATGGATCACAGACCTATATATAAAATGCAAAACCAGCCCAGCACAGTGGCTCACACCTGTGATCCCAGCACTTTGGGAGGCCAAGGTGGGTGGATTATCTGAGGTCAGGAGTTCAAGACCAGCGTAGCCAACAGGGTAAAACCCCATCTCTACTAAAAAATACAAAAATGAGCCAGGCATGGTGGCGGGCAGCTGGAATTCCAGCTACTCTGGAGGTTGAGGCAGGGGAGTTGCTTGAACCTGAGAGGCGGAGGTTGCAGTGAGCCGAGATTGCACCATACACTCCAGACTGGGCAACAAGAGCGAAACTCTGTCTCAAAAAATAAATAAAATAAAATAAAATGCAAAACCATGACAGTCCTGGAAGAGCTCAGAGAAGATCTGGATGACCTTGGATGTGGCGTCGCCTTTTTAGATTCAACCCCAAACTCACGATGTATGCAAAGACCTGATCAGCTAGATGTCATCATAACTAGACACGTTTGTTTTGTGAAAGACACAGCCAAGAGAATGGGAAGACAAGCCACGGACTGGGAGAAAAGTATTTCCAAAGACATTCTGATTACGGAGAGCTATACACAATATTCAAAGAACTCTAAAAACTCAGCAATGAGAAAGTAGGTCGGGGGCAGTGGCTCACACATGTGATCCCAGAACTTTGGGAAGCTGAGGCAGGCGGATCACCTGAAGTCAGGAGTTCAAGACCAGCCTGGCCAACATGGCATAGTCCCATCTCTACTAAAAATACAAAAATTACCCAGGCGTGGTGGCTCACGCCTGTAGTCCCTGCTACTCAGGAGGCTGAGGCAGGAGAATCGCTTGAACCTGGGAGGTGGAAGTTGCAGTGAGCCGAGATCACACCACTGTACTCCAGGCTGGGTGACAGGCAAGACTCCAACTCAAAAAAAAAGAAAATAAATAATCTGATTTAGAAATAGACAAAAGGACTTGACCAGATACCTCAGCGAAGATGCATTAGCAGCAAACAATCTTCTGCAGAGATGCCCACGTCACAGGTCCTCAGGGAAATGCAAGTTCAGACCACACTGAGGCTGGGTGCGGGGCTCATGCCTGGAATCCCAGCACTGCGGGAGGCTGAGGTGGGAAGATCACCTGAGGCCAGGAGTTCGAGACTAGCCTGGGCAATACAGCAAGACCCCAGCTCTAAAAAACTTAAAACTCAAAAAAATTTTATAATAACTAACAAAAACGACCCTGAGATACCATTACACACCCATCCAGGACACTGGCATGGCCAATGCTGGCGAGGATGTGGAGCAGGGAACTCTCGCTCACGGTGGTACCAATGCAGAAGGCACAGCCACTGTGGAAGATGGCGTGGCAGCTCCTTACAGAGCTAGACACACTCCCACCATGGGACCCACCGTCATGCTCCCTGACGTGGCAGAACCTGTGTGCGTATTACCGAGTGACGAAGCGTCTCTTCAGGTTACACATGGTGGTCTCAACCGCATGGCAGTCTGGAAAAGGCGAAGAAATCAGTGGTTCCAAGGGCTGAGGGAAGGAGGGCTGAGCAGGGGAAGGATTTTAGACATCCGGCTGCTCTATGTGAGACTATAATGGCGAGTCCATGTCGTGGTCCAGACGGGTAGAACGTGCCACACCAAGAGTGACCCTCGTGAGGACCCAGGACTCTGGGTGATGATGAAGGGTCAGTGTGGGGTCATCACTTGTAGCACATACCCCGCTCTGGAGGGGTGGCAGATGATGACGGGGGCTGGGTGTGCGTCAGGCGGAGGGGCAGGGGGCGTGGAAAATCTCTACCTTCCGCTCAGTTATGCTGTGAACCTTAAATTGCTCTAATTCAAAAAATAAAGTCTGTTTTTTAAAATTGGGGAAGAACATGAGATAAAGGCACATTTTATTTTATTTTAGAGACAGAGTCCAGAGGCTAGGGTGCAGGGGTGCGATCTTGGCTCACTGCAACCTCTGCCTCCCAGATTCAAGCAATTCTGCCTCAGCCTCCCGAGTGGCTGGGATTACAGGTGTCCACCACCACACTCAGATAACTTTTATTTTAGTAGAAACTGGGTTTCCCCATGTTGGCCAGGCTGGTCTCGAACTCCTGACCTCAAGTGATCTGCCCACCTTGGCCTCCCAAATTGCTGGGATTGCAGTCATGAGTTGCCGCACCCAGCCAGACACTTATTTTGAAGATACACGCAATGTTGCTTCTGTGGGATTACAGACGTGAGCTGCTGCGCCCAGCCAAAGGCACTTATTTTGAATATACACCTGATCTGAATTCTATATTCTATTTCAAAATGTGTCTTAGTTTCTTTATGCATTAAAAAGCAGCAAATGTAGTCACATGAGCACAGTGTCAGGCATCTACCTTGGATACCCACACAGTGGGTCTACTCCAGGCATCCACCTTGGATATCCACACAGTGGGTCTACTCCAGGCATCTACCCTGGATATCCACACAGTGGGTCTACTCCAGGCATCCACCTTGGATATCCACACAGTGGGTCTACTCCAGGCATCTACCCTGGATATCCACACAGTGGGTCTACTCCAGGCATCTACCTTGGATACCCACACAGCGGGTCTACTCCAGGCATCTACCTTGGATATCCACACAGTGGGTCTACTCCAGCCAACTGCAGGAGTGGGCCTTGCAGGAGGGGCTCGTGGGGGCTGCTCTCGTTACACCGCTGTCTTCAGCCACTTTCTCCCACCTTGGCATCCCTCACGCCCTTTCCAGGGACGTGTGGACTTCAGGGGTCTTCATCATGGTGGCATTCATTGGGTGTTTGGGGCTCTCCAGGTGCCGGGGCTCCCACTAACCCTCACAGCTGCCTTGCTGGTGCTGCCATTATCGACAATCAGAATTTCAAGAAAGTTGGGCATCCGTTGCCACAGCAGCAGTCAGGCTTCAGCCAGCTGGGCTCCAGAGCTCCCGAAACCACCCATCAGACCGTGTGGCACATTCTCAGATATTGAATGTCCGGCTGGATAAAAGTAACTTCTCGTTGCACTGGGAGCTTCCCCACTCACCGTCTCTGGGCTGACGCAACATGCTAAGGCCCAGGGTCCCTGGAAATAGAACCCGAGTGTTGTCAGTGGCCTGGCCTGATGGTCAGGGCCACATACAAGGCCGCTGGGCTGCGGCTGGGCAGTGGTCATTTCAGGAGGTCGTGTCGTGGGGTCCTCGGGTGGAACATGTGTTGGGATCTTTATGACCTGGAGGATCATGGTTTTTGAGGGAGACCAAGGCCTCTGTGTCCTGGCCAGCCTGATGGGGGGTGGGAGGAACTGAGCCCAACACCAACAAGCTAGGAAACAGGCAAGTTATCTCTGCCTCTGTGCCTCAGTTTACTCATCTGTCCATTGTAGTAACACTTGCGTTTTTAAGGATTCTGCAAAAATCGCACCATGCATATGAAATGCTTGCACCCCTGGCCTGGGCAGTGCTGAGCAGAAGCAGCTGTTGTTCTGTTTCAGCAGCTGAATGCCAAACATACAGATGAGCCAGTGCAGTGTGAGGCGGGTGTGGGTGCTGGGTGGAGGCGGGTGTGGGTGCAGTGTGAGGCGGGTGTGGGTTCTGGGTGGAGGCGGGTATGGGTGCTGGGTAGAGGCGGGTGTGCGTGCTGGGTGGAGGCAGGTGTGGGTGCTGGGTGGAGGCGGGTGTGGGTGCGGTGTGGAGGCGGGTGTGGGTGCTGGGTGGAGGTGGGTGTGGGTGGGGCGTGGAGGCGGGTGTGGGTGCTGGGTAGAGGCGGGTGTGGGTGCTGGGTGGAGGCGGGTGTGGGTGCAGTGTGAGGCGGGTGTGGGTGCTGGGTGAGGCGGGTGTGGGTGCTGGGTGGAGGCGGATGTGGGTGCGGGGTGGAGGCAGGTGTGGGTGCGGCGTGGAGGCGGGTGTGGGTGCTGGGTGGAGGCGGGTGTGGGTGCTGGGTGGAGGCGGGTGTGGGTGCTGGGTGGAGGCGGGTGTGAGTGGGGTGTGGAGGCGGGTGTGGGCGGGGCGTGGAGGCCGGTGTGGGTGCTGGGTGGAGGCAGGTGTGGATGCTGGGTGGAGGTGGGTGTGGGTGGGGCGTGGAGGCGGGTGTGGGTGCTGGGTGGAGGCGGGTGTGGGTGGGGCGTGGAGGCGGGTGTGGGCGCTGGGTGGAGGCGGGTGTGGGTGGGGCGTGGAGGCGGGTGTGGGCGCTAGGTGGAGGCGGGTGTGGGTGGGGAGTGGAGGCGGGTGTGGGCGCTAGGTGGAGGTGGGTGTGGGTGGGACATGGAGGCTGGTGTGGGTGCTGGGTGGACGCGGGTGTGGGTGGGGCGTGGGGCGGGTGTGGGCGGGGCGTGGAGGCGGGTGTGGGCGGGGCGTGGAGGCGGGTGTGGGTGAGGCGTGGAGGTGGATCTGCCTTATGAAATGGGTAGGGGCCCTATGCACGAAAAATGGCACAGGCATTTGGAAGAGTGACACTTTTTCAAGAAATAAAACTACCCTGAGTGATGGTAAAAATGAAGAAAAAATAAAGAAATGAAACACCCTTCCACTCTGTGACCCGGCCAGTCCTCCCAGGTGTTTACCAGAGAGAAGAGGAGGCAGACGTCTGTGCAGAAGCAGGCACAGGAAGGCTTGTAGCTGCTGTGTTTCCATATTTTAATTGCCGCAAACTGGAGACAGCAGAGTCCAGGCTCAGGAGCACACCTCAGCTGTGGCCCATCCGTGCTATGGAGCGCTGTTCAGCACCAGGGGAAGGGGCTGTGGGCAGAGCTGCAGACACATCAACAACGTCAGGACCACAGCGGGCGAGGAGAGGGCAAGGCAGGCGGGGGCCCTGGTCTGTGGGCTCCACAGCAGGAAAAGCATGCCTGGGGCAGAGACGGCCAGGCCAGCGTTACCCCTGGGTGAGGGCCGACAGCAAGGCCAGGACAGAGCTTTCCGGGGTGGTGCTGACACAGGCGGACGCAGCTGTCCACACGGAGCCTGCATCCCCGCCACCAGCTTCTGTGCCGAGGGCTCGGCTTGTCCCCAGGGTGGTGCTCAGTCACAAGGCACAGGACATTTCTGACCACAAGTTCTGCTTTTGCCATAAATTGCACCCTGGCCACACCTGCCAGTTCTGAAAGCACCTGGTGCCCAGGTTTGTCCATCCCCAGCTGCATCTCCTGAGCAGGAAACTTGCAGGAGTTTGTATCTCGAAGGATGGGGCTAAGATTGTGGGGTGGGCGGGAGCCACGAAGAGCCCTGCAACACTCAGGGTTTTGCTGGGTCGTAAGGAGCATTCGCGGTAGAGGCACCTGGCTCAAGAAGGTATTTAGGTTCTTGTCATCATCAGCCTCTGGACCATAAGTGGCAGGCACACATGTTGAAAACAGCAACAGAAGACAGAGGCTGCGTGGCTCAGATGTCTGGGCAGGCAGGGCTGGCCGGGAAGCTGGAGGCAGGACCGGCCGTGGCCTCTCTGCAAGTCTGTCATTTCTTCCCTGAGCCTGGGGCTCCCACTGCCCAACCACTTTCGGGCTCTCCTTAACTGCTCCAAACCCATAGCATCACCTGATGGGCAGGTGCTTCCCCCATGCTTCCTCTCCCTGCACTGCCCACCCCACGCCTGACCGTCCCTGGGCTCCCCACACACCCCTACAGTGCCTTCCACATCCCCCCTGATGACAGGTGCTTCCCCCATGCCTCCTCTCCCTGCACTGCCCACCCCACGCCTGACCTTCCCTGGGCTCCCCATGCACCCCTACAGTGCCTCCCACATCCCTCCTGATGGCAGGAGTCTCAGGACAGCTCCCTTGTGGGGTTTCCCTTTGTGTCCCCAGCCGTGTGAGGCATGTCATTCTCTGCACATCCCTGTACTATGAATGGATGGGTTGGTGGATGGGTAGATGGATGAATGGGTGGGTGGATGAATAGATGGATAGATGGGTAGATGGATGGGTGGATGGATGAGCAGATAGGTGGATGGATGGATGGAAAAATTGTGGATGGATGAAGGGATGGATTGATCAATGGATTGGTGGGTGAGTGGATGGATGAATGAATGGATAGATGGATGGATTGATAGATGGGCTGGTGGGTGAGTAGATGAATGAATAGATGAATGGATAGATGGATGATGGATGATATATGCGTGGGTGGGTGGATGGATGGTTTGATGGATGGACTGCTGGATGGATAGATGGATAGGTAGGTGGATAAATAGAAAGATAGGTGAATGGATGGATGGATGGATATGTGGATGGATGGATGGGCAGATGAGTTGCTGGGTGGATGGAGGGATGGATGGATGCGTAAGTGGATAGATAGAAGGGTGGGTAAATGGATAAATGGATGGATAATTGATGGATGGACAGATGAGTGGGTGGGTGGATGGATGGATGTGTGGGTGGCTGGGCATAAGGATGGATGGATGGATGGATATATGGGTGGATGGGTGAATGGAAGGATGGAGGGAGGGGTGGATGGATGGATGTGTGGATGGATGGATGGACGGATGGATGGATGGATGGTAGAAGGGGTGGATAGACAGATGGATGTGTGGATGGACAGATGAGTGGATGGATGGATGAAAGAAGGGGTGGATGGATGGATAGATGAGTGGATGGGTGGATGAAGAGGTGGGTGGGTGGATTGCTGGATGGATGGGTTCATGAGTGATGGGATAGAATGAGTGAATGGATGAGTAGGTGAATTTATTCCTCAGGCCCTGGAGCTGGATCTGCTCTACAGTCCGTGAGTGGCCTCTGTCCCATGCACTAGCCTCCGTGAACTATGCTCCACACAGCAGCAGGAACCTGATTCCTGAGAGTCATGGGTGTAACCTCTCAGGCTGTTACTCACTGGGACCACCCAGGAGCTCCTTGCAAAGGCGAAGGCTCCTGGTCTCCCAGTAGGCAGAACCCCAGTCTCCAGGACGTGGCCTGGGGCCGGCATTTTTCCAGCCCTGGTGGGGTCCTATACCATCAGCCTACAGGAGCCTTCCCAGGAGGGGCTGGTCTTCCCACTCAGTTCTTTGTGTCCTTGGGAGCCAGAATGTCTCCCTGCACCCTGGGGGAATGACCCTGCCGTGGTGTTCCAGGGCCCTTATTGTGTGTGCCCAGAGGAGGGGGCTGAGCCTGGATTTTCTGCATCTCAAGGACGCTGCGGCCAGCCTGGGAGGAGGGGCTGCCTGGGTGGAGGCTTCCATGTGGCTGTTCAGAGTGCCCAGTCCCTCCTGTCTCAAGGCACAGCTCTCAGGTGGATAGAGGACAGGGGCCTTGGAGACCGTGGGCCTGGCTTGTCCCCACCCCGGTGCTGTAGCGTCAGCTCGTGGACCAGAGCTCCCGCCAGTTCCCGGACCCCCAGGGTCTCGGCCTCCCTCCTTGCTCAGGGTCTGCACTTGCGTCTGGAAAGGGCATGAAGCAGAGGTCATGGCACTGGCCCCAGATACTCCCTCCCAGAGCCCCGTGCCTGCTCTGGCCCTCATGGGCCCCTTGCCTGGGAGACACAGTGTTATCTGATTGAGGAGGACTCCTGGCCCCGCATCGAGACACAGGGTGTCCTGCAGGGAAAAAAGGGGCCCAGCCAACCAGCTCTGCACAAAAAGCACCCTCTGGAGACGGATTTATCCGCGTGCTGGCTCTTCATGCAGCTGGAAGACTGTGGTCTCTGAGGCCAGCAAAGGGAGGCCAAGGGACACGTGGCCGCGCCTCCCACAGCGCTGGTGGCTTCGTCTCAGCAAATTAGGAGCAAAAGCTTCTCAGTCAATCAGAGAGCGCCCCTGGAGGAGGTGCTGAGATCACCAAGGTGGAACAGCTGTCTATGTGTGTGTGTCTGTGTGAATCCATGTGTGCGTGTCTGTATTTCTGTGTGTCTATGTGTGTGTGTCTGTGTGAATCCATGTGTGCGTGTCTGTATTTCTGTGTGTCTATGTGTGTGTCTGTGCGAATCCATGTGTGCGTGTCTGTATTTCTGTGCGTCTATGTGTGTGTCTGTGCGAATCCATGTGTCTGTCTGTATTTCTGTGCGCCTATGTGTGTGTCTGTGCGAATCCATGTGTGTGTCTGTATTTCTGTGCGTCTATGTGTGTGTGTCTGTGCGAATCCATGTGTGCGTGTCTGTATTTCTGTGCGTCTATGTGTGTGTGTCTTTGTGAATCCATGTGTGTGTCTGTATTTCTGTGCGTCTATGTGTGTGTCTGTGCGAATCCATGTGTCTGTCTGTATTTCTGTGCGCCTATGTGTGTGTCTGTGCGAATCCATGTGTCTGTCTGTATTTCTGTGCGCCTATGTGTGTGTCTGTGCGAATCCATGTGTCTGTCTGTATTTCTGTGCGCCTATGTGTGTGTCTGTGCGAATCCATGTGTGCGTGTCTGTATTTCTGTGCGTCTATGTGTGTGTGTCTGTGCGAATCCATGTGTGTGTCTGTATTTCTGTGCGTCTATGTGTGTGTGTCTGTGTGAATCCATGTGTGCGTGTCTGTATTTCTGTGCGTCTATGTGTGTGTCTGTGCGAATCCATGTGTCTGTCTGTATTTCTGTGCGTCTATGTGTGTGTCTGTGCGAATCCATGTGTCTGTCTGTATTTCTGTGCGCCTATGTGTGTGTCTGTGCGAATCCATGTGTCTGTCTGTATTTCTGTGCGCCTATGTGTGTGTCTGTGCGAATCCATGTGTCTGTCTGTATTTCTGTGCGCCTATGTGTGTGTCTGTGCGAATCCATGTGTGCGTGTCTGTATTTCTGTGCGTCTATGTGTGTGTGTCTGTGCGAATCCATGTGTGTGTCTGTATTTCTGTGCGTCTATGTGTGTGTGTCTGTGTGAATCCATGTGTGCGTGTCTGTATTTCTGTGCGTCTATGTGTGTGTCTGTGCGAATCCATGTGTGCGTGTCTGTATTTCTGTGCGTCTATGTGTGTGTGTCTTTGTGAATCCATGTGTGCGTGTCTGTATTTCTGTGCGCCTATGTGTGTGTCTGTGCGAATCCATGTGTCTGTCTGTATTTCTGTGCGTCTATGTGTGTGTGTCTGTGCGAATCCATGTGTGCGTGTCTGTATTTCTGTGCGTCTATGTGTGTGTCTGTGCGAATCCATGTGTGCGTGTCTGTATTTCTGTGCGTCTATGTGTGTGTGTCTGTGCGAATCCATGTGTGCGTGTCTGTATTTCTGTGCATCTATGTGTGTGTCTGTGCGAATCCATGTGTGTGTCTGTATTTCTGTGCGTCTATGTGTGTGTCTGTGCGAATCCATGTGTGTGTCTGTATTTCTGTGCGCCTATGTGTGTGTCTGTGCGAATCCATGTGTGCGTGTCTGTATTTCTGTGTGTCTATGTGTGTGTGTCTGTGTGAATCCATGTGTGCGTGTCTGTATTTCTGTGTGTCTATGTGTGTGTGTCTGTGCGAATCCATGTGTGTGTCTGTATTTCTGTCTGTATATGTGTGTGTCTGTGTGAATCCATGTGTGTGTGTCTGTATTTCTGTGTGTATATGTGTGTCTCCATATCTGTGTGTGTGTGTATTTCTCTCTGTTTCCATATCTGTGTGTGTTTGTGTTTCTCTGTGTCTCCATGTCTGTGTCTGTGTGTGTCTCTGTGTATTTCAGTGTGTGTATGTGTGTGTCTGTGTGTCTCTGTGTACATCTGTGTGTCTGTGCATTTCAGTGTGTTATCTATGTGTGTGTCTCCATATCTGTCTATGTCTGTGTGTCTGTATGTATATATCTGTGTGTGTGTCTATCTGTGTGTCTGCGTCTGTGTGTGTCTGTGTGTGTCTGTGTCTGTATACGTGTGTGTCTGCGTCTGTGTCTGTGCGTGTCTGTGTGTCTGTATGTATATATCTGTGTGTGTGTCTATCTGTGTGTCTGTGTCTGTGTGTGTCTGTGCGTGTCTGTATGTCTGTATACATGTGTGTCTGCATCTGTGTCTGTGCATGTCTGTGTGTCTGTATGTCTGTATACATCTGTATGTGTGTGTGTGTCTGCGTCTGTGTCTGTGCATGTCTGTGTGTCTGTATGTATACGTCTGTGTGTGTGTCTGTGTGTCTTCGTCTGTGTGTGTGCATGTCTGTGTGTCTGTATGTCTGTATATATCTGTTTATGTGTCTATGTGTCTGCATCTGTGCCTGTCTGTGCGTGTCTGTCTGTATGTCTGTATTTATCTGTGTGTGTCTATGTGTCTGTGTCTGTCTATGCTTGTGTGTGCACAGATCCACGCTGTGAGATGAGAGGCCAGGGCACTGTGTGTCTGGTCCTGGTGGCCCCATGGATGTGACCCCCCAGGGCCTGAGTCTGCCCCCAGGTTTTTGGGCTGCCACACCATCTCACTCGCCTGCCCTTTGTTGCATGCCGGGCTGGGTCCTTGTGGGACGCAGCACCCCAACCCCCGCATGCAGCAGTGCCCAGGCCACTTGCGAGGGAGTTGGAGCTCACGGGCATCTGCGGCCCCCTGCCCTGGAGGCCCACGGCTCCTCCTTGGGAGGCACCTCAGCGGGGCTTGGGCCAGCATCCCTGAGCACCTCTCTCTGGGGCTCAGGCAGCCTGGAAACCTGACCTCGCTGGGGAGCCCAGGGCCCATGGAGCCCCACGGGGCCCCAGGATCAGGTCACTGCGCTAAGCCAGGCCACGGGTCAGGTGGCCGAGTTTCCATGATTGCAAGTTTCAAGTGGGGCAGGCCTCACCATGGGGAGGGGCCCGTGGGCCAGGACTGACCAGTGACCTTTCAGCATCGGGCAGAGCTGCAGGCCAGGAGGCAAGCCAGGCCCACATGGGGGTTTCTGAGCACCCTGACCCTGAGGTGCCCCAAGACTGATCTTTCAGCCCAAATTCAGGAGACCCATCGGGGATGTCACTCCGACCCCCCAGCACTGGGCACGGCTGCTCAATGAGCCCGGGGAAGCACTAGGAATGCTGGCCCCTGACTGGCTGCTGGAACTGGGCAGCGGACCCCATGACTGCAGCTCAGTGTCCCCACACCCCACCACAGCCCAGGGGAGACCACCGCCCTGACCAGATCGCCTCACCTGCTCCGTGTAAAAACGTTTCCAGAGCTGCTGCTGATCCCGAAACCCTCATACATGACCGGCCCCCACAGCTGGCTGGTCAGACACTGCAACGCACCTAAACTGAGCACAGCAGGGGCAGGCCCTGGAGATGGGCTCAGACCTCCGCCTGCCGGACGTCCCCACGGGGCAGGAGCATGGACCCCCCTCCCAGTAGAAGTCCCAGAGCTTCCTGCGGAGCACACACTTGTGAGTGGGAGGTTGCGGAGACACTCTGAGACCACCGAGAGCCCCTCCCGCACTCAGGGCCTCCCTGGAGCCCAGCCCAGCGCCAGACTCACAGCTCCCGCAGCTCACAGGCTTGCTGGGCCCAATCCTGCTCCTCCTCTTCCCAGCAAGGTGACCAGCAGCTCCTCTGTAAAATGGGGAGAGCCACAGCCCCTCACCCAGGGCTGCCGTGGGAAGGAAAGAAGTTCTCTCTCTCTCTCTCTCTTTTTTTGAGACCGAGTTTTGCTCTTGTTACTCAGGCTGGAGTGCAATGGCGCGATCTCGGCTCACCGCAACCTCCGCCTCCCGGGTTCAAGCAATTCTCCTGCCTCAGCCTCCTGAGTAACTGGGATTACAGACACATGCCACCCTGCCCAGCTAATTTTGTATTTTTAGTAGAGACGGGGTTTCACCATGTTGGTCAGACTGGTCTTGAACTCTCGGCCTCAAGGGATCCACCCGCTTCAGCCTCCCAAAATGGTGGGAGCCCCCTCGCCTGGGCGCGTAAGAAGCTGTCACAGTAAGCCCTCAGCTGCCCCCTGGCAGGTGGCAAACACACCCGTCGTGCTGAGCTCATTCTTAAGGAGGTAAAGAAACAGACCTGAAAAGGAAAGAGTCGGGTGACAGACGGGAGGTTTCTGAGGGAAGATGATCTGGCCAGCAAAAGCCAGGTTTCTTCCTCAAGAAAAGCAGAAGTCGCCCTCGTTGGCGTCCTCAGCAGGCCGGGGCAGGCGCCAGTTCCCAGGCCCTGTCCCTGGACAGAACCTGCTGCCAGGCGGAGGCTGCACCCAGAAGCCTGACCACAGACGTCTGCGCATTTCGTTTCCACTCCACCCAGAGTCCCCTGGAGCCCAGAATTCTGTCCCAGGCCCAGCCCTGAGCAATCATCCACCCTGCAAAGCCTCAAGGGCAGCCTCGCCTTAGACGGGATTCCTCAGTCTGAGAGACGACACACCCCCACCCACACTTCCAACCCCAGGGACTCAGAGGGTGTCTTTGGGGGGTGCAGGAGGCACATGATAAATGCAGGGGTGACTGGGGGAGGTTTGGTTGGTTTCTGCTGCCTGGGAACTTCGTTTCAGCCAGTTCCAGTGGGTGGCCCCTGGCCAGCACGGGGTCCGCTGCCCGTCCCGTCTCGGGATCCCCTGGGGTCAAGGCTGCTTCAGGAGGACTGGCCATAGGAGCCGGGTGAGGCCGTGTGTGCAGGCCATGGGCAGCTGGCTTTGCTGGCATGGGGTGGGGTGGCTGGTCACCAGCCAGGGAGCAGGCAGGGGTCTCGGCCAGTGTGAGCGCTAGAACGGGGCTGGAGGAAGGTTCTAAAAGCTGGGAGGTGCTGGAATAAAATGAGCTCTGCTTTGGATTCCCTGCAGACCCCAGGAAGCTCCTGCTGTGGCCTTTCGTGCACAGAACCTGAGAGCCCCCATGTCCGCACAGTGAGGGCGCCCTGGCCGGATGCACCTTCCAGAGCAGTGGGGTGCAAGACCCTCCCCTCAGCTTCTGTTGCCACTTGCTCCCTGGCTGCTATCCCGTAGCTGGGCACATGTCCAGCACCTTCTGTCGCTGGGCACTGCATGTCCCACCCAGCCACAGCCTCACCTCCACCCCCCCATAGGTCCTCCCTTGGCTGGGGCCGGCAACATGAGAGTGGGCTGCCCAGCTTAGCTGGAACATGGCATCCGTGGACAGGCGACAGCTGTGGCCCCAGGGCCGCTACTCCTCCCGGGGGTCTGCTGCAGATCCCCGCTGGCCTGGCCCTGGCGAGGGTGATCCCAGGCCTAGCTGATGCCCCCAGCTGGGGGCTGTGCACTGGAGTTTCGCCCTTCCTTCGGCAGTGCTGTCCGCACGGCCCCCTCAACCCTGGGCCTTCATCTGCAGGAAATGCCACGCAGCTGCTCACCAAGGGCAAGTCGTGGACCCGCGGAGCACACTGGGGCACTGGGCTGAATGCAAAGCGTTACTTCAGAAGGTGCAGCTGCGGCCTTTGCAAACGAAGCACAGAGCAAGAGGGATTTCAGGGTGTGCCGGGGCGAGGACACGGTGAATGCACCAGCACTGGGGTTACAAAGCAGCCTGTTGTGAGCTGTTGTCTCTCCCACCGCAGGCTAAGGAAGGGCCCGGAGCCAGGGAGCTGCCTCACGCCCAGCCCTGCAGGCCATGGAGCCGGCTGCGGGGAGGGAACTGGGCCCCCTTTTGCCGGGTCCTGGCCCCCGGGAAGTCAGGAACAAGCCTAGCGCCTGCAGCAGGGACAGGGACAGGCATTGTGCAGAGAATTCCCCTGCGCTGAGGCAGATCATCCTTGAGCCGTCCTCGTCCTCGGGAGGAGGCACCGCTGTTCTCCCCACTTCAGCTGTGAGGAGGCCGAGGCCCCGGGAGCGCTGACCTCACCTGGGGCCGCAGAGGGAGTGGCTCAGCTCATCAGCAGGCCACTGAGTGGGGAACGCTGCATAACGAGTTGCCCCCCAGCCACAGTTAGTATCCCTGCTCACCTCAGGGCCAGCCGGTCTAGGCTTGTCGGCCCTTCTGGGCTGAGCTCCCGGCTGAGGTGGGGCCCAGAACCTCTCCCCAGCTCCCTCACCCTCCAGAGGCCGGCAGCCTGACCTGGTGTGTGTTTCTCACAGTGACACCAGAGGCCAAGCCCAGCCTGCTTGAAATCTACTATTGATCCACTATTGATCCAGAGCAGAGCGTGCCTGTGTCCTCAGGAGGGCGAGGGGGAGGGAACAGATGTTTGCTGAACAATAATCCAGGCCCCCATCGTGATCACGGGGCAGAGGGAAGGGAGCCCAGTCCCCAGCAGCAGTGTTGAGGGCCGCGGAGGCTCTGGCCCAGGTTTGCCTCTTCTCGTGTGCTCCCAGCTCCTCCGAGGCCTCGCAGCACTCCCAGGCACCCCAGAGGAGCCCTACCCAGAGCTCTGCCTGAGCAAGAGGACACCCAGTGCCTCCTAAGGAGCAGGCAGGCGGCTGCCATGCAGGAACTCAGGAGCCAACCCTCTGTCAGCATCCAGGGCTCAGAGGCCTGGAGCCCTGGCATGGGCTGCAGAGAGAGCTCACCAGCCCTCAGACAGCTGCGGCCTCTGCACGCCTTCCCTGCCAGGTCCCTCACTGTCCCCCAAAGTGGGGACACAGGGGCAGGCACAGCAGGGGCCTTGATTCTTGGCCAAGGAGACCCCACCCCTGCTCAGCGTGGGCCTAGTGGGCACCGCCTTCCCTGGATGGGCCCTGAGACATCTTGATGTGTGTCCTGGCCTCCTCCTAGCAGCTGCTGCTTCCCCCATGATGACCAAAGAGGCTTGTCTGCCCAGAACTCAAGACGTGCACCGAGGAGGGAGGGAATCCTCCAGGAGCCAAAGCCCAGGCTGTCTCACCTCAGCGTCTTAGAGAATACAAGTGTCTCCATTCGTGTGCCTTTTCAAAACGAACAGAGCTTTGGCTGGGAGCACGCCTGTAATCCCAGCACTTTGAGAGGCCAAGGTGGGAGGATCACTTGAGGTCAGGAGTTCAAGACCAGCCTGACCAATATGGCCAAACCCTGTCTCTATTCAGAATACCAAAATCAGCGGGCGTAGTGGTGGGCGCCTGTAATCCCAGCTACTTGGGAGGCTGAGACAGGGGAATTGCTTGAACCCAGGAGGGGGAGGGGGAGGTGAGCCGAGATCAGAGCCTTGCGTTCCAACGTGAGCAACAGAGCGACACTCCATCTCAAAAAAAACCTAGCAGGCTTTAGAGCAGTTTCAGGGTTGCTGGACACTTGGTGAAAGCACAGACATGCTTTATTAGGCAAAACTGTATGCAGGAGAAAAAATAAAAAATAAAGAAAGTACAGTCAGTTCCCACGTACCCTCTCCCTGCCCCCAGCACCCGCATTGTGGACAAGCTGATGAACATGCCCCGTCTGCCAGGGTTGGTGAGCCAGCATTGACTCCCTGTGATGAGCCCAAGTCCTTCGACCCCCGCTGGGTTCACTTAGTTCTAATCTAACTTTTCACTCCCTTTTGAACCTGCCTAGGTGTCATACCAGCCACCCCCAAGGCCACTGAGGGGGCTGGGCTGGGGCTGGGAGGGGGCTGAGCATGGGGAAGGAGGGGGCGGTGGGAGGGGCCGGGCGGGGGGGGGGGGAAGGGAGGGCAAGGGGGAGGGAGGGGCGGTGGGAGGGGCCAGGTGGGGGGGGGAGGGAGGGCAAGGGGGAGGGAGGGGCGGTGGGAGGGGCCACAAGGGGGAGACAGGGGAGGGGCAGGCTTGCCCCACCTGCTCCAGTGGCCCAGGCCGTCCTCACAGGGTGCTTCCCTGGGTCTGCACAGGCACCTCCTGCACAGCCATCCTGGGCTGCAGGGGTGTTCCCTGGAACACGACAGCGAAACTGGAGAATCTAGCAGAACACCTCATCTGAAGGGGCTGGACGTCCCCCCGCAGCATCAGGACACTCCGGTGCCAGCTGCCCTCTCTCTCCGGGGCCTGCACCAGGGGCCAAGGCTGCATTCCTCACCGAGGCCACGCGGGCTCTTCTGAACTCTGGGCGGGCAGCAGGGATGGGTGCCAGTGGGTTTGAGAACATCTAGGAATTGTCTGTAGGGGAGAGATGGGACTGGGGTTTTGCCGTGTGCCAGGGAGTCCGTGATTGAGGACAGATGAACCCTCTGACGGCTGGGGGTTTGTTCAAAATGATACAGGCGTGGAGGGGAACAGATCGGAGATGGAGCCACTGCCCTTGCACAAGTTCAGATGCTGGATGAGGCACTGGGAAAGGAAGCTTCCCAGGCCCCTGCTCGGGACCCCCGGCTGCCCAGGCCGCTTCCCAGGACCCCTGGCTACACAGGCCTCCCTGGTTTCTGGAGCCCCAGGCCTGATGCCCCAGCTACATCTGCCCTCTACTCACCTTGCTATGGCCAGGAGTGGGCTTATCCTGCCCCTGTGTGACCAGCAGGCCCGGGCCCATGGCTGTCTCTGGCCCGTGGCACATGACCACCGTGACTGTGGCCCATCTTTATGGTGACTCCTCTGCAGGCTTCTGTGGGGACCCAGATGTGTGTCTCCAGCAGCCTGGTGCCCTCAGCAGCATCTCCAGGCCCTTCGCTGGCTGAGGTGGGGGTGCGAGGCCCGTCTGCCCTGGGGGACCCCCGTCTGCCCTGGGGAACCCCCGTCTGCCCTGTGGGACCGTGAGACGCCATTCATAAGGCTGGTGGGACCCGTGCCTGGGGCAGCTCCTAGTCTGGGGTGGGGGTGTCTGCCGTCCCCTCGACACATGCCGCTCCTGTATCAACAGCTTCATCTGCGGAGAGGCCGCATGGGAGGCTTCTCTGAGTGTCACCGGCTGGGAGCACAGGCAGAGAGAACACACAGGCCAGGCTGGCCGCAGGGACGGGGCAGGGGAGCTCACGCGCAGGACTCCACAGTTGGACTGGCCGGCAGGCACCGGGATGGGCAGACGCAGGGTTTGTCCTGCCCTCGAACTCCAAGGCCTGTTGCCCAGCCTTTCCAGGAGGCCACCCTCGGAGACTGTCGTCCCCACCCAGGAGACAACCCTGGCACGGAGCAGAGCCTTTGGATGCCTGGGGGGAGTGTCAGGGGCTGCTTGTGGAACCAACAGGGACCAGTGTCATCCTCCACGGAGCACAGTCCTGTGGCGCTGTGGTGGCATTCTGCCCGGCTCCCCACCACCCTTCAGCAGCTCCTCCCCAAAGCCCCTCCTGGGCCCCGCCACAGGGTGTGGGGAGGACACATCTCATTGTCCAAACTACGGTTCAGTACATGGTAAGGAGAAAGGGTCAACAACGTTCTCCTGTCTCTTCCCTCCGCCCAGCTCGGTCTCTGTCTCTCCCTCCCTCTCTCTATCTCCCCCCACTCTCTGTTTCCCCCTCCCTCTCTCTGTCTCCCTCCCTCTCTCTGTCTCCCTCCCTCTCTCTCTCCCTCCCTCCCTCTGTCTCCATCTTTCTCTGTTCCTGTCACTCTCCCTGTCTCTTTCCCTCCGTCTCTGTGTCTCTCTGCCCCTCTCTGTGTCTCTCTTTCTCTGCTTCCCATTGCATTCCCATCCCTTCTCACTCCCAAAGGCTCTCCCTGGAACCCTCTCCCAGCAGGAGGGTCACCCACCTTCCTGAGGCTCCTCCGGGAGGGTCTACAGGCCTGTGATGAGAGTCCAGGGGTCTGACAGCAGGTGGGAGTGAAGTCGTGGGAGCCCAGATGCTGATGACCTCTGGAGGTGACCACCTGGCCAGTCACCGCGGACCTCCAGGCCTGGGGTCCCTCTGAGCTGGCTACGAAATGAAGGCTGGGTACCTGCATGGGGGTGGGGGGCGGTGGGGCAGTTCAAAGCTGTTTCCACAGGGAGTGCTCCAAGCTCCGGGGTGCTGACCTCAGCTGGATGGACCCAGAGACTCCGCAGGCCTCATGCGAGCTGCCCTCCGGCCCCCGACCACTGTGGCCAGTCTTGCGTCCGATTAAGGCATGTCTCAGTGCCCCTCCTGGGGACCACGGCCCTGGCCTCCGGGTCCAGCGTGGACTGAGGAGGGGCAGCTTCAGCCCGGCCTCTGCCTGTCCGTGACGGGCTGCACAGCCCCGGGCCTGGGCCTGGGCCCGTCTTGGCCTCAGCCTGAGGACGCTGTCATGACCAAGCGGACGGGCCCAGGGAAGCCCTCCTCTCACCTGTGCAGCCGCAGCCCCTGGTGTGGTCGCCACAGAGCAGAGGCCTCCCGCGCTGGCCTGGTCCGATGAGGCAGGGAGGTCCTGGCCCGTGCCGCTTATTCTCGTCCATGTCACGCTGCCCGTGTGTGCCCTCCCCTCATGGCCCAATAACTAGTGACTCTGAAGCCTCCTGCCTCCGTCTCTGCAGCTCGGAGAGCGCATGGGGTCTCCTTCCTGACAGCTGGGGAGGGCTCTCCTGGGATGTTCTCAGAGCCAGGTGGGTGCTTTAAACACCTGCTTGAAAATATTCCAAAGGCGAAAGGCCACACCTGTACCGTGGAAGCCACCGCCGGACCTTCTGGATGAGATAGACTAGGAGGGAAAGTGACCCCCGACGCTGGGGTGGAGGGTGGGGAGGCCTCCAGGGCCAGGTGGGGGGCATGGACCTATGCGGGCACAGCCCACAGCACCTGCCGGAGAAGCGGCCAGCCCGACTGATGCAGATTAGACCTCACTTTTGCAAACCGACAATCGAAAACGTGTAGGGGCTATAACTAGGTGAGTGGAGGAGATCGAAGCTGCCATTACCGGCGGCAGAGAGCAATGCCACTGCGAGGCCAAGGCTGTTTTCAGGGGAAACGGTGCCAGCTTCGCCGTTTTCTTTATCTACCAAGATACCCGAAAAGCACAAGGAGCCAGCACTCAGATCGAGACGTGGAAGAACAGTCTTGAAAGAAGAAAGCCCGGATGGAGGCGGAATTCCAGGGCTGGAGAGGAGGAGAGAGCTGTGCACTCAGCCCCCGAGACCTGTGAGCATCTCCCCACCCAGCAACTGCATCTCACCCGCCCTGGGCCACTCGCGTCCACAGCGCTGGTCCTCACCGCATTCCCTGCTCACCATGGAGAACGTGCTGGAACCAGGCTGCACTTTCCCGTCTTCGTTAAAAAACTGGATTCCCACACCCTTCTCTCCTGGGGAGGCGCCAGCCCATCAGAGCCAGCTGGGCCTCCTGTGTCTCCCGTCCTGTCTGCAGGAGGCATCCCCCAGCGTCCTCCCAGGTCACATGCACCACTGCGCATGGGAGGCTGAGGGGGCGTTGGCCACGGTCAGTCCCGTGGCCCGGGCTGAGTCGGCGTGGCTAGTGGCTTCTAAGGGGCTCCAGGGCCTCCCAAAGTTCTAGAGCAGGCCCGAGCCTAGAGACACGGTGGGCAGAGGGTGTGGCTAGATGGCAGAGATTGGGGTATTTGGAAGTGAAAGCTGGAGACAGGCCGCCCTCAGGGCAGGAGTAGGGAGGAGCTCTCACTTGAGCAGCCCGAACAGGGAGATGGAAGGCCGGGAGGTGACAGAAGCTGACTCGTGGGGCCTCCCTCCTCGGGTCCATCCCCAGCTGCCTCCGGGTCTCAGGGGAGGCATCCAGGGCTGGCCTCATGCTGCAGAGCTCCAAATCCTCAGCGGGCACAGGGCTTCCCGGAGACGCCAGGACCCTCACGTAGGTCCCGGCCAGTCACGCAGCTCCACCAGCAACGCAGCCCTGGATATCGCCCTGGAATTTCTAGGAAATTCCAAAACAAGAACAAAGGGTGAGAAGAAAACAGAAGAGGTAAAAACAACGAAGCAGGACAAAGATATCATTACTCACAGCTCAAAAAAATCGGTGGCTCACGCCTGTAATCCCAGCACTTCGGGAGGCCGAGGCTGGTGGATTGCCTGAGGTCAGGAGTTCAAGACTAGCCTGGCCAACGTGGTGAAACCCTGTCTCTACTAAAATACAGAAATTAGCTGGGTGTGATGGTGCACGCCTCTAATCCCAGCTACTCGGGAGGCTGAGGCTGAGGCAGAAGAATTGCCTGAACCCGGCAGTCGGAGGTGGCAGTGAGCTGAGATCACACCATTGCACTCCAGCCTGGGTGACAGAGTGAGATTCCATCAAAAAAAAAAAAAAATTCTTGCACAATGCCAGAGGTTGAACTGGAAATGTGTTTGAATAACAGGATTCAGAGTTCTGCGAGGTAGAAGATTATATAAGAAACACACCACCATCAACGGCGTTCAGTCTATTTTTACATGTCGGTCCAGTAGTGACAAGAACGTGAATACACATAAATAAATTAACGGAAAAAACGTGCAGGACCTGGGCGAAAATGTTTGACAGCATAAAGATGTCAGTTCTAAGCAAACTTATACATTTAGTGACTTTTCAACCAATCAGAAATGTATTTGGGAGAAAACTTTCAACAATGATTTAAAAGTTCATCTCGGAAAAGGTGTGGGCATGTGGTAACAGGTGGGGACAGATGTGAGCAGGTGTGAGCCAGTGTGGGCAGGTGTGAGCAGGTAGGAACAGGTGTGAGTAGATTTGGACAGGTGGGAACAAGTGTGAGTAGGTGGGAATAGGTGTGAGTAGGTGTGGACGGGGGAAGAGGTGTGAGTAGGTGTGGACAGGGGGAAGAGGTGTGAGTAGGTGTGGACAGGCGGGAAGAGGTGTGAGGTGTGGGCAGGTGGGAAGAGTGGTGGGTAGGCGGGAACAGGTGTGAGTAGGTGAGGGTAGGTTGGAACAGGTGTGGGTAGGCGGGAACAGGTGTGGACAGATGTGAGCAGGTGTGAGTCAGTGTGGGCAGGTGTGAGTCGGTGTGTGCAGGTGTGAGTCGGCGTGGGCAGATGTGAGTCGGTGTGTGCAGGTGTGGGTCAGTGTGTGCAGGTGTGAGTCGGCGTGGGCAGGTGTGGGTCAGTGTGGGCAGGTGTGGGTCAGTGTGTGCAGGTGTGGGCAGATGTGAGTCGGTATGTGCAGGTGTGAGTCGGTGTGAGCAGGTGTGGGTCAGTGTGTGCAGGTGTGAGTCAGTGTGTGCAGGTGTGGGCAGGTGTGAGTCGGTATGGGCAGGTGTGAGTCAGTGTGTGCAGGTGTGGGCAGGTGTGAGTCGGTATGGGCAGGTGTGAGTCAGTTTGTGCAGGTGTGGGCAGATGTGAGTCGGTATGGGCAGGTGTGAGTCGGTGTGGGCAGGTGTGAGTCAGTGTGTGCAGGTGTGAGTCGGTGTGTGCAGGTGAGTCGGTGTGAGCAGGTGTGAGTCAGTGTGGGCAGATGTGAGTCGGTGTGAGCAGGTGTGAGTCGGTGTGTGCAGGTGTGAGTCAGTGTGGGCAGGTGTGAGTCAGTGTGGGCAGGTGTGCGTCAGTGTGTGCGGGTGTGAGTCAGTGTGTGCAGGTGTGGGCAGATGTGAGTCGGTATGGGCAGGTGCGAGTCAGTGTGGGCAGGTGTGAGTCAGTGTGTGCAGGTGTGAGTCAGTGTGTGCAGGTGTGAGTCAGTGTGTGCAGGTGTGGGCAGGCATGCCTGCAGTGCCACGAGTGGAGGTGGGGTGATGGTGAGAGGGTATGCTGAAGAAAGGAGTCCTCATCCTCCCTGGTCTTTCCACTGGTGCTAGATGTGTGCTTGAGACCCAGCCTCTATTTCTCATCCACAGCACCCCAAACACAGGTGGGGCACAGTTCTCAGCCTTCTGCACATGTTCTGACCTAATGGGTTAAGCAAAGGTGCTATGTGCACTCCTAGGCTGTGCTCTGCGAGGGAGCAGCTTGCTGCCTTTCCTGTTTCCTCCATTGCTGGGATTCAGATGTGATGGCTGGACCAGCAGCTGCCGTCATGAACAACAAGGGCAGAGTGTGGCAGGAGGCAGCACAGCTGACCACTTGCTTCCTCTAAGGCACTGCCTGGATGTCACCCAAGGCCTTCCCTACACCTCCGAGCTCTTACCCTCGCCATCCTCCAGAATGTACACTTCACAGAGGCAGGGGTTTCCTCTGTCACCTGCAGGGCCCAGCATAGGTCGGCCTCATAACTATTTGTTCAATCTATGGGAGCATATTGTAAGGTGCTCAATAACTGCACCCAAGGTGGAGGCATCCGTGTCATTAGAGGGGAGGAGACAGCCAGTTGCAGACTGTGCAACTGGGGTAAGAACCCCTAAAAGGCAGGTGGGACCCCTGAAGGGCAGGCAGGACCCCTGAAGGGCAGGAGGGACCCCTGAAGGGCAGGAGGGACCCCTGAGGAGCAGGCGGCCTCTCCCTAGCGCCTCCAGAGCCAGACTTGCCTCGCCCTCCGCCGGGGCTGCCCGGGGTCTTTCTCCCCGGGTGGAAGTCCCAGTAGGAGCCCCTCTGCCCGCCCCCCACCCCCAGCCCTACTTGGCCCAGGGCTGGGGTTTGGGAATCAGGGAGGCGGAGGTCCCAGGTCAGGGCGCCCCTCCCCACAGACCCAAAGGCCCGCAAGTCCTCCCCGCTCACGACCTCGGTGGGCGTTGCCAGAGGACCCCAGACTGTGGCGCTGCTGCCAGGTTGGTCGCTGTGGCTTCCAGGCAGCGCAGAGCCGGGTCTGTTCCTCCGGGGGCTTCAGCACCGCGCGGATCCGCCGCCCGGTCGGGGCGTCTCCAAGGTCGCGTGGCGAGACCCGAGGCAGCTCTCATTCTTCGAGGGCTGGGGCCGGGGTCTCCCCGCTGGCAGGGACGTCACGGAGGTGTCCGCCCGGGTGCGCCCCGTCCCTCCGCCCTCCCTCCTTCCCGCTCCCACCTCCCACGGCGGGCGCCCCGTCCGTCCCTCCTCCCTCCTCCCTCCTCCCTCTCGCCGGCGCCCGCCCCGCGCACACCCGGTCGGCGCCGCACAGGTCTCCGCTCCCCGCTCCCCGCTCCCCGCAGCCGTCGCGGCCCCGACGCGGCCCGCATGTCCCAGCGCTTCGTGGTGACCCCCGCGGCGGGGGATGCGGGGCCCGGGGCCGAGGGAGGCGGCAGCCAGCGCCCCAGCCCGTTCCCCCGCTGCGCCCTCGGCCCGGGCCTGGACCCCGCAGCCGCGCCCGAGCCGCCAAGCGAGGACCCGCTCCCCATCCTGCTCTACTGCCGCGAGCCCGGCCCCTACGGTAGGTGCAGCTGCAACTGCAGGCGCGGGGGTGCCCTCGAGGGGCGCAGGGGGCGGCGGGGGCGCCTGGTCAGCACCGGGGTCAGTCCCCATCTCGCGTTCCCAGGCCCAGCCGAGCCCTGCCCCTGCCGCACCCCGCGGGGGTCGCGACCTGTCCAGGGCCTGAAGGTGACCCCGAGTCAGGGCGGGAGCCAGTGAGGACACCATCCCCGGGGACGGGCCGACAGCTCCGGGGGAGCCCTCAGACCTGACCGCTCTTGGGGCTGCACAGTCTGGACGGGGTCAGTTAGTGGGGAGTGCGGGCATCAAGCAGGAAAGGGGGCCTCCATCCCCTCCAGGGGTGCCTCTGGGGACCACAGTAGGTCCCTGAGGCCTTGGGCAGGGCTGTGTTTGGATGACTTTTATAGCATGAGAGGGTCTCTGGGGTCCCGCAAGGAAGAGCTGAGCAGCTCTGGCGACTGGTCCCTGTGGGGAGCAGAGCTGTGTCCTCCTGACTGCTCACCCAAGACCCCCGAAGCCTGTGGTGGGCAAGGTGCCTGTCGGGGGAAGGCAGAGGACCCAGAGCCAAGCCGGCTTCCAGGGGGCATCAGGAGGGCCCTGCCTGGGATCATGGAGTGTCCCCGCCAGCCTTGGCCACACAGAGGACCCCAGGCCTGAACCCTGGCTTGGGCTTAAAGCTCACGGCCCCCAAGGGCTGACCCTGGGTGGTCACTCTCGCGTGGGACCTGGGTGTCCTGGGGGTTGGTCTGCTGTTCCCGCCAGGGCTGAACGCCTGCAAAGTTGCGCCCTGCGGGGGGGCTGGGGACGAGGCGGGTCCCAGACAGAAGGACCTCAACTGGCCCTGGGGAACCCAGTTCACATGTGTGGGGGACCGTGCGTGTACGTGCCGCCTGTTTGTGAATGTCACATGTGGGAAAATCCACAGCGAGGGCAGGCTTTACACATGATGGCCCAGTGGGGGAGCATGTCTGGCTCCTCAGCACCCTGCTGTGCTGACCTCCTGCTGGGACCACGTGAGTGTCCATGCCTGTGTGTGTCCCTGTGTGTGTGTGCGCACCTGTCTGGGTGTGAGGGTGCGCTTGTCTATGTGTCTATGGTGTGTGGTGTGTGTTTCTGCATGTCTTAGTGTGTCTGTGTGTGTCTATATATATGTATGTGCACAGTATGTGCTGGGTGTGTGTGTGTGTGTGTGTGTGTGTGTGGCATTTGTGTCTGTGTGTCTATAGGTGCATGCTGTGTTGCATGTATGTCTCTGTGTATGATGTATCTGTGTGTGTGTGTATGGTGTATGGTGTGTGTGTCTGTATTATAGTGTGTGGTGTGTGTCTGTGTGATGCATAGTATGTGTATATGTCTGTGTGTGTGTTTGTGTGTGTGTGTCTGTGTGTGTGTGTGTGGCATTTGTGTCTGTGTGTCTATAGGTGCATGCTGTGTTGCATGTATGTCTCTGTGTATGATGTATCTGTGTGTGTGCGTATGGTGTACGGTGTGTGTGTCTGTATTATAGTGTGTGGTGTGTGTCTATATGTGTGTGATGCATAGTATGTGTATATGTCTGTGTGTGTGTTTGTGTGTGTGTGTGTGTGTGTTGCAGACACTCGTTCTCCAGGATTGCATGGATTGGTACAGGAGTAGGGGGCTTCCCATGAGCACCGTCTGTAGGGTGGGCTCTATGGGCTTCCCGTGGGCACTGTCCATGGCATGGGCTGTAGGGGCTTCCTATGGGCACCGTCCGTAGCATGGGCTGTTCATCAGCTCCGCAGTGCCAGGACTGCAGCACCCCACGCATGGACAGGGTCCTGAGTCGGGCCGACCCTACTGGTCTCCTCGGTGCCTCATTCCCCTTTCCAGGGAGCCCTGCCTCTCCCCTGGTACCCAGCACACTGGCCCCTGGACTCCCCAGAGGCCCCTGAGGAAAGCGTGCAGGGGCAGGCACAGGTCTGAACTCATCGGTCCTCCCTGCGTGACTGTGGATGTTTGAACGTTCATGCTGTTGTGGAGGGAGGTGTTGCCTGAATCCCGGGTGCAGCAGGTGGGAGACCCCGTTTAGGCCTAGCGTTCCCCCCACCCACCTCACCTCCTCTTGGGGGTGGGTGCTCGGAGGCTAGGCTGGAAGGCTTGGGGGGCCTGGCCAGCTGTCTGGGGATCAGACCCCCATGCTGTTCCCCCCATCTCCATCCTCCTCCCTCACCTTTGGCCCTGGGCCACCCTCAGGGGCTGGAGGACCCAGGCAGGGGCTGGGCAAGCCCATCCCTCTTCGCACGTCAGCACCTGGGGGTAGAGACCCTGTGCTGTAGCCGTGTGGCCGCCCGGCTGCCGCGGACAGCTGGGCTCTAGTCCCGTGGGGGTTGGAGGAGGACGGCTCCAGCCGACGATCAGTTGAGTGATTTTGTGCCGTGCCCACTACATATGAACAGAAGACCTATTATTTAACGCTGCCATTAAGACAATGTAAACCAAGTTTTAAAAAGCAAACAAAGATTTTATTGGCATGCCTTGGGCGCCGCAGGAATTGCACGCTGGGCGGGCCATTTGTCCTGGGCTGACCTTCCCTTGTAGATGTGTGGCCCGGTGATCAGATGAACTTTCTATCCTCCGGAGACAGCTCCTCTCTGCCCACAGGCCCCAGGGGTAAATCGGTAATCCCCTCAGGCCTCCCACCGTCTCAGTCATCCCACAGTTTACAACGCAGGAATCCAGACCGACTTTGTATTCATTTGACTTTGCTGTGAGTGGCTGGGGTGTGCTGGTGCTTAGGCAGCGCATGGTGGTGGGGCCTCCTTTCTCTAGGGGGGTTTCCCTTCTCTAGCTTGGGGGTCCTCCCTTGCTGGGGAGGTGTCCCTTTTCTACGGGGTGGGTCCTTTCTCTCTGCTGCAGGATGTAAACATGCTTTTGGGGTCCTGGCCCTGCAGTGACACTCCCTTGGCCCTGTGGGGTGAGCCCAGGGGCGCAGGCAGGTTGGACAGGGGCTTTTTGGCCGTGGTTTTGCATATGGAGGGGTTGCTGCTTCTATACCCAGTCGGCAGCCAGGAGTTGGCCTTGCAGGCATGATTGACCCCTGCACACAGCTGCATCCTTGGTGGGCACAGGGGTGGGTGGCCAGGTGTGTAGGGCAGAGGGGTGATGAGCTGGGGAGCACCAGACAATCACACAGCCTCCTAGTCCCGCAGGAAGGTCCAGCTGGAGGGTGATGGGGCTGGCCATTTCACAGATGGTCCCAGAGGCTCCAAAGGAGAACATGGCTGTACCCTCTTCCCCAGTGAAGGGGTGCTGATGACGGCCCCCAGGTAGCTGCCTTTGTGGGGTGGTTTCAGTGGGTCCAGATCCAGCTCTCAGGACATGGCAGGGTCAGAAGGGATGAGGAAAGGTAGGTCCCCAGTCTGCAAGGAGAGCCTCATGCAGGAGGCTGCCTGGAGGACAGGACGTTTGGGGAGGTCCCAGTGACTCAAGGCCACAGCCATGGGAGAGCACAAGCTGTGCACCCCCCCAGGCCCCCCTGCCCCCTGCCTCCTGCCTCCCAGGATGTGCTGATCCTGCCCTAGAGGACAGGGAGGCTGGAACTCAGGGTCCCTCAGCCCATCGGACCCTTGACACTAGTCCTGGTGGTTTTTGTCCTGGCACCGGGACAGAGACCAGTTCTGAGTCCCTGATTAGAGGGTTGTTCCCTGTGGCTGTTGTTGTGGCTGGTGGGGCCCTGGGAGCTCTACCAACGCATCTAATTATACCTGGAGGGTTGTGTGCAGCCCAGACCGCTCTGGGAGGCTGAAGGAAGCCATCCCCAAGTGCTGGGGCTGGCAGAGGCCGGGCCCCCATGCAGACTCCAGCTTTGCAAGGACATGCAGCCGGCGAGGCACCCACTCACATCGTAAATGAGATGTGTGCTGGGGCCAGGCTGACGTTTCCTTGTGTGTCTGTGTCTCTGTGTGTGCCGTGTGTGGATGGACATCCGCTTCTCTGTGGAGCGTATTGGGTTTTTGCTGCTTAAGGAAAAGGTAAAGAGTCGATCCCCTGAGCCTTGGAAACCGCTCTGGCTGGAGAAGCAGCGCTCACGGGAAAAGGTGCTTTTGTGAGCCCGGCTGTGTGAGCTTCAATCCAGGGACATGGTACAGGGGGAGGCTGAGAGCCATCCTTGGTCACCGCCCACACGCCCAGCCCCTGCCTGGCACAGCAGTGATACTCTGGCCCCGCCATCTCCGTCTAGCTCCCAAGGCCACCCTCCTCATCCATGGACCCCAGGAGAGCTGGGTGCCCTTCAGCCACTGCCCAGAATTGGGGGAAAGCCTCAGGAAAACCCCATTTCCTCAACTGACTCTGCGCTCTCCTTGTTGGGAAAACCAGGCTGGCTGCAGCTGCTTCTGAGTGACCCATTACTTCTGCGTGCCCACCTGCTTCTGAGTGCCCCCTACTTCTGAGTGCCCCTAATTCTGTGTGCCCCCTGCTTCTGAGTGCCCACCTGCTTCTGAGTGTCCCCTGCTTCTGAGTGTCCCCTGCTTCTGAGTGCCCACCTGCTTCTGAGTGTCCCCTGCTTCTGCGTGCCCCCTGCTTCTGAGTGCCTCCTGCTTCTGAGTGCCCCCCTGCTTCTGAGTGCCCACCTGCTTCTCATGCCCCCTGCTCCTGAGTGTCCCCCTGCTCCTGAGTGCCCCCTACTTCTGAGTGCCTCCCTGCTTCTGAGTGCCCCCTGCTTCTGAGTGCCCCCTGCTTCTGAGTGTCCTCTGCTTCTGAGTGCCCCCTGCTTCTGAGTGTCCCCTGCTTCTGAGTGCCCCCTGCTTCTGAGTGTCCCCTGCTTCTGAGTGCCTCCTGCTTCTGTGTGCCCCCTGCTTCTGAGTGCCCCCTACTTCTGAGTGCCCCCTGCTTCTGAGTGCCCCCTGCTTCTGAGTGTCCCCTGCTTCTGAGTGCCTCTTGCTTCTGTGTGCCCCCTGCTTCTGAGTGTCCCCTGCTTCTGAGTGCCCCCTGCTTCTGCGTGCCCCCTGCTTCTGAGTGCCCCCTGCTTCTGAGTGCGCACCTGCTTCTCATGCCCCCTGCTTTTGAGTGTCCCCCTGCTTCTGAGTGCCCCCTACTTCTGAGTGCCTCCCTGCTTCTGAGTGCCCCCTGCTTCTGAGTGTCCCCCTGCTTCTGAGTGCCCCCTACTTCTGAGTGCCTCCCTGCTTCTGTGTGCCCCCTGCTTCTGAGTGTCCCCTGCTTCTGAGTGCCCCCTGCTTCTGAGTGTCCCCTGCTTCTGAGTGCCTCTTGCTTCTGTGTGCCCCCTGCTTCTGAGTGTCCCCTGCTTCTGAGTGCCCCCTGCTTCTGCATGCCCCCTGCTTCTGAGTGTCCCCTGCTTCTGAGTGCCCCCTGCTTCTGAGTGCCCCCTGCTTCTGAGTGCGCACCTGCTTCTCATGCCCCCTGCTTCTGAGTGTCCCCCTGCTTCTGAGTGCCCCCTACTTCTCCATGCCCACCTGCTTCTGAGTGTCCCCTACTTCTGCGTGCCCCCCTGCTTCTGCATGCCCACTTGCTTCCTCACGCCCCCCTTCTTTTGTTTGCCCACCTGCTTCTGCGTGCCCTCCTGGGCCGCTCAGAAGGGCAGGATGCCGATCCTGGGCAGAGGCCGCCGTCTCTGGTGCTCGAAAACCCGCCGGCCCCTCTGGGCAGACTCCGTTTTCGTTTCCCTTAAATATTTCATGGCTCGCGGGCGGCCTCCTGTGAACCAAGCGACTGTGTGAATAAGCCACTTCGAGTTATCTGGGGAGCAGGACAGGCTTGCGTTTTGTCACCTTGCTCTTAAAGAAGTCTCAACTTCGTGATTTTAATTTTGGCTTTAGAAGAAAATGCTTGAACACATGTCCATCATTTCTGATCTTTGCTATTTAGTGTTTAATTTGGCTTCTTTTTCCACTGGCGGGGGCATGGATTTTGAGACACCAGCCCCATGTATACAGCAGAGTTTTCTTTAAATAAAGACTCGAACATGGGAAAGAGCCCACAGCTCAGCAGCTAGTGGCAGGAGTTGGGTCCGCACTGTGGGCGGGGCCTGGGTGGGGCCTTGGGCCTCCGTGCAGGGCCCCTCCCAGGCTCCTCTGTTCCTCTGGGTGAGGCCTGTGCCCTGCACGGTTGGAGGTGTGCGTGTGGGGGTTAGGCGTGTGGTGCAAGGGGCAGCTGTGTGTGCGTGGGGGTCATCAAAGGACACAGGCACAGAGTGGGGTGTGCGTGGGGTGCAGGCATGTGTGCGTGGGAAGGTGTGTGTGCATGGGGGCAGGTGTGGGGGGATGCAGATGTGTGTGCAGGGGCAGGTGTGTGGGGGGTGGGGGGCAGGTGTGTGGGGGTGGGGGGCAGGTGTGTGGGTGGCAGGTGTGGGGTGATGCAGGTGTGTGGGGGTCAGGTGTGTGTGTAGGGGAGGTGTGGGGGGCAGGTGTGTGTGGGGAGCAGGGGTAGGTGTGTTTGTTCGGGGGCAGGCATATGTTCATTGGGGGCAGGTGTGTGGTGGGGCAGGTGTGTGTGTAGGGGAGGTGTGGGGGGGCAGGTGTGTGTGCATGGGGGCAAGTGTGTGTGGGGGAAGGTGTGGGGGGCAGGTGTTGGGGGACAGATGTGTGTAGGGAGCAGGGGTAGGTGTGTGTGTTCGGGGGCAGGCATATGTGCGTGGGGGGCAGGTGTGGGGGGGCAGGTGTGTGTGGGGGGCAGGTGTGTGGGGCAGAGGTGTGTTGGGGGGAGGTGGGGAGGCGGGCGTGTGAGTGGGGGCAGGTATGTCTATGGGGGCAGGTGCATGTGTGTGGGAAAGCAGGTGTGTGTTCATGGAGGGAGGTGTGTGTTTGGGGGGCAGGTGTGTGTTCACTGGGGCGGAGGCATGGGTGCATGGATATCAGCTCCTACATGGTTCTGTCAGGGGAGGCAGAGGAAATTATAAGCGCAGAGTTAAAAAATGCAAACTCACATCAAAGGACACAGGCCCAGAGTGGAGAGCAGCTCCTGGGGTGGGAAAGAACGTTTGCGAATCAGAGACCGGATGAGAGATTCATACCCGGAGAATGCTGAGAACTGCAGCTCAGCAGCGATCGAAAACAAACACACCCTTTTAAAATGGGAAAAGGGCTGGAATAGCCGTTTCTTTTCTTTTTTTTAATTGTGTGGTTTTTTGTTTGTTTTGTTTTGTTTTTTAGACAGAGTTTTGCTCTTGTTGCCCAGGCTGGAGTGCAATGGCACGATCTCAGCTCGCTGCAACCCACGGCAACCTCTGCCTCCCAGGTTCAAGCAATTCTCAGCCTGTCAAGTAGCAGGAATTACAGGCGCCTGCCACCACACCTGGCTAATTTCTTGTATTGTTAGTAGAGAGGGGGGTTCACCACGTTGGCCAGGCTGCTCTCAAATTCCTGACCTCAGGTGATCCTCTGCCTCCCAAAGTGCTGGCATTACAGGTGTGAGCCACCACGCCCAGCTCGAATAGCCATTTCTCCAAAGAAGATACACAAATAGCCAATAAGCACATGAAAAGACGCTCACGTCCCTAATCGCTAGGGAAATGCAAATCAACACCAACAGTTGTGAAGATGCCACTTCACAGCTATTAGAATGGCTCATTTTATTTTACTTTATTTTATTTTGGAGGGAATTTTGCTCTATTGCCCAGGCTGGAGTGCAGTGATGCCATCTCAGCTCACTGCAACCTCCGCCTCCCAGGTTCAAGCAATCCTCCTTCCCCAGCCTACCCAGTAGCTGGGATGATAGCCACCCACCACCACACCCAGCTAATTTTTGTATTTCTAGTAGAGACAGGGTTTCACTATGTTGGCCAGGCTGGTCTCAAACTTCTGACCTCAGGTGATCCACCCACCTCAGGCTCTCAAAGTGCTGGCATTACAGGTGGGACCCACTGCACCTGGCCAGGCTCTTATCTTTAGAAAAGGAGAATGCCGTGTTGGTGAGGATGTTAGAAGCGGGGACCCTCGTGCAATGCTCGTGGGAATGTAGAGTGGCGTGGCGGGAAAGCAGACATCAGCAGTTCACGCGGTCATATCCTAGGATCCAGCAATCCCCATTCTGGGTGGAGGGGCTCAGACAGACATCTACACACCTGTGTTCCTGGCAGCTTCATTAACAGTAGGCACAGGTGGAAGCATCCCAGGTGTCCCTGGGTGGATCAACGGAGGCGACATACAATGTGACATGTACTTTTAAACAGAAATTATGGGCAGCTGTTGTTTTGAATGGAGCTCCTACACTGCACCCCAACACATCACTCCATTATGATTTCACCTACATGCTAGATGCCATCATCAAACTGAAACTTTAAGGAAGCGGGTAGGTCCCAAAGCCAACCAGTTTTCCCTGAAAACAGGTGACTCTAGCCTACTTAGTCAGTGCGCTGAGGAAGAGTCCCTCCACTTTAACCCTTGCAGAAAAGAGCCTGAGGAAACCCGATATCGACCGCCATCCTTTCTCCTGTTCTGCGTCCCTGTACCCCCTTTACAAAACCCGCTGTCTGCCATTGCTCAGGGGAGCCCTCATTCCTAGATGGAGGCTGCTCCGTTCATATTCCATCTACAGCTACATTTGTTATAATTTTGTGTAATGTTTGGACAACACATATAGTGGAATATAGTCAGCCTTAAAAAATATCAACAACAAAAAAAAACTCTGTAAAATATTTAAAGAGATTTATGGCCAGGCACGGTGGCTCAAGCCTGTAATCTCAGCACTTTGGGAGGCCAAGGCGGGTGGCTCACGAGATCCAGAGATCACGTCCATCCTGGCCAACATGGTGAAACCCCATCTCTACTAAAAACACAAATATCAGCATGGTGGCACACACCTGTATCCCCAGCTACTCAGGAGGCTGAGGCAGGAGAATCACTTGAGCCCAGGAGGCAGGAGAATCGCTTGGGTCCAGGAAGCAGAGGTTGCAGTGAGCTGGGATTGCGCTACTGCACTCCAGCCTCGTGACAGAGCAAGACTTCGTCTCAAAAAAAAAAGAAAAACGGAAAAAGAGGTTTATTCTGAACCAGTGTGAGTGACCATGGCCCAGAAACAGCTTCAGGAGGGTTTGAGAACCTGTACCTGAGGCAGTCAGGTCACAGCTTGGTTTTACACATTTCAGGGAGGCAGAAGTTACCAGCAAAGCCAGGAGGGGCATAATCCCAGCTCTTTGGAAGGAAGCCGAGGCAGCAGGACTGCTTCCCTACAGGAGTTTGAGAACACCCTGACAACATAGCAAGATCCTGCCTCTAGAAAAAAATTTCTAAAACTTAGCCAGGGTGGTGGTGCACAGCTGCAGTCTCACCTGCTCGGGAAGCTGAGGCTCGAGTCCCGGAGGTCAAGGCTGAAATGAGCTGTGATTGTGACACCACTTTAGCCTGGGTGCCAGGGCGAGACCCTGTCTCAAAAAATCAATTAATTAATTAATTTAAAAAGAAGTTACAGGCAAAGACACAGTACATGGGTGGTGTTCACGGAAAGGAGGGACGTCCTGAAGGGGAGCAGGGCTTTGGAGCGTAGGGGGATGTAGAGGTTTTCTCATCCACATTTGGTTGAGTTAGCTGAAGATGTGAAGGTGTGAGTGGGCAGAAAGAAAGGGTTGGGTTGGCGGAGGGGCTTCAGGGGCCACAGTGCTAGTGACACCGAGGCCTCCAGGAGGCAGTCCCCAAGAGGACAAGGGCAGGCGGCTCCCTCGGGGCCTTCAAAGGTGCGGGACTGTGGGTGAGTCTCCCCAGGTGTGGGGTTCTTGGTGAATCTCTCCAGGTGGGGGTCTTCCGGCGAGTCTCCCCGGGTGCGGGACAGTGGGCGAGTCTCCCCGGGTGGGGGACTGTGGGTGAGTCTCTGCGGGTGTGGGACTATGGGTGAGTCTCCCCAGGTGTGGTGTTTGTGGTGAATCTCTCCAGGTGGGGGTCTTCCGGCGAGTCTCCCCGGGTGGGGGAAGGCTGGCTGCATTAGTGGAAATTCTACACATGCAAAATCCCCCACAGAAGACAGCTGAGCAGGGCCATTTCAAAATAAGCCAAAGAAATACATTTTGGGGTGAAATATTTTGATTTCCTTCAGGGTCTGCTATCTGCACATGAGGCTGTGCCAGGGTCAGGCTGGATGTGGGGTCTGTTCTGCCACGTTCAGGGTTAGTGTTGGTCAGCTGAGCCTGAACTCCTGCAGGTTGGCGGGGTGTCTGTGGCGAAGCCAGTCCCTCCTCCCTTCCTGTCATAGACGGAATTCAGTTTTTCCGGTTGCTCTGGGTCCCCTTGTCCAAGTGGGGTGTTCCGTTCAGTTGGTTGGGGGATTTTGTTTTCAGTTTACAGAAGAAAGGAAATTCAGACACACCCTGCCGCATGGATGGAGGCTGAGGACGTTATATGAATGAAATAACCCTGTTGGAAAGGAGCGAAACTCCATGAAATATTTGAAGGCATTGATTCTGAGCCACGTAGGGTGACCCTGCCCGAGACACAGCCCTCAGGAGATGTGGGGCGCAGCTCAGCTTTATACTTGTTAGGGGACATGAGGCATCAATCTCAGACATTGAGGACAGATACTGGTTCGGTCCAGAAAGGCGGGGCAGCTGGAAAGATCACAGGTAGATTTTGAAGTGTTCTGATCGGTAAGTGGTTGGGAGAGTTACGGTCAATAGGAAGGAAAGTCTGAGTTAGAGTAGCGGGCTGGGAGACCAAGGTCTTACCATGCAAGGGAGCCTCCAGGTAGTGGGCTTCAGAGAGGGCAGACTTGTAAGCCTGTCTCACCAGACTTGAGGTCTGTGTGGATGCTTCTGCTGGAGAAGATGCTGTATGGTAAGCATTTCTCACAGGACTTGAGGTCCGTGTCAATGTTGCTTTTCCTAAATTCCGGAAAGGAGGAAGGTGTCGTGAGGTGTGTCTGTCCACTGCTTCCTGTCATCTGAACCAGTCTTTCAGGTCAACTTTGGGGTTTCCCAGCCCAGAGGAGCAGGTCCATTCACACGGTTGGGAAGGAGCCTTAGAATTTTATTTTTGGTTTACGCTGCAGAGGTGGCTTTGAACAGCACCCTGCAGGCCACCACTGCACCCACCCCCATGCAGGCACCCAGACTTCATTCCTTGGCCAGGTCAGGGGGACCTGGGCCTGGAAGTCTGTGGTCATTGGCCAGGGGTCACCAGCATCTGGGCTCCCACCACTTCACTTCAGAAGCCCACCTGCTGGCACATCCCTGGGGGTCTCTTCACAGACCTGGAACCCTCATGGAGGAGCCTCAAGAAGGTGGGCGACCAGGGAATGGCCCCTCCTGCTGGGGGCGGGTTCCCCGTAGAGGCTTTGGGAGTGAGGAGGGACAGGACAGCCAGACATGGAAAGGTCAGTCCTTCGGGATTGTGCTTGAAGGCAGTGGCTGCAGTGGTCAAATCCCGGAGACGGAGGCAGAGCAGTGGGTGCCAGGGGCGGGGGGAGGGGAATGGGAGTCAGCTTACTGGGTGCAGAGCTGGGGTGTTGCACGAGAAGCTCTGGAGACGGGTGGCTGCGACGGCTTTGAGCACCACGACTGCCTTTGGTGCCATTGAACTGCGCACCCAAAAATGGTTAAATCGGTAAAACGTTATTCTATCATAATACGAAAAATACCAAAAATAAAACGCAGGCAAAAGGTGGGGGCCTAGAGATAAACGAAAGCCTCCCCCACGCCCGCCCTTCCTTCTGCAGAGGACAGAGGAGGCTGATCCTGGCCACTTGTGTTCTGGGAGGAGGCAGTTTGATTAAATCAATCCACACCTAGGCAGGCTGTCCCGGGAGGGGTCCTTTTAATCTAAATCGCTCTCTGCAAGGTGCTCTTTCAGGCCTCTTGCTAGAGATATTTCTGTCCAGGGACCTTCCTGTTTCTAATCACATTCTGTGTGAGCCCTTCCTGGCCGGTCCTGGAAAGGTCAGCGGGGGCCTGGCTGCCCTGACTTCCTGTGGACAGAGTCCAGGAAGGGGCAAGAAGCCTGGGCCTGGGGCAAGCTCTGCGCCTCGGTGCTCCAGAGCACCCGCCTGACTGCTGTGACCCTGCAGGGCACCTCAACTGGGAATTAGGAGGAGGGATGACCACCCCAGCAGCTGTGTCCCCACAGGGAGAGGGGTCCGCGGGGCCAGCTGTCGTGTGCTGCACAGACCGTGTGATGGAGGTGGGTCCCGGCTGGTCTTCCAGGTCCATTGGCAGCAGCCCCGACCTGGACTTTGTGGCCACTCACTGTCCTCTCCTGAGACCCCACCCCCAGTGTGAGGGCTGAGTTCTCGGCACAGGTCCCTCTGAGGAGGGGTGAGCCCTGGGCCCTCTGTGGCCTCCCGCTGCTGTCCCTCGCAGGGTCACTCCAGCCCCCTCCTGGCTGCACTGGCAGCACGTGCTCCTTCCCCAGCCCAGGCCTGGTCCCTCGGTGCGGCTGCTGCTGTGGCCGCCGCACTTCCTACCTGGACGCAGCAAACCTCGCTGTTTCCTGAGGACGTTCCACGTCAGCCGTGGGAAACTGAACGCTGGGTTAAAGCCGTGTTGGCATTGCCCCTGCTTCTGCCTCTCAGAGGCCTGTGCGTGCGCGGCTGGGATGGCGGCGGCCCCGTGGTCCAGTCCCGTTTACTAAGATGGGTATCTCAGGGCCGGGCGCGGTGGCTCACGCTGGTAATCCCAGCACTTTGGGAGGCCGAGGCGGGTGGATCGAGGTCAAGAAATCGAGACCATCCTGGTCAACATGGTGAAACCCCATCTCTACTAAAAAATATACAAAAAAAATTAGCTGGACATGGTGGCACGTGCCTGTAATCTCAGCACTTTGGGAGGCCGAGGCGGGTGGATCACAAGGTCAACAGATCGAGACCATCCTGGTCAAAATGGTGAAACCCCGTCTCTACTAAAGATACAAAAAATTAGCTGGGCATGGTGGCGCGTGCCTGTAATCCCAGCTACTCAGGAGGCTGAGGCAGGAGAATTGCCTGAACCCAGGAGGCGGAGGTTTCGGTGAGCTGAGATCGCGCCATTGCACTCCAGCCTGGGTAACAAGAGCGAAACTCCGTCTCAAAAAAAAAAAAAAAAAAAAGATGGGTATCTCAGCAGGGCTGGAGCTCAGAGACACACCTGGTTCCACTCTGTGCTTCCTTGCCTGGATTTTATTTTATTTTATTCTCCTTTCTCTTTTTTTGTGGCCAAGCTGTTCTCAAACTCTTGCCCTCAGGTGGTCTGCCTCAGCCTCCTAGAGTGCTGGGATTACAGGCCTGAGCCACCGTGATTTTCTCACGTGTCTACACCCCAGCCTGGTGATCTGTGGATCTGGAAGTGAAGCAGGTGTTAATGGATAAATATCTGGGCTTAATTGTATGGTGTGGTCTGCTGGTTCGAGGGGTCATTTTCAAGGCAGGTGCCCACCGGGCTGCCCGCCTCGTCATCTCGCTGCCACCCAGCGTGACCTTGATGAGCACTCCTCCCAGCGTGACCCAGAGCCGAGGGCTCCTCCCAGTGTGACCTGGGGCCGGGGCCTCCTCCCAGCCTGACCCGGGGCGGGGCGCTCCTCCAGGCGTCACCTGGGGTGCCCCCAGACTCTCCTGATGCTGCTAGGACCAAGAGCAGGTGGGGGTGGTGGGGCAGGGGGTAGGGGTGGCGGGGCAGGGGTAGGGGCGGCTGCAGCTGGGAGCAAGACTTTGAAAGCTGGAATGAAAACTCGGATTTTCCAGGATCTTCTTCAAAGGGGCCACTCCTTCTTGGAGCTGCCCTGAGAGGCCCTGGCAGAGCAAGGCCCTGGCGTGGTGCCAGGACATGGGCCCCTGCCTTTTGGGAGCTTGGGCATCACTTCAGCCCCAGGCATCGTCCGCTCCCGCTGCCTGGCACTTTGCCAGCTGACATTCCCCTCCCTGAGGTTGGCAGGTGGATCCAGGTGCCCTTCGTTGCAGGGCTGCCCCCCCATTTCTTGGCCCTGAGTTGCAGTCTCAGAACATGCAGGCGACATCCGCCCAAGCCAGGGCAGGAGCAGGAGGCCAGGGTGCCCAGCGCTCTGCCCGAGAGTGTCTGCCAGCCCGTGCAATCACAGGTTTGCTGGTGGCGACTGAGGACAGGGCAGGGCTTGCAGAGGGGACCCGGCCCTGCGGCGGCTGTGGTTCTTGGGGCCTGGCCATGTGTCTGAGGCTCAGCAGTGGGTGCAGCACTCTGGGTGGAGAAGTGGGGCCAGGACACAGGGAGAAGCCCAGGAGGGTTGACAGAGGCGCAGACGCACCAAGTCGCGCCCCAGGATTCTTGGGTGAGGCCCCAGCCCCCATGTGACTGTATTTGGAGCCAGGACCTTGAGAGAGGGAATTAAGGTGAAATGAGGTTGTGAGGAGGGCCCTGACCCGATAGGACGTGTCCTTGTAAGAAGAGGAAGCCACACGAGGGATGTGTGCACGGAAGAGCGGCCCCGGGAGGACACGGTGGGGGAGGGGGGGAAGCCGCCGTCTGCCCCCATGAAGAGGCCTCAGGAGAAACTGCCCTTGGTCTCGGACTCCCAGCCCCCAGACGGCAAGGGGACAGTTTCTGTGTTGACGCCCTGGCCCGTGGTGCTTTGTTACAATTGCTGGAGCCGATGCCAGACTACACTTGCCCCCTATCTGAGGGGACTGGCACCCTTGAGGCTGAGGGGGTGGGCAGAGGGATGTGGGAAGCTCAGGTCATGGGAATGTGCTGTGTCTTCTGACCCTGTGGATGGCGGAGGCGCGTGGCAGGCTGTGACAGGCCCTCGGGGAAGGAAGGCCCCGTGTCACAGATGGAGCCATAAGCTCTGTGGTGCCCGGCAAGGAAACAACCTTCTATGCCTGCCTCGCCCCCATTACTGTAAGTACCAGGACCTAGGGCTCAGTGCCCTCCTGGGGTTGAGAATGGGCCAGGACCTACTGCACCTCACCTCCCCTGAGTTCCCAGCACGTTGCCCAAACAGCAGGGGCTCTGAGTGAGTGATGTGGAGGGGAGGGGGGCGGATGAGGGCAGCTGATGGTCACGTGTGTTCTGGGGGGACTATGTGGGGAGGCCCCTGAGCAGCTCCTCCTGGACCTCTGGGCAGTGGCTCAGCAAGAGGGGAGGGGGACACAGAGAGACACAGAGACAGACAGAGATAGAGAATCAGGGAGACAGAGATAGCCAGAGACAGCGAGAGACAAAGAGAAAGAGACAGAGACAGAGAGACAGATACAGTGAGACAGAGAGAGAGAAAGACAGAAAGATAGAAAGAGAGAGACAGAGACAGAAAGAGGAAGAGGGACATATTCCCAGAGGAGGGAACAGGGAAAAGATGGAGATAGGAGACCCAGTTTTCTTCCTCCTCCCTGGTTATGGGGGCACCAGGTCTTATAGGGTGAGCTGCCCCCACCCTGTGGAGCGCCCAGGCTCTGTATGGAGGTGCCCTGTCCGGGGCCCAGAGGTGCTACCAGGGGTGGCTGGGTGAACTGGCTGCAGCCCAGTGCAGCTCCCAGGAAGGGAGTGACCACACTGAAGCCACCTGCCTCGCATCTAGCACTAGGAGCAACGGGTGAGGCTGGGAAGCGCAGGGCAGGCAGAGCCTTCCCACAGGGCCACAGGGGAGGGGGTCTCTCCCATCAACAGCCACAGTTGGCAGCTGTGGGACTTCGGACTCTGCATGACCAGAGCTGATCCGCCTGGCAGCACCCAAAATAATAGGGACTTGGACAAAATAAGAGTTCATATCTCCCTCACTGAGCATTTTTTCTGGGTCTGTTCACCCATTCACTTGTTCATCCATGGATGGGTCTTGGTAAACTCTCTTGTCTCTGAGCATCCAATGGCATCTCTGCACTGACGGGGCCCTTCCTTGTCCACACCGTCCCATGCAGCGGCCACTGGCCACACGTGGCTATCGGGCACTTGAGCTGTGGCTGCCGTGTCTGAGGTCTTATCCACACCATCCCATGCAGCGGCCACTGGCCACATGTGGCTAATCAGGTACTTGAGCTGTGGCTGTTTTGGCTGAGATCCTGAATTCTTCATTTAAAAAAAATTTTTTAACTTAAATGTAAACTTAAGTGACCACACTGCTTAGTGGCTGCTGTCCCAGACAGTGAGATCCAGGTGCTGAGGACACAGCGGGGAAGACAGTCCCCTGGAGCCTCTGTCCCAGGAGGGATAGAAAACGAGGGGGGAGAGCAGTGAGGGGGAGGCAGGGACAGCCGGGTTAGCCAAGTTACAGGCTCAGTGACATGTCTCCAGAATTCTCGCCGAGTCCTGAGGCACAGCGCCTCAGTGTGTGGCGGTGTTTGGAGGCGGGGTGTCTGCAGATGTCCTCAAGTGACAGTCACGGGTGGGTCCTAATTCAACATGGCAGGGGTCCTCATTAAAAGGCGGAATTGGGACACAGAAGTAGACACTCACAGAGGAGGACAATGCAGAGACACAGGGGAAGCTGGAGCCAAGACGAGGCTGGAACCGAAGCCCCTACAGCCCTGGGGGAGCAGCGCAGCCACAGGCTGACTTGGGGCTTCAGGCCTGAGGCCACGAGATGCTCCCGTGGTGTGCACTGCCTGGCTGCGTTCATTTCCACGGCGGCCTGAGTGGATTAGCATAAATGCCTGTGTCCATCCTCCCCCTTGGCCTGGCCACTCTGAACTGGCCCAGGCCCAGCTTGGCCACCTTAGCCTCAGTCTCCACGGCTCTGCCTCACCCTGAGCTCCCGAGGGGTTCCCCCCAGAACACTCTCCCATGGCGTGGTCCCCCACGAAGCCCCTGCGAGCTGTCATGCCACTGCAGTGACAATATCCCTCCAGCCAGGGCTGGTTGACTGCCCTCCTGGGTGAATCTCCCTCCCCTGCACGCCCTCTGCTACCCCGGCCACCTGAGCCCTCCCGGGGGCCCTGGGCTCCTCCCTTGCACCTCCCGTTGCCTGGTGACCAGAGCTTTCCTGTCCCCCTGGAGTAGAGTGTGGAGCTGGCAGCCCGGGTTCCTGAACGCAGGGAGCTCCAGGATTGCCAGGCATACTGGTGCCATCCTGAACCCCATCTCCTGTTTACAGAATGACGCCTCCCTCCGGCTGCTCTGGGGAGGGGAAGTCAACAGGGAGCACCCCCTCTCCTGCAGGAGCCCCCCTCACCAGCAGGGAGCCCCCCCGTCACTGGAGCTGCACCTGTTTCTTCCTCCCCTGCTCGCCAGCGTCCTCCATACCTGGGGTGGGAATGGAACCGAGGGTGATGGAGACACAGGTGTGGCTGTGTGTGTAGGATTCACCCGAGGGGCCATGGGACCATGTGTCTCATCGCCTGGGAGGCGCTGGCTGGGGCAGGGCCGCCTTCCTCAGGAGAGGGATCTGGCTGGGTCCCATGGGGCCCTGGTTCCCTGCACCCAGGTGGTCCGGGGCTGCAGAGTCCCATGTCCCACAGAACAGTGGGAGGTGAGGCCTTGGCCTTCCGTGGACGCAGCCATTTGAGGTGCCCATTCCTGTTCCCGCCCAGCACGCTGTTCGCGGGTTTCCACACCCCTTCAAATCCAGCTTGGGCCAGGGGATGCTGAGGAGTTTACCCAAAACTGGACCCAGATGCCGGACTCAGGCTCAGCCGGTGAGGGGGAATAGCGTTTCTCGGGGTCCTTCTGAGGGCAGGACAGTGCCTTCAGGGTGCTGGTCGATGACAAGACCGTGACGGCTGGTCACCGACCTTGGAGCATTTGATGTCCTGAGGCCCAGGCACTCTGGGAACCAGCGGTGCAGTCAGAGGCCGAGGCCGCAGCCGCGGGTGCTGGAGAGGGGGACTCTGTCCTGGAGCCTCCTGTAGGAGCGAGGCCCGGCTGGACACAGGACTTCTGCCAGGCTGTGAGGGGATGAGCATGTCGGGTCCCAGCTGCCTTCGGGGACGGCGGCCTCAGTGACTCAGGCTCTTGCAGGGGGTGCTGCAGGTGGGCTGGGTTTGCCCGAGACATGTTTCCGGGATGCTCCCAGGGCCTGGAGGCGGGGTGCAGAGGGGTGCAGAGAGATACGACTCCCGCCCCTGCCTGGCCGGGCCCGACTGGCGTCCCGCTGCCCTGGCACCGTCATCCCGCTGCTGTTATCGATGCTGCCCTGGGGCCCTTGCTGTCCAGCTGCTCATCTTCTAGGGGATGGGGGAGCCCAGTGTCCACAGGTCCTCCCCTAGCGCCTCCGAGGGCTTGCCCTGCGGCTCCTGCAGGACCAACCGGCTGTGTCCTGGAGCCAGTGGGCAGCCAGGTGAGTGGGACCCAGGAGCCATGGAGGGGCACAGGAAGGCTGGAGCCTGAGCCAGCACCAGGCTGCACAGCCAGACGCGGACCCCACGCCAGGGGCAGGCTCAGTGGCTGGGCCACCCTGAGAAGAGGAAGGGCGGGTGCCAGCCGTTAACACCACCCCAGGGTCAGTCAGTAGCCAGGAGCCCAGAAGCCAGCCTGGCAACAGAGAGAGAGAGAGAGAGACCCTCTTTCCACCACAGCCCACAGTACCTCTTGGGGCGTCTTCCATGGTGCTGGTGCTGGTGCTGACGCCCTGATTCTCCCTCTCAGTGTGCCAGGCCCAGAGGAGCCAGTGCCGGGGTGAGGGGAGATCCAGGCGCCTGTGCTGCCCCCTCTTCCAGCCAGACCGCAGGTTCCGATGACACACCTGGGCGAGCAGGAAGGGCCTGACCTGCAGAGGCCAAGTCTAGAAAGACGGGCGCCGAACTGCCCAGATGTGCCAAGGCCTGGGGCAGGCCCTGTTTGCCATGTTCAGGATGGGGCTGAGGACATGAGTGGAGACCACCCAGAGGGGAACCGGGTCATTCAGAGCCTGCTACAGCCACAGGGTGGGACGTCCAGGCAGCCGAGGAGGAGCAGGAACAGTGGGAAGGGAAGACGTGGCCGGAGCCAAAATTGGATCCCGAGCAATGGGGACCCTCTGGGGCTGAGTGGGGTGGATTTGAGGTCCCGGTGGGTGCCAAGCTATAAAGAAGACAGAGGTGGGGAGGCAGGCAGTGGCGGGTGGAATCCTGCTGCTCTGGGCCAGGGTTCTGTGTCGTTCCTGGTCTGATACTTGTCCTTCGAGTCCTTGGTTTCTCAGGGCACAGACGGGTGGGGCGATGCAGGGAGTGGCTCTGGATGGCTCCTGGCTTCGAGTACTCTGGGAAGAGGGCCCCACCTGTGATTGGGGTATGAATCCTTGCAGTAGGGGCAGAGTGGGCTTGAGGGGTGAGAACCCGGGGCGTTGGCAGCCTCCCTGTGGCTGGGAAACGGCTGCTGGCAGGATGTGGCTCTGGGCACCCAGCTCTGGGCAGGAAACACGTGCTATAGACACGTGCGTGTCTTCATGTGTGTAACCTCGTGTCAGTGTATGTGTGCACTTGTGTGTCTGTGTGTCCTGGTATTGTGTGTATATATGTGTGTTTCCTGGTGTTGGTGTGTGCACACGTGTGTTTCCTATTGATTGTGTGTGCACATGTGTGTCTCTGTGTGTCCTGGTGGTGTGTGTGCATGTGTGTGTGTGTTCTGGTGATGGTGTGTGTGCACATGTGTGTGTGCCCTAGTGGTGTGTGTGCACATTTACATCTGTGTGTCCTAATGTTTGTGTGCACATGTGTATATGTGTGTGTCCTGGTGTTGTTATATGTGCACGTGTGTGTGTGTCGTAGTGGTGTGTGTACATATGTGTGTTTCCTGGTGGTATATGTGTGCACATGTGTGCCTGTGTGTGTCCTGGTGTTGATGTGTGCACACATGTGTGTGTCCTCATATTGATTGTGTGTGCACATGTCTCTGTGTGTCCTGGTGATGTGTGTGCATGTGTGTCTGTGTGTCCTGGTGATGGTGTGTGTGCACATGTGTGTGTCCTGATGGTGTCTGTGCACATTTATGTCTGTGTGTCCTAGTGTTTGTGTGCACATGTATGTGTGTGTGTCCTGGTGTTGTTATATGTGCATGTGTGTCTATGTGTCCTGGTGTTGGTGTGTACGCACATGTGCACCTGTGTCTGTGTGTCCTGGTGGTGTGTGTACACGTGTGTGTGTACTGGTGATGCTGTGTGTGCACATGTGTGTGTGTCCTGGTGTTGGTCTGTGTGAACACATGTGTCTGCGTGTGTTAGTCATGTCTCGGTGGGTGACAGGAGGAGTTGTGATTTCTTGGAGCTGGGTCGAGGGGGGACAATGGAGTGTTTCCCTCTATTGCGCAGATGTTCTTTGGGAGAACAAAACCTCACAGCAGGGCCTGCAGGAGGGGAGATGGCCACAATTCTCCCTCCTCCCCTGGCCCCTCCACAGGCTCCTGCTCCATGGGCTGTGAACCTTCTCATCAGCAGCTGTTGGCTTGAACATGGGATTCCCAGTGTGGCTCAGGGGCACCTGCGTCCTCTGGACCTGACCCAGGCCTGGAGACACCCTTACTTACCCCACACCCTGCAGGGCAGATGCCACCACCATGTTCTGCAGGGAATTTGAAGGATGAGCAGGGAGGGTGAGGGAAACAGGAGTGAGTCTTGGATGTGGGGACAGTGCAGCCCAAGCTGCCTCTGTTTGTCACTCATGAAAATATTTTTGGAAAACCCACCAGCTGTGAAACTGACTGCACTCCCCTGAAAGACACCTGGTGTGTTCCTGCCCTTCCCAGGGTTAGGGACTTCAACTGAACCTTCAGTAAACCCTGAATGGGACGTTTGTCTTTCCAGAAAAATTCTTACACTGTCAGTTCAAGTGTGTCGTGCAGGCACCTGAGGCCCGTGTGGTGTGTCGGGCGGACACCTGAGGCCCATGTGGTGTGTCAGGCACACACCTGAGGCCCGTGTGGTATGTCGTGCGGACACCTGAAGCCCGTGTGATGCGTCGTGTGGATACCTGAAGCCTGTGTGGTGTGTCGGGCAGACACCTCAAGCCCGTGTGATGCGTCGTGTGGATACCTGAAGCCTGTGTGGTGTGTCGGGCAGACACCTCAAGCCCGTGTGGTGTGTCGGGCGGACACCTGAGGCCCATGTGGTGTGTCGGGCGGACACCTGAGGCCCATGTGCTGTGTCAGGCACACACCTGAGGCCCATGTGGTGTGTTGGGCGGACACCTGAGGCCCGTGTGGTGTGTCGTGCGGACACCTGAGGCCCATGTGGTGTGTCGGGTGGACACCTGAGGCCCATGTGGTGTGTCAGGCACACACCTGAGGCCCGTGTGGTATGTCGTGCGGACACCTGAAGCCCGTGTGATGCATCGTGTGGATACCTGAAGCCTGTGTGGTGTGTCGGGCACACACCTGAGGCCCGTGTGGTGTGTCGTGCGGACACCTGAGGCCCATGTGGTGTGTCCTGCGGACACCTGAGGCCCTTGTGGTGTGTCGGGCACACACCTGAGGCCCGTGTGGTATGTCGTGCGGACACCTGAAGCCCGTGTGATGCGTCGTGTGGATACCTGAAGCCTATGTGGTGTGTCGGGCAGACACCTCAAGCCCGTGTGGTGTGTCGGGCGGACACCTGAGGCCCATGTGGTGTGTCGGGCGGACACCTGAGGCCCATGTGGTGTGTCAGGCACACACCTGAGGCCCGTGTGGTGTGTCGGGCGGACACCTGAGGCCCATGTGGTGTGTCGGGCGGACACCTGAGGCCCATGTGGTGTGTCAGGCACACACCTGAGGCCCGTGTGGTGTGTCGGGCGGACACCTGAAGCCTATGTGGTGTGTCCGGCATACACCTGAGGCCCGTGTGGTGTGTCGGGCAGACACCTCAAGCCCGTGTGGTGTGTCGTGCGGACACCTCAAGCCCGTGTGGTGTGTCGTGCAGACACCTGAAGCCCGTGTGGTGTGTCGTGCGGACACCTGAAGCCCATGTGGTGTGTCAGGCACACACCTGAGGCCCGTGTGGTGTGTCGGGCGGACACCTGAAGCCCGTGTGGTGTGTCGTGCGGACACCTGAAGCCCGTGTGGTGTGTCGGGCGGACACCTGAAGCCCGTGTGGTGTGTCGGGCGGACACCTGAAGCCCGTGTGATGCGTCGTGTGGACACCTGAAGCCCGTGTGGTGTGTCCGGCACACACCTGAAGCCCGTGTGGTGTGTCGTGCGGACACCTGAAGCCCGTGTGGTGTGTCGTGCGGACACCTCAAGCCCGTGTGGTGTGTCGTGAGGACACCTGAAGCCCGTGTGATGCGTCGTGTGGACACCTGAAGCCTATGTGGTGTGTCCGGCACACACCTGAGGCCCGTGTGGTGTCGGGCACACACCTGAAGCCCCTGTGATGTGTCGGGCACACACCTGAAGCTGCGTGTGGCATCACTCTGCACACATCCATCCTTGCAGAGACGGAGCGGAGGAAGCACGCCCCTACGCTTGTTTTGGAGCTCTCTGTCTCTGCGCCCTGTGGCCACTCCACCCTTGGGACTAGCGTCGTGTGTCTCGGTGGCCACCCTGGGCTGGGGGGGAGGGCCGCAGGTCACATCCCCCACAGGTGAGCGCACCTGGCTGGAGCAGGAATGTCTAGGGTTGAGGCATGTGTTCAAGGCTCTGGGAACAGAGCATGATGGTTGTGTGTGGGTGACTTCCTTGGTCCCGGAACTCCCTCTGCCTGCTCAGTCAATCTCACAGACACGGCCGCAAATGCCCCTTTTCGTTTTCCTTACTAGTCAGGTTCTGGCTGGCCCCACAGTGTCTCCAGATGTTCCTCCTTTCATCTTCCATCTACTCATCCCCATCTTGCAGATGAACAAACTGAGGCTTAGGAAGGTCATTGTCATTTGTTTGTTTGTTTGAGACCGAGTCTTGCTGTTACCAGGCTGCAGTGCAGTGGAGTGATCTCGGCTCACTGCAACCTTGTCCTCCCAGGTCTAAGTGATTCTCCTGCCTCAGCCTCCCAAGTAGGTGTGATTACAAGCACCCTTCACCCTCTGCTAATTGTTGTATTTTTAGTAGAGATGGGGTTTCACCATGTTGGTTAGGCTGGTCTCGAACTCCTGACCTCAACTGATCAGCCCGCCTCAGCTTCCCAAATTGCTGGGATTACAGGCATGAGCCACCATGCCCGGCTGAGGAAGGTCAGTGTCTTACTGAGGTAGCCACGTGGTGCCAGGGCTCCGAGCTGAAGTTAGCAGATGTCCTGAAGTCTCACTCACTGGCGCACCTGAGCCTCCAGTATCAGCAAAGGGGAGCAGAAGCTTTCGTGGGCAGGAGGGAGCCCCCAGTACACAGCGAGCTGCTGGGCCAGCCCTTCCTCCCTCGAGGTGACTGAGGCTGCTCTGAAGCCTGGGGGCCGAGGCTGTGGTGGGAGCTCTGGTGACTCCACTGGTGGGGGCTGAAGTGAGATCTGTCTGTGCCTCTTAACAAAGCTTCAGGGGTGTGCACCCATGGGAGAGCGGGTGCCAGCGCTGCCTGTGAGCGTCCCAGGGACCCCTCCGCCAGCCAACCTTCTGACCTCTTCCTGCCCCGGTTGTGCAACTATAGAGTTTAAGTTTTCTTTTTTTAGGTGGAGTTTTGTTTGCTCTTGTTGCCCAGGCTGGAGTGCAATGGCGCCATCACGGCAGCCTCTGCCTCCCAGGTTCAAGCGATTCTCCTGCCTCAGCCTCCCAGGTAGCTAGGACTACAGTCATAACCCACACACCTGGCTAATTTTGTATTTTTAGTAGAGATGGGGTTTCTCCACGTTGGTTAGACTGGTCTCAAACTCCTGACCTCAGGTTTCTCCATCAGGTTTAGTTGGGCTGGTCTCAACCTCCCAAAGTGCTGAGATTACAGGCATGAGCCACTGTGCCCGGCTGAGTTCTTTATTGTGGCAAACATACACATTCTGCAACATTTACAATTTTTATGACCTTTAAGTGGACAACTCTGTGGCATTGCATGTCCACACCGCAGCCACCACCAGCGTCCACCTCCCATCTGCCCAACAGAACCCTGTTCCCATCACTCCTTCCATTGCCCTCCCCTTCCCTCCCCTCCCCTCCCATCCCATTCCCTCCCTTCCCCTCCCTTCCTTTCCCCTTCCCTCCCCTGCCCTTCCCTCCCCTCCCCTCCCCTCCCTTCCTTTCCTGACCCCTCCCCTGCCCTGCCCTGCCCTCCCCTTCCCTCCCTTCCCCTCCCTTCCTTTCCTGACCCCTCCCCTGCCCTGCCCTGCCCTCCCCTTCCCTCCCTTCCCCTCCCTTCCTTTCCTGACCCCTCCTCTGCCCTCCCCTCCCCTCCCCAGCCCGTGCTGCCATCTGCATTTTTCCCTGTGGATCTGGCATCTCCAGGGACCTCCTGGGCATGGGGTCCTGTGGTCTTTGTCCTTTTGTGACTGGCTGATTCCACTTAACACAACGTCCTCCGCTGTCATCCCTGCTGCCGCTTGTGTCTGAATGCCCTTCTTTTTAAGGCTGAATGATATCTGGCTGTGTGGCCAGGCCACGTCCTGTTCACGGCTCTACCTGCTCACCGCCTCTCGGGCTGGTCCCGCCTGGCTGTTGTGGACGGTGCCGCACGTCTCTATTGCAGCCCCTGCTTTCAGTTCTGCGCTTCCATATGCAGAAGTGGCACTGCTGAGTCACAGGACGATTCTATTCTTAACCTTTTCAGGAACTGCCACTGTGTTTTCCGTATGGACGGTACCCATGTGCACACCCCCCCGTAGAAGACAAGGCCCCCATATTCCCACGTCCTCACAGCATTTATTGTCTCCTGTTTTGATAGTAGCCACCTTCACGGGTGCTAAAGTTTGTTTTTTATTTGTTTGTTTGTTTTAAACAGAGTTTTGCTCTTGTCGCCCAGGCTGGAGTGCAATGGCCCCATCTCAGCTCACTGCAACCTCCACTTCCCGGGTTCAAGCGATCCTCCTGCCTCAGCCTCCCAAGTATCTGGGATTACAGGCGCTTGCCACCACGCCCAGCTAATTTTTGTATTTTTAGTAGAGACGGGGTTCTGCCATATTGGCCAGGCTGGTCTCAAACTCCTGACCTCAGGTGATCCACCCCCTGAGCCTCCCAAAGTGCTGGGATTACAGACACGAGCCACCTCGCCTGGCCAAGTTTTTTAGCTTACTAGAAACATGTAGCTGTCCCAGAATTGCAGAACTGGAGCTGGGAGAGCTGTCCAGTTCTCCACAGCATGAGAATTGGCCAGGAGCCTTTTCCAGGGGAGGCTGGGCTTGTTCTAGACTCCGGCCGTCTGGGGTGGGTCTGGGGTGGGCCAGGGAGTCTGGCTGGGGTGAGCAGGTTTGTGGGCAGTCAAGCCCCTCTCTCCACAGTGCACGTGCTGGGAAGGTCAGCAGGGAGGCCGCACGGCAGTTAGGACAAGAGCCCACCCCTACCTCCAGCTGCAGCTCCACAACCCCGTCCAGTGCTGCTGCCTCGGTTGGTCAGGGGGATAACTGGACTCCTCTGGGATTTCTCGGAAAGTTAAGTATGGGTTGGGAGGTGGGCCAGGGTCTGAGAACCTCCGGGGGTTCCTGAGCTGCCCCCAACTCCAGCCTCTGAGAGTCAGCAGCAGTATGAATAGACGCTAACACTCCTCACATAAAGCAGCTGAGGGTCTCACTGAAGGCGTGCATCCAGCCTCCCGTCTCCGACAATGCTCTGGGTGATGTCCAGCAAGCACGCGTCCACCATGAGTGTTTGGGATTGTTCTCTAACTGACCCTGGACGGCACTGTGTTGGGGTCCCCTTTGCCTCTTGTGCCTTAGGTCCTGTTGACTAAAAGACGGGCACCTCATTGCTCCCCCCAACCCTCGACCAGCCTCTCCCCCGGGGCCTGCAGGGCAGGGTCCCAGGGAGTATGTGCATTTGAAAATCCTCCACTCCTGGGGGAGGTGCGGCTGACGGGATTCAAGCTCAGGTCTGAAGAGCCTGAGGTCAGGGGACAGGGGGGACCTCTTGCCCATGTGTGTGACCCCCAACCACTGGCCCTGGTTAAATTTGTTTCAAACTAACACAATTCTTAGTAGAAGCAGTGGGCATGGTGGCTCACATCTGTAATCTCAGTACTTTGGAAAGCCAAGGCTGGTGGATCACTTGAGGTCAGGAGTTCGAAACCAGCCTGACCAACATGGTGAGACCCCATCTCTACTAAAAATACAAAAAGTAGCCAGGCATGGTGACATATGCCAGTAATCCCAGCTACTTGGCAGGCTGAGGCAGAAGAATTGCTAGAACCTGGGAGGTAGAGATTGCAGTGAGCCGAGATCGTACCACTGCACTCCAGCCTAGATGACAAGGGCGAGACTCTATCTCAAAAAAAAAAAAAAATTCTTAAGAGAAGCAATATTTGGGCCTACACCACATCAAAATAAAACTCACCATCATTTATCTGAAATTTGCACTGGGCTGAGTGCCGTGTCTTATCCAGCAGCCCTGACCCAGGCCCTTTGCCTTGGACGCTGTAATGCAGGCAGAGGCAAGGCTGGCACACGCCTCCTAGGAGGGGCCGGAGCACGCCAGGGAGATGTTCTGGGGACGTTAGGATGGTCTCAGGAAGCCGTTGGGGGAGCTGGCCCCCGGAGTGGTCCAGAAGGCAGGCAAGGGTTCCTCCCGCATGAAGGCCCCCTGGAAGGGAAGGGAAGGGACAGAAAGCAGCCTGGATTTCAGTTCAAAAAAGAAAAGAAAAAAAGAACTGTTAGCAGAAAGGGTCCCAATCCAGACCCAAGAGAAGGGTCTTGGATCTCGAGCAAGAAAGAATTGGGGCGAGTGCTTGGGGTAACACAAAAGCAGGTGTGTAAAGAATGTGAGGGAGGAGGCGTGGCTGCTCCAGGGCAGAGCGGCGGCCCGAGCTGTCCGACCCGGGATACTTCCCGCCACGTCTAGATTACACGGGTGATTATCCGTGAATTTTCCGGTAAAGCAGTGCTCAGTTCCCAGAGCCGAGGGTCCCTCCCCTTTTCAGACCATAGAGGGTAACTCCGGCCGTTGCCTTGGCCTCTGTGAACTGCCCTGGTGCTGGTGGGAGTGTCTCTGAGCTAACGCATTCTAATCAGCGTAGAATGAGCAGTGGGGACAACCAGACGCCACTCTCATGCCAACCTGGCTTTGGTGGGTACCGGATGGCTTCTTCATCGCAGCCTGTCTTACCAGTAAGGTCTTCATGTCCTGCCTCTGGTGCCAACCTCCTGTCTTGCCCTGTGACCGAGAAGCCTGAGCTCCTGGCAGCGCAGCCCAACAGGTCTCAGCCTCATTTGACTCAGGCCCTGTTCACCATGGAGCCGCCGTGGTTCAGGTGCCCCGTGGAGTCGCCGTGGTTCAGGTGCCCCGTGGAGTCGCCGTGGTTCAGGTGCCCCGTGGTTCCGCTGCTGACAGAACCAGGCGCAGTGAGCTTTGCCATGTACATAGCCAGGGCACCAGGCTCCACGGGAATCTGCTCCTGGGGGGCACCGCCCACCTCCCGGAGGGATCAGGCTGCTCACTGAGCCCTTTCAGAGCACAGGTTGCAAAGGGAGCCCCTTCTCCGAGTCCTGGACGAGGGTCTGGGAACCCACCCCAGACAAGCCTTGGGGTTGACCTGGCTCAGGGTCTCAGTCCCAGCAGCCATTCCAGGGTGGCCTCTGGGGGGCCCAAGGAAGGTGCCCCCAGTGCCTGGTTAGGGACCCAGAGAGGTCAGGTGAGGCTCCAGCACGGGGCAGGAGAGGGGGCCATGGCCAGGCTGCCTGGGTCATGCCCTCTGCGGGGTCCTCAGGGCTTGTGACCACCAGGCCAGTGTCTGCAGGACTGTGTGCCCCAGGTGCCAGCATTGTGTAGAATCTTGAGTTTCTGGAAACTTCTGCCTGTTGCACCAACACTGGCTCCCTCCCTGACACCTTTCAGCGACTGCTGAGGTCCCGGACGCCCCCGAATCCCCCAGTCTAAAGGTGGTGCCAGGCCCCAGCCTCCAAGTGACTCACAGCGAGGAGCAGGATGGCTGGGAGGGCCGGCATCCTTGCGCATTTCCATGTGTCCCAGTGCGTCCCTTTGCGTCCCTGCAGGTGCGGGCGCTGAACTCTGAGACTCTGCCTCCCCTTTGGTTTCACTCAGGTCTCCATCCACCAGTCCAGGCCTTGCTACCCTCCCCCAGCCCTCACCCTGGAAACACCATCCCCTCCCTGTCCTGAGTCCTGTGACCCCACCTCCCAGGTGGGCCCCAGAGACCCTCAGACCATGACCCTCCAACGTGAAGTTCTGGCAGGTGCCCCTTGGGCTGCTCCACTCCATCCCTAGACCCCCACCTCCCTTCCTCGGCCCTCTCCCGCTTCAGACTGGCCTAGCTGCTCGCCTTGGCTGGAATGAGACCTACCACCTGAGCCGTGCTGAGCTCAGCCTCCTCCTCTGCCTGCTTCCTGCCCCCCTCCTGCCCTCTGCCCCCCTGCTTTTGTGCTGGGCTTCCCCTGCAGGGGCTCTGTGCACCTGTCCAGGTGTGTCTGCTGGAAGCTTCTGAGGCGCCCTCTGGGCAGGCACAGGTGTACCTGCAGGCCCAGGGAGGGATGTAGCACCCTCCCTCCCTGCTGCCCCTGCCTTGGCTAAGAGGCCAGGGGGACGGGCATGTGTGGCCACAGGCAGGAAGCCCTGAGTGTCCTCCTCTCCCGGGGTGGAGGGGCTTTTGCTCAGCCTCTTCCTCCCACAGCTCAAGCTCTGGGAAGGCAACATCTTTGCTCCCCTGCCCAGGAGCAGATGCAGGCACACCTCAGTCTTCCCGTCCTCACAGGGCATCGGGACGAGACAAGAAGAGCCTGCCCAGGTCCCTTGCCCTGAGAGTGCCTCCTCCCAACCAGTCTCACCCCGTGGGGTCCGGCAGGTCACAACTAAAGCAGTGCGGTGGTTTCTGGAAGATTCTGGAGGGTCCTGGGCTGCCCAGGAGGCCACTTGATGGGGGCAGTGGAAAAGGGGCCCTACAGCTAAGACTCCTGTAATCCAAACAGGTGTGATCCTGGGTGATTTTCCTCAGATTTTCTGAACCACATCCAGAAATAAAGTCATGGAGGTGATATCAAAGCTTCTTGGGTTTTTAAACTTCCTCTTTCAGGGGAAAATGCAGAGGTAGCTTCGGCTGCCCCAGCTGGATCCCTTGAGCTCTGATCCCTGACCCACAGGCTGCTTGCCCAGGAGTTGGGGACTGCTTCATGCTCATGCGGTGAGGCTTCCAGCTCTGACGGCAGCAGGGCGTTCTTTTCCTCTCGAATCACCAGATTTGGGGCAGCAGTGCCAGAGCCTGGCTCCAAAGCGCTTCTGTGCGTAATCTCAGCCAGGATCTTTTCTTTGCTTCTGGTTCAATCACGTCCAGAAACTATATCCCACCAGAGCAGCCGCTGTGGCTTTCTCCGTGAAACACTGGGTGGCCCCAGGTGTTCTCGTGTTCATCCACGTGAGGGTTTTGGAAGCCCTGCCAGGGGCACCCGAGTGAGCTCGTCTCTCGGGGGTCAGCTGATGCCCTGGCCGGGCTCCTGGAGCCACCCTCCACCCTGTCCTTTGGGACACTGTGGCTTCCCTGGTCCTGGTCCCAGGAAAGCTGAGGGGGCAGGGAGGGGAGGGTGCCTGGTTCTGTCCCTTACACCAGGGGAAGCCCGGAACTTTCTCTGGCCCATGTAGACCTGGGGTCCCCTGTGGCACTCCTGGTGGCTCTGTGGCCACCTCCTTGCCTTGGGTGGCTGCTGAGGCTCTGTGAGACTGGACCTCCAGGTGGGGGTGTTGCCTGAACGTCCTGCCTGCCCCCGGCTTGCACTTGGAGCCGGTGTTGCTCCCTGCAGCAGCTCAACCTTTGGGAATGGACAGAGGGGCCAGCAGCAGAGGCCGGCGGCTGAGGGAGGCCTCTTGGAGGGGTGCCCTTGTGTGTCTAGGAGGGACAGGCCCTGGACAGCAGCTGTGACTGGGGTTTGAGGAGATGGGCTTCTTGAGGCCGTAAGACTTGGGATCCCAGGAGTCCCCCTGAGCTGTGCAGGGGGCAGCAGGGCGTGCTGGGTCATCGGGGAAAGTTGAAAGCAGAGCTCAGCCAAAGGTTCGCTTGGCGGGCATGGGATGGAGCACATGGAAGGGAGCAGCATGACTGAGGGCCTAGCTTGTGTGGGTGGATGGTGCAAGTAGGTCTGGTTTCTGCATGTGTGTACACATATGTGTGTTCATGTGTGTATGCAACGTGATTCCTTCTAGGAAAAGGCTGGGGGCTGTGTGGACACCAGGTAGGCACTTGTGGCCACTCCCATTGGTGTGCACAGACACACACACATGCATGCCTGTACATAAATGCACACATGCACACACGCACACGTACACGCATACACATACATGCACGCACAACACACAATGCACACATGTACACACACATAATGCACACAGAATGCATACATGCATGCATGTACATAAATGCACTCATGCACACATGCACGCGCACACAATGTACACGTATGCACACATACACATACATGCATGCACAACCCGCAATGCACACATGCACACACATGTACACACACAGAATGCATACACATGCATGTATGTACATAAATGCACACGTGCACACATACACACGCACACAATGTACACGTATGCACACATACACACATACACATACATGCACACACAACACACAATGCACACATGCACACACACATAATGCACACAGAATGCATACACACATGCATGCACACACATGCACACACAATGCACATGCACACACAATTCACACACGCACACACATACATGCACGCACATGCACGCATGCACATACATGTGTGCGCGTGCACGCATAATGCACACACAATTCACGCACATACATACATGCACACACACATACATGCACACACACATACACACATGCACACACACATAATGCACACGCACACATGAACATACACTTGTGTTCGTGCACACACACACTCTGCTTCAGCCTCTGCAGCCTGTCAGGACTGGTGGGCACAGGGCAGACCCAAAGGCCCGTGGCCCACCTGCTCAGTACCAGTCTCGCTGACCAGCGCTCCTGCCAAGCCTACTGTTCATCAAATATTTACTGAGCCCCAGTGATCCTGGGTGTGCTGGGGGCTGGGCAGCACTTTTCCTCCCCCTGGGAAGGTGAATTCTAGAACCTTCCATCAACCAGATGAGGAAGGAAAGCCCCCTACTGGGAGCTCCATCTGTGCCGAGGCATGCTCCAGAGTCCCTGGGTCTGAGTGAGATGACCCCCCCCCCCCCCAGCTCCCGCGTTGCTTGTGGCCTTTGTTTGTCTGAATCTGGCTTCATTTCCTGCAGTGAGGACACTAGGTTTCCACAGGGCCTGACTACTCCGTGAGAGCTCCAGTCCTGGGGTTTGCTTCTTGTGCTGAATCCAGCAGGACTTCACCTGGCAGCTGGCATCCAGCAACCCTGATCCCACAGGCGCTGGAGTGGACTTCCTGCCAGGTGGAGACCACAGGTGCAGGGTGGGGTGGGGCGGGGGCAGGGGAGGGGCAGGAATGGGAATGGGGCGGGGTGGCTCCTCGGGCCCCCACCTCCCAGCCACGCCCCCTTCCAGCCTTCCTGAAGGACAGGATCCCTTTCCTAAGTGAGCTTGCCCTGGTGCATGGCGTGAGAAGCTAAAATGACACACATCCTACATTCACTGCCTCCGGAACAGCCAGAGGTCATGCGCATCACCACCCCCAGATGAGAAACAGGACTTCGCAGGTCGCCGTGAAGAGTCTGAGCTGTCCTTGGGCACCTGTGCGGGGTGCGGTGCAGCTCGGCCGGCTTTACCCTCCGGTCCTTGACGACAGCGCTAACTTGGTAACAGTTCTGCAAGCTTACCTCTTTTAAAGCTGCTCCGGAGACGGCAGTGTAACTGCTGTTATTCCTTCCCTCAGTGTTCTGAAAAGCTGCCAGTGAGTCCGTCCGGCCAGGAAGGTTTTATGTGATACCAGTGAGTCCGTCCGGCCAGGAAGGTTTTATGTGGGGGAGGATTTGATTCTTCATGAGACACAGTACTATTCAGGGCTTCTTTCTTTCCGTGTGGATTTTGATAGGCTTTGTTTCCCAGAGAATATGGCTTCACAGATATGCCTTTTTCCCTCAGCAGCGAGAAAGGGAACCTGGGGTCCAGGTGTGGGCAGGGCTGCACGCCCCCGAGGCTCCTGCCGCTTCCAGCTTCTGTGGCTCCAGGCGTCCCTGGGTCAGTGGTCATATGGCCCCAACCTCTGCCTGTCTCTGTGGCCCTTTTCTCCTCTCCATGAAGTGCCTCAGTCACTGGAGTGAGAGCCCACCCCCTCCAGGGTGACCTCATCTACCACCCAGCCAGGGCCATTCACAGATGCCCGTGTCAGGACGTCAACTTCCCTTGTGGGGACCCCAGTTCAACCCCCTCCACTCTCTTTGCACATTTGCAGGATCTATAGTGGTGACTTTTCCCGTAACACAGTTCCAGCGGAGTCTTAGGGTTTTGATAGGTTATATTTTCATTATAATTTGGTTCAAAAGAAAACCAAATTCTGTATGTTCTCACGAGTGGGAGCTAAATGATGAGAACCTGTGGACACATAGAGGGAACCACACAGCCTGGGAACCACTTGAGGGTGGAGGGTGGGAGGAGGGAGAGGAGCAGGAAAGATGGCTGATGGGTGCTGACCCTCAGCCCAGACACCCGAGGGTACTGGGCTTACTTCCTGGATAATGAATCACCTGTACAGCAGACCCCATGACACAAACTTACCTGTGTAACAACACCGCACCTGCACCCCGGACTTAAAAGCAAAACCAAACCAGAAGAGGAGTGCTCAACACTTTAAAATGTTTTAAAAACCAAGTAACACCTCAATTCTATTAGACATTAAAAAGCATAGGTAGGGGCTGGGCGTGGTGGCTCACGTCTGTGATCCCAGCACTTTGGGAGGCCGAGACAGACACGTCACCTGAGTTTGGGAGATTGAGACCATCCTGGCCAACACTGTGAAACCCCGTCTCTACTAAAAATACAAAAAATTAGCCGGGTGTGGGGGCGCGTGCCTGTAATCCCAGGTACTTGGGAGGCCGAGGCAGGAGACTCGCTTGAACCTGGGAGGTAGAGGCTGCAGTGAGCCGAGATTACACCACTACACTCCAGCATGGAGTGAGACTCTGCCTCAAAAAAATAAAATAAATAAAAAGAATAGGTGAATTCACGGGTTAATATAGTGTTAATATACTATGTGTATATTGCTAAGAATTAGCTTAATAACATGGGTAGCTTTCTGGAAACATTAACAATTATGAAGATATAACAATGCAAGTGGATAGATTTTTTTTTTTTTTTTTGAGACGGAGTCTTACACTGTCGCCCAGGCTGGAGTGCAGTGATGTGATCTCGGCTCACTGCGACCTCTCGCCTCCTAGGTTCAAGCAATTCTCCGTTCTCAGCCTCCAAGTAGCTGGGATTACGGGCGCGCGCCACCATGCCCACCTAATTTTTGTATTTTTAGTAGAGACGGGGTTTCTCCATGTTGGCCAGGCTGACCTCCAACTTCTGGCCTCAAGTGATCCACCCGCCTCGGCCTCCCCAAATGCTGGGATTACAGGTGTGCACCACCATGCCCAGCCCATGTAGACATTTTAACCATGTTTGACACATTTTATATTTTACCATTTATCCAAAGTAATTGGGATCCAATTAGCCAAAGTGATAAATAAATCAGAAGAGCCTCCTACTCTAGCTAACCTTTCCAAAACCACTGAGAGCAGGGGCATTTCCTGCAGGGCGATTTCTAACATGCTGGCATGACTGCAGCTTCCATGAAAATACCGGGATACTATTATTACGTATTATTTAGCACGAAAATATTAAAACAAACTTGAAAAATGTGCCATTTGACTTTACTTGCTTATACCCATGTTGGAAACATGCTCGGTGCCATAAAGAAAAAGCAGCACTGAGACAAAGGATCTTTTAGTGTCACACTGTTTACTTCCTGGACTGCAGGAAGGGGACCCTCGCTAGCCATCGTGCCACGAGAGTACAATGAACGAAGGAAAGCAGACCTATTTATCCCTCATGCATTTGGGGTCGTCCTTACTGCTGAGTCTGATCTCCGCTGGCTGGAGCCAGACCTCACAAATTTAAAACTAAACGATTGGCTAATAACTTAAAATTTTTCTAAACAGGTAAAGGCAATGGAGAGCTGGGACATGCCTGTAAGCATGGCGTGCCTAACAGCTACATAACATAGGGCTTAGCAAAAAGTTGTTAGCACACTTATGATTTATTCTTTAACAAGAAAGGAAACTTTAAGGAGGAACTTTTTTACTTCCCACAACCCATGAAGTGATTTTTCTATATAAAGGTCATAGAATTAAAAAGAATTCACACACAGACACACACACACACACACACTCACACTCAACTAGTTCAAAACATTATCTCACTCCGATCATGGCTCATTCTTCACGTGGGTTTCCTAATGTGTTGTGCGGTGTCCCCGGCCCAGGGATTCTCTGCCATCTCTCTGTGGCTGCTCTCCGTGGCTGCTCTCCGCTTTGTTTCCAGCTGTCAGAGCTCCTCTCTTGGCCTTGTGGTGCGGAGTCGGGCTGGGCAGTGGCTCGGTGTGTTTCCACGTAGCTGACCGTTAGCTCAGTCTTGCTCACGTGTTGTTCAAATCTTCTTTATGTCTAGTGGGTTGATTCACAGACATCTTGGTTAAAGTACAAGGACATAACATGTACTACATGCATGAGGCATCTTGAACTCTCCAGCTGTTCCCTGGAGTCGTCTGCTTCTCCCCAGTTCTGGGGTTGTTGGTGAAGTGGGGCCATCATCAGGGCGTGGGTTTCGAGGCCCAGTCTGCCACCATGGTCCTCTGGTTAGTGCAAGCACGCGTGTCTTTTTCTTTTTACCTTCTTTTGGATTAATTTTTTTTATTATTATCACTCCGTTTTCTTCCTGTGTTTGCTTGCTAGCTGTGTGTCCTGCTGTTCTCACGGCCGTCACCCCAGCGCCTGCCCTGCACGAGCCTCTGCCGCCTGCCCCGTCGGACCGTGTCCTCTGGGCTCTGCATTCCGGTGTTTCCACTGGGAACCATTTTCCTTCCGCTTGGGATCGATCCCCACAGGTTTTGTTTGTCTGGCAACGTCTTGGAGGCAGTGTTTGGGGTGCAGAGGCGGAGGCTGCAGCTGCCCGTTTGTCCTTGCAGGCACCTCCCACGTCCTTCTGCCCTCTGTGTTTCTCTGGCCACTGCGGGCAGCTCTTCCCTCACGGCCAGGAGCTGGAGCTACACGTCTTTATGTTTTCTGAAAACAGAGTGAGCAGTTAGGTGGTCTTTCGAAGACTTTCCTCCTGCCTTGCGGGCGCTGAGCGCCAGGCCGAGGAACTCTGGCCTGTGACGTGTGCCCCTTAGGACGGACCCAGCCATTGCTAGTTGTTGGGGCAGGTTGACCTGGTGCCTTGCGAGGTCCATGGAGGTCACTCCTGCAATAGCAATCGAAGCTTATTTTTTAAACGTACTTTTAACTTACCGCCCTGAGAAAACAGAAATGAATGACTCGTATTTCACAGAGAAGTCATTCTCCGTTGAGAGCGGTGGATTTAGCAGCGCACTAGCCCGACTGTTCTTATGATCAAGCCAAATATTTAAGGTTTCAATGAGGCGATTAGACCAAGGGAGTTATCTCAGAAACTGTCAATCAGATGTTTCCCCTTCTCTCTCCTCTTAATGAAACAAAAGAAGAAAGTGAAGAAACAGGTGGATTTGGGTTCAGTTTACCAAGCAAAATTTGAAGCTTAAAACTTGAGGAGATGCTCTGCCAGTGTGCGACCCTGTTTGATGGATGCCTGAGTCTTGCTCCTCGGCCTAAACGCGGGACGTGTGTCCCCAAGTCCAGGACAATCAGAGGAGGAGCCGATGCAGCACCCAGCCCCTTGGCGGGGAACATCCGCTCCTGTGCGGCAGCCTCTGGCCGGCCTCGTTGCCTTGCTGAGCGGCTACCCCTCAGAGGGCCGGGGGCCAGGCTGGACAGCTTTCTTCATTTTCTGGGGGTCTTTGGCAGGGGACAGGCTGGACAGCTTAACGCATTTATCTGGGGGATCTTTTTCCAGGACCCCCAGATGTGGCTCCCGTGTGCCTGCAGGAGCTGGTGGAGTTACCAGCAGGGCCGTGCTGGCAGGTGCTGGGACCCAAGGCTTGGAGGGCTCAGGAGTGGCCCCTTCCGCCTTAGAGCCAGGGTCCCTGCGACCAGTCCTGCTCTGTGCACCCAGCATGCCCCTCTGTTCGGCTCCCAGAACCCACTTCCCCAGAGGGAATGTGAACCCAGGGCAAGGCACTGCCTCCCTGGGCCCCACAGAGTGACCTTGGGCACAGGCCACCAGACACCTTATCCGAACGAGTGTAAAAATAGGACAGAAATCACTGCCGGGAGCCAGAGCGTGCCCTGCTTATCTCGGGCAGCAGCAGCAGCTCAGCCGGAACGATTAGGGGGTATTTTGGACCAGATGATGCTGGTACAGCCACCCCAGGCACCAGGACAGAGGAGCGTCGCCAGCAGGTCAGCCCCGAGCCCCCGGGGAACCCACGGCGCCGACCCCCAGCTCCTTGCAGAGGGCCTGTCTGTGTGCATGTGGGGTGCTTTGTGCATTGTACACATTTTCATTTCTACTTAGACACATACCTTTGAAGCTGTTACCTATCGCCCTGCACATGGGGAATAGCTGCCCTCATGCCCATCAGTGCAAGTGGGCGAAGAAAATGTGGCCCGTTTGTGCAGTGGACAATCGACAGCTGCGTAAAGGAAGGAGATGCTGGCACGGGCTACGCCACGCGGGAGCCATGCGGACGTTGTGCCTCGGGCCCTGTTGGGTCCCCTCCTGGGAGGTCCCTGGAGCCCTCATATCCGCAGAGCCCAAACGCTGAACAGCAGGTGCCAGGCTGGGCAGAGCCCTTCCTTCCGCGTGGGAGGATGGAAAGACTCTGGAGACGGAAGGTGAGGGCAGACACACCGAGATGGGGTTTCGATTCATCATCTGACACTTAAGGAAGTTAAATGGTAACTTCATGTATCGTTTTACTACAATTAAAATAAAATGGATTTTTTTTAGAAACAGGAAAAACCAAAGTTAAAACTCAGAAACAATTTTACCAGTTACCTGAGCTGCTGCTGAGAACCCAAGCCCCTCGAGGTGCCAAGGGCAGTGGCGGGGCCATGGCTGGCAGCCAGAATCCTCTTCTCCCCACTACCTGGACGCTGTGACAGTCTGACACCCCCAAATCCCGCCCACCTCACACAGCCCTTCCTGGGGTTCTGGTTTCTCAAGAGTTGGGTGACTCATGTTTCTAGGACAGGCCGTGCGCAGGGCGGGCAGCGGGGCAGGGAAACATCCCAGGACAGGGTCCCCCCACACTGTCCCTGCCTTCCCTGCTGTCCCCTGAGCACTGGAGGGTCCTGCTCTCTGGAATGGGGGCTGCATCGCCACGGCCTGGGCACAAGGCAGAGAGGCTGTGAGGTGTGAGGTGGGGACTCCACCAGGGCCCAGGACTAGGTGGAGCCCTCCCCGGGGGTCCCTTCCCTGCTTCTTGCGGGCGTGCAGCGCAGTGTGTGCCTGGCGTGGAGCAGGCCTGGGTGGACGGCTGCACTGATGAAGGAGCCCCCTCTCATGGACACAGCCCCAACAGGGACCCTGGCCGCCAGGACCTGCAGGACTCAGGGATGGCCCCTCTGAGGCTGAGGCACAGCTACCACTTCCTGGGAGGGCCCGTGCAGCTCTGAGGCTGACCCATGGGTGCTTCCCAGCTGATGGGTCCCACAAAGCGGCATTGATCCTTCCTGTGCCCACCGATGGCTGCTGCCTCCTTTTCCCATGATTACTTGAGGCCGTGCGCCTTACGGCGCCTCTCAGCAGCGTTTCCCAGGAGAGGAATGTGAGGCTGATGGTCCTGCCCATGACTCAGCAGCACCAGGGTCGGCACAGTAGTTTTCGAGGTTACTGCCAGTTGTCCACAGTGGCCGTGTGTTCCACGGGTCTCCAGTGTGTGGGGAGGTGCAGCGGCTTCCACTGTCCTGTCCTCACGGGGCCGGGCTTGTGGCTGTGAGCATCTGGCCGCACACCGTGGTGTCCCCCGCACATTGTCAACTGCATAAGTGCCTGGGTGCGGTGGCATCCGCACGTGCTCCTCTGTGTCAGTTCAAGTCTTTGCCCTCCAGTCCTCTGGGTTCGGCGTTTCCTTGCTTGTCTGTAGGCTCTTCATGTGATCAGGACACTGCTGGGGGCATGGGGAGGGGCTGTGGGCGACAGCAGGTACCCAGAGGCACCAGGCTTGCTCCCCTGTCCTTGAGAGCATGTTTCAGGAAGACAAGTGTGTCATTTTCATGAAGCCCATCTTGTCAGCCTTTCTCTTATGAAAGCTGTGTTTGGGGCTCTGGCGGGTCTGCAGCCGTCATTCTGAGTGCAAATCTGTGCTCTGTGGCTTTGGGGCCATGGAGGGGCTGCAGGCTGTGCTCCTCTAAGTGTGGGCCACCCCAAGAGATCCCCTCAGTCCCAGGGGGATGCACTACACTATGGGGATGAAGTTCAAGGAACCTGGACAGTCCCTGCCAACTGGGCAGAAAGGCCCTCAAGTGACCCCCATGACAGGCAGGAGACCTGTGGGGGTCCCAACTGCCTGGCCCATGGTGACACCTGTGCGCCTTCAGTCTGCATGGACTAGATTCTGGGGGGAGATGGAAGCAGCCATGGGGAGCAGGTGGCATGAGGGGAGGCCCGGGGCCAAAGAGTCCAAGGCTGGACACTCCCCACTGTTCCCAGTCTGCCCATCACAGGACAGCTCTGGGCCGGCCCCATTTGTCCACTGCCGGGAGGAAATAGGGTGTATTCTGCCAGGGATGGGGCTGTGTGGGTAGGGATCCCAGCATGGGAGTTGGGTGGAAGGGCGCTGGGGAGAGGAAAGGGGCCCAAAGCCCACCTGCTCTCGAGCTTCCTGAAACATTTGCTGCCCGATGGTTAGGGCTGAGGCTGACTGCCCATGCAGGACCAAGGCACGATGGGTGCAAGCTGGCCGTACACGGATGGAGGGGTCATGGTGCAGCCAAGACAGCATCGGAGCTTTTCCGAAGGGCATGTGTCACATCGGCGTCACCCAGGCAGGGATGTACGCGTTCCTGCGGCGTCCCCTGGGAGCTGGGATCAAAGGGGAACCTGTGTGCTGTTGTGCGGGGGAGGCCATGGGGTCCCCACCTTCACTGAGTGCTGGCCCCACTGACCAAGTACAGAAAACTCACCCCAGAAGGGACCTGGGAAAAAGAGGCGGCAACTGAGGCCGGGCTTTGAATTCCAGGCTCGTAGTTGCACGTTTGAAAAACGCGGGAGGCTGCACGTGTGCTTCTCTGATCAGGAAGTGATGGCAGAACTCACCTTCCCGCTCTGCCTCTGGCACCTGCTTTGTTGGCTCATCAGGACAGCTTCGAGCTGCCACAGGCTGGGGTGCGCACATGGGATTTCAGGCCACAAAAGTGGGGCCCTCCTCCCGGGAGCAGTGTCTGTGCCCCTCCTTCTCCCCCAGAACATTCCTCTGGGGAGGTCTGGCGTGCTTATCTTGGACACTTGTGAAGGCTACTTATCCTTTCTAAAAATCCAAACACTCGGGGCCTGTGATTTCCCTGAGGCCCTGGGCATGTGGGGCCATGGGCAGCGCCCGGCTCCAGGTGCTTGATGTGGTTGTGAGCCTGTCCCTCTGGGAGGCTGATGTCAGCACCAGCTCTGCCTCTCCTGCCAGCCGGCTCAGACGCTCAGCGGGCCACCCCCACCCCTCCCACAGCCCCGGAAGAAGCCACCAGCAATGGCCTTGGTACCTGCAAGGCTGCGGTGCCGGTGATATGGGCACAGTTGTTTCCTGTTGTCCAGGTCCCCCACACTCCCTGATTTTAACAGCGTCCATTAGGAATGGGCGAGACCAGGCCCTCTGAGGGCTGTCAGGTCCAGGTCCTCACCTTCCTCCTCAAGTCATTCAGATTCTCTGGCAGGAGGCTTCCCCCGGTCTAGAGAGAGGAAACTTCCCCATACCTTTCATGCCCAAGGACCGCTGCGTCTGCCTCCGCATCTGGCCAACGCTCCTCTGGGTCTGGGTCACAGCGGTTTCGGTGAATTCCTGGATCTGGCACGGCTGCGAGGCCTGTGCACTACGTCCTCACATTGCACCGCAGAGAGCCGTGCCGTCTTCTCTTTTTTTTTTTTTTTTTTTGAGACAAAGTTGCTCTTTTGCCCAGGCTGGAGTGCAATGGCGCTATCTGGGCTCACTGCAACCTCCACCCTCCAGGTTCAAGCAATTCTGTTGCCCCAGCCTCCCGAGTAGCTAGGATTATAGGCACATACCACCATGCCCAGCTAATTTTTGTATTTTTAGTAGAGATGGGATTTCGCCATGTTAGCCAGGCTGGTCTCCAACTCCTGACCTCAGGTGATCCACTGGCCTCGGCCTCCCAAAGTGCTGGGATTACTGGCGTGAGCCACGGTGCCTGGTCGGGGTTTTCTTATCCCTCTGTTCGAGGGGCCGAGGCCACGGACTCCCCTGTAACGGCCCCCTGGGGTCACTTGCCCACTGCCTAGACAGGGGAATTGCAATAGAGAAAGTGACTTACTATGGAGTTTTATCACTCAAGTCAGTCTCCCCAAGCATTCGGAATCAGCTGGTAAGGACAGCTTAGTGCGTGGGGGAAACCAGTGAGCCCGGAGTGCCGACAGGTCAGGGGTGAAATTGCAGAGAATTGAGGCTCCCTCTTGCGCTGAGTCAGTTCCTGGCGGGGTCGAGATCAGACGAGCCAGTCCATCGATCTGACGCATCCAGTGCAGGGTCTGCAATATCTCAAGCCCTGATCTTAGGAGCAGTTTAGGGAGGGTCAGAATCCTGTAGCCTCCAGCTGCGTGACTCCTAAACCATCATTTCTAAACCTGTGACTAATGTTAGTTCCAAAGGGCCGTCTAGTCCCCAGGCAAGAAGGAGGTTTGTTTTAATGATAAACTAAGTTCCTCCCAAGGTTAGTTCAGCCGAGGCCAGGAAGGAACAAGGACATCCTGGAGGTTAGAACCAAGATGGACTCAGATAGGTCAGATCCTTCCACTGTCCGGGATAACTCTGCAAACTCAGTTTCACTCATTGCTCCACCTCGGGCTAGCAGGAACCCCTGCCCTGGCTGCCTCCCCAGGAAGGCTGCGGCCCCACCCCCGCAGACCCGGCCCAGCTCACCCCAGCCTGCCCAGAGGCTCTTCGAAGCACGCCCCCCCATGGCCCCCTGGCCCATCCCTGTGGCTCTGGGGTTTGAGCAGGTCCCTCCGTGGCCCTGGGACCGAGCCAGTGCTCCCCTGATCTCACGGTGTTGCTGGGTTGGGGGCGGCATCCACAGGGTTGGCCTGGCTCTCTGACCCCAGCTCTTTATGGTGTCTGAGAAGGGATAGGCCATGCCGAGTGTGGGGCCCTGTTTCCGTTTCTGAAAGGCCGTGTGTCTGCCAGGCTGGAGGTTCCAAGCCCATCAGGACCCTGGCATGGCCCTTCCCCCTAGGCCGACAGCAAACATTTTCCTAAGGTTCATGGAGAGGAGTCACCCGTGGAGCGGGAACGGGAGCTGGGTGGGTGGGCTTCTGGGCGGCGCAGCCTTGGGAGGAGATGGAGCCTTCCCTGTGTCCACAGTTCTCAGGCGTCCTCGTGAAATTAATGCTATGTGAATAACCTGTGAGTAGCACTTTGAGAGAAGGGAAATCGCACATGTGGTCTAAAAACCCTGGAGCCCCCCTCCTGGTGAGGGGGCAGAGCTTGTCGGCCTCGACCACAGAATCTCCCAGAAGAGGCCTGAACACAGACTCGGTGTCTGTGAATTCCGGACTGAGAGCTTTGCTGCTCGCCCTCGGCAGGTCTCAGAGGAACTCTGTGGGAAGGGAGGCCCTTTCTGTTCCCAGATTCAACTCCACGGGACATGTCCCTAACCAGCAGCCGCAGGACCCAGGAGGCCCGGAACCCACGCAGGGCCGGTGTACGGGGTCACTGTGCAGACAGACCCCCTGAACGAGTCGGGGTGCAGAGGGCGGGGGCACCTAGCCAAACCTGCCTGGGAAGGGCCAGGCATTGTGTGTAGAAACCTTCTGGGGAGATGTGGTGTGCCGGGGGCAGGGGCTGTGGTCTGCTGTTGTCCCTGCCTGCTGCAGCTCCCTTCAGACGCCCACAGGTGGTAGCAGATGTGGGGCTTTAGGGTCACCCTGGCCATGGGCAGACTTCTCGGCCCTGGCGGGAATCATGGGCAGGGAGCATGCAGGTGCCACAGGCACTTGGAGCCTCTGCTTTTCCCGCTAGTGTCCACATACCCCACCCTGCTGCCTCACCACACTTAAGAAAAAAAAGGTGTTTTTTAAAAATAACTCCAGCCTTGGATAACGGGGGCCTCCCTTCCCCCTCCTTCCCCCTCCCCTGCCCGCTTCTCCCCCTCCCTTTCTACCGACCTATTTTCTTTGCCTCCCTCATTCCCCTGCATCTCCTTCCTCCCCTCTTTATCCTCTGCCCTAGTCCCTCTCAACCCCCACCTACCACAGGTGCCAGGCCAACAGGCAAGCACCTGGGTGGGTGCCCAGCCCTCCCAGGCAGAAGGTGGGTGGCTTTCTGGTGAGAAGAAGTGTTGGGCCTCCTGGGCCAGCCTCCTCCAGCTGTCCCCTTCCCTGGACACAGAGCTCTCCACCGACTCTCAGCCGGCCGGCCCCCCATGCTCTTTCAGCCCTGGAGGTGCACCTGGCCTGGTGCCCGACAGCAGATTCCCAGCCTGACAGGGCAGTAGGAGACGAGCCCCCGCCCTGACAGGAAAGCAGAGTGGACTGGGTGGACCCGCAGACCTGGGGAGAAGCTGCGTGTCAGAGGCACCCAGAGGGCTGGGGGACCCCACATCTGGGAAGAAGCTGCGTGTCAGAGGAACACAGAGGGCTGGGGGGATGCGCGGACCTCGGGAGAAGCTGCGTGTCAGAGGCACACAGAGGGCTGGGGGACCCGCAAACCTGTGGAGAAGCTGCCTGTCAGAGGCACCCAGAGGGCTGGGGGACCCGCGGATCTGGGGAGAAGCTGCGTATCAGAGGAACACAGAAGGCTGGGGGGACCCGCGGATCTGGGGAGAAGCTGCGTATCAGAGGAACACAGAAGGCTGGGGGGACCTGCGGACTCAGGAGAAGCTGCGTGTCAGAGGCACACAGAGGGCTGGGGGGACCCGCGGACCTGCGGAGAAGTTGTGTGTTAGAGGCACCCAGAGGGCTGGGGGGGGCCGCGGACCTGCGGAGAAGCTGCGTGTTAGAGGCACCCAGAGGGCTGGGGAGACGCGCGGACCTTGGGAGAAGCTGCGTGTGCAGAGGCACACAGAGGGCTGGGGGACCCGTGGACCTGCGGAGAAGCCACGTGTCAGAGGCACACAGAGGGCTGGGGGGACCCGCGGACCAGCGGAGAGGCTGCGTGTGCAGAGGCACACAGAGGGCTGGGGACCGGCGGACCTTGGGAGAAGCTGCGTGTGCAGAGGCACACAGAGGGCTGGGGACCCGCGGACCTGCGGAGAGGCTGCGTGTGCAGAGGCACACAGACTCTGGGAGGCGGCCTGCGCCTGGTGGTGGTGAGAGCCTTCCCAGGCCACAACCCCTATTCTATTCCAAGCCGTGGGCACGAGTGTCCGATCTAATCAATTAGAAACTCCACCGCAGGGTGGCAGGCAGCAGGAACTGTTCTGAGAATCTACACACGGAATCTAACCACCATCGGCCACAGTTGTGCACTAACTTCCTGGGTTCCTCAGCTGCGCCCTGCACATGGCAGCTGACCAGGCTCACATCTACGGCTGGGAGGCTGCATTTGAAGATGCTGTGCTGGGCAAGGCTGGACACCGGTGTTTGGAAAGGACACTAGCGATTGATGGAGACCCACCAACCTGTTTCATCAGCGATGTGTAAATACACTGGAGATCGTCCGGAACCAATTCACCATCGTGAAAACGGACGAGTGAGGGAGAGGTGCCCTTGCCCTGCCTTTCCTGTGGGCGCCATTACCGGACGGCCAGATGGACAGGATGAGCCTCTGCCCCCAGTGAATTCATGACAACCCACGATGCACTAGAAAATCACTATTTTGCAAGCTCCATGCATCTGTCTGCCTCAAGCAGAGGCTCCGACTGCCTGTGGCACCCTGCACGCTCCCTGCCCATGATTCCCGCCAGGGCTGAGAATTCAGACATCAGGCACCGATGACTGCTGACAGGCGGATCCCGCCAGGCAGCGAGAGGCTCCTTCTGAGAGCAAGTCCCAGCCTTGCCAGGGGACTGGACCTGGATTCCAGGAGGCACCTGGCCCCCAGTGGCCACTTCCAGGAGCCTGAGAGCTGGACGGCCTGAACAGAAAGATGCAACCCTGACCCAGGCCTCAGGCACCTCCACGTGTCCAAGGGTGGGTTCCTACCACAGGTGCCATGTGCAGAAAGGACCGAGGGCTGGAGGTGGGCAGGAAGATAGCATTGAATCAGGCAGGCACATTTAACCCCAGGCTGCCGTGTGGGAGGATGTACCCAGGCAGGGACACCCACGGAGCAAAGGAAGGAAGCGACCAGGCCCCCAGGGCTGGGTTCCTGATGGGTAGGAGGGGCCTGGCCCCCAGGGCTGGGTTCCTGATGGATGGGAGGGGCCTGGCCCCCAGGGACGGGTTCCTGATGGATGGGAGGGGCCTGGCCCCCAGGGATGGGTTCCTGATGGGTAGGAGGGGCCTGGCCCCCAGGGACGGGTTCCTGATGGTTGGGAGGGGCCTGGCCCCCAGGGACGGGTTCCTGATGGATGGGAGGGGCCTGGCCCCCAGGGACGGGTTCCTGATGGATGGGAGGGGCCTGACCCCCAGGGACGGGTTCCTGATGGATGGGAGGGGCCTGGCCCCCAGGGATGGGTTCCTGATGGGTAGGAGGGGCCTGGCCCCCAGGGACGGGTTCCTGATGGTTGGGAGGGGCCTGGCCCCCAGGGACGGGTTCCTGATGGGTAGGAGGGGCCTGGCCCCCAGGGACGGGTTCCTGATGGATGGGAGGGGCCTGGCCCCCAGGGACGGGTTCCTGATGGATGGGAGGGGCCTGGCCCCCAGGGACGGGTTCCTGATGGATGGGAGGGGCCTGGCCCCCAGGGATGGGTTCCTGATGGATGGGCGGGGCCTGCAGCAGCATCTGGGCTCTGGCAACTCTCTTGACCTGCAGGTGCTTACAGGGTGCTGCTCCTGTCATGACTCACCTAATTAAAATGCGCAAGGCAGACCTCGACCCCACCCCAGGCCTCCCTTAAGCAGGATCTAAGATTTAAACCAGAGGGAGCTTCAGCCACCACCCTAGGTCCTAGCCAAGATTTTCTAATCGCTGAGAAGACAACCCTCGGAGCTGCCACAGGACTCTAAACTCCCCGCTCGATTTCCTCCTCTGTAAAACGAAGCTGATGAGCCCTGAGTCTGGGAGCCGGCCCTGCCCACAGACCCTCCAAACCAGCCCCTCTGAGGGTCCGCAGCCAGCTTGGCATCACCTCGGGAGGCCCCGTGCCCACCCTGAGCTCTGTCCAACCCTGGCAATTGCGCTGGGTGGCGACCAGGGCTGAATGTGCAGAAGCCCCTGTCGGGGTGACTGAGGAGAGGGTTCACTCAGCACCCTAAGTGTGAACCCTATAGTGGATCCCCTTGGGCACTTCTGTTCCCACCCCCCCAAGTCTTTTCAGCAAAGCCAGCCCTCCTCATAAGGATGCCCGGGAACCATTTTACCTTCTGGGGAGGTGGCGGTTTCCCAGTTTCTGTCCAACTGACCCAGGGAGGCAGCTGACCTAGCACCATCCACAGCCCTGAGCTCCCTTTGGTGGCCCTCAGGCCAGAGGTGCCCCCACCTCTACATAGGGCTGGTGCTGGAAGGGGGGCATTCCGAGAGGGGCCCAGGCCTCCAGCTTCTGCCTGGAAGAGCCCACGGGGCAGGGGTAAAACCCTGGGCCACCCAGGGCATGCCTGCCTTGACTGGAAATGGCTGGTGAGGTTGGGCTTGCCTTCTTTGACCCCACAGAACCCCGTGATCCCACAGCCCAGAGGCCTCATCCCCTCGAGCTGCCTTGTAGGATTAGACCAGCACACTGCTAAAACATGGCCAGGCCATGCTCATTTTCCACATGACGGGAGGCTGTGGCCATCTTTGCACACACACCTGTGTTTCTGCTTTGTTGTAAAGCAGTTTGTGATGATTATGAATACAGGCTGACTCACTGCACCTGTGTGCTACAGCATTTTAGCCCAATTCCCCACTGATGGACTTCTGATTGCTCCATTTTTCACGAGTCATTTGTTGAGAAATGTGCCAGGTGCTGGCAGGCACCAGGCCGGTGGTATCTTGGTGCATGCCCTCGGGGTTCCCTGCTCCACCCTGTGCGCTGCTGGAACATTTCCCAAAGAGGGAAGGGAGGGTTCCAGGGTAGGGGCCGAGGGGCACTCCGGGGCAGGTGTGGAGGAGACTGGGGTCTTTGTGGGTAGCATCTGTCTTGGGTGGGGGCTCCCTCGACTGGGTTAGGTCCCTAACCTGGAGCTGGATCAAGCTCTAGAGGACCCCACCCCCAGGCTATCCAAGTCTTCTTCCACCTGAGATGCCTTAGCAGCCAGGCCCGGAGCTCAGGGTCTGAGCGGGTGTTGACAGCCCAGAGTGGGTGGGTGGACTGTGTGGGAGGTGGGTGCTGGAGGATGGCGGGGGCAGGAGAGGGAAGGGCCGGAGGCTGGAGCACTAAGGGGAGCAGGGGGCCAAGCAGGAGGGGGTGCTGGAGGTGGGGGCCCAGCAGGAGGAGGGACAGGAGAGAAAGAGGGTCAGAAGGGGCGGGGGTGGGGTGGACCAGGAGGAGGGGTGCAGGAGGGGCAGGAACCCAACTGGAGGGGTGGAGAAGCAGGGGGTTGGAGTAGGAGCGGGTGTCGGGGTGGCGGGAGGGGGACAACAGGAGGGGGTGCAGGAGGGGTGGGGGCACCAGCAGGAGGGGCCGGGGGCCGGAGCAGGAAGGGCTGCAGGAGACGGGGCGGGGATTCGCGGGCTCTGCGGAGGTTCCGGGCGGGGGCAGTCGGGCGGGCGCAAGCTGGGTTGGGGGGTCGCTGCAGGAACTGCCTGGCCCAGCCCCGCCGCGGGCCAGCTTTCCGTGGGGTCCGAGGCGAGCAGGTGAGGTCACGTGGCTGGGCGGGGCGGGGCTGGGCTGGGCGGTCGGACCCCGCCCCTGCGCCCAAGTCCCGCGGCGTCGGCGGGAGCGGCGCAGCGCGGCCCGGGCCGGGCGGGGAGTGCGTTCTGCGGCGGCCATGCCCACCAACTTCACCGTGGTGCCCGTTGAGGCGCGCTCCGACGGCGGCGGGGACGAGGCGGCCGAGCGGACGGAGGCGCCGGGCACCCCCGAGGGTCCGGAGCTCGAGCGCCCCAGCCCGGGTGAGCGCGGCCCCACCTGCCCGGACAAAGGCCGAGCGCCCCGAGCGCGGGTCCGGGCCCTGCGGCGGGAGAGGGGCGTCCGGGGGGGAGGGGAGGGAGGCGGGCGCCGCGGGTACAGGACGCGCCCCTCCTCGCGCCCCAACGCAGGTTCTTCTCGGCCCCCCACCCCGGTTCGTGGCAGGGCTGGGGGCGAGGGGCCCTACCCGGGCTCCCGGTATCCCCGGGCGGTACCCACCCGCAGCTCGGGTGGGACGGGGGGCGGAGGGTGGACGCCGCTGCCGGTAGCCAAGGAGACGTGGAGGAGCCGGAGCGCGCCTCCCTGGGGAGCCGGGGCCCCTGGGTGGTCCCCGGTGGAGCCCGGGCGGCGGTGGAGACCCGGGCGGGCCGGGAGCCGGGGCGTCCTGCGCCCCCCGCGCTTGCCTTTCCCCTGCATACGGTCAGACTAGCCCGGGCCGGCCTGTCCTGCCCCCGCCTGACCCTGGAGGAGCCACCCGCCCCCCAGGGCCAGAACAGGAAGGACTGGGCCTGGCGGCTGGGGAGGGGGCGGCCGCGGGGGCCTCACTCAGGCCGCGTCCTCTGTGTCCCCTCCCCCCGGAATCTGGAGGTTTCTATCACTTTCACTTTCTCTGGGGGGTGGGGACGGGGCTGAGGAGGGAATCCCCCCAGTCCTGTCCCCTCCATCCTGGTTCCAATCCCAGTTATTCCCGGGGTCTCAGCCCACTCCAGAAACTGGAGTCTCTTCGAAGGTGGCGGGACTCAGTCTAGACCCCACCCCCGTGCTGGCTGTGCCCGGGTGTGCCCCGGTCTGGGGCTGTGGATGGCAGCTTCCCTTCTCCCTGGCCGTGGAAGGAAGAAGGTGAGGTCAGTCCAGGGACAGGTTCTGTGCCAGACCCCAGATCCTTGGTAACCCACCATCCCCAGCTGGAAAGTCCCCTCCAGGCAGTTTTGAAGCCCAGGGACACGGGTCTGGTCCCACTGTGAAGGCACTGGCCTGGGGTGCGTCATCAGAGTTCCCACAGTGAGTGACGGTGGTCTCAGCTTCCTCTGCACAGAGGCCAGGCTCAACACCAGGTGGAGTGCTGAGCAGGGTCGGTGAGTCCAGGCCCCTTCTCTCCGGTGACCACCTGAGGCAGGAAGCAGACAGAGGGTGGGCCCTGGCGGGGTCTTTCGAGGTGAGCAGAGTAGCAGCGCTGAGAACTCACCCAGAAGGAGCGTCTTCCCGACAGGGTGGCCCCTCTTCCAGGCTGGCCACGTTTGCTTTCCTCTCTAGACTTTAAGTGCCAATTGCTTTTACGCCACAGGTAACTTTGTGCTTGTGGGTTTTCTTGTCCTGCTGTCAAGGGCTGTGCAGCGGTGCCCTGGGCAGGCGGTGGCCCTGCCGAGCTGCCCATCTTGCTGCCTGAGCAATCAGGTCCCGCTGCGGGCGTCAGGAGGCTCGCCGGCCTTTGTGAAATCGGGACCTAGAGGGCATGGGCCGGATGTGGCTTCTGCACACTCTAAGGCGCTCCATGGCATGAGCTGACCTGGCAGAGAACTTGGCACCTGGGGTTTTTGTGCTGGACACACTTGCTGCTCCCGCAGAGGGGGCCGGGTGCTCAGCCACTGTCCGGCTGTGAGGGGCGTGCAGCTGCCCTTTGGAATCCACACGATCGAGTCCTGATCTTCAGCCCACAGGTGGGCCGAGGAGTCCCGTGACGGGCACTGGGCTCCAGCCTCAGGCTGGGCCGGGCCTGGAGAAAAAGGTGCAGGCTTAACTTTTTGCTGGTTGTGGGGTTGGGTCCTGCAGAAGCCAGAGCCCCTCTGCAGGCTTGCTGCCCGGGGTCCACGCCACAAGGTCGCAGGCCGGGTCCAAACCTGTCGGCACGGGAGTCACCATCACCAAAGCTCTTCCTGATTCCATTACAGTTCCCCTGAACAGTCGGTGGAGGCACTGGGGTTTCTGGCTGGCACCTGGATGACAGCAAAGCGAGTTTAGGGGCCTGGTGGGCTGCTCCTGGCAGTGCCAGGTGGGTGTGGAGAGGGTTTCCTGAGCCACCTAGCTTGAGAAGCAGGGAACTCCATGTCCCGAGTCCGGGTTGGGGAGTCCTGGGGGAGGAGGGGCTCTGGCTCGACCCAGAGTCTGGCAAGGCTGTGTGTGCCCAGCCTGGCCCTATGGACTCCCTGTCCCATACCCCTGCAGCTTCCCCCTGCCTCTGGCAGAGCCTCTGCGGGAGGCCTCCTGTCCCCAGGATGGGCACTGTCCCTCAGGACTTCTTCGGATGGAGCTTTTATTCCTGATTTTACTTTTATGTGAAATACCTGGTCTTGAAGTGAGGAGGACATGTGACTTTCTCAGTGGGGTGGTTTTTTTGTGCATAGGAGGTGGGAGGACATTGCTGGGGCCAGGCTGTATCCTGTCTGACTTAAGGGTAGGGTGGGTTGTGTAACTGACTTGGGGGAGCCCACCCTTCCTCCGTGACCATGTCAGGGTAGACTCACTCCTTCCCAGGGCTTCCGGGGGGTGTCCAGGGGCCTTGGGACAGTGGAGACCCCAGGAGGAGTGGGAAGGGCCAGGGAGGGTGGGCTGGCTGGTGCCCTGGCCTCTCTGGAAGGTGGGGTGTGCAGAGCCTCTGGCAAGACCCCACAGGTTGTGGCCACCCACTCTCTAGGAGGGACTTCCACTCATCCAGGGCTCCCAGATTCCTCCCCTCAGCTGGGGCTCTCCCAGGTTTGCTGGGAGCTTCTTCCTGGCTCGGGCGGTTGTCCAGGAGTGGTTTTGCCTCCTCCTGCCGGTGGCTGCTGACGGAGGCCTGGCAGTGGGGTCAGCGGCTGCCCGTTCCTCTTGCTCCAGCTGCCTCCCTTGCCTGTGTTGGAAGCCGTGCTGGACCACCCTTGCCTGTTGGGTGCTGGGTGCCCCACTCTGCTGCCCTCAGGAACAGGGAGGCAGGGCACGGCAACCACACTGATCTGGGGCCCTCTTTGGGTTGTGGGGACTCGAGGGATCGTGCATCAGAGAGGGCGTTCAGGCTCTGCCCTGCGGAGTAGGGACGGGAAGTGGCAGCTCTCACTGTCCCCGGATTTCGGGAGGGTGCCCCAACACTGCACAGAGGCAGTCGGAGCAGGAGGGGCTGTGGGGGCGTTGACCCTACGACTGGGCCCTGCCCTGCGGGTGTGAACGGTCAAGGATAGGTGGTGGGCGGGCAGGGAGGCTGCAAGGCGAGCTTTTTGTGAAGTTCCCTTTTTAAAACCAAAGGAAAGGAAAGATACAGGATATGCGGTGGCTACTGGGCGTCCAGGCCCGGCCGGCGCTTCCTCCCATGCCGGACGGGTTCCCAGGCTGTCTCCAGGCCGAGGCTGTCCTTAGCAGCCTCGTGATAAAGCCTGGAGCTTTAAGTCAGCTGGCTGGGCGCAGGTGTGCAGGCATGTGTGTGCCTGGGGAGTGTGCAGGTGTATACCGTGTCTGTGCGTGAGCTGCGTGTGCGTGCCGGCACCGTGTCGGCACATGGGTGTTGTACTGTGTACACGTGTGTGCATACACACACGTGTACACTGCTCCTGCACATCTGTAGGCATGCTCGTGTGTGTGTGCACATGTGAGTGTTTGCATGCTGTGGCAGTTAGAGAGGGGCTGGGGCTTCCTCTGCAGCAAAGGGTGGGGCAGCATTGGGTGTGAGACGTCCGTTCCTTCCCCCTGGGCTAGGCCTGTCCAGTGGGTGGCCAGAGGCTCCTCCTCCTGGCGTGGCCTCGTGTTCGGGTCTGAACCTGCTCCTGGCTCATGGGCCTCCGGTGTGAGGAGGCCTTTGCCTCGTGGACCTTGGGTTCATGGTTGCCTCTCCTGCAAAGCTCCCAGGCCTCTGTCGGTGGGCGAGGCTGGATACCCCTCAGGCGAGGCTTTCTCATGCCTCTCCTGTGGTCTGAACACGCATCAGGAGGGCAGTGCCAAGGGGAGGGCCACGTGCTCAGGCCTGGGTGCGGGGCTGGTTGTGGCTGAATCCACACAGGTTTGCTGGGGATCTGTGAATGTCGGAGGCCTCACCAGGTGTTGGCTGGAGTCGGGCAGAGGCACCTGAGGGACCCTGAGGGTGAGTGGGGACGGTCCTCCCCTCATGCCTGGTGCTGAGTGCACTGTGGAGGGTCCTCCCCTCATGCCTGGTGCTGAGTGCACTGTGGAGGGTCCTCCCCTCATGCGTGGTGCTGAGTGCACTGTGGAGGGTCCTCCCCTCATGCCTGGTGCTGAGTGCACTGTGGAGGGTCCTCCCCTCATGCGTGGCGCTGAGTGTACTGTGGAGGGTCCTCCCCTCATGCGTGGTGCTGAGTGCACTGTGGAGGGTCCTCCCCTCATGCGTGGTGCTGAGTGCACTGTGGAGGGTCCTCCCCTCATGCGTGGCGCTGAGTGGGCCACCTCTGTCCTCTGCCTGTTGAGACCACATCTTGCGCAGCTCCCTCGACCTGACCCAGGGATTCTTGGACAGCCCAGGCTCCTGCGTGGGGGACATAGACAGCGACTCAGGTCTCAGTCACTTGAGCGGTTTGCCGAGGTTACGGGAAACCTCTGTGGTCCCGGCTTTTCTTCCGAAAGAAGGCTGAAAACTTAAATTTAAAGGATAAATGGAGCGTATTCGGGGAAGAAAGAAGCCGGGGGGGGGGGCAGATAACAGGCAGGCGGTGTTAGCTCAGCGTTCAGGGAACCCGTGCGTTACACGTGGTGGGAGAGGAAGAATCCCTCAGGCCTCAGGCCTCACATAGGACACAGCGCAGGGTGCAGAAGCCATCAGGCGTGCCTTTGCCGGCGGTGAGCAGAGCGGCGACTCCCGGAAGCGTGCAGCTTTCTACACAGGGAGAGAATGGAGGGCAGGACGTGTGGCCCGGTTCCAGCCCGAGTCCTGCCTGTGGCTTACTGAGGTTGGGTCCTGAGGTCCTGTTTTCCTTTCATACCTTGGACCTGGGAGCCTTCCCTGGGCTGCTGCCTCGGGCACTGCAGACAGATCCCGACTGGTGCCGCTGGCGCAGCACTGGGAGTGGAGGTCAGCCCAGGGTGACACCCCAGCCATGAAGGGCACCAGGGCAGCCGACAGCCTGCGATCGATTGCCTTCTGTGGGCTGGCTGGCCAGCTGCCCGGAGGGGTCTCCTGTTACTATCCTGTTAGAATGTGAGGTTCCTTTTTTCTTTTTTGTTTATTTTTTGAGATAATCTTGCTCTGTAGCCAGGCTGGAGTGCAGTGGTTATAAGTCCACCTCACTACAACCTCCGCCTCCCAGGTTCCAGTGATTCTTCTGTCCCAGCCTCCCAAGTAGCTGGGACCACAGGCACCTGCCACCACATCTGGCTAATTTTTGTATTTTTAGTAGAGATGGGTTTTGCCATGTTGGCCAGGCTGGTCTTGAACTCCTGACCTTAGGTGATCCACCCGCCCTGGCCTCCAAAGTGCTTGGATTACAGGCGTGAGCCACCACACCCAGCCTTTGAACTCCTGGCCTCTCATGGTCTGCCCACTTCAGCCTCCCAAAGTGCTGGGATTACAGGAATGGGCCACTTGGCCAGGATATGAATTTTCTAAGCTGTGCCTTAGACCCAGGACTGGAGGGCAAAGTTTGCTGTTTGGTGATAAGTATTAACCACAGTTCCTGGCTGGGTGCTTTTGATTTCAACTGGCTCCATCTGCTGAGTGTTTCTGGGGGTGGCTCCCAGAGTCATTTTGTGACAGCTGCGTGGTGGGTGGGGCAGGAGTCCCTGGGTGCTAGGGAGCATGAGGCCCACCAGGGGCTTTGAGGGGCAGACCTCCCCCTGTGGGGTGTGGGAATCCAGTGGAAGACAGCGGGGCTGGGTGTGGACGGCACTCAGGAGTGGACCAGCTGAGTGCTGGGGGGCAGGGGGCTGGGCTGGGGGCATCTGGGCTCTGGTGAACAGCTGGCTGGGGGCCCTCCTGGTAACTGACATGGGGGCCTGGCCTCCTGTGGTCTTCCTTCTCAGATGCTGCAAAAGTGCTGCCCAGGGACGGGCAGAGCACAAAGGGTTAATACCTTTCCTTTATGAAGAAGAGGGAAACTCCCTTTTGGGGGTAGAGGCCTGCTCTGTGCAGATAAACCTCTGGCTTCAGCACAGCAGCCTGAACGATGAGGCTGGCTGTGCTGTCTGGGCCCTGCCTCTGCCCCTGTCCGTGGCTGCCGATTCCCTAAGGGTCCTGGAGCCTCTGGCCGGGAGTGCTGGGGAGCAGGGCCGTGCGGGGCCCGCTTTGGCTGGTGGGTGACCCTGGGACTCATCCCTGCGGGGAGGGGCGTGTGCAGCTGCTTTGGAGTCTGGGGTCCGAGTGGCGCTTGTGGCCCCCGGCCTTGAAGCGGGCCCCTCATCCTGCCATCCTCTGCCTGTTTCCGCTCTTTCCTTGGGCGGCGGCTTTTTGAGGAAGCAGTTGTGGGAGGACAGTATTGGTTGTGAATCAAACAGTTGTGGGAGGCAACAGTCGTGGGAGGAGAGTTGTTTGAATCACGTGTGGTCCTGGCGTGGTTTGTTTCTTGCGTTCCGGGGTGTTCTTGGGCAGCACCCCACATACACCCACTGGTGGACCTTAGCACTGCAGGGTGTGGTTCTCGGGGTCTGGGATGAGAGTGGCCCTGCCCAGGCCTGTGTTGACCCCGGCGTCAGGATGACCACGGACCGTGCTGGTTACGGCGGCTCTGGGAAGTTAGGGGGCTGGGGCCTGAGCCCAAGGCTGGCCACAGACAGCTGCACGCAGCACAGCCGTGGGCTTGGTTGGCGTGTCTGGTGGATGTGCCTGCCATGGCCTGGAGCTGTCCTTGTAGCGGGAGAGCCCTGTGGGACACTGGTGGCTGTACCAGTGTTTCTGTGTAAGCCCCACACTCAGGGGTCATCTGCCTTGCAGACGTGCAGCCAGGAGGGTGTTAGAGTGACCCCAGAACATCTGCCCTGTACCTCAGTTTCCCTTGCCAGGAGCCAGCCTGTCACGAGGGTGGCCGTGACCTCTCATCTCCTTGGCTCTGTCTGCAGACCTCTGGCGCCAGCGGGTCGGGCCTGGGCTTTCAGGGAGGTTCAGAGACGCCCTGGGCAGTCACTGGGGAGAGATTGAGTGGAGTGGAAATCAGAGGAGGGAAGCGAGCCAGGCCAGCCCCTCCTAGGTCCCCTCCATGCCATCAAGGGTCCTGACCGCAGCCCAGACAGAGCCTGTAACAGGAGCCGCCCTGGGAGGGCCTGGCAGGTGCACTGGGGGCGCTGCCTGCCCCGCCTTCCTTCATCTGTGCCCCTGCAGGCTGCCTGGGCCCCAAGCCTCGGGCACTTGGGGACCCCATGGCCCCTCCATGGCTCAAGCGCCACTCTGGCTGCTGAGGGAGGAGGCTGGACCAGGACCAGCAAACAGCCACGTGACAGGGTGCAGGAAGTGAGTTCACCCGAGGCCGCCTTCCCTTGAGCAGGCGTGTCCTTTACATGGAAAGTCCCAGAACCACACTGTGCCCATGAAACGCAAAGGGCTGTGGTGCAGCGCGTGTCTGTGTCCTGGCACCCTGATTTGCAGGGTCATGCGGTCTGTAGCCCCTGGGACTTTCTGCACATGTGTGTGAAGTGTGTGTGCGGGTGTTGGTGTGTCTGAGTGTGTGTGTATGTGACACTGGGAGTGGGTATGGGTGTGCAGGTGTACAAGATGAGTGTGCATGGATAGTGGGGAATCACGTGTGCCTGTGTATGGAGAGTGTCTCGTGTGTGAGCATGTTGGCGTGTGTGCATGTGTGTCTATGCATGGAGAGTGTCCCGTGTGAGAGCATGTTGGCTTGTGTGCACGTATGTCTATGGAGTGTCCCGTGTGTGAGCTTGTTGGCGTGTGTGCACGTATGTCTATGGAGAGTGTACCGTGTGTGAGCTTGTTGGCGTGTGTGCATGTATGTCTATGGAGAGTGTACCGTGTGTGAGCTTGTTGGTGTGTGTGCATGTATGTCTATGGAGAGTGTCCCGTGTGTGAGCTTGTTGGCGTGTGTGCACGTGTGTCTGTAGGGAGAGTGTCCCGTGTGAGAGCATGTTGGCTTGTGTGCACGTATGTCTATGGAGAGTGTCCAGTGCGTGAGCATGTTGGCGTGTGTGCACGTGTGTCTGTATGGAGAGTGTCCAGTGTGTGAGCATGTTGGCGTGTGTGCATGTGTGTCTGTAGGGAGAGTGTCCCGTGTGAGAGCATGTTGGCTTGTGTGCATGTGGAGTGCATATCTGCATGTGTGTACGCACGCATGTCTCTACGAGTGTCGTTTTGTGTGGGGGTGTGTTCACACGTGTCTGGCTGAAGCTTGCCAGGACCTTCCAGCCATGCTTCCTTGCTCCCTGTGCCTCTGAAGTTGAGCCGGGATCTCCCGGCACTTTCCTGGTTCACAGGATCCTGGCGGTGGTGTCTGCACAGATTATTGGGATGAGGACCCTTCGGGAATGGGTGATGAAGGGCCTGCTTTTGCCTCTGAAGGCGGGGCTGGCTTAGCTGGAAACGCCGTGGAAGCCTGAGCACTTGCCTGGAGGCCCCAGTGTTCCAGCCTGAGCACTGGGCTTCTGTCCTCACTCTGTGTCCCCAGAGCTTCAGTCACTGGATTTTAGGGCCCACGAAGCACAAACTGTGAGGGGCAGATTGCTCGGCGGCTTCATGGGGAGCCCAGCCTCCAGACAGCATTGTCAGGGGCTGCTCCTGGGTCCCTGTCTTCACAGGGAGCCCGGCCTCCAGACAGCGGTGTCGGGGGGCTGCTCCTGGGTCCCCGTCTTCACAGGGAGCCCGGCCTCCAGACAGCGGTATCTGGGGGCTGCTCCTGGGTCCCCGTCTTCACAGGGAGCCCGGCCTTCCAGACAGCATTGTCAGGGGCTGCTCCTGGGTCCCCGTCTTCACAGGGAGCCCGGCCTCCAGACAGCGGTGTCTGGGGGCTGCTCCTGGGTCCCCGTCTTCACAGGGAGCCCGGCCTCCAGACAGCATTGTCGGGGGGCTGCTCCTGGGTCCCCGTCTTCACAGGGAGCCCGGCCTCCAGACAGCGGTGTCTGGGGGCTGCTCCTGGGTCCCCGTCTTCACAGGGAGCCCGGCCTCCAGACAGCGGTGTCGGGGGGCTGCTCCTGGGTCCCCGTCTTCACAGGGAGCCCGGCCTCCAGACAGCATTGTCGGGGGGCTGCTCCTGGGTCCCCGTCTTCACAGGGAGCCCGGCCTCCAGACAGCATTGTCGGGGGGCTGCTCCTGGGTCCCCGTCTTCACAGGGAGCCCGGCCTCCAGACAGCATTGTCGGGGGGCTGCTCCTGGGTCCCCGTCTTCACAGGGAGCCCGGCCTCCAGACAGCATTGTCGGGGGGCTGCTCCTGGGTCCCCGTCTTCATAGGGAGCCCGGCCTCCAGACAGCGGTGTCTGGGGGCTGCTCCTGGGTCCCCGTCTTCACAGGGAGCCTGGCCTCCCTGGGTGGGGAGTGCTCCAGGTCCACCCCTTCATGGGGAGCCTGGTGGTATCGGGGGGTGCTCCTAGGTCCATTGAGTCTCGAGCTGTTGCCAGAGGCCACATGGGCTGACGCCACAGGGTCACCAGGTGGGACTCATTCTGCTGCAGGTGCCCTTGTGGCTCCAGGGGGAGGGCAGACTCCTGGACTCGGGACACACAGAACCAGGCCTGGGTATCTGCCCGATGCAGGGAGCTGTGGGGCCTGGACTTCTGCTTGTCCCCTGCCCCAGGCCTGGCGCCTCGCTCTGTGCACAGGCCCCATGCCGCCCGCTGCTGGTCTGCAGGGCTGGGGAGCTGGCTGGACCACCCACACTGGAGGGCAGGAAGGGGTGGAGGCTGCCGGACCTGGCTCCGGCCTCACGGCCCCGCCCGCCTGTCAGCTGCTTCCGGCTCGGAGTCTAGGAAGCTCCCTTTGAGAAGAATGGCTGTAAAATCCCAAAGGCAGGCCTCCAGACGGGAGACGGGGCGGGGATGAGCCCCTCAGAAAGAAGGGAGGAGGTTGTGCCAGGAGATAGGGAGGCTGATGGTGGCATTGCCATCTGAGAGGGGACTAGGGCCGCTTAGGGAGGTGAGCCAGCTGTTCCCTGCGGAAACTACCCACCAGGGCACTGCCCAGCTTGGATAGGGATGAGTCGGGTCTGACACGCAGGCTCTCGCTGCCTCTCTGGCTGGAGGGGCCGCCCCGGCTCCGGCCAGGTCGCTTGCTGGGTCTGGTCTTGGTCCGTCACCTGCGTCCAGCTCCCCTCCCAGGTTGGATGAGCCCAGGAGGCTGCTCCTGAAGCCCGCCCGTCAGGGTCTGACCAAGGGTCTGCATTCACGGGCATGAGAAGGGGCCAGAAAAACTGGGGTGAAAGACCAGAGGTTGCCTCTGGCTGGGGCCTTGGTAGGGAGGGAGCCCGGGAAGCGGTGGGAGGCTCTTGTTGGGTGAGCAGGGCCAGGCCTCGCCCAGGCAGCTGCAGCCAGAGAAAACGCAGCATAGCGGCTCTGGAGGGGCACCAGGCTGCTCAGTGTTGGGTAGTGGGTGGGGGCGGGGGAGTTGCTGTGCGCCTTGACGTCAGACCTGGGATTCGGGGGACTGATCTGTGTGTGCACAGCCAGCACCCCTGGAGGTGCACAGGATGTTTCCCACTGGCTCACCTGGGGTCACTTTCAGAATGAAGAGGCAGGACAGAGAAGACGAGGCTGCCCGCCTGTGCCCGTTCTCCAGGCCGGGCTTGACCTCGCTGCCTTCATGGCTGAGGAGGAGCGCAGCATCGGTCAGCCTGGTGCCTCCGGCTCTCCACTAGCAGCTCTCGGCCTTCACTGGCTATAGGGAGGGCCCCTCCGAGGTCTCGGGCCCACGAGAGACTGTAATTCTGGGGTCTGGACTCAATCCAGGCTTGCTGGCCAGACTGCTGTCAGTCCCAGGCACGTCTGCTGGGGGCACGTCCCATTGAGACCCTGGCCTCTGGGGATAGGTCAGTCTGGTGCGTGGGGTTCATGCAGGCACCAGACAAGCTGTGAGCAGGGCTGCTGCTGGAACTGCCTTAAACCTGGAGGGATGGGAGTCATGAGCTGGTGGCAGTGGCTGAGGCCCTGTCCCAGGGCAGGTGGGCAAGGCAGTCCACCCAGTGCCAGCTGCCTAGGGCCGATCGGGGCCTCCGGGGAGAGGGCATTGAAACAGGCTGTTCCCAGGCATGAGGTGGGTTGAGGCCAGGGCTGCTCCCAGAGCTGGGAGGACGCTGGGATGAATGGAGCGGGAGGGCAGCACGCAGCTGTGAGGAGCTGCCACCGGCCACGTGGCTCAGGTCTCCGTGTCCTTTCCTGTCCCAGGACACTCAGTCTGTCTAGCATCCCGCCCGACAGACTGAGTGCTCACGCCTCGTTGGGCTCCTGCTGGCTGTGCTGGTTTCTCGGACTCTTTGATGACCATGGCAGTTTTGAGGAGTCCTAGTCAGTTTTAGAGAACGCTCCTCAGTTGGGAAGTGTCTGGTGTTTTCTCTAAAGGTTGGTCTGGGGCTGGGTATTTCGGGGAGGGAGACCCCAGAGGACCGGCAGGACTTGGCAAGGTCTCCCCCGGGAACCATCTCTTCTGTTACCCACGAGCACAGCTGACCTTCCTTCCACCCCAGCCAGGCTTCTGGGCCCTCCGTGTTCGGGATTTGGGGTCCAGTCCGGTTCCCACTGTTGGATTGCTGATGGGCTTGTCTGTGGGACCTGCTGTGCCTCGGGGTAGCCCAGGGGGTTTGAGAGCTGCTGTGAGACCACAGTCTTTGAAAGGCTGTGGAGAGATGACAGGAGGCGGCTGCGAGCGGCCCAGGGTCCAGGCAGCCTTTACAGGGGCTTGTTTCCCAGTGACTCTGGCCGGGTCCTGTGGGTTTTTAATTCCGACGGCCATGTCTGCAGAATGAAGCACCCGTGGGAGCCTCATCAGGCAGTGCGGACACTCCACGCTGCCGAGGGTGAGGGACATTCGTGGATGATTCATGGCTTCGAGAGCTATTTGCAGACGCCCGCCCGAGTCTCCTTTCAGGGGAAATTCCTGAGCTGCCGCTGGGCTCTTATTCTTCTGAGGTGCATGGGAGCCGGCAACCTCCTCTGGGTGGGAGGAGAGGGTTGAAATTCCATGCCTTCTCCGTCACCTCCTGGATGTGACTGGCTGGAGGATTCTTTTAAGGCCTTATTAGTCACGTTTTCAGTGGCCATAGGAACCGTCGCGCGTCGTCACGATGTGAAGTGGAGCGGCCCACGCCTCGGGGACCCCACATGCCCACCGGAGGGGACCGTGGTGCTTGTTAAGGGGCCGTTCCCATTGCTCCCGGCTGTTTGGTGGCATGGTTTTAGGGTGTCCTGCGTTTTGCTGCACTTGGTTTTAGGGGGACCACAAGCTTAGCACGCACCGAGGTTCCTGAGTCGGCATTGTGAGCTGTCTGTGGACAGGCGCTGCCTGTGGGTAAAACGTAGAAGGAACAGCCTTCACAAGGGTTCTGTAGGTGAGGTGTGCTGAGCATTTTCACTCCTTAAATGTGGAGGCAGCTCAGAAATGGGAGCAGGGAAGGGGAGGCGCGTTTTGTGGGAGTCAGTACAGTGGCTCATTCTGTGCCCTGGCTGGAACCGGGATCGTCTGCCGAGGATGTCCCCCCGGAGTGGATGGATCAGGTTGGCCCCTGCCGTCCCACAGAGGAGATGGGCCAGGTTGGGACTCTTCTGTCCCCGGAGTGGATGGACCAGGTGGGGTCCTGCCCTTCCCCAGAGTAGATGGACTAAGTTGAGGCTGGGTTGCTGTCTGTGCCCCACTCCTACCTGGGGGCACGCAGTGTCTGGGCGCTGCTCTCTGGCCCACAGGGTGGAGTTTGGCTGGGGACACTTCATCCCAGCCTGGCAGAGGCCACCTGTGCATGGCACCAGGGCAGAGGCACTGCTGGGGCCTTCCCTGAGGGCTAGACACGGTGGGCCGCCTGGTAAGGACCCAGCACATCTACCCTTCCTGCCCTGCACGCCCAGGTTTCCCCGTGTCCATTTGTTCTCTGATCCTTCCAGTTATCCTGAACCTGCAGAATGGCAAGGGAGGAGGTGCCATTCCCAAAACACAGGCGGGGCTTGGCCAGGGGAGATCTCAGTGCCCTTCACAGCAACCAGGTGACATCCAAGTCCAGCCAGGAGAGTTTGAGGGAACACGGTTGGGTATATAGAGGGTCGGGGGGGGGGGGGCTGGGTGTATAGAGGGTCAGAGGGGGGGACTGGGTGTATAGAGGGTCAGAGGGGGTGCTGGGTGTTTAGAGGGTCAGAGGGGGGCTAGGTGTATAGAGGGTCAGAGGGGGGCTGAGTGTGTAGAGGGTTGGAGGGGGGCTGGGTGTGTAGAGGGTTGGAGGGGTGTCGGGTGTGTAGAGGGTTAGAGGGGGACTGAGTGTGTAGAGGGTTGGAGGGGGGCTGGGTGTGTGGAGGGTTGGAGGGGGGCTGGGTGTGTGGAGGGTTAGAGGGGGCTGGGTGTGTGGAGGGTTAGAGGGGTGTCGGGTGTGTGGAGGGTTAGAGGGGGGCTGGGTGTGTGGAGGGCTAGAGGGGGCTGGGTGTGTGGAGGGTTGGAGGGGGGCTGGGTGTGTGGAGGGCTAGAGGGGGCTGGGTGTGTGGAGGGTTAGAGGGGGCTGGGTGTGTGGAGGGTTGGAGGGGGGCTGGGTGTGTGGAGGGCTAGAGGGGGCTGGGTGTGTGGAGGGTTAGAGGGGGCTGGGTGTGTGGAGGGTTAGAGGGGGGCTGGGTGTGTGGAGGGTTAGAGGGGGCTGGGTGTGTGGAGGGTTAGAGGGGGGCTGGGTGTGTGGAGGGCTAGAGGGGGCTGGGTGTGTGGAGGGTTGGAGGGGGGCTGGGTGTGTGGAGGGTTAGAGGGGGCTGGGTGTGTGGAGGGTTAGAGGGGGCTGGGTGTGTGGAGGGTTAGAGGGGGGCTGGGTGTGTGGAGGGCTAGAGGGGGCTGGGTGTGTGGAGGGTTGGAGGGGGGCTGGGTGTGTGGAGGGCTAGAGGGGGGCTGGGTGTGTGGAGGGCTAGAGGGGGGCTGGGTGTGTGGAGGGTTAGAGGGGGGCTGGGTGTGTGGAGGGTTGGAGGGGGGCTGGGTGTGTGGAGGGTTAGAGGGACATTGGATTTTTAAGGAAGAGTCTCTTGACTGGGGTGGCATGGAGGCGGTGGCATCCCCAGAACGCACTGCTGGTTCAGGTCTGACCTGCTGTTTTAACCAGATGGAACAGTGGCATCTCCCAGGCGGGCACTGCCATCCTCCTGAGCAGGCCTGCTGTTGCCTCCACAGAGACCAGGTGACACTCTTGTCAAAGTGAGGGAGTTGCCTTCTCTCTAAAGGCTTGAAGCTTGTCCTGGTCTCAGGCTTCTTGGTAACAGGAAGATGCTGGTGGCTGGTTGTAAATGCACATGTGTTCAGTGCGGTCCCCCTGCTGGGAGGACCAGCCCGGCCCTGCTGGTGTGTTCCGTCCCCTTTTCTTTGTGTGTACTGGTTCTCTGGACTCACCATCTGTGTTACCTTAATAAGCAGCAAAAGGACAGACTCATGCCTCGCTGGCCCCACGCAGAGGGCTTTCTGGTGAGGCCGCTGGCACGCAGCCCTGCGCGCAGTGGGACTCGCTGATCCTGGGCGTTACGTCATGCCATTTACATCGTCATTTTTCTCAGTTTAATGGGTTTGTAAATATTCATTCCACTGGAACAGGTTTCTAGTGCCCTTTTCCAGCTGCATAGGTTGCCTGTGGGGAGCTTGTTTGTGTGCTTTTTGCTTTTTGGGGTGTCCTTGAGGCCTGATGGGTGCCGTCTTCCCAAGTGGGCCATGGAGAGGAGACACCGCCTCCAGCGGGGTTGTTGCTGCCAGGAGCGTTGCCGGCGATGGGAGGACGTGGGCCTCTGGTTCGAGCAGACGTTTGCTGTGTTCCTTTTTCCTACTTGCGTGGTTCGTGGAAGCTGATAAACTGTGGTTGCTTGCTGAGTGTAAAGTGAGTCACATGCTGAGACCCCGACCACCAGCAAACCTGTGGTTTCCGGAAGGGACTTGGGCCGGGTGGCGGAGCCCCAAGCTGCACTCCTGGTGAGGAAGGGCGAGCAGGGCTGAGCCTTGGGAGCCACTTTGCGCCCTTCCTTCCTGCCGGGAAGAGAAACCTGAGCCCAAGCAGCCCTGACTTCATCCAAGGTTGTCAGCAGGGCTTGGCTGCCTGGGAGGAGAACCTGAAACCCTCGGGTCCCTCCCTCCCTCCCTCCTTCCCGCCCTCCCTTCTTCCCTCCCTTTCTTCATCCCTTCTCTTCTTCCCTCCCTCCCTCCCTCCCGCCCTCCCTCCCTCCCTCTCTCCCTCTCTCTCTCCTTCCCTCCCTCCTTCCCTCCTGCCCTCCCTTTCTTCCTTCCTCCCTCCCTCCCTCCAAGAGTATCTGCATCAGAATCCTGGTCCTTCATCTTCTGTTGACTCCAGAAAGACCCTCCAGTCACTGCTGATCTGGTCTGTAAACAGTTGACCATCACGTCTGGGAAAAGGGCCTGAGCAGGAATCCCCTGAAAACATTGAAGCGGGTAGGGCCCTGGGCGGACTCACCTTGGAGAGAACCTACAAAGACTCTCAGACGTTTTTTCTTCGTTTAATGTATTTGTAATTTTTCTTTTAACCTGATTTTGATGTAACTTGAGATTTCAGAAAGGTTGCAAGGCCAGTGTGGAGAAGGCCGTCTGCCCTTGGCCTCTGCTGCCCAAATGCCAGTCTTCTGCCACGTTGGCCATGTCCCTCCTGCCCCCTGAACCCCTACCCCGGCTCCCCATCTTTCACCCCTGCTATGGCTGTGTCCCTCCTGCCCCCCTCCAACCCCGGGTCTCCGTCTTTTTACCCCCAGTATGGCCATGTCCCTCCTGCACCCACCACCCACCCACCCCGGGTCTGCGTCTTTCACCCCTGCTGTGGCTGTGTCCCTCCTGCCCCTCGCTCCCCCACCCCACCCCACCCCAGGTCTCCATCTGTCACCCGTGCTATGGCTGTGTCCCTCCTGCCCCCAACCCCCCACCTCGTCCTGGGTCTCCATCTTTCACTTCTACATTTGTTTCTGCCCTGCTGGGAATAAGCAGCTGATGTGGTGCCCCTTACAGGAATATTTCCTGAAAGCGAGCACATTTCTTCCAGAATCTCTGCAGTGTAGTTGCCGGCATCAGGAGGTTGACGATCCCACACGGAGACCTTGTTCAGATCTCACCAGCTGGTGAGAAGAAGGAAGTCGAGGTTGTGCATGCACTTCACCATCTCTCTTCCAGAGCTTCCTCTGTGTGTGTCTCCCGGACATTTTGGGGGGTGGGGCCGCTGCTCCGAGGCACTGGTCGCTCTCTGGTGCACCCCAGGTCTGGGTCTGCATGTCTGCAGTTGCTGATGGTCACTCTCGGGGACCTGCACACCCTTAGGACTGTGCTTTCCACTCTGGACACCGTACTGAGGGCACGTGCTGCCCACCTGCTCCGGGATGGCGATGCCATCTTTGCTGGCACGGCTGGAACGCACTGCTCCTGCAGCTGGTGCCTGTGTGCCGGTGGGCTCTGGCACATCTGAAACGTGTCCCGTAGAAAATGCCCGTCCTTCCACCCCAGGTTGTTTGGTGCAATGATGAGGTCCTGGCATGCCCTCCAGCCACCCCGTGTCCTGCTTGGCCATTTCATCTGGACCTTTAGGGTCCCTCATAGTTCTGTGCAGGGCCATGCACCCCTAGGAAGGGTCCCGGCCTGGTTGTTCCTGGTCTGGGGGTCTGGTATCCAGCACAAGGTACAGAGGGCCTGGAGGTGTGGTTGGGTATGGGCTTGAGCTGCCCAGATGCCCTTCAGCTCCTCACCGTGCCTGGCTGGGGCGTGTGTGTTTGCAGACCCTGTTCTTCTGGTCATGGGCGGTTGGCTCGGGGATCCCAGGCAGGCTGTTGCCCCTGCAGGTGAGGCTGTGGTGTTTGCAGTGGCCATGGGCTGCTGGCTCGGGAGCAGTGGCCTGTGCCTAGTTCCTTGTGCTGCTGTGACAGTCGCCGAGGCCGGGTGTTTCATGAAGACAGAAACTTCTCAGAGTCCTCAGGGCTGAAAGTCTCAGACCAAAGCCGAGACAGGTTTGGGGTCTGGTGAGGGCCAAAGGCTCCCTGCCATCTGCTCACTTGGAGGGTGGGAGGGTGAGACAGCTCCGCTGCTGAGGCCTGGGTGTGAGGACTTCCATCCCCTTCACGCCTCACCACCTCCCACGGCCCCCAACCCCTAACACCATCACTTGGGCCATCGTGTTGAGACCCGACAGGGAGCCTCAAGTCCCCCCCGCCCCGTGGCCCCCTCACTCATGGCCTCGAGCAGCTGCTAGGATCTCCCCACCTGCCTCAAGTCCCCCCCCATGGCCCCCTCACTCATGGCCTCGAGCAGCTGCTAGCATCTCCCCACCTGCCTCAAATTCCCCCTGACCCCCTCATTCATGCCCTCAGGCAGCTGCTAGGGTCTCCCTGCGGGTTCCTAACTCCATCACTGGACCAGCATGTCTCAACCCACCAGGGAGCCTCAAGTCCCCCCACCCCCACAACCCCCTCACTCATCTCACTCATGCAGCTTCGAGGATCCACCCCCCACCGAACCCGCTGGGCTCAGCCCCACAGAGGGGTCACCGGCCCAGCCCTCTTGAAAGATGCAGGGGGGCTTACTGACCTGGGCGCCTGCGGGCAGCGTCCTCAACATGGACCACTGGGAAATCCTGTTTCCCTCAAAAGTGGTGGCTTCAGTAGCAGGGTTAGGAGGTGCAGGCCTGACTTTTGAAAGCGACAGTTTTGCCCGTGTTTGGCTGCGTGAGAGATTTTCAATGCCAGAGGGAGACGCCCTTGCCCTGGGCTGAACAGCGCACTTGCTGAGGCTTCCTAAGGCCTTGTTTTAAATGATACTGTGTTGGGGAGAATGGCTAGCCTGCATCCTGGGAAATGTCCTGTGCCTTGGGGCTAGTGTGTGTCCTGGAGATAACCTGTATACTGGGAAATGGCATGTGCCCTGGGGCTAGCGTGTGCCCTGGGGATAGTGTCTGTCCTGTGACTAGGGTGTGTCCTGTGGTTCTTGTGTACATTGGGGCTAGCGTGTGTCCTGGGGTTAGTGTGTGCCTTGGGGATAGTATGTGTCCTGGGGATAGCGTGTGTCCTGGGGATAGCGTGTGTCCTGGGGTTAGTGTGTGTGCCCTGGGGATAGCGTGTGTCCTGGGGTTAGCGTGTATCCTGGGGTTAGCGTGTGTCCTGGGGTTAGTGTATGTCCTGGGGATAGTGTGTGCCCTGGGGTAGTGTGCGCCCTGGGTATAGCGTGTGTCCTGGGGTTAGCGTGTGCCCTGGCGATAGTGTGTGTCCTGGGGTAGTGTGTGTCCTGGGGCTAGCGTGTGCCCTGGGGATAGTGTGTGCCCTGGGGATAGTGTGTGCCCTGGGGTAGCGTGTGTCCTGGGGATAGTGTGTGTCCTGGGGATAGTGTGTGCCCTGGGGATAGTGTGTGCCCTGGGGATAGTGTGTGCCCTGGGGTAGCGTGTGTCCTGGGGATAGCGTGTGCCCTGGGGTAGCGTGTGTCCTGGGGATAGTGTGTGCCCTGGGGATAGTGTGTGCCCTGGGGTAGCGTGTGTCCTGGGGATAGTGTGTGCCCTGGGGATAGTGTGTGCCCTGGGGATAGTGTGTGCCCTGGGGTAGCGTGTGTCCTGGGGATAGTGTGTGCCCTGGGGATAGTGTGTGCCCTGGGGATAGTGTGTGCCCTGGGTAATAGTGTGTGTCCTGGGGATAGTGTGTGTCCTGGGGATAGTGTGTGCCCTGGGTAATAGTGTGTGCCCTGGGTAATAGTGTGTGCCCTGGGGATAGTGTGTGCCCTGGGTAATAGTGTGTGCCCTGGGGATAGTGTGTGCCCTGGGGATAGTGTGTGCCCTGGGGATAGTGTGTGCCCTGGGTCTCGCGTATGACCTGGGTAATAGTGTGTGCCCTGGGTAATAGTGTGTGCCCTGGGGATAGTGTGTGCCCTGGGTAATAGTGTGTGCCCTGGGGATAGTGTGTGCCCTGGGTAATAGTGTGTGCCCTGGGTAATAGTGTGTGCCCTGGGTAATAGTGTGTGCCCTGGGGATAGTGTGTGCCCTGGGTAATAGTGTGTGTCCTGGGTAATAGTGTGTGCCCTGGGGATAGTGTGTGCCCTGGGGATAGTGTGTGCCCTGGGGATAGTGTGTGCCCTGGGTAATAGTGTGTGCCCTGGGTAATAGTGTGTGCCCTGGGGATAGTGTGTGCCCTGGGTAATAGTGTGTGTCCTGGGTAATAGTGTGTGCCCTGGGGATAGTGTGTGCCCTGGGGATAGTGTGTGCCCTGGGGATAGTGTGTGCCCTGGGTAATAGTGTGTGCCCTGGGGATAGTGTGTGCCCTGGGGATAGTGTGTGCCCTGGGGATAGTGTGTGCCCTGGGGCTAGCGTATGCCCTGGGTGATAGTGTGTGCCCTGGGTGATAGTGTGTGCCCTGGGGATAGCGTGTGCCCTGGGGATAGCGTGTGCCCTGGGGCTAGCGTGTGCCCTGGGTAATAGTGTGTGCCCTGGGTAATAGTGTGTGCCCTGGGGATAGTGTGTGCCCTGGGTAATAGTGTGTGCCCTGGGTAATAGTGTGTGCCCTGGGTAATAGTGTGTGCCCTGGGGATAGTGTGTGCCCTGGGGATAGTGTGTGCCCTGGGGATTGTGTGTGCCCTGGGGATAGTGTGTGCCCTGGGTAATAGTGTGTGCCCTGGGGATAGTGTGTGCCCTGGGTAATAGTGTGTGCCCTGGGGATAGTGTGTGCCCTGGGGATAGTGTGTGCCCTGGGGATTGTGTGTGCCCTGGGGATAGTGTGTGCCCTGGGTAATAGTGTGTGCCCTGGGGATAGTGTGTGCCCTGGGTAATAGTGTGTGCCCTGGGGATAGTGTGTGCCCTGGGGATAGTGTGTGCCCTGGGGATAGTGTGTGCCCTGGGTAATAGTGTGTGCCCTGGGGATAGTGTGTGCCCTGGGGATAGTGTGTGCCCTGGGGATAGTGTGTGCCCTAGGGATAGTGTGTGCCCTGGGTAATAGTGTGTGCCCTGGGGATAGTGTGTGCCCTGGGTAATAGTGTGTGTCCTGGGGATAGTGTGTGCCCTGGGGATAGTGTGTGCCCTGGGTAATAGTGTGTGCCCTGGGGATAGTGTGTGCCCTGGGGATAGTGTGTGCCGTGTGCCCTGGGGATAGTGTGAACTGAAAGTGCTTTCTTTCAGTTCTTCTAAGCTGACCCTGAATTGTTTTTCTCTTTGCAGGAGATGGAAATCCGAGAGAAAACAGTCCATTCCTCAACAATGTGGAGGTGGAGCAGGAAAGCTTCTTGGAAGGAAAGAACATGGCGCTTTTCGAGGTAAGTTGACTTTTTTGAGAAGATACCAGGGCCGTTGCTTCGTTGTGGAAAGTAGAGGATCCCCCGGGGACCCCCAGGCCAGGGCCTCCCACGGGACCGCACACCATGGCGGGGAATGTGGGGCCTCCCTGTCCCGAAGGCCACAGAGGGGGCCTTGTCCTGCACCTGAGCTGGGATGTGGTCCTCAGCCGGCACCTTCTGGGGTCTCCCTGGATCGAGGGTGCTGCGGCCCCCAGGAGCCCCTTGGAGCTGCCGAGTGCTGGCCGTCTCGGGGTCCCCACCCTGGGTGAGTGGTCCCGCTAGTGAGGCCTGGAGCCCCAACCTCGGACTCAGACCTGCCTCACTGGCATCAGGGCCTGGCTCTCTTCAGACCTGGGGGCTCAGGACAGGATGAGAGCCTGAGTGCCATGCCCTGAACATGGAGGGGGAGCCCTGGGGGCCACAGCAAGGGGAGGGCTGCCTGTGACTGTCCCCGCGCTGCGCAGGAGGAGATGGACAGCAACCCCATGGTGTCCTCACTGCTTAACAAGCTGGCCAACTACACCAACCTGAGCCAGGGCGTGGTGGAGCACGAGGAGGATGAGGAGAGCCGGCGGCGCGAGGCCAAGGTACCAACCCCCTGCCCGTCCCGGGTGTCCTGGCAGGGTCAGAGCCGTGCCGGCAAAGCAGCTGCTCGTCAGAAGAGCTGCCCTGAGCTCGGGTGTTGGGGCCACGTGTAGCCCTTTCTTCCTGGGAGGTCTTGGTGGCACCTGCCCCACAGCTCTTTCCTCTCCACTGTCCTGGGAAGCGTGACTCCCCCACACATCGGGGCAGCTGGATTTCCTGTCGAGACATGAACTCAGGGTGTTTTGTTCACCCTCTGGGCAATGCCCAGAGGCCGGGACGGGGCCCCTCCGGAGTGCTGTGGCCTTGGCACTCCCTCAGGCCACCCTCCTTTTCCTTTCTATGCAGGACACTTAGCCTGGTGGCATTTTCCCTGCAGGTCTATTCCTTGAGGGTTTGTTGCCAGGAATCCATCCTAGGAAATAAGGGGGTTGTACAGTGGGGATTCCATGGAAAGATTTCCCTTGGGCAGTTTCTGTGGGCAGCGAGGTCTGGAGACCCCCCTGCCGAGCATCCCCGGGAGCGTTCTGCCGTCGTGTGCAGACCACTTGCCTGGGAGCCACCCTGAGGCCTGACGCCCCGAAATGACGCTGACAGGCCAGAAGGACCCCAGCCTGTGTGGGGAGAGAGTCCCTGTGCAGGTCAAGCAAGTGCTGTCCTCACGGTGGGGCACGCAGGTGGCTTCGTTTGTTCTCAAATTTCTCTGCTTTCTAAGTCTTCCAAATACACGTGCAGTGCTTTAGAACAAACCAAAATATCCACTGAAACCATGCTGTGTAGGCCCCGCCGCTGAAGCCGGGAGGTTGTCAGGGTGGCCTCCCCCCAAGTCCTGCCGCTGAAGCCAGGATAGTTCTCCTGCCGCTGAAGCCAGGATAGTTCTCAGTGTGGCCTCCCCGCCAGTCCTGCCGCTGAAGCCGGGATAGTTCTCAGAGTGGCCTCCCCCCAGGTCCTGCCGCTGAAGCCAGGATAGTTCTCAGGGTGGCCTCCCCCCAGGTCCTGCCGCTGATGCTGGACTGTCATTGGGGTGGTCCTGCTGTGTGTGACTGCCACCAAGCAGGGGGTTCTCTCAGCTAGCCTCCTGCCCGCCCCCACCCCGCATCCACCCATCCTGGGGCCCAGTGCTTTGTGTCGGGGCCACCCCAAGTGCCTCATGCCAGCGTCCAGTGTCTGGCTGACCCGAGTCCCACACAGCGCTCGGGAAGTCAGGCTTCCGACCAGGTCTCTCCTTCCACTTCCCGTGAACACGGTGGAATTAATTCTGCGTTTCCAGGATACTTGAGGACTCTTGGTTTTGGTTTTGAGACGCATCACTTGTGGTTGAAGTAACCAGAGACAAGTGAGGGATGTGTCCACGTAGCCACCTCAGGGTGGGGCCCGGCCTGACGAGGTCCCTCCGTCCTGGCTGTCATCCCGGGACAGGGCAGCGGCCTCTTCAGAAGCTGTGTCTCTGGACCTCTTTGAGTCCCCGAGGGGCCCTTCCTGGCTGGGGGAGCCTGTGGCCCACGCGCCTGTCCATAGCACGGCCACCCCGTGGGTGGGGTCGTCATTGCCACACGTGGACACTGCAGAATCGGCTGCTGCTGCACCAGGCTCAGCGCCCGGCACCTGTCTGGGGTGTCATGTGTGCTGGGTGCAGCCTCGAGGCCTCACGGGCTCCAGCTCATGCCCTGGCACGGAAGCTCAGAGCCCAGGCCTTCCATTTCTGTGCTGGAGTTTTTGTCCCAGGGAGATGTCAGCATTCTCCAGGTAGCGGGGGCCTTCCCGCAGGCCTGGTCCGAGGGCTCCGGGAACCAGTTTCCGCCCTGGCTCGGCAGCTCCCCGGCACCAGTGGCCTGGCCACCCAGCCCCGACCCCTCAGCCTGGCACAGCCCAGCCTGCCATGCCCGTCTTGGAGACGCCCAGAGAGAGCACACACAGCTTCTCTCACCCTACTTGCCACTGAGGCATGTGCAAAACGTCCAGGCAGGTGCGTTTGTTCCCGGCACGCCGTGGACCAGGGCCCAGGAGTCTCCCACCTGGAAGGTTTTCCTGGCCCTCCCCAGCAACCCCACCCCAGGCCAGTGGCTCTCAGGCCTCTGTCCCTCGGGCGCCCCAGGCTGATGCAGCCAGCGTTTCAGTTGTGGCGGGAGCAGGGTCTGTGACCCCCGCAGGCCTGCGGTGTGGCCGTGGCAGGTTTTGGTTGCATTGAACGCAATGCCTCCCTGAGGGGCTGTTGTTGGGCCGGAGGCGGGAGGGCAGGGCTGCCCCTCGCTGTCCTCTTTGGCCAGGCTCAGAGGCTCGTCCCCAGCAGACCTGCTCTCATGATGTAGCCTTTTCAAGGCCCCAGCCATCTCCAGCCTCCTGCACCTGAAATTGGGTCGGGTTGAGCCCTAAAAGTTGCCTTGTAGACGCAAACTGAGAGGCCAAGGCGGGCCACGCCCTTTCCTGGGGACTCAGGACCCAGCCTTTGGCAGAGAACCAGCTTCTGACTTGCCAGTCACGGGGCTGTGGGATCTGAGGCTGAGCTCTGTGGGCAAGGCCACTGTGTGTGCCCAGCTCTGCCTGGACCTCTGCCCGTCGTCTCCTGTGTTGGCTGAAGCCTGGTCATGAAGTCACACCAGTGCGCGTCTCCCCTGCCCTCAGCTCAGTTGTATCCAACGAAAATGTCCCAAAGCCGCTCCTCCACCACTTTCCTGCCCCGCTCCTGCCACTTCTCTCTTGTTTGCACCAAGAACAAGGCGCAGATTTGGTGGGTGGGGAGGGCCCACCAGCGACCCCTCCCCAGGCCCCGTCGCTGCCCTGTTGCTCCCCACCCAGGGCTCAGGGAACCCAGTGAATCTGCCAGCCTCTCAGATGCACAGCTTCTCACGCTGTTTCCTGGCTGCTCTCTCAGACATGATTTTCCCCCAGGTCCTAGAGACAGTGGAGCCCCCGATTCCTGCCTGGCTCTGGCTGCGGCCTGTCTGGGAGGCATTCCTGCAGTGACCCCGGAAGCCACCCTGTTTGCTTTTGTAGTGTGGTGCTGAGTGTGTTCTCCCTGGGAGCTGCCCTTCACCCAGTTGCCTGCCCCCATCCAGTCTCCCTCCAGTAGCTGGCCCCCTCCCCAGGGCTGGGCCGTGCAAACCCCAGGATCGAACCCTCTCCTCAGCCTCTGCACGGGGCCTGTTCTGACCTGCGCTGTTGTTCACAAGAGATGTCGAAGAACCTTCCCCCTTTTCCGTATTGACCTAACCTTGAGACGTTTTCCTGTTAAAACATCACCTTGTGCTGGTGCCAGTTGCCCTCCAGGTCCACACCGCATGCCTCTGCTCATGGCTGGAGTGGGGCTGAGTGGAGCCGAAACCTCTGCCCCAGCCTGGTCCGTCCCGAGCAGGGATGGGGGACCACCTGGCAGGCGCTGGCCTGCTCCTGGCCGTGCTGCTGACCTGCCGTCCTCGCGGGTTTCTTCAGGGCCACGAGGTGTCTCTGTCTCTGGCACAGGTGTCTGAAGTCAGGTGGGCTGCCTGCTCCATGCTGCGGTGGCCGGCTGGGCAGGTATCTGAACCTCTGCTGTCATCTCACGGTGACCTCCATACTAGGTTGTCAGTTTCCGCCCAGGGTGGATGCTGAGCTGTGGCTTCGTGTTAGCTCTGTGGGCAGCAGCCGCTTCATCCCTCTCCGGCTCTGCTTCTGTGCCTGAAGCCTCAGGCTCTTCCGTGTCAAGTCTGAGGCCCTGAGCCATCCAGGGAATGGAGCCAGGGCCCTCTTGCTCTCCTTGTTTTTCCCATAACTTTTCCAGCATAGCAGGCTCTCTCCGTGGGAGGCACAGCGGAGCAGCTGCATCTGGGTTCTCTGCCAACCGTGTGGTTCTGCTCCCCTCCTCTGAGCCCCTGTCCCGGGATGGTTGGGGATCCCGCCCAGGGCCTCTCCCTGAGCCTCCATCTGTTCTGGGACAGGCTCCTGACCCCTCCTGTCCTCCACGGCCCCTTCCTCCTGCCCCTACGTTGCTTTGCCTGCCCAGGGCCTGAGTGCAGCCGGGGAGGGGGCTCCCTTCGGTGGGGGTGGACCCCTGGGACACGCCGTGCTCTGCTGCAGGCTCCACGCATGGGCACCTTCATCGGCGTCTACCTACCATGCCTGCAGAACATCCTGGGCGTCATCCTCTTCCTGCGCCTGACGTGGATCGTGGGGGTGGCCGGCGTCCTGGAGTCCTTCCTCATCGTGGCCATGTGCTGCACCTGCGTGAGTGTCCCCCAGCCGGGGGTGGCTATTCCTTCGGGTAGTGGCAGCTGGACAGTAGAGTCCTCCCTAGCCGCCTGGGTAGATTTCCCGTCTCTTCTATAAGAGCAGGGGCAGCTGCGGGGACGAGATGCTGCACTGGCCAGGGTGGCACTGCCATGTTGAGCAGCACGCTGGCACCTCATTTCCGAGTCTGTAGAAAGGCCTCTCGGCCGGTGGTGGGTGGCCCATGGCAGCATTGGGGGGCTGAGGCTTCCAGGGGAAGGATGTCCTGTGTTTTGATAAGGTCACTTCCAGTTTGGAAGGACTTTGGGCACTTTCAGAGGTCCAGGGAAAGGGGTGGGAACCAGGACACAGCACGCTGGCGCCCGGGAGCCTCGGATTTCCCAGCCATTCTCTTGAGATGAGAGCCCTGGGGTGGGGGGCTGGCTTCTGCCGGGAGCCAGGGCATGGACCCTCCCTTGGGAGTGTCTCAGTGCCAGCGGGCTCTTGGGAAACCTCCTCAGATGGCTGCCTGTCATTTTGCAGACAATGCTGACAGCCATTTCCATGAGTGCGATCGCCACCAACGGTGTGGTCCCAGGTAAGGGCTGTCCTGTTAGAGGAGTCTGTGTTCTACCGCGGTACGTAGGAGGAGGCCGCTCGCCAAGGCCTGGCTGGGGCTGCCTGGGGGTCTCTGCCGGGCCTTCTGCGTGTTCTCCACCGGCTCCTCTGCCGTTTGAGCCATGAGTTCACGGCTGTTTGGTTTTCTTACCCATTTTGCTTCGTGGTGACCATCTCTTGACAACGTAAGCAGTGCCCATGGGGCAGTAGGCTGGGGAGGGGAGGCATGGGCAAGTCTAGCAGTGCTGGGATCCTGGTGCGTGCCACAGGCTGAGTTCCTGGAACCTTTGTCTCACAAGGGAAGGTGAAGACAAGCACTCTCCCTGACCTTGTTAATTAATGATAGATTGATTACAACACGGAATCATTAGCGAACTGAGATGATGCCGCATCTGCTCCCGAGTCCACGTGTCCCGTGCATGTTAAGGACCAGGCTTGCTCAGCACCAGGTCCTCACACAGCGGCCCCATCCCTACAGCACATTGTGGCCTTCGCCGGCCCCAGGAGAGCACGAGGGCCATCACGGGGGTCTCCCTCGGCGGCCAGGGTGCCAGTCTCTGCCTCACGATGACTGCATCCATTAGCGCCCCTTCCACATGTCCGCACCCACTGCTCAGAGCAGGGAGAGCCGAGTTCACCAGGTAGCCCTGGGGTCATTCCCAGCTTTTCCATCAGTGATGGTGCGCATGAGTCACGGTACACCAGAAAACTCCTGAATGTCCTGGTCTCCCTTCTGCCTTTTCTATAAACAGCACTTAGTGGAAGTGGGGGCTGGGCTGACACTGACGTACGCAGGCCTTTTCCCAGGAGCTGCTGGGGCCGCCTTCTCCCCAGGGAGCCTTAGCCCTGACCTCGCGTGGTCCTCAGCGTGGTCCTCATGTCCACAAGAGCGTGGTGGGCGCAGAGCATGTGCTGAGCCTCATGTGGGGAGACTTTACCATGGAGGCCACATGTCTTTGTGTGCTGCTCTGTGGGTGGGCGAGGGCCTACACGTTGCCTTTCAGAGACAGGCTCTCCTTCACCCATGAACGGCAGGCAGCAAGGAGCGCGCCCCGACCCACGGTCGCCGCCTTGTCTCTGCAGCTGGTGGCTCCTACTACATGATATCGCGCTCGCTGGGACCGGAGTTCGGAGGCGCCGTCGGCCTCTGCTTCTACCTGGGCACCACGTTCGCAGGGGCCATGTATATTTTGGGGACCATCGAGATTTTTCTGGTAAGTGTGCTGCTTTGGAAAGGGTCCCCCGATAGTCTGTGGCAGGATGCCAAGAGCTTCCCAACTCGTCTTGCGGTGTGGGGTACACAGCACCCTGAGCCATCCTGACCCCGCTGCCCTGGCCGCCCTGCGGACTCTCCTGGGCCCTGGCCACGGTGGAAGCCGTCGGGCGCGTTCCCCTTGGCCACCATTGCTGCCCTCCATGATGGGTACCTGGCATGAGCTGGGCAGACGTCTGGACTGTAGGTCTGAGCCCAGCGTGGGTGTGAGTCTGAGCCATTTTAGGGGCAGGGCTAGAACACAGCTTAGAAGAACCCCTCACCAGGATCCCAGCCTCTTCCCTGCCCGATTGATTTGGGCACTTGGCCGAGGGTTACAGAGTCCAGCAACGTGCCACCAGGGGAGGTCATCGCCTTCCACAACAGGCTCAAAGCGCCTGAGCACAGCACAGGCTGTGGCACGAGTTCCTTGGTCCTCGTGGGGACAGGGACCCGCCCTTCTCACCCGACACGACAGGCGCTGTCCTTCCTGCTGAGGTTCTGAAACCTGCCATGCCTGCAGGGCCTCAGGGCACCCACCTGAGCCCCCGTCCCCAGTCTTTCTACCTACCCTCTCCCTGCCACACCCGGTTCCCAGCCTCCTGGGCTCACGGAGGCAGCCACATGGCCTGAGAAGGTTCTGAAACCTTTCAGTGGCATCTACACCCGTCCCACCCGAGTCCCCTGGCCCCGTCTCTTGGTCTTTCCACCTGCCCTGGGCGCCATAGCTGCCACACACACAGGATCCCCTCTGGTGCAGGTGGGTGCCATGCCCCCCATGCCTGCTGCACCCCAGTCCTGTCCTGGTCTGGAGGGAGCTGAGCAGCACTGCCCCACATCTCCGTGCCTTGAGTCCAGACAGGACACAGGCCGCCCACAGCCGGCGTGGTCAGACCCCGTGTTTGTCTAGGACGTCCAGCCGGGCTGGCCACGTTCCCTGGGCGACAGTCACGTTCCTCTCAGCAGAAGGTGTTTCTTTGGAGTGTGGACGTTTAGACACCCCAGGTCCTGAAGCTGCTGTACTGGAAGGCGCCTGCGTGGCTCCCGGGAATCATATAGGTGCACCATTGCCTGTGCGCTGACCCCCCGCGGGCTCCATCTGGCAGGGATGTGTCCCGATGGCCCCAGCGCCTGTTGGGAGGAGGAAGCTGCGTTGGGGTGCTATGGCCGGGGACGGCCTCCCAACCCGCCTTGTTCCCGCAGACATACATCTCTCCGGGCGCGACCATCTTCCAGGCGGAGGCCGTGGGTGGCGAGGCGGCCGCCATGCTCCACAACATGCGGGTGTATGGCACGTGCACGCTGGTGCTCATGGCCCTGGTGGTCTTCGTGGGCGTCAAGTATGTGAACAAGCTGGCGCTGGTCTTCCTGGCCTGCGTGGTGCTGTCCATCCTGGCCATCTACGCTGGTGTCATCAAGTCCGCCTTCGACCCCCCGGACATCCCGTGAGTCTGGGGCCCTCTGAGCCGTGGGTGATGTGTGGGGCTGGGGCCAGGTCCCATGGGCTCTGCCCGCCCTTCGTCTGTCTTCCCTGACGCCGAGCTCCCCGAGAGGGGTGGGGCTGGGTGTGACCGCAGCAGGAACCCTCGTGGGCTCATTCTGGGGATTATGGGAAACTCAACCATGTGTCGAGCTGAGGCACCCTTGTGGCTGGGTCTGAGCTTGAAGATGCTCCTCCTGAGTGGTAGGAGGGTGGGTGAGGGGCCTGGCAGGTTTCAGGGGTGGCCGGCAGCCCTCAGCACGGTCAGGCGGCCCTGAGTGTCATGGCGGTGACCCCAGCCACTACCTGGGCCCAGCTCCCTTCTCCCTCCCAGAGGCGCTGGAGGGGTTCTTTTGTCCTCTTGGAGGAGGAGCTGGGGGGCTGGGAGGTGGCCCAGGGTCCTGGAACATGGGATTGACCATCAGAGTCCCCAGGGAGCAGGTCCAGAAGGGTCTGGGCAGCCAAACCCCTCGAGGATCCTGGGTTTTGCTGTCTCTGCGTGGAGGGAGCCCCTGAGGGAACAGCCTCATAGAGACCTCAAAACAGAGGGAGGCTGAACGGTCTCAACCCCACGAGCCTGTTCAGCGACGTCAAGCTGCCCTTCTTCTCGAGGACCCGTTCTGAGCCTCTCCTGACTGACCCCCTTCCTGAAACCACGGCTGCACCAACCCCGTGCAGGCTGTTCTCCACACTGGCCCCATGTAGACTGTTTTCCACGTGCAGGCCTGGCCCCGTGTAGACTGTTTCCCACGTGCAGGCCCGGCCCCGTGTAGACTGTTTTCCACGTGCAGGGTCGGCCCCATGCAGGCTGTTTCCCACGTGCAGGCTGTTTCCCACGTGCAGGGCCAGCCCCGTGCAGGCTGTTCTCCACACTGGCCCCATGTAGACTGTTTTCCACTTGCAGGGCCGGCCCCATGCAGGCTGTTTCCCACTTGCAGGCCCGGCCCCGTGCAGGCTGTTTTCCACGTGCAGGCCCGGCCCTGTGTAGACTGTTTTCCACGTGCAGGCCCAGCCCCGTGTAGACTGTTTTCCACGTGCAGGCCCGGCCCCGTGTAGACTGTTTTCCACGTGCAGGCCCGGCCCCGTGCAGACTGTTTTCCACATGCAGGCCCGGCCCCGTGCAGACTGTTTTCCACGTGCAGTCCCGGCCCCGTGCAGGCTGTTTTCCACATGCAGGGTCGGCCCCGTGTAGGCTGTTTTCCACGTGCAGGCCTGGCCCCGTGCAGGCTGTTTTCCACATGCAGGGTCGGCCCCGTGTAGACTGTTTTCCACGTGCAGGCCCAGCCCCGTGCAGGCTGTTTTCCACATGCAGGGTCAGCCCCGTGTAGGCTGTTTTCCACGTGCAGGCCCGGCCCCGTGCAGGCCGTTTCCCACGTGCAGGCTGTTTCCCACGTGCAGGCCTGTTTTACACTTCGGGTGCAATGCTCCTGAGCTCCGGGCCATGGGGAAGTGGTACAAGGTGGCTTGAACACAAGCAGTGAGGTTGGACAGTGGGCCAGGACGCTGCCGAGAGCATCAGACGGGAGCGATGGCAGCGTGGCTGTGGGGCGAGGGTGGTTTCTCCCGGTACCACCTGACTACTCAGACCCGCGTGATGGAAACCGTGTGAATTGATTGTGTCTGGAACGTTTAATTCAGCACGTTTGGACCCTGTGGTTGGCCGAACCCTGGATGCAGGCGACGGCTGCACCATGCGGCATTCCCGCTGCAGCCTGGCCCCGGTCCCTGGCGTGACCTGCGGCCGTTCCTGTCTTGGGAGGTGCAGGGTGCCAGGAGCCGCTCGCGGGCAATGCTGGGGACGCCCGTTGAGGGAACTGGGTGAGGCAGTACAAGCCACCTCGGCAGCAGCACCGTGCATGCCTCACTGTCTGCCCCAGGGTCTGCCTCCTGGGGAACCGCACACTGTCACGGCGCAGCTTCGATGTCTGTATCAAGGCCCGGGTCGTCCAGAACGGCTCGGCCACCTCTGCACTCTGGGGCCTCTTCTGCAACGGCTCCCTGCCTAGCGCCACCTGTGACGAGTACTTCACCCAGAACAACGTCACCGAAATCCAGGGCATCCCCGGTGCGGCCAGCGGCGTCTTTCTGGGTGAGGCCCACAGGGCGACAGTGGGGGCTGGGGGGACTGGGGGGCGGCGGGGGCAGTGGGCACTGGCTGTGGTGGGCGCTATTGCCTTAGGGTCACTCCCAGGGCCCCAGTTCCTCCTAGCCAAGCTTCTCCTCAGCTGCTACTGATGAGCCTGGGGGTCATGCCCTGGATTTCCCGTGTACACCCCTTGCAGGCCATAGAAGGCAAACGTGGTGTGGCGGGGAGGTGGCTCTGTCATGGCCAGCAAGCGGCTCTTAAAGCTGTGGATTATTTTCCTGGCCTCCTGGCAGCCTGTGGGGAGTTTGCCTTGTTAGTAACGGAGTGGCGATGGGCGGTAACGTCCCCCTCTGCGTCTTCCCTGATGAGGAGCTGCCTTGGGCCTGCCCCGGGGGTTATGGGAGGGTCCATGGGACCTGCTTCGGAACCCGAGGCAGGAAGCCTGGGCTTTCTGGGAATACGGTGTTCTGCACGTGAGGCTTCTCTTGAGTGCTGACGTCCCCTCCATAGACTCAGGTAGCTTTCCCAGAGGCACCGTCTCAACCACTGGGGTCCTTGTTTGACTGGCAGCCTGCCTGGAGGGTGCAAGCTGTGAGCCTTCCCTCCAGGCACCCGTGGCACCTGCCAGGGAGTGGGTGGAAGGTGCCAGAAACCCATGGATCTTCCTTGCTCGGCAGAGAACCTGTGGAGCGCGTATGCACAGGCGGGGGCGTTTGTGGAGAAGGAAGGCGTGCCCTCGGTGCCCGTGGCAGAGGAGAGCCGCGCTGGCGCCCTGCCCTACGTGCTCACGGACATCGCAGCCTCCTTCACCCTGCTGGTCGGCATCTACTTCCCTTCCGTGACTGGTGAGCCCGCCGCACCCACCGTCTCCTCTCTGTTTTTGAGACGAGATCTTGTTCTGTCACCCAGGCTGGATCACGGCTCAGTGCAGCCTTGACCTCCTGGACACACACAGCCCTCCCACCTGAGTCTCCCAAGCAGCTGGGGCCCCAGGCGCATGACACCATGCTCAGCTAATGTCTGTATTTTTGGTTGGGGGGGGGTCTCCCTGCGTGCTCTGGCTGGTCTCAGTCCTGAGCTCAAGCAATCCTTAGCCTCCCAAAGTCCTGGGATTACAGGTGTCTGGAGCCACCTCGCCCGGCCTCTCTCCATCTTTCTCTTTCTCTGACTCTCTCTGTCCCTCTCTCTGTCTCTGTCATTCTCTCCCCCTGCACTCTCTCTCTCTCCCCCCACCCCATTTCTCTCTTCTCTCCTCTCTCACGCTCCTTCCTGCCTTTGCTTTTCTTGTTTGTCTGGCTCAGGGGAGCAGCTGAGGTCTCTGCCCTGTGTTCTGGTTGATTTGTGAGAATCTGTCCGCTCTGTCCCGGGCAGGCCTGTGTTGGGAGAAGCTGTTCTAGGGTTGGTGAGGATGCCTGGCGCACTGTTAGGAGATGCCCGGGAGTGGCATCAGTGAGGTCAGAGGCCGGGTACCTCAGCCCCTCGTGTCCTCATCAAACAGTGGCCTTGTTCCCGAGGAGGGTGGGGCCCTTGCGCTCCCAGGTGCACACACACACGCCCCCAGCTGCCTGCACTTGGCCGTCCTATCAGGACCCCTCTGACCCTGCCTGTGTGGCCTGCAGCTGCCCTTCCGGTCCCTCCCTCCCATGTCTGCTCCTGGACTTTATCTCAGCGCATTCCAAAGCCCTGGAGCCCAGGGTCAGCCGCAGGGCCTCGCCATGGCTGGCGTCTCCTTTCCCTCACCTGCCCCAAAGGTGGGCCCATCTTGCTAGGGAGGCGGTGATCAGCCCGGGGTCCTTTCCTTGTTCCTCCCCTCCTGCCTCCCCTGTCTGCTTGTGCTCAGCACCATGGGTGGAGGGAATGGGGGCAGGGCCTCTGTGTGGCTTCGATTCTGTGGTCTGGGGCACTGGGGCACTGGGGCTGTGTGCTCTGCACCTCCAGGGCCACCCCAAGCATGGGTGCTTCAGGTTGCACCTTAGATGGGACTGAGCCAGGCGTCAACGGCCCCCTCTGATCCGGCTTCCCTGAGCTCTATGGGAGCCGACTGTACGGAACCTCACCCAGCCGGGGCTCCCTAGAGCGAGGTGATGTCCACGCGGAGCTGCAGCAGGAGGGGCCACGACGTCCATCGGCCCGGCTGGCCCGGCTGGCCTGGCTCTGAGATGTCCGTCAGCCCGGCTGGCCCGGCTGGCCCGGCTCTGAGACGTCTGTCGGCCCGGCTGTCCTGGCTCTGAGCCATCCTAGGGTTGCTTTCAGAAAGTCTTGGGTCCCCGAGAGCCTGAGAGTCATTGCTCAGCACCGTCCCAGGCTGACCCTTGGCCGTGGGATTGACGCAGGCCCCAGAGGACCCCTGGGTTTGGGGTCCGTGGGGGTCAGTGTCAGGGCTGGGCCTTGTCTTGGGATCGAGGAATCATCTGGTTTACCCGTGACCGTGCAGGGGCAGCGGTACACGTGGGGCTCGTCCGCGTGCCTTGGCCTGCGTCCCCCCAGCTGCAGTCCTTCAGCAGGGGCTGGTAGGGCTTGGACTGCAGTCCTTGGTGCAGCTCACCCTCAGGGTCTCCCCAGAGACTGCCTGTCTGGCTCTCTGGGCCGGGGCCACCGTCACGTGCTGCTGACTCCTCAGATGGGTCCTGGCAGTGTTTTCCATGTCTGCAGGTATCATGGCGGGTTCCAACCGGTCCGGGGACCTCAGGGATGCACAGAAGTCCATCCCCACGGGGACCATCCTGGCCATAGTGACCACGTCTTTCATCTGTATCCTTGGAGGGGTGCAGGTGAGGGAGGCACGGGTTCTGGCCTCTGCCTGGGGAGAGGCCCCCATGCCCTCCCGGCTTAGCGCTGCGCCCTTAGCCACCAGCTACCATCAGCAGCCCAGCTTCTTCGCCACTGTGGGATATGATCGTAGGTAAAACAGAAGCAGTCACCCTGCTGTGTGTGCCACAGTGATGCCCAGTTGTGGTATGGTGTGTGCTGCCAGCAGGCTGGGCCGGAGGGGCCTCTGGCTTCTCAATCCCGATGCCGCCTCTTTCCAGTTGAGCTTTGTTCCCTCAGCAAGGTCCCCTGCCCATCCCTTTCGGTCAAGTACGGGCCAGGTGTGTCTCCTCCACCCCAGGGTCCCATTCTGTGACACTAGACAGAGCCCGGGGAGGGTGCGCTGAGGATGTGGGGACAGGCTGTGCCCAGGATGGGACGGGACGGGGTGCAGGGTGGTCCACCCCACCTGGAGCCTGGGGCCTGCTGGCCAGCATGTCTCCCCACCTCCATGCCCCGCTGAGGCCCCTGGCTGGCTGTGCTTCCTGCACCTGCGGACCCCGCACCCACGGACCCCTCACCCGCGGACCCTTCCTTCCTTGACAAGAGCCATTAGATCTCTCCTGCATCGTGCTTTTTGGGGCCTGCATCGAAGGCGTGGTCCTACGAGATAAGTACGTTTCCCTCTGCAGTGTCCCAGCAGAGTCTATGTCCTCATGCGTTTTCCCGAGGACAATTTTGGCTTTGAAATCACATTGCCCTGGGACTTCATGCCCATGTGCAGACCTGAAGCCATCCTGGTCCGAGGGTCAGGCTCCCCTCCGTCTGTCTGAGGCGCTACCGTCGTCTCTTCCACTGGAGCCACGGACTGGGGAACCCTTAGAGCAAACTCTACGCCTGATGCAGCTGGGGGCACAGGCCCTTCCTGGGGAGGCCAGAGGGGTGTGGACGGCTGAGGCTTGGCCCTGGGAGAACCCCCTAGCCCGGCTGCCAAGTGGAGAAGTAGTGGGGTCCCCAGGTAGGCCCTCGCTGAGCCTGCATCCTTGTGGGGTGTGCTGTCTGGCAACCCCAAGGACCCAGATGGTCCCAGATGGTCCCAGATGGTCCCTGATGGTCCCTGATGGTCCCTGATGGTCCCTGATGGTCCCTGACTGAAGCTGATGCCAGGCTGGGTCTTCCCTGCTCCCGAGATCGACCCCGAGGGGAGCTGGACCCTCCCCTGCTGGAGACACTCCAGGGCATTCTGGCCATGCCAGGCAGAGCCTGGTGGGGGCGTCGGCCAACAGGGGCTGGAGGCCGGGCCTCAGCTTTCCAAGGAGTCACCCCCGCCCCGTGCTGGGCCTCGTGCTCTGGGTGGGGAAAACATTTTGTCTGACTTGGGCTCATTTCTGAAAGCCACCCGCCCGCCCGCAGGTTCGGGGAGGCCCTGCAGGGGAACCTGGTCATTGGCATGCTGGCCTGGCCCTCGCCCTGGGTCATCGTCATTGGCTCCTTCTTCTCCACCTGCGGGGCCGGCTTGCAGAGCCTCACGGGGGCACCGCGCCTGCTGCAAGCCATTGCCCGAGACGGCATCATCCCCTTCCTGCAGGTGAGCCCGGCGCCCTGGGGGACGCAAGCCCGGAAGACCAGGGGCTCTGCTCCCCTGGGGGACCCTCACAGTACCGTGTGTGGGACGCATACCTGCAGCTTGGAGCTCATGGTGGTCGTTTTTCCCTTGCCTGCTGTGCTGAGCATGTGGGTGGTGGGTGGCGGGCACTGAGGGGTGGGCAGCAGGTGGTGGGTGGCAGGTGGTAAGCGACGAGCAGTGAGCAGTGGGTGGCAGGCTTAGGTGGTGAGGGGCAGGCGGCGGGTGGTGGATGGTGGGCAGTGGGTGATGGGTGGTGAGTGGTAAGCAGTGAGCAGCAGGCGGTGGGCAGTGAGGGGCGGGTGGCAGGTGGCTTGCAGTGGGCGATGGGCGGTGGGCAGTGGGCAGAGGTAGCTCCAGCCCTCCCACCTGCAGCTCCCTCGGAGTGCAGCCTCAGGGGTGTCGGGAGCGGCTGTGAGGCGCCACAGCCTGGAATCTGGAGGTGCCTAGTCTGCTGTCTGGCCAGAGGCCCCTGCCTGCCTCCCCCTTTCTCTGTGTGGCTGAGCTCTTCAGCTCCTGGGAGGCGGGGTCACCAGCCTTCGGCCCCATGTGTGTGGCTGTTCTGAGGATTGGAGAGACGCCTGCATGGGTCCCGTCCGTGTGTCCAGAGCTGCTGACTGTGGCTTCTCCTGCCACTCGGGCCCAGGATAACTGGGAAGGTTGTGGATGGCAAGCCATTGTCCCCATCCATCACTGGCCTGTGACCCCCTCGGGGAAGGTTGTGGATGGCAGAGCCGTCCCCGCCCATCGCTGGCCTGTGACCTTCTCGGGGAAGCTGGTGGATGGCAGAGACGTCCCCGCCCATCGCTGGCCTGTGACCTCGGGGAAGCTGGTGGATGGCAGAGACGGAAGCTGGTGGATGGCAGAGACGGAAGCTGGTGGATGGCAGAGACGTCCCCGCCCATCGCTGGCCTGTGACCTCGGGGAAGCTGGTGGATGGCAGAGACGGAAGCTGGTGGATGGCAGAGACGGAAGCTGGTGGATGGCAGAGACGGAAGCTGGTGGATGGCAGAGACGTCCCCGCCCATCGCTGGCCTGTGACCTCGGGGAAGCTGGTGGATGGCAGAGGAGACGGAAGCTGGTGGATGGCAGACAGAAGCTGGTGGATGGCAGAGACGGAAGCTGGTGGATGGCGGAGATGGAAGCTGGTGGATGGCGGAGACGGAAGCTGGTGGATGGCGGAGACGGAAGCTGGTGGATGGCAGAGAGAGACGGAAGCTGGTGGATGGCAGAGAGACGGAAGTTGGTGGATGGCAGAGAGAGACGGAAGCCGGTGGATGGCAGAGAGAGACGGAAGCCGGTGGATGGCAGAGACGGAAGCCGGTGGATGGCAGAGGAGACGGAAGCCGGTGGATGGCAGAGGAGACGGAAGCCGGTGGATGGCAGAGGAGACGGAAGCCGGTGGATGGCAGAGAGAGACGGAAGCCGGTGGATGGCAGAGAGAGACGGAAGCCGGTGGATGGCAGAGAGAGACGGAAGCCGGTGGATGGCAGAGAGAGACGGAAGCCGGTGGATGGCAGAGGAGACGGAAGCCGGTGGATGGCAGAGGAGACGGAAGCCGGTGGATGGCAGAGGAGACGGAAGCCGGTGGATGGCAGAGGAGACGGAAGCCGGTGGATGGCAGAGGAGACGGAAGCCGGTGGATGGCAGAGGAGACGGAAGCCGGTGGATGGCAGAGGAGACGGAAGCCGGTGGATGGCAGAGACGGAAGCTGGTGGATGGCAGAGACGTCCCCATCGTAGGAAAAGTTATGGGCTGCAGAGCTGTCCTCACTTGTTGCTGGCCTGTGACCTCTGCAGGGTGCCAGCCCGCAGGATGTCAGCTGTTTGGAAAGTGCTAGAACATTTCTGTGTGGTTGCATCTTGTCAGTCCCAGACGGCCTAGGGCTTAGCAGTTGCGGAAACTGAGGCGGGTGGGGGCGGCCTGGGCAACACAGGTTGCAAGCACAGCCAGGTGTAGACACAGCCTTTGTTAGGGCTGCTTCTCGGGTCAGCTGGGTGATGTCCCAGGACCTCTTGTGAAAGACGTTTCTGCTGGTGTATGTCTGTAAGACTCCTGTGGGCTGGACCCGACCAGCCTGCAGCTTTTCTCCTAAAAGGGTGGCGTTTCCTGCCCCATCCACCCCATCTTCCTGCCCTTCTCCCGGCAGGTGTTTGGCCATGGGAAGGCCAACGGGGAGCCCACATGGGCGCTGCTGCTGACGGTCCTCATCTGCGAGACTGGCATCCTCATTGCCTCCCTGGACAGCGTGGCCCCGATCCTCTCCATGTGAGTCCCCGCAGTAGAGGGACCTGGGGATGGGTATACAGGCCTGGAGTGTGGTGCAGTGTGGCCAGGAGGCCCTGCTCAGGACAAGCAGTGAACAGGCAGGGCTGGCTGCGGGCAGTCCGGATCCAGCCGGGAAGGGAGTTCAAGGCCAGGGAAGGCAGGTACATGCCTCCGGGGGACACCTGCTGGGTTAGCTGGGGACGGTGTCACTGGACAGAGCTATGTGGGTGCCTGAATCCTCTCATGTGCAGAGACAGCCATGGGGGCCAGGTTGGGTGCAGGTGGGAGGGACAGTGACAAGGGTGGACTCCCAGGTGGCCGTGACGGGAGGCTCAGGTGGGGCCCAGCAGCCTGTGTCAGCAGCTGGCTGCCCCTGCAGGTTCTTCCTCATGTGCTACCTGTTCGTGAACCTGGCCTGCGCTGTGCAGACGCTGCTGCGCACCCCCAACTGGCGGCCCCGCTTCAAGTACTACCACTGGTGAGGCTGCTCAGCCACGGGTATCAGGGACCCCACAGGCTGGGACATTTGGTGCCCCTGCAATGCCAGCTGCCCTGGGCCTGAAGACCCCAGGCGGGTCCTTGACCATTCCTTTGCAGGGCGAACCCCTATGCAGCCAATGGGACTGCGGTCTGTCTGCCTCTGCACCTGACAAAGGCCTTTGGTTACGTGGATGCCCAGGTGTCCGTGTGCTCCTTGTCCCAGCCATGGTCAGCCTGGTCCTCCTAGGCGCAGGGTGTAGCCTGTCAGGGCTGTGGGCTCCTTAATCCCCTCCCCAGGAACCAGGAGCTGGGTGACTGGAGCCATGGCATTGCCTGCACAGCCCAGGTGCTGCGTGCACACTGGGAGCGGGAGCAGCGTCCACCACGTCCTGCAGCGGCAGCTCCTGTAGGGGAGAGCCGACTCACCCCTCTGAGGTGGTTGGGTGCAGGCCTGGTCGTCAGGCGTCAGCGACTATTTTCCTTGCGCTGACGGAAAGAGCGTTTCACTGAGGGAGGGGAAGTCTGTGTGGCAGTGGCTGGGGTGTGGGCGCTGAGTGGCGTCGGGCTCCCCTGAACCGCCTGCCCCCCAGGACCCTGTCCTTCCTGGGCATGAGCCTGTGCCTGGCGCTGATGTTCATCTGTTCCTGGTACTATGCGCTCTCTGCCATGCTCATCGCCAGCTGCATCTACAAGTACATCGAGTACCGTGGGTAAGTGCCGCCAGCCCCTCACCGACCCTCTCACACTACGCCCAGGGCAGTTCCATGGAGAGCACTCCCTGGGGTCCGAGCATCCTGTGCCCTCCTGGAGGCAGCCGGGGACATATCCAGGTGGGCTGTGCTGTGAAAGCCCAGGCCTCTCCCTCCTGCCTCCAGCCAGGCCAAGGTGCCTGCACTTGTGGACGGGGTCTCTGTCCTGGAGCTCTGCCTTGTGCCATCCTCAGCAGGCGGTGAGCCCATGGCTGACTATTCCCGCCACGGGTCTCTCATAGTGTCCCCAGGTTGTGTCTATACCCACTCGGCAGCCACGGGCACCCTTGTGCCCTGGTGCCTTCCCTCCCTCCACCTGTGCCCGCCTCATTCCCGGGGTCCAGCCACTTCCCTGTCATGGGCCTCCTGCCCCCCACCCTGCAAGGAAGACACCTCACACAGGCTGGTCTGCAGTAGACCTCCTTCCCTCCAAAGCCATGGTGCCCTCTTTGTCCTGGTGGCTCCTGGGACGGGCTTGCTCGAGGGCAGGGGTGGGCACGGAGGCCTCCCTCCTCATCCAGGGGCTTTTTCTGGGGGTGCTGTTTGCCCCTGACTCCCCTGCCCTCAGAAGTCCCCTCTTTCCTAGGCATGTGGCTGGACAAGCCCCTACTTCTTTCCCACAGGGCTGAGAAGGAGTGGGGTGATGGCATCCGTGGCCTGTCTCTGAATGCTGCCCGCTATGCGCTACTGCGCGTGGAGCATGGTCCCCCCCACACCAAGAACTGGAGGTGAGCACCACCCTTGGCCCGTGTCCTGCACAGGCACAGGAGAGCCGTTTCTGAGGTCGGCCTTTGGGGATCTTTGAGCCTCCAGCCTCTTGACTTCAGACGCTCGGTCAAGGTCTGGAGTGTGAACACTGCCCAGTGCAGAGCAAATTGCACAGTTGGGGGCCTTGGAGCATCGGGGGTGACCTGCTGTAGGGTGGGGGTGTTCCTGCTGTGGGTGGGGGCATGGGGAGCCAGCCCCATCTGCCCTGCCTGTCTCACCTGTCACCTGTTCAGCTTATCCTGTGTCACATCTCTCCCCCATCCCGCCAGTCTCACCTGTCCCTTCTGTCACCTGTTGTGTCACCCTCGCCTGTCCTATCACCCATCCTGCCTGTCTCACCTGTCATGTGTCACCCATCCCACCTGTCTCACCTGCCGTTTCCCCCATCCTTCCTGTTCTGTCACCTGTCTCACCTGTTTCCTCCATCCTGCCTGCCACCTGTCCTGTGTCACCCGCCCTGCCTGTGTTACCTGTCTTGTCCTGCCTTTCGATGGGCCATGTACCAGTGAGCATCTCTGTGGTAACAGCTGCCCCACCCCCGCTGCAGGCCCCAGGTGCTGGTGATGCTGAACCTGGACACGGAGCAGGCTGTGAAGCACCCTCGCCTGCTGTCCTTCACGTCACAGCTGAAGGCTGGCAAGGGCCTGACCATTGTGGGCTCGGTACTGGAGGGGACATACCTGGACAAGCACTTGGAGGCTGAGCAGGCGGAGGAGGTGAGAGAGACCGCGGTGTGGCGGGGCTGGCTGAGGGGGTGGGCGGGGCCTCGGCGGGGCGGGCTGAGTGGGTGGGCGGGGCGGGGCTGGGGGCTGAGCCCTTTTCCCACCTGGGCGTGTCGCTGTTGTGTCTCAGCCACGGTGGTGGCCTTGAGCTCACAGTAAGCAGGCGTGCAGAACTGAGGAAGGAGGGCGGGAGGGCGGGCAGCGCACTGAAGCCTAGGGGTGCCAGCAGCATTGCGGAAAGCTTGGGAGGGGGCAGTGAGTGTCGTAGCTTTCCGGGGTAAACCCTGGAACTGCCTGCTCCCCACACTGGCGAGCCGATCCCCGTCCAGAGCCGCAGTGATGGCTCCACTGTTAAAGCTCACTCGGGGCCGCGTGACCGTGATGCCCGCGTGACCGTGATGCCCGCGTGACCGTGATGCCCGCGTGACCGTGATGCCCATGTGCCGCCAAATTTCTCAGAACTCTGTGGGGAGGGATGGGGGAGTGCTGGGTGCCATCATCGGCCAGCCTTCCTCCTCCTGTGTGGGAGTCAAGGTCCCTCCCATGCGGGTGCCCTCCGCCCTCCGCGTGGGTTGGGAGCCGGCTCCCTGCTGCAGGCTCCTCCTGGGTCCTGTAGGTGCACCCAGGCATCTTTGGCCGGTCCTGCTCTCTGTTTACACAGCCACAGCCACACTCAGGTCCTTTAGATCCAGGCCGCTCAGGTTGGGGGTGGAAGTGCCACTTGAGGGGACGGTAGCAGTGTCAGATGGCAGTGGCCTGGGGCCAGGATCCCACAGAGGTGGGAAATGGCAGCCTGCCCCTCTCCTCCCGCAACCTAGGCCACGTGGATGGCCAAGCTCTCTCTGGGCTGCTCCACAGGTTAGCTTCTCCAGGGAAGACCGGAGATCCACTGGGCCTTTTCTTTCCCTGATGGCGGTGTCATGCCTCACCACGGGTTCGGGCATTGGCTGCTACTGACTATGAACCTGTGCATTTAGGCATCTTGGTTTTCAGGAGGATGTTCACAGTCCTGGCACCCATATGTCCCTTTCCGTGTATCTTATCCCATGTTGGGGTCCTCTCAGGAGGTATCCTGGAGTTGGTGTGGGTTCTAAGAGTCCGGGCACCATCTGTTCTCCTTGGCGGCATGTAAGGGCGTGTTTATGCATATGAGGGACAGGGCAGGCATTGATTGTGGTAGCTGGGGGGACGGCAGGACCCTCTGCCGCGCTCTGCCACAGTCATCACTGCCACGGAAAAAGCCAGCCTCACTCTCCACTCACATCTAACGCAGCTCACAGCCAGGTCATCTCCATCCAAGAGCCCTTCAGCTGGGGCTGAAGGCAACCTCAGTCAGGAGCCCGCTCTCTAGGATGGGAGACTGAGCCCTTGCTGCCCCCGCTGCCCCCGCTGCTCTCAGGGAGTCTTTGGCTGTGACTCAGCTGCATTGTTGAGGGCCGGAGGCAGCCGCAGGCCCTGCCTTCCCTGGGCTTTGTCTGGGGCTGCGCTGCCCTAGGGAGCTATGCTCACATCCATCCTAGCTAAGTTAGTGTAAAATTAGAGAAATCTGGGCTAGTTTTTATTAATTTATTTTTAATTTTTAAATTTTTTGTTTATTTTTTGAAACCGAGTCTTGCTGTGTCGCTCAGGCTGGTGTGCAGTGGCACGATCTCGGCTCACCGCAACCTCGGCTTACTGGGTTCAAGCGATTCTCCTGCCTCAGCCTCCTGAGTAGCTGGGACTACAGGTGCCCGCCACCATATCCGGGTAATTTTTGTACTTTTAGTAGAGACAGGGTTTTGCCACGTTGGTCAGGCTGGTTTTGAACTCCTGAGCTCAAGTGATCCCTCTGTTTCGGTCTCCCAAAGTGCTGGGATTACTGGTCAGTGACTCAGTGTGCACAGCCCGGGCAAGGCTTTTTAAAGCATAGAAATTTCTCTAAAAGCACACAGCTTCGTGACTCATCCAGTTGCCGGGGAGGCTCATGCGTCCTCCCTGCTCTGTTCTGTGTGGCACTGAGGGGTGTGGAAAGGGGTCTGAAGCCGCTGATATCCTTGCCTCCCCGCCTCATAAAGGGCCCATTGTTCTCCAGGCTGAGATCTGTCTGCATGGAGGCCCTCTGGCTAGTGTGCCTGGCTTATGTGGGGACTAGTGGTCACAGGGTCCCCCAGCACAGCACTGAGTTCCTGCCAGGGCAGTGCCGTGTCCTCCTGAAGCCGTGCAATCCTACAAGGTGGTTTTCCCAGCGGAGAGGCCCGAGGATAAGAGAGATCCCCAGCTCTGACTCCTGGGAGTCAGCATGTGGGGGGAGCACAGCAACAGGCCATGTGGGAAGTGGCCCCCATGACGTGGCACCGGCACCTTGAGACCCTCAGGACCCCTCGAGTGGGTGCGTCCAAACTCGGCTGATCCTAAGTAGACATTTCCCTGGGCCCTGGTCTCCGGCCAGTTGAGGGCATAGAAACAGAGCTGGGATCACCCTGCAGAGGGTCTCACAGTGATGAGAAGCGGCCGCATAAAGGGGCCGCTGTGTGGCCTTTGCTGAGACAGCTGTGCTTCCTGCCTTCTTCCCATGTGACCCCTGACACGGGCGCTTCCCTGCACCTTCCTGCCCAGGCTCACTGTGTCCACCCCAAAGCCTCTGCTTCCAGCTGATCTCTGCCTCTCTGGGGCCCCCGCTTCTCTGGAGTCTCTGCCTCTCTGAGGTCTGCCTCTGTGGCCCCCGCCTCTCTGGGGTCTCTGCCTCTCTGTGGCCCCCGCCTCTCTGGGGTCTCTGCCTCTCTGGGGCCCCCGCCTCTCTGGGGTCTCTGCCTCTCTGGGGTCTCTGCCTCTCTGGGGCCCCCCACCTCTCTGGGGTCTCTGCCTCTCTGGGGCCCCCCACCTCTCTGGGGCTCCCCACCTGTCTGGGGTCTCTGCCTCTCTGGGGCCCCCACCTCTCTGGGGTCTCTGCCCCTGCCTCTGCTCGCTGGCTGGTGCCCCTTTGGGGTAGCATGTTCACGCCTTTTCTGACCTGAGCAAAAGTCTCAAAAGTAGCATATCTGCCAGTTCTGCACCTGTCCAATCTGGCCCTGGGTGGCTGGGCAGAAGGCGGAGGTGTCCAGAGAGCGGGGTGAGGGCGGGGTGCCCGAGGAGGAGCAGGGCTGTGGGAGAACATTGGGTGTTGTTTTCTTTTGTGTGAAGGGCTGGTGGAGCCCCAGGGTGAGCTGGGGTATAGGGTGAGGACACCAGCCAGGCTGACATAGGGGCTGCTAGAATCTTGGCAAAAGAGGCAGGGTGGTGGCTCCGTTCCCTGAGTGGTCTGGGGCTGCTGTGACGGGATGCAGACCACATAGCTCACAGCAAAGAGCGTCCGCTCTCCAGCTCCTGGGGCCCCAGGTGGCCCTGGACGTCAGTCACTCTGCCCCTGCCTGCCTCCATGCAGCCTCCTGTCCTCCGTCTGAGGCTCTTCCTGCTTTGTCCTGTAAGGCCGCCTGTGGTTGGCGTCAGGCCCACTCTGACCCAGGATGCTCTCTCAAGGTCATGGCTTCATTGCAGGTCTCTAAAATAAATCCACAAAGAGTTTTCCCAAATAAGGTCGCATTCTGAGGTTCCCAGGGCCGGAATGTGGGTGTCCTTTTTTCAGGGGCCACCATGCGCCCCACTGCGATTGTGCTCTGGGCTGAGAAATTCCTACCTGCTGCTTGGGTACAGCATGTTCCCCCCAGCCCAGCGTCCCCTGAAGTCTCAACCCGGCACAGACCCACTCCGAGTGAGTCCCAAGTCTCACGTAAATCTCAAATCATCCTCTAAGCCTCCAAACCAGAAGGCAGTGCAATGTGGGGGTCTGGTCCGTCATGGACAGAAGTGCCCTGTCTGTAGATGTGTGCAAGTGAGGAACCACTTACCCCAAAACGCAGCAGAGGACCTCCGCGGAGAGGCACGTTTGCTCCGAGAGGGAGAATCAGGCGGGAAGGGGCCTCCACTACCCCGCAAGGCTGAGACCCACCAGGTGGGCTGTGGTTCCAGGGCCTGAGGTCACCCGAAGGTCGGGGGTGGGAGGCCCGTGTCCACATGCGCTTGGCTTTAGTCCTCGCAGGCCCCATGGAGTCCAGCCGCTCCATGCTGTGGCCTCGTCAGATGCCCCTGGGAGGACACTGTACACGCCAGTGACCCCGGCCCCATGTTGCTCGTACGACGCTTCATCCTGAACCCCACGGTCTCCCTTTGAAGAGTTGCTAATTTGATCCATTCTTGGGTGTTTCTGACTCACCAGGTATATAAACCTGGCCCAGAGCATCCAAATAAAGTGGCAGGTGTGGCTGGGACGCTGTGGATCCCCCAAAGAACTGCCTGGTGCTATGTGCCCAGAGCAGTCTCCACATCACCTGCACGTGGCATCAGGCACACCTGCTCTTTCTCTCTGGTGTGTGGATACACGCACATGGGTGCAGCAGTCCGGAGCACTGTGGCACAGCATGGAGCCTTCCCTCCTGCTGGGCCCATGGTGGGGGTGCCCTCCCCACCGTGCATGGTGGGTGTGGGTCTGCGCACCCTGTTGCTGCTGCTTGGAGGCTGTGGTACTGACCTGTCCTGTGTCCCACAGAACATCCGGTCCCTGATGAGTGCGGAGAAGACCAAGGGCTTCTGCCAGCTGGTGGTCTCGTTCAGCCTGCGGGATGGCATGTCCCACCTCATCCAATCGGCCGGCCTGGGCGGCCTCAAGCACAACACGGTGCTCATGGCCTGGCCTGCGTCCTGGAAGCAGGAGGACAACCCCTTCTCCTGGAAGAACTTCGTGGGTAGGTGTGGCTAGCAGCCCCAGGCCTGTGTGCTGTCAGGTCCTGATGGGCCTGAGTGTGTGTGCTCTTAGCCCTGGCAGCGGCCATCTGAAAGCGTCCAGGCCCTCCCTCCCATTCTCCTGGAGCCCCGCTGGGGCGGGGGTGTCCTGGGCGGTGACCAGCAGCCGAGCTCCGCTGTGGGTCTATGCCTGGACTTCAGAGGAGCTGATGGAGGGAGGGTGGAGCCCTGCGGGGACCCCGCCCACCTCACCTTGAGAAGTCTCATGTCTGAACCAGCTGGGAAAGTCAAGGGGAAGGCCGTATGGTTCCCCCAGGCCTCTCCCTCCTCCCAGCCTCCGATGACCTGCTGGTGGGTGCCTCTCTCTGCAGACACCGTCCGAGACACCACCGCCGCGCACCAGGCTTTGCTGGTGGCCAAGAACATCGATGCATTCCCGCAAAACCAGGAGCGCTTCAGCGGCGGCCACATCGATGTGTGGTGGATTGTGCATGACGGCGGCATGCTCATGCTGCTCCCCTTCCTGCTGTGCCAGCATAAGGTGGGGCATGCTGCGGGCACAGGGATGGGGATGCGCCGTGGGCCAGGGCAGGCAGGGGCTCCTCCCAGGCCCCGTAGCCATGCCCACTCCGTCTCCAGGTGTGGAGGAAGTGCCGGATGCGTATCTTCACGGTGGCCCAGGTGGACGATAACAGCATCCAGATGAAGAAGGACCTGCAGATGTTCCTGTACCACCTGCGCATCAGCGCTGAGGTGGAGGTGGTGGAGATGGTGAGGCCTGAGGGCTTGAGGGCAGGAGATGGAGGGGGAGGTGGGGAGGGCTGTAGGTCTTGGGAGGTGGAGGAGGAGGTGGGGAGAGAGTGGTGGCGACTGTGGCGGGGGCTGCCAGGCCTTGTGGGGTGGTGGAGGAGGCTTGGTCCTGGGAACGCGAGGACGTTGCAGGAAGCACAGAGCCCTGCACGTCCCTTGTTGACATCTCGAGTGGCCTGGGTGTGGGTGCTGCCCTGGAACTGGCGTCCACCTCTCCATGTCCCCGTGGTCCCGTGTCCTCCTTGGCCTGGGTCCATCCAGGACCGGGTTCTATTCCCGACCTCATGTCTCGGTGGCGTTCACCATGGTGCAGTGCACCTCTGAGCACCTCCCGTCTTGGGTGCTCTCCCCAGATAGGCTCATGGTCCCACAGCTGGAAAGCACACGTCGGCAGTTGGGACTGGGGGTAAAGGGCAGAGTGAGGCCAGGGTGCGGCCATCGCGTAGGACAGACAGGCCTTCGGTCAGCTGCAGGCAGGGCCTGGACAGAGACTTGTCCATCCTTCACACCTGGGGAGGACGGGTTGACGGTCGGAGCGCTTGCTCCCAGCCCCCAAGCCTGGGGCTCTGGAACCTGGTTCTGTCTGGCTGTGAGTGAGGCCGGTGCAGCTGCTTCTGTGTTTCTGCGTCAGCTCCCGTGGAGCGCGGTCTTCCTGTGCGGCTGCTCTTCCTCTTGCCCTGTGGGACTTTTCCTAGGCCGAGGGGCGCGGGCATGCATTGCTCTGGGTCTTTTTCTGCCCAGTTTTCTACACTGGGCTTCGTTTCCACATGGCCATGTCTTCGGGGACGATGGCTGGAGCTTCTCTTGTTTGCACGAGGCTTTATGGTTTCAAGTCTGTAGAGTTATTAGTGGTTCTAATAGTTGTATGATTAACGTTATCTCCGAGTCACAACACTGCTAGTGAAATAGTAACAAAATGCTGCCTGGGAGAACAGCCCTGCCCGGAGGACAGGCGGGCGGCCACAGGGGCCAGAGGAAGCGGGCAAAGTGAGCCTGTGGCTCCAGCACCCCCAGCTCCCCCGTGGTGCCAGGGTACCTGGAGCTCCCAGTGCCCCCACGCTCCTGGCCATGTCTCCTGGCAGGGCTGGGGCTCCCCCTCTCCATGGCCCTGCCACCAGGGACAAGTGTCACCTGGCTGGAGAGGGGCCCATGGGCCGCTGCCGTTCAGTCTGTCATTCTGGTATTTTTAAATTTTTGAGACCGAGTCTCACTCTGTCCCGCAGGCTGAAGTGCAGTGGTGTCATCTCAGCTCACTGCAACCACCACCTACTGGGTTCAGGCAATTCTCCTGCCTCAGCCTCCCGAGTAGCTGAGAGACTACAGGTGTACATCACCACATGGGCTAATTTTTTTTTCTTTGTTCTTTTTGTATTTTTAGTAGAGACGGGGTTTCGCCATGATGGCCAGGCTGGTCTCGAACTTCTGACCTCAAGTGGTCCGCCCTCCTTGGCCTCCCAAAGTGTTGAGATGACAGGCATGAGCCGCTGCACTGGATCTGCTGTGCCGTTTTAAACGCTTGTGCTTAACGGGCACAGTGGCTCCAAATTTCCATGAGCTGGGTGCAGTGGGTGAGACCCAGGGGTCCCGCATGGCAGGCGCTGAGGTTGTGCCGTGGCTTTTCCGTGTGTCCTGGGCGGGTTTCCTGTGCTGACGAGCCCTCCTGAGCACAGATAGTAACATCTGTGAGTGTGGACGCTGCGGTCCACAGGGCAGTCCTTTACCCAGAGTCACGTGCCGGGTTGGTTTGTGGCTGTGGTCTTGTCCTCGAGCCTGCCCTGTGCCCGGCTGGAGGGTCCTGGGGGGGATGTGAGCGGAGCATCTGTGCAGTGTCACCGCCCATCGTGAGCTCACACCTTCCCAGCCACGGGGCGGGGGCCTGCAGGGCCCTGGACGCCTGGCCTCTCCCGCTGCTCAGCGCGGCTCAGCCTCTGGAAGCCGGGTGGTGGTGGAGGCGACCCGTGATTCTGTGCACGCCAGGCTTACTGCCTATTCGGGAACTTTGTAGGTTGAAAATGACATTTCTGCCTTCACCTACGAGAGGACGCTGATGATGGAGCAGAGGTCGCAGATGCTGAAGCAGATGCAGCTGTCCAAGAACGAGCAGGAGCGAGAGGTGCGTGGGCGCCGTGGCCGCCGTGGCCGAGGCGAGGCGTGGGCACCGTGGCCGCCGTGGCCAAGGCGAGGCCTTCCCAGGCTGCAGTCGGGAGGGTCCTCCGGAGAGCACGCTGCGTCATGGTCTCAGCCCCAGCCCGAGTGCGGGTGGCACAGGCTGTGCAGGAAGACAGCAGTGGCATCAGAGGCAGAGCTCGTGGGAGCCTGGTCGCGCGGGTGCCCGGTTAGAGGAATGGCGGCCTGGCAGACGCACGCTCACGTGCAGGAAGGGATTGAACACAGAGGTGACAGTCTTTGCAGGTACCAGGAAGCTCTTCTACCAGGGACTGCAGGCACCTGTCCATCTCCAATACCAGGCAGGGCAGGGCAGAGCAGGGCCGCGTTGACGCCTTCCAACAAATTATATCACTTGTTTTATGTTCTGCCACCCTTGTCTAAAAAATACACCCCCACACACCTTATAGTTAAAAAAAAATAAAAAATAAAAACGTAGCTTTTCCAAGCCTGCAGCAATGCAGGCGGGAGACGGGAGGGGGCCGGGCAGTCCCCAGGCTTCTCCCCGAGGCTGTGCCCCTTGACGGGGTCGGCAGCTCCTGAGCCAAGGTTTCTTACCACGGCTGCTTTGCCTCCGCCTGAAACCCCTGAGCCCCGCAGCAAATTCTGTGCCGCCCAGAACCCAGTGGGAGCGGAGAATGAACGCAGGGAGGGAGGGAAGTGAGCTGGGGGGAGGTGACTCCGGCCCCCCACGCAGACCCACATAGCCATCGCCCAGCTGCAGCAGCTTTGGCCCCGTGGTAACTGTCCGTTGCTGACGACGTGCAGGTGTATCCACCTGAGTCACATGGGCCTGGGCCCCTCAGCCACCGTGAGACGTGAGGGCAGGCCTTTTTGTGGTCACCTCGTGGCTGAGGAAGGTACGGGGGCCTGTGGCAGGACTCTCAGCTCTGTGAGATCACGACCTCATGGGCTCTCGTGGGTCCCACCAGGCTGGCGGCACACACAGGTCTGTGACTGCAGACCAGGTGCAGGTGACGGTTTTCTGAGACTACAGTGACAGTGGCGGCAGCAGGGACAGAGCATTCACCTGCCCTGGGGCCTCAGCCTCACCCAGAACCCGCGGTACACAGGTCTGTGTGTGGGGCTGGTGCACTGACAGCTGGAATCACTCAAAGTCACTAAGTGGCGACCACTGCCCGCCCCCAACAGAGAGAGGCTCATGGAGCCCCAGCCCTGCCTGTTCTCAGACCCCGGGCCGGTTATGGCAGACACAGACGCAGCACCCAGGGCGATGCCCAGCTTGTCTGCAGACAGATTCCTTCCACAGGAGTGTCTGGGAGGACCCATGTCCTCTGTTTCTGTCCAGGCCGAGTCCCTGAGGGTCAGCAGGGTCGCCCTGAATTAGCAAGGGTTCAGCCAGGGCCAGGGCGGGGCTGGAGGTGTCACCGCTCTGCAGAGGCCTGCTGTGCAGGTGCCGGGCGGGAACCCTCAGTGCCTCACACCGTGGCCCTCAGGGCAGTGGGCAGCGCTGGCTCTTCGGAGAGCAGATGGCCCCTTGGCTCTGGTTTTTCATTCACGGCCACAGGAAATTTAGGCCAGGCCAGGCTGTGAGGTGGCTGCAGGGCCAGCCACAGTGAGTATCGGCCTGGGGGCCGCTGTCCGTGTCCCGAGAGGGAGGCAGCCCCAGGCCCTCCCCCATCCCTGTTAGTCTCCTCCCTTTTGGGAAGGGCCGACGCCCACTTTAAACATTTTCATCTGGGGGAGGATGAACCTGGTCTGGTGAAATCACCGTGGGCCTTTGGCTTTTTAAAATCATCCCGGGGCTCCCAGACTCCTGATGCCCCTGGGACGAGCGGCTCCCTGGGCTGTGTCCAGCTCAGGTAGGGCTCCAGCCACAATCAGAGCTCCCAATGGCCCTACCCTTCAGGCTGGGCACAGCAGCACAGAGGGCGTGAAGGCTGCGGGGAGGGAGGAGGCTGCGGGGAGGGAGGAAGCTGCGGGAGGGTCTGACCAGCCGGGGTGCGCTGTTCGTTTGACCTGGCGGTGACGGGGAGGGAGGGTCTTGAACCAGCAGTGGTAACATTTTCCTCAGGTTGTCAGAAGTGACCCACAGGGGACGAGCCCTGTCATTGGCCCCAATGGTGCCCCTGCAGTACCCCACAGACCCCCTGTCAGCCGAGTGTCCCCTGGCTGATCAGACACAGCCTGCTTCCCAGGGGATCCCAGCACGGCCCCCTCCTGCCCTGAGCCTCCGTGAGGCAGGGACACCTGTGTGCTGGCCATGTGGGTGAGTGGGTGGTCTCTGGCGAACACAGCATGCACAGGGCCCCGTCAAGCAAGGAGACTCTCCCGGCACGTGTCCCCTCACGTCAGCGCAGGCCGTGGGGCCTCTTTCTCCAGTTCAGGGCCAGAGTGGGAAGGTGATGGGCGGAGATGGGGAGAGGAAGTGAACGTTTGGTCTGGAGGCCTGGAGGAGGGAGGCAGCCTTGGGGGTGGGGCTCGGGACCTTGTGGGAGGACAGACTCATCCAGGGTCAGGCGCGCATGGCCCTTTTGGTTCTGTGGTATGAGCCGGCCTTGCCTCTGGCCTGGCGTCCCGGGTCGTTCTCGCCCAGGGGAGTTTTGAGACCAGCTGGTCTCACCGAGTCCCGGGTCTGCCAGGCCCAGCTGATCCATGACAGGAACACCGCGTCCCACACCACAGCGGCGGCCAGGACCCAGGCGCCGCCCACTCCAGACAAGGTGCAGATGACCTGGACCAGGGAGAAGCTGATCGCCGAGAAGCACAGGAACAAAGATGCCAGCCTGTCCGGGTTCAAAGACCTCTTCAGCATGAAGCCGTGAGTGTCCGTGCCTGTGGCTGGGCAGGGTGGGGTGGCAGATCTGGTAGTGAGGATGGAGTCTCTTCCCTGACCACTGAAGAGCTTCACCGAAACCCCAAAGGCCAGCGGGCCTGTTAGAGAACAGAGCTGCCTGCCAGGGCTGGCTGAGGTCCTCAGGGGCGTGGGTCTGGTTCTGCAGAGGCAGCAGAGTCCCAGGGTGAGAACACCAGACACACCTCTCACCTGGGCTCAAAGGCAGAGCCTAAAGCCTGCTTCTCAGGAAGGCCTGGGGTTCCTGGGCCCTGTGGGGTGGGCCGAGGCGGCATTCTCTTGGGCAGCTGTGATGCCTGGAACGGCCCCGTGCTCGCTCCTGAGGTCAGTAACACACTTTTGTTTTTCTCTCCTGCATAGAGAATGGGGAAACCTGTAAGTCCACTCACTGCAACCAGGTCGCCTCCCGGTGGCCCTGCATGCCTGTGTGGCGTGGCCTGCGTGGCATGGCCTTCGTGGTGTGGCCCGTGTGTGTGTTCCAGGCCTCCCAGTGGCTCTGCATGCCAGTGTGTGTGTGGCCCATTGTGTGTGTGTGTGTGTGTGTGTGTGTGCACACGCGCGCGCCAGGCCTCCCAGTTTCCCTGCATGCCCGTGTGGTGTGGCCCGTGTGTGTCCATGTGTGCGTGGCCCAGGTGTGTCTGTGTGGGTGTTCCAGGCCTCCCGGTTTCCCTGCATGCCCGTGTGGTGCGGCGTGCATGTGTCCGTGAGTGCGTGACCCAGGTGCCTCTGTGTGGGTGTTCCAGGCCTCAGTTTCCCTGCATGCCTGCATGGCGTCATTCACTGACATGCATCCGTGTGCAGCTAGAGCTTACCCAGTGCTGCCTCGGCTCCCACGTCTGTTTCCTGTTGCCTTTGCTTGCCTCTGTTCACAGTGGCTCTGACACACACCTAAAGCCTCTTCCTCAGTAAGGCCCAGGAACTGAGACCTGGGAGGTGGCCAAGCCGCTCCTGCGTGGAGGGGAGGCGTGTGCTGGCAGGACCCGTCAGCAAGTGCGTCCACGTCCTTCTGGGTCGGGTACTGGCTGAGTTGCGTCCCCACCCAGAATGGCTTCCCGTTAACGCCGTCCACCCTGGGGAGTCACCCTTCTGTCTCCAGGTGAAGGGTGTGGAGCAGTTCTCTGTGTGGTCAGGCCCTGGGGTGGGAGCTACCTGTGTCTGAGCTCTGGGGCAGGTGGGAGGGAGTACCCTGGACGGACCCCAGGCTTGGTCTCTAGGAGTCCTCAGCTCTGTCCCCTACCTGCCCCCACGGTAGCTGCCTGGGTCATGTTTTCATCATGGGCAGGGGCCTGGGGCCTGAGTGAGGAACGCACCAGCTGAGTGGCCACACCTCCTTTTTCTCTTTAACCCTGAAACCTGAATTAATCAGACACCAGAAACCGTGCACCTGTGTGGGAGGCAGGCAGGGAGCCCCTGTGCTTGCTGCTCTGTTCTGTAAATCTAAACGTGCCTTCAGAATAGCATGTTCATTAAAGCTTCAGGTCGACCTAGACCCAGGAGCAGGGTTTGACCCCACTCCCACACATGTGAGCACACTAGAGCAGCTGCAATGGCCCTGTGTGTCCACCTAGGCCTGGGGCAGGGGCAAGTCCCCGTCCCCACCAGCCTGTAGGGTCAGGAGAAGGTGGGCCAGAACGGATGACGCGTGGGCTTTGTGTCAACGTGGGTTTTGTGTTTGGGACAGGACCGACTCTCCTGGCTGGGAGAAGCCCCAGAATGTTTGGAGGTCAGGCCCTGACCTTATCCTGGGCAGTGCGGGCGTGAGGCGTGCAGGGCTTACCGTGGCGTCCCTGTGCGCACACTTAGGGATGTCTGTGTGTTCACTCATATGTACCTGTCAGCGCACCTGCTGGTGGACACAGACCTGTCTGTGCACGTGGGCGTATGTCAGCATACCTGTCTGTACGTGGGCGTACATGTCTGCACATGTGCACGTATTCATGTCTGACAGTGTCTGTACACACTTGTGTGCACATTAGTGTGACTGTACGTCTGCACACATTTGTGTATTAGTGTGACCGCGTGCCTGTGTGTACGTGTCGGTGTGTCTGCATGTGTGCGTATACACATCAGCATGTACAGGCACATCTGTGCACATGTCTGCACACGTTTGTGTATTAGTGTGACTGTGTGCCTGTGTGTGTACGTGTCGGTGTGTCTGCATGTGTGCGTATACACATCGGCATATACAGGCATATCTGTGCACATGTCTGCACACGTTTGTGTATTAGTGTGACCGTGTGCCTGTGTGTACGTGTCGGTGTGTCTGCATGTGTGTGTATACACATCGGCATATACAGGCACATCTGTGCACACGTCTGCACACGTTTGTGTATTAGTGTGACCGTGTGCCTGTGTGTGTACGTGTCGGTGTGTCTGCATGTGTGTGTATACACATCAGCATGTACAGGCACATCTGTGCACATGTCTGCACACGTTTGTGTATTAGTGTGACCGTGTGCCTGTGTGTGTACGTGTCAGTGTGTCTGCATGTGTGCGTATACACATCGGCATATACAGGCATATCTGTGCACATGTCTGCACACGTTTGTGTATTAGTGTGACCGTGTGCCTGTGTGTACGTGTCGGTGTGTCTGCATGTGTGCGTATACACATCAGCATGTACAGGCACATCTGTGCACATGTCTGCACACGTTTGTGTATTAGTGTGACCGCGTGCCTGTGTGTGTACGTGTTGGTGTGTCTGCATGTGTGCGTATACACATCAGCATGTACAGGCATATCTGTGCACATGTCTGCACACGTTTGTGTATTAGTGTGACCGTGTGCCTGTGTGTGTACGTGTCGGTGTGTCTGCATGTGTGCGTATACACAGCATGTACAGGCACATCTGTGCACATGTCTGCACACGTTTGTGTATTAGTGTGACCGTGTGCCTGTGTGTACGTGTCGGTGTGTCTGCATGTGTGCGTATACACAGCATGTACAGGCACATCTGTGCACATGTCTGCACACGTTTGTGTATTAGTGTGACCGTGTGCCTGTGTGTACGTGTCGGTGTGTCTGCATGTGTGCATATACACATCGGCATATACAGGCACATCTGTGCACATGTCTGCACACGTTTGTGTATTAGTGTGACCGTGTGCCTGTGTGTACGTGTCAGTGTGTCTGCATGTGTGCGTATACACATCAGCATATACAGGCATATCTGTGCACATGTCTGCATGTGTGCGTATACACATCAGCATGTACAGGCACATCTGTGCACATGTCTGCACACGTTTGTGTATTAGTGTGACCGTGTGCCTGTGTGTACGTGTCGGTGTGTCTGCATGTGTGCGTATACACATCAGCATGTACAGGCACATCTGTGCACATGTCTGCACGTTTGTGTATTAGTGTGACCGCGTGCCTGTGTGTGTACGTGTTGGTGTGTCTGCATGTGTGCGTATACACATCAGCATGTACAGGCACATCTGTGCACATGTCTGCACACGTTTGTGTATTAGTGTGACTGTGTGCCTGTGTGTGTACGTGTCGGTGTGTCTGCATGTGTGCGTATACACATCAGCATGTACAGGCACATCTGTGCACGTCTGCACACGTTTGTGTATTAGTGTGACCGTGTGCCTGTGTGTGTACGTGTCGGTGTGTCTGCATGTGTGTATACACATCAGCATGTACAGGCACATCTGTGCACATGTCTGCACACGTTTGTGTATTAGTGTGACCGTGTGCCTGTGTGTGTACGTGTCGGTGTGTCTGCATGTGTGTATACACATCAGCATGTACAGGCACATCTGTGCACATGTCTGCACACGTTTGTGTATTAGTGTGACCGCGTGCCTGTGTGTATGTGTTGGTGTGTCTGCATGTGTGCGTATACACATCGGCATATACAGGCACATCTGTGCACATGTCTGCACACGTTTGTGTATTAGTGTGACCGTGTGCCTGTGTGTATGTGTCGGTGTGTCTGCATGTGTGCGTATACACATCGGCATATACAGGCATATCTGTGCACATGTCTGCACACGTTTGTGTATTAGTGTGACTGTGTGCCTGTGTGTGTACGTGTCGGTGTGTCTGCATGTGTGCGTATACACATCGGCATATACAGGCACATCTGTGCACATGTCTGCACACGTTTGTGTATTAGTGTGACTGCGTGCCTGTGTGTGTACGTGTCGGTGTGTCTGCATGTGTGCATATACACATCGGCATATACAGGCATATCTGTGCACATGTCTGCATGTGTGCGTATACACATCGGCATATACAGGCATATCTGTGCACATGTCTGCATGTGTGCGTATACACATCGGCATATACAGGCATATCTGTGCACATGTCTGCATGTGTGCGTATACACATCGGCATATACAGGCATATCTGTGCACATGTCTGCACACGTTTGTGTATTAGTGTGACCGCGTGCCTGTGTGTGTACGTGTCGGTGTGTCTGCATGTGTGCATATACACATCGGCATATACAGGCATATCTGTGCACATGTCTGCATGTGTGCGTATACACATCGGCATATACAGGCATATCTGTGCACATGTCTGCATGTGTGCGTATACACATCGGCATATACAGGCATATCTGTGCACATGTCTGCATGTGTGCGTATACACATCGGCATATACAGGCATATCTGTGCACATGTCTGCACACGTTTGTGTATTAGTGTGACCGTGTGCCTGTGTGTACGTGTCGGTGTGTCTGCATGTGTGCATATACACATCAGCATGTACAGGCATATCTGTGCACATGTCTGCACACGTTTGTGTATTAGTGTGACCGTGTGCCTGTGTGTACGTGTCGGTGTGTCTGCATGTGTGCGTATACACATCAGCATGTACAGGCACATCTGTGCACATGTCTGCACACGTTTGTGTATTAGTGTGACTGCGTGCCTGTGTGTGTACGTGTCGGTGTGTCTGCATGTGTGCATATACACATCGGCATATACAGGCATATCTGTGCCTGTGTCTCCACTGGTCGTCCTTGCTATGGTGCCTGGCACACCACTCCCAGCAGTGGGGACAAGGCCCCCTTGTCCCCCCAGCACTCCCTGCCATGGTCATGCCGCTCACTCCACCCACCCCCCAGCCCCCACCCACCGCCTGCTCCTGGCCTGGCCTCACTTCCTGGAGTTGCTCTTTGTCCACAAACACACTGGTAATTGTGGTCTACCCAGAAGTTGAGTCCAACGTTTCAAGTCCCTGTATCAAGAGCCCCTTGACTGTGCGGTGGACAGAGACCCCATCTGTAATTAAATCAAGCTGGAGAGAAGATGAAAGGCCTCCCTGTGTTCCTTCTGAAAATTGGTGGTTATGATCAGATTTATTTGGCTTAAGAGTCATGTGGATCAAAGGGTGTGAGCCTGGACGGATGGCGTCTCGGGGCCTCTCTGACCTTGCATGGGTGGCCTCTGTCTGTGTGCCCCACCCTCTGTGTCCGGGGCACTGCTGACCTCCCCGGGGGGCCACAGTTAAGACCGTGGCGGGGTCCGGGTTTTTCCACCAGAAACACAAGTGCTCCCAGGGCTGGTCTCTGCCAGATTTCCCAAGGCAGCTTCCTGGAATGCCACTTCTGCCATTTAGGGGCCTGCCTCAGAGGGACCGTGGGGTAGAGGAGGGAGATGAGCCCTGTCCCACAGGGCCTGATACCTACACAGCGGGAGTCTGCAGTGTCCCCAAACCTCCTTGGCTGGGGACCCTCCTGGGGGGCTGTGGCCGGGCCCAGGCCACCAGGGACGCTTTGAGATGTGGACTGCCATGGCAGTTCCCGAGCAGGGCCCCATTGTCAGTGAGGCTGGAAGGCAGGGTCTGGACGGCCATGAGGTAGAAGTGAGGACGGAAGGCGGGGTCTGGACGGCCACGCGGTGGAAGTGCTTTTCCTTTGGCCCTCGGCCAGGCAGGGGCAAGGTGGGCTGCGGGAGAGGCCCACAATAGTGGTCGTTGTGAGCACCTGTGCCTCCAGCTGAGTTCTCAGCAGCCCTTGCCTGTCACAGGCCTGGGAGCTTCAGCAGCAATGGCTGCACAGGCTGGGGGCAGCTGTGGGCCTTTCCTCCCTGAGCTTCCGGCCCTTTGGACCCAGCTGTGTGACCCTCCGAGAGGAGACCATATGTGCTCAGCCTGACGGGTTTGTGCTTGGCAGTGTCTAACGTGGGGCTCAGGGGGAACGCCATGGATGTCAAGAGAAGTGTGTCCCTTTGAAAGGCACCAGGCGCTCGGGACACCCAGGTAGCTTCCCCTCCATTCCGCCAGCTTCGCAGACGTAGATCTAGTTGAGGAAGCGCTTGCAGTTTGTGTCGTGTGACTGTGGCCCTTTGAAGCTTGGCAGCCCTCGTGTGCTGAGCTCTAGGGGCCCGGAGGCCAAAGCTTCCCACTGCTGAGCACCCACCCGGCTGCTGTCAGCGCCTCTCGCAGAGCCGCTGCCTCTGTCCTTCAGGGTTGGAGAGTCCGCCTGACCCTGACTCACATGGCCCTTTCCAAGGCATGTGAATGCAGGCTCATCAGGGCTCGGCCCAGACTCGTGTCCGGAGCGTGGGGCGTGCCCACCTCCTGCTGACTGTGCCACCCCCCTCGCCCCAGGGACCAGTCCAACGTCAGGCGGATGCACACGGCCGTGAAGCTCAACGGCGTTGTCCTCAGCAAGTCCCAGGACGCGCAGCTGGTCCTTCTCAACATGCCGGGCCCCCCAAAAAACCGGCAGGGGGATGAGAACTGTATCCTTTCCTATGGTGTGCATGTGGGCATGCGGGTGTCCCCGGCAGCTTCTGGACAAGGCCTGGGATTTTGGTGCTGTGAGTGAGGCTGGCTTCATGCCTTTCCTTCAGCCCCAGGCCCTGGGAGCTGCGACCGGGATGCAGAGGGGCTCTGGGGCCAGTGGTGGCATTGGTGTGGGGAGGGAGGGCCTGCCTGCAGTGCCAGCCCCCACCCCACCGTCACCGGATGTTCAGGGCTGCCCTGGGGCTGGGAGGCCCCCACCCTGTCATGCACCCCCACAGCGACTGTGCATCCTGGGACCTTCCCTGGGCTCAGCCCCACCCTGCCCCGAAGGCGATGGGAGGCAGGGAGCCCAGCTCTCGGCTTTAAGGCCTCGGTTGGCCAAAGCTTTGGGAATTTGGGCTTTATTGGGAAGACGGACTCCATGGTGTATCTGGGTGTATTGGCACAGACAGGGCGACATGTGGCACATCCCGGCTAGGGCGGCACCCAGAGTGCAGGGCCAGTGAGGGCGTGTCCTCCATGTATCCTGGTCAGAAGCCGTGGCCCAGGTCACCTGTAGGCCAGCTAGGACCCAGTCACCTGGCTGGGGATCCCTGTCAGGAGGGGTCTGCACTGTGGCTCCATCGCTGTCTCTGCTGGTCCTCCCTGTGGCCACGGAGCTCCCTCTCTTTCCCGAGCACAGGCCCCTCTCTCCCCTGCCCTGCCCCTTCCTCTCTTCTCCCCACCCATTTCTCACCTTGGCTCTGGCATTCTCAAATCAAATCTCAGCTAACCCAGAAGAGGGTAAAACCTCACTCCCATCACAGTTCCACCTCTACACGCCCAGGTGAGATCAGCTGTGGCCTTGACTCTGCTGACCGCAGACATGGAGTTTCTTGAGGTCTTGACCGAAGGGCTGAACAGAGTCCTCTTGGTCAGGGGCGGCGGCCGGGAGGTGATCACCATCTACTCCTAAGGCTCAGCAGCATCGCGGCACGCTGGGGCGGGCACGGAGGATGGCGTGGGCAGCCTGCGCCCAGGCTCGGCCCAGGGAAACAGACGGCAGACACACCTGTCCCCAGTGATGCCGCCTGGCCTGCCGTGGGGCTTCCTTCTGAGGTTTCTAGGCCCGCCACCTAGGGCTCTCCTGTTCAGCAGCCTTAAACCCCAGGCTGGGCCAGCGAGGGCATTACTGGAGGGTTTCCTTGAGTCCGAGTGCGGACGCCACTGCAGGAGTGACCTGGACGTGGCTGGATCTTCTTGCAGGTCATGAGAGGCCAGCGAGCCCGCTCTTGGTTTCTGGAAGTCCTTTTCCTTGGCTGGACTTACCCAGTGGTTAGGTTGCATTTCTCCCCTATCCAGAGCATTCTTGGAAGAGCACCGGAGCTGAAGCTGTCCCTGGTGATAAAGGTAAACCGTCAGCCCTGGCCACAGCTCCCTGCAGGGCCTTGGTCGCCTGAGTCCCTCTGTTCCTTGGCTGTTTTTGTATTTCTGCACCTCAAGACAGCAAAGCTGGAGGACGCTGTCCACGCCTGCATCACCCTCGTGTGGGAGCCTCTGGGCTTGGCAGGTCCACACTTGACCAGCTGGCGTGGCCGGGGCCGTCTGCAAAGGGAACTCGGTTTTTCTGGAATGCGCTGGACCACCTGTTGGGGGTGTGGTGAATACGGTGTGTCCCTCGGGGCTTACGCTCCAGGAAGGAGCCCCCAGCCGTGTCTGCCACGCCAGGCTGTGTCTGCTGCCATCCGAGTCTCCATCCGCCTTCAGAAAACCAGCCACTTCATTCATGAGCACTGATAGGGCCCAGCTCACGGCACTGCTGCCGTCAGCGCCTCCTGCAGGCGAATGCACTGAAACCCAGGGCCGCAGGTGTGTACGCGGAGTGAACGCCAAGTTCCCCGCCCAGCCCACGACAGCCAGGACTCCACCCCACGAGCACAGTGCACGGTTCAGCCTCTGAGCTGGCTCACACGTGGCATCCCCATCCCGGCGCTCCAGAGAGGGGGACACGGCCTCTGCGTGGGAGGTCCTTGGGCAGCAGGGGTGCCTGGCGTCAGGTCTGTCCGGCTGACTCCAAGGCATCCCCTGCTGTGGCTTGTGCCTTTCGTGGAGGCAGCAGAGGCACTGAAAAGAGATTCCTTCCAGGTCCCAGCACACTCTTCACTTCTGCTGAGTTTCTGCTTTATAGGCTGTGGTTGCATCTGCAGGCTGTGGCAGTGGCACTGACTGGGGCCTCCCCTTCCGTGTGGCTTATTTATTTATTTAAACACCCAGGGAGTCCATGGTAACGAGGCCTTCCATCAAGAGGCTGCTTCTGTACTAGAGGCCCCAGGTGGCCAGGCCCTGGGCTGTGTCTGGCTTGCACGGTCTCCCGAGGGAATCGGCCCCATCGCCAAAGTTCAGAGCAGGGCAGAGGCTGCACGTGTGCTTCCAGGCGTTTCTGAGGCTCTGCTCTGGGGCTGGCGTTGCCGTAGAGACATCACTGCAGGGCCCAGCATTCCCACAGCCTCTGCCTGTCTTGGCTCAGCCCTGAGTTAAGCAGCAGAACTGCCCTCTGCATCTGGGTGGGGCCGGCAGGTCCTGCGTCCGTGCACCTGACGGAGAGCAGGCTGGAGGTGCAGCAGCCCTCTGAACGTTGGTTGGTGGCTGGAAAACCGTGCGTGCGGGACGCTTCTGAGGGCCACTCAGTCCTCCACACAAAACGCCTCATGAGGGCTCCACTCTGCTCTGCCCTGTGCGCAGCAATGCCAGGCATCCTTTCCCTTGTCAGCTCGTGTAACTGGTAACTGCGGCCGTTGAAAGTTGATTCCATGTTCCTTTTGTAGGTTCCTTTGTACGATTTTGTTAGTAGAAAAGTAAAATCCTATGAAATCTGAGTCTGTTGAAGAATCTTGAGTCTCGTTCAGCATAAAAATTAGACGACTGGAGAAAATGTACTGGCTGTCCCTTCTCTAGCAGGAGCGTCAGGGCTGACCCGCCATAGCCAGCTCAGGTGGCTGAAGAGTGACCCTGTGAATTGGACAAGAGGGCTTCCAAATCACGTCACCAGCACGGAACTGACCTTCCCTCAAACTTCCTAGTGTTGTGTGTTGAAGCGCCCCAATCTGTAATTTGTGTTTGCGACAGTCTCACTGTTGCCCAGGCTGGAGTGCAGTGGTGCCACCTCAGCTCGCTGCAGCTTCTGCCTTCCAGGTTCAAGCAATTCTCCTGCCTCAGCCTCCTGAGTAGCTGGGATCGCAGGTATGCACCACCACGCCTGGCTTATTTTTGTAGTTTAGTAGAGGTGGGGTTTCACCGTGTTGGCCAGGCTGGTCTTGAACCTGTGGCCTCAAGTCATTTGCCCACCTCAGCCTTCCAAAGTGCTGTGATTACGGGCGTGAGCCACCGTGCGGGACCATTCTATCTATAATCACGGTGGATGCACCAGAGTCCGCCATGAGCGGAGCTGACATGCTCTGACACGCGATGAGATGCCACCTCACACCTGTGATGGCCACAGCCCGAACAGTGGGGGATCGCGGTGACGATGTGAAATCAGAGCCCTCCTGTGGGGTTGCAGCTGCGTGGGAAGAGCCTGTGGTTCCCGAAAGTGCGAGACACAGAGCCGCCCCTTCCCCAGCAGGTCCGCTCCCAGTGTGTGGCATGGCCTCGGGAACGGGTGCACAAGGTTCACGGTCGCCAGAGTGGGCGCAGTCTGAGAATCTGACGAGTCCACGTGGCCATGCCTGCTGTGGGGTGTGGGTAGAGCCAGAAGCCAGGCTTGGAAGCCTCACACTCAAGGGAGGAATCCGGACACAAGGGGTCTCACGCTGTGGGATGCCACTTAGGCGAAATGCCAGAACAGGCCAGGCCCAGAGGCTGGGAGTACACTGGTGGGTGCCAGGGTTTGCCAGGCGGAGTGGAGGGAGATGGCCTGAGGGGCACGAGTTTCTTTCCGGGGTGAAAACATTCTGAAATGGCTGTAGCAAAGCTTACATGCAACACGGCATGTGCACGATGAAGTTGTATGTGACGCTGCTGGGCGTCGTCTGCAGTGAGCCTGGCGCATGGCAGTAGGGAAGGGACACCGCACAGGAGGGCGTCGGGGCCTGCACTGGCTCTCGGGCCACAGGAGAGTGATCCTCGGACCTGATGGGTGAGTACTGGCTGCAGGCAGGCATCCGTGGCCAGCTGTGTGGCGGGGGGGGGCTGGTGTCCTGTGGGAGGGCCACGTGCTCACCAGTTCCAGCAGGGAGGTTTGGGGACCCGCTGACACCCACACATCTGGGACCAGGGCCCAGCCAGAGACCCCTGGGTGTCCCCTTCCCTCGGACCTCAAAAAACCGGCTTCCTCCTAGCCTCAGTGGGTGCTTCCCAAGGAGCAAGAACTTGGATGGAGCCGTCACCCACTCATTCCTTCATTCACACACTAACATTCATTCACACATGAACATTCATTCATTCACACACTAACATTTATTCACACACTAACATTCCTTCATTCACACATGAAAATTCATTCACACACTAACTCATTCACACACTAACATTCCTTCATTCACACACTAACATTCCTTCTTTCACACACTAACATTCATTCACACACTAACATTCCTTCGCACACTAACATTCATTCACACACTAACATTCATTCACACACTAACATTCATTCATTCACACACTAACATTCCTTCATTCACACACTAACATTCACACACTAACATTCATTCACACTAACATTCATTCACACACTAACATTCCTTCACACACTAACATTCCTTCATTCACACACTAACATTCCTTCATTCACACACTAACTCACGTGTTGCACTCTTACCTCATTCGCTTACCCACACTCATTCACCTCATTTGCACACTAATTCCCTACCCTTTTCATCCTCCTGTTCTCGGACTCGCCCATTCATTCACACTAACCCACTCGTTCACCCATGAATTCCCATGCTGATTCACTCTCATCTCGATTCACCCATTCATGCATTCACACACCCGTTCACGCACTCGTTCTCATTTGCACACCTCATTCACACACATGCACTCGTTCACACTCATTTGCACACTAATCTCATTCACCCATTCAACCCACTCATGCACTTGTTTGCACACTCGCCTCACACCCACTGGTGTGCTCGTTCACTCTTGCACACTAACTCATTCACCCATTCACCAACCCACTCATGCACTCGTTTGCACACTTGCCTCATACACCCACATGCGCTCGTTCACTCTTGCACACTAATTTACTCATTCACCCATTCAACCCACTCATGCACTCGTTTGCACACTCGCCTCGTACACCCACTGATGCGCTCGTTCACTCTTGCACACTAATTTACTCATTCACCCATTCACCAACCCACTCATGCACTTTGCACACTCGCCTCATACACCCACTGATGCACTCGTTCACTCTTGCACACTAATTTACTCATTCACCCATTCAACCCACTCATGCACTCGTTTGCACAGTCGCCTCACACCCACTGATGCGCTCGTTCACTCTTGCACACTAATTTACTCATTCACCCATTCACCAACCCACTCATGCACTTTGCACACTCACCTCATACACCCACTGATGCACTCGTTCACTCTTGCACACTAATTTACTCATTCACCCATTCAACCCACTCATGCACTCGTTTGCACACTCGCCTCATACACCCACTGATGCGCTCGTTCACTCTTGCACACTAACTTATTCACCCATTCACCAACCCACTCATGCACTCGTTTGCACACTCGCCTCATACACCCACTGATGCGCTCGTTCACTCTTGCACACTAACTCATTCACCCATTCACCAACCCACTCATGCACTCGTTTGCACACTCGCCTCATACACCCACTGATGCGCTCGTTCACTCTTGCACACTAACTTACTAATTCACCCATTCACCAACCCACTCATGCACTCGTTTGCACACTCATTTGCACACCACTCCCCTGACTACTGTTCCTGGACTCGCCCGTTCATTCACCCGCTTGTCCATTCGCTCCTAAGCACCCATTCATTCACAACCCACCCACTCAGTCACCCATTCATTCATTCATTCACCTACTCACCCACTCAGCCCCTCACTCATTGCTGTCACTCATTCACTGATCCATTCATTTATTCAGCCGTTCACTCACTCATTCACCTGTTTGTTCACACACTAACCCACCCATTCACTCACTAATTTACACCAAATCACTCACCCATTCATTCAGATACAGGCTGGTCAAGCTCCAAGTCATCTGGCAGTCAGTCCACACTCAGGAAGCACAAGGCCTTTGGTTTCTGTGACACAGGCCTCTGTCCTTGCATGCCCCTCACCACCCAGTCTCGTGCGGCGAAGCTTCCTGGCACCAGCATGGCAGGAAGACCGGACCAAACGGCAGGCAGAGCTGCCCCAGGAGTAGGCTTGTGCCTCTGCCGGGGTCCTCCGAGGAGCTTCTGCCTCCGTCTCACCTGCAGCGCTGCATGGCCTTGCTTCTGTTGGTACCCACATCCCCCTGACAGGTGTGGCCTGAGCGCCAGAGCAGCACCTGACACCAACCTGTGCTGTGTCCCTTCCCATCCGCCAGGTGCCAGGGCCTCTGGAGATGGTGCCCAACAGCTTCACACACACAGTTCTCCCTGGCCCCAGGCCAGGCTGCTGCAGCGTAACTGATGAGACAGCAGCCTTTACCTGTGGGTGTTTCATGCATGGGGTTTTTGTGGGGGGTTTTTTGGCAGGGGGAGACTCTTGCGTTAGTCTGTTTTGTGGGTGTTTCATGCATGGGGTTTTTGTGGGGGTTTTTTTTGGCAGGGGGAGACTCTTGCGTTAGTCTGTTTTGTGTTGCTGTAAAGGAATACCTGGCACTGGGGTGTTTGTAAAGAAAAGAGGGTTATTGGGCTCTCCCTTCTGCAGGCTGTACAAGCACAGTGCCTGCATCTGCTCAGCTTCTGGTGAGGCCTCAGGAAGCTTCCACTCAAGGCAGAAGGTGAAGGAGAGGCAGGCATGTCACATGGTCAGAGCAGGGGGAGACGGGACGGTGCCAGCTGCTTTAAAGCAGCAGCCCCACAACCTTTTTGGCACCAGGTACTGGTTTCCTGGAAGACAAGTTTTCCATGGACAGTGGGTGGGGGGTGGTTTCAGGATGAAGTGGGTCCACCTCAGATCATCAGGCATTAGATTCTCATGACTGTGCAGCCTAGACCCTCACACGTGCAGTGAACAGCAGGGTACCAGCCCCTGTAAGGACATAACAGCAGGGCTCAGGCGGTCACGCTCCCTCACCTGCTGCTCACCTTGTGCTGTGGGCCGGGTTCCCAACAGGCCACAGACTGGGACCAGCCACAGCCTGGGGGTTAGAGGCCCTTGCTTTAAATAACCAGATCTCCCGCAAACTGAGAATGAGAGCTCGCCCGTCACCACAGTGAGGGCTCGAAGCCATTCTCCAGGGGTCCACCCCCCATGGCTTAAGCCCCTCCCATGGGCCCCACCCAGCACTGCGGCTCACATCTCCACATGAGGCTTGCAGGGGTCCTCGTTCAGGCTTGTGTGTCACCCCGGGGCACCAAGGGCCCCTCTGTGCGAGGCAGGCCCTGGCTGGGGGTGGGCAGCGGTGGCAGCGCCTGTTTCCGGGGCTCATTCAGCACTGGAACTCCATCCCTGCCTCGTGTTTGCTGGACTCTCACCTGCACTTACAGTTTTAGTTTTTAACGCCAAGGCCTGGAGGCAAAGCGGGTGGAGGCCCAAGCCCACAGTGCTCCCTCCTCCCCAGGCGGTTGGCTGAGCCTGGCCCAGAGGGTGTGCAGGGGTCTCCTGTTGGCAACGTCACTTGGGGTCTGACAGGTCCTCTGGGACTAAACAAACGAAGTCCCCTCAACGTGAGGCGGGGAGTGACATCACTGAATCCCCAGATGAACCTTCCTAGTGTGTCGCCTCCAGAGCAGGTGTCGTGGGAGTCAAATGCAGTCACCTCAACGTGAGGCGGTGCCTCCAGGAGGAGCCTGGAGTGCTGTGAGCGCCCCGGCCTCAGGAGCCCTGGGAACACAGCGTTCTCCAGTGGTCACAGGAGAGACGCCACTGGGAAGGCCCGAGGGGTTTCTAAACACCCAGGAGCAGAGAAGCAGAAAACAAGCAAACGCCACGTGGCTTCTCCACAGATTCCTCTTCACAAAGAGCCCACCTTCTCTCCATAAAGCTGGGGTCACGCAGCCAAGGCAGAGGGGCCTTGTGTTCCTGTTATCGTGAACCACATTTTGGGTTTGGTTTATTTTGGGATTTTTCTTAGAGCGGTAACATGGAAAAAACAAAAAAGACTACCGGCCGTTACAGAGCGTGTGCGTGTGCCCATGTACCTTTACCACCCTCTAAGCCGGACGGGCGCGCTTCTTCCTGCAGCCCCAGGCAGGCAGCCTGCTGTCCGCGCCCTTGGCCACAGGCTGGCAGAGGGGACTGACCGACGAGCACTGACCACGTCTCTTTGAAAAGCTTACTTTAATACAGGGTGTGGCATGGCACAAAACGCAGATGTTCCTATTAGACCTGAAAAACACCTGTCACCATTGGACATCAGTTTGCTTTATCCTTAAAAACAACACAAGGGAGGCAAACGCAGAACTGCCGGGCAGGCCCCCGGGTCCCAGAATGCACCGCACGGTTCCCGTTGGGGTGACTATGTGGGTCCCCACAGGCTTCGAGACTCAGGAACGTCGCTGGCACGTCCTGCTGGCCTGCGGCCCTCTCCTGACCCGTGCAGGGGGGACACACCTTTCTCCAAAGCTGACGTGTCACGGAAGCTGCCCCATGAGTGTCGGGACCGTGAATGTTCCGCTGAGCGTCCGCCCCTCCCTGCCCTGCGTCCTGCCACCAGTGTCCACCTGAGCTGCCGTGGCTCTGGGACCAGGGCTGCCTCTGCCCCCGTGTGCCACCCTAGGCGCCCCTCCTCCCTGCTCTGGGCTCCCCCGCCCCAGCCCCGACTCTTCTTCTTGCCTTTGCTGCGCCTGCTTGGCCTCCCACGGGAGCTGTGGACCCTGCCTACTAAGCACGAGCTGCTTCCCCTGACCCTGGCCCCTCTGACTTCATGACACATGAGCCACGCAAAGCCTTGGCTTTCCCAATGGCTCCCGGCCTCGCACTGGGACGGCCTACAGCACCTACAGCGCCCACAGCACCAAGCCCTGGGAGGAACACCCACCCCCGCATCTGGGCACGCCCCGTGCCCTCCAGGGCCTCACTTTGGAATCATAAAGGAAAGCGGATACAAGTGTGTCTTCCACGCTCACGTACAGGTTTTATGGGTTACACAGACAAGCTTTAAAGCTGGGAAACAGCAGCCTCAGACATGTGCGCCGCCACGTGGCACTGAGGGCAAGAGAGCAGAGGGCACCTGGGCCGCGTGACCAAGCTGTGCCACCTCCACCACGCAGGCACCTGCAGTCGGCTGCTGTTCGCTGTTGGAGGTGGGGGGGTACCAGGCTCCCCACGGGCACACAGCGGGCACCTGCTCTGCTTCCCGCCTGCGGGCGTGTGGGCCATGCTGCGCTGGGAGGTGTGCCAGCGGCGGTGCTACGACGGGTGGAAGTGGTGGTGGTGGTGGTGGTGGTGGTGCTCGTGGTGGTGGTGGTGCTCGTGCCGCTGGATCACTGGCACCACGAAGCCCTCTCCCGCTGGCGTGGGCGGCAGGTCCCGCACCACCTCGTGCTCCACCGCGGCGGGCTGGGCGTGTGGGGCCTTGAGTGGCGAGTGGCTCTCCCTGCCCTTTTGCCGGGACCGCTTGTGGCCATAGACCTGTGGTGGGGGCTGCGGGGGAGGCTGTGGGAGGTGGTGGCCGTCCTGAGGGGCCTGTGGGGGCAGGACAGCCGGCAGGTAGTAGCTGAAGGCTTTCCCAGACTTGCTGCTGCCTGGCATCCCGGCTGGCTTCCCGGAGCCCTTGGGGGACTTGAGGAACTGCTTCTCTGGCCCCTTCAGGCGGGGCTGCACGTCCAGGGCCCTGGCAGCAGGCTCCGAGGCTGGCACAGTGTGTTCCACCAGCACCTGTGACCTGCGATGGTACACGGTGTGTGTGTCCGGCTCCTGGGAGCGGCACCGGCCCTGGAGGTGTGAGGCCCTGGCCTGGGGCTCCTGCTTGGCCTGCACAGGAGGGGACCCTGTGGACACAGGTCAGAGGGTGAGGCACTGGGAGTATAGGCCAGGGCACGCAGCTGGGTTCCCATCTCCTCCGAAATGGCCGACTGCCCAGGGCCCGCTGGAAGAGCTGCGCCAGCGAGTCCCATCTGAGGCCAGCCTGTGAGCCAGTTTGTAGTCAGATGGTCACAGGTCCTGAGAGGAAGGGCCGGCCCCTGGGGGTGACCTGCTGTCTGGCTCCGCAGCTCCCTGTGAAGGCCAACTCCTCCACCCTGCCCCCACTGCATGTCCTGGGAGCAAAGCTTCTCTCCTCACACAGCTGAGACCCCATCAGGGAGGGCACCTCAGGATTCACATCCCCTCATCACAAAACAGATTCCACAAGGACCCGGGGCTGACACCTTCATAAGCGCCGTGTAAGCCCTGTGTGCAGCTCCTGTGCAGAGCGTGGCCAAGGAGGCCGGGGTCTGCACACGGCACACTGAGCCCCTGTGACCCCGATCCAGCCCCACCCCTCCTGCCATATGGACTCCTAGAGCAGGGGTTATGAGAGGGACCTGACCCCAATCCAGCGCCACCCCTCCTGCCCCGTGGACTCCTAAGGCAGGAGTTACGAGAGGGACACACCCCTCCTGCCATGTGGATCCCTAAAGTGTGGATTATGAGAGGAACTTGGCCCCAGCCCTTGGGGAGTGGCCTGGGTACCCCAAGATCCAGCGCCACCCCTCCTGCCCCTGTGGACACCTAGAATGGCTGTTATGAGAGGGACTTGGCCCCAACCCTTAGGGAGTGGCCTGGGTACCCCAAGATCCAGCGCCACCCCTCCTGCCCCTGTGGACACCTAGAATGGGTGTTATGAGAAGGACTTGGCCCCAACCCTTAGGGAGTGGCCTGGGCTTTGATCCAGGAATCTTCCTGCAGGCCACACAGGGGTGCTGCTGGTTGCGAATGAGCACATGCTGGGCAGGCTGCTACTGTCTACACTGCCTGCCGTCCACAGTCTGCTTTCCTCCACACTGCCTGCCGTCCACAGTCTGCTTTCCTCCACACTGCCTGCCGTCCACACTGCCTGTCATCCACACTGTCCACACTGCCTGCCTGCCATCTACACCGCCTGTTGTCTACACTGCCTGTGTCCACACTGCCTGCCTGCCATCCACACTGTCCACACCTTCTGCTGTCCACACTGCCTGCCTGCCGTCCACACCGCCCGTCATCCACACTGTCCACACTGCCTGCTGTCCACACTGCCTGCCTGCTGTCCATACCGCCTGTTGTCTACACTGCCTGCTGTCCACACCACCTGTTGTCCATACTGCCTGCCTGCCATCCACACTGCTTGCCTGCTGTCTACACTGCCTGCCTGCCATCCACACTGCCTGCCTGCCGTCTACACTGCCTGCCTGCTGTCTACACTGCCTGCTGTCCACACTGCCTGCCTGCTGTCTACACTGCCTGCCTGCTGTCTATACTGCCTGTTGTCTACACTGCCTGCCTGCTGTCTACACTGCCTGTTGTCCACACTGCCTGCCTGCTGTCCACACTGCCTGCCTGCTGTCTACACTGCCTGTTGTCCACACTGCCTGCCTGCTGTCTACACTGCCTGCCTGTTGTCTACACTGCCTGCCTGCTGTCTATACTGCCTGTTGTCCACACTGCCTGCCTGCTGTCTATACTGCCTGCCTGCTGTCTACACTGCCTGCCTGCTGTCTACACTGCCTGCTGTCCACACTGCCTGCTGTCCACACTGCCTGCCTCCTATCTACACTGCCTGTTGTCCACACTGCCTGCCTGCTGTCCACACTGCCTGCTGTCCACACTGCCTGCCTCCTATCTACACTGCCTGTTGTCCACACTGCCTACCTGCTGTCTACACTGCCTGCCTGCTCTCTACACTGCCTGTTGTCCACACTGCCTGCCTCCTATCTACACTGCCTGCCTGCGGTCTATACTGCCTGTTGTCCACACTGCCTGCCTGCTGTCCACACTGCCTGCCTGCTGTCCACACTGCCTGCCTGCTGTCTACACTGCCTGCCTGTTGTCCACACTGCCTGCCTGCTGTCCACACTGCCTGCCTGCTGTCTATACTGCCTGCCTGCTGTCTACACTGCCTGCCTGCTGTCTATACTGCCTGCCTGCTGTCTACACTGCCTGCCTGCTGTCTATACTGCCTGTTGTCCACACTGCCTGCCTGCTGTCCACACTGCCTGCCTGCTGTCCACACTGCCTGCCTGCTGTCTACACTGCCTGCTGTCCACACTGCCTGCCTGCTGTCTACACTGCCTGTTGTCCACACTGCCTGCCTGCTGTCTACACTGCCTGCCTGCTGTCTACACTGCCTGCTGTCCACACTGCCTGCCTGCTGTCTACACTGCCTGCTGTCTACACTGCCTGTTGTCCACACTGCCTGCCTCCTATCTACACTGCCTGCCTGCTGTCTATACTGCCTGTTGTCCACACTGCCTGCCTGCTGTCTATACTGCCTGCCTGCTGTCTACACTGCCTGCTGTCCACACTGCCTGCCTGCTGTCTACACTGCCTGCTGTCTATACTGCCTGTTGTCCACACTGCCTGCCTGCTGTCTATACTGCCTGCCTGCTGTCTACACTGCCTGCTGTCCACACTGCCTGCCTGCTGTCTACACTGCCTGCCTGCTGTCTATACTGCCTGTTGTCTACACTGCCTGCCTGCTGTCTACACTGCCTGTTGTCCACACTGCCTGCCTGCTGTCTACACTGCCTGCCTGCTGTCTACACTGCCTGCTGTCCACACTGCCTGCCTGCTGTCTATACTGCCTGTTGTCTACACTGCCTGCCTGCTGTCTACACTGCCTGTTGTCCACACTGCCTGCCTGCTGTCTACACTGCCTGCCTGCTGTCTACACTGCCTGCTGTCCACACTGCCTGCCTGCTGTCTTCACTGCCTGTTGTCCACACTGCCTGCCTGCTGTCTACACTGCCTGCCTGCTGTCTATACTGCCTGCTGTCCACACTGCCTGCCTGCTGTCTACACTGCCTGCTGTCCACACTGCCTGCCTGCTGTCTACACTGCCTGTTGTCCACACTGCCTGCCTGCTGTCCACACTGCCTGCCATCCACACTACTAGACAACCTCCTCTATTGAGTGAGCCGGTGACTCTACCCTAAAATACCGACTTCTCACCCCAAGGCAGGATTTTCCTGAATGCAAACGCGATGTTTTCCATCTCACTTTGAACCAAGTACCCCCTGCCACACACACACCTAGAAGGGGCACCCGCCTGGCTTTTGGGCAGTACCAGCAGGTAGCTGTGGAAGGACCTAGGTGCCAGGTGGGGTGGCCCCCCAACTCAGGGCTGCAGGAATCCAGGACCTTCAAGGGCACCCACATCCAGGGCTTCGCATCCAGGGTGGCCTCCGGGACCTACCAGGACTGAATCTGGAAGTGTAGTTCTCGATCCCAGCGAGGTCCAGGTAGTGGTTCCTGCGCTCTGTGTTCTCGTCCACGCAGTAGGGCCCCTGCTCTGAGCAGGGCTGGGGGTCAGTGCTGGGCCTCCTGTGTCGAGAACAGAGCAGGGCTTGATTCCTGCACAGGCTGGGCGGTGCACCCCTGATGACGGGGTGCCTGCAGCAGGCGGCAGGGGTTTGGGGTGCACCTGACCAGCACCCGCCTCCTCGAGAAGCAGGGAGAAGAGTGGATGACTCAGCACAGACACAGCCACGTGCCATCCAGAGAAGGTCACACCGCCCCCCAGAACCCTGCAATCTCTGTTCCAGGTCCCACGCCCCAGAGCCGCAGGCACTCTAGGGAGCCGCTCATGCTGTAGTGGCCCCTGTTGACCACACTGGGACCATTGTAGCCACTGTGGCAGCCACTGCCCCAGCCACACTCAGCCACTGCCCCAGCCACCATCAGCCACTGCCCCAGCCACCATCAGCCACCACCCCAGCCCCCCTCAGGCACCACCCCAGCCCCCCTCAGCCACTGCCTCAACTACCTTCAGCCACCGCCCAAGCCACCCCTAGCCCTGTTGCACCCAAAGCTGTTGAGTGGCACCACAGGGAGCCATGGCAAGTCCAGACTGAGGGTGTCGAGGCTGCCATGGCTGCTGCCCCTCAAAGCCATCTACTTCGACAGACTCGGAGGCCCAGCTCAGCCAGGGTGCTGGATGATGCTGGAAGGGACCATGCCCCACAGAGCTACCAGCCCAGGTGCCCCCAGCAGGTGTGACCTAGAGGACGGTGCCTGGCCTGTGGTGTGTGGGAAGCAGCGGTGTGGCCAAGGTGCTCCCGCCTAAGGCACAGCCCCACCCTGGTGCCCCAGCCTCACCTGACGTGTGCAGACAACCTCCTGTCGGCCGCCCTTGGCTCCTCTACCAGCTCGCCCTCTGTCCTGCTGTGGGTGGGCATCCGGTCTGAAAGAGGGGGTCCTGCTGTCACTCAGTCCCTCCTTCATTCGTGCACTCACTCATTCTCTCATTCATTCATACATTAACACACTCATCTGCTTATTCACTCACCCACTCACTCCTCACTCACCCACCCACCCACTCTCCCATCCATTCACTCATTCATTCTTCACTCACACATTCACTCACTCCTCACTCACCCACCCACTCACTCTCCCATCCATTCACTCATTCATTCTTCACTCACACATTCACTCACTCCTCACTCACCCACCCACCCACTCTCCCATCCATTCACTCATTCATTCTTCACTCACACATTCACTCACTCCTCACTCACCCACCCACCCACTCACTATCCCATCCATTCACTCATTCATTCTTCACTCACCCACCCACCCACTCTCCCATCCATTCACTCATTCATTCTTCACTCACCCACCCACTCTCCCATCCATTCACTCATTCATTCTTCACTCACATTCACTCACTCCTCACTCACCCACCCACCCACTCTCCCACCCATTCACTCATTCATTCTTCACTCACACATTCACTCAGTCGTCACTCACCCACCCACCCACTCTCCCATCCATTCACTCATTCATTCTTCACTCACACATTCACTTACTTGTCACTCACCCACCCACCCACTCTCCCACCCATTCACTCATTCATTCTTCACTCACACATTCACTCACTCCTCACTCACCCACCCACCCACTCTCCCACCCATTCACTCATTCATTCTTCACTCACCCATTCACTCTCCCATCCATTCACTCGTCACTCAGTCACCCACTCAATTCACGCACCCACTCATTTGTCCACTCATTCATTCCCCTGCTCACTCCTCCATCCACTCACTTGTTCCTCCCTGTCCCCAGCACACAGTTTAGGCCCCTGCCAGTGTGGAGAAGGTCCTTCTGTGTGTCCCCAGGCCTTGCTCACCCTGGCCAGCGGGAGGACCCTCCTTCTTCTTGCTGGTGGGCTCTGGGCTGACAGTCAGCTTCACACGGAGGGTCTTGCTGCTGCCCGAGGAGTGGTTGACCGAGGCACCCACGACCTCATAGATGGTGTGCATGAGGCTGGACATGTCCTGGGGCCGGGCATTGATGTCAGTGACAGAGCAGACTGCAGGGGATGCCACCCGCCTCCCTGCCAGAAGACACACCCAGCCCTGCCCCTTCCTGCACCATCCTCGCAGCTGCCAACACACCTCAGGGACCGACACAGGCATCTTCTCTGAGCAGCCTTGGTCGTGGCCGGGTGCCCTGCGAGTGCCTCCAGTGCCCTGAGGGCAGCCCTGCAGCAGGGGAGCTACAGCTCCCCTGTAATGGTGCAGGCTCAGCCCGGCAATGCATGAGCCCCAGGCCCTGGGGAGATGCCAGCCCAGCTGGCCTGAGGACCTCTCACCCAGCGGTCCCCTCCTGTCCCAAGATGCCTCGAGGCCAGCACGGTCCGTCCGTCCCCCCGCCACCGGCTGTCTACTAGTCGGCCCGAATGGCTCTGCCGGCAGACCTGAAGCAAACACAAGCTCACTACCTCCCTGGTGACCTTTCCACTGTTGTCAAAGTCGTACAGTGTGAACGTCCACTCCTGGCGGTCGTCCTCCTCCATCGAGACGTCGCACTGGAGTGCCTGCAGGGGCACAGGGGGCTGGGACCTCACCTCCTAGCCAGGCCAACACACCAGTGACCCCCGACTCCATAGGGGGCAGCGTCTTCTGGGGCCTTTCCCAGGGGTCCCTCGTGCCAGCCGGAAAGGAGGAGTAGAGCGCAGCGTGGCTGGAGCCAAAGCCTTGGAACCAGCAGAGCCTTTCTTGCCCAGCTCCAGCCTTCCTCAGGGGGACCCAGCTTCATGCCCCGTGACTCGGTTTCCCCACAGTGACACCTGTCTCAGCTCATGCAAGCGCCCCACATTACCCAGAGGGAGGAGAGGACACACTGACTGTCAAGTGTTGTCAATTCCAGAAATCTTGACTGAACACAGAGACCCCATTCCTCCCTGAGCCCTCCCAGGGACACGGAAGCCCCTGTGCTCTGCCTCCAGCAGGCGGGAAGTCGGGCTGTCCGTAATACTCCTGTGGTGCTAAGGGCACCAAGACTGGGAATGCTGCTCGTTATCGAATGCTAGATCAGTGGGTTTTGGACAAATTCACAGCAACATCCTGCCCCCTCCGGCTCCCACGCCCGCCCACTCCTGCACCCGCTGGCTCCTGCTGACTTGGCTGCATCTTGGAGTTTTGCCTTAAACTGGGTAAACCGTGGGAAAAACTGAGTGAACCACGCAGTGTCCACAGATGCCCATTTTAGGGCAGCACACATCTGTCCCTGTGCCCCCAACCCCAGGGATGTGTCCCCACAGGTAAGGTGGGAGAGAGACCTACGTCAATGTTGAGGCGCTGCCCGCCTGGTCCTCCAGGGCCCTCTCGGTTTGCTGCCCTCTCCCCGTCATCCGTGCTGAGGAGTTGTCCCATGAGCTCTCGGCCCTCAGCTTTCTCAGAGGGCAGTGTCACTAGGGGGACAAGAGATGGTGATGGGGCTGGTAGAGGGGACATGAAGGATGTTGCCTGCTGGGGGCTGTTGCTGCCCTCGCCTCACTGCACTGTGATCCCATCCAGACACGCCTGAGCTGAGAGCCCGATCTTGGGACCCCTGCAGAGGGGAGGGAGGTCCCACCCCAGCCAGTCACAGCCAGGTGTGCTCTCTTCTCCCCAGGCTGCAGTGGCTCCAGACCCTGATGACTACCTCAGGGATGGGGGAAGTTGGCTGGGGCCTCCCTTCCTCCCCATAGACACAGTCCCCACGACCTCCACTCCAGAACCCCGGCACCGAGCCCCCAGGCCGTGCAGGCCACCTTGCACTGAGTGTGTCAACAGGGAGCCCCTCCCCCCAGCTTCTGGGCAGGACGGATGAACAGCACTCTCATTTCTGGGGAGCAGTGACTCCATCGTTCTCTGGTGCTTGCCACCCATGTCCCCAGGATAGGAGCATGGGCCTGTCCCAGCTCAGCACCCGCAGACAGGTGCACCTCTGAGCCTGAGCTGGGATGATACTCTGGGCCTGCCTTCCCACCAAGGGGGTGTGGGTGCCTCTCTCGGTCTCAGGAGCTGTCTGAAGGCGGCTCTGCTGCCCGGCCTCCCAGCAGCCTCCCACAGACCCACGGGTAAGCTAAGTGCCAACCGGCCACACGCCACTGGCAGGACTGCCACTACCGAGGCACACAGGCATGGCAGCGACTCAGGCCAGGCCAGCGTCTCACATACCCTCTGACCCAGGGCTGACTTGAGAATGCACAGGTCACCTTTATACAGAGCCGTCCCATCCACAAACAGGCCCACAGAGCTCACCCTTAGGGCTCTGGCCACAGGCGGGGCCTTTTGCATCTCCACTGCCAGATCCCAGCTGCCAGTCCAGCGAGGACCCCTGAGCCGAGCTGCTAGGTGCTTGTTAAGAACTAAGCCTGGGAAGTGTCTCTGACTCTGCACCCAAGGGTGTTTGAAGGGCGGTTTGCTGGCATTGCCTTGGTACGCAGCGAAATCTTCAAGGTTTGGGGAGGGAGGGCTGCGGAGGCTGCACTTACCCTCTAGCGGACACTGCTCCTCCCGGAAAGGCCCCTCCTTAGGGTCCCTGTTGGGCAGCTCCTGCAGGAAGAACAGGGCAGTCAGTGGCTGCACAACTCAGTAGGCAGGTTGGGGAGATGGGCAGGAGCTCTGGGCGGCTAGATTAGAGCTGGACACTAGCCTTAGGCCTCCTGGGGCATCTCAATCTCTGGGTCCAGAAACACCAACCCTTCATGCCCCACTCAGCCTCAGATTTTTAGGAAGCAAAACACACAGACATTCCCATGTTGTCGGGTCCCGAAAGCCTTTTCAGGTGGAAGACGAAGCTGCCTGAACTATCTGTTCAAAGTCAGTCCCGGGGATCGCCCTGGCCGGGGCCCCACGCTGGATCACGCTAAATGCAAGAGGAGACATGCTTGCCCCTTTGCTCCAGCGCCTGCTCCCAGCACTGTCCACCGGAGCCTGATGAGAAGACTCCAGCCACTGCCCCGTGGCTGCCCAGGACCCCAGGGCCCCTCCTAGGGCTGCCAGTTACGAAGATGGGGAAAACCTTCAAACATTCCAGTGGCGTTAGCTGAGGGGGTGCTCACGTGGGTCCTCACGAATAATCTATAGCCATATGACACGGAGAAAGGAGACAGGCCGTGGTCACGGCAGAGGCCCTTTGCAGTGGGGGAGATGCGGAGCCCTCACCCCAGCACCCCCGGCCCCGGGGCATCTCCTGAGAGCAGACAGCTCTCAGGCGGGCGGGCCGGAGGGATGGGCAACTGTGTCTCTGTTTCTGACTCCTGGTACCTGCAAAGCTGTGGAGAGCCCTCGAGGAGACACAGCGCAGAGCTGAGTCCTGGGGCCTGAACCTGGAGATGACTTTGGGGCTGAGTTGGTCTCTGTGAGTGGACGCAGGACCTCAGGGCTGCCCAGCTGGGACTGCCCTCACGGTCCCCATGGCTTCATCCTTTGCTCCTGACGGGGGAGTCATGTGCCCTTCATCTCTTCTGACCTCCCACGGGGCTGCCAGACCCCTGGGGTCCCTGGAGCCTGGCCTGGGCAGGAGGCTGAGCAGGGTCTCCCTCGAGGGCACCTGGACCCCCCCAAGCACCTCCTGACCGTGATCATTGGCCACGGTCAGAGCAGGGTATGGTGGAAGGTTCCAGGCTGGCGAGCTGCCACCCCAGGCCTCAGGCAGGGAGAGGGACCGGGCCAGACTCCATCCACACGTGGGTTCTGAGGTGCTGTCGCCAAGTCTGAGTATCGTTGAGTCAGACCCAGGACCCCGCCCTCCTGGTGGCTGAGCCGAGGGCCCCCCTGGAGCTGAGGTCTCCTGCCGGCCGCCGAGGAGGCACCAAGGCAGGGTGGGCGGCACCCAGTGGGAGGCAGGAGGACTTGCCCTCATTTTAATAAGAAACAAAACAGCTGATGATAGAAAGTAGGCCTCTCTCCTGGAGGCTGCGGTCCTGACATTCCGGGACTGACCGCTACGGCCTTTCGAGGCCCTTGAGAGTCCACGCAGCCGGGAGGCACCACTGGGAGGGGCCCGCTCTGTCCAGGTGGAGGAGACCAAATCCTCTCTGAAAACCGGGCTTGGGGTTATTAGTATTATTATTTTCAAAATCAGAATAATTGCTGAGGCTGCAGTCCCAGGCTTCTGTGGAGCAGTGAGCCCTGCCCAGAGCCCCAGAGGTGCGCGCCCATGGACACAGCGTCCTCAAGGGACGGACCGGGTGCTGGAAGCTCAAGGCCCTCAGGGGGGCTTGTCCAGGTGCAAGGAGCTGGCTGCTGACTAAAATGGTGTCATAAGGGCAGCCGAGGCCACGGACGCCCAGGCTGAGGGGGCTGGGAGGGAGGGAAAGTGACTCTAAATGCCAAGGCAGGTGGCCCAAGGCCTCCGCGTCCACCCTTGAAGCCCCAGCCCAGACCTCTGGGATCTGGGGAGGGTGCAGGGAACCTGCGTGGTGAAGGCCCCCCAGGGTTCTTGGTCCCCCCCACCGCATTCCCCCCATCGACCGGGGCACCCAGTTCACCTCCCGTCAGGGCTTCCTGCACCGTGCGGGGTGCCCCGAGCTTCCTCACAAGCTGCAGTGATGTTCCGGGGGGCCTGGGGCCCGGCACGCACAGCACCCCTTGCTAAAGAGCTCTCACCGAAGTCTCATGGAGGCCACGTCGCTACCCAGATGGCAGGCAGCAGCAGCAGCTTCCCGGAACGGGCCAGAACCCAGAGGAGCCGAAGGTGTGGCGGCCCCCGAGGACAGGCAGCCGGCAGCGCGGTGGGGGGGTGGGGTGTCTTTTAAGGGATTTTTAAGTGCTCCCCATGACTTGCTGAAAATGTGAAGTGCGAAACCAAGCTCGTCATGCAGTCCAGGCGGGAAGTCACCACAGTGGAAACGCAAGCGCGGTCCCGGCGTGTTTGTAAAAGCTTCTGAGCGCGCTTGTGGGGATGTCACCGGTCACAGACAGGAGTCTAAACACACGGGTGGCAGGAGAAGGGGCGCGGCTGTTCAAGACGGAACCTGCACAGACCCACGGCTGCTTTCTGGAAATGCTTCCCGCACTCCAACCCACCAAGCTACAATGAACAACCTAAACTGGACTAACCAAGCAAAAGCACAGCACTTAGCCACGTGTGCCAACCAGCCGGGGCTGCGCCAACCTGCTCATGCCTGAGTTCCCAACGCAGGGGAAAAGCCCATTAACAAAAGACATATCCACGTGCACCTCAGCCCTACAACGTACATCGATTTTTCTAAGGGCCAAGTCACAACTACCTCTGAGACGCAGAGAAGCTCAAACGGGAAAAAATCGAGCATCTGTAGCCAGAGCCACCCTGGCCTCTGTGGGCGGTGATTCCAGCCAGAGCCATCCTGGTCACGTCAAACTGCCCTTTAATCTACGCTGCTGGGTTAACTAGAAGGCCAAGAGCTTTAATTGCAACTTATAAAACCTGCCCCCGGGCTGCTGGCCAGATGTGCAGCCCCTCCCCACTGGGAAGACTTCCTGAGAGGCCCAGGCCGCACACAGGGCCCCACAGGCCTGGCCTGATGCGCCCCGGCACCCACCAGCCTCAGCTTCCCCTCCCTGACATGCAGTCCCCACCTGGCCTCGCCCTCCCGTGGACCCACCCTCCCCATCAGTCCCTCTGGCCCTGCCCCCAGTGAGCCCCTCCTGTGATCCCCCCCAGCCTGTGCCCCCATCCTCCCTTCCTGTTCTGGCTGTGCTTCCGGCCTGGGGTGCCTAGGCACCTCCTCTAGCTTATCCCACTGCCCTGCACCCCCCAGACCCCTCCATGTCACAGGGACCCCACAGCTGGCCTCCAGGCTTCCCTGTGCCCACTGTCCCCTCCTGCCACGGCTGTGCCCTGCTGCCCACAGCATCCTTCTGCAATGCTGGGCACTCTCCCGGGCCCTGGGAAGACACAGCTGCAACACGGGCCTGCCCCAAGGGGCCTCATCCATAAGGGAAGCAGCTGCATCTGCCTGAGCAGCTCCGCCCCCCTCCCTCCCTCAGCCTCACCTCAGATTCTGGAGGAGGGTCTGACCCCAGCCCCACAGAGGCCTCCAGGACCAGAGCCAGCAGCAGGCGTCTGTCACACGGCATCAACACGCCACCTCTGCTTCAGGTCCCACAGCCCCGTGGCAGTACCTCACACGTGCAGGGGTGCTTGGGGAGGCCACCCGATCCATGAGCCAAGGCCACTGTCCATGTCTCACCAGGATGGTGAGGACACCTGCCTCCTGCCACAGGCACAGGGCTGAGCTCTTGTCCTCCAGCCCCCAGCTCCCCTCCCAGCCCCAGCCCAGAGAGTGAGATGTAAACAACGGCCTCCACAGGCGGCCAGGCACAGAGACACTCTTGCAAAACCTCAACTCCTGACTTCGTCGGGAAAGTCAAAAGGAGCGTGTTCCCACTTGTGCCAGCACTTGGCAGTGCCCAGCAGCTGGAGCACCACTGCCCCCCAGAGCCACCCCGTCTGCTGGAACTCCTGCAGGGCACCAAGCAGCCCAATCACAGGTGTCATCTGCTGGCCCTCAACCCAGAAGGGCCAGTGCAGGCGCCTCTGGGAGCCTCCTGGAGCAGCTGATGTCCTGTTCCCGGTGGGAAGGTGAGCACACGTTTCCAGGCACCTTTCCCAATGTCTCGCAAACGCAGGGAGGCACTGTCCCCTCCTGGGCCTCGAGAGGGCAGCTGTTGGCCCCCACCCTAGTGGAGCCCCCAGTGGGAAGCACTTGGTGACCCACAGAGAAGACATGGCCGCCGGGTCACGACCTAAGCCCTGATGTAGGGTTCTGGAAATACCAGCCCTGATAAACAGGCAACAGCATGGCAGGTCCAGGAGGCCGGGCTGGGAGCCTCCGCCAGAGCCCAACATCTCCGCAGGAGTCGGGAGGGTGCAGGTGGCAGGAGCCCAGGCAGAGGAGAGGGAGTGAGGAGGAGAGAGACAGAGGGGAAGAGAGATGTGAGGGACAGAGATGGGATGGGGCAGGGAGCAGGCTCCTTTTGGGGAGCCCTAGAAAGGGCTTTGGAGAACCGCATGGGTATGTTGGGCAGCATTTTCCCAAACTTGGGGCGCCCAGGTCCCTCTGCAGTGGGTGTGGAGCCCCACGTCTGGGGCGTTGTCCAGAAGGCGCAGCTCCTGTGCCGCCCAACACAGGACAGGCCTCTCTCCTACAGCCTCCATTGCCACCAGCAGCACCTGACGCCCTGGGGTCCACAGCCCCTCCCCGGCTGCACCCCACACCCCAGCCGCCCCCCACTGCGGTCAGGACCCCCTGTCAGGCATAGCCCCTGGCTGGAAGTTCTGGCCATCGGGAAAATGGCCTCAGTGCATCTCCCCGCCCTTGGTGGGTCAAGCAGTGGCTCTGGAGCTGTACCCGGGGCCTCCAGGAGCTGAGAGGAAGGGTGGGGTGACAACCTGGCCCATGTCCGGGTCATTGCTGCCACCCCCTGGCCACGCTGCTCCTCGGGGCTAATCCTGCCAGAATTACAGGGCTGTTGTGAGGAGCAAGGTGGGTGCTTGTCAGGCTCTTGAGGCACCCATGGCCGCCTCAGGGGAGTCGGGAGGCACCTGGAGTGTCAGGACCAAGGCCACATGCAGACCAGCAGTGACCTCCTGCCTCGGGGGCTGCGAGGACATGGGGCGTGGTAGGCTGAAGTGGGTGCCCAGCGGGGGGCTCACGGAGGGGAGCCTCGGGACATGGCACACAGGTCAGAACGGGGCCTCTGGGGAAAAGGCAGACGGTGATGCCAGGATCCCAAGGAACCCCAAGGGCTGGGACACCCCACAGGGGGTAGAAGAGCAGGGGGAGTGTCACTGGTGATAGGTGGAGAGGGGCCAGCAAGGTCAAGGGTGCAGGCTCCGGGGCTGAGGGACAGGGCCTTGCTGTTTAGGCTGGTGGTAGTGGGGGCACCTTATGAGACCAGGTGGAAGCTGAGGCTGGCAGGAAATGGAGGAGGCCGGCTGGGTCACAGCAGGCTGCAGGCAGCCCTGGGGGAGGGGCCGGAGCAGCAGGGAGAGGGCCTAGGGCCTGAGAGGGGTGGGCCGTCCTTTCCAATGCTCTTTAATTAAACGCAAAGAACACCCCCCACCGCTCCACTCACTTCCTCCCTGCTGGGAGCTCAAATGCAAAGAGGCCTCTCCAGAATGTCACTGTGGGACAGGAGCCTACCGCCGGTGGGGACTGTGTTTTTTTACAAGGAGGTGCTGGGGGCCCACTTCTGCGGCCGCCACAGGATGGAATTGGACTTCAAGGTGACCCACCAGCCGCCTGTCTGGAAACGCCCCCGGCTTTGAAGTGGAAGTCTTGGTTTCAACGGCTAAACAGTTTCAGATGTGACAATGTGGTTTTACGGGCTTAATAATTCCGACGCATGTGCAGCTGGGACCCACAGAGGTTACGGCAGCACCGCAGGCCGGTTCCTGCAGGCTGTACTCGCTGTTCTGTGAAAGATTTAAGGACCAGGAGGCCAAGGCCCTGCGGGGAGGGCGGTGGGGCCGGGCTTCCCACTGCAGCCCCAGGGACATTCAGACGCAGCCTCGAGATCTGGGCGGCGTCTGCAGATTTTGCCCATCGGTTCTTCCGGGTTAGGACTGTTTTGAGAAAGCTTTTGATAACCACGTATGAAATTTATATCTAGAAAAGCAGTACCTTTGGGGTCAAAAGGTTTCCTAAAATACTCAGATGTCGTCATAAGCCAGAGTCCTGCTGTGACTTAACTTCCTGTGGGACCAGAAAATAGAAATGTTTCCATCTCCCTCCTCATCGGCCTCTCACAGCAGCTTTTCATCGTCTCCATCATTTAGATAGAAAATACGTGGAGACGCCTCACTCCCCCCGCCCCTGGCCCACCAGGCTTCTGTGTTGGCATCTGTCCCCTTACCCAATAAATGCCGTGAGCTAAGGAAGGGTCCCTGCAGGGCCCAGCACTGCCAGTAGGGTGGATGCTCAGCCTGAGGGGACAGTGGACCACGCCGAGGGGTCAAGGGGCACCAGGCCCAGCATCAGCCCGTGGGGCATCCTTACAAGTGAAAGTGAACAAATGAGTGATATGAACAGGCCCAGGGCTGCCCTGTCCATGAAATTAACCCCAATGTAAAACCACGCAGAAAAGAACGTGACAAGACCTAGCTTTCAGACCAGACGGCCGGGCTTCCCTCTCCCAGCCACGTGTGGAGAGAGAGACTCGGGGACACTTTACCCACATTCACCGACGGGGACAGGAGGCAGAAGCCGTGAGTGCCACTGAGCCCACACCTAGCTCAAGAATAGGAAGCCACAGCCGTCCCAGAGTCTCCCCCTCAGCCAGGTGTGGCTGAGGCTGAGCAGGGTGACCGGGGCTGGGGGTGGAGAGTGGATGCCTTGAAATGTTTTCAGCTCAGGTATTAAATATAGACCTATGTGCGTGTGTGTAACCTGTGTGCACGTGTGAATACACCTGTGTATGCACATATGTGAACACACCACACGTACACATACACACATGAACATACCATACATGTGCACACATACATGCGTGTGCTTTTGCCCAGAAGAGAGGCGTGATTATAAACTCTGCCGAAGCTTTATTCCCTGGTTTCGGTTCTCAGCATCCTGAAATTCTGACACTAAACGCTGGACTCAGCTCTCCTAATCCCACCTGCCACTGTTTGTGTCTTCAGAGCCAACGGTCCCTCATGTCACAGAAAATGGAAAGCCCAGGGTGACAGACCTTCCACCCTCGGGCCACTACCGGGCCACAGAGCACACAGAACCAAGCTGCGACTCAGGCCTGAACTCCCGAACTGCTGCACCCCCGACTGCCCCACGCGGAGGCTGAATTCCACCGGGCCTTGAGGGCAGGGCCAGATCCGCTTCCCTTCCATCCCAATTCTTCCCCAGGAAAAACCCAGCAGACATTTTTGTTTCCTTTCACATGAAAGCCTCATGTTTCCTATTTCAAAGGAATTAGTTCCAAAGCTGGAAAGAACCCTGCTGTTTTAGGGTTTCCTTTTTTCTAATTTGGAAGACACCGTATGTGAATGTGCAGCGTCGATGTCCTTCCCAGAGACAGAAGAGTGGGAAATGCCAGAGAGAGACAGAAGAGTGGGAAATGCCAGAGAGAGACGAGACAGAAGAGTGGGAAATGCCAGAGAGAGACAGAAGAGTGGGAAATGCCAGAGAGAGACGAGACAGAAGAGTGGGAAATGCCAGAGAGAGACAGAAGAGTGGGAAATGCCAGAGAGAGACAGAAGAGTGGGAAATGCCAGAGGAGAGAGACAGAAGAGTGGGAAATGCCAGAGAGAGACAGAAGAGTGGGAAATGCTCGCTGAGGGGCTCATATTTGATCCCAGCCCCAGACTCCGAGGACTGAGCTACTCAAAAAGGTAATAAAGGCCCTTTCTTCCTCTTAAGCACCTAAGCCGCATGTCCCACACACGACAATCTCATCATCACCTCCATGAGGGCCGTGCCATGGCTGGCGAGGGGCTCTGTGAGAGGGAAAGAGGGCTCACCGCCCACCTGTGGCTGTGAGAGGGAAGGAGGGCCCACTGCCCACCTGTGGCTGTGAGAGGGAAGGAGGGCCCACTGCCCACCTGTGGCTGTGAGAGGGAAAGAGGGCTCACCGCCCACCTGTGGCTGTGAGAGGGAAGGAGGGCCCACTGCCCACCTGTGGCTGTGAGAGGGAAGGAGGGCCCACTGCCCACCTGTGGCTTTGCTATGGAATGAGGCTGCAGAGGGAGCCACAGCCACGAGCCGCAGCCCACTCTCGGAGGAGTGCGGTGAGACCCCATGCATGAGAGATAAGCGTTCAGAGGAGACCACAGACGCCTTTGTTACAAGACACACGATCTTGTTTCAGGAAGGGCGCTGGGCCCAAGGCCTGCAGGCTGCAGGGTGCACAGGACGAGCTGTGAGCTGCACGAAAAGCCACACTTGCAGTATCTTGGGGTCACTCCAAACTCGAAAGAAGAGGAGCCAGCACAGGGAGCGGGGATGGGAGGCATGATTGGCAGGGGAGGTGAAGGCAGCCAGGGACACCTCCCCGGTCACTAGAGCTGGAGGCAATCACTGCCTGCCATGGGGACAGCGGGAAGGTGGGCTCTGGCCTGGTCACTGTGCCCTTTGACCCAGGACTCACCCACAGTGCTCTGAGGCTCCCAGACTGCGCTGTGAACAGAGGTGAGACGTTGCCACCTGCTGCTACCCCAGACGGCCCAAAGCAGGGATGGTGCCCCATGCCCCTTCAAAGGCCAAGGGCATTCCTCCCGTGGGCCCAGCCTGCACCACGCTCTCCCCACGACAGGCACACAGACCCCAAGAACGGGCCTCCCGGACGGCTTCCCCTGGGCACAGCCAGGTGGTTGGCATGGACGGGGCTCCCCTCCCAGGAGGTGGTGAAACTGACATGATGCCTCCAAGCAAAGCCCGGCAGGGCCCTGACTACCAACCAGAGGCATCCGGGCTGCCTCTGTGCTCCAGCCTTGGGCCTTTCTTCTGGGCGCTGCTCAGCCTGTGGGGCAGCTGCCAATTTGCCGCCTCCCCCTGCCACCCTGGGACCAGGGGGCCAGGCATCACCATCTGAGCACAAGCCCCAGAGTCGCCGAGACTGTGACCAGTCTCTCCCAACACATGTGAGCCAGCTGCTGCCTAAAACACGTCTCGGGCCTGGGAAAGCTCAGGAAATGCCCGATAGCGCATTCACAGGCTCATGTCAGCTTTGTTTCACAGAAAACAAAATCGCTTTCAGCAAATGAGTGGGAGGACAGGAAGGGCCACGCTGCTCCACAGCCGGGAGGATAGGGCTCCGAGCCTGAGGACCACGGGTCTCCAGGGTGGGCGGGGGTCCTCCACCCCAAAGCATCACCCGAAGGCCGTCTGGCAGGTCTGCAGGTGTAGGGCTCCACAGACACCAGGTCTGGCCTCCCACAATACAGAGGCTGGCACACACCTGCGGGCTGTGACCATGGTTTCTTTTGGGCAGAGGGAGATGGGTAGGGGCTGCCATTCTTCCTCCTCCCTCACATCTCCTGAAGGCCCTGCCTGATACCATCCCGTCCTCCAGCCTACTCCTGCCTCAGGGACTTTGCACTGACCTCAACACCTGGAAGCCTCTGGACGGCCACGCTTCCTCCATGTGTCCTCACCACACACTGCCCTGACACCCACGCTGAGCAGCAGCCCCAACCCCTGCCCAGCCCCTCCCGCACCCCAGCGCCCCGGGCCCTGTATCCCGACCTGGCCTCTCCCGCACCCCAGCACCCCGGGCCCTGCAGGCCTTCCTTCCAATGTCCCCTGTCTAGCTCTCCCAGCAGCCTGAGAGCAGCTCAGGCCCTGGGACGGGTGCAGGCTCTGAGGGGCTTCTGGGTTGGGTCCTGGCTCCAGGACTCAGCCCTGCTGTGTTTGTTTCCTCCTCTTGAGGCAGTGCCCAGGACAAGTCTGTGACAAGGGAGGGTACATCCTGCTCCGTCCACCAGCACAAGGCCAAGGCAGCCCGGACTTCCACGGCCGGAAGCCGAACGGGCAGTGTCCTTTCCACACCATAGCCCTCAGGAGTGAAATCGGAGCCATTGAAACGGCCCCTCCAGCCCGGCCTGGGATTGGCTGGTCTCAGGCATGAGTGGCTGCCCTGAAGGGTGTGGAACACATGGACCTGGCCATCAGCCTGGCGGGGCCTCGGGACAGCTGAGCTGGGCTCACCCAATAGCCCAGAGAGTAGGCGGCGATGACGGGCAGAGAGACGTGAGCAATGCTGAGGCCCAGACGCCCACCAGAGTGCCAGGCCACCCGGGTCCCCGGGATAGCAGGGAGGCCACCAAGGGCGGCAGTTTTGCACCACGTCCCGGTAGGTCGTTGTGAGAACTAGGATGGGATCAGCTCCCTTATCCTGTGTGGGAAACAGGAAGGGGTCGACTCCGTTATCCTTTGTGGGAATGAGGATGGGGTGGGCTCCGTTATCCTCTGAGGGAATGAGGATGAGGTGGGCTCTGTTATCCTGTGTGGGAATGAGGATGGGGTGGGTTCCGTTATCCTCTGAGGGAATGAGGATGGGGTGGACTCTATTATCCAAAAGCAGCTGTAGCTCTTGTCACCTCCCCCTTAGCAGACTCGAGGCCTCATCCTGGGTACGTCCACGCAGAACCATGGTCTTAAGGGCAGGTGGGAGCCCTGGAGGTTCCTGCCAGCCACCAACATGAGTGCTCTGGAACCTCACCGAAGACAGAAGGCGGGTGCCCCATTCCCATCAGCCCCTGGCCAGGCTCTCGTCCAAATCCACCAAGACACTTAGCATCACAATAATCTCCACTTTGAATTTTTCAGTTACAGTACTTCGTGCTTTTTAGCTTCTCTGATTTCAGAGCGCAAAACTATTTACAATTTCCTTGGCAGATTCTGCAGAACAAAAGGAAAACAAACCCTCCCCCTCCGGCTGCTGAGGGCTGGCCATCACCTCCAGTGAACCCAGCTCTGCAAAGGACAGGGTCGAATAGACCCAATTTGTTTAACTCTGGTGTGAAAGGCTGCCAGATGGTGCCCTGCCAAGTATTTGCCAACATGAAAAAGCTCCAAGGGTGCAGCTCACCGTGAGAGTGGACCAGGGTCCCAGCAGATCCAGGCTTCTCGGCCTCGAGGCGGTGGCCAGAGCCGTGGTGCTGACCCAGGCCAGCACCACCAGCTCCACCAGCTCTGCCCCAGCAGGCTACTGCACACTGGGGAGTGTCCAGCGTGTGGGGGATCCTGCTACCTGGGCGACCCCTCCCACACACCACGCATCTGCTCCCATGGTTCCAGCGTTAACCCAACAGCTGCGTGGGAAGGGCTCCTCCCATACCTGCAGGGACAACTGACAGTCATGATCCGTGACAGACAAGGGCTCAGAGGGTGGCAGGGACTGAAAGCTTTCCAGCCCTCAGAACCGATTAGGGATCCTGGGCTTGGGACCCCTTCCCATGTTCAGGAAGGCAAGCCTAACAGGAGAGGGGCCACGGCTGGTAAGACCCATGAGAGGACAGAGCCACAGGAACCCTCCGGGCACGCGTGCCCCAGGACGAAACACAGGCCCCTTGGGTTCCACACATGGACAGGCTGAACCGCAGTCCTGCTGGGAGCAGCCCACCCTGAAGTGCCTGTAGCGGCATGAGCGGGCAGGGCCGCCCCAAAAAGCTGACCTCACCTGAGCAGGGGCTGCTGTGGGCCTCCTGAGGCTTCCCCAACAATGCCCTGGGGTGTCACAGGCCTCTCATCATAACCCAGGGACTTTCTGATGCAGGCATCTGTCTGAGAGCCCAGCAGGAAGGCTACGGGGCTCAGCCTTTAGAACTCCAGGGATGCAGTGACTCGGTGGGTAGCTTTCTGGATCCTGGGGTAGGCTGGGCACCTCCAAATCCAGGTGTGCCTGGCCCCGAGCATGGCTGCTTCCATAAAGTGTGCCTTTGCCAACTGAAGAACAGCAGCTGGGAGGCCAGAGGCTTCTTCTCTACAAGGAGAGCGTGACCCCACTTCCACCCAGTGACCTCTGCTCCCAGCACACCAAGCCACACCGGGAGGATGCAGGCCCTGCCAACCCTGCCTGCTCATGCCGTGAGAACTCGCTAACAGCTCTGACCCAGGACGGGGTGGGCCCGCGGCATCTTGGCACGAACTCACTGTCTGACACACCCCTCTGGCTTGGAGCACCCCGGCACATGCAGCAAAAGCCCAGGAAGGCACAGTAAGGGCCCGGCCGCATGGGGGCTGCTCTCCAGATGGCCCTTGCTGCCCGGCTTGTGGAGAATGGAGCAGTCCTGTGGCAGCTACCATCCCAGGTCCTTCTGTCCCTTTTGTCTTTCCTCGAAGGACAAGGGGAAGCAGGCGGCCCACGTGCCTCCGGGAGAAGGAGAAGCCCAGGCACGAGGCCCATGGCCATGCTGTGAGTGGCAGCACTGGGTCCAGAGGCTGTCGAGCCACCCCACAAGCTGCCTCTGCTTACGATGGGATGACAGAAACCTGGTGCTGGCAAGGGGGCCACATGTAAAATGGCCACGTCGTGGCTCCCAACTGTGGTCTTTGACCAGGACTTCCTTCACTGCCTCGGTCAGGGCCAACCAGGTGGGTGTCCCTTGGCCTCGAAGCAGGGGTAGAGGGCAGGAGCCCGTGGCCCAGACTCCTGGCTGGCTGACTAACAGAAACAGCCAAATCCCCAACCCCAGCCTAGGCAGGAGGACAGTGGCAAGATGCATGTTCCCCCCACCTTGTCGGGGCCTGGACCTGAGGTGGCCATGGACTTGCTGCCTGCTCCAGCCGGTTCTGAGCAGGCGGTGGCCGCCCCGGGGGAAAGAAGAGCCCGGCGCTCATATGAGGCAGACGAAGCTTCGCTTCTGGTGTCACTAGCACCTGGCTGCTTACACAGGAGGCGCGAGGCAGGGCCCAGTGCACAGACACGCACTTGCGGACAGCACTCGAGACAGCCCTGCCCCTTCCGGCACAACCGCCTCAGCGCTCACCAGCTGCAGTTCCCGCGCCTCTCTCCGGAGTCCCACATGCGTCTGATGGACCCCCACCTGCCTAAAGCAGGCGCAGGGGGGCCCGAAGCTGCAGGGCTGATGACTGGTTTCTGAGGATTGCAAATCAGCCTGGGTTTTTCAAGAAATGGAAAGACGTAAGCTCTTCAGCCAAAACAAGATGAAATCCTCCAAGGACCTCGGCCACAAGTCGGAAGGAAGGAGGACAGGGCAGCACAGGCGGCCCCAGGTGGCCCAGCCGGTGAGGAGGGCAAGGCGCAGCCATGTGTCGTCTTTCTTCTGGCAATGTCCTTCCTTCTGCACTTGGGGTCTGTGTCCGAGGCGTCCCCAGGCGCCCCTGCTCCCTGTGGAGGCTGCAGTTCTCCTGGACATCTTGGGGTGGCTTGTACCCCCAAATGTAGAGCTGGCTGGACTGGGGCACCGACAACCTCTCTTTCTGCGTGGCACGTGGTGGAGCACTGAGCAGAGTGTGGTCCACGCTGCCCTGTCTCTCGTCGCACGTGCACGTGCACCAGCCCGAGTCCCTCCTGCAAATGTGTATCTTGCCCCCACCCCGCTTCTGTGTTGATGCGACGGTGTGCACTGCCCATGAAGCCATAATTTCCCAGGATCTTCTACAAGAAGCAGCTCCCATTGACTGATACCTGGGCATCCCACTGGCACATCCAGCCCTCTGGCCCCACAGAGGACAGGTGAGCGGTGGCTCCTGGGTGCCCAGCGACTGGGAGAGGGCAGCCCCACCCCTGCCTCTGCGGGAAGGCCAGCTGCAGGCTCTGAACGTCTGAGGCACTGTGGCTGGCTCTAGTCAGAAGACACCAAGCCACATGATGGGGCTGAGCAGGGAGTTTGCCGGAAGCCAGGGCAGGTGAAGGCCTGGACCCTGGCCCGAGCCATCAGGTCTTACGGCTGCAGCCATCCCAACTCCCTGTGAGGCTGCCTCCTTCTGGGAGACAGGCACCATGTTGGCACACTCAGATCAGTTGTGGCATGGGGGTGGGACCTGCGAGTGCATCCTGGAAGCTTGGACCCGCCATAGATGGGCCAATCAGAGCTGTACCCGCTGCCTTCTGCAGACGTGGGCAAGAGCCCTCCAGGGCCATAGCCTCCTTGATGCCCAGGCGGGTCTGGGCGGAGTGTTCGCTTCAAGGCTGCCTCTGGAGTTAGCCTCGGTGCACCCTCCTCGGGGCTGCTTAGCGGAAGTCCGCGCTCCGTCCACAGCAACATTCCAATTAACAGTGACTCTCGTCTTCAGAATCGTTTTCTGCCAGCCTCAGGGAGCACGGAGAAAATTAAAGCTGGTCCCGCAGACCAGGCGGTGAGGGTGAGGGTGAGGGTGCGCGGGCAGCCTGTGCTCAGGACTGGAGCCATCCTCCCCACAGTCACTAACACTTTTTAAAACAGCCACACAAGTGTGCAGCGGCCATGGCACGACTCCTCCTCACCATGAGCGACCCCAGGGACTCTGGATCCCCCACAGGCTGCTCTCGAGAGCTTCACACTCGTCCTCACCACGCGCAACCCCAGGGACTCCGGATTCCCCACAGACTGCTCTAGAGAGCTTCACAGACCTCATCACCCATGGGCAGGGCAGCTCCCTGGTTGGCCTCACCCTGGTCTCCCAATCCCAGACAAAGGCTCACAGGACCAGCCAAGTCTCTGTACCTGAGAGTGTGCATCGCACTGTCACCGGTGTTAGACGGTCACTCTCAGGAAGCACCAATCCTAACTCTATCGCATGTTAATTTCCAGGCAAACCTAAGCCCCTTCTCAAGACAGAGCTGGAGAAAAATATCTCTGAACACGGAGAGCTTTTTTTGAACAACTGATAGAACAATGACCTTCCAGAAAGGAAGCTGACTGCGTACCCAGCATGCTCTGTGTCTGGGGACCTCTGGGGACAGTGGAGAGGAAGCAGGGGGCAGGTGGGGGCCTGGCCACCTGGTGGGGCTGTCGACACAGATCCAATTCACAATGACATCGATGACATCTCAGGTCAGCTTTCTCACCTCAGCAAACACTTACCCCAGGTCCCTCCAGGGCCCCAGGCCTGGACAGTTCTTGGCTCTTAGACACAGAGCTTTCCTCACCCACCCTCAGGGCCACCTGGGTCCTAAGCCAGCCTTGCAGTCTAGGGGGCGCTAGCTGTGCAGATGTCCCTGTCTCGTGAGCCTCTGGCAGGCTTGTGGTCACCCCTCCCAGAGATGGGAGGCACCCCGCCTGTGACTCCCATGTTTGCTGAGCGAGCACGGAGGCGATGGCCAGTGATGCCCCAGGCCTGCAGCTCCCACCCCTCCCCCAGCTCCTCCTGCTGGGATGCTGCCGTCGCGCTCCCCAGGACCTCCGTATGTCTAGGTCCAGCCCCTTCCCCTTCCCCAGCTCCTCCAGCCCGAAACATGGAGTCTCCACCCTGCCCCAGCCTAGGACCAGGAATTCCTATTCCCCCACCCACCACTCAGCACGGGACACCCGGAAGGCCTCGCCCCATGGGACTCCCAGACGTCCGGGAGGCCGGGGAGGGACAAACTCTCCTGGCCCCTAAGTCACTTGGGCAGCCATGGCGGCCCACGCCCCGTCTGTCCCCGTGTGACTCGAGGAACAGCTCCGACAGCACTCCCTGCCCCGGGCAGGTGCGCAGCGCGACCCCAGCCGCCGCCCCGCCGCCTACCTGCTTGTCCCGCACGCGTCGCTCCGCTTCCTCCGCGCCTTTGCGGTCGCTCGCACACGCGGACGCCACGAAGCTGTCCCCTGCGGGCCGGGGGGCGGACGCACGGGAAACCCGCACGCAGGAGGGAAGGAGACGCGCCGTGAGCCCCGCGGGCGCTGCGCCTTCGCAGGGTCCCCATCGCCCGGGGAGCGCGCAGGGGTAGGCGTGGGGGTCCCGCGAGCTCCTGGAGACCCGCGGCCCCGTGCCCCCACCGCGGGCTCCAGGGCAGGACGCGCGCGGACTCCGGGCTCCGAGGGTCCCGGCCCGGGTCGCGGCCCCCGCCCCCCGTCCGCCCGCTCACCTTCCGGGCTCTCCCTCCGCTTGCGGGCGGCGGCGGCTGCGGCGCGAGGAGAGGAAGCGACAGTGAGAGGCGGCCCCGCGCCCGTCCGCCCCCCGCCCCGACCCCCGGCCCCGGCCCGCGGCTCACCGTGCTTGGACTGCAGCTTCCCCATCGCCCCGCCGGGCCCGCGCTCAGGTGCAGCGCTGAGTTCCGGAGCCGGGGCCGGGCGCCCAAGGGGGCCGCATGCACCGCGAGCAAGCTGGGGTTCGGGAGGAGGTGGGCGAATATGGCTCTGCGCCCTGGGGGGCCGGGGCGCGCCAGGTGCAGCCGCGGGGCGGAGTCTGGGGGCGCGGGGCGCGGGGCGCGGGGCGCGGGGCGCGGGGACGGCGGCGGCGGCTCGGCTCTCTCTGAGCGCGCGCGCCGGCTCCGGGGCTTTAACCGCGGCTCCCGCAGCGCCCCCGGCGGCCGCTTCCCGCAGCGCAGCGGCCCCGCCCCCGGCCCCCGGCCCAGAGTCCCCAGAGCGGCGAGGACCCGGCCCAGTCACCCGTGAGGCCGTCAGGGGCTGCAGCGGAGCCTGGCGGGAGTCAGCTCCGACCCTCCCCAGGCCGTCCTGGGTCAGGGATCCCCAGTTCCAGAGGAGCCTGAGGGCCCCTCCCTTTAAAGGGGAGGACCGCCTCCCTCGGCTGCGGGGGAGGGGTGGGGGTGTGGGCAGCCCAGGGCGGGGTCCACTTGCAGGACCGGATCCCCGCCCTCTCGTGGCGCCCCACGTGGATGAAGGACGATCATTGATCCTCGGCAGCTGGAGCGGCCCTGCACCCCGTTGCTTCGCCCTTGGTTTGGGCGGGGTCTCCGCCAACCTGTGCCTCGCGGGTGTGGGAGCCTCCCAGGAGCCTCTGGCCAGGCCACCTGCACTGCCTTCTCCACGTGTCCAACTCAGTGGCCTGAGCTCCTGCCCTGGCCTCATCTCAAGCTCCTCCAGGTGGCTCTGGAGACCCCTCCGCCAGGGCCCTGCCCTGGCCCCCCTCCCTGCCTCCTACCCTGGCTAGGCGCCCAGGGCTCTCTTCCCTATTGACCTTCAGAGGAACCGTCTTCCCTCCCCTCCTCCTGGAACCCCAGCTTTCTCCTGTTTCTGCGACTTTTCTGTCCTCCCTACCCCTGAACCTCCTCACTGCCAAGCCCTGTTGCATTGATACATTGTCTCTCCCCAGCCTTTCAAGAGCAAGCTCAGCATCCCTGCCCGCCCTCCCCCCCGCCCCCGCGCCCCCCGCAACAAGTCTCCAACCTCAGTGAGTGACCCCACCTAATGCCAGAGCAGGTCCTGAACCTGGAGGTGGAGCTCCGAGGCTGGTGGTGGGGGACCTCTCACCTGCCCAGATCCCGCCCTGCCAGGTGTACGCTGAGTGGGCCCAGGTCCCACCCGGTATCTCTGTTCTCACTCCCCTGGCTGGAACCCTGTCTCTCAACTGAGCGGTGCAGCCCCGCAGCCGGCGGGTGCTGACCTGCACGGCTGGAGCTGACGTCTGGCCAAGCCCTTTCACCCCAATCACTGCCTCCCATTCTCAGACCATCGTTGGGGCAGATGCCACCATCACTCCATTTTACAGAGGCCTAGGCTGCTCAGGTGGCTGAACCAGAAGCCTGCCCCAACCCTGGCAGAGCCCCGTGTCAGCTGTCCGTGGGACCTGAGCTGCAGGTGAGCCCGTGAACAAGGGTGCACAGACCCTGCTGGGAGTGGTCCTGTCTGAGACCCATTCCCAACATCCGCTGAGAGCCCCAGTGGAGGGGCCGCTTCCTGCAGGCATACAGCTCTGGCTCTTGGAAGAAGGCTGTATCTGGCCAGGCGCTGCCTGGGATGGGCTGGGAGTGCCCTTGGGTGTGGCATCTGGGCGTCCAGCTTCAGGACCTCCCTCCTAGACTCTTCCAGCCCCTCCTCTCTCCCCTCTCTCCCTCGCACTACCCCATGTGGTCTTTAACTCCCAACTTATGAAGTAACATCATCATCTCCTGCCGTCTCAGGGTCCTGTTGAGTGTGTGAGAATAATCGTGTTGTTATTACATGTTAGGCCAGTCCTGAGGATTGCAGCTGTTTCCACCCCTCTAGGTTCCGCCCCGACTTGAGGACTGGTGAGCCTCCCTGGGTGAAGATCTGCTGGTGGGCTCGTGACCCCTGTGTGGCTGGGAGCCTTGCCTCACACACACATGGGCCCTCCTCCCAAGACCCTGGGGAGGTCCCACTGTGGGAGGTTGGCTGAGGTGCCCCAGCCAGGTGGGGAAGGGCCACTGTGTCTCACTCCTCTGCTGGCTGAGCTCCAGTCCTTGTTAAATGCAGCTGTCAAGGGGACTGGGGCAAAAGTGTCCTGAGAGGGCAGATGGAGTGGGGGCACCCATGGCACCAGCACCACACGCCACAGAGCACCCAGGCTGGAGGAGCCCGTGAGGCTGGGCCTGCACTGACCGCTGTGCCCTCGCACCCGCCTTGTCAGCTGGAGCCAGGCACAGGCAGAGTCCAAACAGCAGAAACTCCTGTGCATTCCAGTGAACTTGGGTTACCAGGCAAAGATTTTACATTTATTCTTTAACACCTTTATTGAGATACAATTCACCCATTAAAGTACAGTGTCTCCATGCGTCCGACCAGGACGCTGCCAGCACACGAGGCCCATGGCTTGACCCTCAACCCCCTTGCTGGCAGATCAGGGCTGTGTGCCCTCCTTCTACATGGGCTCAGTGTCTTGAGAGTCCTCTGAGTCCTCTGAGGTGGAGGGACGGGATCCCCAGGGCTCTTCTGGGCAGGAGCTGGGGATTAAGAGCAGTCGACTCACCCATTCCCTCCCAGATGGTCCGGAGCTCCCACCCAGCAGGACACACCTGACCCTCACCTCCCGAGTGTCCTCAGGGTGTTCCCGCCTTGGTGGACCCCACAGTGGGGGCTGGGGGGGCACTGCAGAGCTGAATCTGGACCCCACTGTTAGCTAAACGACAACCCTAAGTGGCCCCTATGCCCCTAATGCCCAGTGTACTCTTCCCACCCTCCCCCCGTACCATCTGTCCTGGGGGTGGGGGGCACAGCCCACCTGGGGTCGCTCCAAAGCCGGGGTCACCAGCTCCAGGCCCTGAGACCCCACCCCCAGGCCAGTTCACAATCCCCGAGCCCCTTAAGATGTCTGCATCACAGGGCAGCCTGGTCGCCTCCGCCATTCCACGAAGAAGGGCTTCCCTCTGCTCCCCGTGGCCTTCCTTTCTGGCGTGCCCACGCCTTTGCCCGCTGGGGACCCACCACGCCTTCCCGGTGCTGCCTCGTGATGGCTGCCGTGAGCACCCATCTACTTTCCCCAAGCTGGATGCCGTCCTCCCAGGACGCCAGCTTGCGTGTCCTCTCCTGGGGCGTCTGTGGGGCAGACACCTGCCTGCGTCCTCCAGGGCGTGGGGGCTCTGCCGAGGAGCCCTGCAGGGACCTCACCCGGCCCCCAGGTTCCACGGCCGTCCCGCCTCGCCTCTTTCTGCGTCCGCCCGAGACGGCTGGGACCCTCTGGCGTGAGCCGCGGCTGCCCAGGGCAGGCCGGTGTACGCGGGGACAGCCCACGGCTGCGTGGGCAAGGGACAGAGGACCCCGGGACTGCTCTCGGAGCAGCCTGACCCCAGTCTGGGGGCTCGGATCAGAGCGTGCAGGTGGCCGCCCGGGGCCACTGCCGTCCCCGCCCCGCCTTTCTGGGCCGCGGAGCCCTGAGGACAGTTTCGCCGCTGATACAATCGGCTCCCAGCACGTTCAAAGGGCGGAGGCGGAGCCGCAGGACCTGCGGGAACCGCCCAGAGTCCGCCCTGCCCCGGCCCGCAGCTCAGGAGAGGGGTGTCCAGCGCGGGCTCTGCGGCCCTTCCTCCTCGTCCTCCGTGGGCGCCGCCGGGTTCCCACCGGGAGCATCCCGGGACCCCGGGCTCGGAACAGGCGCGCGCGCTCGCGGTGGGACGGACTCTGGAGTCTCACCGGCCTCACCTGCTCCCACCGCGATGCCACCGTCCTGAGAGCCAGGCTCGTCCGTTTTGTGGGCATCACTGTGGCTATGGCTGCCCCTCTGTGTGAGGGGCGTCCCTGTGTGAGGGGTGTCTGTAGAGTGAGGGGTGTCCATGGAGTGAGGGGCGTCCTCTGTTGCTGGGTGTCTTAGCGTGATGTCAGGTGCAGCATGTCTGGAAGGCCTGGCGCGGCCTGTAGGGCTGAAGGTCCCACAGGGTCGTGGGGTGAGCCTTAGGCCGTGGGGAGGCGCAGGATCCGAGAAATAAAGAGACAGGACAGAGAAGTAAAAGGAAAATGCAGCTGGGCTCGGGGGGCCACACCACCTTTGAGCGGAGTCAGGCGAGGCCCGAATGTCCAGAAGCCTGAGTCTTTATTGTATATAGGTTAGGGGGCAGGGCAGGGAGTGAAATCATCTTTAAGGATAGTGATAGGGTCGTGAGCAATAAAACATGGGGTCCACCCCCGTTAGGTCACCTAGGCCAGGAGGCGGACGGTGCGCAGCAAGGGGCCCAGTCCCACGAAGGCAAGGGCCGTGTGCAATAAGGGGTCCACCCCCATTAGGTCACCGAGGTTTGAAGGGAGGTCGTGCGCAGTGAGGAGGGTGCAGTTTGCAATACTTCTATCTATGGGCAAACTACTTCTAAGAAGATTTATGGGAAGATGCTTTAAGTCAAACGGCAGTGACAGAGCTGTCAGGGTTACCGCCACCTGCTGGCAGCTTCCAGTGGGTTCTATGGGAAGATGCTTTTCAAGCAGCACAGTAGCAAGAGCTGATAGAGTTCACAGTCACCAAGGTGGACTGCCGGTCTGAGGGAGGTCTTCCGCAAGAACCGAGCAAGGTCCTACAACTCCTTATCAGGAGGAGTGGCTCTCGCCCCAAGCCTGCCATACAGTGGGTATCTTTACAATACTGAAGGCTGCCGCCTGGGCCATGGGTTCTTGTCCTGATATAACTGTTTTCCCTTAATTCATGCTCTGCACTGCGTCTGCTCTAGGCATTCCTCTGATAAGCTGCTTATTCCTTAATTCATGCTCTGTACTGTGTCCGCGCTAGACATTCCTCCGATTATGAACCAAGATATAATTACAGGTATATATGTAGGGAATATTCTTTTGGCACTTATACTATCAACTATTACATGATTATATATGGAGGATTATATAAAGGGATTCTTCAAGCCCTGTTTCTATAAACTAATATATGATTGTATAAAGGATTATATAAAAGGAAATTGCTAAGTAGTAACACTATAAAGTGAGATATTCCTCAAGCCCTAACTGTGCCAGGGTTCTGCTTAGCTCTCATTCCTCGGTGCCTATATGAGGGGTTACCCACATGGCCCCCTTGTGCCCTGGCATGGGAGGCTCTTTGGAAGACACCGTCTTGCCGGAGGCTGCAGCTGGAGTTAAAATGGGCACATGTGTGGAGCCCGCACACATCTTTGCTGCCTGGCTTTGTCCGCATCTTGCAAGAAAAGCTGTGAGCCTCAGGACCCGAGGTGGCCGGCAAGACTGACATTCACTCAGCTGGTCTCTGCGTGCCTGACGTGGGACAGAATGCTACCGTGGCGCAGTCTCACGGCACTTGATGGGGCCATTTCCCATCCCTGCCCATGCTGCGTTGGCCCCAAAGGATCGGCCCCACGAAGGAGGATGGCGCCCACGTCTGGATGTGTGCTCCCCTTCGCGTGCGTCTGTGCCTGCTCTTAACTTTGCGGATGGATCACTGCGTTTTTAAGTGCACAGGGTCCATTTGGTGTCACCTGTACACTGACTGCCTGGTTCGTGTCCACCTCTCCTTGGCTGTGCTGCCTCCGCCCGGCAGTGCTGACCCCTGAAGCGTTGGCTGCGCCTCCCATGGGCACCGGGTTTCCCTGCAGACTCAAAGGCTTTAGCACTTACGGACTTCCTTCTAAGGCATGAACAAGAAGTTCGTGTGGCGGCCACACACAAGTGCCTGGCATTTCACTGCTCCCCGCACTCCCCACCGAGTTGCCACGACACTAATTCTGAATCACAGGTTCATTGTGATATCACCTCTGGTACATCGGCCGTTAAAACTATTAAAAGGGAGGTGGATGTGAAGCAGGCACACCTGTTTGCTGGCACACCTGGAAGGTTGCCAGACCACTGGATACTTAGAAGATTTATCCTCAGCCATCATTCTGACTGGGTCCAAAAGATGAATCATCTGCATCGACTTTTAAATTTTATAACCATGCGCTTCTCACGGGAAGTTGCTTCAGAGAGACCCACACTGGCCACGATTTATGGCTGAGGAAACACCTCTTTCAGTTTCAGGTAAATATCTGTGCAAATCTTTCATGCAGATTTGTGATTGGAGACCCAGAATGAAAAACACCCACCCTGTTTTGTATGCATTTGTTTTTTGGGTTTTTCTGGTTTTTATCACAAAGTAAAGTAAGGTCTGTAAAAGAGCCTTGCCAGCTGGGCCGAGGGGGCAGGTGGAAGGCGCAGTTCCTGAGCTCCTGGCTCCCAAGGTCGAAGCTCACCTGGGCATACACACCCTTGCAAATGTGAAACACAGCCGTCACATGTAGCCGGGCAGATGGCAGTGATGTGAGAGGCCGCCTTCCTGGAGTCCCATGTGTGCGATGTTTGTTGTTTTGAGACGAAGTCTTACTGTCACCCAGGCCGGAGTGCAGGGATGTGATCTTGACTCACTGCAGCCTCTGCTTCCCGAGTTCAAGTGATTCTCCTGCCTCAGCCTCCCAAGTAGCTGGAATTACAGGTGTGCACCACCACGCCAGGCTAATTTTTGTATTTCCAGTAGAGACGGGTTTCACCGTGTTGGCTAGGCCGGTCTCGAACTCCTGACCTAAAGTGATCCTCTTGTCTCCGCCTCCCAAAGTGCTGGGATTACAGGCATGAGCCACTGCGCCTGGCTGTGATTTTTAAAATCACCCTGGAATCTGAATGAGTAGTGAAGGAAGCCCAACTTTGGAGAAACGTGTGTGGGAGTCAATTATGATCACTGATGTCCTCTCCACCTAAACACTCGCTGTAATTTAGTGATATTTATCTTAGGCCAACCTGGGGAGTTTTTGTCTTAGTCTTTGTATCTTATCAGCTCTGGCTTGGAGGAAAGCCTCTCCTGGTTGGAAATGAGAGTGAATCAGCAGTGAGTTGCTGCTCTCACTTCCAGGTGAAGGGGCTCCGCCTCGTCCTCCCCTCAGCTCGGCGTGGTCAGCCTTGGGTCCTGCTTCTCCGCCGCACTGCCATCTTCCCTGAGCGGTTCTGAGCTGCTTCTAGAAGGATGCCTTTGTGGCTGTTGTCAGTGTGTGTGCCGTGAATGCTCCCTGAGGGATGTCCCCACCAGCTGCTGGGCCTGGCCCCAGGGCCTCCCCTTCTCCAGCCTGGTCATGAAATGCCAGACTTTCTCCTGATGGTTCTCACCAGGGTGTGTCCTCCCTCCTGCTGGGACACCTGCCGCCACCCCTGAGTGCCCTGCCTCCCACCCTGCGTGCATGCAGAAGGCAGTTCATGTGTGCCCATCAGACCCGAGAAGGAAGGAAAGTGCCCCTGTCCACTCCCCACCTAGGGTCCCCAGTTCCTGGGGCAGTGCTGAGACTACGGTTACCTGTCTGAGTCCCAAGTTTCCAGGGACAGCAGGTAAGCTGGTCCTGTTGCCTCATAGCCACCCAAGACAGTCCCCAGCCTTGGGCTCACAAAGACGCTCATCTCACTTTTTTTTTTTTTTTTGAGATGGAGTCTCCCTCTGTTGCCCAGGCTGGAGAGCTCTGTCACCCAAGCTGGAGTGCAGTGGTGCGATCTTTGCTCACTGCAACCTCTGCCTCCTGGATTTAAGCAATTATCCTGCCTCAGCCACTAGAATAGCTTGGATTACAGGTGTGCAACACCACACCCGGCAACTTTTTTTTTTTTAGTAGAGACGGGATTTCACCATGTTGGCCAGGCTGGTCTTGAACTCCTGACCTCAAGTGATCCGCCCACCTCAGCCTCCCAAAGTGCTGGGATTACAGGCGTGAGCTACTGCGCCTGGCCTAAAGCCACTTATCTTTAAGATGGAGACCTCGGCCTCCACTTTTTTTTAATGTTTTTTTTTTTTCTTTTCTTTTGTCATTACCTCCAAGTCGGGGCCTTGGCCCTTTTCACAGGTTGTGCAGCTCTTGTGGTGGGGGAGTCCCTTTCTGTGGCCCGACTCCCTGGGGTCCCAGCAACAAGGACCCACTTCTTCCCCTGCCCGGTGCCCAGGCGCAGATCCCAGGCAGGTGGGGTTGGGAGCGCTGCAGATCTCCCTTGCAGCAGTGGGCGTGGACTCAGGGAACAAGCCAGTCCTCAGTCTTCAGTTCTCAGCCCACAAAAGGGGCTTTCTCCTTTGAGGAAGGATCCCCTCGTTTAACATCTTTCTTAAGTCTTCACCACATCATGAATGTTACTATGATGAGGTTGCGGTGGGCACAGAAGCCTGAGGGTACTTGGCGGGAGGAGGCCTGGGGACATTGAGGGACCACATGGTAGGCAGTGGAGGGCAGATTGGGAGTTCTATCTTGATGGTCCACAGGCTGCAGGCCCCCGGCGGCGGCTGTGCCTCCATCTCCTACAGACAGACAGCACCCACTCGTGCTGAGGACTCATGGTGCAGCGTTTGCGCCCAGGTTGTGACAAGGATGTGTAAGTGACTGTGCCTGAGTCAGGGAAATTCAGCAGCGTTTATCACCTCTTCCCCAGAGATGAGGGGGCCAGGCACGGCACTCACCATGAGGACCAGGGAATTCCTCCCAAGGCCCGGGCTGGGGGACATCTTCCCACAGCTCTCAGGGAAGGAAGCTGGCCCTCCCTTCCCTCCTGCAGGGACCAGGCCACCAGCTCTTTGATCCTGAGAGTCATGTTTGCAAAGAAGCAGAAAGGGTGGTGTCTGTTCAGGGCGTGGCCCAGGAGACTTCCACCCCTTGCCCCTTAGGAGCCCCTTGCAAGGCAGCAGATGGGCTCAGCACAGGTGGCTGGAAGGGTCCAGTCCCTCCATCCCCAGGTCTCTGAGGGCGATTGCATAGTCCTCCCTCCAAGCCACGACCTAAAAAACCTCTACCTTGCCTCTGAGAAGAATCCTGCTGGCCATTTCCCAGCGCAGACCCAGACCGCAAGAGGCTGGAGGGTCCATCCGCCTCCTTGCCTGGGCCCACCTACCCCGTTAATGTTCCTTGCAGCCCAGGGCTCCTCAGCAAAAGCCTTATAAAGTCATGGGTCCAGGTTCTGGGGATTTAGTTCAGTTAAAACTGGACGCCATGATGTGAAGTCCCCATGTCCGTCCTGGGTGAGCTGTGGAGTGGAGCTGGTATAGCTGGGTGCTGGAGGGTCCCCCTCTCTCTGGGCTTCTCTTGGTAATGGGGCCTGCTTGGGTGTCCGTGCAGGGCCTGCTGGGCCAAGCCTGGTGTATTATAGTTTCTTGTCTCACCTCAGAGGGCCTGGCTGGCTATGTCCAGGATCCCCTCTCCACTGGCAGTTTTGGGAGTTACAAAAAGAGGCTCTTCCCACCCCACTGCCAGAACAATGAATTGCAGTGAGGTGTCCCTGACCCCACTGCCCACACAGGGCCCCAGGTGGACACAGTCTTTTCTGCAGGATATGAGAGCCAGACCTCCCCGCCCTGGACATCCAGCTCCCCACCCTGGGCAGTGGGGCCAGGCATTCCTGCAACTCTCTCCCTCAGGTGGAAGTCTGAGGTCTCTGCCACCATCTGCACAGGTGGCAGCAATGTGCTTGGATTCCAAGGAAGAGGCTGCCTAGGCTGAGGCAGGACTGGGTCCTCGGCCAGCCAAGTCAGCATCTGGGAGAATGGGCTTATGCTCCAGAGAGCCTCCTCGCTTCAAGGCTTAGTGATTGGTCAGAGGATTTGTAGCACGAGGTGGTTGTCCCACCAAGGGAGCAGCCTGTTGGGCCTTGCCAACTCTGGATGCCATAAAGCGTTGATGCCTCCCTGGGCAGTATGGTCCTGGCTCTGCCCACACACCGGTCATCATCCTACACACACAGCAAACTCAGGGATGGTGCATCCGAGTTTAAGGCTGCTGGGGAAGGGCTCTGTCCTGGCCCCTGGGCCTGCAGGTCTGTCTCTGAGTTGGGACAGCTGCTAGAAGGTACTTGGAAAGTTTGTCACCAGGGGAAAAAGCATTCCCACCGCATCATTGTGTCAGATTCCGCTGTGTGTTTAGAAGGCACGGTTGGCTTCCAAGGGTCACAAAATGTAAGCAGCAAACTCCCTGCCAAGCCACAGACGTAGGGCAGGTACAGGGGTGGGTGAAGGGCTGGAGCAACTGAAGACACTTCCCACGGATGCCGTGAGGAGGCGAGGGCCAGGCCCCCACTGCGGGGGCTGCTAAAATGAAACGGTATTGGGTGAAGGTTTGGATCTCTGCATTGTAGACCTCCCAGTGGCCCCCGGAGCGGCACCCTCACGGGGTGAAGCCACCCCACACCAGTGCGGCCACAGCTGGGGCTCCGTGGGCGAGCTGGAAGGAGGCCCTTTCGCAGGGTTGGGGTGCCATGTGGTTTGCCTGAGAAGCTGCTTCTGTGAACAAGTCCTGTGTCTGCTGGGAACTCGGCTCGGCCATGAGGAGAGTGCACTCGTGTCCTGGCCCGTGTGGCTGGGAGCTGCCTCCTCATCGTGTGGCAGCACCAGACATTCCAGAACATGGGTTCAGGGAACTTGGACTGGGTCTGAACCAGCAGGAATCGTGCCAGGAAACACCCTCCCACAGCCCCCTCCCCTCGCTCCCTCCCCCCTCGCCTCTCTCCCTCCCCCCTCCCCACTTCCTCTTCTCTCTCTCTGATCACCCATCTTCTGAGCTATCACAATCAAGTGAGACTGACTCAAGCTATTATTGAAAATATGGGCCGGGCGCAGTGGCTCACGCCTGTAATCCCAGCACTGTGGGAGGCCGAGGCGGGTGGATCACGAGGTCAAGAGATCGAGACCATCCTGGTCAACATGGTGAAACCCCTTCTCTACTCAAAACACAAAAAATTAGCTGGGCACGGTGGTGCGTGCCTGTAATCCCAGCTACTCAGGAGCCTGAGGCAGGAGAATGGCCTGAACCCAGGAGGCGGAGGTTGCAGTGAGCCGAGATCGCGCCATTGCACTCCAGCCTGGGTAACAAGAGCGAAACTCCGTCTCAAAAAAAAAGAAAAAGAAAAGAAAATATGGCCATGTTGAATGTTTCTCTGATAAGAAGAACATAAGTCACTGGGGCAGGGGGTGAGGTGAGGACCTGGAGGATGCCTTGGAAGCAACACTAGGGTGCGTTTGCTCGGGCAGAGCTGGCCCAGTGTGACCATCTCCACCAGGCCCGATGCAGTGGAGGGCACTGCCTTGATTCAGTGGGGCCCATGGACTGTGCCCCTTCCCGGGTCTGATGCCTTTCCCACCGCTGCCCCTGTTGCCCCAGACCAGGTGAAGGCAGATGGCCCAGGGCCACCTCAGACCTCCACTGGGAGAGGAGCCAAAGCCACGCCTGATACCAGCAGCAGTGCCTGGTGTTCTAAAGACCTGCTGTGTGGACGCCTCGTCCATGCTCACTGCTATGGAAAATTCACTGAAACACATTTATTAAATTACTCTTTCCAGACTGTAGTTTTGTAAAATAAAATGTTTATTATTTTTCCTTGTTATGAAAGTACTGTATGATCACTGTAAGAACAATTAGAAAATGTGGAAAAATATGAAGAGGAAAATAAAAATTCCCTCCCCCCAGCTGCAGATTCCCCTCTCCCAAGATAATCACCTAATTATCTGCAGTTTTGTTTCCTATTTTACTGAAAGTCATGACTTGCTCATTTCCTTACATGTTGTCAACTGGAGATTCGTGGGATTCATACACATGGCAGGGAGAGGTTTGTTCCTTCACAGGGTTGCAGGCTGCAAGCAGCCATCCACGGGCTGGGAGGCGTGGCCTCTGCCCTAAGCCAGGAGCAGGCACTTTGAGGGTGGGAAGGGTGGCCCACAGCGGCAGGAGGCGCTGTGAGAACTCAGCGAGGGTGAGGGAGGGGCACGCATGCATGGTGAGCTCACGTGTGCCGCATGTGTCCCGGGTTCACTTTGGGGTGGTGACTTAACTTTTCAGCGCGTTGGTATGGCAAAAGGTGGAATGAAGGGTGCAGAGACCCCCGCATGCAGCCTCTAAACCAGCCAGAGCCAGCCCGCGGCTGGGGTCTCTCATCAGGGAGGAATGCTGGCTGGTTGTTTTGTCAAAACTGCATGAGGGGTGGGCATCTGGCAAATCTCTCAGAAGGGCTGTTTTCTGTTTACGCTGAGGAGAGAAAATGGCAGCGTTTGGGGAGGGAGGGGCATCATGAGGCCTGTCTGCCATCCCTCCCCATCATGGCTGGGAACCCCGTGTTTAAGGTTTCTCTGGAGTCCCCTTGGCCAAGGAGGGGTTTGTTTAGTCAGTTGGAGGTCTTGGGACTGTATTTTTATTTCTCAATGTTTAAATATTCTTTAAAAGTGCCATTTACACTTTTGCCGGGTACTCCGGGGTACAAATGCAGGGCGTGGGTTTCACCACTTCCTCCCACCAAACAGCCGCATTGTTTGTAGTCTGACATTGCAGGTAACTTCCTGTTCACGTTTCTAACTGATCCCTGAGCTTCCCTGGCAGAGGGATGGAGCTGCTTTTGTCCTTAGAGGGGCAGCCGCTCAGAAAGCTGCTGCCAGCTCATGTGCCCACCAGCAGCCACACAGGGAGAAGCTCGTTGCCTTTCCAGACTGCAGGAGACTGAAAAATGAAGTCTCGTGATGATTTCAGCGTTTTTCTTCGGCCGCGGGCAAGGTTGGTGTCTATGATTTCTCTTTATGATGGTGGCGTTTTTCTCGGTCGGTAAGAGCTTTTCCTCTGTGAGGGATATGTTTTCTCTGTCATTTTGCTGCAAGCATTCACCCAGTTTGCCATTACATTTATTTGTTTTTTGATTTTTTTTTTGAGAGAGAGTCTCACCCTGTCGCACAGGCTGGAGTGCGGTGGTGCAGTCTTGGTTCGCTGCAACCTCTGCCTCCTGAATTCAAGCAATTCTCTCTCAGCCTCCTGAGCAGCTGGGACTACAGGCTCATGCCACCATGCTCAGCTAATTTTTGTGTGTTGAGTAGAGACAGGGTTTCGCCATGTTGGCCAGGCTGGTCTCCTGACCTCAGATGATCTGCCCACCTTGGCTTCCCAATGTGCTGGGATCACAGGTGTGAACCACCCTGCCTGGCTCTGTTTTTTGATTTACAGAAGCTTAACATAATAATAAAAATCTCTACATAATAAAAAATAAATAAAAAGTACATTCTTATTTAACAGTGTAATCAGGGGATCTTTGCCACTGGAATGGGCTACACCACCATGTAGGTGTGGATGATGCCTGCCCAGTGGTGTCCCAAGCACCCCACCCACTGCTGGGCCCCCAGACAGTGCTACAGGGTTGCCAGGGACCAGCCATGGCTTGTGTCCTCAGCTGCCTCTGCTCCCCTGGAGCTTCCGACCTCAGCAGGATGGGGTGGGGTGGGGTCTAGGTTTGGTGCATTCCCTCTGGCTCCCTTGCTGATAGAAATGATCTGTGGCCTCCAGAAGGCACTGTGTGCTCGTGGTGTGGGGTAAGTCTAGGGCTGGGCACCTGTGGGTGATGAGCAGGTATGCCTGAGGGTGCTCACTGCCCCAGCAAGCAGGTGGCAGCAGGTCCTGGCTGTCCAGAGCACAAGGTGTTCACACGTGGAAGCCGGGCCAGGACAGGTGGCCCTTCGCACCCGCAGCAGAGCTGGCTTAGAGCAGGCCTGCGGGCTGCAGGGAGGTAAGGACGGCCAGTTGGAGTGGGGGGCAATGAGGGTGGATGCAGTTGCCCCTGAATGGAGATGCAGGCCCTGAGAGTCTGTGTGGCCTTCCCAGCAATGCCCTGCAGGCAGGTCCAAGCCCACTGAGCTTTCCTCCTGCAGGTAGCCCACCTGCCACCCACCCAGGCGCCGACTGTCTCCTTAGAAACCAGCCTCCAACTCTTGGGCTGCGAAAGGGGATCATGGCTATACTAGCTTCAAGCTTTGAAGTCCCCCGGGCCAGTGGGTGTGGTGTAGGCTTCCCCCGGGCCGGTGGGCATGGTGTAGGCTTTCTTTTTCTTCCTTTCCTTTCTCCCTTCCCTCCCCTCCCCTCCCCTCCCCTCCCCCCTCCCCTTCCCTCCCCTTCCCTCCCCCCTCCCCTCCCCCCTCCCCTCCCCTCCCCCCCTCCCCTCCCCTCCCCCCCTCCCCTCCCCTCCCCTCCCCCTCTCCCCTCCCCTCCCCCCTCCCCTCCCCTACCCTCCCCTCCCCTCCCGTCCCCTCCCCTCCCCTCCCCTCCCCTCCCCTTCCCTTCCCTTCCCTTCCCTTCCCTCCCCCCACCTTTCTTTTTTTCTGGGGTTTCCCTCCAGAAGGCTTCGGGGAAGTGGAAGGGGCAGGCCTGCAGCCCTGCCAGGCGGCCACAGTGAGGCTGGCTGGCCCAACTCGTCCCTCCCAGGAGAGGGGATGGTGGGGCCCCCTGGCCTCTGGTACCCACAGAGCCACTGGCCAGAGGCAGCCTCAAGTTCAGGCTGTTTCCCGGTTGGGCCAGACCAGTTGTCCCAGATGAGAGGGGTGCTGGGCAGCCTTCTCTTGAGGCCTCCTCATGGCTGTTGACCTGAAGGCCACCTGCCCATAGGCAGTCGTGTCTGTTTCCTGGAGCCTCAGGCCAACCCGATGGGCAGGACCCTGCATGGATTCTGAGCACTGCATGGGATGTGGCCATGGACAGTGTGGGCCTCCGGCCGCTGGGAGGTGGATGGGGCCTGAAGAGCCCTATGTGGGGGGCCCTCACCATGTTTCCCCAAGGGTCTGGGTGAGCCCAGGGTCCACTGAGGTAGAAGAGGCTTGTACCTGATGACAATCCTCCACACACCTCCCTCCAAACACACACACCCGTATTCACACACATGCATACAGCACACGCCAGGCCTGTCACAGGGTAGATGCCTGCTGCATTTTCAAGGGCTCCATTGCCCTCTGCATGTAACACCCACTTCCTGGGCCCTGGCTTGGTTTCATGCTCTGCTGTTGCTGTCTTCAAATTCTTAGCTTTTGAACAGGTCCTACTTCCGTGGCCTTTTACGGAGCAGGATAAACCCTAACAGAAGGCCACCCTGGGAGCTGGTCCTTCCTTGCTCCTGGGTGAGAATGGGCGTCAGCCCTGGCATGCGCTCCCTGCTCCTCTCCCCTCCTCTCTCCCCTCAGCGCTCCCCTCCCCTCCCCTCCTCCTCTCTCCCCTGATCTCTCTCCCGTCTCTCTCTCTTCCCTCCTTTCCTCTCCTCTCCCCTCCTCCCCTGGGATCTGCAGGCACCTCCCATTTATAAAAGGTTCTTGCTGTGTAAGGATCTCTGTGCAATTCGCAGACACAGTTCAGCCTTTGGGACCAAGCCCCATGAGGGGACGACCCGCTGGCCCTGCTGAACCAGTGTCACCCGTCCTTCAAGACCCCCAATCTCCCCCACACTGGGCAACTTGAGAGAGGCAGGCGAGAGGCCGGGTTGGCTCAACTCCGACACTCTCTATCCACCAAGTCCAAAGAGTGGAGATTGGTTTTCTGAGGCCACCGCTGTCCAGCTGCTTCCTGCTTGCACAAGCTCTTCTGGAAATGACCGCAGAGTCCATCGTGCTGGCTGACACTCAGGAAGTAGGGGTGGAGGTTGGACTGTGGCCTTCTCCTCCCGTTGTTTCTCTAAGAGCAGAGGGTGGGCTATGCACTCTGCACTCACCCTGGAAATGGTCTCCTCAGGACAACCTGGGCGAGGACCAGGCGGTGGCTCTGTGCCCACCCAGCCGCTCACGGATGCTCAGCTGGGCCTCGTGATCTGGGGTCATTTTCTTCATCTGAACAGATGCCAAACCCAGGATTCTCCTCCATGAGATCCTGGGATAGAGGATCCAGGGGTCCTCAGGGCAAAAACCTGATGGGGTCCAGGCCCTGCCATCAACAGTCGGTCCTCAGAGCCTGGGAACGGCAGAAACCCTCCCCACTCCCTCCCACCCCTGGTCACGCAGAGTTGCTAGGCAGGTCACACCGTTCCAGAGAACAGGGACCCCGTCTTCCTCAGGACACGCAGCACGTGCTGAATTAACTGTGCTGCTCTGTGGGATGGAACCATCCTGTTCTCTCTCCTGGGTTTTCAAGTGTCCGTAGGTGGGGCCCAAGTGGGAACGTCCTGAAAAAAATCAGCTCCTCTTCTACACAAGCCCTTTCTCCCTTGCCTGGTGGCCTGGCCACCTGCTCGTCCCCGTAACTGCAGGTGGCTCCTGGCTGCAGCAGTGATGGACGAAAGAGCTGCACTTTGCTGCCTCCAGGGCTTCCATCCTGGACTTCTCCCCTGCAAGCCCATGGACACTTGGCGCTGAACAGTTTTTGTCCAGCAGAAATTGCCTCTTTCATTGTAATGCTTAGAACTTCGAGGAACTTCACTGAAGACAAGTCCCTCCCTGGGATTCTACTTGCCAGTTATTCCTTCTTGTTTCCCAACAACAGGCCTCATGGCCTCAGTTGCTCACAGGACTCAGCCTCAGAGCTACTTTCTCTCCATGGCAGCCGTTCCTTCAGTCTCACGGAGGAGTCGGGAGACAGAGAATGTTCTGTGGGACCTCACCCGAGCAGACGAGCTCTGGATGTAAGGGGTTAAAAACCACCGCATTTTATTAAGAACAAAACACTTGCTGGACAGACCGGAGGGTCCCGAGCCCCTGAGGGGAGCCTGATGCAGCACAGCGTAGTACACCTGGGATCTTAATCGCAGAGGCTGGGGGTGGAGCCATGCCTCTTCTGATACGGCTTGTGCAGAAGGGCCACCACCCAGGTGGGCACAGTGCCACTCTCTCTGCTCTCCTGGGAAAGACGGGCTTGGCTTGTAGTCCACACATTTCAGCCCTCACCTGCCCATGTACAGAGGTCCTGGGCACTCCCCCTCCCCTCGGGCCAGAGACAGGTGGTGCAGATGGGCTGGGCGAAAGCCACCTGGTTCCAGAGCCCCCCCTGCCGGGGTGTCCTCTTGGCTCAGTACCATAAGATCATTGTGGGGAGCAGGAAGTGTCCGGGCCGGGCACCCTGATCTTCAGGGCTAATGCCGGGCCAGGATGGAGAGGACGCATAGGTAGAATTCTGCACAGTGAGAAGTCATGGAGGGGCTGAGAGCCAGGGAAGGGACTGCACTGGTTTCTTTCTGATCATCAGAGGGGTTGATGGGTGTGCGTGTCCCCGTCATCAGGCTCCTCTGCTCCAGCACCCAGGACCTCCACATCCGCGCACTGGTCCCTACCCCTTCTGGGGGTGGGGGTGGCATTCAGGGAGGAAGCAGAAGCCTCCCAGGCCAGCTCCATCCATCTCACCCACCTCCCTGAGCTCACCATGGCTGGTGGGACAGGTGTGCTGGGACCCCAGGCCTGGCCCTGCCGCTTGTGGGCAGTGGTGAGAACAGGACGCCACAGCCGACCTCCTCGGGTACAAGCCTGTCTGCACCTGCTCCATGAGACTGGAGGCCCAGCTTCCCCAGCATAGCTGAGCTCCAGGGATGGCCACTCCTTGTAAACCTGAAAATGGTCAGGCAGAGGAGAGAGATCGCATCAGGTGAAATTTAAGCGCAAACCCTATGGGCAGCTGTGGGAGGAAGTGGGGGCACTTGCCTGTGTGCTGTGGAAATCCTTCCATCCTCAGCAAGCCGAGGGAAAGACACAAAGGAGGTGTCTATGGGGTCTGCAGCCACAGAGATCCTGAACCCTGAGAATGGGCACCGTGTCCCTGAGGACTGGGCTCTACTGAATGGTTCTTGGAGGAGTAATGAAGGTCCAGGGCCTCTCCATATTCTGTAACCATGGGAATGATCTCCTGGATCCCAGTCCTTGGGCAGGTGGGACTCACTGTGGGGTCTGCTGTCTTGGGCTTGGGGTGATGCCCTTCTCCCTCCCTCCACCCCACAGTACCCACAGGTCTGGGTCCTGGGGCCAGCCAATGTCTTGGTGGTGTCCTCATCCCAGCTGCCCAGGTCAGGCTGTGCCTGTGAGCAGAGCTGGCCAGGGGTGTGGAGGGGCTTCCTGCTACCAGCTGGCCACAGGGGTGTGGAAGGGCTTCCTGCTACCAGCTGGCCACAGGGGCCTGCTACCAGGCTTTCAATGATCAAGTCACTCTCTCTTTCTCCCCGGGCTTGGCCACAGGTTGTGAGACTCACACCTGGGGGTCTCATAGGTCCCCTGCTAGGGTCCACATAAGGTTGGTCAGGCCTTGTCCCCCCACCCACCTCAGTCCCTGGAGTCCAAGGCACTGTCCCTTCCTGGAGTTCTATAGCTGGTGTTAGAGGAGGTCCAGTAGCGTCCTCTGGCAATTATGAAGTGAGTGAGTGAATGAGTAAATGAAAAGTGTCAGGAGACCGTTCAAAATAAATCACCCTTAGATTCACAGATGAAATCCAAAGAATGATTTTCCCTTGCAGAATCCATATGGAATATTGAAAAGGTCATGGGTCAATACAATTATTATCAGTTGAGTGCACTGAATGCCTGGGGGATGCTTTGGTCTAAAGGGATGCTGTGAAGAGAAGCCTCTTCCTAAATTCCGTTTAGAAGACAAGGTTTTCCTGTGTCATGAATGGGCCTCCCCATGTGATTCTGCACTGAGAAAGAACCTGGATGCGTGAGATTTAGTTGGCACAGGTAGGGGGTGCTCTGGTAGTTTGTGAGTGGAAAACATCCTCGCAGTGGAGGGAGTTTGGTGGGAACCATTTCTGACAGACAGTCCCTCTGCCTGAAACGTCCTCCCTGAGGGAGCTTACACAGGTGGTCAGGACATGAGCTGTCTTCGTGAAGACAGCAGATGATGGTAAAACACCACTGCCGTCCCCTATGTTCATGTCCCCCTGGGGGTGCTGGAATGGGGTCTCCAGCCCTCAGTGTGGCAGTGGGAGGTCCTCAGGACTGGTGGCTCCAAGCACCACACCTCCTCCCTGGAGACACGGGGTCCCCTGAAGGGCCTTTCCAGGGCCTAGACTGTCAGGACAGCTGCTTCTCCAGGGCAGGGCTGCGGCGGTGGGCATGCAGAAGGCACAGCACAGAAACCTGCCTGACTTGCAGACTTTTTATCTGGGCTTGTTTTTTAGCCAGAATACAGTCTATCCTTGTAAGAAGAACACGATTCTTCTGTGGTTGGGTGGAGGGTTCTGCGGGCATCAGTCAGGTCATGCTGCTCCATGTTGTCCAATGTTCTTTCTTGCTGGTTTGTCTGCCTGCTGTTTTTTCAATTATTGAGAGTGGTGTTGAAATATCTTCCCGTAATTGTTGTGAACTGAATGCGAGCCCGGGAATCTCGTCCAGCGAGAGGGTCCCAAACCTGGAAGAGAGCGCGTGCGGAAAAAAAGGAGAAAGAAAAGAGCGGGGTCTGGAGGAGAAAACTGATCAATTTTTTCACCTATAACCTTCCAAGCAGCTTCATCCAAGAATCCACCCTCTGGAACCCACGGACAAAGCTCGCGCACTATCTGCACAGATTCCTCAATAGTTTTAGGTTTAATCTGATGACCATGTGACTTAATCATATGTTGCAAAAGCTGTACGAACAATTTATACCCTTTAGATTCTATTTTCCCCATGTTTTACTCCAGATGAAAAGAAAAGGTTATTCACTTACTTACGCTGCATGTAATTGTGATTTTTAAAATGTCTCCTTGCAGTTCTATCAGTTTTGTTTTATATATTCTGAAGCTTTGTAATTAGGTGCATAAATAATTAGGATTTCTGTTTCATCTTCATAAATCGACTCTTTATCTGTGTGAAATGTCACTTTTTTACCCTTGGTAATACTCTTCACTTCGACATGTACTTTATCTGAAATTAACATTGCTACTCCAGCCCTATCATGATTGGACTAGCAGGGTTTCTTTTTTTTTCCCCATTCCTTGACCTTTAATCTATCTGTGCCCTTTTAATTAAAGTAGGTCTCTTGTGGGCGGCATACATTTGGCTCTGCTTTTTTATCCAACTTGACAGCCTCTACCTCTTAATTAGGGTGTTTACATTATTTACATTTGATGTAATTATTGATATGTGGGTTTAAATCTTCCATCTCACTCTTTTTTTTTCTATTTGTTCTGTTTTTCATTCATTTTTTCATATTTCTACTTCTTTTATTAATCGAATATTGTTTATTATTTATTTTTCTCTTTTGTTGGCTTATTAGCTATAATTTTGTTATTTTTGTGTTTGCCTTAGAGGTTGCAGCATACATCTTTAACTTACCGTGGTCCACCTTCAAGTGATATCATATCAATTTGTGTGTAGCCTACGGGCCTTACAACGTTACACTTCCATATCCCCTTTCCTGACCTTGGCGGTGCTGTATACACACGTTACACATCTCAAGTACACTGCTACCATTTTTGTTTGAAACAGCTCATTATCTTTTTATAAAGATTTATATAACGAGAAAAAGTCTCTATTTATACAATGAGAAAAAGCCACACACTTACCATTTCTGATGCATTTGATTCCTTTGTGAAAATCCAGGTTTCCATCTGAAGGACATTCCTTGTAGTGCACATCTGCTGTGATGAATTATTTCAGCTTTTGTCTGAATAAATCTTTTTTATTTTTGTTTTCAAAAGACAATTGCATGGAGTAAAGAATGTCAGCTTGATTGCTTTTCAATGTTGGCACTTCAAAAATGTTGCTGCATTGTCTTCCTGCCTGCATTGCTGTCATCCAACTCATAGGCACATCACGTGACTTGTTCCTCCAACTGCTATTAAGATTTTCTCTTTAGCACTGGTTTTAAGCGTCTGATTATGATGTACCTTGGTATAGCTTTCTTCCTGTTTATTGCACTTGGAATTAGTTGATGATCACAAATCTATGAGTTTATAGTTTTCATCAAATTTAGAAGTATTTCAGCCACTATTTTTTCAAATTTAAAACATATCCTTCCCTCCCTTAGGGATTATACTTCACACATATACTAGTCTGCTTCCAGTTTTTCCACACTTCTTTTATGCTGGATTAACTTTTTCAGTCTTTTTTCTTTATGTGCTTATCTCCCAACCCTTCTCTCTGTAACGCCCTATTGTCTCCCGTGGTCTTCTGTAACCATTGGCATCCTGAGCCCGCCCAGACGCCCACATTTGCCTCCTTCACTCAGGAGCCTGCTGGATCCTCTTGGGTAACCATGCCTCACTGTGGCACTTGGAAACTTGTAGAAAGAATGCTGAGGGTGAACACAGGCTCGTCTTGTTCCTTTTCTGTCTCTCAGTTATCCCTCTCCTTTGGTGCCTTCCGCAAACTGTCTTGAAAACCAGTGTTTCATTTCTTTTGTCTGGCATTTTAGTTGTTTCTGTTGGGAGGGTAAATCTGGTCTCTTTACTCCATTTTGTCTGGAAGCACAGATGTACAGAATATTTTAATTGAAAATTATATTTGAACAGATAACTCCTTCCCATTTTATTCATTTAGATACAATTTTTTTGAGATGGAGTTTTGCTCTTATCATCCAGGCTGGAGTGCAGTGGTGCAATCTCAGCTAAGTGCAACCTTGGCCTCCCAGTTTCAAGTGATTCTCCTGCCTCAGCCTCCTGAGTAGCTGGGATTACAGATGCCCAACACCAACCCAGCTAATTTTTGTATTTTTAGTAGAGATGGGGTTTCACCTTGGTGGCCAGGCTGGTTTCGAACTTCAGACCTCAGGTGATCCATCTGCCTCGGCCTTCTGGGATTACAGGCGTGAGCCACTGTGCCCAGCCTATTTTATTCATATTTTTAATACACCAGAAACTGGTTTTCTGTTTTATTGATCAGGCACAGTTAATTAATTTTTGCTTTTTGAAATGTTTTCTTCTTAATTTTTTGTGTTAACTTTGTCATTCTTTTTCTAGCCTTTAAGGTACAATGCTTAGATCATATATTTTCAACATTCTTTGTGTCTACTGAATACAATTATGTCTATATGTAGTCCTTTCAGTACTGTTTTGACTTCATTCACAGGTTACTATGTATTGTCCTTTCGCTGCCATTAATTTCTAAATTATATCTACATATTAGTTTGTATTTCCTCTTTAATTCAACACAGTGGTATTATGCATGTGGGTAGTTTTTGTTTTTCTAGTTAATTAAAACATTTTGAAATAGTGGTCTGAGAATGTAATGTCTATATTTTTGGTGCTCTTCAAATAATGTGAATGTTCAAAAGATTGCATACTTTCAATCTGCCGGGAGCATTAGTCCATTTTCACACTGCTATGGATACTACCGGAGACTGAGAAGTTTGATTGACTCACAGTTCCGCATGGCTGGGGAGGCCTCAGGAAACACAATCATGAGGTGAAGGGGAAGAAAGGCACGTCTTACATGGCAGCAAACGAGAGAAAGCGGGAAAAGGGATGTGTCACACCTTTAAACCATCAGAGCTTAGAAGAACTCGCTATCATGAGGACGGCATGGGGGAAACTGCCTCAGGATGCAGTTACTTCCTGCCAGGTTCCTCCCTTGGCATGTGGGGTTACAATTTGAGATGAGATTTGGGTGGGGACACACAGCTGAGCCGTACCAGTGGGTATGTGGCTTTCTGTGTATCTATTACTTTTATATTGGTAATGATGCATTTAAATAATTTATGTCAATATTTATTTTTTATTTATTGATTATTGGTTTGGGGGAGAGGCAGCTGAAGTCTCTGTGGATTTGTTGATTAACTTGTTTTATATATTTTCAAAGCTATGTTTTGTGGTATGAGCAGGTTGGTTCTTTTGTTCCACGTTGGGTTCCGTCTTTTATAAATACACAGTGTTCGTTGTTTTTTCATGTAACGCATCTCACTACTAACCTCATTTTACACAAAAGCACTATCAGTTCCCAGCGTTTCCTGTTCACACGCGCCTCACGGGCTTCCCTGGACCCGGAGTCTTTGTTGTTCTGGGGTCATTTTGGTTTGGGAGAATCTCTTGTGGCCTGAATCAGCTGCGTTTCCTTTTTAGCTCAGCTAAGAACGAGGTCCCCACGTGTCCTGCGGTGCCGGCACGCCGCTCCCTTTTCACGCGTGCGGGGGCTGGTTCGCCATCACGGGAGGGCGTGTGGGGGCCTCGTTCTCGGAACCGGGAGGGCAGCTCCGGGCAGTGACCCCCTCGCCCCGGGAAGACCCCCCCCAACCCCGGTGCGGTTCTGTCCCGTCCACTGCGTGCGGGGGAGTCTCCTGCAGCTCGCGCCCCAGGCACAGGCTCCGGGAACCGCCGGGCAACGCCTCCCCGGAAGGATCTGCAAATACGGCAGACAGAGATAACGGGGGGCTGCGGGGCAGGCTGCGGGCACAGTCCGGGGCCAGCGAAGGGGCTGCACCGCGATTTCCCCGGGGCCAAACAGCCTGACCGCAGCCTCCTCGCCGCCCTCCTTCCGAAGAAGGAGCTCGCGTTGTGCAGGCGTCGGGAGTTACAATGGCGCTCACAGGGGAGTTCACGGAAGCCGCGGTCCCGCCAGCCACTCACAGTGAACGCAGAGCTGCTGTGGCCGCTGCGGCCCTCGGGGTCCTCGGGGTCCCTCCGGGCGCCTCTCCCGAGAGCTGGGGCTCCTCAGCCCGGCCGCCTGTTAAACACCACAGAGCGCCCGTCTCAGGGCGGTTAAGGGCACCCGTCCCGGGGTCGGGGCAGCTTCGCTCCCAGCGCCAGCCCGCCTCGCACAGGGAGCCCGCAGTTCACACCCGGGGCCTCGGGCACCACGTGGGGGGCGCGCTCCCTCTGCCTTCCGGGAAGCAGCGTCCTCCGCGCAGCCCTGGTCCCGGCGACGGCCCCACGGGAACCTGCTGCTTCCCCTCACTCTCTGCAAAAAACGACGCCACTGTGCCTGGTGCTGGACGAACCTGTGAAGTAGAAGGAAGGGGCTGCTGGCCGGAGGGAGCGCGTCTCTCGGGGTGAGTGTCCGGCCGGAGGGAGCGCGTCTCTCGGGGTGAGTGTCCGGCGGGAGGGAGCGCGTCTCTCCGGGTGAGTGTCCGGCGGGAGGGAGCGCGTCTCTCGGGGTGAGTGTCCGGCGGGAGGGAGCGCGTCTCTCGGGGTGAGTGTCCGGCGGGAGGGAGCGCGTCTCTCGGGGTGAGTGTCCGGCGGGAGGGAGCGCGTCTCTCCGGGTGAGTGTCCGGCGGGAGGGAGCGCGTCTCTCGGGGTGAGTGTCCGGCGGGAGGGAGCGCGTCTCTCGGGGTGAGTGTCCGGCCGGAGGGAGCGCGTCTCTCGGGGTGAGTGTCCGGCCGGAGGGAGCGCGTCTCTCGGGGTGAGTGTCCGGCCGGAGGGAGCGCGTCTCTCGGGGTGAGTGTCCGGCCGGAGGGAGCGCGTCTCTCGGGGTGAGTGTCCGGCCGGAGGGAGCGCGTCTCTCGGGGTGAGTGTCCGGCCGGAGGGAGCGCGTCTCTCGGGGTGAGTGTCCGGCGGGAGGGAGCGCGTCTCTCCGGGTGAGTGTCCGGCGGGAGGGAGCGCGTCTCTCGGGGTGAGTGTCCGGCGGGAGGGAGCGCGTCTCTCGGGGTGAGTGTCCGGCGGGAGGGAGCGCGTCTCTCGGGGTGAGTGTCCGGCGGGAGGGAGCGCGTCTCTCGGGGTGAGTGTCCGGCGGGAGGGAGCGCGTCTCTCGGGGTGAGTGTCCGGCGGGAGGGAGCGCGTCTCTCGGGGTGAGTGTCCGGCGGGAGGGAGCGCGTCTCTCGGGGTGAGTGTCCGGCCGGAGGGAGCGCGTCTCTCGGGGTGAGTGTCCGGCGGGAGGGAGCGCGTCTCTCCGGGTGAGTGTCCGGCGGGAGGGAGCGCGTCTCTCGGGGTGAGTGTCCGGCCGGAGGGAGCGCGTCTCTCGGGGTGAGTGTCCGGCGGGAGGGAGCGCGTCTCTCCGGGTGAGTGTCCGGCGGGAGGGAGCGCGTCTCTCGGGGTGAGTGTCCGGCCGGAGGGAGCGCGTCTCTCGGGGTGAGTGTCCGGCGGGAGGGAGCGCGTCTCTCCGGGTGAGTGTCCGGCGGGAGGGAGCGCGTCTCTCGGGGTGAGTGTCCGGCGGGAGGGAGCGCGTCTCTCGGGGTGAGTGTCCGGCGGGAGGGAGCGCGTCTCTCGGGGTGAGTGTCCGGCGGGAGGGAGCGCGTCTCTCCGGGTGAGTGTCCGGCGGGAGGGAGCGCGTCTCTCGGGGTGAGTGTCCGGCGGGAGGGAGCGCGTCTCTCGGGGTGAGTGTCCGGCGGGAGGGAGCGCGTCTCTCGGGGTGAGTGTCCGGCGGGAGGGAGCGCGTCTCTCCGGGTGAGTGTCCGGCGGGAGGGAGCGCGTCTCTCGGGGTGAGTGTCCGGCGGGAGGGAGCGCGTCTCTCGGGGTGAGTGTCCGGCGGGAGGGAGCGCGTCTCTCGGGGTGAGTGTCCGGCGGGAGGGAGCGCGTCTCTCCGGGTGAGTGTCCGGCGGGAGGGAGCGCGTCTCTCAGCGGTTGAGTGGCGGAGGGAGCGCGTCTTGGTGGGTGTGTGGGGGGAGGGAGCGCGTCTCTCAGTGGGTGCGCGTGTTCTGGAGTGGAGCACTGGGGCGGGAACAGGCCACCAGGGTCAGGCTGAGGAGCACAGCTTCCCCGGGGTTATCCTTGTTAGGGACGCCAGGCTGGTGCGTGTGCGTGTGTGTGCACCATCCTCACGTGGGATTCACGTTTGCTGCGAGTGTGTGCGGCTTTCGTGTGTGCACGTGTGGAACTGTTGCACTGCTCGTGTGTGTGCATGTGTGGAACTCTCGTGTGTGTGTGTGTGTGTGTGTGTGCATGCCTTCATTGCAGCCTTTCTTCCAGATAGATTAAAACACTAGAAACACCCCACGTGTCGATGGGAAGGTTGGGAATAATGTATCTCATCTAAGCAGTAGAATACTATTCAGTCTTCAAAAAGGCCAGGATCCGAGCAGACTCCAGTGGAAGGATGTCCAAGGCTGTTAAATGAAATCAACCAATCTCAGGACATATTTCTGGCACGATTCCACGTATATAAAAGAACGTTTCTAACTTTGCCTGCGCCACAGATGCCTCAAGATGCACAGTAACGTGTTAACAAGTTACTTCCGTTAGGATGAGAGTTTTGCTTTAGTTGTGAACTTTTAGTTTTTACAATAGACCTTTTTAACAGCTGGGGACAAACTCGTGAAAAGTTAAAAGTTGAAGGGAAGGCGGATGTCACAGTGCGCGTTGTGCTCACTCTGAGAAACCCCCCGTGAGCTGATCTGGGGAAAGGATCCCTCTGCCACTGGGCTGGCGGCCGGGCCTACCCCACTGGTGCTCGGGAGGGTTGCTGTGGATCGAGGTAACTGGCTGGGTTTCTCCTGTCCCAGGAAGGGAAAGACGGTTCACCTTTCACTGAGGAAAAGTGGAAATGAGGGAAAGAGCCTGGTGAGGATGTTTCTGGAGATGTTTCATTTTCCTCAAAGATTGCGCCGTGGAAACCGAAGCTCGACGGCACGTGCTGTTCCATCATTCAGTTTTCTTTACAGGAATGAATAGAGTAAACACTCGGTTTCCAGCATCCATACTGAAACCTGACCGTGGGACGTCAGGGCACTCCAGGCGCTCATCTGGATCTAAACATCTCTGCCAGTTTCTCTTTTCTGGGCCCATCAGACACTGGAGAGCTGCTGTGGGAAGCGCAGGGTGCAGTGGGGCTGGGAGCTACGGTCAGAAGCGGCCCCCACATTGCCAGGATAGTGAAAGGGGGGCGGGGTGGGGCTGCTGGAGACAGATTCCCGGAGCAGGTCCTTCGCTTTTCCAGGTGGTTTAAAAATCAGCTGGTGCAAAACATCTTTCTTTTCTAGGCAAGGCGTGCTGGAAAAGTTTTTTTTCCCCCTTTCAGCAAAGAAAAGGAAAAACAGAGCTTCTCTCTGGCTCTGACTCAACCACTGTGAAGAAGAGAACATTCTCTTTTCTTCCTGAACCTTTTCCTCCTGCCTTTTCTCCAGTGCGTGTGGGGCTCCCTCAGAGCACAGTGAGGGGAGGGGAGGGGAGGGTGCCGACAGGACCCCAGATGAAAAGTCGTGTTTTTCTGCTGCTCAGCTTTGAAGGGAAATTAAAGACAGAAAGGAAGGGGCTGGATTTCAGTCTCCCTGATGGCTCATGCTAGCCTCCAGAGGAAAGGCAGCTTTCTCTAGAAAATTGGCAGGACAAAAGAAGGAAACTTCTCTGGGGTGGTCTTTGTCCTCAGGAAACTGCACTTGAATGGCTCCTCCTGGCTTCAGGGGACATGGCTCAACCCTGGATGGAGCCCACTGCGGGCCTGAACGCCCTGCTCTCACATCCAGCATCCGCGGTGGGGGCAAGACAGGAGGAGACACACAGCCTGATTTTGCCACCGTGAAGGGAGGCTTCTCCTTAGAGCCTAGACAGTTATCTTCCAATCTCCTCCAAATGCCTTCAGCAGAAGTCGGAGGAAGACATGGAGCCCCTGCTGACCACTGGCTCCTGCAGGACACAGCTGCGCCAGGCAGCTCACCCGTGGGGACACACATGCACAGTCACAGTGTCTCACAGATGCACACGTTCACATGGACATCATACACAGGCACCCCACACACATGCACATACATAATGCACACTCAGATGTGCATTCATACACGAACATGTGCACACTCACGTGCACACGCATGCACTTACATGCACACAAACATGAACACATGCACACAGGTGTAGGCATGCTCACAGATGTACACACATGCAGTCATGCACACATGCAAACGAATATATATACTCAATCATGCATAAATACATGCAGACACACATGAACACACACACCTCACATGCACACACAGGCATGCACACACAGTGACATGCACACTCACACATACCCATCCTGGAGGGGCTGGGTGCTCCCCTGAGAATGAACAGGGATATCTGCAAGGGGGGAGAGTGGGGTGGGACTTGCTGGCAGTGGTTAATGGAGCTAGAGCCTTGGTTCCTGCAGAAAGAGTGCTTTGAGCACACGCCTGGCTGGGTGAAGAAGGAAGGCAGTTGGCAGGCATTTTTGGAAACTTGCTGGGATGCATCCCAGTGAACGTTAGACATCGATCTGAAAACCTTGGAAGATGGAGCGAGAAGAGGGGTGATCATTCATCTCAGGAACCCACAGCAAGGTGGCCCCGGGGCCAGAAAGGGAGAAACTACCAGCTGGCAGAGGCAAGCCTCAGCCCGCATTTGGGGGCCCCTTGTGGGATGGAGAGCAAGCTTGGCGCCTGCCTTGGAGCTGTCCTTCCACTGACTTTGTGAGAAGGGACAAGGCCCCCCAAGGGGAAAATGGGACACACATGGCACCTGCATCTAATCCTGCAGGAATTCCACGCACACTCCAGATCTCCTGCCGAGGCCACACTTCTGACTCTCACTGACCACCCTCTTACAGAAGGAGTGGATGTCTCAGGAAGACTCTCAGAGACCTAGTCTGTTCTGGACACAGCGAGCAGCAGAAGAGGAGAGAGCAGCCTGCCGAGTGTCTTCCTGCTGCCTGGTGCTGGCGACATCCCGGGGGTGAGCTCTGCGTGGCTGGACTGTGGGTACCACTCAGCAGGTTTTGTAAACACAGCTGCCGGGCTCAGGTGGTTGCCTCCTATTTGCACTGTTTGGAAAAGGAGGCACAGGTGAGATGAGGCCGAGGACTGCTGAATCCAGCTCCGCTTTTGACGGGCATGACTCGGCACCAACTGTGATTCCAGAAAGCACAGCAGGGGGTTCTGGACTTGGGGCAGCAGCAAGAACCTTCTCCCAAGCACTGTGGGAACCCCACACCAGCCCCTTGGCCACAGCAGCCTCCTCAGGACCCCTCCTCACTGCCATGGCCCACCCCATGGTCCCAGCCACGGGGGCAGCCCCAGGACGCCTCTGCCTCACACAGCTTTTCTTCGGGTCCCCAACACCCATCTCCTGCCACATGGGCCCGCAGGAGGTCCCCAACCTAATGGACAAGACCCCATGTCAGGCCTTCTGTCTGTTGAGTCTCCCCACCCCTCCCACTTTTGGGCCCCCAGCCCCACTCCTCAGGAGACAAGTCCCTCTGCGGCTCATTCCACCAGACAGCTCGGGCAGCCACAGGGCCCAGAGGGAAAGTTGGGGTGACTGTGCACCCTCACACACATGCATATATATACTCACACATTCTCACACTGCACACACGCACACTAACACCTACACACGTGCACTCATGCTGATGCACTCATGTGCACAGACCCACTTACACCTATACACAGGTTCACATGCACATGTGCACACGCTCACACATCACACATGTACACAGGTTTACACATGGACACACGCACACCTATGCAGTTGCACATGCGCACATGCACACACTCCTGTGCAGACACATGCACATATACCTATGCACACAGGCTCTGCACACACCTATGTTCATACATGCACACACACATCCTCACCTACACGAATGCACTCACGCTCTTACACGTGCACACAGACCTACATGCAGTCACACACATGCACACACAGACATGCATGCACTCACACATATGCAGCCATGCACTCACACGTGTGAGTAACTGCCATCTGGGCACCGAGGAAGGAGAGCTAAGCAGATCCCCCACACAATTAGTACCTGAAGAATATCCTAGTTTATAGTGTTACTGCTCAGTTCCTTCCTTTATATAATTCTTTATATATAATTATGTATTAGTTTATAGTTGGAACAATTAGTGCGTGAGTTATCTTCCTACTCAGTTATTTCCATATATGTATATAGTTATTTCCACATATATTTTACATATACGTTGGAAATGTTATATATGCATGTATGTATATATATATATATACACACACACATATGTAATTACATAAAAGTTCATAGAGGAATGTGTAGAGCAGAAACGGTACAGACTGGCAATCCCAGAGCCTCCGAGGGCTTAAAATCCCTCCAGTATAATTGCGCCTTGGCGACTATATAACTTGTTAGCTCTTTAGCTGCTCTGCTGCTCAGAGCATCCTCTTACAGAAATCACTGGAGGCTGCCAGCAGCTGGCTGTAGACCTGGTCAGCTCTGCTAGTTTGCTGATTCAAGGGCATCTTCCTATAGAATTCCTTAGAAGTAGCCTGCCCCTAGACGAGATAGCACACTGCACTCTTCACTGCGTGCAGCCCACCTCCTGGCCTAGGTGACCTAATGGGGGTGGACTCTTCGTTTATTGTGCGTGTAATTGTCTTGACCCTTTCACTGTCCTTGAGATGACCTCATTCCCTACCCTTCCCCGTGTCTTGTACCCAATAAATACAGATGCTACTGGACGCTGGGGGTCTCACCTGTCTCTGCTGATAGGTGGTGTGATCCCCTGAGCCCAGCTACTCTTTTCCAGTCCTTCTGTGTCCTCTTTACTTCTCGGATCCTGTGCTTTAGCACGGCGATAGGGGACACCCCATGACCCAGTAGGGCTGTGGCCGTTCACATATGCATGTGCAAACATACACGCATACAAATGCACGCTTACACATGCACACATGCTCATACACGGACACATGCATGCACTCATGTACACATGCACAAGCACCTACATGCCTTCACACATGGACATGCATGCACACCCACTGACATGCACACACACTCAGCACATGCACGTGCAAACGTGCACACCCATGCATGTGCCCAAATGCGCACACATGCATGCACACACACTCAACCACACATGCACTCAAGCACACACATGCCTACACAGATGGACATACCTGCACACATATTTGTGTGCATAACAAGGTCACCATATTGCTCCTTGCTGGCAACAGGGAAGCAAAAGGCACCTTCAGGCCATAAGAATGGAGAGCCTTCGTGCACCCCTCCCCAGGAACTCTCACCTCTGCAGCGAAAGTACACAGCCTCACCCTAAGTTCCAAAAGCAAGAGCCAGCCCCCAGCAATTGTGAGAACGGGAATTCTCCCCCACAGCTCAGGCCGAGGGGCTGGCAACAGAGCCAGTGCAGCTGCAGCAGGGACAGGACAGGTCCACGCCCCTCCATGCCCTGCAGGCCCTGCTCCCACAGCAGCTTCCTCGGAGGGGTGGCTGCACTGAGGACTCACAGCCAGGCCCTGTGACCAGTCGCCATAGACTGAGCAGCTGAAGACAGCACACCCATGTTCTCTCACAGTCCTGGAGGCCAGGGTCCGGATCTGGACAGGGCTGGCTCCTGGAGTCCCTGGGGCAGAGTCTGCTCCTCGTCTGTTCTAGCTCCCTAGGTGCCAGGCTTGTGGCCTGTCCTCCATCCTTGCCTCAGTGGTGGCCCTGGACTACTACTCCCATCCTTCCCTCCCATCTCTCTTCACGTAGAAAGACCTGGTGGTCACCCTGGGCTGCCCGCGCCCCCAAGATCTTGTCCCCACATCCACTCAGGTGAGTGGCAACCAGGGCACCACAGAACCTCACGCCTCACGCTCAGGACGTGGGCATCCCTGCTGACCACACCAGGCTGATCACATTGTTTTTGGGTGGGAACAAAGGTGATGTTGGAAAATGTGCATGAGGATGTGCACAAGAGGGCTCTGGACTCAGCGGCCACAGTGCTGCTCCCAGCTCCTCGGAGTACGGAGCTCCTGGACCCTCCTCCCACCAAGTTCACGCCCGCTCTCCCCGCCCCTGCGGCCCTTATGTCCATCTCTGCAGCTCCTGGACCCTCCTCCCACCAAGTTCACGCCCGCTCTCCCCACCCCTGCTGCCCTTATGTCCATCTCTGCAGCTCCTGGACCCTCCTCCCACCAAGTTCACGCCCGCTCTCCCCTCTCCTTCTCTTACGCCTGGCTCTGCAGCTATTGGGATTGCAGTCCCCATCTTCACTCCTCAAGAAAGGGTGTGTGCGAGCCACATGCTGGGACTGCGGGGTATCTGGAGGGGGCTGGAGAGAGAGACACATAGACACAGAGACAGAAAGGAGAAAGAGATACACACAGACAGAAAAAGACACAGAAACAGAGACGGAGACAGACACACAGCAACAGAAACAGCTCCAGGGCCAGGAGCCATGTTTTCTCACACAGCTTTGCAGGAGCCTCCCCCCCAGGTTCTTCCCCACTCCCAAGGAGGCTCTCTGGTAGTGAGTCACTGGGTGTTGGAGGGTTGGCTCTGTGTGATGAGGGTTTCCAAGTGTTGGGGGTTGGGTCTGTGTGGTGAGGGTGTTGGGGGTTGGGTCTGTGTGGTGATGGTCTCGGGGTGTTGGGGGTTGGGTCTGTGTGGTGAGGGTCTCGGGGTGTTGGGGGTTGGGTCTGTGTGGTGAGGGTCTCTGGGTACTGGGGGACTGGGTCTGTGTGGTGAGGGTCTCGGGGTGTTGGGGGTTGGGTCTGTGTGGTGAGGGTCTCGGGGTGTTGGGTTGGGTCTGTGTGGTGAGGGTCTCGGGGTGTTGGATTGGGTCTGTGTGGTGAGGGTCTCGGGGTGTTGGGTTGGGTCTGTGTGGTGAGGGTTTCGGGGTGTTGGGTTGGGTCTGTGTGGTGAGGGTCTCGGGGTGTTGGGGGTTGGGTCTGTGTGGTGAGGGTCTCAGGGTGTTGGGGATTGGGTCTGTGTGGTGAGGGTCTCGGGGTGTTGGGGGTTGGGTCTGTGTGGTGAGGGTCTCGGGGTGTTGGGTTGGGTCTGTGTGGTGAGGGTCTCGGGGTGTTGGGTTGGGTCTGTGTGGTGAGGGTCTCGGGGTGTTGGGGGTTGGGTCTCTGTGGTGAGGGTCTCGGGGTGTTGGGTTGGGTCTGTGTGGTGGAGGTCTCGGGGTGTTGGAGGGCGGGGGTACCCGAGTGGAACAGCCTTTCACTTGCTTCTGTGTGGCTCGCTTCACTGTGGCTCCAGTATCAGATCTGAGAATTGGCAGTTGACGATGCTCCCGCGTTGTTTTTATTTCGCAGTGGCTGTGACTCCAGGGAACGATCTGAGCTGGGCTCTCTGGGGCCTTCCAGAGTTGTCCCATGCTGGTTTCACATGTGAATTTGGGTGTGTCACAGACACACAGTCCTTGACATTTGTGTATCTGTCTCCCACCCACTCCCAGATCCAGACAGAGGGTGGTGCAGACACCCCCGGAGGCACTGTGGGCCCCACCAGACACCCCCTCGGTTCCTTCCACTATGGCGGAGCTGCTTCTGCTGTCTCTGACCTCACCCAGAAGACAGGGCTGTGCCTGCCCCGCCCCGGCCACACGGCCGTCCTGGCGCAGGTGCAGCCGGTGTGGTGGCTCCAGTTTCTTTCTCTCTCTGCTGCGGATGGCGTGGGCGGCTTCCCGCTTGGAGCTGTTGCGGGCAGCACGGAGGACAGTCGTGCTCGGGGCTGTTGGTGGCCTGTGGAGTCACTCACGTTGGGTGTCACTGGCTGTGGGGTAGCTGTGTCTGGACGTTGTTGGGGGCCCTGAGGGCCTGCCCTGCCCACCCATGGCTTCACTTTCTCAGCATTGCCACTTAGGGTTGAGACCCATTTTAAACTCATTCTTGTTTCATGTGAAGTGTTGGCCAAGGTTCATTCTCTCTGTCCCCCTCCGTCCCTCTCTCCCTCTCTTCCTCCTCCTTTCCTCTTCCCCCTCCTTCTTCCCCTCTACCCCCTCCTCCTCTCTCTCTCTCTCTCTCTCTCTCTCTCTCTCTCTCTCGCTCTCTCCCATCCCCCTCCCTCCCTGTCTCTCTCTTCCCCTCTTCCTCTCTCTGCTTCTCCCTCCTTCCTTCTCCCTCTCCCCCAGTCCGCCTCTCCCTCTCCCCCTGCCCCTCTCTCTCCTTATCTCTCTTTCTCTACACTTTTAGCCAATCGTGGGAACACCATTCACCGTAAGACCCACATCTGCTTTTGGCCAATGAGACTCAGGGAGGGAGCTTCTGTGGCTTCCAGGAAACTGCCTCAGGGACACCAGGTGGGTAATCCCCTTCCTCTGTCCCCAGAGTGTGCAGTGAGGGAGTGTGCTGCTGCGGCTGCCACTGGCAGCCACTTTGCTCTCTCTAGGAAGCCAGCCTGAGGACAAAGCTAATCCCAGAGCTGAGCAGAACCAGTGTTGAAAAGGCAGGCTGAGGACAGGAAGAGGCTCCACAGCTTGATGGATGGAAAGGGGGTGGGAGTGAGGCTGTCACGAGGCGGCCACCCGAAAGAGGGTCACTGTGGGAGGGGGCTCGGGCACCAGCTGAATGACTGGAGAAGTGCTGGGGGAAGGGGCTTCTTGGTAGCTCCCAGAGCCCACTCCTGGGAGAAGGGCTATGAGGGAGGGCAGGACTGAGCTCAGAGCAGGGAAGGCGGAGCCCCTGAAGAGCTTCCTGGGGTCACTGAGGTGTCCATGGCCCCTGCAGGCCACCCGCAGATTAACCCGCCAGCCACCCTCTTCAGGGAAGTGCAGAAGAGACCTCCTCAGGGTAGCTGGTCCCTCCACTTCCCTGGCACTCTGATGTGGCCCGGAGAAAAAATCCGCACCTGCCACCCGCAGACCTGGGGCCACAGGCGCTGCAGAAAACCAGTTACGGCTGCCGAGGCTTCCATGGCCTGCTCTGGAAGAAGAGGGCATCGTTCTCCAGGAAAGCATTTAGCAGATGCACCAGCCAAGACAGCGGAAGATAAATAAATAAGGCACAATGGAACCCTTTAGCTGAGACATTTCCAGCCCTACTATCTTTTAAATCATGTCCTGGCACTGTCCTCCTTCCCCACTCTCTGTCTCCTTCACGACTTCTCAGCTCTCAACGAGCTGGCACTTCCCTGTGACCGTAATGTTTATGAAGTATCAATTGCAGGAATAAGACACTATTTCCACCAAAATCAAGAGGAAAAGAAAACATACCAAGTAAACTAGAGCATTTTAAACGCACTCCTGTGTTAAAAGGCAGGGGAGACGTCGCGGGGCCGTGAGAAGAGCAAAGATCTGACGCTACGGCGGTGGAAACACGTGCTTTCTCAGCAGACGCCACTCACGGGAGCACGGTGGGAGAGAAACGGTTTTGTTGTGCTTGTCGTAGTGAAGGAATGCCTTGACAGTTCTTTCATAAATGCACAAAAAAACAAGAAAATCAAAAGCAAACGCACAAAAAGATATTGCGTTTCCAGGAGCAGCTGTGGAACGTGAAGACGCTGTGGGTCCCAGCAGACCCAGGTGGCTCAGCTGTGGAACGTGAAGATGCTGTGGGTCCCAGCAGACCCAGGTGGCCCAGCTGTGGAACGTGAAGACGCTGTGGGTTCCAGCAGACCCAGGTGGCCCAGCTGTGGAACGTGAAGACGCTGTGGGTCCCAGCAGACCCAGGTGGCCCCCATGACTGGCCTTGTCCGTGGCCTGCACCTGGGTCCCTTCACTGGGAAAGGGTCTCTGCTCTGTGCCTAGCCCAGCATCTGACCCCACCGTCCTGCCACCCGGCGGCCATGCCAGACCCTACAGCTCCCACAAATGTGACTTCATATGATGGAAGACATGTCTCCCGAGGGTGGATGTAGCTTCTCATTCCTGAATCTGCCTCTCTCCCAACCTTCACCCAGGCCCTGGCACAGTGGGCACAAGACCATCTTGTCCCCACTATCCTCCCCCTGGGGTTCGCATGGACAAGGACGGGATCTTGACAGAGGCAGTATCGTGACAGCCACCCGTGAGGGAAGCAGCGGTTTCCTGAAGGTGAGCAGCTCCTTGGCATCTGTGTCCTCCTAGGAGGCAGAGCTGTGAGAAGGAAGCCAGGGCTCACTGCAGTTGTGGCTTGCCTGGTGGAGCAGGCCACCCACAAAGCAGATGCAAGCATTACTGGCATGGACGGGCCGGGGCTGCGTGGCTGCAAAACTCCTGAACTGCAGAGGAAACGGGACCTGGTCAAACACACCACGGAAGGAAAGATCCTGTTCGAACAGCACCCAGCATCATGAACACTCAGCTAGTGTGAGTGCACCTGCCAGCCTCCTCTCACACGGGAGGCTGAGCGTCACCCACTTACCTGTCACACGGGAGGCTGAGCGTCACCCACTTACCTGTCACATGGGAGGCTGAGCGTCACCCACTTACCTGTCACATGGGAGGCTGAGCGTCACCCACTTACCTGTCACACGGGAGGCTGATCATCACCCACTTACCCGTCACAAGGGAGGCTGAGCGTCACCCACTTACCCGTCACACAGGAGGCTGATCATCACCCACTTACCTGTCACACGGGAGGCTGATCATCACCCACTTACCCGTCACAAGGGAGGCTGAGCGTCACCCACTTACCCGTCACATGGGAGGCTGAGCGTCACCCACTTACCTGTCACACGGAAGGCTGAGCATCATTCACCAGTCACAAGGGAGGCTGAGTGTCCCCCACTTACCCGTCACACGGGAGGCTGATCATCACCCACTTACCTGTCACATGGGAGGCTGAGCGTCACCCACTTACCCGTCACACAGGAGGCTGATCATCACCCACTTACCCGTCACACGGGAGGCTGATCATCACCCACTTACCCGTCACATGGGAGGCTGAGCGTCACCCACTTACCTGTCACACGGAAGGCTGAGCATCATTCACCAGTCACAAGGGAGGCTGAGTGTCCCCCACTTACCCGTCACACGGGAGGCTGATCATCACCCACTTACCCGTCACACGGGAGGCTGATCATCACCCACTTACCTGTCACATGGGAGGCTGAGCGTCACCCACTTACCCGTCACACGGGAGGCTGATCATCACCCACTTACCCGTCACACGGGAGGCTGAGCGTCACCCACTTACCTGTCACACGGGAGGCTGATCATCACCCACTTACCTGTCACATGGGAGGCTGAGCGTCACCCACTTACCTGTCACACGGGAGGCTGATCATCACCCACTTACCTGTCACATGGGAGGCTGAGCGTCACCCACTTACCTGTCACACGGGAGGCTGATCATCACCCACTTACCTGTCACATGGGAGGCTGAGCGTCACCCACTTACCTGTCACACGGAAGGCTGAGCATCATTCACCAGTCACAAGGGAGGCTGAGTGTCCCCCACTTACCCGTCACACGGGAGGCTGATCATCACCCACTTACCTGTCACATGGGAGGCTGAGCGTCACCCACTTACCTGTCACATGGAAGGCTGAGCATCACTCACCAGTCACAAGGGAGGCTGAGTGTCACCCACTTACCCATCACATGGGAGGCTGAGCGTCACTCACCAGTCACGACGGAGGCTGAGTGTCACTCACGCGTCACACGGGAGGCTGAGCGTCACCCACTTACCCATCACACGGGAGGCTGAACATCACCTACTTACCTGTCACGGGAGGCTGAGCGTCACCGTCACGGGAGGCTGAGTGTCACCCACTTGTCACAGGGGAGGCTGAGAAGTGGTGATTGTTCAGTCTGATGGCTTGTTCCTTTTGCGAATTGTCCATTTCTATCCTCTGCCCTAATAGTGGTTCTCATTTGCTATGGTTTGAATGTCTGCCCCCTCTCAAACTCATGTTGACATTTAATTGCCATTGTAGCAGCAGTAAGAGGTGGGGCATTTGAGGGGTGATTAGGCCACAAGGGCTCTGCCCTCATAAATGGATAAGTTCTGTTATCCCGGGAGGGGTTCCTGATGACCCCCGACTTCCACCCTCTGCCCTCCACCTGGGGATGGTGAAGCCAGAAGGCCCACTGGAGCCTTGCTTGGACTTTCCAGCTTCTGAAATGGTGAGCGACACATTTCTGCTCTTTATACATTACCCAGTCTGTGGAATTCTGTTAAGCACCATAAAGTGGACTAAGACACTGCCTTTTTGCTGAGTGGTTCAGAGGTGATGCTGTGTGTTCTAGAGACCAGCCCCTCGCCGGGTTTGGACGCTGGAAACAGCGGCTCTGTCCACTGCTCCAGTACCGCACAGTTGAAGTCCTTCGCGGAATACACAAGCCCGGACTGGCTGGTGGTACCCAGTGGATTTTCACCCCGTGGTATGAGGTCTTATGGTTGTGAAGCTACCTTACATATTCTCCTCTGAGCTTTAAAGCTTTAGTCTTGCATTAGGTTTGAAGCCAGCTTCCCTTCTTGCATCTGGCATGAGGCAGGGATCCACATTCACGTTTCCCAGACAGCGAGGCAGCTCTCACCCCTCCTGATGGCACCCACGGAGGTCCCAGGTTCATCACATCGGGGTTCCCATAGATGGGGGTCCTTTTTGGCACTGTCTTATAGTCCATTCGTCTATCTGGCTGTTCATGCATGTTATTGCTTTTTCTCCCAAAAGAATCAATGTGGAAATTTATTTTTAAATTTGGTTTATTTAGTGTCCTAACCCTTCTATTGTTTTTAGGCAATTTTAAAAAGTATAATACGAATATGAAAATTATGGTGAATTGTTATAGCATCAAAACCACCAGGACCAGGAATGGAACAACTCCAGCCCCCAGAAGCCTCCGCCCTCAGAGGCTCCACAACCCCTGTTCTAACACACAGATTAGCTTCAGCTCTTCTTGAATTTCATGTAAGTGTGAAATTCACTCATGCTGTTGAACACAGCACTGGTCCATTCACATAGTGGCCTTGTAGTATTCCATCACATGAACACAGTTTATTATCTGTTCCATTACTCACAGGAGTTTTTAGCTGCTGTGAGTAAGGGTGTCACAAACAGCCTGTGTACTTTGTGACCGATGGAATTCCTGTACGGATGAGGAGCATGTGCTGGAGTTGAAGTGCTGGGTTATAGCGTGTGCACGTGCTCAGCTGTATCTAACTCTGCTTATCGGCTTTCCAGAGTGGCTGTGCCAACTCACACTCTTTCCAACAGTCTGTGGGAGTTCCAGTTGCCCCACACCCTTGCTGACATTTGCAATTGTCCGCTTTACATTTTAGCCATGCTGCTGGGTGTATATTCGTATTTTATTGTGTTTTGGATACTCATTGCTCCTACCGTCATCAAAGTTGAGCACAGTTGTTTGTTTATTGGCGATTTGGATATTCCCTTTCCATTTTCAAAAATTGGGTTTTTGTCTTTTATTGATTTGTAGAACTTCTTTATTCTGAATTTGAGTTCCTAGTTGTGCTTGTGTGTGTACACATCGTAAACACACACACAGGTTAAAATTAGTTGGAAGACCATTAGACCGAGGTGGCCCCAGTGCCTTGGGTTTCAGCTCAAGCAAACCGAAGTCCAGCTCAGTGGACATGGTCATAGTCCAGGTAACCAGAAACCTGGTTTCAGCCTCCCGTGGGATGGGCTTTCCACTGAAGTGATTCCTTCCCCTTTCTCTCTCTTTCTGTCTTTCTTTCTCTCTCTCTCTCTTTCCTATCTATTCTTCCTTTCTTTTTTCTTTTCTTTCCCTCTTTCCCCTCCCCTCCTTCCTCCCTCCCTCCCTCCCTCCCTTCCTCTTTCCTTCCTTACACTCCCTTCCTTCCTTTCCTACCCTCCCTCCCTCCCTTCCTCTTTCCTTCCTTACACTTCCTTCCTTCCTTTCCTATCCTCCCTCCCTTCCTTCTTCTTTCTTTCTAGTGGGGTCTTGCTCTGTCACCCAAGCTGGAACGCAGTGGTACAGTCACAGCTCACAGCAGCCTCAGCCTCATGGGCACAAGCAGTCCTCCCACCTCAGCTCCTCAAGTCAGTGGGACCAGCTCAAGATTGTGTGTGTTGTCTAAAAGAGTTTCTCTAGGGTGTTTTTCTAAAATACTGTTGTAATTGTTGGCTCCTTAAAATCTCATTTCCTGATTTGTTCCAATTTCCTTATTCATTCAAACATATGGAATAACAAGTTTGATAGGTTGGCCTTGGAGTCAGTGATCTTGCTGAAATCATATATGCACAAATAGTTTCCTTTCATAGATTCTTGTATATTTTCTTATTTTTTTCTCTGCTCGTAGGAATCTGAGTATATTTTCTAAATGCTGTGAATGAATTGTGAGTTTTATCTTTCTTTTCAATCCAAATTCCTTTTTTTCTCCTTACCTTGTTTTTTTGTCTAGGGAAGAGCCTCTAGCAGAGCATTTGGTTAAAGAGCTGAGTTGCTGCTCACAGCATGGTCCTGGCTGGGGTGTGAGGCTCCCCCGGAGTCTCAGCATTGGGTGCTGTGTGTAAAGCCTTTCACCACACTATGGAATTCACCTGCTTTTCTTTCCTTTTTTAGAGTTCTCATAATGAATAGGAGGTCAGTTTTCTAAAGAATTCTGTGTCAAGATGATTATGTGATATTTTCTTATTTACATTTGATTATATGCTATCTGTATTCATTTAAATTTCTTCCATTCTTTTATATCTGGATTATACCTTAATTATCTGTGGTATATTTGTATATGCTGTGGGTTGTTGTACACTGTACCCAGTGTGCAGCTTTTCTTCATCCCTTACCGCCGTCTGCCCTCCCCTTTTTGAGTCTCAGTGTCTATTACCTCCCTCTGCAGGCCTTCCCGTACCCATAGTTTAGCTCCCACTTATAAGTGAGAACATGCGTTATCTGGTTTTCCATTCCTGAGTTACTTCGCTTAGAATAATGACCTCCAGCACCATCCGACTTACTGCAAAAACCTTGTTTCATCCCCTTTGTGGCTGAGTAGTACTCCGGGGTGTGTATGCACCACATTTTTGTTATTCCTCAGTTGAGGGGCAGTTCGGTAGGTCTCACATCTTTGCAATTGTGAATTGTGCTGCGATGAACATATATGTGCAGATGTCTTTTTGATAGAATGACTTACTTTCCTTCGGGTAGATACCCAGTAGTGGGATTTCTGGGTCCAATGGTAGATCTACTTCTGCTTCTTTGAGAAATCTCCATGTTCTTTCGACAGAGGTTGTACTAATTTACGTGCTCACCAGTGGTGTATAAGCGTTCCCTTTCAGTAACGGTCATTCTGTCTAGGGTGACGTGGTACCTCAAGTTGCATTTCCCCCATGATTAGTGATATGTGGCATTTTTCCACATGTCTGTTGGTCATTTGTATATTTCTTTTGAGAAGTGTTTATTCATGTCCTTTGCCCACCCTTGGATGTGACTGGTTTTTTGGCTGATTTATTTGTTATTCCTTGTAGATTTTGGGTACTAGTCTTTTGTCACATGCATAGTTTGCAAATACTTTTTCTCATTCTAAGGATTGTCTGTTTACTCTGATGATCATTTATTTTGCTGTGCAGAGATTTTTCGTTTATTTAGATCCCATTTATTTCTTTTTTTGTTGCATTTGCTTTTGGGGTCTTAGCTATGAATTTTTTGCCTAAGCCAATGTCCAGAAGAGTTTTTCTTGGGTTATCTTCTGGAATTTTTATGGTTTCGGGTCTTAAAGTTAAGTATTTAAGCCATCCTAAGATTATGTTTGTATATTCTGAGAGGGATCTACTTTCATTTTTCTGCCTTTGGCTATTCACTTTTTCTCTGCAGCATTTATCAAATAGGGTATCCTCTCCCCAATTTGTATTTTCGTGTGCTTTGTTGAAGATCAGTTGGTTATAACTATTTGGCGTTATTTCTGGGTTCTCTATTCTGTTCCCTTGGTCTATGTATCTGTTTTTACACCAATACCATGCTGTTTTGGTTACCATAGCCTTGTAAGATAATTTGAAGTTAGGTAATGTGATGCCTCAAGCTTTGTTCTTTTTGCTTAAGATTACTTTAGCTATTCAGACTTTTTTTTATTCTATGAATTTTAGTTGTTTTTCCTAATTCTTTGAAAAATGGCATGGATATTTTCACAGGAATTGCATTGACTCTGTAGATTGCTTTGGGTGACATGGCCACTTTTACAATGTTGGTTCGTTCAATCCATGAGCATGGTATGTATTTCCATTGGTTTGTGTCATTATGATTTCTTTTGGCAGTGTTTGTTAGGTCTCCTTGTAGAGATTTCACACCTTGGTCAAGTTCTCTCTAGGTATTTTATTTTATTTTCTGCAACTATTTTAAAAGGATTTGAGTTCTTGATTTGATTCTTAGCTTGATCATTGTTGATCATAGCAGTGCCGCTGACCTGTGTACATTGATTTTGTAACCTGAGACTTCCCTGAACTCATTTATCAGCAATTCACTTATTTTTAGAGGACACTTGGTCCATGCCCATGTCAGAGATTCTTGTAATGTTTCTTTCTTGCAGTGACCTTGTCAGATTTTAATAACAAAGTCATGCTAGTCTTTTAAATAAAGCTGCAAAGCAGTACTCGTTCTATCTCTTCTCTGGAAGGATCTGTGTAAGATTGGTGGTTTTTTTCTCCCACAGACATTTGGAAGAATGATTTCCTGCTGGAGCCAACTGGACCTGAAGCTTTCTTTGTAGGAACACTTTCAATGTCATTGTTCGGACTCATACATTTTTCTTGCATCCCTTTTGACAGGTTTTGTTTTTCAGAGTTTGTTCAATTTTTCCAAATTGTTATCAGTCCTCACGCGCGGTGCTCTGTCCGTGCCATCCAGGTCCAACTGTTGATCGTTTTCCCCAGACATTCTGCTGGCTTTCTGTTGCCATGGGACACCTTTCGCATCCTTCCACCTTTCCCACACTTGCCTACCCAGTGTCATCTGAAGAAGCACATCGTTTGTTTCGTTCCTATAATCCAGCCTGACAGTCTTTGTTTTACTTGGAGTATTCGTGTAATTCATATGACTACGTCAGTTAGCTGTACTTCTGTGCTTAGATTTACCATGTTACACTTTTCTTCATTGTGGGCTCATTAGCTGTTTTTCACCCTTTCCTGTTAGTTGTTGGTGAATCAACAATACTTCTCATTTTCCCCACTCACCGTTTAGTCATATGCATTTTAAATCGTTCTCTTAATGACTCCTCACCTGTGTCTTTGATGTATCAGTTACTGCACTTGCTCCTAGATGTAAGCACGTTACAATTATTTAGTCCTATTTACCTATCCTAGCTTTTGCATGATTTTTCTGTATCCTAATTTTATACATATTTAATTCTATAGCACAGTATTATTTTTAATGTTTTCAGTGGGTTTGCCCACACATTTACCTTTTCTATTGTTTTTCAGATTCTCTTCTATTTTCTTGTTTTAGAAAACAAGGTGTTTTTGGATAATCTCCCTTCGGCCTGACAAAGTTCCTTTACATTTATTTTAGTGAAGATTACTGATGACATAAAGTTCCTCACACTTTTCATCTGAAAAATAAACATCTTCAGTTCATGTTTATTTTCAAAAAAATTATTTTAACTGGATATAGGATTCCAGGTGAGCTGTTATTTTTACCCCAGAATTCAAAAATGCATCATTCAGTTATCTTTCAGCTTCTATTATTTTCTGTTGAGAAGTAAACCATCAGCCTATTTCCTGTCAGTGTTTTTCTCTTCTTTTTATTTTTGACTGTAAGATGACCAGGTGTGGTTTTCTTTGCATTCATTTTGCTTCATGTTTGCAGAGCTTCATAGTTAACGTGGTTTGATGTCTTTCACTGGTTTTGGGAATGTCTTAACCAGTGTTTCTTCAAATATTCTTCTCCCTCATTCTCTCTCTCTTCTTCTTCTGGGACTCCAGTCCATGTATGTCATACATTTGCATCATGTCTCATATGCTGCCATGCCCTTTTTTCTACTTTTTTCCTTTTCATTTTCTTTTTTGAGACAGAGTTTCACTGTTGTTGCCTAGGCTGGAGTGCAATGGCAAGATCTTGGCTTATTGTAACCTCTGCCTCCTGGGTTCAAGCAATTCTGCCTCAGCCTCCTGAGTAGCTGGGACTACAGGTGCATGCCACTACACCTGGCTAATTTTTGTATTTTTAGTAGAGACAGGGTTTCACCATGTTGGCCAGAATGGTGTGGATCTCTTGACCTCGTGATCTGCCCTCCTCAGCCTCCCAAAGCGCTGGGATTACAGGTGTGAGCCAGTGCGCCCGGCCTTCCTTTTTGTTTTCATTGCACTATTCTTTATGTGTTGTACCTACCTAGCTTCTGCTTCATTGTTCTTTATTCTGATGTCCAATCAGTTGCTAATCCCGTCTTTTAAGTAGTTACTTTCAGTTAATACAATTCTTAGTTCTAGTACTTTTGTTTGATTTTCCAAAAACAAAAAACCTTCAGTTATCCCGTAGAACTGTTCATACTGTCATGTGCTTTTTGGTGTACATATTAACTACAGTTAATTTAAAATCATTCTGGTAGGTCCCACATCTGCTCCTGTGCAGTTCTGCTAACATTGCCTTTTTGTCTCTTGGTGGTTGGCCATGTGGCCTTTGGCATAGCCGGAGGTTTGTGTTTTGGATGCTATGTACAAAAACTGAAGTTTTGGAGGATGTATCTTCCTTCAGAGGTGATTAAATTGACCTGTAGAGGAAGGTGAGCTCCCAGGTCAAGGGAACTAAACACTCAAGCAATTTAAATATCACAAAAGAAAAAGCCAGAAACTGGAAGGTGTATAACATCTGAAGCAGGTGCGTTAGAATAGACACATGACCTAAAATGAGTAGGATGCTCATATTTCCCAATAATAAGAAAAGGTATCAGCAATGTGAAAATTAAAAATGTCCTAAACAAAAAGGTAGAAATAGTGGCTGTAAAAAAAAAATAGAATAGTTGACCTGATGTGGTGGCTCACGCCTATAATCCCAGCACTTTGGGAAGCTGAGACAGGCGGATCACCTGAGGTTGAGAGTTCGAGACCAGCCTGACCAATATAGAGAAACCCTGCCTCTACTAAAAATACAAAAAAAATTAGCTGGGTATGGCTACATGTCTGTAATCCCAGCAACCCAGGAGGCTGAGGCAGGAGAAGTGCTTGAACCTGGGAGGCAGAGGTTCGGGTGAGCCGAGATCGCACCATTGCACACTAGCCTGGGCAACAAGAGCAAAACTCTGTCTCAAGATAAATAAATAAATAAATAAATAAAATAATAGTTGAAAGAAAGAAGTATTTTAAGGGCACAATAAAAATAGTCTCATAAGGCTTCAGAAGATTTGCCAACAAAACCCACAATGAAAACATTTCTGGAGAAAACCTCAAAATGAAAAGAAAAACAAATCCAGGAAAAACTGCAAGAGAGATGAGAAGAAAGAAAGATGAAAACTAAACTCTTGTAAAGTTTGTTACCATCACTGAAAAAAGTCAGGACCAAAGAAAAGCACATACACAGACACACACACTACACACACCACACACACAGGCACCCCACACAGACACACAATACCACGCACAGACAGACACCACACAGACACACCACACACGGCGATAAAAGGCACACTCTGCCCCTGTGGCACTGATGGGCTGCTGGACCCTGGGGAAGTAGTTAGTGGCAGGGGGCTGTGGGAACCCTGGGAACCTAGTGGGTGGCAGGGTGGGGCAGGACTGCTGGACAACCCCCGCCCCCCCGACCCTACTCAGGCCTCAGCTCCCCACAGCACATCCCACCTCCCATGTTGAGTGGGGTCTGAGCCTCTGCTGTGGATGCGCGTCCTGGGTCAGTGTGTGTGTGTGTGTGTGTGTGTGTGTGTGTGTGTGTTAGGGGGTCCTGCTCGCAGCTGTGGCCCCACCCTGACCTTGGGCATCTTCACCAGCCGGCTCCCTTACCAGAGACCCCAGACTCCAATTCTGAGTCTCCCTATCTCTGCCCTGGTGCCCATCAGCATGTCCCCTCTGGCTCACAGCCAGTGCCTCACAGACAGAACCCCCCAGGGCTCTGTCCCCGAGACCCAAGGCCACCTCCCTGGGCTCGGAGGAAAACCCCAGACCCCACCTTCCCCTTCCACTCCACCCCCAGCCGCCCGGCTGCCCCCAGACCTTCCTCCAGGGCGCCAGGGGCTCTAACCAGCAGAGGCAAGACCCAGCCCTTCACAGCCGGCTTGGCAGCCCCCCTCCTCGAGGGCAGGGGTCTCACGATGCCCCAGCCTCAGCTTCCTCGAGGCCCTGCTGCCCATTCAGCTGGAGCTGCAGTCCTGTCCCTCCTGGCCTCTGCACACTGGCCCCTCCCTGGTGCGCTTCCCGATGACCTGGGCGGTCCCTGGGCCTGAACTGGCTGCTGAATTAAAGCTTCTCATCCCGGCCAGGCAACTCCTGCAGGGCAGGCTCCCAGTGTGGGGTCTTTTCCCTCCCATTTCCAGCTCCCTCCACCCTCCCACTGCCTCTGTGGCCACCTCCCCCCCACAGTCCTCCATCAGAGTCCTCTACCTAGTCCGCTGGGGGGGCACCCCCAGACCCTCCCCACCACACAGCCCCGTCCCTTTCCACACCCAGGCATCCTCCGCTGGCTGACCACCTCTCCCGTGGCGCCGGCTGAAAGAGGCCTGGACCCCACTTGCAGCTGGACCTGGAGCTGGGGGCCCCAGCACAGTGGTGCTGTGGAGAAAAGAAATGAACTCTGATGGCCCTATGGTCGGTGAAGGGGATGGGTGGGGCAGAGGCGGGCAGGGCTCTCTAGACTGGTGAGGTGAGGTGGGCCAGGGTCTCTGCTCCAGGTGGAGCTGAGGTAGTCCAGGGTCTCTGCTTCAAGGAATGCACTCTGAGAGTGGTGTGGGAGTGATTTTATTGTTGCCCTTGCCCTTAAGTTTGTCTGACCCCAGACAAAAGGCTGCGCTGTGCGGAGCCCCTGGCTGGCCCTTGGGGGAAAGAGCACCATGAGGGTCAGATCCCCGTGGGGTTGGAGTGGGCCCTGGAGCGGGGCCGGAGTAGACCTGGAGTGGAACTGGAGTGGGGCTGGAGTGGGCTCTGGAGTGGGGCTGGAGTGGGCCCTGGACTGGGGCTAGAGTGGGGCTGCAGTGGGCCCTGGAGTGGGCCTGGGGCGGTGCTGCAGTGGGCCCTTGGGCGGGGCTGGAGTGGGGCTGGAGTGGACCTGGAGCAGGGCTAGAGTTGGCCCTGGAGTGGGGCTGAAGTGGGCCCTGGAATGGGCTCTGGAGTGGACCTGAAGTAGGGGCAGCAGTGGGCCCTGGAGTGGACTGGGGCAGGGCTGGAGTGGGGCCTGGAGTGGGCTGGGGCAGGGCCTACTGCAGTCCAGGTAACAGGAGTGGACCTGGAGCCGGGCTGGGCATGGCGACACATGTCTGTAATCCCAGCTACTCAGGAGGGAGGGCCCTGGAGTGGGGCTGGAGTGGGACTGGAGTGGGCCCTGGAGCCGGGCTGGAGTGGAACTGGAGTTGAACTGGAGTGGAACTGGAGTGGAGCTGGAGTGGGGCCAGAGTGGGGCCAGAGTGGGCCTGGAGTGGGGCCGGAGTAGATCTGCAGTGGGTCTGGAGTGGGTCTGCAGTGGGCCTGGAGTGGGCCTGGAGTGGACCTGGAGTGGGGCCAGAGTGGGGCTGGACGGTTCCAGCTGCCTCCTTGCCACTCTGCTCCCTCATATGGAAATAGCACTGGGCCTCATAAAAGATCGAGGTTCTTGTTTCAAATTATGAAACAAACATTCTCCTTGGATAATACCGTGTCAAGCCGCCAGTGAGGTTTTGAATTCCAGCTTCAAGGGAAAGTTAAAATTAGTTCTAAACCATCGAATGTGAGTTTGTAATAAATTGGGGTCGTGTTCTGCTGCCAATTAAAAGTAACTGTTGGATCCATTTCTTGGAATTTTTTAAATTTACACTTACTTTATGCCCTTACAAAGTCTTAAAGTTGTGAACAAAAGTATAAACTTCAAAAATAATTAACGCAATTTAATCACAGTAAATAAACTTCAAAGTCCTGGCAAAAACTGCAGAACCTCATCTGAGCAAAAGAAGCGAGAGTGCTTCCCGCTGAGCGGTGAGGCCCCCAGACGCCGCGTTTCATCTCGGGGGCGGGTTGGAAAACGCTGTGGAATGAGGGTGTGGCTGGCGCGCTGGAACTAAACACTGTCACATGTAGACGCTCGGTGTCCGGATGGAGCACTTCATGTTTTCATTTTCTGAAAAGAGCAATGCCCCCTGGAGTAAGCAGACCTCAAACAACGATTTCGGAGTCCGCACTGAGACTCCTCCCGACAGCTGCATTTTGCTGTTTACGTTGGTGTCACTTTTAAGAGCAGTCAGCTCCTGAGCTTTTAGAGGTTTCCGATAACAGCAGCTCCAGGCTCTGCCGAGACAAATGTGCCTAAACAGACATGGAAACCAGAACGGTAACTAAAAATATGTCAAAAAGATGAGTCTGGTTTTATGAGACGTTTGTTAAAAAGCATGGAGGTTGATTGCAAATGTCGAGAATCTGGAACGTTATGAGACCACGTCCTGCGTTTTGTGACTGGCTGTTATTCCAGTCACTGTCGTGATTGAGCGCACACGTAACTTGGGCGGTGGGCTGTTGCTTTAGTGGCCTCAGGCGCCTACATCACCCAAGGACACCTCCCAGCCTCCTGCTCTGGCCGTGGAGGGGACTGCCCCAGCTCCCCGAGTGCCCTCCTCTCTCTGGCAGGAAGGACAATGCCCCTTTCTTTCGGCCCCACCTGGAAGTCCTTGCTCCTCATCCGTGACGTCCACACACGAAGTCAGTTCTGCAGAAACTGAAGCCCCAACCCACATGTGTCTGTGTGGGGCTGAGCAATTGTGGGGACACACTCCCAGGGCCTCGAGGTTTGGCTACCACTGTCCTCCCAGACCCTGTGTCTCAACCAGCACTCCTTGGGTGTGACTCGGACTGGTTTTTCTTCCCCGGAGTTCATGAGATGAATGCCAAGCCCCGGGGCCCTTCTGGAGCCACCGCAGGGGCACAGGGCTGGCGCCTCTGTGCCGCCTGAGAAATGGGTACTGGAGAAGTCTGGGGACACCCAGACCTCGTCCACACTCACACCACAGTTCCTCAGCAGGTTGGGCAGGTGGACCTGTGCAGTGAGTGAGAAGGCCCCACGGTGGCAAGGAGCTCTTGGATGATGCCTCAAATCCTCCCTTTATGACCTCTGTCTTTGCCATCGACCGTTCACTCCACCAACATTTATTGAGTGCCCACTGTATACCAGGCTCTGAAGTGGGAGTGGAGTCATCAGGAGGACAGTTTCTGCTGTAAAAGATGTGTAAACTCAAAAGGAGAAAAGAAAAGAAAAGAGGGAGAGAAGGGTGGGGCTCTGCCCACCTATGCCCTGTGCTGCAGCCCTGCACAGAAGGACCGGCACCACCCAGGGTCTCAGCAACAACTGACAGCCCATCCCACGCCACAGTGGGAGATGACGGAGCACACGGGTCTCTCCATCCTCCCAGCCCCACTTGGCAGAGCCCTGAGCCCATGCTCATGGAGCCTGCCCCCATCTGCTACTGGGTCTTCTCCCTGGGTGTCCTCGCTGGAGGTGGTGCTGATGGCGGCTTCTCCTTATCTCCTGGGATCCCCATTCCCTTCTAGAGTGAGCCCCTCCCTGGCAGCTTGAAGCCTGGAGGTGCCAGAAGCCCGCTTACCCCTTCCTGGGAGTGAACTGAAGTGATTTCGCTCTGATTGCTCCCTGCAATGTGGGGGCACCTGCTGGCTGTGCACCCCAACCCCCTGTCATCACCATGCCAGGCCAGAGGAGTGCTGGGCTCTGCCAGGGCAGGGCAAGCAGTCAACCCAGAAGGGCCGCTCCTGCCTGGGGCACATCCTGACATTGGCCACGTGCACGGCTTCCCGTCAGCATCCCTCACCCGGTTCCTTGTCAGGAAGATCACACAATTGTGTGGCTTCAGATGTACAGTCACCGAGACAGAACTCAACCCCTCTGCGCTTGTCATCCAGCTCACTTTTGACAAAGTGGGAAGGGGATCTTCAAGTTCCTATGTGTGTGCGTGTGTGTGCATGTGCATGTGTGTGGGTGGGTGCGTGCCTGTGTGTGTGCGTACTTGTGCATGTGTGTGCCACTGTATGTGTCTGTGTGTGCATGTGCGTGCGTGCGTGCATGCATGCGTGTGTCATCATGTGTGCATGTGTGTGCACAGCTGTGGAAATACAGTTCCATGTGTGCATGTGTGTGCACAGCTGTGGAAATACAGTTCTTCTGACACCTGCTATCCACTTGCTGTTACTTCACAGCCAGCCCACTTTCCTTTGATCACAAAGGCCACCAGATGAGGGTTCGTGGACACCTGGCTGTCTGGGACAGTGAAGGCGGCCGTGCGGTGGGTGGGTTCTCACAGCAGACAGCCAGTGCTGTCCTGACGCTTGCCCCCGATGCTACACCCTGCTCTTCACTCTCGGTTCTCCAACTTCAGCACCCTGGGCTGCTTGGACCCCTGGTGTGCCAGACCACTGGGGACAGCCCTAGCCTGGGAGACAGCAGGGGCATGTCCCACACTCATGCCCGGACTCATCCGATTCACGCCCTCTGTCCATGCGGGCCGCCCCCCATGAGGCCTGGCCAGCCCGAGTTTCGCTCCTGTAGGAAACTGCGGCAGATCCACCCCAGGTGCCACTGAGTGGCCTCTCGTCCTGGGTCCTGTGTCTGCCATCTCTCACCTCCCCGTCCAGCCCTGGAGGGTTGCTTCCTCTCTCCCCCTTGAGACCCACTAACACAAGACCATGTGGTGTCGCTTCCTGGAGGTGTGGGGTCCTGAAAGGAGTTACAACAGAACCCAAAAGGTGCCGTCGTCCGGGGTCCCGGCCTGCTCAGTGCAGGTGTCATGCCGCCCACGCACCCCCAGATCCTGTCTGCCTTCCTTTCCCCTTGTCACACGTTCTCCTCTCAGTTCCCGAGGGCCTGGCGCCTACACTGCAGATCGTAGCCAATTTGTCTGTTTCCCTTCTTCTTCCAGACTGTCTCTCTTGGGGGTGGGAACAGCAAAATTCCCCATTTCCTTAAGGAGACCCACAGGAACCTTCTGTCAATCCCGCTCCCCAGAGCCTGAGCCAGCCCCTCCTGCTTCCACCCAGAACAGTGACCCACGCCTCCAGCTTTCAGGGGAACAGTCACAGCATTTAGAGATTTTCTTCAAGAACTGCTTCTAAATCCACTTTTACAAAGTTTAATAAAGCCATTTTTAAAACAGTGTTCTGGCCAGGGTGTGGAGAAAGGGGAACCTGTGAGCACCTTTGGCAGGGGTGATGCTGCAGAGGCTGCTCAGAAGATGAAGCTCCCGCAGGGCCAGCCATCGCCGCAGGGTGCCCACCCACACGAAGGAAATCTGTGGAGGGCGCCTGCACCCCGGGGTTTGTGGCAGCCCCATCACAACAGCCAAGATGCGGACACAGGCGCGTGGACGGGACAAACGAGGTGTGTGGACTCCGTGGGGTACTCTTCAGCTAAAGGAGAGCGAAATCCTGCGTTTGTGGCAGCATGGATGGAACTGGAACCAAGCCAGGCACAGAAAGACGAACGCCCCATGCCTCCCTCCTGCAGGAGCTGAGAGTGGGCCTCACAGAGTGGAGCAGATTGGTGGCCACGGAGGCTGGGGAGGGAAGGGACATGAAGGGCTGGTGAAGGTGCTGGGAGGTTGCCAGGCTGAAGAAATAGGATCTCGTTTGGTGGCACAGGGGGGTGACTATAAATAGCTAGAAGAGAGGGTGTGGGACGTTCCTGACAGAAAGGAATGGTCAGCGCTCAAGGTGGTGGGTGCCCAGTTTCCCCGATTTGATCGTTAGGTGTTATGTGCACACATCGCAATAGCACATGTACCCCATAAATACGTACAAATTAAAAATAATTTTAAAAGGCATGGTCCTCCCTCCATTCCTCTGGGAATGACAGGAAGGGGAAAGTGTGGAGCAGGGGCATGTGGACAGGGCAGCTACCAGCCCAAGTGTGTCCCTGCTCTGACCCCCACTTCCCTGTCCAGAGGGCTAGAAAGAGGGGCTGCACGTCAGGTGACCTGTGGAGGCCGGTAGCCCCTATCCCCTTCCTAGGACCCAACCCTCCCACCGAGAATTGTGCTCAGGCCACTGATGCCCCCCCACATGCTGCAGGTCCACACAGGTCCAAGAGGGAATGGCGGCCGCGGCACTGACCCCCACAGAGGAGGGCGGCCCTCACCCAGGGCCTGTGTCCACAGAGCTGCCGCCACCCGGGCCCACAGCGGCTCCTTCGCACGCGGCATGTGCCGGGGCTGCCGTTCCTGGTCAGTGACGTCGGCATCTTTCATTTTGCAAAACTGGAGCTCTGTCACCATTAAATGCTAATTCCCCATCTGCCTCTCGAGACCCTGGCACCCCCCGTTCTACCTTCTATCTCTGTGGATGTGACAAGTCCAGGGACCCCCGTAAGTGAAATCATGCAGAATCTGTAGTTTTGTGATTAATTTCACTCAGTATCATGTCCTCAGGGTTCGCTCATGTGGTAGCCTGTGTCAGAATGTCCTTCCTGTTAAGGGCTGAGCAAAGTTCCACTGTGTAAACAGACCACGTGGCCTGTCCCCATTATTCGTGGACACGGGGGTTGCATCCACCTTTCAGCTGTTGCAGGTACGGTGCTATTAACATGGGCCGTTAACACGGGTGTGCAAATATCTGTTCTAGACCCTGCCTTCAGTTCTTTTGGATACGGACCCAGAAGCAGAACTGCTGGATCACACGGCAAACCTATCTGTAATGGAGGGGCTGCCGCGCCATTTTACACTCCCAGGGAACGTGCACGATGCTGCAGTTTCCCTGCTTCCTCCCAGGATGCATTATTCTGGTTTGTTTGTTCCTTGTAGTCTTGGGATGGGCCTGAGGTTGCATCTCACTGTGGTTTTGATTGTGTTTCCCTCATGACGAGTGGGGCTCAGTGTCTTTTCATGGGCTCACTGCCGTTTATAAAACTTACCATCTTAAAACACTTTCTGCTTTCTTCTGTCCATCTGTAGAAATACAGCTTTTATGTTGACCTTGGACCCAATAACCTCGCAAAACATATTAATTCTGAGGCTCCGTAGATTCGTTTGGATTTTCCACCGGCACGGCTGTGTTTTTGGCAAGTGCTAGTTTTATTTTGTGCCACTTCTTTTTCTTACCTGGTCAACCCTGGCCAGGACCCCAGCACCCTGCTGCGTGGGCATGGTGAGAGCCGACCCGTCTCAGGGAAAGCGCTCCGTGTCTTCCTAGCACGCCTGCTGAGGGGCTTTGTAGATGCCTTTCATCAAATTAAGGCACTGACATTCTATTTCTATTTGCTTAACAGATTTTGTTTACGAGCGGTGTTGCTTTGTATTAAATGCTTTCTAAAAAACATCAGTTGAAATGATTACATGATTTTCCCCCCTCTAGTCTATTAATATGTTAAATTGCCAACCTGGGATTTCTAGAAAAATCTGTCTTGGCTGTTATACGTTGCGCTTTTTATGTAAATCTGAATTTGGTTTGCTAATATTTTGTTTAGGATTTTTGCATTCATGTCCACGAGAGTGATTGAGCCGTAATATTTTTCCTTGTGATTTGTGTAATTGTTGGACATGGAGGTGTGCCAGCCTCACAGAATTATTTGGGAAATACTATTCTATGGAAGCATTTATAAAAGTTTGGTGTTACTTCTTTTCTAAATGTTGAGAAGAATTCACTAGTAAAGCCATTTAGGTCTAGAGTTTTCCTTGTGGTAAAATTTTAAATCACAGATTCCATTTCTTTAAGGAATCTATTCAGATTTCTTGTTTTGTTCTTTTATTTTCAAGGTGCTAGAACCTGCATGTATACCAGAACTTAAAGTTAAAAAAAAAAAAAAAGGAAGACCTACAGCAGCCAACGAGCATAGGAAAAACATCAATATCAGTGATCATTAGAGAAATGCAAGCCACAATGAGAAACCGTCTCACACCAGTCAGAATGGCTTGGATTGAAAAGTTAAAAAACAACAGAGTCTGGTGAGGTTGTGGGGAAAAGGGAACGCTTATACCCTGTTGGTGAGAGCACAGATGAGTTCAGTCACTGTGGAAAGCAGTATGGCAATTCCTCAGAGAGCTAAAAGCAGAACTACCGTTGGACCCAGCAATCCCGTTACTGGGTAAGAGAAATCTTTCTTCCGTAAAGACACAGGCACACGAGGGTTCCCTGCGGCACCGCTCCACCAGCAAAGACACGGAATCAGCCCCAATGCCCGTCAGTGGCAGATTGATAAAGAATCCGTCCTGCAGAAGCTCGAAGCTGGACCCCTTCCTTACACCACACACAAAAATCAACTCAATGGGGATTAAAGACTTAAATGTAAAACCCAAATCTATAAAAACCCTAGAAGACAACCTAGGCAGTTCCATCCTGGACACAGGAATGGGCAAAGATTTCATGACAAACACACCAAAACCAATCGCAACTAAAGCAAAAATTGACAAGTGCGGTCGAACTGAACGTCGGAGTTTAATTCTAAATAGTTCATGGGTTAAAAAATGAATCCCTTCCCTTCGGCTGGAGTTCGGATAGCATGTCTCTTCCCACCTTCCCACTCTTCCACTTTAAAATGCTTGTATTGAAGACAGAGCTCTCAAAAGCCACACATAGGTTTTTTTTTTTGTTTTGTCTCTCGTCCAACCTGACCCTGGAGATGTCTCCTCTTAACTAGACTGTTCAGTGCCGTTCCTGATGTATTTGTATTTAAATTGATCATCTGACTTTACTTTTTTTTTAATTTTTATTTTTTTTTTTTCTGAGACGGAGTTTCGCTCTTGTTACCCAGGCTGGAGTGCAATGGCGCGATCTCGGCTCACTGCAACCTCCGCCTCCCGGGTTCAGGCAGTTCTCCTGCCTCAGCCTCCCGAGTAGCTGGGATTACAGGCACGCGCCACCATGCCCAGCTAAGTTTTGTATTTTTAGTTGAGACGGGGTTTCACCATGTTGACCAGGATGGTCTCGATCTCTCGACCTCATGATCCACCCGCCTCGGCCTCCCAAAGTGCCGGGATTACAGGCCTGAGCCACCGCTCCCGGCCGATCATCTGACTTTACTAGAGAGAAAGCTCGTCATGTGCCAGGTATTCCAGTTTCCCTCCATGAACTTGTTAGTTAAACACAGCTTCCGAGGCTTGGCGCCTCCTTCACAGAGCCGGGTCACACAGATCAGCTCCTGGCGTCCGAGGGGCACGGCGCCTTTTGTGCTTTGCTGGCTGGGCGTTTGGACTGCCCCATTTCTGCCCTTGGGAAGCCTCCGTTGGTCCAAATGCCTCTTAGCAGTTAATGTGCCTGAAAACAGTTGTTTTTCGCTTTAAAGGTCTCAGTCTTCCGTGTTTTGTGGTTTCCGTACAGGGCGCCTGGAGGTGACTTTGTCTTGTTCTACCCACTCGGACGCGGACGCGTGGGGTTGCTCTGGGCACTGGGAGGGTGAGGGCCTGTGGCCGACTTCTCCCCCGCGCCCCGCAGTCCGTCTGGCACGTCCTGGCTTCCATCTGTGATACATTTCCTCCGCCTGAGCAAATTCATGTCGTGTCTCCTTCAGTGCAGGATCTTGCCAAAGAGTTCTTTCTGTTTTTGTTTTTTTTTTTTTTTCTTTTTTCCTTTTATAACCTGGAATGTCTGTTTCACCTTCACTTGCGGAGCCTGTTTGTCTTGGGCAGGGACGCCTGGCTCGGCAGTTACGTTCTCCTTGAGTTAGGAAGGTGGGTCCATTCTCCCTGTGTTCCGTCATTTTCTTGCTCCTCATAAAATGGCATTTCTTTTCTTCTCTGAATGCCTTAGGGATATTTGCCTTGGTCTGTGGTTCCCAGCAGTTCTCCTGAGATTCGTCCACGCCCTTTTCTCTGTGTTTATCTGGCTCCGGGATAGCTGCGCTTCCCGGCCCTCCTTCCCCGCCTTCCGGGACTTTACTCAGCGGCTGCTGTCGTCTTGTCTGTGTCCGTCTTTTGAACTGCTGCATGTGAGTCCAGGCTTTAGGCTGTTCCCGCTGCTCTTCCCTGGATGTTTTCCACTGCCTTGTGGTCTGGCTTCCATCTCCGCCTCAGCTGTGTCTGATCTACCTTGAAGCCTGTCTGTTATGCTTTGTCTTTTCTTCTTCTTCTTTTTTTTTTTTTTTTTTACAAATTTATGCAGGAACAACTGGCTTATGAAAACGATTATGTTGAAATTCTACAATCTGGTAGGTTTTGAAATATAGATATAAACCCATGAAACCATCATCACAATCAAGATAGTGAAAAACACCTCTCACCCCACCACAAACCGGGTATGGAATTTGAGGTCCACAGTGGCTCCCTCGCTGCGTGGGGGACTTGGAGTCCTGCCCACCTCTGCTCTTGGGAAGCCCCCACAGTCGGAATGCGCCTTTGTAGTTAATGTGCCTTAAGACAATTGCTTTTTGCTTTCAAGGTCTCAGTCTTCCGTGCCTTATGGTTTCACTGCAGTGTGTCTGATGTGAGTTTATCCGTCTCATTCAGTGACTGCCAGCCTGTGAATCCGTTAACAACTAGTGGAAGCTTTTCATTCCTTCCTCCGTGGGCCTTCATCCTTCGTCTGTCCTCACTCCTTCACTCTCTGTGGACATTTTGGGCTGTTTTTAAGGGGAAATCTTTCAGCTATGCCTAACCTGTTGCTTTTCCTATGGAAAATCACAGGGGAACTGCTGAAAACCACAGGCAAAGGGAATTACCCTTCAGGCATTCAAAGAAAAAAAGAATTTCAATAGCTGCACACTTCATTTCCAGAAGCTTTCTTTGTTCTCTCACAGCTCTTGGTATTTTTCATGGTCCGTGTTTCCCTTCGACTTTGAGCCCTTCTTCGAGAGGTAACACCTCTAAAAACGGTCACTGCAGATGAACTCCGGGCTCGAGTCCCGGCACAGGCGGCCCCTGGCAGCTGTCGCTCACAGGGCTGGCTTCCCTGGGCGTTTCGTCACTAGGACTGCAGGATCATCTTCAGGGGGCTCTGACCATGGGAATCCCAGGAGGCAGGTGGGGGAGTGCCCCTTCAGAGCAGGTGGCCCTGGTTTTCGGCAGGCAGTCTTGGCTCGCCCCCAGCCTGGGACCATTTCTGTGTTTGTCTTTTTAACCCTGGTAGTTCCGGCATCACAGAAAAAATGTAAATGTGGATCCCAGACTGTTTGACGAGCAGGGTCACCTGTGGCCCATTTATCTCATTTTGTTGACAGGCGGGTATCTTTTCAGAGTCTGTTCTTTCTTTCCTGTAGACGCAGAGATGCGTTTTAGATGCTTGGTTTTGTTTTGCTTTGTGTCATTCAGCATTTCTCGTTGCCTCTGGGTGTCCCTTCATGTTTCACCCGTCACAGCGTATTCCACACAGGAAAACGCCGAGAGGCACAGTCAATTAGACATGGACGTGTTCATTGACACTTAAATTATTTCTTACAAAGAGGAAGTGTCTTTTACTCAACATCCATCTTTTGAGTATTTTGAATAATTGTGCCTTCATTCATTCCTTCATTTACCCACCAATAAATGCTGATCAATAATTACAGGCTAATCTGCTATTCACATGTCCGTTTGCTCAAGGACACCCCAGCAGCCATGAGCACACCTAGTGCCCAACCTTGGTCTCTAAATCTTGTTCTCCAGTAAAGAAGAGCAGGGCTCCTGGGAGAAGTGATGGATTTGGGGCTGGGGGAAAAACCAGGTGAGCCTGGGGTTATGTGGGAAAGTGAGGGCCTGTTCCCAAAGGATGGGGGGAATCCAGAAAGCCCACCCAGAAGAGCCCAGTGTCCAGAGCTGGGTAAGTCTGAGCAACTAAGTAAATAATGGCAGTGTGGGATGCTCTCCCAAAGCACAAATACACACAAGTCCACGTGGAGGCACAAGAAATAAATAAATAAATAAGTCAGTGGGGGGAGGGGTGGCCCTTCCTTCAGAGGATACAAGCAGAGCCGTGTGGAAACACCGCATCACTGTTGCAGAAAGAGCCCAGCAGTGGATGCAGAGATTAGTGGAGAAGAGTTGGGGAGAAACAGGATGCTGGTGTAGTCTCAAAGTCTCTCCCCGGAGAGGCCAAGGCGGGCAGATCACCTGAGCCCAGGAGTTCCAGAGACGCTTGGGCAACAGGCAAAACCCTGTCTCTAAAAAAACACGAAAATTAGCCGGGCACAGTGGCACACATCTGCAGTCCCAGCTACTTGGGAGGCTGAGGTGAGAGGATCACCTTACCCGGGAGTTGGAGGCTGCAGTGAGCTGAGATTGCACCCCTGCACTCCAGACTGACTGACAGAGACTCTGTCCCAAAATAAGTAAATAAAAAGCAATAAATTGCAAATGAAGAATAGTAACTTTACAGTGGGGGAAGTGGGCAGACCCTGCCATAGGCAGGTGACCAGGGTCAAAACTACCCGTAATGAAGTGAAGCACTGTGGCAGACACTGAGCAGGGCATGTGGGTTCTGGCTGTCCTGGCGGTTCAGGTCTCTGGGGTCTGACCGTCCTGGTGGTTCCTTGGGTGTCCGGGGTTTGGGGAGGTGCCATACTGGTGCCACCTGTGCCTGGTGGGACCCACGGTTCCTGGCACTGTCTAGGCTTCCTTGGCACTGCCTTGGCTACTCCTGGCATGGCTGAGATCTCAGGTTTCAGAGGACTGTCACCTCCTTCCTCCTATTCAATTTCAGCGTGAAGTTTCTATATCAACAACAGAGACGGGAGAGGAAAAAGGAAAGAAAACCTACCGGATGGCTGTTTTCAGAGCAGCCGCAGGACCACATGACACGAGGCTGACTGAGGCTGCGTTGTAGCGGAGTTTGCGTGTCTGCAGAACTCAGGCACACTGACCCAGCTCTGTGCTCGGGGGCCTCAGAGGCGAGTGCAGGCTTTGGGAGCAGAGCCGAGGGTTGTAGGATTCTGGGGAGGCCTCAGCCGCTGAAGGGAGGGTCTAGCTATCTCATGAGGCTGAGCCCTCCCCGAGGTGGGTGCAGTCTCCCTGGGCCATGCAATCTGCACCCCCGGGAGGTAGGGAGTTGGATCTCGTACACACGATGAATGTGTGGACATCGTCCGCTTCCCAGAGCCCCCAGCCAGGCTCCCCGGGGCTCCACATGGGACCCTTTTCCGTGCACCTGTGTGTCTCCTCTGTTTCAAAGAACTCCCACTGAGGAGCGCACTCTTGAGCTAAAGCTTGAACGAATCAGAAACACCCAGGCTGTGTTTTTCTGTGTTTAAGACTCAGGGAAATGGACTCATCCAAAGCCATTTGGGGTCTCATCAAGTAGTCACGTCAGATACAGAGCCTTGAGATCGCCCACCTGTTGCCGAGCCACCCGTGCTGAGAGAGGGTAAGAAATCGCAGCCTACACAGCCGCGGCATTCACGTGGTCGCTGCACAGGAGGGTTTGCTGTTACCTGATGCTTCAGAAAGCAAGTATGAGGGGAGTGGAACTGGGTGTCGTCCGGGTTCGTGGTCAGAATGGGCACTGGGGTGGGAGTTCTGTGGGGAGGTGGGGCCGGGCCTAGTCTCTGCATGTGAGCGTCGCTGTTCACCTCGGAGTTTCTCAGACAAGCCACCTCCTTCCACCCCTGCGGTGGAGCTAGGGGAGGCTTTGGTCCAGGATAACCAGTTCCCAACCAGCTGCCAGGTCTGGAGCCCCTGGGGGCAAACGCACTTGAGACCAGGGAGTTTGCCAGCTTCTTACCGCCTGAGGCTGACTTTCCGGCTGCAGAGGGGCGTCTGAGACCCCGGGGTAGACAGAGGAGCTGCTTCTCCGCCAGGTGCTGTGTTGAGGTGACAGGGAGGGCAGGTCCTTCTGCTTCTGAAACATGAAACAACCCCTCACCCGCAGCAGGACATGCGAGGCCACCATGGCCTGGAAGACCCACCAGCGCTGGTGCTGAGCACAGGCCAGGCCCAGGGCTGCCAGGAGCAGAGACGCTGGCCCAGCGTGTGGGGCCGCCGTGAGCTGCTGGCCTGGCATGATAGGGCGGGAAGGAGGTCTCGGGGAACTCAGCATTGCCACAATTCTGCCCTTCAGGATGGGTGGGGGCTTCCTCTACCTCCCAGCAGCCTCCCTAATTCCAGAAGAATAAGAACAGTGAGGGGAAGCCAGTGGAGGGCTCAGAGCTGCCAGCCTGGCTGGCCACCAGCTCCCCCTGCCCTCCTCCAGGCTGAGGGGCTGCCTCTGTCCTTGGCTTCCAGCCAGGCTGTGCCTAGTGGGCCTCCGTCCACTCCACACATGGCAGTGTTTGGCCTGTCTCAGGCCTGTGTCCTCCAGCATTGTCCCCTCCTGTGTCTGCCCTTGTCTGGGGGGTCATTTTCCGTCCTTGCTCCAAGTCCCTGAGAGTCACCTGATACCCTGCCGTGACTATGAGAGGTGGTTGTGGCTTCTGCTGGCCCGGCCAGTCCACCAGGGAAGCTCAGGGGTGGGCCGGGTGGGCAGCACCCTCTAGGAGCCCTTCTTGTGGCCCAGATGAGAGCCAAGGGTGTGGGGGCCATGTGGACAGTGGTGGGTGAGGCCGGGGTCCCTAAGGCTTGTGGGTCTTGGTGCTGCTTCCATGCAGAGGGGAGCCGAAGTCTAACATGAGGCCCAGGCCCCGGGCCAGGTCACCCCCATCCACCCTGCCCACCTGCTGTGTGCTGAGGGAAGTAGAGGCAGCCCTGCTGAGGCCCCCACGTCCTCCATCACCCTTGCAGACCCTGGCACCCGAGATGCCGCTGCCCTGAGTGCCCCGAGGCCCCACTGGCATAAGCATACCCCAATTCCCCTCTTCCATTCAAGCTCTAGAATTGGGCACCACTCTGTGCCAGGCAGCTGATGCTGTCCTGCCTGGGGACACCTGGCCAGGGTCACGCCGTGTTTACCATGCTCCATCCACACCCGTCGGTCACACTTCATCAGGGTCCCAGGCCAGGGACGCATCCCAAATCCCCTTTGGGAACAACGGCCTCAAAGAGTGGGGAGCAGTGAGGGCCGCCTGACTCCAGGTCCTTCCAGATCATTCTGGTCAGGGCTCGGTGGGGTGTAATCTGCTCTGCATTCTCACAGACCCTGGCCCTGGGCAGTGCCCCATCCCTCTCTGCCATGTCTGTGTCCTTCCCAGCCTAACCACACTGGAGAAATTTGTTTTCTGCGCCCTGCATGGAGGTTCCCGTCTCTGTGTCTGTGGGACAGGCTGACCTGCTGCAAGAAGTAGACCCTGGGATGGAAAGGCCGGATGCAGCGGAGGTTTGTGTCCTCATGGAATGGCTCTGCCGCGGGGCCCCAGCTTCCTGGCACGCACGCCCTTGCGATTTCCTCCATGTCATCCAGGTGAGTCTGTGCAGCCGACAGCACGCAGCACAGTGCTGATGGTCACTTCCGAAACTGGGCAGTTTCTCCCCCCGGTTGTCCTCTGCGCCTCGCTCTTCTCCTGGGTCGTGGGCTTGGGTGAAGCCAGCGGCTGTGTCATGAGCACGTGAACTCAGGCGACGTGAGGACGGAGCCATGTCCGGAGGTGAACGGGACTCCAGACAACAGCCCGCAAGGACCAAAACCTGCCAGGAGCCGCACAGGACCCTGGAGCCCTCGGGCAGCAGCAGACTCTGGGGGCCTTGGCAGGAGAGGCTCAGTTTTGCTGGGAGAGTCACAGAATCACTGGGGACTGAGGGCTGGGGATGGCCCCAGCAACCAGGAGGTACTCAGAGCTGCACGCCATCCTCCCACGACGGGGCCGCATGTGTCTGTGTGGCTGGAGCACACAATAGAGGCCACTCCTGAGTGCTGGGCCTGAAGGACCATGCGGCTTCCATCTGGTCCCTCCCTCTGGGTCACTCGTCCTGAAGGAAGCCAGCCACTGTGTGTGGGGCCCTGTGTGGAGACACCCTCCACCCAGCCCACAGCCTCAAGGAGCGGTGACCTGCCAGCACTGGGTGTGAGCTTGGACCTGCCCCTCCAGCCCTGGGGAGCCCTCAGATGCCGCGGCCCCAGACAGCTGCTTGGCCGAGCCAGACCCACCTAGCCGAACCCTTCAGGCAGCCCTGCCGAGGCCCCCGCATCCTCCGTCAACTCTGCAGAACTCGGCACCCCGTGATGCGGCTGCCTTGCGTGCCCTGGGGCCCCACTGGTGTAAGCATCCCCCATTCCCCTTTCATTCAAGCTCTGCTGAGGGAGGAAACACTTGTTACCCACTGTTGAGTTTGGGAGTCATTTTTGTGTTGCAACGGATGACTAGGAAGGACGTCCTTCACTCATCCAGCCACGGCAGAGGCTTCCACGGTCTCTGGGGATGTCGGAGGGACCCACGTGGGGATACCCCAGGCCCTGTCAGGAGGGGCTAACCTCCCTCCCCTCGCTTCCCTGGAAGGAAAGCGGCTTCATGGCCACACCCGTGTGTGGAGGCTGCTGAGGAGAGTGCTGGGCTGGGTTCCAGAGGATTAGCAGGTCCAGAGAGAGACAGAGAAGGGGGAACAGCTTGGCAAGTGGCCCCGAGGATCCCCCTAGAAGCTGCGGCAGCCATGTTGCTGTGGAGGGCATCTCGTCCTCTCTGGATCCTGTGGCCTTCCTGGAGGGTGGAGTGTGGGCTGCCACCAAGGCCATGTAAAGGCCAGCCTCAGTTGGGGGTGTGGACACCGACCTGGAGGGGCCTTTGGGGCTGCCCTTCCAGCAGGTGGTGACCAGGCAGGGACGGATCGCAGAGTCGGGGCAGCCCTGAGCATCCTGGCACCTTGGAGTGAAGGCCTGACAGGCCCCTGCATCCCTACAGAATGGAACAATCTCCCCTGCATCCCACAGAACAGAATGAGCTCCTGGCAGCTAGAGGCACCTGGGTGTGTATTTAGGGTGTCACTGGTAGTGTGCTGGGCATTAATGCCCCTCAGGGCCCTCCCTTTGGTGAACCCACTGGAATGAACTGTGGGAGGAAATACTTCCCAGTCCCTGGGGAGTGTCGAAGCAAGTCACCCCCTCCCTGTCACCAAGGCCCAGAGCCCGCCCCGCAGGGAGAGAGGCTTTCAGCAGAGGAAGTGACCGCAGAAAGGAAGTGGGAGGACAGAGGACCCACCTGGGGCTCCTTAGGAATTGCATCTCTCCCATGTTCTCGGTGCACTTCACGAGCTCCAAAACCCTCCATGCAGAGCCCAAAATGAACGTCGGCCTCCCGGGAGCTCCTCACGCTGCAGCCCTAGCAGCCGGCTCAGGAAACAGAGTCTAACTCAGGGTCCCTTCGCAGCTGAAGATCACCTGTGGGGGCAGAGCCGGTGTGAGGAGGTCTCCAGGGGGAACAGACACCCGGACTGGCTCAGGACTGGAGATCTGCCCGCACGGCCCCCTCTTCTCCAGCCCCGGTCCCACCTCTGTCGCTGGTTCCCAGCATGGGCCAGTGAAGAAGGGGACAATGAATGCAGGGAGGAAAGGAGCCGGCCGGCGAGGGCCTTTAGCCCTGACCTCATTCTCAAAGAGGCTTCCAAGTTTTGTTTGAATGACGCCTGTGTCATGGACTCCTTCCTCAGCACCCTGCTTCAAAAGGGACCCTGTGCAGGTCTTGTCCTTATCGGAAGGTTAGGAGGACACCGGGGTGAACCTCGTGGTGAACCTCGTGGCTCCACCCCCATTAAGGCAGCGGCTGCTCCCCGGGACCCCCAGGATGCCCTCCCTAGCCAGGACCCGAGAGACAGTCCCTGATGCCCCAGGCCACACCGTCATCTCCATTTCCACACTGGGGAACCCCAGGGCTGGTGAAGTCTCCCAAGCACATCAGAGAGAGCTCTTGAGAAGAGCATGTGGCAGACGGAAATCCCCAGGGGACAATGGTCAGCACCTGGGGTGCGGGCTTTCTGCCGGGCCATTCCTGTTGACCCCATGCCCTGGAGACCTGGAGGCACCCGGGTCTGAGGAAAGCACCAGGTCCTGGTCACCCAGTCCCAAGGGTGCTGCAGGTGTTAGTCAGCCCTGATGCCCACACCAGTGAGGGAAGGCCGGCCCCTCGCAGCCCATTACCTGCTCAGAAGCCACGAGCCCTGCTGCCACGAGCCCTGGAGAGCCGTGAACTGCCTCAGCCAGATGAACTCGGGCTGATGGGAGGCCATGGGCCGCTGGGAAGCCTGGAACATCCCAGCCCCCACCTCATCACTCTGACACAGGTCCCCTCCTCACTCCTGGCAATAGGATGGGGCACCAGTAACAAAGCACTGCAGGCCGAGGCTTGAGCAGCAGACACGCCTTCTCGCACAGCCGTGGAGGGCACATCTGAAATCAGCAGGTTTGATCTGCAGGGTTGAGCTCCCTCCAGAGGCTCCAGGGAAGGACACTTCCTGCCTCTCCCAGCCTCTGGGGCCCCAGCTGTTCTGGGCTCATGGCCACACTGCTCCACTTCTCCCTCCTTGACCACATGGCCTCCTTCCTGTATACCTGTGTGTCCTGTTTTCCGGTAGGAGGACACTCACCATTGGATTCAGAGACCGTTCACATTCTCACCCTCATGCCCATCTGCATCCCCTAATCTCATCTGTATCCTCACCTTATCCCATGTCATCCTCATCCTGATCCTCACCCTCATCCTCATCCTCATCCTCCATGCCCACCCTCATCCATGCCCACCTTCATCCTTCATGCCCACCCTCATCCTCCATGCCCATCCTCATCCTCCATGCCCACCCTCATCCTCTATGCCCATCCTCATCCTCCATGCCCATCCTCATCCTAATCCCATCCTCATCTTCATCCTCATCATCTCATCCTGATCTTCATCCTTATCGTCGTCATCATCATCATCCTCATCCCCATCCTTCATCCTCATCCCCATCTCACCCTCATCCTTATCTCTTCATCCGTGTTCTTCATACTTATCTTCCATCCTCATCCTCATCCTTAATCTTCATCCTTCATCCTCATCCTAAATCATCCTCATCCTCATCTCAGTCCTGATCCTCATCCTCATTTCATCCTCTTCATTCTCATCCCCATCCTACTCCTCACCCTTATTCTTCATCCTCATCCTCCATCCTCATTCTCATCTTCATCTTCATCCTCATCTTCATCATCATCTTCATCCTCATCCTCATCTCCATCCTCATTCCCATCCTCATCCCCATCCTCATCCTCATCTCCATCCTCATTCCCATCTTCATCCTCATCCCCATCCTCATCTCCATCCTCATTCCCATCCTCATCCTCATTCTCATCCTCATCCTCATTCCCATCCTCATCCCCATCCTCATCCTCATCTCCATCCTCATTCCCATCTTCATCCTCATCCCCATCCTCATCTCCATCCTCATTCCCATCCTCATCCTCATTCTCATCCTCATCCTCATCTCAGTCCTGATCCTCATCCTCATTTCATCCTCATCATTCTCATCCCCATCCTACTCCTAACCCTTATTCTTCATCCTCATCCTCCATCTCATTCCCATCTTCATCTTCATCCTCATCCTCATCCTCATCTCCATCCTCATTCCCATCCTCATCCTCATCCTCATCTTCATCCTCATTCCCATCTTCATCTTCATCCTCATCCTCACCCTCATCCTTGTCCTCCATCCTCATTCCCATCTTCATCTTCATCATCCTTGTCCTCCATCCTCATTCCCATTCTCACCCTCCTCTTCATCCCTCATATCAGAGGACAGTTTCTGCATTCACAGGCACATGTATATCAGTAACTTCTTCCTGACACGGACCAGCTTCTCTGACAAGACAGACTTTGGGAGTTCATTGCGTTGGTTTCCCGTGGAGGCGTGTGTGTGTTCATGATACGTATCTGGAGTTATTGGCCCACACTCTCATCTCAGGGATGCATGTGATGGGTCAGGGAGGGTTCTCCACACTCACGTGTCTGTTACCCCAAATGATTACAAAACGCCCTCAGGATGGGCGTTCCTCCTCCAGTTCTATGACCTCCAGCCCACTGTCTTGCCTCAGGCTGACACCAGGTGGAGTGGCTGTATCTGCGGGCAGCGTGTCTCTAGCAGGTGGGGCCCCTGTGAGCCCAGCAGGCTCTCCCATGCCCCCAAACAGGCTCCTGAGGCCGCTGTCTTCAGCAAGGCTGTTGGAGCTGCACTGAAAAGCTCGGCTGACGCAGCGGGGCTGGGCCTGGGAGCTGGCCGCCCTCCAGCTCTGAGTCCCAGAAACCACAAACAGGGATGATGACAGCAGTCCCCTCGGCCCTCTGTCATCATCACAAGGTGAGTGGAGGAGGTGGCTACCATGAGTCAGTGGAGAGGAGGCCTCTGCAGGGCAAGGGCGGGCAGCAGCAGAGCCACAGCCCAGGGGTGATGTGAAGCAAAGCCAGGAAAACCATGTCATTGAGCTGCTTACAAATAACAGCATTTACTGGACAAAACAGGGTGGCACAGATTTAAAAGACACCATCTGTTCTGAGGGTCAGTGCCTAAGGGAAGCTAGCGGCCCAAGCAGACAGAAGCGTCGGGTCTGGGCGGGAACCTGTCTGCCACCTGTGGTCTGGGCTCAGGTGAATCAGGGACAGGAACCCCAGGGGCAGGAAGTGTTGGGGATGCCCCATGCAGCTCTGGATCCAGGCCTGCTGAGAAGAGGGTAGCCAGGGGCTGGGGCGGGTGCCTGGACTTCCTGAGAACGCTGCAGCCTGGCTTACTGGGGCACTCACGCCAGGCGGGGAGGGGTGGGAAGACCAGGCGGGGAGCACTCACCTGGCAGGGGGTACTCACTGTGTGGGGGCCACTCACCGGGCGGGGAGCATACTGGGTGGGGTGGGCACACCAGGCTGGGTGTGCATGAGTCAGCAGCTGCTCTGGAGAAGCTCAGACTCTTTAGGGTCTTAGTGTGGTCTCATGTGTGGGTTCATGGGTCCTGTCCCATCCTGGTCATGGTGTCCAGAAAAGGACGGTGCGGAGGTGGCCCTGTTGCTTTTGTGAGGATAAGGGAGCTTCCTGGGGTGAGAAGGGAATGGTGGGTGGCATGGCATGGGAGATGGGCCAGCAGAGTGGCATCTGATGTGGGCAGCAGACAGGAGAGCCCTGGGGTCACCTCCATCGGGAGACGCACACACACCCTCCCCCACCTGCAGCCCTGGGCTCTCTCCACAGCATCAGAGTGAGAGTGGAAGAGCTGCCTCTGAAGCCCCAACATTTTGTGGCCTGACGACGTGGCAGCCCACTGACCACTGGGGTCGTGGTGCCAGGAGCCTTGGTCGTCACCTTCAATTTGGGCCTGGCTGGCAGGCAGTCTCCTGACTTGGCCACAGGCACTCCGTAAGTCGCAGATATTCGATGCCTCACGTTGCCAACATGGAGCCATTTCCCAGGGGGAAACTGAGGTGCGGGGGGAAACCGGGGACTATGGTCATCTCTGTCCTGGCCCCATTGTGAGGGCGTGGCCTCGTGGGATTTGGAAAGTGGCTTTCCTGCTGTGTGACTGTGAGGTCAGATGGACTTGGGGACCGAAGGGGGCTTGTCCTGTGAGGGGCAGGAGTAGGGGTGGGGAGCTGAGCTCAGCCCTTGGCCAAATGCCTGGAGACTTGTCAGGTGCAGCCGCTGTCATTCTCTGCTCCTTACCCTCACGTCATCGGAATAGAAGAGTCTACTGGCATCACTTCCCCAGGTTGAATCGCTGCCTGCTCCGCAGGGACCACAGCCTCAAGCTGGCCTCTGGACGCCACATGCAGGTGTCGTGACTGCCCTGGCTTTAGGATGTGGTGTCCGGCTTATGGCTTAAGGTCCCCGAGCCGGGAAGCACTGATCGCAGCTGCCCACGTGTGGGTTCATCAGACAGAGCGCACCTGCTCCATTTCCAATCCACGCTGCTTTTCATCCCCCTGGACAGCAGCGCCACGGCGGGAACATCCAGTCCGTCCAGAGCCACCCAAGCATTCCCGGGCACCTGCTCCCTGCCCACAAGCTCCCAGCACTGTGTCCTCCCCCAGGCGTGGCGAGGCCCAGCTGGGTTACCAGGCATCTGCACGGGCCTGGTCGTGAACCAAACCACAGCCGCAGAGCTAAGCACTTACCTGCGTCTGCCTGGGTTGTTTCCCAAGAGTTTGGCTCCAGATTAAAGAACCGTGTGATGCCACAATTTTGTTTTTCATGCACACGCCTCTGCACACTGCGCGTCTGGTGGAGGGCAGGGTCCTGTGGTTTCCAGCAACGCCGACCTCCATGGAAACACAAATGGAAAATGCTTTCTTGAGAAACTTCCAGTCAACGACAAAGTGGCCTTTCCCTGAGTGCCGCAGTCTCTCGCTGAGACCCTGTGCCAGTGTGGGGACGTGTGGATGTCCTTGGGGCTGAGCAGGGGCCCGTGGCTCGAACTTGCTCACCCTGCCAGCCAGCCATTCTCCGAGGGACACTCCCGGGGGTCACCACCACAGCAGGTGGCAGCTGTGCACAGTTCTCAGCCCCATTCACACTTGGCGGTGTTTGGGCACAAGCCCCTCATCCTGCTCCAAACAGAATGAGAATGTCATGTCGTGGCCTTGCTAGAAGGCTCACCAGAGAAGGAGGGTAGAAAGGAGCCCTGAAAATTTACAATACAATGACCCCATGTGAGCAGCCCCCTCCCCACTGTCCCCACTGACCTGGCGTCCAAAATGGCTTCCGCACGGCCTCCTTCCTGGCTTAGCGCCAAAGTCATCCTGGCCAGAGCCCTGGGTCCTTCCCATAAGCAGGCCTTGCTTCCTGCTTCCTGCACTTCAGAGATGGATGCCGACCACACAGGGCAGGGGAGAGGAGAGCCCTCAAGAGGAGTGGGTGGAACGGCCCAGACATACCCCAAATAAATAAGGCTGGGCATCAGTGGTGAGGACGGCAGAGGGGCCAATGACCCACTGCTGAGTGGAACCTGGGGGACAGCGGCTGGAGGGGGCCTGGTGGGCGGGGACGGTGGACACAGGAGGCTACAGGGCTCGGGGATGAAGCCAGCATGACCCGACATCACCCCTTGGCCCGGCTGCACCGGGAGCTGCACCACATCTCCCTCGAGGTCAGACCAGAACCAAACAGTTGTTTGATCTTAAAACTAAGCCTGTGTTTGTAAGAGGAAACCGCCCTAGCCAGCTGCGGTGAGTCGGATTAAGCTGCAGTGCGAGCCACAGAAAACCTTAAAGGAATGAGGGCACATCCAGGGATGCCCCGTGTTCAGAGCAGGAGCTCGGGGCAGGGACTCGAGGGCAATCTCAGGGACCCTGCTCAGAACAGGAACTCCGGGCTGGGGGTCAAAGGCAAATCCTGGGGCGTCCAGAGGAGACTCTTAAACCTAAAGCAACCCCGGAGGGGAGACAGTGGATGGTGACCTCAGCCTCTGAGGGTCCTCCTTGAGGTCAGTGCCAGGGCACAGATCCATGGGGTTGCCCAGGGTCCGGCGGGCTTCCCCCACTCTCTGGGGACCCTGACGGACACCACAGTCATGAAGCGCCTTTCATTCTCCTTTCAGGTCTTTTCACTAAAATGCCACAAGAAAGGGGACTGGTGCCCAGGAAATGAAGAAAGAAAGGGGAAAGGGGACTGCTCCTGAGTCCCAGGCCAAGCGCACTGCCCAGCCCTGACCGGCTGACCGGGCCTCCCTCTGGCCCAGGTCACTGGAAGTCACTCCAGGAATCTCGGCATTGCGGGTTTGTTTTCTCTTGGCTTTGTGAGAGCTAAAGGAATGTGTAGTTATTTATGAAACGCCGGCGTCCTGGCCCCAAGACTCTCCCAGCCAGGACGCTGGGAATTTCTGCCCCACTCATGGGCATAGGAGCTCCAAGGCAGGGCGAGACCTAAGCGGACTTCAGAGGGAGACGGATATCAGTGAGGGAGGTCAGAATCCAAGCAGGTAGGTGGGTTTCCACCCCACGTCCACCCGCAACCCTGAAGAGTCTTTTGCCGGCATCTTCTGCAGGGAGCCTCTCACCTCCCCTGAACTTCCACGGTCCTGAGCCACACTGGAGGGTCCTCAGCCCCCAGCCCTGCTGGGCTCCAGCTGCCATGGAACTGCAGGGGGGTGCAGAGTTGCCCTCAGAGGACCCCAGGTCTTCACAGGTGAGTTGAAGACCCCGTGGGCACCTCGTGTCAGAACCCTGGGAGGGGTTCTCTGAAGGTCGTCTCTGAGGTTCAGGATCTCAGTGGAGCTGCTGTCCTTTCTGGGCGCTCAGCAGGAGAGCAGAACTCCGTCAGAGTCCCCACGGCCACACCAGCCCCTCACTCCCCTGCTGTGCTGCAGTGCCCTCTGGTCCCCTCTGTCACCTCCACTTGCAGCCCAACTGGCACTGCCCTGCATCCCAGGTCTCCAGCCCAGATCACCGAGAGGGACCCGTTTTCCAGATGAGGACATCAAGGCTCAGAGCAGAGCCAGACGCACAAGGTGTTTCATAAATAGTGACTTCCAGGCAGTGGGCTCAGCAGTGAACACGCACACAGGACCCACCTTCCTGGAGCCCCCGCTTGCCAAGCCAAGAAGAAAACCATGTGGCACCTGCACCAAGGCAGAGCATCATCTGCAGCCTTCGAAGGCCAGTCATGAAAAAGTTATCCGCAGGCTAAGAATAGAAAGGAGTTTCATTAACTGGATAAAGGTCTCCAAAAAACCTTCAGCAAATACGCTACGGCACTAAACGGCGAGACAGAGAGGCTGCCCTCAGACCAGAGCACGGTAGTCAGACTTCTGAACACACTGCCGTCCAGCATTCCAAGAGAGCTGTGGCCGCCATTCCTATGAGGGAGAGACCGAGAGCCTGAGACAGGGTCGGAGAGACAAGGACAGAGAAAGACAGAGAGAGACAGAGACATAGGAAAACAGAGACAGGGACAGAGAAAGACAGAGAGACAGACATAGGAAAACAGAGAGACAGACAGAGACATAGGAAAACAGAGAGACAGACAGAGACATAGGAAAACAGAGAGACAGAGAGAAAGACAGACAGAGGCATAGGAAAACAGAGAGACAGAGAGAAAGACAGACAGAGACATAGGAAAACAGAGACAGGGACAGAGAAAGACAGAAAGACAGACATAGGAAAACAGAGAGACAGAGAGAAAGACAGAGACATAGGAAAACAGAGAGACAGAGAGAAAGACAGAGAGCGACATAGGAAAACAGAGAGACAGAGGCCCTCACAGAGAGAGACAAAGCATTTGCAGGGAGATAATGAAATAATGGCTGGAACAGGAGAGGAATATTCTTCGCAAATCACGTCTGCGTGGTTAGAATGTCTCTCCCAAAACTCACATTGAAGCCCAGTTGCCGTTGTCCAGACCAGGAGGCCAAGGTGCAGATGCGGAGGGCAGCACTAGACGGTGGCGGCTGGATTGAGGTGAGGCCCCGAGAGGAGTGGACGTGGCTGTGGAGGGAGCTGGGTGAGGGCTACAGCAGCATAGTGGGAAAAGGGAGAAAATAACACAGCTAAGAAACGAGACAAACGCAGAGACGCCACGGGCTTTACATTATTAGACACAACAAAACGTGGCACGTATGTGGGACACAAACCCAGCACTCACAGTCAATAGCATTCCATCTTCAGAAAAAAAGTGTTTTTGTTTTTGAGACGGAGCCTCACCCTGTTGCTCCGGAGGGCGACGATGTGATCTCGGCTCACCGCAGCCTCCGCAGCCTCCGCAGCCTCTGCAGCCTGGTTTCTAGCGATTCTCCTGCCTCAGCCTCCCGAGTAGCTGGGACTACGGCTGCCGCCACCACGCCCAGCTAATGTTTGTGTTTTCACTAGAGATGGGACTTCACCAGATTGACCAGGCTGGTCTCTAACTCCTGACCTCGTGATCCACCCTCCTCGGCCTCCCAATGCGCTAGCCTGAGCCACTGCGTGCAACAGAAAAAAGCATTTAAAATTTAAACATCGAATAAAAGAGGCCCAGATCTATTGAGGAAAACATTGTGAGACTTTAGAGAGACAGGAGCGCAGATCTACATTCAGGGAGAGGCGACCGTGTGGGAGGAGGGGGGTCCGGCTATAAAGAGACAGTTCTCCAAATACCTCTGTGCCTTCAACACAATCCCAATCAACAAAGTACGAACATTCGGGCACTTACAGAAGCCCCAAAATTCAACCAAATCAGCCTCATTAGAAATCAGGTAAACAGAAATTAAAAACAATTAGACCATTTCCTTCAACTGTTTCTGCGAAAGCTAAGCAGTCAGGCGGCGTCCAGGCCTGCGGGTGCGGGGCAGGAGGACTCCCATGCATGTGGGCGAGGATGGACTTTACAGCCGCTTCAGAAGACCTTGTCAGCACTGGGTGACGTGGCCCGCAGAGGCACCGGACGCTGGAGGGGCACTCACGAGGGTGCCCAGGCCACCGGCAGAGCGTCCTGGCCCTGCCAGATATGGGAGGGGCTTCCATGGTGCAGAACGGATAGACACGGCAGCCTGTCCCCCAGCGCCGCTGCATCGATGACAGAGTCAGGCGCCGGTCAGCAAGGGGACTCTCAGAAACACAACGCCGGGGAACATAAGTCACTAAACTCAGGGAAACTCCATCCCAGAGACCAAAACCAGGTGACAACAAGCAATGTCAGCCTCAGGGGTCTGGGTAAAAACGTACCTTACAGATCAAGCTGATTTGGGTAGCGAGAAGAGCGGTTGGCCAGGGCAAGGCATCGAGGCTGCCTCTTGGCGGTGTGGCCTGAGAGCCCTTCGGCTGTCACTCACTTTCAACTGTGCGAATAAGCTCATGTGTGATCTTTGGTCAGCGCGCTTTAGCTCACGATTTTAAAGAACCAACAAGCACGAGAGTCTGACGAGGGCCTGTTTCTGGCTCTTCACCCAGCTTCACCCAGTTCTCCAAATACCTCCAAATACGCCCGGCAATGCCTCCTCCACGTGTGGAAACTCGCGCATCGCCCCAGGAGAAAATAGCTTCACCCCCTTTCCAGCTAAGCCTCTTCCAGGGGCTGTTTCCATCCCCTCCCCCAGCGCCCATTCCCACAGGACATGGTCTGCGTCTGTGACCTGTGACCGCCGCTCTGAGAACACCAAGGCCAGGGCTGGACGCCAGGCAGGCTGCTCTGGGAGGCCGTGGGGGCAAAGCTTCGGCACATGGTCTGGAGCTGACCGCCTGGGCTCACCTGCTGCCCCCTTGGTGGCAAGTGTAGAATCAGAACGAAGGAAGAGCCTGCCGCTGTGAGGACCACCAGACTCAACACGAGGAATGTCCACCACAGGCCATGGGGCTGCGTCCTCAGCACTGGGGCTGTTACCCTTGGGTGTGACCTGCGTGCACTGCCCAGTGGGGACTGTGGTGAGGAGAGAATTGTTTCCTTCATTGGTCTGAGGGGCTCCTTCTCCCTGGGATGCTCGAGGCTGAATCAGGGCTTTTAAGCAACCGAGTCACAGAGCTGTCTCTTAATGAGCTTGTGGTCCACTGACACCCTTGGATCTTTTTCACAAACACCATTAACCTTGGTCTTCCTGCTCTTCTACTTGTCAGCTGAGTGTCTGAGCCCAAATGTGACTGGCGACTTTCCCGCACCGTGTCAATCTCACTGACTTGGGCCCCTTGCTCCAGGCTAAGGAGGCCATTTGGATGGTGCTTACGTATTCCACGCGTGAGTTCTCCTGGCTTTGCCCCACCTGCAGGTGTGATCGCCATGCTGTCTGTGTCTTCCTCTGAGTTGTGGGCAGAATGGGGAATGGGACCTACGGTGCTGCCTTCGTGGTTCCCACTCTCTCTTGCTGATACCCAGGGTCCCCCAGCTCTGCACACGCAGGCCCAGAACCAGCACCTCCTCCCACCGCCCCCCCCCACCATCTCCAGCTAGAGTTTCCCGTGAGTCAGGATCCGGATGCAGCTGGCAGTGGGACATGGGGTGGTGTCCCAGGCTGGTGTTTGCAGGCGGAGCAGGACTCATGTGTGCAGCAAGCAGTGAGGGCGAGGGTGCCCCAGGCCCACAATGCTGGAGAAAAGGAACGTGAGGAGGAGGAAGGAGGGAAGGGGGGAGGAAGGAAAAAAGGAAGGAAGAGGGGAAGGAGGAAAGGAGAGAGGGAGGGGGAAAGGAAGGAAGGGAGGAAGCGTGGGGGCCAGAAGGATGGAAGAAGGGAGGGAGGGAGGGAGGAAGGAAGGGAGGGAGGGAAGATGGAGGAAGGGAGGGAAGGAAGAAGGGAGGAAGGGAGGAAGAGAGGGAGGGAGGGAGGGAGGGAGGAGAAGAGAGAGGAAGGGAGGGAAGAAGGAAGGAAGGGAGGGAAGGAGGAAGGGAGGGAGGAAGGAAGAGAGGGAGGAAGGGAGGGAAGAAGGGAGGGAGGAAGGAAGGGAGGGAGGGAAGATGGAGGACGGGAGGGAAGGAGGAAGGGAGGGAGGGAGGGAGGGAGGAAGGAAGGAAGGGAGGGAAGGAGAAAGGGAGGGAGGAAGATTTCTCTCTCGGTGGAGGAAGCTCTGGCATTGGCCCAGGTGACATGGCCACAGGAGGGCAGGAGGGCAGGAGGGCAGGTGGGCAGGTGGGAAGGTGCGGTCCCCCAGCCCCCATTTCCCCAGAGGGCCTGGCATCTCCCCTACTTAGATGCCGGGACAGTACCGACAGGCCAAGGCCCAGCCAGAAGCCTGTGGTAGCTGGGGGAGGCCACGGCCCCCCACCTGAGGCCTGAGGTGTGTGTCCACGGCCGTTGGGCCACGGTGGGGTGTGTGGAGACTCGGTGCGCCTGTGGGATCTCCCGCCCTGCCATGGCCATCCGTGTGAGGAAACAGGTTTCCTCTTGCACTGCTGGAGTTTTGCAACAAACCCTGAAAGCCTCCGGGATGTGGAGGGTCTCACAGAGGGAGCCTGCGCTCGGGAAGTCACACATCGGGGAGGCTGAGACCCAGGGAGGGGATGGTGCTGTGAAGGACGGGGTAGGGGAGTGGCGCAGTGGACCCTGAGTCCCTGTGGGGAACTGAAGGCTGGTCCCCTTCAAGAAGATGGAGGCGGAGCTGGAGCAACGCAGCTGGAGCCCGGGGTTGCAGGGAGCCTCAGGAGCTGGAAGAGGCGGGAGGACCCTCCTGGTTCCCAGCTTCTGGCCTCTGCATCCTTGTTGCCCCATCAGGGATTTGCTAGTGGCAGCCACAGGGCTAAGAGCCATGTAGGGAGGAGGAAAAACCAACACCCCACCCCTAAGGGCCGCTACTGAGAAGCCAGAGATGAGGAAGTGATCCCGGTGGCGGGACCCAGGGTCGCTCCTTTCTGGGCCCAGGCACACACCAGGTGGAGCCGGGGCAGCTGGACGCCTGTGGTGTCTGTTCCTGGGGGTGGAGCACCGCAGGCTTTGGCCATGGCAGAGCTGCTGTCCCCTTGGCTCCTGGCACATCTGTGAGCCACAGGAGCTCATGACCTGCCAGGAGTAGTGGCCAGTGCTGGCACAGCCCAGGTCCTCACAGCCTGGGGAGGGTAAGCTCTTGGCTCACCCTGGGCACTGGCCTGACCTGTGGTCTGTGTGGAGGAGGCCTGGCCAGGGCCTCCCGGCGGGTGGGGCTTCCCATTGACCGCAGGCTGGCTGGACTTCAGACGACAGAGGGGGGCCATGTCAGGGGCAGCATTTCCCAGCATTCTGTGGACCCTGGCAGCGGGGGTGGTGGGGGTGGCGTCCAGATGGGGCCCAGCTGCTGAGGCTGGAAGCCAGGGGACTGCCTGCCTGCCGCCCACACTGAGGGTCACAGGATGCAGCCGGGGGAGAGGGTGGGTAGAACCAGGACGCGGTTCCTCGAAGTTAAGCAGGGCCATGAAGTGACACAGGGATGAGTCTAGGGGCCAGTGCAGCCATCCTGCAGGACTCCGAGCACTGGACATCCACCTCTTGTGCACGGGGTCCTCACAGGGACGGAGCCCCTCACCCTGGACATACGCCTCGTGTACGTGGGGTCCTCACGGGGACGGAGCCCCTCACCCTGGACATACGCCTCGTGTACGTGGGGTCCTCACGGGGACGGAGCCCCTCACCCTGGACATACGCCTCGTGTACGTGGGGTCCTCACGGGGACGGAGCCCCTCACCCTGGACATACGCCTCGTGTACGTGGGGTCCTCACGGGGACGGAGCCCCTCACCCTGGACATATGCCTCGTGTACGTGGGGTCCTCACGGGGACGGAGCCCCTCACCCTGGACGTACGCCTCGTGTACGTGCGGTCCTCACGGGGACGGAGCCCTCACCCTGGACGTATACCTCGTGTACGTGGGGTCCTCACGGGGACGGAGCCCCTCACCCTGGACGTATGCCTCGTGTATGTGGGGTCCTCACGGGGACGGAGCCCTCACCCTGGACGTATGCCTCGTGTATGTGGGGTCCTCACGGGGACGGAGCCCCTCACCCTGGACGTATGCCTCGTGTATGTGGGGTCCTCACGGGGACGGAGCCCTCACCCTGGATGTATGCCTCGTGTATGTGGGGTCCTCACGGGGACAGAGCCTCTCACGCTGGACTTGGCTCCCCGGGTACGAATCACCTGTAGAAGCAGTGGAAGTTGCTCAGCCTCCCCTGTGGTGTGAGCAGGATGTCTTTTTGAAGCATCCGAGTGGCTGCCTGGCCCCACCGCCCCGTTGATCTACCTTCTCCTTCCTCTCTGCCGTCCTCTGTGACCCTGGCCCTAGTGCCGTCTCTGAGGACTCCTCTGCGGCATCCTCCGTGGGTATGAGGCAGACAGCCTGGTGTGGGGTGTCCCAGCCTGATGCTCTGTGCTGCCCTGGGGAAGCTGGGGTGTCAGCACCCTTCAGTCAGGCAGCAGTCACTGCCAGGCAGGCTGCTCCCACGCTGTGCCGCGGGGCTGGGTGCCCTTCCTCCACCCACCGTGTGCGGCCCCCAAGGTAGTGGCACATGGCATGAGGAATGTGTGCAGCTGGAGGTCATTTGGAGCCAGAAGTCCCCCCGAGGGGTTGCTGGTGGCCCAGGGGTTGGGTGGGCTGAGAATGGATGCTGAAGGGGCCCACGGAGAGGTATTAAGATGGGACCTGTCATTGTGGGGGCGGGAGAAAGTGGCGGCTATGTGGTTCTCCCTCAGCTGGAGTCCCTGCAGCCTCAGCTCTGAGCCTGCTTTGCCTGTCCGCCAGAGGTCTCTCTCTACCCCCCGTCCTGGACAGATGACCAGCCACGGGGCCTTGGTGTATACACACTCACTGCCCAGGTGTGTATACTAACCTTAGGTGTGAGTGCATGCACTGCCCAGGTGTGTACACGCTCACCACCCAAGGTATTTACGCACTAACCACTCATGTGTGCACACACTTCCCAGGTGTGTATGTGCTAATCTTAGGTGTGTACATGCTAACCACCCAGGCGTGCACACACTACCTGCCCAGGTGCGCACCTACTAACCCCTAGTTAGGAAGAAGCCCCACTGGGCTGCCCGCTGTGGGTCTGGAAGCCAGTTCCTTGTGCAGACACAGAGCTGCAGCCTTGTTGATGTGTGACCGGCGGAGTGAGAGGAGCTTCCTCCCGCCTGAGGGGACACGATTGCAGCACCATTCGCTCGTTCATTTGCTTTTGACCATCTGTACTTTTCCAGAACAGGTAAAAGCTGACAGGTTCAGCCCCTTGGAATCTGCGCACGTCGGACCCCAAATTGCCATGTCGTTTCTCTTCAATCGCTTTTGAAGGAACAATTGATTTATGGATTTCTAGGTAGATAACTACTTCTGAAGAAAACCTAAGATAACGCACAAGAATGTTTCCCTTGTTGGGATTCAAGTCAACATAAAGAGGTGCAAAAACTGGACTTTTACACTAAGAATCTTCCCGAAGGGGAAGTTATGTGGACACAGCTCATCACCAGAGCAGAGGAGCGTGACTGTTCAGAGCGTGTCTCCGGCACGGAGCAGAGGGTGGCTGTGTACTGCGGGGTCGGGGGGCTGGCGCGGGGCTGGGGGTTGTGGGGCCTGGTGGTGGCATGAGTTCAAAACCCAGCAAAGAAGGTATCGACATCACTTACAGGACGGGGTAATTTAAGGCGAAAACCTGGAGGGGATCTTTCTTTGAAGGGCAGCTTTCCTTTCCCACAGGAAAGTAGGTGATGTACGGAGACCGCGGCCTGTGATCAGGGTTAGACCCGTTCTCCAGGGTTCACAGTCATTCGGAAGAATCCATGCTCCGGAGCTCAGCAGCCTGGAAAATGCCACCTCCACATTTAAAACCAAAGACATCCGAGACACAAGAAGCACTTGCCCCTCAGGAGGGTCAGGGAGGGTCCCCGGGCCACTCTGGCTGACAGGGAGGATCCCAGGACGCTCTGGCTGACAGGGAGGGTCCCAGGATGCTCTGGCTGACAGTTCCTCCATAGCAGAGCTGCCCTCATAGAGGGGTCCCCTCTATGAGGGTCCCCATCGTGGCTGCTGGGGACTTCTCCCTGCGTTCCCGGGCCTCAGATGCAGAGCACAGAGAGTCACATTCTAAAGTCAGGGGAGCTGCTATCCCCCACGGCCCCCAGAGACTCCCACCCTGGCGTGCACACAGCCCTAGTAACAAGCCAAGTGCCTGTGTCAACTCTCCCGCACCTGCCCTGGGTGTTGCACCTGGGTGACCTCCAGTGTCCCCCCCGACGGCGAGCAAAAATGAATGTGGTTTCTCTGGGGTGCCCCACGGTAGGGTGTGGCCCCAAGACTGAGGAAGATACACTGCGATCCCCCCACCCCGCCAACGCCGGGCACCATCTCCATTTTTGTTACCTTGAGGTCCTCCCCTTCTTTGAATAGCTTCTCATTCTTCTCAGCCCGTGGGTTTTCCTGCCAGGTCTGTCGGTCTCGTCTGCAGGCTTTAGACTCTGCAAAGGTGCAGTCTTCTTAGATGGGCGGGTGCTTTAGGCTGACACTGCCTTTCAGAATCCCGCTGAGGTCTTCCCACTGGCCAGGCCCCGGTGGGATTGCATGTGGCGGGGAGTGGGCTGCAGAGATGCAGACTCAGGCGGGAAAGCGCAGCTGCCCGATGGTGACTCCAAGCAGAATTTCAAGGGGACTGGCTGAGCCCCCAACCCTGCACATCTCTCCACACTCCTGGGCTGTGTAGGACAAGTTAGGGAAGGAGTGGGCACGCGTGGGTGTGTGAGCACATGTGCAGGTGGTTGCATGAATGTGTGTGTGTGAACACCAGCATGAATCTCTGCACCAGTGTGTGTGCAAAAGTGTGTGTATGGCCATGTGCACAAGTTTGTGGAAGTGTGGATCCCTGTGTGGTTGTGCGTAAGGACATGTGTGAATGTTACTTGTGTTTAAGTGCCTGTGGAAGTGTGGACGTGGCCATGCACACAAGTGTGGGTGAGTGTGCACACAAGTGTGTACAGAAGCGTACATGCAAGCTGATGTGTGAATGCCCTCGTGTACATGTGCACAAATGGCGTGTGAGCTAGGCGTAACTACTGATGTCTCTGAGCGTGCATGCTGTGCAGTGATGGGAACACAAGTGCACACGTATGTGAGTGTGCACAGAGGGAAGAGTACCCCGGGCAGGTGCATGTGAGCACGGACAGGTATGGATGGGTGTGTGTGTGTGTGACATGCACATGCACAGGTGTGTGAGGGTGTGTGCTTTGGCTGGCACTGTTGCTGTGTGCACAGGTGTGTGTCTGGGTGGGCACCAGGGAGTGCCGGGTAGTAAGGAGATGAAGGGGCTGTAGAGGGGATTGTGGAGGGCGTGGTCTGCTTTCCACAGTCAACAACATCCTCTGCGCCAAGGAAACTTAGTCGAGAAACAGACTTCTTTAATCGTTGAACAAGGAAGTAGAAAGCGTCTGCTGTGGCTCACAGCCCAGTCCAGATGAAATGCGGCTGGAGGCTCGTCCGGGGCTGTCAGGCCCCACTCCTGCCAGAGACACGCAGGGCTGCCTCGGAAGAAAGAGCACCTGTCCCAGCCACTGCGGGCAGGCTGGGAACAAACACATCTCCAGAAGGAGACAAACCCTCTGAGTCATCTTTTACAAACAGTGAAAATGACAAGCCGTTTGTCTCTCTGTGTGCATTTTGAAACAACATAAATGCAACACACTTCCTCTAACAAAGCCTGGCCTGGTGGCTTTCTGGGTTGCGGTCTGAGCAGTGTTTGCAGAAGGGACTCCCGGGGAGACACTGTGCGGGGCCACCTCACTTCCTGGCTGCGTGTTCTCCGTGGGAAAAGCACCAGACGGGGAAGCCCAGGCTTACACGTGAGCCTCGAGCTTCTTTCTCTCTTCAAACTGCTTGTCCACTGCCAGAGACAGGGCCTGGAGGAACCCCTCGATGGTGACGGTGGGGGCCTGGAAGGGTACAAGGTCATCACTGGAGGGGCCGCCTCACCTTCAGTCCCAGCCCATGTGGCACAGCTGCCCTGGCTGACCCCGTTCCTGTGCCTCCGGCTTCTCACCCTGGGAGACTTGCCCCATGTAAGGAGGTCCCGGAGACCAGGAACTGCCGGGCCCCAGAGGAGGGGACGCTGCCCTTGCTCTGTCCTGCTATGGGGCCCGGGCCTGCTTTCTGGGGCCTTGAGCAGACTCTCAATCCCCAGGCCTCCGAGCTCCAGCCCTGCCGAGGGGCCTCTGGGCAGCTCTCCCCTGGCTCTCCTTTAAAAGGAGAATTGAAATGAGCCCGGCCGCTCGGCCTCTGGCTCGCTGCCCCCAGAAGCCCTTTACCTTGCACAGCTGTGGCCCTTTCCACCCCTCTCAGCCAGCGCTTGGCATTGTCTGCTTGTGTGTACATGTGTATTCAGCATCTTCAAAGACGGAAAGGGCAGTGGAATATAAGAAGCATTTAGAACGATAATTCAAGAATAGTTCATGGGTGTAATCGGACATTTAAAAGACAGACGGTGTACCTGAAAAATCAACCCTGAATGGTCAACACTGAGACGAATCCCAATAAATGATTGGAATTCAAAGATAAGGAAAAAATCCTTTGCATAGTCAAGCGAAAGAAATCCAATTTATTTATGGAGAGAACCAAATTATTGGCACCAAATGCCGCAGTAACAACTGTTTGCTAGAAAACGATGGAGCAACATTTGAAAGATCCTCCAGGGAAGAAAGCGTGAGCCAAGCTTGTCCCCTTGGCCAAACAGCTCTTCAGGAATAAAGGCAAAAGCAGCCATAAAATGCAGGCACGAGGGAGTGTCAGCCCACAACCCCTTCCCAAAGAATCTCCTAGAGAACAAACTTCCAACAACCAGGAAATAATGGGAGAAGCTCACTGTGAGTTCTGGGGACGGGGCTGGAACTAAGCGCAGTGGATCTGGATAAGGGCACACAATGGAAGAAAGTGTTATGTGCTCAGAAATGCAGAGATCCTGCAGCTCCACCATCACCAGGGCCACACGTGTGTCCGCTGGGAGAAGGTACCACGGCAGGACACACCTGCAGGAGAAGGTCAAGGTGATTTAGGGGCACAGTGATGGAGACTAAGAATTCTAGTGGCTCAGCACAAATGGTGAAAACAGTTAAACTAAAATGAGCTACTGTAGAAGGATCAGATAACTCAAAAGAAGGCACGAAATGGGAAGCAGAGAAATGAAAAAGGAAGAAAAAAAACCACAAATAATGAAATGGTCACCCTAAATCCCAATATATAAGTAATTAAGTTAAATGTAATGGCCCAAACAAGCCAATTAATAACAAAGATATTCAGGATGAATTTCAAAAAATTACCCAGATATATGCTGGTCTACCACAAAAACTTACTTGAAATATGATATATGTAGATTAAAATAAAAGATTTAAAAGATATACAATGCAAACACTAATCAAATAAATGCTGACGTGACTGTATTATAATGAGACACAGTAGATTTCACAGCAAAGAAAACTACCAGGGGTAGAGGCACATCACATAAGTAATTTTTTAAAAAAGAAAAATGAATTCATCAAGAATACATAACAATTCTCAAATGTATATCAACCTAATAAGAGAGACTTAAAATACATGAGGCAGAAATGAACAGCCCTGAAAAGAAAAATAAACAAATCCACAATTATAGCTGGAGACTTCAATACTCCGCTCTCAAAAATGAGTGAAAATTAGCAAAGACATTGACAGCTGAACACCACCATCCACCAACTGGAAGTAACTGGCATTTAGAGAGCACGCCTCTCAGCAGCAGCAGCACGCACAATCCCGTCAAGTGTTTGTAGAATGTTCACTAGGGTAGACCATATTCTGGGTCATAAAGATCCTTAACAAATAAAAATCGCTAAAATCGCGCATGGTGTGTTCTCTGACCGTAACGTAATTAGACTAGAAATTAATAATAAAAAAAGAAACACCCACAAACACTTAGACATTAAACAGTGCTCTACTAAATAATCTATGTGCTAAGGAAGCTGTCTTTCATGTTTAATTGTGAAATGTTTTGAGTTGAATAAAAATGAATACACAGCATATCAAACTTTGTGGGAGGCAACTGAAACAGTGCTTACAAGGAAATTCTGGCCTTTCGATGCTTATGTTAGAAAAGAAGGATGTTCCGATGTCAATGATCCGAACTTTCACCTCAAGAGACTAGTGAAAAAGGAAAAAACCACAAGCGAGCAGGGAAGAAAAAAAAGGAAAAGAGCAGAAATCAGTGAAAAAGAAAAGGAAAAATAACAAAGAATTAACAAAACAAAAGCTGTTTTTAAAAAGATTAATGTAATTAATCAACATCAATCACGACTAGTAAAGTGACAAGGGAGAAGGTACAAACTGCCAATATCCGAATTAAAAAAGGCCATCACTAGAGACCCCACAGATACCAAAGGGACAGTAACAGACAGCTATGAATAGCTCTCTGCATATAAATTCACCTACTTGGCTGAAATGAACCAATCCCTTGAAACCCACAATCTACCGAAACTCACTGAAGAGGAAGAAGAAGAAAACAGAACTTGGACAGTACCATAAGCTATGAAAGAAATTGAATTTGTGATTTAAAACCTTCCCCCCAAAATCTCCAGGTATAGATGATTTCGTTGGTGAATTGTACTAAATCTTTAAAGAAGAATTAAGATCAGTTTTACAGAGGCTCTTACAGGAGTAGAAGTGGAGGGAATACTTTGCAATCATAATATTTGGCTAACATTACTGTGATACTAAACCATGACTTCACAAGAAAACTATACTCCATTGTTAATACACAGACATGCCCAACAAAATATTAGCAGATTGAATCCAACAATATAAAAAAGAAAACAAAACCATGGAACTTATTTTGAGAAGGCAAGTTTGGTTCAAAATTTAAGAATCGATCAGTATAATTTACCATATTACTAAGCTTTTCAGAAGATGATATTCATTGTTGAAGAAAAAAACAATTGACCAAGGTTAACATCTATTTCTTATATAAACTTTTGGCAAACTAAAAATAGAAGGAAATTCCCTCTTCCTTGTTAAAGTTATCTGTGTTCTCAATTTCTAGTATTTTCTCTAGACTCTTAGAGGTTCCTTCTCTGCTTATATTACCCATCTATTCTTGTAACTTGTCACATTTTCCATTAAAGCCCTTAACATATTAATCATAGTTACTTTACATGCCTGGTCTGATAATTCTAAAATCTCTGTCAGTCACATCTGAGACTTATCCTGAGGCTTGTTTTGTGTCTTCAAACATGCTTTGTAATTTTCTGTTGGAATCCAGATGTGCTGTAATTGGATGATAGGAACAGAGGTAAACAGGCCTTTGGTATGAGCTTTTCTGTTTATCTGGCTAGGAGTTAGGCTGCTTTGATGTTTGTTGCAGTTGTAGCTGTCATAGGCTTCCATTTCCTCTAGTGCCCTTGTTTTCGTTTCCCCTGATGTCTTTGGGTTTCCCTAGAGACTCCTCCTTAAATAGGATCTGTGTCTCATAACTTTCTTACGTGTAATCCACTGTTACTATAGTTGAGCCATGTTGATGTGGGGGTCAGGTATGGATGGAGGAAAACATTCTACAATCTTATGATTAATTACCAGCTTTTCTTTAGTGGGCCTGAGTTTCTGGGCCTTAACCTTCAGAAGAGTTTCTTAACTGTCTTATTTTTCTCCTACATGAGATACGAAGGTTACAGGGGGCTTGAATTTTCTAATTGCTTCCCCCTAGATCAAATAAGGTTTGGTGAAGGTAGTTTCCCTTGATGGAAGGCCTTTGTTGTGTGAAAAAAATGCTCTGGATATATTTCAAAATGGTCACTCTTCCTGTCCCCCTGCTGAGAACACCAGACACAAGGCAGTTTTTCTCTGATTTTCTACATGAAAACCTGCTGGGGCCCTGAAGGTAGAATTTATGAAAGTCCCGTGTGGTCCTCCTGAGGCTGTCCTCCAGGAGCTCTTCACTCTCAAGCCAGTCTGTACTCAGCCTCCATTGCATCATCAATTACCAGTTGTGTTTCGACTAGTTTCAAGCTCTGGAAGCTACTGCTCCTGATCAGCTGTGATTGTATCTACTTGTCTATTATTCCAGTTTCCAGGGTGGCAGTTTCCCCCGTGTCCTCAATTCCATGACAGATCTAAGAAGAGTTTTTAATTTTCAATCTGCTCAGCTTTTTCCTTGTAATGAGGATAGGAGTGTTGACTTCTGAGCTGTTTATAGGCCAGAGATACTAACAACATACTCAATGCAAAGACTAGATGCCTGGGGGGAGCCTAAGATCAGAGATAATGTGAGGATGTCCATTCTCACCACTTCTATCACCACAGTACTGTAGATTTGTGCCAAGCACACAAATGGTAATTAGTGAACAATAGAGACTGAATGTGGACTAGCCTGAGGGCTAGAAGCTCCTGGAGGCCAGTCTCAGGAGGCCCCATACATAATTTTCATAAATTTTATCTTCAGGGCCCCAACAGTTTCTCATGGTAAAAATCAGAGAAAAGTTGCCTTATGCCTGGTGCTCTTAGATGGGGGCGGGAAATGTGATACAAAAGAAAATAGAAAAATAAATAAAACACATCCAGATTGGAAACAAAGAAGTTAAAAAATCTTTAATTGCATGTGGGTATGGTGGCTCATGCCTATAATCCCAGCACTTTGAGAGGCCAAGACAGGTGGATCACTTGAACCCAGGAGTTCAAGACTAGCCTAGGCAACACGGTAAAACCCCCTCTCTACAAAAAATACAAAAATTAGTTGGGCATGGTAGCAAGTGCCTGTAGTCACAGCTACTCAGGAGGCTGAGCCGGGAGCATCACCTGAGCCTGGGGAGATCAAGGCTGCAGTGGAATGTGATCACACTACTGCACTCCAGCCTGGGTGACAGAGTGAGAACCTGTCTCAAAAAACAAAACAAAACAAAAACAAAAAACCAATCTTTAACCACAAAAAATATGACCATCTGTGTAAAAAAGTGAATACTTTTTTAAACTTATTATTATTTTTGAGACAGAGTCTCACTCTGTACCCCAGGCTGGAGTGCAATGGTGCAATCTCAGCTCACTGCAACCTCTGACTCCTGGGTTCAAGTGATTCTCAAGCCTCAGCCTCCCAAATAGTTGAGATTACAGGTACACACCACCATGCCTGGCTAATTTTTGTGTTTTTAGTAAAGACAGGTTTTCACCATATTGGCCAGTCTGATCTCAAACTCCTGATCTCAAGGTGTGATTACAGGCATGAGCCACTGCACCTGGCTGAAATATTTTTTTTTTAAATGGCACTATAACTAGTAAATGTGTCTAGAAAGGTTGCAGGATATGTCAAAGAACAGAAATTATTGTATTTTTATATACTAGCAATAAACAATTGAAAACAAAAATTTAAAGAGCAATAAAATGTATAGTAGCTCAAAAATGCACAGATACAAAATTAGCAAAACCTGTACAGGATCTATATGCTGAAAACAACAAAATACTGGTAAAAGAAACGTAAAAAGATATAAATAAATGGAGAGACATACCATGTTCATGGATTGGAATATTCCACATAGTAAAGATATTATTCTCTTTAAAATGAATCCATAGAATTAACACAATTAAAAACAAAAAAAGCTGCAAGATCTTCTTTTTCAGATAAATGAAAGCTCATCTAAAATCTACGTAGAAAAGCAAAGGAACTAAAATAGCCAAAACGATTTTTAAAGTGAAGAGTATTATTTGATTTTAAGACTTACTATATGCTACATAATCAAGACAGTGTGGTGTTGGTAAAGAGATACACACTTTCTCAGAATAGAGTCCAGAAATAGATTCATGCCAAATAAGATTAATTACATCTTGACAAAGGTACAGAGACAACTCAATGGGAAAAAAATGACATATAAATAACTGGACATACAAAGGGAAAACTTAAAAGAGAAAAAAAACTTGTTCTAACCATCACAACTTTGTATTCATCATGTTTTCAATCATCTGTATTTTATGATGTTTTGATGTCTTACAAAGCTTGCTGGCTGTAGAAGCGGCCGCCCCTCCCAGGTCTTTCACATGCAAATCAACCAATCCTAAGTCCACATCCCACCACTCCCTTTCTCTAACTCTCACCACCAAGTCAACATTTTCTCTGCCCTAAAGCAGCCCAGGGACTGGTACCTACCAAGCAACTGGAGACCATCCTCACAGCCCAAAGAGTCGGTGTTATTCTACGAGCCCGTCCTGAGCTGTTTCCCCTGCTCTGCCTTTCCCACAGAAACTTCAACAAATATTTGGCCTGGACCTTCCTTAGGCTCCTTTCTGCCCCTGACCCAAACCTGATGCTCCCCATTGAGGCCTTTCAAGGTGGCACAGCCCCTCCTTTCGGGAAGCATAATTCATCAAATATCTTTTTAATGGCTTTGGCTTTGCCCTGTTGTCACTCAGTCACCTTCAGAAATTAACACCTGGACACAAAACAACTTTACATAAAAATTTACTGACAGCAAATCAAAGATCTAATTATAAAAGGTAAAACTATAAAACTTTAGGAAGAAACAAACTCAGGAAAAAATCTTCATGGGTTGGAGTTTGGCAAGGAGTTCTTAGATATGAAATGAAAAGTACAGTCCACAGAAGAGAAAACTGATGCGTTGGGCTTCATCAGAACTGAAACATCTACTCTGTGAAAGATACTATTAAGATAATGAAAACATAAGCCACAGATGGAGAGGAAAGATTTGCAATCATGTCTTACAGAAGACTCGTATTCAGAATTTGTAAAGAACTCTCAAAATTCAACAGTAAGAAAGCAACTCAATTTAAAACTGGGAGAAAGACTTGGAGACGCTACCCATAGAGGATATATACACGGCAAATAAACCTATAAAATATGTTCCACATAGCTAGCCATCAGAGAAATGCAAACTAGGGCACCAGGCATCAAACAGTTAAATAGAAAACAGTGACAGCACCAATGACTGGCAAGGGTGCGGAGATGCGGCTCTCGTGTGTTGCGGGTGGATATAAAACAGCAGCAACTTTGAGAAACACTTGGCGGTTTCTTACAAAACTAAACATGCATTTACTGTAGACTCAAGGTTTACACACATGGGTGTCCATTCCAGAAAACCGAAGCTTACGTCCACACAAAAAGCTGCACACAGATGATGCTAGCAGCTGTCTTCCCAATAGCCCCACACCAAACACGTCCAGATAACCTTCACTGGGGGATGCTTGAACAAACCCTAGTGCACCCGCACAGTGTAATACTTAGCAGTAACTCTCTGGTGCTGATGATGGCAAATCTATGTTAGAAAAATGATTTGGTGATTTCTTAAACTGTTAGACATACACTGACCTGTGATCTAGCCATTTCACTCCTGTATATTTTTCCTGAGAAAAATGAAGTGCACGTCCACCCAAAACCTCTTACAGCAACGCGCATGGCTGATACTTTTAACAGCCACAAACTGGAATGGGAGCCACAAGGTCTGTTCATGACTGTGACCACAATGTGTGCACTCTCAACACGTGCATTGTTCTGCCGTTCATCACACCTCTACAAAGCAGGGAAATGTGAAAGCATTAACTGTGAGGGGCAGGTGCCAGAGAGGTGACAGCAGTGTTCCTGGGAGCTCCAGGGCTCCTGGTGAGTGGCTGGTGGACCCTTTGACCCTCTCCATTCTAGAACAGAGAGTCCTGGCAGCTCTGGAGGTGGTGCCACTCCCTCCCCATGCTCCTAGGGTGTGAAGCATCAGCCTACCAAGCCCAGGCCAGAGCACTGAGGTGCAGACAGGGAAGCAATGGACATGAACAGATGAGCAGACACCAGCCTGCTGCTGGAAAGGCAGGGGCCCTTGGTGAGGCTGAGGACAGCATTGCCTGTGAGTGAACAGTGCTGCCAGGCTGGACAATTAAAACTTACTGCTGACCTAACAGCAGGCCATGTGACCAGGGGACAGAGGATGCCTGACATAAGCTGAGGATCTCAGGGCCAAAGGTCAAAGCTCAACGCTGCCTGCCCCAAGACCCTCCACGGAAGTTCAGCACTTGCACACGTCTTAAGTTTCATGGACCGAGCAACTGCAACACTCTTACCGCAAAACTGACGAACGAAGGAAACTACCCACAACATTTCAGTAAAGGTGTCCTGAACCCTGAATACAAAAGCAGACCCAGGGACGCTCCAGAAATTGTTGAGGTAGTGACATGGGATTAATGAAGGTCCTGTTCCCTGTCTGCCCACCCTCCACCACACATGTCACTCAAGATGATGGTGCAGATGAAGCTCCTTCTCCACTGCCTGCCCACCATTATCACACATGGCAACACCGAGTGATGGTGTGGACGGAGCTCCATGTCCACTGTCCGCCCTGCATCACACACGTCACTCCTGATTGATGGTGTGGATGGAGCTCCCTGTCCACCGTCCAGCCTCCATCACAAACGTCACTCCTCACTGATGCTGTGTATGGAGCGCCCTGTCCATGGCGTGAGTTTTCTGATGGAGGGCGTACTCCTCATTGACACTGTGGACAGAGCACCCTGTCCATGGTGTGAGTTTTCTGACAGAGGGTGTTCTCCTCATTGACGCTGTGGACGGAGTGCCCTGTCCACTGTCTGCCCTCCATCACACACGTCACTCCTCACTGATGCTGTGTATGGAGCGCTCTGTCCATGGTGTGAGTTTTCTGATGGACGGCGTACTCCTCATTGGTGCTGTGGATGGAGTTCCATGTCCACCGTCCGTCCTCCATCACAGGCGTCACTCCTCGCTGATGCTGTGGACGGAGCGCCCTGTCCATGGCATGAGTTTTCTGATGGAGGGAGTACTCCTCATTGGTGCTGTGGATGGAGTTCCATGTCCACCGTCCGTCCTCCATCACAGGCGTCACTCCTCGCTGATGCTGTGGACGGAGCGCCCTGTCCATGGCATGAGTTTTCTGATGGAGGGAGTACTCCTCATTGGTGCTGTGGATGGAGCTCCATGTCCACCGTCCGCCCTCCATCACACACGTCACTCCTCACTGATGCTGTGGACGGAGCACCGTGTCCATGGTGTGAGTTTTCTGACGGAGGGCAGCATCTCCACCAAAGCATGGCTTTGAATCTTTTCCATGTCACCAGCTGTTACTGAATGGATGACGGAATTCATTTTAGGAGGTGCTTGCTCTTTCGTCTATGGGTGCTGGTACTTTGGCATGGCCCATCTACATTTTTTGCTCTTTGAGTCTAATGTCACCCAGGTGCCATGCGAGGTCAAGTTGGTGTGTGTGTGTGTGTTGCATTTTTACTTTTTACATTATCCTGCAGTCTGGGCCTCTGCTTCCCACACATTTCCCCCAACTCATCTTGGGGAGTGGCGTGAAGGTCCTCCAGAGTATGGGCTCACTCCCTGGGGGACCCGTCTAGCTCAGCCTTGGGAGCCAGACCAGCACAGTCTCCACCTCAGTCACATGTTCTCAAAGACCCTCTATGATGGCAACCGCAGGGCCCCACAACCTGGGAGCATCTCTGACTCATCACGGAACATAAGATGACTCTGCTGGGGATGCCTTCTCCCCTTCTCACCCACTGGAGTCTTGCAGAGCCCGGGGCAGAGTTGGCAGCCCTGGGCATGGGCCCCCTTGGGTTTGCTTCCTTGGAGCCTTTCAGCAAGTCCATGTGCTTGTGGGCTGCTTATCTGACCGCCCTGGACACCCTGTGGAGGAAAGTGTGTGCACACTCCCTGCCGGCCGGCCTCACCTCAAGGCACCAGTTCTTAGGAAAGTGAACTGAGCCAGGAGCCTTTCCAGGTGGGACCGCGCGCCCTCAGCAAAGCCTTCCTGCTTCCTCCTCCCGCCGCTGCGTCCCTTCGCCCACAGAGCACAGGCGTGGCGGACTCGACGCTGCCCTGATGCCGTTTCTCTGCTGCTCCAGGATTCGTTCAGTGGGATGCACTGCCGGCGACATATGACATTTTATATTTCTAATAACCAAGTAACACTAAGAAAAAAGAAACATGATACTAATTGTCACATGCGTTATTCAACCCCATGTACAAAATATGATTCCAGCATGTTAACAGAACGTAAAGGGTGTTGCTGAGGCCTTTTGCCTTTTCTTTCCACCCTGGCCCGTTCTGCACCTGCAGAACCTCCAGCTCTGAGCCGTGGGTTCAGGGGCCAGCAGCCCCCGGGCCCTATGGCCTCCATGCCCGACACTCAGGCCTAGGCTTGTGACCCCAGATTCAGGAGCTGCCAGGCCGCCACAGGCTCTCTAGTTGACCTAGAGAACTTGCCTGCACAGCCCAGATGCGGCGGCAGGGATTCGTGGCCTTCCCTGCTGGGAGGCGAACCCTGTCGTGCACTGAACATTTTGCTCCCTGGCATGGCCTGTGAGACCCAGACCTCTGCTAGTGCCTAGGATGTGTGCACGTTCCCCGTGCAGAGACCCTGCAGGCCCGTCCTGCCTCAAGGACACCTGCCCTGTGGCACATTCCGCATGCTCAGAGCCACAGGGCCAGCCTCCCGGAGGGCCTTGTGCACCCAGCCTGGGGGCTGTGTTCACTGACGGGAGGGCCTTTGCCCACAGGGGCGTCTCAGCTCCTGCCCTAAAGAGGCCCCCGTGCCCTGCCCGGCCTCTGTACTGACTCTGAGTGGCAGCCTCTGGTTCCCTGCCTGTGGTTAGAGGGGAATAGGGACTGAGGGAGGGGCTGTGAAGACAGTGGGCACAGGAGGGGGAGCCGCCTGGTCATTCCAGGGCAAAGCCTCGGGGGGCAGACTCTGGGCCCCAGATAGCAGGTGGAACCGCCCTTGCCTTCTCCAAAGGATGTCCAGAGCAGGGGTGCCTGTGCTCCTGACTCAGGGACGCCAGACCAAATAGGATCAGAAGGACCTGTTGTCATGTTTTGATAGAGCAGAGAGGTTTCCCTGGCTCCCTCTGCAGTCGGCTAAGAGACCTCGAGGTCTGAGAAGACCCCTTGTAGTTTTCCACCTGAGAAGCCTGCATTCCCCAGTGCAAGCGAGTGACGCCCCACGGCCCTGCCAGTTCCCACCAGGTGCTTTTTAGGCCATTTTAAGTGTCACTGGTGAGGACCGGCAGGGGCCCTCTGTGGGTATGGGAGCCCGACCCCACTTCTGACGTTGAGCTACCTTGGTCAAGCCCAGCCCTTCCCGCCTCCTGCCCACACCTGGCTTGCTCCTTCTGGCACTGGTGGGGATGCAGCCCACACAAGGCAGGACCCTCACCCAAGCCTAGCCCGGAGCCTGGGAACCCAGCCCGCCTCCCCACCCCACCTCTCAATCCATCTTCGGGGCAGCTCTGAGCCACCCTGCTTCCCGCCGAGAGCCTCAAAGTGTGAAGAAGGAAACTTTTCACATCTTCTTGTGTGTGTGTGTGTGTGTGTGTGTGTGTGCACGTGCATGTGGTGGGTGGTGTCATGGGTCTTGGTGTCTGAACCAGATTCCCAGTGGGGATCGTGTGGTTTCTGCAGAGACCATTACGGGGAGGTGGTCATCAGCAGCACCCAGCACAGCCCCCTGGGAGGTGGTCATCAGCAGCGCCCATCACAGTCTCCTGGGAGGTGGCCATCAGCAGTGCCCATCACAGTCCCCTGGAGATTCAGACGCCTGTGGACATGGTCTGCCACCGACACCCTTGTCTGTAAACTGGCCCAGATTCTGAAGACCAGATGTTATATCTGAAACATGCTCCTATCCACTCCCTGGCTGTGTGACCCCAGAAAAAGTCACTCAACCTCTCTGGACTTCCATTGACACCAGAAAAATAGCCTTTGAACGAAATCAGCCTGCGATCCGTGCCTGCCTCACATCCTGTGGTTCCTCTTGAGTTCTGATCAGACCCATCCCTGCCCGTGGTGTTAACTCGCTCCCGTTGGGAAGAGAGTTGGGACTGGGTGGACTCAGGGGGTATGACCTGTGGGCTGGAAGGGAGCTGAGGCAGCAGGCATGGCAGAGACTCAACAGTCCCAGACCCCAGAGATCCTGGGGAGCCCAAAGCTCTTGTCCTGGTTGAGTGACCACAAGGAAGCCACTTCTGTGTCCAGGTCCCACACCCACACCTGCAGGGTCAGTGTGTGTCCAGGCCCCACGCCCACACGCGCAGGGTCAGTGTGTGTCCAGGCCCCACGCCCACGCCCACAGGGTTAGTGTGTGTCCAGGCCCCACGCCCACGCCCGCAGGGTCAGTGTGTGTCCAGGCCCCACGCCCACGTTCGCAGGGTCAGTGTGTGTCCAGGCCCCACGCCCACGCCCACAGGGTCAGTGTGTGTCCAGGCCCCACGCCCACGCTCTCAGGGTCAGTGTGTGTCCAGGCCCCACGCCCACACCCGCAGGGTCAGTGTGTGTCCAGGTCCCACGGCCACAGGGTCAGTGTGTGTCCAGGCCCCACACCCACACGCGCAGGGTCAGTGTGTGTCCAGGCCCCACGCCCACGCCCACAGGGTCAGTGTGTGTCCAGGCCCCACGCCCACGGCCACAGGGTCAGTGTGTGTCCAGGCCCCACGCCCACGCCCACGCCTGCAGGGTCAGTGTGTGTCCAGGCCCCACGCCCACGCCCACGCCCGCAGGGTCAGTGTGTGTCCAGGCCCCACGCCCACACCCGCAGGGTCAGTGTGTGTCCACGCCCACGCCCACGCCCACAGGGTCAGTGTGTGTCCAGGCCCCATGCCCACGGCCACAGGGTCAGTGTGTGTCCAGGCCCCACGCCCACGCCCGCAGGGTCAGTCTGTGTCCAGGCCCCACGCCCACGCCCACAGGGTCAGTGTGTGTCCAGGCCCCACACCCACGCCTGCAGGGTCAGTCTGTGTCCAGGCCCCACGCCCACGGCCACAGGGTCAGTGTGTGTCCAGGTCCCACGCCCACGCCCACAGGGTCAGTCTGTGTCCAGGCCCCACACCCACACGTGCAGGGTCAGTGTGTGTCCAGGCCCCACGCCCACGCCCACGCCCGCAGGGTCAGTGTGTGTCCAGGCCCCACGCCCACGCCCGCAGGGTCAGTGTGTGTCCAGGCCCCACGCCCACGCCCACGCCCACAGGGTCAGTGTGTGTCCAGGCCCCACGCCCACACGCGCAGGGTCAGTGTGTGTCCAGGCCCCACACCCACAGCCACAGGGTCAGTGTGTGTCCAGGCCCCACACCCACGCCCACACGCGCAGGGTCAGTGTGTGTCCAGGCCCCACGCCCACACGCCCACAGGGTCAGTGTGTGTCCAGGCTCCACGCCCACGCCCACAGGGTCAGTGTGTGTCCAGGCCCCACGCCCACGCCCGCAGGGTCAGTGTGTGTCCAGGCCCCACGCCCACACCCACGCCCGCAGGGTCAGTGTGTGTCCAGGCCCCACGCCCACGCCCGCAGGGTCAGTGTGTGTCCAGGCCCCACGCCCACGCCCGCAGGGTCAGTGTGTGTCCAGGCCCCAGGCCCACACCTGCAGGGTCAATCTGTGTTCAGTGCTGTGCTCACTGTGTGTCAGGATTCAACAGAAAGCTCAGAACAGGCTCTGGGGCCCTGCAGACACTTCCACCTGTGAGTTCCATGCTGGATTTTACAAAGAGCCCATGGGAGCACAGGGGAGTCACTCAAGGCACTAGAGCCACAGAGCCAGCAGCATTGAGGCTGAAGGTCAGCCCGGCCCAATTCCAGCCCTGAGCTCCCTCCTCCACGCCCACTGTCTGCTTCACTTCTGAGACGTCAGAACGGGGACTGGGCTGGGGCCAGGAGCACAGAGCTCAGACCTCTCTCCATCATCCCTGATGGCCCTGCCGGCTTGACCACGGTCACGCTGAGAAGCGTGAATCCAAATGCAATTCTAAAGGCATGGGCGCTGCCGCCTGCCCTCAGGAGACCCAAAGGCACAGGCCGAGCACAGGCAGTTTCTGCAGCAGCCACAAACCTGGCCCACGAGAAGCACAGCCTCAGATGCCCCGTCCTGGTGGACTGAGGGGACCCCAGGGCCCCTCCCAGCTTGGTGCTGTAAAGACCCCGAGAGCTGGAAGGAGAAGCTGAGCCCCCGTTAGGGCTGAGGGCGGTTCCCTTTGAAATGTCCTCCTGTAGCCCTTGTTTGGGAAAAGAGGCTTTAAAAACCGTATAATTGGATGCAGGAGTCTATTTTCATTAAGGCAGTTTCCATGATGCAGCAGAGAAGCACTGTGGCTCTCCAACTGCAAAAGCAGCCTGGGAACAATGGGGTCACCTTAAAAGGTTGCCAAGGCACATTTGAGCGCCTGCAGCAGGCTGAGCAGGCAGCAGCGCTCGCTGGGAACACATGCTCCCAATCCGCGCGGTGTTTACCGGCGTTTCCCATCTCCAAAACAGGGCGGAACGACGCCTGGGCCAGCTCTCGTTCTTTGCTGCCCCAGAGCAGCCTCTTGTGGAGGAACAGGGGAACCAGGCTGTCCCCTGCGTCTCTGCCTGGGGTGGGGAGGTGGGGAGAGCAGCCCTTTGCCGAGCACTCCCGGGGAAGAAATGAGACTGCACTTTTATTGAAAGCTCTGTGTCTGCTGCCAGGTTCCACACTGCGATTGATTACGGAGCCTGCTGGACGCACGGGACAGCGCCAGGGCAGCGGGTGTGTTCCTGGTACAAACATGTGAGCTCAGGGCCACGTGGTTTAATGAACATTTCACACCTGTTGCAGCCTTCAAGGTTGATGCTTTCACAGGTGGCCCGGGCATCTGCTGGCAGGTCTTCCCCTTCCGCATTTTTCATTTTGCAGTCAAGGCAGATGCGGGGAGAAGTGATAAAATGGGTCCCGGGGCATCTGCCGGAAGTGATACTGCTGCTCCTCTCTGTGTGCGTGGCAGAAGCCACAGCCAAGGGGACACCGGTCAGCCAGCCACCTCCCTGCACCCTGACAAATGGAGCTGGAGCCACAGAACACGTGGGCGGCTGTGTGGAGCTGGTGCTCCTGCCAGGCTCCGGGCTCAACGGACAGCTCTGCCAGGCCTCTCCAGCCCAGTAGCTCAGGCTCCCCAGGTGAGTTCCAGCAGCAGCAGCCAGCCAGCCGGCCTGACTCCATCCTGGAACACACCTGGTCTCTAGTCTCCGCAGACTCAGTCTCCAAGGGGAGCCCCATGGCGGTGGCTTGAGCGGATGCCATCGGGCACCAATAGCAGCACATCAAGTTGAAGGGAGGGCTGGTTGAGGATACTGGATCATGGGAGTCAATTTCTCCCTTGGGTGCTGTTCTCATGAGATCTGCTTGTTAAAAAGCATACGGCACCTACCCTCCCTTTCTCCTCCTCCTGCTCTGTTCAAGTGAAGATGTGCCCACTTCCCCCTGGACTTTCACCGTGATTGTAAGTTTTCTCAGGTATTTATTTAGAGCACTGCAAGAACAGACTAATACATAGGTACACCGAATACTCAGATCTGCGAGCGCCAGCACATCACCTCCCTGTACCTTCACCTGTGACAGATTCACCTCCTAGTACATTCACCTGGGAGCGCCTTCCCCTCTGACAGTCGCCTATGAGCACATTCGCCTCCCAGTACATTCACCTGTGAGCACATTCGCCTGCGAATATGGTCTGTGTACACACTCGAGAGAGAATTTAACGGACACGGAGGAAAGCCTGGCAGTTTATTTAAGGGAAGCTCTGCATGGCGGGAGAGCCTCCCATGGAAGTACCCTAAAGCTGCAGACTGGGACCCTCGCACCCACGGGAGCAAACAGGACCTGCGGGAAGTGGACGCGTGGATCCCTAGCAGCTCCCTGCGCTACATCCTCATAGCAGTGTGACACCAGAGCCATGCGTGTGGGGTGGTGGCTTTAAGCTCCCTCAGCATCTCCCCACAAAGGGAAGTCCGTAAGTGCCTGCTCCCACCCTCGGAAAAAGCTGCAGTTTCTCAGGGAGTGGCAGCTGTCCATGCCAGCTTTGAGGGCACGTCCCATCTGGAGTGAAGGAGGTCAGCTTTGAGCAGCATGAAGCCGGCTGCCTCCTGAGGTAAGAAATGTCAACAGAACTCAAGAGACCACACTCTCCATTTTGAAGATGTGGCCTCTCAGTCTGGGGACAGGCCACACTCCTTCCAGAAAGTCAGGGGCTCTGCTCCTGCACATCTGAGCCCTCCTTCAAAGGATGCATTTGGCTGCTGCCTCGCTGGAAAGGCAAGCGGAGCTTCATGAGGAGTGATGACCTTGCCACTACTGGCTGGATTGAGCTGGATTCATTTTCCTTTCCATAAACTCAGCCAACAGAGTCAAAGGCCTTTTTTAAGCCACTCTCTCTTCTGTACTTGGACCTGCAATGTGGCTCCTGGGAGGTGGATAATGAATGACTGCACACTGAGCTCAAAGCATCCTTGTGTTCTGTGCCAGGGGAGCAGAATCCCATGAGGACTGGGACCCTCCCTTCCCGCAGACAACCCCCAAATGTGAGTGGGCTCCCGGCCACCTGGAAGGCAGCAGCATTCATGCCACTGGAGCTGGTGTCTGGAGGGCAGATGGCATGGACAGTCTACTCCCCCCACGCATCCCTGTGTCCCGGGAAGGAACAGGGAGAGGAAGAGGAGGGTGATGGGAGTCAATTCAGTCATTACAAGTGGGACATTAACACGCCAGCTCTCTGCTCCCTGAGGGAGACTGGTCTGCCCACAGGACGCAGGGTGACCTGGGCCTGAGTTGCTGGACTGAGTGGCTGCCTTCTCAAGACCCACTGAGAGCAGGAGCTGTGTTCAGCGGAGTGGGGCTGATGACAAGCCTGGCTGCAGGTGCCAGTGAGTAAATCAGAGGCTGACAATGGTCAATGGAGAACAGCAACAAGGCCTCAGTGACTATCACCACCTGTCAGTCACCCCCTGCGGACCACACCCTGAACTGTGACTAACGTGACCTCCGTAGCTCTGTGAGGAAGGATTTGGCTGCCCATTTCCCAGTACGAAATGAGGACTGAGGGTAGCTCTTGGCTTTGGTTGCCCAGGGCTTGAACCTTCCGTTTCTGGGAAGAGCTAGAGCCGTGAGGGTGATCCAAAGGGAAGCCAATTCCTGGGTTCACCCACCAACTCAAAACAGTTGTTATACTTTCTGCTGTGATAAATGACGTCTTTTACTTCCCTGTTGGAGAACAATTGCCCAGTGTTCCGGCTAGTTTTTATTTGGCTTTAATTTTGAAATGAAAGGAAAGTATGATCCATTCGTGAAGTTGGATGTGAAGATGGAGAGACTGTGTACGCCTGCGTCTCCATGAGAAAGACAAGACTTAGCAAGAATAATTAACCTGTGAACAGCAGGTCAGCCCCTCTTCCTGAAATCCACCTAAAGTTAGGTCTCTGTGTACTATATATTAGTCTGTCTTCACACTGCTACAACGAAGCACTGAGACTGGGTCATTCATGAAGAAAAGAGGTTTGACCGGCTCACAGCTCTGCAGGCTGAACAGGAGTTCTCAAGAAACTTATAATCATGGCAGAGGGTGAAAGGGAAACAAGGCACATCTTCTCATAGTGCGGCAGGAGAGAAAGAGAGTGAAGCGGGGAAGTACCACACACTTTGAAACCATCAGGTCTGGTGAGAACTCACTATCATGAGAACAGCACGGGGTACGTCGGCCCCTGGATCCAGTCACCTCCCACCAGGACGCTTGTCGATTCAACATGAGATTTGAGTGGGTACACAAATCTAAACCACATCCTTCGACCCTGGCCCTTCCCAAATCTCATGTTCTTTTCACATTGCAAAATGGTATGATCTCTTCTCTACAGTCCCTGAGTCTTAACTCATTTCAGCATTAACTGAAATTTCCACAGCCCAAAGTCTTAGCTGAGACAAGACAAGTCCCTTCCAGCTATGAACCTGTAAAATAAAAAAGAGTTAGTTACTGACAAGATATAACAGGGGTAGAGCCATTAGGTAAATGCTCCCATTCCAAATGAAAGAAATGGGGCAAAAGGAAGGGGCTACAGGTCCCATGCAAGTCCAAAACTCAGCAGGGCAGGCATTAAATCTTAAAGCTCCAAAGTGATCTCCTTTGACTCAGTGTCTCATATCCAGGCCACAAGGCCTTGGGCAGCTCTGTGCATGTGGCTCTGCAGGGTGCAGCCCCCATGGCAACTTTCATGGGCTGCTGTTGAGTGCCTGTGGCTTTTCCAGGTGCATGGTGCAAGCTGTCAGTGGGTCTACCATTCTGGGGTCTGGAAAACAGTGGCCCTCCTCTCACAGCTCCACTAGGAAGTGCTGCAGTGAGGACTTTGTGTGGGGGCTCCAACCCCACATTTCTCCTCTGTACTACCCTAGCGGAGGTTCTCCATGAGGGCTGTGCCCTGTACCACACTTCTGCCTGGACATCCAGGTATTTCCATACATGTTCTGAAATCTATGCAGAGGTTCCCAAACCTCAACTCTTGACTTTTGTGAACCTACAGGCCCAACACCAAGTGGAGGTCACCAAGGCTTGGGCCTTGCACCCTCTGAAGCCACGGCCCAAGCTGTACCTTGGCCCCTTTTAGCTACAGGTGGAGCTGAAGCAGCTGGGATGCAGGGTGCCATGTTCTGATGCTGTACAGAACAGTTGGGCCCTGGACCTGGGACATGAAACCAGATTTCCGTCCTAGGCCTCTGGGCCTGTGATGGAAGGGGCTTCCAGGAAGGTCTCTGACATGCCCTGGAGACATTTTCCTCATTGTCTCGGCTAGTTGGCTCATCTTTATAGGCAAATTTCTGCAGCAGGCTTAAATTTCTCCCCTGAAAATGGGTTTTTCTTCTCTACCACATGGCTGGGCTGCAAATTTCCCAAACTTTTATGCTCTGTTTCCGTTTTAGATATAAGTTCCAGTTTTATATAATCTCTTTGTTCACACATACAAGCATACACTTCTAGAAGCAGCCAGGTTACATGTTGAAAGCTTTGCTGCTTAGAAATTTCTTCCACTAGATACCCCAAGTCGTCTCTCTCAAGTTCAAAGTTCCACAGATCTCTAGGGCAGGGGCAAAATGCCACCAGTCTCTTTGCTGAAGCATGGCAAGGGTCACCTTTACTCCAGTCTTCAATACGTTCCTCATCTCCACCCGAGACCACCTCGGCCCGGACTTCGTATCACTGTCAGCATTTTGTTGAAACCATTCAACAAGCCTAGGAAGTTCCAAACTTTCCCATATCTTCCTGTTTATTCTGAGTCCTCCAAACCGTTTCAACCTCTGCCCATGACCCTGTTCCAAAGTCGTTTCCACATTTTCAGGTATCTTTATGGCAATGCCTCACTTTCCTGGTACCAATTTTCTGTATTCATTCATTCTCACACTGCCATAAAGGACTACCTGAGACTGGGTAATTTATTAAGAACAGATGTTTGATTCACTCACAGTCTTGCAGGCTTAACAGGAAGCATGGCCAGGAAGCCTCAGGAAACTTACAGTCATGGCAGAAGGGGAAGCAAGGCACGTCTTCTCATGGTGGAGCTGGAGAGAGAGAGTGAAGGGGAAGCGCCACACACATTTAAACCATCAGATCTCGTAAGAACTCACTATTATGAGAACAGCAAGGGGAAGTCGGCCCCCTTCACTCAGTCACTTCCCACCGGTTCCCTCCTCCAACTCGACATGAGATTTAGGTGGGGACGCGAATCCAAACCGTATCACCAATCTTCCCTCACGGCGAGATGAGCGGCTCAGTGTTTGCACAGCCTGAGGAGTGAGTGGATTGCTGCAACCTGAACTTCCAGCCAGCAGACGACAAGCTATCCATCAACGCAGTCAAAGGTTTGGTCCTACGTGGCACGCGTGACTGTGGCACAGCCTTTCTCCCCTGCGTGAAGCGTGGTGTTGACGCCTCTTTCTTGGCTCCAACATGTTAGTCATCAGATCTTCAGGAAGTTGGAAGCCTCCAAGCCCAGGGGCAGCCTGGCCCTTCCTCACAGATGCTTGGCGCTGGCGGTCCCACACAGTCGCCCATGGTGGCAAGTGGTGGTGTTTCTGGAATGTTCCATTTCACCCTCATTCCTGTGTGTTCCCTGCCCATGGTCTGTTGTCACAAGCTCCGTGCCCTGACACGGGGTCCTGCTCTGCACCTTCATGAAAAGGCCTCTAGGAAAGAGTTTCATCTCGTTTCTCCTGATTGGGGTTCAGTCCCATGGAATTGGGGAAGTAGGACTTTGCCCCACTTTAAAGTTCTCCCTCTGACTTCCTCCAGGGGCTGCAGCTCTGACCCTACCCCAGCGTCGAGAGGTCCAGCTAGCATCCTGGCTGCCCACTCAAACTAGTGCCATCACGGGGAGAGGCTGGGGTGGGAAACAAGGCATGTTTGGATAGAGAGCCTCACTCTTCACCTTCATGCCAGCTGTTTTTATGAAATCCATGGAAACTTCCTTCAGAAGAAGTCTTACCTGGAAGCCCACCCTGTAAATGAAGTGAAACAGAATTCTCTGGTGAGAGGAAGGTGGAGTCTGGGACCCTGCAGTGGTTCTGTGGCCCCCTAGAGACCCCCTTCTGTGGTGGCTCAAGTGTGGTCCCAAGTGGCATGTTGGTGCCTTCCCATGACCTGTGTCCCCCATGGCATGTCCATGGCCCTCTTCTTGGTGCATCTGTAGGCCCCCCATGGTATGTATGTCTGAGGTCCCCTCACTTCTCTATCTGTGGGCCCCTATCCCCATAGCCCCCGCCTTGTGTGCCATGTCTGTGGTGCCATTTCCCAGGGAATGCCTGTCTGTGGCCCTCTCCTTGGTGCACACGTGGCCCCTCTGTGGTATGCTAAGACACACTCAGGCTCTGCAGAGCTCAGCGGGCCACACCTCTGCTGCAGGGTGCCTTTCAGAAAGCAAAAGTTTCTTCCCCAGCTTGGGGATGGGAAAACGAGATACTGGGTGGGTGATGAAAAAGGAGTGTGGTGGGAACCTGTTCCAGAAAGAACATTTAGTGGTCGACTTCCTGGAGAGGCTTGGCCCTGAGCTCTCAGGGAGCTTTGCAACCTCTTCCATCATGCGGAAGGGAAAACAGAGGCAGTGTGAGGTTGCTGGGCCAGCAGACCTGTGCCTTGATCCGTCTGGAGCAGGCTGGAGGATCCAGTGTCTTGGTCGCCATGATCCCGGACACCATCCCAGATGACACGGAGCCTCTGGCAAAACAAAGCAGGCAGACTGGCTCCTTTCCCAAGAGAGAGGGCGCTGCTTCAGCAAAGCCACCCTGAGCTTTAAGGCAGAGAGTTCAGGCAGCTGAAAGCCATCAAGTCAGCGGGGCTGAGATCCTCCAAACTGGGGCAAGGGTAGGGCTTGGGTGTGAGAGGTAAAGTCACAGGTCGAGTGGGCCAGGGGTCCACTGAACACACACCACAAGCATGGTGGGTGGTGGCTGCACCTGGGGACAGAGCGTCCAAGACCTGGCAGCCCCAGGCAGCAGGGGCTGGCGTCCCAGGGCTGCACCGGGACCCAAGGAGGGGCTTCTTGACACACAGTCATAGGTTGCAGCTCCCAGGCCTGGAGCACACTTGGAGAGGCTCACTCTGGCCCAAACCAGGATCAACTGTGGATACTGCTTTGTGTCACTTGAAGTTTCCCTTTTGTAGCAGCATTGGTCAGAGGCAGGTTGGAACCCATGTCCATGTTCTTGGCATGTTGGGACCTCTGCCCACCCTTGGAGTTGTCTGGCCCAGCAGGGTCACTGCTGAGCAAGCAGCATGGCGGCCCCCAGGTTCCGGGCTGGGAGGGGGATGTATCCCTGACTCCAGGCCCAGGACTCAGGACTCACGACCTCCAGCACAGACCCCAGCCCGGTGGCCCTGGCTTTGAGGTCAGGGCTGAGGCTGGTGGCAGCCCACCCACCCCTGGCACGGCACTCAAACCACCTTCTCCGGACCGGGCTGCTCACTCATCAGGAGAGCAAGGCTCAGGGGAGGGCAGAGACAGAGGATGGGGGCGAGTGGCCGGAGCTCTGTGTCCTTGTGAGAAGACCGAGTACCAGGCCAAAACTGGAGCAAGGCTGAAGAGGACCAGGCGGGGAGAAGGGAGGCATCGCCTCTGCCACGGTCCGCCCTGCAGTGTTGCTTGGGCTCAATCTCCTGGGTGCCTGCCTTGGACACTTGGCTCACTACGCTCTCTCCTTTTCCATGTGAGTGTTTTCACACATTTCTCTCAGAGCCACTCCTGCCGCCTCCCACACGCCTGCCAGGCGGGGGAGTCATCTTCCAACTCCAAAATCTTCTCGTTCTCCCTATGGTCGCTCTGATCCAGGAGTTATTTTGAAGTGTCTTTTACAATTTCAAAGAGCATTTCATATAGCTACTTTTGCAATTCATTTTCACTCTTTTCCTCTCTGTCCTCTACCTCTTGGCCTAACCCTAACCCTAACCCTAACCCTCTACCTCTTGGACCTCTAGGAATGCATAGATTTTTAGAAATTCAATATTTTATAATCCATTATCTTCATTTTTTTTTCTGTTACCCAAATTCGTCTGAATTTAGTCCGTGGGAACAATAGAGAGGTAGGAAATTCGTCTCTTTATTACCATATTTCAGGGATAGTTTGTTTTTCCAAAATGAAAAGTAAACTTTTGGCTGGTCGCGGTGGCTCATGCCTGTAATCCCAGCACTTTGGGAGGTCGAGGTGGGCGGATCATGAGGTCAACAGATCGAGACCATCCTGACCAACATGGTGAAACCCCGTCTCTACTAAAAATACAAAAAATTAGCTGGGCGTGGTGGCGCGTGCCTGTAATCCCAGCTACTCGGGAAGCTGAGGCAAGATAATTGCTTGAACCCAGGAGGCAGAGGTTGTGGTGAGCCGAGGTCACACCACTGCACTCCAGCCTGGCACCTGGAGAAGGAATGAGACTCTGTCTCAAAAAAAAAAAGTAAACTTTTTTGAAGTGTAACATACATAGCACAAAAAGTGCACGTATCCTAAGTTTATAACCTGTTTAATTTTCACAAAGTTAACCAAACTAGTAGTAACCAGACCCAACATGGGGCATGCCTGGCACCCTGCAGACCACCGCCCCAGTCTTCCTGCCTGTCCTCATGTGTCTCAGTCAGTTTGGGCTGTGTAACAAAATACACCTGGGGGACTTCCAGACAGTGGACGTTTGTTTCTTCCTGTTTCTGGAGGCTGGAAGCCCAGGTCTGCTAGGGTTGGGTTCTGGCAAGGGCCTCTTCCTGCCTTACAGGCAGCCTGACGGGCCTTTCCTCAGTGGCACACAGAGGGTGGGGCCAGACAAAGAGTTCTTCCTCTTCTTATAAGACCACCAATTTTCTAGGGTTAAGGCCACCCCAAGACCTCATTTGACAGTTACCTCCCAAAAGCCCTGTCTCTAAACACAGTCACACTTCGGGTTAGGAAGTCAGCACAGGGAGTTTGGAGGGCCCAGCCCAGTCCATGGTCCTGCTCCACCCATGAGACAAAGGAGCTTTCAGCAACGCAGTTTTTACTTCCTGGACTGCTCGCCCCTCTGAGTTCTGACATTGTCCATGGGTGCGGCCTGCTTGGGGCTGTCTGCAACAGGATGGTGTAAAAGTCTTCTTCCTTCGCTCCTCTGTGAGAGCCACCCATGGCTTGCATGTAAGGGGCTTCCATTCATTCTCAGAGCTGTGGTTGTGTGAATACGCGGCTGTCAATCCATTCTGCCGCTGGTGAACATTTGGACTGTGTAAGTATGGGGCGCTATGACTCATCCTCTGAATGTTCTGACACCACTTTTTGGTGAATAAAATAGGTTTGTACCAGGATATACCTAAAGAATGGAGCTGATGGGTCGTAGAATATGCACGTATTTAACATGAGCAGACACTACCGAGCTGCTTCTAAAATCCTACCCTAACATTCATCGTAACACACACACAGCTTGAGCACTCTGAGGTGTAAAAAAGTATGTTTTAATTCCCTCCCTGGTTTATTTCCAATTGACTCGAGTTATATGCTATTAATGTCTTGTATTTTAGTTCTATTTTCTTTTCTTTAACTTCCGGTAATATGTTTAATTTCTATTGTTTTATACACTAATTTTTTTTGAGATAGAGTCTCACTCTGTCACCCAGGCTGGAGTGCAGTAGCATGATGTGGGTTCACTGCAACCTCCACCTCTTGGGTTCAAGCAATTCTCCTGCCTCAGCCTCCCAAGTAGCTGGAATTACAGATGCCCACCACCATGCCCAGCTAATTTTTGTATTTTTAGTAGAGATGGGGTTTCACCATGTTGGCCTGGCTGGTCTTGGTCCACCTGTCTTGGCCTCCCAAAGTGCTGGGATTACAAGTGTGAGCCACCGTGCCTGGCTGTACGGCTAACATTTAAACACTGACCATGTGTGGGTTTTTTTCCTCTCTTTTTTTAAAGTTCTGCGGTCCATGTGCAGGATGTGCAGGTTTGTTACAGAGGTAAACATGTGCCATGGTGTTTTGCTGCACCTATAAACCCCTCACCAAGGTATTAAGACCAGCATGCATCAGCTCTCTTCCCCAATGCTCTCCCCACCCACCCTCCCTGGACAGGCCCCAGTAAGTGTTATTTCCCTCCCTGTGTCCACATGTTCTCACTGGTCAGCTCTCACTTACAAGTGAGAACATGCGGTGTTTGGTTTCAAGTTCCTATGTTAGTTTGCTGAGGATAATGGCTTCTAGCTTCAGCCACATCCTGGCAAAGGACATGATCTCATTTTTTTCATGGCTGCATAGTATTCCATGGTGTCTATGTACCGCATTTTCTTTAGCCAGTCTATCATCAGTGGGCATTTGGGTTGATTCCAGGTCTTTGCTATTGTGAATAGGGCTGCAATGAACATATATGTGCATGCATCTTTACAATAGAACAATTTATATTCCTTTGGGTATACACCCAGTAATGGGATCACTGGGTCAAACAGTATTTCCAACTCTAAATCTCTGAGGGATCACCACTGTCTTCCACAATGGTTGAACTAATTTACATTCCCACCAACAGTGTAAAAGCATTCCTATTTCTCCACAGCCTCACCAGTATCTGTTTCTTGACTTTTTAATAATCAGTATTCTGACTGGTGTGAGATGGCATCTCACTGTGGTTTTGATTTGCATTTCTCTAATGATCAGTGACGTCGGGCTTTTTTTCATGTTTATTGGTCACATGTACATCTTTTTTTGAGAAGTGTCTGTTCATATCCTTTGCCCATTTTTTATTTTTATTTTTTGGTAAATTTGCTTAAGTTCCTTGTAGATTCCATATATTAGACCTTTGTCAGATTGATAGATTGCAAAAATTTTCTCCCATTCTGTAGGTTTTCTGCTCACTCTGGTAAGAGTTTCTTTTGCTGTGCAGAAGCTCTTTAGTTTAATTAGATCCCATTTATTAAATCCCATTTGTCAATTTTTAGTTTGGTTGCAAATGCTTTTGACAATTTCATCACAAAGTGTTTGTCTGTTCCCATGTCCTGAATGGTATTGCCTAGATTTTCTTCTAGGCTTTTTATAATTTTGGGTTTTACATTTAAGTCTTTAATCCATCTCGAGTCAATTTTTGTATAAGGTGCAAGGAAGGGATCCAGTTTCAGTTTTCCGCCTGTGGCTGGCCAGTTTCTAATTTTATTCTTTGATATCTCAATGATCACTTAGGGATCTTTCTCTCCTTCCTGAGGTTTGCCCTTGGAAACTCCTTTATGAAACACCTATTCATAGTAAACTTGCAATTTTTTGTTTTTTGAAAAACAAAATTATCTTCAACCCTCATCTTGAAAAATGGTTTTGCAGGATATAGAGTTCAAGACCAAAGCATTTCCTTTCAGTCCTTGAGGACATTATTCTAACCTCTGTTGTTTCTGTCGGACAGTCTGCTGTCAGTCTAATTGGCATTCTTTGCAGGAGGTCTGTGTCTTTTCTCTATGGTTACTTTTAAGATCTCTTTTTATTCTGTAATTTCAGTAAGTTTGAATTTCTTATTTACCCTGTCTGGAGTTTATCATCCCTTCAAAATTCTCCGCCATTATCTCTTCAATGTGGCCTTCCTCTATTTTCTTCTTCTAGAAGTCTGACTAAATGGACATTCTACTTCCTTGCTCTGTTCTTCATGTCTCTTATCTTGAACCTGTTTAGAAAACTCAGTCCTGTAGATTTGTCTTCCAGTTCACTGGTTCTCCCTGAAACAGTGTCATATCCTGTCAAACACACCATTGCCCTTCTAATTTCAGCTGTAATTTCTTGGCACACACATGCACACACACACACATGCTTGTGCGTGCACGCATACGTTGTTATAAGTTCTGTTTATCTCTCTTTCAAATCGGATTGGGGTTTTGACAGTCTTTGTTCCTTAGTCATGTTTTTTATATCCCCTCTCATATGAAACATATAAAGCATATTTATTTTTTAAAAGGTAATTTGTGTCCAATGTTCATAGGTCTTATTCTGCTGTTTGCTCCTTCTGGTGAATCTCACTCACGTGGGGTAGTTTCTCAATATGCATTATGATTTTCGATGACGAATTCTTGTTGAATAGAGCTCTATCTGTGAGAGTCTATGAGTCTGGCTTAGAATGGGTTCCTCTAGAGATAACTCACATAGGCTGTCAGATGCCTTGGAATACTACAAAGCAGGGCCTCTATCAGTCTCATTCTCAGCTTGAATTAAGGATACAGAGGAAACATACCTTCCGATGCAGAGGCTGCATGAAGATGGCTTATAGTTAGGGACTCTCTGAGAAGCTCTTCACTGCCCCTTCCCAGAGCCAGAACTAAGGCAGGCAATTTCCTTATTGTCTCCCTTGATGAGCAATTTTTATAAAGTTGTTCATCAAGGGTTTGACCGTGTGGGAGGTGCCACCTCCACGTGGCCCTCTCAGGCCTGATTTTCCATCCTGCGTGGTCTCAGTTTTCAATGCCATTCTGCAGCCAAAGTGCAGCATGGCCAGAGGGGACTGGCCCCACTACCCCATGGACTTCTGCTCACTCTTGCCTGCTCAGCCATGCATTAAAACATTTTTAAAAAAACTTTATTCAGTATCCTACATGTTTTGTACCAGGAGTGTTTTTCTAGCTATCTAATCTGTAATACTGCATGAATGAAAGTCTCTCATGGCTTAATTTTTTGAAATTCAATCTGGTGTTGCTCTCTGTGCTCCCCCTGCTCTCCGTGCTCCCCTGCTCTCTCTTCCCCATGCTCTTGGTGCTCCCCTGCTCTCCGTGCTCCCCTGATCTCCATGCTCCCTGCTCTCTCTGCTCTCCATGCTCCCCCTACTGTCCGTGCTCCCCTGCTGTCCATGCTCTCCCTGCTGTCTGTGCTCTCTGCTCTCCGTGCTCCCTGATCTTCGTACTCCCTACTCTCCTTGCTACCTGCTCTCCGTGCTCCCCCTGCTCTCTGTGCTCCCTGCACCAGGTATTTCCATATATCTTCTGAAATCTAGGCAGAGGTTCCCAAACCTCAATGCTTGACTTCTGTGCACCTGCAGGCCCAATACCATGTGGAAATCACCAAGGCTTGGGCCTTGCACCCTCTGAAGCGACGGCCCAAGCTGTACCTTGGACCCTTTTAGCCACAGCTGGAGTTAGAGCAGCTGGGACACAGGGGCTAGCTGGGCTCTGGGCCTGGGCCACAGAACCCTATTTCCCTCCTAGGTCTCTGAGCCTGTGATGGGTGGGGCTGCTATGAAAATCTCTGACATGCCCTGGAGACATTTCCCCATTGTCTTGGTTATTAACATTGGCTCTCTTTACTTATGCTATGAAAATTTCTGCAGCAGGCTTGAATTTCTCCCCAGGAAATGGGTTTTTCTTTTCTACCACAAGGCTGGGCTGCAAACTTCCCAAAATTTATGCTCCGCTTCCATTTTAAATACAAGTTCCGGTTTTACATAATCTCTTTGTTCAGGCACATGAGTGTAAACTTTTAGAAACACCCAGATCACCTCTTATTTTTTTTACCCGTTCCCCTCCCCCCCGCAGATCACCTCTTGAAAGCTTTGTTGCTTAGAAATTTCTTCTGCCAGACACCCTAAGTCATCTCTCTCCAGTTCAGATTCCACAGATCTCTAGGGCAGGGGCAAAATATCCGCAGGTTCTTCACTGATGCATAACAACAGTGACCTTTTCTCTAGTGTCCAGTAAGCTCCTCATTTCCATCTGAGGCCACCTCAGCCTGGACTTCCAGTCCAGCCTATGGAAATCACTATCCATATCACTATCAGCATTTGGGTCACAACTATTTAACAAGTCCCTAGGAAGTTCCAAACTGTCAGGTCTCCATATGCAAGCCTGGAGCCTGAAAGTCTGAAGTCCTGCTTGCCTGGGCTGATGCCTCCCCTCCCGCCCCCCCACCCCCCCATTCACCATTGTCCCTAATCACCTGGAGCTTCCCCGGACAAGCCCCTCACCCAACCCTGCCATCTTCACTGTTCTTATGATAATGTGAATACCTGTCGCCCAACCCTGCCATTGTAACTGAACTTGTGGTCATGTATACTCCCTTGCCCCTACCCCCCACCACTGTAACTGAATTTACTCTGCAACACCCCCGCCCCCCAAAAAACAACCCAAACCTATAAAACCAACTCCTATCCCACTGCGCTTTGCTAACGCCCCTTTCAGCCCTAGTTGAGTTTTTCAACAAACTTTCAAAGCGCATGTTCTTCAACAAACTTTCCATCGTCTTCCTTCCTTCTGAGCCCCCCCACTCTTCCAACCTTTCCCTGTTACCCAGTTCCAAAGTCACTTCTGTATTTTCAGGTATCTTCACAGCAATGCCCACTCCTAGGTACCAATTTTCTGTATTAGCCGTTCTCCCGTTGCTGTAAAGAACTACCTAATACTAGATTATCTATTTATTTAGAGACAGAGTTTCACTCTTGTTGCCCTGGCTGGAGTGCAGTGGCAATATCTTGGCTCAGGACAACCTCTGCCTCTCAAGTTCAGGTCATTCTCCTGCCTCAGCCTTCGAGTAGCTGGGATTACAGGTATCTGCCGCCATGTCTGGCTAATTTTTTGTATTTTTAGTAGAGTCAGGGTTTCACTATGTCGGCCAGGTTGGTCTTGAACTCCTGATCCCAGGTGATCCACCCACCTCGGCCTCCCAAAGTGCTGGATTACTGGCTAGAGCCACTGCACCTGGCCGAGACTGGATAATTTATAAAGAAAAGCAGTTAAGTTGGCTCATGGTTCCACAGATTGTTCAAAAAATATGGCTGGTAGGGCCTCAGGAAACTTACAATCACGGTGGAAGTTCTGAAGGGGAGGCAAGTTGTCTTCACATGGCCAGAGCAGGAGGAAGATGAGGGAGAGGCACAAGCTTTTAAACTCTGAGGAGAACTCTATGAGAACAGCACCAAAGGATGAGCCCCCACCATCCAATGGCCTCCCACCAACCCCACCTCCAACATTGGGGATTACGATTCGACATGAGAGTTGGGTGGGGACAGAAATCCGAACCGTATCAACGTGTTTGTAGCATTCCACTCCCTGGACATCACGAAGGCGGGTGTGAAATTCACAGGAAAGGTCTGTGATGGTCTTAAGTACCCACCTGTGGGTTGCCTGGGGCAACTTTTAAGCTCTGTAAAAGATGTGTTGAGGGTGTCACTGAGATGTTAGCCAGCACTCTCTCTAGCCCCAAACACAACTGGATGCAAGTTATGTGAGTTCTCAGATGGCTGCTGAGCAGCAGAAGATAGCGCAAAAAGCCTCCTGGCTTAAGCATATTTTTCAAAAACTAAAAATCAATGTAAAATAATATTTTGTTCTCACGCCTGTAATCCCAGCACTTTGGGAGGCCGAGGTGGGTGGATCACGAGGTCAAGAGATCGAGACCATCCTGGTCAGCATGGTGAAACCCATCTCTACTAAAAATACAAAAACTCAGCTGGGCACCGTGGCGTGTGCCTGTAATCCCAGCTACTCAGGAGGCAGAGGCAGGAGAATTGCCTGAACCCAGGAGGCGGAGGTTGCGGTGAGCCCAGATCGCACCATTGCACTCCAGCCTGGGTAATAAGAGCGAAACTCCGTCTCAAAAATAATAATAATAATAATATTTTGTTAGAAAGACTCATCAACAGCTGAATCAACTCTGAGCAGATTCTCTCAGAGAAGGCATCCCTGCTCTGGCCCCCAAGCACCTGAAGGCTGCCTGGACAAAGGCCGGGAGGAGAGTCTGCCAGAGGTCAGGGGAGGCTGGGGGAGAGACAGGGGGAGAGGGCGGTGGAGAGGCCAGGAGGGGCTGGAACGGCATTGCTGGCGCAGAGTCAGTCACTGGCCCAAGGGAAGCCCCAGGACGCTGGGCCAGGACTGTGGCTTGGATTTGGGGTCCTGGCCTGGATTGGGAGTTATAGCTTGGATCTGTGCTCCTGGCCTGTACTTGGGGTCCCAGCTTGGATTTGGGGTCCCGGGCTGGATGAGGGGTCCTGGGCTGGATGAAGAGTCCTGGCCTGGATCTGGGGTCGCCCTAGAGCCACTGGCGCTCACCTAGAGCTGCGAAGCACAGGGCTCCAGACAGGTCTGGGCGCCAGCGACACTGGGGCCATGGGCTTCGTGGCCTCAGTGCGCGGGGTGGGGCCAGTTCCGCGGCTTCCAGGGGCCTTGGCGCGGGTGTAGATGTGGCTCCCCCTCTAGGGGTGGCCACACCCTGCCCGGCCCGGGGCAGGGCCGGAGTCCCCGCGAAGCCGCCTCGGAGCAGCCCAGGCTCGGCTGGTCCGTCCCCGCTTCGGACACACGGGCCGCCAGGCGCGGGCGCCACCGAGCCGCCCCTCCCATCCGCCCGCTCGGCCGGTCCCTGTTCTGTGGGAAATAGTCGGAGGCGCTTCTCCAGCTGGCGGCAGAGAAGCAGGAAGTAGGAAAAGATAAACCTTCCGTGTCAGGGCGAGCCGGGGGCGCGGGACGCACCGCCTCCCTTCCAACCTCTCGCCGCCTTCTTTCCCGGGAAGACGCGGTGGAGGCAGGAAAAACATTCAATCAAAGCCACGTGCGGCGTGTGAAGGGCGCTGGGAAGGTTTCCATGGAGGACACGGGGTGACAGACGCAGCGCGGGTGACGGGGAGGGGGCGGGGCCGAGGAGGGGGCGGGGCCGGGGGCGGGGAGGGCGCGGGTGACTGGGAGGGGGCGGAGCCGGGTAGGGGAGGGGGCGGGGAGGGCGCGGGTGACGGGAGGGGGCGGGGCCGGAAGGGCGCGCAGGGAGAGGGTGTGGCGGCCCCTGCAGGGCGGGAGGGGCGGCGGCCGCCCAGGAACAACCCGGACGGGGAGAGCAAGGAGGTTTCCAGGCAAAATGAGAAGCCTTAGAGGGTGGGGGGAGACCCCATAAGTGCCGGGGCAGGAGTCAGAAGCCTCAGCCTGTTCCCATATAAATAATGAAGAAGAAAATAACTAGAGATATAACCATAGTAGTTATTCACAGGCGACCTTGGTTATTCACAGGGGACCTTGGTTATTCACAGGGGACCTTAGTTATTCACAGGGGATCTTAGTTATTCACAGGGGACCTTAGTTATTCACAGGCGACCTTGGTTATTCACAGGGGACCTTGGTTATTCACAGGGGACCTTAGTTATTCACAGGGGACCTCGGTTATTCACAGGGGACCTCGGTTATTCACAGGGGACCTCGGTTATTCACAGGGGACCTCGGTTATTCACAGGGGACCTCGGTTATTCACAGGGGACCTTAGTTATTCACAGGGGATCTTAGTTATTCACAGGGGACCTTAGTTATTCACAGGCGACCTTGGTTATTCACAGGGTACCTTGGTTATTCACAGGGGACCTTAGTTATTCACAGGGGACCTCGGTTATTCACAGGGGACCTCGGTTATTCACAGGGGACCTCGGTTATTCACAGGGGACCTCGGTTATTCACAGGGGACCTCGGTTATTCACAGGGGACCTCGGTTATTCACAGGGGACCTCGGTTATTCACAGGGGACCTCGGTTATTCACAGGGGATCTCGGTTATTCACAGGGGACCTTAGTTATTCACAGGGGATCTTAGTTATTCACAGGGGACCTTGGTTATTCACAGGCGACCTTGGTTATTCACAGGGTACCTTGGTTATTCACAGGGGACCTCGGTTATTCACAGGGGACCTCGGTTATTCACAGGGGACCTCGGTTATTCACAGGGGACCTCGGTTATTCACAGGGGACCTCGGTTATTCACAGGGGACCTCGGTTATTCACAGGGGACCTCGGTTATTCACAGGGGACCTTGGTTATTTACAGGGGACCTCGGTTATTCACAGGGGACCTCGGTTATTCACAGGGGATCTTAGTTATTCACAGGGGACCTTAGTTATTCACAGGCGACCTTGGTTATTCACAGGCGACCTTGGTTATTCACAGGGGACCTTGGTTATTCACAGGGGACCTTAGTTATTCACAGGGGACCTCAGTTATTCACAGGGGACCTCGGTTATTCACAGGGGACCTCGGTTATTCACAGGGGACCTCGGTTATTCACAGGGGACCTTAGTTATTCACAGGCGACCTTGGTTATTCACAGGGAACGTCGGTTATTCACAGGGGACCTCGGTTATTCACAGGGGACCTCGGTTATTCACAGGGGACCTTGGTTATCCACAGGGGATCTCGGTTATTCACAGGGGACCTCGGTTATTCACAGGGGACCTCGGTTATTCACAGGGGACCTTAGTTATTCACAGGCGACCTTGGTTATTCACAGGGAACGTCGGTTATTCACAGGGGACCTCGGTTATTCACAGGGGACCTCGGTTATCCACAGGGGACCTCGGTTATCCACAGGGGATCTCGGTTATCCACAGGGGACCTCGGTTATTCACAGGGGACCTCGGTTATTCACAGGGGATCTCGGTTATTCACAGGGGACCTCGGTTACTCGCAGGGGACCTCGGTTACTCGCAGGGGACCTCGGTTACTCGCAGGGGACCTCGGTTACTCGCAGGGGACCTCGGTTACTCGCAGGGGACCTCGGTTACTCGCAGGGGCTCTTGGTTACTCGCAGGGGCTCTTGGTTACTCGCAGGGGACCTTAGTTATTCACAGGGGACCTCGGTTATTCACAGGGGCTCTTGATTATTCATAGGGGATCTTAGTTATTCCTAGGCAGTCTTAGTTATTAATAAACAGTCTCAGTTATTCATAGGTGATGCTACAGGAAGAAAGCTTTTTAGTCATAAATAAAACTCAGCTGCTAGAAAGAATAGGGCTACCAGTCATAATTGATAACTTGGGTGAGAGAAAGAAAGATTTCTGGTCATAAATTATAACTCAAGTGACAGAAAAGGTGTCAGTCACGAATGATAATTCAGGTGACGAAGCCTTCCAGCTGCAGTAGTAACTCAGGTGCTAGGGAAAGAAGGTCTGGGGCGATAATAACTGAGGTAACAGAGAAAGACGATTACAGCCCTAAATGGCAGAAGGAAAGGCTTCTGTCATAAAGGATGTCTAGGTGACAGAGATATAACGTTTCAGTCAGAAACAAACGTTAGCTCAGGTGATAGAATGTTTCACTCAGAAATAGCTCCTGTAAGACAGGGAGAAGCCTCGCATCACAAACAAGCATCTCAGGTGAGAGAGAAGGACGTTTTCCTGTCACACATAACTCAGGGAACAGAGAAGGAAGGTGCCCGCCATGCACGGGGACTCAGATGATGAGGACGAGGTGCTTCTGTGAGGCTGCAGCCGGCCATGCACGGGGATTCAGATGATGAGGACGAGGTGCTCTGTGAGGCTGCTGCCGATCATGCACGGGGATTCAGATGATGAGGACGAGGTGCTCTGTGAGGCTGCTGCCGGCCATGCACGGGGACTCACATGATGAGGACGAGGTGCTCTGTGAGGCTGCTGCCGGCCATGAGGACGAGGTGCTCTGTGAGGCTGCTGCCGGCCATGCACGGGGACTCAGATGATGAGGACGAGGTGCTCTGTGAGGCTGCTGCCCGCCATGCACGGGGATTCACATGATGAGGACGAGGTGCTCTGTGAGGCTGCTGCCGGCCATGCACGGGGATTCACATGATGAGGACGAGGTGCTCTGTGAGGCTGCTGCCGGCCATGCACGGGAACTCAGATGATGAGGACGAGGTGCTCTGTGAGGCTGCTGCCCACCATGCACGGGGACTCAGATGATGAGGACGAGGTGCTCTGTGAGGCTGCTGCCCGCCATGCACGGGGATTCAGATGATGAAGATGAGGTGCTCTGTGAGGCTGCAGCCCGCCATGCACGGGGATTCAGATGATGAGGACGAGGTGCTCTGTGAGGCTGCTGCCCGCCATGCACGGGGATTCAGATGATGAGGACGAGGTGCTCTGTGAGGCTGCTGCCCGCCATGCACGAGGATTCACATGATGAGGACGAGGTGCTCTGTGAGGCTGCAGCCGGCCATGCACGGGGACTCAGATGATGAGGACGAGGTGCTCTGTGAGGCTGCTGCCCGCCATGCACGGGGACTCAGATGATGAGGACGAGGTGCTCTGTGAGGCTGCTGCCGGCCATGCACGGGGACTCAGATGATGAGGACGAGGTGCTCTGTGAGGCTGCTGCCGGCCATGCACGGGGACTCAGATGATGAGGACGAGGTGCTCTGTGAGGCTGCTGCCGGCCATGCACGGGGACTCAGATGATGAGGACGAGGTGCTCTGTGAGGCTGCTGCCCGCCATGCACGGGGACTCACATGATGAGGACGAGGTGCTCTGTGAGGCTGCTGCCCGCCATGCACGGGGATTCAGATGATGAGGACGAGGTGCTCTGTGAGGCTGCTGCCGGCCATGCACGGGGACTCAGATGATGAAGACGAGGTGCTCTGTGAGGCTGCTGCCGGCCATGCACGGGGACTCAGATGATGAGGACGAGGTGCTCTGTGAGGCTGCTGCCGGCCATGCACGGGGACTCAGATGATGAGGACGAGGTGCTCTGTGAGGCTGCTGCCGGCCATGCACGGGGACTCAGATGATGAGGACGAGGTGCTCTGTGAGGCTGCTGCCCGCCATGCACGGGGACTCAGATGATGAGGACGAGGTGCTCTGTGAGGCTGCTGCCGGCCATGCACGGGGACTCAGATGATGAGGACGAGATGCTCTGTGAGGCTGCTGCCGGCCATGCACGGGGATTCACATGATGAGGACGAGGTGCTCTGTGAGGCTGCTGCCCGCCATGCACGGGGACTCAGATGATGAGGACGAGATGCTCTGTAAGGCTGTGCATGCTCACTCACGTTTGTCATCCGAGTACTTTGGGAGCCTGGGGCAGGAGGATTGCTTGAGGCCAAGGGTTCAAGAGCAGCCTGAGCAATATAGCAAGACCTTGTCTCTACTAAAAAATACAAAGAGAGCCAGTGGTAGAGAAAAGGTTTCCTTCATAAACGTTCCCAGTCATAAATGACAATTCAGGTGATAGAAACACTAGTCATAAATGATAATTCAGGCAATGAAGGAAGAAAATGTCCAGTCATAAAGAACTGAGATGACTGAAAAAGAAGGTGTAGGTCACGAATGACAACGAGATGATGAGGAAAGACATTTTGCAGTCACACTTCAGGTGACAGAGAATGAAAGGTTTCAGTCAGAAATGATAGCAGGTGAGAGAGATGAAGGTTGCCAGTCATAAATAAGTGTCAACTCAGGTGCTAGAGACGGAGCGTGTCGTCGTAAGTAGCTCAGGTCATACAGAGAAGCCTTCCACTCCAGCTAGCCCAGGCGAGAGAAGAAAGCTTTCCAGCCGTAAATCACAGCTCAGGTGATAAAGATAAAAAGATTTCACTCACAAACGACAACTAAGGGGACAGAGAAAGCTGCCAGTCATAAATGATAATTTATGATTATTATGAATATTATAAAAAGAGGTTTCAATCCAAATTAAATAACTCAGGTGACGGAGAAAGGTTTTGGTAAAAAATGATGAGACGAGGGTTTTAGTCATAAATGACAAGTCGGCGGGGAGAGAGAAAGAAGGTGTCCAGTCACAGGGGACTCACAGGAAAGGGAAAGGTTCAACCACGACAGACACTGGGACTCAGACTCGGCGCTGAGGTGGCGGCAGAGTCCGCGCAGGGTCAGGGGAGGGCCCGGGGGCCGCCGGCTGAGCTGCACCGACGGTGCGTCCCTGGAGCGGCACCGCCCTCTAGCGGGTGAGGAAATAAGTCCTGCTGCAGCAGAAAGGCCAGAATGTGGCCGGCACAGCGGCTCACGCCTGTAATCCCAGCACTTTGGGAGGCCAAGGTCAGGAGATCGAGACCATCCTGGGTAACATGGTGAAACCTCGTCTCTACTAAAAATACAAAAAATTAGTCCGGCATGGTGGTGGGCACCTGTAGTCCCAGCTACTCAGAGGCTGAGGCAGAAGAATTGCTTGAACCAGGGAGGTGGAGGTTGCAGTGAGCTGAGATGGCACCACTGCACTCCAGCCTGGGCGACAGGGTGAGACTCTGTCTCAAAAAAAAAAAGAAAGAAAGAAAAGGAAAAGAAAGAAAGAATCATCAGAACACGCTTCCTATCTCCGCCTGGCTCCGGACCTCGCTGCCCATCCTGGTCCACCTGTCTATCGGCAGGCTCCTGTCTCTTCCTTCCTCCCCTCAGTCCCCAGGCCTCCTCCTTCCACCTGGGTTCTAGGACCTGGGCAGCATAGGGTGCCCCTCATCTCTGGCAAGAGAGCCCTCAGACCCCTCTTTCATTCCTGTGGGGGGCACAGGAACTACCTGTGCATCCCATGTGCTCTCCGGCTGGTGTCACTGTCCTAACTCGCAGGTGGCAGTGCCAAGGGCTGGGCATTGGCTGGGAGGGCCTGGGTGGCCGGGATGCAAGTTGGTTTTGGTTTTTGGGCCCATGCATGCGGACATGGGGCTGGCCCTGCCCTAGAGCCCCCCAGCACCCCGTTCTCCTGCCCTTCCTCAGGGCACCCACCTCCCTCTCAAGGGCAGCAGCTCTGGGCTCCTTCCAGAACTGCCTGGACATCCGAAGGCCACTCTGGTGGGGCCTTCCTTAAGGACTGTGGCCTCAGCAGTGGTGTGCCTGAGGCCTGAGGACGTGACTTCGTCCCTGACCTGTGACCACAGGGCATAGTGGGAAAGGTGTGATCACCCTGTGCACGCCATGGCAAACGGTGCAGGATGGGGCCTTGACTGCCATGGGAGGCAGAGGGGCTGGGAGGGAACAGCACAGGCACCTCTGGATGGCAGCTCTTCTGAGGCCATGTTGAGGAACAGGTGCCCAGCACTTGCCCACGGCCACTGTGAGCATTGCTTACCAGTATCTGTCTCTGTGGTCACAGGTATTTACCAACTATGACGGCCACCTGCACACTTCTCTCCATGGAGAAAGTACCGGGCTGCGAGCAGAAGCCCCACCCTCGGGGCTCCCGGTCTGTTGGAACCAGTACCCGCGCCCCCCCACCAACCCCCCATGTCCCAGACCTCCCCAGAGTCTTCTGACCCTCTGCAGGGAGGACGGCCCAGGAACAGCCCAGGAGCTGAGCTGGGCTGGGGAGTCTCCCAGGCCCCTCTGAAGCATCAGGAAGAAGCCCTGGCCCTGGCCCTGGAGTGCTGGTTTGGAGTCCTCCTCGGCCAGCACATGGACACCATGCCTCTGAGTGTCAACCATCCTGAAATCAGTGAGGTTTGGGAGGTCAGCCAAGGAACACAGGAGTCCTGGCTCCCACTCTCTGGTTCTGTCTCAGCCCCTTGAGCCTGCTGCTGTCATCCAAACCAAGTGTGGCTGTATCTGGAAAACTTTGCTCATGGAACCAGCTCCACCCTGGAGCCACCCAGACACCTTGGGCTGCTGCTGTGTCCCCACACCTGGCACAGGCCAGACTCAGGCCCAGGGCTGTAGGTCACCGATGCTGGCTGGTCCAGGGACTTGAGGTGTGCATTATTCTGGACTCACAGGTGGCCTGTCTAGCTTGAGGGGTCTCAAGCATTCCTTCCTCCACCCCAAGACACGAGCAAGGAAGCATGGAGCCCTGGGGCTGCTGACCACCACAGTGACCATGAGCAAGGCCAGCTTGAGGATGAAGGTGGAGGGAAGTGCACCCGGAAACGCCATCATCTCACCAAAGAAAACACAGTGAGGGCTCCCACTCCTAGCCATGCAAGTCCAGAGTCCAGACTTACCTCCCTGCCAGCAACAACCAGAAACCCAGGGCAGACACACGGAAAAGCTGTTGGAGACGCCGGCAGCACCGACAGGCCTGTGACGGGAAGGTCCTACCATCGCACTGCCTGGATGTGATTTCTGGTCTCATGCAGAGGGGCAAGCAGAGCCCAGCAGTCCCTCCAGAGGAGGCACAGAGGTCAGAGTTCAGCAAGGACAGGGCTGCTGGAACGTGGGGGACACAATACCAGAGAGTGAGCTCCAGCAGTGTCATGGGCCCTCTGGGGGATCAGGCTGCACCTCGACCTGTGAATGAATGGGATAAAAGTCCTCAAGGCTGGGCAGAAACAGCTCCTGGGAAAAGAACAGCTACAACTGGTCCTCAGTGTCACAGGGGTTTCCAGTACCAAGTCCACAGATGCTCAAATCCCTGCTATAACGTGGTGTAGCATTTGCTTATGACATATACGCATCCTCCCATGTACCTTATACCGGGGGTCCCCAGCCCCCGGGCCACACAGCAGGAGGTGAGCGGCAGGCGACGGCAGGTGAGTGTTACCTCCCAAGCTCTGCCTCCTGTCAGGTCAGCAGCAGCATTAGATTCTCACAGGAGGGTGAACCTCATTGTGAACTGTGCATGCGAGGGACCTAGGGTGGGTGCTTGTTGCGAAAATCTAATGCCTGATGATCTGAGGTGGAACTGTTTCATCCCAAAACCATCCCAGCACCCCCAAACCCTAGGTTGGTGGAAAAATGTCTCCCACAAAACTGGTTCCCTGGTGCCAAAAAGGCTGGGGACTGCTGCCTTATATGGCCTCTAGATCACTGCTAACACCTAACACAGTGTAAATGCTATGTCAATAGTGGTTATGCTGTTTTTAAATTTGTATTGTTTTTACTGTTGCATTTTGTATTTTTAATTGTTTTTTCTCCAAATGTTTTCAGTCTGTGGTTGGCGGAATCCACGGACACAGAACCCACAGAGATGGAGGATGATGTCCTAAGAAGTGGGTAAGCAAAGTGATCCATTGAGCTTACACAGCGCAGGAGGCACTCCAGGTCCTGCCGCCCGAGAGAGGCGGGCTCGGCGTATACCAAGAGCAAGAGCATACGAGGCTCGGAGCGGACACCCGGAGGAGCCGCGTCTTCAAAGTGGGCTAAAGCAGCTCCAGTGGAGAAGCGACCTGAGACCTCCCCACAAAGCTTGAAAGGAGCCTCACGGGCATACATGGACCCACAAGCAGCCTAACTGCCTGCCAGAACGAAGCGGAACACTCTCTAAAGGAAGACAAAACGGGCACTCAGCAGTATAAGGTCACAATGTCTAATCCAGTCACACATTATCAGGTGTGAGAAGCAGCCAACTGTGATATATAAACTGGAGGAAAGAAAAGTCAGTCAGCAGAATTCATCCAGGAAGGATGAAGATGATGAGATGAGAACACAAGGACATGACGGAGCTTAGAGAAACGCTTGTTTTATGCTGGTGGATATAAAGGAAAGCATGAATACAAGTAAAAAGCGAGACATACCAAAAAACCAGAAGTTCTGGTAACGAAAAGTCAACTACACAGAATGTAAATGTCACGGACTTACAGGACAGCAGAACAGATGCTGTAGGGAGAAAAAATATCGTCAACCTGAAGACAATATATTCACACTGAAGCAAAGAGGACGGATAAATGAACAGTTTCCAGGACCTGTGTGACGGCCGACAGCCACATGTGAGCATTTCAGATGCGGCCAGGGTGACAGAGAAATTGAACTTCATTAATTTATGCAGCCACCTGTGGCCAGTGGCTTCCACATCAGACAGGATAGTCTTACAGCAACCAGGAAATAATAAAACAAAATATATAGGAAATAAATCCGTAGCAGAGATAAAATAGAATACTTTAAAATATTCAACTCATACAGAGGGCAGGAAAAGAGGGAAAAGGTAACAAAGAACAATGAATGGCAAAAATGGTGAATAAATAAAAGGCAGTGTGTCAGACTGAATAAAAATATGAGACCCAGCTACATGCTGTCACAAACTCACTTTAAATACAGGAGCACAGATAGGTTAAAAGTCAAGGGATGGAAACAGCTATACCATGTAAATGCTGATCAGAAGCCAGCATGGCTGACCTGGCATCGAAGTAGACATCAGAACAGGGGATAAGAGAGGAAATCCCTCGAGAAAGCACCAGTTTACAATGAAGACAACAGTCCCACATGTTTGCGCCCCAGCAGCTCCAGAATACACTGTAGGAGCAGACGGGTCTGGAAGAAGAGACAGTCAAGTTCACACGTCCAGTGGAGGTTCCCATACTTCTCTCCCAGCAGTTGACAGTAGGGGAGAGAAAAATCAGTCACAGGCCACAAGAGCTGACTGGTGTGTAGAGACCACTGCATCTGACTGCAGGATTCTTTCCAGATCGTGCCACGTGCTGAGCCACCAAATAAGTCTCAATACATTTAAAAGGTTTAAAATAATACTGCATATGTTATCTGACCACAACCAATTTAGAGAAAGTCAGTAACAGACAGCTACCTGGGAAATCCCCAAATATTTGGAAATGCAATAATTCTCTTTTTAATAACCCGTGGGTCCAAGGAGAAATTACATGGGAAATTAGAATATATTTTGAACAGGATGAGCGAAAAGTCACACGTTTACATCTGTCTGTGGGCAGCAGCTACACGATGGGCAAAAAGAATGTTTTCAATGCTGAGACAAAGCTCTCAGAGAAGGGGCTCAGCTTCCACTTTAAGAAGCTGGGAAAGGGACAAATTAAAGAAGAAAAGAAAGTTAAGTGCCAAATTAAAATAGAAAACAACAGATAAAACCTGTGAAACCTAAAGCTGGTACTTGGATGAAAGTGGCACGTGGCTCCAGAGCTTACAGACATTAGAGGCCAAGTGTCCCCCTCAGCATCTTCTATTCCACCTCACGCTTGTCCTGGCCTATGCAGCAAGCCAAGAACATGGGGGAAAAAAAAGCGGACAGATGAAAAATAGGCAAATTGTCTTTCCTCACTGCCGGCACAATCAAGTGCATAAAAAATCCTAAGAACTCTATCAAAAAGCTATTAGAATGAACATGTTTAAAAGTTGCATTTCTATACTGAAACTGCCGTTTTCAACTTCTGTTTCTTCGTGAGGCTGCACTGGGGTAGGTCTCTGAGCTTGGGCGAGTCCTTCGTTGTCCGTTGCTCTCTCGTCCCCATTTTGCAGAGGTCACACAGCCAAGCACAACCCTCACCCTATTGCTGGCGTGAAACTCCCTGAATTCCCACTCTGCTAATCGCCTGAAGGACTTCAAGGTCACAGCCCAGTCTTCCCTCCACAGGTATCTTGTTTTCAGGAACTTGACCCCTGCGATGAGTCCCTGAGAAGCCCGTCACTGCAGAGCCCCACCACATTGAGTGGGCCCGCCTGAGACACACGAGCCAGCGGCCTCCAGAATTCAAGTGTGATTTCAGAAGTGGTATCAATGAAACGGCACGTTTATCATTTATCTATTGATTTTATCTGTCAAGCAAATCGAACAGCACAAACTCAGACAGCCTGGGCTGTCTGGACTCAGCAGAGCTCCTCTGTGCAGTGCGGGCCCCACAGGGCTGACCTCCCTGACCCTGGTGTCCTGGCAAGACTTCCGGGTGATACGGGAGCCGCGGTCCACAGCAGTCACTCACACACTCGTCCTCCACAACTGCAGGGAGCTTTGTGTCACGCCTTCCGAGCCATGTCCTGCTCGGCCATTAAGGTTCGGCAGTTTTTTTCCTTCTGCAGCGAGAATTCTGAACCTTTTGTCTTCCAGACTGTGATGCTTAGTACTGAGTGTCAGTTTGATTGGATTGAAGGATACAAGGCACTGATCCCAGGACCAGGGCATTGTCAGAGATTAACATCTGAGTCAGTGGCTGGGAAACGCAGACCCACCCTCAGTCTACATGGGCACAATCTAATCAGCTACCAGCACGGCTACAATAGAAGCAGGCAGAAAAATGTGCAGATGCTGGCCTGGCCCCCAGCCTACATCTTCCTCCCGTGCTGGACGCTTCCTGCCCTCGAACATCAGACTCCAGGTTCTTCAGTTTTGAAATTTGCCTGTTGTGGGGCCTTGTGATCATGCAAATTAACCCTTCCTAAACTCCCCTTTACATACATATCTATCTGTGCCGTTAGCTCTGTCCCTCTGGGGAACCCTGACTCATGCGCTGCCTTTCCTCTCAGAGGAGTCTTGGGCTTCATTTGTTATACTCCACCCCAACTGTTCTAAAATGCTCCACTTGTTTCTGGAAGAACTTGTGAGTACGAGGGCCATGTGGCACTGTGGCCCCCCAGCTGACTCCTGGAGAGTGGAGGTGGGGAGCTGTTAGGGTTGTGCCCACTGGTGAGAAGATCCCTTAACTGCACTGACATGCAAGGGCTGGGCCCACTCCTCAATCTGCCACCCCAAGAGCCAGGCTCTGCTTCCACAACGGGAGTGGCTCCAGGTCCTGAATCTGGAGTTAAGGCCCAGCAGATGGCAGTGACCAAAACTGGCACACATCTCAGCCCTGGTGATCCCCTTCCTGAATGTGCACCTGTGGCTGCTGGCACCGTTCCCAGCTCCTTCTGGATGATGCAGTTACACCATAAGGTCCTAGGAGCATAAATGAGGCTTAACATTGAGTAACTGTGTGGGTTAATTCCTAGTAAAATTCAAAGCACTTCGAAGAGATACTTAGAATCAAAACAAGAAAATTCTGAAAAATATTTTAATACTTAAAAAGTTCTAAACAAAAGGTAATGTCTTTCAAAAGTGAATTTCACATGCAAAACATTAATGACATTTATTTCAGCATAAAAGCAAAACACAATATTTTGAGAAACCAGTAATGGAGTCGGGAATGCTCATTAGAGACGTGGTAACACTATTGCACACAGCACGAAGGGTGGAAAAGGCAGCAGTGCAGGGGCCCGCGCTCAGTCACGGGACGACCGTCATGCGTCTCCCTGACCACTCAGCGCCTGCACTTCCTGCAGACGGGACCAGGTCTGATTATTACAAAAGAATATTTTACCGACCCCTTTTTCTCAGCTGGTATAAGGTAGAAATAGGCTTTTCTTACCCATTACCTAGTCTCGAAAACATTTTTGCACAAAATCAAACGAGCTGTTACCGGAGAGCAATTGCTGCCTCCCACCCGGAGCGGTGTGTGCATTTCTGAACGCTACGATTACACGTTCCTTGGGGGACACAGTCTCTTCTGCTGTGGCAACTGCATTCATCTCCCTTTTTGCTGTTAAATGAAACTTGTTGGTGTCATGTGTCCCAGCCACTGTGGGCAGGCTGGGAACAAACACGTCTCCACAAGGAGACAAACCCTCTGAGTCATCTTTTACAAACAGTGAAAATGACAAGCCGTTTGTCTCTCTGTGTGCATTTTGAAACAACATAAATGCAACACACTTCTTCTAACAAAGCCTGGCCTGGTGGCTTTCTGGGTTGCGGTCTGAGCAGTGTTTGCAGAAGGGACTCCCGGGGAGACACTGTGCGGGGCCACCTCACTTCCTGGCTGCGTGTTCTCCGTGGGAAAAGCACCAGACGGGGAAGCCCAGGCTCACACGTGAGCCTCGAGCTTCTTTCTCTCTTCAAACTGCTTGTCCACTGCCAGAGACAGGGCCTGGAGGAACCCCTCGATGGTGACGGTGGGGGCCTGGAAGGGTACAAGGTCATCACTGGAGGGGCCGCCTCACCTTCAGTGGGGCCACCTGGCATCCACACCCCTGCTGCCACCCACAGTGCAGACAGCCCAGAAGGGGGCTGCAGCTCACAGGCTGAGCAGTGAGTGCATACCACACACGTCCAGGGCAGATGAGCCCTGCTCTTTACTTCAGAAAAGGCGTGCAAGGTGGCTATGTGACCCCCATGTCCTGCAGATTAGAAACGGCCACGGGGGCAGGTAGGGGAGCACCAGTGCAGCCACCCACACACTGAGAAGGATGAGAAGCTTCAGGAGCAGACCCTGGAGTCCTTTCCAAAGGGCCCACCCTATGTCTGGGGCTTAGAACCAGAGAATCACCATGGCCCGGTGCCCTGAGCTGTCACCTCCCTGCATCAAAAGGCTGCCATCATGGTCCATGGCCATTGTCACCTCTGTGCTGAGCACTGTGTCCAGCACAGAGGCTGCTACTGACCAGACAGAGCCTGGGTCATTTCTAATTTGAAAGGAACCATTCCAAGATGGGCGTTTTCTCTTCTCAGATGTAAGTGCATCTGCTCTGCCAGACACCCAGAGTCCTCACCGCACCAGCTGCTGGGGACCATGCAGGGGAGGGGGTGAGTGCTCCGGGCGGAAGAGTGCCCCTCTCCTGCAGGGGTGAGTGCCCCAGGTGGAAGGGGAGGGGTGAGTGCCCTGGGCGGAAGAGTCTGCAGTAGGCGTGGCACCCAGTGGGTGAGGGCATGGCTCCAGGTCGCTGCTCTGTGAGCTGAGCCCACGCTCAAAGAGCACAAGCCTCTGACGAGGCCAGCGAGGGCCCTGGCCATGAGCTCAGCACCACAGAGGCAGATGTGCATGTGTGTGCGTGCGTGTGAGCAGAGGCAAGTGGCACAGCCGCCTCTTCCCAAAGGCCTCAAGACAGCCTCACTGGTTGGGTGTCAAGGTCAGCTCTTCCTCCTGCCCCAGGACCCTGTGGTTTAGAAACTGAGATAGGCCGGGCATGATGGCTCAAGCCTGCAATCCCAGCACTTTGGGAGGCCGAGGCGGGTGGATCACGAGGTCAAGAGATCGAGACTATCCTGGTCAACATGGTGAAACCCCATCTCTACTAAAAATACAAAAAATTAGCTGGGCATGGTGGTGTGTGACTGTAATCCCAGCTACTCAGGAGGCTGAGGCAGGAGAATTGCCTGAACCCAGGAGGCGGAGGTTGTGGTGAGCCGAGGTCGCGCCATTGCACTCCAGCCTGGGTAACAAGAGCGAAACTCCGTCTCAGTAAAAAAAAAAGAAACTGAGATAAAGTAAGGCTGATACCCCAGGGCTTGTAAGTGGAATCCCCAGTGAGGCTGAGACCTATGGACAGGGTGGGTGCTGGGGACAGCAGTGGAGACTCACCTGGATGTATAGCGCATGAGCCAGAAAGGGGAGTTTTCTCAGGACCCGGCCACTGAGGCCTTCGCTCTTCCTGTATAAAGAAAACCCAGTTCAGAGATAGTAATTCACAAGATCATGTTTCAGGAGGAATTTTCCTTGTTGGCTGAGGCACCCATGGGAACACGAGCCTAAGTGCTCTCAGGTACACCCTGGGCCCCACAGGGCACTTCCTGCCCGTCTCCCTGGCCTTGTGCTCTGAATACCCCTTTGCCCCACAGCCTCTTGTGTGGGGCTGGTCTCTCCCTGTCCTCAGCTCCTGCTCCCCGCAGTGCCCTCGCTCCTCCGAAGCACACCCAAGGCACAGCCCAGGGCCAGCGTCTTCGCACTCAGGGAACGCATCCGCTGCCTGGGAGCTCCAGGTGTGGGCATAACGCAGTGGGCACATTGCCAGTAGGCACAGATTCCCCAGATAGTGGGCGGGCTCACATCTTCAATGTTTGTAGAAGTCTCTGAACTATTCTTTGTTACCATCTTAAGTGATTTAAATCTCTCCAACAGATAATCCAAATCCTTAAAAAAATACTGCATTCTTCATGTTATTCGTCATTTAAAACCTTCCACACTCTTGCCAGCTTCAAAATAAAATTGAAACTCTGGCCAGAAACCTGAGGCTCTGCCCGCTCCACCCTCCCTCCAGCCCCTCCTCAGCTTCCTCATGGCAACCCGCTAGGTCACCTGCACACACCGCTCCAGCAGCCTTCCCGATTTCTCGCCAGCTGGAACCAAAGTCTATCCTTCAGGCACTGGTTCCTTTCCTACCTTCCCTTCCACCCTCCCTGGATACCCAAAGCCATTTCCTTTCCGTTGGCTCTGCGAATCCTTGGAAGTGCTGTCAGCCATCGGGCCGCACACCTCCAGCACGTGAGCCGCAGCCCTCCCTGCTCACATCTCCTTTGGAAGGAGGTGGCTGTGCTGTGTATTTCTGCACACAAACACACACTCACACGTGTACACATACACAAGCGCGTGCACACACACACTCACTCACACAAACATGCATGTTCACACCTGTTCTGTGTGGAGTTCGCACCAGGACCCTCCCTGGTCTCCTCAGAGGAAGCAGTGAGTCCCTAGTTAATACAGCAAATGGATTCTTCTTGATTACAAACGTGAGGTCAATTCGCACCTTGAAATCTCACTCAGCAGAAGGCTCAATGCTGACACGTTGTTCTCGATGAAGCCGATCATCTCCAGCTCTCGGAGCGTCAGCAGCTGCTGGCGAGGGTATATGATCTGACACTGGGGAGAAAGGCACAGGCGGTCAGCGGGGTCCGGGCACCGTCGGCAAGAGGGTCAGCACTTGTACACCACGTCACGGCCCAGAGAAATCGCGACGGTGACGGCTCAAACTGCACGGCGGCACCAGGGAACAAGCTCACTCTCCCACGCGTCAACGTACACATCCTGCTTCTTCAAACAAAGCATACAAATAATGGAACGTGCCTCAGAAACCAGTAGTGACCCAGCATCTTTGCTGTTTTGGGCCAAAAATTCTCCTCCCTGTGTGTCGGAAGAGAAGGGACCTGGAGGCACCCAGTGAGCCCGTTATCTCACCTCGGAGGGACACCAAAACCCACAGTGAGCAGAGCTGGTTGCTGGAGCCAGGACTTCGGCTGAATTCCAAAGCAGGGTCCTAGCTGGTCTGTCTGAAAGGCAAAGCTTGGTTGGCAGCGTGACAGTGTCTAACTGACCGAGGAGCTGGGTACCATAAGTCCACTTCACAGACCAGTTGTTGGGATGTCATGCTAAGTAGCCTTGCCCACTGTCAGGTGGTCACACTGACTATGACTGCACTCTAATATGAACCGTTCTGACTCAGGAACCAAGAGAAGGAAGCAAATAGCATTCTCTGCACGTTTTGGAGGTTTGTTGAGGGTTATGAGCAAAATTAAGACACACTGCTTGTGCTTGGGGTGTTCGGACCTCCCCAACACTCCCTCAGGGTCCCTGCTGACCATGCCTCCCTGCAGCCTCTTCAGGCCTGTCCTGCTCTGCCCCTCCAGTGACGCTCGCCACACAGTCCAGAGGGCGTCAACAGGGCGGGGTCCCACTTCCATGCCGACAGTTTCGAAACCCGTTCAGTATCCACCATGACATCTGCATGTCTTAATTTCATATAAACTGCCTGAAATAAGAAACTACCCATCACTGGGCATGGTGGCTCACGCCTATAACTTCAGCACTTTCGGAGGCTGAGGCGGGCGGATCACTTGAGGTGAGGGGTTTGAGACCAGTCAGGCCAACATGGCAAAACCCTGTCTCTACTAAAAGTACAAAATTAACTGGATGTGGTGGTGTGTGCCTATAATCCCAGATACTCACAAAGCTGAGGCAGAACTGCTTGAACCCAGGAGGCGGAGGTTGCAGTAAGCCAAGATCGCACCACTGCTTTCCAGCTCTTGGCAACAGAGCAAGACTCTCTCAAAAAAACCCAAAAGGAAACAAAACTACCCCTGTCCTACGCTGTCCCAGAAAAAGTCTATCCCTCTTAGCTAAAACTTTACACATCCCCTAGACTCACAGCACAAGTGTACAAATGTCACACTGCGGGCCGGAGCCCACACTGAAGGTGCGTGAGGATCTCCCACACATGACTTCCTCGCCAGATCTGCCATCACGTGGGGCTCCTGGGCAGCAAAACTGCTGTAGAATCAGTCTTCAGATCACTGGCTTTCTCCAGCCAAAGCTCCACAGAGCGCCGCCTCCTTCCCCCACCCCACAGAAAACCATGCCTGGGCAGTGCTGACCTGCACAGGCCCAGTGGGCCCGCGGCTGAGACCAGCTCTCCCGACCCCAACCCAAGCAGCCTGTGCCGCCCTGGTGGAGGTGACAACAACCGCGTTAAACTTAGCACTGTTTAAATCACCATTCATGCCTAGAAGTGGTGAGCCGAGATCGCACCATTGCACTCCAGCCTGGGTAACAAGAGGGAAACTTCATCTCAAAAAACAAAAATCACCCTTCACTGATTTGCTTGGTTACTGCCCAACTCCCCTAAACGAAGGGTCCAGGGATGCCCCTACAGGAGGATTTGTCAGGGACAGGCCTGTTCCCACGGGTGCTAGAGCAGCAGAAACGTGAGCACGGGGCAGGTCCCAGCTAGCCTGACACTCACACACTCACCTCACACGCCAGGGTGCTCATGGCCACCCTGCCAGTGCCTAGTCGCAGGGCAGGTCCGTGATAGCCTGACTCACCCACTCACCACACGTGTCACTGTGCTCATGGCCACCATGTTCCTGCCTATCACAGGGCTGCTAGCCCGACACACTCACTACACTAGCCCGACACACTACACTGCTCGCCCGACACACTCACCACACCTACTAGCCTGACTCACCCACTCGCCACGTGTCACTGTGCTCATGGCCACCATGTTCGTGCCTATCACAGGGCTGCTAGCCCAATACACTCACCACATGCGTCACTGTGCTCATGGCCACCATGTTCGTGCCTGTTATGACAATAGATGACTCAAGAACATGAGGTCACGTGGACCCCGACCTCCGATCGGGTGACGGCCCCATGACCACAACTGCCAGTCCGCACTATGCCCATGATGCTTCCTCTTTCAGGTAGGGATCCAGGCCAAGAGGCCAGGCACTGGAAAAGCCTGGAGTAAGCTGAGGACTAGGATTTGCGCAGTGGGGTGACCACAGCCAGTCACTAACATCCCCCACATCGACTGGAACCTCAAATAATGAACAATGATGAGTGCACTGTGCCAAAAGAACAAGACTGAGTCGGTGGCCCTGGTTTCAACTGTCAGTTCAACCGGCCACATACAAAACTAGTTCATTTTAAGACGGGAGTCAGTGTGTGTTAACCGACCTTGTGTTGGCCTAACCAAGTCATTCTTCACTGCAGAAGCCGGACAAAGCCCATCTTAGCTTCTTCACTTATGGTTATTTTCCCCCATTAAGTATGTAGCTGTAGTGTGTGGCTGCGGCAGGACGACACCAGGCACGTCCAGGACTGCATGTGCTGGTAAGATACCGAGTCAAGCGGTACCAGCAGACCCTGGGAACGCAGATGTTAAGCACCCAGAGCCCCGTATCTGTATGTGTAGGTCTTCTGCGGCAGCTGGCACTGCCCCTGGCACTGTTTACTTCTTATGTACTTGTGTATCTTTCAACTTTTTGCTTGCTCTGCATCTGTGAAAAATTGCTTCAGATAGGTTGCCCCTCGCCTTTTTCAAACTAGGGCATAAAAAACCCCCTAACTCTTTGGGGCGAGAGAATTTTGAGCATTAGCTGTCTCTCGGTCACCGGCAATAAAAGGACTCCCGATTCAACCTCAGTGTGGCATATTCCTTTACTGCTCGGGTAGGGTGTAACAAATGCGTATGTTGAAACCCTCCATATTAGGACGAGCTTATTTTAAGCTATCTCAATTAATGAAGAACACATAAGAAATTACTTATCAGGAGGAAAAAAAATAAAGGTACCTTCATCAGTTCTTCCAAACAAGAGAGGTAGATTTTGAAGATGGCCGCCGCAGAGGGCAGCCCGATGTACTGCTTGATGTCAGCCCTGTCCACGAACGCCACGTCGATCTTCTCGGTGATGTTGGAGGTGGTCAGAATCACCACGTTGGAATGCCTATTTGGCCGTGGAGCAAGGACCACAGTCAGCATGGCTGTCGGTGACCCGATTCTATCCTGCCCACCGGGCGAGAGGGTTGGCAGGGCGATGGCCCGCAGACTGCTGACAGGCCAAACAGACCCCACTGCCTTTGCTTGAGCTGCTCCTCAAGCCCCACTTGGCTCATTCCCTCACTGCCTTCAACCTTGGCTGAGATCTCACTTTTGCACTGCGTCCCTCACTGTGCCACCTACTGTACGCCCTGGTGCCCACCACCACCTGGGCACAGTCGCTCATCGTCCCTGGACACGTGGTGGAGCTGGATCGCTTACTGCATCCATGGTCTGCTCTCCCCTCTAGGTCTAAACTCCACAGAAAGAGCCCCTGTTGTCTGGCCTGTTGATGGATGTCCCCCAAGGGCTCAGCAGGAGCCAGCACAGTGGGCACACAGTGCCCTGGGGAGCTCGCCTTACCGGCCTGGTGGGGCTTGGCTGCACGTGCGGCAGCGCCACCTCCTGGGCAGGTGGTAGAGCAGGGTGCTCAGTGACGGGGGAGCCTGGGGAAGGCCCGCTTTATCTAGACCCTGGCCAAGTGAGGGCAGGCCCTGTGCCTGTGAGCAGGGGTGAGTGAAGCAAAGGCAGGGCAGGGAGCACGTGGGTCCCTGGCAGAAGGAAGACGGTACAGAGGTCGGCTGAGCTCACAGATACTCAGTCCAGCACCAGGAGAGTGGGGCTGCAGGAAGGGCCAGAGGGAGGTCTAGGCCTGGAGATCACCACCCAGGGGCTGACACTCCATAGAGATGCAGGCATGGACAGGGATGCTGGGGGACCGGCAGAGTCCTCTAGAGAGGGGCCAGAACCAGGAACACGAGGGAATGAGGTCGAGAGGCAAGAGTATCTCCTTGCTTCTTCCTGAGCCACATGCCTTTGTGTCTGCTGGGAAGGAGGGGTCATGGTGACGCCCACCCTGTGGCTGGAGCAGGAGTGCACAGTGAGGGCACTGGTGAAATGCGGAATCCCAGGAAGCGAGGGATTTGGGGCCCCATGAGCAGCGTGGGAGTGTGCCTGGTGCCTCGGGCATCAAAACTGTGATGTCTGGTCACAGGTGAATGTGCAGGTCTGGAATCCCCCCCCCACAGAACCCTGAGTGACGCTGGAGGAAAGGGGTACATGCCAGGAGTATGCGCATGCCAGGAGAGGAGGCCACAGACAGGCCGTGTAGACCCTTCCCTGCTGAGAGATACCAGCACAGCGTAAACTGAGAAGGAGGCCAGGAGAGTGGAGGCCGGGGAGGGAGGCACAAAGAGATTCAGGGAAGGGGCATCAGGGCATCAGCGCTGTGCCACGTTCCAGAAAGAGAAAAGTGAGTACTCATGTGAATGGGGGCTGTGGGGCTGTGGCAGGGGTAGGAGCCAGATCACTGCAGACTGAAGGACGAGCCAGGAGGGAAGGAAGTGGACACAAGGAGAAGGAAGCAAGAGGCAGGCAAGCACCCTCCAGGACCTGCACTCTCCTGCAGCTGACCCCAAATGAGCACTTCTCAGGAAGCCGGAGACGCTCCCTGTGGTGAGACAGTGGTGAAGGCCTGATCAAAACATTCCTCTGCACGGTTCAGTTTCTTGTCACCCCACACTCAACAATCCAGCTTCCGAGAAGGCCCTGGACTCCCCAGGTACCCTGAGGGCAGAAAGAGCACTTGAGAGAAGGAAGCTGAGTCCTGGCTGAGCGCCACACAGGAACAGACAGGCTCTGGCAGGCCCATCGCTTCCTCGTGAGTTGTGCCAGCAGCCGTCCCTCCCCAGGCTTGATCAACGTGGGCTATGCTGACAAGAGGCCCTGGCCCTGCGAGGCTATACTGTGGAGATGTGGAAATCCGCCCATGAAGCCCTCTGCCCTGGGCCGGCAGGGCACAGCTGTGATCACCTACAGGCAGCACTGGCTGGTGCTGACACCAAGGCCGGAACCCAGAAGTTCTTCCTTTTATGCTTTTCTGTGCTACGTAAAATTCTTACCATGCCCAAGTTTTCTTTCACATTTTTAACAAACTAAAAACAATTCCTTTAAAAAGCATTTATGATATTCTGCTTCCAAGGTGGAAAAGGAGCCAATACTCAATGCCAAATGCACTTTTAGCTAAAGAGCTGGGCACGAAGACCTACGGCTGTGCACTTTCCACGCGTTTCTTTGGAACAAACTTCTCTATCATGTCACAGGGCAAACTGCTGTGTGTCCTGGTTACCTTTTAATCTGATCAATCTGGGTTAAGACGGCATTGACCACGCGGATGGCATCTGACGGCTCGGTGCCCGCCCTGCAAGCGTTTCGGGCGGCTGTGAGACTCTCCACCTGTGGGGATGGAGCAAGGGGGTCAAAAAGGACAGGGCCTGGCACCTGTGAAAAAGTGAATGAGCGGGTTTCCCCCGCCTAGCCTGTGGATGCTGGGCAAAGGCATCCAGCACAGGGAGGGCTGGAGGGCTGCCCGGCTGTGTGAGGCGAAGGCCAGGAGCATCAGGAGCAGGCTGTGTCCCCGCAACAGCCATCGGCAATTGTCATGAATGTCCTTGTCTGGAAATGCCTACCTCATCAATCAGCACAAAGACCAGAGCGTCTTTATCATCAATCAAATCCTGAATCTTCTGAAACATCTTGTTTACCAGCTTCCCGCTCTGCAACCGAAACACCCTTTCAGCGTCAATGTGCAGAGACCACACTGCCAGGTGCATGGGGGACCCTGACATGGCCTGCTGTCCCAGTTGTCCCCACAAGACCACTGTCTCCTGACGGCCCCTCAGAAAGCTCCCTAAGTCAGAGGAGCCAGGGTGGCATGGGCGGCATGGGAGGAGGTCTGCCTACCACTCTCCCCTCTGCTTTGAATGCCAGGGTGCTGATGCCCAAGGGTGGCGTGGGAGGAGGTCTGCCTAACACTCCCCTGCTCTAATTTGAATGCCAGAGTGCTTAGCCCTGAGCTCCCACCTGACCTGCCTGGGGTGGCACAGCGAGGGCAGCCTGGACCTCTGCTCACCTGTCTGTCCTCTCTGACGAGGAAAGTGACAGACAACAGATGGAAACAGGCTAGGGTGCTCTCCTTACAATGAGCTAGGTCCCACCTCACTTCACCTCACCAGAGGGACATGCGGATGCCAGGTGACTTGGGCACAGCTCCTCAGAGGTAAGGGTCACCTGTGACATCACCCAGTCTGACCCCCTCAGCTCACAGACAGCGCTGGGGTACATGAGCATCAAGGGTGTGTGTGGCAGGGCTGACCTCCTGAGAGTCCGTCGAATGCCCTGTCCCACCTAGACGTTTGGGGAGGACCAAGCGAGGGTCCCCAGGCCCCAGCTCCGGAACCTTCTCTGATCACAGTCAGCCCCCATCCTCACCCTCCTATCCCACCTGGTTCTCTGCTGAAGCTTCTGGAGGAGGATTTGCCTAACATACAAGACATTTTTTTAGCTACAAAGTTGACAATCTAAACACCCACAATTAATATATAATACTTACTTCTGAAAACCACTTAGAAAAGAGGCTGTGGCTGTTTATTTCAATTAATTGGCCATACTGGTACCTGAGACATAAAAAAGGGATTGAGAAAATTACTCATCAGTCCCATGGCGTCCTCCACGGCAGCCACTCGTGCGTCGTGAATGCAACGTCTCCAGTGCCCAGTGTCTGGGGAATTACAGTTACTGACGAGGATCTGAGGAATCTAGCCTTCCGTGTACTGAATAATTATGAAACAGTCTAACAAGATTCAATCAACAGTTCTAGACTGTACCAGTTAAATTACCTGAGTTAAAGAATAAACACTCTCCCATTTTAAATCCATTTACAAATTATATTTCCATGTTTAAAAAGTATTACCAGTACTTATATAATATGCAAAACAAAACAAAATAGAAGCATCAAGAGCTTTCGGCAGGAGCTGAGCATTTTCCCTCCTTCTACAGACCCTGAAGAGCAGGATAATTTGCTTTCCAGCACAGACCCGAGAGCTCAGGAATGCTCAGGTGGCCTAAAGCTCACCTCAACACACACACACTGACTGCAGCCCGGAAACACGCCTCTATCCCTTCACAGGACTACAGGCAGGTGCGGACGCGCCCAGCCGCTGACTACATCACCAGAGAAGGCTGAGGCCAGAGAGACGCTGACTCCCAGGTCCCCTTTTCAGTTTCTTCCAGGTTGGAAGTCCACAAAAGAAAAATAACTACTTTCAGAAAGCTTCACTGGCATTCCACGTGAAAAAGAGACCATGTACTCAGACTGTTTATAAAACAGGGGAGGGATACAGAAAATCTAACAAAATAAAGACTGAGTTGAATATTAAAATTAATTATAAAACATTTTGCTTCTTTAACAGAGTGAGGAACAAAAGCTTGCTAAGGCTTCCTTTTGCCATTTCTAAGCCATAAAACCAAGGCATATTCACATTTTCCTTCTCTTGAGTTTCCCTCTCTGCCCCTCAAGATCTTTTCTGGTTCTTCTTTTCTCGTCCCGTCACCCAGGCTGAATGCACTCCTAACACCAGGCTCACCACGGCCTGGACCTCCCTCCTGCCTCAGCCTCCCAAAGTGCTGGGATTGCAGGCATAAGCCACCATGCCAGGATGCTCCTGGAGATCCTGAAAACACACATGTATTTCAACATGTGAAAACAAAGGGCAAGCTAAACATAACCCAAGGTGTCAAAATAAAGAACTTCCCTAGGTAAAAACATTGACAGCACATTTTTGAAGACTAAAATGTATGTATATGAAATTAGACCTCACAGGATTTCCTCCAGTCATACTGGAGTAACAGGAAGGAGATTTACCATCTAATCTTAAACAATGAGAAAACCTGGCAAAATGAATGAAACCGTATGTAGCAGTGAGGGCTGGGACTCCTGGCGTTCTGCTGGGAGGAGCCCAAGAGGAGCACAGCTACTTGCTGAGCCGGGGAGACGGAGACTGGGGTTCAGGGAGTCTGAGGTGACTGAAGCCTGCAGAACAGAACTCCAGAGGGGAAGCAAAGACGAAGAAAGACCTCAGAGGGAGTGTCCGGGAATCCTTGGGATGTCCCTGGTGTCTTGGATGAATACTCAGGCTGCAGAACAGAACTCCAGAGGGGAAGCAAAGACGAAGAAAGACCTCAGAGGGAGTGTCCGGGAATCCTTGGGATGTCCCTGGTGTCTTGGATGAATACTCAGGCTGCAGAACAGAACTCCAGAGGGGAAGCAAAGACGAAGAAAGACCTGAGGGAGTGTCCGGGAATCCTCGGGACGTCCCTGGTGTCTTGGATGCATACTCAGGTGTCTGTGAGCAGGGGACAGTCCATGCAGCTGTGTGAAGGGCGCCTGTGGATCTGTGAGCTCACACAGGCTGGGAGGAGTGCGCACTCCAACACTCAGTGGAGACCCCAGAGGCCCACGATTTAGTATTAAGACTAAACCTAAACCCCTCCTGATCAAAGCTTAAAAAAAAAACAAACCTCAAAGGATCGTACCGAATCACAAGTAATAGAAATGCCTAACAGAACAAAACCCAACACTCACTGAAGGAAGACAAAATCCAAACGCTTCAAATCACAACATTCAGCATCTAATCAAACACTAAACATGCCAATGAAGCAAAACCATGTGACCCATAACCAGAAGAAAAACCAGTCAAAAGAAACAGAATCAGAAATGACAATCCCGATGGAACTAGCAGACAGACATTAAAACAGGTGTAAGTTGTTCAAGATTTTAACAAGAACATAATGAAAGAAAAATACAAAAGAACCAAATAGAACATTTGGAGCAAAAAAATACACACCAGAAACAAACACTTCACTGACTGCAATCAAAAGCAGATTAGACGATGTAGAAAATCAGTCAACTTGAAAACAGAGCAATAGAACCTTTTGAAAAAAACAGAGATTTCTAAAAAGCTGGAACAAAAAATAAAAAAGAAAAACACATGAATGGCCTGTGGAACATCAAGTAGTTTAACATGAAAATAGATGGATTCTCAGATACAGGGGAGGGGCAAGGAAATTCGGTGAGGAAACAATGACCAGTTATTTTCCAAATGTGACGAGAACCATGAGCCAAACTCCAGAGGGAAAAACACATCCATTATTAGAGAACTTAGCACTCTTCTCTCAGCAATGGGTAAAACAAGTGAACAGAAAATCAGCAAAGCTGCCGAGCGTCCTGACCTGCAATCTGCAGAACGCTCCATCCAGCAAGGGGCAGAAAGCAGTCTTCTGAAGCAACTCACCAGCAGAGACCACATGCTGGCAATAAGATGAGTCTCACATCTCAAAAGACTGAAATCATACTCAAAACTACAGTGAATGTAGAAGACTCAACTGACTCACACTGAAGGAGAAGAACCTATTATTTGTGTAAAATGAATAGAAAATTAAAAAGGACCTTCTGTTAGATATCCCAGTCCCACTCCTCTCCTCTCACAAATTAGTAAAGTTACCTGTTTGAAAGTCTAATGGTCAATTTCTGGGCTAACGCTTTACACAGGGATGTTTTTCCAGTGCCAGGAGGACCTGTGACAAAGTTCCAAGCAAATGCGAGTGTAAGTCAGCGCTGCAACAAACTCCTTCAAATAACATGCAAAGAACAGTTACAAGCTACTAACATCATCACTACAATGAAGTCTGCTTAGAAGCTTACATGCTGTAAAATACTACCAATACACTTACGTCTCCCCTTTCTTTCTAATTTGTACTCAACTTCTGATTTCTGGTCCCAGCCTCCATCGCCTCCCCACCCCGGCACTGCTCACAGCTTCGTGGCCTGCAGTCCCACTCAGCACTGGGAGTGACCACTGCATTTTCTAGCCTAGGTCTTTGCTGACACTGTCCTTGTCCCCACGCTTTCTCTATGAAATCCACTCATCAAAGCACCTTTCAGAGTTTCAACACACCATTCCTGATCAATGGAGGTGGAGGGTCCCATCCTCCTCAGGCACTGACGAGTGCTGTTCCTGTCGCCCCCAGAACCAGCCTCTCCTACAGACAATTTTCAGTGGGCTCAGACCCCATACTAAACTCGAAGGGTGGTGGAGGCCAGCACTCTTCTTGCATGTCTGCCTGCCGAGGGTCCCCCGGCACGATGCCGCACAGAAGCTGTGGGGTGACCAATGTGGAAAAGGAAAGCATCTAACAGAAAAATGGAGACACACAACTTTCATTTTCTGCAATCTCCGCCCCCCAGGTTCAAGCGATTCTCCTGCCTCAGTCTCCCCAGTAGCTGGGATTACAGGTGCATGCCACCACGCCTGGCTAATTTTTGTACTTAAGAGTAGAGACAGGGTTTCACCATGTTTGCCAGGCTGGTCTGGAACTCTTGACCTCAGGTGATCCCCATGGTGCCTGGCCCTGTGCAAGCATTTTCAAGAATTAAAGAGGAAATACATCAGTAGTTCCAAACAGAAACAACTGACCTCACTAATGAAATCGCTGCCTACTCTGACGGTGCTATGAGGGCAGTGTGCTGGGGAAACCTGCTCTTTAAAAGAACGTCATTAAGATCACGCCATCACGCAATCTTAACCGTGTAAAGAAGCTAAGTATTCTTCCAGCTTCTATTTAATGCTTTGCTAGTTTGGTTCTCTCTAGTCCACTCAGTCCCTGCATCACTGTTCTACCCCGTGACACCGGAAACAAAACAAAACAACAAACCATCAACATTTTCTCCTGAGACGAACCAGACAGAATTCTTTAAGATAAGGCTTTTCCAGTTCACTCCACACAAAGTGAAGCTCTGAGCACTACAAAGAAATAGGAGGCACTGCTGTCCTGAAGAGTCACAACCAGCTGGGGAAACGAGGCACAATTACCGGGACAGTCTAACGACACAATCGCCCCCATCCAAGATTTTACTTTCCAAGGTTTCGGTTACCTGTGGTCACTGCAGTCCAAAAATATTAAACGGAAAATTCTAAAAATAAACAATTCGTAAGTTTAAAATAACTTTAACGAGTTGTTATAATTGTTCCCTTTTTCTACTAGTCATTACTGTGACTCTCTTACTGTGCCTGATTGATGAATTAGGCTTTATCACAGAAACATATGTATAGGAAAAGTCTACGTAGGGTTCAGTACTAGCCACGTTCCACGTTGGCGGCATCTGAGGAATGTCTTGGAATGTGGCCCCCACAGGATGACTTGATGAAGTGCCAAGTGATAACTGCCCCAAAGGCCAGGCGTGGTGGCTCATGACTGTAATCCCAGCACTTTGGGAGGCTGAGGTGGGTGGATCACCTGAGGTCAGGAGTTCAAGACCAGCCTGGTCAACATGGCAAAACCCCGTCTCTACCAAAAATACAAAACTTAGATGGGTGTGGTGGCACATGCCTGTAATCCCAGCTACTTGGGAGGCTGAGGCAGGAGAGTCGCTGGAACCCAAAAGGAATCCAGGAGGTAAAGGTTGCAGGGAGCCGAGATTGGGCCATTGCACTCCAGCCTGGGCAACAGAGCAAGACTCTGTCTCAAAAAAAAAAGAATAAATGCCCCAAGTGTCAAGAGCTGGATCTGCTTCAAAGAGGGACATTCCAGGACAGCTCTGGCTCCTTCAGAAAACAAAGACCTGTCACTCCTTGCAGAAGGACAAAAGGTCAAAGGGACAGTGAAGGCTGATCTGTGAGCCTTATCTGGGTAAATAAAAAGCCTGCACGCGTTACCGTGGAGCAGCACCACCCGGTTCCAGGTGATGAGGTTGCTGTTGACCTTCTTGTCTGAGAACAGTAACGTCGTCATCACGTAATCAAGCAGCTGATGGGAGACAGAGAAGAAGTTACATAAGGGTGCCTACAAGGCAGGGCTCCCAACAAATGTACCCCCAGGGCCTAGTCCTACAGGAGAAGAGGGAGCAAAGGGAGCAAGGCCGCCTCCTAAGAGATCATCACCTCCAAACGCTTCATTTCACAAGAGAAGGTGCCTCAAAGAGGTAAAAGGAAAAACACGGTCTATTGCTATTATAAATATAAGAAGAGAAACAAAATGATCCCTTTTATTTAAGTGCCAACATAGACCCTTCCCGACAAAGAGGATGCAGGGGTTGAGACGCTGGCCTTCCTCCGTGTGGACCAGGCCTGCTCACCTTCCCTCCTCCCGTCTCCAGAAGGTTCAGCTCTCTAATTTGCCTTCCCCTTCTCCTTCCCTCTTCTCCCGCAGGGCGCTCCCCAGAGGCCAGCTCTACCCTGGAGCAAACCTAGAGGACAGACGTCCAGGACCAGAGCTGCCAGCAGACAGGGGTTCCCCAAACCCATCTGGATCAAGTTGCTCAGGGGTGCTGGAGAGCAAACCCTAATGGTTCTTCTTCAAATAACAGGGCATTCTGGGAAAAGGACAGCAACTTACATGGGATTTGACTTCCACGTCGTACACCAAGCTGTCCCATAGCCCGTGGAATTCAGCTGTGACAGAATCAAACAAAGGCCTGATTTCAGGCATGCAGGCAATGACACCCACCAGCCAGTCTGCCCTGAGCCTATGCCCGAGCTTCCCACTGTGCCACACAAGCTAAGACCACAATTGTGGTTGCAGGAAAGTGTAAATTCTGCACATTTTTCTTCAAATTTTAATTCGTATTAAGTATTTTTGATTGCAAAACAAATGCCAGTCACGTATAACTTTTGGCAGACAACTGGATGCCTCGTTATCATGCGCAATGATCCTTTCAAGAAACTCTAGCTAATTTCCTACCCATCTTCTGCTCTGTTGTCATACATTTTACATTTATGTGTATTATAACCACCACATGCAATGTTTTCATTAAACTATCAATTTTTATTGTGGTACACAACACATCATAACATTTATGATCATGACCACTGATAATTGTCTTTTGTGGAGCCATGCTTCAACACAAGCTCAGACACTAAATCCACCCATTTCTCCACACGATGATGAAGATGACGGAATTAGCCCTGGCCCCAGCCTGCTAGAGCCCATCGGCCACACCCACGGAGAAGCATAAGGAAGACAGGACGGAGCCGCTCCGCAGGACAGGCCAATGGGGCACGTGAGAAGGGCGGGAGCCGCTCAGCAGGACAGGCCAACGGGGCACGTGAGAAGGGCGGGAGCCGCTCCGCAGGACAGGCCAACGGGGCACGTGAGAAGGGCGGGAGCCGCTCAGCAGGACAGGCCAACGGGGCACGTGAGAAGGGCGGGAGCCGCTCCGCAGGACAGGCCAACGGGGCACGTGAGAAGGGCGGGAGCCGCTCCGCAGGACAGGCCAACGGGGCACGTGAGAAGGGCGGGAGCCGCTCAGCAGGACAGGCCAACGGGGCACGTGAGAAGGGCGGGAGCCGCTCAGCAGGACAGGCCAACGGGGCACGTGAGAAGGGCGGGAGCCGCTCAGCAGGACAGGCCAACGGGGCACGTGAGAAGGGCGGGAGCCGCTCCGCAGGACAGGCCAACGGGGCACGTGAGAGGAGCACACGGGCACTCTCTGTTGGCTGTGACGGAGGAACCCACCAAAGGAACAGTATGGTCCCACACTGGAAATGTCAACTTCCCTCTGTTCTCATCTACTCTCCATTCGGTAAGAAATAAAACATTCTAATCCAACAGAACAAGTGACACGGCAGGGAGTATGCAGTCCTCTGACTTCAGCCTACACTACACCTTGCCACCACACCCCACATCTCACGTCTCAGCATCACACCCACACCTCACCATCACACCCGCATCTCACCATCACACCCACATCTCACCATCACACCCACACCTCACCATCACACCCACGTCTCAGCATCACACCCACACCTCACCATCACACCCGCATCTCACCATCACACCCACGTCTCAGCATCACACCCACGTCTCAGCATCACACCCACGTCTCACCATCACACCCACATCTCACCATCACACCCGCATCTCACCATCACACCCACACCTCACCATCACACCCGCATCTCACCATCACACCCACACCTCACCATCACACCCGCATCTCACCATCACACCCACACCTCACCATCACACCCGCATCTCACCATCACACCCGCACCTCACCATCACACCCGCACCTCACCATCACACCCGCACCTCACCATCACACCCGCATCTCATCACACCCGCACCTCACCATCACACCCACACCTCACCATCATACCCGCATCTCACCATCACACCCGCACCTCACCATCACACCCGCATCTCACCATCACACCCACACCTCACCATCACACCCACACCTCACCATCACACCCGCATCTCATCACACCCACACCTCACCATCACACCCGCATCTCACCATCACACCCACACCTCACCATCACACCCACACCTCACCATCACACCCACACCTCACCATCACACCCGCATCTCACCATCACACCCACACCTCACCATCACACCCGCATCTCATCACACCCACACCTCACCATCACACCCGCATCTCACCATCACACCCACACCTCACCATCACACCCGCATCTCACCATCACACCCACACCTCACCATCACACCCGCATCTCACCATCACACCCACACCTCACCATCACACCCGCATCTCACCATCACACCCGCATCTCACCATCACACCCGCATCTCACCATCACACCCACACCTCACCATCACACCCACACCTCACCATCACACCCGCATCTCATCACACCCACACCTCACCATCACACCCGCATCTCACCATCACACCCACACCTCACCATCACACCCACACCTCACCATCACACCCGCACCTCACCATCACACCCGCATCTCACCATCACACCCGCATCTCACCATCACACCCGCATCTCACCATCACACCCGCATCTCACCATCACACCCACACCTCACCATCACACCCGCATCTCACCATCACACCCACACCTCACCATCACACCCACACCTCACCATCACACCCGCATCTCACCATCACACCCGCATCTCACCATCACACCCGCATCTCACCATCACACCCACACCTCACCATCACACCCGCACCTCACCATCACACCCGCATCTCATCACACCCACACCTCACCATCACACCCGCACCTCACCATCACACCCGCACCTCACCATCACACCCGCATCTCACCATCACACCCGCACCTCACCATCACACCCGCATCTCACCATCACACCCGCATCTCACCATCACACCCACACCTCACCATCACACCCGCATCTCACCATCACACCCACACCTCACCATCACACCCGCACCTCACCATCACACCCGCACCTCACCATCACACCCGCACCTCACCATCACACCCACATCTCACCATCACACCCACACCTCACCATCACACCCGCACCTCACCATCACACCCGCACCTCACCATCACACCCGCACCTCACCCGCATCTCACCATCACACCCGCACCTCACCATCACACCCGCACCTCACCATCACACCCGCATCTCACCATCACACCCGCATCTCACCATCACACCCGCATCTCACCATCACACCCACACCTCACCATCACACCCGCATCTCACCATCACACCCACACCTCACCATCACACCCACACCTCACCATCACACCCGCATCTCACCATCACACCCGCATCTCACCATCACACCCGCATCTCACCATCACACCCGCATCTCATCACACCCACACCTCACCATCACACCCACACCTCACCATCACACCCGCATCTCACCATCACACCCGCGTCTCACCATCACACCCACGTCTCACCATCACACCCGCATCTCATCACACCCGCATCTCATCACACCCGCGTCTCATCACACCCACGTCTCATCACACCCGCGTCTCATCACACCCGCGTCTCATCACACCCACACCTCACCATCACACCCACACCTCACCATCACACCCGCATCTCACCATCACACCCGCGTCTCACCATCACACCCACACCTCACCATCACACCCACACCTCACCATCACACCCGCATCTCACCATCACACCCGCATCTCACCATCACACCCGCATCTCACCATCACACCCGCATCTCACCATCACACCCACACCTCATCACACCCGCATCTCACCATCACACCCGCATCTCACCATCACACCCGCACCTCACCATCACACCCGCACCTCACCATCACACCCGCACCTCACCATCACACCCGCACCTCACCATCACACCCGCACCTCACCATCACACCCGCACCTCACCATCACACCCGCACCTCACCATCACACCCGCACCTCACCATCACACCCGCACCTCACCATCACACCCGCACCTCACCATCACACCCGCACCTCACCATCACACCCGCACCTCACCATCACACCCGCACCTCACCATCACACCCGCACCTCACCATCACACCCGCACCTCACCATCACACCCGCACCTCACCATCACACCCGCACCTCACCATCACACCCGCACCTCATCACACCCGCACCTCACCATCACACCCGCACCTCACCATCACACCCGCACCTCACCATCACACCCGCACCTCACCATCACACCCGCACCTCACCATCACACCCGCACCTCACCATCACACCCGCACCTCACCATCACACCCGCACCTCACCATCACACCCGCGTCTCAGCATCACACCCGCGTCTCACCATCACACCCGCGTCTCACCATCACACCCGCACCTGACCATCACACCCGCACCTGACCATCACACCCGCACCTCACCATCACACCCGCGTCTCAGCATCACACCCGCGTCTCAGCATCACACCCACGCCTCACCATCACACCCACGCCTCACCATCACACCCACATCTCACCACCTCACCATCACACCCGCGTCTCAGCATCACACCCGCGTCTCAGCATCACACCCGCGTCTCAGCATCACACCCACACCTCACCATCACACCCACACCTCACCATCACACCCACACCTCACCATCACACCCACACCTCACCATCACACCCACACCTCAGCATCACACCCACGTCTCAGCATCACACCCACACCTCACCATCACACCCACACCTCACCATCACACCCGCATCTCACCATCACACCCGCGTCTCACCATCACACCCGCGTCTCACCATCACACCCGCGTCTCACCATCACACCCGCACCTCAGCATCACACCCGCACCTCACCATCACACCCGCACCTCACCATCACACCCACACCTCACCATCACACCCGCATCTCACCATCACACCCGCGTCTCACCATCACACCCACACCTCACCATCACACCCACACCTCACCATCACACCCACATCTCACCATCACACCCGCACCTCACCATCACACCCGCACCTCACCATCACACCCGCATCTCATCACACCCGCACCTCACCATCACACCCGCACCTCACCATCACACCCACATCTCATCACACCCACACCTCACCATCACACCCGCATCTCACCATCACACCCGCACCTCACCATCACACCCGCACCTCACCATCACACCCGCATCTCATCACACCCGCACTTCACCATCACACCCGCGTCTCACCATCACACCCGCGTCTCACCGCCACCCCCAGGTCTCACCGCCACCCCCACGCCTCAGCGCCACCCCCACGCCTCAGCGCCACCCCCACGCCTCAGCGTCACCCCAGGTCTCAGCGTCACCCCAGGTCTCAGCGCCACCCCCGCGTCTCAGCGCCACCCCCGCGTCTCAGCGCCACCCCCGCGTCTCAGCGCCAACCCCACGTTCAGCATCACCCCCACGTATCAGCATCACCCCCACGTCTCAGCATCACCCCCACGTTCAGCATCACCCCCACGTATCAGCATCACCCCCACGTCTCAGCATCACACCCGCGCCTCAGCGCCACCCCCAGGTCTCAGCATCACCCCCACGTTCAGCGCCACCCCCAGGTCTCAGCATCACCCCCACGTCTCAGCATCACACCCACATCTCAGCATCACACCCGCGCCTCAGCGCCACCCCCAGGTCTCAGCATCACCCCCACGTTCAGCGCCACCCCCAGGTCTCAGCATCACCCCCACGTTCAGCATCACCCGCACGTATCAGCATCACTCCCACGTCTCAGCATCACCCCCACGTCTCAGCACCACACCCACATCTCAGCATCACACCCGCGCCTCAGCGCCACCCCCATACCTGCAGGCAGAACCCAGTGATTTGCTGCAATTATGTTTTCTGTCTCTTCCTCCAGATTTTCGCTGCTGGGGCCATCTTCATTCAGCTGGAAGATGTGAAGCACAACCTTGCAGGTGCTCAAATCAATAGGCTATGAGAGAAAAGCCACATTAATTGACACACGTTTAAGGTATGTCACTCAATTCTACCCATACACATTAGATGCTAAGATCCACAAATAAAAGCTGAATGTATAGTATGATAAAGTAATTTTCACATTAGATGAGAAGGCTATGAATTAACTTGGGATTGAGAATTAGCTCTTTTAAAAGTGTATACCCATCCCTGGCCTGTTGGGCCCTACACCCACTTCCTGGATAGAGCAAGTGCCTATGTCCAGCCTCTGGGATGTCACTGGATTCTGGAAACACGATCGCAGTTGACTTTCACCACATGGGTGTTTTTTTTTAATTAGGTTATTTTTTGAGACAGGATCTTGCTCTGTCGCCCAGGATAGAGTACAGTGGCAAGACCACAGCTCGCAGCAAGATTACATTCCTGGATTCAAGTGAGTGATCCTCCCACCTTCAGCCTCCTGAGTAGCTGGCACTAGGTGTGTGTGCCCCCACATTGGCTAATTTTTAAAAACTCTTTCTAGAGACGGGTTCTTGCTGTGCTCCCCGGGCCAGTCTCCAATTCCTGGCCTCAAGTGATCCTTCCGTCTTGCCTCCCAGCGCTGGGACTGCAGGCATGAGCCTCCTCAGCCGCCGGGTCCCTCACGTGCGCCTTTTTGTGTTTGTTTCAACTCGGAGAAATGTTTACAGCAGTAGATAGAAATCTATTTCATTCTTCTTCATGGCTATATTGTACATGGTGCAGATGCGTGGAATTCTTACGGTTAGTAACTGATCTCTGGTGGACAGAGATCAGTTAAAAAAAATTTCAAATTGTTGGCTATTAGCAACATCTAACCAACATCTGTTCAGAAAGACCCACGAAATTGCAGAACTATCGGCCAAGAAAAATTCCTACAAGTGAATCTGCAGCTGAAGACGGGACATTACAACTTTCCCTGGGCAGCCCCGGTGCCCTCCAGCTAGCTGTCCATCCGTCCATACCAGTGTGGGAAGATCCTCCTTCCTCAGACTGGCTGAACCCACGGAGCGTCAGCTCTCAGTGATCATGAACAAACACACGTCCCAGCATATGACTGAGGAGGTCCACCTCACGAGCAGAATTTAGTGCCAGGCCTGTCCTGCACCACTGTTCTCTACAGGGCAGGGACTGCACACTGAAGGGATCCTTCTTCCTCGGGAATACATTTCCAGTCTTCTTACACTGGTGCCAGGACTGCCCCAGTGCATCCACGCCCTCACACAAAGCTCCTCAACTCCCACACAGGAACTCAGATGGTGGGGGAGGTGGCCATGTGTGGGATGAGATGAAGACCTGCTCTCTAGTGCCCCCACATCTCCGATGCCACCTCCCCATCCTTGGAGCCCCCACACCTCCGATGCCACCTCCTCATCCCTGGAGCACCCACACCTCCGATGCCACCTCCTCATCCCTGGAGCCCCCACACCTCCGATGCCACCTCCTCATCCTTGGAGCACCCACATCTCCGATGCCACCTCCTCATCCCTGGAGCCCCCACACCTCCGATGGCCCTAGCACACACTGAGCACTTCATAAACATTTCTTCCCTGAAAGAATGAGACACAATGCACAGGACTCCCCAGCATAGCCCACTGTCCTACAGTGCTGCATTATCTTTCTTGGTTCCCAGTCTGTCCCCTGCTGTACTGAGAGCACCCTGACGTCAGGGCCACCTCCTACTCCCAGCACCTCGCTCCTGACAGATGCTGAGAAAAACTAGTCTCATCACCCAGACCCACAGATATGTGAACCCATTTCTGACAATACTCTATGAAAACAGAAAAGACATTTATGATACAGCCTTTGCATTCAGCTGTTACTTGGCCCAGCAATTAGCAACTTACCTGTGAGTCTTTAACCTTTAATTCTGTGTCAACGATAGACACAGACTGCACATTTCTGGTCAAAAAAGGCTCATCAAACTCAGCCCACGTGTAGTCACCAAACACAATATTGTGTCTGCTGAGTAGCTTTCTAACACTCAGCTTTATGTCTTCTTTTTTTGCAGTGCTAAAAAAACCCAAAACACACATAAAAGATCTTAGTTCAAAAACAAGATGTTACAATTAAGTGTTTTTTGAAAACTTAGACAACATATAAGAAGGTGTGGTGGTTAAGAGGCCAGGCTGGAGTTGGCCAGCCTGGGGGCCAAATCTAGGGCCACCCCTTGCATGTGGGGTCTGCCAGCTGTGCCCTGAGAAAGCTGTGCCTCAGCTCCCAGCAACCGTAAGCGTTCTTGCTATGCACTGTGAAGAGTCGTTAATACATTCAAAGTGTTTAGGACGATATCTGGCACATAAGAAGCACCCAATAAATGTTGGCTTTTGATATTACTGAAATTCACAGCTGTGGAGTCAGGCCTGGAGTCCTGTGATTCGTGCTGAGAAAACCTAATGCTTTAAGCTTGGCATCCAGTGCTCCCTGCAGCCACCTTGCCACTGTAGTCCTGATAGCTCCTCTTTCTACGACAGTGACCTGGTCCTGGATCTCACCTTTGTGTCCCCCGTGCACGGTCCCAGCTTATTGGGCTCATCAGCTGCAGTCACGCTTTAGGTTCTAGTCAGTGTCTGCCTCCCCCTGAGCCCTCCTGGACAGGCCCTCAGAGCCAGGCAGGTGACGTGTGGCCCCTTGGCAATCGTCCCAGCAGCCTATAAGGCAGTGACCGCAGTGCATGGTGTGGTTGATGCAGGTGCCTATGAACTCTGCTGCAGCTGTGCATAGGTGTCCTGTAGGTGCGGCTGTGCACAGGTGTCCTGTAGGTGCGGCTGTGCTCTGGTGTCCTGTAAGTGCGGCTGTGCACAGGTGTCCTGTAGGTGCGGCTGTGCTCTGGTGTCCTGTAGGTGCGGCTGTGCACAGGTGTCCTGTAGGTGCAGCTGTGCATAGGTGTCCTGTAGGTGCGGCTGTGCACAGGTGTCCTGTAGGTGCGGCTGTGCTCTGGTGTGATTATGCCTAGTGTCTGAGCCCACATGTGGTTGTCCTTGGGTGTCTCCAGGCTGCAGTGGCACTGTGTGCAGGTGTCTCTGGGCTCGAAAGTGTTCATGCAGGTGTTGCAAGGCTGTGGTGGGGCTTTGCGCAGGTGTCTCTGGGCCCTGGCACAATTACACTGAGGTGTCTGAACTCCAGCACCTAGAAGGTGCCCAGTCAACAGCTGTTCTGCCAAAGGAAAGGTCTCTTCCTCTGTATCCCCTCTGAGACTGGTAGTCTCACCTGACCTCAGGCCACCGTCCACGGACATGAGGAGGGTCTGTGAGGGTCTGAGTCTCACCTGACCTCGGGCCACCCTCCATAGACATGAGGAGGGTCTGTGAAGATCTGGCCCTGCTGCTGAGTTCCCTTCACTTCAGTTAGCAGCCTACAGGCCCCACCATACCATGAACTGGCTTGGTCACAAATGAGTGGGATTTGCCTTGAACCCTACAAACTTAACATCTGTGGGGAACAGGAAATAATTAAAGAGTCTGAAAAACACTGGCCCAAAAAATAACAACCCAACTTTCGGCTGAGCTCTCTGTAATGCTGCCAGCCTATCCTCCAACGTGGGACTCAGGGCCACGGTCAGTGGGCTGGGGTCAGATGGGCTCATCAGCTGCAGTCACGCTTTAGGTTCTAGTCAGTGTCTGCCTCCCCCTGAGCCCTCCTGGACAGGCCCTCAGAGCCAGGCAGGTGACGTGTGGCCCCTTGGCAATGGGGGCCACACTGTGAGCTGGGATCCTGCGCACAGGGATCAGGTCGGCTGGGTCAGTGCCCTGGGGTGGGGTCGAGTCAGTGCGCTAGGATCGGGTCGGGGTCGGCGCCCTGGGGTGGGGTCGGGTCAGTGCGCTAGGATCGGGTCGGGGTCGGGGCCGGGCTGGGTCTGTGGCTGGAGTCCAGTCGGGCAGGGTAAGCGCCCTGGGGTGGGGTCGGGTCAGTGCGCTAGGATCGGGTCGGGGTCGGGGCCGGGCTGGGTCTGTGGCTGGGGTCCAGTCGGGCAGGGTAAGCGCCCTGGGGTGGGGTCGGGTCAGTGCGCTAGGATCGGGTCGGGGTCGGGGCCGGGCTGGGTCTGTGGCTGGAGTCCCGTCGGGCAGGGTAAGCGCCCTGGGGTGGGGTCGGGTCAGTGCGCTAGGATCGGGTCGGGGTCGGGGCCGGGCTGGGTCTGTGGCTGGGGTCCAGTCGGGCAGGGTAAGCGCCCTGGGGTGGGGTCGGGTCAGTGCGCTAGGATCGGGTCGGGGTCGGGGCCGGGCTGGGTCTGTGGCTGGGGTCCAGTCGGGCAGGGTAAGCGCCCTGGGGTGGGGTCGGGTCAGTGCGCTAGGATCGGGTCGGGGTCGGGGCCGGGCTGGGTCTGTGGCTGGAGTCCCGTCGGGCAGGGTAAGCGCCCTGGGGTGGGATCCGGGTCAATACCCTGGGGTGGAGGCGCATCGAAATCAGTGCGCTGGGGTCGGGGCGGGTCGGTGCCCCTGGGTTGGGGCTTGGTGCACGCGCTGAGGTCGCCGCGGGTGGGCGCCCAGAGGTGGGTACTGGCCGGTCCCGCTCACCTGCCGCCGCGCTGATGCACCTCCACGTGGACCGTCGGCGACTCCGCCACACAGGGAAGCGCCTGCTTCAGGTCGCCCACGGCCTCGTCCATGGCGCCCCCGGGAGCAGTGGGGACCCGACCGGAGCGTCGCCGCCGCAACCGCCGCCTCAGCCCGCGGGCCCCGCCCGAGCTTCGAATCTGCCGCGCGAGGCGCACCGCCTCCTGACCCGGAAGCGCTCGGGTCCGGCAGGGTCACTTCCTGCGGCGGCCCCGCCCCGCCCCGCCCTGCTTCCGGCGCGGCCCGGAGGGTTCGGAGGGTTCGGCGGAGGGCGGCCAACCAGGGCCAGGGGGTGGCGGAGGCCGCGGTCCGGCCGGGTCCCCACTGCTCCTGGCCCTCGCCCCGGGCCCGCCGCCGGCGTCGTCATGGGCAAAAAGCACAAGAAGCACAAGGCCGAGTGGCGCTCGTCCTACGAGGGTGAGGCGGCGGCGCTTTGTGACGCGCGGCGGGCGGGGTCCCGGGCTCGGGGGAGGAGTTCTGGGCACGCGGGCCGGGATCCTGGGCACCTGGCGAAGTCTCGGCCACGGGGGCGGCGTTCCGGGTACGCGGGACGGGGGGCCTGGGGTTTCGGGCAGGGCACCGGGCTCGCGCGAGGGGTCCTGCCGCGCGCCTGCGTTTCTGGGAGGGGGTTCTGGGCTGGAGGCTGCAGGTCCACCCTCCCCGGTCCTGGAGACGAGGGAAGCGTCTGTGCTGGCTTTTGTGTGGCGCTCGGCTGCCCCTTCTCCCGCCTTTCCTCTGCCCAGTCCCCGCAGCAGCTCGGTGGGTGTCAGCGGGAAGTCAGGCCAGGGTGAACCGCGGTGCTGGCGGCTTCTGGGAGGGAGGTCAGGCTCCGGGCTTCCAGGTTCCTCTTGATTCATGGATCTTCTTGGACGAGTGAAGTGAACAATATCCCACAGGGCCTTCCCCGGTGAGGACACTGGCTTGGAAGGGAGAAAAAGGAGGCAGCGACACGCAGGCACTGTGGCAGCCCCCGTGGTCTTCCCTTCTGGCTTTCCCCGATGGCTGGCAGCCCCGCCGTGCTCCCGAGGGAGGCCTTTTCCCTTGGCACCCTCACGTGTCGCCTGACTGGGGGGCGTTTGCGCCTGAAACTCTGTCTGTGTCTGCAGATTATGCCGACAAGCCCCTGGAGAAGCCCCTGAAGCTGGTCCTCAAGGTCGGAGGAAGCGAAGTGACCGAGCTCTCAGGATCTGGCCACGACTCCAGTTACTATGATGACAGGTCAGACCATGAGCGAGAGAGGCACAAAGAAAAGAAGAAGAAGAAGAAGAAGAAGTCCGAGAAGGAGAAGCATCTGGATGATGAGGAGAGGAGGAAGCGAAAGGTGAAGGAGTAGCAGCAGCCCGGGGACCCCGACCCGCCCACGGGTACCAGGTCCCAGCAGGCAGAGTGCACCTGTGTGGCGGAGGACGGGGTTCCGTGAGGAGCAGAATGCAAACCGCTGAGGCCAATAGGCTCAGTTCCAGGCACCTGGTTTGTGGTTCCTCTGCAGACCCTGCCAGCGTCTCTGTGAGGAGGGGGCCTGACGTCGGGAGGGTCGCCAAGGGGCGTTTCTATAGCTGCCTGGGTCTCTGTGAGAAGGGTCTCTGAGGGGTTTTCCCTTAGCTCTGTCCTTCCTGAGAACTGAGAGGGGATTGGGCGGAGGTGTCTGGATCCCACCTACTCCCGTCCCTCACTGCCTTGACTCTGCCTCCCAGGAAGAGAAGAAGCGGAAGCGCGAGCGGGAGCACTGCGACACGGAGGGAGAGGCTGATGACTTTGATCCCGGGAAGAAGGTGGAGGTGGAGCCGCCCCCAGATCGGCCCATCAGAGCCTGCCGGACACAGCCAGGCAAGGGTCGGCTTTTAGAGACTCTCCTGGTGTTCACTGCTGCTTGTTGTAAATTAGGGGTCGGAGCCCTGTCATCTTGCTTTGGGGAGAAGCATGGGAGGGAGGAGGACTGGTATTTCTGGGGCCTCGTTCCAGGTGTCCTCTGGATCTGAGGTTTCCTCCAGTATCTTTGAATGTCTGGAGCACCGCTTGGCTGGTGACTACTGGTGCCCTTGAGATTTGTTTTTAACTTGTTAGCTGTGGATGGTTTCTATGATTTTTAAAGGCTTGTAAAAAGAAACAAAAAGGCGTATCCACAGAGAACAGTCATATGTGACCAGCAAAGCCTAGACTATTTTTTTCTGGCCTTTACGTAAAAAGTTTGCCATCCCTGGTTCTGAAAAAGTTTGGTTTTGTCCGCGCTTAGCACCAAACAGAACAGCGTCAAAAGAATTGCCCCACAGGGTCAGACTGGTAAGAGAGATGCATGTCAGTGAAACCGCAGGTAGTTCCCCTTAGAAGAAGGGACCTGGAGGCCCAAAGAGTGGGTCTGAAGCTGAAAGTGACCATAGGCTGAGGCGAAGGGAGTTAGAGACCTTCCGTAGAATTTCTTTCATGGGCACCGGCTGCCAAGGATGGCATTTGGCTGGAATCTCCAGCCAGTAAGGGCATGCCCTCTGGGTTCTCCTTGTCCCCAACCTTTGTGTGCACGAATCCCAGTGACGAGGCATTTGTACCTAAGACAAGCGGTGTCTCTTCCCGGTGACTCTCAGTGTCCAGTGGTTCCTGGATTGTGGGGAAACTGGGGCAGTTGGGCTTTGGGCCGTGGGACCTCAGGGAGTGGGAGGCTAGTGCTACGGTGGTTCAGGCCATCAGAAACCGTCTGAGCCCTGCTGACTCCACCAAAGGAAAGTTCTGGAATACTGCTGGTCTCTGAGTTTCTGTGGTCGTTTTGTTCTTCAGGCATTTTCTTTTCTTAATTTAGTTTTGAAATGAGGTCTTGTTTTGTCGCCCAGGCTAGAGTGCAGTGTCATGGTTACTCCTGGGCTCGGATAACCCTGGGCTCAAGCGGTCCTCCCACCTCAGCCTCCCTCGTTGCTGGGACTACAGGCACACCCCAGCAGGCCAGCCATTTAGTTATTTACTTTTTGTGGAAAGTTGAGGGACCTCAACTGAAATAATGATCGGTGAATACAGGATCAAGCTTTATGCCCAGAGCCTTTGTTCTGTCCTTCATCCCCTGCCTAGAATAGTGCCAGGAGCTGACAGCATGGATTAGGGATCCCTACGTTTGTTGATGTAAGGGCTACCGGGTGTCATACGGGGCTTTCACCATTCCCACTGCATGTGGGTGCCCTTTCCCGCCTGGCTGAGCTTCGTGGGAGCCAAGGCTGAGTCGGATGTGTCTTTGTATCCCCAGTTCTCGCTGGAACTTAAAATGCTGTGAGACACCAAACAGACAGATTCTGTGAACTTGGAGCTCTCTATTGAAGGGATATCAAAGTCTTTGTATTCAATTTTTTTTTCCTTAAATTGTCAGCCGAAAATGAGAGCACACCTATTCAGCAGCTCCTGGAGCACTTCCTCCGCCAGCTCCAGAGGTAAATGGGTGTTTCTGAAGAGCTTGTGTCTGGGGGGGTGGCGCCATCTTTATTTTCTGAGGTTTCATCCCGCACCCCAGCTGCATCAGCTGTGAAACAGACCCTACACCTTCTCTTGGTGACTCCTGGTCCATGTTGGGGTGGATGGGAAGAGTTCACGGACTCCCCAGGGGCCCACTCTGAAGTCAGAGTAGGGTGAGGGAAGTCAAGGCAGAGCGGGGGCGATGACAGCCGCCAGGACACGTTGAGGGAATTTTTATTATATCTGAAATACCTATCACAATGGGTTGAAAGACCCTAGGAACTTTTTATTTTTAAGAAACGAAATTCTGTCAGTTGAATCAGATTTCTAGATTGTAAGAGGTTTTTCATTTAGAAATCTAGATTCTTCCACAGAGATGTCTTTGCTTTCAGAAAAGATCCCCATGGATTTTTTGCTTTTCCTGTCACGGATGCAATTGCTCCTGGATATTCAATGATAATAAAACATCCCATGGATTTTGGCACCATGAAAGACAAAATTGTAGCTAATGAATACAAGTCAGTTACGGAATTTAAGGTAAGTTACTTTCGTTGCCCGAAGTCATCGTGGCCTCGTTCTGCATATTTGTGTCTAGTGAAAACTTGGTTCACCTCAGGCCATTTGTAGTTTCTGAGCATTCACCAGCGTTTCTGTGTTTGGGTGACGCTTTACAAATGCCGCATTAAGGAAATGATTGGCTGTGAGCGTTCTCTGTGTCTCGGTCTAGAAACGAGACCTTGTTGCAGCGCTGTTAGAAGCCTGCCTTTTCTTTCTCAGTTACTGTGCTGGCGTGAACAGGACATGTTGTCTTAAGCAATGAGGTGTCCTTTGTGGCATGGCTTGAGGCTAGACATTTTTAAAAACACACTTCTTGGCTGGGCACGGTGGCTCATGCCTGCACTTTGGGAGGCCAAGGCGGGCAGATCAGAAGGTCAAGAGATCGAGACCATGGTGAAACCCCGTCTCTACTAAAAAATACTAAAATTAGCTGAGCGTGGTGGCGCGTACCTGTAGTCCCAGCTACTAGAGAGGCTGAGGCGGGAGAATTGCTTGAACCTGGGAGGCGGAGGTTGCAGTGAGCCCAGATTACACCAGTGCATTCAAGCCTGGCGACGGAGCAAGACTGTCTCAAAAAAAAAAAAAGCACTTCTTTTTAATTCTTATTTTTGTCTTATAATAGTTGAGCTTTTAATTTTTTTAGCATAAGTTTTTCTGTCTCCTGAATACCTTGCTCTTAACTCTGTTTCTTTCTCCTGGCTATGAAAATTAGCATTGGTGTTGCCCCCGTGGGAAGAAAGCAAAATGGACGCCTGATAAAATCGGCATTAATGTAGTTTAGAAAGGCATTAGGTTTCTGTCTTAGGATCCATTAGCTTTGGAGAAGCTTGACTTCTCTATTTTTGTTATACATTGACCGAAGGGTTTGCTGACTCACAGAAACACTACAGAACAGACTGAAGGCAGAGTGGGAGAAAATGAAACTTGGGAGAGGGTCAGGCAGTGCCTGAGGGCGGCTGTGGAGTGCTCCGTGCCCTAAAGCCCCCTGCATTCCCAGCCTCGGGCCCCAGTCTCCTCATCCTAGCAACAAAGTAAGCAGGGGAGCAGCGCTCACTCTGGGGAGTATCCTGAATGAGGGTCTTCAGGGAGGGGCTCTACAGCCTCGGGCCGGGCCCTGGGGCTGCTGGCTCCGGAACCAGGACTTGGTGAAGTCCCAAGGGCACATTCCCATTAGGGTGCTGGCTCCAGGGTGACTCCAGCCTGATACTGGTACTCACTTTGAGAGGCCTGTGCTGAGGAAACTAGTTGTCATGATAAAATACCGATCTTTCCGTATTTTTAGCATAAATTATGAAATAAGCATCTGCTTTTTGGGTACAAAGTCTTCTAATAGTTTGAGGGAACTATTTGTAGACAAAATTTTGAATTGTATTCTGTGGAAAAATTCTAGAGCTAGAGGATATCGCTGTGCCCCGCACCTGCCTTTCTCCCTCGACTTTTACTTGTTGCTTCTTGTTCCTGTGCGTGTTCTGCAGAAGTGCTGGAAGCGCAGGCTGTAAGGCTCCTTTGTCCTCGCATAGCGTTTGCGTGATGCTTAGAACTCACGGGCTCGGCCAGCTCCTCACTGTAAAACTTTTTATGCAAGACCAATGAGCAGCTAAGAAGATCTAAGTTCTTAGACATTGTTTTTGGATCAGAGAGCCAAGTTTAATTGTGTTCTACGAAATTGTGGCTTTTTCCTTTTTGTCTCTTGTGAAAATAATCTGGAACTTTGGTGTTGTCTGTGTGGCGTTTCAAACTCAGTGAGTCTTTCCTTTTTTCAGGCAGATTTCAAGCTGATGTGTGATAACGCGATGACGTACAATAGACCGGATACCGTGTACTACAAGTTGGCGAAGAAGATCCTTCACGCAGGCTTTAAGATGATGAGCAAAGTAAGAGACCCACTGGCAGCAGCGAGCCACGGAGAGCAGGGGCTCTGCCCCGCGAAGGCAGCCTCACCGTGAACACATGCTCATCCACTGCCGCCCTCATGGAGTTGCCCCTTTGCTCTAGGGTAGACGTCCCCGGCCGCCCTCTCCGGCCGCCCTTTCTGCTCATGACCTAGCTGTAATGTCTCATTTAGGGTTGGTGGAAAGTTCCGCATCTCTCGATCTTAAGCCTGGGTGTCCGTCTTGCTGGATTGCAGCCAGCCTTGCGGGCTTGTTTTGCGTGGCTGCCTCACTGAATCCAGACGGGACATCCTTGTCTTCCTTGGCCATCCTGAGTGGTTTCCCAGATCTGTGCCGTGAGCCAGGCTGCATGCGTCCCACATAGGTGAAGGTGAAGCTGGGGTGCAGCACCTGCTGCGCTCTGGCGGCGGGTCAGGCCCGCATCCGCCTCCCGCTGCTCTGCTGTGGAAAGTTAGCTGTTAGGCCAGGTGAGGCTGTGGCCATCCCCATCCCATCCCATCGTCATGCGCCTGGCTGTGAGGCAGAGGTAAATCCCTGCTGCTCTGTCCTTTCTGGTTCCAGGAGCGGCTGTTAGCTTTGAAGCGCAGCATGTCGTTTATGCAGGACATGGATTTCTCTCAGCAGGCAGCTCTTCTGGGCAGCGAAGACACAGCTGTTGAGGAGCCTGTTCCTGAGGTTGTGCCTGTGCAAGTAGAAACTGCCAAGAAATCCAGAAAGCCGAGTAGAGAAGCTCTCAGGTAAAGGCTCCTTAGCAGCTGCGCCTGCCTGTGGAGTTGAGCACCACCTCCAGGAAAGCAGGTGCTTTGTGGGGAGAGTGCGTGAGGGACGATGTCACGTCACATACACGGCCTTGCAAAGCAGGTGCTTTGTGGGGAGAGTGAGTGAGGAACGATGTCACGTCACGTAGACGGCCTTGCAAAGCAGGTGCTTTGTGGGGAGAGTGAGTGAGGGACGACGTCACGTCACGTACACGGCCTTGCAAAGCAGGTGCTTTGTGGGGAGAGTGAGTGAGGGACGACGTCACATCACATAGACAGCCTTGGTGTAGCTTATCCAGGCAGGAGGAGCATGGTCAGACAGCCCCTCCCACTCATCGGCCACGTGCCCTCTCTGACCCGGGTGTGGTACCCCATGCCCCTCCGGACTCTCTGCCCTGCATCTGCTGCTGACTGGTGGTTGCTGTCTCCACATGAGTGCTGTTTAAACTCATCAGCCCCTCCCTCCCCTGTACTGTGCCTGCTGGCAGCCGAGGCTGTGCCCTTGTCCCAGACTGCAGCACAGATGGGCCCACTTTGGGCAGCCAGCATTGGCAGGGGCTTCTTTCTTGCCACGGGGTGGGTGCACACCCCTGACCTGCTCGCTTCCGTATCTGTGTAGATGCTTCTGTGTCTGTGTAGATGCCTCTGTGTCTGTAGATGCTGGAGTGGCAGCTGCAGCCCCGGGGTCAGGAGGTGTGGATGCTGCAGCAGAAGCAGGTGAGGACTGCAGGCCGCAGCTTCCCTTCCTGTGGGAGCAGCTGACTCGGTGGTCCTTCAGGGAACCTTCCTCCTTTTTCTCTAAAGCCCAGAGTGGTTTTCATGGGGCCTCTTTGTCTCATGGTGGCTGAGCATTGAGATCTTACTAAAGTCTCTATCACTCGTCATTCCTGTGGACGCTCCTCCACACGTGTGAGGCGGCCTCCTAATAAAGCCAGACAAAGTGGGGGTATCACCAGCTGGCTTTAAGGCACTGAGAACACTTACCGCAGCTTCCAGCCAGCCAGAGGCACCTGGCACAGAGTCTGCTGCATCACGAGGTGTCGTGTGTGTTGTGTCACTTCTTGAGTGCAGGCCCCAGGGAGCGGGTCCTGGGACAGCACCCTTGTGTCTGTGTGTCTGACAGCACTGTGGCCTGTGGTGTTCCCAGCATCCTGAGAGGACTGTGGCCTGCTGCCAGCTTGGGGACAGATGAGATTTGAAGGATGGTTTCTGTTGAACCGTGTTGCTGTACTGTCTTGTGGAAAGTCAGGGACCGTTGAGTTGGTGTTGAATGTCCTTGAGGAAATTCTGATGATCGCGGCCCTCTGTCGTCTGTTCCTTCCCAGAGTGTGTGTGGGACCCATGTGGACTGAACAGGTGGGGCGACAGGGGTGCTGGGCTTGGTGCTGTCTGCTCTGGGCAGCTTCCTCCAGCAGTCAAAGGGAGAGCGGTCTTGGGACCAGCCCCTCCGGTCCTGTAGCCTCAGCTGAGGAGACGAGGGTGTTCTGTGTGGCCAGAGCGTGTTGCCTGGGAAGGGCTCACAGTCCCCGAGGTGGTCTCCCGACGTGCGGCACGTTTCCTACCCTGCTGCCTCACGAATGAACACTCACCGCGTGGTGTTGTGTCCGGCCTCAGCCCGCAACTTGAGTGTGCTGCTGGCCCTCGGTTCAGGGTTTCATGGCTGCCCATCTCCTCGTGGCCGAGCATCAGGAGTGAATTGAAGTTGGTGTCACTCGCCATCTCCACTGTGGTGGGGCCGTGTCCTGGCAGACTCACCCCAGGTTGGGTTTGGGTGACCCTGGTGCTGTGGCTCCGCGGTTGCCTGTGGATCCGGACCCTTTAACTGGGTCCCCAGCCATCAATCTGTGGTCCATAGAGCGTGCTGAGCTCCGGCTCACCTTCACCTAGGGCCACAGCAGCATGTGTGGGGCAGGCTTGCGCAGCTGCCTCAGTGGATCCTCCCTGCGAACTCACGGGGCCCTGACTCCTGTGTAAGGTTCGCTGTGGGTCAGGCGAGGGCGTGGTCATGCTCACCAGCAGGGCTTGTCCCAGGCCTGCACCTGGCCCTAGGCCATTCAGACCCACGCCTAGGCAAGTGCCCAGAAGGAGCCCACGCGCCTGCTTCCAGAACCTTCCACACTCCGTGGGTGCTGCAGCGTGTGCCCCTCAGCTGTTTGACAACTGCTTCAGGTGGAACCCCAAGCCCCTGGCTGAAGTCCTTGTATGTTCTTTGGCCACAGCAGAGGGGCTGCTCTCCACCCAGCCCCGCCCCACCAGCGCCACCTAGTTCCTGTGAGCCCCGTGGAGCCACAGGGGCGCTTTGTGGTCCCCGTTTCTGATGGGTCCTTTAATGATTAACCTGTGGCTTATCTGTTACTTTCTTTTGTTGCTAGAGTGACTAGGTTTTAACTGCTTTCAAAACCAGGGAGCCTGGCTACTTGGCTTAGACTTGCTCTTTATTTTAATAAAAGCCTCTTGTTTTGTTATTTTGTTGAGGGTGGAAAGGAATGCTTTGAGACCTGAAAGGAGTTGAGTATGCTCTGTCCACTCTGTGTCCGAGGGCAGGGTGGGGAGAGGCCGGGTTAGGTGCTGATGTGTTGGGAGCAGGTGCGTGGCGGGAACTCTCTGCCCACTCTGTGTCCGAGGGCAGGGTGGGGAGAGGCCGGGTTAGGTGCTGATGTGTTGGGAGCAGGTGCGTGGTGGAAACCCTCTGCCCACTCTGTGTCCGAGGGCAGCAGGGGGAGAGGCCGGGTTAGGTGCTGATGTGTTGGGAGCAGGTGCGTGGCGGGAACTCTCTGCCCACTCTGTCTGAGGGCAGCAGGGGTAGAGGCCGGGTTAGGTGCTGATGTGTTGGGAGCAGGTGCGTGGCGGGAACCCTCTGCCCACTCTGTGTCCGAGGGCAGCAGGGGTAGAGGCCGGGTTAGGTGCTGATGTGTTGGGAGCAGGTGCGTGGCGGGAACTCTCTGTCCACTCTGTGTCCGAGGGCAGCAGGGGTAGAGGCCGGGTTAGGTGCTGATGTGTTGGGAGCAGGTGCGTGGCGGGAACCCTCTGTCCACTCTGTGTCCGAGGGCAGCAGGGGTAGAGGCCGGGTTAGGTGCTGATGTGTTGGGAGCAGGTGCGTGGCGGGAACTCTCTGCCCACTCTGTGTCCGAGGGCAGCAGGGGTAGAGGCCGGGTTAGGTGCTGATGTGTTGGGAGCAGGTGCGTGGCGGGAACTCTCTGCCCACTCTGTCTGAGGGCAGCAGGGGTAGAGGCCGGGTTAGGTGCTGATGTGTTGGGAGCAGGTGCGTGGCGGGAACCCTCTGCCCACTCTGTGTCCGAGGGCAGCAGGGGTAGAGGCCGGGTTAGGTGCTGATGTGTTGGGAGCAGGTGCGTGGCGGGAACTCTCTGTCCACTCTGTGTCCGAGGGCAGCAGGGGTAGAGGCCGGGTTAGGTGCTGATGTGTTGGGAGCAGGTGCGTGGCGGGAACTCTCTGTCCACTCTGTGTCCGAGGGCAGCAGGGGTAGAGGCCGGGTTAGGTGCTGATGTGTTGGGAGCAGGTGCGTGGCGGGAACTCTCTGCCCACTCTGTGTCCGAGGGCAGCAGGGGTAGAGGCCGGGTTAGGTGCTGATGTGTTGGGAGCAGGTGTGCAGTGGGGACTCTCTGCCCGCTCTGTGTCCGAGAGCAGGGTGGGGAGAGGCCGGGTTAGGTGCTGATGTGTTGGGAGCAGGTGTGCAGTGGGGACTCTCTGCCTGCTCTGTGTCTGAGGGGAGGGTGGGGAGAGGCGGGGTTAGGTGCCAGCGTGTGGGGAGCCGGTATGTGGTGGGGACGCTGCCTCCAGGTGACTTGGTTGTTCCCCCCTCGCAGCTGTATGTTTGAGCCGGAAGGGAGCGCCTGCAGCCTGACAGACAGCACTGCAGAGGAGCACGTGCTGGCGCTGGTGGAGCACGCAGCTGACGAGGCTCGGGACAGGATCAACCGCTTCCTCCCAGGCGGCAAGGTAGTGCTCCGTGGCCCCCGCAAGAGGGTGCCGCTCAGCCCCAGACGCTCTGTGGCATCACCTCAGAGACAGTGCCATGTAATCTAGCACAGCCACTGGCATCAGGAGGTCACTGGGGCCCTGACGGGGGATCCAGGTCAGACACATACGAGGCTCATGGTCCCTTCACACAGGGGCCGGTGGCTCTGGCAGGGCCGCGGCAGGCATGCGTCTCACACACAGTGGAGGCCAGGCAGTCACTGACCCCATTTCCTGGACGGAGGCCTTGCTGCAGGCTAAACCCTTCCCTTGGACTGAGTGTTACTTCTGTGTCTCTGTAACCGAGTGTTGACGGAGGCACCGCCCTTGTTATTCCAGCGAGGGCTGGAGTTGGATCCGACAGATGGTCCACGATAGACTACCTACTGTGTTCACGTGGCTGCCACAGATGGTCTGTGTGGTGGTGAGGCCCACTCAGCTGACTGTGCTCTCCTTTCTGGCAGGAGATGTTTTAGACCCAGGGCATGCAATGGAAACAGAGCACAGGCTATCTGCAGTCTCAGATTTCCTAGTAGCCCTGGTAACAGAAGTAGTTGATGCAGGTGACATTAATCCTAGCAGGTGTTAGTTACTTCTGGATCCAACATTGAATCTCAACATGTAGTCTGTAGAAAATGTTAATTTGAACTTTACATTTTTTTTTCACAGTTTCCGAAATGCACATAGGATGAGATGTAGAAAACGCTGAAGTGGCATTTCAGATGCGTCTGCTTCTGTTTGCCTCCACCTGCTGGGAAGTTGTGGTGGTCTGTGTGGCTTTCGTGTTAGGAAGTTGTGTTCTGTGTGACTTGTGTATTGGGAAGTTGTGGTCTGCGTGGCTTGTGTGTTGGAAAGTTGTGGTCTGTGTGGCTTGTGTGTTGGAAGGGTGTGGTCTGCATGGCTTGCGTATTGGGGAGTTGTGGTCTGCATGGCTTGTGTGGTTGGAGAGTTGTGGTCTGTGTGGCTTCGGTATTAGAGGGGGTGGTCTGTGGTTTGTGTGATAGAGGGTGTGGTCTGTGTGGCTTGCATGCTGGGAAGTTGTGGTCTGCATGGCTTGTATGTTGGGAGGTTGTGGTCTGCATGGCTTGTGTGTTGGGAGGTTGTGGTCCGCATGGCTTTTGTGTTGGAAGGGTGTGGTCTGCATGGCTTGTATGTTAGGAGGTTGTGGTCTGTGTGGCTTGTGTGTTGGGAAATTGTGGTCTGTGTGACTTACATGTTGGGAAGTTGTGGTCTCCGTAGCTTGTGTGTTGGGAGGGTGTGGTCTGCGTGGCTTGTGTGTTGGGAGGGTGTGGTCTGCGTGGCTTGTGTGTTGGAGGGCGTGGTCTGCGTGGCTTGTGTGTTGGAGGGCGTGGTCTGCGTGGCTTGTGTGTTGGAGGGCGTGGTCTGCGTGGCTTGTGTGTTGGAGGGCGTGGTCTGCGTGGCTTGTGTGTTGGAGGGCGTGGTCTGCATGGCTTTGTGTTGGAAGGGTGTGGACTGCGTGGCTTGCATGTTGAGGTGCTGTGGTCTGTGTGGCTTGTGTGTTGGGAGGGTGTGGTCCGTGTGGCTTGTGTGTTGGAGGGTGTAGTCTGCATGCCTTGTGTGCTAGCGGTTTGTGGTCTATGTGGCTTGCATGCTGGGAAGTTGTAGTCTGCGTACCTTGCATGTTGGGAGGGTGTGGTCTGCGTGGCTTGTGTGTTGGGGAAGTTGTCGTCTGTGTGACTTGCATGTTGGGAAGTTGTGGTCTCTGGCTTGTGTGTTGGGAAGTTGTGGTCTGTGTGGCTTGTATGCTGGTAGTTGTGGCCTGTGTGGCTTGTATGTTAGGGAAATTGCGGTCTGTGTGACTTGCGTGTTGAGAAGTTGTGGTCTCTGGCTTGTGTGCTGGGAAGTTGTGGTCTGTATGGCTTGTGTGTTGGGGGTTGTGGTCTGAGTGGCTTGTGTGTTGGGGGTTGTGGTCTGTATGGCTTGTGTGTTGGGAAGTTGTGGTCTGCGTGGCTTGCGTGTTGGGGAAATTGTGGTCTGCGTGGCTTGCACTGTAATTCTGTTGGATAACCTAGCTCTGCACTCTGTGCTTCAGCCTTGGAATTGTCACCTTCTCCAAGGAACCCTGGTTTCTTTGCTAGAGAACCTTGTTTAGAAGCCAAGACCTAGGCGCTGAGTGAAGCCCTCTCAGCATATAGACCTGGGAAATGCCTGTGTGTGTTCTGCACCACATATGTGGACACTGTGTGTAGAAGGAATCCGTTGGCACCTGTGTTGACTGTGTTGAAAACTGTTTACAGTGAAACTTCCAGTTCCATCCCGTACCGTGGGTCCACCCCACTTCTTCCCTTTTGGTTTTGTAGCTGCACCGTGAGGACCTGACTCACTTCCCTTAATCTATGTATCACATCAGTGCCCCGTTGTACCTGATATTCTGTCTTTACCCCAATGCCCTGGCCATCCTGTCTGGACTCTGATACTTCGCATGGGTTGGGGGGCTGCCCCCACACAAACATCCTGCTCCTCCCCCTCTGGCCGGGTGGCTGCTCTGACCCCTGCACTGGAGCCCAGCCACGCCCACATGACAGCCCTCCTCCCCCAACCCCCACACTGCACACACCACTGCCTCCTCATCCTGGATCCTCCCGATGGTGGGTTTTTAAACGGGAACCAGTCCCCACATGCTTGAGAGCTGGAGCTGCCCCCCGTTAGGGTGGTGTTGTGCTAACCTGCTGACCATTCCATTTTCTTCAGGCTCACAAGCAATTTTAAATGTTTGTTCTGGGTAAAGGTTTGTGTTTCAGTGGTGCCCTTTTCAGCAGGGCCACAGGGAGCCTAAGAGGTTCTTGTGGCACCAGGGTGCACTCTGCTATTGCCAGTGAGTGTTACATTCCCGGGGGTGCCGTGCAGGGGCCTCTGGCATTCATTCTTGGACAAACTTGGTTTTGTCCTGCTCATTGGCCTTCGTTTCATTTGTGCTGCGCTGCCCCTTGGCGGGGACAGATGCTCAGGCCGTGCTTCCTTCCAGATGGGCTATCTGAAGAGGAACGGGGATGGCAGCCTGCTCTACAGCGTGGTCAACACGGCCGAGCCGGACGCCGATGGTGGGTGCCCGCTTGCGGCTGCCTTTCTGCTCTCTGTACACTGCTTTTCGGGTCTCCATTCATGTTCTGTGATGAAAAGAGCATGTTGTCTGTTTAGAGCCTGAGCCATTGGCTGGGGGAAGCATGAGAAGCTGCGTGGCTTCCTGTCCCTGCATGCTCTGGTGTGACATGCGTGCCGAGTGGAGGCGGAGACGGCCGTCCCGCAGGCTGGGGTGCCAGGTGGACCTTCTCGTCAGGGCTCCTTGGGAGCAGCGGGACTTGGGCATGTTCCTGAAAAGCTGCCGAGAAGCCCTTAAGGCTGAACCTCGCCAGCGTCGGAAATGGGTCACATCAGTCTTCAGCAAAGACCAGAGTGCGGACCCGCCCTGCTCCTTGAGTCTGGGAAGTGACCTTAGAAGAAAAGGCCTGTCTGGTGATCATGTCAAGGAAGATGCTGAGGCGGCCGGCACCCTAGGCCTGTCCAGCCTGTCGTGGGCGCCTTCATGGCCTGCGAGTCACTAAGAGGCTTGTCCTTGGAATAAAAGTGTGACTCAGTCGGCTTTGAAGCACACTCGCAGGCACACACAGGACCATGCCGTCTGGCAAGGGCTGCCTTTCCATCTTCCACTTCCCTCGCTCCCACCACATGCCTGCTGGCGGGTGAAGCTAAGATGGTCTTTCATCCAGCTCCAGCGTGCCAGCCTCATTTCCCCAGTGTGTGAAGAATGTAAACTAGCTGACCTATTTAATCCTCAGCTGATTTTCCTTAAGGGGACAGACTGTTGGTCCATATTTAGCTTCAGAAAGAGAGTATCGAGACAGGTTCTGGTTGGGACCCGAGGAACTCCTGCTCTGACCCTGTGAGTGGCATGTGGGTGGTGACTTAGCACAGGGGACGCCTGTCAGATTCATGCCTTCTGGGTGCATGTGCCACGCTTCACTGTGAGAGCACGGAGGACAAGATTTCTTCTTGGAGGTGTTGAGTGATCCATTTGAGAATGTTCACAGTATTGCTGGTGTGGTGGCCAAAGATGCGGTATTTTTTGTTGTGTTGACTGGGGTGAGAAGGGAAATTGCAGTTAGTTTTGAGAATGGCAGTTGGTGTTGCAGATTCGTTTCCAGGTGATCAGTATAAAATCCCCCGCCCTCCACAGTCAGACCCACTGTGATGTGGAGAAAGGGCTCCCGGTGCTGCATGGGGTGCGTGTGGGGTCATGCTGCTGCTCACAGCGCTGCACTGGGGCTCCTGGTGTGGCGCAGGGCGTGTGTGGGGTCATGCTGCTGCTCACAGCGCTGCACTGGGGCTCCTGGCGTCACACTGGGGTGCATGTGGGGTCATGCTGCTGCTCACAGCGCTGCACTGGGGCTCCTAGCGTTGCACTGGGGTGCATGTGGGGTCATGCTGCTGCTCACAGCGCTGCACTGGGGCTCCTGGTGTGGCGCAGGGCGTGTGTGGGGTCATGCTGCTGCTCACAGCGCTGCACTGGGGCTCCTGGTGTGGCGCAGGGCGTGTGTGGGGTTATGCTGCTGCTCACAGCGCTGCACTGGGGCTCCTGGTGTGGCGCAGGGCGTGTGTGGGGTCATGCTGCTGCTCACAGCGCTGCACTGGGGCTCCTGGCGTTGCACGGGGGTGCATGTGGGGTCATGCTGCTGCTCATGTCTGCCCTGTCCATGATGCAGAGGAGGAGACCCACCCAGTGGACTTGAGCTCGCTGTCCAGTAAGCTGCTCCCAGGCTTCACCACGCTGGGCTTCAAAGATGAAAGAAGAAACAAAGGTAAATCCACAGTCCCGTCCCAGGAGCTGGCCAGCCCAGGAAGGTGGGGGTGTTTCGTGGAGGGGAGGCAAATGCCACTGACCTACTTCAGGGCTTCCTTTGTGCTTTTGTGCCTCTATCTGGATTTGTATTTTCACATGGGGGAGGCTGAGATCAGTCACGGTGACAGGAGTAGAGCTTGTGTTGGCTGAGTTTGCTGTGAAACGCACAGCACCTTGGCTGCTGTCACGGGACTTCACCTTGGTCAGTGTTTTGCTGTCCTTGTGTTTGTGTCCCTGTCGCGTTTACAAAACATCCTTTCAGGGGTCTGTGTGGCCTCTGATCCCTGGCTCTGGCCAGCCTTGTGTGTTCCCCTCTCCCTCTGCACTGCTCCCTCCTGGCTGCACTGCGGCTGGGACCTCCTGCACAGTCCTGCCTTCCACTTCTCCACCTCTGCTGGGTCCCTCCCATGCAGACGTCTGCAGGGACACTGCTCCTGCCTCAGCCTCAGCCATCACACCGTCTGCTAATGGGACAGCTCACTTTTCCCTCCAAACCATGGTCTTGGCTCAAGAGCGTCCTTCTTTCTGGAATGTTCTTTCCTCTAGCTCCAGGGTTGGAATGCTGCCTGGTCGGGGTCTCCTGTTGAAGGACACCCTCCACAGGGAAGGATCCTCTTGCCTTCCTCAGCCCCTGTGTCCCTCTTTCTCTTGGGCCTCTCATGGCTATTGATAGTTTTCTTGTGTCTGACACAAGCCTTGTTCTCACCTTCTAACACAGCTCTCAGCCACAACAGTTCTGTCCCTGGGGACATTTGGCAATGTCCGGATGTGTTGATGGTCCCATTGGGGTGGGGGTGCTGCTGGCATCTGGTGGGGAGAGGCCAGGGGTGCTGCTCCATGCCCTGTGGGACACCGCATGGCACACCTGGCCCGTGGTGTCGTTTCGTGGAGGTTGAGAAGCCCTGTGCTAGCATGGACTGTCTGATTGACTCTTGTGTCCCTACAGTGAGAGCTGGCCCTGGGTGGGCTTGGTCCCTGCAGTGTGCATGGGTTGGGATGCTAGGTGCTGCTGGACAGTGCTCTCTGCCCGAGTCCCCACGAAGCTCTTTTGCTTGTAGAGCTCACCCCTTTGCAGAAAGCTCATTTCTCTGCAGTCTTTGGCCTGCAGCAGTAAAACAAGGGGTGGTGAATTATACACCTGCTGGTTACACATGGAAAACTTACACGCGGGAGCGAGAAATTTGTGGAGAGCCAAGAGAGGTGGGACTGCGGTGCTGGCTGCCAGCCAGGCTGTCCCTCAGCCCCTGGAGACGCGGTGGGGCCTGTGCTCCAAGTCCTTCAGGAGCCCAGTGATGCTCTTTCTCCTCTTCCTCCCAGTTACGTTTCTCTCCAGTGCCACTACTGCACTTTCAATGCAGAACAATTCAGTATTTGGCGACTTGAAGTCGGACGAGATGGAGCTGCTGTATTCAGCCTACGGAGATGAGACGGGCGTGCAGTGTGCGCTGAGGTCAGTGTTGGCCCCGAGGAGCGTTTGCCTGCTGTGCAGTGTGAGCTGCGTCCTGGCGTGGGACCCGGAGCCTGGGGCCCCGCGTGTGTGCAGGTGGGGAGAGAGCCACCCGGCAGCTGTCCAGATGGCAGATAGGTCTTCCTACTGCTTTCAGTCTCCACCCTGGTCTGCCACAGCCCAGTCCTGAAATTTGGGTAACTCAGAGTTGCAAGAAGGCGGTGATCAGGCGAAGCTTGTGAAGGGTTGGGGCGTGTTCAGCCCACTGCATCATACTGAATTGTGTTTCTTAAGTGGCCATACTAGCCCAGGCTGCCATGACAAAGTGCCACAGACTGGGGTCCTAGTCCTGGAGGCTGGTGTCTGCAGTGAAGTTGTGTGCAGAGCTGCTTCCTCCTGAGCCCTTGCTTCTGGGCCTGCAGGTGCCGTCCCCTGTGCCTTCCCGGGCTCGTCCTATGCATGTCTGTCCTCACCTCTCCTGGAGAACTGACCGTTCTACAAGGACACTGGTCATATTGGATCAGGGCCACCCTAAATGACCTCGGGTCACCGCAGTTACTTCTAAAGGCCTTAGCACCGAGTACAGTCACATTCAGAGGCACTGGGGTCGGGATTTCAGCTTAGGAACTTTGAGTGGGAGACACAGTTCAGGCCATGGCAGGCTAAAGTATGGTCCTGAAATCACAAGTGTGGTGGTCTGCCTTTCCATAAAACTTTGTTGTGCGTGTTTTTTGGTTTCTGTGGCAAAATAAAAGTGATTCACTTCTGTAAAATTTTAGCAGTGTTTTATGGGGAAAGTAACTTGATTTTGCTAGCCTCTAAGAAATGGAATCTTGAGATGTCAGTTCTTCATTTTATTCCAACACGAATGCAGAATATATTTGAAAAATAAACAAGAATCCAGTTAGTGCTTAATAAAATGAGTAAATACCTGACCCTGATTTTTGTGGTAAAAAAGGAAGTAAATGTGGAAAATGAAGAGGAAATTTTGGTAGGAGATGATGGCATCATAACTTGGAAATTAAAGAGTTGGTCGCCCCCTCCCTCGCCAGCCCCAGCAATCATACCTCACCTACCTCGCAACTGCAGGGGCAACACTAAGAAGCATGTCTCCTAGGGCCTGGCGTGGGCCAAGTGGTAGCACATCCCCTGGGGCATGGAGTGGGCCGTGTGATAGCACATCCCTGGGGCCTGGCATGGGCCGAGTGGTAGCACATCCCTGGGGCCTGGCGTGGGCCGTGTGGTAGCACATCCCTAGGGCCTGGCGTGGGCCGAGTGGTAGCCAATTCCTAGGGCCTGGCGTGGGCCGTGTGGTAGCACATTCCTAGGGCCTGGCGTGGGCCTGCGTGGTAGCACATCCCTAGTAGGGCCTGGTGTGGGCCGTGTGATAGCACATCCCTAGGGCCTGGCGTGGGCCGTGTGGTAGCACATCCCTAGGGCGTGGCATGGGCCGAGTGATAGCACATCCCTGGGGCCTGGCGTGGGCCAAGTGATAGCACATCCCTGGGGCCTGGCGTGGGCCGAGTGGTAGCCAATTCCTAGGGCCTGGCATGGGCCGTGTGGTAGCATATCCCTGGGGCCTGGCGTGGGCCTGCGTGGTAGCACATCCCTGGGGCCTGGCGTGGGCCGTGTGGTAGCACATCCCTGGGGCCTGGCGTGGGCCGTGTGGTAGCACATCCCTGGGGCCTGGCGTGGGCCGTGTGGTAGCACATCCCTGGGGCCTGGCGTGGGCCGTGTGGTAGCACATCCCTGGGGCCTGGCGTGGGCCGTGTGGTAGCACATCCCTGGGGCCTGGCGTGGGCCGTGTGGTAGCACATCCCTGGGGCCTGGCGTGGGCCGTGTGGTAGCCAATTCCTAGGGCCTGGCGTGGGTTCGCATGGTAGCACATCCCCTGGGGCCTGGAGTGGGCCCACGTGTAGCACATCTCCTGGGGCCTGGCATGGGCCCATGTATTTGCATGTCCCTGGGGCGTGGCATGGGCCTGTGTGGTCCCACACCTGCTTCGGCGCACAGGCACCCAGATCCTCTGCCCCTGAGTGCTTTCCTGTGCACGCTCTAATTGCAGAGCTTGGCCTGTCCTGGGCTGTGGGCATTTTAACAAAGACATGGAGTCTCCTTAGTGCCTTCTGGGACCGTGGTTGAGCTGACCAGCAGCCGCCCTTTTCCTCTATGCAAAGGTCTTTGGAGTCTGAGGAGCCTTTCGGAGGCCCTTGCTTGGTGCTTTGATTCTAAGACTATGCATTTTTGTTCCTGGCCTTTTGTTAAAATTGTATTATATTTTAGTTTTGTAAGCTGTTTCATTTATATGGCCAAGAATCAGGGTGATACTTAAAGGGGTACCCTGGAAGTCTTGCCCCACGCTTGCCCCGCCCACCCCTTCCTCGCCAGCAGGCACTGTCCACCACTGTGCTTCCATCGACACCCACTTCTGTCTTTAAACGCATAGATCAGGCTGTCTTGTTACAGATGATGGCACCGTACAGCTTGTGTGTTCCTAGACTGTGTGCGTGTGCATTGATACTGTTCTCCCCTCTCACCCAGAGATCTTTTCAATCTTTTTGGGTCATGGACCACTTTGAAAATCTCATGAACACTATCAGTCACTCCTCTAGAAATACCCACTCTGGGAGCATCATGGGACCATCTGAGGAGCTGGGCTGGCACGGCCAGTGGTGATCAGAGCCTTTGGGAGGACCAGGCAACACGGGCTTGGCGTGGAGCACACAGCATACCTTTCAGTACGCCTTCTCCTTTGGCCCCTCCAGCCTGCAGGAGTTTGTGAAGGATGCTGGGAGCTACAGCAAGAAAGTGGTGGACGACCTCCTAGACCAGATTACAGGTGGAGACCACTCCAGGACGCTTTTCCAGCTGAAGCAGGTGGGCTGCTCTTGCGCCGGGTGGGTAGGTGCCCTTGGGGTGGTCCTGATGGGAAGAGCCTGCAGCCCGACCAGGCTCTCGGGGACAAGAAGCTGTCACAGGAACTGTGCTGCCGGCTCTTCGTCAGCATCTGTGCGCTGCTCTGCACAGCAGCATCCTTCAGAGACCATCTCTGCTCCCCATCCTGGCGTGCTTCGTAACGACCTCTATTCCCAGATGCCTTTCACCTGCTGACACTTTCCTTCATCCTGGAGAATTTTAAAGACAGTTCCTGTAGTACAGATTTACTGACAGTGAGCTCTCAGTGTCTGTCTGTCTAAAGTCTTTATTTCATCTTCATTTTGGAAATCCCCTTTCCCTGGGTATGGAAGTTTAGATGACCTTTTTTCTTCTACCGTAAAATAAGTTTGACTTGCATCGTGTCCGTAAAACAGCATCTGAAGTCATGTTCATCTTTGTTTTCCACATGTGACGTGTCTTTGGCAAACTGCAGCCCATAGGCCAGATCTGCCCTGCAGTCTGCTTCTGCACAGACCACAAGCCAAGATGCCTTTGACATGTTTAAAAGGTGGTTTAAAGGAAGGGAAGAAGAAGATGCTGCCGGCAGTGTGCGGCTCGCAGGCCTCAGATGGTCGCTCCTGGCCCTCGGCAGGTTGGGCTGCTGGCCGGTGCTCTGGCAGCTGTTAAACTCCGTCAGTGATGTTCAGCATTGTTTTTTCAGGTGCCTTGGTGGGCTTCTCTTTGTGTCTGTCCTGCTTAGCATTTGTTGTTTCTTGGGTCTGTTCGTCTGTAGTTCATATCAAATTTGGAAGATTTTAAGCCGTTCCTCAAATGCCATTTTCCGCCCTTGCCTCTTCCTCTTCCTGCTGGACTGTGGCGGCTGAGGACGGCTTGTGTTATCTCACGTGGCTCTGATGCTGTGTGCTGCTGCACACGGCAGGTGGGATTAGTTTCGTTTCTAACGCTGTGGCTTTAAGTTCACTGACCTGTTCCCCAAGGGCACACCTGAACCTATCATCCCAGTTCAGTTTTTGCTGGTGACGCTGCCCCGTGCTGCCCATCCCTGGGGCTCCATTTGCTTCTGTGCCTCTTCTCCCTCATATTAGTTTATGTTTTCCCTGAAATCCTGAGCCATGTTTGTCGTACTTACTGCAGCTCTTTCAGAGTCCTTGGGCACTGACTGTCACCTCTATACTGTTTCCTGTTTGTTTGTTTGCCGCTTCACTGCACTGGGAGCATGTGCCTGGCAGAATGTGAAGAGTAACTTTAATGTGGCAGCTGAATTGAAGAGCTGGGTACAGTAGCATCCACCTGTCATCCCAGCTCCTCAGGAGCCTGAGGTGGGAAGATCACTTGAGGCTAGGAGGTCGAGGCTGCAGTGAGCTGCGGTTGCACCACTGCCCTCCAGCCTAGGCAATAGTGCAAGACCCTGTCTCAGAAAACATTTAGAATGAGGTGTGTGCTCACTTTATGTCTGCTAGGCAAGGCTGATCAGGGTTCTGCTCTCTTTCAGAGAGTATTGACCATCATTTTGGCAGTTGTTACCTGTGGATCACCTGATCTTACCTGGTCCAGGGCAGCCTTATTCTAGGGTTGGCATGGCCTTGCTAAGGAGTGTCTCTCCTGGGAGCTCTTGGCCCTGACTCTTCCTCTCAGTCTGTGCTATGGGTGGAGTTTGGATGAGTCTCTGTCCTGCCCAAGCTCTGAGGACGTTTGGCTCGTGGCTCCCAGGGGTAGTCAGTCTGTTGACTTCACGATTTCATCTGTGCTTGTGACAGAGGAACTGGGTCCACTTGCCTGGTGTAGTAAACCCAGGCCTCCATGCAGAGGTTTTGTCGTGGTAGAAAAGAAGACATGTATTTGCAGAGCACCAAGCAAGGAGGGCCGGGAAGCTCGTGTGTAAATCCTGGCCTCCCCCACTGGCTACAGGCAAGGTTTTTAAAGCAGGGGTAGAGCTCTAGAAAGCAGAACCAAAAGGCAGAATTGGGCGTCAGTACACAGAGGTCATGCGTTGGTTTGGCTTGTAAGGTGGCGTATCTCCAGGCAGGGCCTTACGGGTTATAGGTGGATTCAGAGGCAGTTTGTTAAGAAGGAGAAGCTTTGTTTAAAAATTTGGGGTGACAAGGAAAGAATGTTAGCTTAGGCTTGTGGGTGTGGCTCTCTCCGGGCCCCTCAGGAAGAAATTCAGAACAAAGAATGGGGTCAGGGTTCAGTCTTCAGTTTCTCCTTATCTGAGGCCTGCATGCCAGTAGATTGGTTTGGTGGGGTCCTAGGTGGAGGGTCTAGGTTTCTGAAAGACAACTCAGGGATGTGCATTCAGATGTTACCTTTACTTACTTTTTTTTTTTGAGACAGAATCTCACTCTGTCATCCAGGCTGGAGTGCAGTGGCGCGATCTTGGCTCACTTCAACCTCCGCCTCCTATGTTTAAGCGATTCTCCTGCCTTAGCCTCCCGAGTAGCTGGGACTACAGGCCTGCGCCACCTCGCCCAGCTCATTTTTGTATTTTTAGTAGAGACGAGGTCTCATCATTTTGGCCAGGTTGGTCTCGAACCCCTGATCTCAAATGATCTGCCTGTCTCGGCCTCCCAGAGTGCTGGGATGTTGTCTTTACTTTCTGTCCCTAGAAATGTCTGACTCCAGCTTCCTTGGCTGTTGTTTTAGGATACTGTTACCTTCTTGCTTATCAAGTTGCTGATTTACTTCTCTGGGTTAGCTAGGTACCTGGAATGTCCCTTGAAGGAGCTCAAGATTTTCCTTGATTTCCATGCTTGGGGGGCCCGCAGGCTCCTGGAGAGAGGGTCCCTGCACTGCCTCACTTGCACAGATGAGGTTGCAGCAAGGCGGGAGCCCCCACGCAGGTTTCTGCAGCTCTGAGCAGCAGCCCCCTCTGCAGAACCTGCCCCACCAGCCTGTGGTTCTAACTGAGCTCTGTCACCCTCCCGTGTCATGGCCTGTGGGTTCCCTCCAGGCAGGAAGCCGGCTCCTCCACACGGTGTTAGAAGCAGCATTGCTGTGTGGGAGGGAAAGTGACCCCTTTCAGAGCCCGGAAATGGGATGGCTCCGTGGGTTTCCTGTCTGGGTTCTGGTTGGGTTCCTTCCAGGACAGTGAACGTTGATATAGAGTTGAGTGACCCCAGGTGCACCCCTGCAGTAGAGGATGCTCAGCTCTAATGTGGACAGAAGGCTTGTGTGCAGAAACACGCAAACATAATGGCAGTATTCATTTTCTAATTCAAAACTTGTGAAAATCAGTGAATCTGAGAAACATTATTTTGAGCAAAGATCATAGATGATAAGAGTGTATACAAATGACTGCCTTTGAGGCACATACACAAAACTCGGCCTTTCTAAGGCACTGCTCCAGTGGAGCACAGGACGGAGGTGCCCTGGAGGCTGACGGCTGTGGCAGGGAGCAATGCGCACAGCCCACCTGCCGCAGGTGTTGCCAGGCGGTGTCTGCCTCATTGCTCCTGCGCACACCTGCCCCTGCGGGACTCCAGCTGGTCTCAGGCACCTGGTCATATTCCAGGGGGAACCCACCAGGCCTGTTTATCCTCAGCTGCCCATAGGATCTAAGCACATTCATTTTCTTTTGTTTTAATCTACCCAAGGCTGCCAAAGCAGCATCAGTGTCCTCTCTCTCTGTCCTCTCCATCTCATCCTGTGGAGTGTTCTCCTGGCACACAGTGCTGCTGTGAGGACAGGGCTGGTATGAGGAGTGGGCTGGCTCACACAGGGCTGGTGTGAGGAGTGGGCTGGCTCACACAGGGCTGGTGTGAGGAGTGGGCTGGCTCACACAGTCCTGGTGTGAGGACTGGGCTGGCTCACACAGTCCTGGTGTGAAGACTGGGCTGGCTCACACAGGGATGGTGTGAGGACTGGGCTGGCTCACACAGGGCTGGTGTGAGGAGTGGGCTGGCTGCTGGTGGGTCAGCTGCTGGTGACAAAGAAGGCTTGCAGGACCCCTAGCCTGAATTCATTAAGATGGTGTGACTGAGGAGCAGAATTCGCAGAAGCGTACAAGCCATTTTGATGTGTGTGTAATGTCAGTGAATTTTCCTTTTATATAAAATTGCTCTGGAAAGACTAGTTTCTGTCCTCATTTACTTTGCAGAGAAGAAATGTTCCCATGAAACCTCCAGATGAAGCCAAGGTGAGTTTTGCACATGGAAGTGCAAGCCTTAGGTTGGGATTCTCGTTGGGAAGGTCATGTTTAGCCTTTGAGGTGGGAGAGACTGCATTGCGGTTGGGAAACGGTCTGTTTCTGGCCGATGAGATTAACTCGTAGTGTTTCTCCTGCTCTGCTTTTTCATGACTTGGGGTGAGCAGTGTGAAGCTGCAGTACCTTCTTCCAAATCCAGAATTGGTAGTTTCAGAGCAGTTGGCCCCGGGTGCTGTCCTTGCGGGACCCTAGCAGGGGGTGGGCAGGAGGGGCCTGCTTGGGACCTGCTTGGTGAGTAGGCAGTGCTGTGAGCTCAGACGGCTGCACCAGCCCATTGGGAAGCATGTGTCTCCATCCATCGGCAGGATGGACAGGATGGGCTTTGGTCTACAGTCCCTGGGAACTTGGAGAGACCCCTTAACATCTGTGTGAGGGCAGAGGGCAGAGGTCGGGCTGCAGGGAGCTGAGGAGAGTGCGCCTTAGGGTGCTGTAGTCAGGCCTTCAGGACACCCCTCCCAGGAAAGGAAAGGGAAAGTGGTGTGCTCTGTGAGGTTCCTGAAAAATAGTCGTGGACCCTGAAATCTCATATATGTTCTGGCTTCGTAATGTCTCTCCCCAGTTTCTTTAGCACCAGGACATTAGCAGAGGATCACAGTCTGCACTGTTGGTGTGAGCAGAGGATTGTGGTTCGCACTGTTGGTGTGAGCAGAGGATCACGGTTCGCACTGTTGGTGTGAGCAGAGGATCACGGTTCGCACTGTTGGTGTGAGCAGAGGATCACGGTCTGCACTGTTGGTGTGAGCAGAGGATCACGGTCTGCACTGTTGGTGTGAGCAGAGGATCACGGTTCGCACTGTTGGTGTGAGCAGAGGATCACGGTCTGTACTGTTGGTGTGAGCAGAGGATCACGGTCTGCACTGTTGGTGTGAGCAGAGGATCATGGTCTGCACTGTTGGTGTGAGCAGAGGATCACGGTCTGCACTGTTGGTGTGAGCAGAGGATCGTGGTTCACACTGTTGGTGTGAGCAGAGGATCGTGGTCTGCATTGTTGGTGTGAGCAGTCTGCATTGTTGGTGTGAGCAGAGGATCACGGTTCGCACTGTTGTGAGCAGAGGATCACGGTCTGCACTGTTGGTGTGAGCAGAGGATCACGGTCTGCACGGTTGGTGTGAGCAGAGGATCACGGTTCGCACGGTTGGTGTGAGCAGAGGATCACGGTCTGCACTGTTGGTGTGAGCAGAGGATCACGCTTCACACTGTTGGTGTGAGCAGAGGATCACGGTTCGCACTGTTGGTGTGAGCAGAGGATCGCGGTTCGCACTGTTGGTGTGAGCAGAGGATCGCGGTTCGCACTGTTGGTGTGAGCAGAGGATCGCGGTTCGCACTGTTGGTGTGAGCAGAGGATCGCGGTTCGCACTGTTGGTGTGAGCAGAGGATCGCGGTCTGCATTGTTGGTGTGAGCAGAGGATCGCGGTTCGCACTGTTGGTGTGAGCAGAGGATCGCGGTTCGCACTGTTGGTGTGAGCAGAGGATCGCGATCTGCATTGTTGGTGTGAGCAGAGGATCACGGTTCACACTGTTGGTGTGAGCAGAGGATCACGGTTCACACTGTTGGTGTGAGCAGAGGATCGCGGTTCGCACTGTTGGTGTGAGCAGAGGATCGCGGTTCGCACTGTTGGTGTGAGCAGAGGATCGCGGTTCGCACTGTTGGTGTGAGCAGAGGATCGCGGTTCGCACTGTTGGTGTGAGCAGAGGATCACGGTTCGCACTGTTGGTGTGAGCAGAGGATCACGGTCTGCACTGTTGGTGTGAGCAGAGGATCACGGTCTGCACTGTTGGTGTGAGCAGAGGATCACGGTTCACACTGTTGGTGTGAGCAGAGGATCACGGTTCGCACTGTTGGTGTGAGCAGAGGATCGCGGTTCGCACTGTTGGTGTGAGCAGAGGATCGCGGTTCGCACTGTTGGTGTGAGCAGAGGATCGCGGTTCGCACTGTTGGTGTGAGCAGAGGATCGCGGTTCGCACTGTTGGTGTGAGCAGAGGATCGCGGTCTGCATTGTTGGTGTGAGCAGAGGATCGCGGTTCGCACTGTTGGTGTGAGCAGAGGATCGCGGTTCGCACTGTTGGTGTGAGCAGAGGATCGCGGTCTGCATTGTTGGTGTGAGCAGAGGATCGCGGTTCGCACTGTTGGTGTGAGCAGAGGATCGCGTTTCGCACTGTTGGTGTGAGCAGAGGATCGCGGTCTGCATTGTTGGTGTGAGCAGAGGATCGCGGTTCACACTGTTGGTGTGAGCAGAGGATCACGGTTCACACTGTTGGTGTGAGCAGAGGATCACGGTTCGCACTGTTGGTGTGAGCAGAGGATCACGGTTCGCACTGTTGGTGTGAGCAGAGGATCACGGTCCGCACTGTTGGTGTGAGCAGAGGATCACGGTCCGCACTGTTGGTGTGAGCAGAGGATCGCGGTTCGCACTGTTGGTGTGAGCAGAGGATCGCGGTTCGCACTGTTGGTGTGAGCAGAGGATCACGGTTCGCACTGTTGGTGTGAGCAGAGGATCGTGGTTCGCACTGTTGTGAGCAGAGGATCACGGTCTGCACGGTTGGTGTGAGCAGAGGATCACGCTTCACACTGTTGGTGTGAGCAGAGGATCACGCTTCACACTGTTGGTGTGAGCAGAGGATCACGCTTCACACTGTTGGTGTGAGCAGAGGATCGCGGTTCGCACTGTTGGTGTGAGCAGAGGATCGCGGTTCGCACTGTTGGTGTGAGCAGAGGATCGCGGTTCGCACTGTTGGTGTGAGCAGAGGATCGCGGTTCGCACTGTTGGTGTGAGCAGAGGATCGCGGTCTGCATTGTTGGTGTGAGCAGAGGATCACGGTTCACACTGTTGGTGTGAGCAGAGGATCACGGTTCACACTGTTGGTGTGAGCAGAGGATCACCGTCTGCATTGTTGGTGTGAGCAGAGGATCACGGTTCGCACTGTTGGTGTGAGCAGAGGATCGCGGTTCGCACTGTTGGTGTGAGCAGAGGAGCACGGTTTGCACTGTTGGTGTGAGCAGAGGATCACGGTCTGCACTGTTGGTGTGAGCAGAGGATCACAGTCTGCACTGTTGGTGTGAGCAGAGGATCACGGTCTGCACTGTTGTTGTGAGCAGTGGATCATGGTTCGCATTGGTGTGAGTGGAGTTTTCGGTCGGCAGAGGAGCATGGTTTGCATTGTTGGTGTGCAGAGGATCACGGTCTGTACTGTTGGTGTGAGCAGAGGATCACGGTCTGCACTGTTGGTGTGAGCAGAGGATCACAGTCTGCACTGTTGGTGTGAGCAGAGGATCACGTTCTGCACTGTTGGTGTGAGCAGAGGATCACGCTTCACACTGTTGGTGTGAGCAGAGGATCACGCTTCGCACTGTTGGTGTGAGCAGAGGAGCATGGTCTGCACTGTTGGTGTGAGCAGAGGATCACGGTCTGCACTGTTGGTGTGAGCAGAGGATTATGGTTCGCATTGGTGTGAGTGGAGTTTTCGGTCGGCAGAGGAGCATGGTTTGCACTGTTGGTGTGAGCAGAGGATCACGGTTCGCACTGTTGGTGTGAGCAGAGGATCACGGTTCGCACTGTTGGTGTGAGCAGAGGATCACGGTTCTCACTGTTGGTGTGAGCAGAGGAGCATGGTTTGCACTGTTGGTGTGAGCAGAGGATCACGGTCTGCACTGTTGGTGTGAGCAGAGGATCACGGTCTGCACTGTTGGTGTGAGCAGAGGATCACGCTTCACACTGTTGGTGTGAGCAGAGGAGCACGGTTTGCACTGTTGGTGTGAGCAGAGGATCACGGTATGCACTGTTGGTGTGAGCAGAGGATCACGCTTCACACTGTTGGTGTGAGCAGAGGATCACGGTCTGCACTGTTGGTGTGAGCAGAGGATCACGCTTCACACTGTTGGTGTGAGCAGAGGATCACGGTCTGCACTGTTGGTGTGAGCAGAGGAGCATGGTTTGCACTGTTGGTGTGAGCAGAGGATCACGGTCTGCACTGTTGGTGTGAGCAGAGGATCACGGTTCGCACTGTTGGTGTGAGCAGGATCACGGTTCGCACTGTTGGTGTGAGCAGAGGATCATGGTCTGCACTGTTGGTGTGAGCAGGATCACGGTTCGCACTGTTGGTGTGAGCAGAGGATCACAGTCTGCACTGTTGGTGTGAGCAGAGGATCATGGTTCGCATTGGTGTGAGTGGAGTTTTCGGTTGGCAGAGGAGCATGGTTTGCACTGCTGGTGTGAGCAGAGGATCATGGTCTGCACTGTTGGTGTGAGCAGAGGATCACGGTCTGCACTGTTGGTGTGAGCAGAGGATCGCGGTTCGCACTGTTGGTGTGAGCAGAGGATCACAGTCTGCACTGTTGGTGTGAGCAGAGGATCACGGTTCGCACTGTTGGTGTGAGCAGAGGATCACGGTTCGCACTGTTGGTGTGAGCAGAGGATCACGGTTCGCACTGTTGGTGTGAGCAGAGGATCACAGTCTGCACTGTTGGTGTGAGCAGAGGATCATGGTTCGCATTGGTGTGAGTGGAGTTTTCGGTTGGCAGAGGAGCATGGTTTGCACTGCTGGTGTGAGCAGAGGATCACGCTTCACACTGTTGGTGTGAGCAGAGGATCACGGTCTGTACTGTTGGTGTGAGCAGAGGATCACGGTCTGCACTGTTGGTGTGAGCAGAGGATCACGCTTCACACTGTTGGTGTGAGCAGAGGATCACGGTCTGCACTGTTGGTGTGAGCAGAGGATCACGGTCTGCACTGTTGGTGTGAGCAGAGGAGCATGGTTCGCATTGGTGTGAGTGGAGTTTTCAGTTGGCAGAGGAGCATGGTTTGCACTGCTGGTGTGAGCAGAGGATCACGGTCTGCACTGTTGGTGTGAGCAGAGGATCACAGTCTGCACTGTTGGTGTGAGCAGAGGATCATGGTTCGCATTGGTGTGAGTGGAGTTTTCAGTTGGCAGAGGAGCATGGTTTGCACTGCTGGTGTGAGCAGAGGATCATGGTCTGCACTGTTGGTTCAGTGGAGGATCATGGTTCTCATTGTCAATCTGTATAAGATTTCTTTGAGGGAGATTTGCACATCAGGTCATGAGCTCAAACCTGATAGTCCCTTTAACAGCAGTCTCAGTGAATAGGGCTTGGTCTTGTCACATACTGAGGGGTGGACCCACATTTAGCAAATAATTAGAGTGATTTCGAATTGAGGATTAAGTAGCATTTCATTTTTTGTTTGATGTTTCATTCGAGCTTGATACATGTCTGTCTTCCACAGGTTGGGGACGCCCTTGGAGACGGTGGTGGCTCTGTTCTGGATTTCATGTCGATGAAACCGTATCCTGACGTGTCTCTGGACATCTCCATGCTCAGCTCTCTGGGTGAGTGGTAACAGGTGATAGCACTTTCCCACAGGGCCCAGAGCGGGTGTGATGTAAGAAGAAAACACTTGGTCTCCACCTCCTCTCCCTTCCAGACTAGACAGGGATGCAGGGAAACTCTTTTGTTAGTATTTGGTCTTTGTCCCTGGTTTTTGGCCCATGGCTCCTGAAACCCCTGGAATCTCCTGAGTTAGGCATCTCTTTTAAGCTGATGAGAAGTGGTTGCAGCCCCTGGGTATCAGGATGGGGTCTGGCTGATCCCCAGTACCTGTAGACTTCATGGATGTTGCCTTCTGCTTCTGTGAAATCCCAAAAGGTGGGGTTCCCTCAGGAGCTGCCTCAGTGCTGGATGCCTTGAGGCTCCAAGAAGAAGGCATCCCCTTCCCACGGTTCTCTCTGCATCGCTCCCACCCGGGGCTCATCTGTACCCTAGGTGACACTCCGCGTAGTAAATGGGTAAATGTAAGTCCAGTGTGCTGACAGAAAAGAGTGAGACTCTGCAGAGTATTTAGAGAGGTTTATTCTGAGTCAAATACGAAGACTGTGGCTGTGGCACAGTCCCAAGAGGTCCTGAGAGCATTTGCCCAGAGGTCTGGGCTTTTCATATGTTCCAGGGAGGCAGGGCATCCATCAGTATGTGTCAGGTGTTAACATTGGCTCATGATGGAAAGGTAGGACAGCTTGAAGCGAGGAACTTCAGGTCATTGGTGGATTCAGAGATATCCTGATTGGCATTTGGTTGAGCTCTGAAGAGCGGAAGTCGTCGAGAAGTGTGCGTGTGGTTAAGACAAGGGGCTGTGGAAGCCAAGGTTCTTGTCACATAGATGAAGCCTTCAGGTCGCAGGCTTCGAAAAGAATGGAGTAGATGGTCAGCATCGCTCCTCAGCTCCTGAAAGGTACCAGATTGTTGGTTATGTCTCTCCTGGGTCAGGAAGAGACTTGGAAGGGGAAGGAGATCTCCCGAATGTACATTTCCCCCACAAGAGACAGCTTTGCAGCCATTTCAAAATATGTCAGAGAAATACATTTTGAGGTAAAATACTTGAGTTTCTTTCGGGGCTGCCATCTGTTGCGTGATGCTGCACTAGAGTTGGGTTGGAATGTGGTGTCTTGTGACCACAGAGGGTCCGCTTTCTCAGTGTTAAGATCTCTGTTTAATGTTACTGCTGATCAGCGGTGCCTGAGTTCCAAAATGGAAGGATAAAGAGGCAAGTCCAGTCCTGCTTCATGCCATGGCCTGAACCACTTTCCAGACTCAATTTGGAGCACCCTTGGCCAAGAGTGGGAATCCGTTGGATCCGTGGGTCTTAGAATTTTAATCTTACAGATGTTGCCATGACTTCTGTGAGTCACAGTAGCAAATTCATAGAACTCAAGTAAGGTATTGTGAGAACCCCATTTTATAGCTGCTCAGTCAGAAGCACGGACCCCAGCCTGGCATCGGGTGGGGCGGGGGCACATTCCTGGAGATGGAGCCCTCCTCTGGGAGCTACACGGCAGCCTGTGCAGAGCCTCCCAGCTGTTCTGACTGCCAACAGCGTCTGTGGTGCCTGGAGCCACACATCCCCCTAGTTCCCATGGTGACATTGCATCTGCCTCTGCTGGCTCTATTCTGGCACTTAGGGCCATGATTTATTGTAGGGAAAGGGCACCAACAGCAGCATAGGGACAAGAGTGCAGGTGACACCCAGGGAATCCAGCATGAGGCCCAGACCCCTCCCAGCATAGGGACAAGAGCGTAGGTGACACCCAGGGAAATCCAGAGTGAGGCCCAGACCCCTCCCAGCATAGGGACAAGAGTTCAGGTGACACCCAGGGAATTTAGCGTGAGGCCCAACCCTTCCCAGCATAGGGACATAGGATATGTTTAATTCTTAGGAGTGAGTTGTGACAACACGTGTGCAAAGCCTGCCAGGGAAGCTCATCAGAGGCTTCATGCCCAGGATCACTGGGGTCTGATCACATAGGGTACCCCCTTGTCAGGCAGGTACCAAAATCCAGACCCCAGAGGGAAGGTGAGCTTTAGCATAAACCACCCTGGTTCTGTAGCTGGAGCTATGAATACTCCTAGCACTGGGTGGGACCCCTGCTGCCCGCGTTGGGTGGCCTTGCCTTCTAGGAGACCCTGGCCCCAGGCTACTGTGACAGCACTTTTCTGCCCAGCAGCTGTTTTTCTCAGTGCTTCTGAGATCTTGTCCTTATTATTACTTTTCAGCAGCTTGGTGCTGATGTGCTATGGTGTATTAGTCTGTCCTCACTCTGTTACAAAGCACCACCTGAGACTGGTAATTGGTGAAGAAAAGAGGTTTAATTGACTCACAGTTTCTCAGGCTCTACAGGAGGCGTGGCTGGGAGGTCTCAGGAAACTTACAATCATGGCGGAAGATGAAGGAAAAGCATGCATGTCTTCACATGGCGGAGCAGGAGAGAGCACAGAGGGGGAAGTACTTTTAAAAACCCAGATCTCACGAGAAGTCACTCACGATCACAGGAACAGAGAACAGCAGTGGGGAAAGCCAGCCCCACAATCCTGTCACCTTCCACCAGGAACCTCTCCCAACATCAGGAATTACAATTCAGCATGGGATTTGGGTGGGAATGCAGAGCCAAATCATATCATTCTGCCCCCGTCCCCTCCCAAATCTCTTGTCTTTCTCACATTTCAAAACACATGCCTTCCCAACAGTCCACCAAAGTCTTAACTCATTCTAGCATTAACTCAGAAGTCCACAGTCCAAAGATTCATCAGAGAAAAGGCAAGTTCCTTCTGCCTGTGAACCTGTAAAATCAAAAAGGAGTTAGTTAATTCCAGGATACAAATCGGTACAGGCATTAGGTAAGTAGACCCATGTCAAGAGGGAGAAATCAGCCAAAACAAAGGCCCTGTGCAAATCTGAAGCCCGGCACGGTGCTCATTATATCTTAAAGCTCCAAAATAATCTGTTTTATTCCCTTGTCTCATATCTAGGCCACACTGATGCAAGGGATGGGCTCCCCACCCTTGTGTCTCTGCAGGGTACAGCTCCTGTGGCTGCTTTCTTGGGCTGGTGTTGAGTGCCTGCAGCTTTTCTAGATGCTTGGTTCAAGCTGTCAAGCTGTCAAATCTACCATTCTGGGTTCTGGAGGATGATGGCCCTTTTCTCACAGCTCCACTAGGCAGTGCCCCAATGGGGACTCTGTGTGTGGGCTGCAACCCCACATTTCCCCTCTGCAGTGCCCTAGCGGAGGTTCTCCATGAGGGCCCCACCCCTGTAGCAGACTTCCGCCTGGACACCCTGGCTTTTCCATAGATCTCTGAAATCTAAGCAGAGGCTCCCAAACCTCACCTCTTGCTTTCTGCCACCATGTGGAAGCTGCCAAGGCTTGGGGCTTGTACCCACTGAAGCATTGGCCCAAGCTGTACCTTGGTCCCTTTTAGCCATGCTGGGGCACAGGGCACCATGGCACCATGTCCCAAGGCTACACAGAGCAGCGGGTCCCTGGGCCTGGCCCACAAAACCATTTTTCCCTCCTAAACCTCCAGGCCTGTGATGGAAGGGGCTGTGCAAGATCTTTGAAATGCCCCTGAGGTATTTTCTCCATTGTCTTGGCTACTAACATTTGGGGTCCTCTTTATTTAACAAATGTCTTCAGCCTTCTTTAATTCCTTCCCAGAAAAGGGGTTTTTCTTTTCTACCACAATGCTGGGCTGCAAATTTTCCAAACTTTTGCTTCTCTTTTAAATGTAAGTTCCAGTTTCAGGTCACTGTTTTCTTCATGCATAGACTTTTAGAAGTGGCCAGGCCACCTCTTGAACATTTTGGTGCTTAGAAGTGTCTTCCATCAGGTGCCCTAAATTCATCTCTCTCAAGTTCAAAGTTCACAGATCTCTAGAGCATGGGCACAGTGCTGCCAGTCTCTGCTACAGTACAGCAAGAGTGACCTTTGCTTCAGTTCCCAGTGAGTTCCTCATCTCCGAGACCACCTCAGCCTGGACTTCACTGTCCATATTACTGTCAGCATTTGAATTACAGCCATTCAGCAAGTCTCTAGGACGTTCCAAACGTGCCGTCACCTTCCTGTCCTCAAGCTCTCCAAACTGTTCCAACCTTTGCCTGTTACCCAGTTCCAAAGCTGCTTCAGCGTTTTCAGGTATCTTCATAGCAATGCCCCACATTTCATTACAAGTTTTTTGTATTAGTCTGTACTTGCACTGCTATAAAGAACTACCCGAGACTGGATGATTTATGAAGAAAAGCAGTACAATTGATTTTTCTCCTGAAAAGCAGTTCCACTGGCTACACAGGAGGCATGGCTGGGGAAGCCTCAGGAAACTTGCAGTCATGGTGGAAGGCGGAGAAGCAGGACAGAGAGGGAGAGAGAAGGGGGTGCTGCCACGTACTTTTAAACACCAGATCTCATGAAAACAGCAAGGAGGAAATTCAGCCTCTCACCAGGCTCCTACCCCAACATGGGGAAATTAGACATGAGACTTGGGTGGGGACCCTGAGCCAGACCATATTGCATCGATTGCTTTTCTTTAGGTCTGTTATCCTTGGGTTTGTTTAGCTTCGCAGGCCAAATGCTGTCCTGAGTGAGAGGTTCCACACGGATGAGGGGTGCCACCCTCCTGTGACCACAGCCTGCGCTCCTGCCCTCTGGGTGGGCCAGCGGAGTTATAGCCTGGACCAAATGCAGACATTCCGGCTACGGTTTCTTCCACATCACCAGCGCACCTGTTCTCTGGGACTCTGGTTCCATGTGTGGCCCCTGCCCGCGTCCTGGACCGAGGCTGTGTCTGTCGCCCGTGCCCACTCGCGGGTGATCTGTGGCCGGCCTGCTCCATGGGGCTTTTGCTGCAGATGCTTGTTTCTGTTCATCTCGAAACTCCGCTGGCTTCCCGCATTGTCTTCCCTTCCTGCCTCACAGTCAGTGTCCTCCACCTCTCGGAACGTGGAGCACGCCTGTAGTACCGTTCTCACCCTGTCTTCTGATTCTCTCCTGGTTTGGGGCTGTGTCTTCCTGCCCCTTTGTGTGTGTGTGGATTGTGTACTGGATGCCAGGTGGAGTTTGTAGTTAACGCGGTGGGGTGGTGGGTCTGCTTACTCACCTTTGAGACCTGGTGGCCTTTGTTCTGAGTCTGAGAAGTGGCTCAGACTCTGTGGGACCTTCCCCAGGCATTGTCAGGATAAGCCCAGAGCCTCCCCAGCAGAGGGTAAAGCCAGGCCCCTGTCAGGCTGCACCTGGTCCACTGTGACTGTGGCCTGCAGCCTGCTCCACGGTGAGCTGGGTGGGTCCCAGGCTTGACTGGATGGCCTGGCTGGTGGGGCTTGGGTCACCAGAGACCTGTGTGCAGGCTCTTGGCATGTCCAGCGCACAGTCCAGGAGGGGGCCGGGAGCTCTCTAGGGAGCCCGTCCTTTCTGCCTCTCAGCTGGATGTGCTGGGTCCACTGTGACTGTGGCCTGCAGCCTGCTCCACGGTGAGCTGGGTGGGTGCCAGTGTCTGCAGGCCTCTTGCACCCTCCATCCAGCTGTCCGGCCTCCGTATGTTGAGGACAGGCCCATCCTGGGTTGTGGCTGGAGCCCTCCACGGAGTCTGTGTGTGGCATGACTTTGTGCGGTGCTGGGTCTTGGCAGACGCGTTGCTTAGCAGAGGACCCTGGGTGTCTGCCTTCCCTTCCGCTCACTGACGAGGGTAATGTCCGTCCTCTAGGCTTGTCCACTGGTCTGCTGTGAGCTCGTCCCACTCCACTTCCAGAGCAATCACTGTCCTGAGTGGAGAGGTCAGATCGGGACAGCCAGTGTGCTCCTGAGCTCAGCCGACGTGGTTGTTTCTGTGTTGACGCAGGGAAGGTGAAGAAGGAGCTGGACCCCGACGACAGCCACTTGAACTTGGATGAGACGACCAAGCTCCTTCAGGACCTGCAGGAAGCCCAAGCGGAGCGTGGCGGCTCTCGGCCCTCGTCCAACCTCAGCTCCCTGTCCAACGCCTCCGAGAGGGACCAGCACCACCTGGGTAAGACGCCCGCACCCATGCCGGGTCCCCAGAGACCCCAGCACAGTCCGTGTGGCGTGTTGACAAGGCAGTAGGCAGCCTTTGAGTTGCAGAAAAGCTGGGAGGCTGTGGAGTCCACTGGGCTGTTGTGGAGTTCGGTTAGTTCTGTGACGGGCAGTCCGTGCCTGTATCCACAGACATCCGGTCCCAGCCTCAAGGTGCAGAGCAGGAGCTGGGTTGCTGGGCTGGCTGGATGCTGGATGACAGGCTTTCTGCTAGATTCCGTCCTCAGCTCTGTTGACCCCTGTGGCGTCTGTGGACTGTGGTTCCAGCGTTTCTGCTGCAGAGTGGCTTCCTTGGCCACGTGTTCTGGAGCGGTTTTTTGGGGTTTTTTGTTCTCACGTATAAGCACTGAATCACTCTTTCAGCAGAGTGAATCTTGACAGTTTTTCAGCTACAGAGGTTTAGCTCCAACTGTCTGGAAAAGGACCGGTATTTTTGGTCCTATTAACCTCATGATCAGGGCATTAGCAGTGCATGGAGCAGGCCCTGGAGGGCCGTGGGTCAAAGTTAGAGGGGCCCGAAATCCCAGTATGCCTTGAGGGAGCTGCCCTGGGGTCTGGGCTGTGTCTGCGGGACCCCTGGCCGAGGAGCCTTCTCCCCTTCAGGAGCAGCATTGGTGATGTATGCACGGTCAGGCCGGCCCCTTGCTCCAGCTCTCCAGACACAGCCCTCCCTGGGGGTGAGTGAGGTGCCCCGTGTCCTGGCAGTGGTCATGGGGCAGTCACTGGGCTCATGCATGCTGTGGGTCTGTCCTGTGTATTGAAGTCCTGTGTTCTGAAAATTGCAGGCAGCCCTTCTCACCTGAGTGTCGGGGAGCAGCCAGACGTAACCCACGACCCCTATGAGTTTCTTCAGTCTCCAGAGCCTGCGGCCTCTGCCAAGACCTAGCTCTGGGCCAGCTTCAGCTGTTGTTGTTTTCTTTTTAAGTTTTCATTTGCATGTGTGGAGTTTTTGTCATCAGACAAGGACTTTTATCTTGTCCCCTTTGGCCTGCAGGAAGCAGCCCCGGGGAGATCATGGTCATGAATTGTCTGTGGTATCGTGTCAGCAGAGTCCCTGTCCACAGCCCCGTGAACCCGTGGTCAGGCTGCAGAGAGTCACTGTCCACAGCCCCGTGAACCCGTGGTCAGGCTGCAGAGAGTCCCTGTCCACAGCCCTGTGAACCCGTGGTCAGGCTGCAGAGAGTCCCTGTCCACAGCCCCGTGAACCCCGAGGAGTGGAGTCACACGTGAAGCGTGTCCCTGTCCACAGCCCCATGAGCCCTGAGGACTGGAGTCAGACGTGAAGCGTGTTTCTGTCCACAGTCCTGTGAACCCGTGGTCAGGCTGCAGAGAGTCCCTGTCCACAGCCCCGTGAACCCCGAGGAGTGGAGTCACATGTGAAGCGTGTCCCTGTCCACAGCCCCTTGAGCCCTGAGGAGTGGAGTCACACGTGAAGCGTGTCCCTGTCCACAGCCCCGTGAGCCCCAAGGAGTGGAGTCACACGTGAAGCGTGTCCCTGTCCACAGCCCCGTGAGCCCTGAGGAGTGGAGTCACACGTGAAGGGTATCCAGGCTGCAGAGCTGCCTGCAGTGTGAGCATCATGTGTGGGTCCAGCCCTAGTTGCTGCCGTTGTAGACACCACTGTTCTGGGGTCAGTCTTGGGAGGCACAGACGTCAGTGTGTCTGGCCTCATTCCACGTCAGTCCTGTGTTCCTGACATAGTGTGTGTTTCCCAGGCAGGCCGTGGTTGGGGCCTGGCAGAGGCCAGTGGGAGCACTGGGCCAGGCTGGGGTGAGGGCTGCTCCCGTTTTCTGTGTAACTGGTGAGCCTGAGAAAGGAGTGTGTTCTGCCTGCCTGTTACCATGGAGGTTCCGTGTCCATAACACGTTTCCTGACCGGGTGTGTTTACTGGGTGCCCATTGATATTAATCTCTGCAGAGTATCCTGAGCATGGCCCCAGTCACAAGACAGCGCCGAAGCATGCCTGACCGCTCCCTGCATGGAGGGTGCTGTGTCCCGCCAGCTGGGGGGTGGTCCTCTGGCCCCGCTGTCATGCCCACAGGGATGTTGGTGCTCCTGTGCACCCAGCAGCACCTCCTGCAGGGTGCCCTGCTCCAGGACCGAGTTAAGAAGCCACACCTTCCAGAGGCCGGGCGCAGATGGGACCTCAGTCATCCTGGGAACACAGGCGTTTGTGACTGAAAAAGCCCTGGGGGTCGTGTCCAGCATGCAGTGGCTGGGCTCTGACAACATGCAGCCACGGGGCTGACTCTCGCTGGCTATTGACAGTGGCGAGCGGGGTGACCGGTGCTCTGTGTGGCCTGGGTAAGGGTTCTCAAGTCTCTCCTGGGCCTGGTGGAAGGGGATCCGAAGCCATTGCCTCTGGACAGCATGAGGAAGCCACAGCAATGGACTCACAGGAAGAGTTTGTGAACAGGGCTCAGACATTGGGCACAGCCTGGACTGTGCAGGAAGCAGGCCCCATGGGCGTCAGCAGAGCTGCAGCCACCATCCTGGCCCTGGATGCTGCCACATGCACCATTCCTACAGCTGCCTGCAGGCTCTGCACCCCACCCCAATTCTGGGAGGGTGCCCTGGCTGCACGGAGGCTGGGAAAGGCAGCATCCGGAGTCCCAAGTTTGGTGCGGTGGTGTGCCATGCCCTCTTCCACCAGGGCTCCAGAGGCCAGGATTACCTCAACAGGACAGACGCTTCCCGCAGATGGGTCCCAGGATATGGCCTCGGGGAGCTTGGGCTAACGGGACAGACGCTTCCCGCAGACAGGTCCCGGGATATGGCCTTGGGGAGCTTGGGCTAACAGGACAGACGCTTCCCGCAGACGGGTCCCAGAGTATGGCCTCAGGGAGCTTGGGCTAACAGGACAGACGCTTTCCGCAGACGGGTCCCGGGATATGGCCTCAGGGAGCTTGGGCTAACAGGACAGACGCTTTCCGCAGACGGGTCCCGGGATATGGCCTCGGGGAGCTTGGGCTAACAGGACAGACGCTTTCCACAGATGGGTCCTGGGGTACGGCCTTGGGGAGCTTGGGCTCAGGAACAATTTGGCTCCTGAGAGCGGGTTGCTGTGGAATGGGCTTCCTTCATCCAAGCTCTGAATTCCCCTCTGTACCTGCTGTGAGTGGAGGAGCCCTCGCCGTATGCTGGGGCCCTGGCTTCAACTTTCCAGCTCCAGGACCATGAGCTAAATAAACCTTGTTTCTTTCAAGTTAGCCAGTCTCAGGCATTCTATTACAGCAGCACAAAGGAGCCTGCCTTGTGATGACGCAGCCTGCCTCGTGGTGGGGCAGGCATGGGCGGCCGTCCTCTGGGCTCTAGGCTCGCTCTGAAGCAGTTCCTGGGGCAAGTCAGGTACAGCCCACAGGTAGTGCTGAGCCACGGGAGGCAGCAGCCCTGCCCCCTTCCTGGGGGTCTGGCCCTTGTTCCTGCTCCCTGAGGCCCCCGAGACTGGCTGTCCGTCTGGGTGGTATTGTTGGTCCACAGGGTCCCAGTAGGGGCACTGGGCAGTAGCTGCCACTTGGCCAAGTTGTGGCAGGCTTGCGTGAGTGTGTGGTGAGGGGGCGTCTTGGAAGAGGCCTACAGGCGGTCTACAGGCCGACGACCCCTTGGGTCAGGAAATGGGAATGGGGTGTAGAGGCCAGGGCTTTTCCTACTCCCCTTGGGCTGCACAGATGCAGGCAACCCTGGCCAGCTGACCTGCCTGACTTAGAGGGCCCTGGTGGTGGCCAGAGCTCCCGGGGGGAGCTATGCATGGTCTCCCAGGATTCCAGCAGCCTCTGCTCTGGCTGGCAGCCCGTGGGCCCCCTTCCCACTTTTGCGGGTATACCACCTTTGGATGTCCCCAAGCCCATGTGCCAGGGTGCAGAGCCACCATGGTGAAGGGGGTAGGGGCTGGGCTCAGCATGTCTCTGGTCCATGGACCCTTCCCTCATCACACAGTTGCTGCTGCTGTGACAGCCATCTCACGTTGAGGCCAGAAGAGGCGGAGAGGTGAACAGACCGCCATACCTGTGTCTCTGACAAGACACAAGGGCTTTTCAGGTAGGCTCCGCAGGCATGGCTGTGTCTGAGCCTGGGGGACAGCTGGGGGTGTGGCTCCAACTTCCCTTGTGCAGGCTGGGGCAGCCACCACCACTGCCACGCTGGCTCCCTGGGCAGAACCTGGGCAGGGGACAGGGAGGCAACTGGGAGCAGAGGGCGGCAGTGACAGACCACTTGCAGACTGGGGCGTGAGGGCCCGCATCCATGCACCCCCACCTGCAGACTGGGGCGTGAGGGCCCGCATCCGTGCACCCCCACCTGCAGACTGGGGCGTGAGGGCCCGCATCCGTGCACCCCCACCTGCAGACTGGGGCATGAGGGCCCGCAGCTGTGCACCCTTAGCCAGTGCCCTGTGAGCTTGTGCGTGTCTCAGCCAGGAAGCAGGAGGGTGGTGGGACCTGCTGTGTGGGACGCAGCATCTGCTCACCCTGCGGTGCCCTCAGGGCCTTGTTTCGGATGTGGAAACTGAAGCAGATGCCCCATCACCTAGAGCTACCCTAGGCTGAGCCTGCCCCACCAGCTGTGAACCTTGGACCCTTGTCAGTCCTCCCCGAGCTCATAGCTTCCTGTTCTGAATCTGGAGGCAGAGGAGGGGCAAAGGGTCTCCTCTGAGGCCCTCAGTCTGTGGGCAGGGGGTGCAAGTGTGCATGGGCTGTAGGTGGGGAGGTGTGTGTAGGTGTTGATGGGGTACAAGTGAGGGGGGTTGTGCAGGTGTGGGTGATGGGGTGTGTAGTGTGATGGGGTGTGTGTGGTGTGAATGGGGTGCAGGTGCAGGTGGGGATGTGTGCAGGTGTGGGGTGCAGGTATGGTGGTGTGCAGGTGTATATGGGGTACAGGTGCAGTTGGGGATGTGTGCAGGTGTTTGGGGTGCAGGTATGGGGTGTGCAGGTGTATATGGGGTTCAGGTATGGGGGTGTGCAGGTGTATGTGGGGTGCAGGTCTGGGGTGTGTAGGTGTATATGGGGTGCAGGTATGGGGGAGTGCAGGTATATATGGGGTGCAGGTATGGGGTGTGTAGGTGTATATGGGGTGCAGGTATGGGGTGTGCAGGTGTATGTGGGGTGCAGGTATGGGTTGTGCAGGTTTATATGTGGTGCAGGTATGGGGTGTGCAGGTTTATATGTGGTGCAGGTATGGGGGTATGCAGGTGTATGTGGGGTGCAGGTATGGGGTGTGCAGGTGTATATGGGGTGCAGGTATGGGGGTGTGCAGGTGTATATGGGGTGCAGGTATGGGGGTGTACAGGTGTATGTGGGGTGCAGGTCTGGGGTGTGTAGGTGTATGTGGGGTGCAGGTGGGGATATGTGCAGGTGTGTTTGGGGTACAGGTATGGGAATGTGCAGGTGTATATGGGGTGCAGGTATGGGAGTGTGCAGGTGTATGGGGTGCAGGTATGGGGTGTGCAGGTGTATATGGGGTGCAGGTATGGGATGTGCAGGTGTATGTGGGGTACAGGTATGGGGGTGTGCAGGTGTATATGGGGTGCAGGTATGGGCATGTGCAGGTGTGTTTGGGGTGCAGGTATGGGGGTGTGCAGGTGTTTTTGGGATGCAGGTATGGGGTGTGCAGGTGTATATGGGGTGCAGGTATGGGGGTGTGCAGGTGTATATGGGGTGCAGGTATGGGAGTGTGCAGGTGTATATGGGGTGCAGGTATGGGATGTGCAGGTGTATATGGGGTGCAGGTATGGGAGTGTGCAGGTGTATATGGGATGCAGGTATGGGAGTGCAGGTGTATATGGGGTGCAGGTATGGGGGTGTGCAGGTGTGTTTGGGGTGCAGGTATGGGGTGTGCAGGTGTATATGGGGTGCAGGTATGGGAGTGTGCAGGTGTATATGGGGTGCAGGTATAGGGTTGTGCAGGTGTGTGGGGTGCAGCTATGGGGTGTGCAGGTGTATATGGGGTGCAGGTATGGGAGTGTGCAGGTGTATATGGGGTACAGGTATGGGAGTGTGCAGGTGTATATGGGGTGCAGGTATTGGATGTGCAGGTGTATATGGGGTGCAGGTATGGGAGTGTGCAGGTGTATATGGGATGCAGGTATGGGAGTGTGCAGGTGTATATGGGGTGCAGGTATGGGGGTGTGCAGGTGTGTTTGGGGTGCAGCTATGGGGTGTGCAGGTGTATATGGGGTGCAGGTATGGGAGTGTGCAGGTGTATATGGGGTGCAGGTATGGGAGTGTGCAGGTGTATATGGGGTGCAGCTATGGGGTGTGCAGGTGTATATGGGGTGCAGGTATGGGAGTGTGCAGGTGTATATGGGGTGCAGGTATGGGGGTGTGCAGGGGTGTTTGGGGTGCATGTATGGGGTGTGCAGGTATATGGGGTACAGGTAGGGTGTGCAGGTGCATATGGGGTACAGGTATCGGTGTGTGGGTGTGCTATTGCCTGGTGTATAGTGTGAGCGGTGGGGGTGTGTGAGTGAGTGTGCTGTGGTTTTTGTCTTCACCAAAATTTAGTAGAGGTGATGGTGTTAGGAGAGGTTAGCCTGTGAAGGGGATGAGGGTCCTTGCAGACCAGGTCTCAGGCAGCAGGGTCCTCTCACCCTCCCACCCTCCACGTGAGGACAGAGCATCCGTCCCCTCCGCAGGATGCTGCAGAAAGATGCCACCTTGGAAGCTGAGCATAGCCCTGACCAGACAGCAGACCTGTTGGCTTCTGAATCTTATGCTTCCAGCCTTCAGAACGGCAAGAGATAAGATTCTATTCTTTTTTTTTTTAATTTTTTAATTTTTTTTAATTTTTTATTTTTTTGAGACAGAGTTTCGTTCTTGTTACCCAGGCTGGAGAGCAATGGCGCGATCTCGGCTCACCGCAACCTCTGCCTCCTGGGTTCAGGCAATTCTCCTGCCTCAGCCTCCCGAGTAGCTGGGATTACAGGCACGCGCCACCAGGTCCAGCTAATTTTTTGTATTGTTTTTTTTTTAGTAGAGACGGGGTTTCGCTATGTTGACCAGGATGGTCTCGATATCTTGACCTCGTGATCCACCCGCCTCGGCCTCCCAAAGTGCTGGAATACAGGCGTGAGCCACCGCGCCCGGACAGATTCTATTTTTTAAAATGATGCTTTCTCCGGTATTCTGTTACAGCAGCACATGAGGACAAAGCCTGGGCGTGCAGGTGGGCGTGTGCAAGGGTGTTGGAGGGTGTTTGCCTCAATTTTTAGACCACATTGGGGCCAGGATACCTGCAGGTGTCAGGGGACATTAACTTCAGACCTTGGTGAATAAAAGCCAGTGTTCCTGAGTTTGGCAAGAAAACCTTTGGTAGAGACTCTTCATAGCCACTCCAGGCTACAAGATGGGGTGTTTGTTTCATCCCTACCCACCTTCCTGTCCTCGCCCCAAAGGCAATGTCAGCAGCTGGCCGGCATCAGAGGCACTCAGATAGGAGTCCTTGGAGACCCCCGCCCAGGGGAACTGGAAGTGCCTCGAGTTCTGAGGGATGGGGCGGCAGGGACAGGAGGGGATGCCGTTAAACAGGCTGACCCTTCTCAGGAGAGTCCCTTCCCTGGCGTGGGTCCTGGTGAAACTGTGCCCCGAGTTAAGGCAGTGACTGAAGTCCTGAGCTTACAGGACTGCCAATGAAACAACTTGCTCAAATGCAGAGACTCCCTCCGCTTGTGAGATTAAGGAAAAATGGAGCCAGTGCATTTGCCCAGAACCAGCTCGCTGATGTCACAGCCTGAATGTCACATGTGCTTCATGGTAAGTCTGCCCGAATTTGCCATGTGGTCCATGAGGCAGCATGAAGAGAACCGCCCAGGTCCAGGGGCTTTCCAGGCCTTCCCTTTCCTTCCATCCGTCAGCCACCAATCTCAGAATCTACCCTGAGACTTTGGCCGTAGCAATAGTGCCTTGAACCCAGCACAGCGCAGGGAGGTGGATTTGAGTGGGATTTCTGTCTCCCTGGGGGTCAACTTTCAACATAAAGCTTTTCTTTCCTCTCCCTGCACCAGTGCTTGCGTCTAGTGTTTGGGGCATCACTCACGGTGGGCGGCAGCGGAGGCGGCTCTGATTCAGAGTGCCCCACTCCTACCCTACCCCTGCCCCTGCCCCTGCCCCCACCATCCCCTGCCCCCGCCCCCACGAGGCAGGGCCGGAGCAGTGCCCTACTGTGAGAACAGACTCAGCTGTTCACACCCAAAGAACGGACTCCCAGACCTGGAGAACAGCAAAGCGAGACTTTTAATTATGGTTTTGCAGGACCGGGTGTGGGAGTGGCAGGCATGTCCCGCTGGGTCAGAAACACGCCATTGATCCCCTCATGTGTGGGCCCCTCCCCTGGTTCCTCATAGGCTGAGTACCTTGAAGGTTGCCGCAGTCTTCCCAGACCTCGCCTGTTAGCTGTTGGGCAGGGGCATTAGGTGTTTGTTTTAGGGGTGTACCGCTGCATTTCGTTGCCCCCCACAAAGCACTGCAATCCCAGTCAGCTCCGGGGCTCTTCAGGTATTTGGCTTATGACCTAAGTCGCTGGCAGGCTGATAAGAACAGATAAAAGGAGCTATTTTGCCGGCTAGTGAGTTTTGACATTAAACTACTTTGGTTCAGGTGAGGGCAACTAGATGGGTGGGAAGGTGGGAAGGTGGGAAGGCACAGAGGGGAGGCCAACAAGCAGGCTTCTGGAGTTCGCTGACCTAGGCCAGTTCAAGGCACCTTGTCCTGGAAATGGACCACTGTTGACGTTTTCTTTCACCTACACCCGAGTTGGTTTCATGTTTTTCCTCCCTCCTCATGCCCCCTTGCTCTGCTTCCTCCCAACCACCATGGCTTTATGAGGTGTCCTGGGTTCTGTGGCTGCCATGACAACCAGGGATGCCACTCACTTCTCACTTCTGGAGTGGACATGCTCAGGGGGACCACATTGTCAAGGGCAGGGACTGATTGTTCCTTGCTCTTTGTCCCTGACCTGCGATGGACGTGGCCTCTCTTGCTCTTTGTCCCTGACCTGCAATGGACGTGGCCTCCCTTGCTCTTTTCCTGACCTGTGAGACGAGGACCTGCGAGTTTTGGCGGTAAGGTAAGTGGGGGCTCACCTTCCCGTGTTCCCAGAAGGCAGATGCAATCCCTGCACTCCTTAAGGAGTCAAGCAGTAAATGGAACACAGCAAGGCTGTCCGGGGCTCAGGCTGTGAGGCTGTGTCTCATGTGGGGCTCAGAGAAGACGTTTCCACTGCGGGGAGTAGGGTACTGGGAGGTTTCGCCAAGGTGGGGTGGCATCCAAGGCTCCCCTCGGAGTAAGCATGGCTGAGCAGGTCCTGAGGAGGATGAGGACACACTCGGGGTCAGAGGGGGACAAGGACACACTCAGGGTCTGGAAGCAGACAAGGACACGCTCAGGGTCAGGAGGGGGACGAGGACATGCTCGGGGTCGGGAGGGGGTTGAGGACACACTCGGGGTCCAGAGGGGGATGAGGACACGGTCAGGGTCCGGAGTGTGACGAGGACACGCTCAGGGTCAGGAGGGGGATGAGGACACGCTCGGGGTCTGGAGTGGGACGAGGACATGCTCTGGGTCCAGAGGGAGATGAGGACACGCTTGGGGGCGGGAGGAGGACGAGGACACGCTTGGGGTCCAGAGGGGGATGAGGACACGCTCGGGGGCGGGAGGGGGATGAGGACACGCTTGGGGTCCGGAGGAGGATGAGGGCATGCTTGGGGGCAGGAGGGGGACGAGGACATGTTCGGGGTCGGGAGGGGGTTGAGGACACGCTCGGGGTTGGGAGGGGGATGAGGGGTGTGAGGACATGCTCAGGGGGACCACATTGTCAAGGGCAGGGACAGGGTCAGGACAGACTCAGGTACCACAGTGTCATAAAGGCGGGAACGGGGATGAGGAGGACAGACTCAGGACCACAGTGTCATATACATGCGTGTGAGCAGGAAAGACCTGGGAGACCATGGCGTCTTAAAGGCCTGAGAGGGTGGGATGGGCACCTGTGTTCTCTGGGGTCCGTGTAAGGCTGGTTCTCACGTGCGGTGTTGTAGAGGGAGGCCCAGTCAGGGAAGGGGGCTGTCACCCCATTCATAGATGGGGGCAGACAAGAGACGCCTGGGTTCACCATGCAGGATTGTGCTGCAGCCCTGGGCAGAATGGCGAGTTCCCCGGGCATCAGTCTGGTGTCATAAAATGGTGGGGGGTGGCATCAGCCTCAGTCATGCCAACTTCCCAAACCCACCACACAGCACAGTGAGTTCTCTGGGCATCGTGTGGCATCAATCACGGGGTGCCCATCCTGCCTCAGCCATGCCAGCTTCCTCAACCAAACGTTACATGTCTTCTGTGTCAAGACACACAGATGTTCCTTTCACTTGAATTGAATTGTGTGTGGGAGTGTGTGCACTGTGGTGTGTGTGGTATTTTCTGGGGGGTTTGGAGTATGTGGTCTGTGCAGTGTGTGTGATGTGCAATGTGTTCTGTGTGTGGTGTGTGGTATGCAGCATCTGGTGTGTGTGGCATGTGGTGCCTATATGGTGTGTGGTGTGTGTGTGGTGTCTGGTGCGTGTCGTGTGGTGCACGTGCAGTGTGTGGTGTGTGTGGTGCCTGTGTGGTGTGTGGTATGTTTCTGGTTGGCGTCTGGTACGTGTCGTGTGGTGCGTGTGTGTGGTGCGAGTATGGTGTGTGTGGTTTGTGTGGCGTGTAGTGCATATGTGGTACATATGTGTGTATGTGTGTGTGTTCTGTATGTGTTTGCAGTGTGGTGTGAAGTGTGTGTGGGTGGTATGTGTTTGCTGTGTGGTGTGTGGTACATGTGCATGTGTAGTGTACAGACATTGGTATGTTGTGTACGGACATGTGGTGTGTTGTTTAGTGTGTATGGTGTGGTGTGTGGTGTATGTGGTGTGGTATGTGGTGATGTGTGGTGTGTGCTGTATACTATGTGGTATGTGAGGTGGGCTGTGTGTGGTGATATGTGTGGTGTGTGGTATGTGTGCTGTGTGCAGTGTGTGGTGTGGTACTGTGGTATGTGTTGTGCGCTGTATGTGATGTGTGGTGTCTGGTGTGTGTGTGTTGTGTGTTGTGTGGAGTGTAGTCTGTTGTGTGTTCTGTGGTGTGTGTGTTGTGTGGGGCTTGTCCCCCTCTGGACCCTGAGTGTGTCCTCGTCCCCCTCTGACCCCCCCACACACACCACACACCACACACTGCACGTGCACCACACGACACGTACCAGATGCCAACCAGAAACACACCACACAGTGTGTGGCATGTGGGTGTGGTCTGTGTGGTGTGTGTGTGTGGTGTGTGAGGGTTCTCACAGGCCATGGTGGGATGGAGGCTGAGTGTGAATTGAAGGGAAGGAGCTGTCCTGGCATCTTCCATGGCTGTCTTGAGGTCTGTACCCTCCTCCCCCGCCCTGCCCTGCCCTCGCCGTCCTCCTTGAGGTGATCACCTGCGCCTGCTGCTGGGTGGTGTGGCTGTCCTGCACCCGTGCGGATCCCGTGCGGAGACGTCTGTGGCTGGTGAGCTTGCGGTTCCCATGCCCCTGTGCACGGCTCTGCAGAACAGCCCGTCCCCAAGACACTGCGCCTGCGGCCAGTTGCACAGATTCATGGCTCTGTCGTCTGTCACATAGATTTGTTTTGTTTTGGATTTAATGTAGATATAATTTTAGATCAATTGACTCACAATGTTTAACTGTGATAATTTGTCAGGGTACTATTCTTTCCATGATTCTTTTGGAAATGATTAATTGTTGGTGTACTTTGAATATTCACATGTCCCAAAAGTATCTGCTTTCTCTCAAACTTTGTCCTTTGGCCAGGTCCATTTTAGATTAAAATGCTCTCAGAACTTGAAGAATTGTTTTATGTTGTATTGTTTTAAAACACGGATGCAGTACAATGTGTAGGTATTCATATGTTGTAATTAATCTCTTGTTTTCTCCTGAGAACTTGTGTAGGATTTTGCTCTGTATCCTGTGGTTCATGTTTTCACTGGCATGGATGTATTTCCTTTTCCAGTTGTCCTTTCAGGCCCTCGGTGCAGTGTTAAGCTGAAGGCTTCTGTCTTCTCAAAGTTCCTCACTGTTTCTCTCATGTACTCTCCACCTTCCTCTTCTGAAATCCCAGCAGATGATCACGTGTCTCCAGGCTCAAGGCTCTGCACCACTGAGGACTCCCCTCCTCTCCTCTCTGCTCTGAGATCTGTCATTATTCTTCAGCGTCCATGTTTCCACACCTCTGAGGACTCCCCTCCTCTCCTCTCTGCTGTGAGATCTGTCATTATCCTTCAGTGTCCACGTTTCCACGCCGCTGAGGACTCCCCTCCTCTCCTCTCTGCTCGGAGATCTGTGATCGTCCTTCAGCGTCCACGTTTCCACACCTCTGAGGACTCCCCTCCTCTCCTCTCTGCTCTGAGATCTGTCATTATCCTTCAGTGTCCACATTTCCATGCCACTGAGGACTCCCCTCCTCTCCTCTCTGCTCTGAGATCTGTCATTATCCTTCAGTGTCCACATTTCCATGCCACTGAGGACTCCCCTCCTCTCCTCTCTGCTCGGAGATCTGTCATTATTCAGCGTCCACGTTTCCACACCACTGAGGACTCCCTTCCTCTCCTCTCTGCTCTGAGATCTGTGATCGTCCTTCAGCGTCCATGTTTCCACACCACTGAGGACTCCCTTCCTCTCCTCTCTGCTCTGAGATCTGTGATCGTCCTTCAGCGTCCATGTTTCCACACCACTGAGGACTCCCCTCCTCTCCTCTCTGCTCTGAGATCTGTGATCGTCCTTCAGCGTCCACGTTTCCACACCACTGAGGACTCCCCTCCTCTCCTCTCTGCTCTGAGATCTGTGATCGTTCCTTCAGCGTCCATGTTTCCACACCACTGAGGACTCCCCTCCTCTCCTCTCTGCTCGGAGATCTGAGATCGTTCCTTCAGCGTCCATGTTTCCACACCACTGAGGACTCCCTTCCTCTCCTCTCTGCTCTGAGATCTGTCATTATTCAGCGTCCATGTTTCCACACCACTGAGGACTCCCTTCCTCTCCTCTCTGCTCTGAGATCTGTGATCGTCCTTCAGCGTCCACGTTTCCACACCACTGAGGACTCCCCTCCTCTCCTCTCTGCTCGGAGATCTGTCATTATTCAGCGTCCATGTTTCCACACCACTGAGGACTCCCCTCCTCTCCTCTCTGCTCGGAGATCTGAGATCGTTCCTTCAGCGTCCATGTTTCCACACCACTGAGGACTCCCCTCCTCTCCTCTCTGCTCTGAGATCTGTGATCGTCCTTCAGCGTCCACGTTTCCACACCACTGAGGACTCCCCTCCTCTCCTCTCTGCTCTGAGATCTGTGATCGTCCTTCAGCGTCCACGTTTCCACACCACTGAGGACTCCCCTCCTCTCCTCTCTGCTCTGAGATCTGAGATCGTCCTTCAGCATCCATGTTTCCACACCACTGAGGACTCCCCTCCTCTCCTCTCTGCTCTGAGATCTGTGATCGTCCTTCAGCGTCCACGTTTCCACACCACTGAGGACTCCCCTCCTCTCCTCTCTGCTCTGAGATCTGAGATCGTCCTTCAGCGTCCATGTTTCCACACCACTGAGGACTCCCCTCCTCTCCTCTCTGCTCTGAGATCTGAGATCGTCCTTCAGCGTCCATGTTTCCACACCACTGAGGACTCCCCTCCTCTCCTCTCTGCTCGGAGATCTGTCATTATTCAGCGTCCATGTTTCCACACCACTGAGGACTCCCCTCCTCTCCTCTCTGCTCTGAGATCTGAGATCGTCCTTCAGCGTCCACGTTTCCACACCACTGAGGACTCCCTTCCTCTCCTCTCTGCTCTGAGATCTGTGATCGTCCTTCAGCGTCCACGTGACCAGTCTGGTTTTTGGCAGCAGCATTTCTGTGTGTTGGCACTTCCATTTGGACTTTGTTTTAGTTGGGAATTGTGTTTTTAATGTTCAGAATTGTCTTTCTGTTCTCTCTCCTTCCTTGGCACCTTGGTCTTTTTTTTTTTTTTTTTTTTGAGATGGAGTCTCTCTCTCTCTCCGTTGCCCAGGCTGGAATGCAGTGCTGCAATCTCAGCTCACTGCAGCCTCGACTTCCCGGGTTCAAAGGATTCTTGTGCCTCAGCCTCCTGAGTAGCTGGGATTAGAGGCATGCGCCACCACGCCCGGCTAATTTTTGTGTTTTTAGTAGAGATGTGGTTTCACCATGTTGCCCAGGCTGGTCTGGAACTCCTGACCTCATGATCCACCTGCCTCAGCCTCCCACAGAGCTGGAGATCACAGGTGTGAGCCCCACGCCCTGCCGAGGTGCCTCGGTCTTGTTTAATGATTGCGAGTCTCTCAGGTCGCCCTGAGACATTCTTGTGTGACTCAAGCCCAGGGTCCCGCAGCCCCACATCCGCCTGGTGTCACAGTCAAGGACCAGGGAGGAGCCGCGAGAGGCAGTGCAGAGCACTGAGGTGTTGACTTTCACGACTGCAAGGAAGAAGAATTTTTAACTATTTCTCAATGTCTTTCTTCCCAAAGTAATACATTTATATCAACTTCATTTTCTCTTTGTTTTTTTTTTCCCCAAAGACACAACAAGGACTTTGTGTGAGGCATAATGTGGCAGGGCTTTTCCGAAAACTCCTGGTAGAGACCTCCCCGGCCCGCAGGATCCCCCCACCCGCAGCGGCTGCTGACCACCTTTCCCTGCCCCAATGTGACACCTCTTTCCCCACTGCCCTCCCTAACTGCCTGGCCAGGAGCGGCCGCAGGGAGTTCCCTCCCAGTCACTATCCACCCGTGCTGAGGTCCCAGCCCCGAGAGGCCATCTGGGCTTCCTGTCCTGTGGAAGGGGAGACACACAGGACCCTGTAGAGTGAGCTCTCTGGTTCTGCTCCTCTGGGAAACTCACAGAAGGTTCTCGGTGAGGATCTGGCAGATTTAAGTGTTGCACCTGTTAGCAATGGCTTATGAGCTCTTCTGGCATTGCCTCAGTTTCCCCCAGGAGCACCCCTCTGCTCAGTGTGGCCTCTTTCTGATGGGGGTTTTCCTTTCCCACTTGAGTCTTGGGCGAGCCTGTGTATGCATGGATGAGTTCCAGGACCTCTCGCTGTGTGGGGGTCGTTGAGGGCTCTGCAGAACCCATCAAAGCCTCGGGTCTACTGAGGGGTGGCAGCATGGGCATCGGGGGCCTTGCCAGGCTCACAGCCCTGGAGGGCCACTTCCCACAGCCGCATGGCTCTGGCCACGGTCAGATTCTGCAGCATGGCAGTTCACTCCCCATGCAGGGCCCTGCTCTGGCTGCAGCCCAGCCCAGCTCGCTCTATTGGGATGTGGCCCTGGGCAGTGCTGGGCTGTGGGTTCTCAGTGCTGGTCCTGGGGTCTGTGTTCCTAGTCCCCCTGTGGTTCCCCTGACAGAGGCAGGTGGGGCTGGCCCTCCCTGGGGCTGATGGCATAGGTCCTCCCCTTCTCTTCCTGCAGATGGACACTCCCCAGAGTTCCGGCCCCCCTGAAGCCACAGGCAATAGCACAAAGCTGGCCTTGCCACCCCGAATCTCCCGAGTGAATGGCTGTTCACCGCCTAGGAATGCCTTCCAGTCAGTGTCCTGGGCCATCTTCCTGACCCTGTCCTTGGCCATCTTCGGAATCTTCATTCCCTTCCTGCCTCACACGTGGAAATACATCGCCTACGTGGTATCCTTTTCACCGTGGCGCAGTCTAGACCTTGCAATGGACCTGGTCTGGGGTCCAGGCCATGCCTGCCCGGTGGCACCAGTCACCTGCCCTAAACCAGACATATGCCCAGCGCCTGCGGGTGGGCTCCATGGGCACTCATGCTCCTGCAGCCCCTGCTCAGGGTCGGGGTGGACAGGGCAGCCACTGAGTCTGTGTCAGGCTGTTCCCACACGACTCAGGGTCGACCGTTGACCCCACATCAGGCTGTTCTTGCGCGGCTGTAAAGGAGATCCCAGGCTGGGTAATTTACGAAGAAAAGAAGTTTAATCAGCTGACAGTGAGGTGGGCTCTTCAGGAATTGCGGGCCGGCATCTGCTCCACTTCCGGGGAAGCCTCAGGAGCCTTCACTTGTGGTGGGAGGTCAAGGGGAGCAGGCAGGTCACGTGGCCAGAGCAGGTTCAAGCAAGATGAGGGGGAGGGAGGTCCCGCACTTTTTTCTTTTTTTTTTTGAGATGGAGTTTCGCTCTTGTTACCCAGGCTGGAGCGCAATGGTGTGATCCCGGCTCCTGGGTTCAGGCAATTCTCCTGCCTCAGCCTCCTGAGTAGCTGGGATTACAGGCCCGCGCCACCATGCCCAGCTAATTTTTGTATTTTTAGTAGAGATGGGGTTTCACCTTGTTGACCAGGATGGTCTCCATCTCTTGACCTCGTGATCCACCCTCCTCGGCCTCCCAAAGTGCTGGGATTACAGGCTTGAGCCACCGCGCCCGGCCAGTCCCACACTTTTTTAAATGACCAGATTTCTCATGAACTCTGGGAGTTCACTCACTACCACAAGGACAGCACCGAGCCGCTCACAGGGACCCACCCCACAACCCAAACACCTCCCATCAGGCCCGCTTGCAACCCTGGAGACGTGGACAGGACGCACATCCACACCCTCCACCCATGAAGCACCTGCCTCATGTTGGAGCTCCCCTGGCCTCTGCCACTGCGGAGGGGAGCCTGCTGGATGGTGTGGGGAGGGGGCATGTGCCATTGGGGTAGCACAAAGGAAGGCCGGGGCAGAGGAGGGGAGGGGGACATGCCTGGGGGGAGCCGTGAGGGGGCCTGGCGGCGAGCACCAATGCCGAGGCAGAGGAGGGGAGCACCCATGCCGAGGCAGAGGAAGGGAGCCATGCGGGGAGCACCCATGCCGAGGCAGAGGAGGGGAGCCATGCGGGGAGCACCCATGCCGAGGCAGAGGAGGGGAGCCATGCGGGGAGCACCCATGCCGAGGCAGAGGAGGGGAGCCATGCGGGGAGCACCCATGCCGAGGCAGAGGAGGGGAGCCATGCGGGGAGCACCCATGCCGAGGCAGAGGAGGGGAGCCATGCGGGGAGCACACATGCCGAGGCAGAGGAGGGGAGCCATGCGGGGAGCACCCATGCCGAGGCAGAGGAGGGGAGCCATGCGGGGAGCACCCATGCCGAGGCAGAGGAGGGGAGCCATGCGGGGAGCACAAAGGCCATGGTGGAGGACTTTGGCCATTTCGGCTAAGGGGCCAATCCGTGTTGTTCAGTGAATAAGACTGAAAATTTAATGAAAAGGGACTTAAGGAGAATACTAAGGCCTGGGCGAGGCACAGCTGAAGGTTCTGTCCCGATGTGGCCAGTGTGTGCTGTGACATCTGTTTGCAGGTGCAACAGAGTGTCCTGGTCAGCCCTGCCTGGCTGGCTCATGGCAGAGGGAGTTCACGTGGGTCCCCAGGGATGCAGTGCAGAAAAAGGTGAGGGTCCGGCATCTGATCCCATAATCTCCCAGCAGGTGGGGAGGGGGCTTCCTCTCCCATCTCCCAATGGGTGGTGGTCTGTGTCTACTCTCATCGTCTCCCAGTGGGCGGTGGGAGGCCTGCCTCTCCCATCATCTCCCAGTGGGCGGGGGGGCTTCCTCTCCCGTCTTGCAGTGGGTGGGGGCCCGTGCCCGCTCCTGTCTCCAGCGTGGATGTCCGTGGAGCATGTGGGCTCTGCAGTACCCCCAGCCAACCATGGCATTCAGTTGAGAAACCCCGGGCCCCCTAGGGTGGCTGAGACATGGGTGTGTGGGGACAAAGGGATCTGAGGATGGTGGGGCTGCGTCCAGTGCCCAGGGGCACTGGAGCCATATTTCTAAAGTGGGACGCATCACTCCCCAGTGGAGCCTTCCTCAGTGGGGAAGTGGCCCACCACCACATGCTCCTAGGGCTGGGCCATCCTGGGCAGGTGAATGGCGAGCCTGGTGTGTGTTGCTGCCACACAGGCAGGGAGGCTCAGGGACCGGATGCAGAGTGAGCAGGTGCCATGGGGACCGTAGCCCGCTGGCCTTAGCACCTCAGCCACTGGCTGTCTGGGTCTGGGAGTGGCCATCTGGGGCTGGGAGTGGCCGTCTGGGGCTGTGAGTGGCCATCTGGGGCTGGGAGTGGCCATCTTGGCTGGGAGGGCTGGCCAGGTTGTGAGTAAAAGACTTTGTGTCCCCCATCTGCTCCCTGGCCTCCCCAATCCTAGGGGATTTAGGGAAATGGTTCTCACTTCCCAAGAGGAGGCCTTTGCCGAGAGGCCTTGAGTGTAATCAGTCGCCAGAGTGGGGGTTCTGTGGGGGTCTAAGGCCATGCCTGGACACACGTGTGGGTATTGGGGTTTGACATTGGCAGGGCTGGAAGGTGGCAGCTCGTGTCTCCACCCAGCACACACTGCCAGCCTGGCACCCCTCGTCTTGTCAGGACAGATCATTGTTCTGAGTGGTGACCTGTCTGCCAGGCCTGAGGTACACCTCTGCTGGCATCGCCAGGTCCCCTGGCACTAACCCAGCTTCTGATGTAACTGGCCTCCGAGTTCTCCACCTGCAGCCACAGCCCCCACACCCCCAGAGCCTGGGTCCCTGCGGGTCCCTGCCCCTGCCAGTCCAGAGCAGTGCACAGGGGTGGACTCTGGGCCTCTGAAGTGTGTTTCTTTCTGTTGTAACGCTTGCCTGAATCACAGTTACGCGGCGGTGTAAAATGCTGTGTTTCCATCTGCAATTCTACCGCATGGCCCCATGCACGCTCTGCAGAGGGCGGCGCCCTGCCCCGCTGCCCCGTCCACCATCTCCCTCTCCACCAGCATCACCGGGTGGCTGCGGTGCGTCCTGGGGCTGCCGTCACAAAGCACCACAAACCGGGTGCCTACAGCAGCAGATGCTTCTGGTCTCACAGTTCTGGGGCCCGGGGTCTGGAATCAGGTGCTGGCCTGCTCCCCGTGAAGCTGCTGGAGGGAACGGTTCTGGCCATGCTCCATGGCTCACCTTCTCGTGTTCACACTGTCTTTCCTCTGCATGTGTCTGCTGCTGTTCAGTTTCTGTTTTGGTAAAGACACCAGTCACTGGAGTAGGCCCCCCCGCCTGAAACGACATTGGCCTAACTGGTCATCTGCAAAGACCCTATTTCCAAGTCAGGTCACATCCACAGGTGCAGGGGTTGGGCTTGGACCTGTGTAGGGGGTGGATTTGCCCCTCAGCACCGGGCTACTTACCGTGCCTTTGGAATCCATTCCCTGTATTCTCCCTTCTGCCTCTGGCTCGGCCTTGTTTCGGCCCTGTGTTCCCACCGTGTCTGCCTCTGAGCTGTCACCTGCTCTCTGGTAGGTGAACCCTCTGTGGCCCCCCCTGCACCCCCACTTCACACCTGGACCTGTTTCTCAAGGAGCCCCAGCCCAGCCCTCGGTGGCCTAGCCCTCATCCATGCTGCCCCTCCTCTGGCCGGCACTGGGCTCAGGATGGATCCCTGGTAGCACTCAGCAACCCCCTCAGGTCCCTGGGCCAGCAGCATGTGGCCTTGCATTGTGGCCACTGGAGGGTGCCCATGCTATGTGGCACCTGCAGGAACCGGTGTGTCTGAGAAGTGACTGCCCAGGCCCAGTGGCTGCAGCCCCCGACCCCAGGAGAGGTCACCGTCCAGGGTCAGGATCAGGATCAGGGTAAGGGACACTGCATTGTAGAGACCAGGGAAGAAATGGAATAAAGACCCCTGGTTAGGTGGACATTTGACTGCCAGGCGCAGCCTGCTGTCCAGCAGCCTCGTACGTGGACCCTTCTGGAGCACGCTCTGGTGCAGGCGCCCGCATCTGTTCTTCTGCAGAGGGAAACAGGCTCCACTGTCACTGCTGCGTCCACAGGGCCCGCCGCGTGGAAGGGTTTGGAATCTGGATAGCTGTTTAGTCCGGAGAAATCTCTTCCCAGCAAAGTCCTGTGGCCCAGGGCGGCACGGGCTTGGCAGCACAGCGGGAAGTTCGCCAGCATTGAGTGGCACTGTGCCTTCAGCCACACGTGTCAGCTTCAAGTCCCACGGGGATTGACAGAACGACAAGACATGGCCACGCTGGGCACCAGGAGCAGGGGCTGTGGCTTGCTCTGCGCCCCCTCGCTTCCAGCCTGCAGAACTGGGCGGGGAGAGGTTAGCAGTGTTACAAAGGGCGCCGGGGTGTGTATCCTGGGCTGGCGCGGCTGCACTGTTTATTTACAAAATACAGATTGTTGCTAGGGGAGGTTCCGGCGTAGCTGCAGTGCTCAGGACAGCTTGAGCCCAAACTTCCAGAGGGCAGGCGGTCTGCATGATGAAAGGGAGACGTTGACTCTGCTGCTTTTGCTTTTGATTGCTCACTGAAACATAAAACACTACAGGGATAAAATTAAATGTGAAAGTAAGAGCAGAGAAAGTTGAGAACACGGTGCCCCATGTCACCTCTATCCTGGGCTCCCCACCAGCTCAGGGAGGGTTACTCAGGTGCATGAAGGGCACAGTGGCTAGCTAGGTCAGCCTGGGCAAAACGTGGCCGGCTTAAGGTCACCAGCGCCATTCCTGTGGGAGATGGGTGTCCCAGGAGGACGACCCAAGCTCCTACGCAGTGTGGACCTCCCTGGCCAGCGCGCAGCTGAGGGACAGCAGAGCACCGGGGTGTGCGGTGAAAGATCCGCGTCAACCCGGTTCTCGTGCAGAAAGCTTTGTGTCCCAGGGAACTGTCCAGGGGAGTCGCTGCCCCGGAATCTCTGGGGATCCCTTGGCAGCTGAATGCTTTTGTTCCTGGGCAGATGCCTTCAGGGTGGCTGCCTGGCCCTGGCACCTGCAGGTTTGGGAACCAGCTCGAGGACGGGCTCGGGCAGCTCCTCGGGGTTTGCCTGGCAGGGTCAGCCTCAGGACAGCCCTGAGCTCCTCCACGTGGAGGTCGCAGGGTCCCGGTTAGGGCCACTCTGTCCCCAGGCTGTCTGCTGGTGGCCCCCTGCACTGTCTCCCTAGCAGCAGGCTTGTGTGTGCCATGCCTCAAGGGTGAGGCTATTGCCGGCCGTGGCAGCCAAGGGCCTGGGTGGGTCTCTTCAGCCTGAGCTTCACCTGCTACCCAGGCAGAGGCCCCACCTGGCCCCACCTTCCCCGCCTGCTGGTTTCCAGTGAAGGAAGTGCTGCTCCAGCTCTTCAGAGGAAGGGGCTGCCCCCCAGCCACTGCACAGCTTCCTGCCCCATCTCATTGTCCTCAGCTGCCACCCGCTAGCCTCCCAAGGCTCTGGATGTGCTCCCTGTTGCCCCAGCAACCACACAAACAGTGCTGCGTCCCCGGCTCAGCCTGAAGGGGAGCGGGTGCGGGAGACAGCAGCCAGGAGGCAGGCTCGGTCACGTCGGTGTCACCAGCTGCACAGTGAGCCCTGCGCCTGGCCCTGCTGACCTACACCCTGCAGCCTCACTCCCCAGCCAGGTGGGCCCACTGCAGCCCTCTCCTCTAGCATGCTGGGATCAGAGTGGCCACTGCAGGAGTCCGATCAGTCCTGGCCCCATGTGAGTCACCCAAGGCCTGGCTGGTCCCCCGCGCCACCGTCCAGCTCCCCCTCGCCCCGGCCTGGGCAGGAGCTTCCCAATCCCATCCCCTTGACATCCAGATTGTTCTTGTCTGTCTTCCTTGTGGCCAGGTCTGCGCCCTCGGAGCTTCCTCCCAAGCTCATGCCCGAAAGCACCCGGGGCCTGGGGCCACATGGGTGCTTAGAAGATGCAGGGTGTACGGCCTGCCCGCTGAGGGCTTCGGCACCTGTGTTTGGGTTTCAGTCGGAAGCAGCTTCACACTTAGGCTTCCTGGACATTGCAGTGTATTTCTTATGGGACCCTTGTCGGGGAAGGGCCACTACACAGAAACCCCAGCCCCACACCCCAAGGTGGTGCCAGGAAGAGCCTGAGTGTGATCCCAGCAGTGCGGAGCTGTCCAGCATTGCCTGCGGGGGCTCCAGAGAGGGGCTGGGTTGGGAGGGATGGAGCCCCTGGCCCAGCACAGGACCCACCCTGCTGGCAGCCTTCCTTCTGTTGAAATCCCTGCTGCCCTGCTGGCAGCCCTCCTTCTGCTGAAATCCCTGCAGGGTCTTTTGCCCCTGGTGCCAAGGAGGACGGCACTGTGTCCCAAGGGCAGGTGGCCCACGTCTCTATGCCAAACTCAGGCCACACTATGAGGGCTGCTGGGTCGCCCTGCGGAGATGTCCGTCAACCCTGAACTCCTGGCTGGAAGGCAGCCCAGGGGACAGGCAGGATGATGGGAGGCCCCGTGCTCCACCCCATCTGTTTGGTTGTCATGGGGAGGCTGTGTTGGTCCCAGGGCAAGAGGAGGAGGGAGCCAGGATCTGAAGGCGGGAGCGGACGTCCCAGTCATGGGGAGCCCAGCTTCTGCTGGCTCCAGGGGACAAAGGCTCTCTCCCCAGGGCCCCTGCAGCCAGGCTCCAAGCCAGGGGGCCCAAGATAGAGGCCCAGGGTCCCTGAGTGAGCTATCTGGGGTCCTTGAAAGAGTCTCGGGGGTCCCAAGCAGGTTGGGGGTCCCTTAGCAAGTCTGGAGCCCCTGAGAGAGTCTGGGGGGCCCTGAGTCTGGGGTCCCTGAGCAAGTCTTCAGGGTGGCCTTAAGTGAGCCATCTGGGGTCTAGAGGGAGTCTGGGGGGTCCCTGATGAGCCATCTGGGGTCTAGAGGGAGTCTGGGGGGTCCCTGATGAGCCATCTGGGGTCTAGAGGGAGTCGGGAGGGTCCCTGATGAGCCGTCTGGGTTCTAGAGGGAGTAGGGGGGGGTTCCCTGATGAGCTGCCTGGGGTCTAGAGGGAGTTGGGGGGGTACCTGATGAGCCGTCTGGGGTCTGGAGGGAGTTGGGGGGTGTCCCTCATGAGCTGTCTGGGGTCTGGAGGGAGTCGGGGGGGTCCCTGATGAGCTGTCTAGGGTCTAGAGGGAGGCGGGGGGGGGTCCATGATGAGCTGTCTGGGGTCTGGAGGGAGTCGGGGGGGGTCCCTGATGAGCCGTGTGGGGTCTGGAGGGAGTTGGGGGGGGTCCCTGATGAGCTGTGTGGGGTCTGGAGGGAGTCAGGGGGGTCCCTGATGAGCCATCTGGGGTCTGGAGGGAGTCGGGGGGGCGCCCTGATGAGCCATCTGTGGTCTGGAGGGAGTTGGGGTTCCCTGATGAGCCGTCTGGGGTCTGGAGGGAGTGGGTAGGTTGTGCAGCTCCCTTCCTCCTCTCCCTGCTCCTGCTGAGTCTGTGCTTCTCTCCTGGTGCTTAGTGGTCTCTGGTGTGAAGCAACCCAGGCTTCCCCAGGGCTGTAGGGGCTGCATCTGGCCATGTTCACACCTAGGCATCCTTCCTGCAGTCCTGTTCTGTCTCTCAGGTGTAAAGGGTTTTGAGGTCACTGTGCTTGGCTGGCCTGGCTGAGCCTCTTGGGGTACAGGGCCTTCTGTCAGGAATTTGTCCTGTGTCCAACAGGGATAAACCAAAAGGGTTGTGGGGGCAGCCATCCTGGTCCCCACCCCTGCTGGGCACAGGGCTGTGTGTGCAAGGCTATTGGGTGGCTTCACCTCCTCTGGGCCTGGGGGGAGCAGAGCCAGGTGAGGAGGGCTGGGGAGCAGAGCCAGGTGAACAGGGCTGAGGGAGCAGGGCCAGGTGTGCAGGGCTGTGGGTGCAGGGCCAGGTCTGCAGGGCTGGGTGTGCAGAGCAGTGTGTGCAGAGCTGAATGAGCCGGGCTCAGGTGAGCAGGGAATACAGGACTCAGGTGTGCAGGGCTCCAGTGAGCAGGGCTGGGTGAGCAGGGAATGCAGGGCTGGGTATGCAGGGCTGGGTGAGCTGGATTCAGGTGAGCAAGGAGTGCAGGGCTGAGGTGAGCAGGGCTGGGTGAGCAGGGAATGCAGGGCTGGGTATGCAGGGCTGGGTGAGCTGGGCTCAGGTGAGCAAGGAGTGCAGGGCTGAGGTGAGCAGGGCTGGGTGAGCAGGGAATGCAGGGCTGGGTATGCAGGGCTGGGTGAGCTGGGCTCAGGTGAGCAAGGAGTGCAGGGCTGGGTGTGCAGGGCTGGGTGAGCATGGCTGGGTGAGCACGGCTGGGTGTGTGGTGCTGGGTGTGCAGGGCTCAGATAAGCAGGGCTGGGTGTGCAGGGCTGGGTGAGCATGGCTGGGTGTGCAGGGCTGAGGTGAGCAGGGTTGGGTGTGCAGGGCTGAGGTGAGCAGGGCTGGGTGAGCGCGGCTGGGTATGTGGTGCTGGGTGTGCAGGGCTCAGATAAGCAGGGCTGGGTATGCAGGGCTGAGGTGAGCAGGGCTGGGTGAGCACAGCTGGGTGTGCAGGGCTCAGATGAGCAGGGCTGGGTGTGCAGGGCTGAGGTGAGCAGGGCTGGGTGTGCAGGGTTGGGTGTGCAGGGCTCAGATGAGTAGGACTGGGTGTGCAGGGCTGAGGTGAGCAGGGCTGAGTGTGCAGGGCTGAGGTGAGCAGGGCGTGCAGGGCTGGGTGTGCAGGGCTGGGTGAGCAGGGCTGGGTGAGCCAGACTGATCTGCGTCCTCACCTCCTCTGGGCTCTTGGGCCTCAAGGGGATGCCTTGAGCCAGGCTGACAGGACCCAGGCCGATTCTTCCTTGACGTGCCAGGTGGCCGGGGGGATTTTCTTTTTCCACCTCATCTTTCACCTGATCGCCTGCTGCATCGACCCAGCTGACCCCAGCGTGAGACTCAAGGACTATTCTCAGCCCTTGCCCATCTTCGACAGATCCAAACACGCACACGTGATCCAGAACCATTACTGCAATCTGTGCAAGGTCACTGTGTGAGTTCCCGCCCTTGCTGAGGCCCCGCGCTGTCAGGGTCAGCTCCAGGGGTGCAGGGGCTCAGGGAATTGCCCGTCCCTTAGGGCCCCTGCCATGGCTGCAGCCGGTGCTAATGGGGCTTCTGGGTAGTGGCCCTGGCCACAGTCTGTGACTGAGGTGAACAGCCCCTAGTCCCCTGTGAAGGGGACACAGTGCTGGGCCGCCCCCGCTCTGCAGGCAGGGCTGAGGCTGAGGCTATGTCTGCACTCAGGCACGGTTGATCCCCAGTGGATTTTGTGCACACAGGTCCCTCCCCTGGGGCCCAGGGGCAAGAGGGTGCTATTGTTCTTGGGGATTTTCAAGACAAGCCCTAAAGAAAGAGGGAGGATGGTCCCCATGTCTGCAGGGGCCCTGGTCCATGGTGGCCTAGGGGGCAGCTGCAGGGCTGTTGGCTGCAAGGGGGACCTGTACGCACAGGTGGAATCCAAGACCCCACTCAGCTCCTGGGCCCCCTGCACTCAAGGTGGCCACACCCAGTGCAGACACACCTCCTCCTGCTCTGTGGCTGCCTCCGTCCAGAGCTGTCCTGCTTCTCCTCCTCCCCACGGGCCTCAGCACCTTCCCCCAGCCTCCTGTTCCCACCGGACGCCCCCTCCCCACGCCGCACAGGCCTGGTTCCCTAGAGGTGCCTGGCCCTCCGTGATGGGGCTGTAGCCCTGCCCCAGGCTGCAGGCTGCAGGCTGGGGGCCTGACGACTGCTCCCCGATTCTTCCCTCCAGGACCAAGAAAGCCAAGCACTGCATTGCCTGCAACAAGTGTGTGTCCGGCTTTGACCACCACTGCAAATGGCTCAACAACTGTGTGGGGAGCCGGAACTACTGGTGAGGTGCACAGCGGGGCCAGGTGGGGCTGGGCGGGGGGATTCGGAAGGAGGGGTCTGTGGGCAGGGGTCCTTTTGGGGCCGCATCCCTGTCCTGGCATGCTGGCGCTCTGTGCCTGCATGCCCCGGCCTCCTGTCTGGTTCTGGGGCTGTGGTGCAGCCATCTCTGGACAGGCTTGTCCACAGGGGAAGTCCCTTGGAGGCCCCCATGTGGGCACCCCTTGGGCACATTGGCTGAGGTGGCCTGCCTGTGCTGTCCTGGGCCGGGCTGCCCTCTCTCTGCCAAGGCTGCCGGCTTGTGGAGCACAGTGGTGGGGCCACGGAGGGGCAGTGGGCACCCAGCGCATGGAAGAGAGGTATTTCTTTGAGCATTGTGGAGGATCCAGGGACTCTCAAGGCCCCATGTTCTGAGCCCTGGCTGTCCGTGGCACTTTTGAGTTGTGAAGATCACCAGGGAAAAGAGCCATGCGTGCCCCCAGCTACTCTGTGCTGAGCTGTAAGAGGCCTTGGTGTGGGCGGGAATGGGGACCAACGCTGTCTGGTGTCACGGGATGCACTGTGGGGTACCTGACCTGCCTCCCTGCCCTCCTGCATTGAGCACAAAGTGTGTTCAGCCCAGCAAGGACAGAGAGACTGTGCCACTGCAGAGCAAGGCCAGAGGCCACGTGAGGCGGGAAGGGCCGGGGAGACCCACCCACCTCCCCACTGGAGAAGAGCAGCTCTGAAGGCCACGGTAGGGCCAGCTCCTCTGGGAGCCCTGGGCACCGCTTCCTTCTGGACTCTGTGCTCTGGTGCCTTGAGCTGGCTTGTCCATGAGGCCTGGTGGGGAAGGTGAGGGGCAAGGGCCCACAGGCAGGTGGCAAGGAGAGGGCCTGCCTTCCCCAGGAGGGGTAAGGGAGAGGCGCTGTGTGGGTGCCCAGTGCAGACAGATGCCGCAGCCTGTGCGTGGGAAAGGGGCGTCAGGAGAGCAGGGCTGGGGGCACGGGTGCCCTCTGGCCTGGGAAGTTGACAGAGTTGAAGGCAGAGCCCCTGAGAGGGAGGCTGTTTGCTGCTTCCTGATGAGAGAGGAAGGGAGATGGAGAGGAGGAAGCGGGTGGCCCTGGCGTCCTCAGACCTAGAGTGCTGGCCTCCAACTGTGGGTGCTGACCTGCTGACAGAGAGGAGAGCGGCCCTGGGTGGCAGTGGGAAGAGGAGCCCTGTGTGAATGGCTCTGCCCGGCCTCATGGGTTTTGGGCTCTGCGGTCTTGGAGACCCACCTTTTTTTACTGGCTGAAGAGGGGAGTCCTGTACAGACAGCAGGGTAAAGACATGGGGTCTTTACTCACTGAGTGGGCTAAGACCCTGGGGGACTGAGGGCAGGGTAGGGCACCGCTGCCTGGAGGGATTGCTTCTTTGGAAACAAAAGCCAGGCATGAAAGGCCTTGCCAGTCCTCGCCCTGCGCGGCCACATCCAGGCCAGGATACCAGGCTCGGCACTTACCGGAGAGCGTGTTGGTGACATCAGGGAGTGCTCGGGACCATCCGCCTGGTTGTCACTGTGGGAGGGAAGACAGTGAGAGGGAGCGGGAGTCAGGGACCCCCTGAGCCCCTCTGCCCAGAGTCGTCCCCACCCCTGAGCCCCCTCACACCTGGAGCCACCCTGCCCTTGGATCTTCTGGAAGACTCTCAAGACTCTTGGAGGGAGGAGGAGTGCCTGGAAGGCAGCTGCCTGGCCCCCCCAACCCCCCACTAACATCCTCAGAAGACTGTGGGATTCATACTCTGGCCTCCAGCTGAAAGCATGAAAAGGAATTTCATACGTTTAGGTGAACAGAATATATAGGAGGAAGTTAAAGGAGATTAGAGGAACCTTTTAAAAAATATTATATTCATGGAAAGACCAACGGAAGACACTTTGGCGCAATGAGGACGTGGATGAGGGTGTTCCGGGGTGTGGATGAGGGTGTTCCGGGCTGTGGATGAGGGTGTTCTGGGACGTGGATGAGGGTGTTCCGGGGTGTGGATGAGGGTGTTCCGGGACGTGGATGAGGGTGTTCGGGGACGTGGATGAGGGTGTTCCGGGGTGTGGATGAGGGTGTTCGGGGACGTGGATGAGGGTGTTCGGGGACGTGGATGAGGGTCTTCCGGGACGTGGATGAGGGTGTTCGGGGGCGTGGATGAGGGTGTTCGGGGGCGTGGATGAGGGTGTTCCGGGACGTGGATGGGGGTGTCCCGGGACGTGGATGAGGGTGCTCCAGGACGTGGATGAGGGTGTTCCGGGGTGTGGATGAGGGTGTTCGGGGACGTGGATGAGGGTCTTCCAGGACGTGGATGAGGGTGTTCGGGGGCGTGGATGAGGGTGTTCCGGGACGTGGATGAGGGTGTCCTGGGACGTGGATGAGGGTGCTCCAGGACGTGGATGAGGGTGTTCCGGGGTGTGGATGAGGGTGTTCGGGGACGTGGATGAGGGTCTTCCGGGACGTGGATGAGGGTGTCCCGGGACGTGGATGAGGGTGCTCCAGGACGTGGATGAGGGTGTTCCGGGATGTGGATGATGGTGTTCGGGGACGTGGATGAGGGTCTTCCAGGGCGTGAATGAGGGTGTTCCGGGGCGTGGATGAGGGTGTTCCGGGATGTGGATGAGGGTGTCCCGGGATGTGGATGAGGGTCTTCTGGGGTGTGGATGAGGGTGTCCCGGGACGTGGATGAGGGTGTTCGGGAACGTGGATGAGGGTCTTCCGGGGCGTGGATCAGGGTGTCCCGGGATGTGGATGAGGGTCTTCCGGGGTGTGGATGAGGGTGTCCCGGGACGTGGATGGATGAGGGTGTCCGGGGACGTGGATGAGGGTGTCTGGGGACGTGGATGAGGGTCTTCCGGGCGTGGATGAGGGTGTCCCGGGATGTGGATGAGGGTCTTCCGGGGTGTGGATGAGGGTGTCCCGGGACGTGGATGGATGAGGGTCTTCCAGGGCGTGGATGAGTGTGTCCGGGGACGTGGATGAGGGTGTCTGGGGATGTGGATGAGGGTGTCCCGGGATGTGGATGAGGGTGTCCGGGGACGTGGATGAGGGTGTTCAGGGGCGTGAATGAGGGTGCTCCGGGGCGTGGATGAGGGTGCTCCGGGGACGTGGATGAGGGTGTTCCGGGACGTGGATGAGGGTGTTCGGGGGCGTGGATGAGGGTGTTCAGGGGCGTGGATGAGGGTGCTCCAGGACGTGGATGAGGGTGTTCCGGGATGTGGATGAGGGTGTTCCAGGAACTGCTGCGGAGAATTGGGTTTTCTGGGTGGATCATTCACGGCATCTTTTAGCAAAGACGAGAGACTGGGTGGTTTTGGGTCCACAGCGTGGATGTGGCTTCTGGCTCAAATGCGCACAGGACGGTTGGAGAAAGAGGCTGTGCCTCAGCCCCTCCATGGCCTCCTCAGCCCAAGTTCCCTTTGGGTGCAGAGATCCAATTCCCTGAGCCTGCAGGCCCATGGTGTGCCTGCCCTCCTAGGTGCCCACAGACCCTCTCGGGTGCCACGGTGCTCTTGCGGCCCTCACCTTCCTTGGCTTCAGTGCCCTTGCCTTGAGCGGTGCCATGAGACCCTGACACAGACCAGGCTCAGGGCCCCCAAGTGGACTCAGCCCACATGCTCCTTGGCTGGGAGAGAGCCCTTGTCTGAATGAGGTGGGGTGGAGAGGTGCAGGCAGAGGCCCCAGAACTGTGATGCTGGGGATGCATGTGACCCTCACGCTCTGCTGGCCAGGTGGGCTTGGTCGATTCATACTGTGTCTCTGGCCTCAGTTTCCTCACTTTTGAGAAGGGCTGGTTCCCCCTCCTCACAACCTCCTTGTTCCTTCTGGGGATTAAATGAAATCACGTTTGCAAGAAGCGCTGCGTCAATTGTCAGGCATGTAAGCTGGTGAGAGTGGGCCATGGCCATCCCTCCCCAGCGGGAGGCCTGGAGACCCTGGGGAGCGCCACAGGATGGGACTGAGATGGGAGCCTGAGCTTCCAGTGTGGTTGAAAGTGGAGTTTGGGGCCAGCATCGGGCCTTGGCCAGGCGCCTTCTCTCAGTGGACGCCCACACTGACCTGTCACTTCCACCGTGCAGGCCCCAGATGCCCCCCTGCGCTGCCCTCAGTGCTCACCCCCACCTGCCCATGTGTACCCCCTCCCCCACGTGCCCTCACCTGCCCCAGCACGGCCCCCCCATGCCTGCCTGTGTGTCTCCCTGCAGGTTCTTCTTCAGCACTGTGGCCTCAGCCGTGGCTGGCCTGCTCTGCGTGATCGCCATCCTGCTGTACATCCTCATCCAGTACTTCGTGAACCCCTGGGTGCTCCGCACAGACCCCAAGTATGAAGGTATGTGGCTGCCACTCATGGCGGGGCCTCTGCCAGGGCTGCTGTGAGCCGGCTTGGCCACAGCCTCGCCTCCAGCCGTCTTTCCAGGTGGTAGTATCGGGTCTGGGGATGGTTGGCCCCGTTTGGCCCAGGGAGAGGCCGGAGTGCGCAGCCCCAGGCAGACTCTGGCCTGGGCCAAAGGCAGCAGCCCAGGCCCACACAGTCCAGCAGCCCCCAGTGCCCAGGAGGCAGGCTTGGGACAGCGCTGGCCACGCTCCTCTGTGGGTGCTTCCAGGTCATGTCAGGCAAGAGAGTGTGGGTCACTGCTGCCCAGGCCTCCACAGTCAGCTTTGCAGTGCCTGCCATGCCTTCCCTGTGGGCCACGTGGGGAGGGGAGAGCGGAGGTGGGTCTAGGGGTGGGGGCTGTAGGCCGTGGGGTGCTAAGGCTCTTGGCCAAGTGGGCCCTTAGGAACTGTTGCCTGCACTGAGCCACAGGAAAGAAGTGGCAGTGGTGGACTGTGGGCTCCAGAGTCGAGTCCACACCTAACCCAGATCCCATGATGCCAGCATCCCGGGAAATGTGTCTGTGGCTGTGACTTAGGATTTGAGGTCAGAGGGTTGTGCTGGGTTGTCCCAGGGGCCCAAATTTAGCCACGAGTGTGCTTATAAGAGAAAGGAGAGACACAGAGGGAGGCAGCCCTGTGAGGACAGAGGCACAGTGGAGTGACATGGCCACAGCCCGGGGTGGCCGGAGCCACAGGAGCTGGCAGCGGTGGGAGGACCTCCCTGGAGCCTCTGGAGGCAGTGCCTGGCCGGCAGCAGAATGTCCCTGTGTGGGACTGCAAGCGTCTGCTGTGGAAGCTGCCCCCGACCCCCACGTCGCTTGACATACTCATGGCTGCAGCGCCGGGACCCTGACCAGGAGGACCTGGGCCAGACAGCCCTCGGGCTGTGGGTCAAGACTGCCAGTCTCAGCTCCAGGTGTGGCTGTGCCCACACTGCACATGGCCTGGGTATTGATAGGACCACTCACGTGGCCCTCGTTCCAGAACATTCCGTGTTTTTCAAGAATGAGCTTTGCCAGCTCTGTAGTAAAGGCCTAAAGCTCCTCCGTCTACCTTGAATCGTGATGGGTGCCACCAGGGCCTCCCAGGCGCCCCGAAGCACTTTCTGAAAGCCAGCTCCACCTGATGAGCCCTGACCTCAGCGGCCTTGAGCCCAGGACCACAGCTGTTGCCTTCCTCCCTCTACGGCAACTCACCTTCCCCAGCAGCCTCGTGCTGTCTGGGCACTCACTCCAGGGGATGCCAGGAGAGGGAGAGGGCAGAGGCAGCTGGAGCGGCCACACCGGCTTCTCTCCTGGAACACGCTGCTTCTGCATGGCAGGGCAGAGGCATGGACCGTGGATTGAGCCATTTCCTGGGTTTGCTGGGTTTGCTGTTCTGGAAGATTCTGCAGGGCTTCAAAGCCAGTGGGGCTCCTCGCTCTCATGGGCTGAACGCCTCATGACATCACTGGCTAAGAGGGCAGCGTGGGTCCAGCCTGGCTGTGCACGTGCCGCTGCAGCCCCGTCGTGCCGAGTGTGGTGTTTGCCTCTAGGATGGCCCCCAAGGCCGCCAGTTCCAGGCAGCACCTGTCACCCAGACATATCCAGGCTGAATCCACCTTCTGCCATCCAGCCTCGTACAGCCCCTCAGCATCTTTCTCATGCCTGATTTTTGGAAGTGTTGTTTTGGGTGTTGGCAGCCCCAGGTCACAGAGGACCGTATCTTAGAAATGCCCCAGGCGAGAGCTCTGACTTTCCTGTTCTGTTTGAAGGCAGCGGTTTTAGGGTACAGAGGGTCCAGGGAGGCAGTGTGGCCAGTGAAGAAGGGGTGGGTGCTGGGGCCAGCGGAGCCGGCAGACATGGTGACCCCTGCAGTTAGTGACCTTGTTGCAGCCTCACCTCCAGATCCGTAAAGCTGGGGTCATAGAAACCACCTGCAGGCAGCGGGCCTGAGGGGCACTCAGGTAAGGGGGCCGTCCACCTGGGCAGGGACAAAGTCCGAGCACCTGTAGTCCCAGCTACTCGGGAGGCCGTCCCCACGCTGCCCCGTCCCCACGCTGCCCTGTCCCCACGCTGCCCCATCCCCAGCTAGCTCTGGTCTGCGATGTCCACCCGATGCAGTGCCCATCAGCAGGTGCCGGACATGGTGTCTCTCCCTTGTCTCCACAGATGTCAGGAGTGCGAACACGTGGCTGCTGTTCCTCCCGCTGTTCCCAGTGAAGCTGAAGACCCCGATGGTCATAGTCATCGGGGCGGCTGTGTTCCTGCTGGACCTGCTTGGCTTGCTCCAGCTAGGGCAGCTGCTCATGTTCCACATCTACCTGAGTATGTCCCTTGCACCCCCGGACCCCCTGAGACTCCCGAGCCTGGGTGGTCAGAGCTGCTCATCTTCCACATCCACCTGAGTACGTCCCCTGCACCCCCCAAGTCCCCCAAAACCCCTGAGCCTGGGTGGTCAGAGCTGCTCATCTTCCACATCCACCTGAGTATGTCCCCTGCACCCCCCGAGCCCCCCAAAACCCCTGAGCCTGGGTGGTTAGAGCTGCTCATCTTCCACATCCACCTGAGTACGTCCCCTGCACCCCCCAAGCCCCCCAAAACCCCTGAGCCTGGGTGGTTAGAGCTGCTCATCTTCCACATCCACCTGAGTACATCCCCTGCCCTGAGCCCCCGACACTTGGGGCTGGATTCTTTGCCACCTCCCCTGACCGTGTTCACGGTCAGCCTCTGCCAGAAATGAGATCATGGGCAAAAAGGGCAAATCACAGGAAGAAATGAAATCCGTAAGGGCCCAGCAGACCCAGCAAGGAACTGAACTCACACCCAAGACCTCAGGAGCGGTGCCAGGTGCTTGAAGTAACAAGTTTAAAATGTTCAGAGACAAAGGAATGGCATCTCTTAGGCAAGAACAGGACATTATGAAATAAGAACAGGTGGACTCGGAAGAGCACCAAATAGAAATTCCAATGACGGAAAGTACGAGCAGGTTGCCCACTAACCACACAAGCGAGGTGAGAGCTGGCGGTCCTGCTGAGTCTCACGGCGGGCACAGTGGCGGGTGGTGGTGAGAGCTGGCGGTCCTGCTGAGTCTCACGGCGGGCACAACGGCGGGTGGTGGAGGCCAGAGCTGCTGGTCCTGCTGAGTCTCACGGCGGGCACAGTGGCAGGTGGTTGAAGTGAGAGCTTCTGGTCCTGCTGGGTCTTACAATGGGCACAGCGGTAGGCAGTTGAGGCCAGAGCTTCCGGTCTTGCTGCATCTTGTCTCACCTCGGGCACAGTGGCAGGTGGTCAGTCATGTTCCTGAATGAGGGAGGGCAACCTCCTCCCCACCCCCAAGGAAACCTGTTGTTGGAAGAAACGGCCACCTGCCTCCTCCTGGCACCAGCTGTTGGTCATGGCAGGCCACCCGTAAAGTGTCTTCCATTCTCTGGGCAGTGGCTGCCCTTAGCTGCGGCATCTCAGGGGGTATCTCTCGGCATGGGCTGCAGAGTGTGTCCAGGCCCAGCCCCCGAGAATACCCTGTTCCTGACAGCCTGGCCAACCCCAGCTCAGAGCAGAGGGAGTCGGGTGGGCTCACCAAGACCACTGCATCTCCGGAACAGCCCCTGCCTGCGCCTGTGGCGAGAAGGCCCAGCTCAAAATGAGCACGCCCCACCAAGAGGCTCCTATTCGAACCACAGGTTACCCCACAACCCACGGTGGCACACGGCCCTGGGAATGTTTTCTAGCAAGTCACTGTTGTCTTGCCTGAGGCTTGAATTGTTTCTTAATGAAAGTGCAGTGGGCCAGGCGCAGTGGTGCACGCCTATAATCCCAGCACTTTGAGAGGCCAAGGCGGGGGAATCACAAAGTCAGGAAATCAAGATCAGCCAGGCCAACATGGTGCAACCCCATCTCTACTAAAAATACAAAAAATTAGCTGGACATGGTGATGTGTGCTTGTTATCCCAGCTACTTGGGGTGGGAGTCTGAGACAGGAGAATCTCTTGAATCCGGGAGGCAGAGGTTGCAGTGAGCCGAGATCGCACCACTGCACTCCAGCTTGGGTGACAGAACAAGACTCTGTCTCGGAAAAAAAAAGGAAGAAAGTGCAGTGAAGATGAACGGATGAAACCCTATGGACGCAGTGCTGAGTGTGATGCTTTCAGAGTTTTAGTTCTGGTGTCAAGGCTGGTGCCTGCGTCAAGCAGGTGCTTGGGGTATGTTTACTGAACGGAATGGAACGGAAGTCTCAGCTGTGACTTCACAGAGGTGCACGGGCCGCCCCTTCCTGCAGCTTAAACCCTTCAGAGCGAGGCCTATTTGTTCAAAACTGTCCACCCCTCTTAGAACCAGGAATAGTTTTTAAAGTACTTTCTAGAATTATCTAGAAATATCTCTGTTTAATTTTTTTGAAAGCTTTTCTGGAGTTTCACCTCACCCAGAATTTATCATCTGTCATTATCAGAAAATCTGTGCCCCTCAGATGCCCAGAGTCGAGCAAGTTCCCCACAACACAAGACTCAGCTGGGCTCAGGCCGTCCACGGGGCGCGTCTTGGGGCCCACGTGGTTTTTTCCACTTGTGCTACAGGTGAACACATGCCCAGACTGCCCAGGCATACAAAGTCTGTACTTGTCAGTTTTTTCCAACTTTGTGCACAAAACTTACTCCCGGGTTAACATAGGGCAAATACCCACTGTGTGCCGAGTGCATAGGGGCTGAGGCTTCTGTGGACTGGGCATGGTCGCCTGCACGTTGTGGAGGGGACAAAAAATGAGGCGTGAATGCGTGTGGATGGCCTCGTGCTGTGGAGAAGCTGGCCCACGCCTCAGGCTGTGGGGGGTGCAGCGGCGGGCATGGGGGCAGCGAGGAGCTGAGATGCCTCCCGAAGGGTCTGGATGTGGGCAGGGCAGGCAGTGAGGAGTGCTGGCCACCTTGTGCCCGACAGCCGGGAGAGAAGCCAGGGCCAGGGAGCTGGCAGGCAGCCTTCTCGGTCATCCAGACGTCATGGCAAGCTCTCAGATATGAGGAAGGGTGGGCTGGGAGCTGTCCTGGACGCAAAACCAACGGCACTTAAAGGCCCACTGAGGTCGCCGTGAGGACAGGGCCTTCGTGGGCCCCTGGGTCCCAACCCAGGCACCTGGGACTGGATGCTTCCCTGAGCCGAACGAGGGCCAGGGGCCTCTCAGACCCCGAAGGAGCCAGGGCTGAATGTGTTGATTCAAAGAGCAGAGATCTAGGAAAATGTCGGAGATTTATTGTTAGTTCTGGTAAAACTGCCGCAAACTCAGTGCTCAGAACAGCACCTCATCACCTCAGCTTCTGTCGTCAGGAGGGCAGCACCTCTGAGCTGGGTCTCTGCCAGGGTCCCTGGAGAGTCGTCCCCCTGGGCACTGCGCTGCGCTCTCATCCGGGGGCCCGACGGGCAGTCTGCCTCCTGTTCCATGAGGTTGAGGCAACTCTGGAGGGCGGTCCTCAGGGTGAGGTCGCCAGTTCCCATGCAGGCTCCTGGAGGCGTATCCTGGCATGTGTGCGTGCTCTGTTCATCTGCGGGCAGGTGTTGGGTGTGGCCCCTGCTCTGCCTGAGCCCCATGGGAGGCTGTGGGGAGCCGGGTCAGAAGCAGCTGCTCACTCAGTCTCTGTTTTGAAGCTTGGAGGACAGACCTTGATGAGTGCTCAGTGTGTGTGGTGAGGATGTGATCTCCTGGGCAGGCGTGTGATGTGGGGCTGCCTTCCAGAGGTGGGTGGAAGCCACGTGCACGGCAGACAGCAGAGAAAACCTGTTGAATGAGGTCCAGGAAGCATAGCCTTCCCCATGTCGCTCGGCCCGCCAGGGAGCACTGGCTGCGCTGGAGAGCCTGGTCCTGCCTGGAGGTTCTGCGGCTGCCCTGCAAGCCTTCAAGGTCACTGTGACACTCAGGTTAACTGTTTCTATGGAGCTTGGCCCGTACCATGCAGCCCCCGGGAGCACGGAGCACACTGAAGATGTGCTCTTGATGTGTTTCTGCAAACCTGGGCAAAAGTACATATATTTTAACTCGAATATAAACAAGCATGAGGTTGTGTGCTGAAACCACGACAGGTTCTGGGGAGTATGGAGAACTAGCCAGAGCCACATCGAGTGGCTCAGGACCCGGCCAGAGCAGAGCACCCGCTGCAGGCAACAGGGCTGTGCCACCACAGGCAGCTCCTCAGGGCACCCACTGCCGCCATCTGCTCCTCCCTGGACGGCCACCTGGCTCTCCAGGAATAGTCACGAGCCATCGGCTCTCACGGTGCTGGTGTTTCAGGAAAGCAGCATGGAGAGTTTGGCCCCTCTGTGGAAGCTCGTGGCTGAAATTGATGCAGAGCCCATTTTATTAACATTTATTAACACGGCTTTTAGATAAATGGGCGTCTCGAGTTTTGCTTTGCTTCCCTGGGCTGTTTTGCTGCTTGCAGGGCTGGCTGGGTGGGTGGGGTGCTGGCCACCCTGCTGAGCTGTCTGTGGTAACCTGTCTCAGCCCCATCAGAGGCTGTGCTGAGTGACACCTGTGGCACTTGGGTTCACCTCCTGGGCCTGGGGCTCCGAGCACCCGCAGGAGTGTGTGGTCCCAGGACCCGCCGGCCAGCGCATAGGGGTGGCTGCTGTACCACATGGTCCTCTGACTTTGGGGTCTCTGTGCCTCCCCCAAAGTGTGCCCATCCATTGTCCAGATGTAAGGACCCCCACAGGGCACTGGACCCTCAGACAGAGTGGCCCCTCTGGAGCTTGCCTCACACCCCATCAGCAATCCCCGGGGGATCCGGAGCAACCTCTCAGGCCGTGTGGTGTGGGGGGACCCAGGCCCATGAGAGGCCCCTTCTCTTCTGACCCCACTGACAATGCAGCTCAGTGAGGCCTTGGTGGGCGGTGGGACGCAGGCCAGCGCCGGTCCCCACCTAACACCTGCAGACCTCTCTTGCTGACCATCAGCCAGCTGCAGAGCTGGGCCCACAAGGTACCTGTATCTACCCTGGCCTCACAGGGCCTGCATGGTGGGCAGAGCAGTGCTCCCTGGTGGGTAGGTGGGGCGCTGGCCGCCCTGCTGAGCTGTTGTGTGGGCACAGTGCAAGGTGGCAGGGTGGGTGACTTGTCCTGTTCCTCCTTTCCCCTTTCTAGAGGTCAAGAAGTTGACCACCCTTGATTATCTCACTCAGACCCGTGAAAATGAAGAGAGTTTAAAATGCTAAGCAGAGAGGAAAGATCCATCCGTGCAAATGGGGGAAGGATATCTTCAGGTACCACCTGTCTCTCTGCTCCATTTGTCAAGGCCTGGGACCATGTCCAAGTTGCTCTGTGGCTGGGAGCTCTCAGCCACTCTCCTGTGCTTCAGTGCTGGTGTGGCCCATGGACTCTGCTGTGAGTGTGTGTGAGGCTGTGCGTGATGTGTCTTTGTGAACATAAACACCCAACATGCACAGATGACTTCCTAGTGCAAATGTAGCAATGGAACTGGGTTTCTTAAACATTTCTATGCTTCATTATCGACCCTCTAAGGTTGAAGTGTGCTTTTCTTTCTCTTCACCAGCCGTAGTGTCAGCACACAGATGCTTTTTGCGTGTTTTGTTTCATTTTGTTTTGAAACAGACTCTCGCTCTGTTGCCCAGGCTGGAGTGAAGTGGTGAAATCTCAGCTCACTGCAGCCTCTGACTCCCGGGTTCAAACAATTTGCCCGCCTCAGCCTCCCAACTAGCTGGGATGGCAGATCTAGCTACATCCAGCTGATTTTTGTATTTTTAGTAGCGACGCGGTTTTGACATGCCAGGCTGGTCTCAAACTTCTGCTTCAAGTTATCCTCCCACCTTGGCCTCCCGACATGCTGGGATAGCAGGCGTGAGCTGCTGTGCCTGGCCCGAAGCAATGCTTTTTAACTTAAGGTAGTTAGTTTTTTTTCCAGTTAAGTGACACTAATTACTATAACTAACTCAAGAAGACATAGAAAATCTCAATAGACATAGAACAGCCAAGAGACTGAACTATTGATTTGAAATCTTCCAGTGAAGAAAAATTTCCAGGCCCTGAAGTCTTCATGGATGAATTGTAGCAAAGATTTTAAGAAAAAATGTAATACCAACTACATACACACTCCTTCAGACAATGGAGAGGGAAGCAACACTTCCCCACTCACTCGGCAGTGCCGGTACCAACCTGACATCAAAGCCAGATATTCATGAGCCAGTAACCTCCAGAAACACAGGAAAGGTCACTGACGAGACCCTGGCAAACCAATCCCAGCAGCACAGGGCAGGCTCACGCACCGTAGCCAGGTGCTGTTACTCCAGGGTGCTACAGTGGCTTCAGGCCTGGACATCAGTGACTGTAGCTCAGCATGTTAGTACAACAGAGAACAGGAACCATGTGATCACGCCAATCAGTGCAGAAAAGGTGTGCCACCCTCAAGTGCCCATTCATGATTTTAAATCTCGGCGACCTCGGAATGATAGGAAAGCATTCTGCGCGCCTGATGTCACACTTCCTGGTGAAAGGCTGAGGGCGCTCTCCTCGAGGCTGGGGACAGGCAAGGACACCCCTTCCCCCTACTTCTGACCTAGCAGGAACATTCTGGCCAGCCCAGTGCCGCAGGGAATATGAAGGCACGCAGAACATAAAGTAAAACCATGTCTATTTGCAGGCAACAAAATCCTAAAAACTATGTTTTAAAACCTAGTTGAGATAATAAAACCACTTAACAAGGATGTGGGGCACATATTAAAATACACACTCACAGATCTCTGTACACCAGCAATGAAAAATCCAGGTTACGTTTTTATAACTTCGATTCGCAATCTTATAAAAAAGAATAAATTCAACAAACTGTGTGCATATACATACGCTGAAAGCTACACACCACCACTGACAGAAGTTGAAGACAATCTGTCGAATGAAAAGGTCCACAGCATTCATACACTGGAAAAAAATACTGTTAAAAGAGCAATTTTCCCCAAAACTGATCTGCAAATTCACCACAATCCCTGCTGAACCCCAGCAGGCTTTTGTTTTAGCAGAAATGGCAAGGTGGTGCTAAAATGTCTATGCAAATTTAAAAGACCTAGGCTACCTACTCTACGATATTAGCCAAAACAATATTGAGAAAAAATGAAATTGGGGAACTTACACAGCCAGACCTTAAATTTTACTATAAAGCTACAGTAATAAAAACAGTGTGGCACTGACATAGAGACAGACATAAAGCTACAGTAATAAAAACAGTGTGGCACTGACATAGAGACAGACATAAAGCTACAGTAATAAAAACAGTGTGGCATTGACAAAGAGAGGGACATAGATAAATGGACCAGAAGAAACGTCCAAAATTAAACATTTCATTTATGGCCAGTTGACGTGAAATAACAGCACTAAAATAATTAAATGGGGAGAAATTATAGTTTAACAAGTGATATTAGGACAATTGGATGTCCACATGGGAAACAAAAAAAGGAAATTGAGTTCTTCAAAGCTGTATGAAGATGGCTCAGGGCCACTTCATTCCCCACACAAATAGTTGGCCCCAAATCTATCTGACACTTAAAAGCTGAACATAGAACACTTCTAGAAGGAAGCATAGAATGAGATCTCTGTGATCTCGAGTGAGACAAAGCTTTTGTTTGATATGACACCAAAATCACTGCCTATGGAAGAAAAAAAATCATAGTTTGGACTTTATCAAAATTGAAACTATTTGCTCTTCGAAAGTCCCCACTAAGAAAATAGAAATACAGGCACACATCAGAGATATGGCAGGTGTTGCTGTAAAACACCGCAATACAGTGAACATCTCAGGAAACCAAGTCCCATGAATTTCTCTGGCTTCCCAGTGCATGTAAAAGTCATGTTTACGCTACCCCCGCGCAGCAACGTCACGTCGAAAAGCAGTGTCTGTCTGACTTAAAAGTGCTTTATTGCTAAAAGCGGCTTACACAGACACTCGAAGTGAGCACACTGCCAGGAACATGGCACCGATATGCTGGGATAGCGGTCACTTGCTTGACCAGGGCCACTGTAAACCCTCAATTTGTAAAAACAAAAACACAGTATCTGTGAAGTGCGGTGAAGCAAACACATGAAAGTGAGATGTTCATTCCCGTGCAGGCTACAGGGAAACAAAGTATTTTCAAGTCTTAGGCTGATGCGAGAATACACAGACTCAAAGAGCTTTCAAAGGCAATTGTAAAAAAAAACACCAAAAACCCAGTTTTTAAAATGGGCAACAGGGCTGGGCACAGTGACAAGCATCTATATTCTCAGTAATTTGAGAGTCCAAGCAAGAGGATTGCTTGAGGACAGGAGTTCAAGACCTGCCTGGACAACTGAGAGATGCCCCATCTCGACAAAAATAAAAATACATACACACAAACATACGTAAAATGGACAAAAGATGTGAATGAACTCCTTAACAAGGAAGATATATGGATGGCATATAAGCACATGGAAAAATGCTCAGCATCATTCTACATCAGGTAGCCACAAACTTAATCACAGTCAGATATGACCACACACCCAGGAGAATGCCAGTCAGCAAAAAGACAGACACCAGCAAGGGTGGGTAAAACTAGAGAAATTGCAAGTCTCAAGCATGGCTGGAGGCCGTGACATGAGACTGTAAAGTGTCTCATGTGGCTAGTGGGAGTGAAACGAGTGTAAAGTGTCTCATCTGTGGCTAGTGGGAGTGAAATGAGAGTGTAAAGTGTCTCATCTGTGGCCGGTGGGAGTGAAATGAGTATAAAGTGTCTCATCTGTGGCTAGTGGGAGTGAAATGAGTGTAAAGTTTCTCATCTGTGACTAGTGGCAGTGAAATAAGAGTGTAAAGTGTCTCATCTATGGCTGGTGGGAGTGAAATGAGTGTAAAGTGTCTCATCTGTGGCCGGTGGGAGTGAAATGAGTGTAAAGTGTCTCATCTGTGACTAGTGGGAGTGAAATGAGTGTAAAGTGTCTCCTCTGTGGCCGGTGGGAGTGAAATGAGTGTAAAGTGTCTCATCTGTGACTAGTGGGAGTGAAATGAGTGTAAAGTGTCTCATCTGTGGCCGGTGGGAGTGAAATGAGTGTAAAGTGTCTCATCTGTGGCTGGTGGGAGTGAAATGAGTGTAAAGTGTCTCATCTGTGGCCGGTGGGAGTGAAATGAGTGTAAAGTGTCTCATCTGTGACTAGTGGGAGTGAAATGAGTGTAAAGTGTCTCATCTATGGCCGGTGGGAGTGAAATGAGTGTAAAGTGTCTCATCTGTGACTAGTGGGAGTGAAATGAGTGTAAAGTGTCTCATCTATGGCCGGTGGGAGTGAAATGAGTGTAAAGTGTCTCATCTGTGACTAGTGGGAGTGAAATGAGATTGTAAAGTGTCTTACAAAAGGCTACTGGGAGTGAAATGAGTTTGTTAAGTGTGTCATCTGTGGCTGGTGGGAGTGAAATGAGAGTGTAAAGTGTCTCATGTGGCTAGTGGAAGTGAAATGAGGGTGTCAACTGCCAGGTCTCTGGAGAGGTTTTTGGCATTTCATCAAAAGATAATGTTTTATTATGGGACCACCATTCCACTCCCATTTCTAACCAGAGAGAAATGAAAACAGGTGCACATGTAAGTGTTTCTGAGATCCTGGCTCAGGACTCAGGACATCTCCAGGTACTATTAGAACTCACTCTTAACAGTCTTGTCCTTTATGTAAGAATGTAAACTGCATGTCAGCATCTTCCTTTTTCATTTTACAACTTTTCGTTTACCCCACAGCAAAGAGAAGGAGACGGCGCCCTGGGCTCTTCCGCACAGGGGTAAGTTGTAAGCTTCCTGCAGGTGCATGATCTCTCTGAAGGATAGCTCTGTTCCTTTATTACCTCGAATGACTTTGGAAAACAATTCACCTACGATGAGATATTTTAAAGAGTTCTGTTGAATTATTCCGATTCCTCTGTCTCGTCGCGCTTCTCTTACTTGCAGAAACTGTGTTTTTCTGTCCCTTTGTCATAACTAACATCTAGAGTAGGTGCAAGAATAAGACCAGCTTATTCATTTCTACGTCTCTCCATGAGCCCGTGGGAGCTGTGAGTCTCAGTGTTTTTCTTATGGCCTCTAGCAGTGTTTGGTGTCCATCGTAAGCTCTGAGGGTCCACCCATTCCTGAGCCAAGATGCTGAGTAAATGTGGGCACTGATGATGCCTTCACCCCAGAGCGCTGCCCAGGAGGCCCAGGCTTGGCTTCCCAAACAGGTTTCAAGAAGCTTCTGTGAGCCAGTGTTGTGTGGTGCTGGTCATTTTATTTTAGAGGCTGAGTCAAAGGTCATGTGCATTTTCAGTCTTCACAGACTCTTTCCGATGACTTTCCCAAAAGGGTGACACACTTCACACTTCCTTCAACTCTGTCCCCCTTTCAGCATGACGTGCTAACAGTATATTTAGCTTTATGCAAATGAAACATGTAGTATTTTAGTATGCATTTCCTTAATACCATTACGACTGAACTTTTTTCACGTTTTACCAGTTTCCAAGCTTTCTCGTGTGAATTAGCGGTCAGCAGCTGGGTTACTGGACCAGCAAACATAACGGCTCTTGGTGCTTTCGGAATCCTGCGGTATCTTTCACAGTGTAGATGCTGTAGACTTCTCTGAAGCCAGATGTGTTACAATTTCCTTTCGTCTTGCTTTAAAAAGGCTTCTTTATTCCAAGGTTATACAAATATCCTCCAATACTCTTTGTTAATATAGTCATATTTTTTATTTGTACCTTTACCTTTTGACTTTTCGGGCCAGAGGGCATTGATCTTTGTATTTGGTGACAGAGGAGTGAAGGTCATTTCATCCCAACAAAGTAACGCTTGGTTTTTCAGCCCTCAAGTCGAAAGGCCTTTTCTGGTTCTCTGTGTTCCCGTAAGCACAGGCCCAGGTCTGTCTGGGCGCTCATGTCTGTCTCGTGGGTCTGCGTCCTGGGGCTGCACCACCTCTTTAAATTACAGGGCCTCATTTAGCTACCATATTTTAGTATCTGGCAGGCAAACCTCTGTCTAAAGATTTTTTCTATTTACTTTAGATAGTTCTTACACATTTCTTTTCTTTTTTTTTTTTTTGAGATGGAGTTTTGCTCTCATTACCCAGGCTGGAGTGCAATGGCGTGATCTCGGCTCACCGCAACCTCTGCCTCCCGGGTTCAGGCAATTCTCCTGCCTCAGCCTCCTGAGTAGCTGGGATTACAGGCACGCACCACCGTGCCCAGCAAATTTTTTATATTTTTAGTAGAGATGGGGTTTCACCATGTTAACCAGCATGGTCTCGATCTCTTGACCTTGTGATCCACCAGCCTCGGCCTCCCAAAGTGCTGGGATTACAGGCATGAGCCACCGCGCTTGGCCCCACATCTATTTTCAAATATGAGCTTTAAAATCACTTTGTCTAGTTCCAAGAAACGTGGAATTCGAACTGGAGTTACATCAGCGACAGGCCTGCCCTTGGGAGGGGCCCGCATCCAGCCCCCACAGAGAGGCAGCAAAGCATTTGAATTTCACTTTGTATGATCACGGAACCATGGTCCTTTAAGTAAAATACAAAAATGCTTTCTCTGTTATGCATTTTGGGCAAGATTAATAGAAACCTAAGTATGACCAGAATTGTAAACTTCCACTCTAAAACCAAAACAAAATGAAAAAAATTTTAGTGATTGCCAGATCATCGTGTGTATTATAGGAAATTGGGGAATTGCAAAGATTCCCAGGTAAAAGTGAAAGTCACACAGGGTCCCTGACCCACCAGCAGCTACTGTGGGCATCTGGACTGGCCTCTTTCAGGTTGTCCTTTGGAATGTTTCTTCTGTGCTTGACGTGCATAATGTGCTGATTCATCCGACCACAGGCACCTTGTACAACTGTTTCCGAGCCTGCTTTTTCAACTTCAAATACTGTGAACACTGTTCTGATAAAGGAAGAAAGAGTGGCTTGTGTGGGTATAAATCACCGCAGCTTTGGGATCTGTGATAGTCCCTATTTCTGGAATCGTGTGTTTGACTTTCAGTCATCCTGTGCTTTTCCAAAAGACTGCCGAGCTGGCCTTGTGTGGGAGGGTTAGGGTGTTTGAATGGGATAGTGGACGATGCAAGTTCATGAGTCCCCAGGCGCGGTGGGCAGCAGGACTCCAGTGCCCGTCTTCTGCCACAGGAACTGCCTGCGGGGCCACCTGGGCGTTTGGAACAGTGGACCACATGGACACCTGACGACTCTCAGCCTTCGTCTTCAGTGCAAGCCTGACCTAGCCCATCACAGTCAGAGTTCTTCCAGATGGGGAAAGTCATCTACACCCGTGACATTGTTTCAGTACAGAACAATCCAGTCACCAAATGCCTGTGGAGAGCGAGGATTCGGGCCCGGGCACAGCTAGGTGGGAGCTTCGGGAAGAGGGGACAGTCTGTTCCAATGGTGGTTCTCAGGCCAGTCCACCGAGAGCGGTCTGTCGTTGCCTGTGTTGCTCTGCACTACTGTGGATCAGTAAACACGGGGGTGGGATGGAAACACGGACACCCAGCAGGGTCCCACAGGCTTTCTGTACAGCCTCAGGGGGCTCCCATTGGCTCATGTCCACGAAGTGGCTGCTGTTAGCTTCCCACCTGCCACAACAAATGACCACAGATCCAGGCATGTCGGCTCCACGGGTCTCAGGCCTGGGCTGGCCCAGAGGGTCTGTGCCTAGGGCCTTGCAGGGCAGCAGCCACGGTCAGGGGCCAGAGTGCTCTCTGGGGCTCCTGAGGAAGAATCTGTCCCAAGCTCCTTCAGGATGCGCTGGGCATCACGGTTTTCTGAGGCACCACCATAAGGCCCCCATAAGCACAGGGGGTCGCAGTATCCTCCTCCTGCTTTCATTCTCCGGGTTCTTCCTTCTCACTTCTGTTTTCTGAGGCTCAGGTGATTACTGGGGCCTGTGAGGACAATCCACGTCCCTGCTCCTGTCTTAGGGTCCTCTGCCTGCTGTGAGAGATTGCCACAAATGTGGAACACTGTGGGCCCCAAGACGCCATTCTGCCATGTAGCAGTGAGCCAGGCTATACATGCTGGCTAAGGCACTGGTCTAGGGTGGGGCCTGCACAGTGGGAGAAAGCCCTGCTTTACAGCGTCCCAGTGGGAGGGAGTCATGGTCCTTTACACGCAAATCTCCTTCCATTTCCCACTGTGCAGTAACCTGGGAGCACTCACACAACCTCCCGGGAGCTGCTGGTCTCCAGGTTTTGAGACATGTGGCCTCACAGCAGTGGTGCTTATAGGACACGCTGCAGCCCCCAGCTACCCTTAGGCCCTCACAAAGCTGAGATGAGTTTCTTTCCTCCTGCCCGTCCCACCAGGGTCAAGGCCAAAAAGTCCCTGCTGATGCCCAACTACCTGTGCCCCCTCTCCACTCCCGTACACCCAGACGGGGCTCATCAGCACAGGTAAGTTGTGGTCGCCAGGCACTGGGCCCCAAGGACAGAGCCCTGTGCAGAACGTGTGGTCTGAGGTCCCCCCAGGTTGAGGTTAGGGCAGCATTCAGAATGGAGGCACTCTGTGTCCAAGGATGCTACCCACATGGGAATGATGGTGGGTGGAGCACAGAAGAGAGATCCAGTGAGAGGCAGGAATGCTTCCCAGCTGAGGGTGAGAGAGACAGACGGGTGCCAAAGCGGGAGCCCCCAGCACTGGAGTGAGCTGATCAGGCTGTGGTAACACAGAGCCCAGGGCAGGCTCTGAAGGGCCCAGAACACGCAGCAGGGGACAGTGCTCTGATAAAGGATGTGGTTAGTCATGGCAGAATCAATGTGCTGTTTTTAAAATAAATGCTGAGGAAGGACTGTGTGTAGGAGACAGGTGGGAATAGAGGTGTGTGGTCACATGTGCATGTCTGTAGTGTGTGGTTGCATGTGTGGTTTTGTGTGTGGTTTTGTGTGTGGTTTGTGGTTACATGTGTGGTTTTGTGTGGGGTGTGTGGTTATGTGTGTGGTTTTGTGTGGGGTGTGTGGTTACACATGTGATTTTGTGTGTGGTGTGTGGTTGCATGTGTGGTTTTGTGTGGGGTGTGTGGTTATGTGTGTGGTTTTGTGTGTGGTGTGTGGTTACGTGTGTGGTGTGTGGTTACGTGTGTGGTTTTGTGTGTGGTGTGTGGTTATGTGTGTGGTTTTGTGTGTGCTGTGTGGTTACGTGTGTGGTGTGTGGTTATGTGTATATGTATGTGAGTGGTATGTGTTTATTCCATGGACTTGTGTCCGGGTGTGTGGTTACGTGTGTGGTTTTGTGTGTGGTGTGTGGTTACGTGTGTGGGGTGTGGTCATGTGTATATGTATGTGAGTGGTGTGTGTTTATTCCATGGACTTGTGTCCGTCCTTCACAGGAAGAGCCCAGCATGGCTGCTGGCTTTAGGGCCACCTATTTCTGTTTCTGCGCAGGGTCGGCTTTCAGTTCTTTCTGCTGGGTCATTATTTATTTTTTAGAGATGGGATCTCACTCTGTCACCCAGGATGGATTGCAGTGGTGGGATCAGGGCTCAAGGCAGCCTCCATCTCCTGGGCTCAGGTGATCTTCCCACCTCTGCCTCCAGAGTAGCCAAAAGCATAGGCAGGTACCACCATACCCAGCTAATTTATTTTTTTATTAACAAATAAACAGGTGTCTCACTCTGTTGCCCAGGCTGGTTGTAACTTCTGGTCTCAAGCAACCCTCAGGCCTCATGACACTGGGATTATAGGTGTGAGCCATCGCACCTGGTCACAGGGTGGGGAGCGCCCTTTTGAGCAGGCTTTGTCAGGAGGCCATCTTCAGCTTCTGGGGGTGACAGGTGACTTCTCCATCCCTGTGCAGGCAGTGCCACCTCACCGTACTCCCCATGACTTCAGGGAATGGGCTCCAGAGACTTGGAAATTAAAACGGCTCAGCCCCGGCCTGGAGGAACAGTGACACTGGCGTCCAAGCCTTGCCCCTTGTCTGCACTTCCACCGAAGAGGGAGACACACTCAGTGGGAACTGATGGAGCCCCAGCCCAGACTCAGCCACCAAAGTTCCCTCCCTCCACGTGGCACATGGACTCATGGGATTTTCTCTGCCTGGGATCGTCCGCATTGACACCTGTTGCCTGGGTGCAACTGTGAGTCCCCTCGGTCTCTCTGCAGCATCTCGGGGTGGATGACGACTTATAGTCACCCTTGTGTGAAGCAATATGGTGCCCGGTCCGAAGCAGAGAAGGTCTGTCAGCATTGAATCTCAACCCTGTGTCTCCGTGGGCTCCAGGGGAATCCTGTGGAAATGACACTGCTGGTTCACTGTTCACATCGGGGAGGAGAATTCCATCTGAAAATGAGCGTAACGTCACTGACCCGTGTCCATGGCACAGCCCAGTGCTGAGCTCCACAGACCTGCAGTCCACGGCCTCCCCTCGGAGTGGGCCCCAGCTGCCTACAGCGTCGCGCAGGGAACACACCCTGAGTTGGTGAATGGAACAAACTGGAAACTCCAGAAACAAGCCCTTCTCTCCATTTCCGGTCTTTGGCTCTAATGGAAGGTGGCGAGGCAGTGGGGGAAATGGAAGCGTTTTTAGTGAACGTGCTGCAGCAGCAGGATGACCACATGCCACACTCACACACACAGCTCAGCTCCTCAGCAAGCAATGCAGAATCCATCACAGACCTCGTAGTAAGAGGGGAAACTTGAACATTTCTGTAACATCAGAGAACATCTTTGAGATTTTCTGTTAGGGGATTTTTTTATAGACACCACAGACACTATTTCAGAAGAAAAGGATAAATGTGACTTTAAGCATTTGCTTTTATTTCTTCAGTTGTCACCATTAAGAGAGTGAAAATATTAGCCACAGATTGAAATAAAATATTTGTAAGTCATATACTTATATCCAGAATATTTAAGGAATCATGAAAACTCAATAATAAGGAAACAGTTCAGTTTTTAAATGGGCAAAATAGTTGAGCATAGTCTTCTCCAAGGCAACGATACTGATGAGAAGGAAAGCACACAAAATGGTGCCCAACATCATTTGATATCAGGGAACCACAAGCTAAACCACAATATGGTGCTGCTCTGCCCATCTTAGAATGGCCACAAGAAAAATGAGTAACGCCACCATCCAGGCATGGTGGTTCCACTGATGTCTCAGAGCTTCTGGTGACCCATGAGGCAGAAGGACCCCTAGAGGCCAGGAGCTTTGAGACCAGTCTGGACAACACAGCAAAACCCTGTCTCTAAAGAAATAATAATACTTAAAAAGAAAGATGAACAATACCAAGTGTTGATGAAGAGGTGGGAGAATTGGCAGTCTCATCCATTTGCTAATGGAGATGAATGATGCAGTTTCACGAAGCTTCCGATGCGAGCATACACTTATCATATGACCCAGCACGCCCACTCCCAGGTTCTTTCCCAAGGGCACTGAAACAGCATGTGCACATGGAGCAGCTGTTTTTCATTGCTAGAGCTTCCACAAGCAGGAACCACACATGGGGTGGAAACAAGAAATGTATTTGCTCATCGTGGAGGCTGGAAGTCCCAGGGCAGGTGTCTGCAGGGTTGCTGTCTCCCGAGGCCTCTCTGCTTGGCTTGTAGATGGCCGCCTGCTCTCTGCGTCCTCCCACAGTCTTCCCTCTGTTTGTGTCTCTGTTGTCATCTCCCCTTCTTATGAGGACACCAGTCACTCTGGATGAGGGCTCACCCTAATAGCCTCATCTAACATCAGTTACCTCTTTCAAGATGCTGTCTCCACGTATAGTCACATGCCAAGGTACTGGGTATTAGGATGTCGATGTATGAATTTAGAAGAGGACACAGTTTAGCCTGTTAAATGAGATTGGGAGGAAGGGGTGCTGTGCCACCACTGAGATCCTGTCCTGAGATCCAACCATCCTTGAGGTACCATTGCTGAGAACTGACTAGAAATGAACTTGAATATTCTTTAAGAAGAAATGTAATGTCAGTAATGTCTTTGTTCATCCTATGAATTTCGCTTCACTTCCCCACAGGAAGCAGATGGTGCCTCCTCAAGTTCATCTTCACATGAGTAAGTTTGTGGGCTTCACGGGAAGGTTTTCTCTCTCCGTGACATAGTTATATACTCGTCCCGTTGGCTTCTTAAACATGGTTTCAAGAACTCCTATATCATATTTGAGCGAGTGTTGTGCCATGTAGGTCATTTTATTTTGGAGGCTGAGAGTCAACGGGCACATGCATTTCAATCTCCACAGACTATTTCTGATGACTTTCCCGGAATATCAGGTCAGTTCGCACTTCCTTCAACTCTGCCAGTCTTTAGCATGAGATACAAAAGTATATTTGGTTTTATTTCAGTGAAATGTAACATTTCATTTCTTTACAACCAGGAAGACATTTTTTCATGCTTTGACCATCTTACAATTTTTCTTGCATGAATTAGTTGCTTACTTGAATTATCAAATGTAAGAGCGCTTTGCATGTTAGGGACCCGATGGCGTCTTTCACAGTGTAGACGTCGTCAGCTTTTCTGAAGCAAAATTTGTTATAATTTCCTTTTGACTGTCTTTTGAAAAACTTCTTTACCCTAAGGGTAAACAAATATCATCTAATACTCTTTGCTTATATAGTCATACTTTTTATTATTTCAATAGTTTTTGGGAACAAGTGGTGTTTGGTTGCATGGAAAAGTTCTTTAGTGTTGATTTCTGAGATTTAGGTGCCCCCTCCACCCGAGCCATGTACACTGTACCCACTGTGTAGTCGTTGACTGTCACCCTTTTCCCACCATTCCCCCAAATAGCAAGTGCCCCTTCTATCATTCTTATGCCTTTGCATCCTCGTAGCCTAGCTCCCACTAATAAGTGAGAACGTGTGATGTTTGGATTTCCATTCCTCAGTTGCTCACTTAGAATCATAGTCTGCAGCTCCATCCAGGTTGTGTGGGTGCCATTATTTCATTCCTTTTTATGGCTGAGTAGTATTCTATTGTGTATACATACATACAAATCAGCGGATAGAGAAAAGGTGATATATGTATAGGCTGGTTGATTTAAGCTGGTTCCATAGTCTTGGAATTGCACACTGTGCTGCTATAAACATGTGGGTGCAAGTCTCTTTTTCAAAAGATGACTTCTTTTCCTCTGGGTAGATACCCAGTAGTGGGATTGCTGGATCCAATGATAGTTCTACCTTTCATTCTTTATGGAGTCTAAATACTGTTTTCCACAGTGGTTGCACTAGGTGACGTTCCCACCAGCGGTGTAAAAGTGTCCCTTTCACTGCATCCGTGCCAGCCTCTGTTTTTGTTTGTTTCTGTTTTTATTCCCACAGGAGTTAGGTTGCATTGTGGTTGTGATTTGCGTTTCCCTGATAATTAGTGCTATTGAGCCTTTTCTCATGTATTTGTTAGGCATTTGTATATCTTCTTTGAGAATCTTCTATTTATGTCCTTTGCCCAGTTTTTGCTGGGGTTTTTTGTTGGTTTCTTTGTTTGTTTTTGAGACAGTCTCACTCTGTTGCCCTGGCTGGAGTGCAGCGGCATGACCTTGGCTCACTGAAGCCTTGGCCTCGTGGGTTCAAGTGAATCTTCTGCCCCAGCCTCCCGAGTAGCTGGGATTACAGATGCCCACCACCACACCTGGCTAATTCTTGTATTTTTAGTAGAGATGGGGTTTCAGTATGTTGGCCAGGCTGGTCTTGAACTCTTTGTTTTTTTAATTGCATTTTAGGTTTTGGGGTACATGTGAAGAACATGTAAGATAGTTGCATAGGTACACACGTGGCAGTGTGATTTGCTGCCTTCCTCCCCTTCACCTATATCTGGCATTTCTCCCCATGTTATCTCTCCCCAACTCCCTACCCCGCGGCTGTCCCTCCCCTATTCCCCCCAACAGACCCCAGTGTGTAGTACTCCCCTCCCTGTGCCCATGTGTTCTCATTATTCAACAGCCGCCTATGAGTGAGAACATGCAGTATTTCATTTTCTGTTCTTGTGTCAGTTTGCTGAGAATGATGGTCTCCAGGTTCATCCATGTCCCTACAAAGGACATGAACTCATCATTTTTTATGGCTGCATAATATTCCATGGTGTATATGTGCCACATTTTTCCTGTCCAGTCTATCATCGATGGGCATTGGTCTCGAACTCTTAACATAAAGTGACCCACCTGCCTTAGCCTCCCAAAGTACTGGGATTATAGTCATGAGCCACCACACCTGACTGTATGTTTTATTCTTGCTGATTTGAGTTCCTTTTAGATTCTGTATATTAGTCCTTCGTTAGATTTATAGATTGTATTTTCTCCCTTTCTGTGGGTTATGTTTACTCTGATGATTGTTTCTTTTGCTGAAGCTTTTTAGTTTAGTCCCATCTATGTATCTTTGTTTTTGTTGTATTTGCTTTTGGATTCTTGGTCAGGAACTCTTTGCCTAAGCCAACATCTAGAAGAGTTTTTCTGATGTTATCTTGTAGATTGTTTATGGTTTCAGGTCTTAGACTTAAGTCTTTGATCCATCTTGAGTTGATATTTGTATAAGGTGAGAGATGAAGATACAGCTCGATTCCTCTACATGTGGCTTGCAAATCATCCCAGCACCGTTGGTTGAATAAGGTGTCCATTCCCCACTTGATGATTTTGTTTGCTTTGTTGAAGCTCAGTTGGCTCTGAGTATTTGGCTTTATTTATGGCTTCTCTATTCTGTTCCGTTGGTCTACATGCCTATTTTTATATCGGTATCATGCTGTTTTGGAAACTGTAGCCTTGTAGTATGGTTTGAAGTCGGGTAGTGTGATGCCTCCACATTTTTTATTTGGTTAGTCTTTCTTGGATATATGGGGTCTTTTTTGGTTCCATATAAACTTTAGAATTTTTTTTTTTTAGTTCTGTGAAGAATGATGATGGCGTTTTGATGGAAATTGCCTTGAATTTGTAGATTGCATTTGACAATATGGTCATTGTCACGCTACTGATTCTACCCATCCATGATCATGGCGTGTGTTTCCATTTATCTGTGTTGTCTATGATTTCTTTGAGCAGTATTTTGTAGTTTCGTTGTAGAGATCTTTTATCTTCTGGGTAAGGTATGTTCCTAAGTGTTCTGTTTGTTTGCCTCTGTTTTTTGCAGCTGTGGGGACGGGCGTTGACTTCTTCATTTGTTCCTCAGCTTGCTCATCGTTGGCATATAGCAGTGTTACTGATTTGTGTACACCGATTTTGCATCATGATACCTTACTGAATTCGTTTATTAGATCTAGGAGCTTTTTCATTCAGTCTGTAGGGTATTCTAGTTATACAATCCTATCATCAGAGAAGAGGCAGTATGCCTTCCTGCTCACCAACTTGGATGCTCTTTATTCCTTTCTCTTGTCTGATTGCTGTGGCTAGGGCATCTAGTATTATGTCGAATAGAAGTGGTGAAAGTGGGCATCCTTGTCTTGTTCCAGGTCTCAGGGGAAATTGCTTTCAACTTTTCCCCATTCAGTATAATGTTGGCTATGGGTTTGTCCTATAGGGTTTTTATTACCTTGTCGTGTACATTCTATGCTGATTTTACTGAGTGTTTTAATTGTAAAATGGGTGCTGGATTTTGTTAAATATTTTTTTTTCCGTCTATTGAGATAATCTATGATTTTTGTTTCTAATTCTGTTTATGTCAGGTATCACATTTACACACTTTCATATGTTAAAGCATTCCTGCATCCCTGGTGTGAAACTCACTTGACCACAATGTATTATCTTTCCGTTGTGCTGGTTGATTCAGTTAGCTAGTATTTTGTTGAGGATTTTTGCAACCATATTTGTGGGAGATATCAGTCTGTAGTGTTCTGTTTTTGTTATGTCCTTTCCTGGTTTTGGTATTAGAGTGCTACTGCCTTCATGGAATGATTTAGGGAGAGTTCCCTCTTTAATTTTGGAATCGTTTCTATATGATTGGTAGCAATTCTTTGAATGCTGGATAGAATTCAGCTGTGAATTCATCCTGGACATTTCACTTTTTATTTACTGTTTCTCTTTTTGCTTTGCTTTGCGCTCTCTCTCTCTCTCTCTCTCTCTCTCTCTCTCTCTCTCTCTCAGATGGAATCTCACCCTGTTGCCCAGGCTGGAGTGCAGTGGCATGATCTCGGTTAACTGCAACCTCTGCCTCCCAGGTTCAAGCGCTTCTCCCGCCTCACCCTCCCAAGTAGCTGGGATAATAGGCATGTGCCACCATGGCCAGCTAATTTTTTCCATTTTTAGTAGAGACAGGGTTTCACCATGTTGCCAGAGTGGTCTTGCCCATCTGGCCTCAGGTGATCTGACCACCTTGGCCTCCCAAAGTACTGGGATTACAGGCATGAGCTACGGCGCCCAGCCTATTAGTGTTTTAATCTCACCACTTGGTATTGATCTGCTAAGAGTTTCTGTTGCTTCCTGATTTAATCTACGAGGGTTGTATGTTTCCAGATATATATGTGTCTCCTCTAGATTTTCTAGTTTGTGTGCATAAACCTGTTCATAGTAGCCTTAAATGATATTTTGTATTTTTGTGGTGTCAGTTGTAATATTTCCCATTTCCTTTCTAAGTGAGCTTATTTGCATCTTCTCTCTTCTATTCTTGGTTAATCTCACTAATGATCTATCAATTTTATCTTTTCAAAGAACCAGCTTTTTGTTTCATTTATCTTTTGTGTTGTTTGTTTCAGTTTCATTTAATTCTGCTCTGATCTTTGTTATTTCTTTTCTTTTGTTAGGTGTGGGCTTGGTTTGTTTTTGTTTCTCTAGTGACCTGAGGTGTGACCTTAGATTGCCTATTTGTGCCTTTCGGACTTTTTGAGGTAGGCATTTAATGCTACGAACGTTTCTCTTAGCATGGCTTCTGCTGTGTCCTAGAGGTTTTGATACGTTGTGTCACGGTTCTCATTCAGTTCAAATAATTTTTAAATTTCCTCCCAAAGATCATTCAGGAGCAATTATTTAATTTCCATGTATTTGTGTAACTTTGCAGGTTCCTTTTGGAGTTCCAATTTTATTCCACTATAATCTGAAAAGATACCTGATACAGTTTTGATTTTCTTAAATTCATCGAGACTTGTTTTGTGGCCTACCATATGCTGTACCTTAGAGAATGTTCCATGTACTGATGAAAAGAATGTAGATTCTGCAGCTGTTGGGCAGAATGTTATGTAAATACCCATCAAGTCCATGTGTCCTAGGGTAGAGTTTAAGTCCACTGTTTGCTTCTTGACCGTCTGTCTCGATGAGCGGTCCAGTCCTGTCAGGAGTACTGAGTGCCTCACGAGTACTGGGTTGCCATCTATCTTATTTCTTATGTCCAGTTTCTTATTGTTTTATAAATTTTAGATCCTCCATGTTAGATGCATATCTGTTTAGGATTGTGCTATTTTCCTGTTGGAGTGATGCTTTTATCATTGTATAATGTTTCTCTTTGTCTTTTTTAATTGTTGCTTTAAAGTCTGTTTTGTCTGATACAAGAATAATTGCTCCTGCTTGCTTTGCTTTTTGTTTCTGTTTTCATGGAGTATCTTTTCCACCCGTTACCATAAGTTTCTGTCAATCCTTATACATTACGTGTCTCTTGAAGACAGAAGACACTTGGTTGTGAATTTTTCTCCATTCTGCCTTTCTGTATCTTTTAAGTGGAGCATTGAGGCCATTTATACTCCATAAGCTGCTGTTTTATTTATCATGCTAGTTGTTGCTTGAATACCTTGGTTTTTTCTTTGTGTTACTGTTTTGTAAGTCCATGAGATTTAAGCTTTAAGAAGGTCCTATTTTGGTATATTTTGAGGTTTTGTTTTAAGATTTAGAACTCCTGGCCAGGCGCGGTGGCTCACGCCAGTAATCCCAGCACTTTGGGAGGCCGAGGCAGGTGGATCATGAAGTGAAGAGATCGAGACCATCCTGGTCAACAAGGTGAAACCCCATCTCTACTAAAAATACAAAAATTAGCTGGGCATGGTGGCGCGTGCCTGTAATCCCAGCTACTCAGGAGGCTGAGGCAGGAGAATTGCCTGAACCCAGGAGGCGGAGGCTGCGGTGAGCCGAGATTGCGCCATTGCACTCCAGCCTGGGTAACAAGAGCGTAACTCCATCTCAAAAAAAAAAAAAAGATTTAGAACTCCTTTTAGCATTTCTTATAGTACTGGCTTGGTAACGGCTAGTTTCCTCAGCATTTGTTTGTCTGAAAAAGACATGATCTCTCCTTCATTTATGAAGCTTAGTTTTACTGAATACAAAATCCTTGGCTGTCAGTTAACTTGTTTGAGGAGGCTGAAGATAGGAGGCCGATCCCTTCTGGCTTGTAGAGTTTCTGCTGGGAAATGTGCTGCTAATCTGATAGGGTTTCCTTTATACGTTGCTTTTGCCTCACACAGCTCTGAAGACTCCTTGCTTTGTCTTGACTGTAGGTCGCCTGCTGACTGTGTGCCTGGGTGATGATCTGTCTGCAATGAGCTTCTTGCCTTTGGATGTCCAGAACCCTCACAAGGCCGGGGAAGGTTTCCTTGAGGATCCAAACTTGTAGATTTGTCCTTTTCCTTAGGGATACTCATTATTCTTAGGTTTGGCCATTTAACATAATTCCAATTTTCTTGGAGGCTTTTTTTAAAATTTATTTTTTCTTTCTCTTTATTTGACAGGGTTAATTCAAAAGGCCTGTTTCTGAGCTCTGACGTTCTTTCTTGTTGTTGTTCGATTCCACTGTTGAAACTTTTCAGTGCATTTTTCTATTTATCTAAGTGTGTCATTCATTTCCAGAAGTTGTGATTGTTTCTTCTTTATAATCTCTATTCTTCTGAATTAAGTTTCAGCTATATCCTTTATTGATTTAAGTTGGTTTTCATCTTTTTCTGGTATTCTCTTGAGTGGCTGAATAATTCAAATTCTTTATCTGGCAATCCGGAGATTTTCTTCTTGGTTTGGTTCCATTGCTGGGGAGCCAGTGTGGTCTTCTGAGGGTAGAATGATTAATTTTCTAATTCCTTCTCATTCATGTAGATTATTTCAGTGGGAAGGGCTGGAACTTAAGGGCTGCTGGTCAGATTCTTTTGCCCATGGGGTGGTCCCTTGACTGGGGCGCTCCCCCTTACCCTAGGGATGGGGCTTCTTGCAAATGAGACTGCAACGATTGTTATTGTTCTTCTGGGTCTCTCCACCCATCAGGGCTTCCAGGCTGGTGCTGGGGATGTCTGCACAGAGTCCTATGATGTGATCTGCCTTCAGGTCTCCCAGCTGTGGGTGCCAGCAGCTGCTTCAGCGGAGGTGGCAGGGGAGTGAAGTGGACTCTGTGGGGGTCCTGGGCTGTGGTTGGGTTTACTGTGCTGACTTTCTCAGACGCTGGTGATTCTAGCAGTGAAGTTGTCACATGGGCAGACTCGGGACCTCTGGTTATTCTGGTTGTTGCAGAGGAATTAGCTCTTGTTTTCTCCTTCCCAGGAGCAGGGTGGTTCTGTCATGAGTTGCTGTCATGTCCTGAGCTGGGTGGCCTCAAGCCAGGAAGTGGCACTTCTAAGAGAGCAGCAGAGTAGTCGCCCGTCCTGTGGAATTCACAGCGGCCTGCAGCTTCTTCCAAAGGCTCTGTGAATGTTTTTGGTTTTCCTGGTACACTCCCGTAATGTGGTTCCCAGAGTGAAAGTCCGCGCTGTGAGTCTCCACCTGCTGTCCTCTGTCCTAGTGGGAGGTGCTCATCAGACCTGTTTCCTATCTGCCATCACCCGTCAGAACCTGGCTGAGGCACTGGTCTGGGGTGGGGCCCACACGGTGGGAGGAGGCCCTGCTTTACAGTGTCCCAGTGGGAGGGAGTCATGGTCCTTTATACGAGAAGCTCCTTCCCTTTCCCACTGCACAGTAACCCGGGAGCACTCACACAACCTCCTAGGAGCTGCTGGTCTCCAGGTTCTGAGACACATGGCCCCACAGCAGTGGTGTTTACAGGACACACTGCAGCCCCCAGCACTGTCCTGAGCCCCCCACAAAGCTGAGATGGGTTTTTCTCCTCCTGCCCGTCCCACCAGAGTCGAGGCCAACAAGTCCCTGCTGATGCCCAACTGCCTGTGCCCCGTCTCCACTCCCGTAACCCCGGACAGGGTCTCGTTGGCACAGGTAAGTTATGGCCGCCGGGCACTGGGCCCCGAGGACAGAGCCCTGTGCAGAATGTGTGGTCTGAGGTCCCCCCAGGCTGAGGTTAGGGCAGCATTCAGAATGGAGGCACTCTGTGTCCAAGGGTGCTACCCACATGGGAATGATGGTGGGTGGAGCACAGAAGAGAGATCCAGTGAGAGGCAGGAACGCTTCCCAGCTGAGCGTGAGAGAGACAGACAGGTGCCAAAGCGGGAGCCCCTAGCACTGGAGTGCGCTGATCAGGCTGTGGTAACACAGAGCCCAGGGCAGGCTCTAAAGGACCCAGAACACGCAGCTTGGGACAGTTCTGTGATAAAGGATGGAGAGAAATTGTTAGCTGTGGCAGAATCAATGTGCCATATTTTAAAAATAAATGCTGAGGAAGGACTGTGTGTAGGAGGCAGATGGGAGTAGAGATGTGTCCGTTACCTCGTTGAAGACCCTGTCTCCACACACAACACACTCTAAGATGCTGGGTGTTGGGATGTCGGCCTATGAATTTGGAGGACACAGTTCAGCCCGTAATACAAGCATGGGGAGGAAGGGGGCTGTGCCATCACTTAAATCCTATCTTGAGATCCAGCCATCCTTGAAGGAGCGTTACCCAGAACTGACTAGCAACGAGCTTGAATTTTAAGTTTAATGTCGACAGTGTCGTTTTTCATCCTATGAATTTTGCTTCATTTCCCCACAGGAGCAGAGGGTGCCCTGAGTCCGTCTTCATGTGGGTACGTTTGTGAGCTTCCTGGGAATGTTCTGTCTGTCACATAGTTGTACACGTGTCTTAAATTACTTAAGGAAATATGTCATCTATTTAACATGTTCACATAAACCGATGACATAATGGAAAATAAAAAGGTTTCACTTAACGTTTGTAGGTATTCATGTAGCTCATCGCACTTATTTTACTTGGAAACGTTATAGAATTCTTCATAACTAGCATCTGAATTCACGAGCAAAAATAAGGCCAAGCATAGTTATTTTCTAAGACTTCCTTTCAACACGTGCACTGTGTGAGTCTGAATGGTTTTTAATGTTTCTCATAGTGTTTTGTCGAGAGTCAGGTCTTATCATTTCACCTGTAAATTGTCCCTGATGCCAGGTCTGCCCCAACACTGCACAAATCCAGCTCAACTGCCTGTGACTTCTCTCCCCTCCAAACTACGAAAGCTGCCTGACCCAGTTTTAAGCACACATTTTTAAGGGTTCCCTGTTCCACAATGAAATAAAGTTGTGTGCAGCGTAACAAGGACGTACTCTTTCCAGAGAACCTCAAGTACAGGATGCGCTTCTCACAGAAGGTGGAGTGACAGGAAACCTACTCACGCATGACGGTGAGTCGGTTGTTTACTCCTTGTTTACCCTTTCGTTTTTCTTTCCATAACATGAACACATATTAACTCTACATTTTACAAAGCAACTTTGTACAACACTTCCCAGGGTTTCAGGGATGTTGCATTCCTACCCTCTGCAGTAAGTTTCATCTAGAACCATTTAATACAATCTCAAATAAAACGAAATGGAAAAGTAAGTCCTTGACTCAAACCACCCCAGGTGCGCAGACACAGGGACGCCCACCACACATATGTACACACACTGTCTCACAGAGTCACACGCATAGTCACACACGCATGCACACACTCTCTCACACTGGCACAGCCTCCCTCCTGCCCTCCATCACGTCCTGGTCCCACCCAGCCTGCCATACTTCCCCCATCACTTCAGGGAGTCCCCGATGGTCCCACAGGGGAAGCACCTGCCCCAGCCTGCATGGAATGGCCCTGTCCTCCACTCTGGGTGCCCAGCAGCTGCAGCTGTCCTGGCTCAGGACCTCTGGGGTCTCTGCCACCATCCCAGTAGGTCATGCTGCTGAGGGCGACTAGACAACCAAACCGGGCAGGTCCCAGTGGACATAAGCCCAGAGACAGAGCAAACATTATTTGAAGAGGGTGTGTGAGGGAGGCTCCTCGTGCTGGAGAGAAGAAGCACCCACACCCTATGACTCAGAGCTGCCTGGGGTTCCTCTGGAGGCCCCTGGGACCCCAGACTGCTGAGGGCACCACATGGCTCCCAGGTCTCCCCCTCACAGATCAGTGCTCCCAGTTGGCTTCATCCTCCCAACCCAGCTGCCCTGGATCGGGGAGCAGCATTTATTTATTTATTTATTTTCTTGAGACAGAATCTTACTCTGTCATCCAGGCTGCAGTGCAGTGGCATGATCTCGGCCCACTACAGCCTTTGCCACTTGGATTCTAGCAATCCTCCCGCCTCAGCCTCCCAAGTAGCTGGGACCACAGGCTCATGCCACCATGCTGTGGTTTCACCATGTTGCCCAGGCTGGTCTCGAGCTCCTAGGCTCAAGTAATTTGCCTGCCTCAGCCTCCTGAAGTGCTGAGACTACACCTGTGAGCCACCGTGTCTGGCCGTGTTTAGATGGGGGAGAATTCGATACCTAACTTATGCTTAGAACCTACAACGTTGTCACATGCTGCTTGTGTCAGTTTGAATACAATAGTACATAAGTTAAAAATATTCTGCAGCCCCCTTTCTGAGTACCACCTCCAAATGCCATTTTAATAACAGAGGGTGAATACAGCATACACAATTACATTCACTCACACAGAGAGGTTAACGTGCACCACGTGAACTATTCTGCAGCCTCCTTTCTGGCTTCTTCCACAGGACGGCAGGGGTCACGCTCCTGACGCTTCATGCAGATGTGCTTTCCTCTCGTCGGGAGCTTCATCCTCTTCCATGATGTACATGTACCGTGGCTTAGTCAGCCATTGTTCAGCAAGGGATATTCAGTTTACGACCAACTTTAGGTTTGCAAACAACGTGGCAAAAAGCGCCTTTGTGCCTGTGCAGTCAGGTACTGACAACATTGTTCTGCTTCTGTACAACGTTCGAAAGGCAAAGGGCATTTGCGTTTTAATTCTTCTTAGTTTCTTTTTGCTTACTTTACCAAAAGCTTGGAACAGTGAAAGTTTCCTTCAGTTTCCTCACTCTTTTCAGCACCAGATATTAACAGGCTATTTTTAGTTTTGTCCACATAACACATTAATTGTTTCAATGTGCATTTTCCTTATTACTGATGAGACTGGACATAATGCCATTTTTTTTTTTTTTACCATTTCACAGTTCTTCTTGTGTGAATTGGCTTTTCAGATTTTGTGCACTTTTAAAAAGTGGTGTTTGATTATCAATATTAAGCGGTCTTTGCACATTGGGGATAAGGATTCTCTGATCTGTGTGTTTCAAACACTTCTTTCAGTCTGTCTTTTAAAAGTGTGTGTTTATCATGTCTTTTGCAATGTGAAGGTCATACATTTTTCTGAAGTCGAAGTTGTCAAATGTCCCTGTCTTGCTTTAAAAAGTCTTTTCACTCCAGGGTTATAAAAAAATCATCAAAACTCTTTGTTGATGTTTTCATAATTTTTCTCTTTCGGTTTTCCTTATACTTTGATTTTCAAGCCATCTTGAACATACTTTTGCATACAATAAGAGAGCTAACATTACTTTATCTTGAAGGCTTAACTAACGGTCACTGCCTCATTTATGAAATAATACACCCTTCCCCATCTAATGCAAAGCCCCCCTTTTCTAGTGCTTCCCATGAGCACTGGACTCAGATCTGTTTCTACACATTTATTTCCGTCTTGTTGGTCCCGCCAGCAGCATCCAGAGTGCTTTCCATGTGCGTGGCATGCCAGGTGGTGTCTGCTGTGGAATACACCTCTGAGCACTCACACGGCCTCCCAGGAGCTGCGTTCCCGGGCTCCTACTGACACGGTAATGGTGCTTGTCCAGCACTCTGCGGCCCTCAGTGGCCTGTTGTGAGCTCCTCCCCAAAGCAAGACCCCGCTTTGCTGGCACGTGTCTTTCCTTTCTCCTGCGCTTCCAGCAGAGAGGGTCAGGAGGAGCTCCTGTCTCCCTCCCAGGGCTTGAGCCTGAGCCCTGCCGCTGTTGGTATCTGGAAAGGACCTGGTCGCCTGGGGTATGCCAGAAGCCGCTGGCCTCTTCCCTGCAGGGAGCACCAGTGTTCCTGCACAGTGGGGTTACAAGGTGTTCCCAGTTGCTTATTTGACTAATTGTGAGTACGCATAGGTGTTTCAGTCTGTTCAGCCTTCTTCAACAGAAATACCACACGCTTAGGCCCGTCTTTGACCATCACTTACACACACACACACACACACACACACCATCTTTAATCCCCACCTGTCTCCTATGTGCACAATTTTCCCAACATTTTATTAAAATTTCAAACATAAACAAGACTGGAAAGGGCTTTACAGACAAAAATAAAAACCCTCAACTCTAGGACTTAGGCCACAGGTATTTATTTCTCACCATTCCAGAGCCTGGGAGGTCCAAGGTCAAGGTGCCGGCAGACTCGGTATCTGGTGAGGGCCACTTCCTGGTTCCCGGACGGCCTCCTCTGGTTGTCCTCACAGGGCACGGCGTTGAGAGTGAGATCAGACTCGTGTGCCTGTTCTCATAGAGGCAGTCACAAATCCTGCCATCAGGACCCCACGCTCAGGAGCTGACACCAAAGGCTCTGCTTTAGGACATGCCACCCTGGGGTGAGGACTGGAGCATGTGAATCTGGGGGACACAGACACTGCGTCTACGGGAAGGGTCCTGAAGGGTCCTTTCGTGCCACCAGCAACAAAGGTGGGTGTGGTACAAGAAAACATCAGGGACTGAAAATATTTCCAACTGTGAAGCGTGTGTGTGTGTGTGTGTGTGTGTGTAAGAGAGAGACAGAAGCAGACACAATGCAAAATCAGGTCTGCTGTGGCAGAAGTGCTGTGTGTGTTTCGGTGAGGTGTGTGGATGTCTGCAAAGCAGCCGACTGCAGAGCAATGGGGTGACAGTCCTGTGACGGGGCAGGGGAGAGTCCTGCGATGGGGCGGTGGACAGCCCTGCGTCGGGGGGGGACAGTCCTGTGACGGGGCGGGGGAGAGTCCTGCGATGGGGCGGGGGACAGCCCTGCCTCGGGGGGCAGAGGGGACAGTCCTGTGACAGGGCGGGGGAGAGTCCTGCGACAGGGCCGGGGAGAGTCCTGCGATGGGGCGGTGGACAGCCCTGCGTCGGGGGGGGACAGTCCTGTGACGGGGCGGGGGAGAGTCCTGCGATGGGGCGGGGGACAAACAGTAGCCCTGGCAGCATGCAGGTGCTGGATTTAGGGTTTGGTTTTTTCTCTGTAAAGCCCCTTCCGGTCTTGTTTATGTTTGAAATTTAAGAAAATGTTGGGAAAACTGCATGTAGGAGACAGGTGGGGATTAAAGATGGTGTGTGTGCATGCGTGTGTGTGTGCGTGTGCGTGTGTGTGTGCGCGTGCGCGTGTGTGTGTATGTAACTGATGGTAAAACATGGAGCATGTGAGTGTGTTGGGGACACATGCAGACGTCCAAGGGGAACTGAGTGAGGGGGCCTGCAGGTGAGGCTCAGCCGGGAGCACTGAGGACACAGCACATACGTGTGGGCAGGTCTGGACCCACACCCAGAGGGCAGCTCAGGCAGAGAGGAGCTTGGAGAGGAGAGGAGGGAAGGTGCGGCTACCATAGAACTGTGTCTCTGCACCAAGAGCTGAGCACACATACACCCAGCAAAGGGCATAAGGCTAAGGGTGCAGGTCCTGGCAGGTATCCTGGGTGTTCCCTCCCAAAAGGCTGCGCAGCAAGAGGAGGCGCTGCACAGCTTGACCCCCTCCTGTCCCCATTGGGCAGCAGTGCCCAGTTTTCCTTCTGTGGCACCAGAGATTCAGAAAGACTCACCCGAAGATCTAGGCTTTATCTTTTGCTCCACTTGGGAGAGCCCCATTCTGGCCATGGAAGGTCACACCCCGGCCCTTGACCCCAGTGGCCACAGTCACTGAGAGTCTGATGGGGACTGGCCTGCACCCCAGACCAAGCCTGTGAGGCTCCATCTGTGTCTGATCTGCTGCTCTGATATGTCCCAGAGGCCTCCCAGGCCTACCTCTCTCACTCTTCACAGGAATCCAAAGCCCGCAGCTCTTAGCAGAGTGATTAGAAACTACCTGGCAGCATAACTTGCATTTAGACTTGGGGGCCAGTCAGACCTGGGTTCTGGGCTAGCGTGGAGATGCTGCTGGTTCTATAAACTCAAGTAGGCTTTTAGACCTGAGCCCCTATTCCGCATAAGGAAGCGGGGGACATTAACATCTCTTCCCGGGAAGGTCGTATGTGCTCCTGGAGCTGCGAATGCCACCGCCCGGGTCTGGCTCAGGGATGCTCAGTGAATGGTGGTTGCCTCTTTCCCTGAGCTTGGGCCTCAGGTGCCCAGAATCACACGAATCCCCAGTCCTGGATTGGGAGCACGGATTCGTCATTGATCTGTGAGTGACCTGCTTTCTCCATTGACTCCATGTGTGGTTTATTTACAATGATGAAAGAAGTACCAAGAACAAAAGCAGAGTCTGAGGTGGCCTTTGTCTGCTTGCGGCCCCGGCCCAAGTCCTTGCACCTGCTCATGCTCTTTACTCTTTAGCTTTCTTTTAAATTTTGTTCCTTAGATATCTATGTAGATACAGATGTGTATTCCTAAAAAGTCCATACACGCAATACATTGGTTAGTTTTTCTTTTTTACAGAAAGATCATTGTGTATATGTAATATCTGGAATCTTTGGGGAATCATCTTCTTTGCTTAATACTAAATTGCAAAGGCCTGTCCCTACTGTGCGTTGCTGTAGTCTGTTTGCGTTTGCTTCTGTGGCTGTTCCACACCACGCCACACTTAATTACCCGCTCTGCCATGGTTGTGCATTGAGACGGTTTCCCATTTGTTGCTCCACAGCTGTGCTGCCCAATCTTGACAGACCTCCTGTTATACAGGTGCAAGCATTTCTCCTGGGGCTATTCCTAGGGGTGCAATTGCTAGGTATACCAATGTCCAGCTCACAGAGACAAGGCCACTGTTTTCTAAAGGTGCTGCACATGTTACACTCTCACTGCAAGGTATAAGAAGTCCTATCCCTTCGTGTCCTCGCCAACACTTGGAGTTGACTCTCAGGTAGTGTGAACTGGCAGCTTGTTCTGGCCTATTTCAGTATTTCCCTCACTGTGAATGGAGCTGAACACATGTGAGCCACATGAGTTTCCTTTTCCATGAAGCACTTGCTCATGTTCCTAGTCCATTTATCCACTGGACTCTTTGTGCTTTTCTTGTTGATTTATATGAATTTCTATATATTCTTCATACAAAACTTTTGTCAGTTGGGTGAATTACAGGTAAAGTCTATGTGCAGCTTAACTTGTGTTTAATTTAACATACCATTCTATAAATAGAGCATGCATTAAAAGGTAGTCACATTTATACATATTGTATAAGAATGCTTTTTGGTCTTGGTTAATGAATCTTTCCACCAAAATATCCAAAAGATAGCCATCTATTATTTCTACTAAGAGTTTTAAGTTTTTGATTTTGTGGGCCAAGTCTTTATCTTTGGTTGATTTGAGTGTATGGTGTGAGGTAGAGATCTAACTTCATTCTTTATCTTTGGTTGATTTGAGTGTATGGTGTGAGGTAGAGATCTAACTTCATTCTTTATCTTTGGTTGATTTGAGTGTATGGTGTGAGGTAGAGATCTGACTTTGTTCTTTATCTTTGGTTGATTTGAGTGTATGGTGTGAGGTAGAGATCTGACTTCATTCTTTTCTCTGTGGATTCCTGTTGTTTCCAGCACCATTCATTGAAGAGGTCCTCTCCTTACTAGCATGAAAAGCTACCTCTGTCCTGTACCAGAGCTCCATTTATGCACATATGTGAGTGTGTTTCTGGGCTGTCAATTCCACTGGTCAGTTTGTCTATCCCTGCACTAATTTCTTATCATCTTAATTCCCATAGCTTCATAAGTTCTAAAAAGTAAGTACTCCCTTCTCTCTCCCAAGAAAGGTTCTGGTTATTCAGTATTATGGTCACTAGCCCCACTCTCTCCTGTCCAGAGCTTCCTCCATTCTCCTACCTGCCACACCTCTGGTGTCCTGATGTCAGACCCTCCTTGTCTTCTGTGGGGTGGCAGAGGCTGGCTGCTTGCTCTGTGGGGTCAGCAACATGTTCCACATATGGACACTTAGCTACCACCCTTGTGCTTAACCTCACATCCCACTCCCACTCTCACTCCTCACCCTTGCCCCTGGGACCCACCACATCTTGGTGTCCTGGAGCTTCTCCCAGTTGGTCGGGAAGACAACCTCCTATAACTCAGCATCTTTATCCACAGGCACTTCAGCCTTTTAAAAATCCAATCTGCCAGTCTCTGACTCTTAATAAAAAGTTCAATCCATATATGTTTAAAGTAATTACTGATAAGAAAGGATTCACTTCTGCTATTTAGCTTTTTGCCTTCTGTATATCTTACATATTTTTTATTTCTCAATTCCTGCCCATTTTTAAAATCTTTAGTTGAATGTTTATGAAGTTCCATTTTGGTCTCTTTGTTCTTTCCTTTTTTGTTCACTTTCTAGTTCCTAGTGGTTATGTTGGGGATAATAATTAATGTCTTAAACTTATAACACCCTAGTTTGAATACCAACATATATATATATATATATTTATTTATATATATATTATTTTTTTTTTGAGACAGAGTCTCACTCTGTCACCAGGCGCCAGGCTGGAGTGCAGTGACATGACCTCAATTCACTGCAACCTCTGCCTCCCGGGTTCAAGCAATTCTCCTCCCTCAGCCTCTCAAGTAGCTGGGACTACAGGTGTGCACCACCATGCCCAGCTAATTTTTTTGTATTTTTAGTAGAGACGTGGTTTCACCATGTTGGCCAGGATGGTCTCAATCTCTCAACCTTGTTAATCCACCCGCCTCAGCCTCCCAAAGTGCTGGGATTACAGGTGTGAGCCACCATGCCCAGCCCCAACTTAGATTTTTTTGAGACAGGACTCACTCTGTTGCCCAGGCTGGAGTGCACAACCATAGATCACTGCAACCTCCTACTCCTGGGCTCTAGCAATCGTTCCACCAAAAACAGTGTATGGTTTTGAGTTACTGTCTAGTGTCTCTTCATGTAAGACCAAACACTTTTTTTAGCACTTCTTTTAGGGCAGTTCCAGTAATGAATTCCCTCAACTTTTATCTGTCTGAGAATGTCTTAGTTTTTGCTTCATTCTTGAAGAATAATTTTGTCACATATAGAATTCTTGGTTGACAGGTATTTTTCTCCTTCCAGGGCTTTAAATATGCCACTGCCTTTGAGCCTTCATAGTTTCTATAAGAAACAAGCTGTTAATTTTGTTAAGGATCCCTTGATTGTAATTAGTCACTTTTCTCTGCCTGTCTTGGAAATTCTCTTGTTGTCTATGTCTTGACAATCTGACTGTAATGTGTCTTGGTATGAATCTTTCAGAGTTTATCCTGCTTGGCATTCATTGAGTTCTTTGGATGTGTAGATTCATTTATTTAATCAGATTAAGAAAGTTTTCAGTCATTGTTTCTTTAAATACAGTAGTCTCCTGCTCCCCCATGATCTCTGGGGGATATGTTCCAAGACTCTCAGTAAGTATCTGAAACTGTAGAAAGTGCCAAACCCTGTATACACTATGTTTTTTTCCTGTACATTAATGGGCAGATAGTGTATACAGCATGGATATGCTGGACAAAGGGATGATTCATGTCGTGGGTGCACAGAGCAGGACAGAATGACATTTCATCATGCTACTCAGAACCACACACAATTTAAAACTTGTCCGTCGCTTATTTCTGGAATTTTCCATTTAATATTATTGGACCTTGGTTGCCCAGAGGTAACTGAAAATCCAGAAAGCAAAACTGCTGATAATGGGGGACCACTCTATTTTTCCTGCCTCTTTCCTTGTCTCTTCTCCTTTGGAGACTCCTGTGTTGCATATGATATAGAAATACATGATTTCTGTACCCATTGATAATCTAATATGCTCATGCCATTTTCCTCTTTTATTTAGTTACTTGTCAGTGTCTTCCTTTAGTTCACTGAGCACATTTAAAGCAGTTGATTTAAAGTCTTTCATGAGTAATTCAAATGTCTGAGCTTTTGCAGACATAGTTTATGCCAAGTCGTTCCTCATGTGAATGGGCCATATTATTCCATTTCTTTATATGTTCTATAACGTTTTTGTTAAGAACTGGATATTCTGAGTATCATAATGTGGTAACTCTCAAAATCAAGGGCTTCTCCCCTCCGGGACTGTGGATTTTCTCTTGTTACGGGCTGGAACCATCAGTCTGTGACCTTTTCAAACCACTTTTGCAAAATGTGTATTTCTTGTCACTGAAGTTGCTCTTCATTTGTCATGACCACTTAGTGAACTAACAAAGACTTCCTCAAATATCTAGCTACAAACAAGGGGGAAGGTCTGTCTTTTAAAATCTTCCAATAGGTGCTGCTGGAGGAAGCCACTGCCACTAAGTGGATCAAAACCAAGGCAAGGCTCTGCGTTCATCCTCAGGGCGCCACCCGACTAGCCAAACGTAGCACCTCACATCCTTTGAGAACAAGGTTCCTGCTGCTCACTCCGACACCAGCCAGCTGCTCCAGGAAGTGGGTTGCTGCCCCTATAGCACAGCAGGACTAAGAAATGGAGGTGGTAGCTGGCTCATGTACACCACTCACAGAAGACCAGCAGCTCCTCCCTCCCTCAAGCATTCTCCCATACATGTCTGACCGGGTTCCAGAGTTTCAAAATAATGTATTGCAGTTGCTCTTTCTAGCTGAATGGTTCTCCAGTGGAAGGAGCAGCCTCTGTAGCTTTCTACAATCCCTTTTTGTCCTTAGGGAAACTCCCTCTGCATTTTTATATACATTCTTAGGAACACTTTTACAACACGGCTATCATGTACATTCTTTCCACACCAACCTCTATTTCACAGTCCTGCACCATTTCGCCTGTCATACTTCGTCATGTTTTTATTTTCATTTCAAATTAACTTTATACTTTCTCCTTGTTCTCAGTAATTTTGGGGTCACTTTAGTGACACCTCAGCTCTCCTTTGCTTACTGAATCCTGCCACTTCCTTCTGCCGTTTTTTCCTTACACTTCTCTCTGTCTACCAAGACCAGCACTCCCACTGCAGTAATGTGAGGCAGACACTGCTCCCACTGCCGTAATGTGAGGCAGACACTGCTCCCACTGCAGTAATGTGAGACAGACACTGCTCCCACTGCAGTAATGTGAGACAGACACTGCTCCCACTGCAGTAATGTGAGGGCAGACACTGCTCCCACTGCCGTAATGTGAGGCAGACACTGCTCCCACTGCAGTAATGTGAGGCAGACACTGCTCCCACTGCAGTAATGTGAGGGCAGACACTGCTCCCACTGCAGTAATGTGAGGCAGACACTTCTCCCACTGCAGTAATGTGAGGGCAGACACTGCTCCCACTGCAGTAATGTGAGGGAAGACACTGCTCCCACTGCAGTAATGTGAGGGAGACACTGCTCCCACTGCAGTAATGTGAGGCAGACACTGCTCCCACTGCAGTAATGTGAGGTAGACACTGCTCCCACTGCAGTAATGTGAGGGCAGACACTACTCCCACTGCAGTAATGTGAGGCAGACACTGCTCCCACTGCAGTAATGTGAAGGCAGACACTGCTCCCACTGCGGTAATGTGAGGGAGACACTGCTCCCACTGCGGTAATGTGAGGCAGACACTGCTCCCACTGCGGTAATGTGAGGTAGACACTGCTCCCACTGCGGTAATGTGAGGGAGACACTGCTCCCACTGCAGTAATGTGAGGGCAGACACTGCTCCCACTGCAGTAATGTGAAGGCAGACACTGCTCCCACTGCCGTAATGTGAGGCAGACACTGCTCCCACTGCAGTAATGTGAGGCAGACACTGCTCCCACTGCGGTAATGTGAGGTAGACACTGCTCCCACTGTAGTAATGTGAGGGCAGACACTGCTCCCACTGCAGTAATGTGAGGCAGACACTGCTCCCACTGCGGTAATGTGAGGGAGACACTGCTCCCACTGCAGTAATGTGAGGGCAGACACTGCTCCCACTGCAGTAATGTGAGGGCAGACACTGCTCCCACTGCAGTAATGTGAGGCAGACACTGCTCCCACTGCGGTAATGTGAGGGAGACACTGCTCCCACTGCAGTAATGTGAGGCAGGCACTGCTCCCACTGCGGTAATGTGAGGGCAGACACTGCTCCCACTGTGGTAATGTGAGGCAGACACTGCTCCCACTGCGGTAATGTGAGGCAGACACTGCTCCCACTGCAGTAATGTGAGGGCAGACACTGCTCCCACTGCAGTAATGTGAGGCAGACACTGCTCCCACTGCAGTAATGTGAGACAGACACTGCTCCCACTGCAGTAATGTGAGGGCAGACACTGCTCCCACTGCAGTAATGTGAGGCAGACACTGCTCCCACTGCAGTAATGTGAGGCAGACACTGCTCCCACTGCAGAATGTGAGGCAGACACTGCTCCCACTGCAGTAATGTGAGGCAGACACTGCTCCCACTGCAGTGATGTGAGACAGACACTGCTCCCACTGCAGTGATGTGAGGCAGACACTGCTCCCACTGCAGTAATGTGAGGCAGACACTGCTCCCACTGCGGTAATGTGAGGCAGACACTGCTCCCACTGCAGTAATGTGAGGGAGACACTGCTCCCACTGCCGTAATGTGAGGCAGACACTGTTCCCACTGCAGTAATGTGAGACAGACACTGCTCCCACTGCAGTGATGTGAGACAGACACTGCTCCCACTGCAGTAATGTGAGGCAGACACTGCTCCCACTGCGGTAATGTGAGGCAGACACTGCTCCCACTGCAGTAATGTGAGGGAGACACTGCTCCCACTGCAGTAATGTGAGGGCAGACACTGCTCCCACTGCAGTAATGTGAGGGAGACACTGCTCCCACTGCGGTAATGTGAGGGCAGACACTGCTCCCACTGCGGTAATGTGAGGCAGACACTTCTCCCACTGCAGTAATGTGAGGGCAGACACTGCTCCCACTGCGGTAATGTGAGGCAGACACTGCTCCCACTGCAGTAATGTGAGGGAGACACTGCTCCCACTGCAGTAATGTGAGGGCAGACACTGCTCCCACTGCAGTAATGTGAGGGAGACACGGCTCCCACTGCGGTAATGTGAGGGCAGACACTGCTCCCACTGCCGTAATGTGAGGTAGACACTGCTCCCACTGCCGTAATGTGAGGCAGACACTGTTCCCACTGCAGTAATGTGAGACAGACACTGTTCCCACTGCAGTAATGTGAGGAAGACACTGCTCCCACTGCAGTAATGTGAGACAGACACTGTTCCCACTGCGGTAATGTGAGGGCAGACACTGCTCCCACTGCAGTAATGTGAGACAGACACTGCTCCCACTGCAGTAATGTGAGGCAGACACTGCTCCCACTGCAGTAATGTGAGGTAGACACTGCTCCCACTGCCGTAATGTGAGGCAGACACTGTTCCCACTGCAGTAATGTGAGACAGACACTGTTCCCACTGCAGTAATGTGAGGGCAGACACTGCTCCCACTGCAGTAATGTGAGACAGACACTGTTCCCACTGCGGTAATGTGAGGGCAGACACTGCTCCCACTGCGGTAATGTGAGACAGACACTGCTCCCACTGCAGTAATGTGAGGGCAGACACTGCTCCCACTGCAGTAATGTGAGGCAGACACTGCTCCCACTGCAGTAATGTGAGACAGACACTGCTCCCACTGCAGTAATGTGAGGGCAGACACTACTCCCACTGCAGTAATGTGAGGCAGACACTGCTCCCACTGCAGAATGTGAGGCAGACACTGCTCCCACTGCAGTAATGTGAGGCAGACACTGCTCCCACTGCAGTGATGTGAGACAGACACTGCTCCCACTGCAGAATGTGAGGCAGACACTGCTCCCACTGCAGTAATGTGAGGCAGACACTGCTCCCACTGCAGTGATGTGAGACAGACACTGCTCCCACTGCAGTGATGTGAGGCAGACACTGCTCCCACTGCAGTAATGTGAGGGCAGACACTGCTCCCACTGCAGTAATGTGAGGGCAGACACTACTCCCACTGCAGTAATGTGAGACAGACACTGCTCCCACTGCGGTAATGTGAGGGCAGACACTGCTCCCACTGCGGTAATGTGAGGGCAGACACTGCTCCCACTGCGGTAATGTGAGGGCAGACACTGCTCCCACTGCGGTAATGTGAGGTAGACACTGTTCCCACTGCAGTGATGTGAGGGCAGACACTGCTCCCACTGCAGTAATGTGAGGCAGACACTGCTCCCACTGCAGTAATGTGAGGCAGACACTGCTCCCACTGCAGTGATGTGAGGGCAGACACTGCTCCCACTGCAGTAATGTGAGGCAGACACTGCTCCCACTGCAGTAATGTGAGGCAGACACTGCTCCCACTGCAGTAATGTGAGGGAGACACTGCTCCCACTGCGGTAATGTGAGGCAGACACTGCTCCCACTGCGGTAATGTGAGGCAGACACTGCTCCCACTGCAGTAATGTGAGGGAGACACTGCTCCCACTGCGGTAATGTGAGGGCAGACACTGCTCCCACTGCGGTAATGTGAGGGCAGACACTGCTCCCACTGCGGTAATGTGAGGCAGACACTGCTCCCACTGCGGTAATGTGAGGGAGACACTGCTCCCACTGCGGTAATGTGAGGGCAGACACTGCTCCCACTGCGGTAATGTGAGGGCAGACACTGCTCCCACTGCGGTAATGTGAGGGCAGACACTGCTCCCACTGTGGTAATGTGAGGGCAGACACTGCTCCCGCTGCGGTAATGTGAGGGAGACACTGCTCCCACTGCGGTAATGTGAGGGCAGACACTGCTCCCGCTGCGGTAATGTGAGACAGACACTGCTCCCACTGTGGTAATGTGAGGGCAGACACTGCTCCCGCTGCGGTAATGTGAGACAGACACTGCTCCCACTGTGGTAATGTGAGGGAGACACTGCTCCCACTGCAGTAATGTGAGGCAGACACTGCTCCCACTGTGGTAATGTGAGGGAGACACTGCTCCCACTGCAGTAATGTTAGGGCAGACACTGCTCCCACTGCGGTAATGTGAGGGCAGACACTGCTCCCACTGCGGTAATGTGAGGGCAGACACTGCTCCCACTGCAGTAATGTGAGGCAGACACTGCTCCCACTGCGGTAATGTGAGGGAGACACTGCTCCCACTGCGGTAATGTGAGGGCAGACACTGCTCCCACTGCAGTAATGTGAGGCAGACACTGCTCCCACTGCGGTAATGTGAGGGAGACACTGCTCCCACTGCAGTAATGTGAGGGCAGACACTGCTCCCACTGCAGTAATGTGAGGGAGACACTGCTCCCACTGCAGTAATGTGAGGGCAGACACTGCTCCCACTGCAGTAATGTGAGGGCAGACACTGCTCCCACTGCAGTAATGTGAGGGAGACACTGCTCCCACTGCGGTAATGTGAGGCAGACACTGCTCCCACTGCAGTAATGTGAGGGCAGACACTGCTCCCACTGCAGTAATGTGAGGGAGACACTGCTCCCACTGCGGTAATGTGAGGGCAGACACTGCTCCCACTGCGGTAATGTGAGGGCAGACACTGCTCCCACTGCGGTAATGTGAGGCAGACACTGCTCCCACTGCAGTAATGTGAGGGAGACACTGCTCCCACTGCAGTAATGTGAAGGCAGACACTGCTCCCACTGCAGTAATGTGAGGGAGACACTGCTCCCACTGCAGTAATGTGAGGCAGACACTGCTCCCACTGCGGTAATGTGAGGGAGACACTGCTCCCACTGCGGTAATGTGAGGGAGACACTGCTCCCACTGCGGTAATGTGAGGGAGACACTGCTCCCACTGCGGTAATGTGAGGGCAGACACTGCTCCCACTGCGGTAATGTGAGGGCAGACACTGCTCCCACTGCGGTAATGTGAGGGCAGACACTGCTCCCACTGTGGTAATGTGAGGGCAGACACTGCTCCCGCTGCGGTAATGTGAGGGAGACACTGCTCCCACTGCAGTAATGTGAGGGCAGACACTGCTCCCGCTGCGGTAATGTGAGACAGACACTGCTCCCACTGTGGTAATGTGAGGCAGACACTGCTCCCACTGCAGTAATGTGAGGGAAGATACTGCTCCCACTGCGGTAATGTGAGGGAAGACACTGCTCCCACTGCGGTAATGTGAGGCAGACACTGCTCCCACTGCAGTGATGTGAGACAGACACTGCTCCCACTGCGGTAATGTGAGGGAGACACTGCTCCCACTGCGGTAATGTGAGGGCAGACACTGCTCCCACTGCGGTAATGTGAGGGAGACACTGCTCCCACTGCGGTAATGTGAGGGAGACACTGCTCCCACTGCGGTAATGTGAGGGCAGACACTGCTCCCACTGCGGTAATGTGAGGGCAGACACTGCTCCCACTGCAGAATGTGAGGCAGACACTGCTCCCACTGTAGTAATGTGAGGCAGACACTGCTCCCACTGCGGTAATGTGAGGCAGACACTCCCATTGATGCCTGTGGTTTGGGGAGTTCTGCAGCAGCAGGCACTGCCCAGTTGCTCAGCCTGCAAGTCCCCCAGCTCGTCAGCCCATCAGGAACCCTGCCCAGCTGAGCATCCGCTGCCCGTCAGTGGCAATTCCTGGGGGCCTCCTTCCGGTTCCGCAGCATGCTGCTGACCTTGGCCTTCTGCGTCGGCTCCCATTTGCGTTATTTCCTTCTAGGAGTCGTCGTTTCTGATCCGACAGAGGTTTTCCTTTGATGTCCTGTGTTTACTCATTTACGGATCTGGTTATATCCTGATTTTAATTTTTAAGGATTGGATCAGAGAAGGGAGACTAAGCATGTGAGAGACATGCTGTTTTGATTAAAAGCCTTCTAGTGATTTTTTTTGCTTGTGGGTCTTTCAAAAACTTTCAAAGAAAAATTTTGCACATTTCTTGTCTCTAATTCCTGATGCATTCCGCACGGCAAGTTAAGATGAGCCCAATCCCCAACCCTTTGGAAAGTCCGGGCAGCAGCACGGTCGCCTCTCCTGCCAGCTGGCCAGCACGCATAAACCATAAAGTCATTGGCTGGTTGGGCTGGTGTAGCGTCAGGGCAAAGGACAAAACACCTGTACTTGAGATGTGGGTATAAAAACACTGGAGGCTCCCTGGTAGCCAGAACTCACCACAGTCAAGCAGAAGTGTGAGAAGAAGGTAGCAGATGTGGGCTGACCTCTTGTGTGCCCTGTATTTCCCCACTTTTCATGCTGGAAATCCAAACTAGCCCCCTTGGCTACCACAAGCCCCTCTTATTTATCAGGGAAAGCACAGTTTGTCTCTGTCGGTGCACATGCAGCAGAAAACAGCAGCGTTCTTTCAGCAGAGCAGTATATTACTGTCTGACAAAAATGAAGGTCCTGAACCCCGGAGAGGTGAAGTGATCGCCCCCGTCACAGGCTGATCTCTGAAATGTGCTCTTGTTTACACATTCGGTCCACGTTGGCAGCATAACAAATATTACGTCATACGTCCGCTGTTGTTTCTCTTTCCGAATATTGCAGAGACACTGCAACAAGAACCAAGCCAGCCTGCGAACACAGGCTGTGCTGAAGACTAAGGCTGAGATTCAGGTTAGATATGCTGCAGAACGGGTCATGTTGAAATCTACCCAAGTCTGATTCTCTAGAGAGTGAAGTGTCTTCAGAAAAATCACCAATGCAAACTCGAGGGCCAGGATGCTTGTCGTGTACTGGTCTCTTCATGTCAGCAGTGACCCCAGAATACCCTAGAATGTGGGCCATGTGTCTGTCTTTAGAACTAGTGCGTTGCAGGCGAGCTATAAAAGCATAAATTCATCTTTATTTTCTAGGCAGTAAACAGTGTATAGATGTAGACCGCTCATTTTCGTGCTTGCCTTTAAGTCTAAACTGAGAATTATTTTTACCCAATTGTACTGATCTAACACCTTTTAACAATGAACTCCTGCCATTTTAAGATGGTTTTTGGTTGGAAGCCCCTGACCCTCCCTATCCTAGCTTTCTGCTCGAACATTTAGGATGATCCATAGAATGCAGTGACATTTAACTGTGAAACAAATGATCATTTACTTCCAGAATCAGGGAACGTTTACTCCCTAGAAGGCTGAAGGAATTTGCCGTCACACACACAGACACACACATGAGTTGGCAAACCATCCAGCCATGCTCTGCCATCAAAACAGGAAGTCTGAGTATTTGACAACAGAGGGACATGCTCTTCCTCCACTACTATCTCTTCTGCACTAAGAAGCATGAGACATGGCTGGACCTGAAAGGAAGACCTCGGCCCTTTCTCTAAGCTGTTACCTTGGCGTTCCCAGGCAAAGCAAGCTCCTTTGCATGCTGAACTCTACCATTCCGTACCTGTCTTCTCAAGAGGCTTCAGAGGCACCTCCCGAAAGTCAGCTGGACAGGCAAAGGGTATAGGGTGCACTGTACCCTGAAAGGCATGACCCGTACAAGGGAAGCCCTGGTATCCTCAGAGTCCATGTGCTCCAGGCAGCTTCCCACAGCCGCTGGGTGCCATCGAACCCTGAGGCAGGTCCCAGGCTCCCAGCAGCACCACCCTGACCAGCACCCTGGAGGATGAGAGGGCAGGACTGATGGTTCTGTGCATATCCTGTGCAAATTCTGCAGAACTGGGAATAGACATTACCGTCAAAGCCCAGAGAGACAGCAAACCTGTGGAAATTGTTCTCTAGAAGAAAGTGTTTGAGATTCATAGCACAGGATTTTAACGAGGCAGGGAACCAAAATCGTAAATGGAGACAAGCTGAGATGAGAAGACAGATCCTCTGAGGTTAAAGGGGAGATCAGTGAGATATGGAAAGCTTGCAAGAAGCTGACGATGAAATTGCAAAGTTGAAGTCTTTCAAGGAAAGAAGTAAATTGGTGCATAAAAAATTTCCCAGTGATAAGAAGCTACACGCTGAGCTCCGTAGAATGTCTCCAGAACGGCCCCCACTTTGACGTGCTCCTCCCACCATTCCCTTCATATGCAGCAGCGAAATGACTGAGGAGAAGTAGAACCCGAGAAGTGCAGCCAGACACTTGACTAAAGCATCAACTTGCAAATCATCTGCAAACAACGGGCAGCTGCAGATCCCAGCATGTGAGTATCACATGCAGCTGCGGACTCCCTGCTGTGAGCATCACATGCAGCTGCGGACTCCCTACTGTGAGCATCACATGCAGCTGCGGGCTCCCTGCTGTGAGCATCACATGCAGCTGCCGACTCCCTGCTGTGAGCATCACATGCAGCTGCGGGCTCCCGGCTGTGAGCATCACATGCAGCTGCGGGCTCCCGGCTGTGAGCATCACATGCAGCTGCGGACACCCGGCTGTGAGCATCACATGCAGCTGCGGACTCCCGGCTGTGAGCATCACATGCAGCTGCGGGCTCCCTGCTGTGAGCATCACATGCAGCTGCCAGCTCCCTGCTGTGAGCATCACATGCAGCTGCGGACTCCCAGCTGTGAGCATCACATGGAGCTGCGGACTCCCGGCTGTGAGCATCACATGCAGCTGCGGACTCCCGGCTGTGAGCATCACATGCAGCTGCGGACTCCCGGCTGTGAGCATCACATGCAGCTGCGGACTCCCGGCTGTGAGCATCACATGCAGCTGCGGGCTCCCTGCTGTGAGCATCACATGCAGCTGCCAGCTCCCTGCTGTGAGCATCACATGCAGCTGCGGACTCCCAGCTGTGAGCATCACATGGAGCTGCGGACTCCCGGCTGTGAGCATCACATGCAGCTGCGGACTCCCGGCTGTGAGCATCACATGCAGCTGCGGACTCCCGGCTGTGAGCATCACATGCAGCTGTGGACTCCCGGCTGTGAGCATCACATGCAGCTGCGGACTCCCGGCTGTGAGCATCACATGCAGCTGCGGACTCCCGGCTGTGAGCAGCTGTGGCCAACAGCGAGGGACGTGAGGAGTGCCTCAGTACGAGGAGGTCTTCATGTAAAAGAACACTTAAGCCTAGGTGATTTACAAAGAAAAAAGTATGTTTGGCTTATGATTCTGATGCTGAAAAGTTCTAGATTGTGCTTTGCATCTGGTGAGGGTCTCAGGCTGAATAGCAGAAGGTGAAGGGAGCTGGCATGTGCAGAGAGAGGAGGTGAGGGGTGGAGGAGGCTCCAGACGCTTTTCAACAGCAAGGTCTTACGGGTTGGTTAGAGCAAGAACTATTAGCTCATGAACGGCGTTAAATTTACTCATGGGGATCCACCTCCATGACACAAACACCTCCTAGGAGGCCCCGTCTCCACCGCTGGAGATGCCATTTCAACATAAGGTTTAGAAGGGTCAGATGTCTGAACCGTAGCAAAGACTGAGGTCCCCAGCGCAGAGCTTGATGAGTGATTGATGGTTCAATGTGTTTTATAGAAGCTCAGCCTCAGCCAACCACATGCTGTCTGCTGAAGTTACAGAAAGTTTCAGGTCACATTCTTTTCTTTATCATCTGCGTGTTTTTTTGAATGAGGCTAAATCATTCCCAAAGCATCTGGTCTTCCCTGGGTGCTTTTGAAATTATTTAGCTTCATTCACAAAAGAAATATTCACCACTAAGCTTTTAAACAAGTATTTGCTGTGATAACGTCTTGCAGTTGCGAATGACTGTAGAGCACTGGACACCTTATTCTTCTCAAAATGCCTGTGGTGTAGGAATCAGTCACTCCTATCACTAGAAAAGGAGATGGTGGCTAAGAGAGTTGTTTGCTTTTTACATAATCCTAGAAAGGATTTAAGGTAGACATTAAAGACCATAGAATACAGACTGACGGCATAAAGGGAGAAGGGAGGGAAAGAAAGAAGGGAGTAAAATGAAGCTGGAGGTTCCGGCCATGTAGCAAATCACCTACTAGGATCAGACCGTGCTCTGATGAAGCTGGAGGTTCCGGCCATGTGGCAAGTCACCTACTAGGATCAGACCGTGCTCTGATGAAGCTGGAGGTTCCGGCCATGTGGCAAGTCACCTACTAGGATCAGACCGTGCTCTGATGAAGCTGGAGGTTCCGGCCATGTGGCAAGTCACCTACTAGGGTCAGACCGTGCTCTGATGAAGCTGGAGGTTCCGGCCATGTGGCAAGTCACCTACTAGGGTCAGACCGTGCTCTGATGAAGCTGGAGGTTCCGGCCATGTGGCAAGTCACCTACTAGGGTCAGACCGTGCTCTGATGAAGCTGGAGGTTCCGGCCATGTGGCAAGTCACCTACTAGGATCAGACCGTGCTCTGATGAAGCTGGAGGTTCCGGCCATGTGGCAAGTCACCTACTAGGGTCAGACCGTGCTCTGATGAAGCTGGAGGTTCCGGCCATGTGGCAAGTCACCTACTAGGGTCAGACCGTGCTCTGATGAAGCTGGAGGTTCCGGCCATATGGCAAGTAACCTACTAGGGTCAGACCGTGCTCTGATGAAGCTGGAGGTTCCGGCCATGTGGCAAGTCACCTACTAGGATCAGACCGTGCTCTGATGAAGCTGGAGGTTCCGGCCATGTGGCAAGTCACCTACTAGGATCAGACTGTGCTCTGAAAACTGAGCAACTTAGGGCGTGTCTGTGTGTGTGTGTGCGCGTGTGTGCGCGTGTGTGCGCGCGCCTGTCCGTGCCCTTGTGAGTGCAGTGTAAGTTAAGTCTTAAAGGCATTAAGAATTACTTAAGCTACAACCTGAACTCACGTAGAATGTCTACAGAACAGCACCTGAAATTCTTATAGGACATAAGGAATTCTCAGAGCAGGGTTGAAGGCACAGAAGAACCCAAGGAAGACTCCAGAGGGGAGTGCAGCTGGCCTTTGCCCTGAGGGCATTTGTGAAAAAGCTGGTGAACTTCATTTTCATCTTTACAAGAGGTACAAAGAGAAGATCCAGCTGAGCGCACAGCCAAACTGGCATGCCGATCAGTAATCTCTGAAAGTTGGGACCCCCAGGTGGTTGTACCCTCATTGATGCCGATCAGTAATCTCTGAAAGTTGGGGCCCCCAGATGGTTTTACCCTCATTGATGCCAATTAGTAATCTCTGAAAGTTGGGGCCCCCAGGTGGTTGTACCCTCATTGATGCCAATCAGTAATCTCTGAAAGTTGGGGCCCCCAGATGGTTGTACCCTCATTGATGCCGATCAGTAATCTCTGAAAGTTGGGGCCCCCAGGTGGTTGTACCCTCATTGATGCCGATCAGTAATCTCTGAAAATTGGGGCCCCCAGATGATTGTACCCTCATTGATGCCGATCAGTAATCTCTGAAAGTTGGGGCCCCCAGATGATTGTACCCTCGATGCCAATCAGTAATCTCTTAAAGTTGGGGCCCCCAGATGGTTGTACCCTCATTGATGCCGATCAGTAATCTCTTAAAGTTGGGGCCCCCAGGTGGTTGTACCCTCATTGATGCTAGTCAGTAATCTCTTAAAGTTGGGGCTCCCAGATGGTTGTACCCTCATTGATGCCAGTCAGTAATCTCTTAAAGTTGGGGCCCCCCAGATGGTTGTACCCTCATTGATGCCGATCAGTAATCTCTTAATGTTGGGCCCCCCCAGATGGTTGTACCCTCATTGATGCCGATCAGTAATCTCTTAAAGTTGGGGCCCCCAGGTGGTTGTACCCTCATTGATGCTAGTCAGTAATTTCTTAAAGTTGGGGCTCCCAGATGGTTGTACCCTCATTGATGCCAGTCAGTAATCTCTTAAAGTTGGGGCCCCCCAGATGGTTGTACCCTCATTGATGCCGATCAGTAATCTCTTAATGTTGGGCCCCCCCAGATGGTTGTACCCTCATTGATGCCGATCAGTAATCTCTTAAAGTTGGGACCCCCAGGTGGTTGTACCCTCATTGATGCCGTTCAGTAATCTCTTAAAGTTGGGGCCCCCCAGATGGTTGTACCCTCATTGATGCTAGTCAGTAATCTCTTAAAGTTGGGGCCCCCAGATGGTTGTACCCTCATTGATCCTGATCAGTAATCTCTTAAAGTTGGGCCCCCCCAGATGGTTGTACCCTCATTGATGCCGATCAGTAATCTCTTAAAGTTGGGACCCCCAGATGGTTGTACCCTCATTGATGCCTATCAGTAATCTCTGAAAGTTGGGGCCCCCAGATGGTTGTACCCTCATTGATGCCGATCAGTAATCTCTGAAAGTTGGGGCCCCCAGATGGTTGTACCCTCATTGATGCCGATCAGTAATCTCTTAAAGTTGGGACTCCCCCCCAGATGGTTGTACCCTCATTGATGCCAGTCAGTAATCTCTTAAAGTTGGGACCCCCCAGATGGTTGTACCCTCATTGATCCTGATCAGTAATCTCTTAAAGTTGGGACTCCCCCCCAGATGGTTGTACCCTCATTGATGCCGATCAGTAATCTCTTAAAGTTGGGACTCCCCCCCAGATGGTTGTACCCTCATTGTAGTTGCAAACTTGAAGCAACTCAACCACTTGCAAAGGAATCAGGAGTGATCAGTCATCTCAAGCCCTAGAGCCAAAAGAAAAAAAGAAAAATCCCTGCTGAGTATTTGGAAAAACAGGTTGTCCCTAACTTTGTGTGAGGTGGGTGACCAGAAGTTCCCAAGCTGAGACTTTAATATAGAATGATTCTGAACTGATCATTCCCAGGTGCCCAGCATAATTCCTTCTGAGTAACAAGTCTTCATCCTAAGCCTCAAAGATTTCTCACAAATAAAACTACAAAGCAAATGAGCAATTCTAAATGAAAAATAACTAACCACACATGAAAACACAGCACTATGAGTGAGAAACAACAGAAACCATAGTAGAAACAGACACACAAATACCTCAGTCGATGAATTTGACAGACAAAAACATCAAGAAATGAAACGCAAAGTCAAAAATATATGAAAGAAGACATATATGAGGCCAACAATCATATGAAAAAATGCTCATCGTCACTGGTCATCAGAGAGATGCAAATCAAAACCACATTGAGATACCATCTCACGCCAGTTAGAATGGCGATCATTAAAAAATCTGGAGACAACAGATGCTGGAGAGGATGTGGAGAAAAAGGAACACTTTTACACTGTTGGTGGGAGTGTAAATTAGTTCAACCATTGTGGAAGACAGTGTGGCGATTCCTCAAGGCCTTAGAAATAGAAATTCCATTTGACCCAGCAATCCCATTACTGGGTATATACCCAAAGGACTATAAATCATTCTACTATAAGGACACATGTACACGAATGTTCATTGCAGCACTGTTTACAATAGCAAAGACCTCGAATCAACCCAAATGCCCATTGATGATAGACTGGATTGGGAAAATGTGGCACATATACACCATGGAATATTATGCAGCAATCAGAAATGATGAGTTTGTGTCGTTTGTAGGGACATGGATGAATCTGGAGAACATCATCCTCAGCAAACTGACACAAGAACAGAAAATGAAACACCGCATATTCTCACTCATAGGCGGGTGATGAAGAATGAGAACACATGGACACAGAAAGGGGAGTACTAAACACTGGGGTCTATTGGGGGGCAAAGGGGAGGGCCAGTGGGAGGGGGAGGTGGGGAGGGATAGCCTGGGGAGAAATGCCAAATGTGGGTGAAGGGGTGAAAGCAAACAGAACACACTGCCACGTGTGTACCTATGCAACTGTATTGCATGCTCTGCACATGTACCCCAAAACCTAAAATGCAATAAAAAAATAAGGAAAAAAAATATCTGAAGAGAACAGAAAACTATTTTTTAAATTATCAAGCAGACTTGGAGAAATACCAATAAAACTTACAGCTATAGAAATGAGAAACATTACTGATTTTTTTTTTTTGAGACGGAGTTTTGCTCTTGTTACCCAGACTGGAGTGCAATGGCGCAATCTTGGCTCACTGCAACATCCGCCTCTGGGGTTCAGGCAATTCTCCTGCCTCAGCCTCCTGAGTAGCTGGGATTACAGGCACACGCCACCATGCCCAGCTAATTTTTGTATTTTTAGTAGAGACGGGGTTTCACCATGTTAACCAGGATGGTCTCGATCCCCTGACCTTGTGATCCACCCACCTCGGCCCATCACTGATTTTTAAAAGAAAGTTGGTGGATGGATTTAACAATGAATTAGACATAATTGAAAAGTGAATTAGAGAACTAGAATCTAGAATGATTCTAGTTACTAATTTTATTACCGAAATTAAATATTGCAGTAATATTTCAAATTACTGAAATAGATACAAAGTGACAGAAATATAAAATGTTAAAAAAATTAATGAAAATACTGTTTGGAGGCTATGTTATGTTTAATCAGAGTCCAAGAAATGGAAAAGAGAGAAAATTGGGAAGAGGTAGGATTTAGGGAGATTCAGCTGAGAATTTGCCAACATCGTTGGAAGAAACCAACTCATGGATTCATAAATTCGTTCTTTGTCAGGCATGAGTTGCAAATATTTTTCCAATATTTGGTGTAACTTAACTTTTTAATACTATTGTTTGATAGCCAGGCATTCTTAATTTAGTACAGTCTATTTATGCATATCTTCTTTTATAACTAGTGCCTTTTAAATAACTTAACAAACCCTTATATACCATGAGATCATAAAGCTATCATCCAATATCATATACTAAAAGTTTGTTTATGTGAATCCAAGAAGAGTAAATGAAATTCTAGACATGATGTAATTCAATTGATAAATGCCTTAGACAAAATATTGTTTAAAATGTCTAGTGAAAAAAAAGATTATCTTTCAAAAATATTAATTAAGCTTCATTCAGATTGAAGCCAGAACTAAGTTGAATCGTACCTTTAATACGATGGAGGTGGGGGTGTAAATCTGTGATCGTATACCAAGATAATGTAACTTTTAAGAATAAGAATAAAATGGACATTTCTGCATATCAGTAAGAAATGTCAGAAAATGAAGAACATGCCATTGACACTAGCATTTTAAAAATGAGTTTCTTAGACATAAACCTAGTGAAGGATGTGCTGGACTTTTGTGGAAAAATATTATGGAACTTAGAGACATTTTAGAAAGACCAAAATAAATGAAGAGATATACAATGTTCATGGACTGTAAGAGATATAGTAAAGATAACACTTTCCCAAATAGAGTCAATATACTCTCAGTAAAAATCCTGACAGATTTTGTGTTTGTGTATATGTGTGTTTGCATATTTATGTGTATCACTTGAAAAGCTGATTGTGAAATGTATACTAAATTTCAAAAGTTCAAGAATAACCAAGATACTCTTAAAGAAAAAAGGCTGTATATGAAGACTTGCCTTACCAGATAGCAACACCTCCAATGAATCTTTATTAAAGACTGTATGATATGTGTGTAGAAATAGAGATCATTGAGATGGATTAGAGATGCCAAGAGAAAACCCATGATCATATGGATATTTAATTTTTGCTAGGATGTGATTAATGACTTGGGATGGAAAGATTTTTAACTAATTGCTGCTGGAGCAGTTTACTTAAGACTAAAATTTTACTCGTGAGAGAAACATGAGTGAAATCAAACCCCTATCTTGTACTGTTTTCAAAAATCAGTTCCACTTGGACTAAAGAAATAAATGTAAGGAAAAACTATAAAAATGTATAGAATATAAAATTGGATAATAGCTTTATGTTCTCATGGTATGTAAGGATTTGTTAAGTTACTTAAAAGGTACTAGCTATAAAAAATGCATAGACTGTACTAAAATTAAGAATGCCTGGCTATCAAACTATATCATTAAAAAGTTGAGCTACACCAAGTATTAGAAAAATATATGCACCCATAACCTACAAAGAACTATTACCTAGAATTATATACAAAGAATTATGACTCAGTAGGAATAAAACAGAAAAATGATTGAATGGGCACTTCACAAAAGAGATTACCCAAAGACTGGTAAACATAAGAAAATTGCTTAACTGTATTAGTGATCTGGGGGCTGCGAGTCAACACCAAATGTAGTCCTTAACTGTATTAGTGATAGGGGGGGTGTGAGTTACACCAAATGTAGTCCTTAACTGTATTAGTGATGGGGGACTGTGAGTTACACCAAATATAGTCCTTAACTGTATTAGTGATCGGGGGGCTGTGAGTTACACCAAATGTAGTCCTTAACTGTATTAGTGATCGGGACTGTGAGTTACACCAAATGTAGTCCTTAACTGTATTAGTGATCGGGACTGTGAGTTACACCAAATGTAGTCCTTAACTGTATTAGTGATCGGGGGACTGTGAGTTACACCGAATGTAGTCCTTAACTGTATTAGTGATCAAGACTGTGAGTTACACCAAATGTAGTCCTTAACTGTATTAGTGATCGGGACTGTGAGTTACACCAAATGTAGTCCTTAACTGTATTAGTGATCGGGACTGTGAGTTACACCAAATGTAGTCCTTAACTGTATTAGTGATCGGGACTGTGAGTTACACCAAATGTAGTCCTTAACTGTATTAGTGATCAAGACTGTGAGTTACACCAAATGTAGTCCTTAACTGTATTAGTGATCGGGACTGTGAGTTACACCAAATGTAGTCCTTAACTGTATTAGTGATCGGGGGACTGTGAGTTACACCGAATGTAGTCCTTAACTGTATTAGTGATGGGGGGGCTGTGAGTTACACCAAATGTAGTCCTTAACTGTATTAGTGATCAAGACTGTCAGTTACACCAAATGTAGTCCTTAACTGTATTAGTGATCGGGACTGTGAGTTACACCAAATGTAGTCCTTAACTGTATTAGTGATCGGGGGACTGTGAGTTACACCAAATGTAGTCCTTAACTGTATTAGTGATCGGGGGGCTGTGAGTTACACCAAATGTAGTCCTTAACTGTATTAGTGATCGGGGGGCTGTGAGTTACACCAAATGTAGTCCTTAACTGTATTAGTGATCGAGACTGTGAGTTACACCAAATGTAGTCCTTAACTGTATTAGTGATCGGGACTGTGAGTTATACCAAATGTAGTCCTTAACTGTATTAGTGATCGGGACTGTGAGTTACACCAAATGTAGTCCTTAACTGTATTAGTGATCGGGACTGTGAGTTACACCAAATGTAGTCCTTAACTGTATTAGTGATCGGGACTGTGAGTTACACCAAATGTAGTCCTTAACTGTATTAGTGATCGGGGGGCTGTGAGTTACACCAAATGTAGTCCTTAACTGTATTAGTGATCGGGGGGCTGTGAGTTACACCAAATGTAGTCCTTAACTGTATTAGTGATCGGGGGGCTGTGAGTTACACCAAATGTAGTCCTTAACTGTATTAGTGATCGAGACTGTGAGTTACACCAAATGTAGTCCTTAACTGTATTAGTGATCGGGACTGTGAGTTATACCAAATGTAGTCCTTAACTGTATTAGTGATCGGGACTGTGAGTTACACCAAATGTAGTCCTTAACTGTATTAGTGATCGGGACTGTGAGTTACACCAAATGTAGTCCTTAACTGTATTAGTGATCGGGACTGTGAGTTACACCAAATGTAGTCCTTAACTGTATTAGTGATCGGGGGGCTGTGAGTTACACCAAATGTAGTCCTTAACTGTATTAGTGATCGGGGGGCTGTGAGTTACACCAAATGTAGTCCTTAACTGTATTAGTGATCGGGGGGCTGTGAGTTACACCAAATGTAGTCCTTAACTGTATTAGTGATCGGGGGGCTGTGAGTTACACCAAATGTAGTCCTTAACTGTATTAGTGATCGGGGGGCTGTGAGTTACACCAAATGTAGTCCTTAACTGTATTAGTGATCGGGGGGCTGTGAGTTACACCAAATGTAGTCCTTAACTGTATTAGTGATCGGGGGGCTGTGAGTTACACCAAATGTAGTCCTTAACTGTATTAGTGATCGGGGGGCTGTGAGTTACACCAAATGTAGTCCTTAACTGTATTAGTGATGGGGGACTGTGAGTTACACCAAATGTAGTCCTTAACTGTATTAGTGATCGGGGGGCTGTGAGTTACACCAAATGTAGTCCTTAACTGTATTAATGATGGGGGACTGTGAGTTATACCAAATGTAGTCCTTAACTGTATTAGTGATGGGGGGACTGTGAGTTACACCAAATGTAGTCCTTAACTGTATTAGTGATCAGGGGACTGTGAGTTACACCAAATGTAGTCCTTAACTGTATTAGTGATCGGGGGGCTGTGAGTTACACCAAATGTAGTCCTTAACTGTATTAGTGATCGGGGGGCTGTGAGTTACACCAAATGTAGTCCTTAACTGTATTAGTGATGGGGGACTGTGAGTTATACCAAATGTAGTCCTTAACTGTATTAGTGATCGGGACTGTGAGTTACACCAAATGTAGTCCTTAACTGTATTAGTGATCGGGGGGCTGTGAGTTACACCAAATATAGTCCTTAACTGTATTAGTGATCGGGGGGCTGTGAGTTACACCAAATGTAGTCCTTAACTGTATTAGTGATCGAGACTGTGAGTTACACCAAATGTAGTCCTTAACTGTATTAGTGATCGGGACTGTGAGTTACACCAAATGTAGTCCTTAACTGTATTAGTGATCGGGGGGCTGTGAGTTACACCAAATATAGTCCTTAACTGTATTAGTGATCGGGGGGCTGTGAGTTACACCAAATGTAGTCCTTAACTGTATTAGTGATCGGGACTGTGAGTTACACCAAATGTAGTCCTTAACTGTATTAGTGATCGGGGGGCTGTGAGTTACACCAAATGTAGTCCTTAACTGTATTAGTGATCGGGACTGTGAGTTACACCAAATGTAGTCCTTAACTGTATTAGTGATCGGGGGGCTGTGAGTTACACCAAATATAGTCCTTAACTGTATTAGTGATCGGGGGGCTGTGAGTTACACCAAATGTAGTCCTTAACTGTATTAGTGATCGAGACTGTGAGTTACACCAAATGTAGTCCTTAACTGTATTAGTGATCGGGACTGTGAGTTACACCAAATGTAGTCCTTAACTGTATTAGTGATCGGGACTGTGAGTTACACCAAATGTAGTCCTTAACTGTATTAGTGATCGGGGGGCTGTGAGTTACACCAAATGTAGTCCTTAACTGTATTAGTGATCGGGGGGCTGTGAGTTACACCAAATGTAGTCCTTAACTGTATTAGTGATCGGGGGGCTGTGACTTACACCAAATGTAGTCCTTAACTGTATTAGTGATCGGGGGGCTGTGAGTTACACCAAATGTAGTCCTTAACTGTATTAGTGATCGGGACTGTGAGTTACACCAAATGTAGTCCTTAACTGTATTAGTGATCGGGGGGCTGTGAGTTACACCAAATGTAGTCCTTAACTGTATTAGTGATCGGGGGGCTGTGAGTTACACCAAATGTAGTCCTTAACTGTATTAGTGATCGGGACTGTGAGTTACACCAAATGTAGTCCTTAACTGTATTAGTGATCGGGACTGTGAGTTACACCAAATGTAGTCCTTAACTGTATTAGTGATCGGGACTGTGAGTTACACCAAATGTAGTCCTTAACTGTATTAGTGATCGGGGGGCTGTGAGTTACACCAAATGTAGTCCTTAACTGTATTAGTGATCGGGGGGCTGTGAGTTACACCAAATGTAGTCCTTAACTGTATTAGTGATCGGGACTGTGAGTTACACCAAATGTAGTCCTTAACTGTATTAGTGATCGGGACTGTGAGTTACACCAAATGTAGTCCTTAACTGTATTAGTGATCGGGACTGTGAGTTACACCAAATGTAGTCCTTAACTGTATTAGTGATCGGGGGGCTGTGAGTTACACCAAATGTAGTCCTTAACTGTATTAGTGATGGGGGACTGTGAGTTACACCAAATGTAGTCCTTAACTGTATTAGTGATCGGGGGGCTGTGAGTTACACCAAATGTAGTCCTTAACTGTATTAATGATGGGGGACTGTGAGTTATACCAAATGTAGTCCTTAACTGTATTAGTGATGGGGGGACTGTGAGTTACACCAAATGTAGTCCTTAACTGTATTAGTGATCAGGGGACTGTGAGTTACACCAAATGTAGTCCTTAACTGTATTAGTGATCGGGGGGCTGTGAGTTACACCAAATGTAGTCCTTAACTGTATTAGTGATCGGGGGGCTGTGAGTTACACCAAATGTAGTCCTTAACTGTATTAGTGATCGGGGGGCTGTGAGTTACACCAAATGTAGTCCTTAACTGTATTAGTGATCGAGACTGTGAGTTACACCAAATGTAGTCCTTAACTGTATTAGTGATCGGGACTGTGAGTTACACCAAATGTAGTCCTTAACTGTATTAGTGATCGGGACTGTGAGTTACACCAAATGTAGTCCTTAACTGTATTAGTGATCGGGGGGCTGTGAGTTACACCAAATGTAGTCCTTAACTGTATTAGTGATCGGGGGGCTGTGAGTTACACCAAATGTAGTCCTTAACTGTATTAGTGATCGGGGGGCTGTGACTTACACCAAATGTAGTCCTTAACTGTATTAGTGATCGGGGGGCTGTGAGTTACACCAAATGTAGTCCTTAACTGTATTAGTGATCGGGACTGTGAGTTACACCAAATGTAGTCCTTAACTGTATTAGTGATCGGGGGGCTGTGAGTTACACCAAATGTAGTCCTTAACTGTATTAGTGATCGGGGGGCTGTGAGTTACACCAAATGTAGTCCTTAACTGTATTAGTGATCGGGACTGTGAGTTACACCAAATGTAGTCCTTAACTGTATTAGTGATCGGGACTGTGAGTTACACCAAATGTAGTCCTTAACTGTATTAGTGATCGGGACTGTGAGTTACACCAAATGTAGTCCTTAACTGTATTAGTGATCGGGGGGCTGTGAGTTACACCAAATGTAGTCCTTAACTGTATTAGTGATCGGGGGGCTGTGAGTTACACCAAATATAGTCCTTAACTGTATTAGTGATCGGGGGGCTGTGAGTTACACCAAATGTAGTCCTTAACTGTATTAGTGATCGGGGGGCTGTGAGTTACACCAAATGTAGTCCTTAACTGTATTAGTGATGGGGGACTGTGAGTTACACCAAATGTAGTCCTTAATTGTATTAGTGATCGAGACTGTGAGTTACACCAAATGTAGTCCTTAACTGTATTAGTGATCGGGACTGTGAGTTACACCAAATGTAGTCCTTAACTGTATTAGTGATCGGGACTGTGAGTTACACCAAATGTAGTCCTTAACTGTATTAGTGATCGGGGGGCTGTGAGTTACACCAAATATAGTCCTTAACTGTATTAGTGATCGGGGGGCTGTGAGTTACACCAAATGTAGTCCTTAACTATATTAGTGATCAGGACTGTGAGTTACACCAAATGTAGTCCTTAACTGTATTAGTGATCGGGACTGTGAGTTACACCAAATGTAGTCCTTAACTGTATTAGTGATCGGGGGGCTGTGAGTTACACCAAATGTAGTCCTTAACTGTATTAGTGATCGGGGGGCTGTGAGTTACACCAAATGTAGTCCTTAACTGTATTAGTGATCGGGGGGCTGTGAGTTACACCAAATGTAGTCCTTAACTGTATTAGTGATCGGGACTGTGAGTTACACCAAATGTAGTCCTTAACTGTATTAGTGATCGGGGGGCTGTGAGTTACACCAAATGTAGTCCTTAACTGTATTAGTGATCGGGGGGCTGTGAGTTACACCAAATGTAGTCCTTAACTGTATTAGTGATCGGGGGGCTGTGAGTTACACCAAATGTAGTCCTTAACTGTATTAGTGATCGGGGGGCTGTGAGTTACACCAAATGTAGTCCTTAACTGTATTAGTGATCGGGGGGCTGTGAGTTACACCAAATGTAGTCCTTAACTGTATTAGTGATCGGGGGGCTGTGAGTTACACCAAATGTAGTCCTTAACTGTATTAGTGATGGGGGACTGTGAGTTACACCAAATGTAGTCCTTAACTGTATTAGTGATCGGGGGGCTGTGAGTTACACCAAATGTAGTCCTTAACTGTATTAATGATGGGGGACTGTGAGTTATACCAAATGTAGTCCTTAACTGTATTAGTGATGGGGGGACTGTGAGTTACACCAAATGTAGTCCTTAACTGTATTAGTGATCAGGGGACTGTGAGTTACACCAAATGTAGTCCTTAACTGTATTAGTGATCGGGGGGCTGTGAGTTACACCAAATGTAGTCCTTAACTGTATTAGTGATCGGGGGGCTGTGAGTTACACCAAATGTAGTCCTTAACTGTATTAGTGATCGGGGGGCTGTGAGTTACACCAAATGTAGTCCTTAACTGTATTAGTGATCGAGACTGTGAGTTACACCAAATGTAGTCCTTAACTGTATTAGTGATCGGGACTGTGAGTTACACCAAATGTAGTCCTTAACTGTATTAGTGATCGGGACTGTGAGTTACACCAAATGTAGTCCTTAACTGTATTAGTGATCGGGGGGCTGTGAGTTACACCAAATGTAGTCCTTAACTGTATTAGTGATCGGGGGGCTGTGAGTTACACCAAATGTAGTCCTTAACTGTATTAGTGATCGGGGGGCTGTGACTTACACCAAATGTAGTCCTTAACTGTATTAGTGATCGGGGGGCTGTGAGTTACACCAAATGTAGTCCTTAACTGTATTAGTGATCGGGACTGTGAGTTACACCAAATGTAGTCCTTAACTGTATTAGTGATCGGGGGGCTGTGAGTTACACCAAATGTAGTCCTTAACTGTATTAGTGATCGGGGGGCTGTGAGTTACACCAAATGTAGTCCTTAACTGTATTAGTGATCGGGACTGTGAGTTACACCAAATGTAGTCCTTAACTGTATTAGTGATCGGGACTGTGAGTTACACCAAATGTAGTCCTTAACTGTATTAGTGATCGGGGGGCTGTGAGTTACACCAAATGTAGTCCTTAACTGTATTAGTGATCGGGGGGCTGTGAGTTACACCAAATATAGTCCTTAACTGTATTAGTGATCGGGGGGCTGTGAGTTACACCAAATGTAGTCCTTAACTGTATTAGTGATCGGGGGGCTGTGAGTTACACCAAATGTAGTCCTTAACTGTATTAGTGATGGGGGACTGTGAGTTACACCAAATGTAGTCCTTAATTGTATTAGTGATCGAGACTGTGAGTTACACCAAATGTAGTCCTTAACTGTATTAGTGATCGGGACTGTGAGTTACACCAAATGTAGTCCTTAACTGTATTAGTGATCGGGACTGTGAGTTACACCAAATGTAGTCCTTAACTGTATTAGTGATCGGGGGGCTGTGAGTTACACCAAATATAGTCCTTAACTGTATTAGTGATCGGGGGGCTGTGAGTTACACCAAATGTAGTCCTTAACTATATTAGTGATCAGGACTGTGAGTTACACCAAATGTAGTCCTTAACTGTATTAGTGATCGGGACTGTGAGTTACACCAAATGTAGTCCTTAACTGTATTAGTGATCGGGGGGCTGTGAGTTACACCAAATGTAGTCCTTAACTGTATTAGTGATCGGGGGGCTGTGAGTTACACCAAATGTAGTCCTTAACTGTATTAGTGATCGGGGGGCTGTGAGTTACACCAAATGTAGTCCTTAACTGTATTAGTGATCGGGACTGTGAGTTACACCAAATGTAGTCCTTAACTGTATTAGTGATCGGGGGGCTGTGAGTTACACCAAATGTAGTCCTTAACTGTATTAGTGATCGGGGGGCTGTGAGTTACACCAAATGTAGTCCTTAACTGTATTAGTGATCGGGGGGCTGTGAGTTACACCAAATGTAGTCCTTAACTGTATTAGTGATCGGGGGGCTGTGAGTTACACCAAATGTAGTCCTTAACTGTATTAGTGATCGGGGGGCTGTGAGTTACACCAAATGTAGTCCTTAACTGTATTAGTGATCGGGGGGCTGTGAGTTACACCAAATGTAGTCCTTAACTGTATTAGTGATCTGGGGGCTGTGAGTTACACCAAATGTAGTCCTTAACCGTATTAGTGATCGGGACTGTGAGTTACACCAAATGTAGTCCTTAACTGTATTAGTGATGGGGGGACTGTGAGTTACACCAAATGTAGTCCTTAACTGTATTAGTGATCGGGGGGCTGTGAGTTACACCAAATGTAGACCTTAACTGTATTAGTGATCTGGGGACTGTGAGTTACACCAAATGTAGTTTTTAACTGTATTAGTGATCGGGGGCTGTGAGTTACACCAAATGTAGTCCTTAACTGTATTTGTTATCTGGGGTGGCTGTGAGTTACACCAAATGTAGTCCTTAACTGTATTAGTGATCGGGGGGCTGTGAGTTACACCAAATGTAGTCCTTAACTGTATTAGTGATCGGGACTGTGAGTTACACCAAATGTAGTCCTTAACTGTATTAGTGATCGGGGGGCTGTGAGTTACACCAAATGTAGTCCTTAACTGTATTAGTGATCGGGGGGCTGTGAGTTACACCAAATGTAGTCCTTAACTGTATTAGTGATCGGGGGGCTGTGAGTTACACCAAATGTAGTCCTTAACTGTATTAGTGATCGGGACTGTGAGTTACACCAAATGTAGTCCTTAACTGTATTAGTGATCGGGGGGCTGTGAGTTACACCAAATGTAGTCCTTAACTGTATTAGTGATCGGGGGGCTGTGAGTTACACCAAATGTAGTCCTTAACTGTATTAGTGATCGGGGGGCTGTGAGTTACACCAAATGTAGTCCTTAACTGTATTAGTGATCGGGGGGCTGTGAGTTACACCAAATGTAGTCCTTAACTGTATTAGTGATCGGGGGGCTGTGAGTTACACCAAATGTAGTCCTTAACTGTATTAGTGATCGGGGGGCTGTGAGTTACACCAAATGTAGTCCTTAACTGTATTAGTGATCTGGGGGCTGTGAGTTACACCAAATGTAGTCCTTAACTGTATTAGTGATCGGGGGGCTGTGAGTTACACCAAATGTAGTCCTTAACTGTATTAGTGATCGGGACTGTGAGTTACACCAAATGTAGTCCTTAACCGTATTAGTGATCGGGACTGTGAGTTACACCAAATGTAGTCCTTAACTGTATTAGTGATCGGGGCTGTGAGTTACACCAAATGTAGTCCTTAACCGTATTAGTGATCGGGACTGTGAGTTACACCAAATGTAGTCCTTAACTGTATTAGTGATGGGGGGACTGTGAGTTACACCAAATGTAGTCCTTAACTGTATTAGTGATCGGGGGGCTGTGAGTTACACCAAATGTAGACCTTAACTGTATTAGTGATCTGGGGACTGTGAGTTACACCAAATGTAGTTTTTAACTGTATTAGTGATCGGGGGCTGTGAGTTACACCAAATGTAGTCCTTAACTGTATTTGTTATCTGGGGTGGCTGTGAGTTACACCAAATGTAGTCCTTAACTGTATTAGTGATCGGGGGGCTGTGAGTTACACCAAATGTAGTCCTTAACTGTATTAGTGATCGGGGGGCTGTGAGTTACACCAAATGTAGTCCTTAACTGTATTAGTAATCAGGGGGCTGTGAGTTACACCAAATGTGATAGCATCATCCACCCATCACATGAGCAATAATGCAGATCTTAACAATAACACTTCCTGGCAAGGTGGGAGCACCGGCGATGCTTTCTTGCCGCTAGGGATTTTGACTGGATACAGCCACCTCGGAAACATGTTGGCATGGCCTCATCTAACTAACGTGAGTCCACCTGTATTAGTGATCAGGCGGCCTGGAGTCAACACCAAATGTTGTACCTGTTAGGTTCTTGCACGAGCACACCAAGAGACATAAAGATTGTTCGTGATAGCCCCACTATTAAAATGCCCATCACAGACATCCGGACAAGCAACGATAATACAGTCATACAATGAAATACTACGTCACGTTAAAATGAGTGAAGTGTCGCTGGACATGTCACTAACACAACATCACATGGAGCAAAATAAGAAAGAGTACTCTAATTTTATCTGTATAAAGTTAAAAAAATGGCAGAGTAAAACATTATCTATTGTTTCGAGGTTCATGTCATGCCTAAGTGGATATTTGTAAAAAGTGAGGGCATGTTTCCCACATGTGCATCTTGCAGCCACAGAGGTGAGGATGGAGGAAGTGATTTGACTGCATGCGGGAGGAGGGGAGGGATGAGAAGGCCACCAGGGAGGTACTAGATGGGCTTCCACTCTTTTGTTATTTAAAAAGGTGCACCTAAGTGTTCTATCCACTCTTCTGCATGCAGGATCTATTTCCTAAGAAGAAGAATAGAAAATTGCCTATGGCAGTGGTGCACTAATCTCTAAGCTTTCTGGAAGGATGGGGAGTGCTGGAGCCTTGCTCAGGAGGACTCTCTCTAGACCCAGCTGGGGGTGAGCCCTGTGTCTAAGCCAAGGTGATCTTCCCAGAAACCAGCCCTCTCCAGGAAAGAGAGTGGAGTAAACACCACTGGTGGATTTCCATCACAAGTACAGCTGAGCTCCCTCCCTGGTGGCTGCTCAAAGAGTGACTTTGTTTTGTTCTGCAGGAGATGAGGTGCCCCTGTGGTCCAGGTCCTCTTCCTGGAAACTTACCCCTCCATCAAGGTCCTGCCTGGGGAGTCTACCTTGTAAAGCCTCCTGCTTTTATACATACTGCAGTCCAGCCGCCAAAGTCCATCATCTCAGAGACCCCTGGATGTCCTTCGAAGGAACCAGGACCCCTGATCCCAGCATCCATCTCTGTCATTATCTTCAGCACAACCAAAGAACAGGCCTTGCAGGAGGTGTTGCATTTCCAGGATGATTGCCAGGAACTGCAGAGGCGGCAGCCACCTGTTTATCTATGTGGGCCAGCCAGCCACAGGCCCTCTTGCTGCTTAAAAAATACCTGATGACTGAGCCTCCCATCCTCGCCCACAGTGTGGAGCTCATCTGCTTCTCAGGGGAGGCTGTCCAGCCGGAAGCCGCTGCCCTAACCCCAGGGGATGCCATCCCAAATGCTGATAATAATGTCCAGCTGGGAGCCAGCACCTTACCCCACTAAAGGCCATCACTGTGGATCATGGTGATGTCCAGCCAATAGTTGGCACCCTACCCCTGGCCAGGGAATACCCAGGTCTGAAGGGGAGAAGCCCACCCTGTTTTTGTGTGCAAGAGCATCTGCCCAAAGCCCCAAAATGCGTCAGTGGGTCCCCCTTCTTGTCCTTGCACACACAGAAGTAGTGCCAGGAGAGAGAGAGCCCACTCTGTAGGAGAACAGTCCTGGGAAACCCTGGACCTGGATTTAGAGTTCTCAGGTGACCCTGACTTCATATCTTAGTAGACAAAAGCGTCAGGAGAAGAACAACTGCAGGCGTTTTCCATGTTTTAGTGAATTCTGCATTTTTGCCTGGTTAGTAGCTATATTTTAAAAGATGATTATAGCTTTCTGAATATATCTGTAAGTTATTACACTTGATCTTAGCCATAAGGCCAAGAAGCGATATATCTGTAAGTTATTAAGTGCATTGGGCTCTTTTGTGTTTCTGTAAAGAAATAACTGAAGCTGGGTAATTTGCTTTTAAAAAGTAGGTTTAACTGGTTCACAGTTCTGCAGGCTGTACAGGAAGCGTGGTGCTGGCATCTGCTTGGCTTCTGCTGTGGTCTCAGGAAGCTTCCATCGTGGCAGAAGGTGGGGCGGGAGCCAACACATCATGTGGTGAGAGCGGGAGCAAGAGAGAGTGGTGGGGTTGGGGGGTGTGCCATCACTTTTAGATGACCAGATCTCAGCTGAACCACCAGAGCAATAACTCGCTCATCACCAAAGGGATGGGACTAAGCCATTTATGAGGAACCTGCTCCGGTGACTCAAACAACTTCTGTGGTGTGCACCAGTGCTCCCCTTCACATGCTTTGACGGTTTTCCTGTCTGCTTTTAAAATTTCTATTTATCACTGGGATTGAGCAATTTCATTATAATGAGCTGTGATAAAATTCTCTTCAGTGGTACTTGTGCTCGAGGTGCATTGAACTTCTTGCATCTGTAGATTTATAGTTTACATCAAATTTGGAAAAAAAGTTTGTCGTCATTTTTCCAAACCTCTTTTTTAATGTCCTACCCTCATTCCTCGTGTTTTCTTCTCTCCTTCAAGCACTTCAGGTAAACGTACATTAAGCCACGTGAAGTTGTCTCACAGATCACAGATAATTTGGCTTTGTTTTTTTTTTCTGGAGATGGAGTTTCGCTCTTGTTACCCAGGCTGGAGTGCAATGGCGCAATCTCGGCTCACCGCAACCTCCGCCTCCTGGGTTCAGGCAATTCTCCTGCCTCAGCCTCCTGAGTAGCTGGGATTACAGGCATGCACAACCACGCCCAGCTAATTTTTTGTATTTTTAGTAGAGACGGGGTTTCACCATGTTGGCCAGGATGGTTTCAATCTCTTGACCTCATGATCCACCCGCCTCGGCCTCCCAAAGTGCTGGGATTACAGGCGTGAGCCACGGCGCCCGGCCCAATTTGGCTTATTTTTAAATCCTCCTTTCTTTCAGTTTCAGTTTGCATAGGATACAATTGTAGCTTTCTCCTGTAGCACAGTGACCCAGCGTGCTGTTATATCTAGTATGCCTCAAATCGTTATATCTAGTATGCCTCAAATCGCTTTACAACGTGTGGAACAGAGTTGGTGTTGTTTTAATGCCCTTGTGTTGTCAGTTCCGGGTCCGTTTTAATAGACTGAGTTGTCTGCTTATGGCTCCTATTTCCCTACTTCTTTGTATGCCTAATATTTCTGATTAGATGTCAAAAATCGTTGCCTTCTCTGGTGTTGGATATTTCTGTATTCCTACGAATGTTCTGAGGACTTCACAGAACTGCAAAGGCATGAATCCACAGGTACGTGATGAGTAATTTATGACGAGCTGCATAAATGAGAAGCAGAAATCCACACCTGGGTAAGTCTTATTCTGGAATGCAGATAAGATACAATCTTATTCTGAGGTGCAGTTGTTTAAGAACAAATTTTTAAAGTGTTTGTAGATGTAAGAGGTGTGAGTGCAGATTTCTTCCATGCATAACTGCATAGTGGTGACAGCTGGGCCTTTAGGGTACCCCTCACCCAAACATTGTACTGAATAAGTAATTTTCCACCCTCACCCCTTCCACCCTCCCACCTTTCGGAGCGTCCAGTGTGTATCCTTCCACTCCATATGTCCATGTGTACATTGTTAACTCCCACTTACAAGTGAGGACATGTGGCATTTACTGTTTGTTTCTGAGTTATTTCAGGATGAAGAATGGCCTTCCACCTGTGTCTCTGAAGATCCGATTCATTCTTTGTCATGGATGGGTGTATGACGTTGGGTGTGTGCTGCGTCTTCTCTGACCCGTCCTCCACTCAGGGACACGTAGGTTGATCTGTCATCTCTTCTGCCGTGAATGGTATTGTGATAAACATACAAGTCCAGGTGGGTTTTCATATGAATTATTTCTTTTTCTTTGCTGTATACCCAGCACTGCAGTTGCTGAATCAAATGGTAGTTCTAATGTTTGCTCCTCGAGAACTCTTCACATCGTTTTCCATAAAGACTGCATTAATTATCTACATTCCCACCGACACGCATTCCCCACTGTCCACGTCTTCACTAAAGTCGCTTGTCTTTACACTTTAGTAATAGCCATTCTGACTGGTGGAAGACGGTGTCATATTGTCATTTTAATTTCCCTTTCTCTGATAATTAGTGTGTTGAGCATTTTTACATATGTTTTTTGACCACTTTTACGTCTTCTCTTAAAAAACGGCTGTTCATATCCTTTGCCCTCTTTTTAATGGGCTTAAATGGCTTGAGTTACTTGTAGATTCTGGATATCAGCCTTCATCAGATGCATAGTTTGCAGGTCGTTTCCCGTGGTGCGGGTTGTCCGTTTACCCTGTTGATAGTTCTGTCTGTTTGTTGCTGTGCAGAAGCTTTTTAGTTTAAGTTCCATTTGTCTATTTTTGTTTTTGTTGGAATTGCTTTTGAGGACTTGGTCATACATTCTTTGCCTCGGCCAATGTCCAGAAGAGTTTTTGCTAAGTTTTCTTCTAGGATTTTGAGTTTTTGGTCTTAACGTTTAGGTCTTCATCCATCTGAGTTAGCCTTTGTATGTGGTGAGAGGTACTGGTCCTTTCTTCATTCTTCTGCACATGCCAATCCAGTTTTCCCAGCACCATTTATTGAAAAGGGTGTCATTTCCTCTGTGTGTATTTTTATTGACTTTGCGTCTTTGCTTCCGAGTCCTCTCTTCTGTTCCATTAATCTGTGTGTCTGTTTTTGTACTAGGGTCGTGCTGTTTTGGTTACTACAGCCTTGTAGTATAAGTTGAAGTTAGGTAATGTGAGGCCTCCAGCTTTGTTCTTTTAGCTTTGGCTAGTTGGGCTCTTTTTGGGTATCATGTGAATTTTAGGATTTTTTTAAAATTTGAGAGCGACTGTGTTGGTTCTGTAGATTGCTTTGAATAGTATGATAATTTTTAACAATATCGATTCTTCCAATCCATGAGCATGGGATGCTTTTCCATTTGGTGTTGTATGATTTCTTTCATCAGTGTGCTGTAGTTCTCCTTATAGAGATCTTTCACTTCCTTGGTTAAATACATATCTAGGTAATTTTTGTAGCTATAATAAATGATATTGCCTTCCCGATTGGGCATTTGGCCAGATTGTTATTGATACATAAGAATGCTATTGATTTCTGTGCATTAATTTTGTATCCTGAAATGTTACTGAATTCATTGATCAAATCTAAGAATTTTTTGGTGGAGTCTTCATTCAGTTTAGCTGTGTCCCCACCCAAATCTTATCTTGAATTGTAGCTCCCATAATTCCCACATGCTGTGGGAGGGACTGGGTAGGCAATAACTGAATCATGGGGCAGTTTTCGCCATGCTGTTCTCATGGTAGTGAGTAAGTTTCTGGAAATCTGGTGGTTGTATCAGGGGAACCCCTTTCACTTGGATCTCATTCTCGTCTGCCACCATGTAAGATATGCCTTTTGCCTTCTGCCGTGATTGTGAGGCCTTCCCAGTCATGTGGGATCATACAAACATTTTTTGTGTGTGTTTATAAGTTACCCAGTCTTGAGCATGTCATTACCAGCAGTGGGAAATGGACTAATACAAGTCTTCAGGGCTTTCTATAGAGAAGATCATTTCTCCAACAGAAAGAGATAGTTTGGGCTCCCTCGTCTCCAATTTTCATTCCCTTTATTTCTTTCTCTCTTGCCTGATTGCTCTGGCCAGGACTTTCAGGACTATGTTGAGTAAGAGTGAAAGTAGGCATCCATATCTTATGCCAGTTCTCAGAGGGAATACTTTCAAGTCTTCCCATTAAGTATGTTGGCTGTGGATTTGTCTTATAAGGCTTTTATTATGTTGAGGCACGTTTCTTTTATGCCTGGTTTGTTGAATACTCTTACAGTGAAGGGAGGTTAACTTTGGCTGAATGCGTTTTCTGCATCGATTTAGATGATCATGCGGTTTTAATCCTTAACTTTGTCCGTGACGCATCACATGTATTGATCTGCATCCCTGGGATAAATCCCACCTGATCGGGTGTGTTATCTGTCTGATGTGCTGTTGGATTCTATTTTCGAGTATTTTGTTGAGGATTTTTGCATCTATATTCACAGGGATGTGGATCTGGAGGTTTTTTTAAATTTTTTGTCTTTAGTTTTGTACCAGTGTGCTACTAGCCTCATAGAATGAATTAGAGAGAAATCCCCCTGCTTCAATTCTTGGATTGGTGTTAGTTCTTCACATATTTGGTAGAATCTGGCTGTGAATCCATCTAGTCCTAGGCTGAGTGCAGGCGTCCACACAAGTGAAGCCACTTCTGGCAGTGGGGAATCAACTGTAGGGACAGAAGCTGACCAGGCTCTTTGTGCCTCTGCTTGGAGCAGTCTCAGCTTTACAGAGCTCACTGCCCACTGCCTCTGACAGCCGCACCCATGGCCTCAGCCCCTGCCTTTGCCAGCTGGGTGTGTGCTCTCCACTGCAGACACGATGCCTCCCTTCTCTGTGGCCCTCAGCTCTGCGACACTATTCTCTCTCTGGTCCTCTGTGTCTCTGCCAGCCATGGGCTCCTGTCCACATCTGGTGCCCAGCACACTGTCCTGCTGCCATGTCCCCACATCTTCTTCCCTAATGTCAGCCATGGAACCATGGTAGCAATGGCGGGCATATTAAGAACATGCTCCAACCAGCTCCACCTAGGACCAAACACCCACCATGTGGCTTTCCCTGCTCATTAGCATCTGACCAATGACAACACTGGGGCCACAAGGCTCAGCTGCCATTCTCTGGGTCACAAGTGAGTGATAGTGGAGCCAGAGTCACTCCCTGGCAAGACCCAGAGCCTGCACTTCAATTCCATGTTCCACAGCAATTCAAACCCAAAAATTGAACTTGGCTTCTTTAAACAAAATAACCAGATGCAATAATAGCCCAAACACACAGAGGCACGTGCACACACACACACAAAAAGACATGGGCACGCAGGTCCAAACACATGCATATACACAGACAGGCACGTGCACACACACACACAAAAAAAGACATGGGCACGCAGGTCCAAACACATGCATATACACAGACAGGCACGTGCACACAAACACACGAACACATGGGCACGCAGGTCCAAACATGCATATACACAGATAGGCACGTGCACACACACACACACAAACACATGGGCACACAGGTCCAAACGTGCATATACACAGACAGGCATGTGCACACACACACACACACAAACACATGAGCACACAGGTCCAAACGTGCATATACACAGACAGGCACGTGCACACACACACACCCACAAACACATGGGCACACAGGTCCAAACACATGCATATACACAGACAGGCACGTGCACACACACACACACAAACACATGGGCACGCAGGTCCAAACACATGCATATACACAGACAGGCACGTGCACACACACACACAAAAAAAGACATGGGCACGCAGGTCCAAACACATGCATATACACAGACAGGCACGTGCACACACACACACAAAAAGACATGGGCACGCAGGTCCAAACACATGCATATACACAGACAGGCACGTGCACACACACACACACACAAACACATGGGCACGCAGGTCCAAACACATGCATATACACAGACAGGCAGGTGCACACACACACACACAAAAAGACATGGGCACGCAGGTCCAAACACATGCATATACACAGACAGGCAGGTGCACACACACACACAAAAAGACATGGGCACTCAGGTCCAAACACATGCATATACACAGACAGGCACGTGCACACACACACACAAACACATGGGCACACAGGTCCAAACGTGCATATACACAGATAGGCACATGCACACACACACAAACACATGGGCACACAGGTCCAAACGTGCATATACACAGATAGGCACGTGCACACACACACACAAACACATGGGCACACAGGTCCAAACGTGCATATACACAGATAGGCACGTGCACGCACACACACACAAACACATGGGCACACAGGTCCAAACGTGCATATACACAGATAGGCACGTGCACACACACACACAAACACATGGGCACACAGGTCCAAACGTGCATATACACAGATAGGCACGTGCACACACACACACACACAAACACATGGGCACACAGGTCTAAACATGCATATAAACAGACAGGCATGTGCACACACACACACACACAAACACATGGGCACACAGGTCCAAACACATGCGTATACACAGGCAGGTGCACACACACAGGTGCAAACATGCACACACAGGCATGAGCACATAGAAGTACACACGGGTGTGCACACATGCACAGACACAGGCATGTGCACACACACAGGCAAACCAAACACATGTACACACAGGCAGGCGCACACATGCAGGTGTGAACACGCATGAACACATACAGAGACAGACATGCACACACACTGTTGCAAACACACACAAATACACAGCTGAATATACACAGCTGAACACACACCAACGCACATATACTGGCATGCATATTCACACATGTACAGGTGCACATTCACCCACAGGAATGCACAAATACATGCATGCCTCTGCACACACTCTCACACACATGCCCACATATATCCCGGTAGACATTCTGCCTAAGCTGCCGAGGTCCCCAGGTGATGTGGCTTCAACACCCCCATGAGCCTTCCCAGGCCCCACACTCAGGCAGGCACGTGGTTGCTCCAGTCAGCAGGTGTCGTACTGACCACCCACTCTGACCCCATGCACCCAGGCTGTAGCTTGTCTCCAGCACGGGGCCCACACAGGAGCTGTTTAGGGTCCCCAAGGGGTCCTGACTGCTCACCTGCTGTGGGCCACACCCCAACAGGGCCCAAAGAAGTCGTTCGGCCCACACGTCAAAGGACGTTCAGCTGTGAGGGGTGGGTTCAGCTCCTGTGGGTCCCTCTGCAGACCTCATGGCAGTCCTGCCTCACTTGCTGGGACCCGGCATCCCCACTCTTGGTCTCGGAGGCCTTTTCGTGTCTGCTGCTGTCCCCACAAATCCACCTCTTCCCCCAGGCCCCCGTCCTCAGCACGGGGCCTCCCAATGAAGCTGGGCTCCAGCCCTGGTCTCCCTCTGGAGACCTGGATGGCCCCAGCGTCTCCCGGCATCCCTTCCGCCCAGGCCTTCCAGGACTACCCACCACACTGCCCTTCCCAACCTCCACTGTCAGCCTGAGCCTCGCCCACAAAACCCAACCCCAAACCCAGGCAGGGGTGGGCAGAGGGTGCTGGGCAGCTGGGGCTTGTCCCTGAGAGCTGGCCTCCTCCTATGTGACAGCTGCCAGGCCTGGTGCTCCCCACTGCGGACACACAACCTGTGCAGAAGGCCACGGAGACAGCAGCAGGCAGACAGGCACCCCAGCGAACGCTCCTGGTCACTGACACAGTGCCACAGGGGGAGCTGGGACAAGCATCCATGCTGCGGGGGGGTTACCACCCTAAAAACTCACATGGACCCAGAACCTCAGGGTAAGGCCTTACTTAAAACAGGATCTTTGTAGATGTAATTCGATTAAAGATTTTGAGAGCATCCCGGATTATGCTGGTGGCCCTTAAATCCATTGACAGTTGTCCTGATAAGCAAAGGAGGAGACAGACAAACCGGGGGGAGGAGGCCCCATGAGGACAGAGGCGGGGTGGGGCCGCCTGGAGCCACAGGAGCTGGAAGACGTGGAACCTGCAGGCGCAGGCCTTGGCCTTCCGGCCTCCTAGGCCCTGAGAGGAAACCTGTGTTCAGCCCTTTTGGAGTGATTTGCTACGAACCCCAGGAAATAGCTTCCAACAAGATGCTGCGTGGACGACGTCACTGGGTGTGAGTGGGTTTTCAGTAACCGCAGGGTAAAGGAGGCTGTCCAGGCCTGGGGCAGAGCAAGAGCTGGGGGCAGGGTTACCCCTGGAAGGGCTACTGGGCAGGCAGCCACGGCCAGATGAGGGGCCCGAGTCCTGAATCAGGATCCACCTGTCCTGGTTGAGCAAGATCCGGTGCCCTTTTCTGGTGATTCTGTGAGGGCCGACTGAACCGACTGTCACTATGAAATACACACCCGTGACCCAAAACGCAGATTTTACCCACAGACATGGAAACAGACTCATGAACACATGGATTCCCCACGGGAGAACCAGGGCCAGATGCACACCTAGCCCCGGTCACTCAGAGACCCGGCAGCCCCTCACTGTATCTCCTGCGCAGAGGCCCAGGCAGCCTGGTCACTGAGTGTCTCACGCGAAGGCAGGGCAGCCCCGATCACTGTGTCCTTCGCAGAGGCCCAGCAACCCCAGAAACTGAGTGTCCTGCGCAGAGGCCCAGGCAGCCCGGGTCGCTGTGGGTCCTGTGCTGAGGCCCGGGCAGCCCCGGTCACTGTGTGTCCTGTGCTGACGCCGGGGCAGCCCCAGGCTCAGTTCTGTCGTCTTCTCATCATGAAGGGTGGAGTTGCCAGAGCTCCCTCAAAGCCCTGGACCCAGTGTTGCCCCTGCCTCTCCTCTCCTCACAAAGGCTCCGGGACCATGTCTAACTCCGAAGCCTGGCATGACCTCCCACTATGATTTTATTGTAAAATCACTGCATTTAAGTCAAGAGTTTGTACAGGTTTTGAAAGATGCACTGACGGTCACCGTGTGCCCCACACCGCAGTGAGAGCACAAGGAGAGGTCATTTCATGACTTCCACGCCATGAGTACGAACTGCCGGAGGCGAAGGGGAGTCACTCTGGGCTCTGTGCGACGAGGAGGCAGCGGAGCCCCACCCGAGCTGGAGAAAAGCGGGACCCCAGTGTGGCCGCCGCTCGGCTTGGGGTTCTCCGGACTTCCCTGCTCCAAGTGTGGAATTTCTCAGAAGAGGAATAGACAGAAACCAGAGGGGAGAAGGGGCACGGGGCGTGGGACCACCGTGTGGCGGGTGGGGTCCAAGCAGGGCTCCGACACCTCAGCCCTTGCTGCCCAGCACCCAGCACCCTTCTACCTTCCCCTGCTTCCTCTGCAGGGGCCGGGGGTCTGCGGGACACCTAGTGCAGGGACAGAGGCGGGGCTGGGGGAGGTCAGCGTCACCAGAACACATCCCAGCAGGAAGTCACCTAAGATGCCCCTTCCTCCCAGGGGCTGCGCCTCAGCCTCCTCCAGGGAAGGGGCCCCTGCGCCCCTCGAGTCCCAGCACCTAGCACCACACAGGCGGCCAGTCCGCCTGGCCCCAGAACCTCGTGCGGAGCCACCTCCTGCTGAGGCCCTAACAGCCCGGGCCGAATGCGCCGCCTCGGCAGAGCCTAGCTGGGGGCGCGGGGAAGCAGGTGCAGGAGAACGACGAGGCTAGAAGAGTGGCCGGGACTGCAGCGCCGCAAGCCGGCGACCCGCAGGAAGAGCCAAGGCTGAGGCCGGGGAGAGGGGCGCGCCCTGCTCCTGCGCTCCTGCGGGAAGGGCTCGGGCAGTTTCGCTCGGCGCGGGGCACGGACCCGCTCCCCGCCCAGACCGACCCCGGCCGCGGTGCCCCCACCGGGGAGCCCCGTCCCCAGCCTGCGCCCCGCCTTGAGGTCCGAGCACCCCCGCAGCCCGATCCTGCCGCCTCCCTGCGCCGTCTGCGGCTCCCTAGAGAATGGAACGCAGTCTGGGGTCGCCCAGCTCCGTCCCCGCGTCCCCGCCGCCAACCTGCCCCGCCCCTGCCGCACTGTCTACGCGCGTTCTGCGGGGCGCAGAGATCGGGGTTCGGTCGTCCCCGGGGGGCTCCAAGAGCCAGGTGAGGGGCGCCGCAGTCCCTTGCCGAGCGGTTCCCACGGCCCGGCGAGTCGGCCGCGTCCTGCGCCCAGTGGACGCCGGGCGACCAGCTGGGCCTGCGCGGAGCCGGCCTTGTAAGGCAGAGGCCTCCGTGCGCCCCGCGCGCTCCCCGGGCCGGGTGGGGCGGCGGGGCGGGGCCGCCAATGAGCGCGCGGGGCGGGGCGGGGCGCGGGGAGGGCGTGGGACGCTGGGGGCCGGGGGCGGGCCGGGGCGGGGCGGGGCCAGGCTGGCGCGGGTCGGCGGCGCGAGCGCTCCTCCGGGCACCGGGTCGCGCGCGGCCGAGTCGCGGAGGCGCCGCCGCTGCCGTTGCTGCGTCGCGAAGGTAAGTGGGCGCGGGGCTCGGTCCTGCGGGCGCGGCGCGGGGGACGTTTGGGGACGCAGATCCCGCCCGTCAGCGCCAGCGGCTACCTGCGCCGCGACCCCTGCGCCCCCCGCGCTCGCCTGAGCCCCTCTCGGGCCGCCCCGTGCGTCCGTGCGCCCCGCGCCCCCGGGATGCCCGGCGGTCCGCGCTGCGCGCTTGGCGGGGTGGCTGCGCGGGGGCCGCGGGCGGGGGTCTCCGTCGGTCGCGCCAGTGACAGATTTGCGCCTGGCGCTGTGGCCTTTCTTCGAGCCACTGACGCCCCTGCAGCCTCTTCCTCCAGGCTCTCCCCAGCTCGGGGCTGGAACCCTGTTTACCCGCTCCCAGGCCTAGGGGCCGCGGGTATGAGGCGTGGGAAATTGGGGCGTAGAGGGGCGGAATGCAGCCGCGGCCCTGCGGCGGATCTTGCGAGATTCCTAGACACATAAAGGGGCCAGAACCAGCCCTTGGCGAGACCGCGGCGCCGGTCTAGGGGTCCTGAAGCCATCGTGTCCTGGCAGGTGGGGTGGTCAGCCGGCCCCCCACAGAGACGCTGACTTCCCCGGGCCTTGGCTGCCCCCGCGGGCCTGTGGCGATGGAGAGGCGCCTCCAGGACACCTTCCCGCACCCCTGGGAGCAGTGCCCGGGTATCTGAGGAGCCCTTTATTCTGCGGTTTCGGTTACGGTTACGTAAATGGAGCCGAGGGAGGTGAGAAGCGCGTCCCTCCCGGGCCTTGGCCGGGATGCTGTTTTGATAAGGGTTGGGGTTGGGGGGGCTGCTGTTTTGATGAGGGTTTGCGTCCCCATCAGTGTCACGGCTGACCCACCTGCCATGTTTATTGGCCCTTCTGGGTGCAGGGACCCTGGGGGACGCGATAGAGGACTGGCCCCCGCCCACCCCGGCCCTGGACGCCCCTCTTGACCTCTCAGGGGTGCTTCCCTGCGCCCGGCAGGTGACCCTGCTCCCTGGGCCTGGGACCACTTCTGGGGACGCGGAGAGGGGCTGGACCAAGGCCGGGAAGGGGCAGGAAGTGGAGGGGAGCGAGGCAGCTGCAGCCTGATGCCGGCGCCGTAAACTGGGCTCCCGCGACTGTCAGCAGCTCGGTGCCAGCGCCTCGTCCCGCCACGTGATCCTCGGAGGGCCCGTGGGGGAGGGGCGGGCTCCGGGAGCGGCTGCAGACCGCGCGCTTTCGGAGGGTGTGCGAGTTGTCCCGGAGAGGGGTCGGGTCTGCCGCTTTCCTGGTTTCTAAAGCGGTCCCTGGTTCAGAAAGGCGCCGGCGTGTAAGTGCTGCGTGAGGAACGGGCTGTGCATCTTCAGGATGTGGCCGCGTGTGCGCGGAGGAGGCTGTGCGGGGCTGCGGGCTGCGTTTCAGTCTCGCAGTTGCTGTTGGTCCGTCTTCCTGAAGTCCCTGAAGTTGCAATAAATGTTTTAACGGTTATACGAGGTTATAAATGCTTATTGTGGAAATGAGCATATAAATGCTCATATACATGCTCAAAGGCGGCTTCCTTTGGACTCTCCTCGCCCGAATTTCCCGAGCCTCACACTGGCAGTGGCTGCCCTAGGCCTGGGAGTCAGTAAACAGGGTTCCAGCGCCGGGCTGGGAGGCTGGGCAGGGCCTGGAGGGAGGGACTGCAGGGGCCTCCCTGGGCGAAAAGAAAGGCCACAGCGCCGCACGCAGGGCCCAGGGGGACTCCCTAAAGAATATTAGGGTCACCCATCACAGATGGGGCCGTAGAGATCTCTGGAGAGTCAGGCAGTCTGTCCCCTCCCAGCCTGTGGGAGCCACTCCCTGCAGAGGACGCAGAGAATTAAAAGCTTCCTCGGGAGAGGCCGTTCCAGCAGAGAGCCAAGTCTATTTATAGCCAGTGGTGAGACAGAAGGCGTGTGTGAGAGGGATGCTATCTGGGGGCTTCAGGGCCCCCAGGCCAGTGCTGGTCAGCGCCCTGCAGTACCTGGCCCAGCCTGGTGCCCTCAGGCAAAATCGCCTTCGGGAAACACTCTGGGTGAGAGAGAGTCGCTCATCGCCTCTGCCTGGGCTGGGGGAGCCAGAAGGCTGCATCCAGGAGGGTCGAGGCCGAGTGTCAAGTCCATCCGAGCCCACAAACCCTCAGCCAGGAGCCGGGATCAGGCGGCAGAATCTACACACACCCAGTTCCTTCTGCTGGAGCAAAAGGTGTTTCCTGGGAAGGAAGGGGTGGAGCTGCCTGGGTCAGGCCCAGCCACATCTGGGGCTCAGACCTGGTCCCGGCACCCACGAGCCAAACCCCAAGCTGCTCTGCGCAGATCCTCCTGGGGAGACTGGCTTCCTCTCGGTGTGTGTGTGAGGGGGGACAGGGGTGGCACAGGGCCGTAACCCTCCATATCCCCCCCAGATGATCTCCCATCCAGGACAACCCCCACCCAGATGATCCCCCACCCAGGTGATCCCCCACTCAGTAGAACACCCACCCAGGGCAGCCCCCACCCAGATGATCCCCCACCCAGGTGATCCCCCCACTCAGTAGAACAACCACCCAGGGCAGCCCCCGCTTACTTCATCTCTCACCCATGGTATCCCCCCCAAGATGATCTGTCACCCAGGTTTCCCTCCTCAGGCATCCCCCAGCAAGGGTTTCCCCCTAAGGTGACAGACCCCTCCCAGGCCATCCCCTCCCACAGGATCCCCCAGGTCGTTCCTTCCCCAAGGCTCCACCACCCAGGACAACCCCAACAGGGATTCCCCCACATACGGCATCTCCACCCAGGGTGTCCCTCTTTTCAGGGCCTCCCCCACTCAGGGAATGCCTCTCCACAGGGAATACCCCCCCCAACCCAGGGCTTCCCCCACCCAAGGCTTCCCCCCACCCAGGGCTTCCCCCCACCCAGGGCTTCCCCTCTTTCCCCCCCCAGGGCTCCCCCCACCCAGGGCTTCCCTCACACATAGTATCTCCACCCAGGGCATTCCCCCCAACCCCGCCAGGGCACCTCCCCGCCAGGGCCTCCAGGGCACATCAGCTCAGCAGCATCTCCTTAGTGAGGAACCCCTACCCCGGCGCTGCAGATTGGTGCCTGCGAATGGCTTTGATTGGCCCTGCTGGGTCCCAGTCAGGGAAGGGAGGGCAGGTGCTGTGGTCTGCAGCCCCCTGGAATCACACCTTGGCTGGGCAGTGCCCCGCAGGAGAGCGGCTCATGGTTCTCAGAAAAAAGAATAAACAGAAGCATCAGCTGTCCCTGAGTCTTGCTTCCCGATGCTCGGCTACTCTGGGTTCCATGCTCCTCCTTCGTGCAAGCACGACTTGTGAAGTGTAATTTCACATCTAAATGTCCAAATGCATGGCTTTCTTTGGGGAAGAAATATAAAAAAATCTTTCAAAAGAGTAGAAGCAAACAACAGCTTTCTGTCTTCGCACTGTCCAGCTGCCTCCTGCAGCCCCATCCGCTCAGAAAGCCGGGCTCGTCTTCTCCGTCACAGGGGGCCACCAGCAGCCCTTTCCCTGCTGAGTGGGGCTCAGGGAAGGGGTTGGTGCGTTCCTCCGGCAGGCTCAGTGTCCCACGTCTGACTTCTTGGTGTGATAAAAGGTGCCCGTCCATGTGGGCTCCGAGTGATTGCTGAGCAAGTGTGGGGTCGCAGACCCCATTTCTCAGACCCTATGACCTGTAACCTGACACGCTCATTTGTTTACAAATGTCCAACCTGACCTCTGCCCAGAGAATGTCACCAACAGCCATACCTGCCGGGTGACCTCACATACCTGCTGCCTCTGGCCATCAGTCAATGGGGCCAGGAGCAGCCAGCACCCCATATGGGGTGTGGACATGGCTTCTTCCCCAGGCCTTGGCCCAAGTGCCCTCACATCTGACACAGGCGGGCTCACAGCACTTTTTGCCTTGTCAGGAAGCGTGTGACACACCCTCCTGGCCCACAGAGGTGCTGGAGCTGTGCTAACCACACCGTGCCTGCGGCAGCCACTCACTGTTCACCCTCTCATGCTGGCTCCCGCCCAGAAACAGACCAGGCAAGTCCCACCCCACTCAAAGTGCTGCTGGTGCCTGACGGCCGGGGAGCCATGTCCAGGCCCCAGCCAGCCCGGGCACCTGCATCTCCCACACATGGTATCTCACAGGTGACCTGCCCACTGTGGCTACTTCTGGGGTGTCCACCCTCCCTGCGCACACCGGACCCCGCTTCTCCTAAGACTGCCCAAGTGCCGGTTTCCTCTGCCCCTCACTGGGGTGGCACCTCTGCCGCATCAGCTCCCATCCCGCCAGCTGCTTGCTGCCCTCTCAGTGCCCGAGGAACCTGGGCCGTGGACGGAGCCACTGGGTTGAAGCTCATGTCAGCCTCAGCTCCCAGCAGCCTCGTTCCCGCCACCTTCCCCAGTGCTACCTGTCCCCAGGCCGCCTGCTGTGAGGGCCCCGCCTGGCACTTGTTACAGTCCATCTGCGGTTCTGGTGCCAGTCCTTCTGGGCTGCCTCTTTGTGTTCCAGGAGTGGGACAGGGTCTCACTCACTGTCCCTGTTTTCCCATCGAAGCACAGACCCCAGAGCAATGTGCTTTGGCCTTGGCACTGCCTGTTTTTCACGTTTAACCAGCAGCCAGGCAGCAGGCGCTCTGCTGTGCCAGCTCACTTGGGTCAGTAGTGTGCCTGAGGGATCGTCCCCACTGCATCGAGGAGCCACATGCACTGCCGCTCAGTGCTGCTCACAGTCCCGCTGGGAATGCCCACTGTCCCTCAGACCAGCGGACTGTCAGCGGGCGCACATCTGCGTGGTCCCCTTGCTATTGTGGGCATTCCTGGGATGTTCTTTGGGGCACATGGGCAGCGGTCTCTGTTGGGTCAGTCTGGAAGTGGAGCCGTTGGGTCCGGGGTCCTCGGTGTCCTTGTACTCATTAGCTGATGCCAAGCAGTTTCCCAAGGGGTTGACGCCATTAGCATGGCCCGTGGTTTCCTGCTGACCCACGTCCTGTCCGGCACTTGCCACTGTCAACTTTTGCAAAGTCAGCCTTTTCTGAGGCTGCGTGGAGCATCTGATTTGCATTTCCTGGTCATACTAACGAAGCTGAGTGCTCTCCACTGAGCACGGGGCACTTGGACACCCCTGTCCTGGGGGGCCTGTTCAAGGTGGCTGCCATTTGTGTATTCATTCTTATTGATCTGTGGAGGTTCTTCATGTTTGCTGAGACAAGCCAATGTTAGCTGTGTGTGGCAAACACCCTTCTACCCCGGAGTTGGCCTTTTCACTCTTGATACTTTTTCAATGAGCACAAGTGCTTTCTTTTAATCTGGTGCCATCTAAGAATCTTTTCCTGCAGGGCAAGTCTTCCTGTGTTTTCGTAACGCATTTTCCCCATGCCAAGGACTTGAGAAGCTCTTTTGCATCACCTTCCGAGAGTCTCAATCTGACCAGATGGCCCTGCAGCCACAGCCGCAGCTGAGCCTTCTCTTAAATCAGCGGATTCCAGCTGCGTATACACCCTGTGTTTTCTCCACGTACAAACGGGCAACCGGGGGCCGGCTGGGGCTCAGAAGGCAGGTGCCGTGGGCAGCCATGGCCTAACGCCGTCCTGGCCCAGGTGGACCCCCAGGCCTCTGGAGTCCCGTGTGGCCTCAGTGCTACCTGAGGGCCTCTGCAGACTCTTCCCCATGACGGGTGCTGAGCCTCTGGCCCTGCCCACTGGGCCACTGTGTCCAGAGAGAGGCCACTGACAGTTGTCACAGACCGGGGTCAACACAACAGGAACGAATTCCCACACGGTCCTGGAGACGAAGCCCAGTGTCCAGGCCTCTCAGGGCCCAGTGTCCTTGGGAGGCTTGGGGACCCTCCCCGCCTCTTCCAGCTCCTGGTGGCTCCAGGCTCCCGGGCGTGTGATGGCGTCACCCCAGTCTCAGCCTCACGGCGACTGTCTTGGTCCATGCGTGCTGGTGTAACTGCAACACACGCGGTAATTTATGAAATGATGCGTTCACGTCTCAGTTCTGGAGGCCGGAGAGTGCAAGATCAAGGCGCCTGCAGGCTTGGCGTCTGGCGAGGGCCCCTTCCCTGCTTCCGAGACATGGCCCGGCTGCCGTGTCCTCACGCCCCTGCCCTCTGACCAGGCACTCTGTCACTTGCGGGAGCCTCGACCCCATGGCTTAATCTCATCCCCCAGAGGCTGTAGCTCTCAGTGCCTCCACCACAGGGTTAAGTTCCAGCGTGGATTTTGGAGGGGGCAGATTGAGCCCATAGCCCCATCTCTTCCCTGTGTGTCTTCTCTGCTGCCTCTTGTAGGTATAGAAACTTGCCACTGGATTTAGGGCTCAGCTGTGGATGATCCGGGATGATCTCATTTACACATCCTTTTCCAAACAAGGCCGCATTCACTTCTTCTGGGGATTAGATGGGGGCACCGTTTGGCTCAGAGCTGGCCTGGCCCCAGCTGCCTGCAGGTGCCCGGGACCTGGAGCCTCAAGGGTGACCCAAGGCCAGTGACTGGACTGAGGTGGGGCAGGGTCCTCCTGCATCTGGCGCTCAGTGAAGCTGTGCTGGATGAAGGACTGGCCCTGGTTCTGTGGTGGCCTGTAACCCACTGTGCCCCCCGTGAGACCCCCTGGCTGTGCCTTCCTGTAACCCACTGTGCCCCCCGTGAGACCCCCCGGCTATGCCTTCCTGTAACCCACTGTGCCCCCCGTGAGACACCCCCGGCTATGCCTTCCTGTAACCCACTGTGCCCCCCGTGAGACCCCCCGGCTGTGTCTCCCTGTAACCCACTGTGCCCCCCGTGAGACCCCCCGGCTGTGTCTTCCTGTAACCCACTGTGCCCCCTGTGAGACCCCCCTGGCTATGCCTTCCTGTAATCCACTGTGCCCCCCCGTGAGAACCCCCCGGCTGTGCCTTCCTGTAACCTGTTGTGCCCCCTGTGAGACCCCCTGGCTGTGCCTTCCTGTAACCCGCTGTGCCCCCCGTGAGACCCCCCCCAGCTGTGCCTTCCTGTAACTCGTTGTGCCCCCCATGAGACCCCCTGGCTATGTTTTCCTGTAACCTGTTGTGCCTCGTGTGAGACCCCTGGCTGTGTTCTCCTGTAACCCACTGTGCCCCCCGTGAGACCCCCCCCAGCTGTGCCTTCCTGTAACTCATTGTGCCCCCCATGAGACCCCCTGGCTATGTTTTCCTGTAACCTGTTGTGCCTCGTGTGAGACCCCTGGCTGTGTTCTCCTGTAACCCACTGTGCTCCCCATGAGATCCCCTGGGTGTGTTCTCCTGTAACTCACCGTGCTCCCCATGAGATCCCCCGCTGTGTTTTCCTGTAACCTGCTGTGTCCCCGTGAGACCCCCCCCACTGTGTTATCTTGTAACCCACTGTGCCCCCCCCCCGAGATCCCGGGCTGTCCCCATGGGAGGTGCCTTCAGTGGAGGCAGGTCCCACTGTGTCTGCAGCCACTGGGTCTCTGATGTGGATGATGGGATGAGCCAGCTGGAATCTCTCTTGTCTTCCCTTTGGGGCGCTCTGTTGGCAGAATGTCCTGTGTGGTGCTTTAGAGAAATGGTGTTGGCGCTGGGGATGTGGTTTCGCTCTCACGTGGACCTGGGACGGTCTCTGAGCCGTTGAGTCTCCACGGCAGCGTCCTTTGCAGAGTCCAGGAACCCCTTGTGCCTCCCTCCATCCCACAGTTGAGTGGGTGCTCCCGGAGCCCCGCGTCGGTGGCCTGGACAGTCAGCCCTAGTGCTCCTGAATGTTCCGTCCTCCCGTCCGCATCTCCCGGTCATCCTTCGACCCGAGTCTCCCTCTCAGAAGGGATTTGCCGAGTGGACTGGGGGTTTCTCTGTGGCTGCCCTGCCTTCTCATCCCTAGACCTGTGTGCAGATGGGCTCCCGTGGCTGCCCCCAAAGTGGCCATGCTAAGAGCTGTGAGGGCCACACCCTGCAGGTGGGGGCAGGGGGTGGGGCCAAGACGTGGTTCCCAGAGGCAGAGGACACCAGGTGCTGGGTGCTGGGCCGACCCCTGTTGACCTGAGAAGCCCTTGAGCATCCATCTGTCTTCTGAGGGCAGAGGGAGGGAGGATGGAGGTGGCCAGGGCTGTGCAGCCCCTCTCCCCTCCCCCACTTACCGGAAGGCTCCTTGTGCAGGGCCCCTCCCACCCCATGGGCCTTGGAAGAGTGTGAAGCCTGCCCTGTCCTGGCCAGGTCTGAGGCACGCGGTTGTGGTGAGTGGCAGGGGCACCATGCAGGATGGCCGGAGGACCCCATGCAAGACGGCCGGGGCAGGAGTGTGGTGTGCTGGGGATGCCACCACAGGACTCAGCCCTGCCCTCCTTCCCCCACTTCCTTGGGGACTGCACTCAGCCTGGGCTTGGCTCTGGACCTCAAGGTCCCTGAAGAGCAGGAGCCCGACCTCAGGTCCTCTCTGGCAGGGCCTCTGCCCTGGGCTGGAGACCCTGTCCTGGTGACCTCTCTGGACCAATGACCTCTCAGGACCGTGACCTCTCAGGACCGTGACTTCTCAGGACCGTGACCTCTCAGGACCGTGACCCCTCAGGACTGTGACCTCAGGACAGTGACCCCTCAGGACAGTGACCCCTCAGGACCGTGACCCCTCAGGACAGTGACCCCTCAGACTGTGACCCCTCAGGACCGTGACCCTTCAGACCGTGACCCCTCAAAACCGTGACCCCTCAGGACCGTGACCCCTCAGAGCGTGACCCCTCAGGACTGTGACCCCTCAGGACAGTGACCCCTCAGGACCGTGACCCCTCAGGACAGTGACCCCTCAGACCGTGACCCCTCAGGACCATGACCCTTCAGACCGTGACCCCTCAGAGCGTGACTCCTCAGGACTGTGACCCCTCAGAGCATGATCCCTCAGAGCGTGACCCCTCAGGACCGTGACCCCTCAGGACCGTGACCCCTCAGAGCGTGACTCCTCAGGAATGTGACCCCTCAGAGCATGATCCCTCAGAGCGTGACCCCTCAGGACCGTGACCCCTCAGGACCGTGACCTCTCGGACCGTGACCCCTCAGGACCATGACCCCTCAGGACCGTGACCCCTCAGAGCGTGATCCCTCAGAGCCTGACCCCTCAGGAGCATGACCCCTCAGGACCGTGACCCCTCAGGACTGTGACCTCTCGGACCGTGACCCCTCAGGACCGTGACCCCTCAGGATCGTGACCTCTCAGACCGTGACCTCTCAGGACCATGACCCCTCAGGACCATGACCCCTCAGACCGTGACCCCTCAGATCGTGACCCCTCAGGACCGTGACCTCTCTGGACGCCCATGCTGGGGTGGCCCTGGCCGGGTGTGCCTGCCTAGCCTCTGGGCGGGGTGTGCTCTCTACGGTGTGGTGGGGACTGTGCTGAGCTGACACTGGGCTGGAGTGGCTCCTCATCCTGCTTCCTGCACTGCAGGGGGACGCCTTGGACTCAGAAACTGCTGGCTTTGTCCTGCTTGGGAGCCCTGACCGCCTGACAGGTGGACTGGGCCGAGAAGAGTGGAGAGTGCCATACGATGGTCGTGAGAAACAGGAACAATCTGCCGAAGGGCTGCACCGGGCTCAAATGGGCGCTGAAATAGAAGGGGCTGGCGGGGGCAGTGCGGGGCCCACCATGGCATGGCAGGCCCTGAGCCGCCTCATTCCCCAGCCCCGTTTGCTCAGGCAGAAGGAGCCCTGTCTTAGGAGGAGCCTCGGTGGGACAGGGTGGGCGGGTAAGCTCCACAGGGCTCTGTCCACCCCTTCCCCCATGAGGGTGGCTTTTCCTTCTGGGGTTTCGGGTCACTGTGGTCTTTGATGTTGCTGTTCCCTTGACCAGCGAGGGTCCCCGGAGCCGAGAGCCATCCAGGGTGAATGTCTGGTGGGCAGCGTGAGGCCGGGACTGCCCGACGGGGGCCCAGCAGGCGCCTTGGAGTAGAGGCTTTCCCTCAGCCTGCGTGGGCCCCTGGCGCCTGGCCTCCCTCGGGGCTCTGCCATGGCTGCGCTTCTGATTTACTGGGGGGCTGCTCCTTCAGGTCCCCGACCCCCTCCCTTACCTCAGTCAACGTCCTGGAGCCAAGCTGTGATGGGCACTGGGGCCTCCAGAGGGGTCATCCCGGGGCCTTGGTGCCAAGGTGGGACGTGCGGCCGTGGGACATTGGAGGGTCCATCAGGGGGCCTCCAGAGGGGTCATCCCGAGGCCTCAGTGTCAAGGTGGGACGTGCGGCCGTGGGACATTGGAGGGTACATCAGGCCCCCAGGAGTGTTTCCACCTGCAGGCCCGAGAATGTCCCCTCCCAGCCGTGGGGTCTGGCCCTGGCATTTCCCAAACAGGAGTGGGGTTTAGCGACAGCCGTGTCCAGGAAATCCGCTCCCCTGGACAGGACTCGGGTGTAAAGGTCCAGTGGCACCACAGCCACCTGAGCCTGCAGAGGCCAGGCACCCACATGGGAATGCACCACGGAGACAGGACCAGGGACCCCCGAGGTGCCCGGCATGCGCTCCCACCTGCAGGGCCTGGGGCAGCGCCTGTCACCAGCCCAGAGATACCGGAATCCTGCCGCGCACCATGGAGCCCCCCTGCCTGTTTCCCAATCTGATGGCAGCATGGTGGCCCCTCACACTCCCTGGTGCCAGTGCCCTAAGAAGTGGGTGCTTTGCCGTGAGAAGAAGGGGTTGCTGAGAGGCGTCTGAGCCAGCATGGCCCCTGCCAGGGACATCCTATGGTCATAGCACGTTGGACGCCTGGGCAGCGTCTCCAAGGGCTCAGAAGAGGGAGCGGCCCCCACCCAGGCCCTCAGGCCTCCAAATCACCAGGGAGGCCATCGTCATCCACGAACAGGGAGTTCTCCAGGGCACAAGCGCTGGCTCCTGACAGGCAGAGGCACGCCAGGCTCCAGGGACCTGGGTTGCCAGAAGGTTTGGGTTGACTGTGATGTGGGAGCCTGATACCCCAAGCTGGTCACTTCTCGAGGGATGCTCGCCTCTGGGTTCCCGTGCAGTCCACTCACTGCCATCAGAGAGCATCTAGTCCAGAGACAGCTTCTCCCTCGGGCTGTGCCTGCACGAGGCTGTCTGGGTGTTAGGGAGATGGGGGGCTGCACCCCTTCAAGGATGAGAAGGCTGAGGCCCAGGCAGCTGACCCACCACGGGCACCTGCCTGAGAGAGCTCTGGGGCCCAGTGGGTGCAGCCGGAGGCCCCTCTTGCTGGCAGCTACTCCAGGTCAGGTGGAGCTGTCAGAGGTCACCCCGGACTGGTCCAGCCCCGCACAGCCCAGGGGGCCTTCAGGACTCCTGTAGACAGGACAGAGGTTCCTGGGGAGGGCGGGGCCTGAGCAGGGCTGAGGGCCAACTCTGGGGTCTCAGGCCCCAGGGAGGGGTGATGATCTGAGAGGGTGGTGGGTCCTGCCTCCGCCCCTGACCTGGCACTCCTGTGGATGTGCACAGCCTCCGCCGCCAGCAAGGCTCAGCCACCCTCCAGCCGTCCACGTGGGGAGTGGTCGTGTGGGCTCTGTCTGTGCCATCCCCACCTGGGTGTGGGCAGTGAACAAGGGGTCGTGGTGGGGGGTAAAGGGGAGGGAGTGAAGGAGGGAGGGGTCCTGGGACGGGAGGGGCACCTGGTCGCTGACAGGCATGGAGGGTCTGTTCCATGGGCATGGCCAGAATTCAGGCAGTGTCTGCAGGCAGAGCCCTGGATTTGAGGCAGGAGGAAGGGGCAGGCATGGTAAGCACCCAGGGAGGTTCTGGGGGAGCCAGGGAGGAGGGGAGCTAACTCGCAGGAGCGCCGGCACTCAGCACATCCTGCTCCGGAGACGCCAGCAGAGCACCATGGCAGCTGCTGCTGCTGCCTTTAAAACAGCAGCTGGTCCGAGTGAGAGACCCCAGGCCCCAGTGACAGACCCCAGGCCCCAGTGAGAGACCCCAGGCCCCAGTGACAGACCCCAGGCCCCAGTGAGAGACCCCAGGCCCCAGTGAGAGACCCCAGGCCCCAGTGAGAGACCCCAGGCCCCAGTGAGAGACCCCAGGTCCCAGTGACAGAGCCCAGGCCCTAGTGACAGAGCCCAGGCCCTAGTGACAGAGCTCAGGCCCTAGTGACAGACCCTAGGCCCTAGTGAGAGACCCCAGGCCCCAGTGAGAGACCCCAGGCCCCAGTGAGAGACCCCAGGTCCCAGTGACAGAGCCCAGGCCCTAGTGACAGAGCCCAGGCCGTAGTGACAGAGCTCAGGCCCCAGTGAGAGACCCCAGGCCCCAGTGACAGACCCCAGGCCCCAGTGACAGACCCCAGGCCCCAGTGAGAGACCCCAGGCCCCAGTGAGAGACCCCAGGTCCCAGTGACAGAGCCCAGGCCCTAGTGACAGACCCCAGACCCTAGTGAGAGACCCCAGGCCCCAGTGAGAGACCCCAGGTCCCAGTGACAGAGCCCAGGCCCTAGTGACAGAGCTCAGGCCCTAGTGACAGATCCCAGGCCCTAGTGACAGACCCCAGGCCCCAGTGAGAGACCCCAGGCTCCAGTGACAGACCCTAGGCCCCAGTGACAGACCCCAGGCCCCAGTGAGAGACCCCAGGCCCTAGTGAGAGACCCCAGGCCCCAGTGACAGAGCCCAGGCCCTAGTGACAGAGCTCAGGCCCCAGTGACAGAGCCCAGGCCCCAGTGAGAGACCCCAGGCCCCAGTGAGAGACCCCAGGCCCTAGTGACAGACCCCAGGCCCCAGTGACAGAGCTCAGGCCCCAGTGAGAGACCCCAGGCCCTAGTGAGAGACCCCAGGCCCTAGTGAGAGACCCCAGGCCCCAGTGACAGAGCCCAGGCCCTAGTGACAGAGCTCAGGCCCCAGTGACAGAGCCCAGGCCCCAGTGAGAGACCCCAGGCCCTAGTGACAGAGCCCAGGCCCTAGTGACAGAGCTCAGGCCCCAGTGACAGACCCCAGGCCCCAGTGACAGACCCCAGGCCCCAGTGAGAGACCCCAGGCCCCAGTGAGAGACCCCAGGTCCCAGTGACAGAGCCCAGGCCCTAGTGACAGAGCTCAGGCCCTAGTGACAGATCCCAGGCCCTAGTGACAGACCCCAGGCCCCAGTGAGAGACCCCAGGCTCCAGTGACAGACCCTAGGCCCCAGTGACAGACCCCAGGCCCCAGTGAGAGACCCCAGGCCCTAGTGAGAGACCCCAGGCCCCAGTGACAGAGCCCAGGCCCTAGTGACAGAGCTCAGGCCCCAGTGACAGAGCCCAGGCCCCAGTGAGAGACCCCAGGCCCCAGTGAGAGACCCCAGGCCCTAGTGACAGACCCCAGGCCCCAGTGACAGAGCTCAGGCCCCAGTGAGAGACCCCAGGCCCTAGTGAGAGACCCCAGGCCCTAGTGAGAGACCCCAGGCCCCAGTGACAGAGCCCAGGCCCTAGTGACAGAGCTCAGGCCCCAGTGACAGAGCCCAGGCCCCAGTGAGAGACCCCAGGCCCCAGTGAGAGACCCCAGGCCCTAGTGACAGACCCCAGGCCCCAGTGACAGAGCTCAGGCCCCAGTGAGAGACCCCAGGCCCTAGTGAGAGACCCCAGGCCCTAGTGACCAAGCCTGGACCTAGTGACAGACCCCAGGCCCTAGTGACAGACCCCAGGCCCTAGTGACCGAGCCCTGGACCTAGTGACAGACCCCAGGCCCTAGTGAGAGACCCCAGGCCCTAGTGACAGACCCCGGGCCCTAGTGACCGACCCCCGGCCCTAGTGACAGACCCGGGGCCCTACTGACCGAGCCCGGGCCCTAGTGACAGAGCCCGGGCCCCAGTGACAGAGCCCAGGCCCCAGTGAGAGACCCCGGGCCCCGGTGACAGAGCCCAGGCCCAGTGAGAGACCCCAGGCCCCAGTGAGAGACCCCAGGCCCCGGTGACAGAGCCCAGGCCCAGTGAGAGACCCCAGGCCCCAGCCCCAGTGAGAGACCCCAGGCCCCGGTGACAGAGCCCAGGCCCTAGTGAGAGACCCCAGGCCCTAGTGAGAGACCCCAGGCCCCAGTGAGAGACCCCAGGCCCCAGTGAGAGACCCCAGGCCCAGTGAGAGACCCCAGGCCCCAGTGAGAGACCCCAGGTCCCGGTGACAGAGCCCAGGCCCTAGTGAGAGACCCCAGGCCTGAGAGACCCCAGGCCCCAGTGAGAGACCCCAGGCCCCAGTGAGAGACCCCAGGCCCCGGTGACAGAGCCCAGGCCCTGGTGACTGACCCCAGCCCCTGGTGACAGAGCCCAGGCCCTAGTGACAGAGCCCAGGCCCTAGTGGGAGACCCCAGGCCCTAGTGACAGAGCCCAGCCCCTGGTGACAGAGCCCAGGCCCTAGTGACAGAGCTCAGGCCCTAGTGAAAGAGCCCAGGTTCTAGTGACAGACCCCAGGCCCTAGTGACAGACCCCGGGCCCTAGTGACAGAGCCCGGGCCCTAGTGACAGACCCCGGGCCCTAGTGAGAGACCCCAGGCCCTAGTGACAGAGCTCAGGCCCTAGTGACCGAGCCCGGGCCCTAGTGAGAGACCCCAGGCCCTAGTGAGAGACCCCAGGCCCTGCTTGCTGATGCCCCGTGGACGACCAGGTTTCCAGCAATGGATGGCTCTGTGCACAGAGGCCGGGGCTGCTGTTTCTCGGGCCCTGTCAATTCAGTTCTGGCAGCTTTTCTGTAAGTTTGGCTTCGAGTAGTCCAGGGTCCAGTCTTAAGGAGTTTCCCAGGAGATTTGTTCTGACAAATGGGGCCCAGCTGATTTTCTGTGGGGCCTCTTGGGAACAGGGACAGCCTGTGGGTTGAGGGAAAGGCAGCCCAGGGTGTCGGACAAAGCCCCACCTGGGTGGCCGAGAGTCCTTGGAACTGGTGATACACCCGGGGCAGGTGTCCCCAGGCTTGCAGGCCAGCGAGGGCCCTTCGTTCCCCAGGGCAGCTGCCCTCTGGGGTCCACCTCTGCCTGCCCAGCTGTGAGGTCCATCATGCTGCCTCTGCCCTCTCTTCTGCCCTCTCCAAGCCTGTTTTGAAAATGCCAGTCAGCAGCACAGTCTGCCCCACACCTGTGGTGAGCCCATTGGTTCTGTCCTCCTGACTGCTTGCGGAGGCCCTGGGGGTGGGTGTGGGGGTGGGAGTGGAATGGGCTCAGCCTCCAAGCAGGTGCTGGCTGGGGCCCCAGCTTGTGCAAGTCCTGCCAGCCCCATTCGGGCTCCTATGGGGTCTGGCCAGGGAAGGGGCATGTGCTGTGAGCAGGAACCTGGGTCAGGGCAGGGCGGGACACGTCCCTCCTACCAGGGAGACCTCCAAGGCCCCAGCCAGTGGGAGAGGGTGCAGGTGCACACCTGGATGAAAGCCACAGGCCTGGGAGTGCAGAGCACACATGGGATGGTGGCTCAGGCCTAGGAGTGCAGGACACGTGGGATGCGGCTCAGGCCTGGGAGTGCCGGGCACACGTGGGATGGTGGCTCAGGCCTGGGTACATGTGGGATGTGGCTCCGGCCTGGGAGTGCTGGGCACACGTGGGATGGTGGCTCAGGCCTGGGAGTGCCGGGCACATGTGGGATGTGGCACAGGCCTGGGAGTGCTGGGCACAAGTGGAATAGTGGCTCAGGCCTGGGAGTGCCGGACACACGTGGGATGTGGCTCAGGCCTGGGAGTGCAGGACACATGTGGGATGGTGGCTCAGGCCTGGGAGTGCAGGACACAGGTGGGATGGCTCAGGTCTGGGAGTGCAGGACACACGTGGGATGTGGCACAGGCCTGAGAGTTCAGGACACACGTGGGATGTGGCACAGGCCTGGGAGTACAGGACACACGTGGGATGTGGCACAGGCCTGGCAGTGCAGGACACACGTGGGATGTGGCACAGGCCTGGGAGTGCCAGGCACACGTGGGATATGGCACAGGCCTGGGAGTGCAGGACACATGTGGGATGGCTCAGGTCTGGGAGTGCAGAACACATGTGGCATGTGGCACAGGACTGGGAGTGCAGGACACATGTGGGATGTGGCACAGGCCTGGGAGTGCAGGACACACGTGGGATGTGGCTCAGGCCTGGGAGTGCAGGACACACGTGGGATGTGGCACAGGCCTGGGAGTGTAGGACACATGTGGGATGTGGCACAGGCCTGGGAGTGCTGGGTGATCTCCTGGGGCTCGGGGCACACGCCTGGAGATGGTACCTGGGAGCTTGTCCTTTGACCCCTGGGTGAGCAGCTTGTCTTCCTGGACTCTCTGGAGTCTCTTCCTGGAGTCTCTTCTGCTACGTGACATTCTTTTCCTTACGGTAGAAGAGCAGAGCCTCCGGGGGAACAGTGTGAGATCCGCACCCAGGGTCAGTTGTGCTTTGCCTGGGAAACCTGGAAAGTGGAGGGTGCCTGGCCCCTGCAGTCTGGGAGAAGCAGCCCGCACAGCCGCACGCCTTGCTCGCTGAAGAGCACCGAGGGTGAGGCGCCCGCCCAGGCTCATTGTCCAAGTTCTGACACCTCCACATTCTTTTAAAATTAAATGTATTCTTATTACTGTCATTGTGGAAACTGCACGTGGGTTTAATGAAGCGATCCAGCCAGCGTGGTTCCGTGTCCTCCTCCTGCTCCGGTGTGTGGCCACACGTCTTGCTCCTCCAGACCCCACAGCAGCCTGGCTCTCTTCCCACAGGGCACAGCATGCCTAATTCGTTCTGTCATTTTTAGTTTAAGAACTTTTGAAAAATATTTTAAGTTAATGCACGTTTGAGGTGAGCCAAAACTACAAGAACCCAAAGCAGTGACCTTGGATGGGCTCTGGCGCTGCCGGAGGGGGCTCTGCTGTCTGTGGTGTGCTGGGGCCCGACCCCCCTGCTGCCCCCAAGGGGTGTTCCGAGCCCCTCCCCACCCACCTGCACCCTCCTGTCCAGACACCGAAGCCTGGGAGCTGGCTCTGAGGCAAGTCCCATGTGAGATCCCTTGGCAGGCACCCCACGCAGAGTGGGGCTCCGGACATGTTTCCAGCAGCTGGCGTCTGAGTTCGACACTACCCCACCCCTCGGTGCAGAAAGGTCCAGGCTGAGTTGAGACAGGTTCTGCTTTTCCCTCTAGAAACTCCTGGGCTGGCCCTCGGCCCTCCCAAGCACCGGTGGCCTCACTCCCGTGTGGTGGCCGACTGTGGGTTCCCGTGTGGTGGCCGACCGTGGGTTCCCGTGTGGTGGCCGACTGTGGGTTCCCGCATCTGCTCCTTCCTCCGGCTGTTGACGGCTGTCACCCTCCTCTTCCTGGGAAGCTGTCAGTCGCCACCTCAGCACGGGGGGTGGCCGCGCCTCTGAGCTCACACCCACTGCAGGTGGCCTCGCTCCCCTCAGCCTGAGTGGGGCAGTCGATGTGGGGGTCAAAGTCCCAGCTGGAAGCATTTTCCTCAGAATGTTGGCGATGCCCTGACCCCTGTTCCTTTCTGCCCTCTCCCCGACGGCCCCACAGTGCTCTCCTGGGCGCTGCCTCACGCCGCTTGCTGTAATGGGAGGGGTTGAGCCCAGTGCAGGTGGTGCCTGCCCAGCAGACACTCAGGGCCACGTAGGCACAGGGGCCGCGTACTGGACCGTTCTCACGCACCGAGATTCCACCTGCCCAGGTCCGTGCTCCCATGCGTCCTCTCTGCCCAGCCTCCCCCTGCCCAGGTCCGTGCTCCCGTGCGTCCTCTCCTGCCGGCCTCCCCCTGCCCAGGTCCATGCTCCCGTGCGTCCTCTCCGCCCAGCCTCCCCCTGCCCAGGTCCGTGCTCCCATGCGTCCTCTCCTGCCGGCCTCCCCCTGCCCAGGTCCATGCTCCCGTGCGTCCTCTCCGCCCAGCCTCCCCCTGCCCAGGTCCGTGCTCCCATGCGTCCTCTCCGCCCTGCCTCCCCCCGCCCAGGTCCGTGCTCCCGTGCGTCCTCTCCTGCCGGCCTCCCCCTGCCCAGGTCCGTGCTCCCGTGCGTCCTCTCCGCCCGGCCTCCCCGTGCCCAGGTCCGTGCTCCCATGCGTCCTCTCCACCCGGCCTCCCCCCGCCCAGGTCCGTGCTCCCGTGCGTCCTCTCCGCCCTGCCTCCCCCCGCCCAGGTCCGTGCTCCCGTGCGTCCTCTCCGCCCTGCCTCCCCCAGCCCAGGTCCGTGCTCCCGTGCGTCCTCTCCGCCCTGCCTCCCCCTGCCCAGGTCCGTGCTCCCGTGCGTCCTCTCCACCCGGCCTCCCCCTGCCCAGGTCCATGCTCCCGTGCGTCCTCTCCTGCCGGCCTCCCCCTGCCCAAGTCCGTGCTCCCATTCGTCCTCTCCGCCCTGCCTCCCCCTGCCCAGGTCCGTGCTCCTGTGTGTCCTCTCCTGCCGGCCTCCCCCTGCCCAGGTCCGTGCTCCCATGCGTCCTCTCCGCCCGGCCTCCCCCTGCCCAGGTCTGTGCTCCCGTGCGTCCTCTCCACCCGGCCTCCCCCTGCCCAGGTCCGTGCTCCTGTGCGTCCTCTCTGCCCGGCCTCCCTCAGATCTGCCCCAGTTTCTCCTCTTCGCTGCCCGGTGTTTCATTGCTTATTTGCTTATCGCTTGTCCCAACTGAAGGCCTCATGAGGACAGGACACTTTGTGTCCCGCTCAGCCCTCCAAGGCCAGTCTCCAAGTTTATTTATTTATTTTTATCACACTTTAAGTTCTGGGGCACATGTGCAGATCATGCAGGATTGTTACATAGGTATGCACACGCCATGGTGGTTTGCTGCATCCATCCCCCTGTCACCTACATTAGGCATGTATCCTAACGTTAACCTTCCCCAATCCCCCCACCCCCTGCTCTCCATTCCCTAGGCCCCCTACCCCCCAACAGGCCCGGGTGTGTGATGCTCCCCTCCCTGTGTCCATGTGTTCTCATTGTTCAGCACCCACTTTTGAGTGAGAACATGCCGTGTTTAATTTTCTGTTCTTCTGTTAGTTTGCTGAGAATGATGGTTTCCAGCTTCATCCATGTCCCTGCAAAGGACATGAACTCATCCTTTTTTATGGCTGCATAGCATTCCATGGTGTATATGTGCCACGTTTTCTTTGTCCAGTCTGTTTTTGATGGGCATTTGGGTTGGTTCCAAGTCTTTGCTATTGTAAACAGTGCTGCAATGAACAAATGTGTGCACGTATCGTGCAAACCATGGGCTGCTGGGCCGGGACGTCCTGCGTGAGCCCAGAAGGCAGTTCCGAGGGGCTCCCCTCATCCCTCTGCTCCCAGCCAGCCCCCACAGGGCAGGTTCTCGGATGCCTCACTGAGGTGTGTGAATATGGGTCTCCGTTCTGGCGCATCCCCGTGGGAGATGAGAACACAGAATGCAGCCCTGAGTTTGAAGCATTCCAGAAGGTTCTTTCTCACCCGCATGCCCACCGCAGTTCTGGGTGCTCACAAAACCTGTCATTGCTTCCAGTAATTTCCCACTCGGTCCTCCTGCCCAGCGTCCCCTGCTGCTGAGGCCCAGGGGAAACACAGGTCAGGCCTGTGAGAAGCTCCTGTTTCAGACAAAGAAATGGTGTCAGCGACAAAACTGGAAACTGTTCCCGGCTTGACACCCGATCCTGCCCCCACACGGCCCTGCCCCATCCCCGGGATCCTGCCCCCACACGGCCTTGCCCCTGACTTGGTCCTACCCTTGTGCCCCCCTCAAGGTTGGCATCTGCATTTTCAGTGCCTTTCTGGGAAAGGGGTGAGTGGGTGGGACCCGAGGCCCTGATTCTCAATGTAGGGAGTGCCCCAGGATTTTTTCCAGCTGTTTTGGGGGAATTTGTGGGATCTCATGGTCATCAGGGGCCACCCACAGGACCCCCACAATGATGGAGTGCGCTTTGGCCATGACTGGTGCTGAGAACTGCAGGTCTGAGAGGGCATCGTGAGGCCCAGGGTTGGGACACGCACCTGTGTCACACGCACCTGTGTCCTCAGCACAGACCCTTCCACCTGCTCTTGTGCCTGTATGTGGAGGCCACATTCAGCTCTTGGCGTGGTGCTGACGGGTGACCTGGTGTCCAGGCTCCTCAGGGAAGCGGCTGTGGTGCCCTGAGTCTAATACCACACGCTGGGTCCTTCGGGGCCTGACTGGGTCTCACTGGAGGCCACGCGTGGTGGGGAGGCGGCCTCAGCAGCCCACGACCGCCCCCTGGGTAGCCCTGCATCCCTGAGCCCTGCCTGGGCGGCACCCCTATGGTGCCATTTCCAACCCCATGGCCCAGCCGTCTGCTTGGAGGTGGGTGCCTTGCAAAGTCCCGGGGGTTTCCCTGCACCCCCCCACTGCCTCAGGCCTGAACATTCACAGTCCCTCCCCTGGCCGGGGCCACCTCCTGCTCAGCAGGCCCTGGGCTCCTGGGCAGAGCCTCCTCGGGCATCCCCAGGGCCACCATACACCCTCCCCAACCCAAAGCTCCTTCTCCAGTTAGAGGCTCTGCACTGTGGTGGTAGCAGCTGTCACATGACTGCTGTGGACCCCCTGGAGAGTGTGACCCATCATGGACCCCAGAGGAGGGCGTCCCCTCATGGATGCTGGGGAGGGTATGACCTGACGTGTTCCCAGAGCTGCAGAGCTGGCGTCCACAGGAGGGGCAGTGGAACTGTGGTATGGGACCTGGAAAGGCAGTGGAACTGTGGCATGGGGTACTGGAAAGGCAGTGGAACTGTGGCATGGGGTACTGGAAAGGCAGTGGAACTGTGGCATGGGGTACTGGAAAGGCAGTGGAACTGTGGTATGGGACCTGGAAAGGCAGTGGAACTGTGGTATGGGACCCGGAAAGGCAGTGGAACTGTGGTATGGGACCCGGAAAGGCAGTGGAACTGTGGCATGGGACCCGGAAAGGCAGTGGAACTGTGGTATGGGACCCGGAAAGGCAGTGGAACTGTGGTATGGGACCCGGAAAGGCAGTGGAACTGTGGCATGGGACCCGGAAAGGCAGTGGAACTGTGGTATGGGACCTGGAAAGGCAGTGGAACTGTGGTATGGGACCCGGAAAGGCAGTGGAACTGTGGTATGGGGGACCCGGAAAGGCAGTGGAACTGTGGTATGGGACCCGGAAAGGCAGTGGAACTGTGGCATGGGGTACTGGAAAGGCAGTGGAACTGTGGCATGGGACCTGGAAAGGCAGTGGAACTGTGGCATGGGGGACCCGGAAAGGCAGTGGAACTGTGGTATGGGACCTGGAAAGGCAGTGGAACTGTGGCATGGGGTACTGGAAAGGCAGTGGAACTGTGGCATGGGACCTGGAAAGGCAGTGGAACTGTGGCATGGGGTACTGGAAAGGCAGTGGAACTGTGGCATGGGGTACTGGAAAGGCAGTGGAACTGTGGCATGGGGTACTGGAAAGGCAGTGGAACTGTGGCATGGGGTACTGGAAAGGCAGTGGAACTGTGGCATGGGGTACTGGAAAGGCAGTGGAACTGTGGCATGGGGTACTGGAAAGGCAGTGGAACTGTGGCATGGGGTACTGGAAAGGCAGTGGAACTGTGGCATGGGGTACTGGAAAGGCAGTGGAACTGTGGCATGGGACCCGGAAAGGCAGTGGAATTGTGGCATGGGGGACCCGGAAAGGCAGTGGAACTGTGGCATGGGACCCGGAAAGGCAGTGGAACTGTGGCATGGGACCCGGAAAGGCAGTGGAACTGTGGCGTGGGGGACCCGGAAAGGCAGTAGAACTGTGGCATGGGGGATCAGGAAAGGCAGTGCGACTGTGGCATGGGGTACTGGAAAGGCCGTGGAACTGTGGCATGGGGGACCTGGAAAGGCAGTGGAACTGTGGCGTGGGGTACTGGAAAGGCAGTGGAACCGTGGCGTGGGGGACCTGGAAAGGCAGTGGAACCGTGGCGTGGGGGACCCGGAAAGGCAGTGGAACTGTGGCGTGGGGGACCCGGAAAGGCAGTGGAACTGTGGCTTGGGGACCCGGAAAGGCAGTTGAACTGTGGCGTGGGGGACCTGGGATAGGCTTTGACGCTGCCAGGTCACACCCTGAGCCTCCTTGGCCTGGAGCCCCTGGGCACTCAGCTCAGCTCCCACCCTGGGCTCTGCTGTGCTGCTGGCTTTATCTGGCTTAGGGGTCCTTGACCCATGGACAGCGGCGGGCAGGGCCTCGCTCGGCTCAGCTCTGTCTGGCAGCTGGACAGACGTGCCCCAGTTCTGAATGTCTGAGGGGCCCCGCACCCAGCCCCACGAGGGCCTGCCTGGCTCAGCCCTTGCCATGTCCTGGTGGTCTCTGGCACGGCGGGTCTCCTGTGTGCCACTCAGGTCTGCCAGGACATGGCCTGGGTGACACCTTTCTCTTCTCCTTCCTCCACAGCAACATGGCTGACAAGGCCAAGCCCGCCAAAGCTGCCAACAGGACGCCCCCCAAGTCCCCGGGGGACCCCTCGAAGGACAGGGCAGCCAAGAGGCTGTCACTGGAGTCGGAGGGTGCCGGTGAGGGGGCAGCTGCGGCCTCCGAGCTCAGCGCCCTGGAAGAGGCCTTTCGGCGCTTCGCCGTGCACGGGGACACCAGGGCCACCGGGAGGGAGATGCACGGTAAGAACTGGTCGAAGTTGTGCAAGGACTGCCAGGTGATCGACGGCAGGAATGTGACTGTCACCGACGTGGACATCGTCTTCAGCAAGATCAAGTGAGTGCGCCGGCCTCTCGAGCCCAAAACCTTGCTTATGGGGTCTGCGGCTCCGAGTCCCTGGGTGGGTTCTGTGGGGAGTGGGCCATGGGGAGGTGAAGGGGGTCATGCTTCAAGACCCCACCCTTCTCAGAAACAGCCCAGACACAGGAGCCTAAACATGCCCTCTGGGCATCCGGGGAGCAGGGGTCCTGGCATTGCTGGACCCCTGGGTGCCATGTCCTGAGTGGCAGCCCCAGCTCCTCCTGGCCGCATGGTCTGTGGGGGCTGGGCATGGGAGGTGGCCTGAGAGGCTGTCTGGCCTTGGAGACAACTTGGGGTGAACGCTGCACCCTGAAGTCAGGGAGCCGTGGCTGGGATCACTGGGCCATCCCAGGAATGGGGATCGGGCCTGCCTGGAGCCTGGAGAGGCAGGTGGCTGCTGGCGGGCAGAGCTCCCAACCCTCCGCGGGCTGGCTTGGGCTGAGTCTGTGGGGTTGGGCGCTTGTGTCCCGTGCACGGAGCTGGCCTCTCGGGTGTCCCCAGCCTCTCCCACAGATTTATGTCACTCCACTGCTGCCTGGGGACTCCCACGGGCCCCAAAACAGCAAAGGGCACCAAGGGGGCAGCAGCAGCCACCACTGTGAAACCACATTGCGCCGCGTGCTTTGTCTGCGTCTTGTGTGCACATATATGTTGCTGTGTCAAGTGTGTGCCTGTTTTCTCCTGGACGCTGGGAAGCACGCTGAGGCACCCTTACACACCCCGGCACATTTCCCACATGTCCCGACACTCGATGTGATCGCGCCTGATGAAAGCAGTGGTTACCCCAGCCCCGGGTCCAGCCCCGTCCCGTCTCCTGGGTGGAAGTGGCTTCATTTCCCTGGTTCCCCTGAGCCCCGGGTCCAGCCCCGTCCCATCTCCTGGGTGGAAGTGGCTTCATTTCCAAGGTTCCCCTGAGCCCCGGGTCCAGCCCCGTCCCGTCTCCTGGGTGGAAGCGGCTTCATTTCCAAGGTTCCCCCAGCCCCAGGTCCAGCCCCGTCCTGTCACTTGGGTAGAAGTGGCTTCATTTCATTTTGACGGTTCCCCCAGCCCCGGATCCGGCCCCGTCCCGTCTCCTGGGTGAAAATGGCTTCATTTCCACGGTTTCCCCAGCCCCGGGTCCAGCCCCATCCCGTCTCCTGGGTGGAAGTGGCTTCATTTCCACGGTTTCCCCAGCCCTGGGTCCAGCCCCGTCCCGTCTCCTGGGTGGAAGTGGTTTTATTTCCATGCTTCCCCCAACCCCGGGTCCAGCCCTGTCCCGTCTCCTGGGTGGAAGTGGCTTCATTTCCACACTTCCCCCAGCCCCAGGTCCAGCCCCGTCTCGTCTCCTGGGTGGAAGTGGCTTCATTTCCAAGGTTCCCCTGAGCCCCAGGTCCAGCCCCGTCCCGTCTCCTGGGTGGAAGTGGCTTCATTTCCAAGGTTCCCCTGAGCCCCAGGTCCAGCCCCGTCCTGTCTCCTGGGTGGAAGTGGCTTCATTTCATTTTGACGGTTCCCCGAGCCCCGGGTCCAGCCCCGTCCCGTCTCCTGGGTGGAAGCGGCTTCATTTCCACGGTTTCCCCAGCCCCGGGTCCAGCCCCATCCCGTCTCCTGGGTGGAAGTGGCTTCATTTCCCTGGTTCCCCGAGCCCCGGGTCCAGCCCCGTCCCATCTCCTGGGTGGAAGCGGCTTCATTTCCACGGTTTCCCCAGCCCCGGGTCCAGCCCCATCCCGTCTCCTGGGTGGAAGTGGCTTCATTTCCACGCTTCCCCCAGCCCCAGGTCCAGCCCCGTCCCATCTCCTGGGTGGAAGTGGCTTCATTTCATTTTGACGGTTCCCCCAGCCCCAGGTCCGGCCCCATCCCGTCTCCTGGGTGGAAGTGGCTTCATTTCCACGGTTCCCCCAACCCCGGGTCCAGCCCTGTCCCGTCTCCTGGGTGGAAGTGGCTTCATTTCCATGGTTCGTCCAGCCCCGTCCTGTCACCTGGGTGGAAGTGGCTTCATTTCATTTTGACGGTTCCCCCAGCCCCAGGTCCGGCCCCATCCCGTCTCCTGGGTGGAAGTGGCTTCATTTCCACAGTTTCCCCAGCCCCGGGTCCGGACCCGTCCCGTCTCCTGGGTGGAAGTGGCTTCATTTCATTTCCACGGTCTGCTCCTGCTCCTGCACTCGCTGCAGCCAACGTGACCCATTTCATTTCCACATCGCTGTAACCGCATCATCTCTTTCACCTCAGAGGTCCTGCCACCTTCCCACCAGCAACCTTGGCTTTTCGAGGGGCCGAGCCGGGGCGGGGGCAGACACCCCGTGCTGAAGGCTGTTGGGGGGCTCACGTCTGCAGCACCAGCGCCCCGTCTACCAGCTCTGGGGGGGCCCTGTGGCCTTTGTAGCGGTGCCATCTCTGCTGTGCTCCATGGTGACGTCACGTGTGTCCCCAGATCATGCGTGTCCCCTGGGTCTCTGTTGTCTCCTGGGTCGTGTGTTGTTCCTGGACTGTGTGTGTCCTGGTGAGCTTCCTGTTGTGTGTGGCACATCTGAGGGCATTTGGGTTTGGAAAGTTATGCTTTCCAGACGTGGTGGCGTGTGCCTGTCATCCCAGCTACTCGGGAGGCTGAGGGAGGAGGATTGCTTAAGCCCGGAGTTCTGGGCTGTAGTGTGCTGTGCCCATCCGGTGTCCGCGCTAAGTTCAGCATCAATATGGTGACCTCCTGGGAGTGGGGAACCACCAGGTTGCTAACGAAAGTTATGCTGGAAAAGCCGTGAAACCACCAGAAGGGTGCCTGAACCCAGACTCTCTCTCCTGCCAACTGACTGCCTTTCAGGCTGCCCCGGCTCTAGGGGATGGTGTGGGGTGGCCAGACCAGCAAGCCCTGTTCGTCATCCTGATACCTCTCAGCCTCAGTCCTGGAGAAGCTGGAGGAGAGGCTCCATCAGGGGCCCCAGGTGTCAGCTGGTCTCACCCTTGACCCTGTCCCGACCCAGTGCCCCTAGTTCCCTTCTTTGTGACTTCCCAGTCTCCACGTCCTCAGGGGCTCAGGCATTGGCTGGTGTGAGAGGAGGCTGTGGCTGGAGCCTCTGGCAAGGTAGCCATGCAGCCTCGCGCTCCCTGGCCTCTGACAGGGCTGCTGTTTGCTGATGCCACAGCGGTCGGAGCCCACACCCACCAAGGACCACTCATCCCTGGGAACCCTGGAGACCAGGAGGGCACACAGAGCGTGCCCAAGCGAGGGGACCAGCAAGGCCCTGACAAAGGCTGGGTCTCAGCCTGTGAGGGTTCATTCAACAGCCCACACCCCTGGTGCTGCACCCTCGGCCACAGACTCTCCATGGACTATCTCAGGGCTCGGGGCCCACTGTCCCTGCACCTCCCTCAGGACTGTGGTGGAGGTGACTCTGCTGTCCAGACCCCACTTGTGGGCTCTATGGTGAAGGGTGGCTCCCACAGGCTCCCTGGGGCTCAGCACGTCACATGCAGGCCTCACTGTGCCAGCCAGCACCTGGGGGACAGACCAGCCTGCTGTCCGCTGCTGGAAACCTGCAGCCTCCTGCAGCAGCAGGCCACGTGACGTGGGCTTGTGTGGACGGCCCCAGCCAGCATCTGGCAGGTCCTGCTGATCAGGGCCACTCTGGTGGGTCAGCAGCCACGGGCAGGCGGCACTGACCTGCGCTGCGCCTGGGAGGTCGGGGGCCAGAGCCTCTGGCACTGGCACTGCCCTTGTCTTGAGCCCAGAACTCACTCTGCCAAGGGGACATGTCCTGGGCACACGGACCGGGAGAGGGAAACTGGGTCGGCTATATTTAGTGTGTGCAGTGGCAGGCGGAGCTCGTGGTGTGGCCACCGTGTCTGGACCCTGCGTGGGCATGGGCAGGGCAGGCTCCTCCCCTTGGCCACCAGGGCCCTTGCTTCCCACAGTGGTCCTCCTCCTCCCTCAGGTGTCCTTGCTTGGAGGGGCAGCCCCTTCTCAGATCCCAGCCCATAATCCCTGGCCGACAGCTGCCTCTCAGCAGGCCTGGGTGTGTGGGTGTGTCTGGGACCAGTCCCGGCTGCCCTCTCTGCCACCCAGTGTGTGCTCCAGGATACACAGGAGCAGACCTGGGGCGAAGCAGTGTGGAGGTGGTGCCCGTGGGTGAAGCTTCTAGAAGGACTGGGCGGGAAGCAGGAGGAGCCTGTCCAGGAGCTGTCAGCCCCACAGGGCTGCCTTGGCATCGGCCAGGACACACTGTACGATTACTTCTGCAGAAAGGTTCCCTCAAGCTGTGGCACATGTGTGCACATGGCTATGCACGTGCACACACACCTACACACACATACAACTCACACAGCCCCACATGTGCACACACACACCTGCACACATGCAGAACTCATATGGCCCCACACGTGCACACACATACCTACACACACATGCTGAAATCACATGGGTGCACACGTGCACACACGTGCCTGCAGACATGCAGAACTAACATAACTGCACATGTGCACACCTGCACACATGTGCCTACACAGACACGCAGAACTCACACAGCTGCACACATGCACACACATGCCTACACACGCAGAAATCACATGACCTGCACAGACACACAGAACACTGCACACATGCGCACACATGCCTGCACACACGCAGAAATCACAGCCGCACACATGCACACACACACCTACACACATGCAGAACTCACAGGGCCCTACACGTGCACACACATGCAGAACTCACATGGCCTCACAAGTGCACACACATGCCTGCACACACATGCCTGCACACACATGCAGAACTCGCCCTGTGGTGGGTGGGGCCGTGCTGCTGTGGTTCACTTGGAGGATGATGGGAGCCCTTCCCTGCTTGTGGGGGTGCTGGTGCCACAGGAGGCCAGAGGAGCCCCAGCCAGTCCAGGCTCACTGCCAGAAGCAAGGCTGGAGCTGCTCAGGCACTTGGGAGCCGAGGCTCGGCCCCCCAACTCTAGCACGACCACTTCCCCACTACAGAGCCCGGGACCAGCCTTGGGGTGTGCTGGTCTGGGCTGACCATGAGGGTCAAGGTTGGGGGGAGCAGAGAGCTGTGGCCCAAGTCTAGAGAGGGGCTGAGGCTGAGACCCAGTCCCAGGCAGCCTGGTGGGCGCCGTGGGTGGGCACTGTGTGGGAGAGCGTCCTGCAGGCAGCAGCTCAGGTGACCCTGGCCTGAGGGGAGGCCAAGGAATTCTGACCTCCCGCCTCCCCATTCACCTGCAGACCCCTGTGACCCCAGGGGTTCCTCCAGGGTTGCCTCCGCCTCCTCCCCTCCTCCCCTCCTCCCTGCTCAAAATGTCCTTCCCTCCTGCAGCCTGCACTGCCCTCGGGGGTCCCTATGATCCTGTCAGGGGTTCCTGACCTCCCAGCTGTGCAGGAGCAAGGGACCTACCTGAACTCACACCCTTGTCTCAGGAAGAGAGAGGGGGCGGGGCCACTAGGAGAGGGCGGGGCCACCAGTAGAGGGTGGGGCCACCAGTAAGGGGTGGGAACAACAGGAGGAGTCGGGCCACCAGGAGGGGGCAGGGATACCAGGAGGGGGCGGGGCCACCAGGAGGGGTCAGGGCCACCAGGAGGGGTCTAGGACAACAGAGATTTTCCTTTGATTTCCGGGAAAAGCAAGGAGTGGTGGGACGGCAGGCCTGAGAGGTGTTGGGTTGCTTTTGTTTTGCATTTTGGGGAGGGGAGCCCCTGCCTCCCTCAGGAGCGTGGGGACCGCGAGGAAGTGGCCTTAGGTACCGCAGAAAGCTGCTGACTCTGACAGGGCTCGGTAGAGAGAAAGTCCAGCGATTTCTGTTTTCGGGGCAGGTTGCCATGGCTCCACCGGCGTGGCGCCAGCTCGGGGTATCTGCGAGCCTTTGTTTGGTCCTCGTTGCCATGGCAGCGCTTGTTTGTTTTGATGTTACTATGTGTTAAATCTTAAACAAATTTCTTGCAGCCTGCTGCCAGGTTTTTGTTGAAGACTACTGCTAACCCAGACAATGGCTCCTGCAAAGAGCACACAGGGCAGCTTTAAAATATTAATTAATGGAGGCGTGGGGTGTACAAGCAGGACCGGACCGTGGCGGTGGGAGTGGGGCCCTGCAGGGCCACGGACAGCAGGTCTCCCAGCGCCTCCACGAGACTGGGGAGGGGCCAGTGCCATGGATGCCTCGGGACCCCTGGGGTCAGGCTCAGCCACTGCCTCCCCACCTGCACCAACCACCACCAGCTCCTGGGCAAGGGTAGGGAAGCCTTGCTCACAGGGCCCCCTGCGGATCCATCTAGCCCAGGTGGGGGCATCCAGCTGATGAGGCAGAGGAAGGGGGACTGGGCTGGGGTCCTGGCTCGCTGGGAGCCCCGGCCTCCCCGAGGGCCCACAAGTGTGTGTTGGGTGTGGTGTGTTCTCCCAAGTAAATGCACTGATGTTTCCTGCAGCCACCTGACTGGTGGTGGCTTGGCTTGGGGGTTAAACTGCCTGGACTCAGGTTAGGAGGAAGCCAGGGCCAGCGGGGGCCCAGAGGACAGCAGGGTCGGGTTCTGTGGTTGCCCCGAGCCTGGAGAGCTGCTCAGAGCCTGGTTCACCTGCCCAGCCACCAGGCGGGACACTTTGTCCTAAAGCGTGCGGACTGTTTCCAGTACGGAAGCCGACCCAGACACCTCCCAGGAGGGAGACCCAGGTTTGGAGAGAATCTGGGTCACAGTGTGTTGGGAGGGCAGCCGCGGCAAGGCAGGGGAGGTCCTGAGTGCTGTGTGTGGCGTTCTCCTGACTGTCCACCCCAGAAATGCGGGTGTCAGCTCCCTGGAAGGGGCCATTGCTCCTCTTTCCCTCCCTCGTGGTTCCCAGCCCTGGGGAAGGGTGGGCCGCGCTCCCCACACTGAGCCCTGTGCCTCCACTGCGTGTGTGCCCACCCTGTCCAGCTGGCGCTGGCCTGCACTGGAGCCCTGGGGCCAGTTCTGTGTTTGGGGAGCCTCTAGTGGCCGCCCCTGGCAGTGCAGGATGACCACAGCTCCTGCAGCGTGGAGCCTCTGGGGTCCTTTGGTGGTGGGTGCTTCAGTGGCTGAGGGTTCACGGGCTCGTGGCCCCTGGGTCTCATGGTCAAGGCCTGAGGCTCCTGTGATCTGCGGGCCAGGCGGCACCTGCAATCGTCCGCGCTGCATGTGTGACAGGCATCGTCTCGTCTGCTCTCTGCCAATGGGGTGTGTTCTTGGCTGTCCATTCTGCCCCATGAGCCTGGCCAGGCAGCACAGGTCATTTAGGAGGGTGACCTCCAAACAGCCAGAAACTGACGACGAGTGCATTGGCCAAGCCCTGCCCAGACCGAGACTAGGGTGGACAGAGGCAGCCCAGCCCCTGCGGTCCCCTAGAGAAGGCTGGGAGCCCCCACATCAGCCCGGGGTCCTCTGGGCCCCAAGTCCACGTCCCACCAAGGGCCACCTTTTCTTGGTGACGTCCACAGGGTGGTGCCCACACACCCTACCCCCACCCCTGCCCAGGAAAACAAAGGCTCGCGGCAACATGAAATTAGGAGGAATCTTGGGGGCACGCCCAGAGGGAAACAGTGGGTGGCTCACAGGCGGCCCGTCAGGCAGGGTGGGTGCTTTGGCAGCCCACCCCATGGCTTTGTGGGGGCTTCGCAGTGGGCGTGCCTGGGGCTGGAGCCAGCTTGCAGCAGTAGAGTGTCCCGGCTCTTGGCTGCCCAGGGCCTGAGCTGCATTGTCCAGCCGCTGAGCCCAAGTCGGGTGCAGGAAGGGCTCTGGTTTCCTGAGATGAGGGGAGAAGCCCTCTCAGGTGGCTGGACGTCACCTCACCTGCCCCCAGGAGCTCAGCTGGTGGAGTCACCTGTGAGGGGAGGATGGGCAGGGCCTGGGGAGCTTGTCACCAGCCACCACTGGCCCCAGGAAAGGCTGCTCTAGGTCCTCTGTATCTTGCTGGGGCTTGGGGGAGGCAGGGGTGGCCAGCAGGCATTGGGGATCCCCTGGGTCTTGCAGGACAGGACCACTAGACCCTCCCGGGGCACAAAAGCTGATGTGCAGGATGGCGGCGCCAGACATGGCTCCCCTAAGGCCAGTTCACTCCTGGGCAGGAGCCTCCCAGAAGCCCCCACACCCATCGTAGGCCCCACCAGCCAGGGTTCCTTCCCAGCCTCCTCAAGTCTCAGGAGCTACTGGAAGATCCCAGAGGTTGGTGCCCTGGGGGAGCCGCAGCCCCTCACTCCCAGGCTCACCTAAGCATGTGGGGGAGGGGCTGTTTCACAAGGATGTGGACACACAGTTCTGAGCCCAGCGTGGCCTGTGACATCTGCCCGGGAGGAACAGGCCTCGGTCCTCTGAAGGCTGTGCCGGCTGGATCCCAGCTCCCGGAGGCCCCAGGCCTGACCCCAGTGTCCCTGTGAGACCGAGCCAGGCCCAGAGGTCAGGGGACTGGAGCCTGGGAAGCAAGTGCAGGCCCCCCAGGGCATCCTGTGTGAGCGGCGGCCATGACCTGCTGGGTGGGCTTCGGGGCAGGGCGCTGGGCTGGGAGCACATGGGCAGCGAGGATGCCGGGCTTGGCCCTTGGAGGCTCCTCCAGTACCCTGGGCTCTGGAGAACAGGCCCACTCTGTGTCGGGAGAGCCAGGCAGCTGGACTAAGTGTCTCTGGGGAAGAGGCAGGCACGGCTGTCCCAGAACTCCTGAGGACTGCTCCAGGCAGGGGACACCCGGGTCTCCTGGGGAGAGCTCCCCGTGGGCACGGGGCACAGACCCAGGGCCCTTTCCCCAAGACACTGGGGGCACGGGCAGAGCAGGTGTCCTGCTCTGAATGTCGCCTCTGATGGGGGAACCCTCAGCCATCCCCCTCCCTGCCGAGTGACTCACGCTGGTGGTGCCTGGCTCCGAGGACGTCAGAAAGGGCTGCCTGCCCCGGCACTGGTCACCAGGCTGGCAGGCCTGGCATCCACATGTCAGCTTGGGCAGGGTGTGAATAGAAGACAGGAGAGCCTTTGACGGCCCAGGACAGACAGGCCCCGAGGACCCTGGAGAGCCAACTCCCCCGCAGGGCCCAGCGGGCACCGTCAGTTCCAGGCACTGCTGGGCTGAGGGCATAGCTGCTTGGGGTGGCCTGTCTCCTCCAGCCCCACAGGGAACGGTCCGGGTGTCCAGGCTGAGAGCATCAAGGGGCTAAACCCCCCCAATGCTGTGCCCCACCAAGCCACCAGCCCCTCCTGGGGGACGCTGTGGTTCCGGAATGTTCCCTGCATGGTTCTCCTCAGCAGTCCGGCCCCTCCCTGGGGCTCTGTCTCCCCAGAGCCTGCTCTGGCACAGCACGAGGCCTCAGCTCCCCTCCCTGGGCCCCTGTGAGGTGTGAGGGCCCGAGCTGAGCAGGCCACGGGTGGCGGGCATGCCCACCCACAGCTGTGGGCCCTGAGCCCTTGGTGTTTCTGAGCAGATTTCTTCTCCTCTGGCTCAGTGCTGTTCCTGCTGGTGCCATGTTGTGTCTTCAGGATACACATGTAAAGTGTGTGGGAACCTCAGGTGCTGTTTCAACACAGCATACACCTTGGGGTCTGGGAACCTCCCCGTGGCACCTCTGTGCGGGCTCTGAGCTGGGCCACTCGGTGCCCACCACGTCAGGCGCGTATCCCGGGTTCATTTTTGAGGGTTGGGGTGCCGTCCACGTGTGCACGCAGCACAGCACTGGTCTGGCCACGGCTGAAGGGCACTGGCTTGTCTGGGGTTTGGTGACTGTGAACGGAGCAAAGGTGAACATTCGTGTTTATGTGTGAGCCTCCCTCATTTCCCTTGAGCAGGGACCCAGGAGTGGGACTGCTGGGCCTTTGCTGTGACGAGACACTGTCCGCAGCGGCTCTGCCACGTTGCACGGCCAGCTGTGGGTGGGCATGCCTGCCACCCGTGGCCTGCTCAGCTCGAAGTGCTGGCAGTTCATTTATGTGATTGTCTAGCCCCCCGGAGAGTGCCGGGGGCTTCTGTGGTTTCCGTCCGCACTTCCCTGACGGTGCCGACGTGTCCGCCTCTCCGTGTGTCTGTCCCGTGCACGCACTTCTCTGGTGGTGTCTGCTTCAAATGTCCCGCCCATCTTCTCACGTGGATTTTCCCTCACTGCTGAGTTTTCAGAGTCCCTTGCGGATCTCGGAGGCCAGTCCTTTCTCAGGGTGTCTCCCAGCTGCGGCCTGTCTTCTTGCTCTCTTGCTGGTGGCTTCTGAGATCAGTTTCCAACCTTTTGATGAAGTCCAGTTCATCCATTTTTTCCCATATAGATCATGTTTTGTTGCCATTTCTAAGAAATTGTTCCTAAGCCCAGGTCACAGAGATCTTTGTGCTTTAGAAGCTGTAGTTTCTTAGTTAGGACTGTCGTCTATTTTGAGTTAGTTTTGCGGACAGAGTGAAGATAGATCAAAGTGCATTGTGCACAGGGGTCGCAGCTGCTCCAGCTCCGCTGTGGAAGAGGCAGTCCTTTCTCTCTGGCTTGACTCTGCCCCCGCCACCTCGGCAGACAGCATCCGTGCGCTGAGCTGGACTCCCAGGCCATGCGGCCCGCTGCACACCTGTGCCCATGTCGCCGCCACTTTGCAGTCAAGTCTTGGAGCTGGGCAGTCAGTTCTCTGACTGTTCTCATTTCTCGAAATTGTTTTGGCTGTGCCAGGCCCTCTGCTCATTGAATTCTGGAAAGCTTTGCTGGGGTTTTATGGGTCATTTGTCTCCTGAATCGTGGCCACTGTAGATTCTGCAGCTGGGAGTGCCTGTGGAATGCTTGGCCTGCTGGGTGTAGCCTTCTCCTGCCATTCCAGAGGCTTCCCTGGTCAAACGCAGGTGCCTTTGCAGAGCTGAACCTCATCCACAGGATTTCTTGTTTTAAACATTTAAAAACCTCACTTTGGGTTGGTCAGAGGAGAAAAATGTTTTCTAACTAAAATTATTATATAAAAGACCAAGAGTCACTTTAGAACCTCTCTGAAATTGCCTGAATGGCCTGTGATGGGAGGAGGATGTGGGGCGTGGAGTGTGTGCACCTCCGGCTCACCAGGCTCTGCAGCTCTGAGGTGGGGGCAGTGCACAGGGGGTCTACCTGGCAGGTTTTGGAGCCAGGGGGTCTGAGGTGGGGGCCTGTACCCATGCTGCCAAGTGTCCTGGGGCAGCAGAGCCTCCTAACCCTGTCCCTATGTGGGGAACAACTCCACCTAGGACCCCAACACACACACACAGAGTTGGGGCCCCAGCAGGTCCCAGGACCCCCAACTTCCCCTGCAGCTGGATTGGGCTGTGGTGGCCCTGGGAGGAGGAGGTGGGCGCTGCTCCCTAATGGCTCCCCCACCCAGCCCCAGCAGAGTGCATCGTCCTGCAGGGCTGTGCCAGCATCCGGCTGTGTATAGAGGACCTGCTTCTGCAAAGCTTTCTTCCAAGACAGTTTGGATTTGCAGCGCTGCCAGGGTGGCTGTGGGTAACCCCCCTTATAGGCACTGAGGAATGAGAGCTAAGCAGAGCCCTGGCACAGTAAGGGCTTGAGGAATATCTCACTTTATAGTGTTACTACTCAGCGATTTCCTTTTATATAATCCTTTATACAATCATATATTAGTTTATAGAAACAGGGCTTGAAGAATCCCTTTATATAATCCTTTATATATAATCATGTAATAGTTGATAGTATAAGTGCCAAAAGAATATTCCCTACATATATACCTGTAATTATATCTTGGTTCATAATCGGAGAAATGTCTAGCGCGGACACAGTACAGAGCATGAATTAAGGAATAAGCAGCTTATCAGAGGAATGCCTAGAGCAGACGCAGTGCAGAGCATGAATTAAGGGAAAACAGTTATATCAGGACAAGAACCCATGGCCCAGGCGGCAGCGTTCAGTATTGTAAAGATACCCACTGTATGGCGGGCTTGGGGCGAGAGCCACTCCTCCTGATAAGGATTTGTAGGACCTTGCTCGGTTCTTGCGGAAGACCTCCCTCAGACCGGCAGTCCACCTTGGTGACTGTGAACTCTATCAGCTCTTGCTACTGTGCTGCTTGAAAAGCATCTTCCCATAGAACCCACTGGAAGCTGCCAGCAGGTGGCGGTAACCCTGACAGCTCTGTCACTGCCGTTTGACTTAAAGCATCTTCCCATAAATCTTCTTAGAAGTAGTTTGCCCATAGATAGAAGTATTGCAAACTGCACCCTCCTCACTGCGCACGACCTACCTTCAAACCTCGGTGACCTAATGGGGGTGGACCCCTTATTGCACACGGCCCTTGCCTTCGTGGGACTGGGCCCCTTGCTGCGCACCGTCCGCCTCCTGGCCTAGGTGACCTAATGGGGGTGGAGCCCATGTTTTATTGCTCACGACCCTATCACTATCCTTAAAGATGATTTCACTCCCTGCCCTGCCCCCTAACCTATATACAATAAAGACTCAGGCTTCTGGACATTCGGGCCTCGCCTGACTCCGCTCAAAGGTGGCGTGCCCCCAGCCCAGCTGTGTTTTCCTGGTACTTCTGTGTCCTGTCTTATTTCTCGGATCCTGCACCTCAGCACAGCCTAAGGCTCACCCCACGACCCTGTGGGACCTTCAGCCCTACAGGTGGCCGCCTGCGGGCGAAGCCTGTGGGCTGCTGTGCTGTGGCTGCCAGCTCTGCTCGGACCCACGCGGGGAGGGTACCCTGAGCCGGCCCGGGCCCAGCCCTATCACCCGTGTCCCTGCAGAGGGAAGTCTTGCCGGACCATCACCTTTGAGCAGTTCCAGGAGGCGCTGGAGGAGCTAGCCAAGAAGCGATTCAAAGATAAGAGCAGCGAGGAGGCGGTTCGCGAGGTGCACAGGCTCATCGAGGGCAAGGCGCCCATCATCTCAGGGGTGACGGTGAGCGGGGCGGGACGGAAGGCAGGCTGTGGAGGGGGCTGGGGGCGTGGCGGGTGGGTGGTGCCTTGGGCGTGGTCAGGAGGGGGCATGGATTGGGGCGTGGTCTGGTGGGTGGGTGGTGCCTGTGGAGGCGTGGCCAGAAGGGGCAGTGATGGGGGCGTGGCCTGGGCGGTTAGTGGGAGGTGTGTTCAGAAGGCGTGGCCTGGGGCGTGGTCAGAAGGGGCAAGGATTGGGGGCGTAGCCTGGAGGGTGGGGCCTGGCTGTCCTGACAGCCCCTTCCTTTCCTCTGAGGGTGCAGGCCATAGTGTCCTCAACCACATAAATACCAGGTGGAGCTGGGCAATTGTTAGGGTTGTGGCATCTCACTGGCCCAAGGCTGCCGCAGGGCCAGGTGAAGTAAAAATAAAAATGAAAATTTAAAGGCGCATAGATCACAGGGTTTATGCCCCTTGCCCACCGCCCACCGCCCACCGCCCACCGCCGGCAGACCTGCTTAGGGCGCAGCCACCTCACCTGGCTCGCAACTCACCTGCCCCCTCCCTTCCACTCCTCTTGCAGAAAGCCATCTCCTCGCCCACCGTGTCGAGGCTCACAGACACCACCAAGTTCACGGGCTCACACAAGGAGCGCTTCGACCCCTCTGGCAAGGGCAAGGGCAAGGCCGGCCGCGTGGACCTGGTGGACGAGTCAGGCTACGTGTCTGGCTACAAGCACGCGGGCACCTACGACCAGAAGGTGCAAGGGGGCAAGTAGCCCCCCATGCCCGAGGCACTGCGGGTGTCCCCGGAGCAGGGACTCTGTCACCTCACACTTCATTACATTCCTGTACTCACTCGGGCAGAACTCATACCAGTGCCCCAGCAGGGGCTGTGGGGAGGCCGGGCCCAGGCCTCCCTCCTGCCCCTCCTCCTGCCAGCTGCCCCCAGTGCTCCCCTCTCAAACCAGGTTTGGGCCCCCGTTCACTGACTCTCCAATACACCGTCTCATCCTCAGCTGGGAAGAGGAAGCTGTTTCCAACATGTCTCCCTGATCACGCCACGTTGGGCACGTGTTTTGCTGGTCAAAGGGGCATTTTAAAGGAGCGGGCTGTCGTGGCAACAGGAGGCCATGCTGACCTCCTGACCAGCAGACCCCTTCCAGGAGCTCTGAGGGAAGCAGGAGCTAACACCAACCAGCAGGCGGCTAACACGAGTTGGCCCCACCCCAGACGCAGGAGGTGTCTATGGGGCCAAGGCCTGTCCTGCACGCAGCGGACACCACAGGGCCTGCCTGCTTTCCCGGGCAGAGGGGAGACTCGGCCCACCAGGCAGGCGAACTGGGCCTCTGGTGCAGGTGTGGGGAGGCTGGCCACATGGACACACGTGTGCACACGTGCCTACGGGCCAGCTCTGTGCCCAGGGCGGCGTTGGTAAAAGGAAGGCTGTGGGGAACAGAGGGTGGCTTCCCAGCTGACTGTAGTGCCCCAGAGTGTGCGGCTGGAGTCGGCTCCCTCTGCTTTACGGAGAAGGGGCAGTGGCTGCCTGTCGTTCTCAGAGTGGGTCTGGGAAGATTCGGAATGTCTGATCTCCCTGGTGTCACCAGTCAGGAGACACGAGGTGCCGAGACACTCCTCACCTCACACGTGGCAGGGCCTCTGCCTGGCCTCCCACTCGCCCGGCCTCGTCCTCACTAGCTGCACTCTGCTTGCTCACAGACCTCCTACCCACAGCCCAAGCACCTCCTTCAACTCTCTCTAAATGGCCCCGCCTGACCTCTCCCAGCCCCTCCCCTCAGAGCAGGACACCAGGGAGGACCCCCAGGCCTGCAGCGTCTGGGGTGCTTCTCTGCTAGTGAGCGGCCCAGCAGAGCCTGTTCAGGACCCTCCACACTGCCAGGACACACCCAGGCTGCCCACCCTTGCCCATATGCACCTGGGGAGAACCCGGTGCTCCTGCTCCCTCCTGGGGCGGCTGATGGGCGTGGCCACCTACTGTCACAACAGCCCCACTGCCACTGTCCCTTGGCACGCACACAGCCACAGCCTCTTGTGTGACCTGCTGGGCCATGGGTCTGGAGCCTACCTGCGGAGGAGCCTTCAGCAGTCCTGGGGAAACGCTTCAGAGCCTGCTTGTCCGTGGCCACAGTCAGGGCCAGGGCCAGGCTCACAGTACAGGACAGTGAGGTCTCTCCCTCACCGCCATGGCACACGTGAGCACCACCCACCTCCCCACTCCCAAGAGTACACATGCAGCCACTGCCCCACGGAAGACTCCTCCCACCAGAGCACAGCAGGAGCCCCAGGGCCTGAGCTCCCAGCCAGCATGGTCCACTGAGACCTGGGGGAGGGGGTCTCTGAGGCCCCTTGGCAGGGAAGCCTCAACCTGAGGACGGGGTCCTGGCAGGCAGCTTCTATGACAGGTCCTGGAAGTTCATGGTGCCTGGCAATAAAGATGGAAGAATAATGGATCTCAGGCTTCGTGGCTGCTTTAGGATGTCGCCTCGCCAGCCTGGGGGGCGCACAAGCCCAGCCCTATGCCCTCGCTGAACTTGGCGGGACCACGTGTGAAAGGCAACTAACATGCAGGAAACGTTTGAAAACAACTGTGAATGTGCAAAGTGTGGAATCACCCAATCACAGCCCCAGCGCAACCCCGAAAGCCCTCGAAGAGGCCGAGGACAACTGGTCACTGAATAGGGCGGCTCCCCAGGTCCCGAAGCCTGAGACCCGGAGGACCCTGGCACCCTCACCCCTCGTGCTCCTGCCCACTTCAGCCTCCCTGGCCCCAGTGCAGCTCACCCTGGGCTGCGTCTCCTAGTCCGAGGCTGTGTTTCTTTTTCTTCTCATGGGCAGCCCGGTCCCCACAGTCACAGCCAAGTCATGCAGAATGAACGTGACTCCAGAGGACCCCAGCGCTGGAGCTGAGGGCGCTGGGTCAGGATGGAGGGACAGGTGGGTTGAGGGCCGTGGGTCCCCACACTGTGCAGCAGGCAGAGGCTCGCCCAGGCCCTGCTTCGGTCTGTGGGCACGAGGGACACTGAGGACAGGTGCTGGGCGCAGGATGCTGCCTCCTGGTTCCTGGTTGGCCTTGAGAAAAGAGCGAAGCTGTGCCAGGAGCAACCAGAAGCTGGATTTGAGCACAAGAAGTGCCTCCGCCCAGCCCAGGCACCAGCAACCTCGCAGGGAGCAGGCCCTGCCACTGCTGGCCACCTCGCCCACGCCGGGCCACCTTGCCCACGCACCAGCACCGACTCACCAAGCCCTCCCCAGACCTGGCCAGAGTGGCAGGAGCCGTGGGGCCCATGGCGTCCATCTTGGCCCTGGAGGTGAGCTCCTTCACAGAAGTGGCCCCTTCACTCCAAGGGACATCATGGCGTGTGTCCCAAACCCTCGGACATGCCTGTGGGTTCCATGAATAAAATCGAGGCTGCCGTGGCACCCTGTCCGTCCTACCTGGAGCACCCTGGGCTCCTGGAGGGAGAGGCCCCATGCGCCCGCTCTCCCTTCACACACCCAGCGTTGGCACCCATGAGTCAGAGGGGAGGCCTCCCTGGCGTCCCGCCCTCCCCCTGCGGCCCCCAGGCTGTCCTCAGATGTGCGGGAGCCAGGAGAGTGCCCTTCTCCACCCAGCTCCAAAGCGAACCTTTGAAAACACCTACCCTGCTCCTGTCTTTGCCACCTAACCAGGAGGGGCAGCAAAAATGAAGTCGTGAGGACACAGCGGTCACCACTGTCAGTTAAAAATTGTCTGCGGAATCTGTGACTGTATCTGTCCGCCGCTGCACAAGAGACCCGTGCATCTTCCTCAGTCGGTTTCTGAATATTGTGAATTCCAAGCAGATGTTTTTTCTCTTCTGCATGTTTTTATGCACTGCCAATTAGCTACTACTAACCATGGTTCAACAGAAAATAAATGTGTATTTGTGATAAAAGAAACTGCACAGCCTGCAAACCAGGAGAGAGGGACAGGTTCTGTCAGGGGGGGTGACACCAGGAGACAGGGACAGGTTGCATCCATCGGGAGGGGGGGTGACACCAGGAGACAGGGACAGGTTCTGTTGGGGGCGGTGACACCAGGACACAGCAACAGGTTGTCGGGAGGACAGCGCTGATGGTGTCTCAGAATCAGGAAGGGAGAAAGGCGGAGAGAGTGTGTGAAGACTGGTCTCACCAGAGTACTTATTTATTTTTATTTACTGCCATAGGATAAGCAACTAGGTAGTGTTCATAACAGTTAGCTTTACCAAAATTAAAGTTCAAATTATGTTTAAAATATTGTAGCAGAAGATATATATTTATACTGGACTATTTTTACACCTTCTAATATCCTGTCTCAAGTTTGGGCACAGATGCTGGCATTGGGCGTGCATCATGCCCTGTGGCCTCCCCACCTGCCCATGGGTGCCGCTCCGTCCTGGGCCCCAGTGGTGCCAGCTCAGGGCCGGCCACAACTGCCCTGCGTGGCTGTCACCCCCACCCCACCCCGCCTGAGGCTGCTGTGGCCACCTGCTTTTGCGAATGGTGTTTTATGGACAGGGGGCCTGTCCTGTGTGTTCACACACTGCCTGTGGCTCTGTGGCTGGAGTGGGGAGGCGTTGAGATGGAGACGCCTTGGCCCTGGACGCTTCTCTGTCCCTTCACGGGGAAAGCGGGCATGCTGGTCCAGCCCATCTCCTCCTGCAGGCAATCACGCGTGCACTGGCCACTCTCCCACCTGCAGCCCACAGATGAGGGGATAGCACAGGTGACCATGAGGCTGGGCCATGACGTGCCGATAGTCTAGAATGTGTTTCAAACACTGAGCCTGCACCTTTCCTCCTTACTACTGAGCGCTGTGTGGCCTCGGGTGATTCAGGGTGTGGCGTTTGTCCGTGGGCACAGGGCAGGGAGTCAAGGGCACTTGGAGACGCTTTACTTAACTTTTTTTTTTCAACCTCTTAAAAAACTAAACCAAGCCAAACCACAAAGGAAACCTGCACAACTTAAGAGAAACTTGAAAGGGATGGTGTAACTACTAGTTTGTACTAAGTTTTTTTCAAGAAAGGGAAACAAATTTATATATATATATATATATGCAATATATTTTTACACTGAGTAACGCTGGGGAGTACTGAGCGAATCACTTTATCAGCGGACGGGTGCTGTCCACGTCCTGCGTGTTGTGGAAGGCACTTCTGCGCTGTCTGACCCGCGCTCACGGGGACGTCTGCGGGCTCCGTGGCCCTGCTGTGGCTCCTGCAGCGCGAGGCGTGGTGTCACCTGCTGGACTTGCCGTCAAGCCTGGCTTGCAAACCCGTAGTGAAACAGCTCGTGTCTGTGTGCACACCGCCCCTGTGTGTCTGCTGTTGTTAACATTGTGTGTCACATTGGTCAAGTGACAAATAAATGTGTGAAAACATGGATTTCTCTGTTCCTCGGAGTGCACGGCGTCCGTAACAGACAGTAGGGGACGGGTACCAGAGGGGCTCAGGTGGGAGTGTGCAGAGCGCCTCTGCTGGGCTGAAGCTCACCAGGGTGAGAGTCCTGTGTCCCTGTCGCCCAAGGGAGGCTCTCGCTTTCTCATTAGACAGGAGGACTGTGAAGAAGGAAGAGGCGGACCAGCTGCCTGTCAGGTATGAGGCCTGGTCTGGTGCCTGTGCAGCCCTGGGTGGGGTATAGATTGAAGGGGAATGGATGTGAACACTGACCACCAACCATTGTCGCCCCCAAAACAGGGTGATGTCATCACAGGCTGCTATAAAGAAAAAGGCCTGAAACAGCACCCAGTGAACCATTTTCCCCAATCAGGACACATAAAGGCATTCTTAGTGAAGGGAGAATTTTCCACCAGCAGATGTTGAGAAATTGTAAATGCAGAAAGAAAAGGTGATCACAGATGGTATTTCTGGTGTGTGAGGAAACAAAGTGGAGCAAAGAGAATCAATAGTTAAATAATCCAAATTACCAGCGACTGCATCAATACTTTGTGAGATTAAAATGTTTTGTGAAAATACATGGGAACCACCACAGGTAAGCAGAAGGGAGCATGGGGAGGGGCGTGCGCCTCCCGCTGGAGGAACCCGGGGTGGGTGAGAGCGTGGGCTGAGCGCACACCTGGCGTAGGAATGGAACAGAGGCAGAGTGCAGTCTCCAAACGAGCAGAACGGGGCATGCGGGACGGCAGGAGAGCATCTGAGAATGGCAAATGTGGAGAGGGAAAAAATCATGGAACACGGCACAAAGCAGGAAATGAGATGGCAGATTTAAACTAGTGAGACGGTGGATCAGTCACATTCACTGATAAAGCAAGACAGAAACACAGAACAGGGAAACTGATAAAATACGATTTACTTATTTGTAATTTCAGCCAAAGATACAAAGACCAGATCACAACTCCAAACGAAAAGAAAACGGAGGCAAAGGCTGGTTTTTCAAAAGGACTGAAGAGAAAGCTCAAACAACCAGTAAGAATGGGCTGGGTCCCCAGGAGGCAGATGCCGAGTTGCAGGGTCCAGCCCTGCAGAGTCCTGTGAGCCCCTCTCTCCTGGTGTGGAGACGAGAAACTGCGGAAATGAAAGACACAAGACACCAAGAAAGAGAAAACAGAGTTTGGGCCCAGGGTCACTGCCAACCAAAGCTCGGAGCCCGGCCGTGGCCCAGTGTCCGCACGCTCTGACTTTACTCAGTACACAGCAGGGGGCAGGGCAGGTGGGGTGAGGTGATGCTGGTCAGTGGTAGGGTCAGGTACATCACGCGTCTTAGGGATGGCCCAGGACTTTCAAGTAGCCGAGATGAGGTAAGGAGCATAATGTGTCAGCTCTTCTTCCAGACTTGTCAAGACACAGCAAAGACATTAAGATTTATGTTACTTATACTGATGATCTCTTCTAAGAAAAAGAGGAACCAGGTGCAGAAGCAGAGCGTGAGAGTGACATGGAACGTGACCACTGAAGCACAGCATCACCAGAGACAGTTACGCCCCCGATGTCTGCGGGCCTCCCTGGCAGCCGTGAGGCCTTAACCACAAGAGCTTGGAGGGGCGGAGTTTCCTCCTAACTCCCCTGAGGGAGGAGGCATCTCTGACATCTCCTTCCATAGCTTGCTAAACAGCGGGTGCTTTCCCAGCGCTAGGGCTGCCGCACAGCCAAGGCATCCTCCAGCAGCCCTTACCCGGGCGTGACAGAGGGCTTAGAGCATTTTGCCTTGGGGTCACTTCTTTCACAATGTCACCTTAGGTTCACACTTCCCGACCTGAGAGGCATTAGTAAAAGATATATATCTTAATGATTACCTATGAATAGCTAAGATCACTTATGAATAACTAAGGTCCCCTGTGAATAACCAAGGTCCCCTGTGAATAACTACTATGGTTATAGCTCTAGTTATTTTCTTCCTCATTATTTATATGGGAACAGGCTGAGGCTTGTGACTCCTACCCCGGCACTTATGCGGTCTCCCACCCACAATGAGTGGCCTTTGTCTCACCAGAGGCACAGGGGAGGAGGCACGGTGGCCAGGGGGAGGTGGCCTGCTGGCTGGAGATGCCTGGTAGGGAGCCCCCATGGCTTGCATTAGGGCTGGGCTCTGCTGCTGGGAACCCGGCTTCGGCTGCCTGGGCGTGTGTCCTCAGCTCCCGAGCCCAGGCACAGCCGGATGGCATGGGTGGCTAGAGATGGTCTCTGACCCTGCACTCCTTGCTCTGGATGGCAAGAACTTGCCTGAAGGCACACAACTGTCCTTATATCTCTGACACAGGAACACAACTTCAAACGCTGAAGCCATTCAAATGTCGTTAAAGATTATGTGTATTATACCCCCCAAAACTGAAAATCAAGACAATATGGACCAATTCTCAGAGACACATAACTTATAAAAACTAACTCCAAAAGAAATGGAATGCCTGCTCAGCCCTGTGACTCAGGGTAAGTCACTGCCAGCTACAGTGGAAAACGCTGACCCCTCAATGGTGGGGCACACAAAACTTACTACTCACAGCACGCCCAGCTTCAGCAGTAACAGGAGAGCTCTTCCAACAGAGACGAGCAGGCTTCCTAACCCTGCGATGCAGCTGCCCCGGTCACTGGCAGGGAGCTACAGTGGAAAACGCTGACCCCTCAATGGTGGGGCACACAAAACTTACTACTCACAGCACGCCCAGCTTCAGGAGTAACAGGAGAGCTCTTCCAACAGAGACGAGCAGGCTTCCTAACCCTGCGATGCAGCTGCCCGGTCACTGGCAGGGAGGCTCTCCAAGTGGCGCCCCAGCTCTGCACCGCTCTGGCCCCGAAACGACTCACCTCGACCCCACGCACAGGCCGTAGCTCAGAAGCAGTCACACGGCCCCTACCCAGCTCAGGAACACGCAGGGCCAATGAGGAGGACATAGGGATGGTCATGTGAATGGTTCTGCCACATCCGGGAACATGAGTTCTACTGGATCTGCAGTCAGACCCCTGACAAAGAAAGTTGCAGGCACAAGGGACTTCGCCAGCAAGATCCATCACACATCCATGGAAGGAATAATTAGAATCTTAAGTAAATTCTCCTAGAGGATGGAGGAAGAACGACAACCCAGCTCATTTTTCGGTGGTGTAAAGATGCGGTGCCTGGCAAGAACAGCATCACAAAGGACAATCGTACGTCTCCGTCAGCCGTGAAGACAGACACTGACGCTGCGCTCCAGCAGACAGCCACCCCATGCTCAGGAGGCGCTGAGGCCGTCCGAGAGTTCCATTCACGCCAACTCGTTTCACCCTCACAACAACGCTGTGAGGAAGGGACTACTCCCTGTTTCGCAGACGAGGAAATCAGGACCCAAACACAGTTGGTAAATGGTATAGCCGGGCCACAAAATGCCAAACAAAATATTCACCAACCCAATACAATAATATGTACGTAACAGAAAATCGGAAATTTTCAGTGGGACTTACCTCAGAAATTCAAGGCTTTTTTCACAATAGCAAATTATGGTTGTTAACCACATCAGTTATTAAAATGAGAAAAATCACGTGGTATTCTCAATCACTGCAGAAAAGGTGACATAATTCATCCATTCCTGATGCAAATTACTGACAGAAGCAGCTTTAAAATGACAAAAAAACTATGACAAGTAAGCGGATGAATGGTGAGGACTGATCACCCCTCTGAATATTCTAACATGGTGCCTGCTCTTCTGCCACCTCTAATCGGCACTAGCGGTTCTGACCAGCGCAGGAAAGCAAAACACAAACATAAAGTGAAGATCCCGAGTAGCAGGAAAGGGAAAGAAAACCCGTTACTCACAGGGAACACGACTGTGTGCCCAGTGAGGAGAAAAGAGCTGGAGGCAAGTCATCAACACTACTAGATTGCCGGCTACAAACTAATACATGAAAATGGAATTTCCATGAAATGGCAACTCGTAATTAGGAAAATGAAACCCAAACGCATTTTTAAAAGCAGCATTGCAAAATAACAAGGACCTAGAATTAAATGTAGCAAAAGATACCAGACCACTGAGAAATCATCCAGCTGTGTAACATCCTTCTATCCGGGAGAGAACCTGTATTCAGCCCATATTCACTGTCTGTTCAACCCAGCATCACAGGGTGTCGATCACTCCCAAGTTGACCGACACGTGCAAACCCAAACAAAATCCCGGCTCAACCAGCTGCTTCTCAAATGCATAAACCCCAAGGGTCAAACGCAGCCAAGTCCTCACTTCAGATGGAAGGATGCACCCTAGAGTGTGGTACTGGCACAGAGACAGACAAGGAGGTGCAGAAACAGCCACAGAAATCATCCTGACGGGCCGGGCACGGTGGTTCACGCCTGTAATCCCACTTTGGGAGGCCAAGGCGGGTGGATCACGAGGTCAAGAGATTGAGACCATATCCTGGTCAACATGGTGAAACCCCGTCTCTACTAAAAAATACAAAAATTAGCTGGGCATGGTGGCGCGTGCCTGCAGTCCCAGCTACTTGGGAGGCTGAGGCAGAAGATTTGCTTGAACCCAGGAGGCGGAGGTTGCGGTGAGTCGAGATCGTGCCATTGCACTCCAGCCTGGGTAAGAAGAACGAAACTCCGTCTCAAAAAGAGAAAGGAAGACTGGTCTACGTCCGGAACACCATGAAACGGGACCCTTCACCTTCACCACAGGCACAAAAATTAATTCTGGGTCAAATTTATATCTAAAATCCAAAATATGCAACAGAGCAGAATATCTGTATGACAAAGGCAGAGTAAAGATTATTACAAATTAGGATCCAAAACGCTTTGATCATAGAAGAAAACATTGATACATTGGGCCACACTGTTTAAAATTTCTCTTCACTAAAAGACACCATTAAAGTAAAAACACAAGAAAAGCTATTTGCAAATGGAACTCACAAAGCACTACTACCCAGAACTGTAATAACACCTGCCAATAGATGAGACAGACCATCCAGCAGACAAATAGGGAAAATACCTGCAAGGTACTTCAGCAACAGGAAATCCCAGGGAGCCACAGACGCGTGGGAAGGCACCAAACAGGGAGAAGCCAATGAAGCCAGGAGGCCCAGCCCACACCCTCCGGAGCAAGGTGCTAACACCTTGGAAATGGGTGCGGAAAACACGGGCCAGCAGAGGGATTGCACACCACTAGCAGTCGGGCCTGCCGGTGCAACCATGTGGGACAGTTTGGAATTTCTAGTAAACCTGTTAAAAACAGGGCTAGGGAGTTAATGGAAACATGAGCATAATGGGATAGAAAACTCATAAAAATAATCAAGTGGAATTTTTTTTTTTGACATGGAGTCTCGCTCTGTCACCCAGCCTAGACTGCAGTGGTGCAATCTCGACTCACTGCAACCTCCACCTCCCAGGTTCAAGCGATTCTCCTGCCTCAGCCCCCAAGAAGCTGGGACTATAGGCACGTGCCACAAACTGTCTAATTTTCATTTTTAGCAGAGATGGAGTTTCGCCATGCTGGCCAGGCTGGTCTCGAACTCCTGACCTCAAGTGGTCCTCCTGCCTCAGCCTTCCAAAGTGCTGGGATTACAGGTGTTAGCCACCCTGCCCAGCCTCAAATAAATTTTAGAACTAAAAATATATCTAATTTCAGATATAAAAACTTCACCATACAAGCTCAGCATCAAATTAGGCGAGTGAAAGAAAAGATCGGTAAACTTTGCCACAGGACAATAAAACCATCTACAGTAAAGGATGAGAGAACAGGGATGAAAAATATTCGAGTTGAGTGACCTACAGACAGGATCACAGTCTAACAGAAAGTGAACTGGAGTCCCAGCCGGGGCAGGGAGGGAGGGAGGGAGGGAGGGAGGAGTGCAAGAGATGGGGTCAGACAAGAGTATAAATAGTGGCTGAAACTCTGCCAGAGCTGAGGAAAAATATGAACTCACAGGTCCAAGAAGCTCACTGACACCCAAAGGAGGTAGCATCTACAAGCTTCAAGTGGCCTGTCACATATAAACTATGTGATGACAGATGAACCCCGTTCCAACGCTATGAAAAATAAATCTGGTATGACACATTTTCCTGCTGAGTTACAACCAGGACCACACAGAGGTGACACAAGAGGGCAGCCTGAAGCCCAGGAAGTCCTCTTCTGGGGAACGGACCGTGGAGTCCCACCTCTGATTTCCCCAGGGATCACACGCACACACACACACACACACACACACACGCACACGCACACGCACCTAGCACAGAGCATTTTCTTCTTAGGCCTGCTCATCTTCCCAAATTATTTAAATGTCATTTTACAAAACCCTGTTTTACCATCAGAGCGAGTGTGACATAAGATATGGAATTTCCAAAGTAAACATCTACTTTTGTGTTCTATTATGGCACGATTTTCAGAACTACCCTGCGAACGAGAGAGCCAGGGCTTAGGCAGGTGCTTTAGCTACAATACATTCATACCGTGAAACAACACTTAAGGATTTTGCCCACATCTGTAAGTGTTACTTGTATTAAGTCTCTGAACTCGATTATTCCCGCTCACCCAGCTGGTGCATAACTTGCTCTAGAAAATAACTCAACGAAAGCTGTTATAATGTGATACAGACACTTTTCAGAACAGCGTGTCCATTTATTAAATAAAGATCATACACAGCTCTCATTTACATGAGGTAGTGAAACACTGCATTTACATCCTCTCTGGATATCGGATGAAAGATTAATGGTCAGTTGGTCTCAAAATACGTCAATGTGTTTTGACTCCAAACGTGAAGGGCTTGGATGGGTCATATCATTTTCAGATGCTTTAGAAAACCAAGCTATAGCCCCTGAATACATTCCAAAAATCCTAAGTACTTACAAACAGAGGCAAGAACTCTTGCCAGCCAATACACTCAGTAAAGAAATAGGAAGGCACAGGCCACGTAATTCAGCAGGTAGCTCAAGGAGCAGCACTGCCTCCTGGCAGGAGTCAGCAGGCCTAGCAGCGTCTGGGGCCGGCGCTCCCTTGTGGAAACAGGGCCATGGTCTTCTTGAGCTCCTTGTAGCTCCAGTGCATCTGCTCCACCTCGGCTCTGTGCTGCGCCCGCACCTGGCTCAGCTCCTGCAGCAGGTGTTCATTGGTGCTGATCAGGGAGCTGCAGAACGGCAGGGAAGCAGCTGCTTTAGGCCTCCGTCCTCTCCAGCAGTGCCGCCTTCACCTGCCAGGCCTGGACGTCCCCACACACACGCCAGGCTCCTTCCACCACCCGTCACATGGTCCCATCACCTGTGTCCCACTGGCTACTGCCTCCTCCCCTCCCGGCCACTGGCTGACTCCTGAGCAGCTTAGAGGTGCTGCTCCGCACCGACTGAGAATCGATGAGCTGAATGGGCTAATGAGTGAGTGAACGCACCCCTGGTATTCCAGCTACACACGGTTTCATGAGAAAAGGATGATAAGCATTATAGTTGACAAAACAGTGTTCTAATTCTAGAAAAGATACAGAATTGAATCTTTGATTCCCAGTTTGATATCATAATAGTTTAATAGAAAAGCCCTAGTTTTTAATACTGTTGACCATTTTTATTCTAGAAGGGATTTTTAGAAATAAAGGGCTATTGCATTTTACCAACTCTGTCATCTCCAAATTGCCCTGCTCCCCCAGTCAGCGGTGACTTAAGGACATTCAGGGCATTGCAAGTATTACACCAGGCAGGGCCCACTGACCTCTGCCACATTAGCCGCAGAGATGTGCAGGCCATGGACAGAGCCACTGTGTAGGCACAGGCCCTGTTCGCTTGGACACCATGGAGCCGCTGGCAGGCAGAGGCCCAGACGGGATAAAGCCATCAGGGATCCTGGGGGCAGAAGCCCAGTCCCACCATTCTGGGAGCTGTGCACCCTGCCTCGTCCACATCCAGGCCACAGTGCTCAAAGAGCATGACCCCCAACTCTACCTTGACCTGCCACAGACAGGCCTGCCAGGTTACAGGGAGTAGCGTGGCTGCATACGCCCGTCACAGTCCCCTTCCTTCTGCTCCTCCGAATCTTGTCTCGGCCCAGTCTCATCTTTCAGGACCCCTCCCCTCTAACTTACACCTGTGATGGACCTATGGGGGTCTGTGGCCTTTATCCTGGAAGGGGCAGAGCCTGGCTACACATATGGCCAGACTATACTCTAACCCAGGTGAGGTGTAGCAGCCTCGGCCGGAGGGGGAGGAACAGGAGGGAGAATGGGAGGGGGAAAGGGAGGCGAAAGAAGGGATAGTGGGGTAAGGGGAGGGGGAGGAACCAACCACAGACCAGCCTTCCCTGCTCAGGCCACAGGAACAGGGGTTCACATAACAGCACCCAGAAAACCGCCCAGAGCAGCCTGTCCTCGCCTCCTCCAGCAGCTCGCCTCTTCCTTACCGCACCCGGCCTTCAACCACTTCCCAACACACAATTCTTTGAATACAAACTAAGATTCCGCCTTGAGGAACCCCTCACACCCAGCCTCCTTCTCACTACCCCACTGTAGCCAGGGAGTAAAGGTGACATCTCCATGTTTCTAACTGAACACGAACTGAAATGAGGGGAAGCAGAGCTGGAGGAATGCGGCCCAGGGAACCAGGATGCCCCACCACGGCCGGCCATCTCCATGTGCCTGTCTCCCCGGTCACACTGCACGCAGAGTCACACCGCACTGTCCATGCCTCACAGTCCACGCCTCAAAGTCCACGCCTCACAGTCCACGCCTCACAGTCCATGTCTCATGGTCCATGTCTCACAGTCCACGCCTCAGTCACACCTCACGGTCATACCTCAGTCACACCTCACAGTCCACACCTCACAGTCATACCTCAGTCACACCTCACAGTCCACACCTCACGGTCATACCACAGTCACACCTCACAGTCCACACGTCACAGTCATACCTCAGTCGCACCTCACAGTCCACACCTCACAGTCATACCTCAGTCGCACCTCACAGTCCACACCTCACAGTCATACCTCAGTCGCACCTCACAGTCCACACCTCACAGTCATACCTCATGGTCACACCTCATAGTCCATACTTCATGGTCACACATCACAGTCCATGCCACACAGTCCAAACCACACAGTCCACACCTCACAGTCCACACCTCAGGGTCCACACCACACATTCATATCTCACAATCACACTTCACAGTCCACACCTCACAGTTACACCTATACCTCACGGTCCACACCTCACGGTCACACCTCATAGTCTACACCCACAGTCGATGCCTCAGTCCACACCTCACAGTCCCACCTCACAGTCCATGTGTCAGGGTACACACCACAAATCATATCTCAGTCATGCCTCACAGTCCACACCTCACAGTTACATGAGGGTCACACCTCAGTCTACACCTCCCAGTCGATGCCTCAGTCCACACCTCACAGTCCACACCTCACAGTCCATGCCTCAGTCACACCTCATAGTCCACAGCTCAGTTGACATTGCAGTCATACCTCAGTCCACACCTCAGTTACACCTCACAGTCCACACCTCAGTCCACACCACAGTCTACACCTCACAGTCCACACCTCACAGTCTTCACCTCACAGTCCATACCTCAGTCCACATCTCACAGTCCACACCTCACCATCCACACCTCAGTCCACACCACACAGTCCACACCTCAGTCACTACACAGTCCACACCTCAGTCCACACCTCACAGTCCACACCTAAGTCACATCTCACAGTCCACACCGCACAATGACCTCACCATCCACACCTCAGTCACACCACGCAGCCCATACCTCAGTCCACACCTCAGAGTCCACACCTCAGCTTCATACTTCACAGTCTATGCCTCACAGTCATGCCTCATGGTTGACACCTCAGGACCCACTCCCCAAGGTCACACACCTCGCGGTCCACACTTCACTGTCCATGCCTGATAGTCGTGCCTCATGGTCAGACCTCACATCCACACCTCGCAGTCACACTTACTGGGTCACACTTCCTGATCCACACCTCATACCTGCTAGAGCAGGAAACACCTCAGTTTTCAGAGGAACGTTTATGGACGTTTCAAGTCAGCAGGGGTCCTGGGTGCCATCCAGCAAGACTCAAAAGCAGCTACTCCTTGTGCCCTCTGGTGCGACCCAGGCCAGCCCCACCCTCTCTGTGCCTCCGCCTCCTCCCAAGGGCCCCGCCAGGCCTCCCGGTGGCACCTGTGGCTCTCCTGCAGCATCTGCGTGAGTTCCGGGATCTTGTCATAGTGCTCCAGGTGCTGCTTCAGCTCCACAATCTCACCACACAGCCTCGTCACACTCGTTTGAAGTCCTGAGACAGAAAAGAAAGTGCCACTTTTTGGTAAAACTCATCCATGCATTTTGAAAATGAAAACAATTCTTGAACTTCCATCCTCAGGTGATCCGCCCACCTTGGCCTCCAAAGTGCTTGGATTACAAGCGTGAGCCACCACGCCTGGCAGAAAATGAAAACAATTCTAGATTTAAACTGGATCTTGGTTACCAGAAGAAGAATATAGCAGGAAAAGATCAGTTTTAATGAGACTCAAAGACAGGGTGAGCATGAATGCCAAGGCCCCACCTGTGCTGTTTCTACCCCTGCCCTCCCAGGGCTGAAGCTGTGTGGTCTGCCCTCCAAAGTCCCCCACGGAGCCACACCCATGTGAGGGCAGGGGGAGGCAGCACCGGCTGGAGGCCCCACCACTGGGCCTGTCTGGGGGCTTCTCCTCCACCAGGAAGCATGCTCTGCCGCTCACAGGAGAGCCCATGGGTTTCGGGAAAAGCACTAAGCGGCCTACAGTGGCCACAGGTCTCCCCAGTGCCCTCTGCCTCTGCATCCATTAGCGGTGAAACACATGGCCGGTTTCCATCTACAAACTCCAACGCAAGAGGAGAAGAGAGATATTCTTTGGTGGCTTCCCAAATTCACACATGGGATACAAATAAACACACATACAGACCCACTCTTACAGAACCACATGGTGACCGAGGCAGTGAGAAAGCCGGGGTTGGGGGGAAGGTGGCAGGCAAAGGGTGACAGTGACACCTACGGCAGGCTCTTCTCACCCACAAGGCAGTGGCGTTGCAGGAGGAGCCACACTGTTAAGGTCATGCCACGCCATGCCATGTGGAGTCTGTGTTGACATATATGTTCACGGAGGGCATGAGAGAAGGAAACGCAGGGCGGCACCATTTTGGGACATTCCACAGTCCCCATGGTGGTCAAACCAAGAGTCCTTAGATGGCAAAACCATCTTAAGCTACAGCACCCCAGAAACAACACTATAGAACCCCAGGGACAACACTACAGCACCCAGAAACAACACGACAGCAGCACCCCAGGGACAACACTATACAACCCCAGGGACAACACTATACAACCCCAGGGACAACACAACAGCATCCAGGGACAACAGTGCAGCACCCCAGGGACAACATGACAGGATCCAGGGACAACACGACAGCATCCCAGGGACACCACCACAGCATCCCAGGGACACCACCACGGCTTCCCAGGGACAACACCCCGGCTTCCCGGAGACAACACCACAGCTTCCCAGGGACAACACCACAGCTTCCCAGGGACAACACCACAGCATCCCAGGGACAACACCACAGCATCCCGGAGACAACACCTCAGCATCCAGGGACAACACAACAGCTTCCCAGAGACAACACTATAGCTTCCCAGAGACAAAGAAGCCTTGCAACTCCAAACACAAGACCTGGGACAAACCCCCAGCAGCCACATGTCACATACCATGTCCACCTCTGCAGGGGTGGGGCAGCTATCAGCAGTGGGTAGCTGACAGCCCCCAATTGTCCTTGCTCCCTTGGGAAACCCAGTGGGCCAACTAGGGAACCACAGTCCTGCCCCCCATCCAAGATGGTGAGGCCCGGGAGCCCCGCGTGGTGTGGAGAAGCTGGTGCAGCCCTGTTATCCCTCAAAGCTGACCCACCTGGGCCCTGTAGAACAGAGCCTGCACCAAGAGGAACAGTGGGTGTGGGGTCAGGGTCAAGGTCAAGCAGATGACAGCATCAGGGAAGGGTAGAGGAGAGAACAGAGCGTGAAAATCCCCAGAAGGAGGCTGCCCTGGCCTTGATCCATGAGGTCAGAAAGCTGTCCCGACCCTGCCTCCTCCTTGAAGTTCAGAAGAATAAATTTCACGTAAAAAGGAGTAAAGTATTGAAGCCAAATCCCATAGTTTCTGTGAGACAAAGGGTAAGGGCACAAGAACATCATACGGCAAGCCACGCCCACAGAATGAGCTCACAACCGGAGCCATCATTTCAAAATGAGCAAAACACAAAAAGGAAATGACAGAAGAGATGAAAAAACAATGACGGAAACGTCAGAAAAGAGATGTCTGAACTCGGAGAAGAATTAGCAATCAAAGAAAAAATTCACACTGGAAGGAAGGCTAAGAAGGAGCTGAGACAGAGCCCAGCAAGCCCTCCCTTCCCACTGATGGTTCCAGAAACGGGCACAAAGCAAAGGAACCTCCTTGTAACGAAGCTGACTTCAGCGTCCACACAGGGCGCCCATGGGAGCCAGAGTGACGCTCCCACAGTGTGTAATGAAGCCGACTTCACCGTCCACACAGGCCACTCATGGGAGCCAGAGTGATGCTCCCACAGCGTGTAACGAAGCCACGTTCACCGTCCACACAGGCCGCCCACATGAGCCAAAGTTACATTCCCACAGCGTGTAATGAAGCCACCTTCACCGTCCACAGGCCACTCACGGGAGCCAGAGTGATGCTCCCACAGCGTGTAACGAAGCCACGTTCACCGTCCACACAGGCCGCCCACATCAGCCAGAGTGATGCTCCCACAGCGTGTAATGAAGACACCTTCACCATCCACACGGGCCGCCCACATGAGCCAGAGTGACACTCCCACAACGTATAACGAAGCCACATTCACCATCTACACGGGCCGCCCACGAGCCAGAGTGATGCTCCCACAGTGTGTAATGAAGCCGACTTCACTGTCCACACAGGCCGCTCACGAGCCAGAGTGACCCTCCCACAGCGTGTAATAAAGCCACGTTCACCATCCACACAGGCCACTCACGGGGGCCAGAGTGACACTCCCATAGCGTGTAGCGAAGCCACATTCACCGTCCACACAGGCCACTCATGGGAGCCAGAGTGACGCTCCCACAGCGTGTAATGAAGCCGACTTCACTGTCCACACAGGCTGCCCACCAGCCAGAGTGACCCTCCCACAGCGTGTAATGAAGCCACGTTCACCATCCACACAGGCCACTCACGGGAGCCAGAGTGACACTCCCACAGCATGTAATGAAGCCACCTTCACCGTCCACACAGGCCACTATGCCACATCCATACCAAGACCTCCCTGAAACGTGTCTGTGGCACAAACTCTGGCGGAGGCAGCCTCCATGCCAGCCGCGAGGCAGGGGCTAGGCTCTGCACTTAGCAACTGCGTCTGCGGCTGCTCCCTCCCTCAGTAGGAATTTAAACAGGTCGACCCAGGCACATCCGAACACTGACGTTTCGCAACGTTCTTACCAGACAAACTTACCAGTGATCTGCAAATTTAATGTGGCTGCAGCGTCTGCATTTTTCACCTCCTTTTTCATACTGAACAGAAGCGATTTTAAGCCACTGTTCTCTTCCAAAGTTGTATCTAAATGTTGTCTCAAATCATTCTGGGGACACAGAAAACACACTTAAAATGCACAAGTCAAATTCAGTAAAATGCATAAAGAAAACAGAACTGAAAACTTTTGAAAACCCCAGATCGTTTCGCGTAGTCACAACGAGAAGGCAACGATTCCGTTTCTGGCAAAGCTCCCTGCTCCCCACCCTGAGCCCTGCCCAGCCTCACAGCACCCTTGGGAAGGGGTGGGAAGAGAGGAGGCGATGGAAAGGGGCACCCCAGCCTGTGAGAGCCCCACTTCCAAGTCTCCCCATACCTCCAGCACCCTCAGGGTAGGGGCAGAAAGAGAGGAGGGGACAGAAGGGGTGCCTGGACCCGAGAGATTCCCACTCCTGTCTCCCAGGTGGTTTGTGCTCCAGTGGGACCTGCAGGCTTGATGCTGGGCAGAGCAGCTGGTGGTGGCTGGGGCCTCTCCCAGGACGCCCTCACGAACACTGCAGGTCCCAGGCCTTGGTGCCAATATAAGGCACAGGGGCCCTGCAGGAACCCCCTTCTGCTCTGGCTCTCATATCCTCGAAGTATGGTGAACACATGGAGCACAGGACAAGCTGTCATCAAGAAGAGGACAGGGCCATGCCCTCAGCCACATGGCAGCCTCTGCCCCTCCCCGGCCCCAGGGTGCTTAGTGAGGCATGAGCCATCCAAGCCGCCAGCAGCTGTAGCCAAGGTCCCCAGGGATCCAGTCTCACCTGCCTGCTGCTTTCTCAGGCACCAGCAGGCACATCTTGGGGCTGGGGGCGCTGAGCAGGCCCCACCTTGCTACCCCCAAGGGAGGGAGTGCCGGAGTCTGTGCAGTAGAGCCCTCATGCTCAGGCTATCTCTGCTCGGAGAGCCCACCTGCCAATGACCCCTTGGCATGCAGAGATCCACCAGGCTCCCAACACCCGTGGTGAAGGCTGATTGCTGGGTCTGAGACTCTTCCCCTCAGGCTTATCTTCACCAATTGTTCATTTTGCAGCCTCCTCCCCAAGGCGTCTGCTGCGGTGATGCCAACCTGCACCACCCCTCCTCCTTGCAGCGCTCTGGGCCATTCTGAAAGCTCCTGGCAGCGCCCCTCTCATGGTTTGGCCTCCCAAGGACGCAATGAGCTCTGGAAGGCAGAGCTGTGGGCTCCCAGCTGTTTTTCATCGAACTTAAGTTCTTGCTCTGTCATCCAGCCAGAGCTGTGGCACAATCACAGCTCACCGTGGCCCCCAACTCCTGAGCCTCGCCTCCACCTACCAAAATAACTGGGATGACAGGCATGTGCCACCACATGTGACTGATTTTTAATTTTGAAGCTGAGGCCAGGGCAGGTGCGGGGAACGGATGACCAGCTGCGCCCAGGCTGGGCACAGCACATATGCCTCAGAGGCTGTGCCCAACACGGCAGCTGGGAGTGGGGTCAACTGTACCCTAGGACACACCACTGCAGCTTCCACAGGAAGCACAGTTCACATGACTGAGGAATGAGCATCCCCGTGTTACAGAGTAAACTTGGGTGCTTCTGGAATGACAGATGCACCTCCCTGGAAGGCGGCGTCCACCCGACTGCCGCCTGCTCTCTCTTCAGGGTTCCTGCCCTTAGTGACTTCCAGATCACTCACCAGGGAACCAAGGCTGCTCTGTCCCGTGGCCCAGGGTTGCTCCGAGGGACAGGGTTGAACAAACAGCACAGGGTTAAAAAGCAGGCTGCCATGGTGGCCACAGCTGTATGTGACTCCCACCCCAGGCGGCCCTGGTGCTCAGCTCACCCTCGGGCTCCGTCTGTCAGCTCTGTGTGGTCCCAGGCACAGAAGGGCAGGGGGTGTGCCTGGATGCATCAGCAGTGATGGCACCCAGCTCACTTTCCAGACAGGGCCACGTGTGTTTAAAAGCAGAGGCTTCCAAATGGGGGGTAGGGGGTCACATGTTTTTCAATGCAGGGTTCTGTACAGGGAGCCATGTGTTTAAATGCAGAGGCTTCCAAATGAAGGCCACATAGGTTTAAAGGGAGACTTTTAGATGTGGAGGCCACGTGTGTTTAAACAGAGGCTTCTGGACGGGACGGGGCATGGGCCATGTGTGTTTAAATACAGAGGCTGCCTGTGCTGTTTCGCCAACTGTCCTTTTTCTTCTCTAAAGAGGAAGCATTGTGTGGGCTCTCTGAGATGTAGGTTCTCATAAAATAGACAGCATCTACCTGTCAGACAAGTTCAGAGGTGGTTTTCTCAGCTGTCCCACAGTGCCTTCACTCGTGGGGCCCTGCCTTCACCAGGACTCCTGGAGGGTGGCTTCTGTCTGGGCGTGGCTCTCTGACCACCACCTCCATGTCCTAAGGACTCCAGCAGCCCATAAGGAGGCCCGTGCAGCCTGGAGGGAGCCTGGGAGGATCCTGCCCATGAGGCCTCAGTGGAGACGGAGACGGAGACGGAGACGGACACACCTAACTGAGCTGAGCCTGAGGCCTGATCCACATAAATCCAAGCTGATAAAGGTGGGTTTTCAGTTGCTGGTTTTGGGGTAACTTGCCCTGTAGCCCCACCTCCCTGTGGGACACTGGCCGTCATCTCCTTCGTAAAAGGAGAGTGGGCTCAGGTGTCTCCAATTCAAGGCCCTGTAAGGCGGGCCAACAAGATAAAGTCAGGTCCAGGCCTGGCTCCCGCAGCACCCAGCACCGTGCGGCTCCCTTGGGCCCGGGGGAGGGGGCTGCTCAGCTTGGCACAGGCAGGGTAGCAGCAGGGAGCCTGTGATGGCCTGAAGCACTGGAGCCTCTCAGCAGGGGACTGGGGAGCCTGGGCCAGAGGACAGGGGCCTAAAGACCGTCTCCCGCTGGCGTTACCCCTGCCCACCTCCCCGGCCCAGCCCCTCCAAGGAAGGAAGGTGGCCAGCACTGCTGCTGCCCCCAAGGTGCTCTGGCCTGCTGTGAAACAGGGCCGGCAGTGATCCTGGGGGCGGCCGGGTCCTGGGCAGGGAGGGGAGATGAGGTGCTGCAGAGACGGCGGCTGGGGCAGTGGGGCGTCAAGGAGCAGCCCTCACTCCTGGAAGTCAAAGCCCATCTCCCCCAGTCACGTGGGCGCAGAAGCACCGCCAGGGCGGGCTCACCAGCTCCTTGCGTGTGCGGTGCAGCTCCGCCGTCACCTCGCTCATCTCCAGGGCGTGCTGCTGCCGCTGCTCCGCAAGGCGACTTTGCAGGGATTTGCTCTCCAGAGCCGGGGAGCCGACATCTTCACCCACCATCGCGGAGCCATCCTGGGCTACTGTGAGTTCTTCAACAGAGGACAAAATGCGTCTTGCCTGAGCTAGGAGTGAAAATCAAATCCTACGTCAGCACTGAGGCTTGGAGGGTGAACATAAAACCGGCTCAGTGTGTCCTGAATCACACAGAGGATGCCTTAAAAAGACGGCAGGCAGGGAGGGGGCGCCAGAAAACCACCTCAGGCTCTGCACGTCCACATAGGCAGGGTAGGAACTGAAGAAAGAGAAGAGGCGACCCCAAAAAAAGGCTGTGACGGGACGCCACGTCTCAAGGTTTCAATGGCGCCACCGCAACTCGCTATGCCTTCCACAAGCACCGACCGCCCTGCTGTGGAAACTACCACACAGAAGACAGCCGGCAACTCCACACTGTGACAGAGCCAGGGACAGTGCCACTGCCACTGACCACAGCAAGCTCAGGAGGCCCCTGCAGGACACTAGCCCAGGGAGAGGTGAGGACTGGGGTCTGGGGTCTGGATGGGCTGCATGGACACCAGCCGAGGGAGAGGGGAAGGGTCTACGGGGCTGAGGTCCAGGTGGGCTGAAACTGCAGGGCGTCCTCATTCTAGGAGCTGAGGGGCCACAACACTTCGAGGGGCGCTCAGACAGCTCAGAGCCACACCCAAGGTCTGCCGGGAGGAATAGGCTAGTGAGGTCAGGCTCCTGACGGATACGTACAGCCACACCCCAGGCTGTAGGAAAAAGAGAAGGTGCCACCGGGGACATGGCGCCTCCTGGTCTCCAAGTGTGACCCCAGATGAGGGAGACCCCAGCATGCTCCCACACAGGTCACCTGGAAGAATCAAACAGACCTGAGTCCTGTCTGCAGAGGGACTGCCCTCCTGGGCCCCATGCCAAGCAGAAGCTCAGCAAGGCAGGCCCAGCACAGGCTACACATGAACACCACCATCAGAACCAAATGCATCTGGACAGCATTTTGAGCAAAACAAGGTGACAGGAACCCCAACACCCAGAGCACATGGGGGACCCACAGGCCCAGGCCCACGTGGTGCCAAGAGGCATGGCGACTGTGAGAGGCAGATTGCCAGGAAGGCCCTGGTGCAGGACCACCACATGCACATGGGAAGGGCTAAGATGACTCCCAGGTCACCACATGCAGAGGACCCAGGATCCCACACAGATGTCGCCTGGAGGGCAAGAGCTGGCAGCCACCCTGACTCACCAAGGAATGCCTCGTTGCTGTGCAGAGACCTGCGGTCACCCCAGCTCCTGTCCACTAAGTTCACGAGCGTCTCCAGGAGCGCTGCCTGCAGGCCTGTGTTCTTCCCGGGTGGAGCTGAGTGGGACCTGGGAGATGGCTGGGATGGAAACAAAATCATAAGCCCTGTGAGTCGGTGTGGGAACTGAGGTCCTGAGGCCAGCAGGTGCCCCAAGAGCACCCTGTGACGTGCTCCTACCACAGAGGGGAAGTGAAGGCAGGTGCCAGGAGGCCCCAGTGCTGAGCCAGGTGGAGGACAGCTCAGCAGTGCTCGCCCATGGGGCTTAGCCAGGTGCGTCTGTCCTGGGTGAGTGAGATCTGGATGACCGACAGGACCTGCATGGTGAGTGAGGTTTGGATGACCGACAGGTCCTGGGTGAGTGAGATCTGGATGACCGACAGGACCTGCATGGTGAGTGAGGTTTGGATGACCGACAGGTCCTGGGTGAGTGAGGTCTGGATGACCGACAGGACCTGGGTGAGTGAGGTCTGGATGACCGACAGGTAGGTCCTGGGTGAGTGAGGTCTGGATGACCGACAGGTAGGACCTGGGTGAGTGAGGTCTGGATGACCGACAGGTCCTGGGTGAGTGAGGTCTGGATGACCGACAGGTAGGTCCTGGGTGAGTGAGGTCTGGATGACCGACAGGTAGGTCCTGGGTGAGTGAGGTCTGGATGACCGACAGGTAGGTCCTGCGTGAGTGAGGTCTGGATGACCGACAGGTAGGTCCTGGGTGAGTGAGGTCTGGATGACCGACAGGTAGGTCCTGGGTGAGTGAGGTCTGGATGACCGACAGGTAGGTCCTGGGTGAGTGAGGTCTGGATGACCGACAGGTCCTGGGGGAGTGAGGTCTGGATGACCGACAGGTAGGTCCTGGGTGAGTGAGGTCTGGATGACCGACAGGTAGGTCCTGGGTGAGTGAGGTCTGGATGACCGACAGGTCCTGGGGGAGTGAGGTCTGGATGACCGACAGGTCCTGGGTGAGTGAGGTCTGGATGACCGACAGGTAGGTCCTGGGTGAGTGAGGTCTGGATGACCGACAGGACCTGGGTGAGTGAGGTCTGGATGACTGACAGGTCCTGGGTGAGTGAGGTCTGGATGACCGACAGGACCTGGGGGAGTGAGGTCTGGATGACCGACAGGTCCTGGGTGAGTGAGGTCTGGATGACCGACAGGTCCTGGGTGAGTGAGGTCTGGATGACCGACAGGTCCTGGGTGAGTGAGGTCTGGATGACCGACAGGTCCTGGGTGAGTGAGGTCTGGATGACCGACAGGTAGGTCCTGGGTGAGTGAGGTCTGGATGACCGACAGGTCCTGCGTGAGACAGTACCTGGGTGAGTGAGGTCTGGATGACCGAAAGGTCCTGGGTGAGTGAGGTCTGGATGACCTACAGGACCTGGGTGAGTGAGGTCTGGATGACCGACAGGTAGGTCCTGGGTGAGTGAGGTCTGGTTGACCGACAGGTCCTGGGTGAGTGAGGTCTGGATGACCGACAGGTCCTGGGTGAGTGAGGTCTGGTTGACCGACAGGTCCTGGGTGAGTGAGGTCTGGTTGACCGACAGGTCCTGGGTGAGTGAGGTCTGGATGACCGACAGGACCTGGGTGAGTGAGGTCTGGATGACCGACAGGTAGGTCCTGGGTGAGTGAGGTCTGGATGACCGACAGGTCCTGGGTGAGTGAGGTCTGGATGACCGACAGGACCTGGGTGAGTGAGGTTTGGATGACCTACAGGTCCTGGGTGAGTGAGGTCTGGATGACCGACAGGTCCTGGGTGAGTGAGGTCTGGATGACCGACAGGTCCTGGGTGAGTGAGGTCTGGATGACCGACAGGACCTGGGTGAGTGAGGTCTGGATGACCGACAGGTAGGTCCTGGGTGAGTGAGGTCTGGATGACCGACAGGTCCTGGGTGAGTGAGGTCTGGATGACCGACAGGTCCTGGGTGAGTGAGGTCTGGATGACCGACAGGACCTGGGTGAGTGAGGTCTGGATGACCGACAGGTAGGTCCTGGGTGAGTGAGGTCTGGATGACCTACAGGACCTGGGTGAGTGTGGTCTGGATGACCAACAGGTCCTGGGTGAGTGAGGTCTGGATGACCGACAGGACCTGGGTGAGTGAGGTCTGGGTGACTGACAGGTCCTGGGTGAGTGAGGTCTGGATGACCGACAGGTCCTGGGTGAGTGAGGTCTGGATGACCGACAGGACCTGCGTGAGTGTGGTCTGGATGACCGACAGGTCCTGGGTGAGTGAGGTCTGGATGACTGACAGGACCTGCGTGGTGATTGAGGTCTGGTTGACAGGACAGGATAGAAACCACATGTTCCTGACTCAAGCATGCACCAGACTCCTTCTCTCAACCCAGACAGTGAAGTGAAGACATGCCCAGGCCGTAGTCAGAGCCTGTGTTGAAAGGGACGGCCAAGAGGCAGCCTGGGCCTATAGTCAGGCTTGCAGGGTACTAGACGCTGTCCCAGCCATGACCCAGGAGTCAGACAATAACTCTGAGACCGGTCGCCCACCTCCCCCATATCTGCCTCCCTTCTAGCTCAGGACCTGCCAGGGACGTCAAAGACACCCCACCCAGCTCTGGGCCCCCCACCTGCTGCTGCTAGAGAGCTGCCTCCAGCTCCAGCCCTGCCTTCCCCTCCGGTCCCCCAATTCCACACTTTCCAGCCCCTCTGCCTGCCTGGGAGTCTGAAGCCCTCGTAGTGGCAAACACCAAGTGAGCAGCCCCTGCCCATTCTCCTCCGGGTGGTCTGCACTCATGTCCACAGCCCATGCGTCTCAACGGCTCCAACTGGGCCCCTGGCAGTTGTCCCTGTGGCCACCCTGATGGCAGAGTAACTCTCGGTCTCTCATCAGAACCACCTCCAGGACCCTCCCCACTCACGACAGGGTCATCAATGGCTAAGCCAGCCAAGATGCCCGATTCCGACTCTGGAGACAAACGCCCCGTACACCATAAGGCAGAGTCCCCTCTCTCTGCCATGGGGCTTCCACTCAGAAAGGCACTGCGGGAAGGCAGCGTGAGCTTCCAGTCAGAACGGCACCTCAGGAGCAGCACGCAGCACAGAGGCACACGTCCAACAAGGCGCAGCAACAAGTGCCCTGGAAACCTGCACGTGATGGTTCCCCGTATCCCAGTCCACGGTCAGTGCCGTAGGCCTAAGTCCCGGCACTGCCGAAACCGAGCTCCACGTGAGGAAGACGCGCAGTGGCCTGCTACTCCCCAGCCCTTCCCTTACCTCTCCAGCATCGTTCACGCCCCCAGACCTCCGCTCCTCAGTCTCCAAGGCCTCGGGCTGAGATAAGGTCCTCCCACTCCTGCTTTCTGAGCTGTTCTGTCTGCTCAAGCTCTCTTCTGGATTGCAGGACCCATGAGTTCCCTCCAGGCAGCCCAGACACTTCTGTTCTGAAAACACCTGGAATCTTCCACCAGGCATTCTTTGCTTCATGCACTTTCCGGGGGCAGGTGGGGGACTGGGCACCATTTCTGCTGACAAATCCAACTTCTGAGAAGAGGCTGAGTCCTCAGTATCCACAGAGTCTGCAATACAGAGAGGACGGGGCCCACGTCAGGCCAAATTCTCCGGGTGCAGGGTTCAGCACGGTAACTTTTGAAAGGCATGTGTGTTCCCATGTATATATGCATACAGGCACACATGCACACTTACACATGTACACGCACACTTGCACAAAGACACATGCAGAGGGCGGGCACCGAGGGAGGAAAGGGCACACGGGCACACGTGCTAACACGGGAACTCTGGGGGATCTGGATGACGCAGACGTGGACTGCCACAGCTTGGCGTGTTCACCCCAGGATGACCAGTGTGCAACATGCTTCGACAAAGAGCTGCAGACAACATCTGAGCACACATCCATCTCTGATGGCAGGTGAAGTGACAGATTCTGACGGTCCATGAGGTGGTGGGTCCCATGCACCGTGCCAATCACTAAGCCCCCCAGACACACAAGGCCCAGGGAAGGGCCAGCTTGTCTGGGGAAGGACAGTGAAGGCAGGAGAAGGCACAAAACGGGCAGGGTCAACTCAAGACCACGTCCCACAGCAGCCGACACATAACCTGGCTAGGTCCCCCTCCACCCAGCTGCCCTGCCTCTCACCAGCTGGGCATAAGCAAGCTTCCAGAAGGTGCTAGGCTCACTCAAGAAGAGGTTTCTTTCTCTTTTTTTTTTTTTTTTGAGTTGGAGTCTTGCTGTTGCCCAGGCTGGAGTGTAGTGGAAGCTGGAGTGTGGTGGTACGATCTCGGCTCACTGCAACCTCCACTTCCCAGGCTCAAGCGATTCTCAGCCTCAGCCTCCCGAGTAGCTGGGATTACAGGTATGTGCCACCACGCCCAGCTAATTTTTGTATTTTTAGTACACATGTGGTTTCACCATGTCGGCCAGGCTGGTCTCGAACTCCCGACCTCCAATGATCCCACCTGCCTCGGCCTCCTAAAGTGCTGAGATTACAGGCGTGAGCCCCTGTGCCTGGCCTGCTTGTGGTGGGAGGTTTCCTGATACTTACACCACATACATGAGCATCACAAGAAAGCACATGACGCTCTCGGTTGACTTTTCTCACCTTGGTTTTCAAAATGTAGCTACTGCCATAACCTGGGCCCATATACTTAAAAGGAAGTGTGTGTGTGAGAGGCGAGGGTGGAGGAAAGGGAGGCCACACACACACGTGCAGAGAAAAAGCAACCAACTACTCACTGACCGTGAATCTAAAACATGAATGGATTATAAATTTTAGTGTGCTGCATTCTTTCCAAAGACATTTTAGACAGTTTCACAAAAAACAAACAAATGTAAAGAGAACGGAAATTTCAAAGCAAAAGCAAACACTGGGAAAATATGTAACTACTTAAAAAGGAACAGAAGGGAATAAAGGCTGACAGGTTTCATGCTGCTGTGGTTTGAAGGAATCCCCAAAGTTCCTAAGATGGAAACATATGGCCATTGTAAGAGTATTAAGAGGGGCCTTTCAGGGGTGAAGAGGTTGCAGGGCCAGCCCTCAGGGAGGGAGGAATGCTGTATTGCAGGGCGGGTTTCTCTCCACCACTCTCTCTCAAGCTTACTCCGCTAGCGTCCTGGGACGGCCAGCACCAGGTGCCAGCACTGTGCTCTTGGACTTCCCAGTCTCCAGAACCATGAGCCGTATAAGCTTCTGTACTTTATCAATTACCAGTCTGCAGCTTTTTGTTATACCAGCAGAAAACAGACTGAGACGTGTGTGAGTACCTGGGTGTGGAGTGAAGTGGGCATGTGTCCCGTGGGCACGGGAGGCCTCTGGCTCCATCGTGTGCTGTGGCTGTGGTGGGTGCTCTCCACGGGGCCGGCTCCGAGGCATCTTCTCTGCACAGCACCCTCTGCAGCTGCCCCACCTCGTCTCTCGGCCCTGCCTCCTGGAGTCCCCACACTGGTGCTGGAGTGACTCTGGGCTCAACAGATGTCTGGATTCTATTTTATTAAAATATTGTAAATGAAATATTTCATAAAATACTGTAAAAGATTTATTTCAGTAAAAATTGTATTTTAGGCTTTTGAACAGTGTATGGTATCGGCTAGACTGAGGGGTTAATCACGTGCCAGGCGACTCTGGAGTGAATTCACAGTGACTCCCAGCAGCAGGGGGGGCTAGTGAGCTGGCCCCACTCACCGCAAGACACAGTATGAGGTGAGAACACAAACAAAACAACGCACAGAACAGAAGACAGAGTCCAGATGGTCTCAGGTCAGACGTGCCAAGTAATTAAATGAGGAAAAAGAGACTTTTCAACATTTTCAACAGAAGGCATCAGAACAGCTGAATGTACAGTCATTCCTCAGTCTCCGCAGAGGACTGGTTCCGGGACACCCCCAGGGATGGCAAGATTCAAGGACGCACGACTTATGTGAAATGGTTTAGCTGTGTTCAACCTACACACCTCCTCCCATGCAAGTCATCTCTTGCCTGCTTACCAAACACAACACAGCACAAACGCCACCGTGGTTGGCCCTCCCTACTTACGACACGTAACACGGCACAAACGCTACGGTAGCTGGCCACAGCAGCACATGCCTGCAGTCCAAGATCCCGAGGAGGCTGAGGCAGGAGGATCGCCTGAGTCTACAAGTTTGAATCCAGGCTGGGCAACATAGCAAGACTCCATCTCTACAAAAATACAAAATAAATAAATGTTGTATAAATAGTTATACTGTATTATTTTTTAATTGCTGTTTGGGGGGGTGGGGGGTGGGGGTGGATTTCTGTAATTTTTCCAAATAGTTTCGATCCATGGTTGGTTGAATCCGGAGATTCAAAACCAATGGATACAAAGGGTCAGCTGTACATGTAGGGGATATCTTGACCTGTTAACTCACAACACACAAAAACTCACCCCACAAAGTGAACTGTACAGCTAGACACTAAGACCATGGGACATCTGTAAGGACACATGGGAGAAAATCTTCCTGAGCATGGGGTGGACAAAGATTCCTTTACAGACACACAAAAGCCCAGACCATCAAATAAAAGAACTCATGAACTAGACTGAAATTAAAACTTGTGCTCTCTGACTGGGCGTGGCGGCTCACGCCTGTAGTCCCAGCACTCTGGGAGGCTGAGGTGGGCAGACCACCTGAGGTCAGGAGTTCAAGACCAGCTTGGCCAACATGGCGAAATCCTGCCTCTACTAAAAATACAAAAATTAGCTGGGCATGGGCTCCTGTAATCCCAGCTACTCAGGAGGCTGAAGCCAGACAATTGCTTGACTTGGGAGGCGGAGGATGCAGTGAGCCGAGATGGTGCCACTACCCTGCAGCCTGGGTGACAAAGCAAGACACCGTCTCAAAGACAAAAAAAACCTCTTCATAAACTAGACTGTATTGAAATTGAAACTTGTGCTTTTCAAAGCATTGCTTGGAAAATGAAAAGGCAAACCACGGAAGGGAGGAAACTGACAGCACCTGTGCCTGACTGAGACAGGGCTTGTGTCAAAACACCAAGATCTCTTAGGACTCAATACTAAGAGAAGCAACCCTAGGACAAAGCCGGGCAGACCTGAAGAGAAAGGAAGAGGCACACACAGCCAGTATCTCCAAGCGGTGGTCTTCAGCCATAAACAGACACCACACCCCCCCGCCAGAGATAGGATTAAAGGACTCAGCGCCCAGTGCTGGCATGCATGCGGCTTGGGCACTGCTGCCCCAGGGCAGACATCCTTGCCAGATTAATCTAGGATTTCAGCCCAAACACAGGTATCAACCTGCTGTTTTCATGAAAAGCTCTCAGGAAATCACAATGGAGGTGTAACAATGAAGCTAAGCCTATCAACACTCCCCCTGGAAGGCGGCATTGCTGAGTGATGCATGTGAAGCCTCCATGCCCCAAGTGGAAGGTGGCATCGCTGAGTGATGCACGTGAAGCCTTTGTGCCAGAGTGGAAGATGGCATCGCTGAGTGACGCATGTGAAATCTCCGTGCCCCAAGTGGAAGGTGGCATCGCTGAGTGATGCACGTGAAGCCTCCGTGCCCCAAGTGGAAGGTGGCATCGCTGAGTGATGCGCATGAAGCCTCCATGCCCCGAGTGGAAGGTGGCATCGCTGAATGATGCACGTGAAGCCTCCGTGCCCGAGTGGAAGGTGGCATCGCTGAGTGATGCATGTGAAGCCTCCGTGCTCGAGTGGAAGGTGGCATCGCTGAGTGATGTATGTGAAGCCTTCATGCCCCAAGTGGAAGGTGGCATCGCTGAGCGATGCATGTGAAGCCTCCGTGCTCGAGTGGAAGGTGACATCGCTGAGTGATGTATATGAAGTCTCCCTGGCCCGAGTGGAAGGTGGCATCGCTGAGTGATGCATGTTAAGCCTCCATGCCCCAAGTGGAAGGTGGCATCGCTGAGTGATGCATGTGAAACCTCTGTGCCCCGAGTGGAAGGTGGCATCGCTGAGTGATGCATGTGAAGCCGCCGTGCTCGAGTGGAAGGTGGCATCGCTGAGTGATGTACGTGAAGTCTCCCTGTCCCGAGTGGAAGGTGACATCGCTGAGTAATGCACCTGAAGCCTTTGTGTCCGAGTGGAAGGTGGCATCACCGAGTGATGCACGTGAAGCCTCCCTGTCCCGAGTGGAAGGTGGCATCGCTGAGTGATGCACGTGAAGCCTCCCTGTCCCGAGTGGAAGGTGGCATCACTGAGTGATGCACGTGAAGCCTTTGTGCCCGAGTGGAAGGTGGCATCACTGAGTGATGCACATGAAGCCTCCCTGTCCTGAGTGGAAGGTGGCATCGCTGAGTGATGCACGTGAAGCCTCCCTGTCCCGAGTGGAAGGTGGCATCGCTGAGTGATGCATGTGAAGCCTCCGTGCCTGAGTGGAAGGTGGCATTGCTAAGTGATGCATGTGAAACCTCCGTGCTTGAGTGGATGGTGGCATTGCTGAGTGATGCATGTGAAGCCTCCATGCCCCGGGTGGAAGGTGGCATTGCCGAGTGATGCATGTGAAGCCTCTGTGCCCAAGTGGAAGGTGGTATCACTGAGTGATGCATGTGAAGCCTTTGTGCCCCGAGAGGAAGGTGGCATCCCTGAAGGATGCACGTGAAGCCTTCATGCCCCCAATGGAGTTCCTGTGACACCAGGTTGGGATCTGGATGTCTACACATGGCAGCTGCACTGGGGTTTCCTACAAGCTAAGAGGCAATGCCCCCGGCGGCTGCCACTGATGTCAGCCAGGTAGCCACAGGACACTAGGCTCCTGGACTATTTTAGACAGTTTGCCTTTTCCCGTGATCTCAGAAGGATACAACTTAAATCATCGCGCGCTATGACTATACTCAAATACAGTAACGTTTTCCTTCTGTAACTCTGCAGTCCAAATGGCTGGCATTGGAAAGCACACACACACCAGGAAGATCCCACCCTCACAGGTAAGTCCCATAAAAAGCGCAACTGTGCCCTCCAAGGCAGTGACAACCACATCCTAGGGCCGGTGGCCCCATTGGCCTCCAGGCAGGCAGGTGAGCAACGCACCTTGGGAACCACAAGAGTAGGCCTTGCGCTCCTTCTGGCTGGAGCTCGTGCTCCCGGGAGGCCTGCTGAGGTCCCACTCGCACTCTGCAATGAGGTTCAGGACCGCCTCGTCGTCCGCGTCCATGACCAGGCTCTGCTTGGCTGAGGCCTCGGTGCACCTGGCTCTGGGGTGGTGTGGTCTGCAGGGAAAGGCAAACTCATCAGCGTCACTCAAACCAGCCTCTGCTCCAGCCCATGCAGACCCCGAGAAGGAAACTGCCCGCAAGGTCTCTGAGGGGAGCACTCTGGTGAGACTGTGGGGCAGCAGCTCTTGTTGCTCCCACTAGAGTGACACTGACAAGGGACCCACCAGGACAGTTGGTGAGCAACAGCCGGGTCATGTAGCATTGCACACAACCCCACTAGGACTGGCTCAAAAATTAAAGTTCTGGAAGGTTCTGTTCTGCTATGTCTTAGCAGGTCAAAATTCAACTTACCCTTTTCCTATCACATCCACAAGGAGATACATGTGATCAAGAAACGTAAACGTTCCGAATGCCCACTTTCCCGTTCAGGGAAATTATTTCATGCTGTCAGAATACACCCCACCTCGCCCCGGCGACTCTCTATACCGAGGAGAGTGTGCTCAGAGCAGACCTTGTTTCCAACAAAGGCAGTTACGAGATGTCGCAGCAAAATACGAGATGTATCAGCAAAGAAACCCAAGGGCAGCCACCAGGAACACTGGCCTTGTGAGGTGGCTCATCTGTGGACGCCTGGTCCACTGAGGCCAGTCCCACTCCCCGGGGCCTACGCAAAGCAGGGGAACTGAGTCCCAGAGTTGGGGCTCCCCCAGATGCCCTACACTCAGCACAGCTCCCCCGTGTCTGGGGCTCCCCCAGATGCCTCACACTCAGCACAATTCCCCCCGGGCCTGGGACTCCCCCAGATGCCCCACTCACAGCACAGTTCTCCCCATGTCTGGGACTCCCCTAGAAGCCCCACACTCAGCATAGCTCCCCCAGGCCAGGGGCTCCCCCAGACACACCACACTCAGCACAGCTCCCCCGCCTGAGACTCCTGCAGACACCCCACACTCAGCACAGTTCCTTCCAGGGTTCCCCCAGACGCCCCACACTCAGCACAGCTCAGTGGGCATCCACTGTCACCTCTGTGTAATACAGACACTGACCCATGTCATCCCGAACTCCAATCTCTGGGATCGATCAGCCTTGAGATGATCAAGGACAGAAACTGTCGACATCTCAAGTGAGAAAATCCATGACTATGCTTTGATGCCAGGACACGATGATTCTGGACATCCAGAAAGACAAGTGGCGGGCATGTCCGTCACTAACCCTGTTTTGTGCCACTTCAGTACGAAGCATATTCTGTTCTCATTGTCTAGACGCTGAGAGCAGCGTGCGGCAGGAAGAGTGAGAAGCGGTGCTGTGTCAGCACGTGCCCTGAGAAATCAGGAAGGCACGCACCTGCGTGCTGCCACCGCCCTGGTCAGCAGCATGAATGGGGGACGGGGGAGACTCTCACTCCCTTTCTTTCATCCGTTTCTATGATGTATGTGACTTTTAGACCAATCAAACACCATTGTAAAGTTTTAATATAAGTAAATCTGAAACCAAGCAAGACACGAATAAGCTTTTTTGACTACATTTCCAACCATGCTGAATAAAAGTGCTGCCTTTATTCCCATATGTATTATAACAAGAGAGAAAAAATTTGAAACAATCTCATAAATCAGAATAAAAATGTATTTGGAGTGATGTCAGCAAAACATGGCAGAGAAAAGAGTTCCAAATTCTAGCCCTTCATAAATATCAACTTATAAAAAATAGGAAAAGGTATCAGAATGAACTTTTTTGGACCTCAGAACCCAGCTACCAACTGTGCAGGAAAACAGCCAGTTTTCAGGACAGACCGACACTGCGAGACTCAAATCTGCTCAATCCACTCCCCACTCCCACTCAAGGGTAGCTACAGAGACGACAGCCTGAGCTCCAAGTACAGGTTTAGCAGCCCTAGTCCAAAACTCCGAAGTCCAAAATGCTCCCAAATTCCTAACTTTCGAAATGCCAACATGACAGGCAAAGGAAATGTTAACTAAGAAAAAGGCAGAAGACAAAACTAATAACAGACAGGAAAGAGGGATCACCACAGATCCCAGAGACAGGAAAGAGGGATCACTACCACAGATCCCAGACGGGAAAGAGGGATCACCACCACAGATCCCAGACGGGAAAGAGGGATCACCACCACAGATGCCAGAGACAGGAAAGGGGGATCAATACCACAGATCCCAGAGACAGGAAAGAGGGATCAGCACCACAGATCCCAGACAGGAAAGGGGGATCAATACCACAGATCCCAGAGACAGGAAAGAGGGATCAGCACCACAGATCCCAGACAGGAAAGGGGGATCAATACCACAGATCCCAGAGACAGGAAAGAGGGATCAGCACCACAGATCCCAGACAGGAAAGGGGGATCAATACCACAGATCCCAGAGACAGGAAAGAGGGATCAGCACCACAGATGCCAGAGACAGGAAAGGGGGATCAGCACCACAGATCCCAGACAGGAAAGGGGGATCACCACCACAGATGCCAGAGACAGGAAAGAGGGATCAGCACCACAGATCCCAGACAGGAAAGGGGGATCACCACCACAGATCCCAGACGGGAAAGAGGGATCGCCACCACAGATCCCAGACAGGAAAGGGGGATCGCCACCACAGATCCCAGATGGGAAAGGGGGATCGCCACCACAGATCCCAGACGGGAAAGGGGGATCACCACAGATCCCAGAGACAGGAAAGGGGGATCAATACCACAGATCCCAGAGACAGGATAGAGGGATCAGCACCACAGATCCCAGACAGGAAAGAGGGATCGCCACTACAGATCCCAGACAGGAAAGGGGGATCACCACCACAGATCCCAGAGACAGGAAAGAGGGATCAGCACCACAAATCTCAGAAAGGAAAAAGAGATCGCCACCACAGATCCCAGACGGGAAAGAGGGATCAATACCACAGATCCCAGAGACAGGAAAGGGGGATCACCACCACAGATGCCAGAGACAGGAAAGGGGGATCAATACCACAGATCCCAGAGACAGGAAAGAGGGATCAGCACCACAGATACCAGAGACAGGAAAGAGGGATCACCACCACAGATCCCAGACAGGAAAGGGGGATCACCACCGCAGATGCCAGAGACAGGAAAGGGGGATCAATACCACAGATCCCAGACAGGAAAGGGGGATCACCACCACAGATCCCAGACAGGAAAGGGGGATCACCACCACAGATCCCAGACAGGAAAGGGGGATCACCACCACAGATGCCAGAGACAGGAAAGGGGGATCACCACCACAGATCCCAGACAGGAAAGGGGGATCGCCACCACAGATCCCAGATGGGAAAGGGGGATCACCACCACAGATCCCAGACAGGAAAGGGGGATCACCACCACAGATGCCAGAGACAGGAAAGGGGGATCAATACCACAGATCCCAGAGACAGGAAAGAGGGATCAGCACCACAGATCCCAGACAGGAAAGGGGGATCAATACCACAGATCCCAGAGACAGGAAAGAGGGATCAGCACCACAGATCCCAGACAGGAAAGGGGGATCAATACCACAGATCCCAGAGACAGGAAAGAGGGATCAGCACCACAGATGCCAGAGACAGGAAAGGGGGATCAGCACCACAGATCCCAGACAGGAAAGGGGGATCACCACCACAGATGCCAGAGACAGGAAAGGGGGATCACCACCACAGATCCCAGACAGGAAAGGGGGATCACCACCACAGATCCCAGACAGGAAAGGGGGATCACCACCACAGATGCCAGAGACAGGAAAGGGGGATCACCACCACAGATCCCAGACAGGAAAGGGGGATCGCCACCACAGATCCCAGATGGGAAAGGGGGATCACCACCACAGATCCCAGACAGGAAAGGGGGATCACCACCACAGATGCCAGAGACAGGAAAGGGGGATCAATACCACAGATCCCAGAGACAGGAAAGAGGGATCAGCACCACAGATCCCAGACAGGAAAGGGGGATCAATACCACAGATCCCAGAGACAGGAAAGAGGGATCAGCACCACAGATCCCAGACAGGAAAGGGGGATCAATACCACAGATCCCAGAGACAGGAAAGAGGGATCAGCACCACAGATCCCAGACAGGAAAGGGGATCACCACCACAGATCCGAGCCATTAAAGGGAAACACAAGAATGTTCTGAACAACTGTGTGCCCACAAACGTGACAACCCAGATTAGACGAGTCAATTCTGGCCCTGCCTGTGCTGTGGGTCAAATCTGGCCCTGCCAGCACTGTGGGCAGGCATCATACGGGCGCACTGTCATGGTTTCTGTATTGCCAGTGGCTGCCTCCACCCTGCAAAGGCAGAGCTGAGAAGCTAGGACAGAGGTCATGCAGCCTGCAGGGCCCAAAACATTCACACCAAAAAAGCTGACATGGCTGGGCACGGTAGCTCACACCTGTAATCCCAGCATTTTGGGAGGCTGAGGCGAATGAATCACCTGAGGTCAGGAGTTCAAGACCAGCCTGGCCAACATGGCGAAACAGCATCTCTACTAAAAAACTACAAAAATTAGCTGGGCAAGGTGGCGGGCACCTGTAATCCTACTCAGGAGGCTGAGGCAGGAGAATCACTTGAACCCAGGAGGTAGAGGTTGCAGTGAAGCAAGATTGTGCCACTGCACTCCAGCCTGGGATGCAGAGCAATAATCCAACTCAAAAAACACAAAAACCAGAAACATAAAAAGACACTGACACCTGCACTAGAGGAATTTAAAATGAGCTAAGGCATCTTACACAAGAAAAACAATGATTAAAAGCTTCAGACAAAGCAGTGCTCAAGAACGAGCGCATAATCCAACCACTTCCCGCGGCAGTGTAGACAGAGCTCACGAATTTCCGCCCCTTGAATCAACCCATAAACAAAGCATGAAGTCTCTCTAGGGTTTGGGGGTACAGGGAGATGCTATCAACGCAACACAGACATGCAGGCAGCAGGGCTGGGGCTGCAAGGGGAAGCAGGCAGGCTCACACGCACGCCCATGGTCCACCGAGGCAGGCTCACACACATGCCCACAGTCCACCAAGGTAGGCCTGGTTCACATGCACACCCATGGTCCACCGAGGCAGGCCCGGCTCACACGTACGCCCACGGTCCACCAAGGTAGGCCTGGTTCACATGCACACCCATGGTCCACCGAGGCAGGCTCACACACATGCCCACAGTCCACCAAGGTAGGCCTGGTTCACATGCACACCCATGGTCCACCGAGGCAGGCTCACACACATGCCCACAGTCCACCAAGGTAGGCCCGGTTCACATGCACACCCATGGTCCACCGAGGCAGGCCCGGCTCACACGCACGCCCACGGTCCACCGAGGCAGGCCCGGCTCACACGCACACCCATGGTCCACCAAGGCAGGCTCACACACATGCCCACGGTCCACCGAGGCAGGCCCGGTTCACATGCACACCCATGGTCCACAGAGGCAGACCCGGCTCACACACACCCACGGTCCACCGAGGCAGCCTCACACGCACGCCCACGGTCCACCGAGGCAGGCCCGGCTCACATGCACACCCATGGTCCACAGAGGCAGGCCCAGCTCACACGCACGCCCATGGTCCACAGAGGCAGGCCCAGCTCACATGCACACCCATGGTCCACCAAGGCAGCCTCACCAGCACCAGCCATGGGAGGGACGCAGGAGGACGCATCCCAGCACTGTCCTGGCAAGGCAGGGGAGGAAGGAGTCCTCCTCTCTCCAGGCAGGTGGGTCCAGGTGAAGGTGCTCACCGCCAGAAATGGGATTTGCTTGGAGGGGCAGCTGAGAAAGTAACTGAAACGAAAGCTAGAAGCAGAGGCGACCACAGACATGAGAGATGCCAGCCCTGGGAAGATGGACATGACAAACCCTTTGCCGGGCTGCTTTTACACATATTACCTTAACACTTTCAATATTAAAATGACTTCTAGGAAGTACTGAGAAAAGGAGAGAGGTCCCATCCCACCATCCACAGAGTCCCTGCCTGCGGGCCTGGCTCTGCTTTCCTCCCTCCTGGAACCTGCTGTTGGAGAGCAACTGGCACCCACAGCACATGACGCACAGTCAGTCCTCCTGACAGCAACTGGCACCCACAGCACATGACGCACAGTCAGTCCTCCTGACAGCAACTGGCACCCACAGCACATGATGCACAGTCAGTCCTCCTGACAGCAACTGGCACCCACAGCACATGATGCACAGTCAGTCCTCCTGACAGCAACTGGCACCCACAGCACATGACGCACAGTCAGTCCTCCTGACAGCAACTGGCACCCACAGCACACAACGCACAGTCAATCCTCCGGACGGAGACTGGCACCCACAGCACACAAAACACAGTTAATCCTCCGGACAGAGACTGGTACCCACAGCACACGACGCACAATCAATCCTTCTGACAGCAACTGGCACCCACAGCACGTGACTCACAGTCAATCCTCCGGACAGCGACTGGTACCCACAGCACGTGACTCACAGTCAATCCTCCAGACAGCGACTGGCACCCACAGCACGTGACTCAGTCAATCCTCCGGACAGCGACTAGCACCCACAGCACGCGACTCACAGTCAATCCTCCGGACAGCGACTGGCACCCACAGCACACGACTCACAGTCAATCCTCCTGACAGCAACTGGCACCCACAGCACGTGACTCACAGTCAATCCTCTGGACAGCGACTGGCACCCACAGCACATGACTCACAGTCAATCCTCCTGGCAGCAGGCCAGTTCCAAACACTCTGGGCATCCGAGCACTTCTGTTCATACCTGCCCACTTTCAAAGCAGCTGGGATGCTCTCCTTTGAGTCCAATGAGTCCTCTGATTCAAAATGCAGCTGGGAAGCCTTCCGCTCGCTTGCTCTCACGGGGCGATCATCTAGGAGAAAAGGCCACAGAGGACTGCGCGGGTGGCAGGTGGCCGTGTCCACCCTGGAGCATCTGCACAGGGCAGGGTGTCTATCCCTCAGGGGTGGCCCTGCGTGGGCTGACTACTACAGGAAAGCTGGGCTTCCTGGAGATGCCCAGCGTGGTGCCGAGAGCCACCTGTTCCTCAGAGCTCACTGCTGCTCACAGGCGCAGCTGCACATGGACCAGGCTCACACACGCACGCACACCCTTTCTCCAATGTGTACAGTGGGTGCAGGGTGGGATTCTCAAGTCACACTCAGGCAACAGAGGACCTTCCATGGAAAGGAACCTGCCCGGGCCGTGAGGGCTACATTCAGGGGCCTTTTGGGTCTGTGCTTAGGGCTGGACCTCATGGCCATGGGTGCCCAGGGCCATGAAGCTTCCACCCAAGAACTCCTGGAGCTTCCTTGCATGAATCCCTGAAGATAAGAAGGTCCTCAGGCCTTCAACACTGGTGCTTTGGAACTTGTAACACATTTTAATCTGCATTCGTGACATTAATTCTGTGATGAGTTCCCACACTGCCTCCATTTAGCCTACAGCATACCCTGAGAACTATATAATTACAGTCAGACATGAGCAAGTGATAGCACAATATAATTTTCAAAGCAGAAAAACAGAGGAGTTCTGAAAATCACATAAAAATGCCAAGTGCAAGGCCGCTGCGGCCTGAGGCCCTTTCCACCCTGCACACAGGACGCCCCCAGGAGACCCTGTGAGCCCAGAGACATGCCCCCTGTAAGGTCCAACCCTACAGGGCTGTGGGGTGTCACCTATCGCTGTGCTGAGGCACAGGATCCAAGAAATAAAGAGACAGGACACAGAAGGACAAAGAAAGCGCAGCTGGGCTCAGGGGGCCACACCACCTACCAGCAGAGACAGGTGAGGCCCTGAACGCCCAGAAGCGTCTCTACTTATTGGGTATAGGTTAGGGGGCAGGGTCGTGAGTGAGGTCATCTAAAGGATAGTGATAGGGTCAACATTCACGTGAGCGATAAGCACGGGGCCCACCCCCATCAGGTCACCCAGGAGGTGGGCGGTGTGCAGTCAGGAGGGGGCAGTGAGCAACATCTCTTACCTGGGGGCAGGCTACTTCTAAGGATGTCTGCGGAGGCTGCTGAGTCAGCACAGCAGCCACAGAGCTCACCGGGTGTCTGCCGCCCCCTGCTGGCAGCTCCCAGTGATTTCTGCAGGATGCTGCTGAGTCAGCACAGCAGCAGCAAGCTGACAGGTCATACAGCCACCAAGGCACGATTATACCAAGGAAGGTCCCGGGATCGCCGGCCAGAGGCCAGCTTTTCACAGGAACTGGACGCAAGGAACTGCGACTCCCTTACAGCAGTGACCCTTGCTCCAAGCCTGCCGTACAGCGGGTATCTTTACGATACTCAACGCTGCCACCTGGGCCGGCCTGCCATGTAGGGATGCCCTTTCAGGAAGAGGCACTACCACCTGGGCCAAAGATTGTCCTGGTATAACTGTTCTTCCCTTAATTCATGCTCTGCACCGTCTGCTCTAGACATTCCCCCGACTATAAACTGAGATATAATTATACACAAGTAAAAAATGAAATAACTGCATACTAAGATATTCTTCAGGCACTAATTATTCTGACTATAAACCAACATATGATTATATATACAGGATTATATGGAGAAAATAACTGAGCAGTAACACTACAAGATAATCTTCAGGCTCTAATTGTACCAACTATAAACTAATACATTATTATATATACAGGATTATGTGGAGAAAATAACTGAGAGATAACACTACAAGATAATCTTCAGGCTCTAATTGTTCCGACTATAAACTAATACATTATTATATATACAGGATTATATGGAGAAAATAACTGAGCAGTAACACTACAAGATAATCTTCAGGCTCTAATTGTTCCGACTATAAACTAATACATTATTATATATACAGAATTATATAGAGAAAATAACTGAGCAGTAACACTATAAGATATTCTTTAGGCACTAACTGTGCTGGGGATCTGCTTAGCTCTCCTTCCTTGATGCCCAGAAGGCGGGTTACCCATATAGGACACGCTCAGCTGTGTGACAGACGTGGGGAAGCCCACGGGACACCAGCCCCCATCCACTCAGTGGAGCGCTCAGGGCACTCACAGCAGAGCACGCTGCAGGCCACGCCTGGGGCCACGTCTACCCACACCGGCCAGATGCCTCAGAAAGCACATTGACTTGCAGGGTACCTGGACATCTGGTCCTACAGTCAACCCCGGGGATGCCCAGTCCTGTAGTCAACCCCCAGGGTGACTGTCCCGTGGTCAACCCCCAGGTTGCCTGTCCGGTGGCCACCAGCCAGGATAGGCTGCAAGGCTGCCATCTGGGGCCACGTGAACCCATGTCCCCTCCACATGGGACACCTGTCCCTCTGCTACAGCCACCGGGGTAGCCCAGGGCTGGGCCCAGGCAGGACACCCAGGCAGAAAGAGCTGCATCCCTTCCGATGGAGAGGGTCGGGGAGGCTGCTCAGGGCAACTCAGCTGAATAGCAAAATCAGCTCTCGAGAGCCCACCAGCTCCCTGACACCTCTGCCGTTCAGCCTTTTCCCCCGAAACCACCCATGGGGCACAGGGGGCTGGAGCGACCACACTGGATCTGGGCATCTGTGCCTGTGGCCTGGTGCTCCGTGGCCGCTGGGGCAGAGGGTGCTCCGGGGCTGGTGCCCTGACCCCAGGGTGCAGGCCTGGCTGAGGGCAGGAGAGGCCCAGCACCCTGTCCAGGGAGGAGGGGCCTCCTAGGAGTTTCCCAGTTATGGCAATTAGCATCCTGGGGACCACCATGACTGTGTGCTCCTTCCTGTCACCCGAATGAAATTCTTTCCAAATTACCACATCACCACCGATGTGCTGGCACTGCAGGGCCTCCTGCAGCTGCTATTTGCCTGAAACTGACATATCAACCTCAATCCTCTGAAAGAACCAACTGCTCCTCACAGCCGTGGAAGCATCTTGTTCAGGGCACTCACAGTGGGGAAAGGGTCTGTCCTGTTGATTCTGCTGGTCTTTTGTTCTAACAAAATAGTCGGGACTCTGATTCTGTTTTGATAATGTCCTAGGTTCAGAAGGAGGCGCAGGTTTTGAACAGCGGTGCATGATACGTCTGACCCTAACAACAGAAACAGCCAGTGAATGGCCATGCTGGGCATATTAACTCGGGTCTCCCCACCACAGGTCAACACAGACTTCGTATCCCCCCAGTTCACACAGGAGGGCTGAGGTAAGAGGCCCGCACCCTCTCCTTCCCCCACAGACTCTGGTCAGTGTGCTCCTGGGTTGAGGACCCAGCTCTCTCTACTGGATCTGCGACTCAGCAGAGACACCGCCAGGTGCTCACAGAGACCACACCTCCGAAGAGGCAGGAGACCGGTGGGAAGGTGACCTGCGGCTGCTCCAACCCAGGGACCCTCCCTACTGGGCACAGCTGAGGGTCTACAGGACTGCCACGGAAACCTTCTCTTTCAGGATCGTGACCTGAAGGTTACTGCACCTCATCCCCTCCTGACCCTGTCCCCGTGGCAGGGTGTGGAGGACAAAGAGCTGCCTATCCTGTGTGCTTCCAAGTGGGGACAACCAGCCTGCGCCCTGCTGTTTAGCTGTGCCTGAGATGATGCCCAGTAGCTAGGCGAGGACAGGACGGAAGATGTTCAGGGACGTGCTCACATCCAACAGCCACACCAAGGAGTGCCGGAAAAGGACAGAGTAGCCTGGCCCAGGGCTGCACTCCAACAGCCACGGCCCTGCACCCGCCCAGGCCGCTCTCCTCCCAGCCCCGTCCTGTACAGACATAAGGCCACTGGAGCTGTGCATCTGCAGGGACTCAAGGCATCAGTGTAGAAAATCAACTCCCTGTTCCAGAAGGAATCAAGTGTGTGACGTTGAGAACACAGACACCACTACCACTCCCATGGGGGCAAGAGCACGAGCGAGGCCCCGCCTGACGCCTACCCAGCTGCCGGAGCCTGGGGAGCAGGTGCACAACAAAAAGGCGGTAGTCAGCCTCGGCCTTCACCACGGGGTTCAGCCGCAAGTCCACGTCCACAAGCTCGGTCAGGGAGTGGAGCCGAAACACTTCTGCCAGTGACGAGATGCAGTTGTAGTAGAGATTGAGACTCTCCAGCGCGGTCAGGTACTGAATACCCTGTGAACAGGAAGACACTGAATTCGTTCACACTTTAAACCAACCGACTTAACCAACACGTTTGCAATAAACACATGTGTTACCAGGAAAAGTAGAAAAATGAGACATGCTCTCATTTGTGAAGTTCTCTGGGTCCCATGCGGTGAGATGACGCGACTGGGCACAGCTGGTACCTACTGAGGCCTCCGTGTGCACCACACTGAGTGATTCACACACACAGTGTCACTTAATCCACACGCCGCCCTACAGGGTGAGAACCCTCAGGGCCCCACTTCGCAGATGAGAAAGCTGAGGCCTGAGGGGAACGATGAGGCAGCACTGGGTGCAGCCTGGCTGGGCCCACGTCTGACTTGGAGCAGACTCCCGAGCTGGTGCCAGACACAGCCTCCATAATGTTCAAGCCCCATGCTCAGGGCAGGCAATCCCACAGTCCTGTCGGGGCCAATCAGGCCACAGGCAGGGTGTGCACAGCTCTCCCTCTCTATCACCTAGGCATCTCCCACTACGGCGACCCCGCCAGGGGCCCAGCAGCAGCCCCAGACCCACTGTGTTGCCACTCAGTAAGTCTGTGGGGTCTCATTTCATTTCCTTTAAAGATATAACCATCGTCAGCAGAGGGCTACAACACAATGTAACGTGATGTGTATGAAATCTAGCCCACAGCAAACACAATAAAACACAACACAGAGTCCAGTTTACAGGTTTAAGTACACAGTTACAAGACAGACCCCGTTTCCACTATAAATGTACTTTCCACTGATTTAGATAGCATTGAATTTTCTTTTTGGAAAGAGACCTAAAACTCACCTCCAGACTAACCAAGGAGTTGCGTGAGAGATCGAGAGATTTCAGACCTGTTAAACTCATCAGAGAATGTCCCAGGTGGGTGATCTTCTCTTGGTAAGTTCCAGGAATAGACAATGACCGAAGCTCGGCTAAGAATACAAAAAATTATGAGACTTTAATCTTTTCTTTTGAAAACAATGATTACAATAAAAGTGAGGTTCTTGGTGTTTGGAAAACAGTAGATACTGACACAGTCCTGGTTTGTCTAAACCCTACTCCAGCTCCTGAATCTTCTCCTAGGCCGTCTGTCCCTTCCTTGTAAAGTCCAGTCCAGCACAGCCAGAACCCCCACCCTCAATATCTGATCAGGTTTCTCATCCCCCAGGTCCCACAGGTGATGCTGGGTCCCCCAGCCTGTCTTTTGCAACAGCCCCGTTGGGTCGGTTTAGCTACAATCCCCCTGGCTCCTCATGTTTGCTCTCAGTCATTTCCATCCACTGCCCTACCCTGATCCTCAGCTATAAACTCCCCTTGGCCCCGGTCGCACTTGCAGCTGAGCTCCAGCTCTCTTCCCCCACTGCAAAATCCCAGCACAGTGGCCTGAGGCCCGCATCGATGGTTCTGAACAAAGCCTTCCTCACTGTGCCTGACAAGGGTCATTCAATACATTTCTTCCTCTAACAATGCATGTAAAAAGACTGAAAGACTGAGAGAACAATCCAAGATGGCTGATCGCTAACATCTCGGGATTGCAGCGCCAGTGAAAGCGCAGAGAATTAGAGGACGCCACACTTTCAGACAAATTTTTGTTGCTCATGGAGCAGAAGATTCCCAGTGGAGGAGCCCCACGGGTCACCAGCGTGACTCTTGTGGCCGGTGCAGCGGTTTTGCCGGCACCTTGGCGCAGCAGCTCTTGGTGCAGAGTAAACGGGACTGGTTCCCCTTCTGACCGACGTTTGGAGTTCCAGGAAGGCAGAGTCGCCTATTACGGACTCAAAAAGGAAGCCAGACTGGAGATTCCTGGACAGAAAAGCACCATCAGTCTTAACGCAGCTGTTTTGGCCAGTGCAGTGAGTGGGTTGCTCATATTTCGGCCCTGGGAATTAACAACTTGGACGTCCACTCAGAGACCTAATTTGAAAGTTGGTGATTACAAAGACAACAGGTGAATAAATTTACAATGATGGGAAGAAACCAGCGTAAAAAGGTTGAGAATACTCAAAATCAGAACGCCTCTCCCTCTAAAGAGGATCACAGTTCCTCATCAACAAGGGAACAAGAATTGATGGAGAACGAGTGCATCCCATTAACAGAATCAGGCTTCAGAAGATGGATAATAAGAAACTTCTGTGAGTTAAAAGAACATGTTGTAGCCCAATGTAAAGAAACTAAGAACTTTGAAAAAAGGTTTGAGGAAATCCTAATGAGAATAGACAACTTAGAGAGGAATATAAGTGAATTAATGGAACTGAAGAACACAATACAGGAACTCCGAGAAGTATGCACAGATTTAAACACTCGAATTGTTCAAGCAGAAGAAAGGATATCAGAGGTCAAAGTCCAACTTAATGAAATAAAACGAGAAGACAAGATTAGAGACAAAAGGATAAAAAGGAATGAGCAAAGTCTCCAAGAAATGTGGGACTATGTGAAAAGACCAAATTTATGTTTGATAGGTGTACCTCAATGTGACAGAGAGAATGAATCCAAGCTGGAAAATATTCTTCAGGATACTATTCAGGAAAATTTTCCTAACCTAGCAAAGCAAGACAATATTCAACCCCAGGTAATACAGAGAACATCACAAAGATATTCCTCAAGAAGAGCAACCCCAAGGCACATAATCGTTAGATTCACCAGGGCTGAAACGAAGGAGAAAATACTAAGGGCAGCCAGAGAGAAAGGTCAGGTTACCCACAAAGGGAAGCCTATCAGACTTACAGCAGATCTCTCAGCAGAAACTCTACAAGCCAGAAGAGAGTGGGGGCCAATATTCAACATCCTTAAAGAAAAGAACTTTCAGCCCAGAATTTCATATCCAGCCAAACTAAGCTTCACAATTGAAGGAAAAATAAAATCTTTTATGAACAAGCAAGTACTCAGAGATTTTATTACCACCAGGCCTGCTTTACAAGAGCTTCTGAAAGAAGCATTATACATAGAAAGGAACAACCAGTATTAGCCTTTCTAAAAATATACCAAAAAGTGAAGAGCATCAACATAAAGAAGACTTTACATCAACGAATGGATAAAACAGCCAGTTAACATCAAATGGCAGTAACCCTAAATTTATCAACTAAATCCCCCAATCAAAAGATAGAGCCAAAACCCAACGGTATGCTACATCCAGACCCATTTCACATGCAAGGATACACAAAGACTCAAAACAAAGGGATGGAGAAAGATTTACCAACCAAATGGAGAGCAAAAATAAATAAATAAAAAGCAGGAGTTGCAATTCTCGCATCGGATAAAATAGATTTTAAAGCAACAAAGATATAGTGGTAAAAGGATCAGTGCAACAATAAGAGCTAACGATCCTAACACCCAGATACATAGAGACTTAGACTCAATGAGACAGAAAATTAATAAGGATATCAAGGACTCGAACTCAGATCCGGAACAAGTAAACTTAATAAATATTTATAGAGCTCTCCACTTTAAATACACAAAGTATACACTCTTGTCAATACCACATCACACCTACTCATAGGTTTAAATGAAATATTGATTGGCCATTATTAATACCCATTTTTTAGAATAAAGCAACATTTCCATTCTCTCTCCCTCTTTTTCTTCCTCTTTCTTCCTCTCCTTCACTCCTTTTTTTTTCTTTCCTTCTCTCAAAAAAAAAAAAAAAAGACTGAAAGACAAACATTAATGCATGTGTCCTACTGTGGAATAAATCCCTCTATGATCCCCCTTACACATTTCTGTATTTCCAACTTTTCTTAAATATAGGACCCTCATCATCTGAAAGAGGCACCGAGAAACCCAGTGCGACTCATTCGGAGTTGCAATGTCAGCACTGAGGAGCAGGGACCGTACGGGGGTTTCAGCTTGTGCTATGTCCACAGCACCTCCAGGCCCATGCCCTTCCTGCCACCTTTACTGTCTCTCCTCTCACCAGGAACTAATTCATCTCCCGCTTCCACTCTGGCTGCTCAATTCCGTCACCCCTCGCAGCCATCACCATCTGAAACCACCAGCCGGGTAACCTGTCTGCTCTGTCCTCCCCCAACGCCTCGGTGGGACCGTGCGAGCTCTGTGCACCATGCCTGCCTCTGCAACACGCACCCCATAAGCAGCCATCAGAGCAACGTCAACTACAAGATGAAAGTTTCCACAGCCAAAAGGACAGTTTAGATCTGAATACATCAATACTTTCCCAGGAAAATTTAAATGTTAAAATATGTTTTTTTGGTGTTTTTTTTTGGAGACAGAGTCTCACTCTGTTGCCCAGGCTGGAATGCAGTGGTTTGATCTCAGCTCACCACAACCTCCACCATCCGGGTACAAGTGATTCTCCTGTCTCAGCCTCCTGAGTAGCTGGGATTATAGGTGCCTGCCACCATATTCAGCTAATTTTTGTATTTTTAGTAGAGACCAGCTTTCACCCTGTTGCTCGGGCTGGTCTTGAACTCCTGACCTAAAGTGATCCATCTGCCTTGACCTCCCAAAGTACAGGGACTAGAGGCGTGAGCCACTGCGCCCGGCCAGAATATGTTTTGATTAAGTTTAAAATTGGGTTGGAGCTCTTCCAATTCCAGGCAAGATGGAGGAGATATATCCCACCCTACTCCTCTCACATATTAGACCCACCACCCTGCAGGAAAATATACAAAACAAGCACTGGAAGACTGAAAGGTGGGAAGAGATGGCCAACCAGCCAGGGACCTCAGCACTCGAGAAATAACCCAGCACTGAGTCCCTGGGTTGGCTCTGGGGTTTTGTTCATGCTGGTCTACTACACATCCCACTCTGGCTGCCACACAAGCTAGCATCCCAGATACACCAACGGACCAAAAACCCTCAGCCTGCCCTCGATGGTCAGAGGACCAGGAGGGGCCTCATAGGCCCCTTCACATCATCAGTCCTACTGTGACCAAACCACACACACACACACACACACACACACCTCGTCCACCTGGCCTTGTTCACATCAGCCCTGCTGTGACCAAACCACACACCCACCCCCTATTGCAACCAAACCATACACACACACACACACCTCGTCCATGTGACAAACCACACACACACACACACACACACACCCTCCTGCATCCAAGCCTCCCCCGCCCCACGCCACCCACACATACACCCTTCATCCACCTGGCCTTGTGCGGCAGCAAGCACCAGTCTGAGAATGGACCCTGACCACTGTCCTGGCCTGGCTGGAACCACGTGCTGCCCTTCACCCTCCCAGCCGGCAGGGTCCACCAGAGGCCATGGATGAAGCAGGAGCTCCACGACCGACCAGGCAAAGAGGCAGCACCCAGCAGGCTAGAGTGAGGAGTCATCTCAAGTAACGGGATTTAAACAGGAAGCAGTCTCATGACGTCATACCCAGTGTGTCCACAATACGATTTAAAAAAATGACCAAGAACCAGAAAAATGGCAATTTGAATGAGAAAACAGTCAGTCAACAGATATCACCAAGAGAGGACACAGAAGTCAAGTCTAACAAGGACTTTAAAGTGACTGTCATAAAAATACTTCGGCGTGCAATTACAAACACTTGAGACAAAAAAGAAAACAGTCTTAGCGGTGGTAGCAAGATGGCGGCGCCCATCGGCACCATGAGCTATTCGGGAAGCAGTAGCAGAAGCAGGGACGCGGAGGAGCTCGCGCGGTACCGCGAGGCGGTAATGCCGGCCCGGGGCCTGGAGCGACGGCCGCACGGGGCAGTGAGGCCAAGAGCCGTCCATCAGGGAACCCTATTGACTCCATGTTGAAAGTGTCTCTCTGGAGTCCACACTTCTCAGCAGCTCAATTATTGCAGCAGACTCCGTGTTCCTGCCTTTACCCCAACAGTCTCGCGCCGCACAGCAGCCAAAGATGTTCTGGGAAAACCCAGGTGCTGCAAATAACCGAGCCTCAGGCCTAAGGTGGATGAGCAGGAGCAAGACGGCAGCGAGCTTCAGACCACCCCCGAATTCCGAGCCCACGTAGCCAAGAAGCTGGGAGCCCTCCTGGACAGCCTCATTGCCGTCTCAGAAGCAGCAAAGGAGCCAACAAAAGCTCAGGTACAACGCGGCTTCAGAGGATGATGGTTTCCGCCTTTTCTTCACGTCTGTCCCTCGAGGCCGTGAGAAGGAAAAGTTGCCCCAACCCCACCGAAAGCGCCCACCCTCCAGCTCCAGCAGTGAGGACAGTAAAAAGGAGTGGCGGAGGTGCCGGGAGGCGGCTGTGTCCGCGTCGGACATCCTGCAGGAGTCAGCCATCCGCGGCGCTGGCACGGTGGAGGAGGAGGCAAAGAAGAAGAGGACGTTGAAAAAGAAAGCCAAGAAGGTGGCGACAGTCGCCACCACCCCCACCGGCACGGCCACGGTCCAGAAGCAGAAGTGCCCAAGCGACCAGCGACCAGGTGTCACTTGGAACCAAAAAGAAGAAAAAGGCAAAGAAGGCCAGTGAGGCCTCTCCATTCCCACTAGCAAACAGTGCCACAGCGGTGCCTGCAAACTGAACCCAGCTGTGGGCACGGGACTCAGCTCCAAGGTCAGGGTGCCCTGGGGACAAGACATTTCCAAGCCCCACCTCCCTCTCCAAGTTCAAGGACTGGGCTGGCAAGTCTAGACTGCCCGTAAGACCCTGATGGTGATGAGGGCTTGCCTGAGAGTCGGGCCAAAAAAGTGGCTGTGGGTGAGAAGCCCAAGCACAGCCTGCCCCTCTGTGCTCCCATGGGGGGCTGAGGGGCCTGTGGTTCCAGAACATTGCATGGCCCCAGGAAAAGGAGCCTTCCGATTGAGACTAGTGGCCAAGTGGTGAAACCTCTATCTCCCTAGAACTGCCTGAGGTGGGCAGGGGAGGGAGACCTCCGCCCCACCACCTCCTTAGCCTGGCGAGAGAAACCGTTTTTAGAAAATGAGAGAAGGGATCCCAAGATGCCAAGGCCCAGAGAAACTTCTGTTCTCCCCTTAGTCCACATAGATGTCACAGAAGTGTCTGAGAAAGGAGAGATTTTTTTCACCCCTGGCTTTCTAGAATTTCCTTTGTCTGCATTTGTGAATATACCACACATGATGGTGTCTCTGAGCCAACCAGATTATGGAAACCCAATTGTCAGGGGAGCCAAACAAAACTGAGAGTGAGTTGGGTTTTGCCTCTGTCAGTGCTGAACCTTAAGACACTTTGAATAAACATCCTCCTCCTGTCTCCACCCCACTCACGACTTCAGGAATGTGTCACAGCACTCGTGGACTAGGTTTCCTAGTGACAGAGTGTGACAGAGGCATTCTGCAAGAAGTAGAAGCTCACTGCCAAGCTCAGTGGCTCACGCCTGAATTCCCAGCACTTTGGGAGGCCAAGGAGGGTGGATCAATTGAGGCCAAGAGTTTGAGACCAGTCTGGCCAACATGGCAAGACCCCGCCTCTACTAAAAATACAAAAATTAGCTGGGCATGTTGGCACACGCCTGTAATCCCAGCTACTTGGGAGGCTGAGGCAGGAGAATCATTTGAACCCAGGAGGTGGAGGTTGCAGTGAGCCGAGATTGCACCACTGCACTCCAGCCTGGGCAACAAAGTGAGACGAGACCCTGTCTCCAAAAAGAAGAAGAAAGAAGAATAAGCAGAAGAAGAAGAGGAAGAAGAAGAAGACGCTCACAGCCAGACACTGTGGCTCACACCTGTAATCCCAGCACTTTGGGAGGCAGAAGCAGGGGGATCACTTGAGGCCAGGAGTTCCAGACCAACCTGGATAACATGGTGAAACCCTGTCTCTATTAAAAAATTCAAAAATTAAAAAAAAAAAGTCTTAGCAAAGAAACAGAAGATATAAAGAAGAAAAATATAAATTTCAAAGAAAAATACAATAACAAAAAAATTGCAAGAGCAGTTTAATAGCAGAATGGAGATGACAGATGAAAACTATAAAACTATAAAGAAAAACTAAGAGAACCGGTCACAAGCCAACCTGCCCTAACACAATCGCTGAAGAAAGTTCTTCAAACATAAAGACCAAAGAAACCTGAAACATGGTGGAATGAAGAAAAAATAACCGAGCAGGTAAGCATGCAGATAAATATGTCTCCTCCTGAGTTATTTAAAAGGCTAGGTAGTTTTAAAACTCATATGATTAATATGGTTCTCAAGGTATGCAAAGGAAATGCTTAAGACAACTAAAGTGTAAAGGGGAGAGGATAGAGACCTACATGGTGGTAAGGTTTCGACATCTCGCTCAGAAGTGGTAAAGTGTCTGTAAAAGTAAACTGTGCTGAATCATATACATACTGTGATGTGTGCAGCCACCACTGTGAAAACCAGACAAGGACATGAACATCAAAACCTAACAGGTAAATCAAAATGGGATACTAAAAATATTTGACTAAGTCACAGGAGGCGGGAAAAGGGAAACAGAGGAAAAAGCACAGGAAACAATTAAAAAATAAAATGGTGCACTAAGTCCTAATATTTAACAGTTAGATTAAATGTAAACGGCCTAAAACACTACTACAAGACAGCAGTGATTAGCCAGGTGAATAAAAATAATGAACCAAGAAACTAATTTCAAATATAAAATACAAGTAGGTTAAAAGTTCAAAGTAAATGGATAGCAAAAGATATGCTCTGCAAAAACCAGCCAAAGGAAAGTGGCAGTAGCTACTCATGTCAAACAAGACGGATGTCTCAACAAAATTACCAGGAATAAAGCAGGAACAAGGGCTGGTCGCCGTGGCTCACGCCAGTAATCCCAGCACTTTGGGAGGCTGAGGCGGGTGGATCACCTGAGGTCAGGAGTTTGGGAGCAGCTTGGACAACATGGTGAAACCCTGTCTCTACTAAAAATACAAAAATTAGCTGGATGTGGTAGCAGGGTGCCTGTAATCCTAGCTACGAGGGAGGTTGAGGCAGGAGAATCATGTGAACCCAGGAGGCAGAGGTTGCAGTGAGTCCAGTTCATGCCACTGCACTCCAGCCTGGGCAACAAGAGCAAAAGTCTGACTCAAAAAAAAAAAAAGTTAGAATACATATATTAAAAGGGTCAGTTCATTAAGAAGATATAAAAATTCCAGATATGTAATTCAACAAATAACAGAGCTTCAAAACACATAAAGTGAAAAAAGAAATAGACAAATCTACAATTATAGCGAAGGGTTCAAGACCCCTCTCTCAGTAATTGAGTTGCTAGACAGAAAATCAGCAAGGATACAGAAGAATTGAACAATGCCATCAACCAACAGGATCTAGTTGATATTTATATAGTCACATAACACTCAACAACAGAATGCACATTCAAGTGCACCTGGAGCATTCAACAATATAGCCCCGATGCTGGACCATAAAGCAAACCTTGACAAATTTAAAAGAATTAAAATCATACAGATTATGTTCCAGCCATAATGGAATCACACAGAAAAATAACAGGAAGATCTCCAAACGCATGGAACCTTAAAAACATACTACTTAAAAATGCACAAGTCAAAGAGGAAATCTCAAGGGAAATTCTTAAAATATTCTGAACTGGATGAAAATTAAAATACAACATAACAAAACTTGTGAATACAGTGAATGTAGTGTTTAGAGGGAAATTTGTGGCACTATTTATATTAGAAAAGAAGAAAATCTCAAATCAATGATCTACATTTTTGCCTCAAGAATCTAGAAAAAGCATAACATAAATGCAAAGCAAGCAGAAAAGGAAATAAAAAGCAGAAATCAGTAAAATTTGAAACTAGAAAAACACTGGAGAAAAACGGATCAAACCAGTTGGTTCTTTGAAAAGATCAATAACATTAACAAACTTCTAGTAAGACTAAAAAAGAACACACAGATCATCAATATGAGGAACAAAAGAGGGATATCCCTGTAAACCCTGTGGCACTAAGCAGAAAAGAAGTGGGGACTCAGTGCATCCCCAGGTCAGCTGCCCTCTCACCGGATTCCTCAGAGCCGTGTGGCACCTACTGCCTTAGGATCACTCAGACTCTGTCACGAGGTTATAGTTCCCCTTAACTACTCTGTATATAGTAACTTGGACATTATAAACGTTAAGTTTTCCATTTGAGATATTCTTTCAGGACCTGGGGACTGATGCCAGCTGGTCTAAGGACCCCACCAAGAGCTTCACCAAAGAATGAAGTTTCCACAGGATCTGATACTAGATCTATATCGTTGAATGTTCCAGGTGAACTTGATCAATGCAGTTTCCACAGGATCTAATCATCCCGATGATTCCGTGCCCTTTACCGCCAGCAATTGACAACCCCAATTTTCCAGCCCCCTCACGATTCTGTTCCTTAAAAAAACCCAGCTCAGATCTCCCTGGGGAGATGGATTGAGGCCTCCTTCCACCTCCCTGCTGGGCTCCTGCCAGGATTAGACTGTTTCTCTGCTGCAAACCCGCCCTCCCGCCATGTCTCGGTGTATTGGCCTGTGGCCCTGCAGCACCTGACTGAACCTGTCGGCCCAGTAACACCTGCAGACCACTCACAGACATCAACAGGCTAATAACAAACACCAGGAACAACTCTACACACATTCTCGGCAAGTCGGCTCAAATGAGTCAACTCCACAAAATCACACAGCCAAGGCTCAAGGTGAACTGATAATAGGAAGTTTCCTAACAACAGATACAGAATTTGTCATTTAAAAGCTTCAGAAACAGAAATTTACATGCCCACGTGGTTTCAGTGGAAAATTCCGAGAAACATTCAAAGCACACACTCATTAGCACAAACTACAAAACCTCTTCTAAATATCAGAAGAGAAGCCAACACTTGTCAACAGTTTATAAACTCAGCTTCACCCTGACGTCAAAACCAGAAAAGCAGGCCAAAAAGAAGGAAACCGGCCACCAACATCCCTCAAGAAGTCCGAGGCCAGCAGTCACCACGGAGTGGGCCCAGCAGAGCCAGGAGGGGGTCCCCAGCGGGAGGGCGGGCAGCGCTCCAGGAGAGCACGGCTGGCTCCCTCTTCTCAGCGAGGTACCCCGTAACGGAACCACAACCACCCGACAGGCAGGCAGGAGCCGGACTCCGGGACACGGGCAGCGGCCGCACCTGGGCACGGGGGAGGATGGGGTCCTCACCTGGGCAGGCGCGCCCAGCCCGCCAGCGACCGTTCCGGCCGCCCGCGGCGCCCACAGTCCACCGCCCAGGCGACCAGGCGCGGCCGCCCCGGGAAGCTCGGCATCCCCGCCCGCCCACCCGCCGGCGCACCCAGGTTGCGGTGAGGCCCCAGGCCGCTCTTCGACCGGATCACTTCTTCACTCAGCTCCAGCCGCGGGACAGCCGGCGCCATGTTTCAAACGGAGCTCTCACCACAGCGCCTGCGCGGCGGGGCGGGGTGGAGCCTGCACGACGGCCGGGGCGGGGAGGGGGCGGGGCCTGCGCAGTGGACCCAAGAGCCCGGCGAGACGGGGCGTGCCCTGCGCTGCGGGGGGGCGGGGCCTACGGAGAGGGGCGGGGCCTGTGCGGACGGAACCCAGAGGATCCTGAGTGGGTAGTTCACCCCTGTACACACCTGGCAGTGACATACCAGGGACGTTGTCAGCGAGCTGGTCTAATCTGCAGTTATGGTATCTGGGTGCCCCTAGTCACCAGGAGGAAGGTGAGGAGGGGAGACTCCTGGGGCTCTAGGCACGGTCCACCAGGTGCTGGGCCACAGTGACACAGTGACACAGTGGATGTCCTGAGCGGGACTGAAGTCTTCCCGCTCAACAGGCTGAACTCTGTCTTCCTTGAAAGCTCTGTGGAAGGACCTCACAGGGTAAACGCAGGGAGACCCTCCAGGGCGCGGTCAGCCATGAGCCACAGTGCTGGGCCTGTTCTGGGGTGTGTGCAGGAGGTGTGTGCAGAGGAGGCACACAGGGTCTGTGCAGGGAGTATGTACAGGGGTGTACATAGGAAGTGTGCAGGGGTTTATACAGGGTGTGTGTGCAAGGGTTGATACGGGGGTGTGTGCAGGAGGTGTGAGCAGAGGATGCCACAGGGTATGTGCAGGGAGTACATCCAGGAGGTGTATATTGGGAGTATGCAGGGGTTTATACAGGGTGTGTGTGCAGGGGTGTGTACAGAGGGTGGGTGCAGGGGTGTGTGCAGGAGGTGTGTGCAGGGGATATACACAGGGTGTGTGCAGGAGGTGTGTGCAGAGGGTATGTTCAGAAGGTGTGTGCAGAGGTGTGTGCAGGGGGTATATAGGGGTGGTGGCAGATGGTGGATGCAGGGCTGCATCTGATCAGCCCAGGACGTTCTCTTGGCCCACTGGTGTTAGAGTACATTTAGCCAATTGCCCTTGTCTGATATTTGACAAGCTGCAAACCCAAGGGCATGCTGGTGTCTGAGGGCGCCTCTGTGCTGACCTCGGCGTGTGCAGCAAGAGACCGGGCACCATGGCCTGCCTGTCTCAGGCAGTGCTCTGTGGGAGGATGGTGTCTCCACTGACAACCCAGGGAGGACAGCAGGAGGAGCCCTGAGTTGGGCTCAAGAGCTTCGGGAGCAGATGGCGCTTCTGGTCTCTGCCGCAGCCTTAGGCCATGGGTCACACAGCGTCGTATCTGATCATTGTGTATGGGGACTGCCAAGCACTCAGCATTGCTGAGTGCAGATTGTCAGGTAGCTTTCCAAAACTTGCAAACCCAGAAACAGCTCCACGACCCCTCCTGCAAGACGATTAAGGGGTTCAGGACACAGCGGAGCCTCACACCCCCAGCCCCACCACTGCCCCAGGTGTTCACTGAGGGAACTCTGTCCAGCTAGGAGCGAACAGCATCCAGCTCTTCAGAAGGACACGACAGCAAACAAAAGGCCTCATGGGCCCTCACCCAACAGCATTGGCTTTTCAGGCATAACACAGGCCCCCAACACTGAGCCCCTTCCTCCTGGGCAGGTGCCCACTGGCCAGAGAGGACAGAGCATGGGCGAGTGGGACCTGAGTGGGCAGCTGGTCGGGGCAGAGCCACAGGGATGTGACGGAAGTGCCAACAGGAACTTTGAAAACAATGCCTCATGTCACCAACGTATCGCAGCTTCGCTGTAGAAAATATACACACCACAGAAGGGAACCCAGATGAGAGGTGCCGCCCTGCTGAGATAACCCACCCCAGCGTGCCCACGGTCCCGCAGTTTTCCTCAGATGTGTGCGCATTCACAGCCATGAGCTTATGCTGAGCATTACCACAGGTTTCCGCCACTAAGTAGTCTTCAATGTTGCTTATTAAAAGCATTTTAATGGTCACATTAGATCATAAACCAAACCCACTTTATTATCCCGACTCCAGCTGCTGAACATCCTATCCGTCTCCACTTCCTCATGGCGGTCACTCTGGTTGGCCACATCGTGAAGATCTGTGGAGGTGTGGCAGCCTTCCAGCCTGGAGGGGGCCTGCAAAAGCACAGAGCCGCAGAGAAGCTGAGAAAGCAGAGGCAGGGGTGAGGTGCCTGGGCTGGGCCCCATCAGCCTGTGGCAGAGGCACCCGCACAGGCCTGAAGTCCCAGCAGCAGGGATGCTGTCTGTGGGTCCAGGTCTCCCCTACGGCTTTGGCCAGATCCTAAGACAGGAGTTCCCCTACCTGGGTACACCTCACCTCAGGTGGGACCCCAACACTTCAGCAAGTGTCACTGTCACCACTAAAGCTAGACAACAGGAGAGTGTGTTGTGCCATGATCATGATGACCCCTCCTTATCCCAGCACAGGATCCCACCATAACCCCTCCCCAACCCAGCACATGCTCCCACCATGACCCCTCCCCATCCCAGCACAGGCTCCCACCATGACCCCTCCCCATCCCAGCACAGGCTCCCACCATGACCTCTCCCCATCCCAGCACACACTCCCACCATGACCCCTCCCCATCCCAGCACAGGCTCCCACCATGACCCCTCCCCATCCCAGCTCAGGCTCCCACCATGACCCCTCCCCATCCCAGCACAGGCTCCCACCATGACCCCTCCTCATCCCAGCACAGGCTCCTACCATGACCTCTCCCCATCCCAGCACACACTCCCACCATGACCCCTCCCCATCCCAGCACAGGCTCCCACCATGACCCCTCCCCATCCCAGCACAGGCTCCCACATGACCCCTCCCCATCCCAGCACACACTCCCACTATGACCCCTCCTCATCCCAGCACAGGCTCCCACCATGACCCCTCCCCATCCCAGCACAGGATCCCACCATAACCCCTCCCCAACCCAGCACATGCTCCCACCATGACCCCTCCCCATCCCAGCACAGGCTCCCACCATGACCCCTCCCCATCCCAGCACAGGCTCCCACATGACCCCTCCCCATCCCAGCACAGGCTCCCACCATGACCCCTCCCCATCCCAGCACAGGCTCCCACATGACCCCTCCCCATCCCAGCACAGGCTCCCACCATGACCTCTCCCCATCCCAGCACAGGCTCCCACCATGACCCCTCCCCATCCCAGCACATGCTCCCACCATGACCCCTCCCCATCCCAGCACACGCTCCCACCATGACCCCTCCCCATCCCAGCACAGGCTCCCACCATGACCCCTCCCCATCCCAGCACAGGCTCCCATCATGACCCCTCCTCACCCCAGCACAGGATCCCATGATTAGCTGTGATCATGATGACCACATGATTAATCCCAGGACTGCTGCTCCCAAGGACCAGCGGAGGCCTCCATCCCCAGGTTGTATCTGTGGTTCCTCACAGGGCACCAGCCCTCAGGCCGAGTTATCATCTGGAGCAGCACTTTAGGGCCACAGACCCAGGTCGCCATGGCAGAATTCGGGTGGGAGAGGCTCACCATTTGCTGTCTCTCCAACAGGTGCACCTCCAGAGCTTTCTAGAACATTCCAGGGAGGCTCCCAGGCCCCGAGTCTCCATCCTCAAGCCTTTGGCCCTACAGAGACCAGAGAGAAGGAGACGGGGAGACCCACACGGTCGGAGAGGAGAGCTGGGGGAGCAGCCTGAGGGAGCTCTGGGCTTTCTCTAAGTGGAGTAGGGGTGGGAGGAGGCTGCAATGTGCAGTGAGGGGGCTTGAGAGGGAAATGGGGGTCTCCACCCACCTGAGGGACAGGCGCTCACCGTAAGCTCACCCGGCTCGCGGCATGGAGACCAGGGCTACGCAGAGCAGCTACACCAAAGCCTAACTCCAGCTGTGTGCCTGAGCTCCCTCAGAGACCTGTCCTGTGTTGTCCTCTGTCCATCCTGCGTTTGAGAAGGAGACACAGGCATCCAGCGCAGCCGGGCTGGAAATCCACAGCCTAGCAGTGCAACCTCACCTGCACTCACATGGCCAGTGGGACTCACCTTCGCACATTCACGCCCGGCTCACGTGCACACGCTCACAAGCACAGCACACAGTCCACGTTCGTGCCCTTCACTCACCTTCACTCACGCTCAGCTCATGTGCACACACTCACAAGCACAGCACACAGTCCACGTTCGTGCCCTTCACTCACACGCACACCTGCTCACACTAAAACCACATACACAGTTGTACGTGCACATGAACACTCATGGACATGCTTGCACACCCACACACAGTCTCCATCCAATACTGGCCCCCATCACACACCCACATGTGGACCCCCATACAGCACCAGCCGCATCACACACTGACACGTACACCTCCATCCAGCACCGGTACCCATCACACACTCACACGTGGACCCCCATCCAGCACCAGTACCCATCACACACTCATACGTGGACCCCCATCCAGCACCAGACCCATCACACACCCACACGTGGACCCCCATCCAGCACTGGACCCATGACACACACACACGTGGACCCCCATACAGCACCAGCCCCATCACACACCCACTCGTGGACCCCCATCCAGCACCGGACCCATCACACACTCACACGTGGACCCCCATCCAGCACCAGATCCATCACACACCCACATGTGGACCCCATTCAGCACCGGACCCATCACACACCCACACGTGGACCCCCATCACACACCCACACATGGACCCCCATCACACATGTACACATGGACCCCCATTCAGCACCAGATCCATCACACACCCACATGTGGACCCCATTCGGCACCGGACCCATCACACACCCACACGTGGACCCCCATCACACACCCACACATGGACCCCCATCACACATGTACACATGGACCCCCATCCAGCACCGGACCCATCACACGCCCACACGTGGACCCCATCACACACCCACACGTGGACCCCCATCACAAACGCACACGTGGACCCCCATCACAAACCCACACGTGGACCCCCATCACACGCCCACACGTGGACCCCCATCACACACCCACACGTGGACCCCCATCACACATGTACACATGGACCCCCATCCAGCACCAGACCCATCACATACCCACACGTGGACCCCCATCACACACCCACACGTGGACCCCCATCACACACCCACACGTGGACCCCCATCACACACCCACACATGGACCCCCATCACACATGTACACATGGATCCCCATCCAGCACCGGACCCATCACACACCCACACCTGGATCCCCATCCAGCACCGGACCCATCACACACCCACACTGGATTCCCATCCAGCACTGGACCCATCGCACACACCACACGTGGACCCCCATCACACACCCACATGTGGACCTCCCCTACCCCGGGTGGCAGGACCCCAGCGGGCAGTGCAGAGGCACGGACAAGGGTGGAGGGGGTGGGTGGCATGAGCCACCTGGAGACCCGTCCTGAGTGCGCCAGCCTGCTGCCCACATTCTTCTGGAGAGGAAAGCAGGCGCCGGCCACCCTCCCCCAGCTCCTTGGCCAGGCCGCATCTGGTCCAGCGCCAGCCACCTTCTTGCTGGTTTCGGTTCCTCCTATATCCATTCATAAACGTTGAACAAAAGTGCTCTTTTCCCCACGATATCTCCAGCCGTTAAGGTCAACATCAATCTTTGAGAACTGTCAGTACCGCATTTTACCCACTAACCTTCCCAGGTGTGTATGAGAAGGCATGCGTGGCCCTTGCGGGGCTGTTTTTAGTGAACACAGTTGAGGGTGGGCTTGGGGATTCCCTGCATCGCAACGTCTTAGAGTAACAGGCTGTGTGTGCGGTTCAGTCCGCACCATGGAGGAGGGGAGTGTGAGGGCAGCTGGTGGGCTGCAGTGTCCTGGTCTCTGTCCTATTGTGTGGCTTGGAGGGAGTTTGCTGTCGGGTTTGGGTTGAAACACTGTCCCCAGCATCTTTGGGGGACACTGCAACTACCTGTGACTCCTGCTGTCGTGTCTGGAAAGGGGAGGCTTCGGAGTGAGTGGCCCACGGCCTTCCCATTGCAGGAGCTGGTATGGGAAGGGGCATCCCCGTGGCTCGGGCTGGAGCCCTGTAACAATGGGACATTTCAATGCCCTCAGAGGTGTTTCCCTGGAGCGGGTACGGTCCGTCCCAGGAGCTTGTGAAATGCTCTGTGCTGCTGCTGGGCTGCACTGACAGCACGCACGATCCCAGCAGCGAGTGGCGTGGCCGTGGGAGACGCCCTGGAGACCAGAGGCAGGGTGTGCAGCTCTGCTGTCCCAGGACTGGGCGGGACAGCTCGGTGCTCGTGGTCCTCGGCCACATGCCACCCACTCTGCAAGGAGCCCAGAGGGCTCCCCTAGGCCTTCGGGCCAGTGCCAGGCCCCACATCCCTGAGCCACTCCCAGGCAGGGGCTGGGCCTCAGCTGGGGGGCACAGCACTAGGTGAGGTCAGAGGTGTCCCAGGCATGTGGCCTGCAGGGATTTGTCCAAAACAAATTCTATCCTGGACCCTGAAGGGAAATAGAGGCCAGGCTGTTTCCTACACTTTCCAACATGGGAAAGCACAGGACTTCTCAGGGAATCCTGGTTTCCAGCTTTTCTGAGAGCACCTGATGGGCGGGCATGCACCCCTCTCAGGTGAGCCCCCAGCCCCTCAGGCGCTGAGCCGCGACCTTCTCCCAAGCAAGGACAGGGCCAGGATACTGCCACCACCTGGAGCTGTGTCTTCAGCCGACAGCAGAAGCTGCGCCTGTATGTGGCTCCCATCAACTCCGGCGTCTTCCTCTGTCCTCCAGGGCACTTAGCATCTTCTGGGGCTGCCGCCTCCTGGGCCTGCCCGATATTGTTCAGACGTTTGTCCCCCACAAATCTCATATTGAAGTGTAACCGCCAGTGTGGGAGGTGTCTGGATCACAGGGGTGGGTCCCTCGTGAATGGCGTGGGCCATCCCCTTGGAGATGAGTGAGTTCTCACTCTGGCAGATCTGCTCGTCTAAGACTGTGTGGTGGCCGGCACAGTAGTTCACACCTGTAATCCCAGCACTTTGGGAGGCCGAGGTGGGTGGATTACAAGGTCAAGAGATCGAGACCATCCCGGTCAACATGGTGAAATCCCGTCGCTACTAAAAATACAAAAATTAGCCAGGCATGGTGGCACATGCCTGTAATCCCAGCTACTCAGGAGGCTGAGGCAGGGAGTTGCTGGAACCCAGGAGGCGGAGGTTGCAGTGAGCTGAAATCATGCCACTGCACTCCAGCCTGGGTGACAGAGCAAGACTCTGTCTCAACTTTATTTTTTAAAGTGTGAGGTGCCTCCTTTCTCTGACTTGCTCCCCCTGACAATGTGAGATGCTGCTCCACTCTGGCTTGCCCCCCTCACAATGTGAGGTACCTCCCCCATCTGGCTTGCCCCCCTCACAATGCAAGGTGCCTCCCCACTCTGACTTGCTCCCCCCCACAACGTGAGGTGTCTCCCTCCCTCTGACTTGCGCCTCCCCTCTCTGGTTTGCTCCCCTCACAATGTGAGGCACCTCCCCCCTCTGACTTGCCCCCCTTGCAATGTGAGGTGCCTCCCCCTCTGACTTGCTCCCCCTCTCACAACATGAGGCGCCTCCTCCCTCTGACTCACCCCCCCTACAGTCTGAGGCACCTCCTCCCTCTGACTTGCTGCCCCTCTCACAATGTGAGGCGCCTCCTCCCTCTGACTCGCCCCCTACAATGTGAGGTGCCTCCCCTCTCTGGCTTGCTCCCCTCACAGTGTGAGGTGCCTCCCCTCTCTTGCTTGCTCCCCTCACAGTGTAAGGTGCCTCCCCCTCTGACTTGCTCCCCCTCTCACAATGTGAGGCGCCTCCTCCCTCTGACTTGGCCCCCGACAATGTGAGGCTCCTCCCCTCTCTGCCTTGCTCCCCTCACAGTGTGAGGTGCCTCCCCTCTCTGGCTTGCTCCCCTCACAGTGTAAGGTGCCTCCCCCTCTGACTTGCTCCCCCTCTCACAATGTGAGGCGCCTCCTCCCTCTGACTCGCCCCCTACAGTGTGAGGTGCCTCCCCTCTCGGCCTTGCTCCTCTCACAGTGCCATGCACCTGCTCCTCCTTTGCCTTCCACTGTGATTGGAAGCTCCCTGAGGCCTCATCAGAAGCAGATCCTGGCCCTGCACTTCATGGATGGCCTCCAGAACCATGAGCATTAAACCTCTTTTCTTTATAAATTATGCAGTCTCAGGTTTCCTTTATAGCAACCGAGAAAGGACTAGTACACCGCCCTGCCTGTCTTCCCGCCCTCTGCTGTTATGAAGACTGATCAGGACCAGGGCCAGCATCAGGTATCTCCTGGCGGCGGTCCTCTGCCAAGTCCCAGGCTTACCCCACTATGGCCCGGGGACCTGCGGCCACCTGCTCCTCTCCTCTGAGGCTTCCGGGAGCCCAGAGCTCAGTGTCCCTAAGGGCCAGGGCAGAGTGTGGCCTGGGGCCACCAGCTTCACGAAGCTCGAGGCCTCCTCCAAGCGGGAGTTCCCTGCTTTCAGGGCAGTGGCCATCACTCAAAGCTTACCTTCTCCTTGAGCCTCTGGTCAGCTGGCAGCCCTGACTGCTCCCTGGCCGCTTGCCGTGCCTCCCGCCACCGGTGCTGACCAAGCTCCACTGCCTCAACCCCACAGGCTCTAGCCGCCCACTAACACCGCCTGTGTTCCATCAGGCAGAGCTTCGTTGCACGAGGCTGGGGCCCAGTGTCACCGCCTCTGTGTTGTGTCCAGCTGGCAGTGTGCACGATGGGTCCCCACTGTGAGGAACCCAGGCTCTGTGGGCCCAGGTTCACGTTTCTGGCCAGGCCCACACTGGGGTGAGCAGGCTCCCGGCCGTGTGGCCATGAAGAAGCCGATCTCCAAACTCCACTTTTCTCATCTTGAAAAAATAAAAATAAGAGGGCCCTCGGGACTGGGGGTTCCAGCCCTCTTGGGCCTTGCTGTTTCTGGCACGGAAGATGGAGCCGTCTCTTACAGCTCAGAATGGTAAGCAGCAAGCATGAGGCTATGGTGGCATTTCCGGGTAAAGCTTAGATTTTTCAGAAGAAACAAGTGTGAGTGGTACACACCATGTCCCTCTTTTCCTCTGCCCTGAGCAGAGCTGTGATGTCTGGAACTGCCGCAGTGGCCTTGGGATGATGAAAGGGAAAGAAAGTTGGCATCACAGGTGTGCCCAACCTGGGCTCCGAACCAAGGCCACTCCTGCTAGGCCTAGACTGTGGCTGAGAGAAAGAGGGCACAAGCGTTGAATGACTGCTGCTGCGCCTGGCGCCCTCCCATGGACCCTGGCGTCTCCCGACGGGCTGGGCGCAGCATAGGTGGCACAGGCTTGTGTGCCCATACCAAGGCCTGGAAGGAGGCTGTGCCTGCCCAGCAGAGCGGTCCCCTTTCTCCATGGGGAGATAGAGCCCCAGGAGGGGCAGGAGCAGGAGCATGGGAGTGGCTGGGGCTGAGGAGGGGAGCTCTGGAGGACCCCCCCTGCCCAGAAATCGGACAGAGGGAGCCACCTGCTGGGGACGTTCCTCTGTCTGTCCAGCGTCCAGCCCAAGTCCAGATCTGAGCAGTCTGTGTGGATGGAGGAGCAGGTGGGGGTGGATAGAGGAGTGGGTCGGGGCAGGGAACAAAAGCCTGAGATGTAATCAGCCGGCTTTGCAGCTCTGGCGAGCAAGCTGCCCTCCTGCACCCTGTAGTCAGCACCGAGACCGCTGGAGCAGGCCTTGTCCTTAGAGGCAGCACTGAGAGAATAAAGTGCAGTGAGAGGGGACCTTTGCAGCCCAGAAGCACACAGTCTGTTGGACAGTGTGGCCATAAAAATGCTGGGATTTGGGCCAGGTGCAGTGGCTCACGCCTGTAATCCCAGCACTTCGGGAGGCTGAGGCAGGTGGATCACAAGGTCAGGAGTTCAAGACTCACCTGGCAAACATGGTGAAACCCCATCTCTACTAAAAATACAAAAATTAGCCAGGCATGGTGGTGCATGCCTGTAATCCCAGCCACTTAGGAGGCTGAGGCAGGAGAATTACTTGAACCAGGGAGGTGGAGGTTTCAGTGAGCCAAGATTATGCCACTGGACTCCAGCCTGGGCAACAGAGCAAGACTCCATCTCAAAAATAAAAAAAAGTGGTTTGTGAAAACTTTTTTGATACCAAAAACTGCCCGGTGAGGGCTACAGGTTTGTGGTCCTGCAGGAGTCTCGGGTGGAAGCCCCAACCCAGGGCTGTGGCGTTTGGAGGCCAGTCCTCCTGGTGGGATCAGTGCCCTCTCCTCTCTCTGCCCACGCACCAGGGAGCCGGGAAGAGCCCTCACCAGTAGGCCAGTCGGCCAGCGCCCGGATCTCAGGCTTCCACCCCAGAGCGGTGGGAAATCGGCCTCTGCTGCTCAGGTTGCCCGGGCCTGGTTTTCTGCTGCGGCCACCTGAGCTGACCAAAACCTCCCCAGAATCCATGCAAAATCCCAGCACTTTGAATGTCACCTACGAGGCAAAATCGGTGATTAAGTTAGGGATCCTGAGAGGCGCTTTTCCTGGGTTATGGGGGGCTAAATGCAATCGCTCCTGTCCTAAGACACAGAAGGTGTGGAGAGGAGAGACAGAAGGAGCCCAGGGTGCCTGGAGCCGCAGAGGCTAGGAGGATCCTGTCCCAGAGCCTCCAGACGGAGTGAGAGTCCCGTGTGTTGTTCTGAGCCGAGGCTGGGGTCACAGCAGTCACGGGAGACTGAGATGTCCCACGCACAGCAGTGCGCGAGAACAGGACTGAGATGTCATCTCCGTCACTCGGAGACGGACACTTGCGGGTGCTGCCCGTCTCACCCGGAGCTCCAAAGGCGTTAGCTGTTCTCTGTTCTGACCTGAGGCCTGACACGCTGCAGCCTGGTCCAGAACCATCCGTAGTCCCTGTCCTTACTCCCCTCGGGAGCTGTGCGCTGGCCTGCACCTGGACAGAGAGAGAGGCCCCTGCCAGGAAGGCGCAGAGTCCTCAGGGACCGAGAGGCAGTACACAGCCCCTCCCCGGGGTCCTCGGGATGTCTGTGCAGCATTGGCTCCCCCAGCCCCGATGTGCCATCCAGGAGGAAGCCGTGCAGCAGCCACAGACTGGGGACACAGACCCAGGGACTCAGAACCTTGTGGGTTTTTGGAGATGCAGAAGCAGCAAGATCCCAATGCCTGCAGGGAGCTGTGCTAGGAAGGGACTCTGCAGGCCTGGCACCCAAAGCTGGCACAGGTTATTTGTCCCCACATGCTGACACCTATGAAACACCCTGCGGGTTCTCAGAGCCCTGTGGATCGGGCAGTGCTCTCCAGAGACAGGAGCTGCAGGAGCTCAGCGTGGCAAGCAGGCAGGTCCCGGCAGACACCCCAGGGCACGATCTCGGCTGAGAACCACCAGGTGTCCACGAGGGGCTCGCTCTCTGTGTCCAACTCACAGGGAGTGGGGGACGCAAAGGGGGCCCGGACTCACTGGATTCTGACCCAGATGCTTCTTTTCTGCAGGGCAGAGGCCTCCTCCCAGAGAACCCAGGCCTGCCTGTGGGAGACCTGGGGCCGCCCAGAGCCACCGCCTGCCCGTCTCTGGGGCTCCCAGTGGAGATGCCATGCAGAGCCCCGTGTCCTCCCACTGGACCCTCCAGCCCCCGAGGGCATCTGCGTCCCCAGCACTGCAAGGAAGAGACTGAGCTGTCTTCAGCGGGGGCTGTGCTATTTTGCTATTTTCTGTCCTTATTTCACCCAGACTGGCCAGTTCCAAACGCAATCCCTGCAAATGATTTTTTTCAAAGGCCCCTTTTCAGTATCAAGGAGCAGGAAGCAATATCTTTTAAAAACCGACTGGCCACACATTTCTGCTCATTAAATAAATATTTTTACGTTGGACCTGATTGATTTTTCAGACACTCCGAACAATGGGCCTGACTCACCCATGTGCAGCTGGGAGCCTCCTTCCTCCCTGGGGGCCTTTGAAGTCCCAGCGAGGCGGCCACACCTGGTGCACGGGTGGGGCCCAGCTGATAGGCACCTGAATTCTCAGCAGCTTCACAGCATGTTTAGAAATGGGCTGACATGGCCCCTTCCTGTGTGCCTAGGGTGGGATGTGCAGTGTGGCCGTCACCGGAGAGAAAAACGCCAAAGGGTGAAAACCAGGGGAGAGAGGGTTGTAAAAGGGCTGCCCACAGGCCGGTCAGAGAGAGAACTGAGGTCCCACCACACCCACCAGCCCTTCCCAGGCACTCTCCCTGCACCAGTGTCTCAGCTTCAGCCTCTGGCACCCAGAGGGAGCCTGGGACTCAGCGAGGGCTACACCGTTTGCTTCTGTAAGGGAGCTTCAGTTAGTCAGTCATTCAACAAACATGAACCCAGAGCCATCTGCACTGCAGGTCCCATCCTAGGTGCTGGACATGGAGAAGATGAAGCTTGAGGGCCTTCGTGTCTACTGAGGGGGCAGATGACAAACCAGGAGCGTGACTCATAGCACACGCTGGTGCAGCTGCTGGGAGCTGGGCAGGCACAGGGGGCAGGTGGCCGCAGCCTTAATGCGGTGGTGGGTGCCACAGACCTCCTTGGAAGGTGTCTGAGCAGAGACGAGGGAGCGAGGAGTAAGCACCTGACTCTGGAGAAGCGCACCCTGCAGTGGGACCCTCAGGTGGGGCTGAGGTCGGGCACGGTGGCAGGTGGCATGCAGGGCTCGGGGTGGGTCACCACAGTGGCAGGACCACACAAAACCTTGCTGCAGGCAGGATGTGGCTGTGCCGAGCCCACACCTCCTGCAGCCACACAACGCAAAAAGTCGTGCTAGTTCACTTTCTACCATTCGTTTCTTCTTGCTTGGAATTATTTTTCTGCTGTGGAAACCAAATGGCGGGTTTTACACAAACATTTATTCAACTTAGTTTTTAGTTTTTTAAAAAATAAATGTCAGATGTAGGTAGCATTTATTTGTTCTCATTATCATATAGACCAGTAGAACAGAATAGAAAACTCAGACAGGAAGCTGCACACCTACAGCCGTCTGATCTTTGATGAGGCCAACAAAACCGGGCGTGGGGAAAGGACTCCCTGTCGGATAAATGGTGCTGGGATAGCCAGCTCCGTCACAGGCACGAGAAGGAAACTGGACTCTCACCCTCACCCACAGACAAAAATCAACTCTAGGTGGATTAAAGACTCAAATGCAACATGTCAAACTATAACAATCCTGGAAGACACCCTGGGAAATGCACTTCTCGATGTTGGTGTTGGCAAAGAACTCCTGGCTGTATCCCCAACAGCGATTGCAGCAGAAACAAAAGGAGACGAGTGGGAACTGATGAAACTGAAGAGCTTCTGCATGGCAGAGGAGGCTGCCGACAGAGGAAGCAGACACCCCACAGAGTGGGAGGAAATGTTTGCAGAGTATTCGTCTTGACAGAGGAAGCAGACACCCCAAAGAGTGGGAGAAAATGTTTGCAGAGTATGCCTCTGACCAAGGCCTAATGTCCAGTGTCTGGAGGGAACTTAAATCCACAAGCAAAAAACAGCCCCATTTAAAAAAAAGGGCAAAGGACATGAACAGGCACTTCTCAAAAGAAGACATACAGATGACCAACATGTGTAAGAAAAAATTCTCATTATCAGAGAAATGCAAATCAGCAGCGCAACGAGACGCCAGCTTAGCAGTCAGAATGGCGCTGATGACAGTCAAAAACGACAGATGCTGGTGAAGCTGAAGCAAAGGGTGATGCTCACGCACTGCCGATGGGAGTGTAAACTAGCCCAGCCCCTGTGGAAAGCAGTCTGGAGTTTTCTCAAAGATCTTCAAACAGAGCTGCCATTCGACCCAGCAATCCCATTAATGGGTATGTACCCAAAAGAAAAGAAAAGATTCTACTAAAAGGATGCATATGTTCCACTCAGCATTATTCATAACAGCCAGACATGGAATCAATGCAGGTGGCCATCAGTGGTAGACCACATAACAAAAATATGGTGGCCAGGCGCAGTGGCTCACGCCTATAATCCCAACACTTTGGGAGGCCAAGGCAGGTGGATCATGACGTCAGGAGATCAAGACTATCCTGGCTAACACAGTGAAACCCCAGCTCTACTAAAAATACAAAAAATTAGCCGTGATTGGTGGTGCATGCCTGTAGTCCCAGCTACTCAGGAGGCTGAGGCAGGAGAATCACTTGAACCCAGGAGGCGGAGGTTACAGTGAGCCAAGATCATGTCACTGCACTCCAGCCTGGGTGACAGAGCGAAACTCTGTCTCAAAAAAATTAATTAAATTAAATAAAAAAAAAATGTAGTACATACACCATGGGATACTATGCAGCCATGAAAAGAACGAAATTGTGTCCTTTGCAGCAATGTGGATGCAGCTGGAGGCCATTCTCCTAAGCAAATTAATGCAGGAACAGAAAACCAAACACTGCATGTTCTCACTTACAAGTGGGAGATAAACATTGAGGACATGTGGACAAAAATATGGAAACAAAAGACACTGGGGCCTCCTGGAGGGTTGGGGGATTAAAAACCTGCCTGTCGAGTGTGATGCTTGCTGTCTGGGTGATGGGACCTGTACTCCAAACCTCAGCATCACGCAGTGTTCCCAGGTAACAAATCTGCACATGTGCCAGTTAAATCTAAAATAAAAGTTGAAATTTTAAAAGGGAAGTAAGATAAACGTCATACCAGTTATTTGATGAGTCGAATGTTTCATCCGATACCTTAAGCAGAAATAGTCATAGGTTTTGGAAGAATAAGTAAAGAACTGGAGTGGGAATCCACAGAGGACAGATGGGCAAACCATTAAAACATGTCAGCAGGTATTTTTATTTCCAGTAGGTCCCAATGTTGTTGTTTACACGTTCCTCAGTTGATTGGTTGCTTTCGGTGAATATTCGTTAGATTCACGTAAGTGGTTCATTTCCTAATTACTGGACTGAAGCCGCTATAAACAGCCCTGTGTAGATTTTCCTGTGCAATAAACTTTTATTTCTCCAGAGTATAGATCCAGGCAGGGGGTGGCCGAATCCCAAGGGAAGCGTAGATATAATGTTAAAATACACTGACACCTTGTCTGCCACACGTCAATCCCCAGCAGCAGCGCAGGAGAGCCAGGGGCTCCGCATCCTCGCCAGCGCTGGGTGTGGCCACGAGTTTGCTTTCTTCTTGCGCTGTTCTCACAGGTGTGTCATGGTTCCACATGAGCTCTGTGCATTCTTATTCCCTCGTGGCTGACGACGCTGAAAGCATCTATCTTGTGCTCTTATCTGCCATCCGAATGCCTTTGGTGAAGAAGTTGTTCAATCTCTTGCCCATTATTCACCTACTGGCATTGTGTTAAGTGGTTTCCTTCTCTTTGACAGGGCTTCAGTGGGGCTGAGGCGTAAACTCCAGCTCCCACATGTTCACCGTTGTTACATAAAAACACCGTTGATGCGTGTGTGCTGGTCTTGTGTCCTGCGACACTGCCGAACTCATGGACTAGTTATAGGTGGGGTTTTATGTCTTTTTTGGTAAATTCCTTGGAATTTTCTACGTCAACAATTATGCTGTCTGTAAATAGAGATGGTTTTCTTTCTTCCTTTCTGGTCAGAATGCCTTTTATTTCCTTCTCTTGCTTTATTGCACTAGCTGGGACTCTCAGAATGATGTTGGCAAAGACGGAAGTGGGGACCACCTATCCTCATTCCAGACTTTAGGGAGGAGGTATCCAGTTTTTCACCACTACGTGTGATGTCACCTGCGGATTTTTAATGGGTACGCTCCATCAGGTGAAGGAAATTCTCCACTGCTCCTGGCTTGCTGAGCGTTTTTCCATGAATGATTCTTGACTTTGTCATTCTTTTCCTGCGTGATTTGAGACGATCATGTTCATTTTCCTCTCTGGTCTGTCCGTACAGTGGAAAGGGCTGATTGAATCTCAGTTGTTTAGCCTGGTGGTTCTTATATAGCACTTACTTTCGCTTGCTGTGTTTTGTAGATACTTTTGCATCCCTGTTCATGAGAGATGTGCGTACGTAGTTTTGTTTCTTGTACTGTCATTCCTCTGGCTTTGGCATTGGAGTAATGCTGTTTTCATAACATGAGTAGGGGAGCATTTCCCTTCTGTTTTCCGGAGGAGACTGTGCAGCATTGGTAGTATTTCTTCATTCCATGTTCATAAAATGCGCTAATGAAACCGCCTGTGTCTGGAACTTGCATTTGCAGAATGCAATTACTTTAATGCAAGAGGATTGTTCACTCAGGCCATCTGTTTCTTGCTGAGTGAGTTTTGCAGTCTGTGGCTTTTAAAGAATCGGCTTGTTTCTTTGAAGTTGTCAGATGTATGTGCGCAGAGTAGCTTGAAACGTCCGTGTGTTGCCCTCTTAATGTCTGTGGATCCATTCTGATATCTCCTCTTTCGTTACTGATACTGGTCATTTCTCTCTTTCTCCGTCTCTAATCAGTCTGGTTAAAGGTTTATCAACTTTACCGATCTTTTCAAAAACCAGTTTCTCATTTATGGATTTTTCTTAGTGTCTTTCTGTTTTCGATTTCATCGGTTTCTCTTATCTTTATTCCTTCCTTCTGCCTGCTTTCAGTTCAATTTGCTCCTAGGTTTGTAATTTCTTAAGGTGGAAGCTCAGATTGTTGATTTATCACCTTCTTCTGTTTTTAGTGTCAGCATTTGTTTGTTCTTTTCTAACTAAATGCTTCTAATATAAGCATGTAGTTCTGTACATTTCTCTCAGCACGATTTCATTTTGATATATTGCATTTTGCATTTTCATTCAGTTCATTGACTTCTAGTTTTTCTGAACCATCCTCCTCAACACCTACCCTATCTAAGGCGTGTGCTGTTTAGTTTCCACTTGCCTGGAGTTTTCTGGGTATTTTTATGTTACCGACTTCTGCTTTAACTTCATTGTCGGTTTTTTGGTTACTTTAAATTTGTTCACATGCATTTTATGACCAGAAAGAAGGAGCCTGTAGATGTTGTCTGACAGAGCGTTTTATTAGTCAGGTCCGGCTGGTTTCTGGAGCTGGTTATTCTTCCATATCCTTGCTAATTTACTGTCCACTTTTCTATCGGCAACTGAGAGAGGAGTTGTTATGGACTGAATTGTGTCCCACAAAATTCACGCATTGATGCCCTAACCCCCAACATAACTGTGTTTAGAGACAGGGCCTGTAAGGAGGTGATTAAGGTCGCAAGAGGTCATATGGGGGAGGCTGAGGCAACAGGACTCGTGTCCTTATAAGATCAAAAGACACAAGGAATCGTTCACTCTCCACACCAGCACAGAAAGAGACCACGTGAGAACACTGAGAAGCCAACCCTACGCCCTTCATCTTGCCATTCCAGCCTCCAGAATGGTGAGAAAACAGACTTTTAAGGCCCCAGTGTGTGGTGTTGTGACATGGCAGCCCTAACAGACTGAGACGGAATGTTGGGGTCACCAGTTCCAGTGTGGAGCTGCCTGTTCCCTGTCAGGTCTGTCACCTTTGCCTTGTGTGTTTGGAAGCCCTGTTGTTAGGTGCGTAGGTATTTAGGATGACTGGGTCTTCCTGGGGATCCACCCTTGGTCATCACCTTGCTCTGAAATCTACTTTGTCACTCCGGTTTTTTTAACTGGTGTTTGCTTGGCATACCTTTTTCTATCCTTTTATTTTAAACTGCCTCTATTTTGTATTTAAAGAGGGTTTTTGTAGACAGCTTGTAGGTAGGACGTGTTGCCTTCATCCGGTCTGATGATTTCTGTCTTTAATCAGTATGTGTGGATAATGTACATGCATATTCATTACAGGTATGTCTGAATTTAGGTCCAGCGTTTCTTGTATGTCCTCTATTTGGCCCCTCTGATTTTTCCCCTTTTCCCCTTTGCATGCCTTCTTTTGGATTCTTGGGATATTTTGTAGTATTTCATTTTGATTTATCTAATGGTTTCTTGAATTCTATCTCTGTGCATTGTCATTGTAAGGATTGCAACATACATTCTAACACCTTCTCACCTTTCCAGTCTATGCAGAACTAATATTTTCCCACTTCAGGCTGTAGCGCTGGCTCCTCGTCCCCTCCGAGGCCCCTTTGCAGAACTGATATTTTCCCACTCAGGCTGTAGCGCTGGGTCCTCATCCCCTCTGAGGCCCCTTTGCAGAACTAATATTTTCCCACTCAGGCTGTAGCTCTGGGTCCTCGTCCCCTCCGAGGCCCCTTTGCAGAACTAATATTTTCCCACTCAGGCTGTAGCGCTGGCTCCTCGTCCCCTCCGAGGCCCCTTTGCAGAACTGATATTTTCCCACTCAGGCTGTAGCGCTGGGTCCTCATCCCCTCCGAGGCCCCTTTGCAGAACTAATATTTTCCCACTCAGGCTGTAGCGCTGGCTCCTCGTCCCCTCCGAGGCCCCTTTGCAGAACTGATATTTTCCCACTCAGGCTGTAGCGCTGGGTCCTCATCCCCTCTGAGGCCCCTTTGCAGAACTAATATTTTCCCACTCAGGCTGTAGCGCTGGGTCCTCGTCCCCTCCGAGGCCCCTTTGCAGAACTGATATTTTCCCACTTCAGGCTGTAGCTCTGGGTCCTCGTCCCCTCCGAGGTCCCTTTGCAGAACTGATATTTTCCCACTCAGGCTGTAGCGCTGGCTCCTCGTCCCCTCCGAGGCCCCTTTGCAGAACTGATATTTTCCCACTTCAGGCTGTAGCACTGGGTCCTCGTCCCCTCTGAGGCCCCTTTGCAGAACTGATATTTTCCCACTTCAGGCTGTAGCGCTGGCTCCTCGTCCCCTCCGAGGCCCCTTTGCAGAACTGATATTTTCCCACTTCAGGCTGTAGTGCTGGGTCCTCGTCCCCTCCGAGGCCCCTTTGCAGAACTGATATTTTCCCACTCAGGCTATAGCGCTGGCTCCTCGTCCCCTCCGAGGCCCCTTTGCAGAACTAATATTTTCCCACTTCAGGCTGTAGCACTGGGTCCTCGTCCCCTCCAAGGCCCCTTTGCTTCACCCTTCGTCGGAGTCATTACATGGCATCTGCACACGTTGAAAATTCCACCACGCAATGTTTTCATTGTCGCTTTCAACCATCATATGTACTTTAAAGACTCACCTGCAAGAAACCCATTTTAAATGTAATGATACAGCTGTTTCACAGTAAAAGGATGGGAAAGACCTGCCAGGCCAGCATCAGTTACACAAAAACCCTCAAACAGCTCTATTCATGTTGGACAAAACAGACTCAGAGCAAGAAAGTCACTGGGGGTAAAGAGGAGAGCAGCAGTGTGCTGTGTTCACCTGGACTCTCACTGCTAGCCACGCCCTTTCTTCCTCATTGGGGCTGTGGGTTTTCCTCTGGTATCTTCCCTCACCTGAAGAACTTGCTTTAGCTCCCTTTAAAGCAGGTGTCCTGGCTACAGATTTGCTTAGTGCGTCCTCACTGGAGAACATGGATTTTGCCTCCATTTCCGAAGGGTATTCTTGCGGATACACAGCTCCGGCTGGGTGCTTCCTTCGGTTTGACCTTTCCAAAGTTCTTCCACATCCCGGTCTCCATGGCGTCCGGTGAGAAACTGCAACCTGGATTATTGTGCCCAGTAGGGAATGTGTCATTTATGTCTGACTGCTTCTCTGGAACTGATTAAATAAGTTAAACCAATGTTTTCCTCCAACAAGCACTTGGACACCTGTCCTTTATCACCTACTTGTCACTGTGGGAAACTGAGCTCTCAGCCCGGAGGTAAAGCACATGCTGACAGGTGGCTGGAAATCAATTGCCCTCCCTGGTTCGCATGAGCCCTGGGGAGCGTGTTGACTGATCAATGACCTTTGGAGAAAGAGTGTATCATGTCCAGAGAGAGGGAACCATCCCCAGCTTGTGCAAAACGGGAGGCAGCTGTTGTGGGTACGACTGTGTCCACCACAAATGTGCGTCCAACCCCAACACCCAGTGCCCTATTTAGAAATTAGGTCTTTGCAGGTGTCATTTAGTAAGATGAGGTCACACTGGACTGGAGTGAGCCTAATGATGACACCCTTATAAGAAGGGAGAAATGTGGGCACGCAGACACACACAGAAGGAACACCACCATAGTGTGGTGTGTCACAAGCCAGAGACAACCCAGGATTGTGGACAAGACCAGAAAGGGAAGGCAACAAAGAAGGTTCCTCCCTGGAGCCTTTGGGGGTGCCTGGCCCTGAGGACACCTTGAATTGCACCGCTAGTCTCCGCAGCAGTGACAGAACACACTTCCATGGTCTCCAGCGGTGCAGTGTGCAGTGACTTGTTATAGAAGCCCTAGGAAATGCGCACACGCACCATAACTTTGCGTATTCAACCTCTTTGTCCTTAAATCCCATAGGCTGCTTTGGCCAAAGGTGCAGGTTCCCACTTGGCCATGAAGAGCTCTCTCTGGCCTGGCCACATTGCTTTCTGGTTCAGCCTCATTGCTGATTTAGGGACAGCAGGAACTTATCCCCAGGAGAGGTTCTGAGGGAAGCAAGAGGCTCTGCAGCCTCTCGCCAGGAGCCTGGGGTCTTCAGCATGGACAGAACTGGACCTGATGAATGCCTGCTCCTGAGTCCTGCCGGCTAAATGAAGGGCCGGGCTTCACTTTCTGCCCCGCATGTGAACGTAGCAGCCAGGCTCCCTATCATGGCACAGGGTGGCGCATGGACAGGGCGATGCCTCTTCCACAGGGCCATCGGCAGGCCACGTCCTGAGGCCATATGGTGGCTCCCATGGTCAGCAAAGATCTGGCCTGGGCAATGTGTGGGTCTCGTGGGACGTGTCACAGAACAGAGTGTCTAATGTCAACAGCTGGGCTGTGCCCTCTGCCCCTGGCCAGGGACGGGCACAGCTGTGTTTGTTGTCTTTTTGTTGTTATGTTTGAGACGGAGCCTCGCTGTCGCCCAGGCTGGAGGGCAGTGGTGCAATCTCAGATCACTGCAAACTCCACCTCCCCAGTTCAAGCAATTCTCCTGCCTCAGCCTCCTCAGTAGCTGGGATTACAGGCGCTGCCACCACTCCCAGCTAATTTTTGTATTTTTAGAAGAAACAGCATTTGGCCATGATGGCCAGGCTGGTCTCAAACTCCTGACCTCAGGCGATCCACCTGCCTCAGCCTCCCAAAGTGCTGGGATTACAAGTGTGAGCCAACGCACCCGGCCCACAGTGTATCTTTAAATATTAAACTGGAAAACAAATCAACCCAGGAAGTTCAACTTCGAAGAATGGAAGACTAGGTCATCTACACCACCCAGATGCCGAGGACAACTGGAGAACTTGGACAAAGTAGAACTATGTCTGCTTGAAGGCATCGCAAGTCAGCCAGGGGGTATGGAGATGCCTGGCCAGTCACCAAGAGAAATGGAACTGTAGATGGGTGAGCCTGGGTCCTGGGGACGAGTCTTCCATGAGCCATGCCAACTGCAGGAGCAGTGGCTAAAAATCAGCGCCATCTTTTTGGAAGTACTTTGGGGTCAGGGGCAAGTGTTGGCACAAGGAGCCAGGAGGAATGGAGTTTCTGCTCTGTATTTCATGCTTGGGAAGAGAACTTGTATAGCTCTTCATGGGGATAAAAGGTAAACTGAGGCAAATCAGTCTGCCAGGGGCTGCAGCCCAACTCCAAGTCATCTGGGAACTCCAGGATATCCCTGATCTTGGGTCACAGCGTTCCCAGAGTGATGGTGTGTCCAGGTGGGGAGACACGAGACCTTACAGCCCTGTTTGCTTTCTCAGTGGGGAGGCGGGTAGCCTGGGGCAGGATCACAGGCCTGCTCACCCTCTGCCTGGAAACAGACTTGGTGCTGTTGGGGGTGGGGGAACAGCAGGAGTTAGGCCAGCCTTGCTGGCTGCGTGGGAGTGGGGTGAGGCCTGTAACTGCCAGTTTCCCCCAGTTCCCTGGAGACCTGTATGACACAGTAGAGGCAGCCACAGTCCCCCTGGGAACTAATTCCATTGACCAGGAAACCACCCCCACCCCCACAGCAGCTGTTGCAAGCCCTGCCCAAGGCCAGGCTGAGCTGAGACATGCCTCACCTGGCCCCACCTGGTGGTCTTTCTCTACCTGTCCTGGTAGCTGGAGACAAAGGACAGAATCTCCTAGGAGCACTAGGGCAAGTTTGTGTCTTTCCTATAAAACTACAGCAGATCCTCTCTTGAAAGCACCACCTCCTGGCTGGAGGACAACCTATACAAAACCAGCACACTTAACAAAACTACAACCAAGGACCGTCAGAGTCCACCTCACTTCCGTGGTACCTGCACCAGAGCAGGTGCTGGCATCATGGCTGAGGGACCTGAAGACAGAGCACATCACAGGACTCTGTGCAGACACCCCCTGTACCGGCCCACTGGGTGGCTACACCAAGAAGAGCAAAGCAATCACTGCAGTTCAGCTCTCAGGAAGCCCCATCCGTGGGGAAGGGGACGGTACCACCTCACAGGAACACCCTGTGGGTCCAAAGAAACTGAACAACAGCCCTTGAGCGGCAGGTCTTCCCTCTGACATAGTCCACCAAATGAGAAGGAACAAGAAAAACAGTTCTAGTAATACAACAACAAACGAGGGTTTTGGTTTTTTGGTTTTTGGTTTTGTTTTTTTTTTTTTTTTTTTTTTTTTTTTTTTTTTTTTTTGAGACACAGTTTTGCTCTTGTTGCCCAGGCTGGAGTACAATGGTACAATTCTGGCTCACTGCAACCTCTGCCTCCCGGGTTCAAGCAATTCTCCTGCCTCAGCCTCCCAAGTAGCTGGGATTACAGGCATGGGCCACCATGCCTGGCTAATTTTTTTGTATTTTTAGTAGAGACAGGGTTTCTCCATGTTGGTCCGGCTGTTGTCAAACTCCTGACCTCAGGTGATCCGCCCACTTCGGCCTCCCAGAGTGTTGGATTACAGACATGAGCCACCACACCTGGCCCAAAACAAGATTCTTTAACTCCCACAAAAGATCACAGCAGCTCACCAGCAATGGGTCCAAACCAATAAGAAGTCCCTGAAGGGTCAGAAAGAGAACTCAGAAGGTCTGGTATTAAGCCAATCGAGAAGGTACTAGAGAAAGGTGAAGTCCAACTTAATGGAAAATTTTTAAAATGATGCAAGATATGAGGGGAAACTCTCCAGTGAAATAGCATGAATAGAAATCCACACATTAGATACACTGTAGCGAACTACACAAAGGGAAATAAAGAAAAACACCATAAAAGCAACCAGCATACAAAGTAACATTACTGTGTAGGGGCAAAGGTGTGATCGACTTCCAACTTCCCGGCAGAAACGATGGAAGCCAGAGGACAATGGAATAAAGTCTTTAAATGCTGTGAGGAAAAAATAAATAACTCCCAGCCTAGGGTATTACACCCAGTAAAAATATCATTCAAAAATGAAGTTAAAGTAAAGCTATTTTTATAACAAAGACAAAACAAAACCGAGAGAACTACAAAGATGCTGGCAAGCTGTAGGCATGGTAGCTTCCTCTAGCAGTCACTACCTTCAAGATACTTTTAGTTACCTGGCGAACTCCAAGCCTAGTTAACAATCCTTCATTTCAGTTTTTTGTGTTCAAATAATTGCTGTGGTTTCTGTCTCCTGGTTGTGCCCTCACTGATATGTGAGGTTCATGGCAACCTCTTATTGACTAAAATGGTAATCTATATTTCCCAATATAAATAATATATTCATGGCAATGCATCAAAATTCTTAAAAAGAAAATTCTTCCAGGATATTAGGGGAACATATTTAATTATACTGAACACTCCCTTGTTTGTTACAGGAAACTCTGAAATTCTATGGAAACAGCTGTGACCATGATTCATTCATGTATTTTAAAAACGTTTTCATCCCAAGAATAGTTTCAGACTTTTAAAGGCAAGGATTGTGCTTTTTTATTTGAAATTTTGTGGGCTAAAATAAAAAAGGGAATTAGAGAAAAAAAATTTGAAAACAACTCTATTACTAGCTCTCGTGTCTTGTATCTTGGGCAAGTCTCTGTCCCTGTCATTAAGGCAAGTTCCTTCCGCAGCAAAACTGGAAAATCAAACAGTATAATTGTTCAGGTCTTGTCAGATATGCGACATTTTGCTACAGCATTCAACACATTAGAAATACATCAGGCAGCCAGTAAATGTTTAGAACAGAGGTGATATGGTTTGGCTGTGTTCCTACCCAAATCTCATCTTAAATTGTAGTTCCCATAATCCCCACGTGTCATGGGAGGGACCCAGTGGGAAGTCCTTAAATCATGGGAGTGGTTACCCTTATGCTGTTCTCATGATAGTGAGTGAGTTCTTACAAGAGCTGATGGTTTTATAAGGTACTTCCCCCAGTTTTGCTCCACACTTCTTGCTGCTACCACGTGAAGGACATGTTTGTCCCCCCTCCCATCGTGATTGTAAGTTTCCTAATGCTTCTCCATCCCCGTGGAACAGTGAGTCAATTAAACCTCTTTACTTTATAAATTACTGAGTCATAGACTGTTCTTTATAGCAGCATGAGAATGGATTGATACAGTAAATTTGTACCAGGAGTGGGGTGCTGCTATAAAGATACCCAAAAATGTGGAAGTGATTTTGAGACTGGGTGACAGGCAGAGTTTAGATCAGTTTGGAGATCTCAAAAAAAGACAGGAAGATGTGGGAAAGTTTGGAACTTCCTAGAGGCTTGTTGAATGACTTTGACCAAAATGCTGATAGTGATATGGAAAACAAAGTCCAGGCTGAGGGTCTCAAATGAAGATGATGAACTTGTTGGGAACTGGAGTGAAGGTCACTCTTGGAAGCAAAGAGACTGGCAGCATTTCACCCCTTCTCCAGAGATCTGTGGAACTTTGAACTTGAGAAAGATGATTTAGGGCATATGGCAGAATAATTTTTTTTTTAAATGGAGTCTCTGTCACCCAGGCAGGAGGGCAATGGTGTGTTCTCAGCTCACTGAATAAAAGTCTGGAAATGTGAAGCCTGACAATGCAATATATATATATATATATAAAAAAAACTATTTTCTGGGGAGAAATTCAAGCCGGATGCAGAAATTTGCATAAGTAACAAGGAGCCCACCTCCACACAGAACACTCCACCTCCACTCATGAAACACTCCATCTCCGTGCATGGAACACTCCACCTCCGTGCATGGAATGCCCCACCTCCGCATGTGGAATGCTCCACCTCCACTCATGGAACACTCCATCTCCATGCAAATAACATAACACACCACCTCCATGTGTCCAGGGCCTGCTGTGTGCACTGCATGGGGTCTGGAAGGATCCACAAGAGCAAATTTGCCACCAGGTGGGGGCAGAGCGGGAGCCGGGTGCACGGCAACCTGTCCGGGAGAGCCTGCTCAACACTCGTGCCTCCGTGTTCAAGCCACTCTCCCAGGAAGGTGGGTAGTGCAAGGGCCACACCCCACCCTGAGGAGCTGTAGCCTTGGGAGACCCAGGAAGTAGGAGCACCCATTAGCTCAGATTAGTACGTATTGTTGCATAACGTGCAATGTCTATTAGTAATAATTTACCAATATTGGCTCATTGCATGTAACCACTGTTCCACACACTTAAGATTTTTTTTTTTTTTTTTGAGACGGAGTTTCGCTGTTGTTACCCAGGCTGGAGTGCAATGGCGCGATCTTGGCTCACCGCAACCTCCGCCTCCTGGGTTCAGGCAATTCTCCTGCCTCAGCCTCCTGAATAGCTGGGATTACAGGCACGCACTCCCATGCCCAGCTAATTTTTTTGTATTTTTAGTAGAGACGGGGTTTCACCATGTTGACCAGGATGGTCTCGATCTCTTGACCTCGTGATCCACCCGCCTCAGCCTCCCGAAGTGCTGGGATTACAGGCTTGAGCCACCGTGCCCGGCCCACATAAGATTTTATAATAAGGGAGGGAGGGCTACATGAGCACCTCTGCACTTCCTGCCCTCCACAAATATAAGACTGCTCTAAAAATAAAGTCTACTAATTTTTGTAAAAACACCTATGGAGGGATATCATTGCCTTGTGGGTCTCAAGGGTGAAGCTGTCCCCAAAGCTGCAGCCCCAGGTGCCACACAGCAGCCCCAGATGCCACACAGCAGCCCCAGGTGCCACACAGCAGCCCCAGATGCCACACAGCAGCCCCAGGTGCTGTGGACTCTTCACAGTGCCCAGCAGCTCTCCCGGGGCTCTGACCCAGTCAGGCCGCCCAGGGCACCTCCCGTGGTCTGGTTGTCCAGGGATCAGATCTCTGCAGGGATGGGCAGGACTCTGTCCCCCAGGGCCTGGCACCAAGCCAGCTTGAGAACACTCAGCCAGCACCTGCACCACAAATTCTGTCCACCAGGAGGGCCAGGGGGCCTGCTGGGCACCACTCAGCCAATGAAACCAAAGTCTTTTTTTGTGCAGCCCACAGTCAGCTCAGCATTTATGGGGCTCTGATTGCCCCTGCAGAGCCAGAGGGTTCAACACCTCATGGGGCGGGCACAGGGAGGGCACTCAGGCCAGCGGGAGCTGCAGAGAAGGGGCAGGCGCCCACTGAGCTGCCCTGGACATCAGGATGGACACAGAGGGTGAGGGCCACCAGGCTCGGGTGCCGATGGAGAAATGATTCTAAACAGCGAGTCAGAGCTGCCCGCACCATCGTGCCACCCCACCCGCTTCGCAGCAGACACCCAGGGGTGGTGCAAGCTCAGTTAGGGAAGAGCCTGACCCCAGGGGCTCAGCAGAAAGTGCAGTAGACTGTGGCCGAGTGGGCTCAACCCCTGCTAACTGCTCCCTCAAATGGGAGATGCATTGTTTCAATTCCCTTTGATTTGAACAAAAGGCGATGCATTTGTGTGGCTTGATAATCAAACAGTAAAGTTTATGCGTCAACTCCCACTGTCCCCCATCCCTGCCAGCTCCCGCCCCTCCCTACTCTGTGCCTGTTGTTTTCATGTTCAGGCTTCCAGAATTCACTTTTGCAAATGCAAGTGAACGCCTCTGCAGGCTCATCACCCTCCTCCCGTCTTACACAAAAGGTTTCCTACAACAGACTACGCTTCACCCTTTCTTTTCCTAACGATAATACATGGCATTTTTTCTCTTTCTCTTTTTCTTTTCTTTCATCCTTTTCTCTTTATTTTTCTTTCTTCTTCTCTTTCTTTCTCTTTCTTCTTTCTCTCTCTCCTTCTTCCCTTCCTTCCTTCTCGTTCTTTCTCTCTCTTTCCTTCTCTCTTTCTCTCTGAGGCAGGGTCTCACTCTGTCACCCAGGCTGGAGTGCAGTGGTGCAATCTTGGCTCACTGTAGCCTCAACCTCCTGGGCTTGAGCAATCCACCTACCTCAGCCTCCGAAAGTGCTGAGATAACAGGGATGAGCACCTGGCTGGAGTTTTTCAGGATGAGTTTTAAACCATTTCTAACATCAATTTTCAGCACTCGTGTCTTCAGGGGTGCAGGCTCAGCACCACGGAATGGAGGGGATGTTGGCCAAGGATCTTCCCCTGGGGTTCTGTGTGATTGAGGTCCTGCCTTTGAAGGTGTTGGGGGGGCACACCCTGACCTCCCCCCACAGTGCCCAACCCCCCAGTGCTGCATTTGGAGAGAGCACTCTCAGAGTGCCATGGCCCCCATGCTCAGTCACCTTCTGGGTGCCAGGCTCTGCATAACCCCGTTACCTTTACATCAAGTCCAGCCAGGACAGAACTGTTATCTCCATTTTCCAGATGAGGAGGTGGAGACACAAGAACTGCAGCTCTGCCTCAGATGGGACAGCCAGTGAGTGGCAGAGCCAGGGTCAAATCTGCATGTTGTCGAAGTCCACGCTCTCCTCATGCCTCACTGCCTCCTCATCCATTAAACCTGTTCATTCCCTCACCCAACCACCCACCTACTCTCTGACTCATCCAGCCACCCACTCACCCTTCCAACCACTCATCCATCCACCCACCCATCCAGCCACCCACTTATCCATCCATCCATCCATCCATCCATCCATCCATCCATCCAGCCATCCATCCAGCCATCCAGCCATCCAGCCACCCACTCAGCCAGCCCACCCACCTAGCCAGCCACCGATCCATCCGCCCATCCATCCAGTCACCCATCCATCTACCCATCCAGCCATCCAGCCATCCATCCACCCACCCAACCATCCAGTCACCCATCCATCCACCACCCACCCAACCACCCACCTACCCAGCCAGTCACCCATCCATCCATCCAACCACTTATCTAGCCATCCATCCACCCACCCATCCAGTCACTCATCCATCCACCACCCACCCAACCACTCACTCACCCATCCAGCCACCATTCATCTACCCATCCACTCATCCATTCGTCCATCCATCCATTCACTCACCCACCCATCTATCCATCTATCCGTCCAGCCACCCATCCAGCCACCATCCACTCACCCACCCATCCAGCCACCCATCCATCCACCCACCCATCCAGCCACCCATCCAGCCACCCATCCAGCCTCCCATCCACTCACCCACCCATCCACCCACACATCCATCCACCCATCCACTCACTCACCCAGCCAACCACTCACCCATCCAGCCACCCATCCATCTACCCACCCACCCATCCAGCCAGCCACTCGCCCACCAACCCATCCAGCCACCCATCTAGCCTCCCACCACCCATCCACTCACCCATCCATCCAGCTACCCAGCCATCTACCCACCCATCCATCCACCACCCATTCCTCCATCCACCCTCCCACCCATCCATCCATCCACCCAGCCACCAACCCACCCACCCATCTACCCGCTTACCCATTCATCCACCTGTTCATCCACCCACCCATCTGTCCACCCACCCGCTCATCCTTCTATCAACCCATCCATTCATCACCAACCAACTCACCCACCCATTCAGCTCTCTGTTCATCCATCTATTAAAGGGTTACTAGGTGCCAAGCCCTCAAGCTTGTTGATGTTATAAACTTCTGGCAGCCAGAGTGACCTCCCCAGCATGTCAATTTGACTGTATCTTCTGTTTGCAGGTCTTCATCAGTTTCCACTGCCTGCCTGCAGGGAGAGCTCTGACACACCCCCTACCTGTTCCACCTCTTACATGCTGCCCAGCCTCCCACAGCCCTGCCCTCATTTGTGGGCGCTCCCGGACGATGTGCCTCACACCAGAGTGACTCCTCTTCACCTTCACCATCACAACATGCACGCTGTATCCACCAGCCCAACATCCACTTCCCCTTTCCTGGTGTCAGTGCCTGGAATTTCCTTTAGGACTGCCTTTCTCCCTCTCCATCCACAGGTCCCAGGGGCACCAGGAGTGGGCAACTCAAGGTGGTTGAGAGGGACCACAGCCTTACTGGACTCCTCAGAAAATCTTTATAGCAAGGCTGCTGGGTGGGGTGGCCTGAGGACAGAGTGACCCAGGAGAGCCCAGGTAAGGGATGAGCCAGGCGTTTCATGATTTTACCACGTCAACACCTGAGCCTTTGCTGTCCCCAAACAGGTGGGCTGCCCTCGACCAGAGACACCTGTGCTGAGAGCAGAGTGACCCCCACTCATGGGTGCTTCTTGGGTGAAGCTGACATAGGAAATACATGCTTATGCTTTGTGTCACTGTCAAAAGCATCTGAGAAGGTAAAATAAACACAGAGAGAACTGCACAATTAAAAAGTGAGTATGGGTGAAGGAAAGACAGTGGGAAAGGCAGGGGATGAGATGCAGTGGCGGCCGGCCCGGGATCTCTGTGGCCCACTTGCAGTGGCCAGTCCGGGCTCTCTGTGGTCCACATGTTGTGGTGGCCGGCCTGGGCTTTCTGTGATCCACGTGCATGCCATGGCCGGCCCAGGATCTCTGTGGTCCACGTGCAGCGGTGGCTGGATCGGGTTCTCTGTGAACAATGCACAGTGGTAGCTGGCCCTGGTTCTCTGTGGCCCACGTGCAGTGGTGACCAGCCAGGCTCTCTATGGTCCATGTGCAGCAGCAGCCAGCCGGGGCCCTCTGTGGTCCACATGCAGTGGCCCAGGCTCTCTGTGGCCCACACATGGTGGCAGCTGGCCTGGGCTCTCTGTGCTCCATGTGCAGTGGCCTGGGATCTCTATGGCCCATGTGAGGTGGTGGCCAGCCAAGCTCTCTGTGACGAATGTGTGGTGGCGACTGGCCCAGGCTCTCTGTGGTCCACTTGTGGCAATGGCTGGCCCAGATCCATGTGCAGTGGTGGCCATCCTGTGCTCTCTGTGGTCCACATGCGATGGCGGCCAGCCTGGGCTCTCTTTGGCCCACGTGTGGTGGTGGCCAGCCTGGGCTCTCTGTGGCCCACGTGCAGTGGTGGCTGGCCTGGGCTCTCTGTGGCCCACTTGCAGTGGTGGCTGGCCCAGGCTCTCTGTGACCTGTGTGCAGTGGTAGCCGGTGTGGGCTCTCTGTGGTCCACATGCAGCCTGGGGAATGGTGGGAAAGTGCAGAAGGAGGAGGAGGCCCATGGGGACAAAAGCACTAGGGGCTATTTCTTCTTCGCTCCACGGGGAAAACAGGACATTTTAACACTATTGTCACGATTATGCTGAACTATAGTTAAGATAAAATGCTACTTCCTGAAATGCATCCCTTCCAAAACAACTTAGAAAAGTTAAGCAACAAAAATTTTATGGAAAATGCTGTCAGGATATCAGGGGACAGAGGGAGGCAACCTCTCTGCCAGGCTCTCTGCATCCACTGGGCAGAGGGCAGAAGAAAGTTTTAATTATGGAAAGCTTGTAACGTACATGGAGGCAGAGGGAGCCAACCGCCCCTCACCACCATCTAACACACTCACGTCTGCCTGTGTTTACTTCACCTATTATCCTGGTCAAGGGAGTCAGGTTGACTTATACACATCGTGGCATCGGCCCCCTCAGGAACTCAGCAGGTGTCTCTAAAGAGTAAGGCCTGTTCCTATAAAACCCAGTACCACAGGCCCCAAACAGGTACAATTCCCTCACATCGGCCAATCCCCAGGCCACACCCACTTTTTCCCATTGTCCCAGAAACACAGGCTCCTGGCTCCTTCCATCGTCCAACGGAGGTGTGTGCTGCACTCGGCGTTTGTGGGGATCGGGGCTAGGTGCATTCAGAGTTTGTGGGGATGGTGGCTCAGCTGCATTCAGCATGTATGGAGATGCTGGCTCAGTGTGCATGAGTGTTTGTGGGGATACTGGCTCAGCATGCATTCAGCATTGTGGGGATGCTGGCTCAGTATCCTTTACTCAGAGAAGTACAAAGAGAAAACAAAAGTACGTCCCTCTTTATAAAACTTCTGCTTATATCTTTGAAAAGTAGTCAAGCATAGGGATGTCAGACCAGGAGATTCAACCTAGAGAGGCATGGAGAGAAACCAGCGGCACCTGCCCAGCCTCTGGCCGGCCAGCCCTGCCAGTATTTTGCTGTTCATTCCTCCTCTCAGGGCAGCTCTGCTGTGTGCTCATCTTTGTTTTCATTTTCTTTTCCTTTTGCACCAAACAGCGTTTCCCTCCCTGTCTGCTAGTATGTGAATACATAACTGATTTTCGTGTCCTGATCTTGTGTTCTGAGACCCTGTGAGTTTCACATTCATTCCAGTGGTTCTGGAGTCTCCTTAAACTTTTCCTTGTAAATAACGTCATTGTCTGTGATTAGAGATAATTTTACTCTTTCCCGACCAGTCTTTACTCCTCTTTCTTTCTTCCTTTGTGGTCCAGCCGAGACCTGGAATAAACAGTGTTGTGGAAATGGAGTACACTTCCATGCCTTGTCCCTGGTCTCAGGGGAGAAGCGCGTGGCATCTCACCATTGCGCGTGACGTGGGTGCAGTTTTCACGTGATGCCTTCGATTGCTTCTACGTCACATGCATTTTGGATTTCATCAGAAGCTCTTTCTGGTCCATTGATGTTTCATATGGTTACTCTTTTATTCTGCCAATATGGTGAGTTACATTGGTTTGGTTTTCAAACACCAAACTCTTGCATTTCTGAAAAAACCCTACTCTGTCATGATGTATTATCTTTTTTGTAAGTTTTTGGACTCAGTTTGCTAGTGTTTTGTTTACAATTTTTTGGATCTATCTCCATGAGGGATACTGTTCTGTAATTTTCATATCTTATAATGTCTTTGCCAGGTTTCTACATCAGCGCTAAGCTGGCCTCATTAAAAAGTGAGGCATGGTTTTCTTCGCTTCTCTTCTCCCAAGTTTTGAAATGTTTTATTAAATGTTACTATTGTGCTGTTTCATCAACTCTTTGATAAAATTTATCACTGAAATCATCTAGCTCTAGAGTTTTTTTCTGGAAAAGTTTTTGACAAAAAGTTCATTTCTTGAATAGATATGGGAATATTCCAGTTTTCTATTCCATTTTGTGTCAATTTTGATAAGCTGTATTTTCGGAAGAATTTATTATATAAGCTGTCAAATGTGTGTATCAGCAGGAAATCACTGACAGTGTTATGTTACTTCCTGTTAGCGTCTGTAGGGTCTGTAGTGATGTCTTATTTCTTCTCCTGGCATTGGTAATGGATGAGTGCAGTTTTCCTTTCATCAGTCTTGTCAGAGTTTTGTCAATTTCATTAACCTTTTCGAAAAACACCTTTTGTCTTGACTTCTCTATTTGTTTTATAATTCATTAGTTTCTCATCTTTATAATTTTTTCCTTCTAGTCCCCTCTTCTTTTGGATTTAATTTGCTCACCTTTTTAAAACTTCTTAAGGTGGAATGTTAGATCACTGTTTTGAAAATCCTTTTTCTAATGTGAGCATTACAGCTATCATCTCCTCTCTAAACTTGTTTTTAGCTCATCTTACAGATTTTTATGTTTTGTGCTCATCATCATTTGTTTAAAATATTTTCAAGTTTCCCCTGTGGTCCTTTTGACTCATATGTTATTTAGATGCTTTCTTTAATTTGCGAATCTCTGTGTTTTCCCCAGATGTATGATTATTATTGATTGCTCTTTTAACTCCACTGTAATCAGAGGGAGTCCTCACTGTGATTTCAATTATTGGAAACGTTTGGGATTTATCTTATGACCCATTATATGGTCTGTGGTGCTTTCCAATTTCAGCATTTCCATTTGGTTTGGAAAACATGCCTGAGACAGATCCCAATCGGTTAGAGGTTTATTTATCAAGGTTGAGGACATGCCCATGAGTCACTTTGGGGTCTGTGTCCTGTGCTGTTTCTGAAGAGGGTTTGGGGAATGTCAATATTGAAAGGGAAAGAACAGACAGGAGGGGAAGGAAAAAGAGTGGGGTGGGCAGTGAGACACATGGTTCTGTCCTGTGAGGCTCTGATCAGCACCCAGTGGGCCTGAGTTTTACATGAGATAAAGAGAGCATGGGAAATCACTGCTGTCTTTCCAGGAATAAAAGGATGGTGGTTTCCACAAGAATCCACTCCCAAGCTTCACTTTCCCTTGGACACCAGGAGTTTGGGGTCCTGAAATTCTATTTTCCTTTCAAGAATTATTTTGAAAAGTGATTATGATTTCTCTGCTGAGATTCTCTGTTCATTTATTGTGACTATACTTTCCTTTAATTCCTGGAACATATTAAAGTCCCTGTCTTCTAATTTTATCGTCTTTCATTAGCTTGAGGCAGATTTCTGTTGACTGCTGTTTCTTTCAGCTGTAGGTTACATTTTCCTGTTTCTTTTCATGCCTGGAAGCTTTCCTGTCAGCACCGTATATGGCTGTTGTTGTCAATATGACACAGAGACTCTGGATTACATTTCCTGTGCTGGAAGATGTTGCTCTTGCCCTTGCAGGCCACATGCCAGTCCACTGTGGCCATGCCCCACTGGAAGATGTTGCTCACACTGTGGCCACACCCCACTGGAAGATGTCACTCTCACTGCGGCTATGCCCTGCTGGAAGATGTTGCTCTCACTGTGGCCACGCCCCACTGGAAGATGTCACTCTCACTGTGGCCATGCCCTGCTGGAAGATGTTGCTCTCACTGTGGCCACGCCCCACTGGAAGATGTCACTCTCACTGTGGCCATGCCCCGTTGGAAGATATTGCTCACACTGTGGCCACATCCCACTGGAAGATGTCACTCTCACTGTGGCCACGCCCCACTGGAAGATGTCACTCTCACTGTGGCTATGCCCTGCTGGAAGATGTTGCTCACACTGTGGCCACGTCCCACTGGAAGATGTCAGTCTCACTGTGGCCATGCCCCGTTGGAAGATATTGCTCACACTGTGGCCACTTCCCACTGGAAGATGTCGCTCTCACTGTGGCCATGTCCTACTGGAAGATGTTGCTCTCACTGTGACCACGTCCCACTGGAAGATGTTGCTCTCACTGTGGCCACGTCCCACTGGAAGATGTTGCTCTCACTGTGGCCACGTCCCGCTGGAAGATGTCACTCTCACTGTGGCTATGCCCTGCTGGAAGATGTTGCTCTCACTGTGGCCACGTCCCACTGGAAGATGTTGCTCTCACTGTGGCCACATCCCACTGGAAGATGTTGCTCTCACCCTCGGAGACCACACACCCATGCACTGTGGCCACGTCCCACTGGAAGATGTTGCTCTCACCCTCGGAGACCACACACCCATGCACTGTGGCCACGTCCCACCTTCCCTCACGGCAGCAGCTGCCACCTCTCTGCAGGGACCCTCAGCATTTCCCACAGGATGCTCAGTCCAGGACAGGATTGAGATGGAATTTGCACACAGTGCAGAGGGCCCTGTCATCTGTGACTCCCTCCTTTTGGGTTCCACTTTTCCTTCTCCAGCCTCCCACATGTCTGTGGGTAACACCCCCCATAGGCACCAAGGAAGGAGAGCTGTCCAGACCCCAGGCACAATTAGTGCCTGAAGAATATCTTAGTTTATAGTGTTATTACTCAGCTATTTCCTTTATATAATCCTTTATATGTAATCATATATTAGTTTATAGAATTAGTGCCTGAAGTGTAACTTACTGCTTACATATATCTATTTTATACAATCATACTTAATACTTACATCTAGCATACTTAGTTCCATATAATCTTTCTATATAATCATACAGGTATCGTAGTCAGAGCTGTACTGACACATTCAGTGCTGATTTATATAATCCTTCTATATAACCAAATAGTAGTTTTTAGTAGGAAATATGCCTAGAGCAGTCACAGAACAGAAGCAGCACATGGGAAAACAGCCAGACCAGGACGAGAACCAAAGTCCCCGGCGGTGGCGTCCCTGCCTGAAAGGGCATATGCTGTGTGGCAGGCTTGGAGCAGGAGTGTCTCCTCCTGATAAAGGAGTTGTAGCACCTGCATCCAGTTCCTGTGGAAAGTCAGCCTCAGGCCTGAGATCCTGGAAGTAACCGAGGGAGAAGAACCCTCTGGTGTGACCAGTCATGGCGGCTGTTCACCCTGTCAGTCTTTTCTCGCTTCTGTGCTAGCTCAAATCATCCTCCCATAAATATCTTAACAGAAGAGCACAAGTCTGTCAGTCCCACTGCATTGGCTTACAGTATCCTTCTATTAGAAATCCTTTGAAATCTCCAGCCCCCACATAAGAAGTGTTGCACACAACACCTGCTGCACACAGCCCACCTCCTTGCTTCAGTGACCTAATGGGGTTGGACCCCTTTTCTGTACATGACCCTCTACTACTGCGCACGGCCCACCTGTCTGCCCAGGTGACATAATGGGGTGCCCCCCTCGCTTGTGACTCATGCGATTATGTATGCCCTATTACTAAGCCTATAGATGATGACCTCGCTCATGACCCTGCCCCCTGCTTGTACCTAATAAATACAGATGCTCTTGGGCATTTGGGGGCTGCTGCTGATCTCCACTCACAGGTGATGTGGCACCCTGAGTCCAGATGCTCTTCACCAGTTCTTCAGTGTCCTGTCTCTTTAATTCTCGGACCCTGCACCTCAGCACAGCATAAGGGACACCCCACGACCCTGTGGGGCCCAATAGCCCTATGACATCCAGCCAGTGAGGCTGCAGTGCTCTGCTGATGCCACCCCCAGCTCGGTGGCCAGGGCACAGGTGTGAGCTGTGTGTGAAGCTCGCCCATTGTGGTTCCTGCCTTCAAGACTGCCACACTGTGTCTCTGCCATCTCTGCTTGCTCTCCAATAGCTTCCAAGAGTGTTTTATAGTTTTCCAGAGTTTGTAGTTTCTGTTCATGGGAGGTGGTTCTGATAGAAGCTATCCTGCCATTTCGAGAGGAAACGCCCCATGCTGTTTTCCTGTGCCCCACGTTTTCTTCGTAAAATCATCGGTGGCCGTTCATGTTTGCGGATAGGCTTGCCAGGTCTTCTCTGGGCGTCTTGGCCTCTTCTGCTCCCCTCCTTCCTCCAGGGCTGTTTTCTCTGCGAAGGGCGTGTCGCGACCTTGTTTCGGGAATGGTCTGTGAATTTTGTGTCTCTTGTTTGGTCTTTCTGTGCAGAGTGCCTTTAAGGCAGGATCTTTCTGCATCCTGGAGTGACGCTTCACCGACAGTTTGGTGTTGATGCTGCCCGTCCTTCACACGCAGAGGCTGCCACTGTGTTGCTTCCTGGCCTTTGCTGTTGTGGGTGAGAAGCTGGCCGTTCTGATCACCGTGCAGACCCCTAGCGTCTCCTTTTCTCAGTGTTATTCGGCAAAAGCCAGGCCTCTTAAGGGGTTGCCGTATCTGTTCATAACCAAAATACACCATTTAGAATGCACTTCACCTAATATTTCTGGTCACTATTTTCCAGTCTAATGGGAACAACTGCTCATCTTGAAGGGATAAAAAGGCCATTTAAGGCTGAATTCATATCTCACCACTTTTCAGTGAAAAAACGTTATGGGAAGGAAAATTTATTTTTAAGTGGTTGAGGAGAATAAATGGTCAACAGTAGATTGCATAAAATCCACTGCTAAGTACACACCTGTCAGCAATGCATCCACATTCACGCGCAAGCCTGGATACGAATGTTCACAGCGGCATCGTGGGTAAGAGTCAAGAAGCAGAAACAGCCCAAGCGCCTTGAGTGACAAGTGTGAGAACACTTATACCCACACGTGCAGCAGCTGCTGATATGTGGCACAAGGCGGGAGTCTGGGAGCGTCATCTGAGTGAGGAGCCATGCATGATGGCCACACACCGTCAGTGCTGCCACGGAAATGTCCAGGTGAGGAGCCGGGCATGATGGCCACACGCCATCGGTGCTGCCATGGAAATGTCCAGGTGAGGAGCCGGGCACGATGGCCACACACCGTCGGTGCTGCCACGGAAATGTCCAGGTGAGGAGCTGGGCACGATAGCCACACACCATTGGTGCTGCCATGGAAATGTCCAGGTGAGGAGCCAGGCAGGATGGCCACACACCGTCGGTGCTGCCATAGAAATGTCCAGGTGAGGAGCCGGGCACGATAGCCACACATCATTGGTGCTGCCACGGAAATGTCCAGGTGAGGAGCCGGGCATGATAGCCACACACCATTGGTGCTGCCATAATGTCCAGGTGAGGAGCTGGGCACAATGGCCACACACCATTGGTGCTGCCATAGAAATGTCCAGGTGAGGAGCCAGGCACGATGGCCACACACCGTCAGTGCTGCCATGGAAATGTCCAGGACAGGCTGATTTGTGGAGGCAAATTGGCTGGGACAGGGGTGACAGGAGGAGGTGAACACTGAGGCAGGGGTGGGGGCACGATACGTTCTGAAATGTATCGTGGTAACAGACACACAGACCCAAGAGCATATGAGGAGCAAAACGAATAGAAAGAAGCCATGTGATGAGCAGCAGGGTTCCCTCTGCAGACCTTCCATAAAGCCTGGTCGGGGCAGGGGGAGCTGGCCGGGAGGATGGCACCCTGCTGAAATTGGAGTCCTGAGTCGTGAAGGATCTCGGCCCTTGGGACCAGACCCCCACCGGGCCACTTGTGGCTCCGTGCCAGCCCCCTCTGCTCCCTTCCCACATGGGAAGACCCCAGGAACTGGGCAGGGGCTGCTGACCCCTCAGACCCTGGCCAGGATCTGGGCTTTTAAACAGAGGTATCAACACAGTCTCACCAGCAGCAGCAGGGGCCCCTCCTGTCACGTGATTTCCATGCCAGGCGCCAGGAATAGAAGCTGCAGGAGAACCCGGGAAGGCTCCTGCTATGGAGGATGCACAGGGCCCAGGAGGGAGAATGGCCCCCTGCAGCTACTGGCTGGTTCTGTGGCTCAGGGTCCCACCAGGCCCCCCCAGCCACCAGCCGGCTCTGTGGCTCAGGGTCCCACCAGGCCCCCCCAGCCACCAGATGGCTCTGTGGCTCAGGGCCCCCCAGGAACCCAGGCCCGGCTCTCCCTGGTGCTCTCAGGCCCAGCTTTAAAAGTCATGTTGTGCTTGGTTTTATTTTTTTAACATGTAAGAACAACACACATGTGATAGAAAAGAGACATGAATAGTGCTCCTGGCCACACAGCTCCCTCCAGAACAGTGGGTGCTGGGGTCACCACGGGCCCTTCCAGAGCCATCATGGGTGCACACGCTTTCTCTTCATTCTATATAAACAGAGCGAATGCCACCTCCCACCACGTCTTCTCCAGTAACGTGAAATGACACCTTGGCCATAACCCAAAGACTTCGTGTTTTGGGGTCTTTCTCTAGACGCGAATCCCACTCTGCAGACTTAGCCACTGAGGCACTGTGCCTGCTTCCCCAGCAGGCCTGAGCGTGACAGGGCAGACCCCCCACTCCTGCTTCCTCAATGGGGCTGAGTGTGACAGGGCAGACCCCCCACTCCTGCTTCCCCAGCAGGCCTGAGCGTGACAGGGCGGACCCCCCACTCCTGCTTCCTCAACGGGCTGAGTGTGACAGGGCGGACCCCCCACTCCTGCTTCCTCAATGGGGCTGAGTGTGACAGGGCGGACCCCCCACTCCTGCTTCCTCAGCAGGCCTGAGCGTGACAGGGTGGACCCCCCACTCCTGCTTCCTCAGCAGGCCTGAGCGTGACAGGGCGGACCCCCCACTCCTGCTTCCTCAATGGGGCTGAGTGTGACACGGCGGACCCCCCCACTCCTGCTTCCTCAGCAGGCCTGAGTGTGACAGGGCGGACCCCCCACTCCTGCTTCCTCAATGGGGCTGAGTGTGACAGGGCGGACCCCCCACTCCTGCTTCCTCAGCAGGCCTGAGCGTGACAGGGTGGACCCCCCACTCCTGCTTCCTCAGCAGGCCTGAGCGTGACAGGGCGGACCCCCCACTCCTGCTTCCTCAACGGGCTGAGTGTGACAGGGCGGACCCCCCACTCCTGCTTCCTCAATGGGGCTGAGTGTGACAGGGCGGACCCCCCACTCCTGCTTCCTCAGCAGGCCTGAGCGTGACAGGGTGGACCCCCCACTCCTGCTTCCTCAGCAGGCCTGAGCGTGACAGGGCGGACCCCCCACTCCTGCTTCCTCAATGGGGCTGAGTGTGACACGGCGGACCCCCCCACTCCTGCTTCCTCAGCAGGCCTGAGTGTGACAGGGCGGACCCCCCACTCCTGCTTCCTCAATGGGGCTGAGTGTGACAGGGCGGACCCCCCACTCCTGCTTCCTCAGCAGGCCTGAGCGTGACAGGGCGGACCCCCCACTCCTGCTTCCTCAATGGGGCTGAGTGTGACACGGCGGACCCTCCCACTCCTGCTTCCTCAGCAGGCCTGAGCGTGACAGGGCGGACCCCCACTCCTGCTTCCTCAGCAGGCCTGAGCGTGACAGGGCGGACCCCCCACTCCTGCTTCCTCAATGGGGCTGAGTGTGACAGGGCGGACCCCCCACTCCTGCTTCCTCAGCAGGCCTGAGTGTGACAGGGCGGAACCCCCACTCCTGCTTCCTCAACGGGCTGAGTGTGACAGGGCGGACCCCCCACTCCTGCTTCCTCAGCAGGCCTGAGCGTGACAGGGCGGACCCCCCCACTCCTGCTTCCTCAATGGGGCTGAGTGTGACAGGGCGGACCCCCCACTCTTGCTTCCTCAATGGGGCTGAGTGTGACAGGGTGGACTCCCCACTCCTGCTTCCTCAGCAGACCTGAGTGTGACAGGGCAGACCCCCCACTCCTGCTTCCTCAACGGGGCTGAGTGTGACAGGGCGGACCCCCCACTCCTGCTTCCTCAGCAGGCCTGAGTGTGACAGGGCAGACCCCCCACTCCTGCTTCCTCAACGGGCTGAGTGTGACAGGGCGGACCCCCCACTCCTGCTTCCTCAGCAGGCCTGAGTGTGACAGGGCGGACCCCCCACTCCTGCTTCCCCAGCAGGCCTGAGCGTGACAGGGAGGACCCCCCACTTCTGCTTCCCCAGCAGGCCTGAGTGTGACAGGGCGGACCCCCCACTCCTGCTTCCTCAACGGGGCTGAGTGTCACAGGGCGGACCCCCACTCCTGCTTCCTCAGCAGGCCTGAGTGTGACAGGGCAGACCCCCCAATCCTGCTTCCTCAACGGGGCTGAGTGTCACAGGGTGGACCCCCCACTCCTGCTTCCTCAGCAGGCCTGAGCATGACAGGGCGGACCCCCCACTTTAGCTTCCTCAGCAGGCCTGAGTGTGACAGGGCGGACCCCCCACTCCTGCTTCCTCAGCAGGCCTGAGTGTGACAGGGCGGACCCCCCACTCCTGCTTCCTCAAAGGGCTGAGTGTGACAGGGAGGACCCCCCACTCCTGCTTCCTCAATGGGGCTGAGTGTGACAGGGCGGACCCCCCACTCCTGCTTCCTCAACGGGCTGAGTGTGACAGGGCAAACCCCCCACTCCAGCTTCCTCAGCAGGCCTGAGTGTGACAGGGAGGAAGGGAGGACCCCCCCACTCCTGCTTCCTCAGCAGGCCTGAGCGTGACAGGGTGGACCCCCCACTCCAGCTTCCTCAGCAGGCCTGAACGTGACAGGGCGGACCCCCCACTCCTGCTTCCTCAAAGGGCTGAGTGTGACAGGGAGGACCCCCCACTCCTGCTTCCTCAATGGGGCTGAGTGTGACAGGGCGGACCCCCCACTCCTGCTTCCTCAAAGGGCTGAGTGTGACAGGGAGGACCCCCCACTCCTGCTTCCTCAACGGGGCTGAGTGTGACAGGGTGGACCCCCCACTCCAGCTTCCTCAGCAGGCCTGAGCGTGACAGGGAGGACACCCCACTCCTGCTTCCTCAGCAGGCCTGAGCATGACAGGGCGGACCCCCACTCCATCTTCCTCAGCAGGCCTGAGTGTGACAGGGCGGACCCCCCACTCCTGCTTCCTCAAAGGGCTGAGTGTGACAGGGAGGACCCCCCACTCCTGCTTCCTCAATGGGGCTGAGTGTGACAGGGCGGACCCCCCACTCCTGCTTCCTCAACGGGCTGAGTGTGACAGGGTGGACCCCCCACTCCTGCTTCCTCAGCAGGCCTGAGCGTGACAGGGCGGACCCCCCACTCCTGCTTCCTCAACGGGGCTGAGTGTGACAGGGCGGACCCCCCACTCCTGCTTCCTCAGCAGGCCTGAGTGTGACAGGGAGGACCCCCCACTCCTGCTTCCTCAACGGGGCTGAGTGTGACAGGGCGGACCCCCCACTCCTGCTTCCTCAAAGGGCTGAGTGTGACAGGGAGGACCCCCCACTCCTGCTTCCTCAGCAGGTCTGAGTGTGACAGGGCGGACCCCCCACTCCTGCTTCCTCAACGGGGCTGAGTGTGACTGGGCGGACCCCCCACTCCTGCTTCCTCAACGGGCTGAGTGTGACAGGGTGGACCCCCCACTCCTGCTTCCTCAGCAGGCCTGAGCGTGACAGGGCGGACCCCCCACTCCTGCTTCCTCAACGGGGCTGAGTGTGACAGGGCGGACCCCCCACTCCTGCTTCCTCAGCAGGCCTGAGTGTGACAGGGAGGACCCCCCACTCCTGCTTCCTCAACGGGGCTGAGTGTGACAGGGCGGACCCCCCACTCCTGCTTCCTCAAAGGGCTGAGTGTGACAGGGAGGACCCCCCACTCCTGCTTCCTCAGCAGGTCTGAGTGTGACAGGGCGGACCCCCCACTCCTGCTTCCTCAACGGGGCTGAGTGTGACTGGGCGGACCCCCCACTCCTGCTTCCTCAGCAGGCCTGAGTGTAACAGGGCAGACCCCCCACTCCTGCTTCTTCAACGGGCTGAGTGTGACAGGGCGGACCCCCCACTCCTGCTTCCTCAAAGGGCTGAGTGTGACAGGGAGGACCCCCCACTCCTGCTTCCTCAGCAGGCCTGAGCGTGACAGGGCAGATCCCGCGGCTGCCTCTCTTCGGAGGCGCCCTGGCTGGCATTTGCTTAGCTGGAAAACCTTTGTTCTGTTCATTTAAACTTCGATAGAAGCTGGTAGTTTAAAAATATTCCTTTGGACCATTTATGGGGACCTTAAATCTTTGTCTTTTTGAAGGAAGTCTTTGAGTCCAGGGATTCTATGCTCTTAGATCCGTTCACATGTTTCTGGCCCCTCGATGGCATTTTAAAGCCTCCTTCACGTAGATTTGGTGGCTCCGGTCATCCTGGAGCGTCCTCACCGGCGCTGCAGTGTGAGGGAGCCCTGGTTGTGCAGGAGCGGGTGGCTCACGCCCATGCACCTTTCCGCGTTTCCGCTGTTGGCGTCGCAGCAATGTGGCCTGACCACCCGGCACGGTCGTCCATGTTCCGTCAGCCCCCGGAGTGCCCAGTCTTTGGGCTTCCCTGGACCACGCTGGAAGGAGAAGTATCTTGCGCAACACATAAAACACAAACACTCCCAATCACTGACGAGCTAAAAGAAGAAAATCACAGAAAATCTCATGTTTTAACAGAAGTTTACAGATGTGTGTTGGGCCACCCTGGGACACGGGTGGCCCACGGGCGCATAGCAGGACCAGCTCACGTAGCCCGTCAGGAATCGCCAGCCCCAAACTTGCCGTGTAACCACCCAACCCTCCTGTGCCCCAGCCCAAGGCGGTTCTCCTTAAGCTGGACGTTTTCCTCCCCTCAATACTGCTGCCAACAAATGCTTTTGATTTTCTGACAATATCTGTATTTACCCTTCATGTTTGAAGACCGTTTTTGCTCTGTATGAAATTCTGGGTTGCGGATGTGGCTTCCTTTGTTTATTGGAGAGAGTCTGGTTTCGTCAGCTCGCAGAGGCTGCCTTTCATGCTCCGACCCCTTGTCTCGGTGCCACGTCCTGCAGCGTGGCTCCTGTGGACGTGGCTCCTGACCGTGTGTCTCGTTTCTTTGGTTGCATTGAGGATTTCCCTCGACCTCGGCAGGCGGTACAGCGGCCAGCCACACCCTTCCTGGGGGCTCCTCACTTCTGGGAGCTTCATTCACTCAGGTGTCCGTGTACCCTGCCATTTCTGGAGTTCTTTTTTTTTTTAATTATGAATTTATGGCTTATGTGACTTGTTTAAGTTGTTTGGTGAAAATCGTCTCTTGAGACTTCCCACATTGTAGAAGTGGAAGTTGTGTGCCTTTTTTAATAAAAAACATAATGTATTTAAGCAACGTATTAATTAAATTTGTTCTTTTACAGAAAGGTGTCAAGAGTAGCACAGGAACGTTTCTCTCTGATCGTTCAGGGCTGACATCGGCTTGACTGGCGGCTGCCTGCAGACCTCAGGGTCCCCAGAGCAAATCCAGTTTCTGATGGAAACCAAGCACTGCCCTCTGTAGCCTGGCCTCTTTGTCACCCAAGATGGTGGCAGGGCACTTGTTGGCTGAAGACCCTCATTCTGGGTGCGTTGGGTGTTTCCTTGAGACAAAATCAGGCTATAAGCCTGTGGTGGGAGCCCCCTGAGGCCCCGCCAAGCCCCTCCTGTGCCGCACCCACCCCGCACCCCCTCACTGCACAAGTCCCCTCCCACGCCACAACACCCCCCCCGCACCCCTCCACTCGCGCCACACCCCCCCACCTCGGGTAGGTGCCCTTGCTCGCACATGAGGCTCCGGGCCGTGTGGAGGCCGCCGCTGTCGGGCGTCTATGGTACAGCGACTGGTCTACTCCAGTACAGTTACCAGGCCCCCTGAGACGATGCAAAGGACCCGCTCAGGTCTTCCGCGTGTGTATTTATGTCAGGATGGGCTCCTGGGGTCCGGTTTTATGCCAGGGGTTAAGATTTGGGACTCTGGTTTGTATTCACATCTAGACGCTTGTCTCTTGGACTCTTCAAGGGATGGGTCCCAGGACCCCAAGGTTAACCCCATCTACAGAGGATCAGGTCCCCGATTTGAAACGGTGTTGGCCTGACAGGTTACCTGCACACATCCTCCCCAGTGCCTGGAATCGTCCCTGATCACTCACCCTACCGAGTACGATGGAAGCTGTGCAAACATGTTACACGGTGTGGATATTTTCATGTCTATTTTTGATGTATTGTTATGTTTTGTTCTTTCCCAGGTACTCTTGGCCCTCAGTCGAATCTTTGACGTGGAACCTGTAGACATGGAGTCAGGCTGTCTGTATCTCAATACACACTTATTCATTTTGCAAATTCTAAATTCACACAGATGCCTCCAAACCCAAACCAAGTCAGAGCTGATGACAGTTTTCTCTTTGCAGAATTTGAAACTCTGACAGTAAAGCCATCTCCCGAGGTCTCTGACACATTTGCTTCTGGGATCCACCCCCTTAGTGACCATCCCTGGCTGGTGACACCCTTCTCTTCTTGCCTAGGCTCAGCTTCCCACCGTGTGGGTGGCCCTCTCCAGCCAGGGCTCTGATTCCCTGCAAGGCCACAGCAGACCCTGGCCCCCTGCCCGAGGCTGCAGCTGACTGTGTGGGACACCCGGCCCCACCAGCCTTGGGGTCTCTGATGCTAGGTAGGGGCTCTGCACCTGCAGTGGCCAAGGCCACCTGGGCATAGGTGCATGGGAGGAAGAGCCTCTCAGGAGCCAGCGGAGGTGAGGCCCAGGATCTGGAGGAGACATGGGGACAGCAGGAGGGCCTGGGGCAAAGGGCCCGGGGCCACCCTGAAGCCTGAGGAGGCTTTGTGGAGCACACACCGGCTGCGGACCCCACAGGGCCATGCTGCTGACTTGCAGGTGACCTCGGTGAGTGTAATCCCTTGGCTCCCCCATCCACGCAGAATTCCAAACCAGGACGAACACCTGATAAGAAGCCAATCAAATCCCGTTTCCTCATCAGCTTTTATTTTACCTGACAGGCAGAGCCTAATCTCGTGGAGGGATGGGCGGGCCGCTCTGTTCCCATACAGGGAAACCAGCAAGGGCTTTGAACTCCCGCTGGGGAGGTCCAGCTCCCAGGAAGGCCCTCTGGCCACACGGAGCCCTTATCTGCTGATGGCCTGGGGGCCAAGGCTGCCCAGGACAGGGCTGGGCTGCTGTCAGCAGAGGGAAGGTGCTGGGTGGGGCGGGAGGAGCCGGCACAGCTCTAGGGGTCACCAGGGACCAGTGAGGAGGCTCCCTGCATAGACCAGGTCCCTGAAAGTTGGGAAGAGCCAGGCGGACACTCGGCGCCTAGTTGGTGGCAGGCACCCCCAGCATGCGGCTCTGGGGGGCTGGACTGTGTGCCTGTGCGATGCTGGCCTCCCTGGTGTGCACCGCCCAACCCTGTGCCCTCATGGGCCGGGGCCCAGGGCTGGAGTCCCCCACCCCCCAGAACAGCAGCGGAATCGCGGTGGTCAGCCTGCGGTGGCTCCCCGTGCACACCCCCCTCTTCGTGGCCCTGTGGACGCTGGTGGCCCTCTCCGCCCTGCTGGGTAAGCACCTGTGGCAGTTGGGGGCTTCTGTGCCTGTTTTGCCTCTAGAAGGGGGTGGGCTGGCCAACTCAGCTTTTCTGCTTTTGTTTCTCGATTCCTTGTGTGTTTTAAACCTTCTCTGAGTGAGCCGTGGTCCTCCTGCGGCAGACGGGCCAGCAAGGCCATCCCTGGGCCTCCCTCCTCAACGCCCCTCCGACCCAAACGCCCTTCGCTCAGTCCACACGGCCCACCAGCGGGGTCTGCAGGAGGGTGGCTGCTGAGCCTTTGAAGGGTCTCTGTGGTGAAATGGTCCCCAAGCACATGCTGTCCACACTGAGCCACACAGGCCTGTGGGAACCCATCGGCAGCCGTCAGAGAGGGCCTTGGGGCCTGGCCCCCTGGACTGTGCACGAGTGACCGCCAAAGGCTCTGATGCTGTGGGGAGGTCACAACCCCGTGTGGTGGGTCAGCCACTGCCTCGCTGCTCGTGGTACATTTGTTTCCATTTTAATTTTGAGTTTGTGGGGATTAGTGTCAACCACCCACCACCCTCTAGTCTAAGAAAGCCGCCGGGTAACTGCAAAGAAAATCATTCCCCTCGCGGCAAATCAGATCTGGGGCTCGGTACCAGCCTTAACAATGAATGGGTCACCTAGCAAGGGCTCAGACTAAGATGAAGAAAAACAAAGAGGCCCAAGCATTAGGGTTAGGGTTGGGGTTGGGGTTGGGGTTAGGGTTAGGGTTAGGGTTAGGGGTTAGGGTTAGGGTTAGGGTCAGGGTCAGGGTCAGGGTCAGGGTTAGGGTCAGGGTTAGGGTTAGGGGTTAGGGTCAGGGTCAGGGTCAGGGTCAGTGTTAGGGTTTAGGGTTAGGGTTAGGGTCAGGGTCAGGGTCAGGGTCAGGGTTAGGGTTAGGGTTAGGGTTAGGGTTAGGGTTAGGGTCAGGGTCAGGGTCAGGGTCAGGGTTAGGGTCAGGGTTAGGGTTAGGGGTTAGGGTCAGGGTCAGGGTCAGGGTCAGTGTTAGGGTTTAGGGTTAGGGTTAGGGTCAGGGTCAGGGTCAGGGTCAGGGTCAGGTTTAGGGTTAGTTTAAGCGGTTAGGGTTAGGGGTTAGGGTTAGGGGTTAGGGTTAGGGTTAGGGTTAGGGTCAGGGTTAGGGTTAGGGTTAGGGTTAGGGTTAGGGTAAGGGGTTAGGGTTAGGGTTAGGGTTAGGGTCAGGGTTAGGGCCAACTCCCAGGACCTCATCTTCACAGAAACAATTCACCAGGCCGTATGTCCTCGTGGCACCACCGTCTGCACTCAGGACTGGTCAGCCAGGGGCTAGGGTGGGAGCGGCAAGGGGTTAGGGGCTGAGGACCTGGCTCCAGCTCCGCCTGGCCACTGGGTGCCACCTGGCCTTCCTAAACATTAGGACCACTGACCCTCAGCCAGCCTTGGGCCCACCGGGAATGTGGGTCACTGAGGGGCGGGCATGGAAATGGAGCTGGGTGCTTTGCAGTTGCAGATACCCACGGCTGAGCCTGTGCCTCACCTGAAGGGCCACAACAGACTGAGGGTCCCCTGCTGCTGGGGGCTGTGGCGTTTCCCAGTGCTGGAAACACCTGCTGTGACTTCACAGCCAGAGGTCACAGGAACTGGCTCGCAGGCAGCCTGAAAAGCCAGGAGCCGTCCGTTCTGCAGGGCAGAACTCCCCAGGCCCCTGGTCCACGGAGTTGGCCACCTGCATGTCTCCTGAGGGCTCTGTCCCCGGACAGGGCAGGAACATTCTGTCAGTTGTGCAAAGAACCCCAGTCTCTCATCAGCCACCCCTAGCTACGGGCAGGTTTCCCGCAGTCTTGGTGCAGCACCCGCCCTGAGCTGCTTTCCAGTTAATGTGGATGTTCATGGGGGAGGGCGTTGGAGCTGGGGGTGCCCTCCCAGAGCCCCGTGGGGCCTCACATAGTAACACATGGAGATTCGCTGGATGCGATGGCTCCCCTGCGGGAGGTCAGGAAGAAAAGGGTTTGCTGCTCGGCTTGTAAAGATGGGAGGAAACACATCAGGCTCACAGCTGATGGGGGCTCAGTGGCGAGGGAGGGGCCCCACGTGAGGAGCTGGAGCAGTGGCGGCCTGGGGGCATGGCTGGGTGGGTGAGGGCACCCATGGCGTGTGGGGTGTGTGCCAGGCAGCTGGACACCAGAGCTTCCGTTCCTTCCAGAAAAGGGAAGGATGTCTGCAGCCAGGAGTGAGCCTGGACAGGGGCTTCGGGGTGAGTGGAAGGGTGCGGCCGGGCATGGGGCACAGGGGCTGGAGGGGGCTGCTCTGCACAGGATCGGTCAGACACAGGATGTTTGCAAAGGGCTGCTGAGATGATAGAGCGGAGAAATGGGAGAGCCATGGGAGCAGCAGGCACCAGGGCAAGGGGCCAGCAAGGGGAAGGCCGGGCTCAGGGCTCAGGGAGCAGGAGGCCCCCCCAGGGGACGGGGTGTGGGAGCTGCAGCAATGGGTCTGGGATGTGAATGTGGGGTAAGGGGCGGGGCAGGTGGAAGACAGGATCCCTGGAGGGCTCAATGACCTCAGAAGCCAGGGTTCGAGGGTTCTCTGCACATTCTGAAATTGCCAATAATAGAGGCAGAGGTTGACGTGGAGACAGCTACTCTGAGCCAGGAGCTGAAATCCTAGAGAGAGTAGGGGATGGCCTGTCACAGGGTGAGGTGGCGTCACAATGACCCGGGGTTTAGGAAAGAGGAGGGGAGGGTGCCCCGGAAGTGGTGGAAGAGCTTCCGGATCCAGATAGGCTGTGGCCAGAGACAAAGGCTTCGGGGCTGCATGCAGACAGCGGGCCCAGGGCTCCTCTGTGGATGGAGGATGGCACACCCTTGCCAAGTACAGCTCTGTCCTTGACCCTGTACGATGGGCAGAAGACCCTGGGGGAAAGGCCCCAGGAACCCTGAACTGTGGCTTTTCAGATAACAGCAGCCTCAGGGTTCAGGGTTCCACCTGCGGCCACGTCATCCCCAGGTTGGACTCTCCAGGGGTCTCTGCAGGAACCTGCATCCTCCTACAGGGCAGCTGCGGGAGGATGGCTGCAGTGACCTCGCTCCCAGGCCCCTCGGGGAAGCAGACCCTCAGCCACAGGTGAGCTCTGCAGGGTGCAGGCCGCTCGGGCAGTGGCTGGAAGGCAGCGTGGCTGGGTGGCACCCACCAGCACTGCCTTATGGCTTCCCTGAGTGCCATTTCCGGCCTCCCTCGAGTGGCTGTGGGTTCCCATCCATGGCCTGCTGCGTGTGCCAGGGTCGTTAGCAGCTGGGTTGCTGGGCGCTGGGCATGTGAGCCTTGGACCTGTGTAGATCCCGCCCAGCGCGAGGGCGTCACTGATTCCCGTCCTCGGTGTGGGGGCCTCCACGCCACGCTCCACGCCGCTCTCGTCACCAGCAGGTCTTGGCATTGGGGGTTCAGTTTGCATTTCCTGTCTCACGTGTCTTGATTAAACAGGGCTTCTTACTTTTAATGTCAAATTCGTCTAACTTTTCCTTTGTGCTCAGTGTAATTTGTATCCTATTTGAGAAATCTTTCTCCATGAGCCCCTGATGCTTTTTCCTGCGTATTCGGTGGTGCCAGCACCCTCGGTTTGAAAAGACGGCCCTTCCCCAGGACTCTGAGATGAGCCTTTGTTACAAATCCTGAGTCCACATGCCCCTGGGCCTCCTGGAGGGTCCTCTGCTCTCTTCAGTTCTCAACCCATCTAACCTCATGCCAGCACCGGGTGGTCTCCATGCCGTGGTTCCACACTCCCCACCTCCTTGTCTATGAGGACATTCAGGCCATTCAGGGACGTAGGCCTGTCTGTCAGGTCCCGGATGAGTTGCACAAGGTATTGAGATTTTGGTTGGGATTGCATGGAATCAATAGTGGGTCGAATTTTAAGTCGAGTCCAGTCCAGGAACGCACCATCCGTCCTTGTGTTGAGGGCAAAGCACAGCCCCTGCTGTGAGGGGAGGGTTCGTGGCTCCTCAGTGGCACTGAGCACCTCCTATTCCTCCCAGGCGATGGGTCCCTTTGGAGGCTCGGCTGAGCCTCTCTGTGACTGAGGTAGACAGCAGCAGTAGCACCAGGTCAGCCTTGATGGAGGTGTTTCCCAGCTGCACATCACCTGCATCCCAACACCCTGGCACATGTCACCCCATCCCCACCCACCCAGTCTCATGTCACCTGAATCCCAACACCCAGCCACATGTCACCCCACCCCCACCCACCCAGCCTCATGTCACCTGAATCCCAACACCCAGCCACATCACCCCACCCCCAACCACCCACCCAGCCATGCGTCACCTGAATCCCAACACCCAGCCACATGTCACCCCACCCCCAACCACCCACCCAGCCGCACGTCACCTGAATCCCAACACCCAGCCACATGTCACCCCACCCCCAACCACCCAGCATCACGTCACCTGAATCCCAACACCCAGTCACATGTCACCCCACCCCCAACACCCAGCTACACGTCACTCCCTTCCCAACACCCAGCCCCTTTGCTGATGGCTCACTGAGCAATGTGCCACGGGTGTCCGGTCTCCTCGATGGCAGACGCGCCCTCTGCTGTGGTGTCCTCTGGGGACTGCAGGGGGACGCACAGGCCTCCATGCTCTGTGTTTGGTCCAGTGGCTCCCCCACCCCCACCCCACCTCATGCACATTTCCAGTACTGCTCTTCTCAAGTACATCAATGTCCAGCTCATACACCTTTACCTGTGTATTTATTGATAAATTCTATCTAGCCCCAAAGGCAAGATTGTGTTTGCTCATCCACGACAAGGTTTTAAATAAAAATCCCTTGGTGGTTTGTTGCTCCCTTACAGACTAAAATTTAACCAACTCTAACTTCAGCCAGAACTAGCTCTGACCTAACTCCTGGTTAGACACATTTGAAGCCCTTTATGAAAATCAGGCTTTGTGGGTGAATTGCTGAAGGACACAAATGCTTGAACCATAGCAGTTAGCTATGAAACGTTTCATTCCTTAAGAGTGTTACAAAGACCTCCCACAATACTGACGAAGCACTTAAGATTTCAAAAATGTTCTTAAGAAGACTTTCTCCAGCTCGTTTTTATTGCTCCCACCCAGTCCCGCACGAGTCAGAGCCTGCACTGGACTCTGTGGCCACAGGACCCCTCTCGCCCTAGGAGATCTGGGCATGCTTCAGGGCAGCCCCCGAGCCGGGACAGCCTGGGGCCTGCAGAGGAGGTCACCCGATGCTCCTAGCACACGGGGCCGCCTCTGAGCCTGCTTGTGGGGTGTCCCCAGGCCTGCGCAGGGGCAAGATGCTTGGAGGAGCCAAGCAGCTGCACCCCACGGGCAGCTGGAGCTGCTCTGGTCCTGCGCCCACGCTCTCTGATGAATGACTCTTTCTCATTTTCATCTTTTCCCCCACTTTTGAATGCTGTCCTGTCTGGGGTGCCTCTGTGAGTGCAGGACTCTGGGCTGGCAGCTTTCTCTCCTTTCACCACGGCTGAGATGCTGTTCAATCTTCTTCTGGCTCCCATGGTTTCATTGAAAGTCAGCTGTGAATCCTTTCTTGTTTCTTTGAAGATAAATTCCAAAAATAATTTATAAATTTAATGCAATTCCAATCCGAATCCCAATCAGATTTTTAAAAATAGATATGAACAGGCTGGTCCTGAACTTTATGAGGGGTAAACGATCATGAATAGCCAGGATGAACGCGGCGAATCACACAGCAGATGCCAAGATTTATTGTCAACCATTTATTAAGAGACAGTGCTACCCTGGCTCAGGGCTCTGCAAGCACCATCATATTCTTACTTCAAACAAAAAACGGGCGTTGCTTGTCTTTTTCACATGCATTTACACAGTTTTGTTTTTCTGGATGCAATTTTTTGAAAGTTTTGTGAGTGACAAATGCGTTCTGGTCAATATCTTTTTTCTTTCATTTTTATAGTATTTTTTTTTAAAGAGAAGTGTGGAAACTGGAAATGAATGTACTGCTAGACATTTCCTTTCAGTTAGTTTTTCTAGATGGTATTTTCAGCTGTTCCTCCTCCCTGGAGACTACCTGGTTGATGTTTAGTTATTGTGTTGCAAACTCATGTGCTTTTAGGCCACGGGGGAATCTTTAAAGCATGTGAAGTGACGCCCTCATCCTGGGAGGGTCGCCTTGTGGCTTAAAGACCCCTGGACCAGCTCTGCCCAAGGTCAGAGCTCGGTGTCTCGTTATCAGGGACAGAGAGGACCCTCCAGTCACACACTGCGCCTATCACTTGGGTCACAGAGGTGGCACAGAACTGTTCCCTCACCTGTAAAATCGTGCAGGACCAGCACCTGCTTCACCGGGAGAGCTGCAGGAAAGCTTACACAGACGCTGGGAGCCTGGCTCTGCACACGTGGCCCCGGGGCTGTTCTTCTTGTACAGAGCAGGTACACAAGGCTCTTGAGTCCTGTGACCCAGCCCAGGGCTGCTGGGGCCACGTGGAAATGCGGCTGGGCCCATCCTCGGGGACCCATCATCCATGTGGGGAAGGACCCGGCACCTGTGGCTGGGACATGGCTGCCTGGCCCACCTGCCTGGCGTCCTCGCCTCTCAGGAGCCTGCACGCCCTGGGCTCTCCTCTGTCCGGGAGAGGACTCTGCCCTGGGGACTGGCCTGCAGGGCCTCTGGGCAGCTGGCACGTTTTCTTCAGGCACCAAAACACTGGGCATGGTGCCTGCTCCCTCCTGCCCTTCCCTTTAAACTGGCTGAAGGCACACGGCACAGCCACAGCCATGATGCTGGGAGGGACTCTGAGGACTCTCCTCTTGCTCATGGGGAAACCGAGGCCCCATGTCTGCTCCTCCAGACCCCAGAGAGTAAGAACTGGGGTTCAAGAACAGGGCTTCAGGGCCAGGTTTGGGGACCCCTTCTGGGGGCTCATGCTCATGCCGCCTTTCTTCGGGGTCACTCAGAGACCCCAGACCCGCTGCTTCCACTTTCTGGAACCTCATGGTTGAGCAGAGGATACATTTTTTCAAAGAATTATTGTTGTGCCCTTTCAAAAGAGCCTGGTGGAAACAAAAATGAATGTATCCCTTAAACAGAGGTTTGGGCAAGAAGGAAACACGCCTTCCACATCCGGGGTTTATGGAAGACCCCATCGCTGTCTGCCCCTGACCCACAGGACTCCCCCTTAGGCTGCGTGTGGCATGGGGCCGGTGGGGACTGTCTCATGCAGGAGGCCCTCAAGTCTCTGCCACCGGAAGGCGCCAGGCTGCACGCCGAGGCGGAGAGACATGGGATCGACCGAAGCCGCAGCATGAGTGTCCTCATGGAAACCTGGACAGCTGACTTGTCCACCAACGATCACGGAATGGCTAAAGAAGCCCGATACCTTCCAGAACATTCCTGCCTCAGAAGATTATACAGCCAGTTAGGTACACGGATGATAGACAGAGCTGGATAGATATAGAAATATAGAAAGAGAGGCAGATGAAATTAAAGATGAAGATACAGGTGATTCAGGGATACAGAAATCCAGATGCATGATAGACGGATGGGTAATGGACAGATGAATAGGTGGTAGATGGACAGACAGGAGGGAAACTGGTTGAGAGATGATGGGTTGTTGATAGATGGAGGTAAACAGACAGATGACGGGCATCAACGGATGGTTAAGGACAAGTGATTGGCAGGTGACAGACAGGAAGGTGGGGATAGAGAGCGATGGCGGAAGGCAGGCAGCTCTGGGCAGATCTCGCCGTGGGTCCCTCCTCCTGGGGAGATTACAGACATGATCCGTGAGAGCCCAGTGGCCCTTCAAGGAAGAAGCTGGGTGAGGCCGGGTGCAGTAGCTCACGCCTGGAACCCCCGCACCTTAGGAGGTCAAGGTGGGAGGATCGTTTGATGCCAGGGGTTTAAGATCAGCCTGAGCAACACAGTGAAACCCTGTCTCTACCCCCCACCAAAAAATTTAGCTGGGCGTGGTGGGGCATGCCTGTGGTCCCAGCTACAGGGGAGGCTGAGGTGGGAGGATGGCTTGAGCTCAGGGAGAAGGAGGCTGCACTGAGCTGAGACTGCACCACGGCACTCCAGCCTGGGTGACAGAGAAAGGACACTGCTTCAAAATAAAGCAAGAAAGAAGCCTCAGCAGCAGCTGGACAACAGGCGGGGAGCGCAAACCAGAGGAGGAATAAAGGTTCCGCAGCTGACGGGCAGCACGTGGCCCCACAGAGGAGGAGAACTCCGTCTGTGTTCCCTGAGCCTCGGCCATGGCGGGAATCGCTGGAGCCTCACGGGTCTCTGGAGCGACGAAACAGCCGACGTGCTGGCTTGAAAAGGGAGAAGCACAAACGGTCGATGCCAGAAACCGAGCCGGGAGCGGGGGACCTGGCAGAACGTCGGCGTCTCCATGCATGTGCCCTGCGTGCGTAATGCGTGTACAGATGCACACGTGTGTGCACACACACAAAGCGAACAATTTCCTACCAAAATAAAAGCCGTCAATCAAGAAGACATGAAATCTGGACAGCTGTATAACCACCGAAGCATGGGATCAAGGATGAAAAACCTGCCCACCCTCCAAGGAAACGAAGCCCCTCCTTGTGCCAACGCCATGGTGGCCCGTGCTCCGTGAGAACCACCAGAAAAGGGGCTGGAAAGATAAAAGCACCTGCTCCTCCTGCTCAGCGTCCCGGGCGCTGGAGGAAACGGACTAGAGGTGAAGCCGCGTCTGGGCCGCCAAACACTCAGCACCTCCATGGGCCTTTGAGTCCTCAGTCCCTGACTCACACCCTGAAAGCGGCAGGAGGGCCAGAGAGGCCTGCCTTCCCTGGGACCCAGGCTGCTGGTTCACCTCCATCCTGCCCAGACCAGGCCTTGCAGCCCAGTGTGGTCCACGGTCCAGCAGCAAGGGTGTCCCAGGAGCCACAGGAAGTGCACAGTCCTGAGCCCACCTGGCCCTGCTGGGACAGAAACTGCATTGAAACAAGATCCCTGGGGTTCATGTTTGATTATCACTGGATTTAGGGGTCTGCCCAGCTCCCTGCCAGAGAGGAAATTCTTTTCCATGGAAGGTAAAATCACCCAGACCTCTCAAACCAACCCCCATTTACTACAGAGATGGCTCTTAGGACACCTGCACTTAGCATTGTAAGTGGCAATGCAGGTGGTCCAAGCAGTGTATGTGGTGGTTTGGGCAGTAAGGTGGTCCAGGCAGTGTGAGTACTCCAGGCAGGGTGAGTGCTCCTGGCAGGGTGAGTGGTCCAGGCAGGGTGAGTGCTCCTGGCAGGGTGAGTGGTCCAGGGAGGGTGAGTGCTCCTGGCAGGGTGAGTGGTCCGGGCAGGGTGAGTGCTCCAGGCAGGGTGATTGGTCCGGGCAGGGTGAGTGCTCCTGGCAGGGCGAGTGGTCTGGGCAGGGTGAGTGCTCCTGGCAGGGTGAGTGCTCCTGGTAGGGTGAGTGGTCCGGGCAGGGTGAGTGGTCCTGGCAGGGTGAGTGCTCCTGGCAGGGCGAGTGGTCCGGGCAGAGCGAGTGGTCCGGGCAGGGTGAGTGCTCCTGGCAGGGTGAGTGCTCCTGGCAGGGTGAGTGGTCCGGGCAGGGTGAGTGCTCCTGGCAGGGTGAGTGGTCTGGGCAGGGTGAGTGGTCCTGGCAGGGTGAGTGCTCCTGGCAGGGTGAGTGCTCCTGGCAGGGTGAGTGGTCTGGGCAGGGTGAGTGGTCCTGGCAGGGTGAGTGCTCCTGGCAGGGCGAGTGGTCCGGGCAGAGCGAGTGGTCCGGGCAGGGCGAGTGCTCCTGGCAGGGTGAGTGCTCCTGGCAGGGTGAGTGGTCCGGGCAGGGTGATTGGTCTGGGCAGGGTGAGTGCTCCTGGCAGGGTGAGTGGTCCGGGCAGGGTGAGTGGTCCTGGCAGGGTGAGTGCTCCTGGCAGGGTGAGTGGTCTGGGCAGGGTGAGTGGTCCTGGCAGGGTGAGTGCTCCTGGCAGGGTGAGTGGTCCGGGCAGGGTGAGTGGTCCTGGCAGGGTGAGTGCTCCTGGCAGGGTGAGTGGTCCGGGCAGGGTGATTGGTCTGGGCAGGGTGAGTGCTCCTGGCAGGGTGAGTGGTCCGGGCAGGGTGAGTGGTCCTGGCAGGGTGAGTGCTCCTGGCAGGGTGAGTGGTCCAGGCAGGGTGAGTGGTCCTGGCAGGGTGAGTGGTCCTGGCAGGGTGAGTGGTCCGGGCAGGGTGAGTGGTCCGGGCAGAGCAAGTGGTCCGGGCAGGGTGAGTGGTCCGGGCAGGGTGAGTGCTCCTGGCAGGGTGAGTGGTCCGGGCAGGGTTAGTGGTCCGGGCAGGGTGAGTGCTCCGGGCAGGGTGAGTGGTCCAGACAGGGTGAGTGCTCCTGGCAGGGTGAGTGGTCCGGGCAGGGTGAGTGGTCTGGGCAGGGCGAGTGGTCCGGGCAGAGCGAGTGGTCCGGGCAGGGTGAGTGCTCCTGGCAGGGTGAGTGGTCCGGGCAGAGCAAGTGGTCCGGGCAGGGTGAGTGGTCCGGGCAGAGCAAGTGGTCCGGGCAGGGTGAGTGGTCCGGGCAGGGTGAGTGCTCCTGGCAGGGTGAGTGCTCCTGGCAGGGTGAGTGGTCCGGGCAGGGTGAGTGGTCCTGGCAGGGTGAGTGCTCCGGGCAGGGTGAGTGCTCCGGGCAGGGTGAGTGGTCCAGACAGGGTGAGTGCTCCTGGCAGGGTGAGTGGTCTGGGCAGGGTGAGTGCTCCTGGCAGGGTGAGTGGTCCTGGCAGGGTGAGTGGTCCAGGCAGGGTGAGTGCTCCGGGCAGGGTGAGTGCTCCTGGCAGGGTGAGTGCTCCGGGCAGGGTGGTGGTCCCGGTAGGCTGAGTGGTCCAGGAAGGGTGAGTGGGCTGAACAGTGTTTTGTGTGGGGCAGAGGTGCAGGTCCTGGCGGAGACGTCAAGCTCCATCCATTTTCCTGGCAGTGCTGTTGATAGCGACCTTAGTGTCGTCCAGAAACCCCCCGCCCCTTCCACTGGCCTTGACCTACGCCAAGCTGGGGTTGTTGTCTGGCAGGGGCAGGCGGTCACCTCCACACACAGGGCCACCCTCGCCGCCGCTCTCCCTGTTGGATTCTGCAGTGCTGAGGACGTCACGGTCCTGACCACTGCCCTGTATCTCGGGGACGTCGTGTGCTCGTGTTGGTGTTCCTGTCTTTTTCAAGACTTAATCGGAAGGAAGGCAGAAGGTCAGAGTCCACAGCAGAGAGGCACAGAGGGGAACGGCAGCGCCTTGGGGCCAGTGGGGCTGCTGCCTGCTCCTTGGCGGGGACGCTGGAGGCCCAGAGTGGCTCAGGCCCCGTCTCCATTGAGAGGAGAAAGAGGCGGCCAGAACACAAGGGCCACCCCACTGATGCTGCCCACACGGGACAAGCTGCAGGAACATGGAAGCACCCCCTGGGCAGCACAGCCTCCAGCATCTAAGACCCCAGCCTGGCACCCCGGGCAGGCCACAGCGAGAAGAGACTTCAACACTCATTAAGATGGTCGCTCATAAGCCCACACATATTCCGCTCTCCCCTCCCGCCTGTCCATCCTCACACAAGCCCACACGTTCCCCTCTCCCCACCTGCCCGCCCATCCTCACATGAGTCCACACATTCCCCTCTCCCCGCCCGCCCCGTCCATCCTCACAGGAGCCCACACGTTCCCCTCTCCCCGCTCCCCGTCCATCCTCACACAAACCCACACGTTCCCCTCTCCCCACCTGCCCGCCCATCCATCCTCACACCGGCCCACACGTCTCCCCCTCCCCACCCCGCTGTCCATCCTCACACAAGCCCACACATTCCCCCCTCCCTTCCTGTCCATCCATCCTCACACAAGCCCACACATCCCCCTCTCCCTGCCTGCCCGTCCATCCTCACATGAGTCCACACATTCCCCTCTCCCCGCCCGCCCAGTCCATCCTCACAGGAGCCCACACGTTCCCCCCTCCCCGCCCCCCGTCCATCCTCACACAAGCCCACACGTTCCCCTCTCCCCACCCACCTGTCTGCGTCTCAGCATTCCTTAGGCTGTCCTACTGGGGGACTCACATGTACCAGGCGGGTTTCTAGGCCCTGACTCAAGCCAAAGCGTCCAGCTGACTCCTCATCCTGCAGGGAAGGCATGGATCTGGGGTCCACAGCCCAGCCCCGTCCTAACCGCCCAGGCCTGCCTGGGACGTGATGGCTGTCAGGCCCCCGGAGAGCAGGAGCACATGTCCAGCCAGGGCCCTGCTGTAGCTGCAGAAGTGGAGCTCCAGGCGGCGAGACAGCATAAGCCTTGCTTGTCACTTCCCCCCAGTGCCACCCGCCACACCCGAGGGCCCAGCACCCTCCGTGTACTCGGCCCCCAACTCTTGATCCACCCCTCCCCGGCAGCCCAGGCACCCCTGGAGGCAGAAGGTGCACCCCGAAGTTAGGGTAGGAGCCCCTCCGAACCCCGCTCCCCTTCTGCGTGTTTTTGGCTGAATATCCGCCCGCCTGTGACCTTGTCTTCACGCCAGCGTGTGGAATGGGAGGGCACACTCCACGGCCCACACGGCAGCTCCTGTGGCCTCCTCGCAGCCCCCAGGGGACACAGTCTGGATCCTGCTTGTACTCAGGGGAGGCTCTCAGAAAACCACCTTGTACTGGGCCAGTTTCTTTTCTGAAGGGGCCCTGTGTGAGCAGGCGTTTCAGGGGGCATTACAGGGGGCGTGGCTGTGGACTCCACGCTATGTCCCCGTCGGGTTCCAGGACACAGAGCTTTATGGGGAGAGGCTGAGGGACTCACACCGGGGCAGGGCTGGGCAGCGGTGACAGGCACTCTGGAGCCCTCACCACCTTGGGGTGGCTGCGTGTCAAGGCCCAGGGGCCTGATGTGCCCACTGTTGGCCCGTTGGGGGCCATCCCCAGGGGGGATGCCAGGCTACCCTCCTCAGGGCAGAAGCAACTGTTAGGAGCCTGATCTCCATGGTGGCAGCCACCAGCCCTCCCAGCTGTGGAACAGGAGCTGGTCCCCACGAGGAGAGGGCCTGGGCGGCCCCACCATGCCCTGAACCACCTGAGCGTGCTGCTGCGTGGAATATTCACAGGGCTCCTCACAGTGGGAGGAGGCAGATCCAGCCAGGACACTGGGGAGGAAGCCGGGCTGCTCAGGAGTCACATGGCCCCCATGTGGGCGCTGGCGAGGAAGATGGCCTGCAACCGTGGAAAGCCCAGGTTTACCCTGTGACCCGCCCCCGGCTCCAGCACCCCCGCGTGGCTCTTCTATTTATAGTTGCCTTGCTGTGTGCTGAGTGCAATTTTACAGTCAGCCCAAAATTCCTTTGAAAAACAGACAGGTGTGTACGCCCTAAAGGAATAAAATGCAGTGTGATTTGGTGAAAGGTAACGGCTCATTTATCTTCCTTGTCATAAAAACGGTGCAATTGCCCTGAGAATAGAGCTGGTAAGTAGCACACGCGGCAGGTGGGGCCTCACCCGGCTCTCCTGCGTGCTCTGCCGGGGTGCAGCGTTGGAGATTTGCATACCAGGCTCTCAGCCAGGAAGGAAACGGCCATTGATCCCAGAGCGCGGCACTGATTTTCCCTGTTATCTAACTCCTGATATTCCCCTGGCCGTGTGGCCACAGCCTGTAGCTCAGTCTGTAATCAAATACTTTGCATAGACTGTTCAGGTGATCCAGACCCAAACGGAAGCTTCTCGAAAATGCGAGACTGTGGCTGGTTAGAGACAGGACGCTGTGGGTTAGAGATGGGAGGCTGTGGCTGGTTAGAGATGGCAGGCTGTGGCTGGTTAGAGACGGGACGCTGTGGCTGGTTAGAGACGGGACGCTGTGGGTTAGAGATGGGACACTGTGGCTGGTTAGAGACGGGACGCTGTGGCTGGTTAGAGACGGGACGCTGTGGCTGGTTAGAGACGGGAGGCTGTGGGTTAGAGATGGGACACTGTGGCTGGTTAGAGACAGGATGCTGTGGGTTAGAGATGGGACACTGTGGCTGGTTAGAGACAGGACGCTGTGGGTTAGAGACGGGACGCTGTAGGTTAGAGATGGGACGCTGTGGGTTAGAGACAGGACGCTGTGGCTGGTTAGAGACAGGACGCTGTGGGTTAGAGACGGGACACTGTAGGTTAGAGATGGGACGCTGTGGGTTAGAGACGGGACGCTGTGGCTGGTTAGAGACGGGTGGCTGTGGGTTAGAGATGGGAGGCCGTGGGTTAGAGATGGGAGGCCGTGGGTTAGAGACGGGAGGTCGTGGGTTAGAGATGGGTGGCTGTGGCTGGTAGAGACGGGAGGCTGTGGGTAGAGATGGGAGGCCGTGGGTTAGAGACGGGAGGCCGTGGGTTAGAGACGGGAGGCTGTGGGTTAGAGATGGGTGGCTGTGGCTGGTAGAGACGGGAGGCTGTGGGTAGAGACGGGAGGCCGTGGGTTAGAGACGGGAGGCCGTGGGTTAGAGACGGGTGGCTGTGGGTTAGAGACGGGTGGCTGTGGGTAGAGACGGGTGGCTGTGGGTTAGAGACGGGTGGCTGTGGCTGGTAGAGATGGGAGGCTGTGGGTTAGAGATGGGAGGCCGTGGGTTAGAGACGGGTGGCTGTGAGTAGAGATGGGAGGCTGTGGGTTAGAGACGGGTGACTGTGGGTTAGAGATGGGAGGCTGTGGGTAGAGACGGGAGGCCGTGGCTTAGAGATGGGAGACCATGGGTTAGAGACGGGAGGCCGTGGCTTAGAGACGGGAGGCCGTGGCTTAGAGACGGGAGACCGTGGGTTAGAGACGGGAGGCCGTGGGTTAGAGACGGGAGGCCATGGCTTAGAGACGGGAGACCATGGGTTAGAGACGGGAGGCCGTGGGTTAGAGACGGGAGACCGTGGGTTAGAGACGGGAGGCCGTGGCTTAGAGACGGGAGGCCGTGGCTTAGAGACGGGAGACCATGGGTTAGAGACGGGAGGCCGTGGGTTAGAGTCGGGAAGCTGTGGCTTAGAGATGGGAGGCTGTGGCTTAGAGATGGGAGGCTGTGGCTGGTTAGTGAAGAGGTCTTGGGCTTGTTAGGGGATGTAAGGCTGTAGCTGCACTTTCTGCTTTTCTCTGGCTGGCGCTCCCACCCTTGCCATCGGAAATCTCTCTGTCATCATCTGGTGTTTTCTCTGCCTCTGACGTTGCAACCACTGAAGCTGCTTCTCCTGGGTCCACCACCCTGAGTCCCCTCACAGCCACCAGGGGCCCCTTATTTCTCGTCCTCTAGCCTGGGTCCTGGGTGCAACGTCTCTTGATGAAAATCTTTGTTTTATATTTATTTATTTCCTTTTGAGACACAGTTTCCCCCTTGTTGCCCAGGCTGGAATGCAATGGCATGATATTGGCTCACCTCAGTCCAAGCGATTGTCCTGCCTCAGCCTTCGGAGTAGCTGGGATTACAGGCATGCACCACCATGCCTGGCTAATTTTTGTACTTTTAGTAGAGATGGGGTTTCACCATGTTGCTCAGACTGATCTCAAATTCCTGACCTCGAGTGATCCACCCACCTCGGCCTCCCAAATCGCTGGGATTACAGGTGTGAGCCTCCACACCCAGCCTCTTGATGCAAATCTTCATGCTTCTGGAACCAACTAAGGGCTACTCAGAGCTGAATATCACCTAAATTGAGAGGTTTTTTTTTAATTTTACAGGAACTACTATAAAACTTTCCATGCATCCACTTCATATTTAACAGGTTTACTGAGGTATAATTGACATACAATAAACTGCATGGAGTGTCAATTTGATGGTTTCACGTGTGTCCACACTGGTGAAACCACCTAAACTAGATAAACGACATTTCCATGCACCCGAAGACATTCTCCTTCCCCTTCACAACCTCCCTCCTCCCAACCTCCGGACGTCACTGATCCGCTTTCTGTCACTACTGATGAGTGGCATTTTCTATCACTTTCACAGAAATTTAATAAGACACTGACTCCCTTTCTTTGGTTCACCTTGTTTCACTCAGAAAACAGTTCTGACGTTTATCTGTGGTCTCACTGTTATGATATGTATCAATATTTCATTCCTTTTCTGAGCTCAGTCATGCACCATTGAATGGATATACCACAATCTGTGTATCCCCAGACCTGCTGGGACACACTCAGCGGTTTCCAACTTGGGGATTAATGTAACACCTCCAGATGTCTTTGATTAGGATTAGCATGGTGTATTTTTTCCCAGTCTTCTCTTTATTGCTTATTTGTGCCTTTATATTTAAAGTGTGAAGGGGGCACACAGTTAGGTCTTGGTTTGTTGTTTTTTTTCAATCTGACAACTTTGCTTTTTAATTGGGATATTTAGATCATTTATATATAATGTGATTGGTGATAATGCTAAGTTTAAATATACCATTTTTCAGGCCTGGTGCAGTGGCTCATGCCTGTAATCCCAGCACTTTGGGAGGCCAAGGTGGGCAGATCACTCGATGTCAGGCGTTTCAGAACAGCCTGGCCAGTGGTGAAACTCCGTCTGTACTCAAAGCACAAACATTAGCCAGGCATGGTAACACATGCCTATAATCTCAGCCACTCAGGAGGCTGAGGTGGGAAAATCACTTGAACCCAGGAGGCAGAGGTTGCAGTGAGCGAAGATCACACCACTGCTCTCCAACCTGGGTGACAGAGTGAGACTTCGTCTCAAAAAATAACAATAAATGTGCCATTTTTCCATTTGTTTCACCCTATCTGTGTACATTCTCTTTCTCCTTTTTCTCTATTTCCCTTTGGGTTGTTTTTCTATGATCCATTCTAGCTGTTCTGTTCAGTTTTTGGCTATTATTCTTCGTTGTGTTAAAATGCCTGCTGTGGGGTTTGTAATAGACATCTTGGACGTGTCACCGTCTTCCTTCAGCGCTACTATACCAGTTAAAAACCTTACAGCAGCATACTTCCCTAACTGTCCTCCCAGCCTTCATGCTACTTCAGCCAGACATGTTTTCTACATATGCAGAAAAACACGATTACTTTTGCACCAACCTAACACAGTCCCATCATACGTTGCTAATTTGCTTCCCCCTATCTTAGGGATAACTGTCCTGTGTTGTCTGATGTCCAGGATCTTGAAAACCTTTGTTTCCCGTACCGTTTTCTGGTTTGTTTCAGGCAGGTGGTAAAGCTGCTCCCAGTGACTCTACCACAGCTGGAGGAGGAACTGAACCCACTTTTCAAAAAATAACTCTTTATTCATTTGTGTGTATGCCATGTGCGTTCGTGATTTAAAACATTGGAGGCTGTGGAAAACTAACAGTTGAGGGAGTAAAACCCAAAAAATCTTACCATCTAGAGCGTCGTTAAGATCCAGTCACATTTCAGCCCAGCCGTGCTCGCGAGGAATATTCCTCAATGACAATGTGCATCAATTTACACATGTATGTAAATAGTCAGGGGACTATGATTTTGTCCCCTCACATCACACAGAGAACATTTTTCCACGTCATTAAAATTCAAAAGTTCAAACTGAAGTATCATTTATTTATAACTTTTCACTTGTTGGATTTGCATAGTTGACCATTTCAGCCAGTAGAATTTCAGGTAGATGATTGGAACCAGAATGTGAAGATGGATATAGGGGACAGAATCTGAAAGTCTAGAAATAGACTGGTGTACATGGAAACTGGCACATCAGAGAGACGGCGTTGCCCATCCATGGGAAATGGTGATTCTACCTGCTAGGCACTGGAAGAATATCAGACAGGCCACAATTCTTTCTGCCAGGGTTAGTGGTGCAGAAAAGAGTCGCCGTGGAAAATCAATAGACTGCTGGGGTCACCTTCTTCCCTCCTCCTTTGCCTGTGCTAATCCCACCCTCAGGACTCACCCCCAGCGTCACCTCCTCCAGGAGGCCTCCCTGAAGCCAGGTGCCCTCTCTCTTCGGGGCCCATGGGAGCTGATGCCCCTGTGTGATTGGTGATAAGGCTAAGTTTAAATATAGCATATTATATATGGCATATATATAATACGTATATGACCTTGGGGTGGACTTTCCCCTTGATAAGCCCTGCCTGTGTCTCTGGTGTGGGGCAGAGGTCGGGAGCTCTCTGAGAGTGGGGTCCTGTCTCCTCGCTGCTGGCTGTGTCTCCACACCCTTAAAAGCAGAATCCTGGCTGCTGCTCACACTGGCTTGGCCTTGCTGGGGGTGAGAGGCCCTCACAGGACTCAGGGCGGTGGGGATCAGCACGGAGACATGCCAGTGTGGCCGTGTCTCAAACAGCAATGGACGGGCTCCTGTGAGAGAAAGGGAGTGGCTTCATGGCTCCCAGGGTGGTTCGTGGTTTTGAGGCTCCATGTGCTGGTTCAGAGCAGGCGGAACTGAAGCTCCCAGAACAGAGAGAGACAGTCCCGACTGTAGCAAGATGTCTCACGTCAACGGCAGCCCAGTCCACAGACAGATTACTGTGTGGCATATTCAAGCTGGCCAGAAAGTGGTATTCATTCCTTGGAATCCACGGAAGCCTATTCACGGTGCATTTCTTACTCATGAGCACCAGCGAGTCGGTACCTGCAGAAACGGGAGGGAGGAGGCGCCGTGTGCAGCGTCCTGGCACAGTCCGGCTCCAGTGCGAGGCAGACGCAGCATGAACCCACAGAGCACAGCCCATGTGTGGCCCAGCACTGGTGGGTTGTCCTGTCCTGTTCTGGGCAGGAGGATGACTCTAGCCTTGACACACAGAGGCAGGTAGGCACCAGCTCCTGCGTCACCCCACGGAGCCAGGGCCTCCTCACACAGAGGCAGGTGAGGCACCAGCGCCTGTGTCCCCCCAAGATCCAGGGTCTCCTCCAACCTGGTGCCTCAGCCTCAGGCAAGCAAAGTGGAGAAGACCCTGTTGGATTCACAGTGGCAGGAGGCCCAGCAGTGGGCAGGTGCAGGAGCGTCACCCTGGACAGGCCACTCCCAAGGCTGTGGGCCTATCTGCCTGGCCCCTGTGGCCCTGCCCATCTACTGGGCCAAGACCCTAGAATAGGTCAGTGGACCTAGGTCCGTGGCTTCTGAGGGCTGCATGGTTGGCACCCCCAGCCCCACCCTAGCTGGACGGGCTGCAGCCCACTAGGTCCCAAGGAGGGGGCTGGCCTGCAAGAGGGTCCCGAAAGGAGCCATCTTGGGCAGCTGCTCCCGAGACCCTGGCGCTGCCCTCAGTGCCCCCGCACACTCAGCCTCTCCACTGGCCAGTCAGCCTGGCTCCCTCCTGGTCAGGCCCCTCCCACTGGCCTGGCAGCCATTGTCTGGGCCTCCAGGCCACTTTGAGGTGACTCTGACTCCAGAGCTATATGCCTTGTCCCCACTGGTCAGAGTCCAGTTTTGCCCCCTTGGGTGATGGCAGGGGAGCAGCCTTGACCCCCAGGTCCTGACCCAGCTCGGAGGAAGAGCCTGGCCCTTCCCACCCCAGAGTGGCTCTGTGGGCCACTGGTCTGGACTGTCCAGCCCGTACCCCTAGGGGAGCCTGGGTCACAGAGGAGATCCCAGGGTGCTGATGAGAAAGAGAGACCCCCCGCTTCAGCTGTTACAGATGCAAAAGAGCCCTCTTATTGTGAGACCCTGGAATACTCAAACCTGCATATACAGGTGCCTCCATCCCCTCCCCCGGCATTTGGAGGATGTCCTGGAGGGCTGGGGTGGGCAGGGTCTCAGGGCCAGGGGGCTGTGGCACTGGCCTGTTTCCCTCTGGAGGCTGCCCTGATCCTCGCCCAGGGCAGGGTGGGCAGGAGGGAGGCCCCCTGTCTGGCAAGGTCCTCATGCCTTTTGGAGACCCTCTGGAGAGAGTCCCTTCTGTCTCCTGGGCCTGGACCTCATTTTCTGCCTGGGGGTCTCCAGGTGTACCTTGAGGGGGCCCCCACCCCTCTGAAACCAAGTTTTAAACACGAGGCTTCCCAGCCCCCATCCTGGTCTTTGGGCAGAGGCAGCAGCCGGTAGGACCCCTGTTCCGGCCACCTGAGCCCCACAAGCTGTGGCACAGCCTCTTCTGCCTCAGTTATTCGGGAGCAGGAAGTGCGTGTTGCAGCAGAAGTAATCAGGTGTCAAAGTTCAAGCCCCATAATTTCGGGCACTTTATTGATAGGAGGGGTGTCTCCTGCTGCTCACCCCATCCTTTTGGCCCCAAGTATATGGTGCCCCAGCCCAGAGCAAGGCCATTCAGGGATTAATACACTCAAGTCCCAGCCTCCAGTCGGGTAAAGGGCAGAGGATGGTAAAAGGCCTTCCGGAGACCCCAGGGCTGGCCTCACAGGGCAGAGCAGCCTGTGTCAGGGTCACAGCCTGCCACTAGCACCACTGCTGAACACAGCCCCGCCTGGCACGGTTAGAGGACTGCCCAAGGTCAGTGTGGGGGCCAGCATGGCTGTGACCTCGGGGTGAACTTTCCCCCGATAAGCCCTGGCAGCTGCTCCAGACCCCGGCAGGGACAGGCAAAGTCACTTTCCCTGATCTCCTCCTTCCCCAGCCTTCCCAGAGCTGCCAGAGCCCACCGTGACGTGCAGAGACCAGGACAAGAGGAGACGAAGCCTGAGGCTGGGACAGAACCAAGCCTGCAGGGTGGCTGGCGCTCTCCCAGGCTCCAGGGCTGGCTGTGCCGGGCTTTCACCAACGAGTGGGGTGGGCCAGGGTGGAGGTCCTGCCCGTGCTCCCTGCAGCCCCAGCCGCCCCTCCTCAGACGCTGGCCTTAAGAAGGGCCAGGGAGGCTGCTGTGCCTTCAGCTGCTGGGCTCATGGAAAAGCCTGTACAGGAAGGCCTGAGACAGACAAGGGAGTGCTCCGTGGACGGCCCCACCAAGGATGCTTCCACGGGGTCCCACGAGCACCCAGGACCCACTTTCGGACACAGTGCAGATGGCAGCCTCCAGGAGCCAAGGCAGAGGAGACGGCTTCCCTCTCCCCTCCACAAAGGGTTGCCATGTTCTGCAGTCAGGGGTCAGGGCCCACCGTGGCCACCAGGAGCCTGCCCTCTGCCTCCCGGTGTGTGCTGTGCCTCTCTGCACCTCACAGCCTCCAGCGGGCCTGGTCCATCCCAAGGAAAGGAGCTCCAGGGAGCCTAAGGTCCCACAGAACTCAGGCCCTTGACCACATCCGGCCTCCAGGCCCCGTCCACTGAGGTGGTCAGCAAGTGCTGACCCACAGGTCATGGGGGTCTCAGGTCTCAGGCCCTCAGTCCAGAAGGGAGACGAGCTGGGCAGCATGTCAGGGAAAGGGCCTCTCAGCAGCCAGTTTGACTGGCACTGACTAAGCCTGCCTAGGGCTGGGCCCACAGTCCTGGCAGGTGGTCCGGGACCCACACACCCAGCACCCCCATGTCTCACAGAGCCGCGTTTGTCACAGCACACACAGCTGCATTCACGCACAGACAGGCCCTCCAGGACCCTGTGAGGAGACGCGGCTGCAGGCGGCTGGGCAGGACCTAGGTCAACCAGACCCTCAGAGCTGTCCTCTGCTGCCCATCCCCCCTGGGGGGTTGGGGCATCCTGAGCAGCTCAGGACCTTGAGGAAATGCAGTGACATCTCCCCCTGGACTGCAAGCAGGTGGTGGGAGATGGGCACCCTGACGTGCCAGCAGGCAGGGACACTGGCTCCACAGGCTTGGCCCCTCTGGCCCACACCCCAAGAGCGCTGACCTCCCGGTGGTCTTCTGACCCGGTTTGGGTTTTGTGCTCTACCAGGCTCATGTGACAGCTGGGACCCACCTCAGGGCCAGGCCAGACAGGCTCCCTGGAGAGACTTGGGTCCCACAGCCTGACCCAAGGCAGGAAGGAGACAACGGGAGAGAGGGGGAGACGCTGCCTTGGGTCACACTGAAGGGACGTCTGGTATTCAGAGGCCTGACCCTGGCACCTTGATGAGCAGGAAGCAGCTGCATCCTCCATGGCCCCTGTAGGGTTGTTGGGCCCCACAGGGTCATGGGGTGTCCCTTATGCTGTGCTGACATGCAGGATTCAAGAAGTGGAGACAGGACACTGAAATGCTGGTGAAGGGCAGTTGGACTTGGGGGACCAGGCCACCTATGAGTGGAGATCGGCAGTCCCTAAATGCCCAGAAGCGTCTGTATTTATTAGGTACAAGCAGGGGGCAGGGTGGTAGTGAGGTCATTTATAGGCTTAGTAATAGGGCATACATAATCACATGAGTCACAAGCAAGGGGGCCACCCCATTATGTCACTTGGGCAGAGAGGTGGGCCATGCGCAGTAGGGGGCCGTATCGTGTGCAATAGAAGACAGTCATATACAGAAAAGGGGTCCACCCCCATTAGGTCACTGAGGCAAGGAGGTGGGCTGTGTGCAGCAGGTGTCATGCGCAACAATTCTTATCTGGGGGCTGGAGACTTCAAAGGATTTCTAATAGAAGGATACTGTAAGCCAATGCAGTGGGACTGACAGACTTGTGCTCTTCTGTTAAGATATTTATAGGGGATGATTTGAGCTAGCACAGAAGCGAGAAAAGACTGACAGGGTGAACAGCCGCCGTGACTGGTCACACCAGAGGGTTCTTCTCCCTCGGTTACTTCCAGGATCTCAGGCCTGAGGCTGACTTTCCACAGGAACTGGATGCAGGTGCTACAACTCCTTTATCAGGAGGAGAGGCTCTTGCTCCAAGCCTGCCACACAGCATATGCCCTTTCAGGCAGGGACGCCACCGCCGGGGTCTTTGGTTCTCGTCCTGGTCTGGCTGTTTTCCCATGTACTGCTTCTGTTCTGTGACTGCTCTAGGCATTCCTCCTACTACAAACTACTATTTGGTTATATAGAAGGATTATATAAATCAGCACTGAATGTGTCGGTACAGCTCCAACTACGATACCTGTATGATTATATAGAAAGATTATATGGAACTAAGTATGCTAGATGTAAGTATTAAGTATGATTGTATAAACTAGATATATGTAAGCACTAAGTTACACTTCAGGCACTAATTCTATAAACGAATATATGATTATATATAAAGGATTATATAAAGGAAATAGCTGAGTAATAACACTATAAACTAAGACATTCTTCAGGCACTAATAGTGCCTGGGGTCTGGACAGTTCTTCCTCGGTGCCCAGGGAGGGTGTTACCCACAGCTCCTGTCCCTGGGAGTGGGCAGCCAGGCCCGGGCAGCCATTTGCTTACTCTCTGGGGATGGATGTGCCAGGCTCCGCGTGTGAACCCACCTCTGACCCAGCCCTCTGCTAGGGTGGCGCCCGCCCTCCCCACCCTGCTTGCGTGATTTTAAAGTGTATGAAAATTAAACGCAGAGTGGGAGTGAGGCCGGCCTCTCCCACGGCCTGGCCGGCAGAGCACTGGGCTAGAGCTTTGCGGCTGCGTCTAAGTCCCCAAACCTTCACCTCCTTCCAGTAAGCAAGGTCGGCTAAAGGTAACTCGGTTGTAAAATGATTTCCTGATCTCCTGGAGTCCCGGGCAGCAGTCGGAAGCTGTCAACGCGGACCCGTGCTTGGCGGATGGATGTGCTCCCACCCAATCCCATCTGCTAGTTGTTCCTGGCTGATGAGGACAGGGTTGAGGATGGGACAGAGCCTGGTCTCGAACTAGGGCCTCGTTCTGAGCCACTGTGGGACGCAGGGCCCAGCAGAGGTCACCACGGCAACTTTTCCAGTGTCTGTCCCAGACCCCCAAACTTGGGCTCCAGGCAACTCCGCCATGAGCCCTGCCCAGAGCCCCCTTCGTGGGACAGAGCTGCCATCCTGGACATGGTGCTCAGGACCCTCGAAGACCTGGCCTTCTGTCCCCCCATTGTTCTGGGAACCTCAAATGCCCACAGGGTGATGCCCCGGAACCCTTGCACCCTCCTCGCTGGCCTGGCTCCACTAAGCCCCAACCCCAGGCTCTGCTCCTCCTTGAGAGGCTCCATTAAGCCCAACGAGGTTGTTCTATTTCCCCACCTGACCGTTCTTGGGACAGCAACACCCGGCCCCAGGAGCACCGGGCACCTTGGCTTCTGCTCAGCCCTCGGTCCGCTCCCCTCGAGGAGGCGGCTCGAGCACACCTGCTGGACCCACAGACCCCTAGACTCTGGCCCCGCAGCTCAGGCCTTTGCTTGTCCCCTTGATGAGGGGCTTGACCACAGGCGCCGGACCCCCGATCCCGAAGCCCAGCCCTGGCCCCGGCGGCTGTGGTGCTGAGCCCACCCCTCCCCCACCCCCACCCACAGCTGCTCAGACGTGCAGGCTCCTCGCCCGGAATTCCTCCACAGGCGACCCCAGACACATAAGCGCCCTCAGCCGACGCCCTCCCACGTCCTCCCCAGGCCCCTGCATGCCGCATGCCAGGGCCTGTCCCTCAGCCCTGATGGCTCTTCTGTTACCACCTGCGCACGTTCTGCCATCCTCTGCTGAACACTGAGAACAGCAGACCCTCCTTCCCGCTGCCCTGCCTCTGCCTGCCGCTGCCAAAGCTGTCCCAGCACCCGAACCCCCCACACCCAGGCCCCACCTTGAACCCGGGCAACCCTTCACACCTGAGCCACCACCCGTACCCCGCCCTCCCGTACCTGGGCCACCCCATGCACCTAAGCCCCTTTCACCCCGGCCCCCTTGCACCCAGGCTCCCCAGTGACTGAGCCCACCCCCACATCCGGACCCTCCACACCAGAGCACCCCCTCGTACCGGAACCACTCACACCCCCTCACACCCAAGTCCCCTCACACCTGAGCCCCTCACACCCAAGTCCCCTCACACCCGAGCCCCTCACACCCGAGCCCCTCACACCCGAGCCCCTCACACCCGAGCCCCTCACACCCAAACCCCTCACACCCGAGCCCCTCACACCCAAACCCCTCACACCCGAGCCCCTCACACCCAAACCCCTCACACCCGAGCCCCTCACACCCGAGCCCCTCACACCCAAACCCCTCACACCCGAGCCCCTCACACCCGAGCCCCTCACACCCAAACCCCTCACACCCGAGCCCCTCACACCCGAGCCCCTCACACCCGAACCCCTCACACCCGAGCCCCTCACACCCAAACCCCTCACACCCGAGCCCCTCACACCCGAGCCCCTCACACCCGAGCCCCTCACACCCAAACCCCTCACACCCGAGCCCCTCACACCCGAACCCCTCACACCCAAACCCCTCACATCCGAGCCCCTCACACCCAAACCCCTCACACCCGAGCCCCTCACACCCGAGCCCCTTACACCCAAACCCCTCACACCCGAACCCCTCACACCCGAGCCCCTCACACCCGAACCCCTCACACCCGAGCCCCTCACAACCAAACCCCTCACACCCGAGCCCCTCACACCCAAACCCCTCACACCCGAGCCCCTCACACCCGAACCCCTCACACCCGAGCCCCTCACACCCGAACCCCTCACACCCGAGCCCCTCACACCCGAGCCCCTCACACCCGAGCCCCTCACACCCGAACCCCTCACACCCGAGCCCCTCACACCCGAGCCCCTCACACCCTAGCCCCTCACACCCGAACCCCTCACACCCGAGCCCCTCACACCCGAACCCCTCACACCCGAGCCCCTCACACCCAAGCCCCTCACACCCGAGCCCCTCACACCCGAGCCCCTCACACCCGAGCCCCTCACACCCAAACCCCTCACACCCGAGCCCCTCACACCCGAGCCCCTCACACCCGAGCCCCTCACACCCGAGCCCCTCACACCCAAACCCCTCACACCCGAGCCCCTCACACCCGAGCCCCTCACACCCGAGCCCCTCACACCCGAGCCCCTCACACCCGAACCCCTCACACCCGAGCCTCTCACACCCGAGTCCCTCACACCCGAACCCCTCACACCCAAACCCCTCACACCCGAGCCCCTCACACCCGAACCCCTCACACCCAAACCCCTCACACCCGAGCCCCTCACACCCGAGCCCCTTACACCCAAACCCCTTACACCCGAGCCCCTCACACCCAAGTTCCTCACACCTGAGCCCCTCACGCCCAAGTTCCTCACACCCCCTCATGCCCGAGTCCCTCACGCCTGAGCCCCTCACACCTGAATCCCTCACACCCAAGTCCCTCACACCCGAGTCCCTCACACCCCCTTACACCCGAGCTCCTCACGCCCAAGTTCCTCATGCCCGAGCCCATCACACCCGAGCCCCTCACACCCGAGTTCCTCACACCCGAGCCCATCACACCTGAGACCCTCACACCCGAGTTCCTCATATCCGAGTCCCTCACACCCAAGCCCCTCATATCCAAGTCCCTCACACCCGAGCCCCTCACACCCGAGACCCTCACACCCAAGTTTCTCACACCCCCTCACACCCGAGTCCCTCACACCTGAGCTCCTCACACCTGAGCCCCTCACACCCAAGCCCCTCACACCCGAGTCCCTCACACCCGAGCCCCTAACACCCGAGCCCCTCACACTCGAGCCCCTCACACCCGAGTCCCTCACACCCGAGCCCCTCACACCTGAGTCCCTCACACCTGAGCCCCTCACATCCGAGCCCCGAGCCCCACGTTTCCAGGCGTGCGCATTCAGGCCTGGTGCCACATGCAGAGCAAGGGCCACCCTGAAAAGCCCCTGGAAAGCCAGAGTGCCCACCGCCTCTCTGGAAAGCGGCTGTTCCCACCGCGTCTCAAGTCCTTTTCTTGAAAAGTGTTTTTGTTTTTTCTTCTCAGATAACAAACTGTCACCAAGGTCACGCCTAAGCCCCACCTTGACAGCCCACAGCAGCCCCATGGGTCCCCTCCTGGGAGCACAGCCCCCCGGGTGGGCGGCAACTTTGCGGGTCCTTCCTTCTGCTGTGGCCACTCCCCAGGGCTTGGGTGCTGGCTCCTGCCTGGGGCCCCTGAGCTGCACCAGGGCTCGGGTGTGAGTGGGGGTGTGAGGGGGGATGTGAGGGGCTCAGGTGTGAGGGGCTCGGGTGTGAGGGGCTTGGGTGTGGGGGCTCCGGTGTAAGGGGCTTGGGTGTGAGGGGCTCAGGTGTGAGGGGCTCAGGTGTGAGGGGCTTGGGTGTGAGGGGTTCGGGTGTGAGGGACTCAGGTGTGAGGGGCTCAGGTGTGAGGGGTTCAGGTGTGAGAAACTCGGGTGTGAGGGGACTCAGGTGTGAGAAGCTTGGGTGTGAGGGGGTGTGAGGGACCCAGGTGTGAGGGGCTCAGGTGTGAGGGGCTCGGGTGTGAGGGGCTGAGGTGTGGGGGGCTCAGGTATGAGGGATTCGGGTGTGAGGGGCTCAGGTGTGAGGGACTCAAGTGTGAGAGGGTGTGAGGGGCTCAGGTATGAGGGATTCGGGTGTGAGGGATTCAGGTGTGGGGGGCTCAGGTGTGAGGAACTCAGGTGTGAAGGGGTGTGAGGGGCTCAGGTGTGAGAGGCTCAGGTGTGAGGGGTGTGAAGGGCTCGGGTGTGAGAGGGTGTGAGGGGTTGAGGTATGAGGGGGTGTGAGGGGCTCAGGTGTGAGGGGTGTGAGGGGCTCAGCTATGAGAGGGTGTGAGGGGCTCAGGTATGAGGGGGTGTGAGGAGCTCAGGTATGAGGGGGTGTGAGTGGCTAAGGTATGAGGGGGTGTGAGGGGCTCAGGTGTGAGGGGTGTGAGGGGCTCAGGTGTGAGGGGGTGTGAGGGGCTCAGGTGTGAGGGGGTGTGTGGGGCTCGGGTGTGGGGCTCAGGTGTGAGCGGCTCAGGTGTGAGGGGGTGTGAGGGGCCTCAGCTATGAGGGGGTGTGAGGGGCTCAGGTGTGAGGGGTTCAGGTGTGAGGGGCTCAGATATGACGGGGTGTGAGGGGCCTCAGCTATGAGGGGGTGTGAGGGGCTCAGGTGTGAGGGGTTCAGGTGTGAGGGGCTCAGATATGACGGGGTGTGAGGGGCCTCAGCTATGAGGGGGTGTGAGGGGCTCAGGTGTGAGGGGGTGTGAGGGGCTGAGCTATGAGAGGGTGTGAGGGACTCAAGTGTGAGGGGCTCAGGTGTGAGGGGGTGTGACGGGCTCAGGTGTGAGGGGCTCAGTTATGAGAGGGTGTGAGGGGCTCAGGTATGAGGGCGTGTGAGGGGCTCAGGTGTGAGGGGCTGTGAGGGGCTCAGGTATGAGGGGGTGTGAGGGGCCTCAGGTATGTGGGGGTGTGAGGGGCTCGGGTGTGAGGGGGTGTGAGGGGCCTCAGGTATGTGGGGGTGTGAGGGGCTCAGGTGTGAGGGGATGTGAGGGGGTCAGGTGTGAGGGGGTGTGAGGGGCTCAGCTATGAGAGGGTGTGAGGGGCTCAGGTATGAGGGGTATGAGGGGCTCAGGTGTGAGGGGGTGTGAGGGGGTCAGGTGTGAGGGGTGTGAGGGGCTCAGCTATGAGAGGGTGTGAGGGGCTCAGGTATGAAGGGTATGAGGGGCTCAGGTGTGAGGGGCTCAGGTATGAGGGGGTGTGAGGGGCTCAGGTATGAGGGGGTGTGAGGGGCTCAGGTATGATGGGGTGTGAGGGGCCTCAGGTATGAGGGGGTGTGAGGGGCCTCAGGTATGAGGGGGTGTGAGGGGCTCGGGTATGATGGGGTGTGAGGGGCCTCAGGTGTGAGGGGGTGTGAGGGGCCTCAGGTATGAGGGGGTGTGAGGGGCCTCAGGTATGATGGGGTGTGAGGGGCCTCAGGTGTGAGGGGGTGTGAGGGGCTCAGGTGTGAGGGGTGTGAGGGGCTCAGGTATGAGGGGGTGTGAGGGGCCTCAGGTATGAGGGGGTGTGAGGGGCTCAGGTGTGAGGGGTGTGAGGGGCTCAGGTATGAGGGGGTGTGAGGGGCTCAGGTGTGATGGGCTCGGGTGTGAGGGGGTGTGAGGGGCTCAGGTGTGAGGGGCTCGGGTGTGAGGGGCTCAGGTGTGAGGGGGTGTGAGGGGCTCAGTATGAGGGGGTGTGAGGGGCTCAGGTATGAGGGGGTGTGAGGGGCCTCAGGTATGTGGGGGTGTGAGGGGCTCAGGTGTGAGGGGATGTGAGGGGGTCAGGTGTGAGGGGGTGTGAGGGGCTCAGCTATGAGAGGGTGTGAGGGGCTCAGGTATGAGGGGTATGAGGGGCTCAGGTGTGAGGGGGTGTGAGGGGGTCAGGTGTGAGGGGTGTGAGGGGCTCAGCTATGAGAGGGTGTGAGGGGCTCAGGTATGAAGGGTATGAGGGGCTCAGGTGTGAGGGGCTCAGGTATGAGGGGGTGTGAGGGGCTCAGGTATGAGGGGGTGTGAGGGGCTCAGGTATGATGGGGTGTGAGGGGCCTCAGGTATGAGGGGGTGTGAGGGGCCTCAGGTGTGAGGGGGTGTGAGGGGCTCAGGTGTGAGGGGTGTGAGGGGCTCAGGTATGAGGGGGTGTGAGGGGCCTCAGGTATGAGGGGGTGTGAGGGGCTCAGGTGTGATGGGCTCGGGTGTGAGGGGGTGTGAGGGGCTCAGGTGTGAGGGGGTGTGAGGGGCTCAGTATGAGGGGGTGTGAGGGGCTCAGGTATGAGGGGTGTGAGGGGCTTGGGTGTGAGGGGCTCAGGTGTGAGGGGCTCGGGTGTGAGGGGGTGTGAGGGGCTCAAGTGTGAGGGGGTGTGAGGGGCCTCAGGTGTGAGGGGTGTGAGGGGCTCAGGTATGAGGGGGTGTGAGGGGCTCAGGTGTGAGACGGTGTGAGGGGTTCAGGTATGAGGGGGTGTGAGGGGCCTCAGGTATGAGGGGGTGTGAGGGGCTCAGGTATGAGGGGGTGTGAGGGGCTCCGGTATGAGGGGGTGTGAGGGGCTCAGGTATGAAGGGCTCAGGTGTGAGGGGTGTGAGGGATTTGGGTGTGAGAGCACCGAGGCAGCTCCTCAGATCGGGTGAGGGGCCCAGAGGGGGAGCCTGGCCAGCCAGGGAAGCGGGGGTCTGCAGAGGCAGCTGCGGACACAGCCAGGGCAGCCCCCTTGAGTGGAAGCCTCTGGGTGGCCATTAGAGGTGCGTAGCACCCAACACCATTAACGTCTACATAAACATTAATTAGCTCCAGTTAATGAATAATTCCACACCCCGAGGTATCGCACCAGTGTGCTGTTGATGGATAAGGATTTAAAGAGAGGGACGGGAAAGCGTGGATTGATAAGAGCTTTCCCTTCTGTGATCGATGCCAAGGTCACGGGTGGGGAGCAGCTGGGAGGGTACAGGACCCGCGGCAGGGAGCTGCATGGCCCAGGCCTGAGGCAGCCCCGATGCTGCCCGCACCCAGTTCGAGGAGGAGCTTTGGGACGGGGCTTTGGCCCTGCTTCAGGGACAGCTCTGCTGGGGGTCATTTCTGTTGATTCCGGCACAGACTCCAGCCTGGGTGGCTCGTCCACACAGCGACCTGGAGGCCAGCACCCCCGACACGGCAGCTTTTCCTTCTTGGCTCAGAGACATCACAGGGAGGCAAGGTCAGCGGGCCAGGGACGGGCAAAGTCAGGCAGTTCCCAGCGAAGCAGCTCCCTTTCCGCAGCCAGTTACTGCAGCAGGAGAGGTCACCTCCCAGCGCATCTGAGAGGCCAGGTGTGGCCGTCCACGCATGGCCAGCAGGAAGGCAGGGGCACTAGGGTGCGAGTCCGCCTTCCACAGTGCAGAGGACTTCACTTCTGGGAAAGCAGGCAGCCGGAGAGCTCCTTCTCAGCCCTGCCCTCCGTCTCTGTCCCCATCCACGCAGCGACTGCTCCAGAGCCAGGAGTCCTGGGCTGCAGGTGCTGAGGCAGCAGACAGAGCCCCAAAGGCAGCTCTTCTGTGCACAGCCCCTCCCAGGCTAGCTGACACAGGGGGGAGAGGGAAAGTCACGGGTGGGCACAGCACTTGCCCCAATGAGCTCACAGGACAGGTGCCAGAGGGCAGACTGCCTGCTCTAGAGCTGCAGACACAGAGCTGGTGTCCCTCCCAAGGACACAACACCAACCAGCTGTATTTCAATCACCTGGTCCCTTCCGAGAACACCTCGTCATGCGTGTGGGACCAGGTGACTGAAATAAGCACAGCGACCCCCAGACTTCGCCTGTGGAGATGCATGTGGGGCCAGGCTCAGGAGGCACAGGTGCAGGCTGAATGCTGGTCCTGTGCTGACCACCTCCCCGACACCCTCCGGCCGACTGCAGCCAGGCCGGTGCCAGCAGGGTCTCAGGAAGACCCTGGAGCAAACACACATGTGCCCGTGCCCCTCCAGTCACCCAAAGTGTGCCGCCACACACAGACACGACAGGTCACTCCTTGGGGCAGGTGTGGCATTAAGGAAATGGCAACTGTGCTCCTCAGCAAATGTTTAAACAGTGCCTCGGCCAGCTGGTGCTGTAGCCAAGTCAGGGGACACTGTCTCCCGGAAGTCACAGCTATTCCCTTGAGCGGAGGGTGCTTGGTGACATCCTTCCTGATGGAGCCCTGGGTGGCTGAGGCAGCATGTTGGGCAGGCATAGGTGGTGGGACAGAGCTGAGCTTCCCCAGCCTCTGTCCCCCGTGCATCTCCTGAAATACCCCAGACTACAGCCCAAGGCCGATGGGGTTCCAGGGTCCCCCACCCTGACAGCTGCCCGCCCACCTAGCCATCCAGGTGCCCTGCAGCCCTGCTTCTGCTGTTGGTGACTCCAGGCTTTGGAGGAGAGTCTGGAGGATTCCCTGTGACAGGGGTGAGACTCGCAGGTGTGGCACGTCAGGAATGGGGCTGATGGTGTGGCCCCTAGCGGAACACCTGTGACCCAGGGCCGTGGGTGAATCGGTGAACTCAGGCACTGTTAGTGCCTCGACCTTTTCTTCTTTAAAATCACCAGTCTCCCGCTGGCCCAGCAACCAGCCTGAGCCCTTGGGGTGAGTGTGTTTCTTCGGGCTCAATTCTGTCTTGACCCCATGCCTGCTCAGTGGCTCCACTGTGACCCTCACAAGCAGCTTTCCGTCCACTCAGGGCCACCTTCTCCTATGCAGGGCAGCGGTGCCTACACTAGTTCTCACTGGCCCTGTGCCCCAGACAGGAGTGGGGGGCTAGCACGGTGTCACCCCCACCTGACAGATGAGGATGCTGGGCAAAGAGAGGCCAAGTGACTCCCCAGGGGCAGCACAGCCAATCAGTGTGGGGACGGGACTCCCCCAGGCCCTCAGGCCAATGCAGGCCCAGAACATCCACAGAGAGGCCGGCAGAATGGGGCCTGGCTCAATGGCCATGTGACCCATGGCGGGCCACCAAAGCCTTCTACTTCCTTGCTTTAAAATGGGATTAGGAGTGGAGGTGAATGCACCAGGTTCCCATGGGTATCAAATGAAACCCGGGTGGGGACAGCAAGGGGGTGAGCGGCCACGAGCTGTTGTTTTTCTGCGTGTGTAATACCCAGTCTCTAAATAGGGAAGTTCTGAGACAGAACAATGAGTATATTCATGGTGGACGCGCACAGGGGACGGGCCATGGGCCTCGGTCTGGGACCCCCATGGTGGCCGGCCCTGCTGGAAGACAGCGGACAGCACCGAACCCCGCGCACCCCTTCGGCAGCTTTCTGCGGACATGACGCTGTGCTCGGGAAGGTGCCTGAGGCCTAAAGTGGGGGGCAGTGCCCTGCAGAGGCCATTGAGGGGCTTTCGTCAAAGGTGAGCTGGTGTGAGCAAAGCATCACCCACCCGTGTGGTGTCAGAGTCACAGAATCACTGACATGGACGCTCGGGGAGAAAAGACCAGGCTGGGAAGTGGTGAGCCCATGTGAGCTTGGCACCTTAGGGCGAGACAGAGGCTGCTTTGTCTCTGCCAAGACATCACTGCCGCAGGGAGCTGGGGACCCCATGCGCACATCCAAGGAAAACACCCTCATCGTCACAGACAAAACAACAGATACATGAGACATTGATTTTTGAAAATATTATTCCTGAAATCTAAGTGTGCAGCTGGCGCTTCCTGGCAGCAAAAGGTTGTCTGGGCCTCTGGCTCTGCCCTCCAGCATCTGCCTGGGGCTTGTCTGAAGCCATCAAGGAGGCACTTCAGAACCACGAGGAAAACCACTGATTTGCATATCGTCTTCCACTCAGAGCTGTCACCTGCGTTGCTGGCTCACCTGGCTCCGGTGGGCTGCGGGCCGGGAGTGGCCTCATATCCTCTCAGGGCCACTAAACAATGACTCAGAAAGTGCCGGCGCCCTTATTCTTCCTCCATGTGACACCCCATAAACCTGGCGGCTTCCTTTTCTGGGAAGGAATCAGGGTTCCCGTCCACCACAACCACGCCTCCTTCACAGCCCTACTGACCACAGTGCAGCCGGGGCTGGCCCAGGACGACTTGTGCCGGGGGTGGGGAAGGGTGCCTGGGCGGCTATGGGCTCTGTTCTGCAAGGTCTCCTGGGGTGGGCTGGGGTGGGGCCCCAGCCACAGCATCCAGGGCAGAGCAGGGTGGGAGGGCACGGCAGGACCGAGGAAGGGGCCGTTGGCTGCAGCCAAAGAGCATGCCCCCATGGGGAGGGACCCAGAGGGCCTTTCAGGGCCCCAAGTCCACAGCTCTCACCCAAGTCACCACGCTTGGTGAGCAGGAAGCACAGGGCTCTGTGTGTCGACGGCTGACCTGAGCGCCACTGGCCGCTGCCAGGGTCATGGAACCCAAAGGGGAGGGCAGATACCCTCAGACTGAGCACCCGCAGCAGGGCGCCTGCCAGTGGACCGAGATGACGTCCAGCTGCAAAGGGATGGGAGGACTCAGGCCCACTGGCGTCTGGCTCTAGGGCAGTGCCGAGGCCAGCCCCGGTCCCCACAACGACCCCCGAGGGGGACCTCTAGGTTCTCCACTGGGAGGAGGTGTCCTGCCCCTGGCGAGGCCGGGACAAGGGTGAAGCGAGGTCCCAGAATGGGGGGCAGGGCAGGAGATGGCTGGGCATGCAGTACTCTGCTGGGGTGCAGCCTGGTCCGTGGCTGCTTCAGGACCCTAATGCAGGGAGATGTGCCTTGAGGGTGAGGGCCCCGGCCACTGCAGACCCAGGGTGTCCACAGGGCCCAGGGTACTCCCATCTGAGCTTACTCCCCGCCTATACCTTAAATCAAAATGCACACCCAGAAGACAGGGCTCTGTCAGGGCTGAGGCCAGGGACAGTGGGGGCCTGGAAGTGAGCCTGTGGGGTCCCACTATCTACTGGGGGATGCAGAGGAGGCTGCACCCCCACACACTGCCAAGGAATGCCTTCCCCTCAGCTCCACTCCCAGCTGGGCCCCATTCTTACGGGGTTCTGACCCGAGTCGTCACTTCCGCCCTGGCTTTCATCGCAGGAGTCTGGACAAGCAGGCGGGCTCAGGCAAGTCGGGGCTGACTCAGGACGTCCTTGTGCATGAGCTACAGGGTCGAGGGTGGGTCAGAGACCAGGCCTGGAGAGGACACCTGGCCTCACTGGGACAGGGACAAGAGCCCTGGTCCCCCGCAGTGTCGGGGCAGCCAGCCTCCCTCCCGGTGCCCTTCCAGGCCTGCCCTGTCCGTGCCTAAGAGCCTCTGCAAGGCCCAGGAGGCCAGAGCCCCCCTGGCCACAAGGTCACCTGCCCTGGGGCCCTTGGTTTACCGTTGTGCGTTGGCGAAGGGGTGGCCACAGGGACCTTGGTGCTAAAACTCTGGTCAGAGGTTTTGCCTATGAACTACCTTGGTCCCCAGCCCAGCACTATGGACGGAACCCCAAGCCAGGGCAGGTCATGGAGCAGTGGCCCGGTGCCCCAGGCTGGGAGGCAAATCCCTCCCAGGCTCTGGCAAGTCATAACCCTCCTGCCCCCTCACTGAGCCAGCCCTGCCTGTGGGAGGTTGAGGCTTGTGCTGGGGCTGGGGATGACACAGGCACAGCGAGTTCCCACGTGGCTCTGTGAGCAACTGATCTCCCAGGCAGCTTGCACTGGAGAAGGGTCAGGCCAGAGACGGAGACGGCCGTCGTCCGGTGCAGACCCTTGTGAAGTCAGGAGTGACTGGGTGACCACGGCCCTGTGCCTCCCTGTGGACCTGCCAGTGGGGTCCAGGGACGGTGAAGGCCGAGGCTTTGGGACAGGAGGGAGCCTGGGGGGAGGCCTGAGCGCCAGGACCTTGAGTCTGAGCTCAGGGACACGGAGCCCTGCCCCAGCAGCCATTCTGTGCTGACCGGGTCCGGCGTGAGCAGCCTTCAGATCTGAAAGGCTAATGTGTGCAAATGAGCGCTGGCTGCGAGGAGGAATTCCGCTTGCTTCCCCGTGGCTGCAGGCATTCCTCTCTGTGGGAACTTTCCACTCTCAGGAGCAGCGTGCCTGGGTGTCCCACACTGTCCCCAGGTTTAGGGAGCATGTTTTCCTTCCAGGTGGTCAGAGCTGGGATGGGGCTTGGGCCTGCCCACCCCGAGGAGGTCAGAGCCCCACTGGCCACAAGGTCACCTGCCCCGGGGCCCTTGGTCCACTGCTGTGCGTTGGCGAAGGGGTGGCCACAGGGACCTTGGTGCTAAAACTCTGGTCAGAGGTTTTGCGTGTGAACCACCTTGGTCCCCAGCCCAGCACTGTGGACGGAACCCCAAGCCGGGGCCACACAGCCTCCCCAGGCGGGGAGAGCCCCACACAGGCCGAGACGGCTGTAACAAGCCAGACCTTCCCACCCGACGGCTCTGGGCCTTGAGGGCGACTGGGGCCAATGCTGGCTGCTCCGAGTCCTTCCTGCCAGTCTAGGCGGCTCCATGGTCAAAGCAAAACAGTTGGAGGGTCCATGGATGTGAGACGGCTGAACCCCCCACATATCCTGAGGCAGCGGCCAGCCCTCCTCCTGCCTCCTGGAGGCGACCACCTCTCAGGCCCTTCGAGGCTGCGTCAGGAGGGGGCCAGGCTGTGACCTGTCCCAGCCGAAGGCATGGGCCTACCCCCGCAGTGGGTCCCCTGCACCGATGGGGGCTCTGCTTCACCCCGGGGCTCAGCGTGGCCCCCAATTCCCCAAGCGTCTGGAGGCACAGCAAGCCCAGCCTTTGCTCATGCTCAAGAATGTGGCTGTAACGGCAAACGCATGAGAACATGAATGGCCAGTTTTCAGAGCACGCCAGTAGGAGTTCTGAACTTATCCTGCGAACAAAGCTGCTGTTATCTGGAGAAATCTCTTGGATTCTTTTGAGAAGAAATGCTATTGGCAGTGACTGTGCCAGCAGAGCTGTGTACGCCCCCACGAACGGGGGCTCATCTGCCAGCTGCTGAACCTTTGCTCACGACCACAGTGCACTTTGTGCTGTGCGGTGTGGGGCCCTGACTCCAAACCCAAGAGACTCCCTATGTCCCCAGCATGCACTCATCAGCCCAGATGAAGCACAGCCCAGCAGCCCATTGTCACAGCATTCAGACCGTGACAGTGTTTGGGCTGAGCCTGGCCTGATACCACTGAACTCCAGGCAGGACGGGTCTCCTGGCTGGCTGATGGCAGCTGTTTTCAGGCCCAAGGGGAACTGGCTGGCAGCCTGGGCATTTTCACAGCTCCAGAGGCTTTTCCTCAGCCTCCCTGTGAATTAAGTATCCTCCCCATCTAGAAGATCCGAGGTGCAAGGGCCGGGAAGTCACTACCTGACACAGGTCACTCTGACAGTTTCGGGGACGTGCCTAGGTGCACAGCATGAGCGAAGCCCCAGGTCCAGCTCAGAGCCACTCACCAATATGCCACAGCCACACAGGGAAACTGAGGCCCCGGTCCAGCTCAGAGACGCTCGCAGCATGTGCCACAGCCACACAGGGAAACTGAGGCCCTGATCCAGCTCAGAGCTGCTCACCAATGTGCCACACAGGGAAACTGAGGCCCTGATCCAGCTCAGAGCCGCTCACAGCATGTGCACTGCAGCCACACAGGGAAACTGAGGCCCCGGTCCAGCTCAGAGCCGCTCACAGCATGTGCCATAGCCACACAGGGAAACTGAGGCCCCGGTCCAGCTCAGAGCCGTTCACAGCATGTGCCACAGCCACACAGGGAAACTGAGGCCCTGATCCAGCTCAGAGCCGCTCACAGCATGTGCACTGCAGCCACACAGGGAAACTGAGGCCCCGGTCCAGCTCAGAGCTGCTCACAGCATGTGCCGCAGCCACACAGGAAAACTGACGCCCCGGTCCAGCTCAGAGCCATTCACAGCATGTGCCACAGCCACACAGGGAAACTGAGGCCCCGGTCTAGCTCAGAGCTGCTCACCAATAAGCCACAGCCACACAGGGAAACTGACAGCATGTGCCACAGCCACATGGGGAAACTGAGGCCAGTCAATGTACAGGAGATCTTGCCCAAAGCTGGTGGGGATCTGGGCCTGGCCAGCTCTGGAATTTTCTTCTCCCCACAGCAGACATCTGACCAGAAATACCAGGGACCTTCCGGCCTGCCTGGGTCAAAGCTGAAGCCACAGGATGTGGTAGAGTAAAGAGCTGAGCGCTCCTGGGGAGGGACGGATCTGGGATCCAGCGTGAGCTAAGACTGACTGAACAGCTGCCTCTGAGAGCCATTCTGTCTCCAGCTGTGTCTATGGAGGTACAGTGAAAGGGCTGTGGGGCAGGCGCAGAGCTGACCTGGCCAAAGCCACCACCCCTGGCAGATGGGAATGCTGGCTGGTGAACAGCAGCAAGAGTGATGGTGCCTGCCCCCCTGTACACCTGGCACACATGCGCATTGACCACCTGGAGCATGCCCAGCCCTGTGGCTAGGGGACTTACCGCCCTTGCTCTGCGGGGGGTGCTGGAAGGCACAGTAAGGCTGGGCCACACCGAGTGAGGGCAGCGCCTGGCAGCCTGCTCCCAGTCTCAGCTCCTGCAGCTCCACCTGACTTCTGGGTGTTTCTAGGGGTCTGAAGACCATGGGTGGCCCTGAGGCCCCTCACCAGCACCAGCCTTGGGCCATTGGTGACGCTGCCACTGTGTCTCCAGGCTGTGAACGAGCCTCTGGGGGGCCCTGGAGGGGAGGAGAAGGAGGCCAAGAGCACACCTCCTGGAGAAGGGGGTGAACGCTTGCTCGGGAAGGCAGAATCAAGGCATAGTGTGGCAGGCCAGGCCGTGTCTGCCGGGGACAGACGCCGGAGTCCCCGGGGGCCGTGGGCCTTGGGGGGAAGCCGGAGGAGGAGACCTGGATGGTTACTCAAGTGTGTGAGATTCAAGGACACTGCTGTAGCCAAATTCTGTGTGAACACTGACTTGGAACGCGGCCGTGAGCCAGCCCAGGTGGTGGAATGTGGCACCCAGTCCGGCCGCATCTCTCCTTCCTGACAACTCCACGCTCCCGAGTCGCCCGTGCAGTTCCTCTGACATGTGTCGCATGCGAGGGTCCGCTTCCCATGCAGTGCCCACATTCAGAGGTATGTACGTCTGTGCTTCATGCAGAAATGAACCACTCAAGCAAGTATTTGCTGGAGGGAAGAGAATTCTAAAGAACGTGGGGAAATGAACCAAGTCCGAGAGACAGAGGAAACATAGGCAGGACACAGCAGAGCGAGCTGGTTTTCCCCTGAGCAGGTCTGAGGCAGTGACAGAGCACACAGGCCACCTCCCTGCATGTGGTGGGCACCGTGTGGCGGGGGCGGGGCGGAGGGTTGAGAGGGAAACCCTGCTGCCCACACCAGCAGAGAGGCCCAGTTGCAGCGCGTGGAGCCTGGGGCTGCCAGCAGCCGTCTGCATATTACTAAGAAGAGGTTTTGGGAGGTAAAGATTTTCAGGCCCGTTGGAGCAAACCCGCACACCTAGAGAGCTGCGTCCCGGCATCCTGCAGGTCCCACCAGGAGCGGAGCACAGAAAACAGAACTGCATCAAGGGCTGAGGCGGATTCACCCACACAGACCCACCCGATTCCTCCCGCAAAGCGCCTGAAGTCACAGGGCCCGTGTTCTCCGGACTGTGTGGAATTACAGTCGATCTCGGTAACAGAAAGGTAAGAGGAGAATCTCCAAATGTTTAGAAATTAAGCAATTGTGGATTAAGCAACACAATTCTAAATAACGCAGATGCCAAAGAAGAAGCCACAGTAGAAATCAGAAAATGTCTTGAGCTGAGTGAGGAACACACAGCACCTGAAAGCCTGCAGGACACAGAACTGCCACCAAAGGGAAACCTAGAGCTTATTGGAAAAGTCACACATTTAAAAAAGGAGAAATGCTGAAACCAGTGACCTATGCTTTCAGTTCAAGAAACTAGAAAAAGGACATCAAAATACAGGCAACCAAAGTAGAAGGAAGGGAATCTGTGAAAAATCTGTGAAAGAGAAGCCAGATGTCAATCAGAGAAAATCCACAAGGCCGAAATCTTGTTCTGTGAAAAGATGAACACAGTCGATAAACCCCTAGCGGTGCTGATCACTAAAAAAGGCAGGCCAGGCTCGGTGGCTCACACCTGTAATCTGAGCACTTTGGGAGGCCGAAGCGGGCAGATCACAAGGTCAGGAGTTCGAGACTAGCCTGGCCAACATAGTGAAACCCCATCTCTACTAAAGATACAAAATTAGCCAGGTGTGGTGGCGCACACCAGTAATCACAGCTACTCGGGAGGCTGAGGCAGGAGAATTGCTTGAATCCAGGAGGCAGAGGTTGCAGTGAGCCGAGGTTACACCACTGCACTCCAGCCAGGGCAACAGTGGAAGACCCCATCTCAAAAAAAAAAAAAGAGAGAAAACAAAAATCGTTCCACGAGGTATAAAAAGGGAAATATCACTGCAGTCTTATGGACATGGGGGATTACAATCATGCTTTACATCAATAAACATGAATTTTTTGATGCAATGAGCAAATTTCTTGAAAAATACAGTTTATCAAAATGGACACAAAAAGTAAAAAAAAAAAATACAATTTATCAAAATGGACACAAAAGAAAAGTCCAAACAGCCTAATATTTATTAAATAAAGTAAATTCATCATTTAAAACCTTTCCACAAAGAAAGCTCCATGCCCATTTGGTTTCCCTGTTGAATTATCCTATACATATCTGCCACACCTCTTGCTAGGTTTTTTCTCAGGTATTTCATATGTTTGATGCTGTATAAATAGTGCTGTTAACTTTCATTTTCTAAGACGTGTGCTCTTAGTGGGTAGAAACGCAACTGATCTTGGAATATTGGCTTTGTAGCCAGCAGCCTTGCTGAACTCAGTCCTGCCAGTGCTAAGTGTGTGTGAGTGGCCTCTGTGCTGCCCACCACCAGGTGCATTCCTGCATCCTAAGGGTGAGGCTGAGTTCCTGCCTTCCTGGGTGCTGGCACCTGCTCCTGCTGGCCTTAGGATGCTACCCATTACCAGCTTCTGTTTTTTTTTTTTTTTCTTCTGAGATGGAGCCTCGCTCTGTTGCCCAGGCTGAAGTGCAGTGCTGCAGTCTTGGCTCACTGCAATCTCCACCTCCCGGGTTCAAGCCGGTCTCCAGCTTCAGCCTCCAGAGTAGCTGGGACTACAGGTGCCACCACCACGACCAGCTAATTTTTTGTATTTTTAGTAGAGACAGGGTTTCACCGTGTTAGCCAGGATGGTCTCGAGCTCCTGACCTCAGATGATCCACCCTCCTCGGCCTCCCAAAGTGCTGGGATTACAGGGAATCCGCTTCTATTCTATGTTTGCCGAGGGTTTCCCCTCCCGAGTTACCGGGGCCACAGATGAGCACCAACCCCCCACCCCCCAGCTATATTTTTTTATTATGTTTTTTAGACAGGGTCTCACTATGCGGCTTAGACTGGTCTCGAACTGCCGGCCTCCAGTGGTCCTCCCCCTGGGAGGAGAGCTGGTCTGGTCTCTACGCACCGCTGGATTCGGTATTCGTGCTTCCCATTGTGTTGGGCGCTGTGGTAGCTGGGTTTGCCCAGGGCAGCGTGGTCCCTCCCGGTGTGTCCGGGCCTGGATCCCGGAGCCTCCGGCGGGGGGCGGCCGCCCGCTTAGGGCCTGGCTGCGGATCCGCAGCGTCTTTCGGGCTGGGGCTGCGGTGAGGCGTCGTGGGGGGGGCGGTCTCAGCCAATGGGCGCTGGGTTGGGGGGCGGGTGCAGGGCGGGGCGGGAGCCCGGACAGGGGCTTGGGAGCCGGGAGCCGGGAGTTGGGAGCTGGGAGTCCGCGGGGGAGGGGGCGCCCACAGGGGAGGGGGTCGCCTGTCCCCGGACCGCGAAGACCCCGTGGCAGAGTCGCCTGGTGCGGGGTGAGCGGGGGCGCGGGGACTGGAGCGGAGAGGGTCGGTCGTGCGCTCTCAGAGGGACAGATGCGTCTGGCGAGAGGGGCTCCCACGGCGGGTTCGGGGACTGGGTCAGGCCGTCCCCAGGGGCGAAAGGGAGGGCGCGGCTCCGGGCAGCGGGGGTCGGGCCGGGGGGTGGGGACCACGCTCGGATATGGTTCCGGGAACGCGCGAACGCCCTTCCCCTAGCAGCACGCCGGGCCCTGCCAGGTCCCCCGCGCGATCTCCCTGGCGTGGACTGCGGGGCACAGAGACCCTGCGATGGCGCCGCCCCCTGCCCCTCGGCCACGGTACCAAGGCCGCGGCCCGCCCCGACCTCCCCACCGAACCCTGGACGAAGCTGCCTGCTTCAGACCCAGGCCCCTCCCGGCTACCCGGCAGGGGTCTCGCAGTGGGAGGGTTTGACTCCGACCCTGGCCAGTGCCCTCAGGGAGCCAGGAAAGGTGAGTCTCCGTGGGTGAGAAGACCCCAGGCCCAACCCGGGCAGGACGGACCAGAGCCCAGGCCTCAAGTGGGGGCTTCCAGCTCCAGGCTGCTCTCAGAGTCTGTCGTCCAGGTCGGAAGAAGAGGAAAGGTCAAGGCTGAGGTCCCATCTGAGACCGGAGGAGGAAGGGCTGAGCTCTTGTTTGCTTTTCAGAAAGGCCCCAGCGACCTGATAACCCATAAATGTGGCATTGACGGGAGGTGGCGGGATGGGGGTCTCCTTCCTGGAAGGGCATCTCCCAGAGGGGCTTTTTGGCTGAAGCTGAGCTGTGCCGGGCACACAGCCGGCAGAGACAAAGGGAGGGCCGGCAGGTGCAGCTCCCAGTGGAATAAAACCTTCTTCCTCAACAAGACCTGGCACGTGACAACTTTGAGTTGAAAAATAAGCTTGTAGGGGAGGGAGGTGATGCCTGTCTCCTGCCTGGCCTCGAGCACTGAAAGTTACTTAAAAAGTTAACTTTTTTCTCTTGACTATTGTTAACAGCATTAAGGGATGCACCTCTTCACCCACAAGACACTTTCACAAGCCGTACAATGAAATTCTTGACAGGAAATTAACGTTTTCAGTTTTCCTTTCTTAATCTTGAAGCTCTGATGCCGCGGTAGCTAGGTGTAAGATGACACTTCTTTTCAAACTGGCTTCTGCGTTATTTCCACAGTTTGGAATATGTTTTATGGCCATGGCCCTTCCGAATATATGCGGGGGAGGGGGGGGTCCCAGGACCACACGGGGTCCACGCCATGGTGGAAGCATCCAGAATGCGGTGCGTGCTTCCCTGAGGCAGGAGGGGTCAGGCAGTTATCAGTTCCTCACCATCCGCAGGACACTTCCTGAGACCCCCTGTCACACATACACAAGCTTCTGGGTCTGTTAGGCCATGAGGATGTGCAGGTTGTGCACTGCACAATTCCAAAGGGCACAGTTCATACAGTCTGCCTGATAATGATGGTGGCCCTGTGATGGTGGGGTGCCACAACCCTGCCTAAAACCACCACCTAGTTGGAGGGGTGCATGGCACCAGTCTGCAGGTAGTGGAGTGCAAGTGCACACCCCTCATAATCGCCTAGACTGACTTCTGCTATGAGGCTGGCGTCCTCACGGCCATGCCCATTGCAGCCTGGGGCAGTGCCCATCTGCCCAGAGCCCTCTAGCACCCTTGGAGTGTATACACATTTCATCCTCCACATGCGCACAGCAGCCACACTTCTCAGCTGTGCAGGGACGCTCCGGCAGCGGGGTGCTCAGGGGCTCATTGCCTTTCTACTCCCCACCTGGCAGCCCTTCGGGCTGTGGCAGCAGCAGGGGTGGGGCAGCACACCACCTGATGGTCAGCGCCTGGCACTCATGCCTCTTCTGGATTCGCACATCCAGGCAGTGTCACTGCTCTCTCCCTTTAAACAGCTTTGTGGAGAAAGGTTGTGGGCCCTTAGGACAGCCTGGTTGGGGGGGGTGGCAGGAGGGTCAGCGGGCATGATGGCACACACCAGTCCAGTGGGAATTGGTCTTCCTCTGCAATGCAAGGGCAGCATCTTCAGAGAGGACGTCCTTCCTAAAGGCTACACTCAGGACCTGTAAGAAAAGAGCAGGGAAGCTCCAGGCTGGAGGGGATCCTGCTCTTGTCCTGGAGGCTTTTTCTCTGGGACAAGAGGCTGGGAGTAGAGTGGGGGACAGAGGCAGATGGGGCAGGGACACAGGCCAAGAGCGACTCCACTGCCCCCGCCTAGCAAGGCCATTCTAGTGGCCAGTCTCTTCCACTCCCCAGTGGTCCAGACACTGCGGCGGCCCAGCCCAGGGCCGCCCTCCCTTCCCGCCACTCAGCGGCCAAGTCACCGAGCAAGCACCTTCCCTGTCCTACATAGGCCACTTCCATCAACATGAAACTGCACCCTCCCACCTCCATCCCACAGGATAAAGTCATCCAACTCAGCGTTGTCCTCCTCTGGCCCCCCAACGGATTCTCAGATGTCAGAAGATATGTCCATCTGCACCCACCGACCTCCCACCTACCCTCTGTCCATCCATCCATCCATCCATCCATCCACTCAGCCAGCCACTATCTTTCCAGTGCTATTCTGTGCCCAGCTCTCTTCCAAGCTCAAGGGATGCATGCATGAACCCCTCGCCCTGACCTCCCCACCCAACCCTGGGGTAGGGCAGACATTTCCAGGGTGAGGGCAGACAGCTCATGGTCAAAGCTAGCAAGCACCAGGGCGGGGAGTGAGCTGAGCCCAGGAGCCAGCCAAGTAAGCAGGGGTGGTGGGAGCTGGGCTGCCACAGCTGTGAGCTGAGTGGGTAGGGGTGGAGCAAGAAGATGCCATTGGAGCCCAGCCCCTGGGGAGCCGAGGACGGGGGCACACAGAGCCATCCAAGCGGTGGGATCAGTGCATGCAAAGGAATATGGGCTTTGGCGGGCACGGGGATGTGGGTCAGGCAGTGGCTGGGGTCGGAGCTCCTGGGAGAAGTTGAGCCTTTCCTCCGACGGGGAGGGTTCCAATAGCCGGGGCTGAAGGGGCAGGTGAAGGGCCAGGCAGCAGGCTTTGCAGGTGGCTGCTGGCTCCAAGAAGCCAAGCTGCTGGTTTTGTGTCCATCCTGAAGGTAGAGCAGACAGATATGCTAAGAGCTTGGAAACCCGGTGAGGGAAAGCAGAAGTCCGCGTGCCTCCCAGGTCTGTCGCTGGAAGGCTGCAGGGTGGGCTTGGAGGAAAAGAGAGGTGCGGTTTGTGTCGTGGAGCCTGAGATGCCCAAGGGCGCCAGTGCTGCCAGAGGGGGCTGTGGGCAGAGGCCCTGCATCCCTGTGAGGCCTGGGGGTGTCGGGGTGTTTCGGTTGGAGGTCAGAAGGCAGGAGCGGGGCGGCGAGGACACCAGGGCCTTTGAGTTCCCATCTCAGAGGCTGGGGTGGGGGATGCTCCGGCGAGGGGAGGGCCAGAGAGACTTCCCAGCGCACCACGCAAGGCCTGGGCGGCCCTGGTTTCTGGTAAGTGGCCGATCAGGCTGTGGAATGCAGGCTCCTGCTGAAGACGCCGGAGTCCTGCGGCCCGGGGCCCCTGCGCACCCTTGGGCCACCCTGTGGGGTCTGCGCAACCACAAGCGCAGGTTGTGAACGAGGGTTGGGGCGAGCGCACTCGCAGCTGTCCCGGCACCTCAAGAGCTGCGCGGACGCCGAAAGGCGCGGGGAACGGCCCATCCCACCGCCCCCCGCCGTCCTCCACTAGCCGCCCGCCCCCAGGGAGGCGGCAGCGCAGTCCCGGGCTAGCCCTAGCCGCGACCTCGCCGACCTCCAGGCTCCGGGGGAAGGTGGGGACCGGGGAGCGCCAGGCGAAGGAGGCGCGGCCGGCCGGGTGGGCGTGCGCGGGCGGGGCGGGCGTGCCGGGAGCCGCGGCGATGTCTGCGCTCGCGAGTGCGCGGCGGGGGCGGGCAGGCCCCGCCCCGGCGCGGGAGGGGGCCGCGAGATTAAAGGCCACCCCGGTGGGCGGGGATCCGCCTGTCGCCGGCACCGGCCCCGCAGCGCGCCGGGGTCCTCGCCGATTCGCGCGTCCCGCGGCCCCAGCCCCGCGCGTCGGCCGAGCCCAGCGGGACCCCTCGCGACCTTCGCGTCCTGGTCCCGCGCTGAGCCGGCGGCGATGTGGGGACTCCGGGCGCGGGGCCCCGGCGGGGGGCTGCTGCTGGCGCTGGTGCTGGGCGGGCTGTTGTGGACTGGGGGCGTCGAGGTGGAGCCCGGGGGCGCGCACGGCGAGAGCCAAGGCTTCCAGGTGGTCACCTTCGAGTGGGCGCACGTCCAGGACCCCTACGTCATCGCGCTCTGGGTCCTCGTGGCCAGCCTGGCTAAGATCGGTAAGTCGTTCGCAGGGTCTCCGGCCTGTCACCGCCTGCCCCCGCGGGGTCTTGGGACCACCGACCTGGGTGCGGCCGTCACCCCTGCCGCTGCCCCGCCTCTGCCGGGTCTAGGGTCTTCGCTGTGGCCGCCCCGGAAAGTCCGGCTCTTGGGTCCAGCAGAGCGGGACTCGGGCGCGACTCTGGCCGCGCTAAGCCGCCCTGAGGGTCGCCGAGGGTCGCCCCACCCCAGCGGGGGCACAGCCTCGGAGTTCCGACTCCCGGTCTCTGTGGGATCTCCCCCGGCCTCAGCTCCTGCAGGCTGCTTGCGCCAGAGAGTCCCCAGGGCCAGGTTTCCTTCGGGGTTCTCGGGCTTTTTAAAGACGCGTTCTCGCCAGCAGGCACTGGAGTGATGATGATTTTTCGTTCATTACAAAAAAGAAAATCAGCGCCACCCGAATGAAACCCAGTAGAATCCTCCTTAGAGGTGCAGCGTTCCCATTGGCGGTCTTCCTTTTTTAGAAAATCCCGGTCGGTCAGATTTCTCTTCTCCTTAACTGGCTCCAGTGAACCAGTACTGTGGGCTGGGCAGGTGGCTCCTGGCAAGGTGACAGGAAGGTCAGCTTCCCGAGGACTCGTGGGGATCAAAGTTTCATGTGTTGGTCCACAGGGCAGGGTCTCTCCAGGGGTGGCAGGGAGGTGGTCACTCGTGGGGAGGGGCGATTAGGGGACCCAAGTTGGGCCAAGAGAAACAGCAGGTGCCAAGCAGGTTTCCAGAGTGGTTTTGGACTGGGGCAGGAAGTTTGGATGCTGGGGCCTAGGAGGGGCACCCTGGGAGGACAAGGAAGGGACAGGCTTTCGGGAGAGCTGCTGAGAGGACCTTGGACTTGGTGGAACATGGTACACCGGGCAGGCTTGATTGCTGAAGGTGCCTTTTTCTTCAGTGCCGCCTGCCACCTGCCCTATTTAGGCCAGGGTCTCCCCTCCCCTTCAGATCCCTTGCGTGTTTACTTTCTGTCTAACGAATGCTCTTCTGAGCCCTCCTGCCTCCTCGCTTCTCCAAGACCTCCTTGCTCTGGTGTCCTTCAGCTCCCGGCCCCAGGCTGCCTGCTTGCCCGGCTCACTCTGTCCCTGCTGCCTCGGGCTGCCTGCTCGCCCGGCTCACTCTGTCCCTGCTGCCTCCGGCTGCCTGCTCGCCCGGCTCACTCTGTCCCTGCTGCCTCGGGCTGCCTGCTCGCCCGGCTCACTGTCTCCTCTGGGCTCCACTGGAGGCTTGGGATGCTGGCAGTAGGGGAGGCCCTGACGCTGGCTGCTTCCTACGGGTCATTTCCTTGAGAAGGGCCTCTGGGGCATCAGGGAGGTCCAACCTCAATCTGGGTCTCTGAGGATGCCCAGTCCTAAAGCTCACCCTGCTTTCCTCTGACGGGAGCGCCCCCATGGTGTAAAGTGAATATGAAATTTATTTTCTTTCGTTTTTTCTTTCTTTCTTTTTTTTTTTTTTTAAAGACAGAGTTTTGCTCTTGTTCTCTTGTCACCCAGGCTGGAGTGCAATGGCTCGATCTCGGCTCACCGCAACCTCCACCTCCCTCACTCAAGCGATCCTTCTGTCTCAGCCTCCCGAGTAGCTGGAATTACAGGCATGCACCACCACACCCAGCTAATTTTGTGTTTATAGTAGAGACGGGGTTTCTCCATTTTGGTCCGGGTGGTCTTGAACTCCTGACCCTCAGGTGACCCGCCCGCCTCTGCTTCCCAAATTGCTGGGATTACAGGTGTGAGCCCCCACTCCCGGCCGTGAATATGTAATTTCTGTGCAAGCTGGGGCCTCTCCCAGTTCTGCCCAGTGTTTGGAGTCAGAGCTGCCAGGCACCAGCCAGCCCCGCTTGGAGGCCACCGGGAGGGCACACTGACCGCGGCTTTGCCTGGCCTCAGAGTTTGCTGTTCCTTCCCAAGCACTTGGACTGATTCTGGGAAGATGTCCTTGAGGGCAGGGAGGCTGCCGCCAGCAGCAACTCCCGGGGGCAGGGCAGGCCCAGAATGCACCTTCTGCCAGGAGCTGGCCCTTTATAGGAAGGCCCACTCTGATAGCACAGGAGGCGATCTCGGTCCCTGATTGTGGGCCCCCCTGGGAAGGCGAGAGCCTAGCCTTGTGCAGCTGTGGGAGTTCATCACCACATCCCACCGGTGCAGACTCGCTCCACACCTGACCTCCACGCTCACTGTCATCCCCGCGACCCACTGTCTACTCTGCAGCCCCGGCAGTGACAGCTGAGGTCTGCCCTGGGTCTGCCCTGATTGGCCCCCAGGGTATCCCACCCCCCATTCCCTCTCTGCCATCCACGGGTCTTGAACGCAGCCCCCAGCCCTCCCCTTGTGCTTCCTCCCCCAGCCCCTCCCCTGTGAACTCTGGACTTCTCAGATCCCGCTGGCCCAGGCCATCCTTGTGCAGCCAGCCTCAGGTGCATGACCTGTCCCCCAGAGGACCCTCACGTCCAGGCCTTCACAGGCACTAGGGCCTGCACCCGCACCACAGTGGAAAGCACTTGTTTCAGCCCCAGCCTCCTGCACAGGCCGCAGCCCCCACCAGGGTCCTACTCACTAACTACTTGGCACATGTTGTTTAAATGCTCAGGGGTTGGCCTCATTCTTACAGTCTCAAGTTACACAGACAGAAATGTATCTTCCAACAGAAAAGGGCTGCAGGCCTGTTGGTTTTCCAAACATTGTTGAATTTCTCACATGTCCTGAGTGTTTCTAACTCACAGCCCCAGCCTTCTTCGAGCCATTTATAACCTGATTGGGGAAATAAGACACCGGGGACCCTGAAACCCACAGCAGTGTTGATCCCAGGAGGTTTCTACTCCAGGCACCTTGGGACAGAGCACAGCCAGAGCTGCCCCAAGCGTATGCTGTGGCTGGGGCCCCAGCAGGTGTCCCAGGAGCCCGGGCAAGGAGCAGGCTCTGCTGTCGGCCCACCAGCCTCGGGCCACATGTCTGGGCTCCAGCGAGGATCCCCCACAAATCCCCTATTTGTGTGCACTGAGGCCTCTGGGGGTTTCTCTGTTAGAGCATCTTTTTAAAATGCAGAAGGAGAGGCAGGAACTGAGGCCAGGGAGCCAGTCCACAGCACAGACCTCCTGGGCTGAGAGGGTGAGGTAGTCTCCAGCAGTGGAGGTGGCAGGGCCTGGTGTCTGACGCAGGGAGGGTGAGGGTGTTTCCTCCTGTCACCTCTTGGGGGCCCCCAGCCTGCAGCCACCCACACCAGGGCCACTCTGGACCTTGGGTGCCCACCGGAACCCTGGCCTTGCCCTGCACCATCAGCTTTGGGGACTCCTTCCTGGGCTTCCTCTGGGGGCTGAGGCTGCGCCTTGCAGAGACTGTAAGGCCTGGCAGCATTGGGTGGGGGCCCCTGGGTGGAATCCGGGCAGCAGCAGGTGTCAGGACAGCTAGGAATGGGCCCCTGGGAGGAGAGGGAGATGAGGAAGTCAGAGGCCAGAGTGGGAGGCCCAGGGAAGGTCCCTGGGGAGGCAGGGGGAGGCCCGAGCAACTCAGCTTCAGGTCTTGGAGGACTCTGGTCCTCACCTAGGGTCATGGTGAGGGGTGGATGTGGTTGGTTCTGGGTTCTCAGACTACTGCCTGGCCATGGGGCATAGAAAGGCACTGTCATGGGGGAATTCCAGGAGGACAGTGGGGAACTTCCCTTGGACATCAGGGCAATGGACAGCAGGGCCTCCATGGGGCAGGGGTGGGGACATCACAGGGTCATCAGTGGCACAGCAAGGGCTAGACCTCCTGGTCCCATCTGGTTCTCAACCCTTGGGGCGTCTCTGCTGTGCTGACCGTGCCTCGAAGCCCTGAGCGATGCACCCGAGCCATAGGACCTGACCAGAAGAAAATTGGGGGAGTTACTATTTTGAGACTTTGGAGACTGGGGTGGGGCTGAGGCTGGGAGTGGGTTCTAGGCCCAGCTGGGTCTATTTGTCCCCAAGCATTCAGCCGTGGAGACCCCTTGGGCCATGGACGCACAAGAGGTGTGGGAGCTGACATCTTGTGGGGCCCAGACTCTGGAGGGAGATGGCGTGGTGAGGGGGTGGGACCTGAGCAGTGGCGGCCCACGGGGGAACCAGGACAGTGGGGCTGGGTGTGGGCGGGCAGGCAGGTGGGACAGGCTCTGGAAGTGGAGCTGAGGGGTTTGGGGAGGGGGGAGGCCGAGGCTGCCCCACATTTTGCTTGCTCTGGCTGGAAGGGCAGGCAGGAGCAAGACGGGTGTCTGAAGTTGGCAATGCCTTGCGCAGCCACAGGAGGTCACGTAGGTATGGGGGCGCAGAGTCAGGAGCGCAGCCCCACCTCTCTGACCTGGCGCTGTCTCACTTCGGGAGGGTGGGAATGTGCTTTTCCATCGGCCCTTCAGCCTTGGGATCACAGCACCTCCTCTGTAACTGGATGGTGCTCAAGACCCATATCCCTGAGTGCCAGGTTCCCTGCTCCCGGCCCCAAACCTGAGGCACAGAGGTGCTTCCTTGCTGTCTGGGGTGGGGTGCAGGAGGTCACCCCGCTGTCTTACCCAGGGTGTCCCAGTGAGCCTCTGCCATTGGGGGTGTGGTGCCGCCTAGACCACCTACCTGCCCAAGCTGTGGATTTCTCCAAGGTGCAGCTGTCCACCAGGCACTGGGTGTCTTCCCAGGCTGCGAGGGTGGCTGTCGGCTCATATTCACCTCCTGGGGTGGACAGTTTATTGCATGGGCTCTGGCCCTGGAGGCAGGAATCCCTCACTGCACACAGCGCCTACTCGCCTCTGAGTCAGCTACCCACTCCAGCTGAACTGCCCTTAGATTCTCCTTGAAGGAGCATAGGAGAGGAGGGTCTGCGGACAAGGATGGCCTAAAAGGCCAGGTTGGACAGCAAAGTCCCTAGGGGACCCAGTCCTCCCAGGAGAGGACCAGTCAGTGGGCCCCGTGGGCCCCAGTCCTGGCAGGAGGGACGCACTCAGTGGGTCAGGAGTGCTCCTGGAGTCAGGAGCCATCATGGGAGGCCTGGAACCAAGGACTCTCCCAAGAGTCTCCACAGGGGAGGGTCTGGGAGTGAAGGGGTGAAGTCTCATTTTCCATAAGCTGCCCATGAGAGAATCAGTTGTAGGCTGTAAAACAATCCACGGCGTTTGGAGCTAAGGTGTCGCCCGGGAATATCTTGAGGAAAGGGGCAAAGGTTGGGAAGGGCTGATAGCATCTGGGGCAGGGAAGGAGCCATCAGGGCTCCCTGTGGGTGCCTGTCAGCTCCCTCCAAAAGAGGCCCAGAGAGAGAGGGACGGTGAGTCACTCTTGGCTGCCACCTCCCCCCTCCGCAAGGAGCTCCCAGCCTCAGGGTGTGTGCGGCGCTCCCTGTGACTACACAGGCTTGTTCGGATGCCTGTCTGGGCCCATGCTCTAGCACCTAGCCAGCCTGACGTCTACTTCTGCAGGGACAGCTGAGATCCCCTAGAGTGGCTGCCCCCACCAACAGCTTCCCCAGGAGCCATGGGCTGCCCTGAGGAATGTTTAGAGTTGGGGTTCCCACCCTGCACATCATCTGCCCAGTGTCTGGGCTGAGTCCCACACCCAGGAGTCTCAGTGCATGATGAAGCCACCAAGGCTCTCCCCACCCACCCTTGAGACAAGCCTCTCAGGGTACCATGTCTCAGGCCACCAGGCCTCAGGGTGCCAGCTCTCAGGGAACCAGGTCCTAGGGTGCCAGACTCCACCCTCCCCCAAGTCATGCACTCACCCCAGCTTCATTCCTCCACACCCAGCGTCTCTCCTGCCCCTTCTCTCCTGAACTCAGTGCCTTCCTTCTCCCATCTCCTGAGGGCATCTCCTCCTCCTCCAAGGTCTTTTGGTGCTATAAGGGCAGGGATTGTCTGTCTTATTCCTGCTGTGTCTCCAGTGCCAGTTCCCAGCAGGATCCTGCAGATCTGAGTACGTGTGAATGCACACCTGGATGGATGGATGAGTGAACAGATGTATGGATAGATGTGTGGATTGATGATTGCATGAATGGATGAATAAATGGATGGATGGGTGGATGGGTGAGTGAGTGAGTAGATGGATGGATGGATGGATGAGTGGACTGATGGATGGATGAGTGAGTGGATGGGCAAGGAGTTGATGGATGAGTGGATGGATGGATGGGTGAGGGATTGACAGATGAGTGAGTGGATGGATGGATGATGAGTGAATGGATGGATGAATGAATGGATGGATGGATGAGTGGACTGATGGATTGATGGATGGATGAGTGAGTGAATGGATGAGTGAATGGATGGATAGGTGATGAGTGAATGGATGGATGAGTGGATTGATTAATGGATGGATAGATGAGTGGACTGATGGATGGATGAGTGGATGGATGGATGGATGGATGGATGGATGAGTAGATTGATGGATGTGTGAGTGAATGGATGGATGGGTGGATAAGTGAATGGATGGATGGATGAGTGGATTGATGGATGGATAGATGAGTGAATGGATGGATGGGTGATGAGTGAATGGATGGATGAATGGATTGATGAATGGAAGGTTAGATGAATGGACTGATGGATGGATGAGTGGATGGATGGATGTATGGATGGATGGATGAGTAGATTGATGGATGGATGAGTGAGTGAATGGATGGATGGGTGGATAAGTGAATGGATGGATGGATGAGTGGATTGATGGATGGATAGATGAGTGAATGGATGGATGGGTGATGAGTGAATGGATGGATGAATGGATTGACGAATGGAAGGTTAGATGAATGGACTGATGGATGGATGAGTGGATGGATGGATGGATGAGTGAGTGGATGGATGGAGGAGTGAGTGAGTGGATGAATGGAGGTGTGAATGAATGGATATATGGATGAGTGGATGGATGGATGAGTAGATTGATGGATGGATGAGTGAGTGAATGGATGGATGGGTGGATGAGTGAATGGATGGATGGATGAGTGGATAGATGTGTAAGTGAGTGAATGGATGGATGGGTGGATGGCTGAGTGAATGGATGGATGGATGAGTGGATTGATGGATGAGTGAGTGGATGATAGATGGATGAGCGAAGATGGATGGGTGGATGAGTGAATGAATGGATGTATGGATCAATGGATGGATGGATGAGTGAACTGATGGATGGATGAATGAGTGGATGAATGGATTAGTGAATAGGTGAATGGGTAGATGGGTGGATCAGTGGGTTGATGGATGCATAAATGGACAGATAGGTGCATGGATGGGTGAGTGGATGGATGGATGAATAAGTGGATGCATGAGTGGATGGACAGATGAATGGATGAGTGAATAGATGGATGGATGGATAGGTGAGTGGATGGATGATGGATAAGTGGGTGGGTGGATGGATAGATGGATGGATAGATGGATGGATAGATGAATGGATGAGTGAATAGATGGATGGATGGATAGGTGAGTGGATGGATGATGGATAAGTGGATGGATGGATAGATGAATGGATGAGTGAATAGGTGGATGGGTGGATGGATCAATGGATGGATAGGTGAGTGGGTGGATGGATGAGTGGGTGGGTGGATGGATGGATAGATGAGTGAGTGGATGGATGGATAAGTGGGTGGGTGGATGGATAGGTGAGTGGATGGATGGACGGATGAGTGAATAGGTGGATGGGTGGATGGATCAATGGGTGGATAGGTGAGTGGGTAGATGGACAGATGAGTGGATGGGTGGATGGATGGATAGATGAGTGAGTGGATGGATGGATAGATGAATGGATGAGTGAATAGGTGGATGGGTGGATGGATCAATGGGTGGTTAGGTGAGTGGGTGGATGGATGAGTGGGTGGGTGGATGGATGGATAGATGAGTGAGTGGATGGATGGATAAGTGGGTGGGTGGGTGGATAGGTGAGTGGATGGATGGACAGATGAGTGAATAGGTGGATGGGTGGATGGATCAATGGGTGGATAGGTGAGTGGGTAGATGGACAGATGAGTGGATGGGTGGATGGATGGATAGATGAGTGAGTGGATGGATGGATAAGTGGATGGATGGATGGATAGATGAATGGATGAGTGGATGGGTGGATGGGTGGATGGATCAATGGATGGATAAGTGAGCAGATGGATGGATGGATGGATAAATGAGTGAGTGGATGGATAGATGAGTGAGTGGATGAGTAGATGGGTGAGTGGATGGATAGATAGATGTAGAGATGAATGAATGACTAGATGGATGGGTGGATGCATGAATCAATGGTGAGTGGATGGATGGTTAGATGAATGGATGAGTGAATAGAAGGATGGGTGGATGGATGGGTCGATGGATGGATAGGTGAGTGGATGGATGGGTGGATAGATGGATGGATGGGTGAGTGGATGGGTAGATGGATGGATGAATGGATAGATGAATGGATGAGTGAATAGATGGATGGGTGGATGGGTTTGTGGATGCATGGGTGGATGGATGGGTGAGTGGATGGAAGGATTAATGGATGGATAGGTGGATGGATGGGTGAATGGACAGATGGATGCACCCACAGGTGGGTGAAAGAAGAATGAATGAATGAGTGGATGGACAAATGGATGGATGAGTGCATACACGGGAGAGTGAAGGAGTGGAAGGACAAACGTTGGCTTCCCACGTGTAAGCTTCATCCAAAACCATCTGGACACTGGGCCCAGGGAGAGGCTTTCTCAGCTCCTTGGCTGAATTATTTCCTTAAATTACCACAGAGTGTCCCGTGAGCAGCACATCTACTTCCAGATGACAATGGCTTTAGAGGCGCCACCTGCAGTGGGATCATTGACAAAGTGATTGCAGCATCAGCTCAGAGCACGCTGGCAGATCTTGGCTCAGGATGGAGAGCACCATCTGCCCCCAGCAGAGCTCCTCCAGGAGTGGGTCATGTGCCGGGAGAGAAATCGCACTCACCTGGCCTAAAACATGCTCTATTGTCAGCTGAAATTGGCTGCCCTGGATTCTGCTGCCTTGGCTATGCCTTCTGGAATAAGACAGACAAACCCAGCCCCATCCTGATGTTGCCAGGCCTCAGAAGATCCAGACACACCCTGGGCAGGCCCTGACTTGGTGCTGGGACCGCCCCGCCTGGCACCCTCCTGGGACACAGAATGGCACTTGGGGTCACAAGCAGCTAGTACCCTCAGCACACCAGCCACTTTTAGGAGCTTGAATGGTCTGATTCATTTTTGTCAAGGTAGCTCAAAATGCTTGATTTCTTAGCGGCCAGAGCTCTGGGTAATAGACAAACTGTCTCCAGTTTAATATTCATTCAATGAACATTCAGTGCCCACCGCGCCCTGTAGACAGTGGGGATCCCACCTCAAAGGAGACCCAAATACCCCATGGGCAGCACTCCTGGAAGGAGACAAAAGACAGACAGGAAGTCAGACCCTGGGTCAGAGGGAACAGTCAGCCCTGTGGGTTATGGGACAGGGCAGGAATAGCCAGGGCGAGTCCCTGAGGCAGCAAGCGTGGACGAGGGGCAGGGCGGAGGTGTGGGTGCCTGAGTGGCAGGCAGTAATGTGTGGTATGTGAGAGGCAGGTGGGGAGTGTGTGGGTGTTTGGAGAGCAGAGGGGAGTATGTGTCTGAGGAGCAGGGGGACCCATGGGGGCAAGAAGGAGATGGTACCTGCACTCTGGCCATGGGGTGACCATGTTCAGAGCTGGGGTGACTCTGGGTCGCTGCCTCACGCTGGTGAGTGCCTTTACCGACCTGAGGTCTGGGTTCGCTGCTCAGTCTCATTCCTGGCCTTCTTTTGGGCTGGCTGTGTGTCAAGTCCATTTCCAAAGCCAAGTGTCATCGGTCTAGGAAGAATTGTGATGGAGGCCTCAGGACCAGGCCAGGCAGAGGAGTCAGGAGAGAAGCCCAGGGTGCTGAAGGGGGTTCCCATGTGTGCACCATCCACATGAGCCTGAAAAGGAGGAGGGCAGGCAGAGCAGGAGGGGCTGTGATGGCAGCCGTGGGGTGGTAGGGGAATTCCACAAATGGGGAGGGACACGTCCCAGGAATGCTGTGCTGAGGATGGCTAAGGTGTGATAGAGACTCCAAGCTGATGGCATGGACTTTGGGGTGGGGTGTGGGGACCAAGAAATCTCCCCCATCCCCCAATTGAAGGCTCTGCCTCAGGGAAAGACAAGGTGACCTGTGCCAGGCTCCTGCTCCACGGAGGGCATCCTGTGCATACCCCTGAGGGTTTCATGCTGGGCCATCCCAGCCGGGACCCCAGCATCTGGCTCTGGGAGCCACCCCTGGGCAGGGAGGAAACCAGTGGCCCCTTCCAGACCAGGCAGGTCTGGAACAGAAAGTAGGAGCGGGGGTGGGGGTGCGCAGACTGCTTCCTCCTTCCCGGTGGATTAGAAAACCTCCGCGTTCACCAACTGCTGAGCTGTCATGCCAAAGTCCAGGGGTTTGAGTTCTCTGTCGGGAAAGGGTTTCTTGCCTGAATGGGAAGTTGAAAATGCCTGTTTTTAAGAGCTTTGGGGGTGACACAAAGTGTGGGAGATCAGCAGCTCCTGGGGGCTCTGTCCTTAGACTCAGCCCCAGATGTTTGGTGCAGAGGACACAGGGCCGATCAGCTGGTGAAGACTCATTCCCCTTAGAACCTTCCCTGGGCCCTCAGCGGCTGCACCATCCCTCCCCACCTGCCAGCTGTGGGCCCCACTGGGCAGGGCTGCCACCATGAGCAAAGCCCCAGACAAGCCAGACCTGATGGGCCCCATGGGCGCAGGGTGGGCCCCAGGCAGGGTGGAGCCAGTGGCCACTGGTCTTGGGTGGCACTGCAGAGGTGGGGAGGGAGGGGGCAGGCTGGCGGCTGGGCCCCAGAACCCCTCAAGGGACAGAGCCCGGGAGACCGCCGGTCTGGGAGGAAGAGGAAGTGTGTGTGTGAAGTGTTTCCAAACCGGGAGTGCCCAAGCCCCCAGACACCCCCTCCCCAAGGGCTCACATGTGAGCAGCACTTCCAGGATTCTGTCTTTAATCCTGGTTTTCTCAGGATCTCAAGGTTAATTTTAGGATTAGTTGGAGCCAACTGTGATTAGGGAAGTAATCTCTTCCCAGAAAGCAAGTGCCCTTCTGAGCGAGGCTGGGGCCTTGCCAGGCGCCATCGTCTCTGCTTCTCTGGATTTTGCCCACGGCCTACACACAGCACAGAGCCGGGGGAATCTCTTCAGGCAGAGCTGGCTTGGGTTGGTTGAGTGCTGCTCCCAGGAGGAAGCAGGAGGAAGCCACAGCTCTGGCTCTGGTGGCTGTGCACGGCCCCAGTTGCCTTCAGAGAGAGGAGCCCTCCTGCAGCCCTGAGGCCAGAGGTGCGGAGAGATGGGAGAGCCCCTTAACTGTTTTCAACCTAAATCCACAACACAATGGCTGACTGTGGGAAGTCAAAGGTTCCTGAGAAGGAGCCACCTGGGACTAGTTCCAACTTCACCGGGGAGACTGCGGAGGTGGCTGAGCTACTGTCCTGCCCACCAGGGCTGTCCCTGAGCCCCTAAGGAGCACGTGTGTCATGCGGGAGGCATGTGCGTGCTGGGAAGTCAGACATGGCGGTCTCAGCATCCACTGTGTCTCAGGGACCCCGTGGCCAGGACCCACCCAATTACCCATGGTGCTGACAACGTTCTCTGCTCTGCACACCCCTGCGGCACTGACCCCAGGCATCACTCCAGTGCCTCGCGCTCTCGTCCCATCCAATGCCGCATCCTCAGAGGGGCCACGTGCTTTTAAGGGGCACTTGGGTTCTGTTGGAGCAGGGCATGGGGGCTCCCGTGAGGGAGGACCCATCGAACACCTGCATCCTGGCACAGTGGCTATGCCATAGGCTAGCCTTCCTCCCGGTCTTTCTCGTCCCCCAAAAGCATCAACAAAATGAAGGACCCAGATACTGCCCGAGGTAAATGTTGCCAAAATCCAAAACCCCAAAGGGGCTGCTGCCTCCCAGGTTGTAACCAGCACCACTGTCATGTTCCAAAAGCGTCCCTGGTGTTGCAGTTTGCTGGAGCCCGCAGCAGCTGGCATCTCAGTGGTCCCTGCCCACAGCACGCAGCTCACAACAGCTGCCTGCCCCCCCCCCAGCAACCTTCCTGGTGTGCAGGAGGAAGTTCTCCAGCCCAACTGTCTCTAGTTTTGCTGTGGGGGAAACCTCTGTAACATCCTTTCCCCTTTTGTCTTCCAGTGAAAAGTAGGACTGGTGTTTGCTCTGGTTTTGGTAACATCTAACAACAGCGTCTGACTCCACTGTGGAGTCAGAACTGACATGTGGATCAGGAGGAGACTGGCTGCCGGGCCTCTGCATGCCCGGCCCTTCCTTCCTCCAGGTGTGCCGCGGCCGGGGCTCAGCCGGGGCGCGGCCGGGGCTCAGCCGGGGCGCGGCCGGGGCTCAGCATGCCCACCACGCACATGCTCTGCCTGGAATGCATCAGCCTGGCTTTCTCCAGCCCACCCCGAAAGGACTGCCCTCCACAGCTTCAGAGGTGCCCTTTCTTAGAAAATGAATAGATTCGAGCTTCTTAGTAAAGACGTAGATTTACAGAATACTGAGCAGATAGTATAAAGTTCCCTGTAGCCACACCCCACCCCTTCCATCCCCCACACGCCCTATTGTTAATGGTGACATTGGGTGACACATTTGTCATGATTCAGTCACTCTTGATACATTATTATTAACTAAAGTCCACCATTTACATTAGGCTGATTCTTGGTGTCGTACTTCTGTGGGTTTGGACAGGCATTCAGTGACGTGATCTGGCATGAGGCGCGTCACTGCCCTAGAAACCCACATGCTCGTCCCTCCCTTCCATCAATCCCTGGCAACCACTCATCTTTCTACTGTCTCCACAGTTTAGCCTTTCCCAGAACATAGTGCAGGTAGAAACCCACCGCGTGCAACCTTCTCAAAGCAGCTCCCTTTACTTACTCGTTGCCTCTGCGTTTCCTCCGCATCCACTCATGGCTTGACACCTCACTTCTTTTATTTATTTATTTATTTTTAAGATGGGGTTTCACCATATTGGTCAGGCTGGTCTTGAACTCCTGACCTCAGGTGATCTGCCCACCTCAGCCTCCCAAAGTGCTGGGATTACAGGCGTGAGTCACCGCGCCTGGCACCTCACTTCTTTTTAGCACTGAATGATATTCCCCTGCCTGGACCCATTCACCTACTAAAGGACATCTCAGTTGCTTCCAGCTTTTCTTGGTGATGATGAATAACGCTGCTATAAACATCCATGTGGGGGGTTTTGTGTGGACGTAAGATTTCAACTCCTGTGGGCCTGACCATTAGGTGGTATGGTCATGGCATGCTTAGGTTCCTAAGAAAATGCCACGTGGCCTTCCAGGTGGCTGCGTTCCCACTGTGTGCCCCCACCAGAGCTCTGTGTGTGCTCCCCTGACCCCACATCCTTGCCAGCATTCGGTGCGCTCTGTGTCCTGGGTTTCAGCCACGCTAGCGGGTGTATGGAGGTGTCTCTGTGTGTTTTAATTTGCAGTTCCACAGACGTGACATGGGCTGTCCTGTGTATTTCAGCACCTTATTTACTATCTGTCTGGTGAGGGCTCTGCCCAGATGTTTGGCTCATTTTTCGTCGGATTGTCTGTTTTTCTTAGCGAGTTTTAAGAGTCCTTTGTATGTTTTGAATTACAAACTCTTTATGTGATACGTGTTTTGCAAATGTCTTCTTTTGCAGAGAAAAAGTTTTTAGTTTTAATAAAAGTCCAACGTATCAATTTTGTCTTTCACGGCTCAGGCTTTTGATGTTGATCTAAAAATTAATCACCATACCCAAGGTTCTCCGGCTTTTCTTCCATGCTGTCTTCTAGAAATTTTCTAGTTCTGTGTTTTACAGTTAGGTCTTTTGTCCACTGAAATGCCGGCCCTGCCGTCTGAGAGCAGTCAGACACTCTTGCCCCTGCCCAGCAAGGCCAATGGAACCACAGTGGTCTCCTTGTGGCTCACAGTTTTGCTGATGCGTGTTGGGTATTTTAGGATCTCACACGCAGATGGGCAGGTATATGACCCTTTATTATGAGGCTGGAGGGAGTTGTGATGGGAGGCCACAAGATCGCAGGGTGGTACCCACAGAGACAGGAAGAAGGGCTGTGGCCGGGGAGACACGGAAAGACCTGGTGGGGCAGCGTGTGCCCAGGCAGGGGTATGAGACAGTGGGAGCCATCTGTTTGGCTCATTTTCATTGGATTGTCTCTTTCTCCTGTCGAGTTTTAAGAGGCCTTTGCATGTTTTGAATCACAAACTCTTTATGAGAAACATGTTTCTCACATGTCTTGGAGCATGGTAGAGCCCAGAGAAAGCCGCTTGTGCATCTTCCCGGCCCACAGCCGCCCTGGCCTTTCCCCAGGCTCCGCTTCCGTCTCCCTTGCCTTCCCTACTGCAGGATCCCCCAGGCAGGCCACCCCAGACCCATCAACTCACAGAAAATGGCACCCACGGCTGCCTGCCTGGGCCCTTCTGGGCTGAGTCTGTTCTGGCCAGTGGGTATGGGGCCCTCAGCAAATGCCTGACAATGCAGTGGACGTGTTTGCCTGCCAGGCGGAGAGCTTCTCCTGCCTTCACAGGCCTCATCATTTCCTCTGTTAGCTTTGTCAGATGAAGAACCAGGTGGTTCTAGGGTTCATTAGTAAAAACAGCAGCCCCTGCCCACCTTGTTGCCTGGGTCCTGCTGGGGAGCCTAGGGAACTGGCAGTAAAGCCCAGTAAGGTCTGCCCCTGGGCTGGGAGAGAGCCTCACTGCTCTGGCCTGTCTCCAGGCCGCTGGCTCTTGAGGGTGTGTCCCTCGGGTTCTGGCCTTTCCACTAGCACTTCCGTCCACACGAACGACTCAGAGCTCTGTGGCCTCGTAGTTTCTTTTCCCACACAGCATCTGGCTTTGCCTGGAGGGAACGATGGTCTCTGTTGCTGCTCTTGGCACCCGTCTCTGAGCTTACCAAGTGACTCTGCCCCCAGCTCCCAGCAAGCTGCTGTGCTGCGCCAAGGGCCCAATCCTCCTGCTTCCAACCGCCCCAGGCCTGCAGCAGCTCCCCCAGCCCAGCCCAGCACCTGCCTCCCTGACACTCTCCTCCACTGGGCGGCTCACTTCTTGCAGCCACGTCCTGGGAGCCCCTCTTCTCTGTGGACTCCTTCTCCTGAATCCTCCCCCATCCCTGCTCAGGCCTGGGAAGGCAGCTGAGTACCGTCCATCTGGTGGAGCAGGACACACCACGCCGGCCGCCCCACGGCCCCTCTGAGATGCCTTTGCCTTGCCTGATTCGCGCCGCTGGAACTGGTTTCCCTCTAAATCATCAGGCCCTGTGCCAGCTTCGTCTGCTGTCCATGCGAGACTCGGAAGCCTTCCTTGTTCCTGGTTCTTTGCAGGGGGCCTTCTCCCCCTCCCCATGCCCCATACTCCTCTCACTCCCTGATGTGCTTTGGGGTAGAGCTAACTTCATCCGCTGTGCCAGGTCCCTGGCGGCCACTGAGCCTGGAAATGCACACTTGGTTCTGGGAACAGCTGTGGCAGTGCCTGTCATCCTGGCTCCCCATCTCCTGCCCATGCCTGGGTTCCAGGGCTCCTCGTCTGGTTCAAGTGCATCCAGGCTACTCTGCTCTCAAGCTCTCCTCCCTCCCTCCTTCCCTGCCTCCTTCCTTCCTTCCTTCCCTCCCTCCCTCCCTCTTTCCTTCCTTCCTTCCCTCCCTCCCTCCGTCCTTCCTCCTTCCTTCCTTCCCTCCCTCCCTCCCTCCTTCCTTCCTTCCTTCCCTCCGTCCCTCCCTCCCTCCGTCCTTCTTCCTTCCTTCCTTCCTTCCCTCCGTCCCTCCCTCCCTCCGTCCTTCTTCCTTCCTTCCTTCCTTCCCTCTGTCTCTCCCTCCCTCCGTCCTTCCTCCTTCCTTCCTTCCCTCCGTCCCTCCCTCCCTCCATCCTTCCTCTGTCCTCCTTCCTTCCTTCCTTCCCTCCCGTCTCTCCCTCCCTCCGTCCTTCCTCCTTCCTTCCTTCCTTCCCTCCCTCCCTCCGTCCTTCCTCCTTCCGTCCTTCCTTCCTTCCTTCCCTCCGTCCCTCCCTCCCTCCGTCCTTCCTCCGTCCTCCTTCCTTCCTTCCTTCCCTCCCTCCCTCCCTTCCTCCCTCCCTCCATCTTCCTTCCTTCCTTCCCTCCGTCCCTCCCTCCCTCCGTCCTTTCTCCGTCTTCCTTCCTTCCTTCCTTCCTTCCTTCCCTCCCTCCCTCCCTCCCTCCGTCCTTCCTTCCTTCCTTCCTTCCCTCCTTCCCTCCGTCCCTCCCTCCCTCCGTCCTTCCTCCGTCCTCCTTCCTTCCTTCCTTCCCTCCCTCCCTCCATCTTCCTTCCTTCCTTCCTTCCCTCCTTCCCTCCGTCCCTCCCTCCCTCCGTCCTTCCTCCGTCCTCCTTCCTTCCCTCCCTCCCTCCATCTTCCTTCCTTCCTTCCTTCCCTCCTTCCCTCCGTCCCTCCCTCCCTCCGTCCTTCCTCCGTCCTCCTTCCTTCCTTCCTTCCCTCCCTCCCTCCATCTTCCTTCCTTCCTTCCTTCCCTCCTTCCCTCCGTCCCTCCCTCCCTCCGTCCTTCCTCCTTCCTTCTCAGTCTGCAACCTCCACCTCCTGGCTTCAAGCGATTCTTGTGCCTCAGCCTTCTGAGTAGCTGGGATTACAGGCATGGGCCAGCACACCCAGCTAATTTTTGTAATGTACTTTAGTAGAGACAGTTTCACCATGCTGCCCAGGCTGGTGTTGAGCTCCTGGCCTCAAGTGCTCCGCCCTGCCAGCAGCTTCCCAAAGTGCTGGGATTCCAGGTGTGAGCCTGCACATTTATTTTCCTTTTGTGCCTTTTTATCTCTGTCTTCTGAGGTATTTTTTTTTTTTTTTGAGACAGGGTCTGGCTCTGTCTCCCAGGCTGGAGTGCAGTGGTGTGATCTCAGCTCACAGCAGCCTCCACCGTCCAGGCTCACGCGATCCTCCTGCCTCAGCCTCCCAAGTAGCTGGGACCTGAGACAAGCACCACCATGCCCGGCTAGCTTTTGTGTTTTGTAGAGACGGGGCCTGGCCATGCTGCCCAGGCTGATCTGAAACTCCCAGGGCGACTGGCCCACCTCGGCCTCCCGAAGTGCTGGGATCACAGGTGTGACCCGCCAGGTGGGGCCTGAGAGAAATTCCTAACGTCCTCTTTCAAGGCCTCTGAGTTTTCAACTCTTCAGTTCTCAAGTGTGACTCCTGGGACGTCTTGTCTCTGAACGTCCTTGCCCTTTACCGGGTGGGGGCGATGCTGATGCCGAGGCCGAGGCCGGAGTCTCCCTATGGCATCTCCAGCCCTGGGCGCGCTCTGGGCTACTTGTGATTCCATAGCTGGGTTCGGAGCCCCAGCACCCCTCAGCCTTCCCCGGCTCCCCTGGTGTGAGGGGCGGGGCCAAGAAGCTGAGTGGGAACGGAACGGCAGCCGCAGGCTGTGGGCGGGGACTTGGGCGTGGCCAGGGATTCAGCTGTCTGTGGGGGGCGGGGTTAGGGCGTCTGTGGGGGCGGGGTTAGGGCGTCTGTGGAGGCGGGGTTAGGGCGTCTGTGGGGGGCGGGCATTAGGGCGTCTGTGAGGGACAGGGAGTCGGGTGTCTGTGAGGGACGGGGTTAGGGCGTCTGTGGGAGGCGGGGTTAGGGCGTCTGTGAGGACGGGAACTCGGGCGTCTGCGAGGACGGGGAGTCGGGCGTATGCGAGGGGCGGGAACTCGGGCGTCTGTGAGGGGCGGGAACTCGGGCGTCTGTGAGGACGGGGAGTCGGGCGTCTGTGAGGACGGGGAGTCGGGCGTATGCGAGGGGCGGGAACTCGGGCGTCTGTGAGGGGCGGGAACTCGGGCGTCTGCGAGGGGCGGGAACTCGGGCGTCTGCGAGGACGGGGAGTCGGGCGTATGCGAGGGGCGGGAACTCGGGCGTCTGTGAGGGGCGGGAACTCGGGCGTCTGCGAGGGGCGGGAACTCGGGCGTCTGCGAGGACGGGGAGTCGGGCGTATGCGAGGGGCGGGAACTCGGGCGTCTGTGAGGGGCGGGAACTCGGGCGTCTGTGAGGGGCGGGAACTCGGGCGTCTGTGAGGGGCGGGAACTCGGGCGTCTGTGAGGGGCGGGAACTCGGGCGTCTGTGAGGACGGGGAGTCGGGCGTCTGTGAGGGGCGGGAACTCGGGCGTCTGTGAGGACGGGGAGTCGGGCGTCTGTGAGGGGCGGGAACTCGGGCGTCTGTGAGGACGGGGAGTCGGGCGTCTGTGAGGGCGGGAACTCGGGCGTCTGTGAGGGCGGGAACTCGGGCGTCTGCGAGGGGCGGGAACTCGGGCGTCTGCGAGGGGCGGGAACTCGGGCGTCTGTGAGGACGGGGAGTCGGGCGTCTGTGAGGACGGGGAGTCGGGCGTATGCGAGGGGCGGGAACTCGGGCGTCTGCGAGGACGGGGAGTCGGGCGTATGCGAGGGGCGGGAACTCAGGCGTATGCGAGGGGCGGGAACTCGGGCGTCTGTGAGGACGGGGAGTCGGGCGTCTGTGAGGACGGGGAGTCGGGCGTCTGTGAGGACGGGGAGTCGGGCGTATGCGAGGGGCGGGAACTCGGGCGTCTGCGAGGACGGGGAGTCGGGCGTATGCGAGGGGCGGGAACTCGGGCGTCTGCGAGGACAGGGAGTCGGGCGTATGCGAGGGGCGGGAACTCGGGCGTCTGTGAGGACGGGGAGTCGGGCGTATGCGAGGGGCGGGAACTCGGGCGTCTGTGAGGACGGGAACTCAGGCGTCTGCGAGGGGCGGGAACTCGGGCGTCTGTGAGGGGCGGGAACTCAGGCGTATGCGAGGGGCGGGAACTCGGGCGTCTGTGAGGACGGGGAGTCGGGCGTCTGTGAGGGGCGGGAACTCGGGCGTCTGCGAGGGGCGGGAACTCGGGCGTCTGTGAGGGGCGGGAACTCGGGCGTCTGTGAGGACGGGGAGTCGGGCGTCTGTGAGGGGCGGGAACTCGGGCGTCTGCGAGGGGCGGGAACTCGGGCGTCTGCGAGGGGCGGGAACTCGGGCGTCTGTGAGGACGGGGAGTCGGGCGTCTGTGAGGACCGGGAGTCGGGAGTCTGCGAGGGGCGGGAACTCGGGCGTCTGCGAGGGGCGGGAACTCGGGCGTCTGCGAGGGGCGGGAACTCGGGCGTCTGCGAGGGGCGGGAACTCGGGCGTCTGCGAGGACGGGAACTCGGGCGTCTGTGAGGACGGGGAGTCGGGCGTATGCGAGGGGCGGGAACTCGGGTGTCTGAAGGGCGGGGACCCGGGCGTCTGTGGGGACTGGAGGTCCCGGTTTGGAGGGGAATTCACGGTGTCCGTGAGGGGTGGATATTCAGGTGTCTGTGGGGCTCCGGGATTCAGGTGTCCACGGAGGATGGGGATGGGTGTTGGGGGTCAGATGCCAGTGTTTCTGGATCACCCCAGGACGGGCGTGGTGGCTGAGCCTGTAATCCCAGCACTTTGGGAAGCCCAGGCTGGAGGATGGCATGAGCCCAGGAGTTTGAGACCATCCTGGGCCACGGTGAAGCTCATGTTTACGAAGAACACAAAACAGGCGTGGGGGTGCTTGCCTGTGGTCCCAGCCACTGGAGAGGCTGAGGCGGGAGGATCCCCGGAGCCCGGGACGTGGAGGCTGCACACCTGCTCCAGCCTGGACAGCACAGCCAGACACTATTTACAGAAAAAACCCAGCAGCTGGATTCCTCCTTCTGTCCTGAGCCGAAAACTTAGAAGCAAGGACAACAAATAACAGGTCTCATCTTTTGACACTCCCCCCCAGCCCCCACGGTCACTCCCCCCCCAGCCCCCACGGTCACTCCCCCCACCAGCCCCCACGGTCACTCCCCCCACCAGCCCCCACGGTCACTCCCCCACCAGCCCCCACGGTCACTCCCCCACCAGCCCCCACGGTCACTCCCCCCACCAGCCCCCACGGTCACTCCCCCCACCAGCCCCCACGGTCACTCCCCCCCAGCCCCCACGGTCACTCCCCCACCAGCCCCCACGGTCACTCCCCCCACCAGCCCCCACGGTCACTCCCCCCACCAGCCCCCACGGTCACTCCCCCCCAGCCCCCACGGTCACTCCCCCACCAGCCCCCACGGTCACTCCCCCCACCAGCCCCCACGGTCACTCCCCCCACCAGCCCCCACGGTCACTCCCCCCACCAGCCCCCACGGTTACTCCCCCACCAGCCCCCACGGTCACTCCCCCACCAGCCCCCACGGTCACTCCCCCACCAGCCCCCACGGTCACTCCCCCACCAGCCCCCACGGTCACTCCCCCCACCAGCCCCCACGGTCACTCCCCCCACCAGCCCCCACGGTCACTCCCCCCACCAGCCACCACGGTCACTCCCCCCACCAGCCACCACGGTCACTCCCCCCGCCAGCCCCCACGGTCACTCCCCCGGCCAGCCCCCACGGTCACTCCCCCCGCCAGCCCCGACGGTCACTCCCCCCCATCCCCCACGGTCACTCCCCCCACCAGCCCCCACGGTCACTCCCCCGATCAGCCACCACGGTCACTCCCCCCACCAGCCCCCACGGTCACTCCCCCCCCAGCCCCCACGGTCACTCCCCCACCAGCCCCCACGGTCACTCCCCCCACCAGCCCCCACGGTCACTCCCCCGGCCAGCCCCCACGGTCACTCCCCCCGCCAGCCCCCACGGTCACTCCCCCCGCCAGCCCCCACGGTCACTCCCCCCACCAGCCCCCACGGTCACTCCCCCACCAGCCCCCACGGTCACTCCCCCGATCAGCCCCCACGGTCACTCTCCCCACCAGCCCCCACGGTCACTCCCCCACCAGCCCCCACGGTCACTCCCCCCACCAGCCCCCACGGTCACTCCCCCACCAGCCACCACGGTCACTCCCCCCCCAGCCCCCACGGTCACTCCCCCCACCAGCCCCCACGGTCACTCCCCCCACCAGCCCCCACGGTCACTCCCCCACCAGCCCCCACGGTCACTCCCCCGACCAGCCCCCACGGTCACTCCCCCCACCAGCCCCCACGGTCACTCCCCCCCCAGCCCCCACGGTCACTCCCCCACCAGCCCTCACGGTCACTCCCCCACCAGCCCCCACGGTCACTCCCCCCACCAGCCCCCACGGTCACTCCCCCACCAGCCACCACGGTCACTCCCCCCACCAGCCCCCACGGTCACTCCCCCACCAGCCCCCACGGTCACTCCCCCCGCCAGCCCCCACGGTCACTCCCCCGGCCAGCCCCCACGGTCACTCCCCCCGCCAGCCCCGACGGTCACTCCCCCCCATCCCCCACGGTCACTCCCCCCACCAGCCCCCACGGTCACTCCCCCGATCAGCCACCACGGTCACTCCCCCCACCAGCCCCCACGGTCACTCCCCCCCCAGCCCCCACGGTCACTCCCCCCCCAGCCCCCACGGTCACTCCCCCCACCAGCCCCCACGGTCACTCCCCCCGCCAGCCCCCACGGTCACTCCCCCGGCCAGCCCCCACGGTCACTCCCCCCGCCAGCCCCCACGGTCACTCCCCCGATCAGCCCCCACGGTCACTCCACCCACCAGCCCCCACGGTCACTCCCCCACCAGCCCCCACGGTCACTCCCCCCACCAGCCCCCACGGTCACTCCCCCACCAGCCCCCACGGTCACTCCCCCGACCAGCCCTGACGGTCACTCTCCCCACCAGCCCCCACGGTCACTCCCCCACCAGCCCCCACGGTCACTCCCCCCACCAGCCCCCACGGTCACTCCCCCCACCAGCCCCCACGGTCACTCCCCCACCAGCCCCCACGGTCACTCCCCCGACCAGCCCTGACGGTCACTCCCCCCACCAGCCCCCACGGTCACTCCCCCACCAGCCCCCATGGTCACTCCCCCGACCAGTCCCCACAGTCACTCCCTGCCAGCCCAGTACACATCCAGATGCTCCTCCCACCGCGGCCTACTTCCCTTAAAAGCCTCTGAAGCTGGAAATGGAGGAGGACGCTGTTTCTCATTTGTCCAGCTCTCTGGCCACCCTGGCCACCATCCCCTCATTCTGTTAAAGGGGCCACTGAGTCCACGCTGTTCTGAGGCCTTTTCCCACTTGTGCAGGGAAAGGAGGGGAGGGGTGGCTGCTGCTGGAACCTGCTTCCTGGCGGAGGGCCCTGTGACATGGCCGCTGTGCCCCACAGGTGTCTGCTGCTCTGCCAGGCGCAGGCATTTAGGTCCGGGAGCCACTTTGCTAGCTGGGGTGTGAGCTCCTGCTGTGTGCCACTCAGCCATCCGCACCCGTCCCTCCCCTGCTGAGGCTCTGGCCTGGCCCCTATGCAGGGGTCAGTCACGTCGGTGGCCAGCCGGGAGCTGAGCACAAACACCTCTTCTCCTTCAGACCTTGCATTTACAGACAGCAGCCTCACAGCCCCGAGGGGTGCAGGCCCAGTGCCCACAGCCCCCAAGGGAGGCACTGCCTGGCGGCCAAAGTTTTGTCTGCTGTCCCCTCCCTGAGCCCTCTGGGCTCACCCAGGGGCTATAGGGTGAGCCAGTGGGGCTGGGAGCCTAGGGAGCCTGGCCAGAAGTGAGGGTAGGACCTGACTGCTTTCTGTGTGGCCTGAAGGTCCCTGCACCTCCCCGCCACTGCCGGCACCACACACGGGGGGCAGGGGGGGACAGGAGGAGGAGGAGGCGGCCATGGCATGGAGTTCTCTCCTGAGAAACAAATCCCATGGACCCGCAGCAGCTCAAGGTTCAGCCTGTCCTGGACCCTGACTGCAGCCCCGAGGGGCTATTTCCTCCAGTTACAGAGGAGAGGCTGAAGCTAGGAGGGCAGTTCACACCGCCTGCGTGGGTCACAGGACACGGGGGCTGCAGGAACACGGGGGACGTGTGCCCCTGGAGTTCCTGGGGTCCGTGGCTGGAGGCAGCGATGGCTTCCGCCACCTTCCCTTCCCAGGCACCTCACAGGGGACGCAGTCAGGGCCCAAGAAGTACCCTGCCTCTCGTTGGGAGCTTCCGCAGAACAGCCATGCTTAGTAGATAAACCAAAGGCAGACCCGGGAGTGCTAAACTTCCGTGATTGATCAAGACAGTTTCACAACTTCCACTTTAAAATGAATGATTTTATGGCAAGAGAGAAGCGAGGGTGAAGTGTGGGGGACGTGGGGGTGGGTGACCCTGAGAACACAGGCACCTGGGTGAAGATGGGAGCCCCCAAGAGCTCTGGGGGCCCAGGCATCTGTCCAGAGCCTCCAGCCTCGCGTACATGATTCGTCCGTTCAGGAGAGACCACAGTGGACGAGATTTCCAGTGGACACGGCTTCCTTCCTTGCCCATTTCATGGAAGGGAACAAGAAGACAGTTTTTGATTAGTAACTCATACAAATTACACATTTCAAGATTCTCTGCTTTTGATTTTCAGCAGTTTGACTATGATGTGCTCACAGGTGTGATTTTCCTGTATTTATACTGCTTGGGGTTTGCAAAATTTCTCAAATCTATAAACACAGATCTTTCACCAAATCGGGGACAGTTTTTACAATTAGTTCTTTTTGTGTGTGATAAAAACGGATAAACCAAATTGATACACATGACATGAGTGAATCTCAAAATAATGAAAATAATTATAATTCTTTTATTTATTTATTTTTTAGAGGGAAAAAGAGAAAAAGAAGGGGAAAAAAAGAAAAAGAGGGAAAAAGGAATATTACTTCATTCCTAAAATGGGTTTCAATAATGGCCGATCAATATTTTGAGTGTTTAAAGTGGTTAATGCATATTTTATGTGTTTAAAATGGAGAGCTCTATTGTGTTTATTTGTTCTGGCTCTGAGTTCAAGTCCTGGATATCGTTATCAATTTTTTGTTTCGTTGAATCTAAATCTCATTATGTGTCTTATGTATCTGGGTGTTAAGATCTCTTATTGTTACATTAATCCTTTTACCCTTGCATCCTTGTAGCTTTGAAATCTATTTTATTAAGTGTGAGAATTGCAACTCCTGCTTTTTATTTATTTTTGCTCTCCATTTGGTTGGTGAGTTTTTTTCCATCCCCTTGTTGTGAGCCTTTGTATATCTTTAGATATATCATTAGATTTTGTGGATAATGTATATTTTGTGTGTTTAAAATGGAGAGCTCTATTGAGTTTATTTATTCTGGATCTTAGTTCCAGTCCCGGATATTGTTATCAATTTTCTGTCTCGTTGAATGTAAATCTCATTATGGGTCTTATGTATCTGGGTGTTAAGATCTCTTATTATTACATTAATCCTTTTACCCTTGTATCCTTGTAGCTTTGAAATCTATTTTGTCAAATATGAAAATTGCAACTCCTGCTTTTTATTTATTTATTTTTGCTCTCCATTTGGTTGGTACGTTTTTTTTTTTCCAACCCTTTATTTTGAGTCTATGTATATCTTTGGATATACCGTTAGATTTTGTCTGTATCTTTTGATTGGGAGATTTGGTCGATTTAAATTTAGGGTTGCTGCCATTTGATATTAACTGGCTATTTTGTCCTTTCGTTGATGAAAATTCTTCTTTACGTTAATGCTCTTTACTTTTTGGTGTATTTTTAGAAAGGGTCATACTGGTTGTTCCTTTCTGTGTATAATGCTTCTTTTAGAAGTTCTTGTAAAGCAGGCCTGGTGGTAATAAAATCTCTGAGTACTTGCTTGTTCCTAAAAGATTTTATTTTTCCTTCAAATGTAAAGCTTAAATTGGCAGGATATGAAATTCTGGGCTGAAAGTTCTGTTGATCAAGTATATTGAATATTGGCCCCCACTCTCTTCTAGCTTGTAGGGTTTCCATTGAGAGATCTGCTGTAAGCCTAATAGGCTTACCTTTATAGGTAACTTGATCTTTCTCTCTGGCTGCCCTTAATATTTTCTCCTTCGTTTCGATCTTGGTGAATCTAACGATTATGTGCCTTGGGGTTGGTCTTCTTGAGGAATATCTTTGTGGTGTTCTCTGTATGGCCTGGGGTTGAATAGTGTCCTGCTTTGCTAAATTAGGAAAATTTTCCTGGATAATGTCCTGGAGAGTATTTTCCAGCTTGAATTCATTCTCTCCGTCACATTCAGGTACACCAATCAAGCGTATATTAGGTCTTTTCACATAGTCCCATATTGCTTGGAGACTTTGCTCATTCCTTTTTATCCTTTTTTCTCTATTCTTGTCTTGTCGTTTTGTTTCATTAAGTTGGTCTTCGACCTCTGATACCCTTTCTTCTGCTTGATCCATTCGGCTGTTTAAGCTTGTACATATTTCACTAAGTTCTCGTGTTGTATTTTTCAACTCCATAAGTTCATTTATATTCCTCTCTATATTGTCTATTCTTTTCATCATTTCATCGAACCTTTTTTCAAAGTTCTTAGTTTCTTTACATTGGGTTAGAACAAGTTCCTTTAACTCCCAGAAGTTTCTCATCATCCACCTTTTAAAGCCTACTTCAGATAATGGAACACAGTCCTTTTCCATCAGGGCTTGTTCCGTTACTGATGAGTCCTTTTCCATCAGGGCTTGTTCGGTTGCTGATGAGTCCTTTTCCATCAGGGCTTGTTCCGTTGCTGATGGGTTCTGATTCTGAGTATACTCGGCCTTCTTAGGCTGTTTTTTTTCCCTTCATTGTAGATGAACCGCCTTTCTAATTAGGTTTCTGAGTCGACATTATTGATTCCCAGTGCTGGGATCCGAGCAACCCACTGTGGCGGCCTAAATAGCAGCGATAAGACTGATGGTGCTCTTCTGCCCGGGAATCTCTGGTCTGGCTTCCCTCTTGAGTCCGCAACAAGCGGCTCTGACTTCCCGGAGCTCCAAACTCCAGTCAGTAGGGGAAGTGGTCCCGTTGGCTCTGCATGAAGAGCTGCTGCGCCGAGACGCCGGCAAAACCGCTGCGGCGGCCACAAGAGTCGCGCTGGCGACCCGTGGGGCTCCTCCACTGGGAATCGGCTGATCGGTGAGTGACGAAAATTCGTCTCAAGATGTGGCGTCATCTCGTTCTCTGAGCTTTCACTGGGAGCTACAATCCCGAGCTGTTAGTGGTCGGCCATCTTGGATCTCAAAATTGCAAAATTTCTCAAATCTATAAACACAGATCTTTCACCAAATCGGGGACAGTTTTTACAATTAGTTCTTCAAGGTTTCCCTGCCTCATTCTCCTTTCTTTCTGGAGCTCCAACTACAAGTATTAGGCCTTTTGCTGGGTGAGGATGGGGCCTCGCTCTGTCTGTCATCCAGACTGGAGTGCAGCCTTGACCTCCCAGGCTCAGTGGATCCTCTGGCCCCAGCCCCCCGAGTAGCTGGGACCAGAGGCGTAGCAAATTCCTAAATCTGTTTTTTGTCAGAAGGGGTTTTACTGCGTTGCCCACGCTGGTCTTAAACTCCTAGGCTCAAGTGATCCTCCTGCCTTAGCCTCCCAAGTGCTGTGGCTACAGAGCTTCTGATTTTGCCCTATAGTCCACTGAGGCTCTGGTCACTTTAAAAAGTATTTTTTCTCCATGTTCTTCAGATGGGATAATTTATACTGATCTGTCTTCCAGTTCACTCTCTTTGCTGTCATTTCTGTCTGCTCATACCTGTCCATTGGGTTTTTGTGTCACACATTGTGTTTCTTCAATTCTAGAGTTTCTGCTTGGTTCTCTTTGATAGCTTGTATTTTAGGGGTCAGCAAACTACAGCCCACGGACTGGCCACTGGTCTTTGTAAATAAAGTTTTACTGGAACATAGCACGCCCCTCTGTGTTGTTATAGCTGCTTTTGGCTACATTGGCAGTGAGTAGTTGTAACATAGGCTGAGCAGCCTTGGAACCTAAAATACTGACGATCCACCTTTAAGAAAAAATATCCCACACCCTATTCCACTCCCCTGCTGCGGCGTGTCATTCGTGAGTGGTTCTGAGGACGTCTCTTTTATCCCCTCCAGAAGCTGCTTTAGGGGCTTGTCTGCTGATTCCAGCATCTGACCCTCTTGAGTTCTGCTCTGACTTGGGCTGGGCCCCACTCCCTCTTCTTCACATGTCTTGTGATTTTGGTCACTCCAGTGCCTTGCCCCAGGCCTGTATCCCGCCGTGGCCCGGGAAGGCGTCGCTGGGTCTGCCGCTGCTGAGGCTCTTTGCTGCTTTGAGTAGTGTAGCCCTGAGGTGGTGGCAGCTGACATCTGCATCCAGGTCTTCTCTCTACTGTGGAAAGCTTGGGACCTGCTTGGGCCCTGCCTGTATCGGTCCGTTCTCACGCTGCTAATAAGGACCTACCGGAGACTGGGTAAAGAATAAAGGAAAGCGGTTTAATTCAGTCACCGCTCCACATGGCTGTGGAGGTTTAATTCAGTCACCGCTCCATATGGCCGCGGAGGCCTCAGTCGTGGCGGAAGATGGAGGAGGAGCAAGGTCATGTTTTATATGGTACTAGGCAAAGAGAATGAGCCAAGAGAAAGTGGAAATGCCTTTCAAAGCATCAGATCTCATGAGATTTGTTCCCTACCATGAGAACAGTACAGGGGATCCACCCCCATGACTCAGTTACCTCCCACCGGGTCCCTCCCACAACACTTGGGAATTCTGGGAGCTACAACTCAAGAAGAGATTTGGGTGGGGACACAACCACACCAGATCACTGCCTGTCTTGTATGAAAATGGGTATCAGAGTTTTGGAAAGAGTTAGACACACGGGTTGGGGCTCCCCTTCTCTGGCCCTTCCTTTCCAGTTTGTGCCTCTCTGATGGCTCCTATGGTCAGCCTGACCTCTGTCTCCACATGTTTGAGCGGTGGAGATGGTGATTTCCATCTGGGTTTGAGCTGCTTAGCATGCCCCCACAAACCTGTCTTTAGGAGAAGAGCCGCAGACCCTGGGAAAGTCACCTGGAGCTTCTCCCTTCCTCCCAGCCTCTCCTTCAGCGTCTTACCCCACTGTCTCAGGAGGACGCGTGCATGTCTCAAAAAAAAAAGAAAGCAAACCTTAAAACCTACCCTCCTCTGCATGGGGACTGGGAGGAGGTGAGGAGAGGATGCTCAGGAAGGTCCTTCGTGGAGGGGAGATGCCTCCAGCTCCAGGCTCCGGGGTCCCAAGCCACTGCACACCAGTCGGGTTTGTATCAGTGTATATAATCATGCATGGTATCACCAGTAACGCCTGCTGCATGGCCACCTGCTCCCCCGGGTACAGCCTCTGCACAGGATGACACTTTCATTTATAAACAAATGTGCACCCAGTACTTGACACTGAATCTGAAGCCCCTCTTTCTCCTCCGCTGCCTTTCCTTGTGTTCCTGCCCCGAGGGAGGCCCTGGGAGCTGGAGCGGGCAGCCTCTCCTTCCACCCTGGGGCTCAGGGCTGCAGCCGGTGCACTCTCAGCTGTTTTTCACCTGACCCCAGAGGACGCTTTTGTCAGTAACTTGGGGCAGAGGAAGCAGTGGTGCTTTGTGCGGGCGGCACTCCAGCCTGAGTCCCACCAGGTAGATGATGTGACAGAAGGGAGTGGAGGCTAGGACAGGGAGCCAGCCCGCACAACAGCGGCCAGTGAGGACCCGTGCCATCCTGTGAGGACACGGAGCCAGCCCACATCACGGCGGCCCATGAGGACCCGTGCCGTCCTGCAGGGATGCAGCACTCCCAGGGCTAGGCTGTCTCTGGGGAAGGCTGGAGAGGCTCAGTCCCAGGGAGGAAGGTGTGTGGGGTCTTCCCAGCATCCCGGACATGAGGCCGGAGCTGGCTCAGAGCTGCCTTCATGTTGCCCCAGTGCTGTTGCTCAGGATGGTTTGGATTGCAGGATCCCCTGATTCTCTAGGGAGCTGTTGGCAACATTCATGTTTCAGTTTAAAAACCAACAAGGTTTGCGGGAGTGCTGTAGATGTACAGTGTCTAAATACCTCGTGACCCGAGCACAGAGAGCCCAATCCTGGAAGGGCCATTCCCGGTGCTGCATGAACTTCATCTCATACGAAGCAGCTTCCTGGCCTCAGAAGCCCCCGCCTCCCTCAGAGAGGGGCTCCCTGCAAGGTCCCCGGGGTGCAGGCTCCCCTGTTCCACACCACCCTGAGCATCACTAGGAACCACACCCACAGGCAGGGACATATGGGGCCACGCAGGCACATCTGCCAGGCTGTAGGGTGGGCAGTGTGAGCACCTGTACCTCTGCCCTGGGCTTGGTGGCCGACACAGTGACCGTGATTCCTCGAAGGTGTCCCACAGGTGGGCAGAGTGAAACCGAGGTCAGAGCAGCAGGCTCTGCTCCCTGTGCACTGGTGAGCTCCACTGGACCTGCAGGGGCAGGTGGCGGGGAGCTCAGACCCACAGCTCTGCTGGAGGACGGAGTGGACCCTGCGTGTGTCTCTGTGCTTCTCTGTGTCTGTGCGTGTCTACGCGTCTGTGTCTCTGTACATCTCTCTGTCTCTGTGTGTCTCCGTGTGTCTCTGTGTGTGTGCACGTATTCGCCCATGTGTCTGCGCCTGCCTGCATTACACACCCCGGCCCCCTCGTTCCACAGGAGGGTGGGTCCCCCTGCTTCCGCTCTCCTCCTGGCCTCACTGCCCACTGCTTGGCCGGGCTGTTTCTGGGCAGCAGAGTTTAATCTTCCAGGGCATTCTCCTGTTAAAGTAAAACCACAGCACTGACTACGCTGTTGCATTTTTGTGGACTCGGCTGAATCTGCTGTCACCTTGAAAGGTCCTTGGAGGCAGCAGGGGCCCTGGGCCAGACCAAGCCCAGTCTCACTGTGCTCTGAGGGGCATAATGTGCGTTGGCCATAGCCTTGCTGAGCTCCCGGGGGCCCAGAGAGAAGCCCTTTCTGGCACCTGCTCCAGAAACATCTGGTTTGCCAGCACCAGCCTGTCCTCCTCCAGGCACAGGGTTTGTCATTAGAACTAAAAGCGTCTGTCCCCTGTCATAACCATCAGGCCACTGAGCCATTTTGTGCTTAATTAGCTGTGACTCTCCAGCAATCAGTTACCTGAGGGCCTGCATGTCCCCAGCTTTGTCCCCTTGTGTGGAAGCCACACGGGCTTCCAGTCTGCGGCAGGCAGACTCCAGACCCAGCCCCATCCACACTGGCCCCCAGCCCTGTCCACACTGGCCCTGTCCACACCGACCCCATCCACACTGGCCCCCAGCCCTGTCCACACTGGCCCTGTCCACACCGGTTCCATGTCCACACCAGCTCCATGTCCACACCAGCTTCATGTCCACACCAGCTCCATGTCCACACCAGCCCCATCCACACTGGTCCCCAGCCCTGTCCACACTGGCCCTGTCCACACCGACCCCATTTACACTGGCCCCCAGCCCTGTCCACACTGGCCCTGTCCACACCAACCCCATCCACACTGGCCCCCAGCCCTCTCCACACTGGCCCTGTCCACACCGACCCCATCCACACTGGTCCCCAGCCCTCTCCACACTGGCCCTGTCCACACTGGTTCCATGTCCACACCAGCTCCATGTCCACACCAGCCCCATCCACACTGGCCCCCAGCCCTGTCCACACTGGCCCTGTCCACACTGACTCCATCCACACTGGCCCCCAGCCCTGTCCACACTAGTCCTGTCCACTCCATGTCCACACCAGCTCCATGTCCACACCAGCCCCATCCACACTGGCCCCCAGCCCTGTCCACACTGGCCCTGTCCACACCGGTTCCATGTCCACACCAGCTCCATGTCCACACCAGCCCCATCCACACTGGTCCCCAGCCCTGTCCGCACTGGCCCTGTCCACACCGACCCCATTCACACTGGCCCCCAGCCCTGTCCACACTGGCCCTGTCCACACCAACCCCATCCACACTGGCCCCCAGCCCTGTCCACACCGGTTCTGTGTCCATACCGACCCCATCCACACTGGCCCCCAGCCCTGTTCACACTGGTCCTGTCCATACCGGTTCCATATCCACATCAGCTCCATGTCCACACCAGCCCCATCCACACTGGCCCCCAGCCCTCTCCACACTGGCCCTGTCCACACCAACCCCATCCACACTGGCCCCCAGCCCTGTTCACACTGGCCCTGTCCACACTGGTTCCATGTCCACACCAGCTCCATGTCCACACCAGCCCCATCCACACTGGCCCCCAGCCCTGTCCACACTGGCCCTGTCCACACCGACCCCATCCACACTGGTCCCCAGCCCTCTCCACACTGGCCCTGTCCACACCGACCCCATCCACACTGGTCCCCAGCCCTCTCCACACTGGTCCTGTCCACACCAGTTCCATGTCCACACCAGCTCCATGTCCACACCAGCCCCATCCACACTGGCCCCCAGCCCTGTCCACACTGGCCCAATCCACACCAGCTCTGTGTCCACACTGGCTTCGTGTCCACACCAGGTTCGTGTCCACACCAGCCCCGTGCTCACACCAGCCCTGTTCACACTGGCCCTCCTGGCTGATCCGAGCTTGGTGTACATTTCTGTGTCCCCGGAGGGTCCCATCCCCGTCTCCTGCCTCCCTCACTTCCATTTCTGCCAGGGCCCCATGCCAGCCACGTGCCGCATGTGCGTCTACCTGCCAGAGCCTCGAGGCCAGCTGGCCAGTGAGTCCCGGCTGTGCAGGAAGCCAGTTCTGTCTGTGGAGCTCCTTGTGGTTTTGGCTTCCGCAGCTGAACGGCTAAGCCAGCCTCTGCATAGTGCATCCCGGGCAGGTCCCGCACCCGCCAGTGCCCTCACAGTGCCTGTAGCAGGGCGCGTCTGCTCCCTTCGTTTCCTTAAGATATCAGACACCCTCTGCCCTTTTGACCCACGGGCCGGGGTTGCTGCCGTGAGAGTGTTGGGCCTGAGGCTCTTTGATGGAAGGTTGAGGTCACCCTGCAGCCCCCGCCCGACAGCGATGGGCTGAGGAGTCTGTGCCCTGTGCCCGTGGTGGCTCCAACAGGGCCCAGGGCTGTGGGTTCCCTCCTTTTTGAGGTGCAGTGGCCCCCCACACTCCTGTCGTGTCACCGTACCCATGCTGGCTTGAGCAGTGGCCCCTCCACATGGGGATGGACCCGGACTTGGAGCAATCCTGGCATTGTCTCAGGCCCTGTCAGTCGCACCCCTCCTGTCCTAGAGCCTCGAAGGCCTGAGTCGAGGGATCAGGAGTGACCATTGTCAGACCAGAGGCAGTTTCGGCACTGAACACTGACCCGCAACAGGAACTGGACACAGCAGGGCAGGGCAGCCCCCGGTGTGTGCATGTGGATGGCACCACCCAGGTCAGGCCCTCCCTTGTGCCCTGCCATCCCCAAGCACTCAACACCCTCCCGACCGACTCCGGAACTGGACGCTGCCGGAAGTGGACGCTGCGGGGCTCGCTGCTCGGGTCTTGGCTCCCAGTCGTCCACTAATGTGCTTAATTGCTGAACCGCTAGCAAATTACCTCTTAAAACCAATTGCGTTCTGGGTTTCACCAGCTAATTACAATGCATACTGCAGTTCCAGCAGGAAAAGCCATGTGGAAGACCAGCCCCAGTGAGAACTTCCATTGGACACAGGACCCCTGGTTTCAGGAGAGGGTAAGAACAAGACCCACCGCACACCATTACCCTCTCTTGGTCCCCAGTCCAACGTCCCAAACCAGAGAGGTGGTCACCAACACGAGGCCTGGCCTTGGCGCCTCTTCGGGAGGAAGATGTGGAAGCCAAGGAAACCCTCACCCTGGCTGGGGCCAAACTGCCTTCGGGTACCAGAGGAGACGTGGCCCCCAGCCACAGGAGCATGAGTAGAAAGCAACATCCCGCCCAAAGCCAGCTCAGAAGGGAGACACACCCCAGGAGACACAGCCGAGGGCAGCGGGGGCACCCTCCCCAGAGTGGGGTGTGCAGAGAACATCCACGGAACAGCCCACAGCAGGCACATGAAAGGGGAGAAGACACACCTGGCCAGCCGCGGTGGCTCACACCTGTGACCCCAACACTGTAGGGGGACCGAGGCAGGCGGATCACGTGGAGTTCAAGACCAGCCTGGCCAACATGGTGAAACTTCATCTCTACAAAAAATACAAATATTTTCTGGGCATGGTGGCGGTGCAGGCCTGTAATCACAGCTGCTCGGGAGGCTGAGGCACGAGAACTGCTTGAACCTGGGAGGTGGAGGTTGCACCACTGCCCACCAGCCTGGGCCACACAAGGAGATGCTGTCTCAGAAATAAAAAGGGCATGCTCGTGGCTGGTGCTGGAAGGCAGGAAGTGGGGCTAGCAGGAAGAACCCAGCCCGGGACACACGCGATGAGAGGCAGCAGGAGTCCCACTGTGCCTCACGGAAATGGCCGGAATGCGAGTTGTGTGGGAAATGGGGTGGGGTGTTCACTGAGAGGACGTGCACGGAAGACGGTCAGAACCAGCACTGCTGCGTCGGGCCGAGATGGGCCAGAAGCAGCAGGAGCAAAAGTGGCTGCTGAGGCTCAAGTTACTGTCAGAGCAAAAGGTGTGAGACTTCCAGGAGCTCGGAGAAAAAGGACAAAGAAGATAGTGATCAGAGGTGAAAGAGCCATGATGAAGAGGACGGCAGCCAAGGCAGGCGGCTGGCATCCCAGAGGCAGGGCTACCCCGAGCAAGGCTAAGGCTTCGTAGCCGACCAGCATGTGACTGGGCAACCGGAAGGCAGGGGCTGGAGATGCAGCCGGGTGGCCCCACCCAGGAGAGGGGCAGAGGCTGGAGATGGGACTGGGCAGCCCCACCCAGGACAGGGGCAGAGGCTGGAGATGGGACTGGGCAGCCCCACCCAGGACAGGGGCAGAGGCTGGAGATGGGACTGGGCAGCCCCACCCAGGAGAGGGGCAGAGTCTGGAGATGCAGCTGGGCGGCCCCACCCAGGACAGGGGCAGAGGCTAGACATGGGACTGGGCGGCCCCACCCAGGACAGGGGCAGAGGCTGGAGATGGGACCGGACACCTCCACCGAGGACAGGGGCAGAGTCTGGAGATGGAGCTGGGCGGCTCCACCCAGGACAGGGGCAGAGGCTGGAGATGGGACTGGGCAGCCCCACCCAGGACAGGGGCAGAGTCTGGAGATGCATCTGAGCGGCCTCACCCAGGACAGGGGCAGAGGCTGGAGATGGGACCGGACACCTCCACCCAGGACAGGGGCAGATGAGACATTCCCAGGGGTCAGGGTCAGCAGCTCGGGGCGCTGCAGCAGATCTGGAAGCTTCAGGAAGCTGCTTTGAAGTGGAGGAAGAACGAAAGAATAGAACAATTATGTGAAGAGCTGTCCTTGTTTCCAGATTAAAAACAATTTATTCTGACAACGAGACAGAGAAAACCATGAAGGAGTGACCCCGAGGAGGAGCTGAGTAAGGTCAGGCAGCCTATGTCCCTCCCAGCAGCCACGTGTCCTGGCAGGCTTCTGGCCATGGCTCAGACACAGAGCAGTCAGGTTGGCGTTTGCAGATGCGCGATGTTGGACGCCAGCTGTCGAGGGAAGAGCCCGGATTTGAGACCCAGGAGCAGAGAAACCAGGTTTTGAGGGCAGTGGGGAGCATTGATTCTACACCGGAGAGAACTCGGCCAGTGCACGGTGTTTGAGGCAGAGTAGTGCAGTGACTCACGGGACACCCAATGGGCAAGGGCAGGGGCACCGGGAGCCATCTATTAATACTCATGGACACCCGCAGTGCAGGGGCAGAGGCGCCAAGAGCCACCCAGGAATACTCACGGGACACCCTTGCGGGAGGGGCAGGGGCTCCTGGAGGCGGGAGCTGTCCGGCATCGCCACCCAGACCCACTCCCAGGCTCAGGGATTTCAGGAACCGGCGAATGTGTGGAAAGACTGTCTCGGGCTAGCAGGCCTTCTGAGTCCCAACTATTTTTATGTATTTTATTTGTTATATTCAAGTAAAAAAAAGTTTGTTTTGTTTTTTTGAGACAAGGCCTCCGTTACCCAGGCTGGAGTGTAGTGGTGTGAACTTGGCTCACTGCAGCCTCAACCTCCCAGGCTCAGGTGATCCTCCCACCTCGGCCTCCCAAGTGGCTGGGACTACAGTTGTGTGCCACGGCACCCAGCAGAGTCTTTGTATCTTTTTGTAGAGTCGGGGTTTTGCCATGTTGCCCAGGCTGGTCTTGAACTCCTGGGCTCAGGGACCCACCTGCCTTGGCCTCCCAAACTGTTGTGTTGGGATTACAGGTGAGAACCACTGAGTCCAGTCTTCCCAGAAAATTGAATTGAGTGCCTTTTATCTTTCCTGCTAAAAAGGTTAGCAGAAAACAGGAGCAGAAACAGTTTCGTTAAGCATGACACAAAACACAGAAGCCATAAAACAAGAGACCAATAAATTTAACTATAAAAAGAGAAGATGTTTGCATGGAGCAAATGACACAGACAGGTGGATAGCTCAGAGCAGCACGTCTGAGCAGGAAAACCCACCTGCCGCTGAAGACGTAGGCCATGGCGAAATTTCCCAGCTTACAAGGAACCTCAGTCAGCAGGAGAGAATCGGCGCCCGGGCAGGGAGCAAGCCAACTCCATTCACAGAACCGGAAGTCGCTCGGCATCACCCCAGGTCATCTGGGGATCTTGGGTTGGACCTCCTAGGGGATGTGGCTCACAGCTCCTCCAACGTGGGCAGGTGGGACAGGCACGGCCGTGCAGGAGAACATGGGTGAGCTCTCAACTCAACACACACGCATGCTGCAGGCTCCAGGAGCTGCCCGTGGGAAAGGCGTATCCAGGATGCCCTTTCCAACTCCGACGGCAGAAGGCTGGAAACAGCCACCCTCCACCTACGTGGTAGTGTGTGCATGGCAGGTCCGACCTAACCTCCTCTGGCAACCTGTAGGTAACACATGTATACTTTTTTCAGTGACTACAAAGGTCAGGGTTTACTTCTGAGCAGGAGTGTTTGGTCTGAAGCCAGCCTGCCCCTCACCTGCCAGTGTCCTGATTAACAGGTTTTCACAGAAAGCGGTGGCCGCACTGGAGTGTGGTGGAGGGCCAGCGATGGCGTGGGGAGCACAGAGGCCATAATGGAGTGTGGCGGAGTGCCAGCCGTGTGGGGAGCACAGAGGCCATGATGGAGTGTGGCAGAGAATCAGCCGTGTGGGGAGCACAGAGGCCATGATGGAGTGTGGCGGAGAGTCAGCCGTGTGGGGAGCACAGAGGCCATGATGGAGTGTGGCGGAGAGTCAGCCGTGTGGGGAGCACAGAGGCCATGATGGAGTGTGGCGGAGAGTCAGCCGTGTGGGGAGCACAGAGGCCATGATGGAGTGTGGCGGAGTCAGCCGTGTGGGGAGCACAGAGGCCATGATGGAGTGTGGCGGAGGGCCAGCGATGGCGTGGGGAGCACAGAGGCCATGATGGAGTGTGGCGGAGAGTCAGCCGTGTGGGGAGCACAGAGGCCATGATGGAGTGTGGCGGAGGGCCAGTGATGGCGTGGGGAGCACAGAGGCCATGATGGAGTGTGGCGGAGAGTCAGCCGTGTGGGGAGCACAGAGGCCATGATGGAGTGTGGCGGAGGGCCAGCGATGGCGTGGGGAGCACAGAGGCCATGATGGAGTGTGGCAGAGGGCCAGCAGTGTGGAGAGCACAGAGGCCATGATGGAGTGTGGCGGATGGCCAGCCGTGTGTGGAGCACAGAGGCCATGATGGAGTCTGCGGAGGGTCAGCGATGGCATGGGGAGTACAGAGGCACTGGTGTGTGGAGCTGTGTAGGTTTTTTTTTTTTTTTTTTTTTTTTTTTTGAGACAGAGTTTCACCCTTGTTACCCAGGCTGGAGTGCAATGGCGCGATCTCTGCTCACCCCAACCTCCGCTTCCTGGGTTCAGGCAATTCTCCTGCCTCAGCCTCCTGAGTAGCTGGGATTACAGGCCCCCGTCACGTCACCATGCCCAGCTAATTTTTTGTATTTTTAGTAGAGACGGATTTTCACCATGTTGACCAGGATGGGCTCGATCTCTTGACCTCTTGATCCACCCGCCTCGGCCTCCCAAAGTGCTGGGATTACAGGCGTGAGCCACCGCGCCCGGCCCATTGTTGTTTTTAAAGACAACGCTGGCCCCATGCATCCCTGACCTCCTGACCCCGCAGTTGTCTGGTGGCTTCACAATGGTGGTGATTGCTGTAAATCTAATTTTGGAAGATTGTGGCTAAAAGACCCACGCCCTGACAAGAGGACCCGAGGTCACATGTTTTAGGCCACCTCAGGCGATGGCGTCCTGGAGCTCCTGGGCTCCCGCCTGGTCCCAGGTGGCACCTTCAGCCACGCTGCCCCTGCCTGGGGGTGCCTGGTCTCTGTGGTCACAGGATTTTATCCTCAGAGTGGTTCACACGCTGGCAGGCACCAAGGGGCCACAAGTACCCCTCTGGCTGCCCCACAAGAGCTATTGGGCAAGCACCGTCTCCCAGGTCTTGTGACCCTGGAAGGGGAGGACAGGTGAGCTGACCCCCTGCAGGAGCCAGCCTGGGACGTGGGCAGAGGCAGAAAACGCGTTGTGTGGAAAACAGTGGCCTGGGTGGGTCTCGCCAGGGGCTGGGCAGCCTTCAGGGGTCACCATGGCCATGGCGATGCTGTGGAAAACAGTGGCCTGGGTGGGTCTCGCCAGGGGCTGGGCAGCCTTCAGGGGTCACCATGGCCATGGCGATGCTGTGGAAAACAGTGGCCTGGGTGGGTCTCGCCAGGGCCTGGGCAGCCTTCAGGGGTCACCATGGCCATGGCGATGCTGTGGAAAACAGTGGCCTGGGTGGGTCTCGCCAGGGCACTCACTCGTGGGGCAGCAGCGGAGGTGATGATGCGGGAGGCTCGGGTTGGGCCTTCGGGTGCAAGCGCTGGCACCAGGCACGAACCACCCAGGTCTTCTGAACACAGCTAGGGACACCGTGGTCAGTATTTACAGCCTCAGGAAGGAACAGAAGGTGGTGCACTCCACGTGTCTCTGGACATTGAGAAAGAAATCAGGAGTCCACAGATGCGAGAGCACCAGCTCCAGGCCTTCTTTCCCCACGGGGACCCCCAGCAGGACTCCCAAGGGCCTCAGAACCCCGAGCATGCAGATTCCCAGGCCAGCCTAGGACCTGTTGAGCCGGATCTGGAGGGGGCCCCAGGCTGCCCTGAGCAGAAGCCACAGCCCTCCCCTTGCAGGGCCGGAAGAGGCCACCCACGTCTTCCCAAAGCTCTGCGAGGCTGAGTCTGTCCCCAGCCACCACAGGGACCATGCCATGGAGCCCAGAGGAAGAGAGGGGCCTGTTTTCCTGCGGGCCTGCAGCTCTGTAAGCCCAGGTCTGGGGAAGGCGCTGCTGAGAACCGGCTGTTGGGGTACATCAGAGCTGCAAGGGGAGCACCTTCCAGAGAATGGAGAGCTGTAGATGGCTGCAGGGTCAACCCGGCAGATGCTCTCCTGCTGACAACTGGAGCCGACGGGCCCCTCCAGGCCAGCTCTGAGCAGGGCCCCGAGGACTCCAAGGAACTCGCCCCCTGTGTTCCCCCAGGGACAGCCGCCCTCCCTCCCTCCAGGCCCTGCCCTCTGCAGTTTGCTGGGCCACCCGTGGTATTTGGCAAAACCAAAACAGCACCTCCCTCCTCGGCCAGCACCCGATCCCTGCAAGAGCCCCATAATTACAAGGGAGAAAACCGGCAGGGAGGGCTGAGCTCATCAAGGCCACACAGCCGGGAAGGGCGGGACATGGCTGCTGCCCCCGACGCCCTCAGGCCGTGCCCACAGGTTCTTCGGAGGCGGGGGGTCTTCGGGTCTGTGACAGCCTCCCTGCTCCCGCAGCTCTGTGTTTAAATGGGGTCTTGCCCATCTCAGGAGACAACTTGCCTTTGCCTTTCAAATTAATAAACAGCAGCTGAGGGAATGAGGAAGCTAATTATCCCTCACATCATCTGAGCCGGAGGACACGCCTTCCCGCTATTTTGAAATCAGGTCGAATGCAGGAATTCGCATCACCTTTTTCTTTCTGAGTCCAATTAAAACACAGGAGACGTGGCCCAGATAGGCTGGTGCCTGTGCCCCCACCCACAGGGCAGACCTCTAACTCTGGGGTCCTGCAGGGGCAGTGGTGCCAGGGGACACGGTGAAACGTGTTGGCTCCATGGGGCCCCAGGGCCTGCTGTCCGCCCTCAGGCTCACCCGTGGGAGGGAAGTGAGCTGTCATTGGTGGGACCCAAAGATCGTTCCTAGAAGGCCCCACCCGGGGGCTGTGATCCCAGGAGAGGGGTGAGAAACAGAGCCAGCCTCTAGAAGGAGCAGGCTCTGGACAGGTCAGGGACAGTCTGAGCGAGCCCAGACCTTGGTCACTGACACACAAGGCACAGGGGACCAGAGCCAGCTGGGGCAGGGGGGCAGGTCAGAGGCCCACCCCTGTCCACCCAGCATGGGCCTCTGCCCACAGCACCGCAGCCTCCTCCAACCAACCCCATTCTGGAGGCCCCCAGAGGCTGCCTCTGCACCCTCCCTCCCGGCCCTCTTGGGCTCCCTGAAAAGTGGGGAACAGTCTTGGATGCCAGCATCTCTGAGCCCCATGGGACCTGGTCAGGCTGACCTCCCCTCCCCCACAGCCCCCCCTGACCTCCCTCCCCTCCCTTGCAGGGTTCCACCTGTCCCACAAGGTCACCAGTGTGGTTCCCGAGAGCGCCCTGCTCATTGTGCTGGGCCTGGTGCTGGGTGGCATCGTCTGGGCGGCTGACCACATCGCGTCCTTCACGCTGACGCCCACCGTCTTCTTCTTCTACCTGCTGCCCCCCATCGTGCTGGACGCCGGCTACTTCATGCCTAACCGGCTCTTCTTCGGCAACCTGGGCACCATTCTGCTGTACGCAGTCGTGGGCACCGTATGGAACGCAGCCACCACCGGCCTGTCCCTCTATGGCGTCTTCCTCAGTGGGCTCATGGGTGAGTCTGCGCTGCTGCTGCCCCCTGCCAGGGCCCAGGGCGGGGTCCAGGAGGGGCCGGGCTGCCTCCTCTCAGCACACAGGCCTCCACGCAATGTCAGGTGAGAAATGTGGCTGGTAGCCCTGTGGGGCCTCATGACCAAGGCCAGTCCCATGTGCATCCCCAGGCCCCAGCCCTCAGCCAGGAAGGGTGGGACACAGCCCTTGGGGAGGCGCTTCTGTCTCGGCAGCTCAGCTGGAGACTGCAGGTGGCCAGGGGCCTCTGCTCTTACTCTGGTGCTGGGCAGAAGCCGGGGTCTGTCCACACTGGCCGGCCACCAGGAACCCATGGAGAAGAGGAGCCACGGTCCATCCACTCACCGGCCGCTGGGTCTCCAGAGAGAAGAGAGCACAGTCCGTCTACACTCGCTGGCCACCAGGTCCCCAGGGAGAAGAGGACTGCAGAGACTCGTGCACCTTGCGCTGTTCCTCCTCTCCCGTGTACCAGAGCCACTCGGCCACTTCCACATCCATGTGGCTGAGCTGCATCCACAGCCAGTGCAGCCTGCCTGGTTTTGGCTTCTTGACCCTTGGGTGCTTTGTCTCTCGGGCACCGCCTCCTGCCCTGGAGCCCGATCCTGCCTAGCTGATGCCTCCTGAGGCCTCGCACAGATATGCCAGGTGTCATGCAGTGCTGCTGCCGGCCGCTGCTGCCGGACCAGCTAAGCCCCAAGGTGGACCACAGGCCTCAAACGCCTTTGTGCCTGGGGCCCAGGATCAGCTCCAGTGCCGGGGGTGGCCAGGAAGGAGGGGGAAGGTGTCGCACCTGATGCCCTCACCTGGCCTCCCCACCTGTCTGAGAACTCAGTGTCAGCCTCAAACACGTTCACCAGCTGAACTGGACTTGCAAGAATTGGCGATTTTCTGTCTGGTTCAAGGGAGAGCATGGCCTGGTCTCTCCATGGGAGTCCAGGGGCTGAGACCTGAGACCAAGAAGACTAATGAGAAAGAGGAGCTCCCAGGTTAGAGCCACCCCCACCTGGCACATGGTCCCTTGGGGCCTCATTCTTACCCCTCTCTGGAACCCGTGCTGTCTGGCACCACCCGCCAGGCCCAGCCCAGAGAAAGCCACTGACGGTGCAGGCCTCATAGACTCGTGGACAGCAGGCTCAGGCCGGCGCTGTGGGTGCCACGCATCACGTGGGCAATGCCGTAGATGGTCAGGATGCACCTAGGATGGGGCAGCTGCCCTAGCCCCGGGGCCCAAGGGAGTCAGAGCAGGGACTCATGGACCCGTGGCTCCTCGAGGGTCATGGCCACCTTGCCAGAGGGTCCCTCGCCCATGAGATCCCAGCCAAGCACTTCCTCCAAGCTGTGTCTAGTGTGGGTGGATGGGCCAGTCTGGCCATCAGGATGGATCCTTTGAGAGCCAGACACATTCCGTGGCTCTGAGGCCGCTGGTCACGATGGTCCCCTCCTAGCATTGGCCAGAGACAGTGCCAGATTTCCCTTGTAGGAAGCAGAAGGTCCTCAGAGCAACTGGCCTGGCCTGGAGTAGAATGTTCACACTGCCGCTGCACCTTCCGGTCCTGGAGGACGCCCAACCCCGGGACGACCTTCCTGCAGGCCCCGGAGGATGCCTGACACGGGGACAACCTTGCTGCACCTGCCCCTTCAGGCCCTGGAGGACGCCCGACCCCAGGACATTCCTGCTGCACCTGCTGCTCCAGGTCCTAGAAGACGCCCAACCCCAGGACAACCTTGCTGCACCTGCCCCTTCAGGCCCTGGAGGACGCCCGACCCCAGGACATTCCTGCTGCACCTGCTGCTCCAGGTCCTAGAAGACGCCCGACCCCAGGACGACCTTGCTGCACCTGCCCCTTCAGACCCTGGAAGACACCTGACCCCAGGACATTCCTGCTGCACCTTCTCCTTCAGGCCCTGGAGGACGCCCAACGTGGGGACATTCTTGCTGCACCTGCTCCTTCAGGCCCTGGAGGATGCCTGATCCAGGACATCCTTGCTGTACCTGCTCCTTCAGGCCCTGGAGGACGCCCGACCCCAGGACATTCCTGCGGTACCTGCTGCTCCAGGTCCTAGAAGACGCCCGACACAGGGACGTCTTTGCTGCACCTGCCCCTTCAGGCCCTGGAAGACACCTGACCCCAGGACATTCCTGCTGCACCTTCTCCTTCAGGCCCTGGAGGACGCCCGACGTGGGGACATTCTTGCTGCACCTGCTCCTTCAGACCCTGGAGGACGCCTGATCCAGGACGTCCTTGCTGTACCTGCTCCTTCAGGCCCTGGAGGACTCACAACTGGGGGATGTCCTTGGCCCTCACCAGCTGCACTGGGTTCCGCCATCCTCCAACCATGCTCCCTGTGGGAAACACGAGTCCCAGGCATTGCTGTGCCCCCTTGAGGCAGGCCGCTCCCCAGGTGACATGGATACCAGAGGCCTGCGCTCAGCCTTGGGCCCAGCTGGTCAAAGCTGAGTGCTGCCTGAGGTCCTGGAGCATAGAGGCCCACAGCTGTGGGTCCGTCCCATTCCTGGGAGCCCGAGGGAGCTGGGAGTCCACGACTGATCTATGCAGACCAGTGGCCAAGCCCCGTGGAGTGCCTTAAGGCCAGACCTGCCCCTCGGGAAAGGGTCCACATGACAGGGTTGGCCTGGGGGGTGTCTGGGCAGTGTGGGGACAGGCTCTGCAGAAGCTCCGGGCATCAGAGGCCCTTGCAAAGGCAAAGCACATGGTGGAAAGAGGCCTGGTGGTATGAGCTCCCGGCAGGGCCAGCACAGGGCAGCTGTCCAGACAGGCAGGATGCTTCCCAGTTGGTCTGGATGCGGCCGACCCCAGGACCCTGCCTGCTCAGAGCCGAGGGCATCCACGGGGCTGCAGAGCGAGGAAGCTGTGTTTAAAGATGACTCTGAAGGGGATTCGCGTCCTGAGGCCTGAGTTCAGAGGTGGAGAAATCACACGTGGTTCCCATTCCCAGGCGGAGACCTTGCCTCCCTGAACACTGGTTCTTCTGACATCTGCCACCTCCTCGGGGTGTTGTGATGCTGGCCAGAAGCTGCCGGGGCTTAGCCGCTCACAGCAGACTCGGGGTTTAGTCACCACAGAGGCGACCCTGACCTGTCCCCTCCCGGGCGCTAGTACAGAAACCTCTGGTCAGGCTGTTCTACGCTATCTCCTGGGGCCTGTCCTGCTCCAGGGACAAAGCTCCCAGAAGCCCAAGCCTCTGCCCAGGGGTGTGATGGGTTCTGTTCCAGCCCAGCAGGGAGGCAGGAGCTGTGTGTGGGACTCAGGCAGGCCTCACATGTCGAGGGAGCATGCCCCTCCCTGGGTGGCCTCTCCCACCCCCTCACGGCCCTGGCATCTCCAGTCCTTGGACTCTCATAGCTGGGAAGGCAACAGGGAGGCCGTGTCCTCTGAGCCCTGTAGCCATGAGCGAGGGCAGGTGCTCAGGGCCCATGTGGCCACACTCAGTCCCCCGAGGGCTCCCTGGAGCCCAGCACTCCCTCATGGCCTGCTCGAGGCCTGGACCCTGGGTTGAATTGTGCAGGATAAGGCCGCATTTCAGTAAAACCTCCTCATCAAGGGACATCAGAGCCCGCAAGCAGGTGCAAGGAGGGGAGGAAAGCTGGCCAGGCACTGGGGACCATGGGGACCATGCCTTCCAAACCCCCTACTCCCCCACAGCCCCGTTCATCCCCACAATCTGCCTCCATGTCCCCAACGGCCCTCCCACCTGCCCCTCTCTGGCCGTGGCCCCAGGGTGCTGTGTGCCCAGCTCCAGGCCTGTCCTGGGTCTGCCCTACTTGCTCCCCCCAGGCTGGGATGTCACTCAAGGTGATGGGCTCCCATCCTTCCAGCACACAGTCCCCTGCCCCCACCTGCCTCAGACACCTTCACTGCTGGGCTGGGAACCCCAGTGAGAGGGTTCAATTCTCTCCAGGCTGTGCTGTGCAGGCCGGGGCCCCCATCGCCTGAAGATGAAGTAGGGGCTGGGGTCGGTCTCTCGATCTGCCCTGCTCAGATGAAATGGGCCCCCTTGGAAGACACCAGCCTTCCCCGGAGGGCATCAGAGGCCTGTGGGAGGAACACCTGTGGCTGGCCTGGCTCCCCTCACCACTGGCATCAGGCTCAGGCCCCACACCTGCAGCCAAGTGTCTCCCCAGGGCCTCCCACTCGGGTGGCAGCGCCTGCGCTCACCCCACAGCTCTGCTTGTTTTCCAGGTGACCTGCAGATCGGGCTGCTGGACTTCCTCCTGTTCGGCAGCCTCATTGCCGCCGTGGACCCGGTGGCCGTCCTGGCCGTGTTTGAGGAGGTCCATGTCAACGAGGTCCTGTTCATCATCGTCTTTGGGGAGTCCCTGCTGAACGATGCAGTCACCGTGGTAAGCCACAGAACTGAGGCTCCAGAGCAGCCACGCCGTGCAGGCCTGGGCCCCATCTTGCCCCCATCAGTCCGTCGGCAAAGGAGGGCTTGAAACCCTGTCCCCACACTCCCCTCCCGGGTGTCCCGTCCCTTCACCTCCCTCTTCCCAGCTCAGAACCATGGGCGGCTTTCACGAGGCTTTCTTAGGCCTGGTCCGCCCATCCACACCTTCAGGGTTAACGATGGCGCTGTGAAAATCCCACCCTCCCGGACTCCGGAGCAGGGATCTGTGACTTTAGACCCACAGTTGCTACCACCCATTCCTGAGTTCCTAAAAAATACATGAGTGACCAGGCACGGTGGGTCACGCCTGTAATCCCAACACTTGGGGCCGCCGAGGCAGGTGGATCACCTGAGGTCAGCAGTGTGAGACCAGCCTGGCCAACATGGTGAAACTCTGTCTTTAGTAAAAATACAAAAACTAGCTGAGTGTGGTGGGTGCACCTGTAATCTCAGCTACTTGGGAGGCTGAGACAGGAGACTCACCTGAACCTGGGAGGTAGAGGCTGCAGCGAGTGCAGATTTTGCCACTGTACTCCAGCCTGTATGGAGGACAGGAGTGAGACTCCATCTCAAAAACATAAATACACACATGAATAAGCCAGCAACAAAATCCCACAGGAACCCTGTAACCTGCCGGGGCCGCCGTGACGAAGTGCCGCAGGTCCAGTGCCTTGAACGCCGTTCTGATCACGGTGTCAGTGGGGTGGATTCCTGCGGGACCCCTGTTCTGGGCTTACAGATGGTGCCTTCCCTGTCCTCACGTGGTTGTCCCTAGGTGAATGTGCTCTAATCTCCTCCCCCTACAGGGACACGGGTCCCATGGGATCAGGGTCCATGCTGGTGACCTCACTGTGCTGTGCGCCCTCTTTAAATACTCTGCCCCCCCACACATACTCACATGCTGAGGTCCTGGGGGCTGGTACTTTAACATGGGAATTTGGGGGCACAATTTTGCACATAAAAGGAGTGAAGGAAGGGGAATGGAGCTGGTGCTGACAGCAGGCCACAGGCATTGTGTGGATTTCTCTCCAGGAGATGGTTCCGGCAGCTTGCAGGGCTCTGCGGGGGGTCAGGGTTGGATGGGGGCCCCCATGGAGGCCCAGAGGCCACATCAGCGCTAAGTAAGGCCAGGTGAAGAGTCACGAACCCCGAGAAGCAGGACTGCCACTTCACAGCAGCAGTCGTGATGTTTCAAAGGTGATCCCCAGATGGGGCGGCTGCCTCCGGGAACTAAGTCATGGGGCAACCCTCTCAGGAACATCAGTGAGACCAGCCCTGGGCCCGGTCTCCAGGCCGCCCCCTGCCCCTGATGCTGCCCCGGTCCCTGTGCTGCCCTGGCCATCCTCCCCCAGCCCTGAGGACCTTGCACATGTAGCCAGAATGGTGGGGTCCGTTTCCTCTCCCCTCTGACAGTGCCTGTGGCTTCTCAAAGGACCCCGTCTACTTCTCATGTTTCCTTAGGGTTCAGGAATGTCCTATGCGTGTAGCACACCAGATTTCTTTTCTTTCCATAGCAAATGAGATATTCTCAGGGAATCTGAGAAATGAGACTTAATCAGAAATACAGTGACAGCCCCGTGTAACCACAGCCCTGCAGCTCCCACGCCCCCATAGAAGCCAGAGCTCCCCAAGAGGTTGTCTTCCCTCCCAGCTAGATTTTCATTAAAAAACCCAGCTCTGAAAAGTCTCCGAGAGACCCCAGGACCTTCTCAGGTCCCCTAACCCAGCCTGCATTCACAAACACAACTCACGCACCTGCCCCAGGGGGGGTCCTCTCCCACCTTGACCAGAGCCAGGTTCTCCCCAGGGACCTTGGCCCACCCAGCACAGCCCTCAGTAGGTCCCACCACATTGCAGCTTCGCTCGACGTGGAGCGCAGGGCGTGGACAAGCTTTCCCCGCATTTTATGTCAGGGTCCTGTGGGCTAAGATTTAAAAACACGCAAAGACCGTGGGGGTCAGTCTTTGTGGCTCGGATTCTGTGACTCGGATTGTGTGGCTCGGATTGTGTGGCTCAGATTGTGTGGCTTGGATTATGTGGCTCGGCCTCACAATCTGGAGCCAGCGCAGTAGGGAGATTGCTAAAACCCTGGGTTTGTCTCGGTAAATGAGACTCAGAATTCCAATGGCGGGAGAGCTCTGCCGCTGCCCCTGTTCTGCCAAGGGTAAGAAGAGGCCAGCTTTGCTCCTGAAGCTTCTAGTTCCCTCCAGAACGTTCTTTGCCCCTGGTGTCCCCCAGACCACTGGTCTCTGGCCTTCCCCCTTCAGCTGCCGTCGCTCAGTGATTATTTTCCTTCTGGTGGCCTCGGTTCCCGTGGGCTCCACACTCGGGCCAAGTCAGGAGAGGCCTGGGCCCCGGGGAGGGGGCGGTGCTGACCAAGGGCCTGAATGCCCTTCTCGTCTCTGTCCATGCAGGTCCTGTACAATGTGTTTGAATCTTTCGTGTCACTGGGGGGTGACAATGTGACTGGTGTGGACTGCGTGAAAGGCATAGGTTTGTAGCTGTGGGTCAAGGAGGGTGGGCGGCCACGTCTCCTTGGGGGCCGACCATCCTCTCTCCACACCTGGCCGGCAGCCCATGCAGGAAAAAGCTTTTCACTCAAAGCTGCTGCACTGAGCCCTTCTGTCCACGTCCCCTTCCAGAGCGATTCACACAGGAGTTGACAAGGGACTGGGGCTCCTAGGCATTTCCCAGAGCAGGGACGAGAGCCGCCAGGTCTCCCCGAGAGACGGCCGGACAGTGCCTGGGTCAGGCTCCTGGGGTCTTGGGAAGGTCCTCTTCCCTTGCTGAACCAAGGCTAGTGCTGAGACCAGCCCCGCCTCACCGCCGAGCCAAGAGAGCGAGGAATCCCCCCTCCTTGTTTCCTGGGCTTCCGGCACCTCCTCGGGGGTCACCAGGCAGCCTCTGGCGAGGAAGGGCCCGGAAGGCAGCACAGACACAAAGGGCGTCCTCTCCCCAGTGTCCTTCTTCGTGGTGAGCCTGGGGGGCACGCTGGTGGGGGTGATCTTCGCCTTCCTGCTGTCACTGGTGACACGCTTCACCAAGCACGTGCGCATCATCGAGCCCGGCTTCGTGTTCGTCATCTCCTACCTGTCCTACCTGACGTCCGAGATGCTGTCACTGTCGGCCATCCTGGCGTGAGTCCTTCCCGCACACTGAGCTTCTCCATGCCCTCCCGGGCCCCAACTCACAAGGACAGTGCTAGCTGTGTGGGCACGGGGCTGTGTGTGGCAGGACCCCTGGGCTCTACGTCACCCACAAGTTCCCTGTGAGCCCCGAAAGGGGACATGGAAGGCCTGCCCAGCCCGCTGCCCCATCGCCTGCTTCACTCTGCTGGTGCTCCCAGGCTGGTGGGAATTCAGTGTGGGGCTAAGAATTTATTCAAATGTTATCATAAGGAGTTTGTGTTTTCACTGAATCGTCTGTGAGCCGCTGAGGGGCAAGGGGCTCCAGAACCCTTCGTTGCACCCTGGTGGCCGCCCTGGTGCCCCGTACCCAACCAAAGGTGACGGCCGCCTGTGACCCTGCAGGGCTGTGGGCAGGAACCCTGGTGGCCCAGCCTGGCTCGGGAGGGAGAGGCCCCGTAACTGCACGACTGTGACTCTGTGCCTGCAGGTGCCAGGCCGTGGGGGGTGGGTGACTTGGGGGCCTCGGGCACTAGGCCACGTGTCTATGTCTGTCTATGTCTGTCCGTAGGATCACCTTCTGCGGCATCTGCTGTCAGAAGTATGTAAAGGCCAACATCTCGGAGCAGTCGGCCACCACCGTGCGCTACACCATGAAGATGCTGGCCAGCGGCGCTGAGACCATCATCTTCATGTTCCTGGGCATCTCGGCCGTGAACCCGTTCATCTGGACCTGGAACACGGCCTTTGTGCTCCTGACACTGGTCTTCATCTCCGTGTACCGGGCCATCGGTGAGGCGGGGCTGGGCTGTGGATGTGAGGCTGCGATGGGCCGGCCCCATCCCTGGGAAGGTGCAGGCTTTCTACTGCGCCCATGGAGATGGAGGTGCAGCTCCGTGTGAGGCAGAGGAGGGGACCCAATGGTGGCAGCCTTGGGGCAGAAGGCTCTGGGACCCCAAGGGAGCTTACTCGGTTTCCTGCTGACTCACCCAGGACATGCCTAGGACAGGGTCAGTGGGATGGGAGATAGACCAGGAGATAAGAAGACCCCACCCCCACCCAGCCCCATCCCCTGGCACCTGCGTGTGTGATGCATGGAGCATGTGGGGAGACACCAGGCCATGTGTGGCTCCGTGGACGGTGGGACGTGGGCCTGGGGACACCATATCCAGGTGTCGCTGTTCTCTGTCAGCATGTGCTTGCCCACCAAGGCCCTGCAGGGCAGGCGGGTGGCTGGGGAGCTGAGTGCCCACCCCGTCCACAGGTGTGGTCCTGCAGACATGGCTCCTGAACCGCTACCGCATGGTGCAGCTGGAGCCCATCGACCAGGTGGTCCTGTCCTACGGGGGCCTGCGTGGGGCCGTGGCCTTTGCACTAGTCGTGCTTCTGGATGGAGAGAAGGTCAAGGAGAAGAACCTGTTCGTCAGCACCACCATCATCGTCGTCTTCTTCACCGTCATCTTCCAGGTGAGGCCCAGCCCCGCCTACCCTGGGGTCTCTGCCCCACCTGCGAGAGGCGGATGAGTGTTTCCAGGCTCCAGATCCTAATTGGATTTTATAATTTTAGTAACTAGGAGCTGTTTGGAGGTTTTCATGTGGCCCCACTAGGGAGGAAGCATAATTGTCCTAAAAATATTCTTCCTGAGCCTTTGCTGGTGGATGAGGCCGGTGCCGCTTCCTCCGCCACAGAGCAGGGCTGCAGGTGGCCAGGCTCCAGGAGAGGGGGGATGTCTTCCGCGGGCCCCAGGGCAAGCAGCTCTGTGCAGTGCACACGGTGGGACCAGCGGGAAGTGGGGGGCTGCCTGGCACCAGGGTCACGAGACCCGGTCCTCCAGGGCCTGACCATCAAGCCCCTGGTGCAGTGGCTGAAGGTGAAGAGGAGTGAGCACCGTGAACCCCGGCTCAATGAGAAGCTGCACGGCCGCGTACGTCCAGGGCCTGGGGGAGGGCGCTGAGTGTTCCTTGGGGCTGGGGGGGGTGAGTGGGGGAGGGCGCTGAGTGTTCCTTGGGGCTGGGGGAGTGAGTGGGGAGTCTGAGTGTTCCTCGGGGCTGGGCCGGGAGGGGAGGGGAGGCTTCGTCTGGGCCTGGGAGGGAAGAGGAATGTCACGTGTTCCCCCGTTGGCTGCCCCAAGATGTTCACGTCTTTCTTCCCTTGAAAGGCTTTTGACCACATCCTCTCAGCCATCGAGGACATATCTGGACAGATCGGGCACAATTATCTCAGAGACAAGTAAGTGGCTGGGGCTGCCCCAGCTGTGCCACACAGCACAGCCCGGCTTCCAGAAACATCCTCCGCTTGAAAGATCCGGAAGCCACGTGCGTAACTGTCTGTGTCCAGGCTGGCTCCGGTGCCCCATGAGGCCAGGTGCCAGGTGTGCCCCCAGACACACAGGTGCTACCGAAAGGGAGCCGCATGCCCTTTGCTCCTGGGAATAGAGACAGCCTCTCATGTGGGCCAATTAATTCCAAATTGCTATGTAAGAATTGAAAACAGGGAAAACAGATTATTTCCTCCATATCATAAACAGGGTGTATTCATATCAGTCAACGTTTAAAATGATTTTGTCTAGTGGGGCTCACACCTGTAGTCCCAGTACTTTTGGAGGCCCAGGCAGGCAGCTCACTTCAGGTCAGGAGTTTGAGACCAGCCTGGCCAGCATAGCGAAACCCTGTCTCTACTAAAATTACAAAAATTAGCCAGGGGTGGTGGTAGGTGCCAGTAATCCCAGCTACTCAAGAGGTTGAGGCATGAGAGTCACTTGAACCCAGGAGGTGGAGGCTGTGGTGAGCCGAGATCATGCCTGTGCCCTCCAGCCTGGGCGACAGAGAGAGACTCTGTCTCAAAATAAAAAAAGATTTTGTCCATTAAGCTGAAATCACCTGTTTTATTATAAAACACATTTGACATTTAAAATCATAATAAACCCAGTATGCAGCACAAGTTGCCCTTGGTTCCTGTTTTCCAAACGATCTGTGTTTGGTGGGGGTGGAAGCATCCACATGGTGTGGCCACGTGGCTTCATAAAGCACAGCTGTGGTTCTCCGTGGCCACAGCGACTCTGCTTCAGGTACCCAGTCCCCAACTCCCTGGCCTCCCAGGGGCCATCCGGGGTGAGCACTGAAGCTCGCCAGGGCCCACCTCTGCCCCAGGGGCCAGGTCTGGCAGCTGCGCCCATGTCTAGGAGTGACAGGCTTCACCTCTTTGTGCCCCAGAGTTTCCTCTAAGTCCAGCCGGGCCACTGTCCCTTCTGCCTTGGATAACCAGTGAACACTGTTAGGCTAAAAAACCTCACTCTGATCAGCTTGACTCTGGCAGGTTGAAAACCTCAGGGCGTCTGCCCACCCCTGCCTTTCCTCCTGTCAAACTGAAATGTTCCCCCATGTGGCCGGAGACCCCTTGCCCAACCCGGCCTGATGCCCACCCTGTCCTGAGCCCCCCTCTGGAGGCAGTGGCTGCTGGAAAGTGGAATCTAGTTTCACGTGCCTTCTAATGGCCTCCATCAAACAGGACAGGCAGAAGAGCAGCGGAACAGCCTGGGTGCCTGGCGGGGCTGCTCTCCTTTTAACTGCACCTGCAGGGTCCTTACACCAAATAAAATTCAGGGAAGAAAAAGGCCGTCTGGCAGGCTCCAGGGTGCCTGTGGCCTGAGGCTCATGCTGTGAGGTCTGTCCCTGCAGGCTCCAGGGCTCCTGCGGCCCGAGGCTCACGCCGTGAGGTCTGTTCCTGCAGGTTCCAGGGCTCCTGTGGCCTGAGGCTCAGACTATGGGGTCTGTCCCTGCAGGTGGTCCCACTTCGACAGGAAGTTCCTCAGCCGGGTCCTCATGAGACGGTCAGCCCAGAAGTCTCGAGACCAGATCCTGAATGTCTTCCACGAGCTGAACCTGAAGGACGCCATCAGCTACGTGGCCGAGGTCCCAGAGCCACCCACTCCCTCTGTCGGGTGGGGGCTGAAGCAGGCTCAGACACTAGCTGTGGGCACCACAGGGGCAGTGAGGAGAGGCCCCTGCACCTGATCCCAAGGCCAGGCCCACCCCAAAAGTTCACAGGAGGATCCTGGGCCTTCTGATGCCTTGGAAATCCCAGCTGGCTCTCACAAGGGGTAAACCATGTCACAGAGCCCTGTTGACCGTGGTGCTGCTGGGCTGAGAGCTGAGGCCAGATCCTCAAACTCTGCGCTTTTGCAGTTTCCCCGGAGATGGAAGTGGACAGGAAGCTGGCAGGCTGTTATAGGACCTGCTCCGACATACCTGGGCACACCCAAGCACACACCCACATGCAAACACATGCCCAAAAGCACACACGAACACACATGTACACATGTGCCCACAGGCCCACATGCACACACATGTCCATGCACCAACACACATGTACACACCCACAGGTGCCCACACACACAGATGCTTACAGGCACGCACACACACGCAAACATGCCCACACCCAAACATCCACATGCACGCATGCACTCGCCCACAGGCCCACAAACATGCACACACGTGCCCCCCACACACATATGCCCACATACACAGACACAAACACATGCCCACACACAAAAACCCACACCCATACACGTGCCCACAGGCCCACACTCATACAGGTGCTCACAGGCACACATGCACATACATGCCCAAAGGCCCCACACACATGCCCACATGTGCCCACAGGCCCACACATACCCACACAGGTGCCCATAGGCCCACACATACCCAGGCACACATCCACAGGCCCACACGCACACATGCCTGTATGCCCACGTTCATGCACATACCCATACACACACACATGCCCACAGACCCACATGCACACACACCCACACCAACACACCCTTCACACACACACGTGCCACATACCCGCACACAGGCCCACACACACATGTGCCCACATGCACCCAAAGGCCCCCTCCACACGCCCACAGCATGCATGTGCCCACAGGTCCACATACATGTGTCCCACACACATGCCCACAGGCACACATGCGCCCACAGGCCCCCAAACACACGTGCCCACAGGCCCACATGCACGCACAGGCACATACACACCCATAGTCCTACACACACATATAGGGCTCCCCCCACACATGCCCACACACACGTGCCCACACACGCACATGCTCACATGCACATACATGCCCACAGGCCCATACACACATGCCCTCATGTACACGAGTACCCACAGGCCCACATGCAGGCACACGGAGGGGCAGCAGCAGGGTTGTCTCCCGCCATGGGCAGGCTGTGGCTCTGAGGCTGCCCCAGCATCTCCTGGTCCACGGGGCCTCTTGGCGTCTGCAGCACCCCTGCCTGCTCCAGGAGACAAGGCCCCAGGCGCCCCACCCAGCTCCTGCCCAGAATGGCCTCAGCCTCCCAGGCCTGCCCTGACCTCCCCAGAGGGGCTCTGGCTGCAGGAACTGTACGGAGCAGGACCTACGTACAGGCACAGCTGCAGGGATTCTGCTCCCTTTAGGTCCCGCTCCTCCTGAGGGACAGAGCCCTCCCTATGGAGCTTTGGCACCCAGCTGCAGGGATTCTGCTCCCTTTAGGTCCCGCTCCTCCTGAGGGACAGAGCCCTCCCTATGGAGCTTTGGCGCCCTTGTCCAGCAGCCAGTTGGGGCTGGTGCTCTTGCCAGAGGGAACGGGCCGTCTTGACAAAACCTCACACAGAGAGCCAGCAGGGCCCTGGAAATAACATTCATTCAGACAGAATGATTCTGCCTCCACTGGGGCCCATTCACCCCAGACGTACCACCCATGGCCAGGGCCACACTAAGTGGCAAGGTGACTCCTGGCAGAGGGCACGGGGGCCTGGGCCAGTGCAGATCAGGAAGGAGGGCCCCTGGACCCGGCTCCATAAAATACCCCAAACCACAGGCCCAGCAAGCAAGAGCAAGTTGAGATACCCTGGCCTAGGAGGCCTGGAGCCTGGCTGGAGGGTGGGAAGAGGCAGCGGGCTCCCCTCACCCCCACATGGGTGACAAGGTCAGCAGGCAGGGCCTCAAGCCTCTTCCCCAACCCCACCAGCCACCGTCCTTGACCCTGGGTTCAGCTGCGTGTGGGGAGCCTTGGGCTCCTCCCGGTCACTCAGGCCAGAGTCTCCCCACCTGGGGTGGCGTGGCCATAGTGCCACCTGCCCAGTGGCCCTCCTGGCTCCCACACAGGGCAGCTGCTTTCTTTCCCAGCGCCCGCCACCCTGCAGCCCTCCCTGTGTCTGCCCAGAGCTTCAGTTACACCATGGCTCCCTCACTCTTAAAAGGTTTGTCTTCATGGAGTCAGTGGGAAAGGGACAAAAGTACAGAAGATGCTGGATTTAGAAGCAAAAGCCTAGACAGAGGATCCTCAGAACCAACGACCCTCACAGGCCCCAGGGTGGGGGCCATGTCTGCAGTGGGAGTAGAGGCACCTCCCACCCCTGGAGGCTTTTCTGGGAGGGTTCTGCCACTGCAAGGCAGCACAGGTGCCCACCTGGCGAGGACGGGGCACAGCGAGCTGACACTCCCCACACCCGGCCTCGCTAACCCTGGGGACCCTGATTCCAGCCATAAGCCCATCCCGCCCTATGCTCCCCCACGGCCTCACTCCAAACCCTGCTGGGCAGGCGGGCGGGCTCTGAGGACACTCAGCTCTGCAGCTTGTATGCCCCACTGGGCTCTGCTCCATTCCCTTGACCTGATTCAGTTCTGGACGTGGCACCGATGGGGTTCCTTTCTTGGGGAAATGGGGGCAGGTGTTTCAGGGCCTCCAGCAGGGACAGGGGCTCCTCTCTGACTTGGCAGTATAGACAGTGTCCCCAGACCCACCCCAGGTCCCAGACAGCTTCACCACTTCACACACAAACCGCTGTGTCCTCCCGTAACTGTTACGTCTGCCCAGCTCAGGCAGAAGACTGGCTATGCCTCAGATGGACACAGACGGGGGCTCAAAATCTGAGCTCCTGTTCTTGGTGTCTCCACCTGCCGCAGCTATGAGGGGTGAACCCAGGCTCTATCTCAAGGTCTTTCCTGGGCCCCGAGCTCCCAGCGCTTCCCACCAGGGCACACATCAGCAGCAGCTGCTCCAGGTCTGGGGCCTAGGGCTGCTCAAGCCGCTGACGGGGCTGCCTCCTGACCACAGGGAGAGCGCCGGGGGTCCCTGGCCTTCATCCGCTCCCCCAGCACAGACAACATGGTCAACGTGGACTTCACACCGCGGTCATCCACCGTGGAGGCCTCCGTCTCCTACCTCCTGTACGTGGCCACGTTCACACAGCTTCTTCCCCGGGGAAGAACGAAGCCCTGGGAGCTGAGAGTCACAGAGGGGCTGCAACAGCTCCTGGCCTGGGGTGGCAGGCGGGGAAGGGGAAGGGAGAGGTGCAGAAGGTGGGGCCCAGGGTCCTCTCCGGCAGGAGAGGACTCCCTCGTGTTAGGTGTTGGCCAGACTCCCTCAGTGCAGGATGCAAGATGAAAGAGGGGGTACAGGGGATTGGGGGCTGAGCCTGACGTGTCTGCCCTGTCAGAAGCAGGCTGTCCTGGTCCCCATGCCACCCCTACTGCCCCTCTAGCCCTGGGCTCCACGGCTCATGGCCAGTTGTCACGGGAGGTCCACTCTGCCAGGTGTGCAAACACTGGGGTCCCCGGATCTCATACCCAGGGCTTCAGAGGGGGGCCAGTGAGGAGGGGGCTCCACTTCAGATGGGAGTCCAGGAAAGCCTCGTGGGGACTCGGCCTGAGCCCTGAGGAGAGAAGGGGCTGGCCAGGTGGCTTCCATAAAGCCGGGGGCCCCGAGGCAACGTGTGGCTCAGCGCTGTCCCCACACAGGAGGGAGAACGTCAGTGCCGTCTGCCTGGACATGCAGTCTCTCCAACAGCGGCGACGGAGCATCCGGGACACGGAGGACATGGTCACGCACCACACGCTGCAGCAGTACTTGTACAAGCCTCGGCAGGAGGTGGGTGCTGCAGGCTGGGGGCGCCTCCTGGTCCTCTCCTGGGACCATGGGGATCTGTGCTCAGCCCCTACAGTAGGAGGGCAGGAGTGTCCAGTGTATGCTCGGCACAGCGGTGACCTCCGTGCCCGACCTTGCAGTACAAGCATCTGTACAGCCGGCACGAGCTCACGCCCACTGAGGATGAGAAGCAGGACCGGGAAATCTTCCACAGGACCATGCGGAAGCGCCTGGAGTCCTTCAAGTCAGCCAAGCTGGGGCTCAACCAGAAGAAGGCAGCCAAGATGTATAAGCGGGAGCGTGCCCAGAAGCGGGTGAGGGTGGGCCACCAGGAGACGTGGGGGGCCGGGGCCTGAGCGGGAGCGGGGCCAGGGCCAGTGTGGCTGTGTTGGGGTGTGTTAGCAGCTTCACGTTCACTCCACAGAGAAACAGCAGCATCCCCAACGGGAAGCTGCCCACGGAGATCCCTGTGCAGAATTTCACCATCAAGGAGAAAGGTGTGCTAACAGCCCCACCTCCGAGGCCTCGCCCTCCCCTCTCAGGACCCTCCCAGCTGCTGCCCCTCCAGCCACCCAAGCAGGGGAGGCACAGTCAGACCCACCCAGGATGGGGCTCCAGCAGCACTGCCCTACAAGTGGGGTCCCTCCTCGCCCTCCCCCAGCCCTGCAGTCCAGCCTTCCTCTCTGGGTCCCTCCCCTGGCCCTGCGGTCCAGCCTTCCTCTCTGTGGGTCCCAACCCTCTGCAGCGAAGTGCACAACACTGATGGACACTGCTGACCAGTCTGTGAGGATGGCCCCCCAGTGACCCCAGTCCTCACCCCAGCCTGTCTCCCTCATGCCCCCCAGACTTGGAACTTTCAGACACCGAGGAGCCCCCCAACTATGATGAGATGAGCGGGGGGATCGAGTTCCTGGCCGGTGTCACCAAGGACACAGCATCCGACTCTCCTGCAGGTGGGGACAGGGCGAGGACGTCGTGGCCAAGGGATGGGTGGCCCCTGCTGTCCCAGAAGGGAGCTCTGTCATTGGACCAGGGACACTGGGACCTGGCAGGGGGTGGGGGGGCACTCCTGTGAGTTCTTGAGGGCCCTGCCTGGCACTGAGTGCCCCCTCTACCAACTCGTGTCCCCGGAGTGGGCTGGGTGTGTCTCAAGGGAATGGAGGTGTTACTGGGGCTGCCTGTGGTGTGTGGGGCCATGGATGTGGGGCAAGGGCCTGCAACCTGAAAGGCACGTGACCCTAACTCCCTGGGTGACCACAACCTTCACGCTGACCCTAACCTTCTGGGTGAGCCTAACCTCCTGGGTGACCCTGACTTCCGGGTGACCCTGACCTTCCTGCTGACCCTAACCTTCCTGCTGACCCCAACCTTCCTGCTGACCCTAACCTCCCAGGTGACCCCGACCTTCCTGCTGACCCTAACCTCCCAGGTGACCCCGACCTTCCTGCTGACCCTAACCTCCCGGGTGACCCCGACCTTCCTGCTGACCCCAACCTTCCTGCTGACCCTAACCTCCCGGATGACCCCGACCTTCCTGCTGACCCTAACCTCCCGGGTGACCCCGACCTTCCTGCTGACCCCGACCTTCCTGCTGACCCTAACCTCCCGGGTGACCCTAACCTTCCTGCTGACCCCAACCTTCCTGCTGACCCTAACCTCCCGGGTGACCCCGACCTTCCTGCTGACCCTGACCTCCCGGGTGACCCTAACCTTCCTGCTGACCCCAACCTCCCGGGTGACCCCGACCTTTTGCTGACCCCGACCTTCCTGCTGACCCTAACCTCCCGGGTGACCCTGACCTTCCCGCTGACCCCGACCTTCCTGCTGACCCTAACCTTCCGGGTGACCCCAACCTTCCTGCTGACCCTAACCTTCCGGGTGACCCCAACCTTCCCGCTGACCCTGACCTTCCCGCTGACCCTAACCTCCCGGGTGACCCTAACCTCCCGGGTGACCCTGACCTTGCGGATGACCCTGACCTTCCCGCTGACCCTAACCTCCCGGGTGACCCCAACCTTCCTGCTGACCCTAACCTCCCGGGTGACCCTGACCTTGCGGATGACCCTGACCTTCCCGCTGACCCTGACCTTCCAGGGCACCCTGCGGGTGACGGCCCGGGTGAGGCCTCCCCTGCCGCCGTGGGGTTCCGGGGGCTGACCGGCCGCTGCTCTCTCCCCTAGGAATTGACAACCCTGTGTTTTCTCCGGACGAGGCCCTGGACCGCAGCCTCCTGGCCAGGGTGCCGCCCTGGCTGTCTCCCGGGGAGACGGTGGTGCCCTCGCAGAGGGCCCGCACGCAGATCCCCCTCTCTCCCGGCACATTCCGCCGCCTGACGCCCTTCCGCCTCAGCAGCAAGTCGGTGGACTCCTTCCTGCAGGCCGACGGCCCCGAGGAGCGGGCCCCCGCCGCCAAGCCCGAGTCCACACACATGTAACGCTCCCGGGCCCCCGCTAACGCCTCTCTCCGCAGCTCCTCTCCGCAGGCCTCGACTCTCTCCTCCGCCCGGGACCTGAACCTGGCACCTGTTTCTCTCTCCTGCAGCTCCTCTTCCTCCTCTAGGCCCCGCCGGCCGCACCCCCTCGGGAGCCCGGACCGAGACTCGCCCTCTGCTGCTCCTGCGGAGGCGAGGCCCGGGGCTGCCCGAGGCTTCCTTCCTTTTAGGCGGCTCCGAGGGCGCTCCCAGGGAGCGGGCAGCAGGCCCGCGCGGGGCCCAGACAGGAGCCGGGGAGCAGCCCGCGCGCCCCGACCCTCACCCGGGGACACGAGGGCCCGCCCCGCAGCTCAGGGCCGGGAGAGGGAGGGGCGCCACAGGCCCGGCTTTCCGAGTTCCCTCTGCGGCCCCTCGGGTTCCTCGCCGTTCGGGGCTGCCTCGGTTTAAGATGGAGGGAGCAGGTTTCCCACTTGGGGACCTTCGCCTCCCGCGCTGCAGGGCCTGGGGCGGGACCTTCCCGCACCGAGGAGGCCGCGGTCCTGGGACCCCGACGGCGGGACGTGACTGGGCCGGGCCGGGGCTTCGCTGCTGCCGCTTTCGCCTCTGCCCCGCGAACCCGGGCCCTGGGAGGAGTCCCCGGCGGGCGCCGAGTCTGGGGTGCGCGGCGGGAGGGTAGGCGGGAGCCGCCGGGCTCGAGGAGAGCTGAGCCCCGGGGACCGCCCCTCCCGCCCCAGCGCCCGGGCTCCGCGCACCGCTCAGGTCCCGCTCTCCCGCAGGTGACACCGGCTCCGACACGCCGCTGACCGGACGCTCGTCCCCGCGCCACGGGCCGCCCGCCGCCGCCTCCGCCCCCGAGAAGCCCCCGATCCCTGCGCGGCTGCAGCTACCGCGCGCCCCGAGCCCCGCCCCACCCGCGCCTGCGCCTGCGCAGAACCCGGAGAGCGCCCTGCCCGCGCCCGCAGAGCCTCCCGAGAGCGAGCTGGGGGCGGGGCCCGCACCAGGGGCGGGGCCGGAGCGCCGGGGGCTGCCGAGTGCGCACGCGCGTTCGGCGGCGGCGCGCCGCGTTCACAGCCGGCGCTCGTTTCAGCGGCCTCGCGCGCGCCGCCGCCCCGCGCTGCTGAAGTTGGCCTCGCTGCCACCCTCGTGCCACGCGCCGCCTCACGCGCTGGAGCAGGAGGAGACGCCGCTGTGACGCCACAGGCGGGAAGGGCCCGCGCGCCAGAGCTGGCCGCTGGCGCCCGTCCCCACCGTGGCCCCGAAACCGTGGCTCGCCCAGAAGGGGTTCGCAGGCGGGAAACCAGCCCTGATAGCTCCGGGCCCCTCCCTGCCCCGCGCCTCTTCCCGGGACCCACTCAGGGACCTCCCAAGCGCCAGGACCCGGGGCCCGACCGCCGTTTCCAGGCCCTCGCCGGGCCTTTGAGCTGCAGGGAAAGCGGCGGAATGTCTTCCGTCTGCTCAGCGCTTGGGGTTTAGACTCCCGGAGCCAGCACGTGCTCCGTGTCCCTCCCGGGTTCCGTCCTGCCCGCGACGGGTCTCGGTGGCTGCCCTGGGCACCGCGGTCTCCGCCCTGATCTGTCGTCCCTGGCGCGGAGGGCGCCCGGGGTGCCCCGGCTGGGTGAGAGGTGGCCTGGCTGGCGGCGCTTGCCGGGAATCATGGCCGGTCCTAAGTGGCTGCCCTGGTCCCCTTCACACAGCGGGGAGCGCCAAGGGGGAATGGAGGTGCCCAGGGCACCCCGCAGGCTCAGGCCCTCCACGGAGACCTGCTGAGACCCCTGGGCCTGTCCTGGACCCTCCCCACCGCCTCCAGCGTCCCTGGGCGGGTCCTGGTCCTCCGCGGGGACACCGGCTTCCAGCCCGAGTCCCGGGAGGCCGAGTCCAGAGTGGGCGGAGGCCGCGGTGCGGAGCCGGGACGGGGCTCCGAGTCCGCTCATCCCTCAGGCGGCAAGTCCCGCAGGGTCCAACCTGCCTGAAAACCCGCCTGCACTTGGCTCTGATGAGGGCAGTGGAGGTGGGACGTTCCCAGGGGCTTTTCCAAAGGCAGACGCGCAGCTCCTTGCTCAGGAAAAGTAAATAGTCCTGGGAAGCGCTGGCAGTCACCAGGAAGGAGGCGTTCTAGAGTTCCGCGTGGCTCGACTGTGGCACACTGGTGGGAAGAGGCCACCATTTCCCACTGGTAACTTCGTACCGCTGTGCAAAAGGGAAGCGCCACCACACAGAAGCCTCCGTGACCCCAGCTTCGGAGAAGCTCTCATCTCACTGCAGCCGCTCTGCTGTGTGGACCAGTGGCGCAGCCACCCCGATCAAGCGCAGTGACTTTCAGGGTTCACTGGTCATTCTCCACACTCTGCAGCCATTTCAGTCAACTCTGAGCACAAACTCCAGCCATTCCCTATGCAGCGAGGCCTGCCCAGTCAGTGACCCTGCTGGACAGAGCTGAGGCCATCCTGGGTCCCTGCTGCAGCTACCATCTTGATGTCCACCAGAGCAGCCTGGAGCCTGGCCTCCCCGGCACGAGTGGGTGTTCTGAGAGGCCCCCAGTTTGTCCCGTCTGCACCACCGAGAGGTCTCTGGGCGGCCAAAAGAGCAAAGCTACCTTCCAAGTGCCTATCCTAGCCTGGGAGAACAGAGCAGGAGCGTCGTGCGGCCCACAGCGCAGAGTGCGGTGACGGCACGGAACAACTCCCCTGGACCCTTGCTTGGGCCTGCATCTGACTCCCAGCTGCAGTCAGAAGCTGAGTCCAGGTAACTAACTGCTCGGCCACTCCTGGTCGCTCCTCCCCGGACACCAAAGTCAGCAAAGACGACGCCGTGATCACCGCCAGCTTACCATGTGGTGAACACAACACTTACCAACACCTCCTTGAGGTCAGTCTTCGGCACCGGGGTGGGCAGGCAGGTTTTCTGTGTTTATGAGACCACACAGGCTTAAGCACAAACGTGGAACCAGAGTTCCAGGTGAGGAAACCTCGCTCACAGAAGCTCAGACCACACCCCACCAGGTAACGTAGTGCGCCCGGGCTGTGGGTGCCAGGAACGAGGGCTAGGGACACGTCATGAGTGGGAATCCCCATGTTCTGTCACCACTGTCTTATGAATGTATTTCCTTAGGAAAACTGTTGTAAAAACTTTTATTAGGAAGGATGTCTATTTATTTAATACTGAACTTTGGCCTCCTCTGTGATAGGAATTTAGGAAATCATTATTTCTCGCTTCTGTATTTTCTCAAAACTAATTTTGTTACAGAGTTGAATACACTGTGTACTAATCTATTGTGAAAGCAAAGAATTTCATCAAAACATTTCAAATTACAAGTGTGAAAATTGTGCATAATTTTGCAATTGTAATATTAATTGAACTTTGTGTAATTCTAATCACAAAATGACGTGCCTTAAATGCCCTCCAGTTGTGGGATGGCAGTGTCTGGGCAGGGAGGGCCCATCACCAACCCATCACCAAACCCTGAACCATTGCTAGACCACTTCTATTAAAAACATTTCAAGGCATTTTGGGTGCAAACTTCGTTTATAAATGAGAAATCATCTACCTACGAGAATATAAGGAGCAGTCTCCTGTAGGCAGATAACACTTTGCCAAAAATTAACAGAGACGTGTGTGTGTGTGTGTGTGTGTGTGTGTGTGTGTGTGTGTGTGCTGTTGCTGCCCTTCCTAGCGGCTGTGGGAGGACTCCTGGAGCTGAGCACGGCCCCTCCGGTGCAGACCGATGGGGTCAGAGCACCCTGGGGAGGGCGGGAGGGAGCAGCCAAGGCAGAGGCTGGGATTTGGACACAGTGCTCACCCAGGCCTGAGCAGAATGAGGTGCCTGAGATACTACAGCAGCCTAGAGCAGGTGGGCTGAGAGTCTACAGCCTGGATAGCTTGGCCCTTCTTGGGGTGGGGGCAGCCAGCAGCCCTCAAGTGGGAGCATGCTGTCTGTCGGCTTCCTCTGGACAAGAAGGAACCCTATGTGCCTGGGCCACATGTTTTAGGGGGTGATCTTACAGCTGCTGAGACTGCAGTCAGCAGACGTGGGGGGCTGGGTCCGTGAACAGCAGCAGATCCTCATTGTCAAAGAGATGTGGAAGCCCCTCACTGTCAAAGAGATGTGCCCCCCCTCCACCACCAGTAAGAGGAGATCAAGGAACTGCCCTAACTTGAAAGATGCCCTTTCAACCAAGGGGCCACATAGCCTGGAGGTCGCGTGCGGTGAAAGGGGTGCGGGTCCCAGGATGCGCTGAGGGCCGAACACGGGTCTCAGGGATGCGCTGAGGGCCGAACAGGGGTCTCAGGGATGCGCTGAGGGCCATGCAGGGTGGAAGGGGCGCGGGTCCCATGGATGCGCTGCAGCCCAGTAGCCCTGTGCATCCACTTCCCCAAGGCCATTTTGCAGCCAGACGCTCCTGCGCAGGCACCAGCCTTTGGTTTCGCCACTCACTGCCCTCCTGCTAGGCGGTGGCTACAGGCCTTCGCCCAGGTGTCCTGCAGTGTGTGGGGTGGAGACAGCCCTCCCCTGGTGTCAGGACGGGCACCCACTGCCCAGGCACCAAACGGCCCACCCCAGAGCCTGCCCGCACATCCTGGCTAAAGGCCTACTTCCCAAATCATGCTCATCAGTCAGTGGTCCCAGAACTCACCGTCTGGTTTCAGTCTGGCCTCCAGGGGCCGAGTGGCCAAATGCTTCATTCACTGTCATTGCAGGTGCCCCTAAAGTGGATGTGACCAGTGACCGTGGGGCCCAGCAGTGACCCTCACACAGAATCAGAGCAAAACACCAGTGAGGGCTGCACACTCATGACCGTTCACCCTAGGCACGCATTCCAGAAGTAACGAGAATTCCCTCTCAGTGGGAAAACAGACGCATTTTCATTCTTCTAAGGGGCAATCCTTAATGACTGCAAACACGAATTTTATTCATCCACATGCATTTACTGAGCACTCACTGTAAGCCAGGCGTATTCACGGCCTGCTGCTGAGCTGGGAGCTGGATTGAGGCACACGGGGCACTGGGGGACGGAGTGCCCGCTGGATGGCCTAGGGAGAGCACCCGCTTCTGAGCCCTGATGCTCCTAAGAGCTGCTTCTATGTCTCAGTTATTTAACTCCCCTTAAGTTTTGATTCTTTCAAGAAAAAGTCCCACTTGTAAATTTTTCACACATCACATGAGGATGAAATAAAAGCAAAATGTCAACTCTGCCATCTCCAAAATGTCTTGAGAGCAAACAAAGCACCTCCTCACACAGCACCTTCACCACAGGGTCCCCGAGGACAGACAGGCCCGCAGACACCCCTACCCCTTCCAGCCGTGAGTCCCTGGGGCTGAGACAAGGATGGAGGGAACGAGGCGCTGTGTACACAGGGGAGCAGAGGAATGAAGGTAAAACGCCTCCTCAACCAAGACAATTCTTTTCTGTAAACAGAGAGCACAGGACTCTGCCATCTGAGCACCAGGACCAAGGGCTCCCTGCTCCTCCTCGAGTGACTCCCCTCTTCTTTTTATTGAGACGGAATCTCACTCTGTCGCCCAGGCTGGAGCGCAGCGGTGCGATCTTGGCTCACTGCAACGTCTGCCTCCCGGGTTCAAGCAATTCTCTTGCTTCAGCCTCCCAAGTAGCTGGAATTACAGGCGTGCACCACCACACCTGGCTAATATTGCATTTTTAGTAGAGATGGGGTTTCGACATGTTGACCAGACTGGTTTCAAACTCTTGATCTCAAATGATCCACCCACTTCAGCCTCTCAAATTGCTGGGATCACAGGTGTGAGCCACCACACCCGGCCTCTGGGGTAACTCCCTTAATTAGCTTTGGATGAAATTAAAGACTAACGTACCATCGAAGGCAGATGCTGTAGAGAAACGGATACATCTTGGAAAAAAGAATTTAAAGGAGTCCCTATCAGGAAAAGCATGATCCACAGGTCTTGAAAATGTACTCCAAGGAAATATTCACTTTTATATTTGCTTTTACCAAAATTGACACTCCTGCCATTGCTCATCTACCAGGCATGGCTGACCTAGCTGGCACCGTCCAGTGCCAGAGGTCTGCTCACCTGGGGGTGGGGACAGGGCTTGCTGGGCGCAGCAGGTGAGTGTCTCATCTCTCAAAGGACCCAAGGAGTGAGTCTGGGATGTCAGAAGGGGACAAGGAGGCTGAGGGAAGACTTTTACTTCCGTAATTGACACAGTTCCTGGGCAATGCTGGATCAGTAGTCAGGAAACCTTAACTGGAAAGAGAGTGCGTGGCGTTTTCATTTCTCTGAGGAAGCAGAGAGACTTTAATTAGCTGACAGAGTTCCGAGTACTTACAGCAGGTGGGGTGCAGTCCAGGGAGGAGGGAGGGCTCGGAGGTTCATGTCCCCTGCGCCCCCCGCACCTTCAACAACGGCAGTAAGCAAGCACCCGAGACAGGCTGTGCACCCAGGGCTTTCATAGCAGAACGAGGGGCCTCTGCACACGGCTCACTCCACACGTACCCAGTGCATCACCGGGCGCCTAAGGACGGGCCTGCAGCTGAAACCAGCATGCGTGGCCAAGGAGAGCAATTGACTGCGATTCTGAGGGCAGGGACAGGGTTGCAGAGGGGTAAAGGCCAGGCTGGCGGAGGCTGCGGCATTTCTGAGGATGGAGACGGCTGTGGAGGGTGCGGCTTTACTGTGTTTCTGAGGGTGGGGCCTGGGACTGTGGAGGGCGCAAGCCAGGCCAGTGGAGGCTACTTGAGCAGCTTGGCCACGTTCAGGCTGGGCACCACGATGTCCTTGAAGAGGGGCATGTAGCTGGGGCTGGCCTGTGCTGGGCCCTGCTCCAGGGTCTCCATGATGGTCTGTTTCATGTCGCGGCTGGTGTCCCCGCGCACAGCCAGCAGCGCACCGATGTGGTCGTCCCTGGGGATGGGGAGACGTCGGCCCTCGCCCACCTAGCACCCCCATGATGCGCCACGCTACTGGGCGTTCACAGCCTCACCACCCAGCCCACAGAACGCAGTGGGTGAGGACAGCTGCAGACAGATGGCACCTTTCCTCTTCAGGGGAGACAAGCCCGCATTTTCATCTTACTCTGTCTTTGCTCAGAAAGCTTTTTCAACATCAATTTTATAAATCTTTGTTCTAGCCCAACCAGAGCAGAGACCCTGGAAAGCTCAGGACCCCGCTCTCCATGTTTAACCAGAAATGGCAGCAAGATGATGGGATGGAAGTGGACAGCTGCAGCCATGGAGGTGGCCCTGTGGAAGTGGCAGGTGCTCCGGAACAGGGGCTGCAAAGGCCACCTGGGGCCTGGGGCCAGCATGGCAGGTGGGGGCATGTGTGGGTCCCCTTCCCTGGGGCGTGGGGCCAGCACGGTGGGTGGGGGCATGTGTGGGTCCCCTTCCCTGGGGCGTGGGGCCAGCACGGTGGGTGGGGGTGTGTGTGGGTCCCATTCCCTGGGGCGTGGGGCCAGCACGGTGGGTGGAGGCGTGTGTGGGTCCCCTTTCCTGGGGCGTGGGGCCAGCATGGTGGGTGGAGGCATGTGTGGGTCCCCTTCCCTGGGGCGTGGGGCCAGCATGGTGGGTGGAGGCGTGTGTGGATCCCCTTCCCTGGGGCGTGGGGCCAGCATGGCGGGTGGGGGCGTGTGTGGATCCCCTTCCCTGGGGCGTGGGGCCAGCATGGCGGGTGGGGGCGTGTGTGGATCCCCTTCCCTGGGTCGTGGGGCCAGCATGGTGGGTGGAGGCATGTATAGGTCCCCTTTCCTGGGGCGTGGGGCCAGCATGGTGGGTGGGGGCGTGTATGGGCCCCCTTCCCTGGGACCTGGGGCCAGCATGGTGGGTGGAGGCGTGTATGGGTCCCCTTCCCTGGGGCGTGGGGCCAGCATGGTGGGTGGGGGCGTGTATGGGCCCCCTTCCCTGGAGCTCGTGGCCAGCATGGCACATGGGAGCATGTATGGGCCCCCTTCCCTGGGACCTGGGGCCAGCATGGCGGGTAGGGGTGTGCATGGTCCCCTTCCCTGGGACCAGCATGGTGGATGAGGGTGTGCTGTGGGTCCCCTTCCCTGGGCCCTGGGGCCAGTATGTCGGGTGGAGGCATGCATGGGCCCTCTTCCCTGGGCCTGGCACGGGGAATCCCTGCAATCACATCCTCAGAAGGCATCCTGTCCTGTCCAAGCGGCACTTGGACCCTCCTGAGTCCACCATAAGCACAGAGGAAACTTCCTAAAATGGCCCAGCACAGGCCAAACCTTCCCCACCAGACAAAGCAGAGTCACAGCCCTGCCCCCACCGCACCACGGCCCTGCTGTCCAGCCTGGGTGTGTCCCGGAGCTCCGCCCAACCACACGCAGCCCAGGCTGGGTGGGAGGCAGCACAGGAGCCGCTCTGCTCCTCACACATGCCCCGCTATGCTGCGCCTGAATGCCTGCCCTGCTGCCACGACCCTCCACCCGCCCAGCGACAGGAGGAAGGACCCACCGTTGCACTGCAGGATTCCAAGGCAGGCGGGCACCCCTTACCTGATGTCTGGGTACTTGCTGACCAGAGTGGAGACTTCCAGGTAGAGCAGAGAAGGGTCTGTCAGCTTTATCACCTCGGCCACGGCGACGATGCTGTCACAGCACCCGTCCACGTCTTCCCCAAACCCCTGGCAGGCAGCACGAATGCGAGGAGCTACCATCGGCTGTCCTCCCCGCTGGAGCGGCTGGATTCTGGCTGAGCCCCTTCCCTGACTAGGCACCTCCCTCTACCCCTGACCCTCAGGATTGACCTTGGTAATGGGACAGGGGCCTGGGGTGAGCAGCGAGTCAGTGGGAGGTGACCAGCAGGGAGCTGTGGGCAGCCTGGAAGCCTGGAACCCGGCACTGCGAGTGTGTCTGCCCCTGCCTCCCCGGGTCACTCCTGTCCTAACACGAGGTCAGGCAGCATCTGGACTCATGCTCCCTGCTGGACAAACAAGATGGACTCTGATCTCCTGGCCTGAAAGTCCCAGGGTGGAGGCTGAAATCCCTTCTCCACACCAGCACTGGGGAGACACTCACAGATGCCAGCTTCCGGAACAGGAAGCGCAGCTGCTCTGCCTCCCTGACCATCTTCTCCGCACCCTCCTTGCGCTCCTCAGGGCTCCGGAAGGAAATGCGCTTCTGCATGACGGCCCGCAGGTACTCCACCACCACACGCCGGTGTGCCTCGGCCGTCATCCTCTGGAGAGGAACACGCCGTTGGCCACAGGCTCCACAGCTCTAGCACCACGAGTACTTTCATTTAAACCCAGGCCGCAGCTCCCAGCGGCTCCCCGGAGGCTGTGAGTCCATTCCTCCTTGCCCTGCCACAGCTGTGGGCATCTCACCACAGAGGAGGAGCAGGAGCTCAGTGGGGGAACAGTGACCACGACTGGGACCCTGCAGCAGGCAGGACAGGCGAGTCACTGGCCCACAGACAGGGCTGGTGTTGGTGGCTGCTGCCGCCCTTTGATAAGGACCGCAGTACCTGGAACACTGGCAGGCACTTTGGAGGAAAGAGAACCTGGTCCTGCAGGACAGAGGGTCTGCCCTGGGGCAGCATGGAGTGAGAGGAAGGGCAAGAAGCTAAGATGGGTCACGAGGGCCTGTCCAGGAACCATGGCTCCCTCCACCTCAAGTGGGTGCCACAGAGCCCCGACCCAGGGAGGCGGCGTCCGCAGGCCTCTTGCCTCCCTTGGGCTGACAGGACAACAAGAGACTGTTCATTTTCACAGAGGCACTCGCTGGATTCTGAGCAGGGTGAGCCCTGGTGTGAAGGTGACTGGGGGACTAGGTCCCAGCTTACCTTCTTATACAGCTTTTTAATTTTGGCGAAGTCGTTGAAATAGTCTTCTACGGTGACACAGATAATGTCTACAGCGTTCGATCCTAAGAGCCATTTCTTCGTCATCAGTTCATTCAGATGTTGCTGAAAAGCACAAACAGATCGTAGAACTCACCACCTCAACGTCCCACGAGGTTGAGTGCGCGCGTGGGGAGACACTTCCGAGCGTCTTCGAACTGCTTTTGCAATGACAACAGCATGTGTACTCAGGTGAACGTTCGATTACATAATATAGGAGACTTATGCTATAACTTCTGTGATGGCTTCCCAGAATGACGTGCTCAAGATGGAAGCATCTGTGCGTGGACACATTTTTACTTTAATGGCTATGTATGCTTACCACATTTATTGGCCCAATTCTCTGATGGACATTTAAGTTTTTTTCACATGTTGCAATGATCATGCAACAGTGAATCTGTATAATTCTGATGAAATTCCTTAGAGTTGACTTTTTCAGTCAAAAAGTATAAAAATTAAAGCTCCTACGGTTGTATTTCCAAACTGCCCTCCAGAACCCAAACCAGTTCGGGCCGACACGGAATACAAAAAGCCCCTTTCTCCCGCACCCTCCACGGCCCCGAGGCACCCGTGTCTCTGGTTCCTGCCGTCCTCTGAGTGGCAGACCCTGTTCAGCCGTCATTCTTTGACGATAAGACTGGGCATCTTGTTTCATCTTGAGGACACTGGTGTTGCTGTTTCTATGAAGTGGCCGTTCATGTCCTTTGTCCATTTTTCTATATGTTCTTTTTAAATTTTGAAATAATTTCAAATGTAGATATTTCCTTCTTGCTTTCTAAGTCATTTTGTGAAAAGTACAAGTGTCTGCCACTTTGGTGACACTTCCAAGCGCATTTCTGTTCTCCTGCACAACCGGATGCTGTGAAGCCAGCAGCCAGTCCCACCACCCATCCCAAGAACCCTTTCCAGCAGGACCCCCAGATGGCCATGGCCTTATTTTTAAAATAGATTCTGATTTCTGCCAATACATCTAAATCATGCTAAACCATCTTTAGATTTCTGAAATAATCCCTGTATTTCATGGTAGGTTTTGCCTTTGATACACTGTTAAATTCATTTTATTACTGATTTTTGTTCGTGTGCATGTTTGTCTGTATTCGAAAGCAAACAGATCAGATCTATGTGAGGTGGTGTGTGTGTGTGTGCGCGCGCGCACTCTCAATGGGCTTTTTGACAGGTCCCTACATATTTGTTTCTATTTTGTAATCCAGTAAAGTGTCTGATGTCTTTAGTACTTACTGGATGAATCTACTGAGTTGTGTGCATGAGAAGGACCCTGCATCACAGGAAGCAGGCAGCTTCATGGAAAACAGAGGTGCTCAAGTGACTTAACCTGAATGCAAGGACACAGCCCGGCTCCCGGGATGGCATCCACGTGGTCCAGTTTATAGCCCATGCACAGAGGGCAGTGAGGAAGCCCCATGTGTCAGCCCCAGAAACGGCAGGAGGAAAGAGCCAGGCACACCTCCAGGTCCAGGAAGACCTCCTCCAGCAAGCCACTGCAGCCCTCCTTTGCGATGGCGTCTAAAATCCCGTCCATGTTTGGTTGGCTCAGAGACACGCCCTCTTCCACTTCATTCTTTAAATACTTTCTTTTTAAACTGACTATGGATTCTCTGCAAGGAAACAGTTCAGGTCCCACAGCAGCCAGGCCCTCCCCTCCCGCCCCCTCCGCCCTCCCTCCCCCCTCCCCCCTCCCCCCTCCCCCCCCTCCGCCCTCCCCCCCGCCGGCCACGGCCGCTCACTTGAAGGTCTGGCAGTTGTTGATGATGGCGATCATGTACTGCACGTAGCACTGTGGGTGCTGCCGATTCCGCAGGTGCTCTTCTTTATACAGCTGTGCCTCATCTTTGTATCTGAGGACAGACAGACCCCAGTCACACAGCACTAAGGCCAACACCACGCTGACATTTCACATCACTAACGTCTGACCCGATGAGCCTCTAAAAACAAAACAATCTTTAGATGATCCACACTAATGGAAGGACAGAGAGGTTGATCACTTTAAATGGATTACTGAAAAATAACTTCACCTGAGGCTTTAAACTATGGCTCACTAGTCGGCTGAGGCAGGAGGACCGCTTGAGCCCAGGAGTGAGCTAGTGAGCACCACTGCGCTCCAGCATGGGCAACCTCATAAGACCTTGTCTCTTAAAAACAATTAAAAAATATAAAAATGTTGAGGAGTTGATAAAAAATAACAAAAAGGAAAAAGAAAAAATAAGGTTCAGAGGCTGACTGTAAAAATATACAACATACTTGATTGTGAGGAATTGGAAAAGCATCATTTTATTTACTGTCCAATTCACCTAGAAACTCCTAGTGTCAGGAACGTCATCACACGTCAGGGAAAATGTCCCTCTCAGACACTGTCCCTGAAGTAGTCCAATTACAGACAGACTCTTGAAATCTCAGAAACACAAACTGCTGCAATAGCAACACACTCTACTTTGAAACTGACTGTGGAGGTTCTCAAGCACGTAGGCAAGTGAAACAGTCGTACAATGAAAACTGGTTCTAGTTTAAGAGATGTTAAGGGAGGAGCAAAGTGAAAACTGGCAATTACAGGGAAGTAGCTTCGCGTTTCTGTCCAAAGTGTGGTTCAGGTAATCAAAAAGCTGAGAGTGACCAGGGAACATTCTTTTTATAGAAGAATCTAACCTCATAAATGATGCTGACCTCTGAAGAAACAAACTCTCAGGCCAAAAGTCCCATGGACAGACAGCGTATAGGGACTTGGCCATGACCCTTGTGGATGGAAGGCCAGTGGGGACTTGGACATGACCCCATGGATGGATGGCAGAAGGGAACTCTGAGTGGGTGGCGTGGATGTAGTACTAAGCCCCCAGGGCAGGACCTATGGCTGCCACTTCTCCCGATGTGCCACATTGTGGCGGCACACTTGCCAGTAAGTGGGATCCAAGCCTGCAAAGCCAACGTCTGGCTCAGGGCTGACAGCAGACTGAGGACGAGGACGAGGGACATCTCTCTACAGAGATCTACAAGCCAGCAGCTTACAAGGGAAGGGGCTCTTCTACTGAACCAGAGGCCTAGGAACCCTAAGCTCTCATGCAGTGCAGTCCAATCTGAGTGACAAATATCAAAAGACATACTTGAGATAAAACCCAAATGCAGACCCCATGGAGTCACTGTGCATGTGCCTCTGACCTGATGGCACGGCAGCGTCTGGAGAGGGACGTGGACACCACGCCACAGTGACTGGGGTTTGCCTTAAGGTACTTCAGTAGAGAGGGAGCGGAATGGGCAGGGGAGAACAGATCAGGCAAGGGGGCCTTGGAGACGATAGCTTGTGGACTGCATGATGGATGAATACAGTTTTTTAAACCATTTTTTCCATATCTGTACAGGTTTGAAAATCATCATAAAAACTCAAGACGAGGGGGATGTGCCAGGTCATGGCCGCCTGGAACCCTTCCGCCAAGGGCACCCTCCCCACTGCGAAGCAAGCACTGCACTGGGAATCACCATCCCCACCCCCAGGAAGTTCAGAACAGGCAACAGGAGAAGCCTGACTCCAGCAGAGTTGGCGCCATCCAGCACATTACTAAGGACATCACAACCCATAGCTCTGGGAGCCCAAGGGGGCATGTGGTCCACTCAAGGGGCAGATGGTGTAAAAGCTCCACTCCATCCCTTTGCATTTCTAAAGAACACAAGGAGACACGTGGGAAGCCACAGGCTTTTTTTTTTTTTTTTTTTTTTAAATAACAAGCATAGTAGGATCAAGGCATTTTTGCTTTTAATGTTTAAAAACGTTCAATTTGTAAATTAGCACACTGGCAAAAAGACATACCTGCTTAGGAAGGAATTCATTTGCTGAAGACACAAAACTAGTACCTTTGTTTTCAAATCTTCACTTATCTGAGCAGCAACTTGAAGATTCTGTTCAAACATCTAAAAATCGGAGAACTTATGAATTCTGATATAATCTTACAGGGGTATCTTAAGAGTACGTGTTTGCTGCTATACAAACCCCCATCTGCTAACTGGCAGAATAGTCCAAGTGAAAAAAAAAAAATGAAACCACTTGAATAAGAACAAAGTTAGTTTAAAAAAACAAACAACTTTCTCACGTGGGAGAGTACCAAGTGAATCATTTCTTAATTACCTGCACACTGGTTTCTCCCAAGGGGGCTGCGTCTCTCCTCACCCATGTGACCAAAGTTCTAATGTGTGGTGTAAGGCCTCGCAGGGAGGTGGGGCCCCTCAGGCACCTGACTCACCTTCCCTGGCTCCAGGATCGTCATGGTGCAGATTTCCTAAGAATCTGGAGTTGGGGGAGCCAGGCCCTGCCATGAGCTAGACACAGGCAGAGGAAGGGTGAGGGGGCAGAGCTCATCCGGCTCTCCTCACACAGTTTCTCATGGCATCCAATTCCAAATAGAGGAAAGGGTTTGGAATACCCTGTCAATAACTAATAGTATCATTCAGACAGAAATGTCTCCCACCAGCCCTCGCCCCTGCCTGGGTGAGGATTCTAACACAACTGGGCTCCAACCCTCAGCAAGGCCACACAAATTAAAAACATGATACGTCAAAAGAAAAAAGCAGGAAAAACAGGACACGGGTAGGCGGCCGGACACTGGAAAGTGAATCCATGAAAAGAACATACGTGGCTGTAACACCTAGAGGGGTTCGAGGGCTGGAAAGTGAATCTGTGGTGAAAGCCCACATGGGTGTCACACCTAGTGAGGCTCGGACATTGGAAAGTGAATCCGTGGTAAGAATGCACATGGGTGTCACACCTAGTGAGGCTCAGGCACTGGAAAGTGAATCCATGGTAGGAACGCACGTGGGTGTCACACCTAGTGAGGCTCGGACATTGAAAAGTGAATCTGTGGTAAGAACGCACGTGGGTGTCACACCTAGTGAGGCTCGGACATTGAAAAGTGAATCTGTGGTAAGAACGCACGTGGGTGTCACAGCTAGTGAGGCTCGGGCATTGGAATGTGAATCCGTGGTAAGAACGCACGTGGGTGTCACACCTGGTGAGGCTCGGGCATTGAAAAGTGAATCTGTGGTAAGAACGCACGTGGGTGTCACACCTAGTGAGGCTCGGGCACTGGAAAGTGAATCCGTGGTAAGAACGCACGTGGGTGTCACACCTGGTGAGGCTCGGGCATTGGAAAGTGAATCCGTGGTAAGAATGCACGTGGGTGTCACACCTAGTGAGGCTCGGGCACTGGAAAGTGAATCTGTGGTAAGAACACACGTGGGTGTAAACACCTAGTGAGGCTCGGGCATTAGAAAGTGAAAATGTGGTAAGAACACACGTAGGTATAACACCTAGTGAGGCTCGGACATTGAAAAGTGAATCTGTGGTAAGAACGCACGTGGGTGTCACACCTAGTGAGGCTCGGACATTGGAAAGTGAATCCGTGGTAAGAATGCACATGGGTGTCACACCTAGTGAGGCTCAGGCACTGGAAAGTGAATCCATGGTAGGAACGCACGTGGGTGTCACACCTAGTGAGGCTCGGACATTGAAAAGTGAATCTGTGGTAAGAACGCACGTGGGTGTCACACCTAGTGAGGCTCGGACATTGAAAAGTGAATCTGTGGTAAGAACGCACGTGGGTGTCACAGCTAGTGAGGCTCGGGCATTGGAATGTGAATCCGTGGTAAGAACGCACGTGGGTGTCACACCTGGTGAGGCTCGGGCATTGAAAAGTGAATCTGTGGTAAGAACGCACGTGGGTGTCACACCTAGTGAGGCTCGGGCACTGGAAAGTGAATCCGTGGTAAGAACGCACGTGGGTGTCACACCTGGTGAGGCTCGGGCATTGGAAAGTGAATCCGTGGTAAGAATGCACGTGGGTGTCACACCTAGTGAGGCTCGGGCACTGGAAAGTGAATCTGTGGTAAGAACACACGTGGGTGTAAACACCTAGTGAGGCTCGGGCATTAGAAAGTGAAAATGTGGTAAGAACACACGTAGGTATAACACCTAGTGAGGCTCGGGCATTAGAATGTGAATCCGTGGTAAGAACGCACGTGGGTGTCACAATTAGAACCCTGACTGATGAACAGGAAAGCAACTTAGAAAGCTAATAGATGCCTTGAACCGGGAGAGGGAGGGTGCAGGGAGCTGAGCTTGTGCTAGTGCACTTCAGCCTGGGCAATGGAGTGAGACTCAGTCTCAAAAAAAAAAAAGAAGCTAATGGACGTCCCCAAATCCACCTGTTTAGACTCAATCGTGCCATTTTTATGACAAATCCTGGACATCAACCAAACAAACTCTCATTTGAAAGTCGCACATAAATACCCTATAATTAGGCTCCAGTCCAAACCCATAAAGTCTAGGTCAGAAAAGTAAAGTGGCCTTGGGCAAAACTATTTGGTAAGTACGATCCCAGGTTTCTGCAGCTCCAGAAGGAAAGAGACCAAGAGAGGAGGCGACTCAGACGCACCAGGCAGGGCTCTCAATACGTTTCCTACGCTCTGTGTATAAAGATCCCGGATATCTGCGTCATTTTGTAAAACCTACGGTCCCACTATCCACCTAGGAAATAGAACTGTGTCAATCCCTTGCAGGTGGTACCTGGAAGACAATGGCAGGGAGTGTGGTCTGGTAGTACCCGTCCTGGTCGGCTTCCGGCTCCGTCTCTTTCACCCAGTCTTTCTTGTCTGTCTCCAGCGCTTTCCGCAGCCAGGCGATGATATTTGACTAAAGGAAGTTGAGCATCATGGAGAAGAGGGGACGGGAGGGGAGGGCAGGGGTGAGGGGCAGGGGGGAGGGGAGGGGAGGGCAGGAATGAGGGGAGGGGGGAGGGGAAGGGAGGGGCATGGGGGAGGGGAGGGGGTAGGGGAGGGGAGGGATAGGGGAGGGGGAGGGGGAAGGGAGGGGAGGGGGGAGGAAAAGGGAGGGCGGGGTGGGGGGGAGGGGAGGGCAGGGGTGAAGGGAGGGGGAGGGGAGGGATAGGGGTGAGGGGAGGGGGAAGGGGAGGGGAGCGGAGGGGGAGGGGAAGGGCAGGCAGGGGTGAGGGGAGCGGGGAAGGGAGGGGAGGGGGAGGGGAGGCGGGAGGGGAAGAGAAGGGGAGGAGAGGGGGAAGGGGAATGGAAGGGGAGGGGAGGGGAGGGGGAGGGGGAAGGGGAGGGGGGGAGGGGGGGAGGGGTGGGAGGGGACTTGTTTGCAAACGAGGACTCCAGAGCAGGGACCCATGAGCCACCCCCATGGAAGGCAGTGCCCACAGCAGCCTGCCCAGATGTAACTGGAACCCTTGGGACAGATAAAGAGGGAGAAGAAACTAGACACTCTTTTGGCCACACCTCATGCTGGAGGACAAGGCTGTTGAGTCCCAAATGTACAGAGAATGAGGCCAACCAGGTCCAGTCAGTCTGGACAGGCCTGTTCCCTGTTCCCAGACTCAGCAACCTCAGCAGCTCACATCCCAGGAGAAGGCAGCGCTCCCTCCCCAGCCCCTGAGGACACCTTGGCATTCCGGTACAATGCTGCTTTGCTGTGTGGTGCACCCCTGTCTAAGAGGCAGACCCTGCTGACCTCCTCCTCTCAACCGGACTTGCCCTTTGGTCCCTGACTGACCCCCCCGACCCTGGGACTCAGAGCCAAGAGACCGGCAGGTGCCACCATGCAAGGTTCGGACGATCTGGGCCCTGGCTGGCCTGCAGAGGATGGCACAGGCTCATGCCTCCAGCAGGGACAAGCTTCGGATCCAGGCCCAGAGAAGGGGCACTCTCCTCCACTAGCACACAGAGCAGCTGAGCACCACACCCTAGGAAGTCCAGGCTAAGGCATTTCTCACCCTGCCTGCCGCCTGCTGCCAAGCCCATTTACTCATATAACCAGCACGGTGGCCTGTGGCGTGCAGGCCGGCCCTACTCACAGTGAGCGTGGACATGTATGTGTCAAGCAGCTCAGAGACCACGTGTGGAGAAAGCAAAGGCTCCAGGGTGCTGACGTCCACTTCCGGGGCCAGCTCCACATTCCTCATCATCTCTGTGCTACGGCAGAACCAGGAACGTGAATGACAAACCACGACGGACATGGAAGAGCATGCCCAAGTGTGTCGAAGCGGTTTCTCTTGACCCATGAATGTCCACCCGCCACCCACCCTGGAGACCTCTTGGTCACAGCTGGTCCACAACTCAGGGGAAAGTGCAGGGCAGGGGGCTGAGGGCCTTGGGGCCTCCGTGGCATCACCCCCCGGCTCCAAGACCACGTGAGTCCCCTCCAACCCCAGCCTCACCCTGCTGCACCGGCTTCACAAGGTGCTGGGGTTCAAATGTGTTACAGCCTTCCCCGTGGGGAAGATGTGTGTTCTGTTCACCGCACCTCCAGAGCCAAGGCAGGGCCTGGCAAACAGGAGGCGCTGAATAAACCGACGTGCTCAGTCAAAACAATGACAAGCACAGCCGGCCTCCACAGCCATGGACTCAACAAACCACAGACTGAGAATATTCAGGAAGAACAACAATAAAAAATAATAAAAATTTCATAGTACAACAACTATTTTCACAGTATTTACACTGTATTCCGTTTTCTAAGTAATCTAGAAACAATTTAAAGTATGGAGGAGATAGTGCCAGGTTACATGCCAACACTACACCCTTTCTTGTATCAAAGGGACCTGAGCTTCAGAGGATGCTGGTATCCACGGGGGTCCTGGAACCCATCCCCCTTGAGTGTGGAGGGCAGCTGTGCTGTAATCTGGAAACAAGCCACTGAGGTCAGCATCACCACGCTCTGCAGAGGATGGTGATGGAACGCAGAATACAGGACGTTACTGACAAAAACGCCTGGACAAGAACAGGCAAAACTACGTCCCGTCTGTTGTCCAGGTAGCAGGAAATAGCACTACATTTCAGGAAGCGTTTTCATTAAAAAGCTAGTATCTGTGTATGAGGTTGGGTTCTTTAAAGTCTAAGGTTTGATACACGTACCATGTACCCACAAAAATTAAAATTAAAACGTTTTAAGTCTAGGGTTTGACCACTCAGAAAATTCACATGCCTTGTGCTATGTTCCCTAAATACATCCTCAGAATAACACTGAATAAGAGGAGAGGACAGGAAGGCTGTCATAGCCTCCTCTGTATTTTTCACCTATTTTTCTGGGGCACCCAATGGGGCACCAAGCAGCCTCAGCTGGCCCTCTCGCAGGTTAAGGGCCATTCCACTATCTATAAGAAATCTGAGAGCTTCGTGAGTGAAAAAGTGCTTCCTAAAATTCTGCATTTTAAAAGTCTTTTATTTAATCTGGATTATTGCCCAAGAACCTCAATTCCACGTGTGAATGTTTCTAGTGACCACTTCAACCTTGGCTGAGAAAGGCCGGGGCAACAGAACTCATGAGACCAGCATGAAGCTGTCAGAGAATCCCCGAGGACAGAAAAACACAGCGTGGAAAGACAAAACCAAGACACAACCTATGCAAGGTGCACACACGCACAGCCCGGTCTAGCGGCCACAGCCTGGCAAGGGCCCAGGGACGGGATTGGAATCCAGCTTCCCACTGGCTTGCCGTGTGACCTGGGCACATTCTCTATCCCCTGCCTCCTGCTTCATGGGGCTGCTGACACGCGCCAGGCACGGCAGCCACGAGGATTAGCGGTCGCAGGGGAGATGAGCCCAGGGCTGTGCACGAAGAGGCCTGGTGGCCGTTCTCTGCAGGGCTTCCTTTCTCTCCTGTGCTTCTGTACTAAAATGCAAATTCTCTATGACACACAGCTACCGGTAAACAAACAAGACACAAAAATACACCTTACTGCTAAAAAAAATGAGGTTTATTTAATTTCTTCACGGCAGTGACAAGATGGGCAAGAAAAAGAGAAGAAATTCCCAAACATTACTTAATACTATTTTCCATTCATGTTGGAAAATTAAAGTTTCATTTCAGCTACCTAATCCTAAAGAATTTCGGAATAACCCCACCACGGCACCATTTTCAAATTAATCTCTGCACAGAGTGGTCATGTTCCCTTAAGTGAAGTGACAAAGTCCAGCACTACGATATGAAAAGGAGGATGGAGTTTTCGAGAACTATCTAGACTTGTAACTGTTCACTTTTGGAATATTAACTGCTATAGCATATTCATGAAAAGAAACCAAACCCTGGTTGCTGGAACCTGGGCGGGTAGCGGGGTGATATGGTGGTCTCCTCTCCAGCTGGGTGGCCATGCGCCAGTCCCAGCCCTGCCTGGGATCACGTGTCCTCACCTGTAAAACGGGTAACAACACACGCACCTCAAGGCATCACCGTGAGGAAGTAAGTCAGTACAAAGGGAGCACAGGAAACAGGCCCAGCCCGGAACTGCACCCTGTCAAGTTCCTCGATGCTGCAGGCCAAGAGCAGGGACAGCACCCAAACACAACAGCGTTCACAGACCAGAGGCTGGGCGCCAGCACACGGACCACAAAGAAGACGCTCCTGGGCCAAAAACCAAGGCCATGGGCACGGAGCACCTGCCCAGAGCAAAGCCCACGGTCGGCTCTCCGGCAAGCAACTGCTGGCCCCTCTCACACACAGCTTCCACCTAAAAGCCAGCACAGGCGCCAGGGTGGCTTACCTTGTGTAGGTGTTTAGGACCCATGTCAAGAGGCTCACAATCTCATTGGCTTCCAGGTCTTCCGACGCCAGCTCCTGCATCCGTGTGCTCAGGGCTTGATGGTACATGCTCAGGAGGTTTTTGAAGATCTCATAGTGGGGAGGAAAGCACTGAACCATCAGGTTTTTGGCGACAATGAGATCATCCAGGACGTACTTCCTTATAATCTCCAGGTGGCGGACGAGCCACATCTTGTCAGACTCCCTGGTGTCTGCCTGTGTGCCCTCAATTCTGGTGGTCACAGTTCTCTCCAAGATGGTGAACATTTTCTCCTTCCAATTCTTGGGCCTCCCAGGAGGAACAAAGCCAGTTTGCTTTTTACGGTCAAGTATACGCCTGTCGATTTTTTCTTCCCTTTCAATGATCCTGACAACCGAGACCAGCAAGGTGGGGTCGCGGCGGACAGTGACCAGCGACCTCTGCAGCACCATCCACAGTTGCTTAGCCAGCTCATCAGACAGCCCCTGCGTACTGCCAAAGTAGCCGTGGATGAGGGTCATGTCACGTGTGTTCCCACTGTCCATGCGGTACTGCTCGTACATCAGCCCATCCCGGGAACACTCAAGGTCCATCAGCTTCCGGTGGGCTTGCAAGAGAGCCCCTTGTTCAATTAGGTCCTGGGTCTCCCTCACAATCTCAGGCACTAGGGGAAAGGCACAAGACAGCAACATAAACAACCATCCGCCAACCACCAACCACCACCACCACCAACCACCACCAACAACCACCACCACCACATAACAGGCTGCCTGCACGCAGCATTCTGGGGAGACAGCAGAGAAAAGGCACAAGATGGCAACATAAACAATCACCACCACCACCACCATCACCACCACCAACCACCACCATCACCACCACCACCACCACCACCACCGTCACCACCACCACCACCAACCACCACCTCACAAATGTGCAAAGAGGTTCATAGGTCCCTCCTCTCCCACCACACAGTTCCAGGGAACTTAAAGGGTCAAGGTCTTCACCAGCCCCTCCATTTTTCCCCCTTTTTGAAAGCCAGATCTTTATGAACAAAGACATTCAAAAGTAACTGCATATACAGGAAAACTTAGGAAGTGACCAATGCATGAAAGGCACAGGCTCAGAAAAGACTTGTGATGACCATTAAGTTTACACCTCAGGCCAAGCCTTGGCACAGACAGCCTACGACAACCAAGAAACAAAAATCAGCATAAGCTGGGGAGGGGAAAGAAGCTGATTAAGTTATCATGTTATTTAAATGTCCATTTTTCAGCAATAAAAAAAAAATCACAAGACATACAAAGAAAGTATGGCCCATTCAAAGGAAAACATAAGAAACTGTCCCTGTAAAAGATCTGATGGCAGATCTACTAGACAAAGACTTTAAAACAACTATTTAAAGATGCTTAAGGAACTAAAAGATGTGAAGAAACATGTATGAACAAAATGGAAATATCAATAATGAGACAGAAAATCCAAAAAGAAACCAAAAAGAAAATATGAACAGAAAGGTACAAAAAATGAAATGAAAAATTCACTAGAGGGATTTGAAGGCAGATTTGCACGGGTGCAAGAAAGAATCAGTGAATGTGAAGACAGGACAATGGGAAATATCAAGTATCAGGAACAGAAAGAAAAAAGATTTAAGGAAAGTGAACATAGTCTTGGGGACCTTGTGGACACCATCAAACAGGCTGACATATGCTTAGTGGGACTTTTAGAAGGAGAAGAGATAAACGGGCAAGACATCATTTGAAAAAATAATAGCTCAAAACTCCTCACATTTGATGAAAGACATGAATATGAAGATCCGAGAAGCTCAATGACCTCCAAGCAAGAGGAATCAGAGATCCACAGTAAGAAACAACATAATCAAACTCTTGAAGGAATTTGGAAAGGAGCAACTTGTCAGAAACAAGGGCTCCTAAATAAGATTTGGAGCAGATCAGACTTCTCAACAGAAACTGGAGGCCAGAGGCAGAGGGATGACATATTCAAAGTACTAAAAGAAAAATACTGTCAACCAAGAACCTTACATCTAGCAAAACTGTCATTCAAAAGTGAGAGCGATATGAAGACATTCCCAAATTAACAGAAGCTGGAAAGCTTGTTACCACAAGATCTGCCCTGCAGGAAATGCTTACATGAGACCCACTGGTTGAAAAGAAAGAGTCCTAGAGAGCAAGTCAGAGTCATGCGAAGAAGTAAAGGTCTCACTAAAGATAAATCCATGGACGATCATAAAACCTAGCATTATTAAAACTTCAGTTTTAACTCATCTCTCTGTGTTCTACATGACTTAAGAGACTAATATTTTTCTGGTTAAAAGGGGCAAATAAAAAAGAAGCTAATATACTAAAAAGTAGTCTAAATGCTAGTAATACTGTCACTACGGATTCTAACTCCACATTGTTTTCTACATAATTCTTAAAAATGAATGCATTAAAAAAACAATTATTAATCTATGTTTTTGGACACACAATATATAAAGATGTAATTCTGCAAAACGAACAACCCAAAGGGAGTGAAGATGAAGCCGTATATGGACCGTTTTTGTATGTTATTGAAGTTAAGTTGATATAAATTCAAACTGAAGTGATATAATATTAGATGTTAAATGTAATCTTTATGGCAGGCACAAAGAAAATAGCTATAGAATATACATGAAAGAAACAAGAAGAGAATTATAATGTTTACTATTAAAATAATCAAAAGAACAAAAAAATGAAATGCAGAAATAAGAGACAAAAATGTTATATGGCATATAGAAAATAGCAAAATGACAAAACAAGCTAAACAAGGAAACAGAGGACTTGAACAATGCAGCGAACCAACTAGATTGAAGGGACATAGAAAGAACGCCCAACAATGACAGAATATGTGCTATTCTCAAGCACATGGGACAATTCTTCAGGGCAGACCATGTATTAGGCCTCAGATTAAGACTCAGGGTTTTAAAAGATAGATATCATACAAAGTATCCAAACTCAACAGATGAAGTTAGAAATCAGCATCAGAAGGAAAACTGTCAAATTCACAATTGTGAAAATGAGACAACATACTCTTAAACAATTAATGAGGCAAACAAGGAAACATAAAAGAAATGTTTAAAAACTCAGAAGAATGAAAATGCAGACTCATCAGAAACCTTCCACACTACTGGTGGAAAAATGTCAAATGGTGCAGCCACTGGAGGAAACATTCTGGCAGTTGCTTGCAGATTTCAACATAAAATTACCATGTGGCCCAGCAATTACACTTGTGTGCATGTACGGGAAAGAAATGAAAGCCAACTATCTGTACACACAGGTTCACTGCAGCATCATTCACAATAGCTAAAACGTGGAAGCTACTCAAGTGTCCACCAACAGACCAATAGGTCCATCCATACAACAGAAGGTGACTCAGCCTGAAAAGTGAAGGAAATCCTATAACACTACAGCATGGAAGAACCTGAGGACACTGGGGAGTGAAATAGGCATGTTGCAAAAAGACAGATAATGTGTGAGGCCACTTATATGAGGTCTCCAGAGTCATCCAATTCACAGAGACGAAAACAGAACGGTGGGGACCAGGAGCTGGGGTAGAGGGTGTGAGGTCAGTGTTTAATGGGTGTTGATTTTCATGTCAGCAAGATGAAGAGAGCTCTGAAGATAGATGTGGTAATGGCTGCTCAACAATATGAATGTTCTTAACAGTACCCGACTCAACACTTAAAAACAGTTAAGATGGCAAATTGTGTGTGTGCATTTTATCACAATAAAAAATGGGGGAGGGGAGCTGTGTACACAGCATTACTGAATTATAGGCAATGAGACAAGTCTGAAGGGAACCAAACCACATCTTCCCAATGAAAATTTATCCATAACAAAAAACATGCATACGACATAGGCTCCTTTGTTTATCAAGGAAAGGAAACTACTTTCAACTGCTGTGGATAAATTAATCCCAGTAATGTACCTTTTTGGTCCTTAGGCATTAGTTTTACAAGATCAGAAGGAAGTGTAGCCAGCCAACAGGAAATAAGAGGAAATTAACTAGAAAGGCGCCAGAGACCATTGCCAAGGGGACTCCATGGAGAGGACTTTGTTCCAGTTCCAGGCTGTCCACAGTAACCAAGAAGAGCTGCCTTCTGAGTTGGCAGCACTGTGGCATTTGTGGTGGGTATGCACAAAGAGACATGGACCATGGGCTGGGCACGGTGGCTCATGCCTGTAATCCTAGCACAGCAATTTGGGAGACCGAGGTGGGAAGATCATGAGGTCATAAGACAGAGACCATCCTGGCCAACATGGTGAAACCTTGTCTCTGCTAAAAATACAAAAATTGGCTGAGCATGGTGGCGTGTGCCCATAGTCCCAGCCACTCGGGAGGCTGAGGCAGGAGAATCACTTGAACTGGATGGCACCATTGCACTCTAGCCTGCTGACAGAGCAAGACTCTGTCTCAAAAAAAAACAAAAAAGAGAGACACGGACCACAGCCCCACGTGTGACCCTATGGATCACGGCCTGGAAGGGCACGTGCAGAGCAATGGGACCAGGTGCTCAGCAATGCTGCATCTGCAAGCATAAGAGGAGGGCAGAAGGGGGTGGGGTAGACAGGACACGGGGTTACCAAGTGCGCTGTGGGCAGCCGGGGAGAACTGCGCCAACTCACACGTGACCTCAGGAGCCGAGCAACACCACAGGCGATGCAGCCCAGCCAGTGTGGAGTGTGAGCTGGGGCACATGACGGTTGGGGACATCAGGGCAGAGATGTCTGGTAGAAGAACAGGAAGAACTTGCCAAAACACCAGAGACAGGGACAAAGGAAGGGGAGGAATCAGATCATGCTGAGGCTTCTAAGTTGGGGACTTGAAGGATGCCGCTGACCCTGACACAAAGAGGAGACCAAGGGGAGGACAGGGAGGAGGATGTGGAAGCAGCTCCCATCACAGCAAGTGCGAGGAGACTGAACACAAATGCTGGGAGCCACCACCCGGGGTCAGCTGGCACCATTCAGGGACAGGTTACTGGGCCCTTGGCATCCCTCTACCTGAGGTGGTCAGGGAGAAAACCGGATGGGTCACTCCCCCATGGTGCTGAGCCCCAGGCCCACCCTGGCCTGTGCACAGGAGTCTCCTCCCGCCTGGGAACCACTGCTCACCTCATCCCTCCTGCTCTGGGATCTGCTGGCTCTGTCACAAGTGTGGGGTGGCTTCTCCCACAGCTCCTTTTAAGTGTGGGCTGCAGCATCTTCATTCTACTACATGCAGAGTCTAACAGCCACATCGCAGTCGAGGGAACGACACTCAGCCCGGGACTCCCTCAACACTGTGCCTGCCAGGCAGCCGCTGCTGGGCCTGTCCTGACACAGCTCTGCAAGCCTCCTCCCAGCCTTGACCTGCTCCACTGACCACTTCTACCCACATTCAAAACAAGACACTGAGCAGACAAGAATCACCCTTATCTAGCGGTCTACAGCTCAGGCTTCAAAGAACCTGGCACACAGAGCTTTCAGCGGGTCATGCAGAGATAGGTGTGAGTGTGGGCACGTGCATCGAGCATGGGCCTGGTACCTGAGAAGATGTTCTTGAGGTTTTCCACGGCCGCGGCAAGCTGGCTGTGCTGCACCACGGCATCCTTGACGTCCTTGAGGCTCTCGATGGTGTTGATGCTCTGCCTCCAGTCCTTGCTGACGTCTGCCAGTGACTGCTGGATGTCTTTGACATCATTCAGGGCATTGTGAAGCTGGCTGAGCCCCGTGCGCACCCCGTCCAACTGCGACTGGATGGCAGCCTGAGGAGAGATGCTGCACAGGTGAGCAGGGCCAGTGACAGGCACTTCAGGAGGGCGGCCTCCTGAAGCACACATCTTCCCCAGAGGATCCAGCTCAGAAAAGAGCCATCAAGTAGCAGGAAGTAGCCAACACCCACAAAGGAGAATAAAATTAACAAGGATCTGATTCATTCACAATGTAACTTTTTTTCATTGCTGTCTGGGAACAAAACAATGATGTATTTTAAAGCTTTGGTGAGAAAACTTCACACCACTCCTCATCTAGCCCTTCACCTGGGGCCTGCCCTGGGCCGTGGCCGGCTATGGTACCTGCAGAAGGATGCCCTGGGCTGTGGCCCGCTAGAACCTGCAGAAGGACGCCCCGGGCCGTGGCCTGCTACAGTACCTTCAGAAGAATGCTCTCCCAGGAACCCTACTTTCCTAAAAGGTCTTATCAAGGCAGAGGGAACGATCAGGACTTCACTGGCTTGGGGAAGGGGCTCCTGCTGTTCAGCCAGGGCCACACTTGGCCCCAGGACGGCTGACCCACACAGAACGAGAACCTGAGCCTCAGATCTGTTCTGTTAAATGTGCGTTAAAGCCGGGCGCGGTGGCTCAAGCCTGTAATCCCAGCACTTTGGGAGGCCGAGGCGGGTGGATCACGAGGTCAACAGATCGAGACCATCCTGGTCAACATGGTGAAACCCTGTCTCTACTAAAAATTACAAAAAATTAGCTGGGCACGGTGGCGCGTGCCTGTAATCCCAGATACTCAGGAGGCTGAGGCAGGAGAATTGCCTGAACCCACCGGGCGGAGGTTGCGGTGAGCCGAGATCGCGCCATTGTACTCCAGCCTGGGTAACAAGAGCAAAACTCCGTCTCAAAAAAAAAAAAAAAAGTGCGTTAAAATGATGGGAACAAAACGCCCTCTAGTGGTGCTCTGAGGAAGAGCTTTAAATAAGACCTCATTTAAATAACAGTAGACACTTTTAGGGTGCTGTTTTTTGTTGGTTTGTTTTTTGAGATGTAGTCTTGCTCTGTTGCCCAGGCTGGAGTGCAAGCTAGGCTCACTGCAATCTCTGCCTCCTGGGTTCAAACGGTTCTCCTGCCTCAGCCTCTGGAGTAGTTGGGATTACATCACCCGCTATCATGCCAGCTAATTTTTTGTATTTTTGTAGAGACGGGACTTCACCATGTTGGCCAGGCTGGTCTTGAACTCCTGACCTCAGGTGATCCACCTGCCTCAGCCTCATAAAGTGCTGGGATTACAGGCATGAGCCACTGCGCCCAGCCTCAGGGTATTTAAAAGGATGTTCCTTTGGGTGTTTTCACCATTCACACTGTCTTCTCAGCAAAGCTACTGACGGGTAAAACACTGCTGAAAATAACTGCTCCAGAAACCCAGCTCTGCTCCTCCCACATCACCACAAAGGCTAGTTCAGCAAAATCATCACGGCGAACCTGAGACCCAACACAGACGGCTCCGTGCTGCCGGGAGTGGGGCAGGTGGCCGTGATCGCTCTGCTCACCTTCAGTCTGGCCTCCACGGAGGCCTTCTTCCGCGCTTCTCTCCTGCGGTACTGCTCCACCTTGTCCAGCTGGTCGGGGCGCTGGAGCATCCCAGCAACCCTCTGCACTGCTGTCGCAACAGCCTCCCTGTCTGTCTCCTTCATGGTCAAAAGGCAGGTGGAATCCTCACACAGTTCATGCTAGAGGTATTCTGTGTGCACTGCAGGGGTTGTTAGAAAGGTAGGAATGTTAGATACAAACCTCCCTCAGACAACCGGGTGCTCACAATGGAGCTACAAGGGGAGCGTTTGGGATCATTCCTCCAGAAAACCTGAAGGAAAGCTGAACTAGGATTAGGAACTCCTTAAGATAAGTGGACCTTTGTAACCCAAACATGGGAAGTTATACCTTTAAGAGAAGAGCGGGCAGGAGAGACAGGGACATTTGGAAGATTCTAGATGTGGGTCACAGGCCACCCACCATGTAGATGTCAGACTCCAAGGCACATCTCTGCCCAAGACAGGGCTAATTTCTCCTTTCCAGAGCCTTTCCCCAACACCTTGGCCAGGCCTGTGGGCAACTGCACCTTTCCCCAACACCTTGGCCAGGCCTGTGGGCAACTGCACCAGGACTCAGTGAAGACAAGTACAGCATGGGCATCTCCCCCGACCAGGCCCCACAGTCAGAAGCCCAGCACAAGCCCCACAAGCCCCTATAAAAGTCACCATTGTCTTGGGCATCCAAAATCCCATCTCCCCCTTTTTAACGGCCCTAGAAAACATCATGCATCCCTCTTTGCGCAGATCTCGTGAGGACCACAGGTGCTCAGATGCCAGGCAAGCCTGCCTTCCACGCTCACACCACCATCGTCCTCCTCGGGAGCTAAGAGGGCTGCCTGGTGAGCATCTGGTCAATGCAGGAATCTGAGACACCTGTTCCCCTTGACTTTGGCTATTGTTTTCATCTTCATGAATATTAAAAATATCCACCTTCTCCTGGAATTTTTCATTCTCCATGCCCACATGCTTTCAGACACCTCTCTTCTCCTGTTTCATCTGGAGCTACATTGCAACTTTTCCTTTCTCTTTATTTTCTCATGATGAGATTAGGCATTCCAATGTAGAAAATCAGGACAAAGATACGAAGACGCCAGAGACAACTCCTCTGAAATCTCACCACTCAGGGGTGACTCCCCTCAAATCCCACCATCCGGGAGCAGCTCCCCTCAAATCCCACCATCCAGGAGCAGCTCCCCTCAAATCCCATCATCCAGGAACAGCTCCCCTTAAATCCCAACATACAGGGGCAGCTCCCCTCAAATCCCACCATCCGGGGGCAGCTCCCCTCAAATCCCACCATCCCGCGGCAGCTCCCCTCAAATCCCAACATCCAGGGGCAGCTCCCCTCAAATAACACCATCCAGGAACAGCTCCCCTTAAATCCCAACATCCAGGGGCAGCTCCCCTCAAATCCCACCATCGACGGGCAGCTCCCCTCAAATCCCATCATCCGGGGGCAGCTCCCCTCAAATCCCACCATCCGGGGGCAGCTCCCCTCAAATCCCACCATCCCGCGGCAGCTCCCCTCAAATCCCATCATCCAGGGGCAGCTCCCCTCAAATCCCACCATCCGGGGGCAGCTCCCCTCAAATCCCACCATCCGGGGGCAGCTCCCCTCAAATCCCACCATCCGGGGGCAGCTCCCCTCAAATCCCATCATCCGGGGGCAGCTCCCCTCAAATCCCACCATCCCGCGGCAGCTCCCCTCAAATCCCACCATCCCGCGGCAGCTCCCCTCAAATCCCACCATCCAGGGGCAGCTCCCCTCAAATCCCATCATCCAGGGGCAGCTCCCCTCAAATCCCAACATCCAGGGGCAGCTCCCCTCAAATCCCATCATCCAGGGGCAGCTCCCCTCAAATCCCACCATCCAGGGGCAGCTCCCCTCAAATCCCACCATCCAGGGGCAGCTCCCCTCAAATCCCACCATCCCGCGGCAGCTCCCCTCAAATCCCACCATCCCGGGGCAGCTCCCCTCAAATCCCATCATCCAGGGGCAGCTCCCCTCAAATCCCACCATCCCGCGGCAGCTCCCCTCAAATCCCACCATCCCGGGGCAGCTCCCCTCAAATCCCATCATCCAGGGGCAGCTCCCCTCAAATCCCATCATCCAGGGGCAGCTCCCCTCAAATCCCATCATCCAGGGGCAGCTCCCCTCAAATCCCATCATCCAGGGGCAGCTCCCCTCAAATCCCATCATCCAGAGGCAGCTCCCCTCAAATCCCATCATCCAGGGGCAGCTCCCCTCAAATCCCACCATCCCGGGGCAGCTCCCCTCAAATCCCACCATCCCGCGGCAGCTCCCCTCAAATCCCACCATCCCGGGGCAGCTCCCCTCAAATCCCACCATCCCGCGGCAGCTCCCCTCAAATCCCACCATCCCGGGGCAGCTCCCCTCAAATCCCATCATCCAGGGGCAGCTCCCCTCAAATCCCACCATCCCGCGGCAGCTCCCCTCAAATCCCACCATCCCGGGGCAGCTCCCCTCAAATCCCATCATCCAGGGGCAGCTCCCCTCAAATCCCATCATCCAGGGGCAGCTCCCCTCAAATCCCATCATCCAGGGGCAGCTCCCCTCAAATCCCATCATCCAGGGGCAGCTCCCCTCAAATCCCATCATCCAGGGGCAGCTCCCCTCAAATCCCATCATCCAGGGGCAGCTCCCCTCAAATCCCACCATCCCGGGGCAGCTCCCCTCAAATCCCACCATCCCGCGGCAGCTCCCCTCAAATCCCACCATCCCGCGGCAGCTGTCCAACCGGGCGTGTTTCCTTGCAGCCTTTGTTCTTCCCCCTTGGGTTTCTCTTTAAGCGAAGGTCCCACCGCTCCTATGACTTTGTGGGTTCGTGCTTTCGCTTTCTTCCTTTGTTCGGACATTATCGTCAGCATTTCCACTGACATGAAAGCCTGTGTGATCTGGATCCTAGGGCTAGATAATAGCCCAGGAAGTGGACATCCAGCCATTCTGCTGGTGCGCACAGTGAGGTGGCTGGACCCATCCCAAAGCTGGAGTCGAGTCTGTCACGGTGCAGGTAAAGGACAGTCGGGAGCCAAGGTGATGTGGGTGGAGAGCTAGTGCAGCAGAGCTCACCTTGGATTCACAACAAAGCTACTCATGTGGGAAAAGCGAAAATCTGAAGGTAAAAAACACACCACAGAGGTTTCCATCCCAGCCTGAAGATTGGGTCACAGAAGCAAAAGAGGAACTCGGAGGCCATAAACAGAGACCAGGTCCGACCCCTACTAGGGCCCTTCTGACTGCCTTCCCCTGGTGCTGGCTCAGTCGTGAGACTCCACAGAGGGCGAGACACCCCACTGAAGGGAACATCAGCACCCAGGGGGACAACTACGCTGGGTGGGGGGGGGGCACCTCACCGGAGGACACCTGTGCTGAGGGGAACACCTCGCAAGAAGTGGGGGTGACACCTCTGCCAGGCAGACACCTCCACCGGAAGGGACACCTGCATGGAGGGGAACACCTGGGCTGAGGGGTACCTCGCCCAGGGGACACCTCACAGAGGGGACACCTGTGCTGACGGGCACCTCGCCGAGGTGACACTTCACAGAGGGGACACCTGTGTTGAGGGGAACACCTGTGCTGTGGACACTTCACAGAGGGGACACCTGCGCTTAGGGGAACACCTGTGCTTGGGAGCACCTCACCAAGGGGACACTTCACAGAAGGGACACCTGCACTGGGGGGGAACACCTGTTCTGGGGGCACCTCACGGAGGGGACAGCTCCGCTGGGGGTACCCCTGCAACTGGGAGGACACCTGTGCCAGGAGGGACACCTGTACCAGGAAGGCCACCTGTGCCTGGGGGGGGGGACACCTGCGCCTGGGGTGGGACACCTGCGCCTGGGGGGGGACACCTGCGCCTGGGGTGGGACACCTGCGCCTGGGGGGGGACACCTGCGCCTGGGGGACACCTCCGCCAAAAGGGCACCTGCGCCGAGGACACTCGCACGAGCAGGATACACCACGGGGTCCGGAACCGCCTCCCCGCCCTCCGGGCCTCGGCCCGGCCTCCCCCTACGCGCCCCCGCGGAAGCCAGAGACTGGGAGAGCGAGGATGAAAGACGGCGACCACCGCCCGGGGAGCCGAGGGCCGTCGGCACCTGTAGCTGCCTCACCCTCTGCGCCGCCGCCGCCTCGGGAGTCCCGGCCGGAAGTGGACGGCGCGCGGGAACTTCCGCTTCCGTCGAGGCGCCGGAAGGACGAGAGCCGGGTCCTGAGTGCGGGACTCGCAGGCGGCGGTGGCGTAGGGCGTGAGGTAGCGGCAGGTCCCGAAGCGGGACGGAGGTTGAAGCTAAGGCTCCAGCAGCCGGGAGGCGGACGGAGACTTCCGAGTAATGCGCAGGTGCTCTGGGCGGTGCGTCCGCAGTGAAAGGGTGGGCCAGGGAAGCTCAGCGCTCGGCGGAAGCGGACCCGGGGACCTTGCCGGAGAGACCCTCCTCCACCTGGGCCGGAGCGGACTTGAGCGGGAGGGAGGGAGGCACCGGCGCGCCCGCAGCCCTGGCCCTGCTCTGGGAGAATGGAGACCGTGCTTGGCTCCTCCGTAGACCTTCTTAGTGCGCAAATGAAGGTTAGCCACTGCAGAAATAGAAAATTCAGGCAATGGGCCGGGCGCGGTGGCTCAGGCCTGTAATCCCAGCGCTTTGGGAGGCCGAGGCGGTGGATCACGAGGTCAAGAGATCGAGACCATCCTGGTCAACATGGTGAAACCCCGTCTCTACTAAAAATACAAAAATTAGCTGGGCATGGTGGTGCGCCTGTAGTCCCAGCTACTCAGGAGGCTGAGGCAGGAGAATTGCCTGAATCCTGGAGGTGGAGGCTGTGGTGAGCTGAGATGGCGCCATTGCACTCCAGCCTGGGTAACAAGAGCGAAACTCCGTCTCAAAAAAAAAAAAGAAAAAAGAAAATTCAGGCAATGAGGAGGACCCTGTGTTCAAATGTGTCCGTAACGTGAACACAGGTAAGTGCGTCAGAAGCTGACACATTCATAGGAGAGCATCTGAAGCATCGAGAAACACGATTAGAGCTGGAGGCTTTTCCCTTCTGGGCCAGCGAGGCCTGAGAAGCTGGTGTGGCGATGTGACATTTGCTAAACTAAAATTTTTAACTCTCGTGGGATATATTTTTTAAATCCTTAAGTGAGAAGCCAAGCCACAGACTGAGGGAAAACCTTGTCAACATCTGTAACTGACAAAAGATTGCTATCCAGAGTAGAAGCGGAACTCCTGCAGATTAATCCAAAAGGGAAACAAGTGCAGCAAGAAATGGGTAAAGGACAAGAGCCTTTGGCTCCGGGGAATAAGCTGCCTCCCTTGGCCTTCCTCAGGGAGACCTCGTCCCTGCACCCTCCTCACGGGGCTCAGCTCAAGCCTTTGAGCCCCGACCAGGGCGTCTCCACCCACGCCCTGCTGTGTTGTCACTCAGATCTCACTGTGGCCATGCTGCCTCCCCAACTCGCCGTTCAGCTCCAGCCCTGCATATGTCCCGCATAAAACTGCCCCAAAGACCTGGGGCACCCCCAACCCCAGCTCTGTGCACCTGCAAAGCACTGGCCCCTCCCTGCGTCACAAAGTTGACAGGGTTCTCATGGTCACGTTCAGCTGCCTGCACCCCTTGCACGGACGCACACACGGCACAGCACACACCTGCAGACACCAGCTCTGGGATACCACTGACGTCTGCATGTTTTCTCCCGATTGTGTTTGCAGCACTGCGGCAGGGCCTGATATTTAACAGGGATTAAAAAATGCTGCGTGAACGAATCACACATAAAACTGCCGTTTCAACCCTTCAGAAGCCCAGGACTGAAAATGTCTGTCCACACAGGTGCCAGGCCTGGGTAGGATGGGAGCCCGGGAGATGGGGAGGTAGGAGGGAGACCAAGTGGGTGAAGCCCCTCTTCTGGGCAGCGCCTGGTGAGATGAAATTGCATGTGTCCGGCAATTAGGCTCACATCTATAATTCCAGCACTTTGGGAGGCTGAGGTGGGCTGATCACATGAGGCCAGGAGTTTGAGACCAGCCTGGCCAACATGGTGAAACCCAGCCTTTACTAAAAATACAAAAATTATCCGGACATGGTGGTGGATGCCTGTAGTCCCAGCTACTCTGGAGGCTGAGGTGGGGGAATCACTTGAACCTGGGAGGTGGAGGCTGCAGTGAGCCAAGATCACACCACTGTACTCCAGCCTGGGTGACAGAGTGATACTCCATCTCAAAAAAAAAAAAAAAATTGTGTTCATCCTAACTCCATGCAGGCTCACTCAGCAGAAGCCAGACTGGGGGTGAGGAGTGAAAATGTGGGAACTCCATCTGCCAGAGGCCACAGAGGAGAGGGCATGGGGGGAGGGATGGGCTAAGGTATGGAGCCACCGATGGGAGGGCTGGCCTGGTCTCCGGGGAGGACATGGGAGTCTTACACCAGTGACCAGGACAGGGTGCAAAGGAGGCCTGGCAGGGGCTGCTAGGACTCTAAAGGTGCCTGAGAGGAAACAGAAGCAGTTCCATGGGCCTTGGGCTGCCATCTGTGCTTGAGGAGGCCCCAGCAATTTTTTTATGGCATTCGGGGAGGAGGCATCTGGCCACAATCTGCCTGGGCCAGTGACCCTGCCGCCCCCTTGCCATGGGCCTGTTGTGCATGGGGCAGGGTGGACACCACCTGGCCCCCAACCCACAATGCCCTCAGCTCTACCTTCCTCACTTAACAGGTCAGTTCTGGGGCGTCCTGAGAGCACCTGGGAGGGTCCCTGACCCTCAGTGACAGGGGAGAGGGGCCTAGACCTTCTGGGCAGCAGCAGGGAAACGGCAGGTACTTCCTCCTCTTTCGGGAGGCTTGTAGCTCTAGAGTTTTTATTTTTATTGCTGCCTTTTGTGGTGAAAGGCTGCTTTAGAAGGTAAATTAACCAGCACACCCTTTAAAGGAAATAAAGTGACTTCATTAGGAAAATGCAGACATTTCAATTTATGTTAAACATGTACTAGCATGTCATATTTTATATCAATATTGCAAATTTAATACAAACCACAGTACAAAAAGTATTTGAAAGCTTCCGAAAGGCACTGAGAAAGCTGCAGTTATAGTGCATACGTTTTAAAAATTTAACACGTTAGTCTAGGTATTGAAAACTTTTTTCTTCCAGTAGAAACTGCAAAAATATAAAATATAAGCTGTATTTATCTCCTCCCTTCCATCCCACATTACACTTGACTTTAATACTTTTTCAGCTGTATAGGGAAAAGCTACATAAACAGAAAAACATGAACTTGTAATTAGTGCTAACAAGAGAAATGACCACGTCCGCACCTTCTGTGTTCCATCATCTTCCCCACAGTTTTCCAAGAGGGGTGTGGCTATAAAATGACAGAAGTGCTGACAGGTAGTTTTTGTTGCCACCGAGGAAGGGACATTGGACACCCTGCTGGTCCCAGGCACTCAAGAGCCGCAGCCTCCTGTGGGGTCCTCACACCACAAGACCTACAGAGCTGACACCTGTGTGCTGAGCGTAGTGTCTGCACAGCAGCCACGGCTACGCAATCTGTCACCGGGAGGGCCTTGGATGGGGATGTGTCTGAAGGTCTGGGAGGTGCACAGCAGGACGTGGTGAAGGAGCCTCCTGGGCAGGGGCTGTGTCTGTACTGCTCTGATGGCACTGAGTGGCAAATGCAAAGCCACATCTGATTCCATCTTTGGGGCCTGCTGTTTTTCCCAGTGACAGCCATTGGTTCCAGGACACTCGAGCCCTGTGATACACATGCAAGACTGTCAGTCACTGAGCTCCCTGCCCACCTCAGCCCTGAGACTGGAAGGGCAGCTGCCACTCTTGGGACCCAGGCAGCGCCCAGGCTAAAGGGAGGTGCTGAGGGTTGAGCCCCAGAAGGCAGGACATGGCCAGCCCTCAGGACAGGGAACTCCAGGAGTGGAATATGCATGTTGATTGAGACGTTTTCAGGGATACAGCACATCTGATTTTTAATTATTTTCTGTGAGACAAGTTCTTGCTATGTTGCCCAGGCTGGTCTTGAACTCCTGGGCTTAAGTGATCCTCCCTCCTCAGCCTCTCAAAATGCTGGGATTATAGGCATGAGCCACTGCGCCTGGCCTGCAGGTCTAATTATTAAGGGTCTTTCCATGATCAGGAAAGGAACTGGGCACTTGGTTAGAATAGAAAGGCAGTGGGAAGCTTCCAAAATACCATCCTGGTCTTAAATCCATAAATGCCCAGAGACCAGAGGTGTGCCATGCTCAGCATGAGAAATGAATAAAGAGAGCTCTGGGCAGTGAGGGGCCAAGGTGGGAAGTAGGGGCCTGTCCTCACATGTGGTCCTCACAGGTGACTGGCCCTCAGGTGGCTGGTCACCCCGTGGCTGGCCCCTGTGTAGCTCTGCCGTCATCGTGAGTCTAGGCATCAGGTAAGGGGGAGATGGGAGTGGAATGCCATGAGCACATCTCATGCCCACGACAGCACAGCACCAAGGTCACCTTTTGAAAGGCGCCCCGTGTCTAAGCAGAATGAGTGGCCCATCGGCAGGGCTTGGGAGTCACAGGAGGCCACGTTGGATCTGTGACTCTGGGCTCGGGTGGTTGGCCTTCCTCTTTCAGTTCTGGGAAGAGAACCTTATCCCTATCCCTGCCACGTGGGGTAAACTATCCCAGAACCAGGCTGCTGAGGGGTGCAGGCACCTGGCAATGGGCAGAAGACCCAGTCCCACCAACCAAACCTGGGTTCTGACAAAGTGAAGGTGCATTTAACAAATGGCTTCACCATTAAACCAGGGGCTAAACAGTGACACTCCAAAGCCACCGACGAGGGGGAGTCCACGCAGGAGGCAGAATGCGCAGTGCGATGGGATGGTGGGTCCCTCACCCCGAGGGCTCTCCCAGTGGAGCTGACGTCCCTGAGGAGAGGGGCCTCATGCCACGGCTTCCTCCTGCTTGGTGGCGACTTCTACACCCTGATGTGGTGCCTGCACCAGCTGGGTGCAGCATTGAAGAAGCCTGAACTGCACCGTCAGCCGTAAGTTATCTCGGGTTGGTGGACCGGTGACCTTGACTTTCTGACTTTGCTTTTGTATCCACATTTCCTACCCTCAGAATATATTGCCTTTACAGCTGTTTTAATGTTATTAGTACTTGTCCATCTTGTCCCTAATTATTCTCCGAGAATGGCCATGGGAACCCTCATCTGAGTGAACTATAGAGACAGCCAGACAGGGAGGAAAACCCCACAGACAGCGCGGTCTCCGATGTCTTTTCTCTACGTTGTGTGTTTCTTTGTACTTCCAAACTCAGGTCTGTGAACTCTGTATTGCATGATGTACCAAGAGGCAGATTAGTAAGAACCATCTGCAGAGACACATTAAGAACACGGGAGATGTCCAGAAGGAACAGGTGTTACCCTGCCCGTTTCTAGTCCAGACCTGGCCTCAGACTCTGTCTTGGCGCCACGGAGCACCTGCTGCACAGCGCAGGGCAGTGTGGGACCCAGCGCTGCCAGCCTCTGCTGCCTGGAGCATTCTAGATTCCTCCGTGAGTGGGCTCACAGCCCCTTTCTCCGCGAGGTGTATTTCTAATTTGCCGGGTGCTGGCCTCTGCAGCGCACTCCAGTGAGGCTGACGCTGCCTGCACAGCACAGGCCGGAAGCTGCAGGTGGCCAGGGAGGGCTGAGCTAGAAGCGCCCCCCCCCACAGCTTCCCTGACTGTGGACTTGGCAGCAGTGGGACGGCACTCCCTGCCTCTCAGGCACGACCCAGCCGTGACCACTTTATTAAAGATTTTAATTCCTCAAAGAGAAGTGCTAACATGCCTGAGTAGACTTAAGGCCAGTTCGCATTTAAGAATGGTTGAGATATTTTATAAAATTTGGGATACGCTGCTGTGTAGGCTGCGCACACAGACAAGGGGAGGGACTGTGCACGTGCGGCTCTGCAGAGCATTTCTTAGGAAGGGCTCCGACCTGACCAGGTCAGGGGCAGCCCAGCCACTGGCACATCTGAGCGTTGACTGATGGATCCGAGCTTGGTCACCGCGCTACGGCAGGAATGTGCACTCTGAGGCTTGGGGTGGGACCAGCGTCGCCAAGGCACTTTTGGGAAACATCCCAGGCGCCCTTCCCTGGCTGTAAGTGGCCCACGGGGGCGAGTCCAGTGGCTCGCGCTTGACCACAGGGGCGGTCTCAGCAGCTCTGCAGGTGCAGCTTGGCAGGGAGGAGAGTTCACCTCGGCCCCGTGCGCAGAGCTGGTGGGGAGGCTCCAGCTGGGGAAGGCTGTGTGTGGGTTCCAGGCGTGCACAGTGTGCAGGGTGGAAAGTGGCCAGCTCCCTGCTGCGCCCCATAGTGGCCCTGCCTTGGGGCTGAGCCCCCAACACGCCATGCCCGAGGTGTGCAGTGTAGACCTGGTGCAGGGAGTCTGGCTCTGTCTTCAGGGGCATCCTGGTAGGGAAGGTGACCAGACGGCTCCTGTCCCCAGCCCCCAGCCCCCACACCTGGCTGGGCATGCAGCCATGGGCAGCATCCTCAGACCCAGAGTCCTTCTCCATCTTGATGGGCACATCTAACAGCAGCGTCGGGCTGCACAGGCCCCTTGGAGGCATCTGCACGCCTCGCAGCTTCCCGTCCTCTGTGGTGTAGCCCCTTGAGGCCAAATGCTGAGTTTCAGGCTGAGGGTGCTGCAGGCTCCCCTGGGGAAAGTGGCAGAGAGGAGGGTGCACCTGGTCCTCACAGACATCCCACGAGGCTCTGCTGGTCCGGATGGCGTGGGCACTGGGGGGTGGGCTTGGCGGCTGAGAGATGGGCAAGTTCCTGAATGTGCCCGAGCTACTGGCATTGAAAGTGCCCTGGACACATGGGTAGGGCAGGCAGGAGCCATGGGACGTGGGGCGCAGGGAGAGTAGGCCACTCTGGTTGGGCTGCACCTTCGGCCGGGCACCATCCTCACTGCGCCTTCCTGCCATCCAGGGCAGGGGCTTTGTGGGTCCCGGTGTCTCCCTCCGCCCTGAAGCTCCAGAGGCCCTGCTCAGCACCCTCTGCTGCTGCTCCTCCCTGTCCCTGCAGAGAAAGGGTGCCCATTTGACAGTTGCTGAAGACACGAGGTCTGGCCGCCTTGGGTGGGGGTCTCTAAGGGAGGCTACTACATTAGGACGATGCTAAACCTGCTGGGGCTGCTACACTGACCCCACTCCGCACCGTCCCCTCTAACCCACCCACCACCCCTGCCCCATGTGCCTGGGGCGAGTGAGGAGGGCCCAGGGTAGGGGAGGGCACAGGCTTTAGGGAGGGGTCTCTGTGAGGCCTAGGCCGCCTGTGCAGTGTCAGCTACACCAGTCAGTAGCTATGGGAATGGGAAGGGCTGTGCAAATGGCCCCATGGAACTGCAAAGCAGAAAGCACCGTGTCCAGCAATTTCTGTGGCCAGGCCCTGTTGCTGACCGACTGAATGCTGCATGACATTAGGACTGGCATTGTGTGACTGTAAGACAATGAACTGGAAGGTGGGGAGGGGCCTGTGATGCACAGCTGGGCTGGTCAGGAAAGGGGGGAGGCCCACCTGGGCAGCAGGCAGGCCCTGGGGAGGGAGAGGGAGGAGACAGGACTCTGAGCAAAGGCAAGCTCAGGATGGATCCCAGTGACCCAGGTTCTAGGCGACAGGTGAGGACTGGTCCCAGAGCCCAGGCAGCTCGGCCAGAGCCCACGGGGCATCCTCAGCTCGGACATCCCTGGGCCACTGCTCCCCAGGGTCAGTCGGCAGCGATGTGCATGACTTCCAGCCGGGAAGCTGGGTGGACAGCTCCACAGGGAGCAGGGTCAGCTGTGGCCCGTGTGGTGGTCGAGGCTGCTACCATCTTTTGTCCTTCATAATCACTCCTCCCACCCGCTCTTACTTTGGGCCTCCACAGTGACTTAGGGAGCTGCCGGGGCTGGGGGAGTCTGCCTGGCAACACTTACCTTGAGGTCCCCTTGGGTTCGAGGACAAGGTCAGGGCTGCCCCGGAGGCACAGGCATGGGGCTCTGGCGGGAACCTGTGCCCATCGGCCAGTGTCAGTCTGTTCCCTGAGCACCAAAATGCCGCTTTCTCTGCTGCTCCTTCCTGTTGGGGTTTAGAGGGGGAGGAAGCCATGACCGTGTGAGGTGAGGAGCTCCTGGACGACCGCTGCGTGGTCTCAGCAAGGCAGGACCCACTGAGCTGCTTAGAAATGCACACACCAGAGCCCAGGACCGGTGCTTGTCCACAGCAGGACAGACACCAAGTCTGCAAAATGGCTTTTCCATGGAATACGCCACATCTCCGCCGGGCAGGGAAGCTCTCCAAGAAGCAGAAACACATTTTACCCATGTGGAAAAGATCAGATAGAAATGTTCTAAGTACCTGCTGAGTAATTGGGTTTTCCATGCTGTTCCGATTTGCACAGACTCATGGTGGCCTTTACTCTGTGAAGAACACAGATAACAGCAAGATGATGTGTGGTTAACATGCATACATTAAACATGCATCGGAGGTAGAAATTACTGCTGTCGCACCCCAGTGGTGAAGACAGAAACCCTCACTCTTGTTTAATTCTTTATAGCCTGGAAAGTTATTTTCTCAGGTATAGATTTACTGAAAATAATCATGTCACTTTTCAGGCCAATGAAGGGCTCATGAATTTGCTTCAGAAAGTACAAGGATAAAGTCATAGATGATTTTTAGAGCTAGTGTCGTTTCCTGGAAGGCCAGAAAGAAAATACAGTCTGTTCTCCTGACTCCAGGTAGTTATGTTCTAAAAAGTGAACACGGAGGTGGTGAAGACCAGCTCACATTGGAAATGTGTGTGTGCCCACATACGCATCACAGTGATGCGAGTCTGAAATCCTAACAGCTCACCCTGGTAGATTCTATTTCCTTTTGTTTTTCAAAAGAAGCGTTAAGGTGCTTCCCCACCAGCAGGTGCCAGAGTTGGGTTCAAGCCCATCTGACTGGCCCCATGGCCACGGCCCCCGAGCTGCCCTTCCCTCTGTACTCTGGGCACCTCCAGGAGGGCCAGGACCAAACTCTGAGCAGGGACCATGTTCAGCACGAGACTCACAGTGCCCCACGTGTGTCCATGAATGGCTGCAAAGCACAGGGTGTGTTGATGTGGGGGTCCCAGTGAATTACAGTGAGCAGAGGAATTCACAGAATGGGCTTCAGGAACAGCAGGATCAAGATCATGTCACAAAACTCCAGTGGGAAAAGCTGTGGGAGACTGGGTGGCTGCTGGCGGCTGCCAGAAGTCATAGGGGGCCACGGTGGCTGCTGCCACTGCCTTGGGGCTCTGGTTCTGCAGAGTGCATGTTGCATCTTACACCACTGTGGTGCTTAGGGCTGGTGGGCCACAGGGTGTACCCTGTAAGCTGGCTTCTGAATCCAGCTCAGAGCAGGTGGTGAGAGTTCCAAAAGCCTTGGGTGGGTGGGAGTCAGCATTCTTGGCTTGGCAAGTTTTTTTCCCCCTTCTGAGTTTTTTTGAGATGGAGTTTCGCTCTTGTTACTCAGGCTGGAGTGCAATAGCACGATCTCGGCTCACCGCAACCTCTGCCTCCTGGGTTCAAGCAGTTCTCCTGCCTCAGCCTCCCGAGTAACTGGGACTACAGACACGCGCCACCATGCCCAGCTAATTTTTGTATTTTTAGTAGAGATGGGATTTCACCATGTTGACCAGGATGGTCTCGATCTCTTGACCTTGTGATCCACCGGCCTTGGCCTCCCAAAGTGCTGGGATTATAGGCGTAAACCACTGTGCCTAGCCCCCTTCTGAGTTTTAAAAACGTGTGTGTTGAGCTGAAGTTGTGTGCCAGCTTTATGTGCCTTGTGCTCCACCCTGCCCTCATGACCCCACAGGGGTCCGAGCGTCCAGGCCCCCAGAAGAGAACTGTGACCCACGGCCCCACACCTGTGCCTGTGGTTGCACACCTGCGCTCCACCCCGGGACAGCCAGGACAGGGCTGTGGGCATGCAAGGTGCAGTGGGGCCAGGCCTGCCCTGCCCTGCCCTGCCCTGCCACCAGGGGGCTTCGTCCCCTCTGCTTCTAGGGCTGGGAACTCACAGGGAAGACCAGGCTCGCGGTGTGCACCTTTGATATAAAGACCAAGCCAGGTAAAGAGTGGTCCAGGGTTTGCATGGTTCCTGCAGGTGCTGGAGGACCTGGGCCAGAGCCCTGCAGGGACCCTGGGCTTTCTGTATGTTGGTGTAGCACTCACTTCTTTTCTCTTTAGAATTCCGTGTTTCTCCCCTGCAATTTACATTTCCATCCTTTAAAATAAGAAGCTACATAAATTTAAAACCTTCCAGAAGCCAGGCGTGGTGGCTCACGCCTGTAGTCCCAGTACTTTGGGAGGCTGATGCAGGTAGATCACGAAGTCAGGAGGTCAGGACCATCCTGGATAACACGGTAAAACCCCATTTCTACTGAAAATACAAAAAGTTACCCAGGTGTGGTGGCATGTGCCTGTCCTAGCTATTCGGGAGGCTAAGACAGGAGAATCACTTGAACCCAGGAGGCGGAGGTTGCAGTGAGCCAAGATTGTGCCACTGCACTCCAGCCTGGGCGACAGAGCAAGACTCCATCTCAAAACAAACAAACAAAAAACCTTCCAGAGATCTGTGGGCCTCAGCAGGCTGGCTCGTGTCCCGGCCGTCCCCGAAGCTGCCCTCTGTCCTCCCTCAGACAGCAGCAGTGAGGTGGGGCTGTCAGCGCGCAGGCAGAGGCTGCTCATGAGCAGAAATGAGTAACGAAGGCGGAAACGTGGCATGAAGGCCTTCAAATGACCGTCAGGCTGGAGAGCTGTGTAAATGGTTATCTTAAAGAGGTGAAAGGTGAGGATGGAAGTCACGCCCACAGCGGAGAGTTCTGTGAGTGCTGGCAAGGTGGCCTTGGGGTCTTCGGTCAGCCCTGGACACTGAGCAGGGGTCCCAGAGCCTCCAAGGTCCTCCTCCGCAGCCCCTTGGGGTGAAAGGGCCCCCAGCCACATCCTCTGCATCTGGAAGTCAGCAGGTGCATAACGGGGTCTCCCAGTATCTCTGGGATCCGATGGGCAGAGGGGCTCAGCAGCAGGTCCTGGCGTTCCCACAGAGGGCATGGGTGTGAATACAGAGGGCGCATTGGCCTGCCAAAGGTGCCAGGGAATGGGAGGAGCAGTGTGGTGGGTGCTGCTGAGTCCCAGATCTCAAACTAGCTCAGGAGCCTGGACCCTGACAAGGTCAATCAAGATTGCATCTAAAAGAATGAAATTTAATACTAACAAAAGTTAAGGAACGCAGGTCGAAATCCAAAGTCAGACTACAAGGCGACCCACATCACTGCAACTTAGGGTCGCCCTAAGGTGCCTGCTGCAGCTGGCACATAGTAAAGGCAGCTCTTAAACAGGGTGGGGACATCTGCAGTCCACACTGCTCCACCTGCTGCGAACGTCCCCCCAACACTGTCCATGCACAGAGGAGAAGTGTAGGAATCAGGAAGTATCTGGAAACCAGAACCTGGGGCAAGGTAAACCGAGCACAGAGCACTCGGCCAAGACAGGACGGTGGCAATGCCAGGCAGTGAGATTCAAGTCACACCAGGATGAATCTGCTCTCAAGGTTCTGTCTGAACCCAGCAATGTTTTCTGTGTGTGGGGTTCATGCAGCCTCAGCCAATCACTCCTGGGTGCTATGGCGGAGATTCCTACTGGGATGGCAAGCTAAGATTTCCTTCCAGCTCAGTATTTGCTGCCCGCAGAGCGGGGAGGCCATGAACAAAGTGGGCTGCCCAAGAGCAGCTGCAGGATCGCAGGCAGGCTGAGCTGCACTTGGTTACCAGGGCCTGCGTGCAGCGCTGAGAGGCTGAGCAGGACAAGCTGGGTGTCTCAAAGTCACAGAGCAGGAGCACCTTGACAGCAGCCAAGGGCCTCAGGGAGCCGAGGGCCAGGGTGCAGGGCCAGCCCTGACCACCCCTCCGCCCTGCACTCAGCCCCTCTCCCTCCCATCAGGCTGTCCCAGGAGGAGGCAGTGACAGGAGCAGTGACTTGTCCAGGTCACTGAGGTGAAGTCGGGTCTCTGGCATCCCGGCTGCCCCAGCCCATCACTGGTGTCTTCCCCACCTGTGGGATACACAGTTTCTATATACACAGCATTTACATCTCTCCCAGCACACAAGACAGCCTTAACGGAATCTAGGAAACTCCCCTACGGCAGGGGTCCCCAATGCCCACGCCACAGATTGGTACCATCCGTGGCCTCCAGGAGCCAAGCTGCACAGCAGGAGATGAGCGGTGGGCGAGAGCACCGCCTCCTGTCAGCTCAGCTGAGGCATTAGATTCTCACACAAGCTTGAACCCTAGTGTGAACTGCGCGTGGGAGGGCCCTAGGTTTCAAGCTCCTTATGACAATCCAATGCTCAATGATGTGTCACTGTCTCTCATCACCTCCCCCCAAGTTGGACCGCCTAGGTGCAGGAAAACAAGCTCAGGACTCCCACTGATTCTACATTACGCTGAGTTGTATAATGATTTCATTATATATTACAATGTAATAAAAACAGAAATGAAATGCATGGAAAGAAAATGTGCTTGAATCATTCAAAAACAACCCCCCTACTCCCAGTCCATGGAAAAATTGTCTTCCACAAAACTGGTCCCTAGCGCCAACAAGGTCGAGGACCAATTGGGTGTTTTCTATTTCGGAAAGGCTGACAAAGCGCTGGGATAGGACTGGGTTGGCCAGGGACGAGGACCAGCTGGAGGGGCAGCTGTGCCATTGACCCTCCGTCTGCCCACCAGGGACGTATTTCTCTGGCATCTGTTGCAGCCAGGAACAACCTCCACTTGTCCATGGACAGACTGTGCGAAGAAGGGGCAGCTGAGCAGTGGAGAAAGGCAGAGGCCACAGCCAACCTTCTGTCCCCTTGAGGACACAGGGTCAGGGCGCTTATTCTGAAACTGGTTCTGTAACAGGGCGACTTGGGAATGAATCAAAACAGGCAACGTTTGGTGCCAGTTTGCAAATACGAGTTTGAAAACATTTAATCTCATCGTTGCTGCCTGGGTCGTGTAATGACTTTAAAAACAGAACACTTGTTAGTTTATTACTGGCTGGAAATGAAGAAAGAAGACACTGAGCGTGGAGGCCACCAGCAGGCGCCACGTGGCTGTGAAGGGCGAGTCTTACTCACTTTGCATCCGTGGGCGCCGCAGAGTCAGCCCTGGGCTTGGCCCTCAGAAGCGCACTCCTCATTTTCATCTCAGTTGCGGAGGGAAGGAGAACCGGTGCCACAACGCAGAACAGCGACAGCCGCGGTGGGAGCACCGCCCCTGAGGGCGCCTTCTTCTTCTGTCCAAACAGGAATTTTAGTTTCCCTTGAAACTGCATCGTCTGGTGTTTTAAAGAGAGAGAGGAAGGCATGTTCACAAAGTACCCCAGCAAGGTGGTCATGGGACACAGAACTCAAGAGCACCACAGCAGCTGGAATTTGCAGGGAGGCAGCTCACCATGAGGGCTCAGGAGAGCAGAGCTGCAGCTGCCGAGCTGTGACCCCACAGCCTGTACAGTGATTCGTGGGTTTCTCTGGAGTCGCCGCGTCGCCTCTAATTGACAGGTACGTTCCCACATGTGCACTGAATCATGCTCATGTGTGTGCCGCTCCCCCGCCACCCACAGTCAGGCCACTGGCCAACGCCCAGCAGGAATCTGCAGGGATGGATGATCTCCGAGCACTGTTTGAGCTTTAATATTCCATTCCAAATTATTAATCCTTCATTTTAATAACATTTAGGCACAACTTGATTTTATTTATCTAGGGCGTACAGTTTGACTTTAAAAGCCAGCAAGTAACCTAGGAGTTTGTTATAAAAGAAAATAAAATATCTCTCTACAAAAGAAAGGCTGATGTATAATTTAGTTATTTACCAAGGGCCTTCAGAGTACTCCTGCCTTCCATGGAAGGATGACCTCACAATGTGGCATCACTCTCTCTCTCTATCCTTTTTTCATCCATCTATTTTTCCATCCATCCATCTATCCACCCAACAATCCATCTTTTCATCCATCCACCCATCTATCTATCCCATCCATCCACCTGTCCATCCATCCCATCCATCATCTTCCCATCCATCATCCCATCCATCTATCCATCTACCTTCCCATCCATCCTCCCACCCATCCATCCACCCACCCATTCATCTATCCATCCACCCATCCATCTACCTTCCCATCCATCCACCCATGCATCCATCTGCCCATTCATCTATCCATCCACCCACCTATCCATCTACCTACCCATCCATCCACCTACCCATCCATCTACCCACCCATCCATCCATCCACCCACCCATCCATCTACCCACTCATTCATCCATCTATCCACCCACCCATCCATCTATCATCTTCCCATCCATCCATCCACCCATTCATCTATCCATCTACCCACCTATCCATCCACCTACCCATCCATCCATCCATGGTTCCATCCATCCATCCACCCATCCATCTATCCATGTTTCCATCCATCCATTCATTCATCCATCCACCCATCTATCTGTGTTTCCATGCATCTGTTATCTTCCAGTCTATCCATCCATATTTCCATACATCTATCTTCTCATCCACTCACCCATCTGTCCATCCATCATCTTTCATCCATCTATCTACCCATCTATCCATCTGTTTAGCCATCCATCCACCCATCTATGTGTCTACCCATCCATCCATCAAACCACTCACCCATCCATCTGTCCATCCACTCATCTGTCCATCTATCCATCTTTCCATTCATCCATCTATCCACCTATCCATCCATCTTCCCATCGATTCATCCATCCATCTTCCTATCTTCCCATCCATCCATCCATTGATCTTCCCATCCATCCATCCATCTGTCCATCCATCCACCCACCCATTCATCTTTCCATATTTCCATGGATTTATTAAACAAGTAACAAACACCTACTACGTAGCCGTCCCACAATTGGTATGAGGGATTCGAGGCAGGGGTGTGTTGGGAAATGTTTAATATCTAGCTCTCCAGGGGGAAAATTCTCCAATAAGCACTGTTTGCCAATTTCTTTAGTATAAATATTCTCAATGTGGCTGATTTCAAGCTCTCAAGTAAACTTAACCTGAATCTGAAAACTAGCATTTTCACAGTTGGCCCTGTGGGTGGCATGAGGGAGTTCCCATGACACCCGCTTTGCCCAGGCTACACCACTCAGGGTTAAAGCTGGGAAGAGCCGTGGTGTTGTGCGGGGTCTTGGTGTGGCTGTATTTCAGCAGCTACACAGTAAAATCCTTCTAATTTTGTGTCATCTAGAAATAAGAGTTTTTAATTAACCAATAATTGGTTATATAATTTTTTTAAATGAACAACAGTCTATAGCCAATAAAAGTATCTTAATGTCCACAAAATTTAGAACAAAATACCAAAATTAAAGGCTTTATTGTCACTATCTACCTTTATAAATGAAAGATGCGCCTTGGGGCGTGTGTGTGGCAACAGATCTGGGGACTGCAGAGAGCTGGTCCTTCCACAAGGTGCCCAGTGGGTGGGAAAGACACAGACACATGCAGACCCACAGGTGCCTCTGCTGTGATGATGGTCTGCACCCGAGGTCCCCAGAAGGTCACGGGTCCACAAATTGGTGGAAAGCTGAGCCCAAGGGGCCTGCCCTGCTAGGGTGCTGAGGTCAGAGGGCCTTGTGGCATTGAATTGCAGCCAGGAGGACAGCAGAGGCCACCACTGGGGCTCTCAGGGGCTGCGACCCAGGGCATAGGGGCTGTAGATAGGCAGATGCCTCGGGTCCACAAGGTGGGCAGAGGTCTGGGACAGGGTGGGAAATCTTTGCCCTGACATGTCTGAGGGGGGGGGACTTCTCTAATTCATTGAGGAGCTAGAAGAGGAAATGGTCAAATAGCAGAAGTAAAAATCACAAGTATCTGTTTGCAAGAGAAGAGGGTAAAACCACAAAGCTCAGCAGAAGCTGTGGGCTCAGCCACTCACACCAGCCACAGCTGGAGGCTCTTTTTTATTTATTTATTTATTTTTTTTTTTGAGACAGTCTCGCTCTGTCACCCAGGCTGGAGTGCAGTGGCTTGATCTCAGCTCACTATAACCTCTGCTTCCCAGGTTCAAACTATTCTCCTGCTTCAGCCTCCTGAATAGCTGGGATTACAGGCATGTACGACAATGCCCAGCTAATTTTTGTATTTTTAGTAGAGATAGAGTTTCACCATGTTGGTCAGGCTGGTCTCAAACTCCTGACCTCAAGATCCGCCTGCCTCGGCCTCCCAAAGTGCTGGGATTACAGGCGTTGAGCCATCGTGCCCAGCCTATGTAGGGCACATTTTAAGAGATATTTTAATAAGTTTTAAATAAAGGTACACCTAGAGTATAAACCTACTGCAGAGTTTTACATTTTCATCGACCTGGCTTGACCACCACAGCAGGCCTCACGGTTGACTCATCAGGCATCCCTTGCATGCCCAGAAGCATCAAGGCCACGTGCTGTGCACAGAGCTCAGTGCCTGGCCCTCACCCCTCCACCAGGGACATGTGGGTTAATGCCCCCACCTCCTCTCGCCCTGTTTCCTTCCATACCAAGGTGGAACGCACCCCAGATGTCAGGAGCCTCCTGCCAGGGACCCACAAACTCACCAGGAAGCCTGAGGTGCTGTCTAGCAGGCAGCGCACACGGCAGACGAAGCAGCGGGTCAGGAAGGCCGAGTACTCGATGGGCACGCCTGCGCCCCACTCCTGGGCCCTGAGCAGCCTCCCCAGGACGGCGTCATCTCCTGCAGGCCACAGGGGTCAAGGGGCGTGGTGGTGGCAGCAGAAGCAAAAGCACAGGGGCCACAGGTGCAGCAGCATGCACAGAGCACGCGGCAAACACGCCCAGAGCACAAGGCAGCATGCACAGAGCACATGGCAGCACACACAGAGCATGCGGCAGCATGCACAGAGCACATGGCAGCACACGCAGAGCATGTGGCAACATACATAGAGCATGCGGCAAACAGCATGCAGCAGCACGCACAGAACATGCGGCAAACGCCATGGTCCTCACGCCAAGGTGGTAGAAACCCTATCACTGCACACCCCTCCCTCCGGCCCCCAGCATCCCTTTGCCTTTAAAAACATTGTTTTTAGCACATGTGCATGCACAACGATCCAATGGTTCCATCTTGCTTGTTTTTAGCTTTATGAAAAGGTCTGCAGGTCGGTGCCTGGGCTCTGCTGTTTTGATTTAAGGTAAATCATGCTGTCCCATGAGGCTGTGGTGGAAACTTCTATGAATTATTTTAGGCCTCTGTGGATCTGTGTAAGAGGACCAGGGAGCCGCCCTCTGCACAGGACCTCTGGGCAGATGCCATCTCTGCAGAGCCGCACGCCTGCAGGGCTCATCTTACCAGTCGGGGCCATGGGGTGGCAGGGGGCAAGCCCTGTGCAGGGGGTCTTCGTAAAAAGGGGCAACTGACTCTGAATAGCAACAAACTTACAGGGGCATTTTTTGGAAAAATCTAGTATGAAGCAAAGAAACTTCTTGGCAGACATGAGACTTGAGGGGAGTTTGCAAAGCAGGAGGCCAGGACTGCAGCTCACGGTGAGGCGGCAAGAATGGCAGTGACCTGAAGCCTGGCAGAGCCCAGGAAGGCAGCCAGGAGTGAAGCACTCAGGAGCCACACAGAGTTGGTGGCGGCCCAAGCAGAGGGCGGAAGGGACATGGGAGGAGGTCTCTGAGGAAAGGTGGGATTGGGTGCTAAGGTCAATGTGGAAGGCAGAGCACACCAAGAAGGTGCGCCAGGACATTTTCCAGAGGCATCAACGTGCTATGTGACCTGTTCTTCCAGAGGCATCAACGTGCTACATGACCTGTTCTAGGTTTTGCTGACCCACCTGTCTCCGAGGGCGGGGGCTGCCCAGACACCACCTGGGGAGGGTCCATGGCCCAGTGCAGCTGCCGGCGGAAGTCCTGGCGGTCGTCCACATGGATGTAGTCGTAAATGTTCTGGTGCATTACGTCCGTCTGAAATATTGCAACAAGGTTATTTTAGCCTTTCCCCAAGTGGCTTTGCACACTTCACTCCATGGATGAGTTTCCCCTCTGCTTGTCAAAGCAAGTCACAGCCATGGGGAGAGAATCCCACCGAAAAGACGGCGCTTGGCCCTGGGCCCCCACGCTCCCTCCTGGGAAGATGCCTAAGTTGCCTGGAACACCCGCCCACCCATCTGCCAGCCCCGTGGCGCCCACATCCAGCCTTCAGGGGCAAGGGGAGGCTAAGAGATGAGCATCTTCTGGGCTGCAGACATTTTGGGGCCAAGACATCCACCTTCCTGGTGACTTGCCCTCTTTGTGACTGTTTCCCGTCACTTCACATCTTACGGCCGGCGATTCCCTTCATCCTGACACCTGGGCCTCAACCTCTTCCCACTCCCACGATGCCTCCAGGACCCGCCAGTTCACAGGCCTCTCTCTGGTCCTCTCTCCTTCCTCCTGCTCGGAAGCAAATCTGGGCCCTGACACAGAGACCGACCTTCACAGGCACCCGGGGTCCATGTCTGGTGACAGAGGCTGACGCTGTGGGTCAGGAAGACTGACTTCAAGATGGACCTGACTGTCACCACTGCCAGTGAGTATGTCTGAGCCTGAGGAAGGATGTCTGTCCCACCACCCTCTTCCTTCTCATAACTGAAGGATGTCAGGTGTCTGCACCTGGAGTCTGGCTCATCTGGGCCACCCCCCAAATAATTAACACTGCCAGGGACTGCTAGTGACCTCAGGACTATTTCAGGGTGACCTAATTCTAAGTGACATTTATTATCATGATAATAATAACCAAGTGGTTTTTCCTAACTGGATACGAAGCTCCATAAGAATCAAGACTTTAGAAGATGTAACTAATAAACTCACACTAAAGGGATAAGCAGCTTCAAGCAGCCTCATGGCAGGACCTGCAGGGCTCCCTGAACAAGAAGAGACATGGCCTCAGGAGGACAGAAGGAGGTGGCCCTCCCTGAAGGGGCTGGACTCTCACTGCCGGTGTCCCCGCTGTCCCCTTCTGTGAATGTGCTGTCACGGAAGGCAGTGGGCAGAGGAGTCCAAAAAGGAGGGCAGAGAGCTGGGAAGCGGCACCACCTTCCATCGGTGCTGGCAGGCCAGAGGCTACGGAGGTGAAAGCGGGGCCGCGGGTAGACACCCCTTGAGGCAAAAAGGGCCGCACCAGCCTCCTGCCGTGCATGCCCCGATGGCTCTAACATCGCTGCCTTCCTAAGGACTTCTGTGACTGGAGGGTAACTTAGGCCAAAAAGCACCCAATCAAGAACAGGCAGCTGATGAGTCACCTCCAAGAAACCACTACCCAGGTGAGACCACAGGACATCGCCGGCACCCGCGAGGCTGTGTCTGCCCATGAGTCGGGGCCGCCCTTGCCCTCAGTGCGGGGGCTGGTTCTGTGCAGGTGACTGCATATAGAGGGAGGGTGCCTGCCAGGGTCCCCCTGCCCCGCATAGCAACCGTGTGGGCACCTGCAGCACAAGGCCTTGCCCACTCCACGCGCACACACACGGCACCCACTCCATGGAGCTGCATACAGGCCGAGGCCTCCCAAGCCGGGGAGGCTCAGCTGCCAGTTAACCCCGACAGTCTCCAAGGCTCACCAACATACGCTTAGGCATGGCCATGCACGGATGCTCCAGGGCTGCGGCTTCTGGCCAATGTTCGTCCTTTTCCCCCTTTCTATTTTAGTCGCTGCGGTGGATATGCCATGTTTCTCTCTGTGGTTTCAATTCCCATGTCATGAACCATAAGAATGAGCACCTTACATATTTGGGATAGTCAGCGATGAGTGAGTGCATGTGTGTGTGAGGGTGCATCAGTGTGTGGGTGTGTGTGTGGCTTCGTGTGTGCGTGTATGTGTGGCTATGTGTATATGTGCATGCATGGCTGTGTGCGTAAGGGCATGTGTGGCAGCATACGTGCATGGCTGTGTGTGTGTGTGTGTGTGTGTACGTGCATGTGTCACTGCATGCATGTGTGGCTGCATGCATACACGTGTGTGGCTGCACATGTGCGTGGCTGCGTGCTTACGGGTGTGCGTGACTGCGTGCGTGCAGGTGGCCTGGCTGCATCTCTTTCTGGAATCTCCACTGAGTATCCGGCTGCCCTGCCCAGGCCTTTCTGGACGCACATTCCCTGGGATGTGTCCCCACCGCTTCCCACCCTCCTGATGGACACCACACAGCCAAACCCATCCATCCTCTCCATGTGGGGAGAGCTTTTTTCCTAAGAAATCTTTCCTTACAGATCTCCAAGCTCTGCCCCGTTGTCTTCTAGAAACTTCCATCATCGCCCTGAAGCTGTCTGTGGTGTGAGCCAGGACTCAAGACTGGCTTCCTCCTGCAGGGTTGCAGCTCAGCCGATGTCTGCAGCGCCACCTCCGTTCAAATGTGAAGGCCCTGGTCCCTCCTCTGCTCTCAGGAGTCAGCTCCTCCCAGCCCTAGTGCTCCCTCTTTCTCCCTTGACTTCCTATTGCCAGGGGATTCTCTCCATGAAACTCTGTTAATTCAGGGCCGAGTAAGCAATGCTGGGTTTAGGCTTCCATCCTGTCCTGTTCAATGAAAGCCAGGTTTTCCCAGATCCAGGGCTTCCCAGCTCTCTTATCACCAAGTAGCCAGCAGCTCCTCCTCCACAGTCAAAACTCCCTTCTCCAGGAACTGAGTGGTTCTGCCGCTGTATGGCGGCAGCCTCAGCCCATCAGAGGATGCTCAGCCACATAACCACCGTGGCATCGCCTCTCATGTCTCCGCAGGGTCTGCAGGCTGAAGGATGCAGCGTGTGAGAATTTTAAGAAATGTACATCCACATCCTGATGGCCAGAAAAGGGGATCCATAGGGAAGCTTCAGAATTCTCATCCAGACCACTCTCCCTCCCAATTCCACACCTTAAAATCCACTTTACCCCTGGCATGCATACACAAAGGCAAGAAAACAAAGACCCAAAACCTGGGTGTGCCCCTTCTAAATTAGAGACCTTATGACTTTGGCTTCACAGCTTATAGAGAGTGGTGTGGTGACGCTCCCAGTAAACGGAGGTTGGCAACAAACAGAAACACCTACCCAATCCGCTCTCACTGGCCAGCCTGTTGGTCCCCACGCAGTAAGAGCCGGGCCTCTCAGAGGGCCCCTGCTCTACCAGGACAAGCACCTTCCTCTTGTGCGAGCTCTGACCTGCATTTCAGTGCCAGCTTTTTAAAACTGAATCGTACAGGAACCAGCGTCCAGAGGCAAGTGGCATTCCCCTTACGCTTGCTGCCAGCCCTGATTTCTTCCTTCATAAATGTTGCTTTAAAGACTAAAATTCCCAGCTGGCACAGTGGTTCATGCCTGTCATCCCAGCACTTTGGGCAGCTGAGGCGGGTGGATCCCTTGAGGTCAGGAGTTGGAGACCAGTCTGGCCAACATCGTGAACCCGTCTCTACTAAAAATACAAAAATTAGCCAGGCATGCTGGTGCACACCTGTAATCTCAGCTCCTAGGGAGACCAAGGCAGGAGACTTGCTTGAACCTGGGAGGCTGAGGTTTCAGTCAGCTGAGATTCTGCCATTCCTTTTAAAAATAGATTCTTGCCCTCAGCCCCAAGGACTGCAAGCAGAGACCTATTTCCCAGCAGAAGAGAAAGACTCCTTCATCTTTATGGTCACAGTTGGGATGAGGCCCATGAGGTGGTCTGCACCCCTGGTCATGTGGCTGGCAGCTGCCACTTCACCTGTAGCCCCTTGCTCTCTGCATCTGGGAAATCTGGCTGCCATTGCAATGCATGGTACACCCAGCCAGGCGGTCAGGGGACTTCTCTGACTCACCAGTCACCAAGGCCTGGGCTTGTGCCAGAGGCACATGGCAGTGCTGGATGCCTGGGTGCCCTGCTATGTGGACGCCTGGCTGTCCTCTCAGTAGCTGGTGCTGCACCAGATCATGAGGCCCTGCACCTTCCAGAGCTTGCTGGCTGTCTGTCTCCAGTCCTTCACCATGGAGCACGCCTCCTCCTCCTCCACAGATCATGAGGCCCTGCACCTTCCAGAGCTTGCTGGCTGTCTGTCTCCAGTCCTTCACCATGGAGCATGCCTCCTCCTCCTCCACAGATCATGAGGCCCTGCACCTTCCAGAACTCTCTCCAGTCCTTCACCATGGAGCACGCCTCCTGCACAGAGCAGCGGTAGCCCAGCCCTGGCAACCCCATGTTGCCCCACACCAAATGGCCCTCGCATGCGTTTCCATAGGCAATGCTGAGCATTAGGTCCCCGGAAGGTTACCCCCAGTACCCTCCCTGAGCAGCCCCAGGCCTCCCCAACTGCCTCGCCATTGTCTCCCACCCTGCAGCCACATAACAAAAGGCAATCTACAAGCGAGAAAGGGCCGCTGCTCAACCAAGGCCGCAGAGCACACGGAGGGGGCCTCAGAGCACCAGAAAGACGCCTCCAACCAAGGCCAATCTAAAGACTTGTACGGAGTGAAATGTAAATGTTTAGGTTGAGGAAACAAAGTTCTGTGTTTTACTCATTAGTGTGGCATGTCTGCCCTACGTCTTTCTTAATGTTTTAACATCTGATTCCTACAGAGTGACAGCAAGAGACACAGTGGGAGAAATGGGAGGGGAAGAGCAGGACACAAAGATTATCCCAGTAGTAGAAAACAAACCCTCCTTTCGTCAGGTAGAGGAGTCTTTATTTTAGCTCCACACCACCACTTACAGAGCTCAGAATAAAATCATTTCCAATTTTAATAAGCTGCTCACTCCAGCAGCTGACATTCTTACCTGTCTGCACAAAAGCATGCACATCTGCTAACCATGCCTGTGGGAGTCTAACTGTTCTGATCCACGAGCTCTAACCTCTGAAAGAACGAACCACCTCTTGAATCAACAGATGTCAATGGCAACCAAAATATACGCCTGAGGCCGTGTATTCATCACCAGGCATGCTGAGCTCGAAGACACTGAACTCGTGCGCTCGTGCAGTGACAGGGAACAATTGGTTCCTGACTTTTTTAAAGCATTTTGCACAATAAGCTCACATCAGCACAGAGCTGTTCTAAAGTTTTCATGAGTTATTCTGCATAAACTAGAGGGAATGCCTGATTTAATGGCATTTGGAACCAATTTCCTCATAATCAAGGCAAAACTTTTTTTGGTTTTTAACTTCTCATGCTTGGGGGGAAAGTGACCAAACGCCAAGAAAACATAAAGTCCAATTAGCAAGTTCTGACCCAGAATCAAAGTGCTCTGCACAGCACCTGCCCCCATCCCCAGAGCCAAACCCTGGAGTGAGCCCATCGAGCCTGGCTGAAGGCAGCAGCTCTGGGTGCGTCTGGAGAACACGGGGCAGCTCAGGATGCAGCAACTGGAGCTGCAGATGATTCCGAGCGTGCAAAAGGCAGAGCAAGCGGCCTTCTCTAGACTCGCCCTGCACGCACAGCCAAGAGACCAAGCCGAAGCTGCTCTGTTTAGGTTGACGTAGTCACCGAGCCACACCTCATGTCCACCCACATCCTGTCACGAAAGTATTCCCCTGTTTGGGGCACCGCACGGTGAGGGAGGCACCAAACCCCAGCAAATACATACAGACCCACTCCACTACTCTCCACGCATGGAAAGGAAGCATCCCACGGGCAGCTCCATGGGATCTGAGCACAGAAGATGGAGATGACACTGTCGGCCACCCAGATGCTCACGTGATCTGAGGGAAGGAGGGACCTGTCAGCTGTCACTGCAGGTCCCCTCTCATAGGAGATGTCAGGAGCTGAAAGTGCTGCGGCCACAGCAGAGCACACTCAGCAAAGCCTGTGGTCACACGGCGTTGAAACAGCCGCCTGGAGTGATGTCCCTCTGTGGCGCCAGGCACCAGGGCTTTTCCCAGCACTCCTCTGCTCAGTGTCCCGTGGTCTGGCCGCAGCCTGGCAGGCAAACACCACTGCTGGCCATCGTGTGCCACAAAAAACGAGGCTCAGTCATCAAGGTTGCTGCTGGAACAGCAGAGCTGAGTTCCCAGGAGGGCAGCGACCTGGACACCCCTTGGCAGCCATGCCCACAGCACGGCATTCCCTCTCCCTGCACACAGCTGTGTCCCTCTGCGTCCTCCACCAGGGCCGGCCCAGGCCTGCTGATGAGCTGCACCTTCACATGAACGCTGGGGAAGAGGCCATCCTGAGGAGGTGTCAGATGTGCAGAGATAGCCGAGGTGCAGAAAACAAGTTCGCTGCCGTGAGCCTGGTGGTCACCTGGTCCTGGCAGTTCACAGGGAGGGCAGCCTTGGGCTCAGGGGCAGGGGGTTGAACTTAGCGGCGGACTAGAGGAGCTGCTTCGCAGAATCACCAGAAAGGCAGCAGCAATTTCAGCTTTGGGAAAAAACTCAAAATCCCAGTTCTTGTGGAAATTGGATAAAAAACTGTACAGCCTCAGGCCTGGGCAGATGTGAATGCTACTGACGTGTAGGGACCAGTGTGGCTGAGGGGGTGGTTCGTGGCTTCCACGGTCTGCTGCTCCACACAGCCCCTACACTTTCCACCTGACCAGGGAGATTTTGGCTTTGATCCACCTGTGTGCTGCCTCTTAGCCTGAATGCTGGCTCTGGGACCATTTCCTCAGAGGCAGAGGTGCTGGGCACTGCAGGTAGAAGGGCCTGCCCTGGGGCCTCCCGCCCCACCAGTGCACACCCCCTGGTGTCAGCTGTCCCCAGGGTCCAGCAGCCTCCAGGTATGCATCTCACCTGGGTCCCAAAGGGAGACTTCCTGCCAGCCAGGCCCTGGCCTGAGCATCTCAGGAACTTCTCCAACACCAGGCCATGGCCCCACCCATGCCACTGAGGGTCTGGCTCCAGCCTCAGTGGGGCTGGGGTTTCCAAGACAGCCCCTGCCTGGGCCCTGTGGGTGCCGCTGCCCCGCCAAGGCTATGTCTGTGTCCTCACAGTCCCTTCAGTCCTTGGCTGCTGAGCTGGTGCTACTGGTTAACAATCCCTTAAACTAAACCGTCTTAAGTCTTTCTATAAAACTGTTCAAATTTCTGTAGAGTTTCTATCTCCAGACTGAATGTAACATCCCCTCTAGTTTTCAGTTTTGTTTCGGTCTTTCTCGGACACACCTGTTCTTTCCTCATTGTAGGGAGTGCTTTCTTTACGCTTCTATTACTTTAAATCTTTGTTTGCCAGTTTCCTCAATGGCTTTGTTCCTCAAGTTCTCCCAGGAAGCACGGTTTGTCCACCTGCCTGTTGGCTCCTGCTCACCGTCTACGCCTTCCTTGGGTTTATAACTTGCATTGGGAACTCATCTGCAGGGCGGGTATTTTTGTGGGGGTGGCTTGTGGAAGTGAGATAAAGGGCCCCGTTTTTGCTTCTTTGAGTTCTCCATTAATCTCATCAGTCTGCAATATGCCTGATTTCCAGATCCTGGGAGCCTTGCCGTGCAATGAGAGAAACATGGATTCTACAACCAGCATCTGATTTTCCACAAGGGACCCCTGCTCCTTCCCAGACAGAAAAGCAGCTCCTTTGTTCCCCTCCTGGCCTTGAGTGAGATTTTTTTTTTTTTAGATCAAGTCTCACTCTGTCGCCAGGCTGGAGTGCAGTGGCATGAGCTCATCTCACTGCAACCTCCACCTCCCGGGTTCAAGGAATTCTCCTGCCTCAGCTTACCGAGCAGCTGGGACTATAGGCATGTGCCACCATGCCTGGCTAATTTTTGTATTTTTAATAGAGATGGGGATTCACCATGTTGGCCACAATGGTTTCAATCTCTTGACCTCGTGATCCACCTGCCTTGGCCTCCCAAAGTGGGATTACAGGTGAGAGCCACCACACCCAGCCAGGTGAGATTTTTTTATCCCACCTTTTCCTGGGTGAGTTGCCCTTCCAGGGCCTGGTATCTGATGAGGCCTCAACCCCATTCTCTGCCCCGAAGCCTGGACTTGTCCACCTGGGGCTGGCCGGGTAGCATTCCAAATGAACCACGCACATGTCGGGAAGGGCATTTCCAGAACACGCTGTGTCCTCAGTGCACCCAGAAGCTGAGGGTTACGACACTGACTGGGAGTGGCTGGATGGGATGGTGCTGCTGGGACAGGGGGACTGAGCCGAGGAGGCCATGCCGCCATCCGCAAGCCACAGCTCCCTTAGACTGGAACACCCCTGACCCTGAGTGGCCTCTCATGGAAACCCTGAACCCAGGCTGGAAGAGATGCTGCCCTAGACAGAGACGGGGTGTGGAGATCTTTATCTGAGAAGAGCTCAGTGATGAAAAGCCTGGTTTTAGACATTTGTCAGACCTTGAAGACAAAGCGAAGAGAACCTAGCACTTCACTGCCTGGAAGGCTGTTCTGGTTTCATTACCTGGTGGAAGCCCAGATAGTCCACGATCGTTGCTGATGCGTAAAATATCTTCCCTTCAGCACTCACGACCAGAGCAAAGCCATTAAGAGACTAGAAAAAAACAAACAAAAATGGAATTGGCTCATCCAAAATGAAAAAGTGCAAGTGTCGTTTGCTTAAATTTTCAGCAATACCCTCCTGTTTCATGCTCCATATTCATAACCTCCAGAAGTGCCTACTTTTAATGTATTTATTACCATTTTGTCGCAGGCTCCAAGTTAGCAGGCAACATGAGAAGGCAGCCATGGTTCACAAGGCCCCTTTTCTAATAAATGCAAAATCACATGTTATAAAATATGTACCTTGTCTTGGCGTGACAGTGAGACTCAGCACCTAAGAGAGGGCAGGAGCTTCTGTCTTCTCCATAGGCACCTCCGTCCACGCACCATCTGCAGTACTCTGGCTGTTCTAAGGATTTTTATTATGAAAAACACTGAACTCCATCCACCAGTCTGGTGAACATCGTCAAACCCCGTCTCTACTAAAAACACAAAAATTAGCTGGGTGTGGTGGTGTACATCTGTAATCCCAGCTACTTGGGAGGCTGAGGCAGGAGGACTGCCTGGACCCGGGGGTCAGACGTTGCACTGAGCCAAGATGGCACCACTACACTCCAGCCTGCACAATGGAATAAGACTCTGTCTCAAAAAAAAAGAGAGAGAGAGAGAAATATGGATCTCCATCAAGTGTTTTTCTGTACTTACTGAAATAATCACAGTTTTTCTTTAGTGTGATGGATAGATTTTCTGATAATGAGTCATTCTTGTACGTTGTAAGGTAGGTCCCATTGGATCATGACTTTTTAATTTGTTCTTGGAATTATTAACTTCACTTAGGGGTTATCCATCTATGTTCAAACTTAGCCTGTGGTCTCTCTCCATATTTTGCATGCAGTGTATACTACCATGAAGACACAGTTGCTCCTGCCCCTTTCCTTCTGTTTTCTGCAGCTACTTATGAGGGCAAAATGCTTCTGGAAGGCCTGGTCTGCCTCACCCTGAAGACCCTCTAGTGTGGCACGTTTTGCAGAGATGGTGGATGAAAAGGGGCAGAATTTCACATCACATTGATTTATTTACTGTTAGTGTACGCAAGTTCTTTTTCTTATGTCAACTATGGCATCTTAAATACTTTTGAGAAATTAATTTCATATTGATGTTAAACTCATCTGTGTTTATGTTATTCATATTTGTAGATTATTAAATCTTAGTTATAGCTGTAATTATTGTGGGATTTTGGAGGGAGCGGAGGAGAAGGCAAGGATGTGGCTGTTGTTCCTGATGTGAAGTCTTCCTTTATTTCCGAAGCAAGCCGGCAGCCCCACCCTGCAGCGGCTTCGCAGGGCATCACTGGTGAGGATGCACGAAAAACGTGGCCTCTGAGTCACGGGATCTGTCTTCATCAGTACCACCGTGGCAGCAACGGCCACTGCCTGAGCAAGCACAGGCTACCAGCCGGAATCTCTCACTCAGGCTCACACCCCCCCACAAGGCAGAAGCTGGGGGCAAGGGGCTGAGTCACCTGGACATGGCTTCCATAAATGTTTCAATTTGTGTCTTTTAAACAGAGACATTTGGAGACTTTGACTTCCGTGACATTCGTGGCTATCAGCAGCAAATCATAGACTAATTTTCCTTAAATCTGGACCGTGCTGGGTACTTTTATTTTCCTTTTTTTGAAATCTTTGCCAATTTGAAAAGAGATAAATTATTTTACCGTCATAGTTTCATTTCTTGGAATGCTAATGAGATTGAAAAACATTCCCTGGTACGCTGCATGGTAATGAGAACACAGGAAGTGCAATAAACTTCCAGTTACACATACGCAGAGAAGTCACACAACTCCCAGTGAGCTTAAAATGACTGTTTCAGAAGCATACAGTCCCTCTTCAAGAAACTAGAGAAAGAAGAGTCAGTTAAATCTAATGTAAGTAGAACGAAAGAAAACATAAAGGTAAGAGTCAAAAATCCATGAAAATGGGTTAGAACACTCCAGTAGTAGAGCCTATCAACAGAGTCAAATTTTGAATTTTTGAAAAGATTAATAAAATGGATAATCTGCTAGCATGACTTGTCAAGAAAAAAACAAATTGCTGAGACCAGGAGTTTAAAAGTACATCACTACAGGTCCTACAAATATTAAAAGGATAATACTAGAAATACTAGAAAGGATAGTTAATACATTAAATAATTTAAATGAAACAGGAATATTCCTTGAAATATGTAAATTAACAGAAGTGATATAAGAAATAGAAAATCCAAATATCCTAATATCTATTAAATAAATCAAATTTCTAATCAAAACTTTCTCATAAAGAAAACTCCAGGCCCCAATCAAAAAACATAAAATACCTAGGAATAAATCTAATAAAAGGTGTGCAAGACTGGTATATTGAAGACTATGAAACATTACTGAGAAAATACCTGAATAAACTAAGAGATATAAAATGTTCCTGGATTGAAAGGCTCAGTGTAGTTAGAATGTCCTGTCTCCCCAAATTGATCTGTACATATAATGTAACCCCAATCATAATTTTAAGGTTTTTTTTTCTCTTTATAGAAAGTGACAAGCTGATTCTAAAATTTTTATGGCTGGGCACCATGGCTCACGCTTGTAATCCCAGCACTTTGGGAGGCCGAGGTAGGAGGATTGCTTGAGCACAGCAGTTCAAGACCAGCCTGGGCAATACAGCAAGACCCCATCTCTACAAAAAGACAAACCAACAAAAACTAGCTGGGCATGGCGGTGCACGCCTGTAGTCCCAGCTACTTGGGAGACTAAGGTGGGAGGATCGCTTGAGCCTGGGAAATGAATGTTGCAGTGAGTTGAGGTCGCACCACTGCACTCCAGCCTGGGTGACAGAGTGAGACTCTGTCACTAAAATAATAAATAAATAGTTATGGAATTGCAAAAGACCCAGCCTTGCTAAAGAAAACTTGTTAAAAAAGAACAAAATTGTGGAACGTATTTTGACTTCATGGCTTCCTATAAAGCTGTGGTCATCACGACAAGGTCAAATAGACAGGCTGACCGAGGCACTAGGTCCATCCGTGAGGAAGGACGGTCTGATGCGGCATGGCCGGGACCGCTGCAGATCTATATGGAAAAACGAACCCAACTCCTATCTCACGCCACACCAAAAAATTAAGACCCGTGACAGACAGAAACACAAAGCCCAGAGCCACGAAGCTTCCAGAAGGAAACCGAGGAAACACCCTCATGAGTTTGAGTTGGGTAGATTTGGTAGGGTACAGAAACACTAACCCTTAAAGAAAAAACTTGATATATTGGGCTTTATTTAAAAATGCCAGTGAAAAAATGAAGAGATAAGCCACAGAAAAAAAATATGCACAGCACATTGACAAAGGACTTTATCCAGAATCTATAAGAACTGCTACAAATCAACAATTAAAAGATAACCCAATTTTAAACAATGGGACAAACATTTGCAGAGATACTTTACCAAAAGAGAGAGAGTAACACCCATCATACACATGAATATAAGCTCAGCATCCTTAGCCATCAGGGACATGCAAGTTAAAACTGCGTTGAGATGCTGCTTCACACCCCAGGATGGCCACTGTCAGAAAGACTGACGGCACTGGATACTGGTGAGGGCGAGAGTGTAACTGCGGGAATGAAAAATGCTACCGTCACTTTGGAAAACTGTTGTGCTGTTCTGCATAAAGGCAAGTGTACATTTACCCTACAACCCAGAAATTCCACCCTTAGTATTTAATCAAGGGAAATGGGTTTGTTCACAAAAATGCTTGAACGAGGATGCTCACAGTGGCCTTACTGATAATAATCAAAAGCTAGAAATAGCCCGAACAACAATCAACTGAACAATCAATAAATGAATTGCAGAACACTGATAAAATGGAACGCTGTTACACCATTAAAACATTCGTAACTTAGGATTATGCAAACACATTGATGAACCCCACAAATACTATATTAAAGAAAAATCAGATGCAAAATTCATAACCTTAAGAGTCTATTTATATGACATCTAAGAACAGGCCAAACTAATCTACAGTAATAAATATCAGAAAGTAGCTCCCTGGGTGTGGCAGAGGGCAAGTGATTGAACAAAAGTGGGGAAGACCTATATATAAACAAATTTGAAAACCTAAAGTATTTAGCTAGGAAAATACAACTTACAAAAATTGACCCCATTAGAGATAGCAAGCTTAAAAGATAAACTCCCGTAGAAGGAATAGAGAAAGTTATCAAGGAATTACCCACAAACATGCACCTGCTCCACTTGGTTTTAACATGGAATTCCACCACATCTTCAACGATGAGATACTTTCAATGCCCCATAAATCGTTCCAGAGCATAGAAAGTGAAGGAAAATTTCTAGGCCTTTTTAAGAAGCATAACATTGATGCTTAACTCTGATATGGAGAGTAAAATAAAAAAGAAAATGACACACCAGTATCACCTTTGAATATTGATGAGAATGTGCCAAATGAAGTACTGAGAAATAGACTCCAGTTTCACATTAGGAAAAGAATGTGAATAACCCAGAAACATAACCAATGACCAAGCAGATGTAATCCAAGGATGCGAGCTCGAGTCCATTCATACAGTCTGCAAGCAGATATACTCCAAGTATGCGAGCTCGAGTCCATTCATACAGTCTGCAAGCAGATATACTCCAAGGATGCGAGCTCGAGTCCATTCATACAGTCTGCAAGCAGATATACTCCAAGGATGTGAGCTCGAGTCCATTCATACAGTCTGCAAGCAGATATACTCCAAGGATGCGAGCTCGAGTCCATTCATACAATTTGCCATATTTACAGATATGAGGGGAAAATCTTATGATTATCTCCATATATGGTGAAAAAAGCCCTCAACAATTATTCCTGAAAAAGTAAAAGACTCAAGAAAAGAGGAATGACTGAATACGTCCTTCACCTGAAACATGTATGTGTGTGGATCTCATTCCTAAGGCAGCGACTTCATAGGGAAACATTCAAGGTGTTTCCAGTAAAATCAAGAAACAGGCTACAGATGCCCACCGCTACCTGTACAAGGGGTGCAACTATAGCCCCCAATATGGCACCCCATGTGGCCTGCCACTTGACTTTCTAAATAAAGCCTCAGGGGAACACAGCCATACCCATGCATTTATTTACTATGGCTACTTCTCTACAACCACACAGCTGAGTGCCTGGGTGGACACGGTACAGCCCAAAATGCCTAAAACCTTGACCATATGGGCCTTTAAAGAAGAGCCCTGCCAACCCCACCCCATGGCACTGGACCTTGCATTGCAGGCATGGATTAATGCAACTCAACAGGAGGCACAACAATTGGGGAAAAGTAAAACTGTCTCTATCTGCAGATGACATCATAGTGCATCTGGAAAACCCAAGAGAATCAGTGATAAAATAACCCAAATACAAGAAGTCAGTCTAAAATCAACATACAGATATCCATAACCTTTACATACTAGAAAAATGTCCATTAGGGTACAGAATTGTAGGCAAAGCCCCATTTACAAAAACCTGAAAGCAGCTAATGAAGATGTCTGCAAAACCTATATGAAGAAAACTTCAAAATATCTTCGAGACACAAAAAATTATATTTGAACAAATGAGAAGACACACCTCAATCCTGCACAAGATGAGTCACCATCCTCGAGACACCTGCTCCTCCTGAGCGAATGTATCAACACGCAGTAATACTAATAAACGTAGTGCCAAACTGTTTATGCAGCTAGGAGGTTTATACTAAATACGAAAATAAATATGCAATGAGAGCTACAAAAGCTCTGGAAGAAAAACCAGAAGGCAGGTGCGTCTTCTTCAATACCTAAGAAATAGTATCAAGCCTGTATCATTAAATCGTAGTGCATGAACAGACACATGAATCAATGGACTGGAATGGAAAGTCAGAAATGGGTCCAAGTGCAAACGGAAAACTGATGCATGAAAAAGGTGTCACTCAAATCACTGGGAAGGAGATGGGCTTTTCAATAACTGGTGCTATATTACGGGACGCTGTTCTTATAGCCTGTTTGAACAGAGCTGGGTAATCTACAAGCTGTACGAGCTGACACGCTCTTCCTTTAGTATATTAAGTTGGTAAGCTAAATTTTATGGGTATTTCCCAATGTTGGAGTCTCACCTTATTCCTAGACCACCGTGACTGCGGCGGCTCATGCTTTTATAACAGATGGGAGTCAAGTTGCTATCATCTCATCTGGAATTGCTTTGTGCAGTTTCAAGGGGAGAAGGGGCTGCGTTTCTCCTTTGAGCTGCCTGCACCAGCATTTCCTAACCTCTCAGAATTAACTGAACAGTTTTCTATCCCTTTCTATGCTCTTCAGTGGCTTAACCAGCTTGAGTATTTTGTTTCTTAAAGTTTTTCTGAACTCTGCTTCTAAGAACAAGTAGACCAGGCACCTGACCACCTTTATTTTGAGATGACTCCCCCTTCTTCCTTACCAGTGCAATTATGATTCTGTTCAGAGTAGCATCTCACTCGCACAAAAACGTTTGCCTCCCAGCCTTTCACATGGAGTGATTTGGCATGAGGTAGGGGCTGGGGCTCGGGGACTCAGTCTCTCTCTCCTGACCTGGGGCCATCCTGGTCCAGCCTTCCATGTTCCTACAAGAAACACAGACAAGAGGCGGCTTGCAGAGTCATAGGCTGGGAGGAAGGGGGCTGGGGACAGCAGAAGGGGCCTGAGTCCCGGCGACACTGTGGGTTCCTGGCCAAGTCCAGCTGCGACAGGTTTCCATCCACGTGACAAGAGCCTTCTTTCCGGAAAGGCTTTTCCTTTTTCGTTTTCTCCCTAATTTTTTCCCCCAGTTAATTTTGCTGTAGAATTTCTACCTTCTTTGTTCAGTTGGCTGTAGAGCATTTCATACATCTGTGTCTACCTTGTTGGGTGTCACAGGTATGGGGAAGGTTGACCTGCTACCCAGGGTCTGGTTCATACCAGAAGCTGCATGTTCTTCCCAAAGACACCGTCACACCACACCTAGTTCAGGAGGAAAGTCACATGCAGAAGGATGCAGCCTCAAACCTAGAGCCTCACTCGGCTGCAAAGCGCATTTTTCAATCAGTAAAGTATCATCTAAAAAGAAAAGTCACAGGTCTCGTGAAAATATAAAAGAAACACTTGTCAAAGATCAACTCAGCAATCGGTGAGATGAGCAGTAAGATGTTTCGGCTGATGGAGAGAGCTGAGGCACTGGTGGTCGCAGGCGGCAGGACGAGACTGCTGGGTCAGGTGCCAGTGACCGGAGGGCCTCTCTCCCACTGACCCGGAGAGTGTGCCGCCCCCTTAGTTCTGGATACAGAGGCGCAGGCACCAGGTGATGACTTCACAATGGGATTTGAACTGTGTTGAGCAACTGAGCAAGAAACCCAAGCCTCACAAAGCACCTCCCACTGGGATGAAGACGTCAGGGGCCCCGCCCAGCTGTCACAACAAAACCCCGTAGGCTGCTCCGTGATGACAAAATAGGCCAATGCTTTACAGGGTCTGGCATCAGACAAGAAGCCCCTCATTGTCAGTCACCCTGAATTCCAGCAGGTTCCTAGAGAAAGGGAAATTGGCCCATGGGACGTCTGCATCCACGGGAGCATCTGAGGATCTCAGGCAAACTGCAGCACTTGGACGTTTCCATTCCCAAGCTGCTCCGAGGAAGACGGTTGGTTCCACACTAACGTCTCTGAGTCGTGAGCAGAAGGTCTGGTGAGCCTGCCTGGGCCTGGCCAGAGGGGGTTTACAAGCTCTCAGTTTGTCCAAATTTCCCCAAGACGTTCCATTCTCCGACACGCTGCATTTCTTTGGGGCAGGGGACTATGGAATACTTGGGACTGAGTTGTTTATATCACTGAATAAAGGACCCGATGTGCCCATGGGATGATCCACAGAGAAGAAATCACTCTTTTCCCTCCAGTCGCTGGATTAATCAGCAGGACATGAAATGGACCCCACCGGGAGTGTGAAGACAGGCACATGCCAGCCTCCCCGAAATGGACTGAACCCGCTATCCAAGGCACGGAGGAGGAACAGCATGTGGTGCCCACTGGCAGATTAGTAAGCTGGATAACCATCTCACCATGTCCTGTGCGCCTCAGATTTATCACCTAAAAACAACATCTCATTCAGCCTCCCACCAGCTGGAAGAAATTTTTCTTGAAGGAGTCTTAGGGACGTTAGTTTTAGCTCATGTGACCAGGCTGGGCTCCCATGGCCAGACTTCCATGTCCCTCATCTTACTGACTCAACCAAGAGAGTATATTTTTATGACAGCTTTTTCCAAACTTTAAAAAAGGGTTTAAATTATAATAAAATATACATCACATAAAAATTACCATTTTAACCATTCTAAGTGGTTAATTTTTTTTTTTTTTTGATGGAGTTTCATTCTGTCACCCAGGCTGGAGTATAGTGGCATGACCTTGGCTCACGGCAACCTCCACCTCCTGGGTTCATGCAATTCTCCTGTCTCAGCCTCCCAAGTAGCTGGGATTACAGGCACCTGCCACCATGCCCAGCTAATTTTTGTATTTTAGTAGAGACATGGTTTCGCCATGTTGGCCAAGCTGATCTCAAACTCCTGACCTCATGATCTGCCCGCCTTGGCCTCCCAAAGTGCTGGGATTATAGGTGTGAGCCAGCACAACTGGCCTGAGTGGTTTAATTTTAACCATTTTAAGCTCTTAGGCATTAGGCACAGCCACATTGTTGTGCCACCATCATCACCATCCATCTTCAGAACCTTCCCACCCTCCCAAACCAAAACTCTGTCCACATTAAACACTCGCCCCACTCCCCCCCAGCCCCGGCACATCCCACCCGCTTTCTGTCTCTGTGAATTTGCTCACACTGGGGGCCTCACCTAAGCGGAATGAAGCAGACTTTGTACTCATTTCCCTCCGCAGGGTCCTCAAGGTTGATCCGAGCCACGGTGCGTGTCCATGTCCTTCCTTCCTTTTTTATCCACTCCCCTCCCCAGGCCCCGGTAACCATCGATTCTGTTTCGATGAGTTCCACCTTTTTAGATTCCACATCTGAGTGAGATCACACAGAACTCTCTTTCCGTGACTCATCTCACTGGGCACCATGTCCTCCAGTTCACCCGTGGTTTTGTAGGTATCAGAATTCCCTTCTTTTTGTGGTTGAGTAGCGTTCCACAGTGTGTGCACACAACATTTTCCTTGTGCATTCCCTGGTGGACGTCTAGGTTGTCTCTGCGTCTTGGCTACTGTGACGAGTGCTGCCATCAAGAGTCCAGGTCTCTCTGTTTCTGATTTCAACTCCTTTGGGTAAATGCCCTGCAGGGGACTGCTGGGTCGCAGGGAAGTTCCATTTTTTATTTTTCTGAGGAAAAAAAATTAAGCCCCACGTAGCCTTCCATACATTTGCACTAATTCACATTTCCCCCACATGGGTTCTCTTCTCTCCACACCCTCGCCAACAGCTGCCTTCCATCCTTTCGAAACCACTGTCCTGATGGCATGAGATGTGCAGGCTGACGGTTTGCATTCACGCTTGCCCGTGCCTGGTGATGCTGAGGCACTTTCCACGTACAACCTGGCCACTTGGCGTCTCCTTTGGAGAAGTGCCTATCAGGTCCTCTGTGCGGTTTTCCATCTGGTTGTTATCCTGCTCTTGGGTTGTCTGGATTCTTTATGTATTTGGGGTATTTCCCACCTGTCAGGTGTACGGTGGGTAAATACGTCCCGTCGGGCGCACGGTGGGTAAGGGCGTCCCGTCAGGCGCACGGTGGGTAAGGGCGTCCCGTCGGGCGCACTGTGGGTAAGGACGTCCTGTCGGGCGCACGGTGGGTATGTCCCGTCAGGCGCACGGTGGGTAAATACGTCCCCTTGTTCCGTAGGTGCCTCTTCATTCTGCTGATACTGCCTTTGCTGTGTAGAAGTTTTTTAGTGTGGTGTCGTCCTGTCTGTGTATTTGTCTTTTGCTGCACCACCCTTTTTAAGGCTGAATACTACTCCTCTGTAGGTAGGCACCACATCTTGCTAACCCCTGATCTGTCATCGGACTCTTGGGTGCCCCTTGCTTTGGCTGTGAGCGCTGCTACTGTGGCTGCATTTCCAGAAGGAAGGTATCTAAGGCTGAAATCATTTCACGACACTTTGCTCTTCCCTGCAATCCCCAGCTGGGATAAAAGGAGGCTCAGAAGCTGTGGCGAGGGTTAAATCACACCCTGTGCCTGGCAGAGCTGGCGTCCTGAGGAACGATAGTGCCAGGCTCACTTGATCTGCATTTGTCACTGCGCCCACCTGTGCCGGCTTCACAGCTTCTCCCTGGAACTCCTGGAGTTCTTGTCCTGCCTGGAGTTGATTGTGGGGAGTACCCACGAGGGCCTGGGATCGTCCCTGCCTGTGCTCAGTGAGGTCTGTTCCTGGGCTGTCGCCAGCGGAGATCAAGGACGTTTTGGCCATGGAGGGACCAGGGGCCAACCCCACCACCTTCCCATGTGGTGATGCAGACACTGAGGAACTGGGAAAGCCCGGCCCAGTGCCGGCACCCATGGCATCAATGCCCTTTCTCCATGGCACCTCCCATCTTAGGGGCCAGCATTTGTGTCCGGAACGAGGGGATCCAAACCACCACTGCACCTCAGGCTGACCCTGAGAGCAGTCATCTGGCACCTGCTCCTCAGGCCCCTGCAGCCCCTCCGTCCCCTGGGATTAGGCAGAGACAGGGTGAGAGGGTGCAGGGTGCACCAAGGGGTCGGTAGAAAACAAGGCAACATTTCTGCTGAGACGGCCGACTGTCTGCCATCCTGAGAGTGGTCGACTGTCTGCCATCCTGAGAGCCGAAGCTGCTGGGGAAGCGTGAAACAGCCAGGCCCGTGTGGCTGAGGGGCCACCATCTGCCGAAAGAGAACGGAGTTGCCGTCAAACTGTGCTCGGAACCAGGCAGTGGTGATGCCGAGGGTCCTCACTCCCGTCCCGCACAGGCTGGAGGTGTGTGTACCGTGTGTGCCAGGGCCTCGAGTCCTCAGCCCCCAGCCCTTCCTGGCACTGCCAGAGGGGGCTGTGCCCGCCGGCTCCTGCAACAGCTTTTCCCAATTCAGCGGTTGCCACATACTGATGATGTCCCACTAATAATAGTTCAAAGACCAAAGAAATTTTCAAGTCTTGAGTATGTAAAATGTCTTCTTAAAAAAGATTTTATGAGATTAGTCACAACCAAAAGCAACCTTAATTTTAACTCACAAGGCAGAATTTTTTTTAAGACCATAAAATGCTGTTTGCCGTGTCAGATGGATTCAATATCAGACTGACTTCTGGTCCAGCACCGTCACGCCAAACACTCGTACACATGTGGGCCCATCTTTCAAATATGCATCTCAAGCGTCTGTTTGCTTTCTCTCACTCTGCCTTTCTAATCTTAGGAGAGTTTTGGTTTTTTTAAACATGGCCCATGGAAAATGAGATCACTTTTCCCCATGGAAAAAGGGATTTGGCTCTAAGGTTAAGGCTACATTTTTTAGGGGAAAAAGATCACATCTATGTTCTGTCACTGAACATCAGGAAACGGCACACCTGCCACCTGGCAAGAGCGATGGAGGTCGGAGCAGGCGAGGGCCGGGGCCACACTCTCCCCCAGGCAGGCAGGGAGTGGGGCAAATGTTCTGAGAAAGCTGGGACTTCCTTTGTCAAACCCTTTAAATATCCTGATCTCTTCCAGTTCCAGGGCAGAAAAAATAGCCGGCAAGTACTTCAAAGATTATTTTTGTCAAGGTCATGGCAGAGGGAAAATGAGGGACAAGTAACAACCCTCCGCAGCCCCCAGGCTGCCGCCCCTTGGCGTAAAGGGAAGTTGGGAGCATTGTGCTCCCCTGAGAGCCGTTGCCATGGTTACGGAGCCACAACACAGTGGCCAGTCACGCGAGCGGGCACTGGGCGGCAGGCGGCGGGGCAGCTGGCCCAGCCTCCTGGAGCCAGATCACTCACAGGGGCCGCTCCATGGGGCTGGCGTGCGTGCGAGGCAGCGCTCTTGCTCGGGGAGCTGAATAACTGGCTGTTTATAGATCCCACAAACAGTCAACGCAGCCTTGAATCCCTTCCACAGAGCAGCTCCAGAGCTTGAAAACAGTTCTTGAGAATGCAGCTGGTGGACAGCCGGACAGCCACAGAGGGGGAGCGAGACACAGGCCCCGGGCCCCTCAGAGAGCAGGAGGACAGTGGCCCCCAGGCAGTCACTCCTGATGCCCACCAAGGCCCTGCTCAGTTAATCCAGTGCCCCGAGCCCCCTTCTGGCTGAGGGAGAACAGCCTGTGTGGACACCACCTTCACCTCCAGCCTCATCTTCACTGAGTGCCCCTGGTGATTAATTCCCTCTCCCGGCCTCAGTTTCCCCCTGTGAAAGCCAGAACAGCAGCCATGAGCATCTGTGAGGGCACGGTGAGCAGCAGCACCAGGCATCCTCCAGCGATCAGGGAAGTACCTGCTGTCGCTGTGACCGGAAGGCAAGTGGCTGTGCTGGATGGGCGATCTGACATCGAAGGTTAATGCCATTTTCTAGAGAACAAAACTTATGTTTTTAAAACTGGGAGCCGCTTTCTGAATGCAAACACCTCGTGTGTGTAACTTCACTTCACAAGAGGCAGAGTCACAGCCCATAAACAAATGCAGCTGATGGCTCCCACAGTGAACCTCCCTCAGGAAGAGCCAGGACCATCCTGCCAGGGTCCTGGTGACTGGGGAGCCACCCCCGCTGACCCCTAAGCCTGGGACCCTGTGCCCTGGGTGTGTCCTGCACCACCAGCCCCATGGGACTTAGAGACGGTGGGGCCAGAGTTGGCCTGACGGGCCTGCAGGCTGTCCCTCTGCGCCTGCAGCTCTCTACCCAGGAGAGCCTGAGGCGGCTCCGTGCTGTTTCGGCTGCTTCAGAGCAGACAAGGAGGGTGACATGGGGATAAGAACCACCTGATAGGAAACTGAGAGGAAAACGGCAGTGAGGCCAAGAGGTGGGTGCTGAGTGGGAGCTGCGGCTGCTTGATCCTGGAGAAAAATGAGGTGCACCATGGTGCCGCTGGGCAGGTGTGGGGGAGGGATGCCAGGTGCACCAGTGACCTCAGGGGGGGGAAAATCCACCCGGAACAGACTGGGCAGCTCCTGGAGCCAGGGCCACACACAGACCCACAGTGCACTGAGAGCACCTTATGGCCTCCCAGACCCAGTCCCAGGGGCGGAAGGCCCTGCCAGCCCCGGCCCTTCTCAGACAAGTCCATCAGTGATGACCGTGCTGCCTCCCCCAGTGTCAGCAGCTTAGAAAGAAGTAACAGTCGAGTGGTGTGACCCACACTTACAGTGCATGGTGCTTGAAACCCAGGCAGCACAAACGCACACCCCCTTCCCCCAGAGTGGGCCCAGGACCCTCACCTGTGCTGACGTCACCTGCTGGGCAGAGCCTGGGATGCAAGGGCCCAGGCCCAGCTGAGCCGAGGGCAGAGCAGGGGCCGAGTGAACACCACTGCATGGAACCCCATGCACCAGCTCAGTAACCACAGATGGCCAGGGGCTAACTGATTGTCAGGACTAAGGTGGACGTTAAGGGGCTAACGTGGATGGTCAGGGGCTAACACAAACGGTCAGAGACTAACGCGGGTGGTCAGGGGCTAACGCGGACGGTCAGGGGCTAAGGCGGACGGTCAGGGGCTAACACGGACGGTCAGGGGCTAAGGCGGATGGTCAGGGGCTAACGTGGACAGTCAGGGGCTAAGATGGAAGGTCAGGGGCTAGGGTGGACGGTCAGGGGCTAAGGCGGATGGTCAGGGGCTAACACGGATGGTCAGGGGCTAACGCGGATGGTCAGGGGCTAAGGTGGAAGGTCAGGGGCTAAGGCGGACGGTCAGGGGCTAACGCGGACGGTCAGGGGCTAAGGCGGACGGTCAGGGGCTAATGCGGACGGTCAGGGGCTAAGATGGAAGGTCAGGGGCTAGGGTGGACGGTCAGGGGCTAAGGCGGATGGTCAGGGGCTAACGCGGACGGTCTGGGGCTAAGGCGGACGGTCAGGGGCTAACGCGGATGGTCAGGGGCTAAGGTGGAAGGTCAGGGGCTAAGGTGGACGGTCAGGGGCTAAGGCGGACGGTCAGGGGCTAAGGTGGACAGTCAGGAGCTAAGATGGAAGGTCAGGGGCTGACGTGGACGGTCAGGGGCTAAGGTGGAAGGTCAGGGGCTAACGCGGACAGTCAGGGGCTAATGTGGATGGTCAGGGGCTAAAGTGGACAGTCAGGGGCTAAAGTGGACAGTCAGGGGCTAAGGTGGATGATCTAGGGCTGGCGAGGATGGTCAGAGGTAAATGGTGGAGAGTCTTGGGGATCTAAAAGTCACAGAGAGCCCAGTCTGGGCCCCAGACACCTGCGGCAGCCTCTGAGCGGGGCGAGGAGCTGGGCACCCTGACCTCGCTGGGCAGGGGTCCCCAGCCTCCCTGAACTGGCCTGGGCTATGGATGGGTGGGAGACGCTGGTGGGGGTTGGGGAGAGGGTGGTCAGGCGGGTGCGTGGGGAGCTGGGCTGCCTCCCGCTGTGCCCAGCGCCCTTCCTCGCGGTGAAACCTCTGCCCTTATCTTTATTGATTACATCTGATGAACTCCTGAAATGAAAGCCACTTCAAAGGAGTTCTGAACAGCAGGCCCAGAAGCTACAGCAGACTGTAAAACGTGGATTTTTAGTAGCAGAAAGGCCAAAGTGGCACCAGAAAATGTCAGGCCAGGAGATGAGGCCAAGTGTGTTCTGTGGGGCTTGTGGGACACTGCCCAGAACAGAGCCAGGAGCAAGCTCGGGCATCACAGAGCTCTCTCCATGGCAGCCGGTGGGTGCCAGGGTGGGGCCAGGGCCACCCGTCTCAGTCCCCCCAGAGACACAGACCCCAGCCATGGTGTGGGGGCTCAGTTCCCCACCCCCATCACCTCTAAAGTCATGGACAGAGGTGGCTGTAGGATGCCCCCTCCCAGCCTGCCACTCCTGCACATTGTCCCTGCCAGCCCCCATTCCTCCCCCAAGGATGGGGTGCCAGGCCCAGAGGGCAGGAGGGCATCCCCTGCACTGTCCCCCCCAGGACAGGCCCAAGACCCAGGCCTCTCTCTCTGGGTTGCTGCCTTGTCATGGGGGCTGGGACCCCCCAGCTCCTGGGCTGCAGGGCCCCGCTGTCCGTTGCCTCTGCTCACCCTCCTGGGCTGGTATTCCCTGTATCCCCCTTTGTGTTCCCAGAGCCCCCTGAGTTGTGGTCCTGTGTCACCATCTGGGGTTTTCTACTTTTGCTTTGAGCCTGAATTTCTGAAAGACCCATGGTCCCCTAATCCTCGTACCAGGAGCCCCTTAGAGCCACACAGCATCACTGATGTGTAGGGAGCTGGAGGAAGGGACCCTCGTCCCTTTCATTTCACCCCCGGCCCCCTGGCTCAATCCTCTCCCAAAGGGTCCCTCACAGGAACGTGTGTGGAGCCCCAGCTGAGAGGGCTTCTGGGCCTTCCTTTAGGACAGCAGACTGCAGCGGAGGAGCGTCTCCCCACTTGCCAAATTTCAAGTGCTGGACACTTCGGTTCCTAGGGACTTCTCAGGAATCTGTGCATGCTTTTCCAGAAACCACAGCAGAGCAGCGTGGCCCAGCGAGTCTGCCTAGCAGCTTGGGGCATCCAGACACGCAAGGCTGTTCTCACAGCTGTTTCTGTGAGGCCCTGCTCAGCTGCCACTGGGCACAGCACAGGGTGGGAGCTGGAGCAGGCGCCTCTGATGACCTGGCCTGGAGTGGCCTCTGGGAAGCTGCCCGTCCAGCCCTGGAGCTGAGAAGCTCTGTTTCAGGGAACTGGTGAGAATTCCCCTGCTCCAGGCTGGTGAGTCAGCTGCCCTTCCTGTTTGCCACCTCGTCTTCTCCTGGGACTTTTATTCCCCTAATTTTCAGACCCTGCTCAGCCTGGTGTTCAGCCAACTGCCTCCCACCACTTGAACCCATGTCTCCCAAGCCACTTCTGTCTGCATCCTGCACCAGTGTCATTCAGGGAACAGGACAGTAGGTGTCAGCCACCTGGAGGGAGGGGGACCGGAGGACAGGATCCCCAGAAAAGCCGAGGGATCTCCAGGAGTCTTGGGCTGTCTGGGGTTAGGGAGTGGAGGAGATTGGGAGCCACAGCCCAGGGCAGGGCTCAGGGGCACAGGGAAAGAACAGGTGGCAGAAATCCCTTTCCTGTGCTGCCTCTGCTCTCCCAAGATACCATGGGACAGCCCTGCCTGGGGCGACAGCAGGAGGTTGGGCTACAGCCTGAGGGGCAAGATCCAGAGGTGTGAGAAGCTGTGCCACCAGCTCCAGCACCCACCTCCTCCTCTTGTGCAAACCCCCAGGCTGGGGAGGACTCAGGGTGAGAGTGCTCCCTCCCAGGGTGCTCCCTTCAGAGATAAACTCTTCACCCAGGAGCTGGCCCTGCCTGCCTGCCCTCCCTTCTGCTCGCCAGCCCTGCCCTGCCCCACATGGGCCAATCAGAGCCATCACCCACGGGGACCAGAGCGCAGGAGCCGCAGCCAGGAAAGCAGAGGCAAGATGGGAGAAGAAAGCGCGGTTCTAACAAACGGAGGAAAGGAGAGACCTGGGGAGGTGCAAATGCACGGGAGGAAGGGGCTGAGCACAGAGCCGCAGCCAGGAAGCTCCAGGGCCCCCTCCCGCCACCCGGACGGAGCCCAGTGAGAAACCGAGAGCCTGGAGAGTGGCCGTGAAGGGCCACGCATGGATGGTCCAGAGAGAAAAGCAAGAATGGAGAGGGGCACGCCAGTGCAGCGGCAGACACAGAAGCATCCGGAACCAAAGTCCACAGGCCTCAGCTGGGAAGAACTCACAGAGCCCCCAGCAGGGAAACCAGAGGACACGTGGCCGTAAAACTCAAGACCACCAGAAAGTAAACACTGTGACAGGCCGGGCGCAGGGGCTCGGGCCTGTAATTCAGCACTTTGGGAGGCCAAGGCGGGGGGATCACCTGAGGTCAGGCATCGGAGACCAGCCTGGCCAACATGGCGAAACGCTGCACCCACTAAGAATACAAAGTTAGCGGGGCACGGTGGCTCGCGCCTGTAATCCCAGCCACTTGAGCGCCTGCAGCAGGAGAATTGCTTGAACCTGGGAGGTGTAGGTTGTAGTGAGCCGAGATCACACCGCTGCATTCCAACCTGAGTGACAGAGTGAGACTTTGTCTCAAAAAAAAAAAGAAAAGAAAAGAAAACATTGCAACAGCTCCCAGGAGAGCAAGAGCACAGCCACAAGGGAGGAGCAGACCCAGACCCGCCCGGCTCAGCAGCCAGACCCCGCGGCCTGCACACACGGGACAGGCCTCAGCCTGGAGCTCTCTGTGCAGCATGGCTGCCGTCCACGCACGAAGATGCAGCAACATTCTCCTACTCGCAGGGGCACCCAGGATTCACAGCGAGGCCACAGCAAACCACAGCACACCACGGCGAGGACACTTGGAGGAGGAACGAGTGGTTAGGGGACACAACGTCAGGAGCCAAGACAAGAATCTGTGTCATCTGGGATGAAGCCTCCAGACCCAGTCAGCATGTGGCCCATGCGGGGACGGCCAGAGGACAGAGGCCCCCTGCGGCAGCGTCGCTGCGGACCAGTCTGAGAAGGTCTCATCTCAAAGGCATCCCCATGAGGACAAAAGCAGAATGTGCACCTTTAGTTCAACAAAGCTCAATGTATCTGACTGAGAGGGGGAGGAAAAGAGACCCAAGGGCTTGCGGTGAATGGAAAACACAGACTAGGACGACAGGAATCAGCTCCTAAACAATTACGAAGAGCGTAACTAGCCCCACCGCAAGGACATGTTCAGTGTGGGGGATCCCTCCACCCGCCGCCCGCACGGGGCACCTACACAGAGAAGGAAACGCGGGAAGTGAAGGGATGGGTGGGCCCTCCAAGCAGCCAGGAAGCAAAGCAAGCCTGGGTGGCAACTGTGAGCCCTGAGAAATGAATGCAACGGGCAAGAAGAGTCGACGTTCATGTGCCAGGCCTGAGAGTCACACAGTATGCAAGCCTCCACCGAAACCCGCCGCTGTCCCCAAAACCGGCCTTCCCCCCCCACAATTTCCTGCTCCCTTGAGAGACTGCTTTGGGCCCTTCTCACCGGCGGTTTGAGCATTTTCCTCTGTCTTGCTAAGTCACACGCTTATGTAATGGGTCATTGCTGGGTTCCCCCAGCTCCAGACACTGCCTTGAGGTCTGTGGATGCCGCATCTTCACCCGCCTTGCCCTGCACCTGCCTTGCCCTGCACCCACCTCGCCTTGTGCCCACCTCGCCTTGTGCCCATGCACACTCTGACCCCCCTCACCCTGCACCTACCTCCCCTTGTGCCTGTGCACACTCCAGCCCCACCTCACCCTGCACCTGCCTCGCCCTGCGCCCACCTCGCCTTGTGCCCATGCACACTCTGGCCCCACCTCGGCCTGCACCCACCTCACCCTGTGCCCATGCCCTGGGCCCACCTCGCCCCGCACCCACCTCACCTTGTACCCACTTCACCTTGTGCCCATGCACACTCTGGCCCCACCTCGGCCTGCACCCACCTCACCCTGTGTCCACGCCCTGTGCCCACCTCGCCCTGTACCTGCCTTGCCCTGTGCCCGCCTTGCCCTGCACCTGCCTCACCCTGTGCCCACCTTGCCCTGCACCTGCCTTACCCTGTGCCCACCATGCCCTGTGCCCACCTCACCCTGTGCCCACCTCACCTTATGCCCATGCGTGCTCCGGCCCCACCTTGCCCTGTGCCCACCTCACCTTGTGCCCATGCACGCTCCGGCCCCACCTCACTCATCTGGCTGTGTTGTGACCACCCTCAGCTCAACCTGCAGGGCTCCTGTCACCAGAACCCTTCCCTCCTCCTGAGCAGCTCTGGTGGCCTGGGTTGCTGGCATCTTTGCTGACTTAGTTTCCCAGGTGCTCACTCACACCACCACTGATGTAGCCCAAGTCTCTCAGTTGAACGCACCTCCTAGGCCCTGGTTCCTGTGGTCTCTATCCCAGCCTCTCCGGGGCCTCTCCCAACCTCCATCTGAGGATGCTCTGTCGTGGGTGCTGGGTCTCTTCTCTCCCCCCACCTCCTCAAAGGGCTCCCATCCCCACCCAACCGTTTCTGTGGCTGGCTCTGGTGGAGAAGCCCTGCAGGGGCTCCTGAAGGAAGAACAACTCAGCCCCTGGGTGTGCGTGAACTCCCAGTTGAAAGGCACTTGTGCGTTCCCTCCTGGCCTCCTGCTTCCAGGCACCTGCTCTTGATCCTTTCCGCGAAGCCCATCCATCCTGTCTGGGAGCATTTAGGACCTTCTCCTTGTCCCCAAGGGTGTGGAGTTTCACAGAGATCCCAGCAGGAACTTCCAACCCAGAATCTCATGCCCTCGGCTCTGGGAAGCCAGCTTGGCCTTCCCCAGCCAACTCCCTCCCTCCCATCTTCCTGCAGCTCTGACCTTGGGCTCTGCCCATTTTCTTGACTTCGTTATTTCCACCTCTTTTTTCTTTACTCGTGGAAAGACCTCTTCAGCTTTAACGTCAAACCCTTCTGCTGATTTGTAGGGCTTGCTCTCATGCTTTTCATCATGGGGCCGTTTTTCATGCCTGAACTTTCGTTTCTCCAGTGACTGATTTCCCTTTGGTGCTGCTTTCGCTGGCCTCCGAGGATCCTGATGACAGCTGCTTCTGTCTTTCTTTTCTAAGGCACTTTTTAATTTTAAGGTTTGTAGGTTCATAGTATGTGTACATATTTATGGTGTGCCTGAGATGTTTTGATACAGGCGTGCAATGTGTAACAGTCACGTCACGAAAAATGGGGTGTCCATCCCCTCAGCATTTATCCTTTATGTTACAAGCCATCGCATTACACTGTTATTTTTAAATGTATGATTAAGTTATTGTTGACTGCAGTCCCTGCACTGTGCCTCCGATGCCTCGTCCTTTCTCCACCACACACGTCTTTGTCCCATGATGTGTCCCTGGACGCAGGGCCTCGTCCCTTCTCCATCACACACATGTGTGTCCCGCGATGTGTCCCTGGATGCCGGGCCTCGTCCCTTCTCCACCACACACGTGTGTGTCCCGTAATGTGTCCCTGGACGCCGGGCCTCGTCCCTTCTCCACCACACACATCTCTGTCCCATGATGTGTCCCTGGACGCCGGGCCTGGTCCTTTCTCCACCACACACGTGTGTGTCCCGTGATGTGTCCCTGGATGCCGGGCCTCATCCCTTCTCCATCACACACGTGTGTGTCCCATGATGTGTCCCTGGACGCCGGGCCTCGTCCCTTCTCCACCACACACATCTCTGTCCCGTGATGTGTCCCTGGACGCCGGGCCTCGTCCTTTCTCCACCACACGTGTGTGTCCCGTGATGTTTCCCTGGACGCCGGGCCTCGTCCTTTCTCCACCACACATGTGTTGCGTAATGTGTCCCTGGATGCCAGGCCTCGTCCCTTCTCCACCACACACGTGTGTGTCCCGTGATGTGTCCCTGGACGCCGGGCCTCGTCCTTTCTCCATCACACACGTGTGTGTCCTGTGACGTGTCCCTGGACGCCGGGCCTCGTCCTTTCTTCACCACACACGTCTCTGTCCCGCGATGTGTCCCTGGACGCCGGACCTCGTCCTTTCTCCACCACACACGTGTGTGTCCTGCAATGTGTCCCTGGACGCCGGGCCTCGTCCTTTCTCCATCACACACGTCTCTGTCCGGTGATGTGTCCCTGGATGCCGGGCCTCGTCCTTTCTCCATCACACACGTCTCTGTCCCATGATGTGTCCCTGGACGCTGGGCCTCGTCCTTTCTCCATCACACACGTGTGTGTCCCGTGATGTGTCCCTGGATGCCGGGCCTCGTCCCTTCTCCATCACACACGTGTGTGTCCCTTGATGTGTCCCTGGACGCCGGGCCTCGTCCTTTCTTCATCACACACGTGTGTGTCCCGTAATGTGTCCCTGGACGCCGGGCCTTGTCCTTTCTTCATCACACACGTGTTTGTCCTGCGATGTGTCCCTGGATGCCGGGCCTCGTCCTTTCTCCATCACACACGTCTGTGTCCCGCGATGTGTCCCTGGACGCCGGGCCTCGTCCTTTCTTCATCACACATGTCTTTGTCCCGCGATGTGTCCCTGGATGCCAGGCCTCGTCCTTTCTTCATCACACACGTCTTTGTCCCATGATGTGTCCCTGGATGCCGGGCCTCGTCCTTTCTTCACCACACACGTGTTTGTCCCGCGATGTGTCCCTGGACGCCGGGCCTCGTCCTTTCTCCACCACACACGTGTGTGTCCCGCGATGTGTCCCTGGACGCCGGGCCTCGTCCTTTCTTCACCACACACGTCTTTGTCCCATGATGTGTCCCTGGACGCCGGGCCTCATCCTTTCTTCATCACACACGTCTTTGTCCCACGATGTGTCCCTGGACGCCGGGCCTCATCCTTTCTTCATCCTGCATGTCCTGGTTCCCTCCAGGTCGTCTTCTCAGGTTAGGTCTCTCTACCGTCTTTCACAGTGGACTCTTTCCTTAAGAACCCAGCAAGACTGGCACGGGTGCCAGAGTGAGCCTGGGCTTTGTGTCCTGGGGGCCTCTACATCTGCATCCCAGTCCTTTCTCTGAGCCATCAGACCCCCCAGAGGCCTGTGGTGGAGGCACCTAGGGCTCTGGTGCTGGTCTGGGGGAAGGGCCCGGGCTCCATGTCCAGGGCTCCCAGCTGCCACCTTGGCAGAGCCCAGGAAGAGCCCCACATGCTCTTCCACAGAATGGGGAACCTGGGAGGTTAAGGATTCCTTGACTGTTCTAAAGCATGTGGGCTGCGTGCCGTGCTGGGACTCCCAGCTCTGGGGCTTGTGGCTCCCTCTCGTGGAAGGCAGCTCGATGTTGGCATTGTTGATTCACTTCGAGAATGTGATCTGAGTCTCTTGGCACCAACACCACCTGCCCGGCCATCCCAGTGACCGCTCTGGTTTCCAGGGCTCAGGGGGCTCATGCACTGCAGATGCTACTGGTTCATAGCCTCTTCCCTTCAGCTGCTGGAGCCTCTGCTCACTGCTCAGCCCCAGCTAACCTCCCTCCCCAACTCCCACCTTCGCCATCCCCACAAACCCCACCTGGCCCCCGGGATCCCCTCCACCAGGGCATCGTCAGCACGGCCACCTGGCTCCCGAGCAGCTGGTCCCTGCCCAGTCTCCCTGAGGAGCGAGAACCACACCCGGACTGTGACCATGTGGCTCATGGGGCATCTGGTCCAGCAGGGCCCTCAGGATGGTCCGCAGGCCCAGCCAGCCCTCCTGTTCAGGGCCCTTCACCCTTGGGTGCCCACATGGCTCCATCTTCTCTCCGGTGTGAGGCTGGTTTTGCTGTGAGCGCCGTGTCCTCAGGCATCTGCCCGGCCATACTGTCTTCCCGCCAGCTTCCTGTTTCAGTCCAGCCCACGGAACCTGAGGCCTCTGTGACTGTGTCCCAAAGCTGGCACAAGCTGCTTCCACCCAGCCTCTGCCCAGTGGCTTTGAGATTGGAAACTAAAGCCCCCTAAATGCTCTTCAGGGGCCAGAGGGGTCACAGGCTGGCTGCTGCCCCAGGGCTATCACAGCTCAGCCCTCATTCTGGCCGATGGGAGGACGGTGCCCCTGGCTCTGACACCTGCCCCTCACGTCACCACGCCCCATGCCAGGCTGTGCCCCTCAAGTCTGCTTGGCCCCTCAGGGATGCCTGGCATGGGGCACCCTCGCCTCAGGCCCACAGCAGATGCCCTGGTTTGGAGACCTGCCAGGAGTCCAAACCCCACTCCTTTAGGGTCCCACTGGGAGAGAAGCAGCAGTGGGGACCCTGGCTCGTACTTACTAGGGTGTGTCAGGTGCAAGGTTACAGAGCCTCAGTTTCCCCAAGCATAAACAGAGGTCATGGCAGCACCCTCCCCATAGGGTCATCGACGGCTGCGTGAGTCCATGAGCCCCACGGTCTTAGGACAGCACCAGGAGGAGTCGGTGCTGAGCTTTGCATACAGAGCAGTTTAGGGCTTGGGTTTGGGAGGTGGCGGAGGCCTGAGTTTCGGCCCCAACCCTCAGCTCTTTCAACCTGAGCTTCCCCCACTCCAGTACAATAAAGCTGTGAGGTAAGCACAGTGGTACTGAGTTGAGCGGTGTCCCCCCAAAATTCATTTCCTTCCACACCCATGCATGTGACCTTCCTGTATTTGGACACAGGACAGTGGCAGATGCCGTGAAGTCAAGATGAGGTCACACTGGGTTAGGGTGGCCCTAAGTTCAATACGACTGCTGTCCTTATAAGAGGGGGATTTGCACCCAGACATGCTGAGGAGATGCAGAGACCCACAGGAACAACATTCCAGACGCAAGGGGCATCGGGTACACTCTCCCCAAGAGCCTTCAGCAAGGACCCAGCGAGGGGGCATGGGGTACACTCTCCTCCCCGAGAGCCTTCAGCAAGGAGATGCAGAGATTCACAGGAACAAACAACATTCCAGACGCAAGGGGCATCGGGTACACTCTCCCCAAGGCCTTCAGCAAGGACCCAGCGAGGGGGCATGGGGTACACTCTCCCCAAGGCCTTCAGCAAGGACCCAGCGAGGGGGCATGGGGTACACTCTCCCCAAGGCCTTCAGCAAGGACCCAGCGAGGGGGCATGGGGTACACTCTCCCCAAGGCCTTCAGCAAGGAGATGCAGAGATTCACAGGAACAAACAACATTCCAGACATGAGGGGCATGGGGTACACTCTCCCCAAGGCCTTCAGCAAGGACCCAGTGAGGGGGCATGGGGTACACTCTCCCCAAGGCCTTCAGCAACGACCCATCCTGCCAATGCCTCGCTTGCAGTCCAGTGGCGCTGGTTTTGGGTTCTGGCCTCCAGAGCTATGAAGAGTAACCTCTGTTGGTCAAGCCACGTGGTTTGCAGTCATTGTTAAGGCTGCCCCAGGAAACTGACATGCTGTCTGGCAGATATGGCGTCTGGGCCCATGATCACACTCAGAAAACAGTGTCTACCCCCACCCCCACCACCGCTGTGTGTTACCAATATTACCTCTGCGGCTGTCAGAGGCCACCGGAGAGGCTGAGGAGGTCAGGCCCCTGCCCCAGACCCTCCAATAGTGCCTCATCCCTCAGCAGACAAGGTGAAAGGCAGGTGGAGGATGTGCTGTGTGGCTGCTTCGTGGCTGCCGTGGCTGCTGTGGCACGGGTATGTGTGGACATAAGCTCTTGGAGAGAAAATCCGTCCCTGTGGATGGAGGACCCCAGCAATGGGCCCCTGCTGTGCAAAGAGAGCGCAATCCTCATATTTTTCCTCCCTTTCTCTCACCACGTTGCCCTGACAGCAAGCCTGTTGCACAGAACCATGCAGCAGGAATGGCAGCTGCAACTCCAAGAGAAACGTCATCTTTCTCATCAGAAAACCAGGAGGAGTCCCTGGGAGGCAGCAGGGTGGGGGCTCTCCACAGAGGAGAGAGCAGGAGACAGGACCCCGCTTCTGCGTATGAACTGACATGCGTCCTGGCTCACCCAAAGCTGCAGGTGTGAAACACACCTGAGACACTGTGTAAAGCGCTTGGAGCTGCACTGACCTGAACCGGTGCCCGAGACCCCAACGGCTGCCTGTCATGGGCCGGCCCACCCAGCACAGCAGAGGCTTTGACAATCAAACCCATACGGAAACAAGGCTCCCAGGAGAGAGAACCTGCAAGCTGAACATCGCTACTGGGCTGGCTGTAACTAAGACAAAACAAACAATAATCAGCATCCCCTAGACGGTGTTGCAGGGCCCAGAGTCTCACGGCACAGGTGAAAGCGTCCGGCTTGATTCTGGGTTAGCTCCCTGTTACTACTACAGTGCTTACCGCACACTCACAGCTTCCGACAGCACAAACGCATTCCTTTCAGGCCCGTGGCTGAAGCCTGAAATGAGTCTCAGTGGGCTACAGCAAGGAGCCCCCAGGCTGCACTCCTTCTGCAGGTCTAGGGGGAGCCATCTCGCAGCCATTCCCAGCTTGGAGAGGCTGTGGGCGCTCCACACCTTGGCCTTGGCTCAGGGCCAAGGCCAGCTACACAGCACCTTCTGACCCTCTGTTGTCACCTCTCTTTCTCTGGCTCAGTGAGAAAGGTTCTCTGCTTTTAAGGATTCTTGTGATTACACTGAACCTACTCGGGTCATCTCCCCACCTCAGAACCTGCTTAATCAAATCTGGATGGTCCCTTTTACTGCGTAAAGTGACATATCCACATGCTCTGGGAATCAGCATGCTGTACATCCCAGGAACCAGAATATGGGGCTAATATTCAAGGGAAAAGATGATAAACAGAATAATCTCTGAAATGACATAGATGGCATAATGATAGATAAGGATTTTGAAACAGTAATATAACCACACTCCCTGAGGGAAAGGTAAACACTCTTGAAATTTAAAAAAACATAAAAAGTTCCAGCAGATAAACAGGCACTGTAAAAGAGAAGGAAATGGGAATTTTAGAACTGAGAAATAAAATATATGAAGTAAACATTTCTATTGGATGAGTTTAATAGCAACATGGAGGTGACAGAGAAAAGAATCAGTGAAGTTAAAGACAGTTCAACAGACATGATCTAGTCTGAGAAAGAAAACATTGAGAAAAATGAACAGAGCCTCAGAGATCTGTGAGTAAATATTAAAAAGTCCGACATTTTCATCAACTGAGTCTCTGAAATGGAGAAGAAAAAGATGAATGTCATAAAGAATAATTAAGGAGAAATTACTGAAAACTTCTTAAATTTGGTGAAATAAATAAACAGGTTCAAGAAGATCAGCAAGCCCTAAACAGGACAATCTCTACTATCTAAACTGAGATACATCATAATTAAGCATCAAACTTAAAATTAAAAATAAAGAAATACTCATAAAGGCAACCAGAGAAAAACGACACATTTCACACATGGAACAATGGTTTGAACAACTGTGAATTTCTCATCAGAAACCACAGAGGCCAGAAGACAGTGGAGAACATATTTAAAGTGCTAGACAAAAAAATAACTACCCAGAATTCTATACCCAGCAAAAATGTTCATCACAAATGGAAGCAAAGCTAGGCATGGTGGTTTATACCTGTAATCCTAGTGCGTTGGGAGGCTGAAGCAGGAGAAATGCTTCAGATCAGGAGTTTATGACTAGCCTGGGCAATATAAAAACCCGTATCACTACAAAAAAATTTTAAAAGTAGCTAAGCATGGCAACATGCACCTGTATCCTAATTATTTGGGAGGCTGAGGCAAGAGGATTTACTGAGCCCAAGAGTTCAAGGTTACAGTAAGGCTGATCACACCACTGCACTCCAGCCTGGGGAACAGAGTGAGACCCTGTCTCAAAAGAAAAAAAAAGGATAAATAAAAGACTCATCACCAGCAGACCTGCACTATAAGAAGTGCTAAAGAGAGTTCTTAAAAAGAGGCCAAGCGCGGTGGCTCACGCCTGTAATCCCAACACTTTGGGAGGCTGAAGTGGGTGGATCATGAGGTCAGGAGTTCAAGACCAGCCTGGCCAAGAGACCAGCCTGGCCACTATGGTGAAACCCTGTCTCTACTAAAAATACAAAAATTAGCCAGGTGTGGTGATGGGCACCTGTAATCCCAGCTACTCGGGAGGCTGGGGGAGGAGAATCACTTGAACCCAGGAGGCAGAGGTTGCAGTGAGCCACGATCGCACCATTGCACTCCAGTCTGGGTGACAAGAGCAAAACTCCATCTCAAAAAAAAAATTATATTGTCTGTAGGGTTTAATGTATGTAGATGTAACACGTATGACAAATATAAGGCAAAGGGTTAGAGGATTTATGTAGCTTAAGGTTTCAAGGTTTTACTTGAATTAGTAAAATTTTAACTTTGTTAAAAGTAGGATTTACATGTTATAATCCTTAAGCAACAACTAAAAAATAAGAAAATATGCACCCAAAAGCCAGCAGATAAGCTAAAATGTAATACCAATACATATTCCCATAATCAAAGAGAGGGCAGAAAAGATGAAAGAAGGGAACAAAAATAGAAAATAATAAAGCAGTAGACGGCAAACCAATTAGATCCATGATTACTCAGGGAAACTAGCCGATATAAGGAGGCATTTTACATACATGATCAATACAGAGATACATGACCTGGACACACCAGTTACAAGATGGAGATTGTCCGACTTGATTTAGAAAAAATCAAGGCCCGACTTGTATACTGCCAACAAAAAACACACTTTTCATATGACAATATAGACTGATTAAAAGTAAAAGTAAGATACTCCAAGCAAACATTAATCAAAAGAAAGCTGGGGGCTGGCTGTGGTGGCTCACACTTTGGGAGGCTGGAGTGGGAGGACTTCTTGAGGCCAAGAGTTCTAGACTATCCTGAGCAACAGTGACACCCCCATCTCTATTAAAAAGAATCTTTTTAACTAGCTGGGTATGGTGGGCACACACCTGTGGTCCCAGCTACTCAGAAGCTGAGGTGGGAGGATCTCTTGAGCTCATGAGTTCGAGGTTGCAGTGAGCTGTGATCACACTGCTGCTCTCCAGCCTGGGTGATAGAGCAAGACTCTGTCTCTATTAAAAAAAAGAAAGAAAGAAAGAAAGCTGGAGTGGCTATATTAGTACCAGTCAAAGTGGACTTCGAACAAGGGAAACTACCAGGAATAAAGGGGCATTTTACATCCAGGGTAAATTTATGAAGAAAACATAGTAATATCCTACGTGGGTATGCACCCTGCAACAGAATTCCAAAATACCTGATGCAAAATCTGAAATACCAAAAAGAGAAATGTAAAAATCCATAATCATACTTTAAGATGTTGACATTCTCTCAGGTTGAGACTAGACAGACAAGCAAGGATAACTTGAACACAGCAAGTCGACAGGACATAATTACTGTTTACAGAACACCTCACACAGTGACAGTGGAACACCCCGATTTTCCCAGTGCAATGAAACTGTCAAGACAGATCATATTAGAATCATCTTTAACAAATATAAAACAATAGAAATCATTAAAAAGGATATTTTCTGACCATAACAAAATTGAACCAGAATTCAACAGCATCAAGATACCTGGAAAATGTCCAAATATTTGTAAGTTAAATAACATAATTCAAAATAACACAAGCTGAGGAGAAATTTCCAACTACTCTGAACTAACTGGAAACGAAAACAGAGCACATAGAAATTTGTGTGATACAGTTAAAAGTGCTTAAAGAAAACTGACAGCACTAAATGCTTACATTATAGAGGAAGAATGGTTGATTTAAAAAATCAATGATTTAAGCTTCCGTCTTAAGAATCTAAATAAAAATAAAATATTAAAATCAGAGCAAGTAGAAGGAAATAAATTACAAATAAGAAGAGTGGAAACTAATGAAATGGAAAATGGACAAATAGACAAATTCAATAATCTAAGCTTCCACTTCAAAAAAAAACAACTAGAAAAAGGAGAGGACATTAAATCCAAGCCAAGCAAAGAGAAGAAAATAATAAAGATAAGAACAAGTATCGATAAATTGAAAACAGATAATAAAACCAATAGCTGCTTCTTTAAAAAAAAAAATCCAGTAAAACTGATAAACCTCTAACTCAACTGACCAAGAAAAGGTGAGAGAGGACACAAATTACCAATGAAATGAAAGAGGAGTCATCACCACGGAACCCACAGACATGAAAAGATGACACATGGATGCAAAGAAGCACATGAAAAGGTCCGCACCATGGCCAGTCATGGGGGAATCCAAATCAAAACCCTAACATTCACTGCTGGGGTAAGAGTCACAAACATGCTTACTATTCATGAAACGGAGACCCACGCGCACAGAAACGCCTGTATGTGAATGTCTATGGCAGCTCTAGTCATAAACACCAAAACCTAGAAACAACCCAAATATCCCTCAACAGTTGAAAGGCACAGGCAGTCCATCCATACGCCATCGATACCAAGAAACAAACCAGCGGCCTGCAGTAATAACAAGAAACCAGCTGGCGACCCGGAGCACCGGGGGCGAACCTCAATGGCACTGTGCTGAGTGAAACCGGCCTCCAAAGGCCACGCATGTGACTCTGTGTGCAGGACATCCAGGGAGAGGCACAGGAGAGGCTGCAGGGATGGAGCACACGTGGTCGCAGCCGCGGGCAGGGGGCTGTGACTGCAAACAGCAGCAGAGGGGAAACGTTTGGGGATGGGAGGGCTCTGGATCTCCATGACGGGGGCACCCACATCCCACTGAAACCAAAAAGAATGGAATTTAGTGCACGCAGATTTTTTAAGTGTTGGAAAATGCACCCTGCATTACCACGCACTTGATTTCAGCCGTATTAGTACAAGTTAAATTAGGCAGTCAGTGACGGCACCCTATCCAGAGACAGCTCATGTCCGTGGCTCCAGTGAGTCACGCTAAACACAACGGCCCTGTAGCCCACCTAAAAAACAGAAGGAAAACCTAGCAGCTCTGACTCTATCATGCAGGGAGCTTGGGGCCTACTCTACGTGCTCACCTGCTGTATTTCCAGAATCCCTGGACCCACCTCCTCATTCCTCTCTGTAGTCTCCCACCCCTTCCCCTCCCTCCACCCTCCCACTCTTAGCACTGGCCGAGACGTGCGGCAGGGTCGCCGCAGGCTGTGGACCATCTGTCTTGGCTTCCCTGGGGGAGGCCGGGGGCTTGGAGTCCAAGACCTGATGAACTCAGGACAAAGAAACACCGGGTCCAGATGACACTCCCAGGGGTCGTTTCTAAATTGCTACCAAAGTCTCTCTGAACATGTGGAGCATCTAATACATGAAGTGCTGGGTTCAGCTCAGCCCCACAGGGCACCTGGAGGCTCCAGTCCTTAACTTCCCATCTTAAATCAACAGACCACGGCCGCAGGGGCTCTGAAGCCTGTGCCAGCTCAGGGCTGTTTATGGATTTAGGGTGCCCTGCCGTAAACCTCCCGTTCTTCAGTTTATTGTGAAGAGATAGAAGATTAGAAGTAAAAGCTGGAATTTGCTGGTTTTGTTGCTTGCTTTGCTCATTTTGCCCTACTTGAATATTTTTAAGCATATAACCCCCTCCACTGCCCTGGCAATGCTGTGAGGATCCCTTACCCCATACCCTACTGGCTGCAATCTAAGCAAACTTCCAGAACTTCCGTGGGCCAGAGGACATGAACCAGATGCAGTGGATGGAGACTTCGGGAACTGCTCACCCTCCTGTGAACCAGTGGGTGTGACCAGCGCTCTGGTCAGGCAGGGGAGTCGGGCTGGGCAGCAGGAGGGCCACAAGGCCCAGAGCAGACGGGCGGATCCTGACCCCCAGCCTCCAAGCCTCCTCCAAAGTCTCCTTGGAGCGTCCCCCTCAGGGGTAGCTCTCAAATATCCCACACTGCTGGGGGCAGGGCAGGGAGTCCGCAGCAGGGAACCAGGCCCAGGCCTCCCTCCCTCGGGCTCCAGGCTTCCCAGGCCCCATCAAGGTGGGTGGGGGCAGAGCGAGCTGATGGTTGTGAACTGACCTGGAGTCACATGGGAGGACCTGGGGAGGGGGCCCGGGAGCCTCTCCCAAGCACCAGGGGTGCGAAGCTCGGAGGGAGAGAGGCTGCTGGCTGTGGGGCAGTGCCCTCTCATCTGGAACAGGTTGGCTGGTGCCCTCTTGCCCCACCCAGGGGTCCTGAGTTCCGTCTGGAGCCCACCCTGTCACCCGGGAAGTGCCATGTTGCCCCTTCCTCCTCCCTGCAAGTCCACCAGCCCCATCCTGGGACCACTCAGGGCCCATGTCTCTCTGGCCACTGGTGGAGGCAGCAACCCCCTTCATCTTCAGAACAGTGACTGGATTCAAGCCGGAGGGCTCCATGCCACCATCTCACCTTGTTTGGGAAAACAGGCCACAGTCTCCCCTCCCAGAGGGGTAACAGGCCCCAAGTTACAGGCAAGGGAAAACCCAGCATTTCAGAGACGGGGGAAGGGAGAGATGTGGTGAAAAGCCGCCCCCCCCCCATGGAACTTCCTGCCCAGGCCCACAGCTTCCAGGGTGTCACACAGGCCAGCCGAGATTGAAACCACACAAGGGAAGTCCAATGCACACTTTGCCAAATCCTTCATTTTGGTGAAAAAGGCTTAATTTTGCACAAATTTTCTCACTGACATGCAGGAGCAGAGCGTGTAGCAGGAGGGTGATTTTCTGACGCAGCACAGAGGGCCGTGAGCTCTCAGGCTGCCCTTTCTGTCCCAGCCCACGGGGCTCACACCAGAGGCGGACCCCGACCCCAGGGACACCCTTCTTCAACACATTTTGGAGACTACGCTTCTGTATAGTTACAAACATCACAACCTAAGGGCCTCCTGACACTGAGCACCAAGTGTGATGTGTGCGAGGAACCGAGGGTGGCACTCACCTCCAGCAGCAGCCTTCCCTCCAGCACCGCAGACCCCGCAGGAGGATGACTGTCTTCGGGAGAGGGGGTGCCGGCCACCGGCTGCCGTGAGCCCTGCTCCTGCACAGCTGTCAGAGAAGAACACACACGTCAGTCGCCCCCGGCCCCAGCCACTGGGCTTCATTGCGTCTTTCTTATGCTTCTCCATGTTCACGCCATGGTTCACGCCTGTGCCTGACACCTGGCCTGGGCAGCACTGACCCCTTGCAGGCCACGCAGCATTCCCAGCACAGCCCTGAGGGTCCAAGGGGGCAGGGGCACCGAGACACAGGCCCCAGGTCAGCCAGGGGGGCAGGGGACACCAGGACGTGGGGGCAGAGCCTGACATGAGAATGCCCCCACACCCACTCAGCTCCACAGAAACTGCTGTCTCCTCCTGCCCAAACCCCAGGGCTCCCACCCATCTTGGGACAAAGTCCAGCTTCCTGCCAGATCCCCCCGCAGCCACCCGGGGTCCCCACGGCCCCTCTCCTGAGACCCACCACACTGTGGGCTGCACCCCCTTCAGGGCTGGGCCAAGGCCCCTGTGTCCACCCAGATCTTCTGTGCCCTGCACAGCCACATCACCTCTCCCTCCTGGAACCCCTGCAGCCCCTCCCTGGTGAGGAGCAGGCCTGGTCCCAGGCTTCAGGGGCTGCACAGAACACAGCAGGGCAAAGAAAGGCAGGCCCAGGACAGCAGCATGTGCCACCCCTTTCCCGGTGACTGTGAGCAGCCCCCAAGGACACCCCCACTCCCGAGGATGAGGCAGTTTCTCCACTTTCGAGTGCAGAGCTCAGGAGGACAGACGACGCTGTTCACCTCCCAGCTGGCCCAGGGCTGAGTTCCAGGCCAGCACAGGTGCTCACTGCCCTCTCATCGTCCTTGTGGGAGGGACGCCCCTCCCCAGCTTCTGAGAGGGCAGAGGAGAGAGGCCTCCTGGCAAGCGGCTAACCCCAGTGCATGGATGGAAGCACTCCCCACTGAGGCCTGCTGCTCCCACATCTCCCAGTTCCTCAGCTGAAGCCACAGGTGGTGTCTATTCAAGCAGATACCACTTTGCCACTGGTTCTGACTTTGAGATGGCATAAAAACTGTCACCATGCACAGCACCTGAAGGCCAGCATGGCCGTCCTTTACAGTGGGCAGGCTGTGCTGGGATTTCAACTCAGAGGCAGGCTGGTCCTGCCATGGCTCAGCCCAGGATCTGCCCACTTCCATTGGTTAGGGAGACACAGCCGTTTCCAAAGCAGCCCCCTCCGCCATCCTCACTCCTCACTGGGCCAGATTTAGACTCCACCCTGATGCTCAGCAAGAGCCTGACACACAGAAAACCTTCTGAGACCCACAGCCTCATCAAAAACCACGTGTCTACCTGTGGCCCATCACAGTCCCAAAATGATGAGGCTTCTGGGTATATTATCAAGAAACAGAATTAGTACTTGCATAGAAGCTGAACATCTCACGCAGGGCGGGCTGGACTTCCTCCCAACCTGCAGCAAGCGGCACTGTGTCACCTGGGAGCGTTCTGCAATGCGTGTGGCCTGAACCTCGTCGTGGGTCACCGCCTCCTGCTCCTGGGAATCCTCCTGACTTCCATCAAGGCACCCACCTGCTATTCAAAGTGGGTCACACTTTCCTCTGAGCTCTCCTCACCCTGCAGTCCCTGGGCCGGTGGCCCCCCAGTTCCCCAGTTGTAGCGTCTGTGGTGTCCCCAGACCCTGGTGAGCACAGCTGGGGTCTGGTCACTGGGTGAACCCGCTCCCCATCAGGCCAGGACCACTGCGTAGAAAGACCCCTCACCCTTTCCCCAGATCTGACAGCTGGGCAGGGCTGGCACCCCCTCCACTAGAAAGGGCATGCTGGGAGCCACTGATTCAGAATCCGGGGTGCCAGCTGCAGAGGTGCTGGCGAGCTAAGGTGTCCGCGGGGGGCGAGGGCCTGCGTGAGGCAGGGAGGCAGCCAGGAGCCCGGAGACGGTGGCACCGGCGGCCATGGGTCTAGGCCTCTCTGTCCCCCTCCCTCCCTGGTCTCTGAGCCCTCACTGCTTCCTGAACTCCCCATAGCTGGTGAGAGCTGGATTTCTGCTCATCACATTAAATGTAACAAGAAATGCCCCATTTCTTCTACCACAAAGCAGGACTATTCTGAGGAAACAGGAAGAGTCCACCGAGGTGGGGGCATCCCTGGGGCAGGCGTCTTCCCACCAGCAGCCTCCTGCCCCCCAGGCTCAGCCCGGGGCTCCACCGTTCACACGACACGCTGTTCAGAAAGCCGAAGGCCCTTCTCCCAAGCGCAGACCCGAGAGAAGCCAGTGAGAGAGGCTCCCCAAGGCCCTGGGGAAGGTTCCAGCCCCTGACCCGGAGCCAAGGAGGGACCCGGCAGGAGCAGCCCCCACCGGCGCTGCTGGGGTTGCCCCGCGAGACCCCCGTTCCCCGCCCCGTGCCGGCCCTGGGCGCTCCCGGGAGAGGCGGCCACACAACCGCCCACCGAGGTCGCCCGCGCCCATACGCCGACCACCCAGGCGGACCCCATTGCAGGGGTCGCCCCACCCTCAAGGCGCCCCGCGGACCGGCAGCCCGGCCTCTTCCCCAGAAGAGAAGCGCGTAGGTGCCGGGGCGGGGCGCCCCTCCCAGCATCGCGTGCCCCCCGCGGGCGCCCACTCACTTCCCCCACTTCCCCCGCAGCCGCCGGCACAGTCACGCGATGGGGCCGCCCGGCCTAGCGTGCGAGCAGCATCCCCGCCCCCGCCCTCCTGGGCTGGCCGCCAGGAGCCCCAGGAGCGCCAGGAGCGCCATGCGCACTGCGGGGAGGGGGTGCTGGGGTCCGCAGGCTCCCGGTGCACACGAGGTGGGGTGGGGTGGGGACCAGGCCACAGCCTCCCCACATCCCCCTGCCCTCTCTGCTCCTGGGGCTCCCACGTGAGGGTCTGCCGGAGGGAGCCCCCATCCCCCACCTCTCCAGCCCAGTCTCCTCCTCTGTGATGTGGGGAGACCCATAAGCCACCACCATGGTTACCAGTGGTGAGGGGATGGGGAGGAAGGGAGCTGGGAGCAGGGGTCCTCCCTGGGCACTGGTGAGAGGGGTGGCCTATCACTGCGACCCTCACAAGGCACAGGAGGAGGGGCCGCAAGCTCAGGGTGAGGGGAATCTCTGTGCCCCCAGGACCTAAGGGGCCAACTTGTCCTCTGCCGCCTAGCCACTGCCCAGCCTGCTGGCCCTGCAGGGTCTGCAGAGAGAGGGAGTGGCCCTGGCCAGGGGGTGCATGGAGGCAGCCAAAGGCTGGAGGGCTGCATGTCAGAGCAGATGGGGTACACAGCAGGGCAGGGCTGCCCCCTCAGAGGTGAACAGGCTGCACTTTGGGGCCTGAACCCGGATCTGAAGCCTGGGCACCCTCCGTGTCCTGCCAGCAACCGCTCAACTCTGAAACGGAGGTGGGGGACTCTGACAACTGGGTGGAACCTCTGTCACGTTAGAGATTCTCAAGGCCATCCCCAGCTCTCCGCCCACGGCTGCAGAGTTCACTGCAGCCAAGAAGAGCCTCGTTTGGAATAGAGAGAATGTGAAGGCAGCGCTGAGGTCTTGGGTGACCCTGTCCCACAGCAGGGCTGGAGGCAGAGTGGGAGGCTCAGGCACCCCACAGATGCCCCTGCCTCCTGCTGAGGCCTCCATTTCTTCTGACAGAGGAGACTTAGTGCAAGCTGTCACCGGGAACCCAAGGCCACCCCATCCAGCCCCCACTGTGGGCACCTGGTGCTGTGACTCGGTCTGACCCTCTGTCCCTGCTGAAAGAGGAGCCAGAAGGCAGGTCCAGCTCTGGGTCTGGGTGATGCTGTGATGCCCAGAAACACAGCCACGTTGCTCCCAGCCCCCCGAAGCCAATTCCCTGGCAGGGGCGGGGGAAGCAGCACGGATGGAGGGTGGGAGGTCAGCCCTGGGGCTGCCCAGCCTCGGCCCTGCCGTTGGAGATCACGCACCCCAGCCCTGTGCAGTGACTGCAGCTGAAGTTTCCTGCTGTGTGCAGGGCTGAGTAAGGTCCATTTCTGATCTTCAGTGCTGGATAGGGAGCTGGACCCCTGGGGGAGCTGAAAAGAGGATGGGAAGGAGAGATGAAGAAACAGAGGAAACAGAACCAGGAAAGGGGGCAGAAGAGACATCCCTTTGTCCTTCACGCAAACCTCAGCCCTGGTTCTCAGGTCTCCTCTGACCCACCCCAGAGCAGACAGGGCCTGGGCTGGATTTGGGGCAGGTGACAGTCAGGATCCCAGCACCTTGGCTGGGAAGGAGGACACGCCTCCGTGAGGCCCCAGCCCACTGTAACAGGATCCCCTGTCTGCAGTCAGGGAGCTAGGCGCAGCCCAAGCAGCAGGGGTGGCCCCCAGCCCACGCCAGCCCTATGGGAGGAGGGAAGGCACGAGGGGCTGTGCACTGAGAGCACCACTGCTTCCTATCCAGGAAGCCTGGAGGAGGGGCTCAACCAGCAAAAACTGCCCCTTCCTTCCTGTGAGGGCCGGAGAAGGAGTAAGGAACATGGATGCTTCATGAGGGTCCCTGTTGGCAGGACTGACCCCACCTCTCTGCAGAAGCCTCGGCAGGGCCTGAGTAGTGACAGCAGCCAAACCAGAGGAAGGCCCGGGATCCCCGTCTCCATCATTTCCACCCAGCTCTTAGCAGGCACATCGACCCTAAGCATCCTCGTCGGAAGGGACAGAGCTCCACAGACAGGGGCATAAGGGAGAGAGCAGCAGGGGGCCCCAGGCAGACTGGGCTCAGGACTCCCTCTAGGGAATCTTCCTAAGTAAAGCTGCCTGACAGTCTGCAGCTCCTGGGAGCATTCCACCACAGAGCGGTTCCACAGTGACCATGGGAGTCAGTTCCACAGTACTGGAAGGACAGTCAGAGCCATCTTGTGAGTCTAGGACAGGCGGGTTTAGGACAGGTGGGCCCAGGACAGGCGGGTTTAGGACAGGTGGGCCCAGGACAGGTGGGCCCAGGACAGGCGGGCCCAGGACAGGTGGGCCCAGGACAGGTGGGTACAGGACAGGTGGGTCCAGGACAGGTCGGCCCAGGACAGGTGGGGGTCCCATTTGAACCTGTGGGCTTGGTGAAGCCGGTGGTCCTCCCCAGTGTGGCTGGTCACCAACCAGTCCACAGGGGGCCTGGAGAGAGCTAGGCAGGAGCTGTCGCCCCTTTTCCTGACTCATGACTGGAGCCAGATCTGCTCACCTCCCCTTCTCTGGCCCCGGGCTGGAATAGACGCCAGCACCCAGCCCTCAGGCCTCTGGGCTTGGACTGAACTATACGTCTCCCGTCCTGGGTCTCCAGCTTGCAGCTGTCTGAGCCACCTCCTCATAATAAACCTCCCTGTATCTGGTTCTGTTTTTCTGCAGAGCCCTGACTGACACACCCCATGAAGCCTGGCCTGAGGTCGGCCGAGAGCTCCATACCAGGCCTGGCCTCTGTGCTCTGGGTGCCTCCAAGGCAGCCCTCCTCTGGGCCACTTCCTCCTCCAGCCATCCAGGGAGTGATGGGAACATGCCTTGCTCTTCCATGGGCAACCCCCCTGACACCTGTGCCTTTTTATGGGCTGCCCCTCCACCCCACATTATCACCCATGCCCTCCCGAGAGCTGTCCCCCAATCACCCGTATCTTCCCATGAGCTGCCCCTCCCCTCCACACTGTCACCCGTGCCTTCCCAAGAAGCACCCACAGCTCCCCATGGGCTGTCCACCCCACCCCCATCACCTGCACCTTCCCATGGGCTGCCCCTCCCCTCCACACTGTCACCCTCACCTTCCCAAGAGCTGGAACCCCACCACTCACCCCTCCTCATGGGCTGTTCCCCCCACCCCATTACCCACACCTTCCCATGGGCAGTCTACCCCTCCCCATCACCTGCACCTTCCCCTGGGCTGCTCCCTCCAGCATGCCACCTACTTGGGGCTTCACCCACTCTGAGACTCTGAGGGTCCTGGGGGTGGCAGATGACCTCGGTGAAAGTTCCCCTTGAACCGGATTTCACTTGCCCCTGCTCCCAGCTCAGGCTCCCTCCTGAGGGACCCTTAAGGCGCCTCTCCCCTCCGGGAGTTGGATGGGACGCTCTAAGATGCCAGGGACACCCATCCAATCCTCCCCCAAAGCCTGCTCTCCCCAGAACTGCCTGACATGTCTGTGGATCCAGGAAACACAGCACAATCCTAACACGGGGACTAAATGACCAGGGCTTCCATTGAGGGTCTGGGAGGATGGGGCAGCACTCTCAGAGCCAAGACGTTCCTGGGGGGCACCTCTGACCCCAACTCCCACACCCCAACTGTTTCTACAAATGCCTTTGCTAGTTTTACGTGAAATTAGGGGACCACAGCCTCAAGGTTTTCAAACTTTCAAAGCATTTGAACTCTTCCTTCACTTCTCAAGAACTGGATGACAAACTGTTTTGTTTTGAAGATGAACTGTAATATGTACATTCTGGAAGAAAATGTCATTTAGTGATTCTTGATTAGGAATTCTAATTGCAAAGGAAACTCCTCACCACCCAGTTACCTTCTAAACAGGTGTGCTCTGCACCTGGACACACACGATTCTGTCCCAGCTTCTGCACAGGAAAGGTTTAGAGGTGACATTGGGACGGTCACCCAGGGGCTGCCTGAACCAGAGCGTGGGGACAATCACAGCTCTCCCCAGTGGCCCAGGAGGCATCAGGAGCGCTCAGACAGGCGACAAAGACTCAGAGCAAAGCCAGTGCCCACAGAGGGAGCCCCGGGAGCCGGGCACCAGCTCCTGCTGTGGGAGGCCTCCGCTCCTGAGTCGGCTGTGCTGTGCGCTTGCCTATAGGTCTGTTCTTCTGCTAGGAACACATGCCCAGCCTTGCAAAAGAGGCAAGTCCACCCTGTGGGACAAAGCTGCCCCTGCAGGCTGTGGGCAGGAGGGGACCAACACAGCAAGAGTCCTGGAGAGCCCTCAGGCGCCCAAGAAAACACCAGTCACCAGGTTGGGAGTTAAGACAGAATGCCTGGGAAGAGGGAAGGTGTGAGGAAAAGTGTGAGAAGCAGATGACTGTGCCACGTGGCTCCTGACACATGGGCAGGCATTATTTAACAGCCTGAGGGAAAGCATTCGAGGTGCTCACTGAGGGCAGAGAGAAGCAGCAGGTGAGGAGGGTCCCAGCAAGTGGGTGCTGGGTGGGCAGGTGTCCTTCCAAAATCCTTAGTTACAGCTTATGGGGCAGAGGGGGTTAAAAATGCCATTCAAGGCCCCAAATTCCCTTACACAAGAAAAAGCATCAGGAGTATAAATAAACATGCTCATTTCACACAGACACGATATTTATAAAACGGGGCGCACCCCAGGACATATACTGCATCGAGTAGTTGAATTTCCTATAGTGAGAATTTCCAGATTTTTCAAAAAGCACCAGAGAGCTTTAGAGATTTCACACTTCCATACAGTGCAAAAAGAACCACAAAAAAATGCATTTCCTCTGAGCCAGTGAGGACCAGGGAGGCAGCAGCTGGCAGTGCGCACAAGTTTCTCTGGTCAAGAGAATGCGCCTCTAACCACTTTCTGAGATCACAGAAGCCGGGGGCCTCGGGGGGGCTTTGCGGTCACCAGAGTCACACGCTCACCCTGCAGAGAAAACACAGCCTGGCCTTGGAACCCCATGTTATCATGGAAGATGCAACCAAAAATAGCTCTTTGGGGAAAAAAGAATACTTGCACACATTGCAAATCCATATTCTCTTCATGATGCGAAACATCTGCTAGAAGCAACGGTTTGGGCATTCTCGTTCCATTGCAACTCACCAAGGAAAAGCACACCAGGGCCAAGCTGAGGGTTTAAGAAACCTTTTGTAAAACAAAACCCAAAAACCTGTGCTGGTGTTATTTAACAATCATTCAGCTAATCAGCACAGGGCACACAGGTGTACAGCTGAGTGAGCAGGCCACATCGCAGGCCACTGACCCTGTGTGGCTGTAGCCGGAGAGCGCCCTGACCCTCGCTCTCAGGCAGGATGCAGTGCCGCGCTGCACACCCAGGGAGCCTTCCTGAGCAGCCCCACTGGCCTCTCCCACCACGGGCGAGGGGGCCGAGCCCTCACTGAGTCGTCTGCCGTCTACCCACAGGTCTGGACGCTGCCTGCTTGTCAACTTTCTCGTCAATGAGGAGTGCCAGCTCAGCTGTCAGACAGCTTCTCTGATTTATTTATAAGTAATGAATTTGTAAGTTAATTTATGAAGTTATGTAACCATGATTTTACAACTAACACCCACATGGAGCTGACCTGCCTGAGTCACCACGGCCTTCACTGTCCTCACACTTCACTACAGGCAGCCAGCAGCCATGAGTCCTACAATATTCACTGTCAACAGATGCAGACCGAATTGAGTAAGTCTCAGCATCAGGGGTGCCCAGATGCATGGGGCCGTGAAGAACGTGGGCCCTCGTTTGCCCGTGTGGTTATCCACATCTTCAGCATCTGCCATTGCCAACCCCTGTCCTGGGCATACAACAGAGAAGGGGGGACAGAAACCAGCAACACACGAGTTAAGCACTAGAGAGAATGAGTGGTGGGGTGGGTGGGGCGGTGTCAGGTCAGAGGGGCAGAGGCTGCGATGTTAAAAGGGAGGCTGGGGAAGGTCTCCTGAGGGGTGAAAACCAGAGGCCCTGCAGGAGGGCATGGCCTTCAAAAGCTACAGGTGCGCCAGGCCTCGAATGCTGCTCCCAGCAAGGCCCACATGGCATCACTGCCTGGTGCTGCCATATCCAAGATCCCAGGCTGGCTCGTCTTGTTCCCATGGTCACCAGTGCCGACTCCTGTGTCCCCCTGACCACACACTGTGGCTCAGACCCTGTCTGTGGGGCATGGAGATCATGATGGACAGTGAAGAAGGTGGTTATTCTTATATTTCTCTCTTTTTTTGAGACGAGTCTTGCTCTGACACCAGGCTGGAGTGTAGCTGTGCAATCTTGGCTCACTGCAACCTCCAAGTCCAGTTCAAGTGATTCTTCTGCCTCAGCCACCGGAGTAGCTGGGACTACAAGCAGGTACCACCACGCCTGGCTAATTTTTGTATTTTTTAGTAGAGATGGGGTTTTACCATGTTGGCCAGGATGGTCTCGATCTCCTGACCTCATGATCTGCCCGCCTCGGCCTCCCAAAGTGCTGGGATTACAGGTGTAAGCCACTGCACCCAGCCAGTTATTCTTATATTTCTCTTTGCAAAAGGCCAAGCTGCCCAAAATGCCAAGTGCTCCTAAAAGCACTAAGACATGACTTGCATCACAAACGTACAAATGCACACCATGCTGTCCCACATCTGGCTGTGCTGAGGGCCCGCTGCATGCCCGTGACCTCCCGTTCTCCCCCTGCCTCCCTGGACACTTGCTCTTTCCCCCAGCTCCAAGTGCTCCTAAAAGCACTAAGACATGACTTGCCTCACAAATGTACAAATGCACACCATGCTGTCCCACATCTGGCTGTGCTGAGGGCCCGCTGCATGCCCGTGACCTCCCGTTCTCCCCCTGCCTCCCCGGACACTTGCTCTTTCCCCCAGCTCCCAGTGTGTGGGAGAAGTCAGGGCTCTGCTGCTACCCACCAGGGCCTCACTTCAGGGCTCATATAAACACCCTGCAACTACTCCATTCTAGGTTTCCTTGTTCCTCCTGTTGACATTTTGAGACAGTATCAAACTTACAGAAAAGCCCCAAGAATAACATAAAACACCTGGATGCCCATTGCCCACGGATGCCACTGAGTTTCACCAGTGCCCCAGTAACATCCTTTTAGCCGAGGTGGTGCTGGAGCGCGGCAGCAATCGCCATGCTGCCTTAGCCCCTGCCACCTCTCCGTCCCTTTGGCTTTCATGGCCTTCCAGATTTTTTGGAGATGACAGCTGAGTTACTGTGCAGACTGCCCTTCAGTCCATGTGTGTCTAGTATTTCCTTGTGAAGAGACCAAAATTATGCACCTCCGGCTGGGGTGTCAACAAAGCAATGCTGCGCTCCACTCACACACCCCACTGCGGGGTGCAAATGTCGGCTTGTTCCACCATTGGCTCCACTCACACACCCCACTGCGGGGTGCAAATGTCGGCTTGTTCCACCATTGGCTCCACTCACACACCCCACTGCGGGGTGCAAATGTCGGCTTGTTCCACCATTGGCTCCACTCACACACCCCACTGCGGGGTGCAAATGTCGGCTTGTTCCACCATTGGCTCCACTCACACACCCCACTGCGGGGTGCAAATGTCGGCTTGTTCCACCATTGGCTCCACTCACACACCTTACTGCGGGGTGCAAATGTCGGCTTGTTCCACCATTGGCAGGGTCAGATGGGTCACTCAGGACAGTGAATGCTGGGCTCTTCTGCTTCGTAATTAATAGATATTTTGTTCAAGACTATAAACATCCCGTCTCATGCCATTTTCACCACCAACTTTAGCACCAGTTGCTATTTCCTGCCTGGATTATGAGTGCAGTGGTCACCACATTCGATTTGTAATTCACCTCTTCTCCTACAGTCACCTCTCTTCTTACAGTCATTAATTAGCAGCCCATTGTGAGGAAAGCCCTATCTTATTATTTACTTATTTATTCATTCATTTATGTAAGTGTGGCCCTATAAAATCATATTTTATTTACTGGGTTATTATCCATTACTCTCATTGTTCATTTTAATGCTGAAATTGTCCCAGACTTGGCCAGTGGGAGCCCATTCACGATGGCTTCTGCGTCCTATGACACATCTCCATCTCTGGTGAGCACTGCCTTGCTTTCTGGCATGAGATATATACAAACTTACCTTGTACTTTTTCTTCTCCAGCTCTTCAAATAACCCCAAAAACTTAGTTCCTTTTAATGGAAAGAAGCACTTAGAAATCAACATCTGAACGTTCGATGTGCTTGTGGCTGCTGGGGGGTGGCTGCTCCAAGGCCCTCTCACTGGACAGACTGTGTATGTGTAGAGGTGGGGGTGTGAATGTACACACATCTTACATACATATTCCTGTCTCTCTTTATATATTGAAAACCGTGACTTCACACCAATACCTCCAATTCCAATTCCACATCACAGGGTTCAACAGAATGGAATTGTTTTTTCTTTACTATTTGGTAGAAATTGCTTTAAAGCTATCTGAACCTAGATTTTCTCTGTGCAAAGATTTTAAACAACTGAACCAATTTCTTTAATTGTCCTATGACTATTCAGGTTTTCTATTTCTTCTTGAGTCAGTTTTAGTAAGTTATATTTTCTAAGAATTTATTTATGTTTTCAAACTTCAAATTTATTGCATTAATTTGTTCATAGTAGTGTCCCTTTATATACCTAATACTGCTTACTTTTTTCTTGATCAGTGTCAGCCAATCTTTGTAAAGTTTATCATTTAAAAGAATTCGATTGTATGTTTCTTTCTATTTCATCAATATCTTCTTTTATTATTTTCTTTATTTGACTCTCTTTTTATTATTCTTTATCAGAACTACTTAACTGAATGCTTAGCTCATTAACATTTAGCCTTTCTTCTTTTATACATAAACACTTATTTATAAGTATTGCTTTGGCTACATCCCACACATTTTAAATATTTTTAAATTACATCATGTTTTCATCTTTGACCTATGAGTTATTTATAAGTGTGTTTATTTATTTCCAAATATAAGGGTTTTCAAATTAGATTGTTATTATAGATTTCTAGTTTATTTGCATTGAGGTCCCATCATAAATTCTTCATTATTTTGTCTTTTGAAATGTACAGAGACTCACTTTATTGGCCAATAAGGTTTCCATATATTTATAAGTTCCATGTGGACTTTGAACAGATGCAAATTTTGTAGTTTGGGGGTATAGTGCTTTATGTATGTCCACTAGATTAACTTTTTTAAAAAACATTTTTCAAATATTCTATAACCTTTATTGGCTTTTGTTTACTTCTTCTTTAAAATACTGAGTTACAGTATTTAAAATAGTCCTCTCTGATAATGACTTTATATATTCTTCCTTATAGTTATGTCAATATTTGCTTTATTGATTCTGAAATTATGTTACTGGAAGCATCAAAATTCAAAATTATATTATCTGCTTGATGAAATGAATTGTTTAATCATCGTGTAGTGATTTTCTCTATCTCTAGTGATGCTTTTTCCCCACAAAATCAATTTTTTTACATTAATATAGATTCATCATATTTCTTTCAGTTTATATTTCCCCAGCATGCCCTTTCTCATCCATTTACTTTCATTCTTTCTGTACCCTTAGAGTGTGCATGTGTTTTCTGTAAACAGCATATAGTAATCCACTTTAATAATCTTTATCTTTTAATTATGTTTCTTCCATTTACATTTATTGTAGGTACTGATATATTTGGACTTTTGTTCCACCTCTTTTGTGTTTCTTCTTTCCCTTCCCTTTCTTGTCTTTTCCTTTTGATTGATTACATTTTCCCGTTCTTTTTTGTTTCCATTAGTTTGAAATTATCCTGAGGATTTTATTATATATTAGATAACCATCCTCCAAAGTTAGAACTTTTTAACTCAAGTTACCTTCTTCAAATTTATATGACATTATGACTATACACTTATTTCTCTTTTTTAAATTCTTATATCCTCATTATTATTTGATTCACCCCTATAGTCACCACCTTCTTGTCCTTCACTCCCTCTTGCATCTCAAATCGTCCACCTGGAATTCTCTTCCTTCTGCATGAAGTATATATTTAATAATTACCTTTAATAAAGTGATCTCTGGATTCTCAGCTTCACTTAGTTTTCGGTCTCTGAGTATTCCCTAATTTCCTACCAGCACATAAATGTATTTTTAAAGGCTTAAAATATCTTCTCTTAAAGTTTTGCCTGTTATCAGGAGAAGGATGACTCAGTTACATACTGGAAATGGAAGAGACTGAATTAAGTAGCAGATATTCTCCCACTAGACTCTAAATGCCAGGAAGCAAGGACCATGGCAGCTCTTTTTTCACTTGCATTAGACAGGATGTTAATACGGAATTTTCCAGTCTGAATTTTATCTGAGGCCCCAAGACAAGAAGTGCCAATTGTTCCCATATGAAATTCTGGGTGACCTAGGTAGAGGAGGTGTTGAAGATGTGATAAGTTCAAGGCTGATAGGAGGGCTTCTTTGGGGGAGGGGGCTGTGCTCTCCCCACCCCACCAGCACCATGAGGGGCTTGGGCAGCCTTCTCATTCCATTCCAAGAGACGTTTCACAAGGCCTGCAAGGTGCCTTGTGGGTGCCTCCTGAGGCTGGTTGGGGGTACTGACAGCTGGTGTCCCTGTTACTCTCAAGAAATCTAAAGGGCAAAAGGCAGCCAGGCTGTATGTGGAAATAACCCTAACCCAGTGGATCAAAGTGGCACATTTCCTGTGGGCCAGGTGGGGTCATACTGCCTGAACACTGGCCTGGGATGTCTTAGGTCAGTTCCTGGAGATGTGAGGGCAGACCGTGGCAAGAGGCTAGAGGTACTATGGCCATCTGGGCTAAGGAAGTCAGTGTAAAGGACCAGCTGGAGAGGATGTACTGCCTGTGTTGGCCAATTGTGGCAGAGACACCCCAGGGTAGGGTGGTCACTCAGGAGACCTTGGGAATGCCCCAGGAGGCCCCAGGATTCCCTGCCAGCCTCATGAGCCAGCTCTCTGCCCTGTCAGCCATACAGAACCTCTCCTGTCCTTACCTCTTACCCTTCTTGCTCCTCCCACCCTGGAGGGTCAGAAGCCATAGCTACCAGCTGGGGAGGACCCATGGGGCAGCAGCCTGACACCCAGCCTCCCACCTGCCACAGCACCAGGTGAGGTTAAGGAGAGGTTCACAGGAAGACATGTAGAGTTTTGACTGTTTTGCTGGACCTATACTAATCACCAAGCCCAGCCTGCTTGGGCCACATTAGTGGAAGACACCGAATTACCTAGAAGGGACCAGAAAAGTGCTGAGATTATCCCAGTTTCTTCTGAGCACAGGAGGAGAATCAGTCCACAAAGGACATTTGCTGGGGCAGACATGAGGAATCAAAGCTGTCTTCTCTCAACCCTTCCTTCAGGAGTAAACTCAAGCACCAGGAACGAGTGAGTGAATGAGCCCCTGCTCTTCTTGGCCAGGTTCATCTTTCAGAAGCATTTAAAAGAGGTAGGAAAAGTAAAATCAGCTTATAAAATAAGGGCAATCTTGCCATACGACTAGTACAGTGCTTGAGAAACCATTCCTGAGGGCCTCAGGGCAGCGTCAGGCATGGCCTCACAACATCAGGACAGGACCAGCTCTCATCCTCTCCTGGCTCTCAAGTACAGAGAAATATCCTAAATTATTTTAAACGTGTGAGTCTTTGCAGGAAACTCTCCCCAAGGGGAAGCCGTCTTCCAGAAAGCACCAGTGATGGAGAGGAAGGGGGCGAGGGAGAAAGTTGGAGCACAGCCTGGAGAGCTGGAAGCCACACGAGCCACATGTGCCCATGGCCACCGCAGGACGAGAAAAGTCGATCCCAGACCTGTGGCCCTGCCATGCGAGCTTGCCTTAGTCCCCAGGGCTGCTATGACAAAATGATTTGAACTACAGAAAGTTACTTTCTTGCAGTTCTGGAAACTAGAAGCCCATGATCAAGGTGCTGCCACATTCCGTTTCAGGTGAGGGCTTGCAGACAGCCGCCTTCCCACCGAATCGTCACATGGACTTCCTGCTGTGCTAGTGGACACAGTCAGCCCTCCAGTGTCTCTTCTTATCCATGTGCTAATCCCGTCAGATCAGAGCTCTGCCCTTACGACCTCGTTTGGCCTTAAACTTAACTTCCTTAGGCCCCTTCTCCAGATACAGCCAAACTACAGGCTAGGGCTTTGACATATGAGTTTTAGGGAACATAAACATTCAGTTTATAACATTCAGTCCTAGCCTCCAAAATTTATGTCCTCACATGCAAAATACATTAATTCCATCCCAAGAGCCCTGAAAGTCTTAACCCATTCCAGCATCAACTGCAAAGCCTGAAGCCAAAGTTCATTTAACTAAATCAGAAGTGGGTAAGACTCCAGACAGTTTCTCCTAAGGCAGAATTGCTCTCCAGCCAAGACCCTGTGAAGCCGGACCAGCCCCGTGCTTCTAAAACACAGCGGTGAAGACGCACAGGATGGAACTCTGTGGTGAAAGGCATAACACAGAAGGGAGAGACAGGAGATGGGTCCCATCACACAGCTGGCAAGGCAAGACCCTGACACCTGAGGCTCGGGGACACTCCTCTTTGGCTCTCCCCACAGGCCCTGCCTCACCCCCAGCTCTGCAGTGGCCCCACCCTTGGAAATCCAGGAGGAGGCAGCCCTGCCCTGGGCCTGGGAGTGGCAACCCATGACCTCTGGGTCACTCCCAGTCACACTCTCCCCTTTCTGGAAAGATGAAGCATGCTGGCTGCTAGAGAGGGCTACCTCCCATCCTGTTCTCCTGAGGCCGAGCTGACGGTGTCTCTGGAAGCTGGTCCCGTCCCCACTCCTGGCCTCTGCTGAGGAGGCTTCCGGGTTGGACTCCTGGTTCCCGCCAGTCTCCCTGTCAAAGGGTCATTCTGCTGCATGCAGAGTGTTCTGTCCAGAACATTTTTCTCACTTTCTGCAATGTGGGTAGACTGAGAATTCTCCAAATCTGCAAGGTCTGGTTCCTTTTCTCCTGACAGTTCCTTCCGTGTACCTCTCTTTCACTGTACGCAGTAGGGAGAGGCAAGCATTTCAGCACTTTGCTTAGAAATCTCCCCAGCAAAACATCCCATTTCATCACTCGAGTTCCACTTTCCACAAAGTCCTTGCCATTTTTAACAAGAATCACTTTCCTCACATTTCCACGGGCACGTTCCTCACCAGGGTCAGCTTTCATGCTCCCGCTTCCACCAGCATTCTGTTCATGGGGTGCGTGCGTTCTCCACGACCACAGCTGCTGTCCCTACGACCCTTTTCTCCCAGAGCCCCCACCAACAATGCCTTTAACACCCACAGTTCTACCAACAACGCTTCACAGCCATCGGGGCTCTTTCTAGTGCACGCCTCAAAACTCCTCCAGCTGCCACCCGCCAGCCAGCTCCAAGCCGCCTCCACATTCTTAGGTATGTGGCATGTAGTGCAGGGCACCCCACTTCTCTGTGTGGGCTGCTTACACCACAGCCTGGGGGCTTCAACAGCAGGACTCGGTTTCCCCACAGTTGTGGAACTCAACGCCCGGCGTCAGGATGCAGCTGATTTGGCTCTGGCGAGGGTCGCCTTTGCGGCTTGCAGGCAGCCGCCTTCTCCGTGTGTCACGGCCTTTCTTTGGGGCGTGCTTGGCACAGGGTGAGAGACGGTTCTCTTCTGTCTCCTTCTGAAGAACACAGGTCCTATCAGACCGGGCCACACCCTCACAACGTTCTTTAACCTTAACTTCTTCCTGAGAGGCCCATTTGCAAATACAGCGACACTGGGAACTAGGGTTTCACTGTAGGAATGTGCGAAGGGGCGAGACAAACATCCAGTCCATAATCATCAGGGAAAAGAGATCTTCGGTGGAAGCTGAAAATCAGCACGATTTGGCTTAAGGACATGCAGCTTCAGGCCTGGGTTTACACGATCACTCACGGTCTCAGGGAGCACGGAACTTTTGACTTCTTAGCAAACATGGATTCCGGAGCTCCAGATCCCAGGAGCCCTGGTGGCGCTGTGGGGCCTCCGTTCTTGCCCACCCATGTAGGGTGAAGCGGATGTGCCCGTTCAGCCCAGGTGGGTTTTGGAGCCAGGATGGACACAGGTGTGCAGTGGAGCACGGCGGACACAAAGCAACAAGAGGGCCCTCGATGCCGCTGTGGGTGATGAGCCGGAGGAGCAGGGAGCAGAGTCATCCTGATGGGAGAATCCCCAGGCTTTCGGAAAGAGGCTGTGCCGCTGGGACTGTTCTACTCCGCACCTGTCTCCACAGCAACAAGAACGCGCACCTCCGTGCCCCGCCAGCGCTCCCGCCCCCATGCATGGAGGTGGACACAGCTGTGTGCCAGGCTTGGGTACACTCCATGCCTGAGGGTCTCCACTGCTGGGCACTCTTAGCCATTGACTGCAGGGGTCCTGGGAAACACAGGCACCCCCAGGGAGCTCTGGGAGGGTGGCCTGACCCACAGCTGGGCTTCAGCCACCAAGGCGGGGCTTCTGGACCCTTCCAGCCCTGACCCACAGCTGGGCTTCAGCCACCGAGGCGGGGCTTCTGGACCCTTCCCAGCCAGTGTTAGGGTCCCACATCCCAGGCTGTGACCAGGACTGAGCCTCAAAGGGGCCCAGCTCCCCTCCCTGCCCACAACAGGAGGCCAGAGGGTACTCTCAAGATGGCAGCACGACTGTCTCCTCTGCACCACCTCCCTCCCTCCCTCTTCTGTGCCTGACTTCCCCTGGTGTGAATAGGGAATGGCAAAGAGCAGAAAATGCCCACCTTAACAGTCGCCCAGGAGAAGGGTAGAAGCAGAGGGTCTTATAATTTGAAGTGCCAGTCCGCAAACAAAAATAAAATAAACCCACTGCATTCCAGAAATCCACGAAGGAAAACATTCACATCACAAGCAAATGCTCAGGCCATCATCACCCTTTGAGGTGAAAGTTCCTGGTTCATATGCTTCCCAAAGGCAACTTTTGATGGCAGCCTTAATGAAATTAGCTTACCCATCTCTAAGTCAAGAGGCATAGTTTAAGATCCAACTTTTATAGCCCGACTTGTTTCTAATTACACAGTGGAAATGACTTCAGGAAGGCTTTTACAATTTCCTCTAACATGTACAGCCTGAAGGGGATCACAAAATTCACAATCCTTGGTAGCAAAATCAAGAAGTTGGCCAGGGGTGGTGGCTCATGCCTGTAATCCCAGCTACTTGGGAGGCTGGGGCAGGAGAATTGCTTGAACCTGGAAGATGGAGGTTGCAGTGAGCCAAGATCATGCCATTGCACTCAGCCTGGGCAACAGAACAAGACTCTGTCTCAAAATTTTTAAAAAAAGCAAAAAAGAAAAATCAAGAAGTTGATTGTGTTCCCTGACTGACTGGGAAAGGTGCAGCACTCTCATAAGCCAGTGGCCTCCTGAGAGTCCCTGCAGCTATAGCAGAGGTGGGCGCCTCCCAGCAGGGCAGTAAGAGACATGCGGGGCCCTGCACAGGACGGCCATCCAGTGCCATCACCCAGGCTTGGGGTGGCCGGCAGGATGGGAAGCTTCCACTCGCTGGCAGGTTCCGAGGACCCAGGCGTCCAAACTTGCTGGAAACATCAGCATCAAAGACTTTCTGAGGCTGAGCCCCGGCCTGGCTGGGCACAGTGGGACCTGCGCAGACGGAAATGACCTGGCCTCTCCTCCCACCTCCCAGCCAGAAGGTGAGGCTGTGCTGTGTCAGTGGGAGGATGACAGACACACCAGGTCTTCAGCTCGGGGCGAAGCCTCCCTGCCGGCTGCCCCAGCCCTTCCTGTGCTGTCCAGACACAGGGGCTGCCAAGCCCCAGCGCCCCAGCCTTGAAAAGCGTGTCCCAGAAGGCAAACCTGGGAGCCTGCCCTCGATTCCATGCTGGTGCCCACCCCACCACGCCAGACCACACCAACTGCACCACATCTTAATCCTCGTGGAAAAGCCACCATCGTGCACACATAGCAAACCCCAGGTCTCGCAGGTAAACTGAGTCCAACACCACCCAGTGGCCCTGGGCACCAGAGGCCCAGGCTGGGGATGAAGATAAATATGAAATTAATATTTTCAGCATAAAATTAGAAAACCTGGAATGTAAAACTAAAACTTGCTGTGACCTCATCACTCAGAGAAGCTCTGTTAACATTTTGTGGGATTTGATTTCACCGGGGCTGGGGCCGCCAGGACTCTGGGAAGACCCTCAGCGTGGGGCCGGCACTGGCAGGACACGGCGCATTATGCTGAGGTCACCATGGCTTTCCCTCCCGTAGCCCATGGGCCACATCCTTCCCTGGGGGTGTCTGAGGGTATGCAGGGGCCTACAGAGGCCTGGCCACTGAGAACCTCTCGCATGCCGAGACAGACACCCTCCCCGAGAGGAGGTCCCCACCCTGACTCAGAACTCAGAAGATGGGGTGCCGGGCACAACTGCCACGTGCTGCTGATGACAGGTTTTTAATTCTAAAAGTGGGGCAATCAAACTACATGTGGGCATGTCACCCATCACAGAAGCTGGAAGCAGCTTCTCTCCCACCCTCCTGCAACACAAAGGCCCCACGGTCTACACCTCGAGTTCTCTGAAGAGATCCCAGCTCCCAGGGCAGCAATAACTGGAAATCTAACGAAACGCCACACTTCCAAGGACAGGCAGGGCACACGCCTGGGGAGGCCCCACCAGAGATGCAGGAGCCCTGGAAGCCCCTCCCCACGGAGGGCAGACTCAGCAGTTACGTCTGGGGAGGGCCTGGCACAGGCAGGGGAGGCGCCCATCACCCCAGGGCAGCCCCTGAGTCCTACCTCAGCCTCCTGACCATACCCAGCCCTGCTCATCCACCAAGCTGACCCCCATTCCCTGGAGCTGGGGGCTGTGGGGAAGCCCCAGTGAGGCCCGGCAGTGGGAGGAACAGCCCTAGCCCCTCCCACAGGAGCTGGGCAGCTTCAGTGAACCCAGAACCAGAGGTGCAAACTGGCCCATCCCAGCAAAGGGGGCTGAGGCCCCACCTTGAGAGTGTCAAAGACAGCCAGGGCCAGACCCGGCCCCAGGGAAAACCCACAGCCCTGCCAGCTCCCAACCAGGGGCCAAGTCTCCAAGTGAGTCCGGGGGCAACAGGGGAAGACGGGAGTGCACATGGTGCAGCCCAGTAGACACACTCACCAGGCCACGCAGGCCACAGGAGGACCCTGTGGAGACCCAGCTGGACTCAGAGGAGACATAGCCTGACTCAGGTGAACAGGTGGGCACAGCTGAGACTCCTACCTTGGAAGAAGCTCTTCACCCGGAGGTAACTGACACTGAGGCGCAAGACAGAAAGCTTGTCCAGCTTGGAGATGATGTCAGGTGGGAAGGGCAGCAGGCTGGCCAGGTGGTCCAACTCAGCGTTGAGGCGGTCCCGGTGCCGCTTGGAGGGGTTGGACTTCTCCACCCCCAAGGCAGGCCTCCTGTGGGGAAATGGCCTGGGTCAGATGGGCTTCTCCAGCAGAACTGTACTCTGCAGTCACCTTACTAGGAGCATCTAAGCTGCCCCCAGGACAAAAGGTGGGAAGATGCCTAGAGCTCACCCACACCTCAAGACATAGACACTAAAACCCACAGCACACACCAGCAAAGTACAGCTCACCCATGCCTCAAGACATACACACTAAAACCCACAGCACATGCCAGCGAAGTACAGCTCACCCAGGCCTCAAGACCTACACAATAAAACCCATAGCACACACCAGGGAAGTACAGCTCACCCATGTCTGAAGACATACACACTAAAAACCACAGCACACACAAGGGAAGTACAGCTCACCCAGGCCTCAAGACCTACACACTAAAACCCACAGCACACACCAGGGAAATACAGCTCACCCAGGCCTCAAGACCTACACAATAAAACCCACAGCACACACCAGGGAAGTACAGCTCACCCATGTCTGAAGACATACACACTAAAACCCACAGCACACACCAGGGAAGTACAGCTCACCCACGTCTGAAGACATACACACTAAAACCCACAGCACACACAAGGGAAGTACAGCTCACTCACGCCTCAAGACCTACACACTAAAACCCACAGCACACACCAGGGAAGTACAGCTCACCCATGCCTGAAGACATACACACTAAAACCCACAGCACACACCAGGGAAGTACAGCTCACCCATGCCTGAAGACCTACACACTAAAACCCACAGCACACACCAGGGAAGTACAGCTCACCCACGTCTGAAGACATACACACTAAAACCCACAGCACACGCCAGGGAAGTACAGCTCACCCATGTCTGAAGACATACACACTAAAACCCACAGCACACACCAGGGAAGTACAGCTCACCCACGTCTGAAGACATACACACTAAAACCCACAGCACAGGCCAGGGAAGTACAGCTCACCCATGTCTGAAGACATACACACTAAAACCCACAGCACACGCCAGGGAAGTACAGCTCACCCATGTCTGAAGACATACACACTAAAACCCACAGCACACACCAGGGAAGTACAGCTCACCCACGCCTCAAGACCTACACACTAAAACCTACAGCACACGCCAGCGAAGTACAGCTCACCCATGTCTGAAGACATACACACTAAAACCCACAGCACACCCCAGGGAAGTACAGCTCACCCATGTCTGAAGACATACACACTAAAACCCACAGCACATACCAGGGAAGTACAGCTCACCCATGTCTGAAGACATACACACTAAAACCCACAGCACACCCCAGGGAAGTACAGCTCACCCATGTCTGAAGACATACACACTAAAACCCACAGCACACACCAGGGAAGTACAGCTCACCCAGGCCTCAAGACCTACACATTAAAACCCACAGCACACACCAGGGAAGTACAGCTCACCCACGCCTCAAGACCTACACACTAAAACCCACAGCACACACCAGGGAAGTACAGGTCACCTACACCTCAAGACCTACACACTAAAACCCACAGCACACACCAGGGAAGTACAGCTCACCCATGTCTGAAGACATACACACTAAAACCCACAGCACACACAAGGGAAGTACAGCTCACTCACGCCTCAAGACCTACACACTAAAACCCACAGCACACACCAGGGAAGTACAGCTCACCCACGTCTGAAGACATACACACTAAAACCCACAGCACACGCCAGGGAAGTACAGCTCACCCATGTCTGAAGACATACACACTAAAACCCACAGCACACACCAGGGAAGTACAGCTCACCCACGTCTGAAGACATACACACTAAAACCCACAGCACACGCCAGGGAAGTACAGCTCACCCATGTCTGAAGACATACACACTAAAACCCACAGCACACACCAGGGAAGTACAGCTCACCCACGCCTCAAGACCTACACACTAAAACCCACAGCACACGCCAGCGAAGTACAGCTCACCCATGTCTGAAGACATACACACTAAAACCCACAGCACACCCCAGGGAAGTACAGCTCACCCATGTCTGAAGACATACACACTAAAACCCACAGCACACACCAGGGAAGTACAGCTCACCCAGGCCTCAAGACCTACACATTAAAACCCACAGCACACACCAGGGAAGTACAGCTCACCCACGCCTCAAGACCTACACACTAAAACCCACAGCACACACCAGGGAAGTACAGGTCACCTACACCTCAAGACCTACACACTAAAACCCACAGCACACACCAGGGAAGTACAGCTCACCCATGTCTGAAGACATACACACTAAAACCCACAGCACACACAAAGGAAGTACAGCTCACTCACGCCTCAAGACCTACACACTAAAACCCACAGCACACACCAGGGAAGTACAGCTCACCCATGTCTGAAGACATACACACTAAAACCCACAGCACACACAAGGGAAGTACAGCTCACCCACACCTCAAGACCTACACACTAAAACCCACAGCACACACCAGGGAAGTACAGCTCACCCACGCCTCAAGACCTACACACTAAAACCCACAGCACACACCAGGGAAGTACAGCTCACCCACGCCTCAAGACCTACACACTAAAACCCACAGCACACACCAGGGGAGTACAGCTCACCCACACCTCAAGACCTACACACTAAAACTTACAGCACACACCAGGGAAGTACAGCTCACCCACGCCTCAAGACCTACACACTAAAACCCACAGCACACACCAGGGAAGTACAGCTCACCCACGCCTCAAGACCTACACACTAAAACCCACAGCACACACCAGGGAAGTACAGCTCACCCACACCTCAAGACCTACACACTAAACCCCACAGCACACACCAGGGAAGTACAGCTCACTCACGCCTCAAGACCTACACACTAAAACCCACAGCACACACCAGGGAAGTACAGGTCACCTACACCTCAAGACCTACACACTAAAACCCACAGCACACACCAGGGAAGTACAGGTCACCCACACCTCAAGACCTACACACTAAAACCCACAGCACACAGCAGGGAAGTACAGCTCACCCACACCTCAAGACCTACACACTAAACCCCACAGCACACACCAGGGAAGTACAGCTCACCCACGCCTCAAGACCTACACACTAAAACCCACAGCACACGCCAGGGAAGTACAGCTCACCCACGCCTCAAGACCTACACACTAAACCCCACAGCACACAGCAGGGAAGTACAGCTTGGTATCTGGAGGGGATGCAGAGAGAGGAGCACACCAGAGTGAGACCAGCAGCTCAGAGCATGGAGAGGGCACGGCCACCAGCTGTGGGATGGCAAGTTCCAGGGCTCCACTCTGGTTCCCCAAAGAGGGAGGAGGACACCAGCCGCAGGCCAGTGGGGCAAGAGTGAGTGGCGAGAACACCACCTTCGTTCAGATCCTTAGGGGACTCCTCATGTCTTAACAAAGTCTCACATATTCCAGGAACCATGAAAAGGTCCTCCTGGCATCTGTTGGGCCGTGCAGCTGCCAGGCCTGTGCCTTGAGGCCCCCAAGGCCGGTCGGAGCTTCAGTTTCTCCTCTAAATGCTGGGGCTGAAGGGAGAATACTCAGGGCCCCTCCCCCAGGGCAAAAGAGACTCGGTGCCTACCACTCTGGGGCCCCGCAAAGGGACAGTGAGGGCCGTCACTCACTCTCCTAATAAGCCACGGCAGGCCTGCTTTACCCACAAAAAGGGACCATCCTGTGGGGCTCCCAAGCCACGGAGCCCAGAGAGGGAGGGCGCTGACCCCAGTCACCCAATCTACATTAAAATGACAGGAGCTTGACGTGACCCTCTCACCTCAGAGTGACCATCCTCTATGACTGATCTATTTAACCTCACAGTGACCGTCCCCTACGGGTGACCCATTTAACCTCAGAGTGACCGTCCCCTACGGGTGACCCATTTAACCTCAGAGTGACTGCTCCCTACAGTTGACCCATTTAACCTCACAGTGACCATCTTCTACAGCTGACCCATTTAACCTCAGAGTGACCATCTTCTACAGCTGACCCATTTATCCAACAGTGTCCATCCTCTACAGATGACCCTTTTAACATCACAGTGACCATCCCCTGTGGCTGACCCGTTTAACCTCAGAGTGTCCGCCCCCTACGTATGACCCATTTAACCTCACAGTGACTGTCCTCTACAGATGACCCTTTTAACATCACAGTGACCGTCCCCTGTGGCTGACCCGTTTAACCTCAGAGTGTCCGCCCCCTACGTATGACCCATTTATCCAACAGTGACTGTCCTCTACAGATGACCCTTTTAACATCACAGTGACCGTCCCCTGTGGCTGACCCATTTAACCTCAGAGTGTCCGCCCCCTACGTATGACCCATTTAACCTCAGAGTGTCCGCCCCCTATGTATGACCCATTTATCCAACAGTGACCATCCTCTACAGATGACCCTTTTAACATCACAGTGACCGTCCCCTGTGGCTGACCCATTTAACCTCAGAGTGTCCGCCCCCTATGTATGACCCATTTATCCAACAGTGACCATCCTCTACAGATGACCCTTTTAACATCACAGTGACCGTCCCCTGTGGCTGACCCGTTTAACCTCAGAGTGTCCGCCCCCTACGTATGACCCATTTAACCTCACAGTGACTGTCCTCTACAGATGACCCTTTTAACATCACAGTGACCGTCCCCTGTGGCTGACCCATTTAACCTCAGAGTGTCCGCCCCCTATGTATGACCCATTTATCCAACAGTGACCATCCTCTACAGATGACCCTTTTAACATCACAGTGACCGTCCCCTGTGGCTGACCCGTTTAACCTCAGAGTGTCCGCCCCCTACGTATGACCCATTTAACCTCACAGTGACTGTCCTCTACAGATGACCCTTTTAACATCACAGTGACCGTCCCCTGTGGCTGACCCATTTAACCTCAGAGTGTCCGCCCCCTATGTATGACCCATTTATCCAACAGTGACCATCCTCTACAGATGACCCTTTTAACATCACAGTGACCGTCCCCTGTGGCTGACCCGTTTAACCTCAGAGTGTCCGCCCCCTACGTATGACCCATTTAACCTCACAGTGACTGTCTTCTATAGCTGACCCGTTTAACCTCACAGTGACCGTCCCCTGTGGCTGACCCGTTTAACCTCAGAGTGTCCGCCCCCTACGTATGACCCATTTAACCTCACAGTGACTGTCCTCTACAGATGACCCTTTTAACATCACAGTGACCGTCCCCTGTGGCTGACCCGTTTAACCTCAGAGTGTCCGCCCCCTACGTATGACCCATTTAACCTCACAGTGACTGTCTTCTATAGCTGACCCTTTTAACCTCACAGTGACCGTCCCCTGTGGCTGACCCATCTAACCATCATTGCACAGACACCACATCAAATGACATCTCATTCTAGATACCATTTCCACACACATTCATCCGAAAATAAAAGATGGTAGCCAGTGTGGAGTCCACTGAGGCTGCGTGGGGAGACTGAGGAGGGGCGAGTTACCGGAAGGACCACAGGAAGGAGGCCGCCTGACTTCCCTCCTGGGACCTGGGCACATACAGGAGTGAGCCTGTTGTTTCCAGGGGTTTGGGTCTCTTTTGTCAAGAAATCCCTTATTTTTCTACAGTGTTTGCACTTATGAGTGAGCTGACCGTGCACGTTGTAATGTGAAACAATGTTCTGTCAGGAACCCCGCGGCACAAACTCCATTTCTCATTGTCTAACGACCTCCGCCACATGCCAGCCCCAGAGCAGCCCGACGGCGCCAAACCCAGAGCTATTTTTTTTAGTTGATATATAATCCACATGACACAAAACTAACCATTTAAAAGTGGACAGTTCAATGACACTGATCACGGATGGAACCACGAGGTCCAGAATCCCTGATCACGGATGGAACCACGAGGTCCAGAAGCCCTGATCATGGACAGAACCACGAGGTCCAGAACCATGCAGGAGAAGCTCCAGTTCACTCCAGGGCAGAGGAGACTCCAGGAGGATTCACCAGTGCTGTCAGCACAGAAACTGGTGTGGGAGAAGCCCCAAGCCAGCTCAGTCAGAAAGAGAGGCCCCAAAATATGCAATGCCTCCGAACAAACGTAACAAAACACACCCAAACCAGAGCTGAGAAAAACTGAAAGACCTAAATACGCAGAAGGATACACCATGTTCTTGGACTGAATGATTCAATATTGTTGAGATGGTAATTCTCCCCAAAACTCATCTATAGAGTCAGTGTAATCCTAATTAAAACCCCAACGGGAATTTCTACAGAAACTGACAAGCTGATTCTAAACTTTACATGGAAATACAAAGGACGTAGAATAGATTAAAGAGGAGGGCACTGCCGGGGACTTACCGTACTGAGTTTCGGCCCTCTCTAAAGCTACAACATTAAAGATGATTTGGTTATTAGAGAAAACATAGAAATAAACGTGAATAGAAAAGAATGGTGTGAGTTTAGAAATAGACACACTGGGTTTTCTTGGGTCTTCATAAGATACTAAGGCAATTCAATAGGGAAAGGAAAATCTTGCCAATAAATGGTGCAGGGTCAACTGTATACCCATGAAAAAAATGGACGCCAGCTCAACCCTCATGTGATACCCAAAAATTAACTCAAAAAGGAGTGTAGACATCAAGGTGGTTCAACCTACTGTAAAACTTTAGAAGAAAACATGCAAAAGTCCTTCAGACCTTGGGGTAGTCACAGGACTCTTAGAACACAAAGAGACAAAAAGCTCACAAACTGGTCTTCATCAAAAGGTTTTCAAATGTCTTTTGAAAGTCAATAGTAAGAATATGAAAAAGATAAGCCTTAGACTGGAAGAAAATATTCACAAGGGTTTATATCCAGAATATGTAAAGAACTCTTACAACTCAATAATAAGATTAAAGAAGCCAATCAGAACACGGCCAATTATTTAAACAGACACCACCAGAGAAGATTCGTGGATGGTGAAGAAGAACATAGGGTACTCCCAACACCTGTCGTCACTAGGGAAATGCACATTAAAACCCTGAGGAGGTAACCACCAACACATGAGGACACTCAAACACCAAGAACCTGTTGAGCACAGCAGACCCCAGTGGAGGCGCAGAGAGACTGGGAGTTTCGGGGAGTGGGAAATGGCACGACTGTCTTGGAAAACAGTTACCAGCGCTAACTTAAACAGTCACCCAGAAACTGCACCCCTAGAGTCACCCAGCAACTCGCTGCACTCCTTTATCCAAGGGACACAAAAACATACAGACTTGTACGAAAATGTTCATGGTGGCTGTATTTGTAGTAGTCCAAGATGGAGAACAACCTGAACTTCTGCCCACGGGTAAATAAGCAGGTTTGGTCTGTCCATACAGCAGAACAGTTCACAGCAATAAAAAGGAACAAATGGCTGATGCTAGAAACACGGATGAATCCCAGGACCTTTATGCCAAACGCACACAGACCACAAAACGCTATGTGATTCCATCTGCACAAAATGCCAGGACAGGCAAACCACCTACAGTGACAGGAAGCAGATCAGAGGTTGCCAGGGGCAGAGCTAAAGGGAGGAATTATGAGGGGCCACCAAGAAGCTTGTGCAGTGTCTGGAGTTTGGTGACGGTTTCCCTGGGGTACACAAATGTCAGAACGGACCCAATGGTACACCTTCAGTGTGCAGTTCAACTGAAATACGTGTGCTTCAATTATATCCCAAAAACAGGCATTCCCATGGTTTCCACAGTGTCATGAGCCGAAGGCACTGTCCCTGTGGAAAACTCTGGGGATCCCAGAAGACGAGGAGCATCAAACAGGTTGCCAATGGCACAGGGCATTCACTCCCGGAAGAGCACTGTGGATTCAGGATCACCCGTGTCACCCCAGGGATACCGAGGCTGAGCAGGAGTCAAGGGCACCACCAAGGGGAGGGCCGTCCAGCCGGCCGCCCAGTTTCCTCCACATCAGCTGCCCCCTGCACTCAGTGTTTGTGGGGGCCTCTCAGGAGCAGGTTCTAGACCGACTCCACCTCCAATGGCACCATCCACAGCCTTTACCAGCCACCCCTTCCAGGTGAAATTTGGGGCACACACAGAGCCATCCCCCATCACCACAGAAGAGCCAGCCAGAGCAGAGCACTGGACATGACCCTCAGGGGCATCAGGGGCCACAGCTGGGATGGCCAGAGTGGAGGGGCTACAGGGTGGGTTCCCCCAACTCAAAACACGCTGGGAAACTACAGGCCAAAACACTGTTTTGATGTTCAGTAAATGCCCAGGAGCCCAGCATGTGCCGAGCAGCGCCTCTAGGAGAAAGACACGCAGCCTTCCAGAGACACCCACACACGGACACGCAGCCTCCATCGCCCTGCTGGGCGTATGCGGCGGTGGGCACATGTGTCAGTGTGAGAACACTGCATGGCTATTTAAGTCGCTCACCGCCTCTCACTGCCGCTCAGATCACAACGGGTCTTCTTTTTTCCTTACACGCTGAAAGGCTTCGAGCAGAAGTGCGTATAATTTAAGGGATGTATTTGAAGAACTAATGTGAATATTCTCCTATAAACTTGAAGCAGAGGAGCGCTTCCTAATCATGATGTCAGATTAGCCACAAAAGTCAAGATTGACAAATTTGGCTTCATACAAATACGATATTTTTTCTGCACAGCAAGGAACGTTATATGTAAAATCAAAAGTGGGGTAAAGCATTTGAAACCCTTTCAAACACTAATTTCCCCAGTTTCCAACCTCTTAGAAATCAAGAGGCACAACACATAAACAATCCAGTAGAAAAAGCAAAAGCTGTAAGCACAGTTCACAGAAGATGAGACGTAAATTGCTCTTAAACCTCACTTATGGCACAAGAATGCAAATTACCAGTATCTGAAATGCACTACATGCTGGGGCGTGGGAGGAGGCGCTGACAAGGGACTCAGACCTTAACCTTTATGCTGGGAGGTCTGGGAACAACTATTTAAATGACAAACACCTGCGCGTTGTCTGAGCAATTCCACGCCTAGGTTTTCATCCTCCCAATAAATGAGTGTAGGGGATTCGATTTGACTTCTTGCAAGCTAACAACGCATTTCCGTTTCGTGGACCCTGGAAGAAGATATGAGACCCTTGAGGTAGAGATAAAGGGCTTAGGACTCACGCTCAGCAAGCCACATGAGCTTCCGCGTGTTCAGCATTCACCCAGGTCCCCAAGTCATGTGGGGGGATGTGGAAGCGCCCTGGCTGATGCTGTGTGCACAGTGGGTTCTTCTAGCAACCAAGGAGGACTGAGCTTTATACAGGGTGAGGCTGAGGTGTGCAGGTGAAGGGCGGCCATCTCTAGGGGCCAGGGATGATGGTGCGAGGTGCATGCTGGGGGCCGGGAAGGGCTGAGAAGCTTCTATAGCTGGTTCTTCCTCCAGGAGTGGGCCATGAGACGTACATGCTCCTGTCTGTGCACTTGAGAGATTTGTATAGGTGAGAGAATTGTGTATTTGTCACAGTTCGTAAAGACAGAAAATAGCGTTGCCACACAGCTGCAAATGCAGTCCCCACGGCGGGGCAGTCTGGGGAAGAATCAGAACTAAATGTCCTGCTTTTCTTGTTCTTATTCCACTGCAAAGGCCTAGAAAGGAGTTTTGGGGCCTTTGCATTTTATGTACTGGTGTTTTGAATGGCCAGTTGAATGCTCGCCTGGTTCAAAACTCAGAAGAAAGTGTCTTCAGGCTGCCTCCCTGCCCAGAGGCAGCTGACTTTCAGTTTTCTGTGACCCCCTCAGGAGACATTTTATGAATAAACGAGTGCGTGTGCACATACGGTATTTTTTTCCATCATTTATATGCGAATCGCAGCATCTGCATCTACTACTGTCTACCCTAGAGCTCGTCAGTTCTGGGCTGTGCTGGGCTCCTCCTGAGCCCTCGTCCAGCCTCAGCTGTGGGCACGGCCCCAGGTGTGGTGTTGCGCCTGTGCTCACCGCTGGGCCAGCAGCCGCCTGGGCAGTGAGCCTGCTGCATGCTGGTGTTCAATGCACAGAGTGTGCGAGGGACAAGGTAAGGTCTCCCTGTGGGACAAGGGATCTCTCACTTACTGTTCACCAAAACAAGACACCTAAACAGGATGTAAACAATAAACAAACCCTTCCTTCCCAAGGGAGGCCCATTTCCCAGCCCCACATCCTCCAAACCCTAACCCTAACCCTAACCTTAACCCCAAATCATCCGAAACCTGACCCTAACCCTTACCCATATCCTAACCCTAACCTTAACCCTTATCTCTCCATTTCCCAGGTCTAATTCCTCCGAAACCTGACCCTGACCCCAACCCTAACCCTAACCCTTAACCCCAAATCATCCGAAACCTGACCCTAACCCTTACCCTAATCCTAACCCTAACCTTAACCCTTATCTCTCCATTTCCCAGCCCTAAAACCTCCGAACTCTGACCCTGACCTGACCCTAACCCTAACCCTAACCCTGACCCTGATCCTAGCCCTAACCCTAACCCTAACCCAAGGGAGGCCTTATCTCCCCATTTCCCAGCACCAAATCCTCCGAACCCTGACCCTAACCCTAACCCTTCCTTCCCAAGGGAGGCCTTATCTCCCCATTTCCTAGCCCCAAATCCTCCGAACCCTGACGGTGACCCTAACCCTAACCCTAACCCTCCGAACCCTGACCCTGACCCTAACCCTAACCCTAACCCTAACCCTCCGAACCCTGACCCTGACCCTGACCCTAACCCTAACCCTGACCCTAACCCTAACCCTAACCCTAACCCTGACCCTAACCCTAACCCTGAGCCTGACTCTAACCCCGACCCTAACCCTAACCCTAACCCTGACCCTAACCCTAACCCTGAGCCTGACCCTAACCCTGACCCTAACCCTGACCCTGACCCTGACCCTAACCCTGACCCTGACCCTGACCCTAACCCTGAGCCTGACTCTAACCCTGACCCTAACCCTAACCCTAAACCTGACCCTGACCCTAACTCTAACCCTGACCCTGACCCTAACCCTGACCCTGACCCTGACCCTAACCCTAACCCTGACCCTGACCCTAACCCTAACCCTGAGCCTGACTCTAACCCTGACCCCGACCCTAACCCTGACCCCGACCCTAACCCTGACCCTAACCTTGACCCTACAGTGCTTGTAGGCACTATGACCACACACTAAGGCCCAGCATTTGACCCATCAGGGGCCCAACATCAGCATCACAGCAGGTAACGGCAGTGAGGCGTTGCTGTGAATTTGCACAGAATCCAACAGCCCCAGCAGCCGGGAACATCATAACACACACTGCCTCACATACACACCCTACACACACCACACACACACACACACGCCATATACACACAACCTCACACACACTCAGCTTCACACACACACACAACCAGGAACATTATCCAACACATGCAGCCTTACACACACACTATACACAGCCTCACACACCACACACACAGCCTCATGCACACACACACCCCACACATACACACACACAGCCAGGGTTATCATCTGACACACACAGCCTCACACACGCACTACACACACACCCTCACACACACACAACCTCACACACACTACACACACCCTCACACACACCACACACACACAGCCTCACACGCACACCACACAGCCTCACACACACACTACACACACACCCTCACACACATACCACACACACAGCCTCACACACACACCACACACAAAAGCCTCAAACACACAGCCTCATACATGCATCACACACACACCTCCCCCCACACACAGCCAGGGACATCTGATAGTTTCACACACACAGCCTCACACACACACACAGCTGGGGACATCTGACAGCTCCCACACACAACCCCCACACACAGCGCCCCCCCACAGCCTCACACACCTCGCCCACACACACAGCTGGGGACATCATCTGACACACAGCCCCCACACAGTCTCCCCCCAAAGCCCCCCCACAGCCTCACACACAGCCTCACACACCATACACACACACACACACACAGCTGGGGACATCTTCTGACACACACGACCTCCCCCATGCACAGGCTCCCACACATACAACCCCCCCACAGCCTTACTGCTGCACAGCCTCCCCACTCAGCCCCTCCACACAGCCTCACATACGCACACATACATGCACACAGCCTCACACTCAGCCCCCCAGAGCCTCACACATGCATGCACCCACATGCACACAGCCTCACACACATGATACACATACATACACACTGCCTCACACCCAGCCCCCACAGCCTCACACACACCTGCATGCACACACACACAGCCTCATAAACAGCCTCACACACAGCACCCACCCACACACAGCCCCCCATAGCCCTCCATACACACAGCCTTACAGACACCAGCACTCACACATAGCCTCACACACATACACACCCAGCTTTGCACATCTGCACACACACTCAGTCTCACACACCTGTACACACACCCACACCACCAGGACACTCACAGTCACACACCTGTGCACACATGCACAGTCACACACACCTGCACAGTCACACACACACCTGCACAGTCACACACACACCTGCAGTCACACACACTTCACACACCCACACACAGTCACACACCCATAGTCTGACACTTGCACAGCCTCACAAACCTGCAGTCTCACACACCCACACACAGTCGCCCAGTCACACACATCTGCACAGTCTCACAGTCACACACACCTGCACACAGTCTCACACACCATCTCACCTGCACACACATCTCACACACCTGCATACAGTCTCACAGTCACATACCCACATGCAGTCTCACACACCCGCATGCAGTCTCACACCCAGTCACACACCCAGTCTCACACACCCACACAGTCTCACACACCCACACACATGCAGTCTCACACACCTGTACACAGTCACACACCCACAGTCTCACACCCAGTCACACACTTCCATGCAGTCTCACAGTCTCACACACACCCAGTCTCACACACCTGCACACACACCCATAGTCTCATACACCTGCACAGTCTCACCCACACGCACACAGGCTCATACACCCACAGTCTCACATACCCAGTCTCACACACCCACACACAATCTCACAGTCTCACACACCTACACAGTCACAGTCTCACACACAGTCACACACTTGCACACACCCACACACGCATGTCTCACACCTGCAGTCTCACACACACAGCCTTACACACACACCCAGTCTCACATGCTCACACACCTGTAGTCACACACCTGCAGTCTCACACACATTCACACACACCTGCAGTCACACAACCACACACAAACCTGCAGTCTCAGTCACACACCTGCATAGTCTCACATACATGCAGTCTCACCTGCACACACTGCACACACCCGCAGTCTCACACAGCCTCACACCTGTACCCACACCCAGTCTCACACACCTGCAGTCTCACAGTCACACCCAGTCACAGTCTCACACACCTGCACACTGCCTCACACACTTGCACAGTCTCACACACCCATAGTCACACTCACACACCTGCACACTGCCTCACACACTTGCACAGTCTCACACACCCATAGTCACACCCACACACACACCTGTACAGTCTCTGTCTCATACCCACACACACCTGCAGTCTCACACACTTGCAGTCACACATCTGCAGTCTGTCACACACCCAGTCACACACCTGTAGTCTCAAGCCTGCACACACCTGCAGTCTCACAGTCACACCCAGTCTCACACACCTGCACAGTCTCACACACTTGCAGAGTCACACACCTGCAGTGTCACACACCCAGTCACACACCCATAGTCTCACGCCTGCACACACCTGCAGTCTCACAGACAGCTCACACACCCGCAGTCTCACACACCTACACAGTCACACACCCATAGTCTCACACACCCACACACACCTGCACAGTCTCTCACAGTCCCACACCCATGCACACACACCCAGTCTCACACACTTGCAGTCACACCCGCAGTCTCAGTCTCACACACCCACATAGTCACACACCCATATAATCTCACACCCACACACACACCTACACACACACCCAGTCTCACCTTCAGTCTCACAGTCTCACACCCACACACACACCCAGTCTCACATACACCTGCAGTCACAGTCTCACACACCCAGTCTCACCTGAAGTCACACACCTGCAATCTCACAGTCACACACACCTGCAGTCTGTCTCACACTTGCACACACACCCAGTCTCACACCCAGTCTCAGTCACACACACCCAGTCTTGCACATAGTCTCACACACCCACACACACACCTGCATCTCACACAACTGCAGTCATACACCCACAGTCACACGGGGGTGTGACACAGTCTCACACACCCACACACACCCAGTCTCACACACCTGCACACAGTCACACACCCGCAGTCTCACACACCTGTACGGTCTCACACCCGCACACACAACCGGTCACACACCAGTCTCACCTGCACAGTCTCCCACACCCACACAGTCACATACACTATCTCACACACCCAGTCCACACACACCTGCAGTCTCACACACCTGCACACACAATCACAGTCATGCAGTCTGTCTCACACACCCACACACAGTCACACATCTGCAGTCACACACTCGTAGTCTCACACCTGTACACACCTGCAGTCTCACACACCCAGTCACACACACCTGCACACAGTCACACACACCCACACACAGTCACACACACCCGCACCGTCTCACACACCTGCAGTCACAGACACCCGCAGTCACATACAGCCAGTCTCACATACCCACACACACTCGCAGTCACATCCACAGTCTCACACACCTGCACACACACCCGCACACAGTCACACTGTCTCACACCTGTACAGCCTCACACCCACACACACCCAGTCAGACACCCAGTCTCACACACACCGACACCGTCTCACACACCTGCACACAGTCCCACACACCGCAGTCATATACAGCTGCAGTCGCACACCCGCAGTCACACACTCATAGTCAGACTCACACACCTGCAGTCACACACACCTGCAGTCTCACACTCAGTCTCACACCCGCACAAACACCTGCACACACACACGCACACACACACCCACAGATTCTCACACCGGCACACAGTCACACACACTGTCTCACACACCCGTACAGTCACACTCACAGTCACACACCTGCACACAGTCACACACACCCAGTCACACACCCACAGTCACACACCTGCAGTCTCACACACACACACCTGCAGTCTCACACACCCAGTCACACACACAGCCTCACACATCTGCAGTCACACACACCGTCTCACACACCCATACAGTCACACCCGCAGTCACACACCTGCACAGTCACACACACACCATCACACACCCACAGTCACACCCACAGTCACACACCTGCAGTCTCACACACACATACACCCGCAGTCACACCCACACACACCTGCAGTCTGTCAGTCTCACACCCACGCAGTCTCACCCACACACACAGTCACACACACTGAGTCACACACAGCCTCGCACACCCATACACACACCTGCAGTCTCACACACCCAGTCACACACACAGCCTCACACATCCAGTCACACACACCGTCTCACACACCCATACAGTCACACCCGCAGTCACACACCTGCAGTCACACACACCATCACACACCCACAGTCACACCCAGTCACACACCTGAAGTCTCACACACACATACACCCGCAGTCACACCCACACACACCTGCAGTCTGTCAGTCTCACACCCACGCAGTCTCACCCACACACAGTCACACACACCAAGTCTCACACACAGCCTCACACACCCATACACACCTGCAGTCTCACACACCCAGTCTCACACACCCATAGTCACACACCCACACACACCTGCAGTCTCTCAGTCTCACACCCACGCATTCACCCACAGTCTCACGCACCTGCAGTCACACACAGTCTCACACACCCATCACACCTGCAGTCACACACCTGCAGTCACACACCCAGTCACACACCCAGTCACACCCAGTCACACACCTGCAGTCTCACACACCTGCACACACCCAGTCTCACACACAGCCTCACACACCCATACACACACCCGCAGTCTCACACACCCAGTCTCACACACCGTCTCACACCCACACACACCTGCAGTCTCACACACCCAGTCTCACAGCCTCACACACCCATACACACACCCACAGTCTCACACACCTAGTCTCACACACCCATAGTCTCACACCCACACACACCTGCAGTCTGTCACACAGTCACACCCATGCAGTCACACACCGTCTCACACACAGCCTCGCACACCCATACACCTGCAGTCTCACACACCCAGTCTCACACACCCATAGTCTCACACAGCCACACACACCTGCAGTCTCACACACCCAGTCTCACACACCCAGTCTCACACACCCACACACCTGCAGTCTCTCAGTCTCACACCCACGCATTCACCCACAGTCTCACACAGTCTCACACACCCGCACACACCTGCAGTCTCACACACCCAGTCTCACACACCCACACACACCTGCAGTCTCTCACACAGTCTCACACCCACGCATTCACCCACACACAGTCTCACACACAGTCTCACACACCCGCACACACGACTGTGCCGCACCCTCCGTCCCAGCAGGTGGCGGTCTCGCCTGCAGAGCCTGGGAAGCCGCCACGGCCCACGGCCCGGCCCCCGCCCCCGCCGCCCGCCTCGCGCGCGCTGTTCCTACGTCTGCGTTTCCAGGCGGACCCCGGGCCCCCTTTTCCGGGGCGAAGTGACCCGCACAGGCGGAGCAGATACGTTACCGTTTCTGCAGGGGCCTCCTCCGCTTGCGGCCGGCGTACGTGCACTCCCCCGGCGGGATCATCGTCCTCGGCCTGGAAGACAGGGGCACCCGGGTCACCGGAACGCGCCACATGCGCCCCGTTCCCGCCGCGACGCCCCGGCCTCAGCGCGGTCCTGGCACCCCCACAGCCGCGCCTCCTCCTCCTCGTGGGACCCCCTGGCCCGGGACCCTTGCTCTCCAGCCCCCTGGCGGAGAACCCACCGTGGCCGGGTCACCCCTGGGCCTCCCCTCGGTGGCAGGCAGGTCCCAGCCTCCCCCAGAGAAGCGCCATGACGGGAGGCCGAGGTCCTCACCAGATGCCATCCAGGAAGCCACACACGGGCGAGGCGCGACCAAGGCCTGGGCAGCCTGCGGGTCATCACCCCGGGTCCCGTGTTCCCGTCACCCCAAGAAGGCATGTGGGGTCCCGTGTTCCCGTCATCCCCGAGAAGGCATGTGGGGTCCCACGTTCCCGTCATCCCCGAGAAGGCATGTGGGGTCCCACGTTCCCGTCACTCCGAGAAGGCATGTGGGGTCCCGTGTTCCCGTCATCCCCGAGAAGGCATGTGGGGTCCCGTGTTCCCGTCATCCCCGAGAAGGCATGTGGGGTCCCGTGTTCCCGTCATCCCCGAGAAGGTATGTGGGGTCCCGTGTTCCCGTCATCCCCGAGAAGGTATGTGGGGTCCCGTGTTCCCGTCATCCCCGAGAAGGCATGTGGGGTCCCGTGTTCCCGTCATCCCCGAGAAGGCATGTGGGGTCCCGTGTTCCCGTCATCCCCGAGAAGGTATGTGGGTCCCACATTCCCGTCACTCCGAGAAGGCATGTGGGGTCCCGCGTTCCCGTCACTCCGAGAAGGCATGTGGGGTCCCGTGTTCCCATCATCCCCGAGAAGGTATGTGGGGTCCCGTGTTCCCGTCATCCCCGAGAAGGTATGTGGGGTCCCGTGTTCCCGTCATCCCCGAGAAGGTATGTGGGTCCCGTGTTCCCGTCATCCCCGAGAAGGTATGTGGGGTCCCGTGTTCCCGTCACTCCGAGAAGGCATGTGGGTCCCGTGTTCCCGTCATCCCCGAGAAGGTATGTGGGTCCCGTGTTCCCGTCATCCCCGAGAAGGTATGTGGGGTCCCGTGTTCCCGTCACTCCGAGAAGGCATGTGGGTCCCGTGTTCCCGTCATCCCCGAGAAGGCATGTGGGGTCCCGTGTTCCCGTCATCCCCGAGAAGGTATGTGGGTCCCGTGTTCCCGTCACTCCGAGAAGGCATGTGGGGTCCCGTGTTCCCATCATCCCCGAGAAGGTATGTGGGGTCCCGTGTTCCCATCACCCCGAGAAGGCATGTGGGGTCCCGTGTTCCCGTCATCCCCGAGAAGGTATGTGGGGTCCCGTGTTCCCGTCACCACGAGAAGGCATGTGGGGTCCCGTGTTCCCGTCATCCCCGAGAAGGCATGTGGGGTCCCGTGTTCCCGTCATCCCCGAGAAGGCATGTGGGGTCCCGTGTTCCCGTCATCCCTGAGAAGGTATGTGGGTCCCGTGTTCCCATCATCCCTGAGAAGGCATGTGGGTCCCGTGTTCCCGTCACCCCGAGAAGGCATGTGGGGTCCCGTGTTCCCGTCATCCCCGAGAAGGTATGTGGGGTCCCGCGTTCCCATCATCCCCGAGAAGGTATGTGGGGTCCCGTGTTCCCATCATCCCTGAGAAGGCATGTGGGTCCCACATTCCCGTCACTCCGAGAAGGCATGTGGGGTCCCGTGTTCCCGTCATCCCCGAGAAGGTATGTGGGGTCCCACGTTCCCGTCATCCCCGAGAAGGCATGTGGGGTCCCACGTTCCCGTCACTCCGAGAAGGTATGTGGGGTCCCGTGTTCCCGTCATCCCCGAGAAGGCATGTGGGGTCCCACGTTCCCGTCATCCCCGAGAAGGCATGTGGGGTCCCACGTTCCCGTCACTCCGAGAAGGCATGTGGGGTCCCACGTTCCCGTCACTCCGAGAAGGTATGTGGGGTCCCGTGTTCCCGTCATCCCCGAGAAGGTATGTGGGTCCCACATTCCCGTCACTCCGAGAAGGCATGTGGGGTCCCGTGTTCCCGTCATCCCCGAGAAGGCATGTGGGGTCCCACGTTCCCGTCACTCCGAGAAGGCATGTGGGGTCCCACGTTCCCGTCACTCCGAGAAGGTATGTGGGGTCCCGTGTTCCCGTCATCCCCGAGAAGGTATGTGGGTCCCACATTCCCGTCACTCCGAGAAGGCATGTGGGGTCCCGTGTTCCCGTCACTCCGAGAAGGCATGTGGGGTCCCGTGTTCCCGTCACTCCGAGAAGGTATGTGGGGTCCCGTGTTCCCGTCATCCCCGAGAAGGTATGTGGGGTCCCGTGTTCCCGTCATCCCCGAGAAGGTATGTGGGTCCCACATTCCCGTCACTCCGAGAAGGCATGTGGGGTCCCGTGTTCCCATCACCCCGAGAAGGCATGTGGGGTCCCGTGTTCCCATCATCCCCGAGAAGGCATGTGGGGTCCCGCGTTCCCGTCACTCCGAGAAGGCATGTGGGGTCCCGCGTTCCCATCATCCCTGAGAAGGTATGTGGGGTCCCGTGTTCCCGTCACCACGAGAAGGCATGTGGGGTCCCACGTTCCCGTCACTCCGAGAAGGCATGTGGGGTCCCACGTTCCCGTCACTCCGAGAAGGCATGTGCGGTCCCACGTTCCCGTCACTCCGAGAAGGCATGTGGGGTCCCGTGTTCCCGTCATCCCCGAGAAGGTATGTGGGGTCCCGTGTTCCCGTCATCCCCGAGAAGGCATGTGGGGTCCCGTGTTCCCGTCATCCCCGAGAAGGTATGTGGGGTCCCGTGTTCCCGTCATCCCCGAGAAGGCATGTGGGGTCCCGTGTTCCCGTCATCCCCGAGAAGGTATGTGGGGTCCCGTGTTCCCATCATCCCTGAGAAGGCATGTGGGTCCCGTGTTCCCGTCACCCCGAGAAGGTATGTGGGGTCCCGTGTTCCCGTCATCCCCGAGAAGGTATGTGGGGTCCCGTGTTCCCGTCATCCCCGAGAAGGCATGTGGGGTCCCACGTTCCCGTCACTCCGAGAAGGCATGTGGGGTCCCGTGTTTCCGTCATCCCTGAAAAGGCATGTGGGGTCCCGCGTTCCCATCATCCCCGAGAAGGTATGTGGGGTCCCGTGTTCCCATCATCCCTGAGAAGGCATGTGGGTCCCGTGTTCCCGTCACCCCGAGAAGGTATGTGGGGTCCCGTGTTCCCATCATCCCTGAGAAGGCATGTGGGGTCCCGTGTTCCCGTCACTCCGAGAAGGCATGTGGGTCCCGTGTTCCCGTCACCCCGAGAAGGTATGTGGGGTCCCGTGTTCCCGTCATCCCCGAGAAGGCATGTGGGGTCCCACGTTCCCGTCACTCCGAGAAGGCATGTGGGGTCCCGTGTTCCTGTCATCCCTGAAAAGGCATGTGGGGTCCCGTGTTTCCGTCATCCCTGAAAAGGCATGTGGGGTCCCGCGTTCCTGTCATCCCTGAGAAGGTATGTGGGGTCCCGTGTTCCCGTCACTCTGAGAAGGCATGTGGGGTCCCGTGTTCCTGTCATCCCTGAGAAGGCATGTGGGGTCCCGTGTTCCTGTCACCCTGAGAAGGTATGTGAGGTCCCATGTTCCTGCCATCCCCAAGAGGGTACATGAGGTCCTGTGTTCCTGTCACCCCTCAGAGGGTATGTGGGGTTCCGTGTTCCCTCCATCCTTGAGAAGGTAGGCTGGGTCCCATGTTCCTGTAACCCCCAGGAGGGTACGTGAGGTCCCGTATTCACATCACCCCCTAGAGGGTACGTGAGATCCCATGTTCCCACTATCCCTCAGAGTGTATGTGGGGTCCCGTGTTCTCATCACCCCTAGATGGTACTCAGGGTCACCCCGAGAGGGTACACAAGAGGGTATGCGGGGTCCCATGTTCCCGTCACCCTCAAGACAGTACGTGAGGTCCATGTTCCCAACACTGCCAAGAGGGTATGCAAGGTCCCCTGTTCCTGTCACCCCCAGAGGGTACGTGAGGTCCTGTGTTCCCATCACTCCCAAGAGGGTACGCAGGGTCCTGTGTTCTCATCACCCCCAATAGGGTACATGCGGTCCCCTGTTTCCATCACCCCTGAGAGGATACGTGAGGTTGCATGTTCCTATCACCCACAAGAGGGTATGCGAAGTCCTGTGCTCTGGTCACCCCTGAGAGGGTACACAGGGTACTGTGTTCCTGTCACCCCCAAGAGGGTATGAGGTCCCATGTTCCCGTCATCCCCAAGAGGGTATATGGGGTCCTGTGTACCTGTCACCCTGGGAAGGTATGCAGGGTCCCGCGTTCCCAGCACCCCCGAGAGGGTACATGAGGTCTCATGTTCCTTACACCCCAATGAGGGTATCCAGGGTCCCATGTTCCTGTCACCCCAAGAGGACACACGGGACACGGGACCCTGTCACCCCTGAGAGTGCATGGCAGCAGCATAATCTCCCCTCTGGTGTGATCTCCCTGTGGCGTTTGTGACAGGTCTTCTTCTCATCCCTGCCCTTGATGGCCTTGAGCTTTGGCCAACAGGCTTTCTCTTTGCTTATAAAATTCTGCTCGTCTCTACAATCCTGGGATTCCACTTAAGTCACTAGCTCACAGCACCCTGAGTCCAGCTGACTACACCCACCAGCTGCCAGCAACAGTGCTGGATGCAGGCATGCACCTCCCAGCAGGGCCCTGGGGAGCAGTCCAGTATCTATGCCCAGGCTGGTCAGCTCACCTGTCATTCACCTCAGAGAGGGCATCACCCTTCTTGTCACAGAATCTTGATTTTTCCATGCAATAGGGCAGCTGAGCACTCACAAACATCCTGCAGACCTGTGTGCAGTAACCATCCCATGCCAGGCTCTGGGCCAAAAGCCTTGGGGAGGAAGTTAGGGAGCCCTCAGCTGTGTGAGGCTGTGTGCAGCCTGGAAGAGGAGGCAAACACACAATATCCACCTTGTGTGGAAAGTGCCATAAAAATGTCAGAAATGTGTCATGGATCCACTTTGAATATAAAGTAAATTGATAGAAGATATACCGTGCAAACATTAATCAAAGGAAGCAACTGTGAGTCCCAGACAAAGGAGACTTCAGAACCAGGAATATCACCAGAGGCAGAAAAGTACGGTCAGTTTTCCAAGAAGCTCTGACAACCCTAAATGTGAATGTACCTAGCAGGGGAGCTTCAAAATACATGAAGCGAAAACTAATGAAACCAAAAGGATAATTCACGGGAGACATTAACATTCCTATCTCAGTAATCAATAGAACAAGTAAATAAAATCAGTAAGGATCGAGAATATCCCAACAAGAACAGACCTGAATTAATGGAAACATATAAAATGCTCCATCCGAAACAGTTCTGTACCTTAGCATTCTTGCACATGTAACATTCACCAAGATAGACCATATTCTGGGACTTAAAACGATCCTTAACAATTTTTTTAAAACACAGAAATCATACAAAGTGTGTCATCTGACATAATGCAATTAAACTATAAAAATATCTAGAAATTTTCCAAATATTTGGAAAGCAACTCGCTTTTAAATAAGCATAGATCAAAGAGGAAGTCACAAAGACATTTAAAAATATTCTGAACTAAACAAAAATGAAAATACACACATATAAAACTTTGTGGGAGGCAGTTAACCAGTACTTTGATGGAAACTGATAGCATTAAATGCTTCTATTTGAGAAAATAAAAGGTCTAAAATAAGTAATCTAAACTTCTAACTTAAGTAGACGAGAAGATAAACCCAAACTGAGCAGAAGGATAGAAATAATAAAAATAAGTCAATAAGACATAAAATCACAAAATAAAACATAAAACAAAAATAAAGCAAAATTGGTGGGGTGCAGTGGCTCACCCCTGTAATCCCAGCTACTCTGGAGGTTGAGGCAAGAGAATTGCTTGAGCCCAGGAGACAGATTGCAGTGAGCCAAGATCACACCACTGTACTCCAGCATAGGTGACGGAGGGAAACCAGAAAGGAAAGAAAGAAAGCAAGAGAGAAAGAAGGAAGGAAGGAGGGAGGGAGGGAGGGAGGGAAGAAGGAAAGGAGGGAGGGAGAAAGGGAGAGAAAGGGAGGGAGGGAGGAAAGGAGGGAGGGAAGAAGGGAAGGAGGGAAGGAAGGAGGGAGGGAGGGAGAGAGAAAGAAAGAAAGGAAAAGAAAGAGATAGATTAAACCAAAAGTTGGTTCTTTGAAAAAAATCAACAAAATATTGATAAACCTCTAGCCATACTGATCAAGAACCAGAGAAGACACAAATTGCCAATATCAGGAATGAAAGAGAGGACATCACTACAGATTCCACAGGCATTAAAAGAAAAGTTATAGAGCTGGGTGCAGAGGCTCACGTCTATAATCCCTGCGCTTTGGGAGGCTGAGGCGGGAGGATCAACCGAGGTCAGGAGTTTGAGACCAGCCTGGCCAACGTGGTGAAACCCCACCCAAATTGTTTCACTGGCATATCTACCAATGTGAAGAAACAATACCAATTCTCTGCAATCCATGGCAAAAAATCAAAGAAAAAATGTTAAATTGTCAACTTATGAATTCAGCATTACTCTGATGCCAAACCAAAGGCATTGCAAGAAGAGAAAAGTAAAGGCCAGCATCCCACATGAACACAGACACACCAATCCTCAATTAAATATAGGTATTGGCAAACAGAATCCACCAATATATAAAGAAGATGATATATCACAACTAAGTGGGATTTATCCAAGGGATTCAGGGCAGCATCAACATCCAAAAACCAATTACTGGAATTCACTACAGCAATAGACTAAAAAGAAAATGCACACGGTCATCTCGATCCTTCAGAAAAGCATTTGACAAAATCCAAATCCATCCATCATATTTCAAAAAATCCTCTCATCAAACTAGGACAGAAGGAAACTTAATTAACATGATTTAAAACACATCTACAAAAGCCTACCGCTAACATCACAGCTAAAGGTGAAAGACCCAAGGCTTCCCCCCAAGGTCACGCACAAGGCAAAGCTGTGCTGTACCCCCACTTCCACTAAACACATTTGCCTACTGGCCAGGGCAATAAGTCAGGAAAATAAATAAAAGTCTCACAACTGGGAAATAAACGTCAAAAATGAAACTCTTATCTGTTCACAGACAACATGATTTTACATACAGAAAATTCCAAAAAGGCCGGGTGAAGTGGCTCATATCTACAGTCCCAGCACTTTGGGAGGCCAACATGGGAGCATGACTTGAGCCCAGGAGTTTGAGACCAGCCTGGGCAATGTAGCAAGACCCTATCTTTACAAAAATAAATTTTTAAGAAATGAGCCAGGTGTGGTAGCACACACCAGTAGTCGCAGCTACTCAGGAGTCTGAGGCAGGAGGATCACTGGAGCCCAGGGTATCAAGGCTGCAGTGACAGTGAGCTGTGATTACCACTGCACTACAGCCTGGGTGACAGAATAAGACCCTGACTCTCAAAAAGAAAAAGAGAGAGAATTCCAAAAATTTTACTGAAATCAATTGCCTGTAACTAATTACTGAGACAGGCAAGGTCACACAGTAAAAGGATAACTACAAAAATCAACTATATTTCTAGATACTAGCAATGAACAACTAGAATTCAGATTTTTTAAAAACAGCACCATTTACAATAACACCCCAATAAAAATAAAATAGGTATTTCAAGAGACCTAACATATGTGTATCTGGGCCCCTAATGGATGGGAGGGGAAAGGACCTAAGAGAAAATGTAAGAAACAGCAGAAATTTTTTTCCAAATGTAATGAGAATCGTAAACCTACAGACCGAAGAAGCTCAATGAGCTCCCAGCACAAGAAACAGGAAAATCACAGCAAGTCATGTCATAATCGAATTGCTCACAACAGTGATAAGTAGAGTCATATTTATTTTTGTATTTTTTGTAGAGATGGGGTTTCAACATGTTGCCCAGTCTGGTCTGGAACTCCTGGGCTCAAGAAATCAGCCCACCTTGGCCTCCCAAAGTGCTGGGATTACAGGCATGAGCCACGGTGCCTGGCCTGGAATGACAGTAAAAGCCAGAGAAAACAGGCATTGGGTACGAAGGATCAAAAATAAGATGACAGTGGATTCCTCATCAGAGACAGGAAGGCAGTGGAGCCACATCTTTAGAGCCGAAGGAAAAACCCTGAAACCTGGAACTCTGCATCGTAGGAAAACCATTCACAAGTGAGGGTGAAATAGAGTTTTCAGATGCATGACAGCTGGACGGCATCATCACTAGCCAACCCACGTGACAAGAAATATTAAAAGAAGTCTTCAGGCCAAAGGAAAATGATACCAGGCTGCACCAACAACTACAGGGTTAAATATGCGTAATTTGTTCTTCTTGCTTAGATACCCTTAAAAGATAAGCCCCTGTTTAAGCAACAGTAAGTGTGTTGTGGGGTTCACAACAAACGTGGCCATCAAGTATGTGGCAGCTACACAGACCCGGGAAGGGAGACCTGCATTCACGAAGTGGGTGGCAGTCCTGGGAAGCTGCGGCAGCTGCTGGTTTACATGTAGGCTTCAGACCCCGCAACCTGCCTGCTCTGCATTCATAAGCCACAGTCTTCCAGCGTTTCTTCCCATAGAGGGCGTGATGTCGCACTGGCTGAAGACGGCCCTGGAGGAGCCCCGCAGGAACAAGGAGCCTCTCCTGGTTCCGGGGCTTACAATTTTTTTGTGTTCCTGCTCACAGTGCCACAGACAGGGAATCTCAGCAAACTTCTCTGCCTTCCAGGGGACGGAACTACACCTCCTCCAGTGAGGCCCGAGCCCCAGCTTTGGGGAGGGAGCCCCCTTCCAAGTGCGCTATTTAGGGGCCTCCTGTGGCCCCAGAGCGTTGTCCAGAGTTCCCCTCCCCTCCATAGCTGCGCCATCAATACTTCTTAATATTAAAGTTTCTCAATTCAAATAAAAAATTAAGTTAAAAACATAAAACACCAACACAGTGAGACCTCATCTCTACAGAAAACAATTTTTAAAAATTAGCCAAGCGTGGTGGCACATGGTCTGTAGTCTCAGCTACTCAGGAGACTGAGGCAGGAGGATCACTTGAGCCTGGGAAGTTGAGGCTGCAGTGAGCCAGGATCATACCACTGCACTCCAGCCTGGGTGACAGAACAAGACCGTGTGTGCGTGTGTGTGTGTATGCACACACACATACATAGAGAGAGAGAGCTGATTTTTAAAAATCTATGTTTTAGAGATATACATTAAAACACATATGGAAGAATGGCATGTTTGCTTCTCTGTAAGTGGGGAGGACAGTGGAGTCTAAATGGCCTGGGGTTGGCAGACTGGACTTTAAATGAAACTGGATCAGCCAATATTGATAGTTGGTTACCTATGCTAGCTGTCCACTTCTGTAAAAGATTTGAAAAGTGCTACAGTTAAATGTTTGGCATTAAAAAGAAATAAACTGTGGCATAAGAGTAGAGATACTAATTGATTATGAGCAATGACCAATTGATTTTCCGCAAGAGCACAAAGGCTATTCAACAGGGAAAGAGCAATCTCGTCAGCAAACGGTGCTAAGATAATTGGCCAGCCTGAGCAACATAGCAAGCAAGGCCTTGTCTCTAAGTGGGAAAAAAAAGCCACACACCAAATAATGAAGTTGGATCCCTACCTCACACAATATGAAAAAATTAACCTAAAATTGACTAAAGACGTTACTGTAAGACCCAAAACTATAACACTCTCGAAGAAAACACAGGACTTAATCTCTTCACAGCCTTGATTGGACAGTGACCTTAAATGTGGCAATGAATTCTTAGATTTGTTGCAAAAATCACAGGAAATAAAAGAATAAAATGGATAAATTGGACTTCAGCAAAACTAAAAACTTTTGTGTCACAAGACACTACCAAGAAAGTGAAGAGGTCACCCATAGAATGGCAGAAAATATTTACAAATCGTATATCTGATAAGGGTCTAGTATCCAGAATATACAAAGAACACTTATAATTCAACAACAAAAAGACACACAACCCAATTTTAAAATGGGCAATGGCTTTTTTTTCAAGATGGTTGACTAGAAGCATTTCAAGCACACCTCATCCACTTAGAAGAACCAAAATAATGTGTAGATGATCACACTTTGAATATATTTTCCAAGAAACAACATGGGAGTTCAGCAGGAAAGTGACAGGAAACACCAGAACTGAGGAAGAGAGAAAGCAGGCAGCCTGTGTGGTCAACACTGGAGTGACTCCCCAGGATGAGGGTGATGGAGGATCTTGCCACAGTCCACGTTCCCACTGGAGAATCATGTTAGTCCCTGACACAGAGAGGCAACTGCACCCTCCCAATCTCTGCATCTGATTTAGAGAGACTGAGAAGGAATTTAAGCAGCTAGAACAGACACCGTTCTCAGCCCTAGCTCTTAGCAGGCTCCTGGGTACAAGCAGCGCCAGTCCGAGGCATTAGGGAAACCTGGACTGCTGCTTGCAGAACTGAGGTGTGAAAGTGGACTCCTGTGGCCAGGACTAAGAGGCAAGTGTGGGAGGCGCTGCAGCTCCCAGCACTGGAAGCAGGTACCACCCCCAGGACTTGAGAGAGGTAAGATTTGCCATGGAGGTTTGATCAAGAGCTGTGCAGAGCCTACAGCCTGGAGCTAAGTCCTGGGCCAGGCGCAAAGTACCAGGGCTGATGGAACAGTTTTTGTCTCCAACAGCCAGGACGGGGGAGCAAGCCCCATGGGACTGGGGCATGAGAGGGATGCGGGTCTTCCATCCATGGCCAAGGCTCCGGCTGCAGGGACTGGCCCCATCCTCCCTGTGGCAGCTGCCCCTCATCCGGGCATTCGGCCATGGGCCCTGAAAATCACTCAGCCACACCTGTCACAGCTGGTGCATGCACTCAGGGGACTACAGCAAGCTTGCCTGGACCAGCCCTGCCTGACATCCCCCTTCCCCAGCCCACCCACAGACAGGGATCCAAGGAATGGAGGACCCACAACCCAGTCTACCACCTGGGACACCAAGCCCTTCTCACAGGGGATACCCTGCCACTACCACCTCAGCAGGCACCTACCTGCAAGTGCCAGCTGCTGGACTGGAGGCTGGCCAGCACCACAGTCCATTGCAACTACTGCCAACGCATGCACACACTGCCTGGGACCCAAAAGGGCATCTCACCACCACTGCCACCACCAGCGTCCACACCACTCTGGCTGCCCAAAAACTTGGAAGCCTGCTCACTTTCAAAGTACACTGCTGCTACAATCAGCTTCTGAGAAAGCCATCCAGAGGCCCAAGAATCAGCCTGCCTGGTACTGCCAACACAGGTCCCAGTGTGTGCCACCCTGGAGAACAAGGATAGATATGGTTGGCACACAGCTGCTACCACTGGAGCCTGAAGATGGGCCCACCCAGCATCCCATTCCCCAGCACAACTGCATACAAGATACTCACCACAGCCTCCAACAATAACTGCACCCTAACACACCAAGGAAGGCACAGACACCACTAACGCTGCTAACAGCCAGATAAATCAGACAGAGGCTTCACTGCTGCATGCCTCAGAAGCAATCCAAAGGGCCCTACCAACCAACATCCCAGTCACTTCTCCAGTAAAAGGTGCCCCCAACAACAAAAGTAAATCCAAAAATAAGAAAAAGCAACTATTATGTCAGGTGTTCAGAAAGCAACATAAAGACACAAGAAACATGAAAAAGCAGGGTAATATGACAATCCCAAAGAGACACAATTCTCTGACAGTAGATAAATCTCAACCAAAAAAAATCCTCAATATCCCAGAGAAATAATTCAAAATATTGATTTTAAAGAAGTTCAATGAGTTGTGTAAAAAATCTGAAAATCAATACACAGAATTCAGAAGATTAATTCAGAATCTGAATGAGATATTTACCAAGGAGATATACATATCTCAAAAGAAACCCAGAAATACAAAATATATTTGAAAGCCTCAACAATAGACTAGACCAAGCAGAAGAAAGAATTTCAGACCTAAAAGACAGGTTTTTTTGAAATTATCCAATCAAAATCAAAGCAAAAAGAATGAGAAAAAATGAGCAAAGCCTGTGAAACACCTGGGACTACATACAGTGACTGATGTAGAAGTTATTGGTCTTCCTGAGGGTAAAGAGATATTGAAAGGCTTAGAAAACCAATTTAATGAAGTAATAGATGAAAACCTCCTGAGCCTAGCAAGAGATCTAAGCATCCAGAACCAGGAGGCTCAGCAATCCCCAGGAAATCATCATGCAGAAAAGACACTGCCACAGTCCACCATGAATAAGTCCAAAGTCAAAGTGAAAGAGTAAGTTCTAAAAACAGCAAGAGAAAAGCATCTAGTCACCTCTAAAGGAAACCTCATCAAACTAACAGTGGCGTTCTCAGCAGAAACCTTGCAGGCAAGAAGAGAAGAAGGTGACATATTCAAACTGCTGCAAGAAAAAAACTTTCAGCCAAGAATTCGATACCCAGCAAGATTAACCTTCATAAATGAAGGAGAAATAAAGTCTTTCCCAGAAAAGCCGATGCTGAGGGAATTTATCACCACTAGTCCTGTAAGAACTGCTCAAGGAAGCCCTAACTTGGAAGTGAAAGGATGACATTCACCATTATGAAAACACACAGAAGTATAAAACTCACTCATAAAGCAATCACACAGAGGAAGAGAAAGGAATCACAGCACCACTATAGAATTCAGCCAAACCACAATGACAAACAGCCAGAGGAAAAGAAAGAAGCAAAGAACTTATAAAACAACTAGGAAACAATTGACAATTCAACAGGAACCACACCTTACATACCAATATTAACCTTGAACGTGAACAGCTTAAACACGCCACTTTCTGTTTGTTTGTTTTTGTTTTTGTTTTTTAAGATGGAGTTTCACTGTGTCACCCAGGCTGGAATAAAGTGGCATGATCTTGACTCATTGCAACCTCTGCCTCCCAGATTCAAGTGATTCTCTTGCCCCAGACTCCTGAGTTGCTAGAATTACAGGCCTGCACCACCACTCCTGGCTAATTTTTGAATTTTTAGTAGAGATGGGGTTTCACCATGATGGACAGACTAATCTCAAACTCATGGGAAGAAGTTTGACCTCAAGTGATCCACCCACCTCAGCCTCCTAAAGTGCTGGGATGAAAGGCATAAGCCACTACGCCCAGGCAAATGTTACAATTTAAAGATACAGTTTGGCGGAATGGATTTTTAAAAGCATGATCCAACTATATGCTGCACACAAGAAACTCACTTTACCTCTAAAGACACAGGAAAGCTGGGCATAGTACCTCACGCTTGTAATCTCAGCACTTTGGGAGGCCAAGATGGGAGGACTGCTTGAGGCCAGGAGTTTGAGACCAGCCTGGGCAACATAGCGAGATCCTTTCTCTATTTTAAAAACAGACATGGGCAGGCATGGTGGCTCACGCTTGTAATCTCAGCACTTTGGGAGGCTGAGGCAGGTGGATCACAAGGTCAGGAGATTGAGACCATCCTGGCTAACATATGGTGAAACCCTGTCTCTACTAAAAATACAAAAAATTAGCCAGGTGTGGTGGCATGTGCCTGTAGTCCCAGCTACTCGGGAGGCTGAGGCAGGAGAATCGCTTGAACCCAGGAGGTGGCGGTTGCAAGCTGAGACTGTGCCACTGCACTCCAGCCTGGGGGACAGAGCAAGATTCCATCTCAGAAAAAAAAAAAAAAAAAAGGCACATATAGATTGAAAGTAAAGAGGTGGGAAAATACATTCCACACAAACAGAAAGCAAAAGCAAACAGGAGTAGCTATACTCATCATATCAGATAAAACAGGTTTATGGCAAAAACAGCAAAAAACAAACGATAACGACAAAGGGTCAGTTAAGCAGGAGGATATAACAATTCTGCATACAAATGCATCCAACACTGGTGCACCCTGATCTATAACACAAATATTATCAGACCTACAGAGAGTGAGAGAGCAATACAGTAACGCCCCACTCACAGCGTCAGACAGATTCGCTAGATGGAAAATCAGCAAAGAAACATGGAATTTCATCTGGACTTTAGGCCTCAACAGACATTTACGTTATAGAATATTCTACCCAACAACTGCAGAAGATACATTCTTTTCACCAGCACACAGGAGATTCTCCAAGACAGACCATATGTTATACCACAAAACAAGTCTTGGCTGGGCGCGGTGGCTCATGCCTGTAGTCCCAGCACTTTGGGAGGCTGAGGTGGGGGGACCATGAGGTCAGGAATTCGAGAGCAGCCTGGCCATCATAGTGAAACCCTGTCTCTACTAAAAATACAAAAATTAGCCAGGCACAGTGCTGTGTGACTGCAGTCCCAGCTACTCGGGAGGCTGAGGCAGGAGAATCACTTGAACACAGGAGGCAGAGGTTGTGGTGAGCCAAGATGGCACCACTGCACTCCAGCCTGGGCAACAAGAGCAAAACTCCATCTCAAAAAAAAAATCAGGTCTTAACAGATTTTTCTTCTTTTTTTCCTCTTCTTCCTTCTCCTTTTCCTCCTCTTCCTCTCAACAAATGTTTAAAAATCAAAATTATATTAAGTGTCTTCTCAAACCACAGTGGAATAAAATCAGAAATACCAAGGACAACTCTGGAAACTATACATACATGGAAATTAAACAACATGCTCCTGGGTCAACAAAGAAATTAAGATGGAAATTTAAAAATTGCTGAAAAAAATGAAAATTAAACACAACATACTTTAAAAGCCTATGAGATACAGACACAGCAAAAGCAGTGCTAAGAGGGAAGTTTAGAGTGCTGGTCCCCAACGTTTTTGGCATCCTGTACTGGTTTTGTGGAAGACACTTTTTCCATGGACTGCAGATGTCAGGGCAGAGATGGTTTTGGGATGAAACTGTTCCACCTCAGATCATTATGCATTAGTTAGTCTTATAAGGAGCGTGCAACCTAGATCCCTTGCATGCACAGTTCACAGCAGGGTTCGTGCTCCCATGAGAATCTCCTGCTGCAGCTGACCTGACAGGACGAAGAGCTTGGGTGGCAACGCACGCTTGTCCACCACTCCTGCTGTGTGGTCTGGTTCCTGGCAAGCCATGGATGGGTACCGGTTTGAGGCCTGGGGGTTGAGGACCCCTCGTTTATAGCATTAAATGTTTATATCCAAAAAGTAGAAAGATTACAAATTAACGATCTAATTATGTGCCTCAAGGAAGGAAATAACAAAGACCAGAGCAGAACCAAACAAAACAGAGACCAAAACAACAAAAACAAAAAAGAATCAATGAAGCAAAAAGCTGGTTAACAAAGTTGATAAACTGCTGGCTAGACCAACCGAGAAAAGAGCGAGAAGACCTAGTAAAATCAGAAACGAAAAAGGAGACATTACAGCTGATGTCACGGAAATACGAAAGATTGTCAGAGGCCATTATGAACAACTATATCCTCACACATTAGAAAACCCAGAGGAAATGGATACACTCCTGGAAACATACAATCTCCCAAAATTGAATAGGAATAAATAGAAATAGAAAACCTGAACAGATAAACAATGAAAAGCGATATTTAATCACTAGTTAAAAACCTCCCCCCAAATAAAAGCCCACAACTAGATGGATTCACAGCTGAATTCTACCAAACATACAAAAAATAACTAGGACCAATCTTTCTGAAACTGTTCCAAAAAATTGATTAGGAGAAAGTTCTCCCTAACTCATTGTAGAATACCAGTGTCACCCAGATACCAAAATCAGACAAGAACACAACAAAAAATGAAAACTACAGACCAATACACTAAAAAGTCCTCCTCGGCACACACTGGCTCACACTGTAATCCCACTTTGGGAGACCAACAAAGGCAGATCACTTGAGGCCAGGAGTTTGAGGCCAGCCTGGTCACCATGGCAAAACCCTGTCTCTACTGAAAATATAAAAATGTTCAGGGCATGGTGGTGCACACCTGTAATCCCAGCTACTCGGGAGGCTAAGGCATGAGAATCGCTTTAACCCAGGAGGCAGAGGTTGCAGTGAGCTGAGAAGATGCCACTGCATTCCAGTCTGGGTAACAGAGTGAGACCCTGTCTCAAAAAAAAAAATCAGCCTGGCACGGTGGCACATGCCTATAGTCCCAGCTACTCAGGAGGCTGAGATGGGAAGATTATTCGAGCCCAGGAGTTCTCGGCTGTGGTGCGCCATGTCAATCGGGTGTCTGCACTCAGTTCAGCATCAGTATAGTGACTTCCTGGGGGTGGGGGACCACCAGGTTGCCTAAGGAGGGGTGAACTGGCCCAGGTTGGAAACGGAGCAGGTTAAAACTCCCGTGCTGATCAGTAGTGGGATCGCACCTGTGAATAGCCACTGCACTCCAGCCTGGGCAACATAGCCAGACCCCATCTAAAAAAAAAATCAACAAAATAGTAACAAACTGAATCCAAAGCCCGTCAGGAAGATCATAGACCACAATCAAGTAGGCTTTGTATCAGAAATGTAAGGGTGGTTCAACATATGCAAATTAATAAACGTAATGCATCACATAAGCAGAATCAAGGACAAAACCATACGATCAACTGGATAGATGCAAAAACGCATTTAATAAAATTCAGCATCCCTTAATGATAAAACTCCTCAAAAAACTGGCACAGAAGAAACAGCACAAAATAGTAGAGGCTATTTATGACAAACCCACAGGAACATCCCACTGAATGAGGAAGGGTTGGAAGCATTTCCTCTAAGAACTGGAACAAGACGAGAATGCCCACTCCTATTCAGTGTAACACTGGAAGTCCTATCCAGAGCAGTTAGGCAGGAGAAAGTACATAAAAGGATTCAGGTTGGAAAACAGGAAATTACTCCTATCTGCCAATTATACGACTTTATAGCTAGAAAAACCTAAAGATTCCACCAAAAAACTCTTAGCTTTGATAAGTGAATTCAGTAAAGTTATAGAATACAAAATCAACATACAAAAATCAGAAGTATTTCTATACACAACAATGATCTAGATGAGAAAGAAACCAAGAAGGCAGTCTCATTTACAATAACCATTTAAAAATACCCGGGAATAAATCTCTAGGAGGAAAATTACAAAACACTGATGAAAGGAAATTGTAGATGACACAAACAAAAACATCCATATTCGTAGGTCAGAAGAATTCATATTGTTAAAATTGCCATGCTGCCTAAAGCAATCTATAGATTCAGTGTAATCCCTATCAAAATATCAAAGCAATCTTTCACTGAATTAGAAAAAGCAATCTAATTTTTTAGACTGTGAACTGGACACAGTGGCTCACACCTTTAATCCTAGCACTTTGGGAGGCCAAGCCAAGAGGATTGCTTGAGGCCAGGAATTTGAAACCAGCCTGAGCAACACAGTGAGACCCCATCTCTACAAAAACATATTTTAATTTAAAATTAGTCAGGCATGGTGGCATGCACCTGTAGTCCCAGCTATTCAGGAGACAGAGGCAAGAGTCGCTTGAGCCCAGGAATTCAAGGTTGCAGTGAGCTATGATTGCACCAATGCACTCCAGCCTGAGTGACAGAGCAAGATCCCATCTTAAAAAGAGAGAGAGAAAAAGGAGGAGGAGAAGGAGAAAAAAAGAGAAAAAGAATAATCATCAGAGAGATGCAAATCAAAACCACATTGAGATACCATCTCATGCCAGTTAGAATGGCAATCATTAAAAAATCTGGAGACAACAGATGCTGGAGAGGATGTGGAGAAAAAGGAACACTTTTACACTGTTGGTGGGAGTGTAAATTAGTTCAACCATTGTGGAAGACAGTGTGGCAATTCCTCAAGGCCTTAGAAATAGAAATTCCATTTGACCCAGCAATCCCATTACTGGGTATATATCCAAAAGACTGTAAATCGTTCTACTATAAGGACACATGTACACGAATGTTCATTGCAGCAATGTTTACAATAGCAAAGACCTGGAATCAACCCAAATGCCCATTGATAATAGACTGGATTGGAAAAATGTGGCACATATACACCATGGAATATTATGCAGCAATCAGAAATGATGAGTTTGTGTCGTTTGTAGGGACATGGATGAATCTGGAGAACATCATCCTCAGCAAACTGACACAAGAACAGAAAATGAAACACCGCATATTCTCACTCATAGGTGGGTGATGAAAAATGAGAACCCATGGACACAGAAAGGGGAGTACTAAACACTGGGGTCTATTGGGGGGAAAAGGGGAGGGCCAGTGGGAGGGGGAGGTGGGGAGGGATAGCCTGGGGAGAAATGCCAAATGTGGGTGAAGGGGAGAAGAAAAGCAAAGCACACTGCCGTGTGTGTACCTACGCAACTGTCTTGCATGCTCTGCTCATGTACCCCAAAACCTATAATCCAATAAAAAATTAAAAAAAAAAAAAAAGAATAATCCTAAAATTCATAAGCACAAAAAAAGAGAGGTGTGTGTCAGCACAGGAAAGACTACCATTTACAAAACCATCAGATATTGTGAGAATTCACTCATTATCATGAGAACAGCATGGAAGAAACTGCGCCCATTATCCAATTACTTCCCACCAGGTCTCTCCCTAAACACCTGAGGACAATTCAAGATGAGATTTGGGTGGGGACACAAAGCCTAACCGTATCAATATCCTGCTTCAAATTACACTAGAGTCTATATATAGTATGGGACTTAAACTCAAACCTTCTGCACAGCAAAAAGAAATAACAAACAGAGCGACAAGGCAACCTGTTAAATGGGAGAAGAAAATATTTGCAAACTGTTCATCCAACAGGGGACTAGTAACCAGAATATACAAGGAACACAAACAATTCAACAACAGCAACAAAGCCCCAAGTGATCTCATTAAAAAGTAAGCAAAGGGGCTGGGCACAGTGGCTCATGCCTGTAATCCCAGCACTGTGGGAGGCCGAGGTGGGCAGATCATGGGGTCAGGAGTTCGAGATCAGTCTTGCCAACATAATGAAACCCTGTCTCTACTACAAATACAAAAAATTAGCCAGGCGTGGTGGTGTGCACCTGCAATTCCTGCTACTCAGGAGGCTAAGGCAGGAGAATCTCATGAACCCAGGAGGCAGAGGTTACAGTGAGCCAAGGTTGCGCTATTGCACTCCTGCCTGGGTGACAATGGGATACTCTGTCTCAAAAAAACAAAGTAAGCAAAGGATATGAATAGACGATTTTCCAAAGAAGAGATACAATGGCCAACGGGTGTATGAAAAAATGTTCAACATCACTAATCATCAGAGAAATGCAAATTAAAACCACAGTGAGATATCATCTTATCCCAGCCAGAATGGCTATTATTAAAAAGACACAGTGGCTCACACATGTGATCCCAGCACTTGGGGAGGCCAAGGCAGGTGGATCACTTGAGGTCAGCAGTTTGAGATGAGCCTGGCCAACACGGTGAAACTCTGTCTCTACTAAAAATGCAAAACTTAGCTGGCATGGCGGTGGGCGCCTCTAAGGCTGAGGCAGGAGAATCACTTGAACCTGGGAGGCAGAGGTTGCAGTGAGCTGAGATCGCACCACTGCACTCTAGCCCGGGCAATAGAGGGAGACTCTGTCTCAAAAAAAATTAAAAATCACAGACGCTGGTAAAGATACAGAGAAAAGGAAACACATACACTTTTGGCAGGAATGTAAACTAGTACAACCTCTCTGGAAAACAGTACGGAGATTTCTCAAAACCTAAAAATAGAGCTGCCATTTAATCCAGTTTAACTTGGTTTTACGGCCACTGCTAGGCCTCTACCCAGTGGAAAAGAATCAATTTGTCAAAAAGATTTCTGCACTCACACGTTTATTCACCACAGCAAAGAGATGGAATAAACCTAAGTGTCCCTCGGGGGTGAATAGAAAGAAAATGTGGTATATATACACAATGGAATATTATTCAGCCATAAAAAAGGATGAAATCACGTCTTTTGCAGCAACGTGGATGGAACTGGAGGTCATCATCTTAAGTGAAACAAGCCAGGCACAGAAAGTCAAATATTGTATGTTCTCACTCACAAGTGCACTGAAATCACATACACGTGGACGTAGTGAGTGGAATGGTAGCTGACAGAGACCAGGAAGGGCGAGGGGTGATGGGCGTTGCCGATGGAATTTTAGTTAAGGGGTACTATGTACATTATTTGGTTAATGGATACCCTAAAAACTGTGACTTGGTCACTGCAATCTATGCATGTAACGAAATTACAAATGTACCCCACAAATGTGTACAAATAAAAAAGTAGGCAAAGGACTTGAGGAGACATTTCTCCAAAGAAGATACACGAATGGTCAACACATGAAAAAATGCTCAGCACTGTAAATCATTAGGGAAGCACAAGCAAAAATCCATCATTAAATCCCATTTCGCACCACTAGGATGGCTGCCTTATTTTTTTAATGGAACAACGTAAGTGTCAGTGGGGCTGTGGAGAAATGGGAACTACTTCTGGGCATTGCTAGTGGAAATGTAAAATGGGGCACCTGCTGTGGAAAGGCGTGATGTTTCCTCAAAAAGTTAAACCCAGAATCACTACATGACCCAGTAACTCCACTCCTCGGTACACACCTAACAGAAGTGAAAGGGTTTGTTCTAACAGGAACCTGCACACAAATGGCCATCGCAATTCACAGTAGTTAACAAAGATAAACTCCCTAAATGTCCATCAGCTGATGGACCAGTAAACAGAATGTGGCATCTTCATACAATGAATATTTTTCAGCCATGAAAAGGAAGGAAGCCTGCCACGTGCTGCAACGTGGATGGACCCGGAAAACGCTGTGCTGCGTGAGAGCAGCCGGACACAGAAGGCCACACGCTGACTCCACTGCATGATATATCCAGAGGAGGCAAACTCTGGGATAAACAGGTTGACAGTGGCCAGGGACAGGGAGTGGGAAATAGGGGGTAACGGCTTGGTGGGTGAGCACTGCCGGGGCCATGAGGACATTTTGGAAGTAGAGAGAGGTGGTGGCTGCACAGTTCTGTCAATGTATAAATGCCCTGAACGGTTCACTTTTACGTGCGTAATTTTATGTTATGTGATTTTGCCTCAAAAAAAGTCACACAGGCCAGGTGCAGTGGCTCACGCCTATAATCCCAGCACTTGGGGAGGCCAAGGCAGGTGAATCGCCTGAGGACAGGAGTTCGAGACCAGCTTGGCCAACATGGAGAAACTCTGTCTCTACTAAAAATACAAAAATTAGCGAGGCATGGTGGCGGGCACCTGTAATCCCAGCTACTGGGGAGGCTGAGGCAGGAGAATCGCTTGAACCCGGGAGGTGAAGTTTGCAGTGAGACCGTGCCATCGCACTCCAACCTGGGTGACAACAGCAAAACTCCATCTCAAAAAACAAAGAAACAAATACCACACAACAGATATAACACAGATTTACAAATAAATGTGAATAGAATTGCTGGAGTGTTAAGGAAGAAAGCTAACAGCAGACTAGGGCAAGGACAGCTGCCGGTGGAGGGGGAGGTGGTGCGGGAGGTGGAACAGATGCTTCAGCAGGGTCCAGCCCTCCCCTCCACCATGGCCACGTCCCTGGCTTGGTGCACTTCTCCAAGAAACCAGGTTGGGCACTGGTGGCTGGAGGCCAGCGTGCAAGGCCATCCCATTAGAACTGCAAGGCCTTTCGACTGAAACAGGAAACTCCCCAGCCGCACCCAAGCCTGGCCCCAGCCTCGTGGGGAGAACAGGCCAGGGACAGTTCCCAGCACCCCAGGACGGGCCAGGCACAGTGCAAACTCATTCGACTACCCCCTGAGGTCAAGGAAGGTGAAGGGATGGGGTGACCTACAGCAGCCCCAGAGGACCCTGGGCCCCGGCACCACCAGCCTAAGCAACCCTGTCCCCAAATGAGTGCAGAGCCACAGGGCAGGAGTGGGCTGGGGGTGGAGAGACAGCTGGGAAGATGAAGGAGGGCAGGGGATGTTTTTGGGGGTGGCTACTGTGGGTCATGCTTGTCCCTAACGTTCCAAACCCCCTTCCGAGTAGCCAGAACTGAGATAGGAGCCTGGGTGCCCTCCTCAGCCTCACACACCAGCGACTACTCGCTCTGCAACGCCTGAGCAAAGCCACGTTCTCCCGGGTGTCTCTAGCTCAGTGCTGGGGAACAGCCCTAAAATCAAGTGTTCTGGTAAAAATCAGCAGGAGCAGATAAATATTCCCTGTGGGTGGGGGAGGAGGGGACAAATATTACCTGTGGGGGGGAGGGAGGAGACAAATATTACCTGTGGGTGGGAGGGGAGGGGACAAATACTCCCTGTGGGGGGAGGGAGGGGACAAATACTCCCTGTGGGGGGGAGGGAGGGGACAAATATTACCTGTGGGGGGAGGGAGGAGACAAATATTACCTGTGGGTGGGAGGGGAGGGGACGAATATTCCCTGTGGGTAGGGGGTAGGGGATAAATATTCCCTGTGGGTTGAGGGAGGGGATAAATATTCCCTGTGCGGGGAGAGGATAAATATTCCCTGTGGGTGGGGGAGGAGGGGACAAATATTACCTGTGGGTGGGAGGGGAGGGGACAAATACTCCCTGTGGGGGGGAGGGAGGGGACAAATACTGTCTGTGGGGGGGAGGGAGGGGACAAATATTACCTGCGGGTGGGAGGGGAGGGGACAAATATTCCCTGTGGGTAGGGGGGAGGGGATAAATATTCCCTGTGGGTGAGGGGGAGGGGACAAATATTCCCTGTGGGTGAGGGGGAGGGGATAAATATTCCCTGTGGGGGGAGGGGATAAATATTCCCTGTGAGTGGGGGAGGGGATAAATATTCCCTATGTGGGGGGAGGGAATACATATTTCCTGTGGGTGGGGGGAGGGGATAAATATTCCCTGTGGGTGAGGGGGAGAGGACAAATATTCCCTGTAGGTGAGGGGGAGGGGATAAATATTCCCTGTGGGGGGAGGGGATAAATATTCCCTGTGAGTGGGGGGAGGGGATAAATATTCCCTATGTGGGTGGAGGGAATACATATTTCCTGTGGGTGGGGGGAGGGGATAAATATTCCCTGTGGGTGAGGGGGAGGGGATAAATATTCCCTGTGGGGGGAGGGGATAAATATTCCCTGTGAGTGGGGGAGGGGATAAATATTCCCTATGTGGGGGGAGGGGATACATATTTCCTGTGGGTGGGGGGAGGGGATAAATATTCCATGTGGGTGAGGGGGAGGGGACAAATATTCCCTGTGGGTGAGGGGGAGGGGATAAATATTCCCTGTGGGGGGAGGGGATAAATATTCCCTGTGAGTGGGGGGAGGGGATAAATATTCCCTATGTGGGGGGAGGGAATACATATTTCCTGTGGGTGGGGGGAGGCGATAAATATTCCCTGTGGGTGAGGGGGAGGGGATAAATATTCCCTGTGGGTGGGGGGGAGGGAATAAATATTCCATGTAGGGGTAGGGGATAAATATTTCCTTGTGGAGGGAGGGGATAAATATTCCCATATTCCCTGTGGATGGGGGGATAGATATTCCCTGTGGGTCAGGGGGAGGGACCAGAGGAAATCTAAGCAGCCAGCCTGCTGCCCCCCCAACAGCCAGTGCCCCCTCAATAACCAGTTTCAGGTTTTTGTTTGTGCCTCAGTTCTTTTTTTCTTTTTTTCGATAAATGAACATACATTATTTTTTAAAAAATTCCAAGCAGAAATACCTTTGACTATAACTCATCTCACTGAAACAGCTAGGTGACCGGATGCGGTGGCTCACGCCTGTAATCCCAGCACTTTAGGAGGCTGAGGAGGGCAGATCACGAGGCCAGGAGTTTGAGACCAGCCCGGCCAACATAGAAAAACCCTGTCTCTACTAAAAATACAAGAATTAGCCAGCCCTGATAGTATGCACCTGTAGTCCCAGCTATTCAGGAGGCTGAGACAGGAGAATCACTTGAACCCAAGAGGCAGAGATTGCAGTGAGCTGAGATTGCACCACTGCACTGCAGCCTGGGTGACACAGCAAGACTCAGGAAGGGAAGAGAAGGAACAGGAAGAAGAAAGGAAAGGAAAGGAAAAGGGAGAGAAAGAAAGAAACAGCAAGGCAAGTGGTTTCAGGGCCTCCAAGTCCTTCCTACCAGTCATCAGCCCCTCCGGATCAGCGTATTCATTCCTGCCTGTCTGCAAGGCCACTGTCCTCCTCAAGGAGCTGTGTTGAATCTCCTCCAGTGCCTGATGGCCCCAGACCACACGGTGCTTTCCCACTTCTGTGTCCTGTTAACCACTTAACACTGGCCAGGGCCACCCAGCCCCATCTCTCCAACTGCATTGCAAATGAAGCCGATTGGAATCGGCTGCCTCCCCTTCCCGTTGTGTCTCAGCACCTAGCATGGGTGAACGAGGTGGGAATACCCTATGGGCAACAAGCTGTCTCCCTCCAATCACAAGGCCTGCTCCTGAGAACACTGGGTCACATGAAACAGGAACCTCATACCTCCAATTGCAACACCTGCTCCCAAGAACACTGGGTCACATGAAAGAGGGACTTCACACCTCCAATCACAACACCTGCTCCCAAGGACCACATGAAAGAGGGACCTCACACCTCCAATCACAAGGCCTGCTCCTGAGAACACCCGGCCACATGAAAGAGGGACCTCACACCTCCAATCACAAGGCCTGCTCCTGAGAACACCCGGCCACATGAAAGAGGGGGGCCTCACACGTCCAATCACAAGGCCTGCTCCTGAGAACACCCGGCCACATGAAAGAGGGGGGCCTCACACGTCCAATCACAAGGCCTGCTCCTGAGAACACCCGGCCACATGAAAGAGGGACCTCACACCTCCAATCACAAGGCCTGCTCCTGAGAACACCCGGCCACATGAAAGAGGGACCTCACACCTCCAATCACAAGGCCTGCTCCTGAGAACACCCGGCCACATGAAAGAGGGGGGCCTCACACGTCCAATCACAAGGCCTGCTCCTGAGAACACCCGGCCACATGAAAGAGGGGGGCCTCACACCTCCAATCACAAGGGCTGCTCCTGAGAACACCCGGCCACATGAAAGAGGGGGGCCTCACACGTCCAATCACAAGGCCTGCTCCTGAGAACACCCGGCCACATGAAAGAGGGACCTCACACCTCCAATCACAAGGCCTGCTCCTGAGAACACCCGGCCACATGAAAGAGGGACCTCACACCTCCAATCACAAGGGCTGCTCCTGAGAACACCCAGCCACATGAAAGAGGGGGGCCTCACACCTCCAATCACAAGGGCTGCTCCTGAGAACACCCGGCCACATGAAAGAGGGGGGCCTCACACCTCCAATCACAAGGGCTGCTCCTGAGAACACCCGGCCACATGAAAGAGGGGGGCCTCACACCTCCAATCACAACACCTACTCCTGAGAACACCCGGCCACATGAAAGAGGGGGGCCTCACACCTCCAATCACAAGGCCTGCTCCTGAGAACACCCGGCCACATGAAAGAGGGGGGCCTCACACCTCCAATCACAAGGCCTGCTCCTGAGAACACCCGGCCACATGAAAGAGGGGGGCCTCACACCTCCAATCACAAGGCCTGCTCCTGAGAACACCCGGCCACATGAAAGAGGGGGGCCTCACACCTCCAATCACAACACCTACTCCTGAGAACACCCGGCCACATGAAAGAGGGGGGCCTCACACCTCCAATCACAACGCCTGCTCCTGAGAACACCTGGCCACATGAAAGAGGGACCTCACACCTCCAATCACAAGGCCTGCTCCTGAGAACACCCGGCCACATGAAAGAGGGGGGCCTCACACCTCCAATCACAAGGCCTGCTCCTGAGAACACCCGGCCACATGAAAGAGGGGGGCCTCACACCTCCAATCACAAGGCCTGCTCCTGAGAACACCCGGCCACATGAAAGAGGGGGGCCTCACACCTCCAATCACAAGGCCTGCTCCTGAGAACACCCGGCCACATGAAAGAGGAGGGCCTCACACCTCCAATCACAAGGCCTGCTCCTGAGAACACCCGGCCACATGAAAGAGGGGGGCCTCACACCTCCAATCACAAGGCCTGCTCCTGAGAACACCCGGCCACATGAAAGAGGGGGGCCTCACACCTCCAATCACAAGGCCTGCTCCTGAGAACACCCGGCCACATGAAAGAGGGACCTCACACCTTCAATCACAAGGGCTGCTCCTGAGAACACCCGGCCACATGAAAGAGGGGGGCCTCACACCTCCAATCACAAGGCCTGCTCCTGAGAACACCCAGCCACATGAAAGAGGGGGGCCTCACACCTCCAATCACAAGGCCTGCTCCTGAGAACACCCGGCCACATGAAAGAGGGGGGCCTCACACCTCCAATCACAAGGCCTGCTCCTGAGAACACCCAGCCACATGAAAGAGGGGGGACTCACACCTCCAATCACAAGGGCTGCTCCTGAGAACACCCAGCCACATGAAAGAGGGACCTCACACCTCCAATCACAAGGCCTGCTCCTGAGAACACCCGGCCACATGAAAGAGGGACCTCACACGTCCAATCACAAGGCCTGCTCCTGAGAACACCCGGCCACATGAAAGAGGGACCTCACACCTCCAATCACAAGGCCTGCTCCTGAGAACACTGGGTCCCGTGAAAGAGGAGGGCCTCACACCTCCAATCACAACACCTACTCCTGAGAACACCCGGCCACATGAAAGAGGGACCTCACACGTCCAATCACAACACCTACTCCTGAGGACTCCAGGCCACATGAAAGAGGGGGGCCTCACACCTCCAATCACAAGGCCTGCTCCTGAGAACACCCGGCCACATGAAAGAGGGACCTCACACCTCCAATCACAACACCTACTCCTGAGGACTCCAGGCCACATGAAAGAGGGGGGCCTCACACCTCCAATCACAAGGCCTGCTCCTGAGAACACCCGGCCACATGAAAGAGGGGGGCCTCACACCTCCAATCACAAGGCCTGCTCCTGAGAACACCCGGCCACATGAAAGAGGGGGGCCTCACACCTCCAATCACAAGGCCTGCTCCTGAGAACACCCGGCCACATGAAAGAGGGACCTCACACCTTCAATCACAAGGGCTGCTCCTGAGAACACCCGGCCACATGAAAGAGGGGGGCCTCACACCTCCAATCACAAGGCCTGCTCCTGAGAACACCCAGCCACATGAAAGAGGGGGGCCTCACACCTCCAATCACAAGGCCTGCTCCTGAGAACACCCGGCCACATGAAAGAGGGGGGCCTCACACCTCCAATCACAAGGCCTGCTCCTGAGAACACCCAGCCACATGAAAGAGGGGGGACTCACACCTCCAATCACAAGGGCTGCTCCTGAGAACACCCAGCCACATGAAAGAGGGACCTCACACCTCCAATCACAAGGCCTGCTCCTGAGAACACCCGGCCACATGAAAGAGGGACCTCACACGTCCAATCACAAGGCCTGCTCCTGAGAACACCCGGCCACATGAAAGAGGGACCTCACACCTCCAATCACAAGGCCTGCTCCTGAGAACACTGGGTCCCGTGAAAGAGGAGGGCCTCACACCTCCAATCACAACACCTACTCCTGAGAACACCCGGCCACATGAAAGAGGGACCTCACACGTCCAATCACAACACCTACTCCTGAGGACTCCAGGCCACATGAAAGAGGGGGGCCTCACACCTCCAATCACAAGGCCTGCTCCTGAGAACACCCGGCCACATGAAAGAGGGACCTCACACCTCCAATCACAACACCTACTCCTGAGGACTCCAGGCCACATGAAAGAGGGGGGACTCACACCTCCAATCACAAGGCCTGCTCCTGAGAACACCCGGCCACATGAAAGAGGGACCTCACACCTCCAATCACAAGGCCTGCTCCTGAGAACACTGGGTCCCGTGAAAGAGGAGGGCCTCACACCTCCAATCACAACACCTACTCCTGAGAACACCCGGCCACATGAAAGAGGGGGGCCTCACACCTCCAATCACAACACCTACTCCTGAGAACACCCGGCCACATGAAAGAGGGGGGCCTCACACCTCCAATCACAACACCTACTCCTGAGAACACCCGGCCACATGAAAGAGGGACCTCACACGTCCAATCACAAGGCCTGCTCCTGAGAACACCCGGCCACATGAAAGAGGGGCCTCACACCTCCAATCACAACACCTACTCCTGAGAACACCCGGCCACATGAAAGAGGGACCTCACACGTCCAATCACAAGGCCTGCTCCTGAGAACACCCGGCCACATGAAAGAGGGGCCTCACACCTCCAATCACAACACCTACTCCTGAGAACACCCGGCCACATGAAAGAGGGGGGCCTCACACCTCCAATCACAACACCTACTCCTGAGAACACCCGGCCACATGAAAGAGGAGGGCCTCACACCTCCAATCACAAGGCCTGCTCCTGAGAACACTGGGTCCCGTGAAAGAGGAGGGCCTCACACCTCCAATCACAACACCTACTCCTGAGGACTCCAGGCCACATGAAGTTGGGGGGCTCACAGTTGCAGGAAATAAATAATTTGGCACAAGGATCAAGTGAAAGTAGTTTGAGAGAGTTGCTGTTAGCGCTTTAGAGAAAGGCCTCATGGCGTTCGATCATCTGAGCACATCTGAACTTTGTGGCCCTATGGCCTTGAGGCAAGGGGTGGCAGAGAGGTGTGCCTCAGTTCTTGCCCTTTAAATACGGGAGGACGTCTGTTGTTTCAACAGGTTGTTCCATTTTACAAAATACTCGTGAACTCTCCTCAACAGATGGAGCCGACTTCGGACTGGAACAAACTCCCAGAGAAATGTCTCTGCCAGGCCAGACTCAGGTGTCCCCACCCTCCTGAGGTTCTTCTCCTCCTGGGACGTGGGTGGAAGGCGCCTCAGAAGTAAACAGAGCACAGGGGAGGCCCCTACCCACTGCAGCCGGGGGCCACAGGCGGGGCCTGACAGCCTCCTGGGTGCTGCTCACAGGCAGGTCCTACACGGACAGAGGGGTCCGCTGGGGCCGAATGTGGACCTCCCGTCCCCACCGGGCTGTGAGCCGACGGCATTTCTCTGAGAAATCTGAATTTTTACAAGAACCTTTCTCCTGCGGTAAAAATCATATCTGTTCATTTTAGAAAATACAGATAAGTAAAGAAACAAAAATAAAAGCTACTCCCCAGGCAGCGGTGTCCACCCCGTGAGCATCGGGCCCTCCAGCTGTTGTTACTCTTGGCTTTTCAGCGACTCTGGGGCCGCGTGGAGCCCCGGCTGTGTGCGGGATGAAGTGACACACTCGGCCCGGCCCAAACGCCACTGGTCACTTGCGCTGAGACGCTGGATGAGTGGCCGACCTTGGTGTCCTCACTCGTAAAATGGGTGACAGTTGCCAGACCAGCGCGGCTGCGAGGCCCCGTGGAGGTGGCGTTTGGAGGATGCGCGCACACACCCACCCTTCTGCCAGCCCCTCTCCCGGCCCCCTGCAGACCAGAGCCTGTGCCACGCACGGAGGTCCGCGAGGGAGCCCCTCCTGCCTCCCCTTGACTTCCCGGAGGCCACAGCGGGACCGGCCCGCGGGACCATTCCGCACTAGGCCGCTGCCCTCGGGCCTCCCGAGAGAGGGCAGAGGGTGGCCCCTGCCAGTCAGGTGCCCTTGGCGACCCTCCCTAGTAGGGATCCCAGCAGCGGCTCCAGGCTCCACATCCTCTTTTGGGGCATCCGGTCTGGGAATTTTGGTCGCTCAAAAAAAGACTTCATTGAAAAAACTTCTGGGTGCTCCTGAAACCGAGCCCAGAACACCGGCCCTTCCAAGGCCTGGCGCCCCCGGCCCCACGGTGGGGCCCCGCTCGGCCGCCCGCACCCGCCCAGCCCCAGGGAGCGCGGCCCGCGCGGAACGCCCGCCGGGGGATGAGGGCTCAGAACACTCCTGAGCGGACGCCGAGGACCACAAACCGCACCAGCGCCACGGGCTCCCTCCAAGGACCCGCTTCCAGGGAGACCCGCCGGCCGCAACCCGAGTGCCCGCCCCGTCTAGGGGCCATGGGGCCCGGCGACGCGAGGCTGGGGCGTGAGGAGGGTCCTGACGCCGGCGCCCGCCCCTCGGTCCCGCACCCGGGGGTGCGCCCGCTGCGGGCTGCACACGCGGGGGCCGGCGGGGGCACCCAGGACACTTACCCGGGGCTGGCGGGGCGCGGAGGCTCAGGCGCACCCGCGGGGCAGCGCTCCCGGGACCGGAGCTGTGGCGGCAGCGGCCGGCGCTCGCATCCCGGGGACCGGCGGCGGCTCCTGGGACGGCCCCACCCCGGCACGCGAGCCGCCCCGCCCCGCCCCGCCCCGCAACGCCCTGGCCCGGGAGGCGGCAGGGGGCGCCCGCGGGTCCGGCTGCCTCGGGTCCGGCTGTCCCGGCTGCCCCGGCGAACCCGAGGCGCCATCCGCTTCCCCCGGGGTCCGTCCCGTGTCCTTCGCGTCCCGTGGACCCCGGAGTCTCCGTGCTCCGAGGCGGGGGTCGCGCCCTGCGCCCCTCCCCGAGGTCTCTGCGCGCGCCCCCTCGGGGTCTGTGTGCGCCCCTCTAGGGGTCTGTGCGCGCCCCACTCGGGGTCTGTGTGCGACCCCCTCGGGGTCTGTGCGCGCCCCATTCGGGGTCTGGTGTGCGGTCTGGCCTCCCGGCCGATCCCGACCCTCAGTTCTCCTCGCGCCCGCGTCCCCTTCCAGAGCACCGGTCCCCTCCGCGCGCGCTCTTCCTCCGCCCCAGGCCAGGCAGTGCGGACCCGAACAGGCCAAGTGAGGAGAGTGTGTCCCCGCTCGCCTGCCCTATGGGGTCGTTTGGAAAATGTAAGAGGAGTCATGTTTTTTGCGAATTATATTAATTATATTAAATATTAAGATACTCTTTGATCCTGAACTTCCCAAGAAGGGGTCGTGCGCCAGACACCGCAGGGTCGTCAGTGCGACGTTCGTGGTCCTGGACATTTCAGGGTCCCACGCGGCAGGTGCGCGGCCCAGGGAGCCTCTGCTCCGTCCACCCCGAGAGCGGGGTCCTCCCTGCAGGTCCCCAGGCCTCACCCCGAGCCCTCTGCGCGCCCGCCGGCCCCTCGCCCGCTTTTCCCTGGGCCTGGGGCGCGCCCGCCGGCCCTTCCTACCTCGGGCTGCGCCCTCTTCTTCCCTCTCCCGGCGGTCCTTGGCCCCCTAGTCCTCCATCCCCGCGCGCGGGTCCTGACTGAATTCCCCCTACCCTCAGGGGACCCCCGGACCCCAGCCTGGCCTCGCACCCTGACGTCTCAACAGACCCTGGCCGGCTTCCACCCTTCCGCCTCACTGGGGCCGGCCCGTTCCTCTTTCCCGGCCGCCAGGTGGTCCCTGGAGTCGGCCCCTCTGCACCCACGGTCCTCACCCCAGCCCGGCCAGCGGCGCCCGCTCCCACCGCCACAGTCGGTTTTCAGCAGCGCGGTGCCCCCAGGCTCGCAATCAAACCCCATATCCCTGACGCCCCCAACCCCCCCCCCACCCCACCTCCGCCTCCTGCGGTTCTTCGAATAAACTGGCTTGCGGGCCCCGGGGCCTTTGCACTCGCTGTCCGCTGTCTGCTGTCGACTCGGGGGAAATCTCTTTCCCAGACACAGCTCCCAAGCTGGGGTGGGCGCAGCTGAGTAGGCCACCCAGCCCCCAGGCGGCCATCGCCCCTCCCCCCGGCTGTAGCTCCCTTCAGGGCAGCCCGGAGCTCCTGCATTCTGCCTGTCCCTCTGTCCCCAGGGGTCACCAGGTCGGCTCTGCTCACCTCTGCTTAGACTCTTGCTCTGTCACCCCGGCTTGAGTGCAGTGGCCCTGTCTCGGTTCACTGCAACCTCCACCTCTAAGGCTCAAGCGATTCTCCTGCCTCAGCCCCCGAGTAGCTGGGATTACAGGCATATCTGGCTAATTTTTTTTTTTTTTTTAAGTAGAGACATGGTTTTGCCATCTTGGTCAGGCTGGTCTCAAACTCCTGATCCACCCGCCTGGCCTCTCAAAGTGTTAGGATTACAGGCATGAGCCTTGTGCCACTCGCAGCGGGAGCCCTGGGTGCACACATACTAAATTTTAATGTGGGACAATGTGTGACTATGTTGCTATATCTTTAAAAATCATTAGTTGTATTTTGATCCAATTTTTGTAAAGTGAATTATGCACAGAAAATACGCGGTTGGATAACTCTGAGGTTACGGGTGAACTTTAATTTCTTTCTAGTTTTTAAAAAGTCCACAATGCCTGTAAGTTTCTGCAAGAAGCACGTAGTACCTTTGTGATCTACTAAAACAAGTACCAGTGGGTAGGATGTGACAATGGTGGGCACTTGCACGACACAGGCGAGGTGTCTGCCAGGCTGAGGCCAGGCCAAGGCTGGGCCTGTCGGGAGACCTCACACTGGGAACATGGGTGGGCAGAGCTGGGTGGTGGCCCTGAGAACCTGGGCTGTGCAGACGCTCCCTGAACTCTTAGAACTTTCTAGGAAGAGCCACACTCTCCCTGCACAGGAAGACAGACCCCCCATGTCTCAGCGCAAGCACAGGTTCCCTTCTGCCTGCCCAGTCCCACCAAAACCAACCGGAATGAGACATTCCATTACTCTGTTTCCTGGGAATAGAAGGAAGCGCCTCCTCCTTCCCTCTTACTGCCTGCTATTGGCGCAGGCAGACCACACCCATCCGTCCGGTGCTTGTCCCCAAAGTCTCAGGTCTCTGCAGAACCTTAGGCAGCCAGCGGCACTGGGAAGAAGGTGGGAGGCATTGCCAGGCCTGGCAGGCCGAGCCCCACATGGTGTCCTGGAGTCTTTGGGCACCCCACCAGCACGATGGGGGATCCCTCAGCTGCCTCCCATCTAGACCGGCTGTCGCACGTGCCTGCCTACCCACCATGAAGGTCCAGATGCAGCCGACACCCCTACCCACAGGGTCTCCTCTGCCTCTGTGCCAGGGACCCTGTTCAGGAGGCCTCTTCCCTCCAGTCAGGACTCACCGTCCCCACCATCACTGAGCCCTCTGGCTCCCATCCACACTCCCAGCAGCTGGAGACACACCCCTTTCTCCTGGACCACCAGTCCTCCCAGGACTCTGAACTGGAGGGGCTGACACCCAGCAGGGGTGACAGCTGGCGGGGGGAACTGGAAGCCCCCAAGGAGCCACCCCCAGCCCTGGGCACATCCACACAGGAATCATGGGTGCACAGGGCCCCAGAGCCATATGAGCTGGATTCAGCCCCCAGCAGATGGATGGCCACACAGCAGGTGCTCACAGCCAGCTGCAGCGCCAGTCCCCTCCCAAACAGGCCCACGTTGGCGTCCCAGAAGTGTGGGGACAAATCTACTCTTCATGGGCCTCCAGTAGTGGTGACCTCAACTGACCCCTCCTGTCCTCTCCTGGTCACACCTTTGTCTCCCCCAGGGAGGCCAGGCCAGGAGCCACCAGGGCCCTGACCTCAGAGGCAGACAGGGGTGTGCCGACCCCTGGGGCCGGGCCAGGACCCAGCACAGGCGCCCGCTGCTCTGAAAATGGCTGGGTTTCCTGGGTTCCCTGTGACAGGTGTGGTGCCCGGTGTTGATGCCCTGCAGGCAGCTGCTTGGGCAGCCCTGGTCATGGCTGGGTTCCCTCTCCCACACCACTTTCTCCTGGAGGACAGAGAAGGATCTGGGGAATTTCGTCTTTTGTCAAAAGCCACCAGGTATCTCCCTGCCCGGCAGAGTCAGTCAAGGCTTCTGTTTCCAGGTGCATTCTGTCATTCCAGGTTCACTGTGCTGGAGTCAGCTGTGCCTGCAGCAGGGTGAGGGAGGGAGGTGCAAGGGGAAGGGGGGGGAGGGGGGAGGGGGAGAGGGAAGTGAAGTATGGGGGAGGTGCAGGCTTGTGGGGAGGCACAGGGTGAGGGGGAGATGCGGGGGGAGGGGGAGGGGGATGCACAGGATGAGGGGTAGGTACAGGTGAGGGGAGGTGCAGGGTGAGGCTGGAGGTGCACGGTTGTTGCGGGAGGTGCAGGGTGGGGATGGTGGGGAGGCACAGGCCAGGGGCCTGATGGAAGGAGGGCCGTGGGAGGAAGGAGGGTGGCCAGCATGCCCCTGTGCCTCTGATCTGCGGTGATGACAGTGAGGACCTGGGGTCCCTGCCTGCAGATCTACAGGGTCCAGCAGCTGGGGCTCCAGGGGCTGTCCCCAAACCCTGCCCTCAGAAGGCCCTGGACAGAGGCCCCAGGGCGGGCAGAAGCCACCCAGTGGCTGCCTGTTCTGGGAGGCCCTGGTGTGGTCAGGCAGGTGCAATTGTGTCACAGCTACGCGGCGTCTGGGAGGGGCAGAGCAGAAAGTGAACCGGGCTGCATGGCCAGGACACTTGAGTTGGTGAAATTCAGCTTGGGGATGGTAGGTGGGTGGGCAGAGGGTGTGGATGGGACAGGCCCTGGAGGCCGGGGACACAGCGGGGGTTCTCAGGCCCCTTCCCTGTTGATTCTCTGCTGCCCTCCCCAGGCATCTGATTCCTCCAAGATCTAGAAACCAACGCTCCATCCACCACTGGCCCGAGGAGGCAGCACCATCAGGAAGAGCAAACCAGCCACAGTGGAGGCTCCAGGACGGGCACACCGCGGGACCCTCATGCAGAGTCCAAGGCTGTGCGGTCAGAGGTCAGAGATTAGAGTTGGGGAGATGAGGTGAGTCAAAGGCTGTGGTGGAGTAGGCGGTGGGGTCAGAGGTCCTGGGTTCTGCAGTGGGCAAAGTCTTCAAGACGTGGCTGGGAGAGCTGCAGGGTGGCAGCAGCAGCTGCCCTCACCCCAAGCATGGGGACCTCATGGGCCTGAGGCTGAAGGAGGAGCGAGGGCTGCTCCCAAGGTGGGGTGGGTGCAGCTCCTGGACACTGAGTCCAGGTCCCGTGAGGCGAGGGAGAAGTCACTGGGCGCCCGGCCGTGGAGGCCTGAGTGAGGAAGGCCTCATGGAATCGGGAACTTGGGGCCTAGGCAAGGGAGTTGACCTCACTGGAGGGGAGCTTGGGGTCACCTGCTGCTGAGTCATGGGGCTGTCATGGCCTAGGGAGGCACCCAGTGTGAATGGCAGGGAATCCTCAGAGACTAGCCTGGGATCCCCATGACTGAGGTCACGAGGTCAGTCCCAGCCCCACACACCTTGGGCCTGACCCTGCCATACCCAAGCCTCCTGCCCAGTGATGTTCTGATCCACTAACCACGGTTTCCAGCAGACCTGGCCCCACCCCGCTCTGCCCCTGGCTTCTGTGTCCACCCTGGGCTTACAGGTGCTGCTTCCTGTGCCTGGAGAGCCCTCCTGGTCGTGGCCTGTCCTCCCTCCCTGCAGCAGAGACCCCCGAGCCTGCATGGCCTCCACCCAGCTGCTCCCCACCCCATGCCGCGGCTTCGGCCCACCTTGCTCCTGACTATGCCCCGAAGCCCAGCACAGCACAAGTGGGTGCAGCGGGTGGAGAGCTGGGAGTGGTGAGGGAGGGGCCCCCAGTCGTGGCTGTGCCCCCGTGTCCTGCTGTCCTGGGTCTTGGGGCCAGGGTTTGAGCTACTGGCTGAGGGTCCCCGGTGGGTGGTCATGGCCGCTGGCCTGGCCTCCCCAACTCAGCCTCAGCATGCTGAGCCTGTGCCAGGTACCTGGTCAGTGTCCACCCCCTCCACTCCCAAAGGAACACGGGGCACAGCCTGTGGGCAGAACACCTGACAAAGGAGCGCTGAAAGGGAAAAGGCCCCTCTCTCTGTGATCTTCCGATCTTCCGTCTTCTCTCTAAATCCCATGGTTCTGTCTGGCAGGTCCTACCGTCAGCAGCTCCCAGGAGCTCCATGGTGCAGCCACACTGCCCCCACCTGGCCCAGGCTGTGCACAGCCGACTGGCCCTTGGGGCACCACAGAGCTGGCTGGGGTTTGGCTCAGGCTTTATGGGCGGCTCCTTGCAGGCTCCTGAGGATGGGGTCTGTGCTGGCATCATAGTTGGGTGGGGAGCACAGCAGCCCTGCTTCTCTGCGGGTTGGCAGCCCCTCCCCAGAGAATCTTCCAATTCGTGAGCCCACTGCCCTCCAGGGACCCCCAGTTTTGTATCAGTGACACCCGGCAGGACAGCAGGGGAGACTCCACCCCATAGCTCCGGCTGCAAGTGTCTCCTCACTGCCTCCCCTTCACTCCTGGTGGCTGGGAGCTCCCAGGCAAATGTCCCTCCCAACGGCCACAGCCCACCAGCCCAATAGGCTCTCCACACCCAGGGTTCCTTCACCAGCAGGCTGGCCTGATGTGCACTTGTTCAGCACCCTAGCCCTGCTGTCCTCCCAGTGTGCAGGGCAGCAGCTCCACCGCCCTCCCCACTTTCTGCTAAAGAACTTCTGCTCTGGGCCAGGCACGGTGGCTCAAGCCTGTAATCCCAGCACTTTGGGAGGCCGAGGCAGGTGGATCACGAGGTCAAGAGATCGAGACCATCCTGGTCAACATGGTGAAACTCCATCTCTACTAAAAATACAAAAAATTAGCTGGGCATGGTGGCGCGTGCCTGTAATCCCAGCTACTCAGGAGGCTGAGGCAGGAGAATTGCCTGAACCCAGGAGGCAGAGGTTGCGGTGACCCGAGATCGTGCCATTGCACTCCAGCCTGGGTAACCCACCAGAGCGAAACTCCCGTCTCAAAAAAAAAAAAAGAACTTCTGCTCTGAAATTTTCAGTGGGTTTTGATCTTGTGACTCTTCATGGGGGCCCCTCTCCAAGGCAGCCTCCCCAAGGCTGCCTGCAGAACAGGGGCACCCCTGGCAGCCATGTGCAGAGTACCTGAGGGTACCTGTACCTCACACCAAGTGTACCACACACTTGTGCATCTGCACCACACACCCAGGTACCTGACACCTGTGCATCTGCACATTTGTATACCTGTACACACTTCTGGATCTACCCACCTGAGCAGACCACACACCTGTGTACCTGTATCACAAACCTGTGCATCTGCCCCACACACCTGTCTTCTGTACCACACACCTGTGCACCTGTATCACACACCCAGGTACCTCACACCTGTGCACCTGTATCACAAACCTGTGCATCTGCCCCACACACCTGTCTTCTGTACCACGCCTGTGCACCTGCACACCTATCTTCTGCACCACACACCCGTGCATCTGCACCACACCCAGGTACTTCACACCTGTGCATCTGCACATTTGTGTACCTGTAGCTCACACCACTGCATCTACTACACCCGAGCAGACCACACACCTGTGCACCTGTATCACAAACCTGTCTTCTGTACCACACACCTGCACAATACACCTGTCTTCTGTACCACAGGGGCACCCCTGGCAGCCATGTGCAGAGTACCTGAGGGTACCTGTACCTCACACCAAGTGTACCACACACTTGTGCATCTGCACCACACACCCAAGTACTTCACACCTGTGCATCTGCACACTTGTTGTACCTGTGGCTCACACCACTGCATCTACACCTGAGCAGACCACACACCTGTGCACCTGTATCACAAACCTGTGCATCTGCCCTACACCTGTCTCCTGTACCACACACCTGTGCACCTGTATCACAAACCTGTCTTCTGTAGCACACACCTGTGCACCTGCACCACACACCTGTTATCTTCTGTAGCACACACCTGTGAGGTGCTGAGAAACACACACTTTATCTCCCATCAGAAGAACATCTTGGTGCTGTGAAAAGGAAGACAGAAAACTTCATCCACAATCTGACCTTTTCTCTCTAAGTCTCCATCTCACTTGGCCTTCACCTGCTTTCTAGGAATTTGGAGCTAACTGCATACATACAAAATTCCTTCCCCAGCAGCTGATACACAGGGTAAGCCTCAGCATCAACTACTGGCCCATATCCTCCATGGAGGACAAACCTTGGTCATGTGCCTGGGGGCAGGTGTTTCATGGAGGCTGACAGCTCCTCCAGGGTCACAGGCTTCCCCACCCAGCCATGCTGCCAGCACAAGTAGGAATGCAGGGGCCAGAGAGGCTGCAGGTGTGGGGCTCGGGGCTGCCCCCTGCACAGGCAGATGGCACGGGCAAGGGCCTGGAGACGTGGCTGGGAGGGCTGCAAGGTGGCAGCAGCAGCTGCCCTCACCACAAACATGGGGACCTCATGGGCCTGAGGCTGAAGGAGGAGCGAGGGCTGCTCCCAAGATGGGGTGGGTGCAGCTCCTGGACACTGAGTCCAGGTCCCATGAGGTGAGGGAGAAGTCACTGGGTGCCCCGCCGTGGAGGCCTGGGTGAGGAAGGCCTCATGGAATCAGTAGCTTGGGGCCTGGGAAAGGGAGTTGACCTCACTGGAGTGGAGCTTGGGGTCACCTGCTGCTGAGTCATGGGGCTGTCATGGCCTAGGGAGACACCCAGTGTGAATGGCAGGGAATCATCAGAGACCAGCCTGGGATCCCCATGACTGAGGTCATGAGGTCAGTCCTAGCCCCACACACCTTGGGTCTGATCCTGCCACACCCAGGCCTCCTGCCCAGTGATGTTCTGATCCACTAACCATGGGCACCACTGATGAGAAACTCAGTGCCAGCCCCGCTGTGGCCGCCACAGGCCCCCAACAGACCCCCAATTTCTTATCAGCGACACCCACCAGAACCCAAATCTGAAATCTGAATACCCCGCCCACTTCTCCAAGGAAAGCTCTGGCTTCAGCAGGTCCTCAGGGAGGCCCATGTACCAGTGTGAGGGGTGGGGGTTGCAAGGGGATGAGGTGAGCAAGGCTGCAGGTGCTGCTGGGGGACACACACACCAGCCAGGACCGCAGGACCAACATATACAGCCACAGGCAGCACAGACAGCTGTGGGCACAGATCTCCCGCAGCCTGGCAGTTGGCTCGACCAGCAGAGTGGCCAACATGGAGCAGACAAGGGGACCACACAGGGCCTGGGCACCTGAGAAGGGGCCAGCACAGGCTGCCGGTGTGGCCAGAGGGAGCAGCCAGACTCCCAAGCCCATGTCCCTCCTCCTCCCCCCATCCCCGGGGAGCCAGGAGTGCCTGCTCCAGAGGGATCTGTAGCCAGAGGGCCCCAGGACAAGCGCAGGTGGGTGGTGGGGAGGGAGGGGGTCCCACCTGGAGTGCGAATACAGCCCCAGCCCCCCAGCACGCCTGTCCAGTGTTAAGAAATGGGGATATTTTCCAGGAAACCACGCCCCCTACCTGTCACCCCGAACATGCTGAGCAGGGGTTTGAACAGGTAGAAGATCCTGAGACATCAAAACAGAAAAGCTGTGCAGGCCAGCATGGGAGGAGCAGCGTCAAGGCAGAGACGAGGCTGCAGCCCTGACACCAGGCTGTGTAAGGAGGGCAGCGTCCAGAGAACGGGGTGGGGCCCGGGAGCGTGAACCCAGGAGGGCCCAGCACTGAGCAGGGAGGGCTGAGGCGAGCAGGGGACGCGCTGGCTGGCCACGTGCGAAGACTGTGGCTGACGCAGGGCAGAGCGTGACTAAATCATTCATGATGGAAATACATGACCTGCTAAACCAAATTAGACTTCTTCGTCCAAATGGAGCAGTTTTATGAAATGTAACCACCTCAACCGATGGTGGGACAATCCCTCTGGATTTTCACAAGCAGAGCTGTGCACGCTGGGCTGAAGAACGTTCCAGAAGGTGTCCAGGACCTTGGGAGGTCCCAAGTGAGCCAGCACATCTGACAGTGACCGTCTGGATGACCAGGCCGTGGGGCTTGGTTCTGACACCCGTTTGATTTGAGCTGAAGGCGGACCACGCGTCTAACATCCCTTTATTGTGTACATTGCATATTCCAATGACTACAATAAACTCTTTTTAAAAAGTAAGGCACATGAACAGCCTTCTGTGTGCAGGTTCTGTGCGACTTTAAAATTCCTACTGACTAATAAAAGCATTTCCACTATAGACCAGAGATATCTAGAAAGCTCATGACAGACTTTGCAAGCAGAATGCCTGAAACATTACTGCAGTTACCTCATGGCACAATGAGACAGTCACCAAACCCAAGGCTTGTGTTATAATGATACAGCTCCTGTTAGGGTTGCAGACGCATTAACCAGCGTATCCACATATGTACAGCCCGGTCCCCACGTGGTCAAATCTAAAGGAAGAACACCATCTCACTGCATCCGCGTTCCATTCCCTCACAGGTAGGAACTTGGGCTTTTTGGCTCTTTTTTCCATACGTCGGTCCCGCTGCTCTTCATGAGGCCAGGGTCATACGATACTGAAGACCATGGACAGATACTGTTCGTAGGACACCTGAATCCAGCCGTCCTGATCCGTGTCGTAACGTCTGAATATATCCGTCAACCTCTGGGGAAAAAGCAGGCATTTAAATCTCGACAGATGTGGGAACAAGGTGCACTGGGAGGAAGACATTAGGGGCCCAACTTCAGGAGCACACATGCCATCTCCTGATGGAGCCAGCACAGGGAGATACAGGTGAGGCAACAGAAAACGTGTCCATTTTCTCAGAATAAAAATTTTTGCAAAAATCGCCATAGTTGGCCAGACACGGTGGCTCACACCTGCAATCCCCACACTTTGGGAGGCTGAGGCGGGCAGATCACCTGAGCTCAGGAGTTCAAGATCAGCCTGGCCAACATGGCGAAACCCCATCTCTACTTAAAAAAAAAACACACACAAAAATCTGCCAGGTATTGTGGTGCACTCCTGTAATCCTGGCTACTGGGGAGGCTGAGGCAGAATCACTTGAATCCAGGAGGCGGAGGTTGCAGAGATTATACCACTGTACTCCAGCCTGTGTGACAGAGTGAGACTCCATCTCAAAAAAAAAAAAAAAATACACCAGGACATAAGTGTAAATAACCCACCAGATACCACCTAAATGGCGTCTTCCAGATGGGCTGCTCTATGCCATTTCCAAGGGAAGGAAAACATGCCTGTCCACACTTCACTAACCAGCTACTTCTCCAAAGATGAGACTAACTTTTATAAGCTCCAAAACCTAATTCGACATACGCCTGATTCCTTAGATCAATGGTCAGGCGCACCTCGTGGGTGGGCAACCCCTTCCCGCCCCCACAGCAAACCCACGAGAAGCCACTGGTCACCTGCAGGACGATGCAGCCCTGGATGAAGTCGTCGAAGGCGATCTGCCCCCGTCCCTGCCTGTCAAACTTGCGAATGAGGATGTCGTGGAACTGGTCAGAGAGCCGGTAGCCTTGAGGAGGGAAAGGCGGGGTCAGGGAGGGCTGGGAGAGACTCAAGGTGTGTGCCAACGCCCACAGCCTCCCTCCCAAGGCCCACAGCCTCTAACACACAGTGCAGGGCTGGGTGGGAACAGAAGTGCAAATTCACTCAAAGGCACTCAGAACTGAGACACTTCCCGAATACATGGTTCTGTAATGAGCTTCTGTCCCCAGTGCATGAAGTCACCCCTTGAGATCATCACCCTGGAAGGAGGAATGCCTGGGAAGCTGCCATTGTCCTGAAAGCTGGTGTGAAGTCACTCGTGAAGTAACCACTCATTCCAGGGAAGCACTCAAAAAACACCCCCCACGGGGCGCCACGCTCAGTTTCGTGAACCCAGTGAGTTACTTTCTAAAGTCCTTGTTGATCTTATTATGTTTATTAGATAAGAAAATTCTGGATGATTCACTGCCCTGGGTTGCTCATCACCAGACAATGCTTTGAAACTAAAATTTCACAGGCGGCTTCTAGTTACACCAAGTGTCAATGTAGGAAAATGGGAGTAGCTGAGGGACGCGTTCCTCTACCATGAGGGACTGAAGAGCACAGAGGCAGAGCGGCCACAGAAAGGACCAAGTCACTGAAGGGCCACCAAGGGCTAGGATTCCAATATCCACAGGGCCACTGCCTGTCTGGGTGCTCCCTGAGCGTGTCCTGAAAAGGCCTCCCAAGGCAGACGGCTCTGAAGGCGTGTGGACGCACCAGGTGTCCTCAGCCACCCCGGAGGGCATGCCCCGCCTGCCCCCTTCCCTCGAATCCCACTACCTGCATGACTGTGGCATCCTTACTGACTCCGGAGGCAACAAGCAGGTGCCAGTATGTTTTTACTAGTGTTCAGCCTCGCCAGAATCTCTGCAGGGACGTGTGCACCTGCACCGACTGTCTAAATCTCACAGGTGATCGCCTCCACAACAGCCATTCCACCGACAAGAGTCAAGCACACAAACAGGAACACAGTGCCTTCCAGAGTGGTCAGGGCGTTCTGTCATTTAAGTTCAGGGGTCCCTAAATGTGTGACGGTGGAGCTGCTTCAGACCCTCCTTCCCTGCAAGCTGAGAAGACAGGCCCTCCCATTAAATTCAGAAAGAGACAGCAGAGTTGTGAACAGCTGCCACTTCCCCTGGTCCCCACTACTCCTACCTCCTCACTCCCCCCACACCCGTGCTGGGGCTAGGATCACTTGCTGAGAACAGAGCCTGGGACACAGGCAAAGGGACATTGCCTGTCTGTGTGTGCACGGGGGACAGAGGCCATCACTGCGGTGCACAGGGGACAGAGGCCATCACTGGGGTGCACGGGGGACAGAGGCCATCACTGGGGTGCACGGGGGACAGAGGCCATCACTGGGGTGCACGGGGGACAGAGGCCATCACTGGCCTCTGCAAACACTGGGGAAGGACAGAGGCACAGGATTTCCCGTCAGCACAGACAACGAGAGCAACTCCACTGCCTCTGGAATTAACTCCCAGTTTCCTCGGTCATCGGCGATAGTGAAGGGAAAACAAAGAAAGTCAAACTAGTAAAATGCGGGATGCACAAGGAACTACAAAAGGAACGTTCATCTGAGAGGCCAAAACCACCATCGCTGCTCTCTGCGAGCTCCTGTTAATGAAAGCCGGCATGTGAGAGCACCAGCGCCCTTGGACCCGCCGCTCTCTAAGATCATTCTCCTCTTTTGGACTCCCTTGAAATGTTGTGAACGAGCCAAGCAGAGCCCTGACTTCCTCAGAAATAATCTATTCCACCTTCAAGGAAAACCAAGCTGTCCCCACCCAACAGGACCAGGCTCCTGGGGGCTCTCCCAGCTCTTGGGGGCCTGGGACACTGCAAAGGAACAAGGCTCCAGACCAGATGGACTCCACTCCCCTCTCTGGGAAGTGTGGACCCTCCCTCAGCCTGCGCAGAGTCAGAGTGAGGCAGTGTGGAGATGCTCCCGACCCCAGCCCTTCCCTGTGCCTGTCAAGCTCTGTGCTCCAGTTCCTGGGTGATGACAGCATCAGCCAGTGGGGACGGGAAGGCTTCTCCCAGGGCTGAAATTCCAGGAAGCGGGCAGTCCTATGGACAGAGCAAAGCCCTTCTCTAAGAACTAACAAGCACGAGGGATGACACCGCCAGAAAATTTCTCTGCCAGCATTTCTGGGTCCGGCCACTGGGCCTTGCTTGGGGCCTAACTCAGGCAAAACGATGGAAAAAGCAGTGTCAAGGCTGTAAGAGGAATTAATGGCACTGACTTCATAAGCAAATGTCCATGTGCTCGAGACACAGCAAACGCCGGGATTACCGCACAGGCCTTGCATGTGCCGAGAATGCTTTAGAAAGCGGGAAAAGCACACACAGCAAAAAGGTAAGTAACAGCTGAAAAGGAATGACGAGTGACTGGAGGCTCCTTCCACTCCAGTACATCTTTCATTATAAAAAAATAAACTGGCGGTGGCTTCCAGAGGCTGGGGGAGGAAGGGGAGACCTAGAGGGAACGGAGGAGATGGTGGGGTGGTGGAACTGTTCTCTGCTGACGGCCTCTCTCAGACAGGCACTGCACTGAGGGAAGAATCTCACCAGATGTGTACGGCAACCTCAACGGCACCTGCTGAGTCAGCAGGTCTCGCAGCAGGTCTTGAACATGGGGACGCCTCCCGCACCTTTTCATTCCAGGTCCCTGAGCCTGGCACAGAGGTGATGTTAACAATTAAAAACACGGATGGCTGGGTTATAAAACCCACCACGTGGCCTCATCAGACACCCAGGGGATGTCTCGTAGCCTCCACCACCCGGGTGATTCCCTCATGCGGGCCACTGAGCTCAAATGCAGCCTCCCTGCTTTATCTGAGAGCAAAACACTTACTCCTAAGGGCCAAGACAAGAGAATTTTTGCTTCTGAGGCCCACTTCCTAACAGTTACTACGGGAAATCTTTCAAAATAATCAAAATTCAAAAAGGATGGCAATGCCCCTTTCCACAGATGTGGGAGGAAAACTATTAGGGTAACTGGAGAAACGCTGCAATGGGCACCCACACCCCAGGAGCAGCTCAGAATTCGGGAAGGTTCTGCCGCCCAACGCACGCAGGACTGCCGGCTCCAGGGCACAAGGAGGGTGGCGTGATTGGCTGGGCCTCCAGCCACAGCTCAGCACAGTTTTCTGGGAAGTCCCTGGCCAGGATGAAGAGGGCTCAGAGACCTGATGGTCACCGGTACTAGGCAAAGGGAGCTCCGGGGCCTGACACGGTTAGGAAAGGAACATGTTCGTGGCACTAGAGGTCTCTTGTCTAAAAGTAACTCCAGGCTGGTCCTGAAGCCCATGTGGCCCTGGCCGCACTCGGCACACTGGCCTCCCTGACCCCTGGGACCGCTCTCTGTGGAGGGGGACCCCTCCATGCCTACCCCAGGGAAGAGGAGCTGGCCAGGGTTCCACCAGTTCCCCACCCAAGGTCACCGCAAGGTCAGCTACATTCCAAGTGCCAATTCAGAGCCATCCCGCCCAAACCCTGGCCCGCAGCTGGCCAGCTCAGAACAGCTTCTTGTGGAGACCCAGTGTCCACAGCTGGCCCTGTGGATGAGCTTGTAAGGTGAGAAAGAAAAGAGAGAGAGAAGACAGCCGTAAAGTGTGTGCTGGGAGTAGCCAGGAGGAGAGGCAGTGTGCTTTAGATGAGTGAGACTCCAGATAGCTCAGAGGTACTCAAGTAGAATCTAATTATCCTCACTGGTTCAAAGGAGCCTTTTAAGTAAATCACAGAAGCAGCTTCGAAACAGGGGCCAGGTGAGATCCACCAGATTAGAACCTCTTGGTGCCAGCTGTTCCTCTGAAAATAGAAGCCCAGCTTCCTCTCAGACCTGAGACCAGCACAGGAAGCCCCATGGACGGGCCCTAGGGACACACTCTGGACAGGCCCTGTGAACACTCCTGAGACTCACAGCACACCACCACACACTGTGTCACACACATGCTGAGCACACACACGAGGAACACACCTGAGAAAGGAAACGTGCTCCGCCTGTCTGATGCGGTTTCTGAGGCACACGGCACACCGTCACGTGTGTGTGCACACACACAGAGCATGTACATGTGGAACACACTTGACAATGGGCAAGTGCTCTGCCTCTCTGATGCCGCTTCTGAGGCACATGGCACACCTTCACACGTGCGCACACACGCTGAGCACACACAAACAATTGAGAATGGGCATGTGCTCTGCCTGAGCAGGCTGAGGCAACGGCACACTGTCACATGTGTGCACACAGCACGCACGTGTGCAACACACTTGAGAATGGGCACGCACTCTGCCTAATGCCCCTTCTGAGGCGCACAGTTTGGACAGAGTTGGACATGGGGACTGGCAGCTTTTTCTTAGGTGCCTGTCACCTTTCCACATGCTTTGGTGTCTCACGAAATGTAAGTTGCCCTGCCCCACGGTATTTTCATGGATCCCTTTTTAAATTATTTCAAAAGCCACATTCTCAGTTTTGCTCATGACATCATTCCACTTCACAAAAAATGACCGGCTTGCATAGCCCTTATCTCATTTTGGATAAAAACTGCATAAACGTATCCACGTCGAATATTGCCTTCCAACATGAGCAATGTCAAAATATGAACCTGCGTGATGTAAACAAAAACTTTACACAGCCTGTTTAAACACCTGTGAAGTTCAACAAGGTTTACAAAACCTTCAATGGCTGCTAGGTTCCAAAATGAAACAGGCTACACAAGCCAGGTGAGTGAGTTACCAAAACCTGAGAGGGCCTGCTTCAGCTCGTTCTTGTCAATCATCCCGGAGTTGTCCCGGTCGTATGTGCGGAAGACGTTCTGCCAGTCTGTGATGTACTTCCACACGCCCGTGAACTCGCTGAAGTTCACGCCGGCCTTGTTCTCACGGTCGAACATGGCTGAGACAGAGGAGCAGTCAAGCAGCAAAAGATCAGTCACAGGAAACTCACTGGAAGCTTCCCACCAGCCACCAGCCCTCAGCCCTCAGCGCCTGGCGGCATCAGCACTGATCACTAACCAGGGGCTGGGCAATGCATGCCTGTCTGTGAATAGGGCAAAATCCCTGGGGGTGTGACCCCGAAGTCATGGGAAGGCGCACTCGCAGCTGTAAGGCAGGCCGTGCAAAGGGACGTGCAAGGAAATCCAGCCGCAGCCACAATGGAAAAAAGAGCAGAGCTTTGCACTGCCGAGGCACAGGGAGGCTGAGTGGCCCCAGCTCCCCTGACTCCTAGGTCTCAGCCTAGAGCAGGAATCTAACTCCCAGACCCGACCCTCTGACTCTCCAGGGCCCGTGACACTGGTGAAGGCTCAGGACAGCCCTGTCAGGAAAGCCGGCTCTAATTAGAAAAAAAACTCTCGCCAGGCCAGGCACAGTGGTTCATGCCTGTAATCCCAGCACTTTGGGAGACCAAGGCGGGTGGATCATCTGAGGTTGGGAGTTCGAGACTAGCCTGACCAACAAGGTGAAACCCAGTCTCTAACTAAAAATACAAAATCAGCTGGGCGTAGTGGTACATGCCTGTAATCCCAGCTACTCGGGAGGCAGGAGAATCACTTCCACCCTGGAGGTGGAGGTTGTGGTGAGCCAAGTTAGCACCATTGCACTCCAGCCTGGGCAACAAGAGTAAGACTCTGTCTCAAAAGAAAAAAATAAAAATCTCACCCTATTTGCTTTCAGTCTAATTCCAGGTCCAAATACAAAAGAATCTACAACTACCTTTATATGTAGTTGCAATATGGCTAAAAAAACAGAAAATTCAGTCTGAATTTTTGCTGCAGAGAAAATGATAAATCATGTGGCCTCTTTTCAAGCACAGTGTTGAATATAGGACTGCAATTCAACTCCTCCTGTTTGATCAGAAATGTTACAACCAAATGAAAACCCACAGGATAAAAATCCTGTGAGAAACAGAATCCTCCCAGCAGTCCACAAGCCTGTGATGCCACGTGGGCTGTTTTTCACATGACTACTGAGGACGTGCACTCTGTGTGTGCTGTGTGTGGACCATGCTGGTGGGATGCTGCTGGGCGGGCTGCACGCCAGGGGAAGGGCTCAGCAGAGGAGTGGCTCCCAGGCCCATCCTCTCCAGTGGGGAGGTAGCTCTCATCTACCAACACCTTTTCTAGCACTAAAGGCTGAGCCCTGCCACTACTACACTTACAAGTTTCTCTCCTTCCATCAGCGTGACGCAGTGACACCTGCACCACCAGCAGCAGCAGGGCAGGATCATCAGGAAAAGGCCCCTGCTACCTATGCCCCCCCCCACCGGACTCACACACCTCACCACACACGGGGTCCTCAAGGAACTAAGGGAATCCTCAGAAGACTAAAACTCATGGCTGGACGGGAGGTGAGGGAACAAGCCCCAGGCTAGCTCTGGGCAACCTCAGGACACAACGCCTTGGTCCCTGTGAACCCAGGATTCCATGTTAAAGAGATCTGGAAGGGGGCTGCAGTCCCCAGCAAAGGAAACCTTCCAAAAAATCAAGTGGGGTGGGGCCGGAAACACAACTCTCCTCATCCCAGGCCTGCCCCGGAGCTGCAGCTCTCACCCCGGCTACAGGGGATGGAGACAGCACGACTCTTCTGAAAACCACAGACCAGGCCTGCCTGCCCCGGAGCTGCAGCTCTCACCCCGGCTACAGGGGATGGAGACAGCACGACTCTTCTGAAAACCACAGACCAGGCCTGCCTGCCCCGGAGCTGCAGCTCTCACCCCGGCTACAGGGGATGGAGACAGCATGACTCTTCTGAAAACCACAGACCAGGCCTGCCTGCCCCGGAGCTGCAGCTCTCACCCCGGCTACAGGGGATGGAGACAGCACGACTCTTCTGAAAACCACAGACCAGGCCTGCCTGCCCCGGAGCTGCAGCTCTCACCCCGGCTACAGGGGATGGAGACAGCACGACTCTTCTGAAAACCACAGACCAGGCCTGCCTGCCCCGGAGCTGCAGCTCTCACCCCGGCTACAGGGGATGGAGACAGTGCAACTCTCCTGAAAACCACAGACCAGGCCTGCCTGCCCCAGAGCTGCAGCTCACACCCCAGCTACCATCTGGGCATGGGGGTACACACTTGTAATGCCACACCTTGGGATGCTGAGGAAGAATTGCTTAAGCCCAGGAGTTCCAGACCAGGCCTGGACAACACGGAGAGACCCCGTCTCTTAGAAGAAACAAACAAAAAACCTGGCTACCGGTACAGTTGGGGAGACCCTGGCCCCAAAGAAACAATGCAGACCCTCACATTAAGGCTATACATGAACCCACAGAACAAACAAAAATTACAAAACCATCAAGTCAGTCACTATGTGTGGGCCTGAGCAGGAACAGCTGGCTGCAGACCACCTTGCGAAGGACGTCCAACATCCTATAAAGCAGCTGCGTGCTGCAAACATGTACTGCTTTTCAATAAAACTTTTTCTTAAACTTTAAGACTATCATAAGCTCTGAATAAAGAATGAAATCGCAAAAATAAAGAAGCAATGTCTATGAAAACCACCAGATAAGACATGAAAATAACTGAACAATAATTGAGAAACTTTAAATATGTATCATCTTTAGAACCAGACACTGAAAGGACAGGTTCAACAGTACGTTAAAAAGTTAGAATAAAGAATAAAGCAAACACACACACAGTGACGGGAAAAGGTACATAAGGAGCCCACACTCATCTAAGTGGAATTCCAGAAGGGAGGAAAGTGATATGGACCCACAGACAAAGGAAACAGAACCTGTACCAAGCAGGCTGGATACAAAGCAGCCCAGGCCGGTCTGCCGGCTGATACTTACATATGATCGACCTGACAGTCACTGGATTAAAGGGAGTCCACGTGCCTGAAAAGAAACAACAGGAGTTAAACTAAAAGGACATCTTTCGGGGACACGAGCTCCCGATCTACAGCTGGAGGCGCGGTGAAAGGCAGTCCTGCCTCTAGGGCAGGGGTTTCCTAGACACTCTGGGTGACGTGTCGGCTGCCGTGACTCCCGGGAGGGGCCGAAGCACTGCCTGGTGGGGTCACATCCTGTGTGTGTGGGAGTCCTCTGTGGCTGCCAGACCGCCAAGGCCACCCAGTCACTGAAGCTGGACATGCACTCTTATTTAACATAACCAAGAAACGGTTCTGTATCATTTTACACACTGAATTTTTCAGGGATGCAGCCAGGAGCTAAGTCGAGTTGTTTGAACTTAGTTTTGTTAGAGAACTTCACTAATTACCATTTCAGAAAACCCATCACTAAGGCCACCACTGTCTGCAGACCCCTGAGCATAGCTGGGTCACTGCAGCATTCGGGCTAGTTCTACCGACGGGGCAAGTTCCAGATCCTTCCTCACGTTCTCCCTCAGTAATCACGGCAAAGCACGGTGGGATACCCGACACACCTCACTTCAGAAATTCCTGATAAATTACAGCCTGGGCTTTCTATGATTTTCCTTGAAACCGAATAGGAAATCTGTATTATTCCCAGATTCATTGTTGAATCTGATATGCCTGAGTGCTCACAACCATTTATCAAGTATGAGGATGGAAGATTCGCTGATAACCTTCACACACAAGAACTTATTTTCAGAGTGATTTGTACCGTCAATAATTTCTGCACTCACTAGAAATATATTTTTAATGCCGGGAGAGATCAGTGGCTCCCCTCACACCCCATCTGCATCAGGCACACAGGTTTTTCTTCCATACACAAACTGCTGCACACAGACAGTCCTCTGATATCAGAGGAACAGTCACGCTACGGGTGGCGCACGGGCGGTGGGATCTGCCTGCACGGCTCCTCATGCCTCTAAGTGCCGTCGCTCTGGGCTCATGGGGCTCCTCCAAGGGCCATGGCCGCTCTCACCTGAAGTGCTTCCCCCCTCAGGACACACCCACTCTCCCTCTAACTCCTTCCTTTCCTTCCTCAGAGAGCCTTCCACAGGGTGCCACATTCTCCCAGCCCAGAGGTTAAATCCATCTGCTCTGCCTGAGCGCCTCCCAACTTCCCTTTAGGAAGGTCCCACCCTCCTGCAGTTATGCAGGGAAGGTGTGCTCTTCCCACACAAGCAGGCGCACCTGTCCCGCGGCGCGCACGCAGCAGCACTCCACCAGCATCTGTGACGCTGAATCGAGTGACAATCTGCAGGAGTACCTTTGTGTAGGCTTTACAGCTATCTGGAGGGAAAGTGGGCAGGCGTATGTATGCAGAGTTATTAGGTCAGAAAACCAGTATTACAAAAACAAAGGTAGGCTACAGAGGCAAAGAAAGAGGAAAATTCTAAACACCTGGGAGCATCCCTGCCTCACCCAGTTCCATGTAGTTCTCCCCCATTCTTCCCTGCCGTGCGCTGGAACCCAGTGTCAGCACACGAGGGTGACCTGCTGTGACCCAGTGCTGAGAAGAAGCCGCAGGAGCCAAAGCCACTGGAAGCCTCCCGGGCTCTCCTCCATCTTCCTGACATGAGTTTCTTCTCCTCTGTTTCCTGCAATGAAGAAGCCACATGTGTCCCAGGCCCTGGACTGACCGTGTGGAGCCGGAGTGGGAACCACGGAGGGACTTAAGGGGTAAGACCTAAGCCCTCAAGTGAAGGCTGCACTGTGAGGTGTCCTGATCATAAGCGGAAGCTTCTCGGGGACATCTCAGCAAAGAACACAGCCAACCAAGTATGAAACCAAAGCAATACGGTTAAAACCCAAGTGAGATGCTCAACAACGTACCGCGCAGGCACAGGGGCCTCAGTGCCATCTGGACAGGCAGGCAGGGAGCGGCAGAGACGGGGCATTCCTGAGAGCTGGGGCCCAGGAGGAACCCGACAGCCGTAATGAGCTCTTCTGGAGTATTCTAAGGATTGCAGGAGGGCCTGAGGCCCAGGAGAGCAGAGGTTACCCTTGGATGAATCAAGGATCAGAGAGAAGCAGCTGCTCCCCTAGAAAGGGCCGCTGAGGGAAGGACACTCCTGGTGTCTCCACTCACCTTCCCTGCCACCCACAGCGCGTTGGGTCTGGCATCTCCACAGAAGCCAAGGGAGGAAAGCAGAAAGCCTAACGGCCCGCAGCGCGCTGAAGCACTGTGGTGCAGACACTTCACCTGAGTAGCTAGGACTATAGGCATGTACCACCACACTTGGCTAATATTGTTTACTTTTTGTAGAAACAAGGTCTTACAATGTTGCCAAGGCTGGCATCCTGAAGGGCGGGTGGGGCTTCATCCTACAAAGATGAAAGGCAGTGGAAGCTAAGAGCTCAAAGCAAAGGGGTGGGGGACAAGGGAATCTGAGGAACAAAACGTCTGGGCTGAGACATCCAGTAGGATGCCAACAGGCAGAGGTATGGTGGGAAAACACAGGGCCACGGGGTGTATGCTCACATGTGAGAAACCATAGCACATGAGAGAAACTAAATCAGGCTTCAGATCTCAGCCCGCAGCTGGAGAGCTACCACAGGCAACACCGAAGGGGAGCATGGACAGCACCACAGCCCACTGCCCGAGGCTGTGAGAAGGACCAGAAACCTGTACTCACTAGCAGCTGGCCTCATTTTAGAAGGAATTCAGGAAACATGAAAGACTTTCACAGTGCAGCAAAATGAAGCACCTCTTAATTGCGTTCCCTAAGGGGAACGTGAAGTGTTAAGACCATGTCACAAGTTTACCTCGAAAACTCTGAACTCTCATTACTGGTGAGCCACATATCTGACGTTAAATTTTTTAGCAGCGAAATTGAAGAGGAAAATGTAATCAGGGTTTATAAGATGCAAACAGAACAGCTACCACAGCTGCTGAGAACTCACGCAGCTCCAGCTCCAGGGAGAAACAGGGCGGCCATCTCCTGGGGCTGCGCGACAGCAGGCGCGTGAGCCACAAAGCCAGCATCTCTCAGGGTCCACAGTGACTACAGGCTTCATGGGGCCACATGCCCCCAGCACAAGCTGAGGAAACCTCCCAAGGAGGTCAGTACTCTAAAAATCTGAGCAAATGGACAAAAAGCAGGCTGCTGCCAGGTGCGGTGGCTCACACCTGTAATCCCAGCACTTTGGGAGGCCAAGGCCGGTGGATCACGAGGTCAAGAGGATCAAGACCATCCTGGTCAATATGGTGAAACCCCATCTCTACTAAAAATACAAAAAATTAGTTGGGGATGGTGGCGCGTGCCTGTAATCCCAGCTACTCGGGAGGCTGAGGCAGGAGAATTGCCTGAACCCAGGAGGCAGAGGTTGCGGTTAGCCAAGATCGCCCCATAGCACTCCAGCCTGGGTAACAAGAGCGAAACTCCGTCTCAAAAAAAAAGCAGGCTGCTAAAATGGATCATAAATCTTGCATCACTCACTGGAAAACCTCTCAAAATGAACATCTCTGAGACATGGCCGCTGAGGAGGGCACTCCGTGGGGCTTGTATCACCAGTGATGAACCACGTGAACCTGGGTGGTCATCTGACTGTATTTAACATGTGATGCGACACACAGAGCCACTTGCATCTATTGTGGTCAACATTTAGGACGGTTTAAGCTATGATCTGCCAAACTGCAGCCTACTGGATTCCAGCTTCTCCTGGCGCCTTTTTCTAGTGGCCCTGTCCTGCACTTACCCCGAGTATAAATGAACTGGCAAAGATGCAAATTTAAAAAGGGGGATTTAAGAATAATGAAAAGAGGAAAATCAAGAAAGCACAATCACTGGTGCAGAGACAACAGAATTTCTTAGTTCCCTGCCATCAGTCTACGTAAATGCATGTGAAATAATACCCCAGCATCCGTAGCCCACACATCACACATTAGGAACATGTCAGAATACAAGGTGAACATGTCACTCTGAAAACACAAATCCTCACAAATCAGTAGGCAGTAAGGCTGAATCCAGCCCCCTCCCGCCCCCGCAGCACAGTCACAGTGAGGCAGCGTCTAGCAGCCATGATGCTCCCCACACCCCAGTCCAATCTCTGGAATCGTCAGATATTTCCCACTAATAAAGAGGAGCCTCACAACATTTTCACATCTCAAAACTGACCCCCTTTCCAGCTTAAATGGCACGGGATCTGGAAAAGATAAACTATACACTGGATCGGAAAAGATGACTGCATGAGGGAATACGGGAACGGGCAGTCAGGTGTTCAACGAAGTAAAATGTGTCTAAAGGTACTGCAGGGGAGGGGATCAACTGAGCCGAAACTGGCAAGAAGGTAACTCCAGAGAGCCCCCAGTCGCAAGGACCCAGATTCCCTGCCCGAACGCCCAGTATTCCCACACTGATAAGAACACCTCCCCCATAAATCCCTTGCCTGCACCTCCAACACCCCCAGTCCTTTCCCCCAGAACCCAGTCCCGGTATCTGCAGTTCCTGCAGCAGTCACATTCCCACACAAGTGCTGCTTGAGTTCCTCAAGCCCTCCAACAATCACCTCCCAGGCCGCCTGGTAACCCTTTAGTGCCCTCGATGGTCTATGCAGAGAAGTCACCAAGGTGCAGTCACCGAGGAAATTCAAGGACCTCCAACTTACCAAAAGGGTTTCTGCTGCAGAGCTAATCTTCCTACCCCCCTCCTAAAACCCACACCCTAGTTTTCATTTCTCAAGAAGCCTTTCCCTGTGCTCACGCACGCAGCTGTTAGCTGGCTCGGTGAGGCACTCAAAATAAACCAGAAGCATCTCCACCATGAAGCGGTAATAATAACGTGTCTTGATGGCTCTTTTTTTTTTGAGACGGAGTTTCACTCTTGTTACCCAGGCTGGAGTGCAATGGCACAGTCTCGGCTCACTGCAACCTCCGCCCCCTGGGTTCAGGCAATTCTCCTGCCTCCGTCTCCTGAGTAGCTGGGATTACAGGCACACGCCACCACCTCCAGCTAATTTTTTTTTTTTGTATTGTTAGTAAAGACGGGGTTTCACCATGTTGACCAGGATGGTCTCGACCTCTTGACCTCGTGATCCACCCTACTCGGCCTCCCAAAGTGCTGGGATTACAGGCGTGAGCCACCGCGCCCGGCCCCTGATGGCTTTTTTGTCCTTGGAAAATCAACTCCAGCGAGCACAGCAGGCTCGAGGCTTCTAGGTTCGCAGGCCCAGGCCCCACTGGCCCACTCACCGTTGGAGAGTGCTTGCTGAAGCTCGCTGTCCGATATCACTCCACTTCTGTCTTTATCAACCCTATGACATCAAAAAGACCAAATGAGCTGACGATCCAAAGCGCAGAAAAAGCAAAACGAACGTCTCCTGTCAGCCCTGCACTGAGTCTGGAAGGCTCCGTCCTGGAACCTCCGCCTCTTCCATCCTGCGGGAGGAGAACCGGGGATAAAGGAAGTGCCCCAGGGGCCGAAGCGCAAGCGTGGTCTTCCCCTAAGAGATCCTCGGTCCTTCGCTTCCTTCCTCTCCTGGCATATCTGAATTCACACCTCCACCACTTTCCCTATTTCATAGACAAAAAAATTCTCAGACAACTGAGCCATTCCCTGGCCATGAGTCACTAGTTTCGGTCAATCAGTGGAAAAGAGACCAGGGACAGAGTCGCCGTCGTAAAGGTCACCTGCCCCAAGCAGACGCCAGATCTCAGCTTCTTCCTCGGCTGCCGGCATTTTAACAGCGCCCAGGCAGTCTGCTTCTGCTTTCCCCAAACAGGCACCCCCGGAGACCCTCGACCTGGCTGCTCTCGGGGCGAGAAAACGGGCCTAGCCCAGAAGCCTGGGGCCGCGACCTCGGGGCTGCAGTGGCAGACTCTGCACCTCGATAAGGGCCCGAGGCACGGGCCAGGGACCGGGCAGGAGGCGGGGGCGGCCACGAGGGTCGCCGCAGGAGACGGGGTTGGCCACGGAAGTCAGGGCAGGGGACGGGGGCGGACGCGAGGGTCGGGGCAAGGGACGGAGGAGGACGCAGGGAACCCGGCAGCGAACGGGGGCGGCCGCGGGAGTCGGGGCAAGGGACGGGGGAGGACGCAGGGGACCCGGCAGCGAACGGGGGCGGCCGCGAGAATCGGGGCAAGGGACGGAGGAGGACGCAGGGGCCCGGCAGGGGACGGCGGCGGCCGCGGGGTCGGGGCAGGGATCCGGGCGGCCGCGGCAGAGGCGGAGGCGGGAGGTGGAGGGGCGGTGCCAGGCCGCACCTCTGGAAGACGTTCCACAGGAAGCTCTGGTCCGGCAGCGCCGCGCCCGCAGCTGGGCCGGGGCCGGCCCCGGGGCCGGGGCGGTAGGAGTAGGCGGCCATGAGCCGATGCGCGCGTCTGGGCTGAGGCGCGGGCGGCTAAGGGAGACGGCTCAGGGCGACTCCGCTTCCGGGTCTGCCGGGGGCAGGACTTGGCGTACCGTCACTTCCGGGGACGCAGGAAACGCGTGAGCCCCTGAGGGGTCACGGGGTCCCGCGCGGCCAATCCCCTCGCAGCCGAGTTGCCGGGCAACGCCCTGGCAGCCGCGGGGCCTGCGCAGTGAGGGTCAGGCGCGTGGAGGAAGTGTCCAGCGCCGAGTCCCGGGACTGGAAGTGATGGAGCAGAGTCCGAGTTTGCCTTTCAGTTCTTGTATAAAAAGAAGTTTTGACGCGAGCGTGATTCACACTAACAGTCGAAAACTCTGGGCGGGGGCGTCCCGGCGCTTTGGGAGGCGGAGGCGGGCGGAGCTGTTGAGTCCAGCACTTCGGCCCGGCCTGGGCAGCTTGGCGAAACTTCATCCCTACAAAAATTACAGAAGCCGCCGGGCGCGGTGGCGGGCTCCTGTGGGCCTAGCTGCCCCGGGGGCTGAGGCGGGAGGATCGCCTGAGCCCTCAGTCGGGGCCTCAGGGAGCCGAGATCACTGCACTCCAGCCCGGTCGACCGCCAGACTCTGCCAGAAAAGAAAAAAAAAATGCAGGCCGGGCGCGGTGGCTCACGCCTGTAATCTCAGCACTTTGGGAGGCTGAGGCGGGCGGATCACCTGAGGTGGGATGTTCGAGACCAGCCTGACCAACATGGAGACACCCCTGTCTCTGCTAAAAATACAAAATTAGCGCAAGCCCGTAATCCCAGCTACTCTGGAGACTGAGGCGGAGGTTGTAGTGAGCCGAGATCGCGCCATTGTACTCCAGCCTGGGCAACGACAGCGAAACTCCATCTCAAAAAAAAAAAAAGCAAAACACAATTCAGGTGAGAAGCACAGTGTGCGGCGTTCTCCGTCGTCTCTTCCGTCCTCGAAAGCTTCCCTCTGGGTTTAACCTGTGCCCCGCGCGGGGCAGCAGCGCGGCCCCCGCCCCCGTGCAGCTGGAAACACTCGGCGCCCCCCGGCCGGGCCCTTCTGGTGGTCGCGCAGCCCAGCCTCCCTCCTGAGAGGGAGGAGCACTGCCTTGGTGCTGGGCGCAGTTCTACAGTGGAGCCCGGAGTGCTTGTAGCCGAAACCTGCAAATCCCCGGAATTGGGAAGTGCCGGCTTCGGTCGGGCAACTGCGATCCCTGGGTCTTTCCCGTGCGCCCGCGCGCGCTCTCGGCGCGCGTTCCATCTCAGTCCCGTGTCCTGTGTCCCTGTTCAGGATACTACAATTATTGTCATTATTTCATAGCGTTATTCCAGTTTTTTATGTTCTTCAGTGCCTCCTTCCATGAACGCTAACTTTTTTCATCCTCAGAGTTCCTAAGGTTTTCTCTGAATTTTCACCCAGTTGCCCACCCAGATGTTGAATGGACCCAGAGCCAAGGACCAGTGTCTTATCAGTGGCACCTGAGACTTTCTTCCCTGTGGACGCGAATCCATTATTCAGCGCTCCGGGCACAGCTATAGATCTGATCAGCTATCCATTCTCCCCGCTGTCTCATCCTCTGTCCCATTTTTCTGTCTCTCTTGTCCACAAGGCATATGCCTGAGGGTTCTTTCAAATTCCTCGAAGAAATTTAGATATTCTGTGGCTTTGGCATTCACCTGTGTTAATCTACAAACCTCTTCTACAATGTAAATTTTTTTTCAAGATGTAATTCAAGTGGTTCCTAGTGTTCTCTTCATAGACTTGTAAACCAAAAATAAAATTCTTGGCCAGTGTGATGGCTCACGCCTGTAATCCCAGAACTTTGGGAGGCGGAGGCAAGCAGATCACCTGCAGTCGGAAGTTCAAGACCAGCCTGACCAACATGGAGAAACCCTGTCTCTATTAAAAATAAAAAATTAGCTGGGCTTGGTGGCACATGCCTGTAATCCCAGCTACTGGGGAGGCTGAGGCAGAATCGCTTGAACCAGGAGGCAGAGGTTGTGGTGAGCTGAGATCGCGCCACTGCACTCCTGCTTGGGCAACAAGAGTGAAACTCCATCTCAAAATGAATAAATAAATAAATAAAATTCTAAGGTCCCACCCATTGGAATGGACCCCTCCTCTGGGTCAGGGCACTCCAAAGTTGTGGGTAACACCCCCCAGGGGTACCGTGGAAGGAGAACTGTCCAGACGCCAGGCACAATTAGTGCCTGAATATCTTATAGTGTTATTACTCAGCTATTTCCTTTATATAATCCTTTATATATAATCATATTTTAGTTTATAGAATTAGTGCCTGAAGTATAACTTACTGCTTACATATCTCCAGCTCATATAACCATACTTAATACTTACATCTAGCATACTTAGTTCCATATAATCTTTCTATATAATCATACAGGTATCGTAGTCGGAGCTGTACTGACACATTTAGTGCTGATTTATATAATCCTTCTATATAACCAAATAGTAGTTTGTAGTAGGAGGAATGCCTAGAGTAGTCACAGAACAGAAGCAGTACATGGGAAAACAGCCAGACCAGGACGAGAACCAAAGACCCCGGCGGTGGCGTCCCTGCCTGAAAGGGCATATGCTGTGTGGCAGGCTTGGAGCAAGAGCCTCTCCTCCTGATAAAGGAGTTGTAGCACCTGCATCCAGTTCCTGTGGAAAGTCGGCCTCAGGCCTGAGATCCTGGAAGTAACCGAGGGAGAAGAACCCCTCTGGTGTGACCAGTCACAGTGGCTGTTCACCCTGTCAGTCTTTTCTCGCTTCTGTGCTAGCTCAAATCATTCTCCCATAAATATCTTAACAGAAGAGCACAAGTCTGTCAGTCCCACTGCATTGGCTTACAGTATCCTTCTATTAGAAATCCTTTGAAGTCTCCAGCCCCCAGATAAGAATTGTTGCGCATGACACCTGCTGCACACAGCCCATCTCCTTGCCTCAGTGACCTAATGGGGGTGGACCCCTTTTCTGTACATGACCCTCTACTGTGCATGGGAGAGCCCCCCTGCTGCGCATGGCCCACCTCTCTGCCCAAGTGACATAATGGGGTGGCCCCCTTGCTTGTGACTCATGTGATTATGTATGCTATATTACTGAGCCTATAAACGACCTCACTACGACCCTACCCCCTAATTCTACCTAATAAATACAGATGCTTCAGGGTATTGGGGGGCCCTCGCTGATCTCCGTTCACAGGTGGCGTGGTCCCCTGAGTCCAGATGCTCTTCACCAGTTCTTCAGTGTCCTGTCTCTTTATTTCTCGGATCCTGCACCTCAGCACAGCATAAGGGACACCCCACGACCCTTTGGAGCCCCGATGGCCCTACAAAGTTACCTGAAAACCTGGTTCAGGTCATGACATGAAGCGGGTGTTGGACATGCCTCCCTGTGCCCTCCTCCCTTTTGGAATTCCAGGAAAGCCAACACAGACCCTAAGTCTGATGATAAATACAATCTCTTCTGTCTGAAGCTTGCTACCCCAAGGCTTCATTTGCATCATAAAACACAGCCTCCTGTCATAACCCAGACATTCCTTTCTGTTGGGAATAACTCTCAACCAATTGTCAACCAGAACATTTTAAAATCTACCTATAATCCAGAAGCTCCCACTTGGAGTTGTCCCGCCTTTCTGGAATGAACCAATGTGTATCTTAAATAGATTTGATTGATGTCTCATGACCCTCTAAAATGCGTAAAACCACGTTGCACCCTGACCACCTCCTGAGGGTTGTGTCACAGGCACGGTCACTCTATTTGGCTCAGAATAAATCTCTTCAAATATTTTAGAGTTTCACTCTTTTCATTGACAAAGTATTCATATTACTTGTTGAAGAATCCTTCCTAGAATCTTCCACAGCTCTTTAATCTGTAGTTTCCAAAGTCCATCTTTATTCTCCCTCCCATCACTGGCTTCTTTTTTGTTCTCCAGCACTCTGAAAATACTAACAACTATGATTTTTGTGACCCAGTTTGGAAGTTCCTTTTACAGGGAACCCTCAGTGAGAGATAGCTCAGCACTGGATGCAGTGGCTCACATCTGTAATCCCAGCTGGGAGGCTGAGGTGGGAGGATCACTTGAAGCCAGAACTTCAAGACTAGGTTGGGCTATTTTAAAATTAAAAAAGGAAACATCCGTGACTGCAGCAGGCCTCAGCCTCCCTCTCCCAACAGGTAGCTGAGCTCCACCAACTGTTGGCGGCATCTCCAACCTGGAGTGCCACAGCCGTCACCCAGGAGTCTCAGTTACGTTTTCCATTCAGTTCTAGGGGTGGAAAATGCATTCATTCAAGGGAGGACACACTTGATGAATGCAACCAGCTAGAGTCCACCCTAATATTTAAATATGTTACTCTGTTTAGTCCTCATCATGCCATGGCACCATATCCGCATTTTACTGAAGAAAACCATAGTTCAGAGACGGTAACTTGCCGAAGTCAAGCAGGCAGATCTTTTTGTGCTTCTCCTATGTCTTCTCAGTGGCAGCAAGGCTGACTCTTGAAAGGGAGGTCAGTTACTATGAAATTAGCGTTTAAAGAAAAACACCGTGCATGCACACCCATGTCAATGTCCAAATGGGCGAGTCTAGAACAAGAAATACTGGCCTGATACATACACAAACCGCAGCTGCAGTCCCTGCCTTTTCCGCAAGCAACCATAAGTGTAAGGGTTACTGTCTGTAAGGCTTATTGACGAATTTAAAATGAGGAAACTGAGGCCTGCATGAGAACAATTAGATGCCAAGTTATTCAACTCCTGGGCGAGGTTCTACAATCCCGAGGAAAGAGGCCAGAGAAGTCACGCCTGACTTATCTCAGGCATGGGGTTTTACAGGGAGTGAAGGCATTTGATTGGCTGTGGAGAAACACGATGTGGACAGGGCAAGCTGCTATTGGTAGGTAGGCGGGATTTCCGGTGCGTGGGCTAGGTGCAGAGTGCAGAGCTTAGTGCTGAGTGCAGAGGGGATTTCCAAGGCGCAGCTAGATGATGGGCGTATTCTGGTGATGTAATTTTCAGGTGGGGAGAAGGATGGGCCTGTCGGAGCTCCCAGAGAGGCAAGCGGCCTTACAGTAAGGAGCCTCCAGCCCTGAATCCTGTTGGCACCTGGGCTGTGCTGTGTGGGACAACACTTTCTTCCCCAAGTCCTCTCCACATTCTCAAAGGTGGGGGTACTGCCACTGATGGGGGATTCTGCCTGAGTCCTGTCCCCAGGGGGCGAGGCTGCAGCGGAAACCACCATCTGCCAACAAAAAGCTCACCTCCCAGCCCTGGTTCTGCAGACTGAATCACTGGAGCACTGAGGTACCACTATCTCCTCACCTGCCCCGGATTCAATTTCCTCCTAACCAGGTCTGTTCTAAGCTTTCCAGGAGTTGAGAAATTAACTGAAAGATATCACTTTCCTCCCTGTGTTAACGTTAATCACATAATGTATCCAAATACTGGGTGAGTCTTTCCTTGGTCTAATTTCTCTGAGCTAATTTGAAAATGCCTTTTCTGTTTCCCTTAGAATTTTTTTATTTTTATTTTTATTAGTCTCTGGTTGTAAAATCAGGGTAAGAAAAACAAACAAAAAAAAAAAAGAGGAGTCTCTCTCTGTTGCCCAGGCTGGGGCGCAGTGGCTTGATCTCAGCTCACTGCAACCTCTGCCTCCCTGGTTTAAGAAATTCTCCTGCCTCTGCCTTCTGAGCAGCTGGGACTACAGGCACCCTCCACACACCCAGCTAATTTTTGTATTTTTAGTAGAGATGAGGTTTCACCGTATTGGCCAGGCTGGTCTAAAACTCCTGACCTCATGATCCACCCGCCTCGGCCACCCAAAGTGCTGGGATTACATGCGTGAGCCACCGTGCCCGGCCTCCTTATAATTTTTCTAAACGTTTCTGGGCGCTTGTGTTCCTGGGGCTTTCCACAGAGCACCCTCTTGTGCATCTGATGTCTTTAGCACATAGAGGCCCTCGACAAGTGTTTGTTGATGAACAGATGACCATCTGTCCTTTGTGTAAACGAGCATACACAAGTCCACATTACATTGGCACATGCATCCAACAGCCCCCCTCCGAAGCCACCTGGGTTCAGTTATTTTCTCAGGATCACTGACCGCTGCATCGTGACATTTGCACACAGAATCTTTCCTTTTTCAGTCACTTTCCCTTTTTCCAGATTCCAGCCATGGAATTCCAGGGACAGAGCCAACCGTGCCTGGCACCCCCTTCTGTCCTGGGACTACTTTCTCCTGTGGCTCCCGTGTTCCTTCCAACATTGTTCTGCCAGAATTCAATATGGAAGAGAATGACCTACCCTTTTTCTCCCCCTCTTTTTTACTCTTCTACCAAATACCGCTTTTCACACAGGCGTTTCACTGAGTAGTGGACACTCTGATAGGTGCTGTTCAGTGTGAGAGAGCGTGGGCAAAGGCCACATCAGTGCTGGCCGATGGAACTTCCCGGCGATGCCACCGTTCGGCAGCTGCACAGCCCAGTGCAGGTCTGAGTATCTCAGACACAGCTCACCTTTTTCCTGCCTTTGATCCGTGTTAGGAATTATCCACGCCTTCTCTCCGGGCAACATTCTACGTTCTTTTTATATTGACCCAATGATTTTACTTCTTTGGTTTGTCCTTTCTCCGAACAAGCATGGGTTCATTTTGAAACCTTGAAACCCACATTTACAAAACATTTTCAATATGAAACATCGTTCTATGACTCAGTAATTAGTGGAGCACTATAAAAATTTACTTTTCAGACCACCCACTGCCCAGTGGCTTCCTTGGTCTCAGTACTCATGAGAACTGTCTGAGGGTTTGTTTCTGATTCCTTAGTAGACATACACACAAGGAAGCTGCCCAGCAGTTATTCGATTGGCCCTTCCGTTGCCACCCTATCATACTTCAGGGGTGCCTGTGCTATTTTTTTTTTCTTGAGATGAAATTTTGTTCTTGTTGCCCAGGCTGGAGTGAAATGGCTCGATCTTGGCTCTGCTTCCTGGGTTCAAGTGATTCTCCTGCCTCAGCCTCCTGAGTAGCTGGGATTACAGGTATGCACCACCACGTCAGGCTAATGTTATATTTTTAGTAGAGATGGGGTTTCTCCATGTCGGTCAGGTTGGTCTTGAACTCCCAACTTCAGGTGATCTGCCCACCTCCACCTCCCAAAGTGCTGGGATTACAGGCGTGAGCCACCATGCCCGGCAGCCTGTGCCAGCTTTTAATTCTTTGTCCTAACACTTAAATGTTTGCTCAAACACCCGTGTTAATACTACTCTTAGTTTTCAGAAGGCTTGGGGATTTACTTTCTTACTGGCTGGGATGAAGCTTCCTGAGGTTGCCAGGGGGTCTCCACCTGTTGTTGTTCCCCCGTTTATCGGACCGTGTCATCCCATTACATGTCTGCCACAGAGGTTTCCAAACTGTGGTCCCTGGGCATGTTAGAAATGCCAATTCTCAGGCCTAACCAGGACTGATGGAAGTTCTGGGGTAGGGTCCCTCCAAATGGTCCCGTTACACACCTTGGAGAACTGTGGCATTAGAGGTTGCAATCTGACCATTCTCTAACTGCCACTCTTTACTCACTTGCAGGAATTCTTCCATAAACCACATGTCCTCATCAACTAGGTTTCCCTGGATTGTGATTTGAAGAGAAAGGGCAGGATAACGCTTCTCTTCCTTCAAGTGTCCATTCTCAGGGTTAGGGGTCAGTGCCCTAGTTACCTTCAAGAGTGACCAATCACATGCTTTTGTTTGGTTGGTTCTGGCTTTGAAACCATCACCATGAATTCATGGGTTATTAGAGACCACAGTCTAGGTGCTTGATGTGTCTGCTGCCACGGGGGCAGAGCCAGGAAATGTGTATGTGAAAAGAACAAAGGAGTTTATATTTGTTTCAAATTTAGTGTATGGTTTTACACCTCTTTTTTTGCAGAAAAATACTTTATTTATTTATTGAGATGGAGTCTCACTCTTGTTGCCCAGGCTGGAGTGCAGTGGCGTGATAACAGCCCGCTGCGACCTCCGCCTTCTGGTTTCACGCAGTTCTCCTGCCCTAGCTTCCCTAGTTCCTGGGATTACCATGCCTGGCTAATTTTGTATTTTTAGTAGAGACAGAGTTTCTCCATATTGCTCAGGCTGGTCTTGAACTCCTGACCTCAGGTGATCTACTGCTTTGGCTTCCCAATGTGCTGGGATTACAGGTGTGAGCCACTGCGCCTGGCCTAATTTTTGTATTTTTAGTAGAGACAGGGGTTTCACCATGTTGGCCACGGCGGTCTCAAACTGCTGACCTCAGGTGACCTGCCCGCCTCAGCCTCCCAAAAGTGCTGGGATTACAGGCATGAGCCACCACTCCTGGCCAGAAAAATCTTACTTTTAGCATTAACATAATTAGTTATTAGCGTCAACTCCCACCACACGTAAGTTCAAAGGGTTAATACCAATAAGACAAGTAACAGTGAGATGATGGATTCAAATTTAGGATTTCAGTGGCTCACTGAATTTGCACACTTGAAGTGCTGTGTCCTGAGATGAAATCACAGGCTGCGTGACTGTCAGCAGCCTCCTGTGCAGCTGGGCTGCAGAAACCCGTGGTGCTGCCCGGCCCAGCCAGTGCCAGGGCACTCCTCAGACTCAAACTGGATTCTGACGCCACAGCACCCGGGATGCTACCTAGGGCTTTCTCTGCTGGCAGGAGTGTGCCCGGAATTGACTCTCCTGAACCTGTGGAGCGTGGGCTGGTGAAAGAACGCACCAACACCCACAGTGAGCACGGGCCCAGCTGCCCATGAGGGACCCGGCTCCCAGACGCCCTGTGCCACCTCCTCTTTCCTGTCTCACCTCCCATTCTCTTCAGCTGCTGCTCAGGGCCACCTTCCAAATTTTGGTCTCAGGGCTGATGCCTTGTAGAATGCAATGCAAGGCCATTAGATTCATTTATTTCAGATTCCATTTTTTCAATTTTAGAGACTACCTTAAAAACTTAGTTTGGTAGTAAGTAAAACATTTACAATTTCAAAGTCCAAATTATTACTTCAGAATCGATTTCAGTTTTTCTTCACCACAGACCCCATCCCCTACAGCAACCACACTAATCTTTCTGCTGTTTTAAGAAAAAGCAAATATATATTTGCATTATATCATAGGTACTCTGCCCCTCCTCAGGCCTTCCTCATTCCTTCTTCCTGTACTGAGTTACTCACTGTGGGAGTTAATGTTCCTAATCCCCGACTGACGGACATTTGTATTGTTTCCAGTATTATTCCGGTTCTTCAATGCCACGGTGAAGAACTTTGTCAGACACACTCAGGCCGTGAGAAGGCTTTCATTTCTCCGCCAGAGTGTCTTAGAGACAGATCCCTAGAATTGTTAAGTCAAAGAGCAAATGCCATGCAGCTGTCAGATGCTGACAAATCCTCTTCCCTGAGGCCGCAGCATTCTGCACTCCACACCGGTGTGAGTCCTTGTACCCTACATCTTCACAAACGAAGCCTGACAGCAAACCTGCCTGTTTACCAGTCACACGGGTGAGACACTTTATCCTAGTTTCGCCTTTTTTCTTTGGTTAGCATTTTTATTACCAGCTCTTTTTGTGGTATAATGTGCAGAAGGGATTGAACACATTCTACCCGCAAGCTTCTTCCTGTGCCTTTGGAATCTGCTCCTGCCACTCTGCAGGGAACCGTGTCGACACTGTGCACGTGGAGTCACACAGCCTATACTCTTTTTATTTGGCTTCTCTAACTCAGTGTAGTGACTTTCAGATTGATCCAAGCTGCTGTGTGTGCCAATAGTGCATTCCTTCCCAGTGCTGAGGAGTGCCCATCACGTGGGCACAGCACAACTTTCCTGTCTTCTGTGGTGAGGGGTTCTCAGCTGTGCACTGCGAAAAAAGACTTCATTCAAAACACACACAAAAAAAGAGCTAAATATAATGTAAAACCTGCCTTGTCTTAGGAAAAGGTTTTCTGGCAGCGGCTCACACCTATAATCCCAACACTTTGGGAGGCTGAAGGAGGACTGCTTGAGCCCAGGAGTTTAAGACCAGCCTGGTCAAGATGGTGAAACCCCATCTCTACAAAACATATAAAAATTAGCCAGGCATGGTGGCTCATGCCTGTAGTCTCAGCTCCGTGGGAGGACTGCTGGAGCCCAGGAGGTGGAGGTTGCAGTGAGCTGAGATCACAGCACTGCTCTCCAGCCTGGGCAGCATGGCAAGAACCCATCTCTACCAAGAAAAAAAAATTAATAGAAGAAAAAAAGGTTTTTCTTGGGCCTGGCATGGTGGCTCATGCCTGCAATCCCAGCACTTTGGGAGGCCTAGACGGGCAGATCACGAGGTCAGGAGTTAGAGACTAGCCTGACCAACATGGTCTCTACTAATAAAATATATTAAAAATTAACTGGTGCTACAACAGACTACCTGAGACTGGATAAAGAAAAAAAAAATTAGCTGGGCACGGTGGCACATGCCTGTAATCTCAGCTACTCAGGAGGCTGAGACAGGAGAATTGCTTGAACCCAGGAGGTGGAGGTTGCAATGAGCTGAGATTGGAACATTGCACTCCAGCCTGGGCAATAGAGCAAGACTACAGCTCAAAAAAAAAAAAAAAAAAAAGTTTTCCTTACCAAAAATACACTTTAAGGAACAAATTTATAATATTAAGTTAGTGCAAAAGTAATTGTGGCTTTTACCATTGAAAGTAATGGCAAAAACCGCAATTACTTTTGCACCAACTTAAAATTATTTTCTAATGACAAACTTGGAAGTACCTGTCATTGTTCTATAAATAGAACAGCCCAAAAATAAAGCAGCAGCCCATTTACTTCTACTTCAGTTCCTTTAGTATTTGGTGACTTAGACCAGTGGTCCCTAACCTTTCTGGCACCAGGGACTGGTTTCATGGAAGACACTTTTTCCAGGGACAAGTGTGGGGATGGGGGATGGTTTGGGGACGAAACGGTTCCACCTCAGATCATCGGCATTAGACTCGCATAACCCAGATCCCTCGAATGTGCAGTTCACAGTAGGGTTTGTGCTCCCAGGAGAATCTAATGCCACCGCTGATCTGACAGGGCGGAGCTCACATAGTCAGGCTCACTGGCCTGCTGCTCACCTCCTGCTGTGTGTTCTGGTTCCTAACAGGCCACGGGCTGGTAACAATCTGTGGCCTAGGGACTGGGGAGCCCTGATTTAAATAATCGAGGACACGCTTACCTAGTAAACCGTCTGTCAAGAAAAAGGAGGAAATGTTCATTTTCTCCATCTGCTCTCAGGCACCAACGTCAATTTGAACTTACAAATAAACAACATCAAGTCCAGGCATGGTGGTTCACACCTATCATTCCAGCACTTTGGGAGGCCAAGGATGGAGGATCACTTGAACCCAGGAGTTTGAGACCAGGCTAGGCAACATGGTGAGACCGTTTCTACAATTAAAAAATAAACTGGCTGGGCATGGTGGTGCACACCTATAGCCCCAACTGCTCAGGAGGCTGGGCTGGGAGGATCACCTGAGCCTCCCAGGAGTCTGAGGCTGCAGCGAGCTGAGATTGCACCACTGCACTGATCCTGTCTCAAAAAAAGGAAGAAGAAGAAGAAGAAAGAAGAAACTGCAACAAAATCTCTGGATTTTGATGTAACAGAATGCAAAGATAATTCCATTTGATATTTTAGGTCAACAAATATGACTAAAGTCATGACGGTAAAATATTTTAAGTGGATGTGGAAATAAAAGAAAGTTTGTTCATCTATGTTTTATTTTAGGGCTGTGTCCAGTTTTATGGTCTCACAAGAATGAAGGGAGGGACAAAGGTAAGTGCTGCGGTCCCTGGCCGGCTCCCGGCCACTGGGTGCCCATCTCCCTTCAATGGACTCCCTCTTCACCCCAGTGCAGAAGCTTATAAAGACAGTTACGACATGAACACATGCATGAGCTATGATACATAATTACAAAGGCTGCTTCTGTCATCACCGCATCTTGTCTCATCAGTAGGAGCGAATGGCCGGGGGAACGGAGGTGCAGTCAGCCTCGTTCAAAGTTTTGTCGATTACAGGTCTATATTCCAAAGTGACCTTGAAAAGAAGGGTCAGCGGTAAGTTAAGCACAAAAATGTACAAATAGCCATCTCTTGTGTTCCTTTTGAAAATTTTTAACTATAAGGCCGGGCGTGGTGGCTCATGCCTGTAATCCAAGCACTTTGGAGGCCGAGGCGGGCGGATCACCTGAGGTCAGGAGTTTGAGATCAGCCTGATCAATATGAAGAAACCCCATCTCTACTAAAAATACAAAATTAGCTGGGCATGGTGGCTCATGCCTGTAATCCCAGCAACCTGAGAGGCTGAGGCAGGAGAACTGCTTGAAACCGGGACGTGGAGGTTGCGGTGAGTCCAGATTATGCCACTGCACTCCAGCCTGGGCATAAGAGCAAAACTCGGTCTCAAAAAAAAAAAAAAGAAAAAAAAATAGATTTATGGCATGGGAACTTAGAGGTATGTGCTGCAGTACTTTTCAATAACAAATTCAAAAACGATCCACATGCAGGACGGGGGACCGTGTCAATGAGGGTAAATCCGCAGAGTGAAACACAGACACGAAAATGACACTGTCATGCACGACGGGGGACTCTGTCAATGAGGGTAAATCCGCAGAGTGGAACACAGCCCCGAAAATGACACTGTCATGCACGACGGGGGACTCTGTCAATGAGGGTAAATCCGCAGAGTGGAACACAGCCCCGAAAATGACACTGTCATGCACGACGGGGGACCGTGTCAATGAGGGTAAATCCGCAGAGTGAAACACAGCCACGAAAATGACACTGTCATGCACGACGGGGGACCGTGTCAATAAGGACAAGTCTGCAGGGTGGAACACAGCCCCGAAAATGACACTGTCATGCACGACGGGGGACCGTGTCAATAAGGACAAGTCTGCAGGGTGGAACACAGCCCCGAAAATGACACTGTGCAAGAGTCTCAGTGCTGTACAAAAATGCTCCCATCATGAAAAGTGGGAGAACCCTCGTATATACCAAAACACTTTATGTTCAAGCTATCTACTTCCAGTTTTTCTACTTCAAAGTAAATATTTATATAGGTTGAACATCCCTAATCCAAAAATCTGAAATTCTCCAAAACTTGAAACTTTCTGAGCACCAATATGACATTCAAAAGAAATGCACCATGGAGTCAGATCTTCCAATTAGGGATGATCAGACAGTAAGTGTAATGCAAATATTCCAAAGTCTGAACAAGCCGGAAATCCAAAACACTGCTGGCCCCAAGGATTTCAGATAGGAACACTCAAGCTGTGTACTAAATATGCACACAGAGTCAATGGTAGACACACACACACACTCAAAACCATAATGGGCCCTCTCCTCTCTGTTACTGAGCTCTTATTTCAGTCTCTTTGTACTTTCTAAAATGAGTATGTATTTCTTGAAAAATCACCAAAACTAGCCAGCCATGTTGGTTCATGCCTGTTGGGGAGGCCAAGGCAGGTGGATCATGAGCTCAGGAGTTCAAAACTAGTCTGGGCAACATGGTGAAACCGTGTCTCTACAAAACATACAAAAATTAGCCAGGCATGGTGGCACGTGCCTGGGAGGCTGAGGCAGGAGGATCACTTGAGCCTGGGGGAGGTTGAGGCTGCAGTGAGATGAGACCAAGCCACTGCATTCCAGCCTGGGCAGCAGAGTGAGACTCTATCTCAGAAATAAAACAAAACAAAAAAACCCAAACCCCAAAACGTTAAAAACAGACTTTCGCTAAGCAAGTGAAGTGTGATTTTTATATACTATCAGAAAATGGCCTTCATGATAAATCCTGAAAATGACCGATTGCCTGAATTACAGGCATACTAAATGACAGTGAGAGCCCAAACGAAACAGCCAGACGCATGTAAATGATTATACAACTATCTCTTACAAGCTATGAAAAGCTTAAGGGTAAAAGCTTTCCATCTTCATTATTTCTGAATCTTAATGCCCAGTGGGAATGCCACATGGTGAACTGCGCTTGCGTGGAACAGGGCTGCAAGCCTCCAGCACACCCTCGGCTGGCTGTTACCAGGACGCTGCTCACCCAACCCGCTTCTCACTTTCTGCCCTTCTCTGCTTGCTCAGTGCCCAAGGGAGGCTAAGGGCTGCACCGCACCCCTCAGCTTCCCTGCTGCTGCTTCCAGGTGGCCCAGCCTGTGGGAAGAGAGGGGAGTGGTCTCTTCTGGGCTCCCTTGGCTTGGGACAGGTTTCTGGTAGTGGCTGAGTGTCCCCACCCCAGACCTTGACTTCTTGCTAGGTCTACAATCATTGTCTCCTCCCCTGCCACCAGGCCTTGGACACTTGCTCCTGTCCAGTGACTTCCATTTGGCCCACACCACGGAGCAACCCTTCCTAAGGCTCCTCTGAACCACTCACAGGCACTGGATCCGTTTCTGGCCAGAAGCCTGACTGACAGAGTGCTTTCTCAGTGGTGCCTCACATCTGTCAGTGCTGGCTTAAATCTGGCCTGCTTCTCCCCATTCACCATCAGCAAGGCCAGCCTGCAGACCTGGGTGGGGCCGTGTGGGTGTCGGGCTGTGGTGAGAACAAAGTCCACACTGACCTTCCCAGTGCCCACGTCCACATAGGACAGGGTGTGCTTCCTCCAGTGCTCCTCAAAGGGCTTCTTCTGTTGCCCCTGGATGGGTTTGGAGTAATCGTACTCATCAATCCGCACCTGAGGCCAGAAACACCATCACATTTCTTATTACTCTAACAGAGCAATACAGAAAAACACAGCAAACATTAAAATGACGTAAGAGACACATGGCCTAGAACTCATTCCATTTTCACTTCAGCCCAGGAGGCTGGCACCATCAACATGCTCAGAATCCACTGAGGCCACATAGCTGGTCAGCGGTGCAGCCAGCAGTGAGTCCAGGGTAATCCATGCCTGCATTTTCCCTAGACATCCTTCATGTACCTAAGAGTTTATCAGATACTTTGTCTTTTTACCCCATGCTCTGGGTGACCACCTCAATCTTTTCTTTCAGCATGTTTCTATTTTTAAAAAAATTCTTTCTTTTGAGACAGGATCTCGCTATGTCACGTGGGCTGGAGTGCAGTGGTGATATCACAGCTCACTGGAGCCTTGACTTCCCAGCTCAATCACTCATCCTGCCTCAGCCTCCTGAGCAGCTGGTAATTTTTTATTCTTTTTTTTTAGAGACAGGTTTTGCCATGTTGCCCAAGCTGGTCTAGAACTCTGGGGCTCAAGTGATCTGCCTGCCTCAGCCTCCCAAATGCTGGGATTATAGGTGTGAGCCACTGTGCCTGGCTTATATTCTAATTGAAACTTGCTGTGATCCACTAAATTTATGCTACTGGCAGGGCACAGTGGCTCACGCCTATAATCCTAGCACTTTGGGAAGCCAAGGTGAGTGGTTCCTGGACAACATGGTGAAACCCTGTCTCTACTAAAAATACAAAAATTAGCCAGGTGTGATGGTGTGCACCTGTAGTCCTAGCTACTCAGGAGGCTGAGGCAGGAGAATCGCTTGAACCTGGGAGGTGGAAGTTGTAGTGAGCCAAGATCGCACCACTGCACTCCAGCCTAGGTGACAGAGCGAGACTACTTCATCTCAAAAATAATAATAATAATAAATGTATGCTACTATCTGTATTCTGGCAAACACGGATTCATGTACTTTGCAGGAAAGACTCTTACACTGTACAAGGAGGAAGAACAAGTTCTGAGCAGGGACTACAGCCATCAGCATATTCTAGTGGAGGCTACATCAGTACCATTTCACAGTAAACACAAGTCATTTTCCCATTCACTGTGTTCTTTCCCAGACCCCAGGGCAGGTCACCCAAGTGCAGGAGCTATAACACCTTTCCCAGACCCCAGGGCAGGTCACCAAAGTGCAGGAGCTATAACACCTTTCCCAGACCCCAGGGCAGGTCACCCAAGTGCAGGAGCTATAAGACCTTTCCCAGACCCCAGGGCAGGTCACGAAAGTGCAGGAGCTATAAGACCTTTCCCAGACCCCAGGGCAGGTCACCCAAGTGCAGGAGCTACAACACCTTTCCCAGACCCCAGGGCGGGTCACCCAAGTGCAGGAGCTATAAGACCTTTCCCAGACCCCAGGGCAGGTCTGAAAGGATGACTGACTCATTCTTTAAGAAACTAGCATTTCCTGGCCATGCTACTCCGGCTGCACTGCTAACCTTGGCCCTCTAACTGCAGAGCACTTTGGCTTGGAGATGCCACTGCTGGCATCAGTGGCCACTGACCCAAGGCAAAGCAAAGGTCAGTGTTGCAGAAGACGGCGAGAACCAGGGGGAAAAGGCACTTTCTGGATTTACTTTTGGGGAAATGGAATGAAATGCAGAGAAAATGCAGGGGTGGGGTTGAGTCACACAAGATGGGAGAAAGCGGCAGGTGCAGGTGGGTGTGGCCAGAAGGCGCACCTTGTAGTCTTCTCTGGCGTGCGCGCCCCGCGACTCCTTCCGCGCCTCTGCTCCGTAGATGGTCTGCAGCGCACACAGCATCAGGTTCTGCAGCTCCAGGGTCTCCACCAGGTCCGTGTTCCAGACCATTCCTGGGGACACATGAGGATCCATCAGGGGCAGTCACATGGGCCCTCCGAGCTGTCAGCCCGTACCTGCTAGTCCCAGAGCCTTTCCTGGTGGTGGCTTTATAGCTGTGGGCCAGGACCCATCCAGACAGGGAGCATGGCGCTAAGTCAGCACTGGCCGGATAGACACTAGCCCACCTGCGAAAGGCATGGCCTTTCACAGTGGTGTGCACGGAGCCTGCTGTCTGCTCACCCCTGTCAAACGTCTTCAGGTGCTTCAGGTCTCCGTAGAGCTTGCTGATTTTCTCGCAACCTTCTTGCAGCACACTTCCCACACGGAACACGGCAGCATGATTTTGCATTGACTGTGGCACAAAATAGCGTTTGTAAACTTTTAATCCATAGAAGCAGCCATACCAAGAACTGCTTAACTTTGAGACCTGTTGTTTTGCATTTCATTTTATTTAAAAGTTATGTAAATTAAAAGAACAATGAGGAAACTCAGACTATGAGTTCATTACTCTGAACTTAAAAATGAAGTTCTGACTAACGCTTCTGAAAATGTTTCTATTAACTACACGTCTTAGACCCACATGCATGCTTTCCAGCGGGATACAGCCACAGACTGCCTGTGAGGTGCCATGTTCCATATGGCTCTGCGGCCAGCCAGCCAGCACCCCCTCCCACACCCCTGGTGGACACGGGACCAGATGGGACTCCTGACGTGGGGTCTGGTGGTGAATGTGTGGTGATACACACTAGGAGCTGAGCAGGGTGCTGATGATGGTGGTGTAGGAGCCAAAGGTCTTCAAGGAGAGGGAGGGCGTGGGTGGCTGGGACCCTTGGCCCATCTAGCTACTGTCTTCGGCCTGTTTTGCAAAGGCTCCTCGTACACTGGGGTCCATCACAGTTTTACAGTGATGAGGAACTAAGAGAAACAAAATAAGGGTGTAGGTACGTGGCTGGATGAAATGTTTGTAGGCAGATCTGAAGTTTTTTGTAGGTATGCTGGGAACTAGGTGTCAGCGTTTGCTTCCTGTGGGACGGAGGGGCACCACTTCCCTGATCCCTCCTCCTCCTCCTCCTCGCTTCTCCCTCTAACTCTGCTTTGTTCCTCTGACCCTAATTGTCTCTTCCTCTGCAAATGCAGCTTCATGGTTGAATCTGATTTCCCTTAGACTGACACATAACTGTAACACGGTAATGCACATCAACCTAATGGTTCTTCAGGAAGAACAAACGCAACACTTGCATCTTAGAAGGCAGTAAGTATCACATTCTTAAACACACTTTAGCAGGATGTTTCATATCTGTTTTACGTATTTCTGGTTATATTTATTCAAGGCATTTTTTGTTTTTTGTCTGAAAGGTGAATGAGATATTTACTGACGTCTGAGCGGATTCCTGCTGGCACATTGAAAAGCTACTGAGGTTTAGCTACAAACCTTTCATCCAGACACCTACCTACATCCTTCTTTTGTTTCTATTAGTTTTTCAATTTATTCTCTGGGAACTTTTTGGAAATTGTGTCTGTAAATAATAGCAATTATATCTATTCCTTTTCAATATTTACCTCATGTTTTTAATTCTTACTATTAATAGCCAGAGTCAGCACAAAAATTCCTCCAATGAAATGCATTTTCCACGAGCATGGGAACTTCTGTTTGTTCAGTGCTGACTCCAGCATCTCACAGAGCCTAGCATACAGACACACCTTGTTTGGTGGGAATGCTTCTAGTATTCTCACTTCAAAATATCTCATGAATTTGCCATTTCTACATCCTAAGGCACCTTCCCATTCTCTAGTGCAATGATTCCTTCTTTCCTAGCTGGCCTCCAACCCTACAAAAGTGGCACCTTCCCATTCTCTAATGCGATGACTCCTTCTTTCCTAGCTGGCCTCCAACCCTACAAAAGTGGCACCTTCCCATTCTCTAGTGCGATGACTCCTTGTTTCCTACCTGGCCTCCAGCCCTACAAAAGTCCTGCAGGATATCCCTCAGCCTTCTGGGCCTTAGTCATGCTGTTCTCAGCATTCCACAAAGCCTCTCTCAAGCCCAGCCTCACTTGAAGAATGAAGTGCACAGGCCTCTGACAATGTCAGCAGGAACCTTTGCTCTTGTGTCTGTGTCTGCAACACCAAATGCCTTTGGAATAGGACAAAAGCATGGACTTTTTACAAATATTCACGGAAATTCTTGCTAATAGTAAACAAGAGACCTCATTCATGAACAAGAATCCTTGTTATTAGAGGAACTCAGTTTCTTTTTTATTTTTTTAATTTAAAGACGGGGTTTCACCATGTTGGTCAGGCTGGTCTTGAACTCCCGACCTCAGGTGATCTGCCCGCCTTGGCCTCCAAAGTGCTTGGATTACAGGCGTGAGCCACCACGCCAGCCAGGAACTGTTTCTTAGACTGACTATATACCAAGTTCTCCATAGCCCTCCCGTGGCTAGTGGTTGCCATACTGGACGGCAAAGACTTGGAACATTTCTGCCATCACGGGCAGTCCTATTGGACAGTCCTGATGTGGGAGGCTGACTCCCAGAAGCACAGGCTGCAGAGATCAGTTTCCACCCACGGCCCACTCTCCCCCTCTTCTGAGTATATTTAGGGGCAGCAACAGGCCCAGCTTAAAGACATTTCCGAGCTGCTGGAAGCCAGGTGTGATGACATGGTCACTATCTGGCCTGAGATGTAAGCACCAGTGTTGTGTGCTCTGCTGGGGACTGAGCTTCTCAGGCGCCCTGCGGCTCCATCTCCTCCACACTGTGACTCATCCACGACAGCCAGTGATGGTCAGAGCACAGAGGCCATGCCCAGGCACATTCGAGTGAACCAGAGAAGGCTGTCCTGGATGCTGATGTCTTTCATATTTCTTTTTTTGAGAAGGAGTCTTGCTCTGTCACCCATGCTGGAGTACAGTGGCGCCATCTCAGCTCACTGCAACCTCCACTTTTTGAGTTCAAGCGATTCTCCTGCTTTGGCTTTCTGAGTAGCTGGGATTACAGGTGCCCACCAGACCAGGCTAATTTTTGCATTTTTAGTAGAGGGGGGTTTCCACTTGTAGGTCAGGCTGGTCTCAAACTCCTGACCTCAAGATTCGCCCGCCTCAGCCTCCCAAAGTGCTGGGATTTCTTTCATATTCTTGACACAGTAAGGAGTATGTCCTACTGCCGTTTTCCTCCAGATACTGGTGCAGCCTGGTACGTTCATCACAGCACCAATCACAACAGCAATCCACCTACGTGCCCATTAACAGATGATGGGCACATATGCACCGTGGAATACTACTCAGACATAAAAAAGAACTAGATCGTGTCTTTCCCAGCCACCTGGATGGAACAGGAGGTCATTACCCTAAGTGAAATAACTCTGAAGGTCAACTGTTGCACATTCTGACTTGGAAGTGGGAGCTGAACTGTGAGTATACATGGACATATGGGTAGACTAATAGAGACTCGGGGCTCCAAAAAGCGGGAGGGGTGGGGATGAGCAATTACCTACTGGGTACAACATATACAACTTGGGGGATGGGGACACGAAAAGCCCAGACTCAGCGGGGTACAGTGGCCCATGCCTGTAATTCCAGCACTTTGGGAAGCCAAGGCAGGTGGATCACCTGAGGTCGGGAGTTAGAGACCAGCTGGCCAATATGGTGAAACCCAGTCTCTACTAAAAATATAAAAAATTAGCTGGGCATGGTGGCAGCTGCCTGTAACCCCAGCTACTTGTGAGGCCGAGGCAGGAGATCACTTGAACCTGGGAGGTGGAGGTTGTAGTGAGCTGAGATCGCGCCATCACACTTCAGCCTGGGCAACAAGAATGAAACTCTGTCTCAAAATAAATAAATAAATAAATAAATAAATAAATAAATAAAAAGCAAGCCCATACTCCACCACAGTACATCCACACAAAACTGCACCTGTACCCCTAAATCTATTAAAATAAAAACACACAGAAAACCCAGCAGTGCAGGGCCAGGCACACAGCCTGTTTGCTCCAGAGTGAGCCAGGCTCTTACCTTCTGCATGCTGAGTCGTAGTTCCGATGTTCTTATGCTTCCGTCAGCAAATCTCAATTTGTCAAGATTCATGACAGATTCTTCCCCAGCATTTGGTTTAATTGGAGGGACTTTATCTCCTAAAAAAAAAAAAATTAAAAAAAGCTAGAATTTAACTTTTGAAAACCACTTTAAAAACCCTAATGGATTGAGAATGACACACAAATACGTGGCACAGCCACTCGAGGTGCCTGGACAGTGCAGGCAGCCCCTGAGCTAACACACGGCCAGCAACCCTACAACTGAGGCCGTCTACTGAGCTAACACACGGCCAGCAACCCCACAACTGAGGCCGTCTACTGAGCTAACACACGGCCAGCAACCCCACAACTGAGGCCGTCTACTGAGCTAACACACGGCCAGCAACCCCACAACTGAGGCCATCTACTGAGCTAACACACTGCCAGCAACCCCACAACTGAGGCCGTCTACTGAGCTAACACACGGCCAGCAACCCCACAACTGAGGCCATCTACTGAGCTGGGGCCAATTTTAAAGAACATACAGAAAGGCAAACATTGTTGACACACAGTAGAAAGCCATTATGAGATCTTGGAGTGAACAAGCTAGACATCACCTCTAAAATTAAAAAATTAAATGTAGCCGGGGCAGGGTGTGTCACACCTGTAATCCCAGCACTTCAGGAGGCCGAGATGGTGGATGGATCACTTGAGGTCAGGCATTTGAGACCAACCTGGCCAACATGGCAAAACTTTGTTTCTACTAAAAATACAAAAATTAGACAGGTATGGTGGTGTGCACCTGTAAACCCAGCTACTTGGGAGACTGAGGCATGAGAACTGCTTGAACCCGGAAGGTGGAGGTTGCAGTGAGCTGAGACTACACCACTGCACTCCAGCCTGGGCAACAGAGTGAGACTCTGTCTTTAAAAAAAAAAAAAATTAAATGTATACAAATTTATATACTCCACTAAGGGAAAAAAGACACCTCCAGATGGTAATCCCGAGGGGCTGGCCACCCCACCATCCTTTGCATCAGGGGAGGAAGGTGGCCGCTGTGTGCTTGAAAGTCACTTGCTGATTCAAATTCTTGTGTGTGCTCTCACCTAGACTTCAAGATTTGCAACTTTTTTTTTTGAGATGGAATTTCTTTGTAGCCCAGTCTGGAGTGCAGCGGCACCATCTCGGCTCCCTGCAACCTCCACCTCCTAGTTCAAGTGATCCTCCTGCCTCAGCCTCCCAAGTAGCTGGGACTACTAGAGTGTTTCACCATGTCTGGCTAATTTTTCTGTTTTTAGTAGAGATGGGGCTTCCCCATGTTGGCCAGGCTGGTCTCAAACTCCTGATCACACCATTGCACTCCAGGCTGGGTGACAGGTAGAGGAGACACTATCTCAAAAAAATAAACAAAGAAATTATAGAACTGTGCACCAAAAGAAAAAAGTCAATTTTACTGAATGATCAATTTTTAAAGCAATAAACAAAAGGAAAAGAAACAGAAGCAAGCCTAGAAGCATGTGAGCAGACCCTCAGGAGGCCCCTCGCGGTCCTTTGGAGAGGCAGTGGGCAGCATGACCTGTGTGTCCCCTGCATTTCATACCTCCTACCTCCTGCATGTACTAACTATTGAAGAAAATATGCATAAAGTTATACAAAAAACTTAAAACTTTTTTCAAGACATCTTAGAAACACAAGAGTTGCACATCTTGCCCAAGTGCAGTGGCTTATACATGTAATCCCAGCACTCTGGGAAGCTGATGCAGGTGCATCACCTGAGGCCAAGAGTTCAAGACCATCCGGGGTAACACAGGGAGACCCTGTCCCTACAAAAAATGTTTAAAAATTAGCCAGGTGTGGTGGCGTGCACCTGATCATACCACTGCACTCCAGCCTGGGCGACAGAGGGAGACTATCTCTAAAAACACATATCTATGTATTTGTTTTTTGAAGGGAGTGGGGGAGAAGTAGTGATGCTACAAACCCTTTTTCTTTCTTTTCAATTTTTAAAAATTAAAGCATAATTAAGATACAGTAAAAAAAAAAAACTCGCCATTTTTAGTGTAGTATTTTTCAAATGCTGACACACACAGAGCTGTGTATTAACTATGAGCACAATCAGGAAACAGCCTCTGGCAACCCCTGACCCCTCTTCTTCCCTGGATGTGCCTTTTCCAGAATGCTGTATCAACAGAGCCTCAGGTGTGCAGCGTTTTGAGTCTGACTCCACAACATTCTGCGTGAGTGCTGCATGCATGAGCGGTTTTTCAGATGTAAAGTATGGGATATTCTTATAAAATGTTCTTTTTTGCATTTTCAAAGAAAGAGAAGCTCAAACTTTCTATATTGCTGGGAGAGAAGTGGTATCAGTCCTCACTGCTGCAAAGTGCAGGGCTATGGAGTGAGACAAACACTACCTGTGGCGTCAGGAAGGATGGACCTGAACTCTGCCTTTGCCAATGATCAGCAACGACCTGGGACAAGACGCCACCTCTGCACGTGCCAGCCTCCTGAGCTGTGGTCAAATCCACAGAGACTGAGTGTGTGAAATGTAAGCTACCCTTTTAATACTACCTGTACCTTTTTAACCACAGATACAAAAGGGGGCACATGTTTGTAAGTTACGACAGTGCTCGTTTTTACTTTGCTTGAATCCATACAAACAGCACCAGTTCTACCAGTGCCTCCTCCACCTCACAGTGTTCTGAGGAAACGAGGCTGGATGACCACCATGAAGATCTCTGAAGTGGGAGCGAGGCTAAGTGTCCAGTTTTTAGTGCACGTAAGACCCACACTGCAGCACATGGTATTTCTTCTCCTGCACACTACTCTGTGCTATCATGAAAAGAAAACCACCAAGTGAAATCCACTGTCACCGGAGGGGAGAATCCGGTTCGCTTTAAGTCATCCCTTCTCTTCTAATGAGATTAGTTGCACTTTGTTTTTAGAAGGGCCTAAATTATTTTTCTAAGTACCAAGAAGTTACATATTCATTCATGCCAACTACTTAAAATATTTCATTGCAAACAAGTGCTTTTTATCAAGCAAGTAACATGTAATGAACTTCCCCTAAAAATAGCAATTTCCTAATAGTGCTTTTTCTAAGCAGAACATAATGACTGCAAAATAATTTTTTTAAAAATGTAACCCCAAAAATGTCACCTTAATAGTTAAGATCCCCAACCAGCCTCTATCTGGTGTCAACATTACCACCAGACAATCTCTAGATTTCTCAGTATCATCACTTCTAGGGGAAAAAACCCAGACGACCACTATATGATCACTAAGCAAATTTCCAGGAAGAAATCAAGGCTTTGTAACCTGGCTGGGGGTGGGGGCTCATGCCTGTAATCCCAACACTCTGGGAAGCTGAGAGAGAAGGACTGTTTCAGTCTAGGAGTTCCAGATCAGCCTGGGCAACATTGTGAGACCCTGTCTCTGCAAAAAAAAAAATAAAAAAGTAGCCAGGTGTGGGGGTGCACACCTGTAGTTCCAGCTACTTGGGACTCTGAAGGTTGGGGTGTTAAGGACTGCTTGAGCCCAGGAGGCTGAGGCTGCCATGACTGTGCCACTGCACTCCAGCCTGGGCTGACCCTGTCTCAAAAAAAAAGAAAAAAAGACTTCATAACTTTGTAACCTCCTGCCTTCTCAAATGGTCTGGCTTCTGAAGAAAACACTCACCAGGCCTGCATGACTCTTCGATGCTCAGGGCACAGGCCCGGCCAAAGACAACCAGGTCCAAGAGCGAGTTTGCCCCGAGACGGTTGGCACCATGGACTGAGGCGCAGGCGGCCTCCCCACAGGCGTACAGGCCAGGCACGATCTGATCCTGGCCATTCACGTGCCTCAGGACCTGTGGAAAAGATTTCAGGTGAAGGTCAAGGTGCCCATGCCTCCACAAGCCCACCTCCCCCAACAGGGTATCTGTGCTGCAGGTCAGAGAAAGAGAGGGAAGCAGGCTGGGCGCATGGCTCATGCCTGTAATCCAACACTTTGGAAGGCTGAGGTGAGTGGATCACCTGAGATCAGGGGTTCAAGACCAGCCTGGCTAAATGGTGAAACCCTGTCTTTACTAAAAGTGCAAAAATTAGCCAAGCATGATGGTGGGTGCCTGTAATCCCAGCTACCCGGGAGGCTGAGGTGGAAGAATCATTTGAATTAGGAGGCGGAGGTTGCAATCAGCTGAGATTGCGTCATTGCACTCCAGTCTGGGCGACAGAGTGAGACTCCATCTCCAAAAAAATAAAGAGAGGGAAGTAAAGACCACATCTAAGAGGGAAGTAAGGACCAGAGCTACTCTTCTTCAGAGGGAAACTTCCAAATGTATGCCCCAGTTTCCTCTCTGCCCGAGTACCTGCTGTTACAAGCAGGTCAGAGGACTTCCAATGTCAGCATCTGTGACTGTCCTCCGTGTCCTATGTCCCCAAGGACCTCTCCTACCTGTGATCTGGCTCAGACCCGAGAGCACAGCAGGTGGAGGAACATCAGCAGGGAGACTGATGTTTCAGACTCTTCTACTCCCTGTTCATCTATTCATCTACGCAGGGAGAGTAACAGCTTCCACCCACCTCACCCGACAAGGAGCCTAAGCGACCAACAAGCTCTATGTGAACTGCAGACCACTCAAAGGTACGAATTATAAAGATCCCTCGATGTAGAAAATCATTATAAATAACACATCATCATTCAGGAACGTACTTATAAAATGGAGAAAGCTGCAAATGATGTATCCATGACAACCTACTAAGGAGGAATAAATTATTAACCTCCGTCCATCCTCTGGTAAATTTAAAGTGCAATCTATGAAACAACACAGTACTTTCTGGAAGAAAATCTCTGTCTTTTCCTCTAAGATCTAAAGAGACAACTGCAAGGTGGGCCCCACGGTCCCGGCCTTCTTTCCAGCTGTGGGAGAGGACCTGGCACCATCACCTGTCCCTTGTAGTTGGTGGGAATGCCGCCCATGTTATAATGCACAGTGGGGAGCACAGGGATCGGCTCCTTCGTGACGTCCACGCCAGCAAAGATCATGGCTGTCTCCGAAATGCCAGGGAGGCGCGTGGCCAGCTGCTCTGGAGGCAGGTGGTGCAGCTGCAGGTAGACGTGATCTTTCTCAGGGCCACAGCCTCTGGCAAGACAGAACACCACCACATAAGCCAGAGAACAGTAATGGCAGGAAACCTGAGACTACGTCATCATGGAAGCGTGAGCTTCCACATTTTCTGATACTAAGGAAAATTTCCCCTCATGTATGCCCACCCTCTCATCGAATCTTTTCTAAATGTCTACTCTGTGCCAGGGACAATCCTAGGTGCTGGGACACAGCTGAGAACCAGAACAAAAACTCTGCCCTCACTGAACTCACGTTTGTCTTGGGGATCACAACCTGCTGGTTGTCCTTGGTAATGGCATCACAAAGGCCTCTATACCAAATAGTCATCCCTGTGTATCCATGGCAGACTGGCTCCAGGACCCCCATGGATACCAAAATCTGTGGATGTTTGTCTCTAATATGAAATGGGAGAGTATCTGCATATAACCTATGCACATCCTCCTCCAGACTTTAAATCATCCCTCACTTAAAGCTGTACACTTCAGTTTTGCGACAACTCCAGGATTACTCATAGTACCTAACGCAATGTAAATGCTATATAAGTAGTTGTCATGCTGTGTTGTTTAAGGAACAATGACAAGGAAAAAAGTCTGCATGTTCAGTAAGGATACAACTGTATCTCCAACACATAGTTGGTTGAAACCACACATGTGGAACCCATGGATATGGAGGGCCACCATATCCAAAAACCATTTACTTCTTTTTTTAAATATAAAAATGTGAAACCTCTAAAGGCCATACCAGCAGATACTCAGCAAGTGTCATTAAGGAACAGGGTCAGGCAATGACCTGCAGATTGTTTCTAAACTGAAAGCCAAATAACCCACACACTTTGAAGAATGCTGACAAACATCTGTGGGTATCAGACGCAACAGCCAAGCTCACATGCCGACCTCAGGTTGGGAGCGTGTGTCTCTCTCTCCCATAATCTATCACATACTCACACACACTCAGAGAAATTATGTTCCACAGATTTGAGAAAAAAACTGGCTAAAGTTTTCAAAATGTAGGTCTTTAGGTAAATATCACAGACTAACAGATGCCAGCCAGTAGCTGAGAGGTGGCTATGCACGTGTGCCTGCACACGAGCGCCTGCACACGAAGGCCTGCACACGAGCACCTACACATGAAGGCCTGCACACGAGCGCCTGCACATGAAGGCCTGCACACGAGCACCTGCACAGGAAGGCCTGCACATGAGCGCCTGCACATGAAGGCCTGCACTCGAGTGCCTACACACGAAGGTGAGGGCGGGCAGTGCTGAAACTCAGAAGCAACGCCCTCCCAGATGCTAAAACAAACATGAAGTCACCAAAGAGGAAGTGAAGGGAAGGAAGAGTGTGCACGTGCCCGTGTGCCTGCTCAGACGACTCTGGTGATAAACATACAGACCTTCCTTCGCGGATCTCCAGAGTCATGGACCGAGACACCACATCTCTGGATGCCAGGTCCTTCGCAACGGGGGCGTATCGCTCCATAAACCTTTCGCCCTGACTGTTAATGAGAATGCCTCCCTCTCCACGACATCCTTCTGTGATGAGACACCCAGCACCATAGATGCCTGAAAAAAACACAAACATTTATAACTCAACAATTGCTAGGTCTCTATTTCAAACACATTTTTTTCAAGGTATTTTTACGGTAGAGAGGAAGGATAGGCAGAAGGCATCATATGCAAAACTGAATAGAAAGAAGAAAAGTTAAGATACAGTAGGAAGTCTGGATACCAAGGAGCACTGACAGGGCTGACGGTGCAGCAGGTCTGGGCAGAGCGGAGTCCCCAGCGAGCAGAACGGAGCCCACAGAGCTGTGGCCATACTTGGATTGCAGCCTGCTGTGGTTAAATGCCTCCAATTTGGTTTTAATTTTTGAACATTCTTTTGCACTATGATACTGTGGTGACTACTTTAGTTAAGAATAACCAGCCTGGAGAATTCACATCTAAATTACCCAAACAGTGGCAAGGTCAGTAACAATTATTCTAGTTAATACACTGCATTTGCCATGGACAGTTCTAGCTGCTTTCCGCCTATTAACTCATTTAAGCTTTACAACTCCAGGTAGTAGGACCCCCATTCTCACTGACAAGCACATTAATGCTGGTAACATCCAGTCATGCAGCTGAGGACAGAGTTCAAACCCCAACCTGGGCAGCCCGGCGGTGTGTGCTCCAAACAGCGGCTCTGTGACTCCTCGACGCCATGAAAACCTGGGCATGCTGAGCGCTCAGATTTTAACAAAGGAGATCAAAAACCCACAAAAAAACCCTAAACTGAATGTATTTCAAAAGCTACAATTTGTATTAGAATACAAAAAGGGCAATCTTGCTTTTAAAACAAGAATGTGATTCTCGTATCTCACCTGCCTTTTGATTTTCTAAGTTTCAATGCTCTTTTTTTTTTGTGTGGATAGCTTCTCACATATTGAAGACAAAGCATGAGAAGTGGAGCTCTAAGCAAATTACAGAGGAAATTCAGGAGGTCAGTGACATTTGATCGGTTAAAAACAGTAATAATAAACACAGGCTAGGCGCGGTGGCTCATGCCTGGAATCCCAGCACTCTGGGAGGCTGGGGCAGGTGGATTCCTTAAGCTCAGGAGTTTGAGATCAGCCTGGGCAAAATGGTGAAACCATGTCTCTGCCAAAAAAATAAAAAATAAAAAAATAAAGCTGGGCATGGTAATGTATGCCTGTAGTCTCAGCTGTTTGGGAGGCTGAGGTGGAAGGATTGTTTGAGTCCGGGAGGCACTGGCTGCGGTGAGACAAGACTGCTCCACTGCACTCCATCCAGCCTGGAACAGAGCAAGACCCTATCTCTAAACAAATTACAAAACCCCACGACAAATACATTTTTTATTTTCATCCCTGCCAGGGATCAGAAAGATGCCACTGAGAGAGAAAAAGAAGACACAGGTCTGGTTCCTTAGCACCACTACAGGGGTCTCTGTAGTCCACAAGTTAGAAAAGCAATCCAGGAAAGTCACATCACGACGAGTCACATCAAACAAGAGGCAGATGTGTCTCTCTCTGACTCATTTCTGAAAAGCGTCCCCCAAACTCAAGACTGCAACTGTCATTTCTGTGTTAATGTCTCCAAACTGCACATTCGTAACCTCAACCATCAGACGTCCCCAAGGTGAGTTCATCTCCCCCAGGACGAAGCTCCTTCAGTGGTCACGTGGGCTGAGCCAATGCCTAAATGTCACATGGGTTCTGTCACAGCTGTGTCCTAACTTTGCACCCCACGATCACAGAAGCTCCATGTTCTCCTACGAAGCTGAAATCCGCCTGTGCTGCTTCTTGGGTCCACGGCACCCTCCCAGCTCTCAGGGTGCTCACTCAGGAAACCCTGATGGAGGCCCTGCCATGTGCTGGGCTTGGAGAACCCCGGTCAATGAGAAGACCTGCCCGCCCCCAAGAAGCACATGACCTTGTTGCGAATTAGGGACACTGAACAATCCCTGCCTTTTTTTTTACTTGAGATGGAGTCTTACTCTGTTGCCCAGGCTGGAGGGCCGTGGCACGATCTGAGCTCACTGCAACCTCTGCCTCAGGTTCAGTCAAGCGTTCCTCCTGCCTCAGTCTCCTGAGTAGCTGGGATTACAGGCACCTGCCACCATGCCCACCTAATTTTTGTATTTTTAGTAGAGATGAGGTTTCACCATGTTGGCCAGGCTGGTCTCGAACCCCTGACCTCAGGTGATCCACCTGCCTCGACCTCCCAAAGTGCTGAGATGACAGGTGTGAGTCACTGTGCCCGGCCTCAATCCCCGCTTTACTGCTGGGATAAGTATCACCAAGGCAGGGTTTAGGGTTCTTGAGGAATGCGTAAGACGGTGGCCCAAACTACCTTAGGGAGGTGTGGGCAAAGTCTCCTTAAGGAAATGACATTTAAGTCAGGACCTGAGAGCCGAGAAAGCATAGAACTATGGCAGAGCAATGAGTAGGCACCACACGCTTATGAGACACACATGAGCCCGATGCCTGCACTGTGCCCTACCTGTGGGGTGGAACTGGACAAACTCGAGGTCCTGGCAAGGAAGGCCTGCCCTGGTGACCATGGCTGTGCCATCACCGGTGCTGGTGTGGGCAGACGTGCAGCTGAAGTAGGTGCGCCCGTAGCCTCTGGAAACAAGAGAGCAGTGACTGCACACAGCAGCCCACATCCAGACCTCCTGTCTGATGAGACTGCGAATGGACATGGAGACACCCGGGGCACCACCTTCTCAGTGCTGTCTGTGTGCACACAACCCCTCCTCAGGTACCCCCACACATCACTGGGGGCCACGCCTGTGGTGCTGCTACCCTGCGTACGATAGAAGCCAGGTCAGAGAAGGGACTTCCATCTGTATTTTATTTTATTTATTTATTTTGAGATAGGGTCTTGCTCTGTCGCCCAGGCTGGAGTGCAGTGACGCAATCTCGGCTCACTGCAACCTCCACCTCCCAGGTTCAAGCGATTCTCCCGCCTCAGCCTCCTGAGTAGCTGGAATTACAGGTATTTACCACCACACCCAGTTAATTTTTGTCTTTTTTGTAGAAATGGGGTTTTGTCAAGTTGGCCAGGCTGGTCTCAAACTCCTGACCTCAAGTGATCTTCCCACTTTGGCCTTCCAAAGAGCTGGGATTACAGGCACGAGGCACCATGCACCTGACCCTATTTGTATTTTAGCTTTGTGCTGTTCAAAAGGTTTCCCCAATAAGCATATACCACTTTTATAATGAAAATTTTTAAATTTTTATGGATTTTGTTTTTTTCCCCAGATGTACTGAGGTATAATTGATGAATTAAAAAAAACCTGTATATATTTAAGGTACATGATTTCATATATTTTGTGAACTGAAGACACAAGTTAATTAACACATCTATTACCTCATCTAATTATCCTTTTTTCTGGAGATATGGACACCTACAGTCTACACCTTAGCAAATCTAAAGTTAATAATATTAACTATAGCCTCATGTTGTACGTTAGATATTAACTATAGCCCCATGTTGTACGTTAGATATTAACTATAGCCCCATGTTGTACGTTAGATATTAACTATAGCCCCATGTTGTATGTTAGCTCTTCAGAACTTCATCTTATAACTCCTGACCTTATAATCTGCCCACCTCGGCCCCGCAAAGTGCTGGGATTACAGGCATGAGCCACCGCACCCGGCCTGTATATTTTAGATATTGAGGTATTATCAGACAAATGGTTTTGAAAATATTTTCCCCCAACCTATAGTTGTTGTACAGATAGTTTTTAACTTTTAAAATGGTTAAAATAACAGATTGACAGTGGATAAAATTAAAGTTACTTATTTCATTATGTGGAGAAGCAAGAGTTATCCAACCTAGGTACCAGTATAAACACAGTACCCACTAAAACAAGAGATTTTGCCAGAAAACCCCATGTGACTCTTTAGGCCACAGTTTCCTCATATAAAGTCAGGAGGGGTTAGCTGTTCCATCTCCTGAGGGCCCTGCTTTCTCAACCTCCCACAAGGTGGGTGCTGCTGTCCTCATGGTTTACAGATGAGGAACCACAGCTGGGAAAGGCCATCATCCTCACAAGGTTATGTCAAGGCCTGTGTCTGAACCGTTATTCTACAATGCCTCTATTTTTATTAAAATAAAGAAACTCTAAATGAAATTGATTCATTTTTATAAACAAACTAAAATAAAAGTTAATTCCTACCCTGTAGCAACAACAGTGTTCTTTGCTCTTATGCGATGTATGGACCCATCTTCTATGCACAGTGCAATCACACCACGGCACTCCCCATTCTCCATCAGGAGATCCAAGGCAAAATACTCCACAAAATAGCTGGTATCATATCGCAGAGACTAAAAGAAAGAAAAAAGGGCAAGTAAGTGTTAAGCCAGCTTTCCAGGTTTAAGGTGATATTGTTCATGTGAATAGGCAAAAGACCTGCTTGTTCTGTCCTATGCTGAATGTCACATATTCCAAGTTAGAACCTGGTATATAAGATTATCAATTCAACTTTCCAAAACAGATACAAGAAATAACGTATTGCCTTAGGGACAGCTCCTGACAGCACGCCTGGTACTCTCACATCAATAACCCCGCGCATGTCTTACACAGTTGTTCTCTGTTGCTTTTTACATAATCTCTGGCTGACTCACTGGGCACGCTAACCCATTCCCCGTTGTCACCATAAGCCCTGGCACTACGGGTCCTATCTCAGATGCACTGGAGGCGGCCTTACCCTTCCATATAAGGTGTGCAGTAGCGAGTGGCCAGTCCGATCAGCCACGCAGCAGCACCGATGGGCCTGCCCGCCCTTTCCAAACTTGAGGCTCTGTCCACCAAACGCACGCTGATAAATCTTCCCATCTTGGGTTCTGCTAAACGGCATGCCATAATTTTCTAGCTGTGAAACATAAAAACGTATTACCTTAAAGCAGTCACGATATTCACAGCTAACCTAAACAGCTTTCACACAAACCTGCAAACCCAAAGTCATGTATTTTATGAAAATCTCAACCCTTCATCAGAGAGTTTTCCTGTTACATGTACTGCATCGCTCATGACGGAAAAAGATTCTCTTGTGAGCTTGACTCATCACTGTTCTTTTGGCTGGCCACATCTGCCTCAATCTCTTACATTTTCTCCAGGACTCTTTTGTACTCGAAACAGACCACGAAAGCACCCACAGCCTCCCACTCATCACCTCGACCACGGCGGCAGGGGCCTGCTCTGTCATGTAGTGGATGGCATCCTGGTCCCCCAGCCAGTCGGAGCCTTTCACGGTGTCGTAGAAATGCCACCTCCAGTTGTCCTCCTCCATGTTCCCCAGAGCAGCATTGATTCCTCCCTGGTAACAACAACCACTCCTTACAAACCACAAACAGGAGCCCCAACTTTGTCTTCCAGGCCCAAATCCACCCACCAGGGATTCAGAGAAAGCCACTCCTCATGCAGTGACTCCCAGGGAGAGCTGCCCTCAGCAGAGGGGCAGCAAGGCCGGGCAGATTCCAGATCACAACCCCTCCCCTGACTCGCCCAGTGATTCACTCCCTTAGCCTCAGTCTCATCATCTGTGTGGTGGAGACAGAGGGAACTCTAGGAAGGGCTGATTGGAGCAGTGAGCAAAAGGCTACCTGTGATATGCTTATTACCTAACACACCTGGCACAGAAAAGGTACTCAACAAATCTTTCCAGATAATTTTATTAACAAACCTCCCTAAAGGCATTTACAGGCATGTGTTAAAGACTAGAAGTGCTTCCTGCCCAGAAATAAACTCCACACTCAAGAGTCACACTTCCCGGCACCCCCTCTCCTTCGGCTGTTTGTGGCCACCACCATTTCACCCCTCAGAGAGTCCCAGAGGATGGCAGCACAGGGACAAATGAAACCCTTGCCCTTTTCTTCCCCAACCTAAATTCTGATTACTCCTCTTTAGATGATCTCCTTTTCTTACGGTGTTGGGGAGGTGAGGGTGGGTGGGGAGGGTAGTAGGCGAGATGGTCAGAGAAAACCCAGCTGTGACTGAAGTTCCAATTAAGAGTGACAGCAAGGCTCCAGCTCTTCAAAGTCCCCATGGAAGAGGCTCCAGGCAAAAACCCCTGAGAGGGAGCTGAGAGAGCAATGCACAGCAAGAGGCCATGTGGCTGAAGCATGGGGAGGAGGCAGGAGGCCGCCCGGGTGGAAGGCGCAAGGCTGGGCAGACATGCAGGCAGTGAGAGCGTGGCGGGGCACCTTTCTCTTACCTGGGCTGCAACAGTGTGTGACCTGGTGGGAAACAGCTTGGTAACACATGCTGTATTAAACCCTGCCTCAGAAAGCCCAAACGCAGCTCGCAGGCCTGCCCCTCCAGCGCCCACCACCACGGCATCAAATTCATGGTCCACTACTGGATACTGAGCAGAAATCTGGAAAATAAAAATTCACCTGCCAATCGCATATTCCACTATGCCAAACACGAAGACTATGGTTAGTTCAAGAGCTTGAAAAGGATAAAAGGAGCAACTGCTAGGCCCACAAGGCCTCCATCCTGTCCCGGGGCTGAGCACTGAACAGTGCGGGAAGAGGTGGGCACGTCCACACGTGGAGAAGGGACTGACAATCAGATTCTATGAATGGTAGAGGGCCTAGCCCATGGGATCAGGAAACCCCCCGTTACCTGAAATGCTGAAAACTTGCAGGTATACCCTTAAAAAATCCATTTTGGGGAAAGCATAACCATTAAGACCCAATCTGTCAATTCTGTTTACCAAAGCAGGGAGGCGTAGAAGCAAAGGAAAGCAACAACCTGAATGAAAATGCCAGTTCCAAATGTGGTTTTTCTTTCCCCTCGTGACTTTTTCTTTTTGTGTGTTTATACCCACACATGTGCTAAACAAATCTCAGCTTCTAACGTAGTGGGGATAATGTTTCCCCGCCTGTGATTTGCAGGTTTCTCATGAAAATGCTAGAATGTAGTGTTCATTAGAGAAGCATAGTCCAGTTCGTCTGGGCTACCACCTGAGAACTGAGGACCCCAGCTCTACCTCAGGGCCGTGCCTATGCTCATAGCTGAGAAGGTGCCATGGAGTATTCAGTTGCTATCAGGAGCAGAAGAGAAAAGAACTTCTCAGCAAGCTTCAGTTTTCCAACAGAGAGAGAACACGCACACCGAATACCAAAGAAATACCCACATGGCCACACCGTCCTATCTGCAGTGGGGATCTTATCATCTGTCACAGCAGACACTGTTCATTTTACTTTAATTTATTGCTTTACTTGATCTAAATGGAAATCTAGTTTACAGATACATACAAGATATAAGTACAAATGTTAGCACCTATGTTTATGCTTGTACCTGCAATTATTACACTGAAAATCATTTGAGCATGCACTGGATGCCTTGAGAATTCCTCTTATGTCTATGACTCATATGGAAACAAACTGGTATAGATCCCTCCCCCCAAGCCAAAAAAATCATTTATAATGGAACAAAAAGCATGAACTTACGGATTCTGAAACTTTAGCAGATGCCCTCTTGTTCCCATCCACAGTGAAGTGAAAACCTCGGGTTCCCGTTGGTGACACTGCTGGCCACTGGAGACACAGAAGACACAGATCCAGAGGGTCAGTGTCCTGAAGGAACAAATGCTGGGGGGATATAATTCAAATTCTGCCTTGCAAACTGGTCACCTTTTTATGTACCCAGGGGCTCCTGTGCATCCAGAGAGTTCAGCTGGAACCCTCTACTTAACCCTGAAGGGCAGCCCAAGGGGCAAGGAAGGACTGAGTCCCCAGTTCCTCCTTTCCACCTGACTTAGCACTCTAGAAAATCAGGACGAAGCGTGTTTCCAAACAGGATACTCACTGACTCAGATACAAAATGAAAATACAAAAATTAGCTGGGCATGGTGGCGGGTGCCTTTAGTCCCAGCTACTCAGCAGGCTGAGGCAAGGGAATCACTTGAACCTGGGAGGCGGAGGTTGCAGTGAGCTGAGATTGCGCCATTGCACTCCAGCCTGGCGCCTGGCAACAGAGCGAGACTCTGTCTCAAAACAACAGCAACAAAACCAAAATGAAAAAGGCACATTTCCCCCGTAAAGTCTTAATTTATGCTACTTAGTAGAGAGTGGGAAAGACAACTACATTGTATTACTGTATGTGGTATTCTGCAAATAATGAAGCATTTTAACTGGCTCCATCACAGCCCTTTCCACATTACAGTTCCGATTGTCCACGAGGGTTTGCGGTCAGTTCAAGAGGCAATGGACTGCATCAGAGATCTGTATTCTGGAAGATTAAAAGCTGATGGCCTAGAAAGATGAGGTGTCATCCCTTCATCATACACAGGAGGATGTCAGATGCACACTCTCCCCCTGCCTGGCCGCTCCTGGCTTTTTCCTGGCCAACGTCTACAACTTGCCACATGTTATCTTAAATATTCCATCTTAGAAAACTTTACCCAAGAAAAGTGCTTTTAGTGTTTAGTTTTCAGTGGCTCAGTGTGAGACAGGTGACATTCTCCATGTGCTAAGGTTGGCCAGCCATTTAGGGGATGTGTTTTCCATTCTGCTGGCTGCATTTTAGAAGACCACTGAATAGTCTCAGAAATATCATAAAGAATAGTTTTAGGGGCTGGGCACAGTGGCTTATGCCTGTAATCCCAGCACTTTGGGAAGCTGAGGTGGGCAGATTACCTGAGGTCAGGAGTTCGAGACCAGTCTGGCCAACACGGCAAAACCCCATCTCTACTAAACACACAAAAATTAGCCAGGCGTGGTGGCGGGCACCTGTAATCCCAGCTACTTGGAAGGCTGAGGCAGGAGAATGGCTTGAACCCGGGAGGCAGTGGCTACAGCGTCACTGCACTCCAGCCTGGGCAATGGAGCGAGACTCTATCTCAAAAAAAAAAAATTTAGGAAACAATACACTCAACAATCAGAAGAGGGGATGTGAGAGATGTCTTCAAGTATTTAGAAATACTTGCAATTCAGAAATTATTTATTCTGTACAAGAGAAAAATTCTTCATTTCTCTAATTTCTAGACTATTTCTTTGTTTTTATTGACATAAGCTGCCGGGCGCGGTGGCTCACGCCTATAATCCCAGCACTTTGGGAGGCCGAGACGGGTGGATCACGAGGTCAAGAGATCGAGACCATCCTGGTCAACATGGTGAAACCCCGTCTCTACTAAAAATACAGAAATTAGCTGGGCATGGTGGTGCACGCCTGTAGTCCCAGCTAATCGGGAGGCTGAGGCAGGAGAATTGCTTGAACCCAGGAGGCAGAGGTTGCGGTGAGCCGAGATCGCGCCATTGCACTCCAGCCTGGGTAACAAGAGCCAAACTCAGTCTCAAAAAAAAAAACAGTATGCTATATCAAATGTAAATAGAAACAGTGAGGTCACTAAATGTTTATTTGTTCTCTCTAGAATGTTCATGTGGAATACCCCCCACCCCACCCCTGCCGCAGACCTAGCTTAAAAGGCGCAGCTACTATAATAAAATCTTTAACAAATTACTACGCCATCCCCCTGGAGAAAAAGGCACTGACCCTTTGCATCTAATCTAACCTGGGGGAGATTTTTGAATTTGGAAAGCCCAACTTTAAGCCAATTTCAGTCTTTAGATAAAATTGAAAACTAGTTTTGACACAAAACTAATCTTTTTTTGGTCAATTATTAATTTTTTTAGGAGAAACTATTAAACATTTCCTCTAAGAAAAATGGGGAACATATAACTAAAAGGAAAAGTTAGACCTTGCTTAACAATATAGAATTTCAGACGCCCTTCGTGGAAGCTGTTTTTCTCTCTTGGATTTTCCCTCTGGAGTCCCCTTGCATGAACACTCCCTTCGTGGAAGCCTGTCTTACCCTCCTAAACTCCATCTCTCTCTATTCCCTCATCTCTCTTCTCTTCCCAGTGTGGAAGCTGCTTTCCTCTCCTGGATTCCATCTTTCTGGATTCTCTCACTCAGTGTGAGAGTTAGCTGTTTATTTCTCTCTCCTTCTCCTGTTTCTCTCTCTCTAAATAAATCACTTTCTACAAACACTTTTGAGTCCGGCATTTACTGCGCACTGCGCCGTGGTCCCCTCTCTCCTTCCAGAGAGGACAGGGGACCAAGAACCTGGAGAAATGGCCTCTCAGGGGAGCTAAGGGCATCCTGAACCCCAATATTACTGTAAGAAGTATAGAGACACTAACATCCAAAATCTAGCAAAATAAGAGTTCTCATCTAGTAAAATACATCTAATAAAATAAAATCTCATCTAATAAAATGGGTAAGAAATTAAACTGCAGGTACAATCTGCACAATTACAAGAGCAGCCAACGAAGAGCCTAAAAATAGTTGCACGACTGTATCAGGAAGAGGCAGAAGTAGGGTATTTTAAGTGAACTAAATCCCCTCTCCCAGGCAAGAAGTCTAAAATGGATAAAAATACACCTGCATATGGGCTAAAGAAACAGAGGTATCACAAATACCAGGAGTCAATATCAGAAACAAGAATTGCTTCCATGGGAAATGGGGTTGGGGGTATATACTAATTGATTCTTTTACAACTGTATGTAATTATTTTCACTAAAATTGTAATCTTCAGTATTTGAAAAGTAGGGATGCTTAAAATACAGTTCACACATGGCTCCTGCGCATAGGCTGTGAGCCCTGGTTCAGAAGAGCACTGCCAAAGGTTTCAAACATTACCCACAGAATCCTCACTAGCCCCACGCAAAGACAGCAGCTCAGGAAGGATTCTAGTCAGCCGGCTGGCTCCGGATCCTAGACTTGCCCGCCCCCCCCCCCCCCATATAAGGGCCCTTGGGAAAAATCTCTGAGACTCCCAACTAATATTATATCCAGGTTTTCGTAGCAAAACCAAGTCACAACTTTCCACAGAAACCAGGAAAAACATCATGAAGAATGCAGAATGGAATGCCATTGTTGTTACAATTATCCCAAGAAGCAAAGCAAAAGTTTATTACTATAATGGCCTAAATAATGTATTTCTAGAGCACCATTAAACATATTCAGGACAATCCATTCAAAGAAATCAACTTGTCCTAGAACAATATATTGGATACTCCTGTTAAGGGATTTGAAAAACTTCACCTGAAGCAAGCCGTTAACCCAGTAACTATTTACATTTCTTGGTTTTACGTTTCCTGTGATTAAGCTGCTTCAACAGTTTGCAGGCTGTGTTAGTGCCCTCGGCCATAAAAAAGACACTAAAGGCAAAATAAGTCTGAGAAGTTCGTCACTTGAAAGCAGCTGTAAATACAGAACAACTTCAAAACACCACAGAGCTGGCCAACGTGAGATTAAAAATTCTCTCTGGACTTTACCAAAATTATCTATTTTCCAAACACATTTCTGAGTTGGCTATCATAAATTTCTTTCTTTTTTCTGCTAATTTGATTATGCTGTTCCCTTGTAAACTCCAATTCTTCAAGAAAAAAAGCCTATCTGAAGTGCCAATAAATACATTGCTCGTAGGCAGAATTTCTGTAGGAAAAGCTGACTTCATCAATATAAAAATACTTAAAAAACACAAGACCATATTTGGTAGGCCTAACTTTTGGTTTAATTTTGCTATCTTGCCATTTTGTCTGAAGCACCTCCAGGGCTGGTGGGGTCTTGGTCTGCAGAAGGAGCACCGGGCACCATCCGGGATGAGGACAAAGGTACTAGCCCTAGCTCTTCTCTAATAGCAAGCTACCGTCACTGACCACGGACTTTACTTCTTGCTTGTGGACGCCCTCCTGGCAGCTCTTAAGCGCCCAAGATGCGGCGGGGGGTCTCTGCTCAGTCAGCACCAACCACAGCAACACACTAAAACGTTTAGATTTACATGATGTAGACGGGATGGGTGCATGACTAATCCTCACATTTAATTCAACCAGAAAATCGCACAATTACAGGCATATTTCAAATCAATATTCCTGAATGCCTTGGTTCCTACTGACATTTTTACTCTGCAATTTAAAATTACTTTGTAATTAAGTGGGTGGGTAAGTTCATTTCAAAGAACCAAATAACTAAACCTATCAAATTTACCTTGATTAAATAAAACCCTAGAAGGCCGATTCTGAAGAGGCAATAGCAGAGGGCACATTCAGACAAACTCAGACAGCAAGGGATCAGGGAAGTATAACCCTGCCCTTCATCCTGGACTAGTCCGAGCCCGGCCCTCGAGGCACTCACAACGCACGGGAAGGCACGGGTCCTGGCGTCCTGGCCCGGTCAGTGCGCGGAGCTCTCGGTCTGATTTTTAAAAACTGCGCACAAGGGCCACCAAACACCACCCCCGCAAAGCAGAGGCCCTTCACTTACAAGGTCTCCATGTGGACATGCACAGATTTGCGCTTTCTGGAAAGGGGAACTGCAGGCCCAAGCTCTGGCGCGCCGCGCTTCCCGCCCGACGCCCGGCCGGGTGGAGCCCGGCCACTGCACCCGCCCCGTCCGCCCCACCTGCGGGACAGACAACCAGCACAACAGGCGGCAGAGGCCCGGCCCAGTCAGGGCGGCCAGCGGCCGCTATACGCCCGGTTGACCTTGGGCAAACACCACTCCTCCCCGAGTCCACGAGCCAGGCACTGAGGCGGGGTGGCTACCTCAGCCCGCGGGGTCCCCGGACCCCAGGCCCGGACCAGTGCGGCGGAGGGGACCCCCGGGCCGAGCAGCCCGTGGGGTCGTGACCTTCACCGGGAGGCGGACGACTTGCTAAGGACTGACCCCCCCCGGCCCCCGGGTCCGCCCCGCTGCTCCCCCTCGCACCGGCCCAGGGCTCTCTCAGCCCCTTCCGGATCCCCGGGCAGGGGGTGCGGGGACCCGGCGCTCGATCCGCTCGGACCCGCTGTGGACCGACCCGCTCCTACTGCTGCCTCGGCCCCTGCCTGCCCCGCCCCGGTCCGCGGCACGGACTCACTGCCTTGGCCAGCGCCAGGCGCTGGGCGCTCAGCAGCCGTGACAGCCTCCGGACCCCCGACATGTCAGTTGCAGCCGTACTGTCCCGCCAGTCACCGCGCAGACTGCGCCTGCGCACCACACCGGGGTCGCGCTGGGGGGATACCGCGCCTGCGTACTACGCCGGGGTCCAGCTGGGCGGCCGCGGGGGACGTCGCGCCTGCGCACCACGCCACACCCTGGGCGGGGGCTGAGTGGGGGCGCCGCGCCTGCGCAAAGCGGACTTGCGGACGGTGGCGCTGGGGGCGACACCGAGGTCCCGCTTTCTCGGACTGAGGTAGGGCGGGCCCTGTTCTGGGGAGGTGTCGGGCACCAACATTTTTAAAGCCCCGTGGATGGTTCTCCGGGATCGCCCAGATCGAGAGGGCCTGAACGTCCAGCCCTCAGGGAATGGGGTCGGAGGGGCGGCGCTTGTCCGCGGGGTTGGGCGGGAGCTGCCTTGGGCCTCCGGCCTCTAGTGAGCGGGAGTGACCCTCGGCCTCCGGCCTCGGAGGGGTGGGAGTCACCCTCATTCATGTCCCCAGCCTCTGGCTTCCGGCTAATTTTTAAATTTTTTGTAGAGGCGGGCTCTCGCTTTGTTGCCCGGTCTCGAACTCTTGGCCTCAAGCGATCCTCCCTCCTCTGCCTCCTAACATGTGGGATTACGGGCGGAGCCACAGCGCGCCGCCTGGGTCAGCTTTGAAAGCTGCGATCCCTTTGGCTTATACGACTTTCTGCCAGCTTACCCTGATTTTGCTTCTGGTTCGGATAGTGTTTTAATTTTTCTAGTGTGTCGTTTTGTAAAATACCTGAGATCTTTTTGTGGAATGAAGTGGCATGAAAATTAAACCAATAATCATTAGTAATTCTGTTTCCTGCCTTTTCACTTTAAAGTATTAAAATCTTCCTATTGTACATAATGTTTTTTAACTGTTTTGAGTTATTTTAGTAAGTTTTCAATGATTCAGTCCCATTTTGTTGATATTTGGGTTTCCCATTTTTGCTGCTAATAAATAACACCATAAAGAACATATCTGTGACCATAACTTTATCTTTAGAATTATTTCCTTAGATGCATGCCCCAGATGTGGCATTTATTGGCTTGCAGTTAATAAACATAATGCCTCCTAGACATTTTTTTGAAAGTTATGCAGTTTTGGTCCTAGGTTAGTTATCTATTTTTTTGTTTTGTTTTGTTTTGTTTGAGATGGAGTTTAGCTCTTGTTGCAAGGCTGGAGTGCAATGGCATGATCTTGTGTCACTATAACCTCCACCTCCAGGGTTCAAGAGATTCTCCTGCCTCAGCCTCCCAAGTAGCTGGAACTACAGGTGCCCGCCATCATGCCCAGCTAATTTTTGTTTTTTTTTTTTGAGATGGAGTTTCGCTCTTGTTACCCAGGCTGGAGTGCAATGGCGTGATCTCGGCTCACTGCAACCTCCGCCTCCTGGGTTCAGGCAGTTCTCCTCCCTCAGCCTCCCAAGTAGCTGGGATTTCAGGCACGCGCCACCGTGCCCAGCTAATTTTTTGTATTTTAAGTAGAGATGGGGTTTTACCATATTGGCCAGGATGGTTTCAAACTCCTAACCTCAGGTGATCCACCTGCTTTGGCTTCCCAAAGTGCTGGGATTACAGGCGAGAGCCACCTCACCAGCCTTAATTTTTTTAATTCTATAATTACCACAATCCCTTAGTATTAAGCTCCAAGACATATTTTTGTCATATCTTTATTGTATATTATAATTTTCTGTCTTTAGGTGTTAAACAAGTATTCGTTGAAAATCAGATGAAAAGTTTTCAGAAATTGGATTTCTTGTTTCTTATACATCCCTTGATTGGGTATTTTGTCATCGTATGTATTTATGGAGGTCACATGTAAACGAAGTGACTCGTTTGTGAAAATGTGAAACCTTGTGTAGGTACACAGTAAATTGTAATTCATATAAACCCAGGCTAGCTATAGAGGGTGCATGTTGAGCCTGAAGCAGGCAGCTCTGTAATCTCTGCATTTATCACCACCACAGGAGGAGGCCTGAGCAGCTTCTAGCCCTGTTCGTACCTTCCCCATCACATGACCCCTCCCTGCCTTCCTCACAGTCTTCCTCCGGATCAGAAGACCCTTTCCTTCTATCTCTGCCTGTTTAAATGCTGCTCACTCTTCAAACGCTAGCTCATGTGACAGTGTCAGTGTGAGCCTACTTTTACTGAGTTGCTTCTGTATTGTTCATACAACTCTATTAGGGTTCTCCAGAGAGACAAGCAGTAGAGGGGAGAGATGTAAGGAATTGGTTTAAGGTTTCAAATGCTAATCTCATCCAGAAACACCCTTGCAGACACACCCAGAAATAATGTTAAAGCACGTATCTGGGCACCCCGTGGCACAGTCAAGTTGACACACAGAATTAACCATCACAGCAGCTATACATGAACGTACCTCATTCTGCCTGCGTTCCAGATGGCTGAGACATGTCTGCTTTCTCCACCTTCCCCGACCAGGTTGTGAGTCGCCTGCGTCTAAGGTCTTGTGTTTTTTCTCCTTTAATCCCGTAGGGCTCAGTGCTGTGCAGCACATAGTTAAAACTGAAGAAATTTTCTTGAATAAAAGTAGTTAACATTCTTATTCTTTACTTCAAGGTATATCTCCATGAATAACCTAAATGATCCCCCAAATTGGAATATCCGGCCTAATTCCAGGGCGGATGGTGGTGATGGAAGCAGATGGAATTATGCCCTATTGGTTCCAATGCTGGGACTGGCTGCTTTTCGTAAGTCATGGTTTCCTTAAGATTCATGTTTTCTAAGCTGTGAGTGTGGAGCCCGGTGAGGGAGGCAGCATGGTGTGGGAGCCTGAAGGCCGTGACTTTGGGACCTTCCAAGGACAGCCGAGTTTTATCCCATGCAGTGAACTGTGGGCAAATTACTTAACTCTGAGGCTCCGTTTTCCTGTTCATGGAGATGGATAATCATACCTAACCTCAGCACATTGCGGGGATTAAGTAAGCCAATGCGTTTAGAAGTATTTTGTTTGGGGTAGGTTTTAATAGCTATTAGTTCTCTCTCAAGGCTTTGCTGCTCTCCAGTGGAAGAGTGAGGGGTGGGGGGTCCTTTGTTTCAGGTGCCCTCATAAGGACCGATGAGGGGGTATGGTGGCTCACACCTGTAATACCAGTACTCTGTGAGGTCCAGGTGGGCAGATCGCATGACCAGCCCGAGCAACAGAGCAAAACCCCGTCTCTACCAAAAAAAAAAATTAGCGGCACACAACTGTAGTCTCAGCTACTCAGGAGGCTGAGGTGGGAAGATCAGTTGAGTCTGGAGGTTGAGGCTGCAGTGAGTGGAGATCGTACCACTTGCCCTCCAGCCTGGGCAGCAGGGTTAAAAAACAAAACAGTTTTGGAAAACCAGTGATGTTTAATGTTCAGGAAGTCAATTTTGAAAGGCATCATCTGTGAAATCTCTGCTCCTCCTGGCCAGAAATTCTCTCTAGTTTGGATTGACTTGGTGTCACTTTGGGGACCTACCAGTCACATGCAGACTTATCATATCCCCAGCACACAGTCAATTCACTGATGTAGAGGAGTGAGTTTGTGCTTCTCATTCCCTGGTTCTGGGCTGGCACTTCAGAGCATGAGAAACCGAGTAATTGAATGGGTGAAAGGCAAACCTGTCCTCTAGCTGTAGTGGTGTGTTTTCTGTAGGGCCTCTTATCTGCTTTGATGTCGCAGGTCTAAAGTTTTGCTGTAGAGGAAGTGGAGGCTGGTAAGAGCAGGTGGTTTTTGATTCAGTGATCTGCACAGTGCCCCCTTCGTGAAGGACAAGGCTGGTCCACATACAGCCCTAACGGGCTGCCACCTAAAAAGCTCACCCGCCTGCAGGCTTGGAAAAAAACACTTAACACTCGGAGAGGCTGCTGTTGCCTGTGGCTAGGGTGAGTGGATTGGAAGCCTTAAAATTACTCTTACTAATATAATAATTAATTGGCTTTGAGGCTGGGAGAGGCCCTGAAGTGACTCATTTTCCAATTGTTTTTCAGACTCATCTTCAGCTTTTATAGCCTTTCATGGTAACTTTCACTTTGAAATAATTCTTGCCTTCCCTTCTTGGACGTTTGAAATGATGCTTTTTGTCCCCGAAAAGGGTTGAAGAATATTTTATTTTTTCTTCTTGGTGTTTTGCTGAGGTCATGTGGTCAGAGGTAACTGTTAACTTGGCTTTCTTAGGAGGATTCTCCAAAGGTGTGTTGTGATGTGTTTGAGGTTCTGTTTCACACAGGAGCGTTGACCAGCCCCACTGTAGTGTAGAAGAGGAAGACAGATGAATACTTGATAAACGCTGTTGAATGATTTATTGATGAGAGGCTAGTTTTGTCCTGATCACCTACGTCATTTGCTAGTTTTTACTTAACATAACGTAGAAGTGTGTATAATTGTGCTTTCAGGCTAGAGCAGTCCGTGGAGAAATTCTTACCGTGAGGAAGAGTGTTCAGGGTCTCAGCGCTCCAGTGAGCTTCTCTCTCTTCACACCCCTCTGCCATTCTGCTTTCCCCGCTTTTCTCTCGGTCTTCCTGATTCCCCTTCCCCATCTCCTCTCTCCAGGCTTTCTCCCTCTAGCGTTCCTTTACCTCCTCTTTCCTCCCCTGACCTAGAAAACACATCGTCCTAGAGCTGAAAGGGACTGGTTGAGTTCACTGGGTCCAACTCAGTTTCTTTTAATTAAACATTTTATTTTGGGGTCATTGTAAATCACATGGAGTTATAATCAGTAATACCGAGAGCCCATGTACCCTCTACCCAGCTTTCCCCAATGGAAACATCTGCAAAACAACAGGGCAGTGTCACAGTCAAGACATCCGCCAGGAGTCAGTCAAGGTACAGCAGTCCCGGGGCCCCTCAGGCTGCCCTTGGGTACCCCACCTTCCTCCACAACTCCTGGCGGGGCCCCTCAGGCTGCCCTTGGGTACCCCACCTTCCTCCACAACTCCTGGCAGCCGCTAATCTGTTCCTCACCTCCAGACTTTTGTCATTTCAAGAGTGTTATAGAAATGCACTTGAATGGTATGTAACCTTTTGGCTTGGCTTTTTTCACTCAGCATAGTCCCCCGAGATCCATGCAGATTGTTGCTGTATCAGCAGTTCATTGGTATTTCTGTTGCTGAGTCATGTTTGATGACATGGACGTATCACTGTGTGTTTCACCACTGAAAGACATCTGGGTCATTTCCGGTTCTCAGCTATTACGAATAAAGCTGTCATAAACATTGTTGTGCAGGTTGTGGTGTGGATGTTAAGTTCTCCTTTCTCTGGGATAAACGGCCGGAAGTGCAGTCACTAGGTTTATGGTAGTTGTGTGGATGTTAAGTTCTCCTTTCTCTGGGATAAACGGCCGGAAGTGCAGTCACTAGGTTTATGGTAGTTGTGTGGATGTTAAGTTCTCCTTTCTCTGGGATAAACGGCCGGAAGTGCAGTCACTAGGTTTATGGTAGTTGTGTGGATGTTAAGTTCTCCTTTCTCTGGGATAAACGGCCGGAAGTGCAGTCACTAGGTTTATGGTAGTTGCATGTTTAGTTTTTTAAGAAAGGGCCAAATAGTTTCCCAAGTAGCTGCACCATTGTAGGTTCTCACCAGCAACACATGAGTGGATCAGTTTCTCTACCTCCTGGTCAGCATTTGGTGTTTCTCTGCTGTCCTGTCCAGCCCATAGTGATGGGAGTGTGGTGCTGACACTGCTGTCCTGTCCCGCCCGTAGTGATGGGAGTGCAGAGCTCACGCTGCTGTCCTGTCCAGCCCGTAGTGATGGGAGTGCAGAGCTCACGCTGCTGTCCTGTCCAGCCCGTAGTGATGGGAGTGCAGAGCTCACGCTGCTGTCCTGTCCAGCCCGTAGTGATGGGAGTGCGGTGCTCACACTGCTATCCTGTCCAGCCCGTCTCGATAGGAGTGTGGGGCTCACGCTGCTGTCCTGTCCCTCCCATAGTGATGGGAGTGTGGTGCTCATGCTGCTGTCCTGTCCCTCCCGTAGTGATGGGAGTGTGGTGCTCACGCTGCTGTCCTGTCCCTCCCATAGTGATGGGAGTGTGGTGTTCACGCTGCTGTCCTGTCCAGCCCGTAGTGATGGGAGTGCGGTGCTCACACTGCTGTCCTGTCCAGCCCGTAGTTATGGGAGCGCAGAGCTCACGCTGCTGTCCTGTTTAGCCCATAGTGATGGGAGTGCGGTGCTCACGCTGCTGTCCTGTCCAGCCCATAGTGATGGGAGTGCGGAGCTCAGGCTGCTGTCCTGTCCAGCCCGTAGTGATGGGAGTGCAGAGCTCACGCTGCTGTCCTGTCCAGCCCATAGTGATGGGAGTGCGGTGCTCACACTGCTGTCCTGTCCAGCCCGTAGTGATGGGAGTGCGGTGCTCACACTGCTATCCTGTCCAGCCCGTCCCAATGGGAGTGTGGGGCTCACGCTGCTGTCCTGTCCCTCCCATAGTGATGGGAGTGTGGTGCTCACGCTGCTGTCCTGTCCCTCCCATAGTGATGGGAGTGTGGTGCTCACGCTGCTGTCCTGTCCCTCCCATAGTGATGGGAGTGTGGTGCTCACGCTGCTGTCCTGTCCAGCCCGTAGTGATGGGAGTGCAGTGCTCACTCTGCTGTCCTGTCCAGCCCGTCGTGATGGGAGTGTGGTGCTCACACTGCTATCCTGTCCAGCCCGTCCTGATGGGAGTGTGGTGTTCACGCTGCTGTCCTGTCCAGCCCGTAGTGATGGGAGTGCGGTTCTCACACTGCTGTCCTGTCCAGCCCGTAGTGATGGGAGTGCGGTTCTCGCACTGCTGTCCTGTCCAGCCCGTCCTGATGGGAGTGTGGTGCCGCCTCTGTCGTGGCTCTACTGTGCGGTGTTGAGCATCTTCTCATCGTGGCTGTAGTGAGCGATGTCCTGCATCTCTTCACGTGCTCACTGCCGTCAGCGTATCCTGATGAAATGAGCGTTGTTATCTTTCAGCCATTTTCTAATAGGACTGCTTGTTTTTCAACATTGAGTTTTGAGAGTTGTTAATATGTCTTAGATGCTGGTGCTCACTTGGGTATGTGGCTTGCAAGTGTCCCCTCCCAGTCGGTAGCCCATCTTTTCATTCTCTTCACAGGGGCATTTGCAGTGGCAGCTGTAATGTTCCTGAAATGCAGCTCACCATCGTTTCTTTTTATGAACCATGCTTTTCGTGGAAGTCTGAGAACTCTGCCCTAGATCCTGACGGCTTTTCCCCTAAAGTTTTAGTTGTATATTTAAGCCCTTCCTGTTTGAGTTGATTGTATTATAAGGGATAAGACTTTAGTTGTATCTCGTCTTTCTAACCTGTTTGCCTTTGATTTCTTTGTCTTGCCTTCCGGCACTGGCTGCAGGTTCTGGGACTCTGTTGGACGGTCCCTGACCTGAGAGAGGATGCCCTTGGCCTCTCCCAGCTAAGTACAGAGTCAGCCGCAGGTGTTCCATAAATGTACTTTATCAAGTCAGGGAAGCTCCCTGTATTTCTGGTTTTCATGAATAGGTGTTGAATTTGATCCATTTTTTTGTTTTAATTGATGTGATCATGTGATTTTTCTTCATCAGCTTAGTAATGTGTTAGATTACATTGATTTTTGAATATTGAAGCAGGCTTTTGTCTCTGGAGCAATCCTCACGTGGTCATGCTGTAGAGTTACTTTCGTGTCCTGTAGAATCATGTCTGCGGTGAGGCTGTGACGGATTTTGTTTCTGTGTTTGTGAGGGAAGAAGTCCCGAGTCTCAGCCTGGGGTTCGCTTCTTTCACTCCTCCATGTCCATTCTGTCATTCTGGTTTTTCTTCCAGTTGTTATGTTTTTCAGTTCTGGAATTTTCATTTGGCTCTTTATGTCTTCTATTTATTTATTTAGATATGGCATCTCACTGTGTTGACAGGCTGGAGTGCAGTAGCTCGATATCGGTTCACTGCAACCTCTACCTCCAGGGTTCAAGTGATTCTTCTGCCTCAGCCTCCAGAATAGCTGGGACCACAGGCATGCACCACCACACCTGGAAAATATTTGTATTTTTTATAGAGATGAGGTTTCACCTTATTGGCCAGGTTAGGCTGTTATCTCTTGACCTCATGATCTGCCCGCCATGGCCTTCCAAAGTTCTGGGATTACAGGGACACGCCACTGCACCTGGGCGTCTTCTGTTTATTTTCTTAGACTTTCTGTCTTGCTGGATAATACTGCCATCTCTCACCTGGCTATTGGCATCTGTTGGTTATCTTTGTTCATTTGGCATGACCCGTCCTGGGCCTTGGTGTTATGAGTTATTTTCTATTGGACCCTAGGCATTTTGCATATTATGTGATGAAACACTGGTTTTTATTTAAACCTTCGGTTTTAGCTGGCTTTTTGGAACCCACCCTGGCAGGGGAAGGGCCATGTGGCCTCCTTATTGCCAGGTTGGGCTGGAAGTCCAGGCTCCCCACTCAGCTTCTGGCCCCCGTGGGCCCCCGAGGAAAGGGTGGGAGTTCTAGCCCCCTGGCCTCCACTGGTGTTCCCTGCCAGGAAGACCTCACTGCTGCTCCCCATGTGGCTCCCCCAACCATACCCTGTGTTTGCAGCTGTGTGGGAGTGGCTCCTGTTCAGCCTTTACCCATGTGGGTGGAGGTGGGCCACAGTTTTTCCGTGTTATTTGACTGACGTAGAGTGATTATTGTAAGAACATTTTCTCTCTTGCTAGGCCCCTATCGTGGTCCTTTGGGCAGAGAGAGGAGGCTTCGTTAGTTTCTTTTTTTATGTGCAACCGTCAAGATTTCCAATGCCTGTGTCTTCAGCTCCAAGTCTGGGATCTATGAGGCAAAATGAAAACCTAGAGGACTTGCCCCCATGTGGCTCCTGGGGTCCCAAGGAGCCAAGCCAGTTTGCCTTCTCTCCCCCTTTCAGAGTCATCTCGTTTTATAGATGATGTCAGGGATTGTTAGTGTACTTAACAAGAACAATAGGGAGGATGTCCGCCCCATCTTCCCAGAAGCAGCAGTCCCAACTGAAACTGAGGCTTTGAAAAGTTGCCTGTGCCCAAAGTCACGAGACATCTGTCAGGTCAGACTCAGAATTAAGGTTTTCCTGATACCCAGCCTGTCGTGCCACACTTTCCTCTGCAAAATTGGCTGTAGCCTCCCCTGCCTGGCTCCCCAACCAGCCAAAAACTTCCCAATAAGCACAGCCCGTATGGTGTGGTCTGATGTTTAACTGTATGTCATTGTCTGTATTAGTCTTCCAGTTGTTTTATGTGTCAGGGACGTGACTTGACTCAGATTGCACCCAGATTGTATCAGGGAGTGGCCCCTGCCTCCCCTTGGTTCTGCCCACCCCTCCCAGCCCCACCTCCAGTCCTCCACACCTATTGGATGCTCCTAAATCAGGTTATTCCTTTGACTCCTCATGGCTGCAGGGCACATCCCGGGCTCCTTGTCTGGGTCTCTTGGGACCCCTCTCATTTGGCACCTGAGACTTTCCAGAGCCAGCTCCATCTTCTTGACATACGCCCCATCCCCAGAACATATGTCCCAAAACATACGGTGCCTGGAAGCTCTTGCTCTCCGATGCCCTCTCCTGCCCTGCTCATTTGACTTGAGGTGACTTTTCCTTGCAGCTCCTGTTCAGCCTTCCAGAGTTTGTTCATTCACCTCTTTATGGAGCCTTCCTGGACTTCACCAAAACCAGATGAGCCTTCCCTTCTCTCTTCTCACTCACCTTTGCAAACCCCTCAGTGCTTATTGAGTGACGTTGTGACTGCCTCTTTCCTGATCAGGCCCCCTGCCTGTGAGCTCTTGTCAGCGGGAGAAGACAAGGATGACATGAGTTTGGGTTGTCATCTGAAGCAGGACTAGCAGCTCTTTTTGGTTGAGGAAGGATGAGTTTGGTCTTGTGCTTGTGCAGTGAGGCGGCAATAGCGTATCCAAGGGAGACCGGCTTTCAGGTGAAGGGAAGTCTTGCTATCATGGAATTGCTCCCACAAAGGTGATCGTTAATGACCTGGGAAAAAACTGAATGGCAAGGACACCACCTGGGTTGGGGGAAGCAGCAAAAGGAGGGAGAGAACCATTACAGTTGATGGAAACTGCAGGGATTCTAGACGTGGCTACAGATGAGGGAGTCCCACAGCGTGGGGCGTGGGGGACGGGGTGCAGGGTACACGTGCCTGAGAGAATCCAGACTGCTGCTTTCAGTGGCTTCTGGGGCATTGGGCTTTGAAAATTTGCCGAACAAATCTGTTTTCCAGGGGACTCAAATCCACGCTGCCCTTAGAATGTACAAGCGGAACACATCGTTATTTTGGAAAACTAAGACTTAGCATGTAGTTGCTCCAACGTTCATTAAATTATAGAGCAATAGCATCGGTTCGGAATGTGGATGGAAGTATTGTCTCACTTTCATTTTTTTATTGTTGAAACACATCCAGCTGTTACTCATGGGATGGGGAAAGAGTGGTGACTGCATCCGGAGCCAGGCGCCTGCTAGCCAGCAGGCTTTGTGGGTCATCAGGTCTTAGAGACACTGGGTTTCTCTGCATGCAGGGCAGCCCTGCTGCTCCTCGGTGTGGGGGCAGAGCTGGGCAGTGCCCACTTCAGCCTCCCAGCAATCCCCGTCCTGTTTTTGTGAGATTCCAGCAGTCTCCCGTTGGAGGAAAGAAGCCCACCATGTCTTGAGGCTGAACTTCTTAACCCACTTTATTTTTTGTGCTCTTATCAAAACATAAGCAGTATCTCCCACTCAGGCCGTTTACCAGTCACCACCAGGCAAAGCTATATACAACTTGTATAAGAACCTGGCCAACGGGAGTTGAAGCCGACCCAAATATGTTAAACTTTGCCAGTTGTACAGGAGCCAGAGTAGGCAAATGTGGAGGGTCTGAGAGGAGAAAACAGCAGTGGCAGATCTTCTTAGCAACAACAAATTAGAAGAAGGAAAGGGCTGGGGTTAGGGTCTTCTGGTCACCCAGCCTCTGATTTTAAGATAAGAACTTTGCCTGTTACACATTTTTATATAAAAGTGATCTTCTTGGTATGGCTGAGGTCTTAAGCTTTTATTGAAATGCTGGGGGGAGCTGGGGAGGGATAGCATGGGGAGAAATGCCAGGTGAGGGTGAAGGGGAGGAAGGCAGCAAATCACACTGCCATGTGTGTACCTATGCAACTATCTTGCATGTTCTGCACATGTACCCCAAAACCTAAAATGCAATTAAAAAAAAAAAAAGAAAGGCTGTCTTAGCTGCCTTCTGATTTAAGTGAAGATTATAGAACATCAGCCCTAACTTTTTCATTATGTGTATTTTTCTCCAATTCGTTCATGTCAGGTTGGATTTGGTCTAGGGAGTCCCAGAAAGAAATAGAAAAAGAGAGAGAAGCATACCGTCAGAGAACTACTGCTTTCCAACGGGATCTGGAAGCCAGGTACCATGCCATGATCTCAGAAAATCGGCGTGCTGTTGCTCAGCTGTCTTTAGAACTTGAAAAGGAACAAAACAGAACGGCTAGTTATCGAGAAGCCCTTATCTCTCAGGGACGCAAGTTGGTAGAAGAAAAGAAGCTTCTGGAAGAGGAACGGGCTCAGATAATGCAAGAAAAAAGACAGGTGCAGCCTTTGAGAAGTACGTATTTGAGCTGCCTCCAGAAGGAAGAGAACTGGCAAAGGAGAGCCGGGCTTTTGCTGAAGGAGTTTGAAGCTGTTCTCACAGAAAGACAGAATATCTACTGCAGTCTGTTTCTTCCTCGCAGCAAGCGGCTGGAGCTGGAGAAGAGCTTACTGGTGCGAGCGTCCGTTGACCCTGTCGCTGCTGACCTAGAGATGGGAGCCGGTCTCACCGACATATTTCAGCATGATACATACTGTGGTGATGTGTGGAATACCAACAAACGCCGGAATGGCAGACTCATGTGGCTCTATCTCAAATACTGGGAACTAGCTGTTGAACTGAAAAAGTTTAAGAGGGTAGAGAAAGCCATCCTCGAAAAGTAAAACAAGAATGAAATAAAACTGCTTTTAGTGACTCGAGGCCAGGCAGTCATGTGCCTTCTGGGTCTCTGGTGTCTTCTGTCCCCTCTGCCCGGGTTGTGGCCACATCATCACCCTTCAGCAGCGACCTCCACTCCCGCCACCCTCTGAGCAGAAGGGCAGTGAATCCTCAGAGACAGAGGGTTTCCTGCTGATGCTTGCAGCTGTCGGGGATACAGTTTATCTGAAGCATTTTTAAGCTGCCAGTATTGTATTAAGCAGAAGTGTCACCTCATGTTTTACCTCCAGGGTAAAAAAAAGTCAAATACAATACCGTTCCTTACCACAGGTAATTTTCTTTCTGTTTTATCACTCCCGAATACTTTCCCTCAAGTTATTTTTCTCTCTCCTGGATTACAGTAAGAATTTGTCAGATAATGTTTAGAACTGCGGAACAGATAATAGAAAGTGGTAATGTTATATTATCAAGGTTTTATAAAGATCTCTCTCACCCCATAAGGGGAAAACACCAAGTGTTTCCTGTATCTAGTTGTCTAATGTATGTTTGGAATTTGGCTTGTGTCTGTATTCAGCAAGCAGATATTTGTTAGCAATAATATTTACTCAGAAATACTTGCCATTATAAGTAATAATGCCACTTTTTATTTGTGTAATTCTTCACTCTTTACAAAATGTTTTTATATATATTATTGTTTACCGCAGTGACCAGGTAGACAGGCACTTACCACCCATGTCACACCTGGCTGCTGGGAGTCGAGCACGTGTCCACATTTACTCGTGATCTTCAGTCTAATCCTATGAAGTGAGTCACACGTAGCTGCTGGGAGTCGAGCCCGTGTCCACATTCACTCATGTGACCCTCATTCTAATCCTATGAAGTAAGAGTTACTATTAGTCTAAATTAAAAAAAAAAAAAAAAAAAGAGTTACTATTAGTCTTTGCGGGGTTATGTGGCCTCTGTGAGATCTCCCAGGGCCCAGCATAGGGTGGTGCTCTCAGCACAAAGGCAGAGGGTGCGTGGGCGGTGCTCAGAGGAGCCATGTGCTGACGCCGCAGGGCCCACTCCCTGGAGTCATACAGACACGCTTAACTCTGAGAACAAGCCCACTGGGGACTCGGCAGCCAGGGCTTTTACTAAGGGCTGGTCCCATGGCACGCTGCCTGGCCTGTCCGGAAGGAGAGCTGGTATGCTCTGTACCGTTGGCACAAGCACTGTGGGCACAGAGCCACCCTTAAGTAACGGTGCTGGGAGCTCTCCCAGAATCCGAGTTCCCAGATGTCGGTCCAGGGCCTGCCTTGCACACAGTCCTTGGAAGGACACCACCTTGGGCCTGCTGTGTGAATCTGTCCTGATGCACCTCACTTTACAGAGGTGTGAAAGAGCTAACCCGCCCGAGCCCACAAAGGGAACAGCATGGGAGCCAGTCTGCGCCTAGGCACCTTTTCTCCAGGACTGCTGGTAATCTGTGTGCAGTTATTTGATGGCGAGTGGCCGGGCAGGGGCAGGGGCAGGGGCAGGGTTGTCCATCCGCTTTCATGTGCCGTGTTCTCCCTGCCTGCCTGTCTTACAGGAATTGGACAAACTGTTAAAAACCCTAAACTCATAGAACACGTGGCAGTGTGAGAGCCGCGATTCATGGAGCATGTGATGAACCCGGAGCCGTACTCCCTTTACACTCCTGCATTGTTTGAAATCCTGGGAACCAACCCCTTGAGCACTGAGGAGGTGGGCTCAGTGCCGGCGTGCGCTGCCTGCCGCAGACACAGGCCTCCCACCAGGCTCTGCTTTCGGCGCCCACGCCCTGCTAAGGCTGCTCAGATGCTCTGCTACCTTGTCTTCTTGTCTTCTGCTCTGCCACCATCACTTTATCTGAGAAAAAGTCATTTTTATTTATTTTTTTTGAGAGGGAATCTCTATCCCCCAGGCTGGAGTGCAGTGGCATGATCTCGGCTCACTGCAGCCTCTGCCTCCTGAGTTCAAGCAATTTTCCTGCCTCAGCCTCCTGAGTAGCTGGGATCACAGGCACCCACCATCACACCCAGCTTATTTTTGTATTTTTAGTAGAGATGAGGTTTCACCATGTTGGCCAGGCTGGTCTCAAACTCCTGACCTCAGGTGATCCTCCCCGCTTGGCCTCCCAAAGTGCTGGGGTTACAGGCATGAGCCACTGCACCTGGTGCTTAGAAGTCAGTTTTTAGGTAAATCTGGACGAGACTCTTCCTCTCGTTTGTACTTCCTGGTGTGTCAGACGCAGCCTAAAAGGCAGTGAAGGCTCCACTCCCACGGCAGTCGGGTGTGCTGCGTGTCCCTGCATGAAACACGCTGTGTTTGTCTTTAAATTAAGAAAATACAGTAACTACTTTGTAGGTGAATGATATTCGAGGTGAACTGTTCATTGTTACCCTGTTTCTAATGTCCAGCGTGCTCACAGCCTAGCTTCCTTCTACAATGAGATAAATATGTTCAGAGCTTTCAAGCCAGTGTGGACACTGACCCAGTCCTGCAGAGTTAGGAAAACAAGCTTTTTTTTTTTTTTTTTTTTTGAGACAGAGTCTCGTTCTGTCCCCAGGCTGGAGTGCAGTGACACAATCTCAGCTCACTGCAATATCTGCCTCGAGGGTTCAAGTGATTCTCCTGCCTCAGCCTCCCCAGTAGCTGGGACTACAGGCTCCTACCACCATGCCCGGCTAATTTTTGTATTTTTAGTTGAGACCATGTCTAGTTTCGCCATGCTGGCCAGGCTGGTCTCCAACTCCTGACCTCAGGTGATCCACCTGCCTCGGCCTCCCAAAGTGCTGGGATTACAGGCATGAGCCGCCATGCCCAGCCGGAAGACAATCTTTCTATAGGGTTGATATTAGTTGGTGTTTGTGTAGCACGGCTGCCTTCTGTCAGCAAGTGTGGGTGTTGATGTGCTGCCACCATCTTGAAATGGATTGTGTTAGGTGTGGAATATTTACACAGTGCTGTGCCATTTGATAACTGCACAGATGTACCAAAAGATACTTGGATAAGCTGAGCACACAGCAAAATCAGCAGAAGGAGAGGGTGCGTGTGACTCTCCAGTGGAATTTTCTTCACCCAAAATGGTTTAAAGTTACAAAAAAGGATAGTTGTGCCGGTTGGTGTGTGTGCAGAATTTGTAGTGACATCAGAGTAAAGCATCATTTTTCCTGCTGCTTTCTTGGACATCACAGGAACTAAAACACCTTGAGCTGGCAAAGCAGGGAGGACCCTTTGGGGTAATGAGCGGGGCTCCAGGAGATCCTGGGTAGAAGCAGATCCAGGCTCCTAGGGAAGAGGAGGGCTTGCTACAGTGCAGGGGAGGCGGGCACTGTAATCCTTGTTTATAGTGAATATTGTATATGAGGTTGCAGTGGCTTAAAAAGGAAGGACTTTTGCGGGGAGGCATTGAGATTGCAGAGCCTGGGTGCAGACTTCGTGACTTCGGAATAAAGCTAGAAGGCCTCACGGTTGACCTGGACATTCTGAAAATAAACGAGAGGCAGCACATCTCTTCGTGAGTCCGGTCAGCTCGCTGGTGGATGCACTTTTTCCTTCTCTGTTAACATTCATCGATAAGGATCCATAATTCCCATATATTTCACACGTGTGCAGATACGTATGTACGTGTGAACTGGCAGATACATGTTGATTTCTTAAGGGCAAAACTGGCAAACCTTGCAGCAATGATGGGTGTTTTGATGAAAAAAACATCACCAGATAATTTGTGTGTTTGTTAAAAGTGAAGTTATGTCTAATTAAAATGTGTAACTGACGAGTTCCCCGTTGGATTGTTTAAAAAGTGATTGCTTCATAGTGTACTAAGATCATCTCTTTCAGGACAAGAGAGAAAACGCTTTCAAGTTACTTTCACTTAATAGATTTGCTACATAAAAGCAAAACTGACACTGCAGAGGCCGAACTGCAGTGTGTGCAGCCAGCAGCTACAGTTGCTTCCTCCTGGAGGTGCCTTGTCCCACCGGCAGGAGGACGGCCCATGCGGTGTTGGGAGGAGCCAGTGTGTTTGGGGAGGCAGCTGCCCTAGACGCTGGCTGGCTGTGACGGGTGCAGCCTGCTGTGTAGACAGCGTTGGGCTTGTTCCACCTGTCTTGACTTGTGTGTGTAACTGCGCAGGGTTTTATACGTTGAGGCTGAAAGGGCTCTTCTCTTTATGCTGGGTTTGACAAAACAGTTGCTGTATTTCTCTGTTAATTTAAGATTCTGGTTGCACGTGACAGAGGTGGGCTCATGCTAGCCTGGAGAGTTAAAGAGGGATTTAAGGCTGTCTCATGAAACTTGAGGGCAAGAATGGAGACCACACGTCTGACGTCAGAGAAGAACCGACAGCTGCAAACGGGACTCTCGGGCCTCGGAGTACTTGTCACTGTGACATCTCTCTGCATAGCCTCACCAGGCCCCGGTCCAGCTCCTCTGGGCACATGGTGGGACATGGTTCCCACAGCTCCTGAGCCTGCACCCTGCCTGTCCTTCTCCAGTGGGCAGCCAAGTTAGGGAAGCACTGGGCTCCACCATGCTGGGCGCTCTGAAGGAGTGGGAACAGTGAAGACCAGGGGTTGCCGAGCATGTGCCTTTTGCCAGCTTCATGGGAAATCTTGAGAAAACAAAGGGCTTCAGTAAGCCAACCACCAGCTCCAGGCGCGTGGTGGGAGCGGGAGGGCTTCTGCAGCAGCTTCGCAGGGCTCTCATCTGCTGTGGACCCCTGACAGGCTGAGGGTCTCGCCGTTGGGTAGCAGTGCTGCGGCGCTGAGCTCACAGGCCAAGTGCGCCTTGGGAGCTGCTGCCGCCGCCTGGATGTTCACTGGGTGAGCTCCAGATTCACGGGAGCCGTTCGTGCCAGCACGGCAACCCCCACCCCATGGAGAAAGCAGACCTCCCTCACCTGGGAATTGGGCAGAGACCTCAGGCAGTGCCCCGCCTCTGATGACCTGCTTGTCCAGGTGGAGGAGTCAAGTCCTGCCCCAGGAGCAGGTGCAGGGCCTGGCCTGGGTGCTGGGAGTCAGGTGAGGAGGAGGGAGGAGTCATGTAGACAGGCACTGGGCACAAAGTGGCACGTCGGGGCATTCAAATGGCTCTGCTCAGTGTTTAGCAAGGACACCGGGACTGAGCAATCCCTGCTGGGAGAGCTTCTCCAAGCTGCTTGGTGGCTGACAGGGAGGAGGTGCTGGGGCCTCCTGGGAGGTGGGGCTGCTGGGGCCCCGCGCCGCAGCTCCGAGGCAGCTGCTCCTCACGGGCCAGGGCTGGGTGCCAGAGTACGGGATCTGGGCTGAGGGGCTCTGGACTGGCAGAGATGGGTGGGTGGGGTGACAGGCATGGAGATGGGGGGGTCAAGCATGGTGTCCCCACCCATGGGGCTGTGTGGGGCTGATGGATAGCGGGACTCCTGGATGTAGCAGATGGCAGCTGATGGAGCCTTGCTAAACTCAGAAGAGGGAGAGCAGGAGAGCGCTGGTGGATGAGTGCAGCTCTGATGTTCAGGGCCCTTGGCCATGTTCACCAGTCTCTCCTTGGCCTCTGAGAATATCAGCATTTCCTGACCTGGGGAACAAGTCATCGAGGCAGGAAGGACAGAGCCCCTAAAATGTCCCCCGCTCCTTGCCAGGATGGTGGACAGGAAGCAGTGCTGTGTTTGAAGGAACTGCACTCACCCATGCCACTGTGGAAGACCCAAGGGAGGCAGACGGTGGCTCCAGATGGCAGCCCCCATGGGGACCCTGCTTACTTTACCCTCTGGCCCTGGAAGACCTGGGTGGGCCTGGGCAGGTGAACCCTTAGGCTCCACTAGGAGCAGCCCAGCCACAGCTGCCATGGATGTGCGCTGGGTTGGATCAGCATGCTCATCTGCTTGATGGCGTTGCTTGATTCCCACCAGCTTGCCTTGTGTGGGAGGCCGTGTTTTCTGTGGTAGAGAAGTGCTCTCCCTGAAAACCCAGCAGACATGTTCCTGGGCCTGGCAGACCCCGGATGCGTGGCTGCAGGCGCTGTGCAACCCAGGACTGGAGACAAGATTGGGCAAGGACAGAGACCCTGCAAATGCTGACAGCCACGAGGACGGGGCCGATGGGCTCAGCGGGAGCCCTGCACGGGATGGGTGAGGGAGGCGTTGAGCCCACCCACACTGCTCCCCAGTCTCCACTGGCCTTATCAGAATGGGCTGTTCCTTGGGAAGCCCCGGCTATTTGTGGAGCTGGAGATGTTGGGAGCTTGTGCACTTAGCGCTGCCCACTGACACCAGCAGGCCCCTGTGTGCCCCACCCAATCCCAGACCTCAGGACACCCAGCACCTGGGCCCTGCTCCACTGCCACAGGCCTTAGGGTTGGTCACAATGCCATCCAGAGGCTGAGTCTTACCATAAAGATTCAGACACAACGCAGTGGCAGCCAGTCTGTGCTTTAGAGTTAGAAGTAGGTCATTAAAAATATTGTCCCAACCCCATCCCCACCCCTTTCCAAGAGCCGGCTGCTCCATCAAGCTCCCGTCCCTGGACCAGGCTCCAGTAAGGCACGGCCTGCCACGAGCAGAGAGCACTTAGCTGGTTTCAGAGCAGGCAGAGACGAATGTGGGGAGGTGGAAGTCACTATATCTGTCCACTGGGCAGGGGCCCATCCATTCCTGAGACGCCCCTGGGAGGCAGGTTGTACGGCACTCATGCTGGGGACCCAAGCCCTAGGCAGACCCCCGCCCTGTGCAGAGAAGGGCCTGGACAGAGGACAAAGGGGATGGAAACACAGCTGGGTGGGGGTGACATGGGGGCAGCTGGGGTAGGGACACCTGGAGTGGGGTGACCTAGGGACACCTGGGGAGGGGGTGACATGGGGGCAGCTGAGGTGGGGACACCTGGGGAGGTGGTGACACAGGAGCCCCTGGGGTGGGGACACACCTGGGGAGGCGGTGACACAGGAGCCCCTAGGGTGGGGACACACCTGGGGAGGCGGTGACACAGGAGCCCCTAGGGTGGGGATAAACCTGGGGAGGTGGTGGCATGTGGGCTCAGGGTGGGGACACACCCATGGCATGAGCTGGCATGGGGTGTGACCTTTGAGCAGAGCAGTGGGCACACAGTAACTCAAGATCTCTGGTCTGGGGTCCGAGGGGGACTTAGCCACACCAAGCACTCACCGCTCTGAGCTGCACTGATAGAAGCATTGTAAAACACACTTCTGTTTTATTTGCATGTAGTCATTCTAGTACTCAGCTATTTCTTTGCACAAAGTCATTCTTGGTGGACACCAAGTCCAAATGTGTCTTAGGTGGTTGTCAGCCTCTCCAGGGCCTGGCCACGTGCTAGGCCTTAAACACCTAGAATAGCTCCCATCAGCCCTGAATGCCCAGGTCCAGGCAGCTCCTCAGCAGACGCCTGGGCTCACACACTCCATGCTCCTCACGGTTCTGGGGGCCACACAAAGCAAGAAGAAAAGCCGCTAACAGCAACCAGAAGCCCAGTATCCCTGCAGGCCGACCTCATCTGCGGATGGCGGGGCGTGCCCAGCAGCGTCTGCTTTGCTGCTCAGTTTTCGCCTCTTTTCTCAGTTGTCTTTCATGGGCTGCTTGTTTTATGCAGTTCATGTCATGCATTCTCTCTGCTCCTCCCTCCCCAATGTGCAGCCATCGCATCTGCCCCCGAAGCTTCATCCTGCACCCAGTGCCCACACATCGAGGCCAGGTCGGCCACTCCCCACACCTCCTGGGCTTCTCTGCCCTTTGCCATGTGGCGTCTGCTGCCCCTGACCCTCAGCAATCTTCTCTTGGTGGCCTCCCTGGCCTCCAGGACCCTACCTGCTGCCACTCAGGGGCCCCGCATGTCCTTTCTCCTGGAAGGCAAGGCTTCCTCTCCTATAGCGCTTAGCAGGCTCGCCTATGATTTTCACTAAGAACTGCTTTGGTGATGGTGGTGGGGATGGATGCCAGGCCCAAGCCTGGGATCCAGGACTGAAGCCCAGGGCCCCTGCAGGATGAAACTCAAGCCCTGTGGCTGGTGTGAGTTGGGGAATTACTCCACTTGTTTGAGTGCTCTGGAGAAGTTTTCTAGAGCAGTTTTGAAAGCTTGCAGCAAGAAAGCACCAAGCTCGTTGCTTGTTTCATGAATATCTGGGTCAAAACTTCCAAAGAGGGGCGTGGAGACCTGGATGTCCTCTCTGTCGGCCCGCAGCAGCACGGCGCGCAGCTCCTCCGCGATCTCGTCGTATTTCTGCTGGTCGAACTTGGACATGGCCAGCTCATCCTGGGGGTAGGCGGCGCCCTCGGGGTAGCAGTCCTTGGGCACCGGGAACTCGATGCAGCGCAGCTCGGGGAGCTCGCTGAGGGCGGTGAAGAGTCGCCGGAGGGCGCGGGCCGACAGCGGGTTCCCGAGGAGCTTGAGCTGGCGCAGCCGGTGGCAGGGACCCAAGCCTAGGATCAGCATGCCCACGTGGCTGTCTATGATGCCACACTCCTCCAGCACCAGGATCCTCAGCGTCCGGGCAGCCTGGCCGAGCAGCCTGAAAAAGGTCGAGGGGTACAGGCTGACCAGGTTGTGTCCACTGAGGTCCAGCACCTCCAGGTGGGCAGCGTGGGCACAGTCTGCCAAGAAGGCCATGTCTGCGTGGTTCAGAGCACAGTTGGCCAGGTCCAGCACTCGAAGTGGACTCTGCAGGGGGCTGCAGGACAGGGGAGAAGGAGCACAGGTGAGAGGAGGGTCCCAAGAAGGAGCTGGGGGCTCAAGCTGTTTGAAGTGCCAGGTGCTGGGTGATTTGTTATCCGCAGTAGACAACTCCCCCCGACACCCTGCCCACCTGTGATGGGACTTTTGCTTTGTCTGTTTAGTGATTTGCATACTCTCTTTTGCTAATTGGCATTCTCTCCAAGTCCCTGAGTCACACACGGCTCTGGGTTCTTTTCTGGTGGCTCTGACTCTCAGTGCCCTTAACCCTGGGCGGGGTCATGGTCCTGCTGCTCTGGCCCCACCTGGAGTGAGAGGCCGGAGTCGGTGAGGGGTCATGGCCATGGATGTGAGCAGACCCCTGGACCATCTCTTCCTGCCTCTGCTGCCACGAGCCCACCCTCAGTCCTGTCCCTGAGAACTCACCCAAGCAGCGTCGGGATCTTCCCTGTCAACGTGGAGAAGGCCACACTGAGCTCTGTGAGCTGCGTCATCTTGCTGAGCTCCCAGGCAATGGAGGCGAGGAGGGGGTCCTGACCGTCGGCAGTGGAGACGCAGGTGGGGGGTGCATCAAAGGCCTTGGTGGGCAGGGTGAGCGAGGCCAGCCTGGGAAAGCCCACCTGGGCCAGCAGCTGCTGCACGTGGCCGGCGTGCAGCCGCACGTTGTGCACCACCTCCAGCTTGCGCAGGGTGCCCGGCCCAGCCAGACGCAGCACGTGCAGGAGCTGGCCGGGGCTCAGGCTGTCTGCGCGGAAGGAGGGGCAGCGCACGCGCAGAGGGGCCGGGCCCCCTGGTCTGAGGGCCTGCACCACCTCCTCGAAGTTGCCCTCAGTGACGAAGAGGTCGGCGAGGACCTCGACGGGGCGCCCGACCGCAAGGGGCTGCGCCTGCAGCTCACAGCAGGTCCTGGCCAGCAGCCGGGTGCGGCCCCACCTGCCCAGCGCACTCCCGCACGGGCAGCGCTGCACCTGCACGTCGCGGAGGCCGGTGAGGTCGGCCACCCGCAGCCGCCGCCCGCGCTGGTCCTGCCGCACGTGGTCCGCGAGGCCGCGCACCAGCGCCTCCAGGCAGGCCCGGCAGGCTCGGTCACGCAGGTCCTGGGGGTGGTCGGCACTGGGACCCAGCAGCGCTCCCAGCCCGAACTCCTCCAGGGGCCAGCGTCCCAGCACCGCCTGCGTCACCTCCGCCTGCTCCAGCAGGTAGCTGGCTTTGAACAGGAGTGGGTAGACGTTGTGGGCCACGCTGTCCAGGCTCTGCAGGGCCACCTGGGGGTGGGACACCAGGGCTTCCGCCGAAATGAAGCGGAGTGACCTCATTGTGCCCACGGCCCGAGACAGGACGGTGCTTGCTCCTCACGACTTTCCCGAGCCCTGTGCCCTTCAGGCCTATCTTTAGCTGCAGCAGCTGTGAGCCGCAGCCTGGGGCCCTGCCACGGACCCTTGTCATCTGACTGCTATTTTGGTCCCGGGACGCCTGTGTCTGCCCGGCCTCCAGGCACCCTGCCGTTGGGGGTTGCTTGCTCGGGCACCCAGCTGTCACAGAAGGGCAGCCCATGCCCACGGCAGGGCTGGGCAGAGAGGCCTGTGCTCCATGCTGCAGAAAACCAGCCTTGGCAGGCGTTTGTGCTGGCGGCCCGTGAGGCCAGCAGGCGGGTCCTGTTCACCGTCTGAGCGGGGCTGCTGCCCAGCCCTGGCCCCGCACCGTCAATGGGGCAGAGAACAGGCTGGGCCTGAGCTGCCTCACTTGGTGACGAGTTCCCTTCCCACAGTGGTCTCTGGGGTCGCCCTTACACTTTTTGCCTTGAACCTGGGGTGAGAGATGTGGGGCCAGGAATGGAGCTGCTGCTTCGCCCCTTCCCTGTGCCTCTCATTCTCCCCGATGACACCTCTCCCAGCCACTGGCTCCTACTTTGCACAGGAGTAAGTGGCTTGGAGATGGAGCCTCCCTGATGGGCTTGGATGAGCCCCCAGCTCTCTCTGAGCTGCAGAGTCCTGTCTGCAACCCTGGGACCTGTGTGGCCGGGAATGCTGCAGGTAACGGGATACACCTGTGTGGTGAGAGGTGCCTGACGGTTCTCTCCCAGCGCTGACGGTGTGCATGGCTGCTGGGTGCCTGCACTCGCCTGTCCCAGCAACTCTGCCACATGGGGCAGAGTCAGCGCACGTCACTACAGGGCACCACATGTTCATGGGCTTTGGAGGGACAAGGCCGTGAGAGACAGAGGCTGAGGGAGACTGAGAGAGGCAGAGACTGAGAGAGACAGAGGCAGAGAGAAAGGGAGACAGAGGGAGAGAGACAGACTGAGGAGAGACAGAGACAGAGAGACAGACAGAGACTAGTAGACAGAGATGGACAGAGACTGAGACTGAGAGGCAGGGAGAAAGGGAGACAGAAAGAGACAGAGACAGAGACTAAGAGAGACTAGTAGAGACAGAGAGAGAGAGAGACAGAGGTGGCAGTGGGAGAGGGAAGGGGCAGGCTGCGGGGCGAGCCTGGAGGGTCCGCCCATGGGTGCTCCACCAGCCTCCCTGCCTGCCCTCCCGGATTTGTTCCCTGAGCTGAGGACTGCCACCCCCTGGGAGAGGACCCCGGTGGAGGGGGCTGTGCTTGGTGGTGGCCCCAGGCACTGTGTGGCAGGCAGACAAGTGTATGAGGAGATGGGTGGGCCCCAACCCACCCTTTGCGGTGGCTGCCCTCACTGGCTGAGGAGGTGGGCCCTGGGGCTCCCCTCATGAGATGCCAGGGAGGCTTCCCCAGACATGACCCATGTCCAGGACCAAGTAAGACTCTCGGGGGGACACAGGAGAAAAACATGTGCCACTCATTTTTGTTATTAAAGTTTTTTTTTCCCTCTGAGATGCAGTCTCACTTCATCACCCAGGCTGGAATGCAATGGCGCGATCTGGGCTCACGGCAACCTCTGCCTCCCAGGTTTAAGCAATTCTCCTGCCGCAGCCTCCCGAGTAGCTGGGATTACAGGTGCACGCAACCACACCCAGCTAATTTTTTGTATCTTTAATAGAAACAGGGTTTCACCACACTGGCCAGGCTGGTCTTGAACTCCTGACCTCGTGATCCACCTGCCTTGGCCTCCCAAAGTGCTGGGATTACAGGCATGAGCTACCATGCCCTGCTTGTTATTAAAGTTTTTAACAAGCCAGTATTGAGACAAAATAAACACTTTGCAACAACTGCAGGTAACACCATTTCCAAGATACTGTTTGGGTTCTGAAAAGTGGTTTCCAGAACCTCCCTTTTACCTACTCCAGCTCTGTGGGGGGCCCCTGGGTCTCGGAGAGCGGAGGCCATGGCTGGGAAGGTGGGCCAAGGTCTCAGGCCCCGCAGCCTCCCTCTCTCCCTTTCTGTTCTTTCTTTTGGAGAGGGCTGGTCCTCTTGGGGTTCCCATTCCAGCAGAACCTCCCAGCACAGGTCCCTTCAGCCTCAGGCCCAGCTCTGGTGCCACCATCCCAATGGGGGACCACAGCTCTGGGGTCCCCAATGGAAATAGGGGAGGTCTTTCTCAGACTAACTCAAGAGCTGTCTTGCTAACTACACAGGACCTGCTAAAACCAAAATGAGCCAAGATTCCAGTTCTGTGCAGAGATGGCCGGAGCATCCCGCCCACTGGCCTTCACTGGTCTGAGAGGTCGTGGGGCACACTGGTCCTAGGATGGCTCAACCTGGCTCTCAGACACCGGCCATGGGCGGTGGGCATGGGGCTGGGGGGTCAGGGACTGGTGCTCCCACCCTGGGTCACCCCATGACCTTTGGAGGGTGGGAGAGCTCTGGGCTGCACGAGCATGGGGAGCTGTGGCTAGCGGGCAGGGCTGAGTCCCTGCTGGACCGGGGGTAGAGGAACCATCCAGGAGGGAAGCAAGAGAGGCCAGGTCAGGCCAGGCCTGGTGGGGGCCACTGCGGGTGACTGCAGGCCCTGAGCTTTGGTGTGGCAGCCCCTGCCTGAGAGCTTTGTTTCCAGGCCCATGCATAGTCTGGGTCTTCACCACCGGGGATCTCCCTGGAAGACCCCCCCCTCCATCACAGCTGTCTAGAGAAAACTGCTGCTACTCACATCGCACAGGCCTCTCCCCAGGACCCTCTGCCCCCTAGGGCTGCGACCACACAGGTGTGGGCTGGCCCCCAGCGAGGCCTCGGAGACGGACACGGGGAGCATCGAGGCGCCTTCCTCCAGTGCCAAAGCTCAGGGGGCTCCTCTGTGCGGCCACCTCTGCGGGGCAGATCTGCAGCTTAGCATCCAGGTCCCAGCCGGATGGGGCACGGGGTGGCTGCAGCGCCACCCAGCTGGTGTCATGGGGGTTCTGTGGGTAACAGGGTTTGCTGCTCCAATGTGGAACAAGAGCGTCTGCCTCATAGCAGGTGCACGTGTGACACACAAGCTCTCGTGTGACTTACCTCGCAGTGTGGAAAACAGTCTCTGTATGTCACAGGCACACAGAACCCACGTTCACCCATCGTTTTGTAACTGAATTCTGGACCTAGGCCCCCGGTGCTCAATTCGGGCTCAGCCAAGGTGCTAGGGCACCTTGGGGATGGGGCTGAGGCATGGGTGAGAGCTGCAGAGCTCACCACCCGGCATGGCTCAGGCAGCTTGGAAGGAGGCACTGGCTGGGCCCAGAGGGTTCTGGTGAGGGCTAGAGCTCACTGCAGGCACCCCAGCCTTGTCCGCAGAGTCCCAGGCTAGCTCCTCCTGGGGCTTGGTTTAGAAACCACCTCACTGACCACCAGCCCTGAGCACTAGGATGGTGGGGTCCTACACCTGCTGAGTGGGGGAGGAAATCACACACCTTCCCAGCTCCCAGCATTAAGATGTGGGCACGGGGGCTCTCTATACCCTCCCTGGGGGGAGTCCCAGTGCTGAGGTGGGCAGGGAGGATCCCACACACTCCCTGGGAAGTCCTGGTGCTGAGGTGTGGGTGGGGAGGATCCCACACTCTCCCTGGGGAGTTTGGGTGCTGAGGTGGGCAGGGAGGATTCCACACCCTCACTGGGGGGTCCTGGTGCTGAGGCGTGGGTGGGAGCTGTGGAGCCCACCACCCAGCATTGCTCGGGCAGCTTGGAAGGAGGCACTGGTGGTCGAGGTGAGGGGGCCGCTGTGGAACTACGGCCATGAGCTCCTCCCGGGCAGAGAGCAACTCTGGGAGGAGCTGGGGTCAGGCTGGGGCTCGGGGCTGTCTCACAACGTGCTCAGCGATGTCTCTGGGCTGGTGTCACTGCAGATAGGGATGCATTGGGGCTGTCCCCATGGCCCCTGTGGGCCCCCCAGCTCCCAGCACCCCCAGTACTGGGTGGAGGTGGTCTTGCATGGGGGCGGGCAGTGACCCTGAGGGACATAGTGGCTGCCTCTCTGCTTCTCAGCACCAGCTTCGGCTCATGGCCCAGAACCCTGTGGAGAAACGTTTCTTGTCTAAATGAAACCTTCATGTCCATTGGTGAAGCCCTTGGGGCCTGATTCAGACACAAGCACCACTCTACTTAGAAACAGGTGTTTCTTTTGTAAACCAGAGCCAAATCCCAGTGTGGAAAGACGGCCGGAGAGAGAGGTGCTCAGGTCCAGCCGGTGTGGACGTAACTCAGCGTGGACTTTTACTGCCAGCAGGAAGCCTCCATCTCACACTGGGACTGGCTCCGGGGCAGTTTGGACGTGCAGTGAAACTCAGAAAACAGAAAACGGCTTCTCCGAGAAAACACCAAATGGCGGATGACACCGGTGCAGTGGTGGGGCCCAGGGATGGGGAACCACAGTGGCTTCCACGGAGGTTTCAGCAGTGGCATCCAGGGCCAGGGTCACGGCCATGCTGAGGCTGAGGCCACGGAGCTCATGGAGGCAACGCCGAGGATAAGGAGGGGGCGCTCGTCACCAAGCTGGGCTGCCTGGTGAAGGATGAAGATCAAGTCCCTGGAGGAGGTCTATCTCTTCTCTCTGCCCATCAAGGAATCTGAGATCACTGACTTTCTCCTGGAGGCCTCTCTCAAGGATGAGGTTTTGAAGATGATGCCGGTGCCAAAGAAGACCCAGGTGGCCAGTGCACTAGGTTCAAGGCGTTTACTGCCATTGGGGACTACAATGGCCACGTCGGTCTGGGTGTTAAGTGCTCCAAGGAGGTGGCCACTGCCATCCGCAAGGCCATCACCCTGGCCAAGCTCTCCATTGTTCCTGTGCGCAGAGGCTACTGGGGGAACAAGATCAGCAAGCCCCACACTGTCCCTTGCAAGGTGACAGGCCACTGCAGATCTGTGCTGGTGCACCTCATCCCTGCGCCCAGGGGCGCTGGCATTGTCTCGGCGCCTGTGCCCAAGAAACTGTTCATGATGGCTGGTATCAATGACTGCCACACCTCAGCCAGGGGCTGCACTGCCACCCGACAATGCCACCTTTGATGCCATCTCTAAGACTTACAGCTACCTGACCCCTAACCTCTGGAAGGAGACTATTCACCAAGTCTCCCTATCAGGAATTCACTGACCACCACTTCAAGACCCACACCAGAGTCTCCGTGCAGAGGACGCAGGCACCAGCTGTGGCTACAACATAGAGTTTTTATACAAAAAAATATAAGCGTTAACCCTGAAAAAACAAAACAAAACAGAAAATGAGGCCAAAGAGCCCGTGGGTTAAACAAAAAGCAGGAACAAGACGGCCTCCCAGGGCTGGACACCTCCTTCCCCACAGGCGCCTCAGTCCTGCAGGGATGCATCCCACAGCCCGACTGATTGTGTGGCTCCTGTGGGACTGGCGTGGCTCCATTCCCACATCCAGGCTCCATGCTACCAGGAGAGAGACCCATCTCTAGATGACTAGAGGCTTGTGCCAGCCTAGATGGGAGGCACCAAGGTCCTGGGAGGCCCAAGGACATGTTCAGGATGGTGCAGTCACTCATGCTGGCCCCGGTGTAGCCCCCACATGGCTCCCCAGTGGGTTGGCCATGGGGATGAGCTGTGCCCACGCATCTGGCTCTGCCCCTGCACACCCGGGGCCCCCAGCAGCCTCCACGTTCACAGCCTCTGACAGGGCTTAGATGCCTTCTGATTCAAGGCAACACTCTTGAAGTGGTTTTCATGGGGGCAGTGGCATTTGGGTTCCTGAGGGCACCTGTCCCAGGCAGTGCCGGAGTGCGGCTAGAGCCGCGTGAGGGTGACTGTCCACGCTCAGGATGTAGAGGTAACCGACTTCTGTGCGCACAGCCCCTGCCTCCTGGGGAGTGCTGTGCGCCTGCTTGTGCTTTTTAAAAATACTGCTTTGTTGGGATTTAGGCGACATACTATGAACTGCACATCTTTAAAGCATGTAGTTTGACGACCTTGGAGCCAAGAACACACCTGTGAAGTTACTCCTGCATTCACACAACCCAGAGAGCAGGGCTGTCTGTGGCTCACCGGCTTCCTGTGCCCTGCTCGTGGTACTGGGACGACCGCTGCTTCCATCTCTCACCACATGTTTTCTGTGTCACCCCCCTGCCACTTTCCCTTTCCCTTTTTCTACAAATTTTTAGACTGGATTTTGTTTTTAGACGGAGTCTTGCTCTGTCATCCAGGCGGAGTGCAGTGGCGTGATCTTGGCTCACTGCAACCTCCGCCTCCCGGATTCTTGCAATTCTCCTGCCTCAGACTCCCAAGGAGCTGAGACTACAGGCACGTGCTGCCACGCCTGGCTAAATTTTTGTATTTTAGTAGAGACGGGGTTTTAGTGTGTTGCCCAGGCTGGTCTCGAACTCCTGAGCTCTGGCATTCCGCCTGCCTCAGCCTCCCAAAGTGCTGGGATGACAGGCCTGAGCCACCGAGCCCAGCCTGGACTGGATTTCTAAAAATTCAATTTTATCTCCTCTGATGGTTTATTAGCTGTGATTGTTTTGTTATTTTAGTGATTGTTTCAAGGGTTTCTAAGTATGTCTTTAGCTTACCACAATCTACCTTCAAGTGATACCACCTCACTTCACATATCATATCCAACTTCTCCCAGCCTTCATGCTACTGTGGCCACACAGCTCACCTAGATGTAGAGTACAAACCGAAGATACATTAATATTTTTGTTTAGACAGTTAACTTTTATTTTTTTAATAGAGATGCAGTCTTGCTATGTTTCCCATGATAATCCCCAATTCTTGGGCTCAAGTGATCCTCTGGCCTCAGCCTCCCAAAGTGCTGGGATTAGAGACAGGAGACACCAAACCTGGCCAAGCCACTAATCTTTTAACCCATTTCCCATTCAGAAAAAAAGCGCAGCTCACTTCCAGTGCTCATTTCTTGGGGCAAATGGGAGATGTGTTAAAGAGAGTTAAATAATAAGAGGGAAATCTTGTCTCGTGCACAGGCTCTTCATTTTTCTTTTCCTGAAGCACATCCTTTAACGTTTCTTGCAGTGCAGGTCTGCGGGTGATGAATTATGTTAGCTTCTGTGTGTATGCAAATGTCTTTACTTCACCATTCTTTTGGAAAGATTTTGTCAGGCACAGAATTTGAGTTTGGCAGTTTTCTACCTAGTACATTGCACCGCCTCACCCATGCTGCTCCCGAGAAGTTGGCTGTCCTCATCAGCTTCGTGCCTCCCAACAAAATGTGCCCTTGTCCTCTGATTGCTAAGGATTTTCTGCTTATCTCTGGTTCTATGCAGTTTGATTATGATGTGCATTCATGTCTCTTGTGTTTGGAGTTCACTGCATCTACAGGACTCCAGACTTACACCAGTGGCTCCATGTTCTCAGGCCTTTGGCCTCTGAGTCACACCACTGGCTTCCCTGGCTCTGGGGCTTTAGGACTTGGACTGAGCCACACCAGCAGCTTCCTTGGGTCTCCAGCTCGTGGGTGGCCTGTGGGGCTTTTTACCTGCCACAATTGTGTCAGCTGACCCCCCAAGGCCCCTTTCATCTGTCTGTTGGTCTGTCCACCTATCTATTGATCTATCTGTCTCTCTCTCTATATATATATGTATATGGCTATCTCCTATTGCTTCTGTCTCTCTGGGAGACCTGACTAATGCAACCAGCTTCCACTGATGCGTCTTCAAGCTGCCTGTCTCTCTCTCTATATATATATGTATATGGCTATCTCCTATTGCTTCTGTCTCTCTGGGAGACCTGACTAATGCAACCAGCTTCCACTGATGCATCTTCAAGCTGCCTCACAGTCTCTTCTGTGAAATCCAGCCAGTTCCCCCATCCAGGGTAGTTTTCACTGTCAATATTGTGGGTTCTCATCCCCGTAAGGTCAGTCTGGGTCTTCTTGGTCTCTTCCATGCGATTTCTGAACTTTTTGGATGTCTGGGATGCAAGTTCAGCCACGGTTTGAGTTCTGTAGTTCCCACACCGATGCCAGCTCTGGGCGGTCGGCTTGCCTGGCGGTTACTCTCCCCGGCATGTCTGTGCTTCATGTACCTCCGCAAGCTGTCAACTCTGAGGTCCGGCACCATGAGTTTACCTTGCAGGATGCAGACACTTTAGTAACTACAGATCATCTCGAGCTTTGTTCAGGGACGGAGTGAATTATCTGCAAAAGTTTGATCATTTTCAGTCTTGCTTTTATGATTTTGGAGGTAGGTCAGTAGCAGGACTCATTCTAGGGCTAATTATCCCCACTCCTGAGGCACGACCTTCTGAGAACTCCACCTAATGCTCACAGACTGGCTGGTGGGAATGGGTCCTGTCCCCAGCCCACGTGAGCACCAGGGACTGATCTTTAGTCAAAGGTTTCTCCCAGCATGGTAGCCTCCCTGATGGAGGGGCTGATCGGGTGAGTCCTTCCCCAGCGGGCATCTCTCTATGATCTCAAACGCCTGCCGATATGGCTTCTTCAACTCACGGAGGCTGCTGGGCTCTTCCTGGGCTCTCCCTGCACTGAGCCTGGAAGCTCTCAGGGCGGAGGTCGGGGACATCACCAGGATCACCTGCCGTTCTCCTGTCTGTCAGGGATCACGGTCCTTTGTTGCCGAATGTCTGTCTTGACATCTTCTGTTTCATGTTTTGTCTGTTTCTTGTGTTGTTCTAGGTCTATTTCCTATAATGTTGTCTTGGGTGGAAATGGAAGCCTTGTTTTTTAAGTAAAACTTTAAATTTGTTTGAAAATATTTGGGAGTATCTAAAATCCTGGGAAACACCTGGACACGTGCCCTATTGCTCCCTGTGTATCGTTCTGGCCACTGATGGGCATCTGTACCCCAACAGCTGTCAGGCCTGGTGTGCCCGGCTCAGTGGCACAGCGGGAGCCCCTCACGCACCACAGCCTGGGTGCCCGTCTCCAGCTCTGGCTCCGGCTCATCTTCCTCAACGCAGGCTCTGATGTCAGATGACCAGGGGCTGTGGGCAGGACTCCACAGGCCCGGGTGGGCTGGGCTGGCGGACACAAGCAGGCCTGGCGACCCCAGGATGGAGGCCTGGCTGCTGGAGGAGGAGGTGCTGCTGTCCGAGATGGTGGAGTGTGGCCGCTTGAAGGGGGTGGCGTGGTCGAAGGAGGGCACCGCTGTGGACCCTCTCGCTTGTGACTCTGGAAAGGCACAGAAAGCAGGTCAGGCCAGCTTCCTCTCCAGAAGTGCCGCCAGGTTCAGGAATGGGATCAGGGCTGTCTGGAAGGCTGACCAGGCTTTGCTCCCAAAGACGTGCCCATCCACCCACCACATCGGCCACAGGCCCCATGCGCTCTGCAGGGTGAGTGAAGGCGGGGCTGAGGTCACGTTACCTGTGCCTTGGATGGTGCAGCCGAGGGCCCAGCCACTGATCGCTGTGCTGCTGGGCTGGATGTCCAGGAATGGCTTGTTGCCTATCCCCATGGATGCCATTTCTTGGATCCTGAGTTCTAAGACAGAGGAAAGTATGACCATTTCCAAAGCAACTCAGGGGCTCATGCCAACCCGAAGATTCCCTGTTACGCCCTAATGCCCTCAGCCCAAACCTGGCGGTGTACAGGGCCTACCCACCCACCTCCAAGGGCACAGGGATCAGGGCGCTGGGGTTTCCCATTCTGGTTTTCAGCATCATAGAGATCTCTTCCCAGGGGCCAGGGCATAAGCAAGAAAAAGGAGGCCTTGAGGCCTTGGAAACAGCGTGTCCAGCCTGGCAGGGAGGGAGGTCCCTGTCTGTGGTAAGCAGGGGAGGCCACGCAGGGTCCCTGTCTGCGGTAAGCAGGGGAGGCCACCCAGGGTCCCTGTCTGCTGGTAATCGGGGGAGGCCACACAGGCTCCCTGTCTGCTGGTAGTCGGGGGAGGCCACGCAGGCTCCCTGTCTGCTGGTAGTCGGGGGAGGCCACGCAGGGTCCCTGTCTGCTGGTAAGCGGGGGAGGCCACGCAGGGTCCCTGTCTGCTGGTAAGCGGGGGAGGCCACGCAGGGTCCCTGTCTGCTGGTAAGCGGGGGAGGCCACGCAGGGTCCCTGTCTGCTGGTAAGCAGGGGAGGCCACGCAGGGTCCCTGTCTGCTGGTAAGCGGGGGAGGCCACGCAGGGTCCCTGTCTGCTGGTAAGTGGGGGAGGCCACACAGGGTCCCAATTAGAGCAGGGGTCAGAGGCCTGGGAGCCATGTCCATGGGAAAGACAAAAGCAACAAATGCCTACGCGTTTGACTATTGAGAGGAGAGCTAAGTATAAGGTGAGAGTTTGGGAATGAATTTATCCTTGGTCAAATTAAGCAAAAAAAGATGATATTAATTGTAAGGAAAAATGTATGAGGGCAGAAAACATAGTTGCATTTATGTACATGTATGGAGTCCTAATGCATATGCTGAGTAATATTACAATAAGAGTTCTTTTCTAGAGGTCTTGGGAGAATGGGAAGAAGTACAGCGTGTGTGCACTGCAGTTACAGCGTTGTTGATTATCTTCATTCACAGGTAACGTGCAAAGCTGGTTGCTCCAGAGTGAGCGTCTGCTCTTGTTATGGGAGCGAGGCAGGCAAGGGCCGAGGGTGGCTGCCTGGATGCAGGGCTGCAGTGGGCCAGCGAGCAGGATGCTGCTCCTTCCCTAACTCCGAGGCACCATCTTAGGGCTGGTGTCTGCATGGACACGGGACAGCTTCCTCCTCTGGCTGCGGTGCATTTGCCTGTACAGCCAACACCCAAGCCCGCCACCAAGAGCAACCAGAAAGGCTGAACACATTTTTTTGAGGGTGTTTTGGAGGTGCCAAGGCAGTCCACCCTCAAAGGGCCAACATCCTGGGCAGATGTGGAGCTCACAGACACTGGGCACCTGTCACCTTTCTAACCTCTCAGGGCTTGCTGGTGTCTGATAAGCAGAGAGCTCATCTTGGAGCTTCTGACAGCGGCACAGGGTGGGGAGATACCATCTGGAATTCAAGGACTGCCAGGGAGGAGGGGCCTGGGAAACTCGCATTCAGTGGGGACCTGGAAAGGGAGCAATGACTTTGCCAGGAGTGGGACAAACAGAAGCTGGATCAGCTGCCCACAGGTCTGAGGCAGACGCCATGCAGCCCCTCCCAGAGTGCATTCGGATGATCCAGCCCTGCGCCTTCTACAGCAGTAAATCCCCTGGAGGGGAGGACACCAGCCCAGGGCTCAGATGATCCTTACACATTTCCTACGTCACCTACTGCTTCATGAAAAACCACCAGGCACAACAGGAGAAAAAAAGGATGAGGAAAACCCCAGATAATTAAACATCCACGAGATAAAGGTTTGGACGTCTCAGACAGGCTGTGCAGGTGACCAGGACTAACGTGGCAGGAAGTAGATCACAGGACAGAGAGTCTCCAGAGGAAACCCAAATCCATCAAGTAAAAGAAATCAAACGCAAACCTACGTATCAAAAATAAACCAACAGCTAATTAAGTGGGTTTAGCAGCAAAGCAGATGAATGAACTTCAAGACAGGTGGAAAATGCAGACAGAAGTGTGGAAGATGTGATAAAAACAAAACACGTGAGCAACACGAGAACATGTGAGAAGGTCATACGTGTAATCGGAGTTGCAAGTGGAGAGCAGAGAGCAGAGCAGGAGAACGGATCAAAGGTTGCAGAACTAATCCCCCACTGGGACACACGCAAGGACTGCCATGCTTGGCCATGAGCAGAGCTGGCCTGGGGGCAGCCGGAGAGCTCTCATTCATGGCAGCGGTTGCCCAGGTCTCTCTGCCTGGGGGTGTTCCCCGCCTCCCTGTGGACAGGACAGAAGTGTCAGGTAGTTAACACCCAGGAGGAGCCTCAACAGTGAGGGACAGGAGTTGGCGGAGAAACACCCAGGTCCCTCAGCACAGGGGCAGGGCCTGCGGGTGCCTGTCTCCCAGCAGGTGTGTGCAGGGACTGCCTGCCAGTCACCCTCCAGGGCCTTCCCTCCTGTCTCACTTCCCTTTCTCACCAAACAGGTAGAAAATGCAGAGTGAGACACTGGAGATTTATACCCAAGTTACATTACATGTAAACACATGACTCCAATTTAAAGACAAGGACAGTCAAACTCGATGAAAAGATAAAAGTGAAATCAAATACAGGCCTTTAGAAGAGACATATCTCAAATATAAGAACACCAGAAGCTCCAGGTCAGAAGATGGAAAAGTATGTGCTGTGTGAACCCTAACGGTAAAAGGAAATAGCAACAGCCAGGTTAACAGGGTGCACAGTGGGTCTACTGCATCTGTGGGCTCCATATCACAGATGGAAATGGGAAGAGCCAGGTTAACAGGACACACAGTGGGTCTACTGCATCTGTGGGCTCCATATCACAGATGGAAATGGGAAGAGCCAGGTTAACAGGATGCACAGTGGGTCTACTGCATCTGTGGCCTTCATATCACAGATGGAAACAGGAAGAGCTAGGTTAACAGGAAGCACAGTGTGTCTTCTGCATCTGTGGGCTCCATATCACAGATTCCACCAAGGATAAAAAATACATGAACAAAAAGCAATTGACGATAAAAATTAGCTGGGCACGGTAGCTCACGCCTGTATTCCCAGCACTTTGGGAAGTCAAGGCAGGTGGATCACGAGGTCAAGAGATCCAGACCATCCTGGCCAACATGGTGAAAGCCCATCTCTATTAAAAAAAAAAACAACAAAAATTAGCCGGGCTTGGTGGTGTGCACCTGTAGTCTCTGCTACTCGGGAGGCCGAGGGAGGTTGCAGTCAGCTGAGATCGTGCCACTGCACTCCAGCCTGGTGACAGGAGCGAGACTCCATCTCAAAACAAACAAACAAAAAACCAAACAATAAAAATTAAAAAAAACACGTAAACCAATATAACTATTTATATAGCATTTACATTGTATTTTGTACTATAAGTAATCTACAGATGATTTGAAGTATATATGAGCATGTGTGTAGGTTAAATGCAACTACCATGCCATTTTATATAAGGGACTTGAACAGTCTCAGACTTGGGTATCTGTGGGGCATCCTGGAGCCCATCCCCATGGACACAGAGGCATTGCATGTAGACCCAAGGCAGAGGCATTGCTAAAAACAAAGAGATGCATTTCATAATGAAAAAGGAGGCTCTGTTTCCAGGAAGATACAGCAATTCTATATTGCTATGCACCTAATAATTTAGCTTCAAAATATAGAAAGCAAAAATTGACAGAACAAAAAGAAAAATCTACATTCAAATCTACATTATCATGGGAGATTTTCACATAATTTTCCTAGTAAGTGATAAGCAGACAAAAATCCAGTAAGGATGTAAGAAATTTGAACAACACAATTTTCAAAACACAACCAGACTCTCAGTAACCACCACAAAGCACTTTCTCTCCAGGTGCACGTGGAAAACACGACCAGACTCTGCAGTAACCACCACAAAGCACTTTCTCTCCAGGTGCACGTGGAAAACACGACCAGACTCTGCAGTAACCACCACAAAGCACTTTCTCTCCAGGTGCACGTGGGAAACACGACCAGACTCTGCAGTAACTACCACAAAGCACTTTCTCTCCAGGTGCACGTGGGAAACACGACCAGACTCTGCAGTAACCACCACAAAGCACTTTCTCTCCAGGTGCACGTGGGAAACACGACCAGACTCTGCAGTAACTACCACAAAGCACTTTCTCTCCAGGTGCACGTGGGAAACATGACCAGACTCTGCAGTAACCACCACAAAGCACTTTCTCTCCAGGTGCACGTGGAAAACACGACCAGACTCTGCAGTAACCACCACAAAGCACTTTCTCTCCAGGTGCACGTGGGAAACATGACCAGACTCTGCAGTAACTACCACAAAGCACTTTCTCTCCAGGTGCACGTGGAAAACACGACCAGACTCTGCAGTAACCACCACAAAGCACTTTCTCTCCAGGTGCACATGGGAAACATGACCAGACTCTGCAGTAACCACCACAATGCACTTTCTCTCCAGGTGCACGTGGAAAATTTACCAAAATGCTGGGACATAAAACATTCCAAATAATCAAAATTATTACAGGAAGTCAGGGGGACATGGCAGCCAGTGCCAGGGAGAGGCTGTTTCCTGATGGTCCACACCTGTTGCATTCAACTGTTAACTGAAGGCAGGTGCCAGGAGAAGCAACTTTGTGCATTAACAGACAGAATGCCAGAATGTGACCTTCTGGGGGCACCACACCAGAAAAGAAAGCCTCAGATGGGCATGCATACCACTTCCTAAACACACTACAGAACCTTCCATCCCGAAGGTGAGGAGCACATGGCACATGCGGGCAGCTGGCCCTCAGGGAAGAATCATGAGGAAGGGCAGCCTACAAAGTCCTAGGATCAAGGTTAAATGGGGCACTTGATTTTGGTGCCCGCTTGGATGTCTTCCAAGTGTACTTTCCTGCCTTAAATCCTTTTTTCTTTTCTTTTTTTTTTTTTTTTGAGACACAGTTTCGCTCGTTACCCAGGCTGGAGTGCAATGGCACGATCTCTGCTCACCGCAACCTCCACCTCCTGGGTTCAGGCAATTCTCCTGCCTCAGCCTCCTGAATAGCTGGGATTACAGGCATGCACCACCATGCCCAACTAATTTTTTGTATTTTTAATAGAGACGGGGTTTCATCATGTTGACCAGGATGGCCTCGATCTCTTGACCTCATGATCCACCTGCCTCGGCCTCCCAAAGTGCTGGGATTACAGGCGTGAGCCACTGCGCCCAGCCCTTAAATCCTTTTTAAATGAACCTCCACTCCTGCTCTGAAACTTGCCTCAGTCTCTTTTTCTGCCTTATGCCCCTCAGTGGAATTCTTTCTTCTGAGGAGATAAGAACTGAGGTTGCTGCGGAGCTGCAGATTCGCCGCAGTAACTCAGACCCTTCCACAGATAACAAACTCCGGTGAATATTATTTGACCAAAGTGGTCTTAAACTCAAAACTGGTATCAGAAAGTTAACTAGAAAATCCTGGGAATTAAGTGATGCATTTCTAAATAACCCATGATGACCAAAGAAGGAATTAAAGCGGGAGAAAATATGCTGAACTGACTGTTAATAAACATATCACATGTACAAGCTTGTGGGGTGCAGCTAATGCCAAGCTTAGGGGACAATCTGTAGTCCTAAATACCGCACAAACGAGGGCAGAGCGAAGGCTAAAATCAGTGACCTAAGCATCCACCCACCTCAAGAAATTAGGTGAAAGGAAAAAGAAATAATGAAAAAGGTAGCACAAGAAAATAATAAAGAGAATTAATTAAATAGAAAATAAGTCTTCATTAATTAAACCAAAATTCTGTCTTCCAAGAAGACTAATTTGGTAAACCCCTCGCAAAACTGGAGAGGTCAAGAGATGACTCAAGGGACCAACGAGGAGATGGAAACGGGGTGCCAGACCCTAGACACACCTGAAAAGCATTAGGCTCCACTTTCCAGGTGACCCGGCTGCAACTTCAGGGCCTGCACAGCTGTGCCCCCTGCCCCGAGCCCCCAGGCCCAGGTGACCCGGCTGCACCTGCAGGGGCTGCACAGCTGTGTCCCATACCCTGAGCCCCCAGGCCCAGGTGACCCGGCTGCACCTGCAGGGCCTGCACAGCTCTGTGCCCCCTGCCCTGAGCCCCCAGGCCCAGGTGACCCGGCTGCACCTGCAGGGCCTGCACAGCTCTGTGGCCCATGCCCCGACCCCTCAAGCCCAGGCAGAGTCCTGTGTGCATACCCTGTGCTCAGCTGTCCACCTGACCCTGTTTGAGAAAGGCTGTGAAACTAGGTAATTTGGACTTAACACTGTGGAACTGTAAGGTATTCTGAGCCCTGAGAGGAATTCGGCAGTGCCTAAGTCACCAAGTGTCAGCTGCAACTTCTGCTTTTTCCGGTGAATGGTTAGGGATAACCTGGAGGCACCAGAGGTAAGAATCTCTCAGAGCACGCTGCCCCCTCCTCACAGACTGTTAAACCATCTTCCTTGGAGTGCAGCAACCTGTACTAACCAAGTTGCTGTGAATTCGCTGCACCCTGCTGGAAGCATCCCTGCCTCTGCATGTGAAGCCTCAGCTTCCCCACTGCGGAGCAGGGACCCCATCCCTTTGGAGTCTGCATTCTGGGGCGGCCATGCTCATGCTTGCACTTGAATCTACTTAGTTACATTTCCTGAATCTGATTACTCAAGGCTGGCAGGGTCTACTGCCTGCAGACCCCAGGTGCTTGTGCTTGGGAACACAGGAGGGGCTGAAACAGACATACTGACCCCAGGGAGGCTTTGTGCACTCCAGTCAGACAGATCCCAAAGAGGAAGCAGCACCGGCGCGTGGCAAAGGAAGGAAAGGAAAAGGGCCAGGAAGTCTCTTCAGGATGGTGGCATCTCGGAGGTGAGGCCTCTGGCCAAGTAGCTGCTTTGGGGGTTGTCCAGGGGTGAAGCCCACAGAGGTGTGGAGCAGCCAGGAGGCTGGGGGCTGGAGGGGGAGCCAGTGGGGATGCCACGGGGCCCCCTGTGCCTGGCCAAGCTGGCTCCGAAGTGTTTCAGGGTCTGGTGGGGAGGTGGTAGCTGTGCCTGGAGGAGTCGAGGCTCAGCCGGGTGCGGCCAGGCAGGGGCCCTGGTCATGCCTGTAGCTTGGGTTTCTTAGGTCTGAGAGGCCACAGCTGCCAGGGTGGCTTGGAGGGAAGAGGGGACAGCTGGGTTTGCAGTGACTTTGGGTATCTGTGAGGCACTGGGGCAGACTCTGGAGTTGGAGCTCAGTGTGGGAGAAGGTCTGGGGTGGGGGCAGTCACCATGAAGGAGGTGTTAGCAGCCACCAGGATGGAGGAATAAGTGCAGAGGGGCACCCCCAGTGAAGATGTCGGGGGAGGAGCAAATGAGGGTGGACATTGAGGGAGAAGGGAGGAGGCCAGGGGGAGGGGTCCTCGGGTCGGGGACGAGGGCTCTGGAGAGGGCCCTCTCACCTGTAGGAAGACTGAGGGCTGACCGTGAGCCCCGCCTCCCAGGGCCACGGGGGCCAGACCAGCAAGGCAGGGGCGGGAAGCCAACCAGAGGGTTAGATCTGGAGCCAGAGCTGCGGGTACTCTGCGGTGGCCGCAGTGCAGGTGTGTTGGGAAGGGCCTTGTTTATGTTTCCCTGTGGACACGAGAGCTTCGAGTGCCGTCAGGCCCACCCAAAAACTTCCTCTTAAAGTGCTGATCGAGGGCCCCAGGTGCCCTGGCCAGGGTTGGCTTCTTGGGTGGCCATCAATGGGCAGTCAGGATCCTGGGGGCTCCCCGAGTGATGAGGCCCTGAGGGAGGTTGGCTTTGGAGATTTATGCACAGCTCATACCCTTAATTTTGGACCTTTTGTTATAGGCTATGTTGCCTCCCTGCCTCCCTGTTCCCGGCTCAGACCAGATGTCCCTGACAGAGAAGTCCCCTTGACTATTCCATCCTTAATGTGGAATGCAAAATATACCCCCACCCCACCGAGAAAGAGACACTGCATGTAGCCAATCAAATTGCTGTAACTGTGCACCAGTGTAACCCTATTAACTTTCCCCGGGTGGTGCCTATACAAATGGCCCAAACCCTCCCCACTTCAGGGCAGTGACCCCACCCTCTGCACTCTGTGTCCTCCCAGGTGGCCACCCTCAGAGCTTGTGCTCAAGTGAACTCCATATTTAATCATAGTGCCTGAATCTCAGCATTAAGGTTGATAGCTCAGCTCCCAACCCTTGCCTCCACCCAGCCCCACTCCCAGCCTCGGCCCCTGGACTCAATCCCCAGCTCTCAGCCCAGCCCCAGCCCTGGCCCCCTGGCCCTAGCTGCGCCCGAGCTGGGCAGGTCCTGCGGCCCCCATCTTCCCACCTCTGCTCCTCAGCGCCTGCTGCCACAGGATCCTCCCTATGATGTCTGTCCACCTGCTCTTGACCGCTGCTGAGCTTGCTTGGAGAATGTAGGTGTCCTGAGATTTCCGCCGCCTGCGAAACCAAATCTCAAACCTCAAGCCACTGTCCCCGACGTTCTGTGTCAGCCCGATCTCAGCCGTCTGCAGTCAGCAAACACCCGTGGCAGCACCGTCAGGCACACACGTGTCTCTGAATGGCTATTTTCTGGCCGACTGACCCAAATTCCTCAGTGCTGGAGGTCACTTAACCCAGACACCAAATGAGAAATGTGTGGGATGGGTCAGGGCGGGCGACACCACACTGCTCACGACTATGTGAGGCTGCCCGTGAGTGTGCAAGGGAGTGTCTGTGCGCAGGACAACTGCCCGTGAGTGTGCGAGGCCGCTCGTGAGTGTGCGAGGGAGTGTCTGTGTGCAGGACGACTGCCTGTGAGCGTGCAAGGCTGCTCAGGAGTGTGCAAGGGAGTGCCTGTGTGCAGGACAGCTGCCCGTGAGCGTGCAAGGCTGCTCGGGAGTGTGCAAGGGAGTGCCTGTGTGCAGGATAGCTGCCCATGAGCGTGCAAAGCTGCTTGGGAGTGTGCAAGGGAGTGCCTGTGTGCAGGACAGCTGCCCGTGAGCGTGCGAGGCTGCTCGAGAGTGTGCAACAGATGCAGAACAGCTGCCCGTGAGTGTGCGAGGCTGTGCACAAGTGAGGCTACTTGTGTGTGAGGCCACGCACCCTCACGGCCTCTGTCAAGAAGGGAGGGACCTGCCCTCCCTCAGTACAGCTGAGTCACAGGTAGAGCCCTGCCCACCGTGGCACGCCAGTGAAGCCCCCTCTGGGAAGGCCCCCGTGTTCACCTCTGCACAGGCTCCATGACGCAGTCCCTGAGGAGATGCTTGCTCCTCTGCCCCTGAACTGCGCATGGATGGAGAAGACAAGGAACTCCTGCAGCTTTCGGAAGGCTAACGTTTTCAAGAATTTACCAAAGAACAACAGAAAACAGAACATCACGGTGCGGCTCCTCCCAGGTTCACTCCCTCCCAGTTCCTCCACTCGCCTCAAGTGAGACAAGGCTCTGGGGCCCTCTGGTAGGGCCTGGCTTGGCCTGCATCTGCTTGGGCCTGCGGCGCTACCTTGAAGGACTCCTTGGACAGGTAGACGTCGTGGCCGCTCTCCAGCTTCTGGGTCTTACTGAACAGGATGAGCTCTTCAAAGAGGAACACATGCCTCATGCACTTCTTCCTCCCGCAGAGAACGACAAACTCATCCCGGCATCGCAGCTGCCCCTGCTGTTTCAAATTCACCTGCAGAGGAACATGCAGGTGGATTTCATCCAAGAAAGTCTGGCCTCTGTGGTCACACAAGTCACTGTCCCTGTCTAAACGTGTTGGCTTTGTGACAAGCAAGACAGAACAGCAGCCAAACTGCCACAAAATATGGCAACTCTGCCTTCACATTAGCTGTCGACGTAAAGGTTTCAAAGAGCGTCAGAACAGAAACTGCAGCATCACATCTGAAAGCTCAGGAACTCACCCAGCTCCCCCAACCCTCCCGTCTGACGCTCTGGACCCTGTGCAGGGGCTGAGGGTCCCACACCCCCACGTTCCAGGGTCTTATGTGCAAAGATTACAGGGAAATCCTCTGATTTATGTAACTTTCCACTTTAAAGCCCTTTCATCCATTTTTTTTGGAATCTCCTGTTGAGGTGGTTCTAGGGTCCCCTCACTAGATGGACCCTGGGAGCCCGACGGCTCCTCTCTCATCCCCACAGAAATCCCCTCATACTGGGTCAGGGCACACAGCAGCCCCAAGAGATGGAGTTGCCGCACCCAGCAGGCTGTCCCTCCCCTGTGGAATTTACCCAGATGACAGACGCGGTTGGCAGAGCTCTCCCATGATCTCTATCCCACAGACACCCCTGGGGCTCCTTGGCAGAGGATGCTGGGACAGCCTGAGACCAGGAAGACTGACTGCTACTTCCCAGAAGCAGCCTGAGTCTATGGGTGTTGGGGGCCCGAGACGGGCCTGCCTCCTCCAGCTGAGGTGGGGTCCTACCCTCCATGGCCCTGCTCTGACATTGGGGTGTCACCCATCCCAGATAGGGGACACGGCAGCCTGCTGGAGCACAGCCGGCATCCCCATGCACTGGCCATTTCTCAGCTCACCTGTGGCCTTTCGGGCGTCTGGGGTTGGGGCTGCCGCACAAGCTGCGCGGCGGGGCCTGTGAGACCCATGCAGCTGGTCCTGGGCCCCGAATGAATGAGCCAAGGTCAGCACCCACGCCTTCTCACACGAGGCTGGGGTGTGACGCCCATGCCCACCTGTGTTAAATACAGCCCAGGTAAGCAGACTTCCAGCCATTCAGAGCCAGTCTGCCTTGCGTGCGCTGTGAAAATACAGCCACAACTGCCAGCCATGGACAAACCCAGGGCTCCAGGACCTCGAACCCTGCTGTTCCCACCATTGCCCAGGCAGGTAAGACCCTCTTCTGGTGGCGCCCCCGTGGCCTCCACCATCGCCCAGGCAGGTAAGACCCTCTCCTGGTGGTGCCCCTGTGGCCTCCACCATCGCCCAGGCAGGTAAGACCCTCTCCTGGTGGTGCCCCCGTGGCCCTGAGGAGGCTGTGCTCTGAGGGACATCTCCTGGGCAAATCTGCCAGAGCATCACCAAGAAAACTGTGACTTCCCCACCAGTGGCCTCACAATCCCCCAGCCTGCCGGAGCTGCCAGCAGTCAGGGCACTTACGTCACAGCCGCGGATGGCATCCATGGCCAGCAGGTCATTGCCGCGGCGCAGCTGGAAGCAGACCATGGCCTCGGCGGCTCGGAGCTCACCCAGCTCCTGCCCGTGGGCCGGGCCGCGGCTGGCCTCCTTGAGCAGGTCCTGGAGCAGGAGCGCGTACTTGGCCACGCGCTGCACAGGCCGCAGCAGGTAGGAGGCCAGGTCCATCTTGTCACCCAGCTCCCGCTGCTTGTCCTGCAAGGGCGGGCAGGAGGGTCAGCTCCAGCCTGGCTGGGGGTCAGGCGGGCTGTGGGGGGTGCGCTGAGGGTGATGACCTTGAAGAAGGCGTTGCCATGGCTGCTGAGCAGGGCGTCCGACTGGGGCTTGTTCTTGCTGTAGATTGCGTACATCCCAAACTGCTCTTCCTGGAAAAGTGGAGGCGACTGCTTGGCTGTGGGAGTGACAGGCCCAGAGACGGCAGGCGCCTGCAGCCCAGGTCAGACTTGTAACTGTAACTGCTCCTGTCCTGAGACCCTCCAGACTCTTACCATAATCAGGCAAAAGGGAGACACGTTCCTTCATTAAAGACTATCGAATGTCCCTAGCACGGGGGCTCTAGGGGTGACCAGTTTACCAGGTGCAGCCTCAATGCTGAGAATTCTGTAATTTGTCTTTAAAGCACAGACTCCAGGGGGTCGGGGGGCTGGGGTCAGGGGGAAGAGGATGCAGCAAGCAGTGGGCCTGGGAGGGGGTGGGGGGCATTGGAATGATTTGGTCACTGGCCAAGAGCTAAAGCTGTCAAGACATTTCAAATTGCCACAATTAGTCAGTATAAATCTGCACTTTACGTCTAAAAGCACATTTTAAGAAAACACTGAGGTTCGGCAAGGTGGCTCATGCCTGTAATCCCAGCACTTTGGGAGGCTGAGGTGGGCGGATCACAAGGTCAGGAGTTGGAGACCAGCCTGGCCAGCATGGTGAACCCCATCTCTACTAAAAATACAAAACTTAGCCAGGCCTGGTGGTGTGCACCTGTAGTCCCAGCTACTCGGGGCAGAATTGCTTGAACTCGGGAGGCGGAGGGTGCAGTGAGCCAAGATCTCACCACTGCACTCCAGCCTGGGAGACAGAGCGAGACTCCATCTCAAACAAAAAAAAAAAAAAAAGAAAATGCTGAAAAGATGTAACATGTGTTTCTTTGGTCCACGGCTGTGTTCGTCTTGATAATTTGTGCTTAATGGTCTGGGACACATGTCCCATCTGCCCATGGCACTCTGTGAGCACCTGTGGAAAACCTGTCAGTTTCTTTCCAGAGTAAATTAAAACGCTTTATTAAAGACTCTCATACAGAGACTCCACTTTCAGCATTGAGACTTACGAGAAGACATTGAGTCTGTACATTCAACGTGCTTCCAGCTGAAAGTCTCACAAGGGAGTTCTCGTGATGGGACCAACTGGTCCCTCTGGCCGGTAACAGGGCAGCCAGAGGCAGGGGGCCTGCAAAGGGGTGAGGCCTGGCCCTGGAAGGTGATTCCAGGAAAACTGTTTCTGGCCAATCAGCCAGAAGTGGTAAAGGGGCAGGGCTGCTGCTGGGGTGCATGTGATGGTGTCGGCGGATGATGCCCCCTCCTCCGGGGCAGTAGGGACGCCATCGGTCACACCACCCGCAAAGCACAGGCTTATCCATGTGGGGCACCTGTTTATTGGCTGGTCTTACCATCCCGTCAGGGCCAGCTCCGAAACCTGGACTGAAGCTATCTGAACTGCCTGACACGTGGGCCCTGTAGGGTCCCCGCTCCCTGATGCCAGCTTCACCCACCATGTTGGCCCGGTGCCCACGCTGTGGCCTGCACTCACATGTCTCAAGAAACTGCGGCCCACAGCCAAGGGGCAGTGCCCGCAGTGCTCCAGCTCTTGGAGGAAGTGCTGCTGGTGGAAATCGTGGAGCTTCTCCAAGTTGCCAAAAATAACGTCATGCTTCCCTCGAAGGCCCTGTGGCAGGTCCGTTCTTTCCATTTCCGGAAAATAGTTGTCGATGACGTATGCTAAGCACCGCACGTACTCCCTCTCTGTGAAGATCATCTCGGCCACGATGTGCTTCAGGCGGCTGCTGGAAGACACAGAGATCCCAGGGTGCATGCCCCCCACACGGACACGTTATTAAAAGCAGTTCATGCCTGAGACAAACATGAAAACCCAGAGGGATGAAAGGGTCACATGTGGACCAGAGGCACATGGGCAACCTCGGGATGCAAGATAAAGAACCTGGCTGGGCGCGGTGGCTCACGTCTGTAATCCCAGCACTTTGGGAGGCTGAGGCAGGCAGATCACCTGAGGTCGGGAGTTTGAGACCAGCCTGACCAACATGGAGAAACCCTGTCTCTACTAAAAACACAAAATTAGCTGGATGTGGTGGCACATGCCTGTAGTCCCAGCTACTCGGGAGGCTGAGGCAGGATAATCGCTTGAAGCCAGGAGGCAGAGGTTTTGGTGAGCCAAGATCGTTCTACTGCACTCCAGCCTGGGCAATAAGATCTCAAAGAGAAAAAAAAATGCAACTTTCAGTCGTCCCTCGGAATGTCCTCAGCAGGGAGCGACTCACCTCTGCTCACGCTCTGTTACCTGGAGCAGCTCCCTTGATACACAGTAACTTGAAAAGATAAGAACTGTTTCAAAAAGAAACTTGTCACGTGAAACATTTCCCTATTATTGATCATGGCCATTCAGATGAAAGATCCCTTTGGAAATCGAAAAAGACAGATTCCCAGGCCCCCTAACTGAAACTCTGAACATAAGGGTTTCTCATTCCAGCTGGTTTGATTCTAGCAGTAAGATGAGGCAAACACTTCAGCAGCGAGGTGCCTGCAAGGACGGCTGAAGGGGAAGTCATGTGAGAAAACAGCTTTCAGGTTCATGCCCACTGCTGACTAAGCAGGAAGTTTTCTGAAGTCAGCTTCCACCTCAGTCACTCCTGACACGGGGGCTCAGCACCCTAAGCAGCAGCTGCAGGGGGACTCCGGGCTGTAGCAGCAGGAGAGTGAGGCCGGGCGCAGGGTGGCCAGAGGTAGACAACAGCAGGCTAGGCCCCAGGGATGGCCATCCATGGAACCCTCCTCCCAGCCTTGGCTGGGGTCTTCCTGCCTTGGAAGAGGGTCCTGAGGAGGGGATGCTCAGCAGGCTTTCTAGGAGCCTGTTCTGTTCCCCTGATGGGTGAGCCTCTCATGCACTTCTGGGCCTTCGGAGAGCCCTTCCTGACGGCGCACACACATCGACAGGAGATGTGGGCTCCTCTGTGGCTGCCTGGGGTCTCACCACGTCTGTATCCCCAGGGCTGGGCAGAACCTGGAGGACCCACCCGTGTTGCCCTGAGAGTGGAGAAGTGGGCTGGCCAGTGTGGTCAGCGTGGCCGGGATGGATCCTTGTGTGCAAAACTGCTGTGCTGTGATCAGAGACCCAAACTGGGCTTCCCAAGTCAGGTGGTGTTTTTGTGCATTTTTTTTTTTGCAATTAAAAAACATGCTAAGTATCCAAGAACACTTCTACGTTCACCAAAAACATGCAGGATGCTTAGACCGGTGGCTGAGTTTCATAAGCTGGCTGGAGTGGGGCCACCCGGTCACTCAGCAACCGAGCTTGGCTAGCGTGTGAGCCTGGAGGGCAGGGCCCGGCCTGGGCTTCGGGACTCCCCGTGAGAAGGTTCTCTGGGTCCCGCTGAGGTGGGATCTGTGGCTAGCGTGTGAGCCTGGAGGCCAAGGCCCGGCCTGGGCTTCGGGACTCCCCGTGAGAAGGTTCTCTGGGTCCCGCTGAGGTGGGATCTGTGGCTAGCGTGTGAGCCTGGAGGCCAAGGCCCGGCCTGGGCTTCGGGACTCCCCGTGAGAAGGTTCTCTGGGTCCCGCTGAGGTGGGATCTGGGTGTGTCCCACAGCTCTGCGCCTCAGACAGCACCTATCAACTGCACCTGAGCCGGGGCCCCATCCTAATGAACTGTAAGGTGCGCCGTTCTCCACTCCAGAGTGTCTGAGCCCGACCTTCTTAAATAACTCCGTCCTAGTGATACCAGTAGGAGCTGGCAGATTTTTTCTACTATTGTTTTTGTATTTACTTGTTTTTTAAGTTGGAAAAACTTAAAAGCCACTAATGATGGGAAGCATAGCCGTGGGCAGAAATGCTCCTGGAAGCACATCGCGTTCACACACAGCTGCAGAGTGTGTCCGTCACTCCTGCATGCTAGAGGGGACAGCTTCTCACCATTTCTGAGATCACAGCAAATCCTGGTGGGTCAGGACTGTCCCTCACAGCACAGGCGGGCAGAGCGAGGCCTGAAGCCTCCACCACACAACAGCCTCCTCAGTAAATATCCAGAAACAAAATCAGAACGAGGACGGTAAACGGACAATCCCGAGGAAGCGATGGCTGGAAACCCCCCGGGGGCGGGCAGGGTCTCCACCTCCTGCATTCTGCTGCCCCCAAACCTGAAACACGGGCTCAGCGGAGACAGAAGCCTGTCCCTGCAGCCACCTGCTGAGACTCAGGGACAGCACTTGGCATTTTCCCTCTGTTTAGGGACTGGGAAGGACCCAGCTCATACACAGGTTCAGCTGGCAGATACCCCCTGAATCACTCATGCCAATGGTAAAAATCAGAACTTCAGGTTCTACCTAGAGCGTTAATTTTAACAAGATAAAGACTGAGGTTTGGCAACCTAAAGGTGTGTTTTAGAAGAGTGTTCTGAAGCCTTCTCAACTCAGATAAAACCTGTGCCCAGAGCATGAGGAGGAAGCCCCTTTGATGGAGCTTAGGGCAGGGATCTCCACGCCCTGGGCCACAGCCCCTTACAGTCTGTGGCCTCTGAGGAACCGGGCCCACAGCAGGTGGAGAGTGGGTGAGGAGCTCCACCTCCTGTCCGTCAGATCAGCGGTGGCACTCGATTCTCGGAGGACGCAAATGCGACCGTGAACTGTGCATGCTTGGGATCTAGGGTTTGTGCTCCTTATGAGAATCTAACTCATGCCCGATTATCTTAGAGCAGTTTCATCCCCAAACCATCCCCCCAACCCCTGTGATCTGTGGGAAAACTGTCTTCCATGAAACCGGTCCCCGATGCCAAGAAGGCTGAGGACCACTGGCCAAAGACACAGAAGACAACCCAGCAAGCAGAGCATCTCATGAAATCCTCCACCTCCAGCCCTTACGACAGTACCAAGTGGACGGAAGACGGAGGTCCAGATGGCATCCGGCCTAGACAGGGGCTGAGGGCACCCACCCTTGCCAGTGAGTGGACAGTGTCCTTGGCAGTTGTCCTCTTACAGGCGTGACAAGGGAGGAGGGACCTCTTCAGTGGGGTAATGGACACATGGGCACGCCTTCTTACCCCTCAACACTTAGAGACTTTCTAAAGGTTATTTTTAAGGTAACTCTTCTTGCTTTCAGGGGCTTGAATTGCAGCTGTAATTTTCTGTAAGTGGGCTGTAGGTACCTAGAGGTGGCCACACAGTTACTTAACCACTGGGGTGAGGGTGTGCAGGTTTCCACACACCGTCCTAAGGGAAGCACTTTTCTGTGGTCCTCTCTGAACATGGGGGCAGGTAATTAATATCTAGTTTAAAACTGTGTTTCTTTAGGTGGATGCAGAGGGACGTCTGTGGATTTACTTTCTACTTTGCAAAATAGAGTTTAATGCTGAAATGGCTTAGAATGTCTAGACACCCAAAGGCCACTAGGACCAGAGGAGGGGACGGCCACCTCACCTGCCCACCTGCCGCCTCCTGTCCTCCTCAGCAGAGTGGAGCCTCGAGGGAGAGGACAGACTCTGGCTCCGAGTGACTAGGGGGCTCCCGGCATCTGGTCCCAGCGGGGGCTCCTTCTCTGCGGCCACAGTGCTAGTCACCTCCAGGCCCCTGATAAAGACATCGGTGTGGCCTGGCTGGCAGGAGTCCCCGGGGCCACTGTGGGCCTGAGGCATCTCAAAACTTTGAGTTTTCTTTATCATTTTCTTCTGGGGATGTTTCCTGGGGCGGCTGGCCGGGGTCTGGGCGGGCTCAGAGGAGCAGGCAGAGCTGCCCTCCGGGTGGGCCTTGCTGGCCCCTGACCTAGGAAGGCCCTCGAGGGGAGACAGTGGGTCCCACAGAGCACACAGCCCTGGGCTCAGAGGCTCCCCATCCTGTCTGCACAGAAGGGCTCGTCCAGGGAGGCTGGACAGTGGTTGGATAGGGACTGAGGGTGGCCTATGGGTCCTCTTCATGGCCTCCTGGGCACGCTCATGCTTTGGGGGCTTCTGGACAAGGGGAGGTGAACTGGGGCTTGGGGCAGCCTCAAAAAGGGCCTCTTCCAGATAAAGCCGGTTCTGGGGGCCCTGCTGCAATGCCCACGGTCTCCGCAGGGCATGACGCTCCAGCACTGCCATGCCCGCTCTGGGGAAGGCCTCTGCAGCCACCGAGGCAGCCTCCTGGTCACAGCTCCTCACACACTCAGTCACAGGTGAGGCGGGATGAGCCTCCAGGTCCAGGGTCCCCATCCAGCTGCTCACCTGAGGGACAAGGAGGGCTCTGTTAGTGCAGCAGAGGACGGTCCACCCTGGAGCCGTATTAGGCCCTGCTTCCCCCCAGGTCGGCCCAGTCAGGGACCAGGGCACCAGGCAGCAGAGCGAGAGGCAGCCCCGCCACCCAGTGGGGCCATGGCCGGGTTCCACTGAAGGGCAGGTGGGCTGGTTCTGACCCCCAGGGTCCATTCTCCATGGCAGGGGGCACCATGGGGGGATGTCCTAGGACCATGGTGTAGGTCAGTTAAGCCACATCCTGTGAGCTGAGCGAGGCGTGACGGGCAGACGGCCCTACCCCGCTCTGGCCACCCCATGACCCCTTAAATGCTGTCCTGACAGGTGAGTCCAAGACCTCTGGCCTGGGTTCCTAACGGCGGGTGGTGCAGGGTGCAGGGAGCTTGCAGGGGTGCACTCGGCTATGGCACGTGCTCGGGGTTTTGGCGGTGGGTGGGATTCTGTAACTGATCCGGGAAACACTGTGTTTGTTTGGCTGGTCTGTTCAGTACAGTAACGAAAGCTCAGAGCCTTCTCCAGAGAGCCGTGGGTGTAGAGGCTGGGGTCCATCGCAGGTGCCCGGCCACTGCCCCAGAGCCTGGCCCACTGCCACTTGTGTGGAGAGGCACTTGCTAAATGTCCACAGCCTAAGGAGCAGGGATCCCAGAGGCACACCATCTGCCCCGCTGGGTCTCTTACCGTCTCACGGAACTCGGATGGGTGGGTCCAGCTGGCCAGCTCTCTCTCCCTCCACTCAGCCTGGCTGACCATGACGCTCAGGTCCCTTCTGAAATCCTGGGCCATTTCCTCTGTACACTGCGGGTTTTCCTTCGCCAGCCGCAGTCCTTTCTGGCAGGATTGCTGTGCCCAAGGAACAAAGCGTTAGTACAAGCTGGGTTTTCCGTGTCCGCGTCTCCAGCTATAGGCCGGGTCTGCATGCAGCCACGGACACCAGGCTCGGACAGCCCACAGAGCTGCCTGCCGCGGCCTCCCACTATCCAGAGCCAGAAACAAGGGACTGAGGAGTTTCTCTAGTTCTCTTCCAGACCATGATTTGATCTACACAGGGGAAGAACGTTTCATATCTAAACACGCAGCAGAGGCACACTCTGGGATTTAGCAGGAACGAGGGAGGGAGGCGTCTTGGTCACATGCTGCATACACGCTGCATAGGGCTGACGACCCCGAGGCGTAACTGCCTGTAACACGATTGATGAGAGGTGTTAACGGGCCTCTACGCTCAAGCACCAAAGTATTTTCATTGGAAATGGGAATTAAAATCATTGAACGATGCATCCGGAGCTTTCTGTTTTGAAACTGGTGAATATGCTAAACATTTCCAGAAATATTCTTCTGCTTGGCCCCTTGGGGCTACGTGGGAAAGACGGGGAGCCCCTGGCTGAGCCCTGCTGGACACAGCACCTGTGGCTGCTCACCCTGGTGGCAAGACCAAGGTTCTTATTTTGGAGGCGTTTATCAGTGGATTCAGTGGAAATCTCACAGGTGAGCCCTTCCCGTTGTCATTAAACAGCAGTGCCTGGGGTAGCCGCCGGTCAGATGCCCCAGGACGAGGCCCGTTGTGAAGAAGAAAACGGCTGGCTGGATCCACAACCATCAGAAAGGTATCAAATGGCCCCAGATACGCAGCAGGAGGAAAGCGAGAGACCAGCGCGCAGTCTGCAAACAGAGCCAGAGTGAAGGAGAGTCCAGCATCTTGCTTCTTAGGAGCACGGGTGGGGCAGGGGCGGCACAGAGCCGGAGCCGGCCTCCAACCTTGCAGAAAAGCCAGCTGTCATTGATTTCAAGGTTTAAATACGAAAATTCAAGTCGTCAAGGTTCTATGATGAAATACACTCAATTCTATAACCTTAAGGTAGAAAGCGCTGTTTAAAAGGTGAGCTGGAGGACAAAGGACAAAGCGGGAAAACAAACGTCACATGTAGGGTCCATATAACACAGACAGGTGCTCATCGACCCCACAAAGGTTGCCTCAAGCAGGAGCAAGTGATTCACTACAGAAATGAACGTGTGACGTGAATGTTCAGCTGCAGCCTGGAAGATCCGAGCAAGTGATTCACTACAGAAATGAACGTGTGACATGAATGTTCAGCTGCAGCCTGGAAGCTCCGAGCAAGTGATTCACTTCAGAAATGAACGTGTGATGTGAATGTTCAGCTGCAGCCTGGAAGATCCGAGCGCACTCCGCTGAGGGCTCCGTTTTCCCCGGCGCGGCCAGCGGGAGGCAGGGGCGGGTTGAGTGCCGCGGCCCATGCGTGGAGACCTCTGGAAACGAAAGGCCTGACCCCAGCCATCCGAGCCAAGGCATGTGTCCAGAGTCCAGACCCACAGACTGAAGGAAGCAGACACAGGAATGTTCAACATGGGATGTTTCTGACAGTGGAGGATGAGGAGCCCAGGGCATCAGGTGGGAGCCCTGTGGACATGACTTGGGGACTGAGCTGGCAGCGCACGCCCACAGGGTGTTGAGGCCGCCACACACAGCATCTTCCCGTGTGTGTAAAAATCTATTTGTTTCTGATTTCCCCACACGGTGCATGCACTTCAGAGTTAACTACAGAGAGAGAGACGTGCACGTTACGCACGGTGTGATCACCTGTCAGATTACAAGGTGCAGTTTCTGGGTGGAGACTGCAGAGTGACACGTGCCGTCTTGAGACAGCACTAAGGCCTGCAAGCATCTTCAGGTGTGACCCTCAGCATGACGGGCGAGAGCTGCCGGGGCTGGGAAGATGGTGGGAGTGGCAGGGTCTGAGAAGAGCAGAGGCCAGTCCTGAGACTCCACAGGACAGGGGCAGGGGTGTGGCAGGGAAGGGGCCGGGGTGGGGTGATCCTGGCCATGCGGGGGGGGGGGCAGGGAGAAGTGGGTGAGCGCTGAGCTGAGGCCACACCCCCCCCTTCAAGCAGGGATTAGAGAAGAGGCTGAAGACACACAGGCTTCCTAATCTGGGGTCACCAGGAAAGCCTCTGGCACCAGAAGGAAGCCGAAGATGCCATAGGCCGTGCAGACTCATCATGACGAGCACAGAGTGGGACATTCAGAAAAGATGCCCATGGGGTTAGAAAGCAAGGGCGGCAACAAAAGCCTCAATCACAGGGTTAGGGCGCAAAGGTGAGAAACTCCAGCCTGCAAGGACGGTGCCCGGCCAGGGGTGAGGAAAATCACAGGAACAGGACAGAAAACTCCAGAACCAGCTAGAAGTGTGGAGCTGTGGGAAATGCAAGCGCCACGAAGGACATTTCATGGAATTCCCAGAACAGGGCGTGATGCACACCAGGGAGAGCACACCTGCCCTCCGCCCCTCCCTGGGCAGCCCTCAGATCCCAGGGCCCTGAGGAAGGTCCTCCTCGGGGAAGCTGAGCACGGGCACAGGTCTTCTAGCTGGAGGGAAACTGAAGTGGCTGCTGGCCACGAAGGTGGAGCAGAGGTGCTTTTAGATGCCACGGCCTCAGAAATGCTCATCCCAAGATGCCTTTCTCTGGGAAGTCCTGGAAGTTATTCTGCATAAAATGCCAAAGTAAATGAAAAAAGAGGAAGACCCCACAAGACGGGGCAGAGGGAGGAGGAGATGGATGAGACCACACAAAACGGGATAGAAGTGGGAGCGAGATGGAGGAGAGCCCAGGACGGGGCAGAGAGGGGAGTGAGATGGAGGAGACCCCAGGATGGGGCAGAGGTGGGAGAGGAAGATGGAGGAGACCACAGGACAGGGCAGAGGGGGGACGGAAGACCCCACAGGATGGGGCAGAGGGAGGAGGGGAAGACCCCCCAGGATGAGACAGAGGGAGGAGAAGATGGGAGAGACCCCTCAGTACAGGATGGGGGAGAGGGGAAGACGGAGGAGACCCCCAGGACGGAGGGCCCAGGCTGGAGACAGCGCCGACTGGCTGTGGCTGCCGCTCTGTCCAGATCCCCCCTTGCCTGGTCTGGGGTTCCTGCTCCTGCCCCAGCGCTTGGACCAGCTGGGCCCGGCTGACGCCTGGGAGCTGGGTCAGTTGGGAGGCTGGGGGCATGCACTCCGCCTGGTGTCCCTGCTGCACATCCTTGCCCGAGGCCCTGGCGAGGGCCAGTGTGTGGACTCGGAGGCCTGTGGAGCTTCGTCTGTAGACCGGAGGGCCAGGGGAGACTCCGGCCCCGCCACACAGCGCTCCGGGCCGCCGGCGCCCTCACATGTACATTTGTTGCAGTATTGGTTGTTGATAAAATAATAAGGATTTGTATAAAAACATATACAAGTTTTGAAAAGAGTTGATATGTGAGAAAAGAAACTTTTCATCTGAGTGTGCACCTTTAAACTGTCAGGCCCAGAGGCATCAAAGGGAGGAGCAGCCTTACACACGTCCCCCAAGCTAAGCAATAGTTTCCGAGCTGCTGCTGTGTGGACCCTGGACCCGGCAGTGTGTCCACCAAGGGCCATTAGTAAGCCCAGCCACGCTGCACGCTGGACACAACTCACACCATAGCCCAGCAGCACACGGCCAGTCCGCACCAGTGCCATTGCCGTGAGCCGGAGAACTCACAAAAAGCCACTTCTGTCATCACCCCTCTCCTGATTCATCCTTTTTTCTTTAAAACCTCGAGCCTCAGCTGGGCGTGGTGGTTCACGCCTGTAATCCCAGCACTTTGGGAGGCTGAGGCAGGTGGATCATGAGGTCAGGAGTTTGAGACCTGCCTGACCAACATGGTTGAAACCCCGTCTCTACTAAAGACACAAAAATCAGCTGGGTGTGGTGGTGTGCACCTGTAATCCCAGTTACTCAGGAGGCTGAGGCAGGAGAATCACTTGAACCTGGGAGGTGGAGGTTGCAGTGAGCCGAGATCATGCCACTGCACTCCAGCCGGGGCGATACAGCAAGACTCAGTGTCAAAAAAAAAAAAAAAGACCTTCAAGCCGCTTCCAGAGCCACTTCCTGAGGTTCACCTGGAGGCACTTCCCAGGCTGCCGTCCTTGGCTGCGGCCCAGGCGCTCTCTACCTGCGTGGGTTTTGCCCGCTTCTCTCGGCCAACATGTGCACACATGGAGAAAGCGTCCAGAAGAAAATACACTGAGGTGCTCACACTGGTCGCTTCAGAAGGCACAGTGTGAAATTATTTTTCTCCTTGGCCTCCTCTGCATTAAATAAATCTTTTTTCCACTGATCCAGTATCTCTCATGTAAAAAATAAAGTTTATTTCTTTTTACACAAGCAGGAAGACATGCTCTATCCTGACAAAATTTCATTCCACATGGAAATCAGGTCAAGGCCCAAAAGACTCGGCGTGAAGGTGAGAGGGTCGCCGTGGCCAGCCTGGCCTGGAGGGGATGCTGGCCCGGCTGGCTTCCTCCTGCAGCTCTGACCTGGTCATCCCCTTCCTGGAGTGAGGCCAGCTCCCGGAGGTGCTCCAGCTGCTGGAGGCGGTTGTTCAAGGCGAGGACCAGCCTGTGCACCTCCTCATCCACTTGGTCGTACAGCCCTCTTGCGGCCTCCAGGGCGTCCCTGAGGAAGAGAGGGCAGTCCTCCGGCTCCCAGGTGACCCCCTGAGGAGTCTGCTTGTGGTGACAACCCCATGTAAAACCCTGCTCTTTCCAACCCTCATGCAGAAGGCACCAGGAGCCCCAGGAGAAGGCCCACTGCCGGGGCAGCTGCCCACATCCCTGTGGCCCAGGGTGCAAGCACCTGAAGGGGACCCCTGCTGGGCAGCCTAGGTGGACTGGCTTTGTGCGGCTGAGATGGGCAGGGACTGTGGGGGCGGGGGGGCACAGTGCCCCAGGCAGCGTGATTGTGAATGAGCTCATTCTGATGTGCTCTGGCTGCTCCTGCCCAGGGTCCCCAGGAGCCGGCTCCTTGATCTTTGGAGCCTGTATGTGTGGAAAAGCTCTGACCCAGGCAAAGTGTGGCTGTCAGAACGGAGGTCTGCACCAGGCACCGAGACGGCTCTCCTTGGAGCAGAGCGCTTCACCTCCTGCCTGCAGACTCCGCTGAGCAGCCCCTCGACGGGCCAGTGCCCAGTGCTGCCCCAGTGGGTGCTCACCGGCTGTCTTCTGTGCCAAGCTCTTCTCTCCTCAGCCGTGCCAGGACGGTGCCCCCCTCCAGCCTGAGAGACACCAGCAGTGGGTCTTCCAGGACGAGCTTCATCATCGTCTCGTGCTGGTCAGCTAACTCGGCGACTTCCTGCACAGGGTGGGGAGGAATACGCCTTCAACCTTCTCCTCCAAGGCCAGGTCCTCCCGAGTGCAGCATGCGGAGTGTGACCCATGTTCCTGTTCTGTAAATCGAGTCGCAGGCCTGGTGGTACAACCGGGCCCCCCTGAAGCTGATGGTCCAGACACTCTCACCAGGGAGGGTGAGTCCCAGGGAAAGATCTCTTGCGGGGAGAAGAAGGGGGCTCAGAGGTCAGCCGCAGGAGGTGAGCCTGCTCTTTAGACCAGGGACGTGCAGGCCTCACCCACAGACGCTGGGCCCCTCGGCCTGGCAGCTGCTGAGAGCCCCATGGCCAGTCCACCCCTTCGTCTCCTTGGAATCACTCATTCCCAGCAGCCGCTGCTGCCCACACTACTGGCCTATTGTCAAATGCAGTGGCACTGCTTTCCTTCTGGGTAGGGTGGGATGCTTTTGGTGACAAAGGGGAGGAAATGGCCTTTTGTGAATTAAGAGGGTTGTACAAATGAAAAGGATTTCAAGGTCTCCCACGGTGAACCAAATGTTTATTTTCAAGTCTGGCTAAACCTCTGTGCCCCCACCTACCTGTCACATGAACAGAACTTACCTGGCTGCGGACTCACCTGGGCTGTTCTTGGGGTTCTGTGGGTGTTCAGGGAGCAGAAGGAATTCTGCAGGAAAACGATGGCCGCCTCGCAGTTTGCGGTGAAGTGTTCCAGCGTCTATCGTGAGTTGAGAGGGAGGAGATAAGGACACAGTCTGTTAGGTGCCAAAATAAGCAGCCGTGAGTTCCTGTGTTTAAACCGACCTCGGGTCAGGACGCTTCCATGTGTGCAAATGCTCAAAATCTGCAGACACCTCTGGGTGGCAGTGCCCCTCCCACCCAGGTTCAGCGTTCTCGGACACACCAAGCATGGCTTTGCTGACATGGACACCTGGACGGCGACTGAAACAAGCCTGAGAAAGTCCCCGGGGGCTGTGGCACCTGCAGCAGCTGCAGCTGAACCTACCTGACGGAAGCAGACCCAGTCACCATGGCTGTAGGGAAAGGAGCCGTCGAGGTCTGCCGTCAGCTGGGAGCTGTTGACAAATCTGTGCAGGGCCTTCAGGGAGCTCACGACCTCACACTGCCAAGAAGAGGCACTCATTGGTCACAGCTCCAGATGCAGAGGGGAAGACACTGTAAATGGCTCAATCCTGGGTTCGCAGGGTGGAGAGGCTGGCTCAGGGCGTGTGGCCTCTGCTTTGCTGGAGGTGCTGGTAACAGCACGTGTTTGGGTGCAGTAACGAAAGTGAGAAGATGGGAAAGCAGGGGACAGCAAAGAGAAATGAAGGGAAGGCCCTAGTGAAGACCAAATAAAAGGGAACAGGGAGAAAGGAAGAAGGAAGAGAATGAGTCCAGGCTGTCCTTCTGGTGTATCGGAGGTGGCCCGTCTCAGATCAACCCACAAACTCTGCACAAAATACAAGAGCTTCCCGAAGCCACGGCAGCCAAGCAGTGAGGCTTCTTATTCTGCTCCTGACACCTGCATGTGGGGCCACAGGCAAGGTCCCGCTGTGACTCCGTCCTCAGGGCATGGTCAGTGTGTGGGAATGGCTGAGCCCCAACAGAAAACAGGATCCTTTCGACAGCAGGTTACTTTATTAAAAAAAAAAAAATTAAAGGAAAATGAAAGAAAAGAGGAAAGATGAGAAAAGAAAAAAAGAAAAAGAAAAATGGCATCCTGGCCAGTGTGATGGCTGATACCTGTGATCCCAGCACTCTGGGAGGCCAAGGCGGGTGGATCATTTGAGCCCAAGGGTTCGAGACCAGCCTGTGCAAGAGGACAGAAACAAAAACCCCATCTCTACAAAACAAAATACAACAATTAGCGGAGTGGGGCAGCACACACCTCTAGACCCAGCTACTCAGGAGGCTGAGGTGGGAGGATCACCTGAGCCTGGAGAGGTCAGGGCAGCAATCAACTATGATCAAACCACTGCTCTCCAGTCTCAGCAACAGAGTTCGACCTTGTCTCAAAAAATAAAAATAAAACAATAAAAAAATAAGACAACTGGCCTCTTTCTGACATGAAGAAAGAAGAAACAGAGGGTGGGGTGGGCTGACCACATCACTGGAAGCTGAAAGCAGATTCCCAGAAGGGAGCAGTGGGGAAGGAGCCTGTGATTCCCAGAAGGGAGCAGTGGGGAAGGGGCCCCCGATTCCCAGGAGGGAGCAGTGGGGAAGGAGCCCCTATTTCCCAGAAGGGAGCAGTGGGGAAGGGGCCCCTCAATTCCCATGAGGGAGCAGTGGGGAGGGGCCCCTGATTCCCAGGAGGGAGCAGTGGGGAAAGGGCCCCTGATTCCCAGGAGGGAGCAGTGGGGAAGGGGCCCCCGATTCCCAGGAGGGAGCAGTGGGGAAGGAGCCCCTGTTTCCCAGAAGGGAGCAGTGGGGAAGGGGCCCCTCAATTCCCATGAGGGAGCAGTGGGGAAGGGGCCCGTGATTCCCAGGAGGGAGCAGTGGGGAAGGGGCCCCTGATTCCCAGAAGGGAGCAGTGGGGAAGGGGCCCCCTGGTGTGATATAAACTCTGCCCAAGTCTCTGGCAGATCCAGAACCATGCTGCATGGGGAAGACTCGGAGAACTAAACTGAACCCACTGGGGTGACACAGAGCTTCTGGTTTGAGTCTAACCAAGTTCGTGCACACTAGAACAACACTGTGAGTCTGTAACAGAAGCCAGTCTCCACACCAGAATCTTCAGAATGTCCAGAACTAAGGGACACACAAAGAATCAGAACACCGTGACCTATGCTCAGAGAAAGACAAACATCAGTAGAGGCCAACCCAGAGGTGACGCAGGTGTTGGAATTAGTAGACGAGGACTTCAAAGCAGCCATTAAAACTGTGCTCAGTGACGTAAAGGAAAAACGCCTGTAATTTATGAAAGGGGAGGAAAACTCCAGAGACGCAGAAAACATTTTAAAATCCACGGGAAATCTTATAGTTGAAAAATACAGTATTTGAACTAAAAAATTCAATGGGCAAATGGGTTAGTCCGTTTTCACACTGCTATAAAGATACTACCTGAGCCTGGGTAATTTATAAAGGAAAGAGGTTTAATTGGCAGTTCTACGTGGCTGGGCAGGCCTTGGAAGCTTACAATCGTGGCAGAAAGTAAAGGACAATTGAGGCCCCGTCTTCCATGGTGCAGGCGAGAGAGAGGAAGGAAGGGCCGCACTTAGAAGCACGAGCTCTCATGAGAACTCCTATCAGGAGAACTGCATCTGCCCCCATGATCTAGTCCATCCCTCGACACGCAGGGATTAAAATTTGAGAGGAGATCTGGGTGGGGACACAGAGCCAAGACGTATTAGTGAGTTTAACAGCTAAGGCGATGACAGAGAAGGAGCCAGTGACCCTGAGAACAGGATCAAGAGGAACCACCTGATCTGATGACTAGAGAGGAAGAAAGTTAAAAAAGACAGATTCTTGGAGCTCTGTGGGACAATTCTGGTATATATAATTGAAGTACTAGAAAGAGAGAAGAGAGAACAAAGCAGGAAAAACATTTTAAGAACCGAGCCAGGTGGCCGGGCATGGTAGCTCACGCCTGTAATCCCAGCACTTTGGGAGGCCGAGGCGGGCGGATCACGAGGTCAAGAGATAGAGACCATCCTGGCCACCATGGTGAAACCCCATCTCTACTAAAAATACAAAAATTAGCTGGGCGAGGTGGTGCAGGCCTGTAGTCCTAGCTACTCGGGAGGCTGAGGCAGGAGAATCGCTTCAACCTGGGAGGCGGAGGTTGCGGTGAGTCCAGCCTGGCAACAGAGCGAGACTCTGTCTCAAAAAAAAAAAAGAAAGAAAGAACCAGGCCAGGTACAGTTGCTCACACCTGCAATCCCAGAGCTTTGGGAGGCCATGGTGGGAGGACTGCTGAAGGCCAGGACTTCAAGACCAGCCTGGGCAACACAGCAAGACCTTGTCCCCTAAAAAAAAAAACATAGCTAGGTGTGGGGCTGCACACGCTCAGTCCCAGTTACTCAGAAGGCTGAGGTGGGAGAATCACTTGAGCCCAAGAGTTTGAGATCACAGTAAGCTCTGATGGCACAAAACCACACTCTGGCCAGGGTGACAGAGCCAGATCCTGTCTCAGGAAAGGAAAAAAAAAGAGAGAAAGGCTAAAAAGGTCCTAAATGTGGTGACAGGCAAACATCCTCAGATTTAAGAGCTCAAGCAAGCCTACACAGGAAAGACAAAGAAAGATGAAGGAAACCTACCCTACTGCACAACAGTCAACTTGCTGAAAAGAAAGGAAGTGCCTTGGAAACAGCCAGAGGAAAATTAACACACTTCGTACAGACGAACAACGAAAACGATTTCAATTATGGTGAACTCTTCTACAATTATGGAGGCCAGGAGGCAAGAGAGCAGCATTTTAAAGTGCTGGGGAAAACAAAACTACTCTCTAACCAGAATTCCAGGTGTAGCAAAAACACCCTTCCAGAATGAGGGCAAAGTAAAGATGTTTTCAGATAAAAGAGCACGGCAGGAGAAAAGAGAAGAAAACAGATGAGAAGAAAGGTCAACCTTTAAGATTTTTGTGGCATACTCGGCAGGGCTTCTGCGAAAACTTGGTGGGGAGGAAGTGGGTTTCCAGGCTCCACGTGGATGGAACTAGGGCTTAGGTAAATTATTTCATGTGTTTCATCTCACCCAGGTGCCTCCATATGTAACGTTATCCACCACTCAGGATCCCACCGTCCAAAACCATTACCTGAATTACTGCATCCTTGTCAGGCCTAAATGCAGATTCTTTATCTACCAACAGCAGGATACTATGAATTACAGGACACGTGTTCTGAAATAGATGAGAAATAAATGTTACTGATGAGCTTTCTAATTGTTAACTTCATTAACAGAACTGCCCAGTTTTGACTGGTGCTACCTCTGTCATAGATAGTTCCCTGGAGAACCTACTTTGCCCTGAAATGTAAATGATTTGCCCTTATGAATTTTTAATGTAATCAGGTTTATGGAGGTATAATTTACCGACACTGTAATTCACCCTTTTTAGTGAATAGTTCTGTAAGTTTTGAGGAAAGCATAGTCATGTAACCATCACCACCATCAAGACGAAGAACTGCAAAGCAACCCCAAAATTCTCTTGTGCCTGTTTGTAGCCAAGCACTCCCCTATCCCCAGCCCCTGGGCAACCAGGGGTCTGTTTTCGTCTCTATAGACTTGCCTTTTCCAGACACGACATAAACAGACTCAGACAGACCCGGCCTCTTTCACTTAGCATCGTGCATGGGAACTCATCCCTGTCGTGAGTACCAAGCGTTTGTTCCTCTGCCTTGCTGAGCAGCCTTCCATGGCATTCCCACACCGCGAGGTATTCATCCAGTTCACCAGCTGAAGGATATCTGGCAATCGTGGGTAAAGTCACTATAAATGTGTGAACAGGAGCACAGGTTTTCATTCAGGAGTGGGACTTCTGGCTCATGTGATAAGCACGTGTCTTCCAGAGTGGCTGTGCCATTTTAAATTTCCATCGGCAATACCAAGCGCTTGCTGCTGACAAGCTTTGTTGCTGTTTTGTGTGTTTCGTTCTGGGTTTCAGCTGCATTTCCCAGTGATTCATGGCGTCGGGCACATTCCCAGGTGCTTATTTGCCGTCTGCGTTATCATCTTCAGTGACGGGCACTTGTTCTTCCCTGGAAAACGCCCCACAAGCATGTGAGAAGCACCTACGTGCGGCTGTTGTTGGGTGGAGGGTTTCGTGCGTCTGTTAGATCTGGCTGGTTTACTGAGTTCTTCACGTCCTCCATTTTAAAAAATGTACCTTCCAAGGTACTGAAGTCACGCAGAACCGACTGCTTCTCTCTCCAACTCCATTAGCGTTTGCTGCATCCATTTTGATGGCCGTGAGGTTTGTCGATGTTTACAATTGTACCTTCTTGCTGTACTGAACCTTTTATTAACATACGCTGTTCTCCATGGTGTCTTGTAACACGGTTAGTCTCAAAACACAGTAATAAGAAAACAACCAGTAAACTATGGAGAGGATTTGAGTCTTCGCAACGTTTTATGACTTGATGTCTATTTGGTCTGGTGTTAGCACAGCCACCGCTGATCTTTTCTCGTTAGGGCTCCAGCACCACTCAGAACCTCCCTGGTCAGTGCCTCCCCTGGCCCCGGGCCTCCCTCAGGCTTCCCTGACAGCGTCTGCGCACTGGGGTCCCGACCAGCCCAGCCTGTGCACCCCAGCTCGTGGCCTGCGCTCTCTCCTCCTGGTGACCCCTTCCTGACCTCAGGGAGTTGCCTCGGCCCCTCGTCCAGCCCAAGGTTCGTGCCACTTGCTCCCAGGCCAGCCGATTTCTGCTAGCCCAGCCACCCTGCCAGGCAGCTCTGGAGGATGCCACCCACCCCAGGGCCCAACCTGAGTGGACCGCACCCTGTAATGGGTCATGACGGAGCCTGTCTCCTCCGAGCCTCAGCAGGACACAGCTTTTCTAAGAACATCTACGTCATGTGAAAGTAGGAAGGGCCAACTGTGAGGAGGGGTGGGGGCAGGTTCACTCTAAGGCAAGGTGAGGCAGGCCCGATGCGAGGAGGGAAGTGAGGGAGAGAAGAGGTGGCAGCAGGATGGAGAGGAGGGAGGACTGCAGGGTAGGGGGAGAGGAGGGAGGGCCGTGGGGGGAAGAGGAGGGAGGACTGCAGGGTGGGGGAGGGGAGGGAAGACCATGGGGGGAAGAGGAGGGAGGACTGCAGGGTGAGGGAGAGAAGGGAGGACCGTGAGGGGAAGAGGAGGGAGGACTGCAGTGTGGGGGAGGGGAGGGAGGACTGCAGGGTGGGGGAGAGGAGGGAGGACCATGGGGGGAAGAGGGAGGACTGCAGTGTGGGGGAGGGGAGGGAGGACTGCAGGGTGGGGGAGAGGAGGGAGGACCATGGGGGGAAGAGGAGGGAGGACTGCAGTGTGGGGGAGGGGAGGGAGGACTGCAGGGTGGGGGGAGAGGAGGGAGGACTGCAGGGTTGGGGAGAGGAGGGAGGACTGTGGAGGGAAGAGGAGGGAGGACTTCGGGGGGAAGGGAGGACTGCAGGGGAAAGATGAGAGAGGACTTTATGGTGGTGAAGAGCAGGGAGGGCAACAGCAGGGACAGGAGGGAGGACCATGGGGGGAGGAGAGAGGTTGGCAGGGGTGAAGAGGAGGGAGGACCACAGAGGGGGGAGAGAAAGGAGGACCATGGGAAGGAAGAGGAGGGAGGACCCCACGGTGGGGTGAGCTCTGCCAGTGCTGTCCCTGACCTCTTTCCTGGCACAACTTGCCACCTGGTGTCCCTAAACTTGAGTTTCCTCAGTGAGTACAGGAGCCTCTGCCTGCATCTTCAGCAGGGACAGAAAGGGTGAAACGGGTTTAGTTTCGTAGAGGGTAGGTGGGGCATGGGAGAGGGCACCCCAGGCTCCCCATTCCTGGTCTCTCCCTGTCCCCAGTCTCTTGCTGTCCCCAGTCTCTCACTGTCCCCAGGCTCCCTGTTCCCGGTCTCTCCCTGTCCCCGGTCTCACCCTGTCCCCGGTCTCTCCCTGTTCCTGGTCTCTCCCTGTCCCCAGTCTCTCCCTGTCCCCGGTCTCTCCCTGTCCCTGGGCTCCCCTCTGCCCCTGCCCAGGCAGCGGCACCTTCCCATCCCCAGAGCGCCCCGTCTCCTCTGGATGTTGCTTGTGGTTCAGTATGCTGGGCCTCTGAGCCGGGTGCAGTAGCTCACGTCTGTGATCCCAGCACTCTGGGAGGCAGAGGCAGATGGATCGCTTCAGTCCAGGAGTTTGAGACCGGCCTGGACAACATGGCAAAACCCCATCTCTAATAAACATACAAGAAATTAGCCGGGCGTGGTGGCATGTGCCTGTAGTCCTAGCTACTCGGCAGGCTGAGGCAGGAGGATCACCTGAGCCCAGGAGCTCGAGGCTGCAGGGTCCTGCGATGATGGCACTGACCCTGACCGGGGCTGCCAGGTTCATCCCTGACCTGGTTCGTCCTTGCAGTGAACCTTCCCCTTCCCGCCTCCACCCTTTGTCTGAAGGGCAATGCTGTGCCCTCATCCGATGGAGGGGCACAGACAGTGCTGCACTGCCCTACTGGGACAGATGCCCACCACCCAGGCCTGGCAGGCTTTGCTTTTTAGGTTTGCAGTTGCCCCGAGCATGGAGCTTCTTCAAAGTCCCACTGGACAGGCCATGCCCACCTTCCTCAGTGTCTGTGCCCGGCCCCGGAGAGCAAGAGCTGGGCTCACTGTTAAGACCCCGGGCAGGAGAGGGCTCTGCACAGGGGCCCCCGTCTCAAATCTTCACGCCGAACCTGTGGACCAGCTACACCAGAACCACAACAGGGGTGGCCCCAGCAGCACACGGCTCTGAGATGCCCCGTACACCTGAGGGACGTGACAACCGTGGCGTACCTGCAGTCCCGCGAGGGCCTGGGAGACGGCAGGGGCAGCCAGACTCCCGCGGGTGTCCACCAGGACGACCAGCCCCAGGTCCCGGACCTCCTTCCTGGGGAGGGAAACAGCCGGTCTTAACCACTGCACATGAAATCTCTTACAAACATGAGCTTCTCCACCCGAGACAAGTGGTTACTGGGTTCCTTTCAGCTCTAGAAGTTAACAGTTCTCTATACACATCAACCCTCTACCTCCCAAAGGGGCAGGCCCGTCGGCTGGAGGCACCGCCGTTGTTCCTCTCGTGGAACCTGCTGTGATGCCAGACGGCGTCTCCGGGTGCATGGGGCTGCGGCTATTCGCCCCTAGACGGACGAAACAGGCCCCCCGCCATCGAGGGGGCAAGGACTTCAGAGCCTGCTTATACTCATTGATTTGTCTGGGCATTAATGTAGCACAGAAGCTGACTGACGGGATGTGGACGCCGTTCTCAAGACAGAGGCTTGAGCTCAGTCATCAGGGCTCCGAGTGACCCAGAGCCAAGCAAAGACTGTTAGAGCATCTTTCAAAACTACAAAGACCATCACATGGTTTTAAAAACTCCAGTGTAAAAGCTTTGTCTCTGTGATTGTTACTGGAAACTCTGCTCCAAAATTTCAATAGAAAAAAATAATAGGTTAGGTGAGTTGATATGTTCATTTTTGAAAATTTTAGTGTTTGGCTGGTCTGAAGGTAGTGAGTTATCTCCTTCGATTGTTCACACAGTTACCAATCAAACGCCTTGTTCTGCCTTTCCCCCACTCACGACTGCACCCAACTAGTGTTAAAAAACATATAGCTGGGTGCTGTGGCTACCTGGAAGGCTGAGGGGGACGAGGTCGCTTTAGCCCAGGAGGCTGAGGCTGCAGTGAGCTGGGATTGTACCACTGTGCTCTGCCCAGCCGTCTCAAAAAAAACGTGTGTGTATTCTTTGACAATTTCTTCAGCTCTAACTCCAGGATTCATGGACATTCTAACTAAGTTGTGTATCTGGACACTGATCTTACAGTGTTCATGTGAGCCAGGGACACAGGAGAGCCCTAGCTCACGTCACTCGGCGGCTGCGTCCTGGCCAACAGCGTGAGTGTGCCCCGTCGGCCCCGCAGCCAGGCCTGTTCAGTTTTGGGTGTCACTGGGAAGGATGTGTGCTGAAGATCAGAAACGGTGTGTGGAAATCAAGGCTGGAAGCGCGTGGGTGCTGGCTGCTCCGGAAGGACGAGGTTAGGAGAGGCAGGGTCTGGCCATGGAAGCTGGCACCGTCCCCCCATTCCCCCCGCTTTGCCACAGACATGCAGCTGGGGTCCCCGGGTCTGCAGGGTGGGGCCCGGCCCCCGTCCCACCTGGGGATGCTATGGAGGTACAGCAGCAGGCGGGTCAGCTCGGTGCAGGACGCATGCTCCCTGGTCCAGAGCTGGCCCCTGGTGCACACCTGCACCACCGCTCTGCCCTGACGGTCTCGGGTCCCTGCGGAGACAGAGAAGAGGCAGCTGCCCAGGGGCTTCACTCTGGGAGGTGGCGAGCTGGGTCTGTGCTGGTTGAGTGTGAGATCCGCCCTGACAGATGGCCTGGTGCGTGCTCACCTGGGAGGATGATGACCCCGGACTGCAGCAGCTCCTGGCTGACGTCCAGCACCTGCCTGGGCACCTGGCTGGGGAGGTCCCCCGTGCTGGGCGGCCACACTTCTTGCTCAGGGTGCGGCTGCTGGGCAGGCATGTCGGAAAGCCCTCTGGGCTTGTGGCAGCGGAGGCTGCCGCCATTGGCACTCACGCAGGCTGAGGGCGCAAGAACATCTGGATGAAGGAAAGAGACTTCACCAAAGCTGAAGGTTTTCCTGTGCTTTGAAAGCAACTGCTCATGTTGCTATGAAGCACGGATGAAAACAGGCATGAAAACAGGGGATTCAGTGCCGGTGGGAGGTGGTGTGTCGCAGTGCCCAGGGCAGGTGGCGCCATCACGGAGACGGTCTCCGGTGGGAAGTGAAGGCGTGTCCTGGTGCCCAGGGCACGTGGCGCCATCAGGGAGATTGGTCCCTGGCTCAGACATGCTCACAACCTGCAGGCAGCTCAGCAAAGGCGGATGGTCTCATCCCAGCTCATTTGCTCAAAGTGCGGCGTGCATGACTGCATGTGGTGTGCGATTGTGCGTGGTATGTGGAACTCTGGAGTGTGTGAACATGCGACTGTGTGTGCTGATTGTGGGTGTATGTGTGTAACTCTGGAATGTATGATTGTGTGAGGCACGTGACTGTGTGTGGTGTGCGATTGTCTGTGCGTCTGTGTAACGAGTGTGTGACTGAGGCATGTGACTGTGTGCTTGTGTAACGTGTGACTGTGAGGCATGTGATTGCATGTGGTGTGATTGTGTGTGCGTGTAATGAGTGTGTGAGGCGTGTGACTGGTATGATTGTAACTCAAGCGTGTGATTGTGAGGCAGGTGACTGTGTCTTGTGTGTGATTATGTGTAAATTTGGAGTGTGATTGTGTGAGGCATATGACTTTGTGTGGTGTGTGATTGCGTGTATGGAACTGGAGTATGTGATCATGAGGCATGTGACTATGCGGTGTGACTGTGTAACTGGAGTGTGTAATTGTGTGAGGCAGGCAACTGTGTGTGGTGATTGTGTGTAACAAGTGTGTGTGATCGTGAGGCAGGCGACTGTGGTGTGATTGTGTGTGTAACGAGTGTGTGTGATCGTGTGAGGCAGGCGACTGTGGTGTGATTGTGTGTGTAACGAGTGTGTGTGATCGTGTGAGGCAGGCAACTGTGTGTGGTGATTGTGTGTAACAAGTGTGTGTGATCGTGAGGCAGGCGACTGTGGTGTGATTGTGTGTGTAACGAGTGTGTGATCGTGTGAGGCAGGCGACTGTGGTGTGATTGTGCATGTGCAACTGGAGCATGTGATCGTGTGAGGCAGGAGACTGGTATGTGTGTGTGTCTAACGTGTGTGATCGTGAGGCATGTGACTGCCTGCGGTATGTGATTGTGCATGTGTAACTCTGGAGCATGTGATTGTGAGTCAGGCGACTGTGTGCTGTGTTTGTGTGTAACTCTGGAATGTGTGAGGCAGGCGACTGTGTGTTGTGTGATTGTGTGTGCATGTGTAACTGGAGGTTGTGATCATGTGACGCAGGTGACTGTGTGGTATGTGCATGTGTGTATGAGTGTGTGATCCTGAGACGTGACTGCATGTGGTGTGTGATTATGTGTGTGTAACTCTGGAGCGTGTGATTGTGAGGCAGGCGACTGTGTGTGGTGTGTGTGTATAACGTGTGATTGTGAGGCATGTGACTGTGTGGTGTGTGATTGTGTGTAACTGGAGCATGTGATTGTGTGAGGCAGGAGACTGTGCTGTGTGACTGCGTGTAATGAGTGTGTGATTGTGAGGCAGGTGACTGTGTGTGGTTGTGTATTCTGTGTGAGACTGTGAGGGGCGCTGCACAACTGTGTGTGTCTTTTCTGCCCAGTACAAACAGGAAGGAAAATGAACAGAAAGGAAAGGTCAGGGGCTGGAAACATGGCCAAGGAGTTATGACTCTGGTTGACTCGCAGTGAGGTGACAGGAGGCTTTCAGGAAGTGTTACCCCAGTGAGTACTTTTGTTACAAAGCTCTTTCTGCAGCAAGTTCGGTGCCTGCTGCAGTCTCAGGGCCTGCCCGGAGCTCCAGGCACAGCAGCCTGACTGCGAAGGTGAAAGGCCCCTGTGGAGGTGTCTGGAACGGGCCGGACCACAGTTCTGTCTCCAAGGGCCCTTGGTGCCATTGCCTCCAAGCTCCTGGTCAGGCCCAGCAGGTAGGATGGGTGGGAAGGGGAGCAGGTGTGGCTGTCTCCGGGTACCGCAGGTGGGGACCATGGAGAGGAGGGCTCAGCCCCTCACTTCACTGGGCTTGGGGGGCCCTATTTTCTGCAGCCTGCACCAGCATTTCACATTTTTCCCTTCTTTCCAAAGTCACTGGCTGTGTTACTCACAGGATATTTCTTTACTCAAATATATATATATATATATATTAAATATTTAAGATATATTTAAAATATTTAAGAAATACGTTGTCATTCTTTTTTTACTTTATGCCCGGCAAACAGTCTTTTTAATAGTCACATTTTTGCTGGACGCAGTGGCTTACACCTGTAATCCCAGCACTTTGGAAGGATGAGGTGGGTGGATGAAGAGGTCAGGAGATCGAGACCATCCTGGCCAACATGGAGAAACCCCATCTCTACTAAAAAAACAAACAAACAAAAATTAGCTGGGCATGGTGATCCATGCCTGTAATCCCAGCTACTCAGGAGGCTGAGGCAGGAGAATCTCTTGAACCAGGGAGTTGGAGGTTGCAGTGAGCCAAGATTGCATCAGTGCACTCCAGCCTGACAACAGAGTGAGACTCTGTCTCAAAAATAATGATAATAAAAATCATAAATAAAAAAAGAGTCACATTTTTCTCTCCTAACCCTCAGAAACTGTGGATGTGGCCTCCAGCTGGACACTGAGTCTAAGGATCTGGATGTGAGGCTGTCCTGGGTTTAGAGGTCCCTGAGTCCAGTGATGGGTGCCCTTCCAAGAGAAAGGAGGGAGAGTCAAGTCACAGGGGTGCTGGGGAGGGGACCACCGAGGACGGTCAGAGTGCTGCAGCCACAGCCCAGCTTGCCTGTAGCCCCAGAACTGGAAGAGGTGGGATGGGTGCCCCCAGCCTCGGAGGGAGCACACCCCACAGCTTGATGCTGAACTTCTGGTCTCCAGAATGCGAGCGCGGATATGAGCAGGAAGACAGGCTTCTTGTGGATGAAGTGACCAAATGAAATTGTGATGGGTGGGAGGGTGACAGTGCAGGGGGAGGTTATGGGGTGCGCAGGGGTGGGAGGGGGACAGTGCAGGGAGAGGTTATGGGGTGCGCAGGGGTGGGAGGGGGACAGGGCGGGGGGAGGTTATAGGTGTGCGCAGGGGTGGGAGGGGGACAGTGTAGGGGGAGGTTATGGGGTGCGCAGGGGTGGGAGGGGGACAGGGCGGGGGGAGGTTATAGGTGTGTGCTGGGGTGGGAGGGGACAGTGCAGGGGGAGGTTATGGGGTGCACAGGGGTGGGAGAGGACAGTGCAGGGGGAGGTTATGGGGTACGCAGGGGTGGGAGGTGGACAGTGTGGGGGGAGATTGTGGGGTGTGCAGGGGTGAAAGGGAATACAGTGTGGGGAGTGGTTATGGGGTATGCAGGGGTGGGAGGGGTATAGTGCTGGGGGAAGTTATGGGGGTGTGCAGGGGTGGGAGGGGACAGTATGGGAAGATTGTGGGGTGTGCAGGGGTGGGAGGGAGATGGTGCGGTGGGAGGTTATGGGGTGTGCAACGGTGGGAGAGGGACTGTGGGGGGAGGTTATGGGAGTGTGCAGTGGAGGGGTGCCGGGGAGGTGTTGGGGAGCATTTACCTTCCTCTTTGGTGCAGCCAGGACCCTCTACTGAAACACAGTTTGGGGTTCCCACAGCTTGTCCTCCTAGGTGGCCCCCAGGCCTGGCGCAGGCTGAGTGGTGGGAGGTATGGCAGGCTGCAGACTGGGCCCCCCCAGAGCTTCTGGGCATCCTCTCCCGGGACCGAGACCTCCTGGGAAGGGTCCGCCCTGAGACTCCCGGTCCTGCCTGGCTGGGCATGCGCCTCTCCTTCTCTAGACTTGGGGTCTGCTGGGCATCTCCCCGGAAGCCAGGGGTTTCCTCCGGGGTCCCAGTGGCCGCTGCCCCAGCCTCCAGGTCCCTGCCGGCTCCAGTCAGGGGGCTGCGGCCCGAGTCCCCGAGGGTCTCCTCAGAGCTGCCCAAGGGCATGGGGTTCCGCAGCGCCTCCATGTATGACTCCCTGAACCAGCGTCGGGACTGCAGGCAAGTGGGGTCCCCGGGCGGCCGCCGCCTGCTGCTTGGGCTGCCCGGGTCTGTGTATAAGGTGAGGGCCGTGGGGCCGTCCTCCTTGTCCAGGGGGTCGGGTCTCCTTCCCGGCCCCCCACAGTTCTCAGGGGGCATCTGTGGGCCCAACTCTGAGTGGCTGACCTTGATGAAGTCCCTGTCTGAGCTTCTAGATGGTGTCCTGGGGCTTCCCAGCTCCGCTCTTTCTGGGTAAGGAAGGTGCCTGGGCTGGTCACCACCCATATGCCGATGGCAGTAGTGGGGGGTCAGCGTGTCGGGGGAAGGGGTGTTTCCCTGGAAATGGGGGCTTGCCATGGCTTGGGTGGGCACTGAGCTCTCCGAGGGGCTGCTGGGCAGGATGGCTCCAGAGCTGGGGACCAAGACAGGGTCAGTGACGTCGCTCCAGGGGGCTCGGTGGACGGCCAAGCCTGAGGTCAGCAAGCAGGTTTGCAAGGGGACGTGGCTCTGCTTGAGGTTCACCCACTCCAGGAACGCCCCCGAGAAGACGCAGCCATACATGGCCTCAGGGATGGTGACCTCTTCTGTGCCGCTTCCCAGCCGGGAGAGGCATTTTAAGACCAGTCTAGCTGAATGCTTTCCCGCCGACGTGATCTGCAGGTAGAATTCCCCGGGCTGGAGTGTGACTCCGTGCAGGGACGCCAGCTGCACTACCACCTTCTCCTGGATGCACAGCGGCCAGCCTGGGTGCAGGAAGACCAGGCCTCTGTACCTGGCCTGAGATGAGAGAGGAAGGAGGTTAGTGGTGGGCACAGCCACGGCCTGGGCCTCTCAGTGCTCTGGGTCTCCACCCCTCAGGGGAAGGCCAGTGACTGAGCTCTCACAAGGAAGGGGTTTCATGCGGGCTGGGGTGCCCCATCCCTTGGAACATTAAACAGGTCATCCAGACTAGAAAATATGGGTTTCCCCCTTTGGTTCAGGGGTCAGTCAAAAAAGCAATTGTATAGGTCTTCCCGTATAGTTGAGAGTAGGTGGGCAGGAGAGGGGAGAGGAGGCCGCTTGAGGGCACAGGCACAGCCCACCAGGTGCTCGGAAGGGTGAGTTGTCCCTCAGAGTGGTCCAGCCTGGGCAAGGGCTGGGCGTCCACCCTTGCTGCTTAGCCCTGTTCAGGGCCACCCGATGGGGGCTCCCTCCTTTGCACTCCCAGAGTTCCCGTGGCTCCCCGAGGCTGCAGGCGCTGCCTCAGCGAGGGGTGCAGGTGCCCCATGCTGGTGAATTTCACTTGAGTGTTTTCTCTGTTCCCTTTGAAGAGCTGACATCCGGCCCCATTCACAACTGTGTACTTTGACTATTTTCACCCAAATGATTTCATTAGCATTTCCTGTGCTATTAGAAACTGCAAACAGATCACTTAATTGTTGGGTATTTATTTTCCCCAAATTTTGCTCTGATAAACTAAAATACAATAAATGTCTGGGGGGCTAGAGCCCCGCCTGGGTTTCAGCTGCTCCTGCAGAATCTCATACCATGTTCAAGTCCAAACCTATCATGTTTTCACTGGTAACAAACATGCCTTAGGTGTTTGTTCTCAAGCACGAGGCTACATCTTGCCTCACGCACTCATTCTCAGCTCAGCCTTACTCTGCCGGCCTCAGGGATGCAGATGGAAATAAAAATGCGCCAAAAACTTAACAGTGCATTTGCCACTGAAAGAGACACATATTCAGATGGTGAAATGTTATTCTCAAAAGTCCTTAGCCCGAGCCCAGTTTTTGATGGGATTTTTTTGTTGTTGTTGATTTGTTTGAGTTCCTTGTAGATTCTGGATATTAGGCAGGAGAAAAAGATAAAGGGCAGGCAAATCAGTACAAAGGAAGTCAAAATGTTGCTTTTTGCTAACGATAGTCATATATATAGAACACTCTAAAGATTCATCCAAAAGGCTCCTAGAACTGGCAAATGAATTCAGCAAAGTTTCAGGAAACAACATTAATGTACATAAATCATTGTTGGTAGATACCAACAATGACCAAGCTAAGAATCAAATTAAGAACTCAACCCCTTTTAAAATAGCTGCAAAAAAATTAAAATACTTAGGAATATACCTAAGTATTTTTCACCAAGGAGGTGAAAGGAAAACTACAAAACACCACTGAAAGAAATCACAGATGACACCAACACATGGAAACACATCCCATGTTCATGGATGGGTAGAACCAATATTGTGAAAATGAAAACAAGGAAAACTACAAAACACCACTGAAAGAAATCACAGATGACACCAACACATGGAAACACATCCCATGTTCATGGATGGGTAGAACCAATATTGTGATAATGAAAACAAGGAAAACTACAAAACACTGCTGAAAGAAATCACAGATGACACCAACACATGGAAACACACCCCATGTTCATGGATGGGTAGAACCAATATTGTGAAAATGACCATACTGCCTAAAGCAATCTACAAATTCAATGCAATTCCCATTAAAATGCCACCATGATTACTGACAGAACTAGAAAAAAACACTCCTAAATTCACATGGAACCAAAAAAGACCCCACACAGCCAAAGCAAAACTAAGCAAAAAGAACAAATCTGGGGTATCACGTCACCCGAATTCAAAGTATACTAGAAGGCCAGAGTCACCAAAACAGCACGGTACTGGTATAAAAATACACTTATAGACCAATGGAACAGAACAGAGAACCCAGAAATAAACCCAAATACTTACAGCCAACTGATCTTCCACAAAGCAAACAAAAATGTAAAGTGAGGAACAACACCCTGTCCAACAAACGGTGCTGGGATAGTTCACAAGCCACATGCAGAGAATAAAACTGGATCCTCGTCTCTCACTTTATGCGAAAATCAACTCAAGATGGATTAAAGACTTAAATCTAAGACCTGAAACCATAAAAATTCTAAAAGATAATATCAGAAAAAACCTTTCTAGACATTGGCTCAGGCAAAAACTTCATGACCAAGAACCCAAAAGCAAATGCAACAAAAACAAAGATACACAGATGGGCCTTTATTAAATTAAAAAGCTTGTGCACAACAAAATAAATAATCAGCAGATGACCCACAGGGTACAAGAGAATCTTTGCAATCTATCCATCCAACAAAGGACTAATAGCTAAACTTTTAATAAAACCTTTAGGGTTTTCCACATATAAGATCATGTCATCTACAAACTGATAATTTTACTTCTTAATTTCCAGTTCAGATGCCTTTTACTTTTTTTTTTCCCTTGGGTAACCACTCTAGGAAGAACTTCAAATACCACGAAAGTGGGCATGTCTTGTTTTTGGTTATACTGCAGCGACAGCAATTGATGAGCACCCTGAAACATGGGTACCAAGTACCGATATTTTAGGAATTTTTATGTTAGGTTTAATGATAGAGGTAACCACGGTATTTTTATTAGGCGGTGATCCTAATAAAACGGTAGAGGTTACTGTTAACTATAAAACTGTGGCAAGTTGAATAATTTATGAAGGTGAGGGGCCAGGGCTGATTTGTGAAGATCCTATGGGTGCTGCTGCTTTATATAATTACGGTGTTTGAGTTGTTTTAGTCATTTGTTGGGTGTTATTTATGGGAATACATGTTACAATCGAGCTTACTTGGGGTGGGGGTTAAATAGGAGTAGTGCCAGCATGGGTGGAATAAAGAAGGATAAAAAATAGAGCTTGATTAGGCCTTTTGAGTTGATGAGGTTGTGGAGATTGAAACTTGAGTTTGTGTTGTTATTTCTGGTATGGACTTTTCTAGTCAGAATAGGTCTAGTAAGGTTGAGGTAAAGTTCTGGCTTGTGGTTAAGCTTGAATGGGGGTTAAATCGACGTGTAGTGGTTGAGTAAAAGCCTAGTATGTTAGAGAAGTAGAAGGTTTTTAATGGGGTGCTTAGTTTTCTATTGTTAGTTATTAAATTCAGTTCTATTGCTAGAAGAAGTCCTAATACAGTTACACCTAACGCTGCACATTCAAGGTAATGTGCTACAGTGACTTGGGGGTGTGAAGCCCGAGGAACACAATTGGAAATAAGAAACCCGGCGAAAATGCTACCCACTGCTAGGCGACTGAGTGATCTTATTAATAAGGGGTTATTTTCATTAATTAAGATAAGAGTTGTGAAGCGAGGGTGTCCCGTTAAAGTGAAGAAAATAATGTGGATACTGTATATAGCCGTGGCTACAAGAGTAGTCGTAAGGGCTCGGGTGTTGGTATACCACGCGTTGGCGGTCTCAGTGATCAGGTCTTTTGAGTGACGCCGGTGAGGAAAGGTACCCCTGTAAGTGCGAGCTGCCGATAACGAGGCAGGAAGATAAGCAGGGTAAAGTTTTAAGTAGGCCTCCTATTTTGCGGATATCTTGCTCGTTGTTTAGGCTGTGGATGATAGACCCTACAGACAGAAATAGCATGGCTTTGAAGAAAGTGTGGGTGCAGATGTGAAGGAAGGCTAGATGTGGTTGGTTCATACCGATGGTTACTATTATGAGGCCTAGTTGGCTCGAGGTTGAAAAGGCTACGATCTTTTTTAAATCATCTTGTGTTAGAGCACAGACTGCTGTGAATAGAGTGGTAATAGCACCTAATGATAGAATGAGTGAATAAGAAAATTCCTGCAATAACTATTGTGCTGGAGTGAAGAAATGCTGAAACTGGAGTGTCCTTCTACAGCGGAGGGAAGTCATGGGTGGAGACCAAATTGGGCTGATTGTCCTGTTGCTGCCAAGAGGAGGCTTATTAGGGGAAAAGAGTTTGGGGTGGAGTTAAGAATAAATATTTGTTGAAAATCCCATGAGTTGGAGTATAGGAAGAATCATGCCGTTGCTAAAATAAAGCCGGTATCTCCAATGCGGCTGTAGGATTGCTCGTAGGGCTGCTGTGTTGGTGTCTGTTCGGCCGTGTCATCAGCTAATCAGTAGAAAGGATATAATGCCTATTCCTTCTCACCCAATAAAACGTTGAAGTAGACTGTTAGCGGTAATTAGAATTAGTATTGTGATGAGGAAAATAAGTAGGTATTTGAGAAATTGATTGTTTGAATACATAATCAATTTGTATTATGTATCATATTGAAAATTCTACAATTGATCAGGTAACAAAGAGTGCTATGGGGGTGAGTATTATGGAGAAGAAATCTAGTTTAAAATTGAGTGATAATTTAAGAGTTTGAGTTGTTCGTCAATGTCAGTTTGAGATTACTGATTCTTGGCCTGTAATGATGAACATTGTTATGGACAGGACGCTGGTGCTAAAGGCATACATAATAGCTAACTTTACATAACGTGGGTATGGAAGGCTTTTGTGTAGATTGATTAGGGTAATTATTGTGGGTGCTAGTAATGGAATTATTACAATTATGGAGGAGTATTTTTACTTTTATTTGGAGTTGCACCAGTATTTTTGGCTCCTAAGACCAATGGATAACTGCCATCCTTTAAAAGTTGAGAAAGCCAAGTCGTTAAGCTTGGGGGCATGAATTAGCAGCTCTTGCATGCTTTCTCGGTAGTTAAGAAGTTATGGGCTTCTATTATTACATTCACAATCTAATGTTTTTATTAAACTATAACTACAGGGTGTCAATCCTATGGTCACCTTGGGGTTTAGGGTGAGGAGGAGGATTGGTGCCATGTGTATTAGTATTAGTGTATTTTCGCGTGTCAATAGGGGTTTTACATTACTAGTGCTATATGTTAATGGCCCTCGCTGTGTTGAAGCAAACAGATGGAGTGAGTATAGGGCTGTAATTAGTATACTGTAAATGATAGTAAAATTATATCTGGAGAAGGAGGCTAAAACTGTTAACAGTTCTCCTATTAGATTACTAGTTGGGGGTAGAGCGAGCTCGGCGAGGTTTGCTAGGAGTCATCAGAGTGCTGGGAGTGGGACTCATGCTTGAAGACCTCGGGTGAATATTACAGTTCGGCCGTGGATTCGTTCGTAGTTTGAGTTTGCTAGGAAAAGTAGGAAAGATGAAGTAAGTCCGTGAGCGATTATAAGGATCATTGCGCCAGTAAGGCTTCAGGGGTTTGGATGAGAATGGCCAGGATAACAAGTGCCATATGGCTGACAGAATAGTAGGCGATGAGCGATTTTAGATCAGCTTGTCGTAGGCAGATGGAACCTGTTATAACTACACCTCACAAGGATAAAATAAGAAAGCGGTAACATGTTTTGTCAGGGGGTTGAGGATAGGGGTGATTCGTATTATGCCGTACACGCCTAGTTTTAATAGGACGGCTGCACGTACCACGGAACCAGCGACTGGGGCTTCAGCATGGGCTGTAGGGAGTCATAGGTGTACTCCACACAGGGGCATTTTGACTACGAAGGCCATCATGCGTCCTAGTCATGTAATGTTATTGGTTCAGGAAAGCAGTATTTCTTTAGTGTTAATATTCTAAGTATGTTTAAGGATCCTAGATTACTTAGATAGTTTAGGAATGTAATTAGTAAGGGGAGAGATCCTGCTAGTGTGTAGAATAGGAAGTATGAGCCGGCATTAAGGTGCTCTGGTTGATATCCTCAGCGGGTAATAATAATCAAGGTAGGGATTAGGGTGGTTTCGAATAAAATGTAAAATAGGATTAGTTCGGTAGCCGTAAATGTTATAATTAGGGAAATTTGTAAAAATAAACTTGAGATATATAGCTTTTTTCATGGGCTGGGATTATTATACAGATACTGTTGTGTTGCTAAAATGATTAGTGGTAGTAGTCAGGCTGTTCATATTAATAGAGGCGATGTTAATGGATCTGAGACGAAAGTTAGTGACAGGTGACATGAGTTATTTGGTATATATAATATTAGGAGAGTAAAAATGCTAATTAATAGGCTGCAGGTTATTATATTGATTCATATTACATGATTTTTGAAAGTCATGTTATTGGGAGTATCATGATTGTTGGTAAAATAATTTTTAGCATTGAAGTAGATTTAAGTTTTGCACATAGTCTAGGCCGTAGAGGTTAGAGATTAAAATTAATAGGGCTAGGCCTACTGCAGCTTCTCATGCGGCGAATACTAGGAGGATAATAGGTATCATATATATTAGTATTAAGTGTATATTTGAAGTTGTGAGTGTGGCTATAATGAATAGTGATAATATGATGCCTTCAAGCATAGTAGGGATGATGTTAGATGGGATCGGTAGATTAATAATGCTAGTAATGATACGGACTATGCTAGTGTGACATTAATATAAATGAAAGGCACTTCGGTATATATGATTCATCGTAATCTAATGAGTCGAAGTCATTTGTTTTAAATAAACTATATACCAACTCAACTCAATCTAACCTCTTTTGAGCTTAATTAAAGTAACTGATTTGCGTTCAGTTGATGCAGAATAAAGTTTTGCAGTCCTTATAGTAGTGCAGAAATTAAGTGAAGTTTACTTACTGAGGGCTTTGAAGGCTCTCGGTCTTATGAACGTAAATTTCTAGACTATTAATATTAGTGGGGTCAGAGGTAGGAGGAAGGTGGAAGAGACTGTAAGTGGAGATAAAAGTGGCCTCATATGCTTTAGTTGTCAGTTAATTTTTGCGTTATTGGATGTGGGGAATATTGTTATTGAGATGGAGTATGTTAGGCGTATGTAAAAGTATAGGTTTATTAGTGTAAATATGGCTATGGTAAGAGGGATGATTAGGCTACTGTTTTTTCTAAGTTCTCGTATCATAGCTCATTTAGGGGAAAAGCCTGTTAGCGCGGGTAAATCTCCTAGAGATATTATTGTTAGTGGAATTATGGGTATTACTCATGTTAGTTTATTTCAGGTATGTGATAGTGATAGGGCTGTTACGTTTAAGTAAAATATTATAAATGTAGAGATTGCTGTTGAGAATATATAGATGAGTAGGGCGAGAACAGTAATGCTTGGGTCATAGTATAACACCGCTATCATTCATCCTACGTGGGTAATTGAGGAGTAAGCCAGGATTTTGCATAGCTGTGTTTGGTTAAGTCCTCCTCAGCTGCCAATTATAATTGATAGAATTGTCTTGTTCCTGATCTCAGGGGAAAAGCTTTCCGTCTCCCACCACTGAGGACAATATTCGTGTGGGTTTTACATACATGGCTTTAATTACGTTGAGATAGTTTCCTTTTATTCCTAGGGTATTTTGTTTTTATCATCAAAGGGTGTTGAAGTTTGTCAAATGCTTTTGCTGTGTCAATTGACATGATCAGAAGCAGCTTTTTCAGGGGAACTTGCTCCGGTGGCATCAGCTGTGATTTCATAGTAATGTGCACAACATGAGCAACTGTACTATGACAAGTGCGTACATCAAGGCTTTGAAAAGGACACAAATACAGAAAGAACACTATTCTTCTTTGCCCCAATACAGTTCACAATTCTGTGGTTCCCCTTGGCCAAACTAGCCATGGTTCAGATTGCAAATCTTTTGGCTACCTTGGGATTGCTACCAAATTAGACCAGGTGCTATAAATCTTGTAGTCATGTTCTGAATAGTTCCAGTCCTGAGAAAACTGTGGCTCACACAGGGTAAATGTCCCCACAAGAGACAATTTTTCATTTTGGTTATTAAACTTTTCAGCTCCAGAATTTGTTTGGCTTCTTTTTAGGACTTTTAATATCTTTGTTGATATTTCCATTTTTCCACACATCACTTGCTTTATTTTCTCCACATCTTTCTTGAGTTCTTTGAGCATCTCTGAGCTGCTCTGAAGTCTTTTCCTAGGAGGTCTACCATCAGGTCTTTTCCAGGGACAGTTTGGGATTATCTTTTCCATTGAATGGAACACACTTGACTTTTTCTTTGAAGGCCTTATGGCATTCTGTGGAAAATTAGACATTTGAATCTAATAATGTGATAATTCTGCAAATCAGATTTTCCCCCTCCCTTGGGGAAAAGCAACATTGTTTTAAATACCTGGGGTTCATCATTTCACACCAAGAAGATTAAGGACAGGGACACACATGAGGAGTGAGTTTAGGAGTGGAGGTTTAATAGGCAAAAGAAAGAGAAAGGAGAACAGCTTTTTCTCACAAGACAGAGAGGGGTGCCCACAAGAGACATTTCAGATTATGGCAAATAAATACCTTTTGGAGTAAAATAATTTTATTTCCTTTGGGACGGGCTGTCTGTCATATGGTACCATGGGTTCAAATTTGGTGTCTTCGAGAACAGAAAATCAAACACCGCGTGTTCTCACTCATAGGCGGGTGTTGAACAATGAGAACACATGGACACAGGAGCATCACACGCTGGGGTCTGTGGCGGGGAACTAGGGGAGGGACAGCGGGAGGTGGGAGTTGGGGAGGGATAACATGGGGAGAAATGCCAGATATAGGTGATGGGGAGGAAGGCAGCAAATCACATTGCCATGTATGTACATATGCAACAATCCTGCAACATCTTCACATGTACCCCAAAACCTAAAATGCAATATATATATATATGTGTGTATATACATATATATACACACATATATATATATACACACACACACACACACACATATATATATTAATTTGGCGTCTTATTGTGACAGAATCTGTTGTCAGTCTTTGATCTCTATTTTCATACTAATGCTGGCCAGCTGTAACCCTCCAAGGGGACGGGTATGACAAGGCCTGTCCGACCCCCTCCTCTCCTGGCCTGAACTCGCTCTTCTAGTTTCTTTGGGATTCCCGTGGCCATGGGGGCCGGGGTCTGTTCAGTCGGTCGGGGCACTTAGAATTTCATGTCTGGTTTACACCCTTTATAGTTAATCCTGTTACTAGATAACTGCTCTCCGAATGAAGCCCTCCTGATTAAATTTCTGTGTGGTTTTTGTCTCTTGACGGGATGCTGCTGAGTACAGGAGGCCCCAAACATGATCGGCTGAATTGAAGAGCCCACCATCTTCCTTGGGTTAACCACACCTGTACTGTGTTGTCTTACAGTATCTTTAAGTGCAGCAAGAATGTAAAAACCTTAAGGAAGAGATATGAACGTAGAACTTGTCTAGATTTTTTTCTTTCAGAATGCCCCAGGTATGAGGAGGATTCTGGAGGACGGTGGAGTAGGGGCACCCGCGGTCTGCCTCCCCATCTGGACAACAGTTGCACTGGCACAATCTTTGATCTCTGGAGTCTACTAAAAGCAGGAATGGCAAATTGTGGTTGAGTGTGGTCAACTGCAGCTCTGGGCCCAGCAGGCAGCCCCACCTCCCCTACCCAGACCCCACCTCCAGCCGCAGGCAGCTGTGCACGTGTTCCTGATGACCTGCATGCAGCTTGCAAGAACCAGTGTGGCCAAAAAACCCCAAGAAACAAAACAGAAAACCCCTGTCATCCAAATACAGTGGATTGGTGCTGAGGACTAAGCTCCAATTTTTTAATCCTGCCTAAATGCCTATCTGAGGGGTCTGGGGAGTTCATCCCTACAAACCATGAATTCTCATCCTGTGGGTTTTATTTAACCCTATATATCAGGACTTAACTTTCCAGTCTGACTCCGGCATAACATCATGTGACAAAGAAGAAAGTCAAAATATTTTACCCCAAAATATGTTTCTTTGGCGTACTTTGAAATGGTCCTGCAAAGCTGTCCTTTGTTGGGGGAAATCTGCATCTGTAAAGAATCTGTTAACATAGCTAGATCTTCTTCCAGGCCCTCCCAATCCTGAAGAGATTAACTAAAATCTAGCACCTTTTAAAGGTCTCAATAGGAAACTTTTGTCATCCACTGTCCCTAAGGGCAGCCACTAAAGACTTCAAAAGAAGCTTGGTCTCCACAATCTTTTATCTTAAATTGAACCTTTCCTTTCTATTGATCCCAGGTCTTTAGACAAACTCACCAGCTGTCAACCAGAAAAGGCTTAAATTCACCAAACCCCCTTTACTTGTCCTGCCTTTCTGGACCAAACCAATGTATTTCTGAAATGTTTTTGATTGATGCCTCAATATCCCTAAAATGTATCAAACCAAGCTGCACCCTGACCACCTCAGGCACACGTGGATCTCCTGAGGGCTGTGTCACCAGCCATGGTCACTCATATTAGGCTCAGAATAAATCCCTTCAAATATTTTAGAGTTTGACTCTTTTCATGAACCATGGCTCTTATCAGTGCTGCTTCTGACCAGAGGTGCAGACAGAGGCCCAAGACCAGTGACGCTGCCTCTTTCCTACTGCTCAGACCCCACCCCTGCCACTGAAGTGACTTCCACAGGGTTGAAAGGTGGTGCCCTTTAGCCCCCACTTTCATTTTTCTCTCTTCCCCTTTTGTGATCCAGACATTAAAGACTAGGACACTTTAAAAAAACTGCATATACAAGGAAAATTAGAAAACGCCCATGTGAGCTCAAAGGAACAGGCTCGGAAGGAAATAAAGTGACCTTAAGTTTACACCTCGGGCTGGGTTTTGGCGCAGAGGCAGCCTATAGTAATAAAAAACAAACAAACAATAAACAGAAACAATGATAAAAAAGTTAAGAAGAAATTATTTAGGGTAAGAAATTCCTTAGTAAAGTTTCCTTTGAATGAAAAGCAGCCCCCCAAATCATTCTCTTTTCTAACAAAAAGCAGCCAGTAAAATCTAGCTGCAGACACAGACAAGCAAGCTGGAAGTTTTAGAACGAATGCTGGCAGCTGTGCCAGCAGGAAAGGCTCCCTGGGACTAGCATGTTCCAAATGGCGGCTCCATCTTCCCTTCTCTTTGCCAGCCACATGTACAGTACGGAGCAGACAGGGCCAAGTGGAAATACATTTGCATAATAACATTAGGGTGGGGTGGCCAGCCTCCCCCCACCACATTATGTAAACGTCACTCCTGGTCCAGCCAATCTGTGGATCCCATGTAAATCAGACACCGCCTCCTCAAGCCGGCCTGTAAAATCCGGTGCTGTCTGCTGCAGGCCAGACTTCCCTTTTGGGCACCCCTCTCTGTCTTGTGAGAAAAAGCTGTTCTCCTTTCTCTTTCTTTTGCCTATTAAACCTCCACTCCTAAACTCACTCCTCATGTGTGTCCCTGTCCTTAATCTTCTTGGTGTGAAATGATGAACCCCAGGTATTTACCCCAACAATGCTGCTTCCCCCCAAGGGAGAAGGAAAATCTGATTTGCAGAATTATCACATTATTAGATTCAAATGTCTAATTTTCCACAGAATGCCATAAGGCCTTCAAAGAAACAGTCAAGTGTGTTCCATTCAATGGAAAAATAATCCCAAACTGTCCCTGGAAAGACCTGATGGTAGACCTCCTAGGAAAAGACTTTAAAGCAGCTCAGAGATGCTCAAAGAACTCAAGAAAGATGTGGAGAAAAAAAGCAAGTGATGTGTGGAAAAATGGAAATATCAACAAAGATATTAAAAGTCCTAAAAAGAAGCCAAACAAATTCTGGAGCTGAAAAGTATAATAACCAAAATGAAAAATTCACTAAAGGGATCTAAAGGCAGATCTGAGCAGACAGAAAAAAGGGTAAAGAAAAGTGAACAAAGCCTGAAAGACCTGTGGGACACCACCAAGCAACCAGCATATGTAAAGTGGGAGTTCCAGGAGAGTAAAGAGGCATAGAACATTCGAAGAATTAATGTGTGAAAACTTCTCAAATTTGAGGAAAGACATGAATATAAACATCCAAGAAGCCTGATAAGCTCCAAATAAGAGGAACTCAGAGACCCACACCAAAACACATCATAATTCAACTTTTGAATAACAAAGACAAATACAGAATCCTGAAAGCACCAAGAGAGAAGTGACTCATCACATACATGGATCCTCAATAAGACTGTTGGCATATTTTGCATCAGAATCTTTCAAGTCCAGAAGGCAGTGGGTCAAAATATTCAAAATGATAAAAGGAAAAAATCCTGTTGACAAGGAGTCTTATATCTGGCAAAACGATGCTTCAAAAGTGAGGGAGAAATTAGGACATTCTCAGATGAACAAAAGCTGGGAGAGGTTGTTACCACTAGACCCACCCTACAGGAAACAATCAAGGGAGTCCAGCAGGGTGAAGTAAAAGGGCACTAGAGGGTTACTTGAAGGACTATGAAGAAATAAAGATCTCAGTAAAGGTAAATATATGCAAATTATTAAAGCTTGCATTAGCATAACAATGGCTCGTAACTGATCTTTTTGTTTTCTACATGATTTAAGAGACTAATACAAGAATTATTAGTTTATGTTTAACTAATAATACTTTATACTAATAACTAATAATATTTTATACTACTACTAATACTTTATAAGGAACATAATCTTTTTGTGTTATTAACGTTAAGGTACTATAAATTCGAATTAGTGTTACAACTAGGATAATAAATGTAATCCCCATGGTAATCAAAAGGAAAATCACTATAGAATACACACAAATGGAAATGAGAAAAGAATGTAAGCCTTTTACTACAAAAAATCAAGTAAACACTAAAGAAGACAGTCATGCAGAAAATGGACAACAAGCACATAGGAAGCCAAGGGCAAAACAGCAGAAGGCCTGTTCATCAGTAACTCCTTTAAATATACATGTGTTATCTAATCGAGAGACAGACTGGTAAACTGATTTTTCTTTTCTTTTTTCAGTCTCGTTCTGTCACCCAGGCTGGAGCGCAGTGGTGCAATCTCAGCTCACTGCAACCTCTGCCTCCTAGGTTCAAGTGATTCTCATGCCTCAGCCTCCCAAGTAGCTAGGTTTACAGGAGTGTGCCACCACACCCAGCCTGCAAAATGGATTTTTGCATTTTTAGTAGAGACAGGGTTTCACCATGTTGGTGAGGGTGGTCTGGAATTCCTGACCTCAGGTGATCCACTCACCTTGGCCTCACAAAGTGCTGGGATTACAGGTGTGAGCCACCACACCCAGCCCGCAAAATGGATTTTTTCAAAAATCCCACATGCTCCAACCATATGCTGTCCGCAAAAGACTCACCTGAGATCCAAAGACACAACAGATCCAAACTGAAAAGGTGGAAAAATAGATCTATGCAAACCCTACCCGAGAGAGAGCAGGGATGGCTATACTAATGTCAGATAAAATGGACATTAAATCATAAAATGTTACAAGACACCATGAAGAACCTTATATATTAATAAAAGGTTAAATAGAGCAAGAAGATATAACAGTTACAAACATGAGCACACCTAATGACAGACCATCAAAATGTGCCTCAAAAACCAAGAGAACTGAAGAGAGACATAGACAGCTCTACAATAACTGTTGGAGACTTCAACACCTCACTGTCAAGGAACAGAACAACCAGACAGAAGTTATATTTTTTTAAGTGGAGGGTTTTAACAACACAATAAACCGACTTGACCTAACAGACGTGCGAGAACACTCTACCCAACAGTGTCATCATTTTGCCTTCATGTTTGAAGGATATTCTTGCTGGGCACACACATGCTCCTCAGGTGCACATGTGAGACACACATCTTCCAGGCTAGATCATATGTTAGGCCAAAAACTAAGTCTCAGTAGACTTAAAAAATAGATACCACACAAATTATCTTCTCTGATCACAAAGGGATGAAGTTAGAAGTCAATAATAGAAATAAGATTGAACCATTCACAAAATTATAGAAATTAATCAACATGCTCTTAAACAACAATGGATTAAAATAATATATTTCAACTCATGGGAGGCAGCAAAACAGTGCTAAGGGGGAAATTTATAGCTATAAATGCTTATATTTTTTAAAAGTAAAGATCTCAAATCGACAACCTAACTTTACAACTTAAGGAACCAAAACAAAAAGAAAATGCTAACCCGAAGCTTAGAGTGGAGAGAAGTGGAATAGGCCATGGAAAAACCGGAGACGAAATGATGAAACCAACTCGTTCCTCGGAAAGAAAAAAAGCACATTGACCAACCTTTGGCTGGCTGGCCTGAAAAAAGAAGATGCGTGTTACTAAAATCAGACTGAGGTGGGGATATTACTTACTTACTACTGATTCTACAGAAATAAAAAGGGTTATGAAAACTTATGAATAACTGTGCATCAACTAATTGAATAATCTACATTAATTCCTAGAGACACAAAGCCTATCAGGACTAAATCATGAAGAAATGTAAAATGTGCGCAGATCTATGACTGGTAAGTAGATTGAATCAGTCATTTAAAAATCTCTTAACAGGCTAGGCGAGGTGGCTCACGCTTGTAATCCCAGCACTTTGGGAGGACAAGGAAGGTGGAACTCATGAGGTCAGGAGTTTGAGATCGGCCTGGCCAAGATGGTGAAACTCTGTCTCTACTGTAAATACAGAAATTAGCTGGGCACAGTGGCAGGAGCCTGTAATGTCAGCTACTCGGGAAGCTGAGGCAGGAGAGTTGCTTGAACACAGGAGGCGGAGGTTGCAGTGAGCTAAGATCATGCCACTGCACTCTAGTCTGGGTGACAGAGCAAGACTGTCTCAAAAAAAAAAAAAAAAAGTCTTAACCAAAAGCCTGGAACTGATGGCTTCATTAGTGAATTTTACCAAACATTTAAAGAAGAATACCATCCCTTTTCTAATTTTTCCAAAAAATTAAAGAGGAGGGAATACTTTCTAACTCATTCTAAGAAGCATTACCAAGATACCAGACAAAATAAAAATAGAGACCAATATCCCCTACGGACACTGTAGTCTTTTCTACCCATGGATTACTTAGAAATACATCATTTCCAAGTATTTTGTGAGTTTCCAGTTATCTCTTTTACATGATTGAGCTTTGATTTAATAATACTGTAGTCAGAAAAAAAAATCTGTATAATCTCTGTCCTTAGAAAATTATTGATAGTTTGAAAAAAATGACGGCATGTAGTTTATTTTGGGACATGTAGTCACATGTAAGCTTGAAAAGAGTGTGTGTTCTGCATTTGTCATGTGCAATGTTCTGTTAAGTGTCAAATAGGTCAAGTTTTTTACTAATGTTCAGGTTTTTTATATTCTGAATGATTCTTTTCCCCATTGTTCTATCAGTTGCTGAGAGGAGAGTGTGAAAATCTACACTTACTGCTGTCTGGCTTTATGTATGTGACGCTCCGTTATCAGGCATTCTGTTGATAAATCCAGCCTTTCACTGCTACAAATCGTCCCCATTTGTCTCTGGTAATCTCATCGTCTTGAAATCTTACTTATCTGATGTTTATGCTGCCACATACGTGTCTCATGCTTAGTTGTAGTTTTCCCATTCTTCTAGATTCCACCCTTGTGTGTCTTTGTACTGAAGTAAGGACATTCTGGCCAGGTGTGGCTCACCTCGGCAAGGTGCTGGGAGAACGGGCATCACCACGTGAATGTGGCTCACCTCGGCAAGGTGCTGTGAGAACGGGCATCACCACGCGAATGTGGCTCACCTCGGCAAGGTGCTGGGAGTACAGGCATCACCACGCGAACGCGGCTCACCTCAGCAAGGTGCTGGGAGAACGGGCATCACCACGTAAATGTGGCTCACCTCGGCAAGGTGCTGGGAGAACGGGCATCACCACGCGAACGCGGCTCACCTCGGCAAGGTGCTGGGAGAACGGGCATCACCACGCGAACGCGGCTCACCTCGGCAAGGTGCTGGGAGTACGGGCATCACCACGCAAACGCGGCTCACCTCGGCAAGGTGCTGGGAGAACGGGCATCACCACGCAAACGCGGCTCACCTCGGCAAGGTGCTGGGAGAACGGGCATCACCACGCGAACGCGGCTCACCTCGGCAAGGTGCTGGGAGTACGGGCATCACCAAGTGAATGTACCAACCCCATGTGACTGTAAGATTCTGAGATCTCTTTTTGCTTTCTAGTTCCACCCTTCAATTTCCATTTACTCAGCAAAATTCCCTATAAGAGAATTACTTAGAGAAGATTATCCTGCATTCGAGGCTTTTCCAGATTCTTATCTGTCAGCACAGAGGTTTCCTAAATTTTGCTGATTTTTCCTTTTCTTAGCAAAGAAGGTCCTTCTCTGACAGGCTTGCTCCTGCTCCATCCTCTTCCAGCCTCAGGGACCAGCCCCCAGCGTGAAAGTGGCTTCTGTTATTTACCCATTTAGGGAGGCACTGTCACTCCATAGTTTGGTTCTTTCAGGCGTTTTTCATGTCCCTGCCTCTCGAACGGCTTTAAAGGAAGGTGCAGTTGTGCAGGCTTCTCTAGGGGATTCTTACTGCTTTGCTGGAAAAGGTCTTCATGTTCCTCCACATTGTAACTGGAAACAGGACACATCTGTTCTTCGGCTCTGAACATTTTGACAGTTTTCTTGCTGGTTTTGTCATCTTTTATTTAGCAGTACACGAACCCATTTATTCTGGAGGCTGCAAATGTTTTGTGTGTGAAAAATCAGACCTTGGAGATGGCTTTCAGCAGTAGAATATAAGTAACTCCTACAAACCGAGCATTTCAATAACGGGATGTTAGACATAAACGGGTTGAAACATTTTCCGAACCTAAGGGTTTCTTGTTGATTTCTAGCTTTACTGCATTGTGGCCTTTATCTACGTCTCTGGTATTTGTTGACACTTTGTGGATAAGGATTGATTCTGATAAGTGTACACGTACACTTAAGAAGAATGTAGGCTGGGCATGGTAGTGCACACCTGTAATTCCAGTGCCTTGGGAGGCCGAGGCAGGAGGATCACCTGAGCCCAGGAGTTTGAGACCAGCCTGGAAACAGTGAAACTCCGTCTCTACAAAAACATTTAAAAATAAAATAATTTGCCAGGTGTGGTGATGCACACCTGTAGTCTTAGCTACTCTGGACACTGAGGCAGGAGGATAACCTGAGCCCAGGAGGTCAAGGCTGCAGTGAGCCGTGATCCTGCCACTACACTCCAGCCTGGGTGACACAGTGAGACCCTGTTTCAAAAAAAAAGAAGAGGAGGAGGAGAATGCGTTGTTCTCTCCAATATTCTCTAATTGTACACCCTTGAGATAAATGTTTATAAATGGACAAGAATTTTGTAAGATTTTGGTTAGCTTTGGGAAGTGTTCCATGCATAGCTGGAAGGACATGGATTCCATAGTTACTGGGCTCAGCACTCTACGTATGCCACTTAGTGGAAGAGAGTTCGCCTGTTTACACATACATTCCGGTCAGGCGCGGTGGCTCAAGCCTGTAATCCCAGCACTTTGGGAGGCTGAGGCAGGCGGATCACGAGGTCAAGAGATCGAGACCATCCTGGCCAACATGGCAAAGCCCCGCCTCTACTAAAAATACAAAAAAATTAGCTGGGCATGGTGGTATGCACCTGTAGTCCCAGCTACCTGGGAGGGTGAGGCAGGAGAATTGCTTGAACCTGGGAGGCGGAGGTTGCAGTGAGCCAAGGTCGCACTACTGCACTCCAGCCTGGCGCCTGGCAACAGAATAAGACTCTATCTCAAAATAAAATAAAATAATAAATAAAAGTACATTCCAAGCAGTGTGTGGTCTGCTCACCCCCTCTGCTTTTGAGAGAGGCAGAATCTCCCACTGTCATTTTAGATTTCTCCCTGCAATTCTGTCCACTTAACGTGTCACACATTTTCAGGCTATGCTGTTAGAGGTTCACAGATGACGTATTCCTGGCTGTCTGTTACTAGCAGTATTGCTGAATGATCTCATTCAGATCCACAATGCACTTTGCCTGCTACGATACTTTGTTATGAACATTGCTCCACCAGTGATCCTCTGGCTTGAATTTTTAGGCCCGTGTTACGACGATGAGCTCCTCACTTCCCATGGCTTCGTTATGTTTACTCCCTCCTCCTGCTCTGATTTCTATTTGATTGATTTCATTTTTTTAATTCTAATTCCCAGCTCCTTTCTGTCTCTCTTTTATGGAAATATCCTATTTCTATATTTCTGATTACTTTTCCCTACATTTTTTTTTTTTTTTTAGACAGTCTCGCTCTGTCACCCAGGCTGGAGTGCAGTGGCACAATCTCAGCTCACAGCAACCTCTGCCTCCTGGGTTCAAGTGATTCTCCTGCCTCAGCCTCTTGAGTAGGTGGGACTGTAGGCGCCCGCTACCACACCCAGCTAGTTTTTGTATTTTTGGTAGAGACGTGGTTTCACCGTGTTGGCCAGGCTGGTCTTGAACTCCTGATCTCAGCTGATCCTCCCGCCTCAGCCTCCCAAAGTGCTGGGATTACAGGCGTGAGCTGCCACACCTGGCCCTTTTCCCTAAACTTCTCCAGACACAGTTTTGTCCAAACTGTGATGAAATAAAGTGACAAATAAGTTGTTAAGTGATTAAACATGTCATTTATTTACTGAGGGTCAGGCCACAGTAATCACTGAAGTTTTCCATGACAATTTATCTCATGGAAATATTAATATATTTCCCAACCACGTATTTTCATAATAGTGGATAAACGAATAAAAACGGAATTGAATTTATGTTAACTAGAACATGTTAAATAAAACACAAATTGAATTTATATTAACTAAAATATGTTGTAGTAGTCAAGGTAAATGCATTTTTCTCCTGTTACAGAGATGAACAAATTTTTTTCATTCAAAAGAAAAAATATAAATATCAAGTAGACTGTCCCTAAGTTGTGTGTTGTGCTTTTAAATACTAGTAAATATGCATCCACATTAAAGTACCATCATTCACGTGACTTTTCCAGAAGACGAGCAGTTTTATAGGTGGGGAGAGAGATGGTTTATGTTAGAATCAGAGGAAAAATAAACTGTGTAGGATGAAGGTGACACGGGCAGGCCTTTGAAAGCAGCCAGGAGCTCTCAGATCTAACCAAAGCAGCGTGGCTCCCGTGCTGTCACTCAGTCTCCTGCCAGGCACCTGTTCCTTCCTCATATTAGTCAACATCTGTGAAACGGGCACCAGGTACCTGCTCACAGACGAAAACATCTCCTGAAGAGATGACCTCACGCAAGGAATCAAACCGAGGTCGTGCCTGCCCCTCCCCAGCCCTGTCATTCTAACCAAAGACATTCAATGAGTCTAATAAGCCAATGTGGCCCAGCCACAGTCTAAAAACAATGCCCTAATTCAACTTCATCGGAGGGCTCGGCGGTGCTGACCAACGGAGGCTGTGCTTTTTAGGACCCAGCCAGGTGCGCTCCGGCAGCTCACTGCGACATACCCACAACCTGGCTCTCACTGACATTTTAGCCCGGCCTCGAGAACAACCGACAGCGTAAACACACAAGAAATTCATCGAGCGGGACTTACCTGTACCTACAGAGGTATCTTGTTTTACAGTGTTCCAGCTGACTGAGCTTTGCAGATACTGCATTTTTCATGTACTGATGACTTGTGACAAATCTGTGTCTCAGTATAACATTAGGAATTCTCACAATATTCCAGACTCTTTCATTATAATTATATCAGTGATGGTGAACTATAATCAGAGACCTTTAACACCACTATTGTAATGGTTTTGGGTGCCATGAACCATGCTAATACAGGACAGCAAACTTAATTAATAAACGTTGTGAGTGTCTGGACTGCCCTACTGACTTGGCGATTCCTCCATCTCTTTCCCTTCCCTTGGGCCTCCCTATTCCCTCAGACACGGTAATATTGAAATTAGGCTAAGTAATAACCCTGCAATGGCATCTAAGCATTCAGGCCAAAGGAAGAGCTGGACATCTCTTATGTTAAATCAAAATCCAAAAATGATTAATCTTAATGAGAAAGTCATTTTGAATGCCAAGCCAGCATCGTGACTGCCACAGTGACCTAGTTCCAAGGACCTCACTAAGTCTCTTCCACGTGGGCCTACACTGTGACTGCTGCAGTGACCTAGCTCCCAGGTGCATGCTGCAATCCCTTCCAGGTGGGCCTGCACTGTGACTGCTGCAGTAACCTAGTTCTGAGGTGCTTACTGCAATCCCTTCCAGGTGGGCCTGCACTGTGACTGCTGCATGACCTAGTTCTGAGGTGCTTACTGCAATCCCTTCCAGGTGGGCCTGCACTGTGACTGCTGCATGACCTAGTTCTGAGGTGCTTACTGCAATCCCTTCCAGGTGGGCCTGCACTGTGACTGCTGCAGTGACCTAGTTCTGAGGTGCTTACTGCAATCTCTTCCAGGTGGGCCTGCACTGTGACTGCTGCAGTAACCTAGTTCTGAGGTGCTTACTGCAATCCCTTCCAGGTGGGCCTGCACTGTGACTGCTGCAGTGACCTAGTTCTGAGGTGCTTACTGCAATCCCTTCCAGGTGGGCCTGCACTGTGACTGCTGTAGTAACTTAGCTCTGAGTTGCTCGCTCTGGAGAATGACTTGTTTCCTTCCTTAAGAGTGCAGTGAAACTTTACTGGTGTTGGGGGACAGAGAGGGCTCCACACACCCTGGCAAGCTCAAGAAACCCTTGTTTCTGGGACATGCAGCCTTATTTGAGCCTTCATTTAAGAAGAGCAGGGAGGAGCCAGAAGTCAGAGGAAGGTACTGAGCCAGTGCCCTGATGGGCCCAGTTCTTGCCCTGCCAGGGAAAGAGCAAGTTCCTTCAGGTTGGGCAATCGCAGAGCTACAGGGGAGGTACTCACACAGGGAGGAACTCACACAGGGGAGGTACTCACACAGGGGAGGTACTCACACAGGGGAGGTACTCACACAGGGGAGGTACTCACACAGGCTTCCTGCTGCAGGTGCTGCAGGGTCCTCTTGGTTGGGAGCAGGAAGCTGGTGAGGCAGTGCAGCCGGTCCCCACTGTGGCACCTCTCGGCCACGCTCAACAGCTGCCAGAGCACCGTGGCTGCCGTGGCCTCAAAAGGTGGGTACAGGGCAGAGAGCGTGCTCTGGATATAGGTGACAAGAGATTCCAGATCCTGAAATGAAAGAGAGAATTCAGAAACTCTAAAGACATAACTCAAAACAAGTGCACAGGACAGTCCAAGGCTGGCATTGAAGAATCCACACTGAAGTCCCCTGTCCTGTGACTGGCATGATCTGAGTTAACTGAGAAAGAAAAAAGGTGCAGGGGAGTCCCTGGCACAGGGTGAGCTCCTGGTGGTCTCCCCGTGCTGTCCCATAGCAGAGCGGCAGGCATGTCAGGCAGTCTGGTGGCCCTGTCCTGGGCAGGGGCCCCATATACCAGCTGTGTAAATGTGGGCTGCCGTTCTATCACACTCACACTGAGGCACAGGCAAGCCTAGATGTGGGGTAAGTTCCATCCCTGCACCTGAACAGCACAAGGTTTTGGGGTGGGGCTGGGCAGTCCTGCGGAGGGGCTCCTCCCGGCTCTCCTGGCTTCACATGAGCAGACACCCACTCATGGGGAGGACGGAGCTGGTCCATGTGCCACTTTTTTTCTCAGAAAACAAGTTAATCCACAGCCAATACATTTTAACTGTGTCGATGATTTTGTTTTCATTTAAACAGTACTGATGGCGAAACCCTGAGGACACCCTTCTCACGGTCGCCGAATTGTTGCCATTTGGCACCCAAAAAAGTATTGCCAGCTACCGACCGATTTCTGTTTGGCATTTTGGTGCAACATGCTTTTGTGAAGAGACATGATTCTTGTTTAAAAATGTGTAGTGCTGTTTGTAGAGGAAACACTCCCTGAGGAAATACCACAGGGCTCCCGTGTGTGTGATGTGCAGGACGGTGCAAGCCAAGGAAGTTAGAAACGGTGAAATCAGTTTTAACGGCACAGCAGTTACACGTGAGACACCTCTGAATAGCTAATCACACAGGTAACATCCTAAGGAAACTGAAAATAAAACGGGCTCCTCCGGCCTGCAGTGGGAGAAGGCTCTGTCCTGTTGCCGGTACCTGCAGCAGAGCTCAGCTCCTGGGAACAGCGTGACTCAGCGAAGGTCTGGGCTGGGCTCCCGTGTCCTGCATCCCACTGGCAGAAGCCCCCAGCCGGCCCGGCGACTCCAGGGGTCTGCTCCCTTCCCCGGCACGCACTGGCTCATTCCCACCAGCCTCACAGGGTCACTGACTTGTCGACAGGAACGCTCTAAATACGGTCTGAGTTAGTGCAGAAGTGCTGATGTGATCCAGCATCCGGAAACTCGGATCACACGCGAGTCACACAGCAAACCTGCAGTCCACGAGGAGGAGCGGGCCAGCCTCGGCCGGGGGCAGAGTCCTCCCCGATGGGCACCGGGACAGCTGTGCTTTGGGATTTGGGGCAAAGGCTCAATTGACACAGGAGAGATGGCCAGGAAGTAAGAGGAATGGGATCCAGGAGAGGCATCCTGAATGACCTGTTCTGCGGGAGCTGAAAGGCTGACACTGGACCATCCCCGGAGACGCGTCCTCCTACTTCTCCGATGCCCAAATCCAGGCCCAGTCCTCCCCCACCCTCACGTCTAGATGTGGTCAGCAGCCCAGAGCTGACCACGGCTACCTTCTCCAGGGCCGCCGTCTGAATTGCCCGGCATGAAGAAGGTGGCACCGTCAGGCCCTGGCCCTGCCTCTGCCTGATTCCACGGTGGCTGGGGCAGGCCACGTGCTCCACTCAGGGGTCCCACCTGTACCCCTTCCTCAGATCGGCTCCCAGTGGGGCCACTCAGCTGCCCCAGGGAAGCTGCCTGCAGACCGAGAGTCTGGGATGAGGCACTGAGCAAGCCAGGTGAGTCATGAACCAGGCCTGTTCACAGCAGGCCTCACGTAGCCTTCGACTGTTCATGAGTCCCGTGTGCCTCAAGGACAGAGTGCGTGCTGTCTCCTGGCCTGGTGTGCCTGCACCACCCAATTCTGGGAAGCGCCTTTGGGGGTGCTACAACCAGATGACTGCTTTGATGAGGGGGCTGCAGTGTATGTGCGCAGGACTCTGACGAAGTGTGAACCTGGACGGGCAGAGTGCGTGTGGGCAGAGCAGCTGCCAGCTGTGTCCAGGCCTTGGGCCGAGGAGAGGGAGCAGACACGTCAGGGACCTACAAGCGCACATCTACCAGCTCAGCCCAGTTTCTTACTTTCACAGAACTCAGGATTCTTGTTTCTGCCAAATGTACAAATGCGTGCCGACTTTAAACCCAAAGGTCTTCCGGTTTATGAGATCTGAGCCTCACTGAGGCAGACCATGTGGGCATGTGCACGTGTGCTGCAGACTGTGTGGGCATGTACACATGTGCTGTAGAGTGCCTGGTGTGTGCCTGCGTGCTGCAGATTGCGTAGGTGTGTGCTTGTGTGTTGCAGAGGCCAGTGTGTGCACGTGTGCTGCAGATTGCGTGGGTGTGTGCATGTGTGCTGTAGAGTGCCCGGCGTGTGCATGTGTGCTGCAGATTGTGTGGGTGTGTGCATGTGTGCTGTAGAGTGCCCGGCGTGTGCATGTGTGCTGCAGATTGCATGGGTATGTGCATGTGTGCTGCAGAGTGCCCAGTGTGTGCACGTGTGCTGCAAATTGCGTGGGTGTGTGCATGTGTGCTGTAGAGTGCCCGGCGTGTGCACGTGTGCTGCAGATTGCGTGGGTATGTGCATGTGTGCTGCAGAGTGCCCAGCATGTGCACGTGTGCTGCAGATTGTGTGGGTGTGTGCATGTGTGCTGCAGAGTGCCCGGCGTGTGCACGTGTGCTGCAGATTGTGTGGGTGTGTGCATGTGTGCTGCAGAGTGCCCGGCGTGTGCACGTGTGCTGCAGATTGCGTGGGTGTGTGCATGTGTGCTGCAGAGTGCCCGGTGTGTGCACGTGTGCTGCAGATTGCGTGGGTGTGTGCATGTGTGCTGCAGATTGCGTGGGTGTGTGCATGTGAGCTGCAGATTGCGTGGGTGTGTGCATGTGTGCTGCAGAGTGCCCAGTGTGTGCACGTGTGCTGCAGATTGCGTGGGTGTGTGCATGTGTGCTGCAGATTGCGTGGGTGTGTGCATGTGAGCTGCAGATTGCGTGGGTGTGTGCATGTGTGCTGCAGATTGCGTGGGTGTGTGCATGTGAGCTGCAGATTGCGTGGGTGTGTGCATGTGTGCTGCGGAGTGCCCAGTGTGTGCACGTGTGCTGCAGATTGCGTGGGCATGTACACCTGTGTTGTAGAGTGCCTGGTGTGTGCACGTGTGCTACAGATTGCATGGGTGTGTACACCTGTGCTGCAGAGCAGCTGGAGCAGTTCTGGTCCCCGCTGGTCCTTCAGCACTTTGTTGAGCTTTGCCTTGAACTCTGTGCAGTCACTTGGCCAATGGGACGGTGGCGGTAGAGCAGGAATGGAAGAGGGTATCTAGAAACCCATTTTAAAGCTTCACTCTTCAATGAAAGATTTTTCCAATTAACTTTAAAAATTTTATTGAAATGAGGGTGACATTTTAAAGTCAAGATGCTGGTTTCTCCCCCTATCTGCACTCCCTGGCTCGCAGCTCCACACCCACAGGGGACACAGCCCGGCCCTGCCCCAGCTTCTGTGTCACCCATGGTTAGCGGGTCCCTCTGTTGCAGCCCAGGGCCTGACACCTGGAGTGGGAAGCATGGGAGGTACCTATCACCCAGAAACTTATAATTCACTGTTGTGGCCTTTGCCTCTGGCCAGATTCCATTTTTTTGAGACGAAGTCTTGCTCTGTCACCCAGGCTGGAGTGCAGTGGTGTAATCTCTGCTCACTGCAACATCCACCTCGAGAGTTCAAGCAATTCTCCTGCCTCAGCCTCCCGAGTAGCTGGGACTACAGGTGTGTGCCATCACTAACTGTGCCCAGCTAATTTTTGTATTTTTAGTAGAGACAGGGTTTCACCATGTTGGCCAGGCTGATCTCAAACTCCTGATCTCATGATCTGCCTACAAAAAAGCAGGACATCTGTGGGCAGCAGACATCCGTGGCTCCTCCAAGCAGGGCCCCTGGGGATGGCAGGGGTGCCCACACTGCCCCGCTCTGTCCCAGTTCCCATCAATGGTCACTTTCTCAGTGCAGCAGGGTGGTGAGTGAGAAGGTCAGGCATGAAACCCACACCCCCAGGAGGCTCGCTCTGGCTGCTACCTGGTCACAACCGCTCAAGCCCATCGGGGCCCAGTGATGGCTCCTGGCATCCGGCCCAGGTGCCTGTGCCCATCTCTGGTTTCCTGTCTGTGCAGACTCAGAAACCACCACTGAATCAAAACCTGTTTAGAAGCCTCATCCCAAACAGGGTTTGGTGTGCAGGTTGGTCTGTTTATATCCAGCCATCTGCACCCGGTCTGTCTACACCAGCCCTGCTTTCCAATCAGGCTACTGTGTATTTGGATTCTTGACTCTCTCCGCTGGGGAGGCTGAAGATGCTTCTAAGGCTAAAGGTTCCATTGGCCCAAAGTTGGTACAAGAGGGTGCCAGGAAGGAAGGATGGCAAGAGGGAAAGAGGGAACGTGCTTTGCCTCCCTGAGTTTCCGTTCTATATTCTTTGAAGAGTTCAGCAATCACCAGAAGCCACATAATCCCCAATTCCTAAGGCACTGACTTTGTCACCTGAGTAGATTTAGAAAGATTCCCAGGTCCTGTTGAAAGCTTCACCCAGCAAATGTCTTGCTCCCTGAAATGATTTTCCGATTCCCATATCCAACCCAGTGCACATGTGAAGCCCACTGGAGACACAGGCCCTGGCTGCAGGGGGTGGCTGAGTGCTTCGGAGGCAGGTCAAGCTGGGTGCCTCTGTCCTGAGCCTCCGTCTCTCCTAATTCCCCAAGCCCATGTGGTGACCGTGCTGGAAAGGTGCTGCTCCACTCCACCACACTCCGATTCCTATCTCCCTGAAGCCCAGGTATACACACCTGGCACACATGGACCCAGGCTGCTACCCCAGCCCCACCCGGATCACTGGATTGGGAGCTACTGGGCCATGCGGTGATGCAGGCTGCTCTCAGGTGAGCCCCACTGAGGTCTAGCCAGAGCTCCCAGCCACACCAGGGCAAGTCCGGTGCAGGCCTCAGCTCAGTTCCCTCCTCATTGAGACATGCCCACCAAGCCTGTGCCCAGGGCAACCCCCGCCCTCCAGGACTCACAAGCCATGGTGATGCCAGACCCAGGGCGGGGGTGGGCAGGTGGGATCCCAGGGTGAGCCCTCAGCAGCACCCAGCGTCCAGGCCAGCTTCCCGCAAGAAGGGGCATCTGAGCAGGGCCCGAAGCTGAGAAGGTCTTGCTGTGTGAGCAGATGGGGAAGGGAGCACCAGAGACTCCATGGTGAGCCAGCAGCCAGGAATGCCCAGGCTCGCTGGAGGCTCAGGGGCAACGTTGTGGAACTTACAACGGCAGGACAGGGAAGAGCCAGGGCCTGGGTGCCCAGGACAGGGCACAGAGCAGAAGAGCAGTGGACCCCAGAGGGGCCGAGCATGGGGTCTGCGGGGGCCAGGGTCCCTGGCAGCAAACATCAAGCAGGCCTGACCCATGGGCCCCAGGGGCTGTGCCCGACAGTATGTGTGGCTGTCTCCGCAGGGCTGGCACCCTTCTCCAGCAGGCAGAGGTGGGCAGGACCTGGAGCGGCATCACTGTTGGCTGAGCATTAATGATAAGCCATTATGTCTAACCCTAAAGCCCAAGAGAGGTGGGTCTACACCAGCACATCCCAGCAGGCAGCCCCGAGGCTGCACACTCCAGCCTCTTCCCACGCCTGCACTTGGCAGACCTTGGCGGGAAGAGAATCGGGTAAGAACTGCACCCTGCCCATGAGTCTCCACACATGGGCACACATAGAGTACCTCCACACCTGCGCACGTGCACACACATCCACACACACACACACACACACACAAACTGTGCCCTGCATCTCTCTCAGCACACACACATACACACACAGAAACTGCACGTGGCACCTGACTCTTCCTGTGTGCACACACATCCACACACACACACACACACAAACTGTGCCCTGCATCTCAGCACACACACATACACACACAGAAACTGCACGTGGCACCTGACTCTTCCTGTGTGCACACACATCCACACACACACACACACACACACAAACTGTGCCCTGCATCTCAGCACACACACATACACACACAGAAACTGCACGTGGCACCTGACTCTTCCTGTGTGCACACACATCCACACACACACACACACACAAACTGTGCCCTGCATCTCAGCACACACACATACACAGAAACTGCACGTGGCACCTGACTCTTCCTGTGTGCACACACATCCACACACACACACACACACACACACAAACTGTGCCCTGCATCTCTCTCAGCACACACACATACACACACAGAAACTGCACGTGGCACCTGACTCTTCCTGTGTGCACACACATCCACACACACACACACACACACAAACTGTGCCCTGCATCTCTCAGCACACACACATACACACACACTCAGAAACTGCATGTGGCACCTCAGTCTTCCTGTGTGCACACACATACACACACACACAAACTACACACATCTCCTTGTGGGTACACACATGCACACACACTCAGAACTGCACACAGCACCTCGGTCTGCTTGTGGGTACACACATGCACATGCACACTAACTGCACACAGCACCTCGGTCTGCCTGTGGGTACACAATGCACACACACACACACACTCAGAACTGCACACAGCACCTCGGTCTGCCTGTGGGTACATACATACACATACACACTCAAACTGCACACAGCACCTCAGTCTGCCTGTGGGTACACAATGCACACACACACACACTCAGAACTTCACACAGCACCTCGGTCTGCCTGTGGGTACATACATGCACATACACACTCAAACTGCACACGGCACCTCGGTCTGCCTGTGGGTACGTACATGCACATACACACTCAAACTGCACACAGCACCTTGGTCTGCCTGTGGGTACACATTGCACACACACACACGCTCAGAACTGCACACAGCACCTCGGTCTGCCTGTGGGTACACAATGCACATGCACACTCAAACTGCACACAGCACCTAGGTCTCCTTGTGGGCACATACATGCACACACACACTCAGAACTGCACATAGCACCAGCACCTCAGTCTGCCTGTGGGCACACACATGTACACACACACATTCAGAAGCTGCATGCGGCACCTGGGTCTCCCTGTGGGTACCTACTCTCCTCCCACCCCTGCCTGTGTACCCGCCCTGGGCTCTGGATCTTACTTCCACACCGAAATCTGTTTTCAGCCTTCACCCTGCTACAGGAGGAGCCATTCATGAATTTAGTGATGCAAGGGGCTTGGAGAGCAAGGTCCTGAGAAAACCTCTCACTTAAATTTGTTTCGGGTTTTGAAATGTGAGCACACTGTGGACAATTTTAAGTGCAGTTTTACATGTTCATGAAATTGGCCACCTAATACTGTTGGCAGATTTTTCTGCCAAACTGAGAACAAAATACCTTGAAATAAATAACATTGCATGTATTTTAAAATAACTCCATTTAGGCCTAAGGTAATTTCTATCATGAAATCTAAACAGCAACATTTTCATCCGAGGACTGGAAGTATCTTCTGGATGGGGTGGGCTGCCAGCCCGCCAGCCCCGGGGACGGACCCCGCCAGCCCCGGGGATGGACCCTGCCTGCCCAGATGCCTTTCCTGGACAGCAGCACTTGTGCTCTCCTCAAGGAACTGAAAATAACTAGGAGGGCCACAGTTCTGAAGAGTTCAGCTATTCCCAGTTCTCTCACACTCAGAACAATACGGTAGTAAAACAGAAAAAAAGAGGCTGCAGGGTTCAACGGCAGGTTTCCAAGATGCCGCCCCATGGAAACAGTGGTTCTGGAAAAGCGGGGAAACGGGGAGCAGCCTCTGGGAGTGATAGTGCTGACAAGGTCCCAAAGGTGGTGGCAGTGCAGTAAAGGCCAGACACCCTCTGTGAAAAGCGTGGCAAGATCGTGGAAGCCGTGGAAAAGTTCAAGTCCGGGATGAATTCAGTGAAGAGGCTGCACATCCAGTGAAGGTAAAGCCAGGCAGGGGTGACTTGGGTGGGGCGACCAGTGGGTCCGTGGTGGGACCATTTCAAACAGTAGCATTTGCCTTGCCTGCCAGTGGGATGGATAAGCCTGTGTCTATAGACCCACCAGTTAAGAGAACATTCAGATATCATATTATTATGGTTGAAGGAAGAAAACAGAATCATATGAAAAACTGGAAAAAAAATGAAGAGCCATCTTCAAGCTGCAGGTATGCCGCCAGCCCTCTGCCCCTTTTCATCCTAACAACTGTGCGGCCGCGCGATTTCTATCAGTAGTGAAGTGCCTGCCATCTACAATTTCCTCACTGAACTGGATTCTCAACAAGTATTTGCCAGTGAGCAAATGGAGACATTGCTAAGGTTGCTGGTCTGCAAGAGGAAGCAGCCTCCATGAGAGACGTGGTCACTGAGAAGCTCAGGTCACTTTCTTTTCACCAAACACCCTGCCCATGTCAAGACGCGGAGGCAGTTCTTCAAACAGCAGCTGTTTCCAGGGAAACCGTGGCTGCTATGAGTGGAAATCCAGGAATCAGATTCCTGAGGCTCCTGAACTGTGATGCCAGAGCAGGAAGAGATCCCGCCAGCCTGCAGGGATGTGACCTCAGGACGCCCCTGCCACCTATGTGGTCGTCAGGCGCTGGTGAGTCCTGAGGATCCCAGCAGCACCTCTGGTGGTGGAACACACTCGGGAGCCCTGGGGCTGCCCTGCTTGTGCAAACCCCCTGGGGGTGTGGCCTGGAAACCGAGGCAGCCTCGCTGCAGTGCTGGGCCTCCTTGGCGGGCAGGGTAGGGCCTGCACTATGGCACTGGTGTGACACGGCCCCTCCTTGGCTGGCGAGCAGGTCCAAGCCGGTCCCAAGTTGGGCCGGTGCGTCTGGATCAGCGTCTCTGGCTGACCCTGCACCAGCCCTTCAGAGACCCCTTCACCACTTCTCAGCCCTTCCTGTGCCATGGGCAGTAGCAGCACTGCCTGTGGCTTATGGCTTCTCCACCACTGAGCCCTGGGCCACTGGGTGCCAAGTTCACCTTCCCAACCTGGGCTGGGCTCTCCCTTCTTCAACTCAGAGCCACTCACTGGGTACTGGGCTGTCCTCTCGTGTCTCCCAAGCTAGACTATCAGGTCCCGAGGGCTGGGGCTGACCAGCATCTCCTTCCTCGCCCAGCATGGGCTGGGCTCACCACAGCGACAGTCCTACTTGAGCTCCCCAACAGGGTCGAGTGCATGGACGGCCATCCAGGGGCACCAAGTGCCCTGAGCCTTGGGCTTCCTGGGGCACTGGGGCATTGAGTCCTATGTCCCAGATGTGAAAGGTCTCAGAACTGGTAATGGCTAACACGAGGGCTCATGCCATGCACCAGGCACAGTTTTTATGATTTCATGAGTGCTCTTTCATGGAACCTTCGTGAGTGCCTGTGAGCAGGGAGGAACCCAAGCCTGCCTGCTGGTATCAGAGCTGGGATCCAACGGCCACCTGGCACGAGCATCTGCTCCATATGTCCTGCCTCTGTGTGTTTATGGGATCAATTCTAAGAGAGTCTAAAAGATCTTCAGAGAGGGAGGAAGGCAATGTTTGACAAAAAGGGCAAGGAAGCCTGGGCGCTTAAAAGCACTCAGCAGGCCTGGGAAGACACCGCTGCTCACACCCGTTCTCCACAGTGCTGGAGAAGGGTGTCCCGCTGCCACCGGGCGAGGTGGAACTGCCACAGCCTCCTGCAGCACAGAGCCCCCTTCCTGGGCAGCTGCTTGCGGAACCTCTGCCTCCCAGGGAAGGACGGCACCTACCTGCAGAGTGGCATCAGGCATGGCCACGGGAAAAAGAAAGCAGTGGGACAAGGAGCATCAGTTCTGAGAAGCTTCTGGAGCTGGCACATGCCCCACCTTGGTGCCACGTGCCGGGCAGCACCCCATAGAGAAACCGTTCCTGAGCCTGCACCCAGAGGCAGCGGCCGTGTGCCGAGATCAGGTGGGAGTGGAGCAAGCCTCGCTGTGCTAACTAACCACTGTTTGGCTCTGCTGCTGACACACCGTGACCAGCCCAGCCTGGCTGATGCTCCTAGACACTGGAACCCGAAGCCTTTGTCCACCAGGGCAGCCATGGCACCTACCTTGGTGTGGTTCCCATCTCCACCAAAGGGCTCTCTCTGGACAGGTGTCCTGCACTGTGCTTGAAGGAATGCAACTATCTGCAGAGGATGACGTGGGTGCAATTCTGAAATGGAGCTGGTGCTCAGGGTGTTCTGGGGAGATTAAGCTCCATGAGGTGGGAGGTCCCATGTGGCATACCTGAATCTTGTCTGTACCCAGGAAGCTGAGGCTGTTTCAGAAACAACTCTGGGTTTTATCATTCATAGAATTCACTTTTTCATGGTATCAACAATTTTCAGTTCTCTGGTTCAGATTCAGAGAACACTGAGATAGAGGAGCTCAGGGCTCAAGCCCTGGGGCCGTGTACCTTGTGTAATAAGGCCAGCCAGTGAACAAAATAATGATTAGTAACATAAGCCCAAAAAAGCCTCCTCTGAACTCACACTCGCCTTACTAGATGCGAGACACTGTGGCATGTGGAGTGCAGTGTACTAGGGGGTGCTGGGGTTACTGTGGGTGCCGGGGGTTACTGTGGGGTGCCAGGGATTACTGTGGGTGCTGGGGTTACTGTGGGTGCTGGGGGTTACTGTGGGGCACCGGGGGTTACTGAGGGGTACCGGGGGTTACTGTGGGGTGCCGGGGCTACTGTGGGTGCCGTGGGTTACTGTGGGGTGCCGGGGGTTATTGTGGGTGCCGGGGGTTACTGTGGAGTGCCAGGGGCTACTGTGGGTGCTGGGGTTACTGTGGGTGCTGGGACTACTGTGGGTGCCGCAGGTTACTGTGGGTGCCATGGGTTACTGTGGGGTGCCAGGGGTTATTGTGGGTGCTGGGGGTTACTGTGGGGTGCCAGGGGCTACTGTGGGTGCTGGGGTTACTGTGGGTGCTGGGGTTACTGTGGGTGCTGGGGTTACTGCCACCAAACCCTGTCGGCAGCGAGCCCCTGTCCTGCCAGCGTGGTGCTGGGATGCCTCGCCCAGCAATTGCTCAGAAGCATCTCTCCAGGTCTCCGCCAGGCCAGCTTCTTTCACATTTATGAGCAGAATGAGGCTATCCTGACACCTTCTTTCCTTTCCTCCCTGCTCAGGTGCCCAAATCCACAAATTTCTTTTAAAAACAGATTTTTATATTTTTCCTCCTTATCCTATCTGCCTGGACTCAGGTAGTATTTTTGAAAACTCGCTAAGATGGAATCGGCAGGTGTCACCCTGAAGCTCAGCCAGTTTGAAAGCCTCTCCTGAAGGAAGAACTCTGGGGCTGCGGGTGCTTCACAGACCAGTGGGAGAACCCCTCCCCCCACACTTGCTCACCTACCCAACGGGGTTCAGGGGTGGGCAGCCAGTAGGCGTGTGGGTCCCGGGCTTGATCAACCAAGTGGCCAGCCCTGTATGCGTTCCTGCATCTGAGCCTTGCTTCCTTGGCCAGTGTGTGGGACGAGCTCACAGGGTCACTGACTGTGAGGGCTGGGACAGGAGGACCCCACAGGGTACACCCAGCACGGCCTGCCAGAGGCTGCCTTCCCCAGGACAAGCTGCCCCCAGGGCCTGGGACATCGCCGGTTTGTAGGCCATGGACGTTTCTCTAACATGATGCCCTTTTCCATTTTAGGAGGATCGCATCTTCCCATTTCATCCTGCGGGAAATGGTATCTGCATTCCTACCCCTAGACTTGACATTGAAATCACAAACAGAACAAATGATGGGTTATGAAACAAAATTACCTGCCCTAAGCGTTTCCATAAACCAGTCCTCCCCAAACGCTGTTTCTGAGCCAGAGCACCAAGGAGCCTATTCTAGGGATGAGCATGCTGAGTCGATGGCAGAGTCCCCACCGGCCAGCTGCTGGTACAGAGCAGGGGCTGGGCTCATCCTCTGTCCTTCCCCTCCATGAAGCTGCCCCTAAGTGGGGCCCATGAGCGCAGGCATGCCCAGCACCCAGGCCGCCAGCTGGATGTCCCGCCACACGGCTGCAGAAACGCTACCCTACACTTACAAATGCTCAGCTGCTGCAGGGGCGATGAATGAGGACAGCATCTCCCAGCCACAGGTGCTGCTGGTCCCACAGCCACGATCACACAACCCAGTCCCACGTCTGAATTAATTATGCCAGTCATGCCATTAAGCACGGCCTGACTTCACAGAATCTGCCTTGCCTGATGAGGTTTCTATCTTCTGGGAAATCTCCTCTGCCTGACAGGCGTTCAGAATCTTTCATGGGGAGCGCTTTGGGGAAGAAGCCCCTTCGCCCCCAAACACAAGAAGGCACACCAAGGACTTGGGCCTGGGGTCCTCGGGAATCCTTGCCTCTCCCTCAGCTCTTCTGTTTCTAGCTGATGTTCAAGGATCTGTAGACTATGGCCCCAGGGGACGAAACGATCAGAAAAGGAATACTGGCTGGTGACACATGAAAACCCTATGAAATTAAAATGTCAACGTCTGTAATAAAGTCTTCCTGGAAGACGGTCACACCATCTGTCTACGTATTGCCCGTGGCTGCTTTTGCCCTCTGTCGGCAGGTTGAGCAGCTGTGACGAAGACCCTGTGGCCCCTCAGAGCCTAAAATGTTGACTGCCTGGCCTTCGCGGGGAAGCTGCTGTTCCAGCTCCCAGGGGAAGAAATTCCTGCAAGGCAGCCCGAGGGAGGCGCCCAGGAGGCACCCGCCTGTGTAGTGTGGGAGGAAGGAAGCGCTCCCACCCTGACCCGGCGGCACAGCAGAGCCCCTTGTCCCTCCTCCATCCCCAACTCTGTCTCCAGATGAGGACTTAATGCCACCATTCTCTGTTTAACACTCAAGTTTCCATCGTCAGTGACCTGAAGCACCATGTGATCCTTCCTGATTCTGCTCAGGAATAGCTGAGCTGTGAGTGGAGCTGGGCTGTGGACAGACTTAGCCAGACACTGAGGCACCCAGTGCCTGTATCTCAGGGGTTTCCACTCATGGTTAAGTGCATGGAAAATGTCTGAAAGCAGCCATGCCAAGCCCTCATTACCCTTCTTTACATTTAATTTCATAATGTGTTACGGGGGCGCCCCAAACTTGGGAGATGTGACAGCCTTGGGACGCACCTGGGAGCCCAAGCATAGTCCCCCTACCCGTGACATTCCTTACTGCCTGCCATGGCCCTCACTGCCCATCACGGCCCCCACCACCCATCATGGCCCACAGCACCTGCCACGGCCCCCACCACCCGCCACGGCCCCCACCGCCCACCACGGCCCCCACCACCCATCATGGCCCACAGCACCTGCCACGGCCCCCACCACCCGCCACGGCCCCCACTGCCCACCACGGCCCCCACCACCCATCATGGCCCACAGCACCCGCCACGGCCCCCACCGCCCATCAGTCACAGTCTTCACTGCCCATCAGTTACGATCCTCACCACCAATTACTCCATTAGAGTAACAGTATGTTTCATCTTAAAAGGATTCAAAGCTTCTTACTTTTTAAATACAAAATGCAAACTGATAATGAAATGCTGGCTTTTACGGCATTTTTGGCTGAATTTAACTCTTAGTCCTTCAAAGGCCCTGGAGAAAAAGTGTGCAAGACTGCTATTAACCAGTCAGTCCTGAGCTGGATTCTTCATGCTAAAACGTGACTTAAGCCGGAAGTAAGGCTTTGTTCATTCGAAACCATGACTAGGCCAGAGAAGTTTACACCAATGTAAAAGAAAACACAGTCTTAATTATACCAAGTCTAACTTTTCTACCGTTGCATCCAACAGGGAAACTGCTGGTTTCCATCAAGACCTGGTCCCACCACAGAGCAGGAGAAACAGGAGGGGATGCAGGGGAGGGCAGGGCACGCTCGGCCCACGGGACCCCCCACCCCTAGCCTCTGCAGGCGCCGGATGTCACTGTTCTTCAGGAAGCTGGATGATAATAACCATCCTTTCCTGCTAAGCTGTCTTGAAACCCTTAGGTAGAAAAAGGTCCTCAAAATGTGTAGGCTTAGTTAGGCATACAGCTTCTCCGGTCTCAAAGGAGCTTCTCATTCTCTTTTCTCCAAGGGTCTGCTGGCAGCACTGCTGAATGGAACCAGAACACACCAACTTCAAAGGAAAAGCGAATTCCCTTGTGTCTGAGGCCAGCTGCTGTACCAGGTCTGTCTGGGATTCTGTGTTTGAATGGCACACCTGGCCTCCCCAAACCATTCCCATGCATGTTTCCAAAAGAGAAACAACCAATTCTCGATGATACCATGACAGGATACTTGAAACTAATTTTTCTGAATTGTAGATCTGACAACAGATTCCACCTAAATCATCAATTACGGTTTTTTCTAACACCTTCAGATTCCATCTAACAACATAAAAAGGAGGAGGTACAAAAGTTGCAAGTGGAGGTATGCTGTGTGATCGCATGACTGGATTTGAAGTGTCACCTAACATCCTTCCAAAGCAGCCTCTGAGCAGGGCCCCCAGCCACAGCTCTCAATCCATGGCCGTAACAGGAATCAGCCTCATGGAGAAATCTTCAAGACAGAAGCACAAGAACCCAGAACAGCGCTCATCCTCTATCCAGCAATTCTCCACCTTCAGGACGGGAGCGTGAGAACCCAGAACAGCCCTCATCCTCTATCCAGTATTTCTCCATCTTCAGGACGGGAGCATGAGAACCCAGAACAGCCCTCATCCTCTATCCAGCAATTCTCCACCTTTAGGACGGGAGCGTGAGAACCCAGAACAGCCCTCATACTCTGTCCAGCGATTCTCCACCTTCAGGATGGGAGCGTGAGAACCCAGAACAGCCCTCATCCTCTGTCCAGTATTTTTCCATCTTCAGGACGGGAGCGTGAGAACCCAGAACAGCGCTCATCCTCTATCCAGCAATTCTCCACCTTCAGGACAGGAGCATGAGAACCCAGAACAGCCCTCATACTCTGTCCAGCGATTCTCCACCTTCAGGACGGGAGCGTAAGAACCCAGAACAGCCCTCATACTCTGTCCAGCAATTCTCCACCTTCAGGAAGGGAGCGTGAGAACCCAGATCAGCCCTCATCCTCTGTCCAGTATTTCTCCATCTTCAGGACGGGAGCGTGAGAACCCAGAACAGCGCTCATCCTCTATCCAGCAATTCTCCACCTTCAGGACGGGAGCGTGAGAACCCAGAACAGCCCTCATCCTCTGTCCAGTATTTCTCCATCTTCAGGACGGGAGCGTGAGAACCCAGAACAGCCCTCATCCTCTATTCAGCAATTCTCCACCTTCAGGACGGGAGCGTGAGAACCCAGAACAGCCCTCATCCTCTATCCAGCAATTCTCCATCTTCAGGACGGGAGCGTGAGAACCCAGAACAGCCCTCATCCTCTATCCAGTATTTCTCCACCTTCAGGACGGGAGCATGAGAACCCAGAACAGCCCTCATCCTCTGTCCAGCATTTCTCCACCTTCAGGAAGGGAACATGAGAACCCAGAACAGCCCTCATCCTCTATCTGGCATTTCTCCATCTTCAGGAAGGGAACACGAGAACCCAGAACAACCTGCCTTCATCTTCTGTCCAGTAAGAGAGCTGGCACCTTGTCCTGATTTGATGTTAAGTCCTTCCAGCAGACAGGCTGTAATTTATGGTGTTAGTGAAAAACCACAAATATGATTTAAACTACACATGATTCTGTGTTTTTCCTAAAGGACCACAGGTTAGACTTCACCTTTTAATCTGAGTTGTGCGGCAATGGAGATTGAGATGCAGCCGGAAGGACGCAAAGCAGTTTACCAGAGACTCTGCTGAGGCTGAGCAGGGCTGCCACTGGGCCTTGCTCACCAGAAAAACGGGTTATTACCATAATTATCTTGTATACCAGATGGTGATTAATACAGCTCTCTTCCTCTTTTCAAACCTGCATAATAAAATCAGATTAGTCACTACTGATATGAAGAAAATAATTTTAAAACCACTTTTTTTTTTTTGAGACAGAGTTTCGCTCTTGTTACCCAGGCTGAAGTGCAATGGCGCGATCTCGGCTCACCACAACGTCTGCCTCCTGGCTTCAGGTGATTCTCTTGCCTCAGCCTCCCGAGTAGCTGGGATTTCAGGCACGCGCCACCATGCCCAGCTAATTTTTTTGTATTTTTAGTAGAGACGGGGTTTCACCATGTTGACCAGGATGGTCTCAATCTCTTGACCTCGTGATCCACCCGCCTCGGCCTCCCAAAGTGCTGGGATTACAGGCTTGAGCCACCGCGCCTGGCCCTAAAACCACTTTAAATCAGGTTACTGACCGTCAATTTACTTAAGATTGGAACATTTATAACCCTATTATAACAACAGGAACCCTATTTTAGGAATGTTTATTATATGCTGCACATGGTGGACACTGCAAGCTGAGAGCTGGATTTGGTCTTCTTTTAAGAGTGCTGGCTGGGCACGGTGGCTCAGGCCTGTAATCCCAGCACTTTGGGAGGCCAAGGCGGGTGGATCACGAGGTCAAGAGATTGAGACCATCCTGGTCAACATGGTGAAACCCCGTCTCTACTAAAAATACAAAAAAAGTTAGCTGGGCATGGTGGCACGTGCCTGTAGTCCCAGCTACTCAGGAGGCTGAGGCAGGAGAATCGCCTGAACCCAGGAGGTGGAGGTTGCGGTGAGCCAAGATCGCGCCACTGCACTGCAGCCTGGGTAACAAGAGCGAAACTCCGTCTCAAAAAAAAAAATGCTGAGTTTTTTTCTGGCAACTAAGTTACTGGCACATGCACATCTGTGAGTGAATCAGTGCTGGGACTGGGCTGCGATTGTCCAGAAATAAGTGCTGGGACTGGGCTGACGTTGTCCGGGAATCAGTGCTGGGACTGGGCAGAGGTTGTCCGGGAATCAGTGCTGGGACTGGGTTGAGGCTGTGCAGGAATCAGTGCTGGGACTGGGTTGAGGCTGTGCAGGAATCAGTGCTGGGACTGGGTTGAGGCTGTGCAGGAATCAGTGCTGGGACTGGGTTGATGCTGTCCCGGAATCAGTGCTGGGACTGGTTTGAGGCTGTCCAGGAATCAGTGCTGGGACTGGGTTGAGGCTGTGCAGGAATCAGTGCTGGGACTGGGTTGATGCTGTCCCGGAATCAGTGCTGGGACTGGTTTGAGGCTGTCCAGGAATCAGTGCTGGGACTGGGTTGAGGCTGTGCAGGAATCAGTGCTGGGACTGGGTTGAGGCTGTGCAGGAATCAGTGCTGGGACTGGGTTGAGGCTGTGCAGGAATCAGTGCTGGGACTGGGTTGAGGCTGTGCAGGAATCAGTGCTGGGACTGGGTTGAGGCTGTGCAGGAATCAGTGCTGGGACTCGGTTGAGGCTGTGCAGGAATCAGTGCTGGGACTGGGTTGAGGCTGTGCAGGAATCAGTGCTGGGACTGGGTTGAGGCTGTGCAGGAATCAGTGCTGGGACTGGGTTGAGGCTGTCCAGGAATCAGTGCTGGGACTGGGTTGAGGCTGTGCAGGAATCAGTGCTGGGACTGGGTTGAGGCTGTGCAGGAATCAGTGCTGGGACTGGGTTGATGCTGTCCCGGAATCAGTGCTGGGACTGACTGGGTTGAGGCTGTCCAGGAATCAGTGCTGGGACTGGGTTGATGCTGTCCAGGAATCAGTGCTGGGACTGGATTGATGCTGTCCAGGAATCAGTGCTGGGACTGCACTGAGGTTGTCCCGGAATCAGTGCTGGGACTGAGCTGAGGTTGTCCCGGAATCAGTGCTGGGACTGGGTTGAGGCTGTCCAGGAATCAGTGCTGGGACTGGGTTGAGGCTGTCCAGGAATCAGTGCTGGGACTGGATTGATGCTGCCCAGGAATCAGTGCTGGGACTGGGTTGATGCTGTCTAGGAATGAGTGCTGGGACTAGGTTGAGGTTGTCCCAGAATCAGTGCTGGGACTGGGTTGAGGCTGTCCAGGAATCAGTGCTGGGACTGGGTTGATGCTGTCCAGGAATCAGTGCTGGGACTGGGTTGATGGTGTCCCAGAATCAGTGCTGGGACTGGGTTGATGCTGTCCAGGAATCAGTGCTGGGACTGGGTTGATGCTGACCAGGAATCAGTGCTGGGACTGGGTTGATGCTGTCCTGGAATCAGTGCTGGAACTGGGCTGAGGCTGTGCGTGTGTCTCTCTTGGGACTGGGCTGTGGCTGTCCAGGATTGGGTGCTGGGACTAGGCTGAGGTTGTACAAGGACTGGGCCGAGTATCTCTGTTTTTTCAATAAGGAGACCAGAGTGAAGGCTTAAGAGTGTGCCACAGGAACATCTCATGAGGCCATACTCAGCGCAGTAAGGCCAGGAGTAAGCAGCAGTGTGGTTCAGCACACAATAGAAGGTATTGTAAAGGAAAATGTAAACCCTGTTTGCATGATGAAAACAGCAGTTACTCTGCGAAGCCTGTGATGTATGAACAGGGAGTGCTACAGTGCCTTTCATGGCCCTGCTCTCCCAGTAAAGTCTCCATTCAGCTGGTCCCAGAAAGCAGTCTCCACAGGCAAGGGCAGGGCCCCGCTGCAATGTGCGGATCACACAGCCTGGCCCAGATGATGAATCGGCCCGTGAGTCTGCAACATGGGGGCCCCACCAGACAGAGAGTGAGGGGCCAAGCACAGCTGTTAGAAATCTCAGGTCAACAGACGAAGCTGGAGTCCGGACCCCCAAATTCACACTCAGAAAGGGCGTGGCAGGCAGCTTCCCAGCTCTAGCAATCCCAGCATGGGAGAAACAGGAAGAAACAAGCTTTTGAGGAAGAAACCAGTGAAAGAGAAGCGAAAAATAAGCCAGCACGTGAGGTGAAAGGTGTGTTTGTGACAAGAGGTGTGGGTCCGCGTGGTGGCATGGGCTTTGTGTTCAAGGGGCCAGCATCTGGACAGAGCCCCACATAGCAAGACGGTGGAACACAGACAGGGGACCTGCCGAGTGACCCAGTGACAGAGCCCCACATAGCAGGATGGTGGGACAGAGACAGGGGACCTGCCGAGTGACCCAGTGACACAGCCCCACATAGCAGGACAGTGGGACAGAGACAGGGGACCTGCCGAGTGGGCCAGTGACAGAGCCCCACATAGCAGGACGGTGGGATAGAGACAGGGGACCTGCCGAGTGGGCCAGTGACAGAGCCCCACATAGCAGGATGGTGGGACAGAGACAGGGGACCTGCCGAGTGGGCCAGTGACAGAGCCCCACATAGCAGGACAGTGACACAGAGACAGGGGACCTGCCGAGTGACCCAGTGACACAACCCCACATAGCAGGACAGTGGGACAGAGACAGGGGACCCGCCGAGTAACCCAGTGACAGAGCCCCACATAGCAGGATGGTGGGACAGAGACAGGGGACCTGCCGAGTGGGCCAGTGACAGAGCCCCACATAGCAGGACAGTGGGATAGAGACAGGGGACCTGCCGAGTGGCCCAGTGACAGAGCCTCACATAGCAGGACGGTAGGACAGAGACAGGGGATCTGCTGAGTGACCCAGTGACAGAGCCCCATATAGCAGGACAGTGGGATAGAGACAGGGGACCTGCTGAGTGACTCAGTTGACTCCACATGGCAGCTCCGCTGGCTGCTCACTGGGTGCTGAGTGGCCAGCACATCTGAACAACCTGGCTACAACTGGGTGGGAACTGAGGGAAGAATGGAGGTGAGTGGGTAAGAGCGAGGCATGGAGATCAGCGATGGATGAAGATAAGGGAAGAGCAGTGAGCAGTGGAGCTGAGGAGGAGTGGAGATGATGAGGGTGGAGTTGATGGGGATGGAGGTGATGGCGGTGGAGATGATGGGGCGTAGAGGTGATGGGGGTGGAGGTGATGAAGTGGAGGTGATGGGGGTGGAGGTGATGGGGGTGGAAGTGATGGGGGTGGAGGTGATGGGGGTACAGGTGATGGGCATCAAGGTGATTGGGGTGGAGGTGATGAGGGTGGAGATGATGGGCGGTTGAGGTGATGGGGGTGGTGATGATGGGGGGTGGAGGTGATGGGATGGAGGTGATGGGGTGGAGGTGATGGGGGTGCAGTTGATGGGGGTGGAAGTGATGAGGGGTGGAGGTGATGGGTGGTGGAGGTGATGGGGGTGGAGGTGATGGGGGTGGAGGTGATGAGGGGTGGTGGTGATGGGGTGGAGTTGATGGGGGTAGAGGTGAAGGGGAGTAGAGGTGATGGGATGTAGAGGTGATGGGGGCGGAGGTGATGGGGTGGAGGTGATGGGGGTGAAGGTGATAGGGGTGGAGGTGAAGGGGAGTAGAGGTGATGGGGTGTAGAGGTGATGGGGGTGGAGGTGATGGGGGTGGAGGTGAAGGGGTGGAGGTGATGGCGGTGGAGGTGATGGGGTAGAGGTGATGGGATGGAGGTGATGAGGGGTTTAGGTGGTGGGGGGTGGAGGTGATGAGGGTGGAGGTGATGGGGGTGGAGGTGATGGGGGTGGAGGTGAAGGGGTGGAGGTGATGGCGGTGGAGGTGGTGGGGTGTAGAGGTGATGGGGGTGGAGGTGATGGGGGTGGAGGTGATTGGGGGTGGAGGTGATGGGGGTGGAGGCGATGAGGGTTGAGATGATGGGGGGTTGAGGTGATGGGGGTGGAGGTGATGAGGGGTGGTGGTGATGAGGGTAGAGGTGATGGGATGGAGGTGATGGGGGTGGAGGTGATGGGGGTAGAGGTGATGAGGGTTGAGATGATGGGGGGTTGAGGTGATGGGGGTGGAGGTGATGGGGGTAGAGGTGATGGGATGGAGGTGATGGGGTGGAGGTGATGGGGGTGGAGGTGATGGGGTAGAGGTGATGGGATGGAGGTGATGAGGGGTTTAGGTGGTGGGGGGTGGAGGTGATGAGGGTGGAGATGATGGGCGGTTGAGGTGATAGGGGTGTAGGTGATGGGGGTGGAGGTGATGAGGGGTGGAGGTGATGGGGGTAGAGGTGATGAGGGTTGGAAGTGATGGGGGTGGAAGTGATGGAGTGGAGGTGATGGGGGTAGAGGTGATGGGCATCAAGGTGATTGGGGGTGGAGGTGATGTGGGTGGAGGTGATGGGGGGGTGGAGGTGATGGGGGGTGGTGATGGGGTGGAGGTGGTGGGGATGGTGACGGGTGGGGGTGATGAGGGGTAGAGATGATGTGGGTGGAGGTCATGGGGGGTTAGGAAGGGTAGAGGTGATTTCGGGGTGGATGTGAGAAAAGGGTGATTTATTTGCAGTTTCCATTTACAACTCTGTTGCAAATTATATCATGATATTTCAAACACAGACAGGATCTCAGCGTATTTGAAGTGAGGTCACTTCAGAGGGACAGCCCATCAAATAATTTACTAGTACTTCCGTTCATTTCTTAGCCACTAGTAAATTATTTGTTGTCTGTAGCTTTTAAGTCCAGGATTTTAACTACAGGAGACAGGATCGTGCTTGTTGAGTTTTAAATGGAACTGTGTATAAGGAAAACGATAAAAGAAATGAAAGAAAGATGAAAGAAATTCAAGAGGCCATAAAACAATGGAAAGACAGCCATGCTGATGAACTGTAAGAATTAACACTTAAAATGGCCAGACGACCCAAAGCGACCTACAGAATCAGTGCGATTCCTATCAAAACACCAAGGACATTCTTCACAGAAATAGAAGAAACACTCCTAAAATTCATATAGAACCACAAAAGACCTCAAAAAGCTAAAGCAATCCTGAGCAAAAAGTACAAACTTGGAGGCATCACACTAACTCATTCCAAATTATACTGCAAGGTTACAGTAACCGAAACAGCATGGCACTGACATAAAAACAGACACGTTAACCAAAGGAACAGAACAGAGCCCAGAAATAAATCCACATCCTCAGACAACTCATTTTCAACCAAGTATCCAGGAACATACCTCGGGGAAGGACAAACCCTTTAATAAATGGTGCTGGGGAAGTGGATATCCACATGCAAAAGAATAAAGCTACATCCTCATCTTTTACCATAGACACACATCAACTCCAATTTGAGTAGAGTTAAATGTAAGACCTGAAACTATGAAACTACTAAGAGAAAACGCTGTTGAAATGCTGCAGGACGTTGGTGTGGGCAATGATTTCTTTAGCAAGACATCAAGAGCAGTGGCAGAAGAAGTAAAAATAGGCAACTGAGATCAATCAAGCTAAAAAGCATTTGCACAGCAAAGGACACAATCAGCAAAGTCAGGAGGCGCTTACAGAATATGAGAGAAAACATTTGCAAACTACACACCTGACAAGGGATTAATAACCAGAGTATATAAGGAACTCAACTCAATAGTGAAGAAATAATCCTAAAAATCCTAAATTAAAAAACAGGCAAAAGACTTAAACACATCTTTTTCAAAAGACGACATGCAGATGGCCAGGCACTATATGAAAAGGTACTCAACATCACTCATCATCAGAGAAATGCAAATCAAAACCACAGTGAGATACCCTGTCACTCCAGTCAGAACGACTGTTACCAAAGAGAAGAAAAAGCAACAGACGTTGGCGAGGATGTGGAGAAAAGGGAGGCTTGCACGCTGTTGGTGGGAGAGGGAGGTGGTACAACCACACGGAAAACAGCAGGAGTTTCCTCAAAAAACTAACACTATAACCACCATTCGATCCCGAAGTCCCACGCTGCGTATACACCTGAAGGAAAGGGAACCACTGCATCGAAGGGACACCTGCATCCCCATGCTGACTGCGGCATCATCCACAGTGGCGAAGACATGAAACTCAACCTAGGCATCCGTCAACAGATGAACGAATAAAGAAAATGTGGGACATACGCTTGTTAGAATACGATTCCGCAAAAGGAAGAAGGAAATCCTGTCATTCACAGCAGCACAGACTGAACCGGAGGTCACTACGTGAAGTGAAATATGCCAGGCACAGAAACACAAACTTCGCATGTTCTCACTCATAGGTGGGAGCTAAAAACACGGATCTCATGGAGGAGAGAGGAGACCAGTAGTCACCGGAGGATCGGAAGAGAAAGGGTGACACGAAAGAAGTTACTTCAAAGGCACAAAAACACAGTCAGAAAGAGTAAGTTCTAGCAGTCTACAGCACACTAGGCAAATTATGATAACGATCTGTTGTAGAGCTTACTGTACATAGCTAGAAGAGAATCATGTTCCCAACACAGAAGATCAATGTTTGAGGTGACAAATATCCTAATTACCCTGATTTGAGCATAACACCTTGTATAAGTGTCTCAAAATAACACATGTACCACCTTGTATACGTGTCTCAAAATAACACATGCACCCGAAAATCTGTGCAACTACTATCTATCAGTTTTTTGTTTTTTTTTTTTTTAGACGGAGTTTCGCTCTTGTTACCCAGGCTGGAGTGCAATGGTGCGATCTCGGCTCACCGCAACCTCCGCCTCCTGGGTTCAGGCAATTCTCCTGCCTCAGCCTCCTGTGTAGCTGGGATTACAGGCACGCGCCACCATGCCCAGCTAATTTTTTGTATTTTTAGTAGAGACGGGGTTTCACCATGTTGACCAGGATGGTCTCGATCTCTTGACCTCGTGATCCACCTGCCTCGGCCTCCCAAAGTGCTGGGATTACAGGCTTGAGCCACCGCGCCCGGCCTCTATCAGTTTTTAAGAGGGAACAGAAAAGGATCTGGCAGGAATTCTGCAGGGGAAATGGCAGTACATGCAGTGCTGAGGGTGGGACAATGTACACAGCTGTGTGTGGTACCTTCTTATCACTGCCGGGCTGAACCCCTTCTTCTCCCAGAGCGGGGGTCACTATACTCCCTCCTCAACTGCTTAGCGTTTGAATCCAAAACGAAAAAAAAAAAAGAGCCCTAAGAAATATGTCAGCCCACAAACAAAGTTGGGAAAAAATAACTTGAGAATGAAGCGCCAGGGAACAGCCACTCACACAGCACTAAGCTGCAGAGGACGCAGCTGGTGGGAACGGAGGGATCTGGGCTGGGACATCTGACTTCACACATGGCACGTGGTGTCTGTCCCCACACCATGCACTAGCTGTAAGTTCACAAAGTTGAAGACAGACAACTCTGCAGCCATCCCAGGGCAAGGCTCCTGTCCCGGGCCAGAGAAAGAGGGGGTCCACGGAGGAACAGAGCAGTAACTGCAATGCAGGCATGCCAACTGCCTGATGCCTCACCTGGAGCCTCAGCCGGGAGTGCTAGCAAGAAGCCTCTACCAGATCTGCTCACCATCACCACCCCTCCAAGACCCGAGGGTCCGATACAGCCAGCAACAGCCTCAGCAGGAAAAAGCCACGTGTCACACTCATGTCAGCCAGGTAGGGCTCAGAATCCGTGAGCAACCCTAGGAGTTCCCAGGAGGCCCCAAGCCCTTGGTGAAGTGCCTGTATTGGTAAGACAGAAAGGAAATCTTTCTTAGAAAGACAGACCCCAAGCCCGTCTGTATTAGACTGTTCTCACACTGCTATAAAGAGATACTAGACTAGGTAATTCATAAAGAAAAGGTGTTAACTGGCTTGCAGTTCTGCAGGCCATCCCAGAAGCATGGCAGCATCTGCTTCTGAGACCTCAGGGCTCTCACTCGTGGGGGAAGGCAAAGGGGAGTCGGGGTCTTACAGGCAGGAGCAGGGCCAAGAGAGACGGGCAGGTGCCACACGCTTCTAGCCCATCTGCCCCGAGAATACTCGCCCACACCACTGGCAGTAGCTATGCTTACCCTGAGATAACTTTGCCACCAAAATATCTTGCTTTTAGTATTACTTTCACAGGGCTCTACTGTGTCAACTTTGGAAACAAAAAACTTCATTCTGTTTATAGCAACTGGTTTTAGTGGCGGTATTTCCATTTACAAATATAGTCAAATTCTAAATCACGCAGCTTAATTACACTCATAACGATAATAAAATGACAGACGCTGTGAGTTTGAGTGCGTGCCAGGCCCTACTTGGGGCTTCTATACGGATTAACCTCGTAACAGTCACTCCCTACAGACTTTTTTTCCAGTTAGCTACATTTTGAAGTCTTAGGCATTAGTCGTACGAACTTTTGCAGACCTTCTAGTAATTTTAGATTCTGGCCTTTGGTACAAGCTTGTTTCTTAAAGAGGTCATTTTTTATTTCTAAATTTACATTCTTTACATGTATTTCCATTCAGCATAATGAGATTTAAGAGAAGGATCAAAAAGTTAGTTCCAGATCTTCCACAAAACACTAGTAAGCCAAATGTAACAGCAGAGTATTCACTGTGACCAAGTGGCAGTTATTCCTGGAATGGAGGAATGACTCTTTAGCATAAGGGAGCCAGTCAATGTGACACACCACATTGATAGATCACAGACAAAAAGCTCACGCCGTCATCTCAAGTGAACAGAACAGGCACCTGACAAACTCCGACACCCTTTCATGATAACAGACCCAGAAAACTAAGAATGGAAAGAAACTTCCTCAATATGATAAAAGGTGTTTATGAAAAACCCACAGCTGATACCGCACTCAATGGTGAAAGACTAACAATTTTCCCCAAGATCAAGAACAAAATAGGGATCCCCGCTTTCTACACCCCGATTCAACATGCCCTGAAAGGTCTGTCAGAGAAATCAAACAACAAAAGGAAATAAAAGGCATCCAAACTGGAAAGGAAGAAGTAAAACCATTTCTCTGTTCGGATGACAATGATCCTCCATATAAAACACCCACAAAAAGCTAGCTGCTTAATAAACAAATTCTGCCAAATTGCAAAGTACAGGACGACACGTAAAAGTGAGTCACGTTTCTATCCACCAGCAATGAATACTCTGAAAAGGAAATTAAGAAAACAATTCCATTCAGAATAGCAGCTAAAAGAATTAAATACCTAGGAACAAATTTAAATGAGAAGGTGAAAGACTTGTATGGTGAAAACTACAAAACACTAATGAAGAAATTAAAGAAAGCACAAATGGAAGACAGCAGGCTCATGAAGCCCGAGGTTTCACATGTAAGACGTCCCTACTGCGTATAGTGATCTACAAATTCAGTACAAAATCCCTATCAAAATGCCAGTCGTATTTTTTGCAGAAATGAAAAAGATGATCCTCAAATTTGTATAGAATTGCAAGGGCCCCAAGACTTTTTTTGAGACAGAGTCTGGAAACTGTCGCCTGGGTGGAGTGCAGTGGCGCGATCTCGGCTCACTGCAACCTCCGCCTCTTGGGTTCACACGGTTCTCCTGCCTCAGACTCCCGAGTAGCTGGGATTACAGGCACGTGCCACATCCAGCTAATTGTTTGTATTTTTGTAGAGACACGGTTTCACTATGTTGGCCAGACTGCTGTCGAATTCCTGACCTTGTGATCTGCCCGCCTTGGCCTCCTAAAATGCTGGGATTACAGGCATGAATCACCGTGCCCAGCCCCCAAAAATTTTTTTTGAAAAAAAAAAAAAATGGAAGAACCAAGTTAGAATACTCATACTCTCTGATTTCAAAACTTATTATGAAGCTACAGTAATCAGTGTGGTAGAGACATAAGAAATGACCTTGAGAGTGTGGAACTGAGGTCCAGAAAGAAACCCATATAATCGTGGCCCTTTGATTTTCAGCCAGAGTTCCAAGACGCTGGTTGAAAATGGGGAAAAAATAATGTATTCAATGAATGGTGCTGACACAACTGTGTATCTACATGCAAAAGAATGAAGTTAGACCCCTACCCCACACCACATACAAAAGTGAATAAAAATGGATCAGCAACCTAAACACAAGCCCTGAAACCATCACATTCTTAGGAGAAAACACTGGGGTAAACCTTCATGGCTTTGCATGTGGCAATGGATTCTTAAATATGACACTGAGCATAAGCAACAAAAGAAAACAGAGGTAAACAGTATAATAATAGATAATGGATCAAAAGATAAATAGATACAATGAAAATTAAAACTACAATGAGATAATGGTTCACATCTACCAGATGGCTACAATAATAATGTAAAAAATAGAAAAGAACAAGCGTTGGTGAGGCTGTGGGGAAACTGCACCCTGTGGGCTGCTGGTGGGAATGGAAATGGTGCAGCTGCTGTGGAACGGGCTGGTGGTTTGTCAAAAAATCCCACAGAACGATGATAGAATCTTGAAATTCCACTCTGAGGTATATGAAAAAAAAATGAAAAGAGATAGATACACACAAAACTTGTAAACACATGTTCATAGCAACACTCTCCACAAAAGCCAAAAGACAGAAAAAGTCCAAATGTCTATCAACAGATGAACAGACAAGCTGTGGTCTATCCACACAATGGAGTGCTATAAGTGCTATACAGCCACGAAGAGACACCTCGCAGATGTGACAGATGCTGCCACGCAGGTGAGGTTCACAAACATTTACGCTTCGTGAAAGAAATCAGACACGAAAACCTACGTATGGTGCGACTCCACTGACGAGAAATGCCCAGAACACTAACTCCATAGAGAGAGAAAGCAGATGAGTGGTTGCTTGGGGCAGGGGAGGGTGGAATGTGGACAAACGGCTTCGCTGGTCAGGCATTTTTATGGTGAAAATGATCTGAGCTAGAAAGAGTTGCTGGTTGCACACACTGTGAATGTGCTGACCTCCACTGAACTGCTTAAAATTTTATGTTGTGTAAATTTTACTTCGCTAAATTCTTTTAAAAGGTTAGTTCTAGTACCTTGTGGAAATTGTGCTTTTTTTTCTCATTTGTTGGAACTGTTGCTCTCCTTGCACTTACTACTCGCTCCCCAGCAGTAATCTTTCCAAAACAACCCCTTCCCTATGCTTTTCTTTTTAAACGCTGTCTTTTGTGGAGAGGGTACCTTTGTCTCGGAGGCACGAGTGGTCACTGTGACTCTCTGGGTTGTAGCCATGGAATACTACAGCTCTAGGCACGTGAGTATTCACCTAAGGACTAAATGTTCACTCCTGTGTCCAGTGCGGTCCTACAGGCTGACTAAATGCTTGTTCCTATGAGGTCTTCTTTAATCTTTCTAAACAATCCATAGAGAAAACTCAGGGATCTCTGAACTCAGTGGGGTTCACTGCCTAATAATTTGGGCACTTGTACAAAACAATTCCTTAAGATACTACATGACTGTTTTGCTAAAATAATGCATATTGTAGATGCAATTTCTATTTCCTGGTGACATCTTTGAGTATAAACACAACTTGAAGATAATTTCATTGAATATATTTCCTTAAGAAATTTGACAAAAAATTGAAATTCATTCTTTTTTCCTTATTTCTAGAACAATCTCCCTCTCACGTCAGAATCGACTGATAGTTGACATTTATCGAGCAGTTTCTGCGCTCCACATACTCTCCAGGCACACTGCAAAGCTGTTACCACTCAAGCTTGGCGGTGATTAAGGTGAGGATCAGGGCCCTCCCCTCCCTCTCACTGGGGAAACCAAAGGTAGGCCTGGGCCAGTGTGATTGCACAGCCTGAATCCCAAACCACTGTGACCGCAACGACCACATCACACCATGAGTCCCACGTCTCGTTCTACTGTCTACGTTCTCCTGGTTAGGGACCAGGAGCTTTCAGAAACTCATTCCAATCCCCTGATGTTCCACTGAAGAAAAGCATGCAGGGAAGTATGTCACTACCTAAAGGCAAGTGACAACTTCAGGTTAGTTTCCACCAAACCAACCTCCTGAGGGTTGGTTTGCTGAAAACTCTAAACCCTGAGGGAGTGGGGTCATCGCCGACAGCAGATACTACAGAGGTGGATGGTCCCCTCTACTGGACACTAGAGGGGTAGGTGGTCCCCTGCACTAGACACTAGAGGGGTGGGTGGTCCCCTTCACTAGACAGTAGAGAGGTAGGTGGTCCCCTCCACTAGACAGTAGAGAGGTGGGTGGTCCCCTCCACTAGACAGTAGAGAGGTGGGTGGTCCCCTCCACTAGATAGCATAGAGGTGGGTGGTCCCCTCCACACTAGACACTAGAGAGGTAGGTGGTCCCCTCCACTAGACACTAGGGGGGTGGGTGGCCTCTCCACTAGACACTAGGGGGGTGGGTGGTCCCCTCCACTAGGCACTAGAGGGGTGGGTGGTCCTGTCCACTAGACAGTAGAGGGGTGGTGGTGTCCTCCACTAGACAGTAGAGAAGTGGGTGGTCCCCTCCACTAGACAGTAGAGAGGTGGGTGGTCCCTTACACTGGATACTAGAGGGGTGGGTGGTCCCCTCCACTGGACACTAGAGGGGTGGGTAATCCCCTCCACTAGACACTAGACGGGTGGTCCCCTCCAGTAGACACTAGACGGGTGGGTCATCCCCTCCACTAGTCATTAGATGGTGGGTCATTTTTATTCTTGATTGTCTCTGCAATGTTGTTCGAGTGAAAAGCCCGGAAGGAGAGTCCACAGCACAGGCTCTGCCCGTCTGTGCAGCCACAGAAGACAAATTTGTCTTAGAATGGGACTGGGAAGGGAGAGAAACTGGGCTTTCCTAGAGAGGAGGGACGGATGTTTGCTGAGAACCACAGGGGCAGGGGATGAAGTGATTGGCAATGCTCCTGGGGAGACGGTGTGTAAAGTGGGCTCCGACTGTCGTATGCAGACCCTCCTCAGGGCCATAGGGGCTTTGGGCTGACAGTGAAGGCAGGTGACGTGGAAAGCCCTCTCAAGGAGAGGCGTACCAGAGTGGAGGGGCACAGGGTGGGTGTGAGCAGGCTCAGCTTCTTCAGCATTTTGCTACCTGGCTCACTGCAGCCACTCTAGCGCAGAACCCCACGTTAATTCACGTCCAGGCTGTGTCAGCCTCAGAAACATAAGCAGTTTTAACATGGAAAAGAAATTCACCACAAATTCACCTGACTTTGTCAGGGAAAATTCTGTAAGATCAATCTAAAAGTATTCAAAAGCTTTGACTCTGAAAATCCGGGTATCATGAAGTAGGCAGCTTTCCATTCAGGAACATTCTGCTAAAGCATGGTGACGTAAGTGAAGAGCGGCTGTGTTTCCTTTTAAAACCATGTGCACACCTGTTTTTAAGTTGGACCCTATGGTACTGAGAGGTGGGCGGGGCACACATAATCCCTGCAAACAATGGACAGACTGAATTCAGAGATGCTGGGCTACTGGCCCAAAGGACACAGTTGGTGGAGGGTGGACGTGTGCATTTTCAAGATCTCAAGCCTGACACTGGGGCACAAGGGCGGGGGCCTGGGCCTATTACCCACTTCACAGACACCTGCCCACAAGGCCCCCGAATGGTAAAAGAAAATGGTGGGTACCTTCTGCTCACTAGAGCCCAGATTCCCAGGCCCAGGACCAACTCCTTCAGAACAGAACGTGCCACCTCCCAACCCCCTCCAGCCCCGCCACCCACTCATCCCAGTCTTCTCCTCTTCGCTCTCCCCCTGCTCAGAAGCATGCTGGGTTCTCAGGTCAAACAAAGTCTGAAGCTCCGTCTTCAACAATATAGTGGAAGAAGGGAGCCCCTCACCACACACATGGCACCCGAAACCTTGGCTGGACCCATCAGCACCGGCCCATCCACAGGAAGTACCTGCCCTGCCAGGCGTGGGAGGACCCAGGTGGGGACCAGAACCGCTGCCCCAGGGCACAGAGGCACTGATGCTGCCTCAGCCAGGAGAGGCACCAGAATTTCAGGGCCCTTGAGGGGAGAAGCAGAACCAGAGCCCCGAGTTTGGCCAAAACCTAGCTTTGCGGCTTCTTGGCAGTGAGACGCTGGGCAGGCACTGAAGCCTCAATTTCCACCATGTGTAGAACGAGTAGTCCCACCTTGGAGGTCTGAGGTTAGGGTTAGGAGGCTCTAGATGGCCTGACTTCTGTTCAAACGAAAAGAGAGGACAAACTCATTCTGTTTAGAAGAGGGAGGAGCGGTGTCTGAGCTGGACTCAAACGACTTCCCACGAAAATCTCTGAGATCTGGGCACGTAGGGCCTCCCGCCTGGCTGGATGAAACAGCCTGTGAACACAGGTCTCAGAGAGCCTTGGGGCAAATTATTTCCTCAGCCCAGCATTTTTGGGATACTTTACAAGTAATGAAGAATTTCTGTGAGACCACCAGCCAGCTTGAGAGCTAGCCAGTGTCACAGATCCCACAAAGGCGATGTCAGACTAGACCAACCCACCCACCAGAAAGGCCTGCAGGGTCCCCTCTACCAGCATAAAAGATGAGAGGCCTCCCACTAACACGGGGGACCTGGCACCCTGCCCTACCAGCAGGCTGCAAGTTCAGAGGCCTGTGCACTCCCAGCCCAGGCCACACCTGCATTTACACACCAGATGCTGGACACACAGTGCAATAAAAACCCGGTAACTCCTCAGAAGCAGAAGTGAGTTTGCACCCACTTCTCGGTGGGGGTCACCAAGGACTGCTGTCCAGTGGGTTATGATCCCATCAAGAACGTAACTGCTGGATCTCTCACAGAATCTCAGAAATGTCAGCCTCCTAAAGCTCTCTCAAGTTCCTCCTGACCCAGAGAACATGGAATTTTGTGAATTCGAGGCAGGCTGCGGGAAACTGAAAGCTTAAACTCACCTTTGTCCATTTTACACGAAGATTTACAGTACATCTCTTGACAGGAAGCTGAGAAACCTACCTTCCCAGGCATCTTGAATCCGGGCCCACGCCTACGGGTCAGCTAGAAGTATCAATTACGCACCGTTTAGACGGTGTTTAACTTAATTTTTAATTATGTGTTTTAAATCTTAATTAGACACCTAGACTTACCAACTAAACTTTTAAGCAAAAGTGCTGCTGGGTAGCAGGAGTAGACGGTAATTACCACACCTCAACCACGCTTTGGCTTCCCGCGAAACATGGAAACACCCAATATACTGAAAAACCTGAAAACAGCTTTATCGCGCTGTCCCAAACCTGTTGTCTTGTTTTACCAGGAAATGTTTCTTACTTAATTCAACTGGCATGGCCACACGAAAGTCAGCCGTGGTATTTTTAAGTAAAAATTCTTTGTTTCCGGCGCCACAGTTCACGGATTGGTCCCACCGGTTAATTTAGCAACTCAGTTTTGGGGAAGAGATTTCACAGAACTCCCCCGTCCCGAGAGCGATTTCTCCTCCCAAGCACTCAGGAGGCCGCAAGGAAAAGGGGGCCTGGAAAAGTTCCCTCCGCTCCTGCAGCAGCCGCGGGCAGGTCCCAGGACCAGCGCCAGGACCCCCAGCGCGCCCCGACCCACCCCACCCCGTACCCGCCCGCGCCCCCACCCCGCGCCCCCACCTGCCCTACCCCCACCCACCCCACGCCCCCACTCACCCCAGAGCCCTTACCTACCCTCCTCCAGTGCCCTCCCGCGCCCCACCCCCCTACCCCACACCCCGGCACCCACCCCGCGCCCCCACTCACCCCGGGGCCCTTACCCACCCTCCTCCAGCGCCCTCCCACGCCCCCACCCCCCTACCCCCACCCCGGCGCCCACCCCGCGCCCCCACTCACCCCTGCGCCCGGGCTGCCTCCGCCGCCTTCGGCGCTGAGACCCATTGCTGACGCTTTCCGTGAACTCCGCGGGGTCCCGCTGCGCACTGGGCCGGGGACGCCACGGCCGCCTCCCAGCGCTGTGTTCGGGTAAGAGGGGGCGGGGCCGGGGTCCCCCGGAGGCTCCGCGGGTTGGGCCTGGGCGGGGCGTCTCCCTGTACGAGGCCAGACCCCACCTGGGCGGCTCCTCCAGCGCGGGCGCCAGCGGCTGCTTTTGTCCTCTCGGGACTCAGGGACCTGCCATCTTGTGGCTGCCGCGCCGCACCGGCCTCCGCGGGTTTAGACGCCGGGCCCTGGTTTCCCACAACGAAGACGCACGAGTCGGAACCCTCCAGGGCAGGGGATCTGACCCGCGAGTTCTTCCAGTGTCCACGAACGGGCCCGACTTCCCCGGTCCAGGCGGACGGCTCCAGATTTCCGCGGCTGGGGACGGCGCAGACCCTCCTCCCGTCCCAGGGCCGCTGTGGGAACTCGGCCTCCCCGCCTTGTCGGGAGGATGAAGGGCTTTGGCGAAGGCGAACTCCCTCGCACCCCTCCCCCCACGCAGGTGCCTGGGGTGTCTGGCCTCTGAACAGGCTTTTCCCGAATATGCAGTTTTAATGCCGTGGTCTACAAAGTGCCTCCCCAAAGTCCCTTTCCTGCCCGTTAGTCCAGGAAGGCCACGTGTAGGGTTCTTGCTCTGGGCACCAGCTTCCTGCTGGGAAATCAGCTAGTCAAGATCTCATAGAGTCTGCCCCATCCAGAAGGTCCTCACATGCACCCACCAACATCTAGAAACCTCCCCTCCACGTCTTGTCTCTCATGCCCACCCTGCACCATCCCAAAAACTGCGGTACAGATGTGCTCATTTACAGATCATGCTCCGTTTTTTCACAGGTTACAGAGTGGATGAAGGTCAGGGAGACCGGGGAGGCTTCCTCCTATGGAACATGCAGCCTCCCTAGAATCCCCGTCTACACCCTCCTGGAATCCCCATCTACTCCTCCCTGGAATCCCTGTCTACCCCTCCCTGAAATGTCTGTCTAGGCCACTCTTCAGTCTCTGCCTGTCTAGGCCTCCCTGGAACCTCTGTTTGTGTCCCCCTTGAGTCTTCGTCTATACCTGTGTTCTCACTGTTCCCTGCCCTGCTCACCTGCTCTGCTTCCTAGAACCTCCAGCCCCATCCCTGAGCCCAGCACGGAGCTGACCTGTCCCTGCCCTCTGTGCTGGGCATCTGTCCCTGTCCCTCTGTGGCCAGCCCCTACCTGAGGCCCCAAAACTCCTGCCTCAACCTCCTCCCACCCCCTCTCCCCGTGACAGTACTGCCCACGGTGCTGTCCAGGATGGGAGCCACCTTATAAGCTTGTGTGGTCCCACAGCTCCTGCCAGAGCAGGACCCAAGAATGCTGGCATGCCTCCAGAATGGACTTCATCCTGTTCCGCACCTCCAGGATGGTCAGGGTGCAGCCCGGAATCTCACTCTCACTGGAGACTTTGGGGCCCATGGTTGGAGCTTGTCCCTGTCACACTCCACTCTGCAGAAAGAAAGTGCAGTGCGTGGGCTTTCTTGGCCCAGAAGTCCTTCATGGGCTTTCTCGGACCTGGTTTCTTCTTTGCTATGGATCCATGGAATTAGGGATGTTTTCTAAGAAGTTTTTCCAAAACACAGACAACCAAGATAGCTTGGTTTATTGGAAAAGCACTTTCACTGGCCAGTCACAGCACAGCCCCCATCTTTGGAGACCTGACATTCTCGTGGAGGGAAATAAACCAGTGGACAGAAAACACAAATCCAGTCAAGGAAGGCCTGTCTGATGGAGATGGCTGAGCAGACACTGAGAGGAAGCTACTTGGGACTTCTTTTTTTTTTTTTGAGACAGAGTTTCACTCTTGTTACTCCAGTCTGGAGTGCAATGGCGTGATCTCGGCTCTCTGCAACCTCCACCTCCCTACCGGGACTTCCAGGCAGAGGAGCCACCTGTGCAAAGGTGCTGTGCTGGGGGCAGATCTGGTGAGCTTATGAGCACAGCGAATGTGGGGACACTCAGAGGGGACAGGGTTGGAAAGGAAGCGACCTGCTCTGACTCATATTTCAGCCAGCTCAGCAAGCCAAACTATGAGGAAGTGGCTGCCTGGTCCTGGTGAAAGTGATGAGGTTGGGTGAAGGGGAGTGGCAGAGGTCGCAGGAAATGGTCCAAGCAGGGCCTGTAAAGGCAGCGGGGGCAGGACTGCTGAAAGGCTGGCCGTGGAGAGAAAGAATCCGAAGAGCATAGAGGCAGACACTGTGAGTTACTGACCACGCCCTGCCACCACTCCTGGAATGCCCTCCAGCATGCAGAAGCTGAAGGCTGCAACACTACATCATGGGACCCCGTGCAGCTGTTGTGCAGATATGCCCAGTTTTGCCAAGAGATGCTCCACATGAGATGTGTAAGGAAAACAGGAGTCGGGCTGGACACAGCACATGGGTGGTGGAGGTGCTTGGTTCTTCCGGGTCCTGTCCCTGGCATTGCTAGTGCTGAGCAGCAGGGGATGGGGGTGGGGTTCCCTAACACAGTCCTAGGGCATGGCTGGGCATTTCTCTAAGTTGCTGTTATTTCTTGCTGTCCTGGCTTCCTGACTCTCCCATAGATGCTACATTCTACCCTGTGGCTTCACACACGCCCTTCACTGCTTAAATCCCCATCTATACCTCCTGGGAATCCCCATCTAGGGGAGTCAGCACAACACAGCAATTCAAGGATTTGGGGCCTGAGCAGCAGGTGGAAGGTGCTGTCCCATACCGAGGTGGGAGGGACTGGAGAAGCATGTCTGGGGGGAAACGTTGAATTCAGATTGAGATGCCTACTGAACATACTGAGTGGACTGACTGCTGTATGAGTCTGGTACTTGGAGTAGTGGTTGCGCTGGAGATGTGGTTCTAGAACCATCTACCACACAGGTGTGTCTAGATGGAGAACTTAGAGTGCGACAGAGGGAGGAGGAACCATGACTGGGCCAGTCACAAGAGTAGACAGCTGTCCTTCACAAACACCTTTAAAAAATTGGAATGGAGAGAATGCTTCCTAACTCACTGTATGAGGTCAGCACTTCTCAGACCCAAAGCCAGATGAAGACATCCTGGAAAAAGAAAACTACACACCAACATCCCTTATGAATACAGATGCAAAACACGTCAAAACAGTGTTAGGAAACAGAATCCAACAGTAGGTTATGAGGACTGTTCACCATGACTGCGTGGGATTGATCCCAGGAACACAGGTGGTTCCACGTAAGGAAATCAGTCAGTGTCATGCTCTGCAGTCGCAGAACAAAGGGAGGAAACCCACGCGATCATCTCAATTGCTGCACAAAAGGCATCTGTAAATCCAATACCCTTTTGGAAAAAAAGCTCTTGGAAAACGAGGATGGGAGAAAATTCCTCAAGGGATACAAAGTATGTATGAAAAACCCATAGCTAACATCATCCTCAGTGGTGAAAGACGGAACATTTCCCCCCAGATCAGGAGGCAGACAAGGGTGCGGATGCTGCCACCTCTGCTCACACAAGTTCCAGCGCAGCAAGAGACAACCCACAAAAATAAACAAATGAAAGGCATTCGAATTGGAAAGGATGAGGTAAACTCTCTGTTCGCAGATGACATGTTCCCATACAGTGAAAATTCCAAAGAATACACAAAATCTGCTAGAGCTAATATAAAAATTCAACAAAGTCACAGGGTACAAGATTAACATGTGAAAACTGGTATTTGTATTTCCATACAACAGCAATGAACAAGATGAAAAGGAAATTTAAAAAGTAATTCAATTGACAACAGCATTCAAAAGAATTAAATACCTAGAAATAAGTTTAACCAAGGGAGCAAAAGATTTATATGCTAAACACTACAAAGTATTGAGGAAGAAATTCAAGAAACAAATTATGGAAAGACATCGCATGTTCACAGACAGAAAGACGATATTGCTAAGACGTAAATACCAAAATGATCTCTAAATTCAATGCAGTCTCTGTCAAAACTGTAATGGCTTTTTGTTTTCTTTTGCAGAAATGAAAACACAGGTCCCCAAATTCACGCAGAATTATAAGGAGCCCCAAATGGCACAAAACAATCTTGGAAAAAGAATAACAAAATTAGACAACTCATACATACTTCCTGAAGTTGAAATTTACTGCATAGCTACAATAATTAGAACAGTACTAGCATCAGGACAGACTTACAGACAAACAGAACAGAAAAGAGAGCCAGGAAAGGAAAGGGAAGGGACGGGAAGGGCAGTGCAGGGCAGCCTGGAAATAAACCCTTAACATGGACAGTGAAATGATTTTTGACAAGGGCACCAAGAACATTCACTGTGCATGGGACAGTCTTCTAGAACAACCAGTGTCCCTGCTAAAACTGGGTACCCTATGCAGAAGAAAACCTTACACCATGTGAAAAATTGACTCAAAATGTATCAGAGACCTAAACTTAAGAGCTAAAATTATAAAACTCTTAAAGAAAACACTGAAGTAAACCTTCATGGCATAGGATTTGGCAACAATTTCATGGATATTAAAGCAAAAGCACTGGAAATGAAGAATTAGATACTGGGTTCCATCAAAATTAAGACCTTTTCTTACACTGAAACACACTCTCTAGAAAGCAAAAAGGCAATCTGCCAGGTGGAGAAAATATCTGCAGATCGTGTATCTGATAATGGCCTAATTTCCAGAATATATGAACTCCTAAAACTCAACAGCAAAGCAAACAACCCAGTTTAAAAATGGGCAAATAGGTTGAATAGACATTTCTGCGAAGAAGATACAAGTTATTGCAGAATAGAAATCAAAACCGTAATCATGCTACTTCACGTCCACTAGAAAGGCTCTGCTAACGTGCTGTTTTCATGGAAAGTGAGTGCTGGCTAGGATGTGGAGAAGCTGGTACCCACAGCTGATGGGAATATAAAACGGTGCAGACTGGAGAAACGTTTGGTGGTGCCTCAAAGAGTTAAGCACAGATGCGCCACAGGACCCAGCAGCTCCACTCCTAGGAGCAGATTCGAAAACACTGAAGGTTAGGACTTGAACAGACACTTTTATAGCAGCGTTGCAGCTACTCACTGCCACGGGACAGAAACAGACCACGTGCCCGGCGAGAGAAGAACGGATGAACCACGTGTTGCTCTGTACACACTGAAATGCCAACACGTGCTACAGCGTCGATAGACCTTGAAAGCCTGTGCTAAAAGAAATCAGGCAGACACGAAAGGACAAATGCATATGATCCCACTTACACAGGGGGACCAGCACAGGCAAATGCGTAGGGAGAGAACGCAGACAGGACCACGGCCTGGGGAAGACAGAGGCAGGGAGCTGTCACCTGGGTACAGAGTTGATGTCGGGGACAGGGAGGGGCTGGGTGCAGACAACATTGTGAATGGATGTTAAATGCCACTAAATGGTACACTCAACAAACGGCGAAAATTGTAGACTGCGTGTGCTCCACCACAAAACAAAACACTAGCGGTGCCCTAACCACCCAATCCTGAATTGTAACTGATTATAAAAAATAATTTGTTATGATGACAGACTTCTAGGTAAATTCTGGTTGCAAAAATCCACCATGTGGACGGACCAACAAAGGCTGTTGCGAGGAGCAGCCAGTGAGGCAGGAAGAGAAGATTCATGTCCCAGGGTCCAACGGGATGGGAGCTGAACTGTTTTAACATGGGGAGAATGGCGAATCTCAGCAATGCGACGGGTCCATCAGGGTGGGAGCTGAGACCGGATTATCAGATTCGGCAACAGAGAGATCACTGTGGCCTGTGGACAGCTGCTCAATAAGAGCGGGGCAGAGCCAATCAGAAAGGGAAGGGGAGGAAGGAGGGGGGAGCGGAGGGGGGAGTGGAGGGGGGAGCGGAAGGAGAGAGAGAGCAGGGGAGGGGGAGAGAGTGTGGGAGAGAGAGAGGGGATCACAGGAAGGGGAGAAAGGAGGGGAGGGGAGGGAGGAGAAAGGAGGGGAGGGGGGGAGAGTGTGGGAGAGAGGGGATCACAGGAGCGGGGAGAGAGGAGGGGAGGGGAGGGAGGAGAAAGGAGGGGAGGGGGGAGGGGGGAAGGGAGGGGGGAGGGAAGGGAGGGGGGGAGAGTGTGGGAGAGAGGGGATCACAGGAGCAGGGAGAGAGGAGGGGAGGGGGGAGGGGGGAGCAGAGGGAGAGAGGGCAGGGGGAGGGGGAGAGAGTGTGGGAGATAGAGAGGGGATCACAGGAGGGGGGAGAGAGGAGGGGAGGGGAGGGGTGGGGGGAGGGAGAGAGAGGGAAGGGGAGGGGGAGAGAATGTGGGAGATAGGGGATCACAGGAGCGGGGAGAGAGGAGGGGAGGGGAGTGGGGCGAGGGGAGACAGACAAAGGCAGGAAGAGGCTGACTTTCTACAAAGGGAGGAATTGCTGCAGCATCTGGAGAAGGAAGTGGGGTATCAAACACCTCCTTCTTGAGCTATGAGTGGGAAGTCTCTTTGTCCTATACTGAGGAATTGTTAGCTACACTTTTCCTGAATATGTGTGGAGTAGATGCTTTAAATTTTTTAATTTCATGAAAAAGAGTAAAAACATGTTTCTGAGTTTGCATCAACATTTTGGCAGACTGGCTTCTGCAGCACTGGTCCGTCCCAGGAGGCTGTGGCCACCCACAGGATGCTCCAGCTCAGAAACGTACCTCCATGCTCCCTGATCCTCCCCACATCACCGCGTGGAGTCAGTGCAGCCTTGGAAATGGCTGTGTGGCGAGGCCTCGCATTGCACACGTGGCACCTGCCCGGTCTGGCCACCCTCACGGACACCGAAGGTGTGCCCACCAGCATCAGCAGTGGAAGAAAAAGGGGTGTTTCAGGGCCAGCCTGTTTTTCTCTGGAGACAAACAGATCCAGAGATGGGATGTGGACTCTGCCATGTGCCGATGCCCCTGCATCCATAACCCCGGGATGGTGGTTGGAGAGGAGGGCCAGGCCCCAATGCCTCTCCTCCAACCACAGGCCTCCCCACGTGCCAGGCACACCTCAGACACAGAACTTTACCCACAGTTCCCTCTGCCCGGCACACACTTCCCGATCCCTGCCAGGCCCCACCCCTCCCTCCGGTGTGGTCTGCTCGTGGCGTCCCTGACCACCCTGCCACGCGGCTGCCTGCCATGCCTCCTTCCTTCCTTGTGACACACCCTGAGTCACTCACACTGACATCCAGTTTATGGTTCTGTGTTTAATACTCTCTCCCACTAGAACAGTAGCCCCTAGAATGGTGCCCAGCACACAGCGGACACCCAATGAAGACTTGCTGAATCAGTGAATATATGATCTTAAAAAGTCTCCTGGTTCCGGAAATACTCATGAATTCATGCAGTATTAGTTGCACGTGGTTACTGCAAAACACTGTGCATTTCTAAATAATTTGTATAACCCTTAAGAGTGACACTTTGTATTCAGCAAACCCCCTCCAGCGACACAGGGGAGGGAGAGGGGAACGAGGACCCTGGTAAACAAGGGTGGGGCCTGATCGCTGGAGGTGAGCTGTTTGTGCCAGGCAGCTCAGAACTTCACCAAAGTGAAACGGGAAAAGAGCCGCGTCTGCCGAGGTTCTGCTCCCACACCTAACGTGTTTTTCCTCCAACTGTTGGCATTTCAAATTTAAACAAATAGGAAATAGGAAAACTGCAAGACCAGTAACATAGAACTTTAAAATAGAAGTTTCTAAAGTGAATTTGCTACCTCTTCTGAGATACAAGCAGGAACTAACCCCTTGATCACTAGCCCTGTAATCATGGAGCACATGAATGAGGTAAAAATAGCTAAAATCAGAAAGTGCCAGCAAAAATCGAGCTATTCTATTTGCAGACCCGTCACCCTCCAGGGAGCTCAGAGGGAGACTCGGCATAGTCTGGCCATATTCATTTCATTCCGCACAAGGTTGCAGCCAGCACAAAGCCAGAGGCAGACCCTCACAGGGGGGCAAACGTTCCACCCTGCCCTGGAATGTGAATTATTTCAGGGCAGCCTCTCTGTGGCTCCACACCAGGCCAGCCAGTGACAGATGGGGAGGGTCAGACACCGCAGTGCTGGACAACCCTGCACTCAGCTGGGCAGACACTGCATGGACTGGGCTTCAACACTGAAGACTCAAAAACCAGAGAGAGGCCCCGTAAGCCGCCTCCCACTTCCACACTAGTTTCCTTGCTGTCCTTCAGTCCAGGTCACCAGCCCTGCCTTAGTGGAGTGCAAGGGAAAGACGCACACGGTGGACCTGAACGAAGGCCACACTCCCTGTTCTGCAGGTCAGGGAACTGGGAGACCAGCCCCACCCTGGGCACTGGCTATTCCCATTTGCCCCAGCCAGCTCCAGCTCCCAGCAGAACTCAGCCAGAGCCTTCTCCCCAGAAGCCTCCCCTGGGCTCCCTGACCAGGCTCTAACCTGCTGCAGCAGGCTATGGGTGGGCAGCACTTGTCACAGTGTAGGTTTGTATGTGACTACTGGGCTTGTCTGGGCAGCATGTGGCTTCCCCTCTAGGGCGTAAGCTCTGGAGGGCAGGATGCTGCTGTGCCCGGAGTGCCAACAGTGCAGTCGGTGATGGTGCAAACACAGCTGCTTTGCAGTGAACTGTGGCCAACACACACAGTGTGCAGCTGTGCTCAGTGGGGAAGCCAGCTGGCCCATCTTCTGGAGGAGCCAGCCATGGTTCCAGGGCCCTGCTGGGGGTTAACAAGGTAAAAGGAGGCCTGGTGGGGAGAGCCACAGCGCCATGTCCCAGGTGCACAGCCGTGGTCAGCAGTGGCCCGTGAAGCCTGGAATGAGGGGTACGGGCTGCCCTACATGCTACCCTGCTGCAGCCGTGGATGCAGGTCTGGGCACTTGTCACATTCGTTCTTGTCCCCGCTGGGCATGACCAGCTTTCTCCAGGAGGGTGGGCTTGGCCAAGAGAAAAAACGGGAGATGGGAAGGCGTCTGAGTGGGACACAGAAAGGGAGGCTGGAGGCAGGAGGTACCCAGTCCTGGAGGAAAATGGTGGATATGTAGGTCTCCAGGGGAAGAACGTGCTGGGCTTCCAAGAAGCGATAGCAACACCGAGGGTCTGCGGGATGTCAGCACTCACCAAGACCTGGTGCCCCCCGCCCTGGCACACATATCACAGGGACCATGTGACAGGGAAAGACTGGACATCCCTGGAGAATCCCAGGAGCCTGCAGCCAGTTCACACACAGTGACAGAAACTTCACTGTAACACGCCCGAGGTGGGAGTTGGATGCGCCGGACACAGGAGCCTCCTTGGGACCCAGGAGCTGAGAACTCGCGAAAGGGACAGAGGAAAGTGTCCTGTGTGCTCTTCCACAAGAACATAATGGTTGTCACTGGCTTTGGATGCCTCTGCAGAGGTTCCCAGATGGGCAAACGTGGTGGGAAGTGAAAGATGGATGAAAAGCAAAATGAGGCAAATATGGGGAGGAAAGACGGATGAGGAAAGGGGACAAGGGGCTGGATGGAGAAGAAAGGCAGAAACAGACTGGAATTGCTTTGAACACTGACCCGGAAGCTGTCAGCACAGGAAGGAGCTCCATGGAGCATGAGGAGGCCAGCGGAAATCCACAGGACCCAGGAATGCCCTCCCATGACACAGCCACGGTGCAATTTCATTGTATGAACAAATGTGAATTATTTATCAGGTGAAAAGAAACCATCAAGGAATGCAGCCATCCCCTCCTGGGATGCCAGAGGGGCAGCATATAGTGAGGAGGGAAGGAAGGTCCACTGAGCCCTGTGAATGCCCCCTGATGCCCGCTGCAGGACAGGGTGGAAGCCCAGTGCCCCCAATATCCTATTAGAAGATGGGGTGAAAGCTGAGTGCCCCCCAAATCCTGAGGATGGAGAGGAAGCCCAGTGCCCTCATAACCTATTAGATGGGGTGAAAGCCAAGTGTCCTCATATCCTATTAGAGGACGGGGTGGAAGCCCAGTACCCTCATACCTTATTAGATGATAGGGTGGAAGCCGAGTGCCCTCAAATCCTATTAGGGGATGGGGTGGGGGGGCCAGTATTTACTCATTTTCTGCTGCAGGTCCAGGCTGTGGTGGGTCGTTGGTGTCAGGGCCAGGAGGGCACTGCCCCCAGGTCACATCCTGCAGGGTTCATCCCCCGCGGATGCCTTCCCCTTTGTATAAGCATCGGTAAACCTGCCCTTTGTGCACAAATCGTCCAGGTCGCCACTGGAATCAACCTACCTCCAGGCACACAATCTGGACTGACTGACAGAGCTGCCTGCACCCCCAACAGCACGGGTCTAGACAGAGAACTGAAAGCACCTCATCTGCAAGTTTCTATCCGCCTAGTCGTAAAAAGGTAAAACGAGCTAAGCATAAACAGGTTAAATTAATTTGAAAATATGTTTTATGTAACCCAACATAACCAAATACCACCATGTCAGCACCTGATCGATATAAAAAGCTATTGTGCACCTTTTTCACGCTGCCCCTGCACGTGCTGCCTGTTATGCGCCTGGTACGTCTCACAGTGGAGCAGCTGCACTGCTCAACAGACTGATCCTGGATGCTGCATGCTGACAGCCTGTCCACTGCCCTAGGCCCAGGCGGCAAGAGCTGCAGAGGGTCCCTTGGGCCAGGTCCCTCTGGCCTTTCCTGCTCTGTGCTCTGCTGGGGTTGTGGGGATCCCACCCTGAACCCCAATCTGGGACAAGCCCAGCCCAACCACCCTCCTTTCCCAGAGAGGTCCTGGCCCCTCAGCTGCTAGCCCCCCGCATCCCTCACAGGCACTGAAGAGCCAGGTCACCGGCACCTGCACGCTGTGAACCTGTCACAGAAATGTGCTCCCGTCTGCCACTCTGAACCAAAGGACAGTTTCACAGCCACTCAGGGCAGAGTGAGCATGTCTACCACAGAGAGTTTTATTTGCAAGATGATCTAATTAATTCCATGAAAACCACTATCATTTGGTAACTGCATCCCACGCTACCTACGGTAACCCTCCTTCCTCTGTCACTACTTCCTTCCAAAATAGTCCCCTCGAACTTCTCGAAGGTTTCTACTCTGCAAGAATACAAAGACCCACAGGAACCACCATTCCTAGGGATTACTGAGCACAAACGGAAGTGGCAGGGTGCCCTGCGCCTTGCCCCTCATGGGAAGGACACACAGAGCACTGCGGGCCGGGCTCTCTGACCTGGAATCACCATCACGGCCTCAATGTCAGACGGGCTGGGCAGGGGCAGGTGTGGCAGCCACCAACTGGTTCTCCTCCTCAGGCCTCTGTTTCAGAGGACTGGAGACTCACAAGACATGGCAGCCTTGAAAGGAAAGGCCTTGCGCACTGTGAGGCCGCACCTATACTCAGAAGGAAAGGATCTCGGGATGGGGTGAAGAACACACCCTAACCCTAACCGCCCCACCCCAAACCCTGCTCAGCCTGGCTCCCTGCCTGCCCCTGTGGGCACACCTGGGACTACACAGAGGAGCAGGGCCTGCTGTGCTCTTGTCGGGGTGGCAGGACCCCAGGTGTGCTGCTGTGCTTCCTTCTTTCTCTGCTAACCCCAGGCGGGTCCCTCCAGGTTCACCCTCACTCGTTTCACTCCTAATCCGCAGGCTCCTCTCTGCCATGAACCATCTCATCTTCATTATTCGGACTGAGCAACCCTTTTATACATTAGGCAGCTCCTACACTGTCATCTTTTAAAAAGTGGCATGTATTCAGCACCTAAGTGCAATCTCCTGCAACCTAGTCTAGATATGCTAGGAAAATTTACCCCCAAAACTTTAGAGCTGCTTTAGAATATACAGTCAGCGCCTCATTAATGCTCGTCATGGAGGGGAAGAGAGGTGCTGGGCTGGCAGGCGTGGGGCAGGGCCCCCACACTGGCATCTGAGTTGGGAACCCTGATCCCTAACAAGAACTGCTGGGACTCGCATCACAGCTTTGCCACCTTTTGCCCTTGAAGAAGAAATGGTGATCAGCAGAGGACAGTCAAGGAGGTGGCCAGGGGAGGGTGGGCTGGGGAGGGCCTCCAGGGGAGGGAGGGCTGGGGAGGGCGTTGGGGAAAGGTGTTGGGAGGAAGGAGGCCTGGGGAGGGAGGTGGGGGAAGGGCATCTGGGGGAGGGTGGGCTGGGCAGGGAGGCGGGGGAGAGAGGCGAAGGGAGGGAAGCCTGGGGAGGGATACTGGGGGAGGCCGGGGGGTGGGGAGGCCAGAGGAGGGTGTTGGGGGAAGGTGTAGGGAGGAAGGAGGCCGGGGGAGGGAGGTGGGGTAGAGTGGGCTGGGGAGGGTGGCCTGAGGAGGCAGGTAGGGGGAGGGAGGTGAAGGGAGGGCAGCCTGGGGAGAGAGGCCAAGGGAGGGTGTTGGGCAAGGAAGGCTGGGAGAGGTGGCAGGGAGGGAGGCCAGGGAAGGGTGGTGGGGGAGGGAGGCTGGGGAGGTGGGGTGGGGGTGAGGGAGGCCAGGGGAGAGAAGTGGGAGGAGGCAGCTGGGGGAGGCCAGGGGAGGGAGGCCTGGGCAGGACGGTCAGCACAGGGCAGCCTAGAGATGGCATCTGCCCTGCACCCACACACTCCCTAGTGAGCAGCACCCAAGGCTGCTGGTTTCACACAAAGCCCCAAGCACTGGCCTCCTCCAGGCATGAACAGGGTGACCTCAAGGCAGCCCTTGCTGCAGAGGGACAGCATGACAACTCCCAGCACATGTGAGGCAGGTCCACTCACAGAACCCAAGGGCAGCCAGCAGCACCAGAGGAAACCGGCTCCCAGGCCACCTGAGCTGCCGTGGGAGTCACGTCTGGAGTTCCCCCAGATGCGTCCTATGCAAGCAAGACTGCCAGCAGCCCAGATACACAGATGTCCTCCTTCTTCCTCCCGTAGGCAGGAGGGCCTGTTCTGAGCAGCCCAGAGGGAGGGAGCCTGGCAGAGCACACCAGGGACTCTGTCCCCACTTCAGGCTGCACAATGGTGGGGGTGGGGGCACTTGGAGCCTCCCAGGGGAGGGGCCTTCTGCCTCCAAGGGGCTCTGGGAGGCTTGGGAGGTTCCGCCTCTTTGCCCCTGAACAAAAGTGCCTGGACCCAGCCTGGAATCGGCCTTTAGAAAACCCATGACGGGTGAACCCCTGTGAGGTTCTGAGGAATGTCAAGCATTTTTAACAGAACAATGGCAGAAAAGTCCTGGGGCCAGCAGTCTCCAGTCCCCCAGACACAGACGCAGAGGGGACAGGAATGCTAATGGGTCCTGCAAATACCAGCCGAGATTTCTATTTCTGACCAAGAAATCTTTCTAATCCACTGAGAGGTAAATACTAGACAAGCAAAGATTGTTAACTAGAGCCACATTTGGGTACAGAACATTATTCTGCACTTCTGATGAATGCTTTCAGATTTGGGAACTTCACAGCGCATCGTCCAGCCAGCCCTGTGGCCTCTCATGCTGTCGTGTGGCTGTGGGACGCAGGTCTCTCCTGAGGGAGGCCCAGGTGTGCCTCCTCCATGTCCTCTTTCCCTTTTCATCTGGACACAGATGCCGTGGCTCTGGGGAAGGCAGAGCCACGGGTGGGAAGAGACCTGGGTCTCTACATGGCCGACAGGAAAGAGCCGCCTGCAGGCCACACACCTGCCACAATTGTGTGAGCAAGAAATGAATGACTGTGTCATGCCATTACCTTAATTCATTGGCATTTAAATGCTGTTCAATCCACCACAAGTCACTCTAATGAACTTCTACCCTTCAGAGTAAAGCAAGATAGGCAGCACCTGCCTGTGTGCACCTTCCTTAAAGCTGGTCACTGGACTGCGGCCACTTCCTTATGAACGAGTCCCCTCAGTGCCTGTCCCCACTGGACAGAAAGGAAAAGCCCTCCCTGGACTCTCACCTTTCCTGCCTGCCCGGCCTCATTCCAGGCCAGCCAGGGGGGTCTGCAGAGGGCAGTTTCAAAGGGGCTGCTATTCCTTCCAGCTGTCACCACTCCCCTGAGCCAGACCCAACCTGCTGAGGCCACCCAGCTGCTTGTGTCTACAACACCAACAGCCTCCAACCCTCTCTCCTGCCCCTTTCTCTCCTCTGTGTCCCCACAGCCTGCAGTGTCCCGGGACAGTGATGAATGGTCCTGGCCCTAACTAGCTCAGCCCCATCCTCTTGCCCAGAAACCTGTAGGAGGCCCTGCCAGCCAACTCACCCTGCAGCATGCCAGGGTGACCTACCCAGCATCGTCACGCACACGGGGCGTCCACTCCGGGTCCCACAGGGCACTCAGTGCAGGGAACAAACACAGAAGAGCGATGTCGGCTCTGCATCGGGGGCAGCAACGGCTCATGAAACTCCTCTCCACAGCTCCCCACTGCACTCCAGTGAACTGGGGCTTTAAGACATTGCCCAGTGCGTCCTCCACCTGCCACCTCTCCGAGTGGCGCCCCACCACCTGTGGTGCAGGCTGATTCCCCCACTGCCAGCATGTTCTGCTGAGGATCCCTGACCCCTGCCCTCCCAGGCTTCCTCTCCATGGAGCCTCCCAGCCAGGCCCCGCATCTTCCTCCTCTTCCTATTTCCGTCCCGAGGACACAGGTTTCCACAGCAGCAGAAGTGAAGGGTGGTGATGCCCACACCCAGGACAGAGGCACCGACTCGATGACTGAGCTCAGCGGTTTGAAGCCAGCACTTGGAAAGCCGGCAGGGACCCCACGTCTTCTGACTCAGTGCTGTGGCCAACCCCAGACCTCCTCGCTCCCGGCAGCTCTCTGTGGTCAAAGGGGAATGGTAGGGCACTGTGTCTGGTGAGGACATCATTTAATCTCCACCCCTTTGATGAGAATGAAAACTCGTAAAAACACTGTTCAAGGTGGGATGGCAGGGAACGAAGCCTGGACGCTGCAGGTGAGCGTGAGCGAGGTGAGCAGGTGGGCTTCCGCCCAGAATCAACTTCTGTTAATTGGCATTTGTATACTTATAATTTGCATCACAGTTATTTAAACCAGTATATTCTTGATTGGGTTGATCATATTGTAAGCAGAACTCTTTCCCCAAGAAATAAGATGGAGAGAATTTCTAGAGAATGCCTCACTGACACGGCACTGGGTTTTGGTGATGTTCCCAGTTCTTCCATAACTCCTCAGTGCCCCGGCCATTTCTGGAAAGTCAGGGTACTCAGGTTGCCTCTTCTCTTCCCCCAGAGTTCGGAAGTTTCCTTGTTTTTTGTTACAAACTGAAAGGTATCTTCGGTTTTATCTTCCCACTGAATCCAACATGCTATCTCAGAATCACACAGGGATTTGTGAAGGTGATCAAGCAGAGAGAGCTTCTTCCTGCCTTTTCGTCGTCTTGCTGGAGAACCGCAGGTTGTACTGGCTGGTTTTCAGTTACGCTCTGCAGCGGTTGATGAACATTTGCTTTAAAACAGAAGTCCATGGCCCTGCTATTACAGTTCTCCAAATCTAAGTAGGTTCCTCTGTAGGCAGCACTCATAACAGCTGGAATTTCCTCTGACATGAAGACAACAGTTGTGAAAGACAGGACATTTTTGTCATCGGGGAGTACCGAGGATGTAAAGTGGTGTGTTGCCTCAGTACCTCAAAACCATCTTCAAATGCTTGACCCAGCTTGTCTTGTTCAATCCAAGTCATGCTTATAAATAAACTGACGATTAGTACAATTAGTTGTGGAGGCTGAGAAGCCCAGCACGGAGCTACCAAATCTGGCGAAGGCCTTCTTGCCGGTGGAGACTGCGGCAGAGTCCTGAGGCTGTGCAGGACATCAAACAGCAAGGGGGCTGAGCATGCTCAGTTCCTCCGTGCTTTACTACAAAGGTATTGTTATATACTGACAAGGGAGCTGGAGCAGGTAGGGATGAGGGTATTTCAGGGACCACTTGCAGAAGCTGGAGCTGCCTTCTCTCCAAGGGACTCTCACATAGGGACAGGAAAGAGTTACCAGGGAGACTGAGATGGGAAGCAAGTCCAGAGAGAGATGGACCAAGCTGGACAAGAAGACACCAGGAGAGGGAAACAGGTGAGAACGCAGGACCAAGTGGGGCGACGCTGTGGGGGTTTCTGGGAGAAGGCCGGGCTCTCCCACATGGCACGCACCTTGTTCAAATGACATGATGGTTCCGCACTTGCCCCTCCTGGCTCCACCATCTGGCTAGCAGTTTACATAACTTAGTTGTTTTATAGATTCTTATCCAATGGTATTGGGATCATTGTATTTTAAAAACATTATTCACAAAATTGTCCATTTTCTACCTATCTCAAACCATGTCACAATTTAGTTTCCCACTATGCCCTCACATGCACAGACATTGCATCTATCCATCTGTTCTGAAATACTTTCAGGGCTCCTACATGGGGGAAATACCAACATGGGTGCCATAAATATCAAGCCCCACAGGAGTCCGAGGCACTGAGACGGTACATGGGGATCCCAAAGGCCTGCCGTGTACTTCTTTAAGTAGAGGTATCAAATTTTAGGCTCAATCAAATAAGAGGGCAAAGCTGATCCAGAAAGACCTTTAGGCCACCCGAGTCCTGGGCAGAGAAAGTTCCCAGCTTGAGGTCTGGAGCTCTCCGAGGTCCTGATGTGGGCAGAGCCTCCAGCCAGTCCTTGTCTCACCTGTTTATTTGTCCCTCTGATATTTATAGGACAGCTACTGTGTGCTGGGTTCTGTGAGGGTGTTGTGTACACAGACAGAAACAGCTCAGACCCAGCCCCCACCTCTGTTCCACTTACAGTCTAGGGGAGCCTTGTTCAATCTAGGTCTTTTCCTTCTGAATCTGCCCATACTAGAGGTTAGCCAGAGACTGTGCTCAAACACGATGTTAGTTATCTAGGGCCACCATAACAAGATAGCAGATTTGGTGTTTCAGAGAACAGAAGCGTATTTTCTCACAGTTCTGGAGGCCAGAAGTCCAATACGAAGGTGCCAGCAGAGTTGGGGTCTCCTGAGGCCCCTCCCCTTGGCTTGCAAATGACCACCTCTTGCAATATCCTCACACTGTCTTCTCTCTGTGTGGCCCCTGGTGTCCCTTCCTCTTATGAGGATGACAGTCCTATTGGATCAGGGCCAACCTTATGACCTTATGCAGCCTTAATTACCTGTAGGGCTGTAGGGCCCCACAGGGTTGTGGGGTGTCTCTTATGCTGTGCTGAGGTGCAGGATCTGAGAAGTAAAAAGACAGGACACTGAAGAACTGGTGAAGAGCATCTGGACTCGGGGGGCCACACCACCTGTGAGCGGAGATCAGCGGTGGCCCTCAAATGCCCAAGAGCATCTGTATTTATTAGGTACAAGCACAGGGCAGGGTCATGAGTGAGGTCATTATCTATAGACTTAGTAATAGGGCATACATAATCACGTGAGTTACAAGTGAGGGGGCCACCCCATTATGTCACCTGGGCAGACAGGTGGGCCATGTGCAGTAGGGGGCTGTACCGTGCACAGTAGTAGAGAGTCATGTACAGAAAAGGGGTCCACCCCCATTAGGTCACCGAGGCAAGGAGGTGGGCTGTGTGCAGCAGGTGTCATGTGCAACAATTCTTATCTGGGGGCTGGAGATTTCAAAGGATTTCCAATAGAAGGATACTGTAAGCCAATGCAGTGGGACTGACAGACTTGTGCTCTTCTCTTAAGATATTTATGGGAGGATGATTTGAGCTAGCACAGAAGTGAGAAAAGACTGACAGGGTGAACAGCCGCCGTGACTGGTCACACCAGAGGGTTCTTCTCCCTTGGTTACTTCCAGGATCTCAGGCCTGAGGCTGACTTTCCACAGGAACTGGATGCAGGTGCTACAACTCCTTTATCAGGAGGAGAGGCTCTTGCTCCAAGCCTGCCACACAGCATATGCCCTTTCAGGCAGGGACGCCACTGCCGGGGTCTTTGGTTCTCGTCCTGGTCTGGCTGTTTTCCCATGGGCAGCTTCTGTTCTGTGACTACTCTAGGCATTCCTCCTACTACAAACTACTATTTGGTTATATAGGATTATATAAATCAGCACTAAATGTATCAGTACAGCTCTGACTACGATACCTATATGATTATATAGAAAGATTATATGGAACTAAGTATGCTAGATGTAAGTATTAAGTATGATTGTATAAAATAGATATATGTAAGCAGTAAGTTACACTTCAGGCACTAATTCTATAAACTAATATATGATTACATATAAAGGATTATATAAAGGAAATAGCTGAGTAATAACACTATAAACTAAGATATTCTTCAGGCAGTAGTTGTGCCTGGCGTCTGGACAGTTCTCCTTCCTTGGTGCCCATGGGGGGTGTTACCCACAATTACCTCTTTAAAAGCCCTATCCCTGGCCCGGCACAGTGCCTCACACCTGTAATCCCGGCACTTTTGGAGGCCGAGGCAGGCGGATCACAAGGTCAAGAGATCGAGACCATCCTGGGTAACATGGTGAAACCCCGTCTCTACTGAAAATACAAAAATTAGCTAGGTGTGGTGGCGTGCGCCTGTAGTCCCAGCTACTCAGGAGGCTGAGGCAGGAGAGTCACTTGAACCCGGGACATGGAGGTTGCCGTGAGCCGAGATTACACCACTGCACTCCAGCCTGGTGACAGAGCAAGACACCATCTCAAAAATATAAAAAATAAAAAGCCTTATCACCAAACACCATCACATAGGGATTAGGAGTCCAATGTACGGATTTTGGGGGATGTGAGTCAGTCAATAATGAACATCTTCAGCCAGCGAGGATTTATTCCTTTGCTGATGGATGTCTGTTATGTGGGGACCCAACAGAAAGTTTCCGGTTTCCAAAGCTGTCCCGTGCTTCACTTGCTGCTTGTGTGAGGCTGCACATCGGTCTAGGAATGAGAAGTCATTAGAACCCTGACTGCTTTACCCTGGGTTTGCACAAAGCCTTGTGCTTCTCCCCAGCTCCCCAGAACCACTGGAGAAGAGGGCTGCTGCTGCTGCTTTCAATTTCTGCCGTATCTACTGGTCTGCTGCTTGCCCCAAACAGCAGCATGACCTCAAACAGCCTTGACACTGGTCTTCCCTGGCTGTCTGCCACTGACACCGCTACTGTTTTTGACAACAGCTGGCCATGGACTTTTCCGTACTTCCCCCCAAATCAAGTCAGCTCTCCTGGCGGCTTGCTCTCCCCTCTGGTACCACCATGCCACAGACCTGGGGAGACAGAAGCAGTCCCAGCTGAAATGCCACAGGCTCCCCCGTTCTTACCAAGGGTTTCAACGCTTCTCAGTTTGTTGCAAGCCTTTGGTCCATTTCCAGGATCCTGAAGTGACTGTTTTTGAAAATTCTGTCCAGTTTTGTAATTGCTTTTTGGGAAGAGAATTTGCCAAGTTCCTCACTCAGTTATGCTGGACATTCCTGGCTCTCTTCCAGTTTTGTAATTGCTTTTTGAGAAGAGAATTTGCAAGTTCCTCACTCAGTTATGCTGGACATTCCTGGCTGTCTTGCAGTTTATTAGTTTCTAAGCTGGACCTGTTTTCCATGGGGAAGCGTGTGTGTCTCTGTGTGTGTTAAGAGTCTAAAGGGGATCTGTCTGGGCAATACAGAGTGGTTGGTCCCCTTCTGCTTGTCAGTTGTCACTCCAGGACATTTTATTGCAATAATTAAATGACTGCAAGTTCTCTCCTTCTATCACATTTATTTAAGGATGAAATGCACAGTCTTTGCTCCTAACACTTGCGTAGAGGAACTCAAAGACGACCTGTCATCCTGTTGGCTTCTGGACTATCTATGTGGTATCAGGAATCTCTCCAAAACAGGGTAAAGGAACCAAACCTAAAGCTAGGCAATCATGGTACATCCAAACTGAGCTATTCCATTCCCTTTTCTTGTGAACCTCTAGGAAATAAAATATTAAACCTCTTAAAGGCACATTTTATCACTTGTCCTAAAATTATCTGTAGCTTTTCTTTACAAGATATACTAATATTCCTTAGAAATTCCATTGAATGTAAAATAAAACACCCTAAATTTCCACCAATAGAGGAAAGTAGGCCTAATCATTTTTAGTAAATACCCCAATTCGTCTCTGTAAACGTGAAAAACAACAAAGCACATCTACATTTACCGTCATGTAGTAAATGGGGGAAAGAGGCCTGACACGCTGTTCCAGCAGAGAGGCGGGGCGCAAAGCAGCATGCACCATGTCCCCCACATGGCATCACTCACAAATACACAAGGTCATCAGGAGATTATCTTTTGATGATAAAATTGTTAGCTCTGGGTTGAAAGAAGGTCCCAAGATTCAAAAGTGTCCTCCCAACCCCTTCTGACCTCACTCACCTCACACTGCAGCACACCCCATAAGATACACCGCCCCACAAACACACCCTCACACAACCCACAGACACTGGCAGTCCCCAGGGTCAAGGGCCTCACACCCCCATGCTCCGACCCCCGCCCCCGACAGATCTCTCCTGACCTGCGTGCTCCGTGGGCGCAATGCCTCAGACGCCATCCACACAAAACCACTCACCCCCATCACCTCCTGCAGAAACCACCAGTGCGTAAAAGGCGTGCAGAATTAGAAAAGAAAATGATTGCAGGTAAAGCAAAAACAAACAACAAAAACTCAGGATACTGAGCTCAGAAGAAAGCAAATACAAGGAGAAAAAGACAGGCCACGAGGGCCGTCTGGGAGCGCCCAGCTGTTCCCGGCTGTGTCTGGCAGAAGACCAGACCACTTGCTGCTCCCGAGTCACAGGGAGGCCCGGGAGAGCCTCTGTCCCCACTCCAGGCCTCCGGTGTGCCAAGCCTCCAACAGGCACTTGCGTTTCTAATCCCCAGACAACCTTAGCCCCTCACAGCCCCAACCAACAGCCAGTGCGGACGCGGGGCCATCCTGCAATGCCGGGGTTGCCCCGACTGACCTTTCCCCAGTAACACCAGTGTGGGTGCCTGGCTTTTCCGCGCATCACACGCTGGAAACTGTCACGCTCTGCAAGACGCCTGTTTGGTGTTGGGTCACAAGCCCCAGGGGCGGGGGGAGGGGGGCAGACAGCCGTCTTTCTCTACACAAGTCCCGGGGTGGGGGTGGGGGGTGCCAGACAGCCGTCTTTCTCTACACAAGCCGCGGTCCAGCCTTCCCTTAGCTAGAAGCTCCTCGGCAACTGAAACTCGTTCCAGATGCCCAAAAGTGTCTGATTTTGTTCAAAGTGTTAATTTTCCAGGCCTTTGCACACGAGTTCATGTGGTCCAGAAGCTCCTAGGCACCACGGGAACCTCATTTCAACAGGAATATGGCTTAGGATTTGCAGCTCAGGCCTAGAGCAGGTCATCTGTCCACTCCCACCAGCTGCAAGGAAAAGGGAATCCCTGAGAGGCCGGAAGTGGTGGGGAGGAGACCCTGGTCCTGGCCAGAGCTGCAGTGTCTTCCAGAGTTGACACCACCTCCTCGCGACGCCCCCCCCCCACCCCCGGACAAATTGTCCCTCCTACGTAAGAGGCTAAGGTTTTGGGATGCATATGAGGGGCCGCCCATGAGCAGGGAGTTGGGGGTGGGGGCCCTTCCTCTTCCTCGTCCTGGGTGGGGTCTGCAGTCTGACCATGCCCACCTCACACACTGGAGCGTGGGGCCTGAACCAGGTGGATACGGAATAAGGCAACCGGGGTTTGGGGGACGGGGGCGGTTTTTGGTTGTTAGTCCTGGACGTACAGAACTGCTTTCCAGGGGCGTCACCAACTTTAGGGGCTTCCCTAGAAGGCGCGGGGCTTAGGACCCACGCGGCGCTCAGCAGTCGGACCAGGGCTCCAGGGGTCCCGGCTGCGCGCTCTCCTCCCGCAGTGCGGGCAGCAGGTGAGCGTCCCGGAGAGCAGCGGGTCTCCGGCGTTCCCAGGCGCGACCCCAGGTCTCAGAAGTTTCCTCCCACCGGAAACTTCGCGCTCCGACCCCCGCCCACCCGCCTCGGCCGCCGCCCTCGCCCCAGTTCCGGCGCTCACAGGAACGAACCTCCCGGCAGGTCTGCGCGGCCGCAGCGTGGACTCCCCGCTCCCCGCATCCCCTCGCGGAGTCCCGGACCAGGACGAGCGCCCCATAGCTACCCGCCGGGCGCAGCAAGGTTACCTGGGCAGCAGATCTGGGCGCCGAGATCCCCTTCACCGCGTTGCCCGCGAACTGCGCGGGCGGGGCCGCGACTCGGAAACCTGCGGGCCGCCCCGCCCTTCTCCCCCTTAACACCCGCCTCCTCCTAATCCCCGCCCCTCCCCTCCTCGCGCCCTGTCCCGTCCCCTCCTCGCGCCCCGCCCCGTTGCCCCTCGGACGCCCGCCGCGGTGGGAAGAGCCTGGGCGGGGCCGCCTGCCCGGAGCTCCGAGTTCTCCTTCTCTTTGCGGCGCCCCGTTGGGCTCATCGCCAACCTCCACAGCCCGGGAAGGGGGCTCGGGGGCGGCAGCGAGGCGGGGGTGGGGGGCGTTTTGCGCAGCCCCCGCCGCCGTCGCCGGGATTCTGACTTTGGAGACACAACATCGAGCAGAGGCGGAGGAGACGCCGGCGTCCGGGCCTCGGGACCCTCGCGCCCTCCAGCGGCCCAGAGGTCCGCGGCAGGTGGCAGCTTCGTGCCGGTCCCCGACGCGTGGGACGCTCGGCAGGACCCGAACCCGAGGACCCGAGCCCAGCGCGGGTGGATCCAGGACGCGGACAGCGCGGCGACCTCGCCATCGCCCCGTCTCGCAGCAACGCCCAGTCTCGCAGCAACGCCCCCCACTTTTTGTTCTCGCGTCCTCGTCCCCAGCCCGGAACGCGTTCTGACCTCAGGTCAGGCGCCAGACCTTCGCTCCGCCAGGTGCGGAGGCTGGACATGAAGCTGGGCCCAGGCGCCCTCCCGGCGTCGCCACCTGTGCGAAGGCGGCAGTGCTAGGGACAGGCTTCACGGTGTTCCGGTAAACGCTACTTCCTTAAAAATAAACGTCCATCCTGGGCAACATAGTGAGACCCCTTCGTTACAATAAGTAAAAATTAGCCTGGCGCGCCTGTGGTCCCAGCTACTTCGGAGGCTAAGGCGGGAGGATCGCTTGGGCCTGGGAGGCAGGCGGAGGCTGCGGTGAGTTGAGATCGCGCCACTGCACTCCATCCCGGTCGACAGGGCAAGACCCTGTCTCTAACGAAGGAAAGAAAACAAACTTGAAACTCTGTTTCTCTGGGCGATGAGCTTCGGGAAGCCCCTGCTGCCCTGACTCCCCCACCATGCATAACGGTGTATTTCTTGCTAAGGAAGCGTTTCAACTGCCTTTTTATATTTGAGACGGAGTCTCATTCTGTCACCCAGGCTCGAGTGTAGTGGCGCCATCTCCATTCACTGCAACCTCTGCCTCCCGGGTTCACACGATTCTCCTGCCCCAGCTTCCCTAGTAACTGGAATTACAGACATGTGCCACCACACCCGCTAATTTTAGTACTTTTAGTAGAGACGGGGTTTCACCATGTTGTCAAGGCTGGTCTCGAACTCGTGACATCAGGTGATTCGCCCGCGTTGGCCTTCCAAACAGCTGGGATTACAGGCCACTGTGCCTGGCCTCATCTGCTCTTTATCGACTTAAAGTTTCTCCACTGCAGTGGGAACTTAAGATTTGTCAAGAATAATATAGTTTACCTGATAACATAGTCCTGTTTGAGGTTGAACCACACTTTATTGACGCAATTTTTAATGTTTTTTTAAATTTATTTTTGTTAGCAAAATACAGCGAAGAAGCAGAGACACTTATATTTTCCAAACTCTTTGCCCTCACAAGTGGCTCCAAAACGAACAGAAAGAAACTGTAAAAACGTTTTTGGTTTTATACTTTCTCTTATTTCCGAAAAGGATTGGTTAGTTTCAAAACCGAAAAAGGCAACATAAAATAAAAGGCGGCAGGGGGCCAGTGACCCGCCATGGAGTAGAGCGGCCCTTTTTCCCTCCTCCTCCTTCCAGAGTCCACCCAGTGGAACGGGAACAGTGAAACTCAGCCGCAGCGCAAGGAGGCGTTGCCTACACCGTGGGGCTACACCCGGGCGTGGGAGATGCAGCCGGGACCTGCTCCGGAGCCGGGGCTTGTGAGGAGGCGAAGGGGGGAAACAGTGTGGGTACCAGGCGTGTCTGCCGAGAACCGGCAGGACAGACGAGCAGGGGCCATGGGTGCGATGGGCGCTCCCACCCCTTGCAGGAGCAGGGCGCACACCTGGAGCACGCTCAGCACCACCCACCCCTAAAGATGGACGACTTAGACAAGCGAGAATGAACCGCTCACTCTTACGTGGAAAGAGTGAACAAGGAACCAGCCCCGGAAAGAAAGATGAAGAAAACGCTTCCCAATACGCAGGAAAAACGGAAGTCAGAACAACACGTGCTAAAACGTTGCCACTGAGTACATGGAAATGATGACTTAACATTAGCACGCGTAACGCATGGCTTAAGAGCTAATTTGAAAACAGGAGATGATGAAAATGAATGAAGGACAAAAAACAGACTTTGAGGAAAAGGGGGTGGGGATGTAAGGTAATCGGGATGCTTACAGCGGAGCCACGAAAGAAACAATGGAGGCTTAGCAGGGAGATGCCCCGCTCAGGCCGCCCCTCCGAGCCTCCAAGGGAGACCCCGGCCCGCCACACTGAGAGGGCGACGCCCGAGAAGACTGTGTCCCACAGCGCCGCCACTGCCCCCTCTCGCCCCGGGAGCCCTGGACCACCTGGCCGAAGTCTTTGCGTCACCAGGCCCAGCCCAGTGCTCAGCGGGACTCTGAGTTCCAGGCACGTGGCGACTGCAGTGGTCTCAGCGCGCAGACAGCAGAGGCCGTCCAGGAACCGGGGAGGGGGAGGGCACAAGCACCAAAGCGGGTGGGGCAGGGCCGGGCACCTGAGTGGGAGGCAGCACGGATGACGGACAGCGTGGGTAGAGGCCAGAGCGGGTACTGGAGTGAATCGGGAAGTGACCACCTGGGCAAATTAGGGATTGGGGTTAACGTTTAAGTCAGGGTTAGGGCTAAGGGGTTGAAGTTGGGGGCAGAACCAAGGGGTTAGGGTTAGGATGAAGGGGTTAGAGTTAAGGAGCTAAGGTTGGAGTTAGGGGTTGCGGTTAGGATTAGGGTTGGGGTTGGAGTTAGGGTTAGGGCTAAGGGTAAGGGGTTAAGAGTTAGGGTTGGAGTTAGGGTTAGGGGTTAAGGTTAGGGGTCAGGCTTGCAGTCTTAGGAGATTGGCAAACTCTTTTGGAGGGGATCTGCAGACACCAACACTTTCAGGGTTTCCTCAGGTCCAGGGGTGTCAGGCTCCTGTGCACTCTTCCTTTGAGGAAGCAAAGGAAGACTCCATCTGTGCATACAGAATGCATTACGGGTATTTGCTTATTTTCTGTTTTCTTGATGGTCTAGCATCTGGGGATTACTGGGAAAAGATTGCCTTTTCCAGGGCCAGCCAATTAAACTACCAATCCAGAACCCATACTCCTAAGCACCTGCTTTATCTGACTCTGATACTGTAGGAGACAATACCACCCTTCCCTAATCACCCCAGGTCCAGGTACTAGGCAACTGGAGATGGCCCCTATGCCCAGAGCCTGCTGAAGTTATTCACACTGGCCAGCCTAAGCCGGCCTGCCCTGCTGGGCCTTGTTGTCCCTCAGACACCGCAGCTGAGGCTCCTGCCCATGCCTTCCCCTCTCTCCTTCTGTTTCTGCCCAGGCTTCCCTGTGCCTCCTATTTCTAGGGGGTCTGTGAGTATGAATGTATTTCCATGGGGCAGTCACTTCCATGTCCATGGGCCTAACATCGCCAATTAAAACAAATTCTGAGTACATTTTAAAACATAAGGCTTCCAAGGGAATTTTTAAAACCTTATATGGAGAATTTTAAACATATATATAAACAATGAATATAACAAACCCCTATATATCTATAACCCTCAGAACAACCAGAAACACGTGGTCACTCCTGTTCCACCTATATTCCCAAATAAAATTCATATGTTGTGAATAGCTGATGTGTTTTTAAGTCTATACATTTACACATTTCCCCTATATCTCCTATATATCATTTTCTTGTAATTTATTTGTTGAAGAAGCTGTGTTGATTTTCCTGATACATCTTCAGAGTTAAATAGAATTTCACAAAGAAAGAAAAGTCGAAGGAATAAAAATGTCAGATAAAGAATCAATGGGATTTAACTATACAGCTGCTTTGGAAAACAGTCAGTTTCTGAAGAAGTAAGACATGGAATTAGTCTTTTACCCATCAATTCTACCGAAGTCTTCATACTGAAGATAATTAAAAACATATGTCCACACAAAAACTTGTATGCAGATTTCCATAGCAGCATAATCCATAATAGCCAAAAATGAAAACAACTTAAACGTCTACCAACTGATGAGCGATAAATAATATGAAGTATATCCACACAATGGAATACTATGCAGCCTGAAAAGGGAATGGTGGCTGGTGGTTGGAGGAGGGAAAAATTAAGAGAAGCAAGTACAGTCGGGTGAGCAGAGGGAGCCAGCATGGGGAGGGCCTTCCTAGGTGAGGGAGCCACTACATTTGAAAGTGGGATGCAGGGCCAGGGCTGAACATCAACCAGGACCGGCAGGAATGAAGCAAACAGCTCACACCTGTTCCTTCATGGGTCAGTTCCTTTCATTTTCACTTTTGACTCTGATGCAAAATTAGAACCCTTCTCTGGTCAGATGTCACTATTCTTAATAAAGTAAATAAGTAGGATCCCAAACTTTCAATTGCATAAAATACATGCTTTTGTTATTGCAAGGCAAATGGGAAATATTTTGCAGTTGGTCATCAACATCACAATAACACAAATTCTAAAACCTACACTCTTGACAACTGAACCACACCCTCAAGTAATCAAAAAATGGTCCCTCCCTAACCTCTCTCCCCAGCAAGAGAAGGGCATTGGCCGCCCCAACCTGAGCAGGAGAGCAGGTGGAGAGTGGGAGCCACAGCTGCAGCGGCAAGAAGCCTGAGGGCTGGTGGCTTTGACCATGTAATAGGGAATTGGGTTGAGTTGTCTGAATCATTTTCTAGTACCCTATTTATAAAATAGATCAGACTAATTGAAGGAGCTGGGAAATAAGAGCCCACCCCTCAGCATCCAGCCTCCCCAAACTACATGTTTCTCCAGAGTAACCTCGAGCTTCTCCCAGCATGGATTAAAACCCAGAGCTCTTCCAGTTCTAAAATCTGAGGCTCTACTATTTAAGCCATAGTTAGCTCTTCCAACCTGCGACGGTAACATGCTCACATCCTCAGCCTGTCATTGTTTAATATTTAATGAAAGACACACATTTTGGTTACTTATGATGCAGCAGCTTGCCTGTGTTCACCTGCATTGTCTCAGGGTCAGCTCCTTATTTCCCAGAATCCTGTCCCATTTCCTGGAGCCTGTTGACTAGGGGAGAGATGTGATCAAAAGTTAAAGGTATGTTGGGTGAAGACTTAGAAACACAGCTCTTCTGACAAAAACAAGCACTGGGGAAAAGACTCCCTGTGGAGTAAATAGTGCTGGGATAACTGGCTAGCCACGTGCTGAAGATTGAGGCTGGACCTGTTTCTTACACCACACACAAAAATCAACTCAGGACTTAAGTGTAAAACCCAAAAACATAAAAACTCTGGAGGACAACCTAGGCAATACCATCTTGGCTATGAGCAGGCAAAGATTTCATGACAAAGACACCAAAAGCAATCAGAATGAAAGCAAAAATTAAGACGTGGTATCTAATTAAACTAAAGAGCTTCTGCACAGCAAAAGAAACTATCAGCAAAGTAACAGGCAGCTTACAGAATGGGAGAAAATATGTACAAACTATGCGTCTGACAAAGGTCTAATATCCTGCACCTATAAGGAACTTAAATTTATAAGAGGAAAAGAACCCCTTTAAAAAGTAATCCCAGGAAGTGAAGAGACGCTTCTTAAAAGAAGACAAACGTGGCAAACAAGCATGTGAAAAAATGCCCTATATTACCGATCGCCAGAGAAATACTAATCAAAACCACAGCGAGACACCATCTCACACCCATCAGAATGGCTGTGACTAAAAAGTCCAAAGGAACAGATGCTAGCGAGGTTGCAGAGAAAAGTGAGCACTCGTACACCGTTGGTGGGAGTGTTAGTTCAACCGTGGTGGAAAGCAGTATGGCGATTCCTCAAAGAGCTAAAATCAGAACTACCATTTGACCTGGCAATCCTGTTACTGGGTCTATATGCAGACGAATATAAATCCTTCTACCATGAAGACATATGCATGCAAATGTCCATTGTGGCACTCATCACAATAGCAAAGACACAGAATCAACCCAAATTCCCATCAATCACATGTTGGATATAGAAAATGTGGTGTATATATACCATGGAATACTATGCCGCCATAAAAAAGGAGATTATGTCTTTTGTGTTAATATGGCTGAAGCTGAAGGGTATTATCCTTAGCAAACTGATGCTGTAGCAGAAAACCAAATACTGCACATTCTCACTTATAAGTGGGAGCTAAGTGGTAAGAACTTGTGAACCCTAAGAAGGAAACAATAGACACTGGTGGCTACTTGAGGCAGGAGGGAGGGAGGAGAGAGAGGAGCAGAAAAGAAAACTATTGGGTACTGGGCTTAATACCTGGATGATGAAATAATACGTACAACAAACCCCTGTGACACGCGTTTACCTATATAGCAAACCCTCCCATGTACCCCCAAACCTAAAATAAAAGTTTAAAAAAAACCCAGCTTTTTATTTTTCCCCTTAATTACCATAAAGGTCATGGGCCATTTGCCACCTGAACAGTCAGTAACACATGGCTGGAAAGAAACCAAACACCCAGGGACCCCAGAGACCTCTCGCTGCAGAGGAAGGAGGCAGGCGTATCCATGAAGTGAACTTTCTCCAGTTCCGCAGTGGCTCCCTCTTCTCTTAACTGCGGGGCCCATGGAATTCAGACTAGGAAGTAAAGCCAATGGGAATGGCCCACAGGGGAGCAGTTCAAATGTGCCAAGAAGGATAGAGCAGCCCCAGTGAGTAGGAAGGCTGGACCAGAGATGGATTTGCAGGGTGACAGTGTGCAGCCATCAGAGCTCTGATTCCGTCACTTTCACTACCCCCCTTTGCCCCCTAACATCCAAAAAGTATTGATGGCAAGTGTTGGGCTGTAAGACATTTCCTCGCTTTATAATCTGGATTTGGGGGGTTAAATTTCAGAGATAATGAAAACATCCCCCTTTAACTTTTAATTTCATAATTGTACCTTTTTTTAAAAACAGATTTGTGGACATGTAAAACAAAGAAAACAGTATGGGAATAATTTATAATCATCAAATATGTGTTCACTGAGTTACTCACATGACCTATGGCACACGAGCACCCCGAGAGGAGGATTGTGGGGCGTCTGATGGTGATTGTCCTTAGAGCTGGTAGGGCCCAGCCTCCCGCTGTCTGTGCACCGCTGCGTGTGCAATCAGTGTCTCCTGTAACGTCACAGCAATGCGCAAGGCACACAGCATTGCCTTCTCTTTCTGTGTAGAAAACTAAGGCTGGGAGAGTGTGTACAGAGCTGGACGGCGGACTTGGGTTTGGCTCCTTCTAGTTTCAAAACCCGTGAGTATTTTCCTGTCTGTAACGCTAATCTTAGCACTATATTTGGAATAAGCATATAAACATAGAACCAGAAACCACTCAGGTAATATGCAATTAAATTATAAATAAATGCTCAAGATGATGAATGATTGAATGAGCTGTACATAAGAATAATAACTGGTTGAAGCGTCATTCACAGGATAAAGTAGAAATCAGTTAAATGGCTAACAGTTTAAGGAGGGTTAAATCAGCATCCAGGTGTGGAAATACCTGATTTATGTATGTAGTTTGTTCCATGTAAAACATTTATAATCTAGTACTGGATGAGAAAATATATACTACATTTTATGTACAGTATAATCTAAAATTTCTATGTTTAGTTAAAAATGCAGGAATATAATTATCAAAATTTGAGTACAAAATTATGAATAATTTCTTTCTTTAATAACTCATTTTATATTTACCAAAGACTCTCCAAGGAGAATATACACTTTTACAATTAGAAAAAAATGATTCGTTAAAGAGATCATAAATGACATAACACTTCATAGACGTTAGAAGCTGAGATTGTGAGAATTTCCAGGGACTCCTGCCACCAGCTCATCTTGCGTCATCGTTTACATGGAAATGTTGGAACTGAGGTTGCCTGACGCCTGTCAATTCCCAGCAGCTTTTTCTCTGGCTCTCAGCCAGCCTGTTAAACAAAATCAGTGAGACAATTAGAAACACCCTGGTGTTCTAGGAAGTTACACACAATCGCTTGCTTACCAAGTGTCTACGTCAGAATCTTCTTTGCCTCCTAGAGTGAGTGTAATCATCTGTTTTAAATTCGGCTTCTGCCGTTTCACAGCCTGAGGCGCAGGACTCTGCATAGGGCATAGATGGATTTCCACGGTCAGCACGAGGATGGGAGGAGAACGGGGCAGATCCAGCCCCACTCAGGGAGACCTGGCTGGAGTTACTCGGCTGGGCCTCACTCCAGAGAGCGGAGACCTTCCCTGGACCCGCCACCGAGACAGCCCCCAGTTGGAAAATGTTTTCTTCTAAGGTGAGATGCGGCCCCCACTGGAGAGGAAAACACCAGAGAGAGTTAAAAAGGAAAAACCGAGGGAAGCTGAGGAGTCCCCCCTCTTGACAGGGGACATGGCAGAGCGCGCCCAGCTGGGGTGAATCCCCGCAGCTCCCACCGGGACGGCGGGTGGGATCCGTGTCACCGGCCCCGCCGCGTGGGAGCAGCGCGAGCGTCCGCGGTCACATCGTCCCTCCGGCAGCCGCCTCCGTCCGGAAATCATCTCGGGTCTGTCCTCACAGGAAACCGATGCCAGAGCTGCGCGCTGCGAGGATTTGGACGCCGGTGCTTGGTGGAGCTGAGCGTTTCCCACGTTCTGTGAGCCTGACGGGGCTCTTTCTCACGGGCCTTTTTTCTAGGAGCGGGAGCGCGTGGCCTGCAGACGCGGCTCCCAGCACGTGGGTGCGAACCCACGACAGGGCGTGTAATTCGCTGCAGCCTTTGGCAGAGTGTCAGGGGTTAAAGGTCGTTTTAAAATCTTCTGTTTATTACCCACAGCCAATTAACTTCTATCTGCAGAAGATATTTTGCCATTTTTTTTTTCAAAATGGAGAAATACCATGCTCTTAAAAAAAGTCTTTTAGTGGCATGAAAAGTCAATTTCATTACATTAAAATCACTAAAAGATAGGGGAAAAAAGTGACATTCACGTATCAAAAATTATCTTTTGGCAAAATACTCTATTTTGGTTTGAAATATTTGTGTCAAGATACATAGGGAGTTTATTCATTCAATTAACTTAAAAAACTAGATTTTATTGCTAGACACTCCAGACATAACCCTTGAAGTCTGACAAACTATAAACCCAGCTCCTTATCTGCTAGAGCTCACAGGTGCGCCCAGCCTTCCCGGCACACAGGTCTATTAATCTGTTCTCATGCTGCTAGTAAAGACATATCTGAGGCTGGGTAATTAATAAGAGAGGTTCAATTGACTCACAGTTCCACGTGGCTGGGGAGGCCTCACAATCATGGCGGCAGGCAAATGAGGAGCAAAAGTTACATCTCTTACATGGCGGCAGGTAGAGGAGCTTGTGTAGGAAAAATCCCCCTTATAAAGGGGAGTAATCCCAACACTTTGGGAGGCCAAGGCAGCAGGTGGATCACCTGAAGTTGGGAGTTCGAGACCAGCCTGGCCAATATGGTGAAATCATGTCTCTACTAAAAATACAAAAATTAGCCAGGCATGATGGTGGGTACCTACAGTCCCAGCTACTCAAGAGGCTGAGACAGGAGAATCACTTGAGATAGATGCCGCAGTGAGCCGACATCCTGCCACTGCTCTCCAGCCTGGGCAACAGAGCAAGACTATGCCTCAAAAAATAAATAAATTAAAATCATCAGTTCTCATGAGGCTTATTCACTGTCACAAGAAGAGCATGGGAAAGACCCGCCCCACCCCCTGATTCAATTACCTCCAACTGGGTTCCTCCCAAGACACATAGGAATTATGAGAGCTACAATTTAAGATTTGACTGTAGACACAGCCAACCCATGTCACAAGTTATGAAACAAATTTATTCTAGCAGGTGAGACTTGAGATGAGCTCCTTGACCATCCCAAGGAAGAGGGGTTAACAGATGCAAGTTGTTTCATGCATCAGGAAAACAGGAGGGCTAGATATGCTCTTATTAGTCAGCTCAAGTTAATCAAGTTACAAGCCTTGCTGGCCTCTACCTCAGCTCAAAAAGCTGAGTTGATTGAACTTACCAGAGCCCTGCAGTCGGGAAAGGATTTAAAAGTTAACATTTACACTGATTCTAAGTATGATTTTTTTCAGTGCTTCATGCTTATGCGTCAATTTGGAATGGGTAGGGACTCCTGACCACAGAGGGCTTTTCCATACAACATCACTCAGATTTTGAGCTTGTTAGAATGCTGCTTGGCTGCCAAAGAAAAGTGACTATAATTCATTGCAGAGGACACCAAAAGAGAGATTGACCGTGTTAAATAAAATGCCCTTGCAGATGTGGCAGCCAGGGTCACTGCACTGAAGCTGATGGGCATGCTGGTCAGCATACCTAGAGCTGGGCCAGAACACTCCAAAGAAGAACAAAAATGCGCCAGGGATTGCAGTTTAGTCCAGAACCCCTCCGGCTGGCTGACTCATGGTAATACATTACTAATGCCAAATACTCATCATAGGAAAATAATTAAGCACTTACATGATTCTTTACACCCTAGAAGGAATTCTTTGTTTCAGTTCATGTCTCATCAGATTATGGCAATAAATCTTTTCAAGACACTAAAACAGGTGACTCTGCCCTGAGCTCTGTGCCTGAAATAACCCAAACAGCCAGTAATTTTCTCCTCCTCTAGTTTAACCTGTCCAACGCTGAGAAACCTCTCCAGCTGAGGACTGAAAACTCTAATTTACTCGGGCACCTTTCTGCAGGAAATTCAAATGTTTGCTAATGCTTACTGATACCTTCACTGGCTAGATCAAGGCGTTCCCCACGCTATCTGAACAGTGTTCACCAGAAGATATAATTCCTCGGTTTGGATCATCTAAAAGCCTGCAAAGTGACAATGGCTCATCTTTCACAGCAGCCTATCCCAACACCTATCCTCAGCTTTAGGAATCAAGTATCACCTTCATTCTGTGTGGAGACGGCAGTCCTCTCGAAAGGTGAGAGAACTCATCAAATTCTAAAGAAGACTAGCGAAATCAGAGGCCTGACTAGCTCTAACACCCATAGCTTACTATGGGTTTGATTGCTCCAAAGGAAAACTTATAATTAGGTCCTGTGGAGTTGGCATACAGAAAGCCTTTCCTAACCACAGATCTCCTGAGATGAAAGGACTTGTCAATTACAGAAGTATGTTATCAATCTAGGACACGTGCAAAGGCACTCTGTGAATATGGAAACAAAAGGCTTTCTCTCCCACATGGGAGGAAAATTCAGTTTCAGCTCAGCTAGGGATTTAGTCTCACTAAAGACATGGGAGGAAGTTCTCCAGTTGACAAGCTTTCCCCAACGTGGAAAGGACCACAGAAAGGCCACCTGAGCTCTCCAATAGACGTTAAACTCCAAGGGATTCACAGGTGGGCACACCTGTATAAAAGTAAAGCTGTTTTTTTTTTATTCTGGGAGCCCGATCCAAGGCTGGGGCAGGTGGGCGCGGAGCTATTTAAGCGTTGGCGGAGTGCGGGCTGAGTCACTTTTCCTGTGATTGCTTCTCCTTCTTGCATTTTTTTCTGCTGCTCTAGTCCCGCCTTGGCCATGAGGGAGATTGTGCTCACCCAAACTGGACAGTGAGGGAACCAGATAGGTGCAAAGGTTGGCAGCCAGGGCTCTGAGGGCCCAGCTCAGGCCTGCAGGGTGACTGGTGAAGATGTTGGTAGTGGAAGGGGTGGCACCTCTGCATTGCGGTCCCTGGGCTCCCTGCCCAGGCTGTGGTGGAGTTGGGTGGCTGGCAAGGCTGCCGGGGAGAACCTCAAGGGACCCAGTGACCTGAGGGTGGGGGTGGAAGTGGGAGAGGGGCTGGGGCAACTCCAGCGCCCTGAGCTCCATGACTCAGCCCTGGCCTGTCTGGCCTCTTGCATCTCTCGCAGTTCTGGGAGGTGATCTCTGATGAACATGGCACTGACCCTGCTGGCACCTACCACGGGGACAGTGACCTGCAGCTGGAATGCATCAATGTGTACTACAACGAGGCTAGTGGTGAGACCCCAGTCTTTCCCCAACCACCCTCCTGGGAATGGCAGCCTTCTCCTCACTGATGCCCTCCCATTCTGTTCAGGTGACAGGTACGTAGCCCACGCTGTGCTCGTGGATCCGGAGCCGGGCACCATGGACTCTGTGCGCTCAGGGCCCTTCGGGCAGATCTTCAGGCCAGACAACTTCATCTTTGGGGAGCTGTGGATGAGGACTGGGGTGCGGCTCCTTAGCCAGGACAGCTCAAAGTCAGTGAGTGCCCCAAGGTCATCTCTATGGGAACTGTGGAACCGGGGTCCCTGAACAGCCTCCCATCCTCTGAGTTACTCAATCTCCCTCTCCTAAACGGGCTTTGGGAGGAAGGCCCAGCTGTCTCCTCAAGGTGCAGAGTTGCTGATGTAATCTCCCTGCAGGGAGCTGAGCTGAGCTGGGGCAGTGACCACGGCCTTCCCTGGGAATGGGCAGGAGCCACCTGCCGCGAGTCTGTTGTTAGGTGGTCTCAGATTTGGCCCCTGATCTAGGTTCTAACAGGCAAGGCTGCTGTCCTGTAACTTTAGGGGCGAGGGTTTCATTTGCTCCACCTGCAGGGTGAATGGTGCTTTTTGCATTGTGGTGGTGACCACTGATGACCATATACCTGGCCATCGAGTGACTGACTGAACTACCTTACAGGTCAGTGTGGGGCCGGGAACAACTGGGCCAAGGGGTACTACACGGAAGGCGCGGAGCTGATGGAGTCGGTGATGGATGTTGTGAGAAAAGAAGCTGAGAGCTGTGATTGCCTGCAGGGTTTCCAGCTGACCTACTCCCTGGGTTGGGGGACTGGGTCTGGGATGGGTACCCTTCTCACGGGCAAAATTCGAGAGGAGTACCCAGACAGGATCATAAACACATTCAGCATCCTGCCCTCACCCAAGCTGTCAGACACCATGGTGGAGCCCTACAATGCCACCCTCTCTGTTCACCAGCTCATTGAAAATGCAGACTCGACATTCTGCATCGATAATGAAGCGCTCTATAACGTCTGTTCCAGGACCTTAAAACTGACCACACCCACCTACGGTGACCTGAATCACCTGGTGTCTGCTACCATGAGTGGGGTCACCACGTGCCTGCGCTTCCCGGGCCAGCTGAATGCCGACCTGTGGAAGCTGGCCGTGAACATGGTTCCATTTCCCTTGCTGCACTTCTTCATGCCCGGCTTTGCCCCGCTGACCAGTCGGGGCAGCCAGCAATACCAGGCCCTGACCATGGCTGAGCTCACTCAGCAACTCTTAGATGCTAAGAATATGATGGCCGCCTGTGACCCCCGTCATGGCCGCTACCTAACCATGGCTGCCATTTTCAGAGGTCGCATGTCCATGAGGGAGGTGGATGAGCAAACGTTCAACATTCAGAATAAGAACAGCAGCTACTTTGCTGAATGGCTCCCTCACAACGTGAAAACAGCCGTCTGTGACATCCCACCCCGGGGGCTAAAAATGTCGGCCACCTTCAATGGTAACAACACGGCGATCCAAGAGCTCTTCAAACGTGTCTCCGAACAGTTTACAGGTATGATCAGGCGCAAGGCCTTCCTGCACTGGTACACGGGCGAGGGCATGGATGAGATGGAGTTCACCGAGGCCGAGAGCAACGTTAATGACCTGGTGTCAGAACACCAGCAATACCAAGATGCCACAGCTGCGGAGGAGGAGTTTGAGGAGTGTGCTGAGGAGGAGGAGGAGGTAGCCTAGAAGCTTCCTTTTCTAGGTAAAGGGGGAAGCAGTGTGGATTCTTTAGTGTGTTCTGATTGCCATGGTCACTATGTACGTCTTCGAGTCTTTACATCTCCTCCTGCTGCATTTTAAAGCATTTTCATAGTAAGTAGTCTGGCCTAATAAAGCACTTTCATAGCATCTGGGTTCACCTCCAGCTTCTTACTATAGGCCCTCTGGGTACTGCTTCCAGATGGGCATTAGTGGTCCTGCAAGGCTGCAGCTGTCTTGGGCTTCTCACATCCCCGGAGCAAGCAGTCCAGTGGCTCCTGGAGGGGGCGGCATGGGCTGTGGACATGGCAGCAGGCTTCATGCAAACTTGGGGCTGGCCTGGGCCTTGGGCAGCTACTTCTTGTGAAACCCATTTCTGAAGGCAAGCCTTGGCTTATCCCATGTACTGAACTTCTGGGGGACCAGCTGGGCCTCTGTTTCTGAAACTTTATAAGTGGTCACTGACCCCAGTGGATGATGTCCCCAATGTATCATCTCAGGGCAGGAATGTGGTTGGACAGTTGGCCCTGACGCAGCAATGAAGGGTGGGCAAGTAGGGCCCCAGCCACCCCCTCACCACAACGGCCTGGGTGGGTCTGTGTGGCCTCATTCTCTTAATGAGGTGGGCATGGGTTATCTGGCAGGGGCTACTGGGCAGGAATTGAGCCCACCATATACTCACATGCAGTGAACCCCCTATGGAAGTGGAGCAGGTCCTGAAGGCCGTAGATGCAGTTGCTGGCCTGCGTGCTTGGGGTAGTCTCTCTCCAAAGGCACAGATGGGGTTTCTGAACAGGGCCTGGGAAGACAGGCAGGTGCTCACAAGTGCTGTTTTCCCCACTGGCAACCAGTGAGGAAAAAAATGCCTGCATGGAGGTCTGAGCTGCCCCAGTCTGGAGGGCTGATGCTCTCTGGAAAGGTGGCTAATGGGCACTCTCCTGTCTGTCCCCCACTCCAAAACTTCAGGGCAATAATAATCCAAGATTGTCAGGATGACACTGGTGAGGGTGGCACCTTTGGGGGTAGGTTCTTTAGCCCAGCAGAGTCTCCTCCCCAGGCTTCTCAGGGAGCCTGGACTTTCAAGGTCTGCTTCGAGGAAGCTGTCAAGTGAGATGGGTGTGAGTGGGGTGCTGGGCAGCATGCCAGGACAGTGCTCTTCTACCTGGCTCTTGTAGAACTTGTCCATGGCCTGTGTGATGACCTCTTGGTAATTCTCCCCCACCTGCCACATCAAACAGACAAGATGACGGCAGTCTAGCCTGGGGGTAAGTAGATGTACGGGTTTCACCCCAGGGCCCCTGGGCATACCCACCAGCCATATCAAACAGACAGGATGAAGGCAGTCTGGCCTGGGGGTAAGTAGATGTACGGGTTTCACGCCAGGGCCCCTGGGCATACCCACCTGCCATATTAAACAGACAGGATGAAGGCAGTCTGGCCTGGGGGTAAGTAGATGTACGGGTTTCACGCCAGGGCCCCTGGGCATACCCACCTGCCATATTAAACAGACAGGATGAAGGCAGTCTAGCCTGGGGGTAAGTAGATGTACGGGTTTCACGCCAGGGCCCCTGGGCATACCCACCTGCCATATTAAACAGACAGGATGAAGGCAGTCTAGCCTGGGGGTAAGTAGATGTACGGGTTTCACCCCAGGGCCCCTGGGCATACCCACCTGCCACATCAAACAGACAAGACGAAGGCAGTCTAGCCTGGGGGTAAGTAGATGTACGGGTTTCACCCCAGGGCCCCTGGGCATACCCACCTGCCATATCAAACAGACAGGATGAAGGCAGTCTGGCCTGGGGTGGGTAGATGTACGGGTTTCACCCCAGGTCCCTGGGCATACCCACCTGCCTCAGATGTGTCAGGAAAACAGGTGAGGCTCCTCTTTTTATTGTCTGAATGTTGACAATGGGCTACTGGGGGCAAATGAGGCCAGGCAAAGAGGATAGTATCTCATCTTGAAAGAAGTTTCTCCTGGAAGCAGAGGAGGTGGGAGAGGTCCCCTCCCCACCTCCCCTCTCTTCCAGGAGCAGGAAAAGGGGCCTCTCTGACAGCTGTCTTCAGTGGCTTTCACCCTTTGAGGGGTACCCTTGCCCAGCCCGGCCCGGGCACACACCCACCTGGGATGACCTTGTATGGACCCAGTTGGGAAGGTTCAGCTGCAGCAACCGCCGGGAACCTGCTCACACCTGGTGTCTCCACTGGCGCATGGGCTCAGATGTGCCTTCCTCCTGTAGCAGTAGTGGGACAGCCGGAGTGGCAGAGGGGGCAAGTCACTGCCGCAATTCTCACCTGAGTCTAAGTAGGGGTCGGGCTTGGTACCCACATATTTCCCAATTACCTTGTTCCACCTGAGGGTTTCATGGACAGGAGTTGTGCTCTTTCAGGCATTGTATCCATACGCTAGCTACAGGCTTGGGTTTCTGAAGTTTCTGGAGTCCCCCTTCCAGCCTGGCAAGCATGGTGAATAGTAGGGGAAGGACATTAAGGCTGAAGCCAGCTGTACCTGTCTGGGTATGTTCTCTACCCCTGGCAGCCCCTGGCCCCTTTACTTCCTTGGGTGAGAGTCAGCTTAGGATCTCAATATTCTTGTAGGACTTCAGAACTGTACAGACAGGGTCCACGGAGGGAGCAGCATCTGGAACCAGCATCTAGCCAGCGTAGCGGGGTCCTAGGACTTGGCTTGGTCTCAGCAGGGAATTCAGGGAGGCTTGGATTTGCTGGAGCCCTAGATGAGCTTGGGCTTGGATATGGGAATGACATGGAGCAGGGGCCCTTCTGCACGCTGGAGTCTTTGAGTAGTTGCACACTGGTGCATCCATAGGTGTTCCCTGCCTGGAGTGCAGCTGTGGATAGAAGCTGGCATAGTTGTGGAGGGAAGAGGAGGAGGAGGTAGGATGAGTCTCCAGGGCAGCCCCAGCAGCCAGGAAGGGACTCTGCAAGTGAGATGCAGATCCGGCCTGTGGGCCACTTAGCAGCTGCTTGGCCGGCTGCAGTTCACCTGACCTCTGCTCACCAGTAAATGGGGGTCGCAGCAGCACTTGCCTTCTGGGACTCCTGCAACTTGAAGGGAGAGCGTACATTATGTGCTGAGAACGCACCTGACTCAGGCAAGCTTCTCCGACAGCACCACATCAGATTAACATCCAACTGTACAGGACAGCATCAGATCTCCCTATTCCTTCCTCATTGCAACTGTAATTAAAGAGGGTCTCTGTCTTAGGGGAGCAAGCACAGGCATATTTGTGCAGTGGGCACACGACCCAGGTGGGGGAAATGTCCTTGGATACCTGCTGGTTTCACTGGGAATCTGGCATGGGTTTGGCCTGGACTCCTGTACCCCTGGAGGCCAGTAGCCATCGTTTGGCCTCATGGGAAGGTGGTTGTTGATGGTTCAGTTTTGCAGGGCTTGTGTGATCACCCAAGGAGTGCAAATTGCCTTTATAAAAAACAAAAAGCCAAAATTGACACAAGCTCATCGGTTGAAAAGGTGAGGAATGCTGGTAGTCGTCCTCACCTGCCTTTTCCTCAGAAGCAAGTGGTGTTCAGAGGTGGATTTGGTTCCTTCCCGGCCTTTCCCCATTGCATGTAGCTGTGTGCATGTACTTAGGTGTGTACACACACACGTTTCCTGGCGGGGTTACTTTTTTTGTTTGGGGGAATAGCTGGTGATGCAGCCTGGCATTTGCTTACCTTGTCTCTTAGTGTGAATTCCTCTGTAGAGTGGACATCGGGTACTTACTAGCTGGCCTTAGCTGTTTGGCTGCCCTGGTTTCTGCTCTTCACAGACATGCTGGTCACTCAGTGTGACATTCACGTGGGCTTGTTAGAGGCTAGTATGATGAGACTAGTGAATAAGCTTGCAATTCCTTGGCAAGGAAATGGATGGTAGGTTAAAAGAACTTTAAATCAAAATTAATGGCAGAATAGCAAGATAAGAAGTCGGATATACTCTTCAAAGAAGTTCCTTTGTTATGACTGCGTAGTATTCCATGGTGTATATGCGCCATATTTTCTTTAGCCAGTCTGTTTCACAGACTTTGCCCGAGAGTGTGGCGATCAATACTCCCAGAGGCAAGACCATGTTAGCAGTGGAAGGGTGGGGGAGTTCCAGTGTTTAAAAGTCCTCTTACGTCGATAACACTTCAGTCCATTCTTAGCTCTACTTTTGCTTTGTCAACGAGGCCTTGGTTCCATGACCATAGGTAAACGTCCCCTCCAACCATTTGCTTTCTATTTGTAACATTTGTCCTCCAGCTGTTAGTGACAGACCTTGCTTCAATAGGAAGCAAGGGGCAGGGCAGGGCAGGAATTTCTCATCATACTGTGGGTGCATATCTTGTATGCATGTGTGCAGAAGTATGTGCTTGGTTATCTCCTGAAATTTTCGTGGTGAGCCTATGATGAAAAGCCAGACATAACAGTGGTAAGCGAGTGGCCTGTGATTCTGAGTTATCTTTGTCGGCATTTCTTTCTCAAGGTACTGAAAGAAGACATGTTTCCCTGCTTTCTACAAAACCTCTGGTTAAGCATGAAGGGGAGAACCAGCTGATCAGAGAACTGTTGGTTTTCAAAAGGACTCATTGCCAGTGGAAAGGGGAGAAAGAGAAAAAACTACCCTGCAGAAAGCAAATGCTCTGATGATTCATGCGTTACGTGCAATTTTTTTGAATAAGAACTAAAAACTAAACACTGCTTGAAGCTGGGAATTTCTGGGGGCGGGGAAGGATAAAATGTTATTTTCCTCTAAGGACAACCTTAATATTTGTGCCACAGGGTAAAATAATTTTCACAAGCATCGTTTTGTTTGCCCATTTTCATTCTCAGGCTGAATTAAACTTCACTTTTCATTTTTGATTGAATCTGTCTTTGCTTGAGCAGTGGTTTGTAGTTCTTGAAGAGATCCTTCATATCCCTTGTTAGTTGTATTTTTAGGTATTTTATTCTCTTTGTAGCAATTGTAAATGGGAGTTCACTCATGATTTAGCTCTCTGATGGCTACTGTGGGTGCATAGGAATGCTTGTGATTTTGCATATTGATTTTGTATCCTGAGACTTTGCTGAAGTTGCTTATCAGCTTAAGGAGATTTTGGGCTGAGACAATAGGGTCTTCTAAATATACAATCATGTCATCTGCAAGTAGAGACAATTTGACTTCCCCTTTTTTTTAATTGAATGCCCTGGCCAGGACTTCAATACTATGTTGAATAGGAGTGGTGAGAGGGGGCTGACAAGTTCTGAGTGACCCAGAAAGTCCTCAGTATGAGGTAATGCGATGGGGGATGCAGTGAATCCATTACATCTCTGCTGGAATTGCTTTCTTGGAGACTTTGAGATGTCAGGGTTGAAATGTCACACAGGAAGTCACTGGGCTGGTAGATAACTAGAAGAGGGGGAGAGTTAGTCCTGATTTGGTACCTCGGTTCTGCCACTCACCAGTTCTGCTCTTGCTAGAGAGATTATGTAACATACCAGCACCAGTAATCATCACTGAACGTCATGAGTTCTATAGAGTAAGTAGCATTTGCCCCATTTTACAGAAGAGGATACAGCATCAGAAAAGTGAGTTGCTTTCCCTAAGTGCCCTGGACACATTTATTACCTGGATGCAAACTCAGGCTGTGGGATGCCATGCCCTGTGAGAATTCCATCACATCATCACTGTCTTCCCCAAATGGGTTTGGCTATAATTGGACACAGGAGAGGCCCGTTGTTAAGGAACCATAGCCACATCAGGGAATGGTTTGAACTCTCAGCATGCTGCCTTCTAGTAAAGCTTGCACGTATTCTGTGGAGTGGTTTATATAACTTAAAAAGACCCAGTGATAGTGCTTTGATGTTGACCAATAACAGCAAGACTCTTCTGTTCTCTTTCATCCTGTATTCTCTCCCAAATTCTGTGCTCTGATTAGCAGCTGGATCTCTTGTTCCTACCAATGATTAATTCTTGTAAACAAGTATATTTGGTTGTAGCACTGCCATCACTCCAATTCTTGGTAAGAAAGGGAGAACGGAGCCATCTTCCATAAGAGTATTGGAGAGATGACTGTGACAATGCATTTATAGTGCTTAACACTGTGCCTGGAACAGAATAGCACCTGCTATCAGTCGTAACTATTATTAGTGCCATTTTAAACTAGCTGTGCTTGCAAGTGTGTCACTTGGCCTCAAACCTTCACAATAGCTGCTGCTGTATCTGCAGCAACACACAGCTCCAATGCACGCACTTTCTAAAGTGTCCTATGTCAGGGTTTTGGATGTAAGGATTGCTCACTTTTTTCTCTTTCTTAGAATTGGTCTCTGCTTTCTTTTTTCATGACTACTTGCATTTTTAAGATAAATTAATTTAAAAATGCAAAGTGGTCTTGCCTCATAGGTACCATAAGTATAAAATAATAATGCCAGACTCATCTTGGAAACCTTATTATACCCTCTCTAAAGGCAAATACCTGTTTATTCAGGTCCAACCCTTCACTGAGAGGCAATGAGATTTAAGCCCCGTGCCCAAGTCTCGGGGCCTGTTCAGTCTTAGAGGAGAAGCTCCTCCCTGTGATTCCCGAGGCAGATGGTGGTGAATTAATTCTAATGAACATGGAACAGTCAGCCTATCTGTGTCCCTGGGATGTGACCCAGGGGGTTAATCTCCCATCTCCTGGTTGATCGCTCTCATGTGCAGTCTGAATTAAGCCTCAGTTTTCAGTTTTGATTGAATCTGTCCTTGCTGACAGAAGTTGTCTTGGCAACTCAAAGTCCTCAGTATAAGAGTATATGATGGAGGATGCAGTGAATCCGTAATGTCTCAGCCGTACTTTCTGGAGACTTTGAGATGTCAGGGTTGAAATGTCACATGATGTCACTGGACAGGTAGATAACTGAAGAAATGGCCCCATGAAGGCATTGTTTATCCCTGTTCCAAACATATCTGGCTCCTTTTGAGAGGCAAATAAGGAAGGAGGAAGAGTTATTCCTGAATTTGTACCCTGGTTCTGCCACTTACCAGCTCTGCTGCTCTTGCTAGGAGATCATGTTAAAATATTAACACCAATAATGTCACTGAATCTTATGAGTGTTTTATATCCTCACTACCCAAAATGTGGTTCTCGGGCCAGCAGCACTGTCATTTCTTGGATGCTTGCAAGAAACGGAGCCTCTCAGGCCACACCCCAAAGTACTTAGAAATTCTGATTAAATAAAGAATATGCATCTAATCAAATCCTCTGAGTAATTTGTATGCTCTGGACAGTTTGGTAATTGCACTTGCAATTATCTCATTTCTTCCTCAATGATACTAAAGATACTCATTTTGTAAACTCTATCTCCTGGCAATACTAACCACTACTCTGCTTTACGTGGAAGGAAACTGAGGCTCAGAGAGGCCAAATGGCTTGCTCAGTATCATACAACCAGAAAGAGGGTTTGAAGCCAGGTTCCCACCAAAGCAGACTCTCTTAATCACTATGCAGTTGGGAGACTTAAATAAGATGCTGAGTATCCATCACTCAGAGTACCTGGCCCACCATAGATGGACAATACATGCTGGTAACCGTCTCTGTTACTTCTGTTCTTTCTCTGTTCTGGTTATTTTGAGACTTCCAGATGCTCCCTTGCCATGGCATTGATGTTGGTCCACCCTAGATAAGAGAGGCCCTAACTAAGTTCCTGGCTCCCCCTTGACTAGGGCAGTGGTTCTCGACTGTGCCTTGGAGGGAGTGATGTCTGTTTTCCCTCTGGATCCTAGAGGGTATCCTAAAGGGTGTTGCCAGCCCCTCTTCTTCCCTTCATCCCCATTGCCAAGAACTTGATGATGCTTGCTCCTGACCATAAAGGTGGCAATGAAAGCAATGCCTTGATAGGCTGGCTGGCATCTTGTTCCCTTCCTCTTGACAGGTATCATGGATTTTCCTAGAGCAGACATGGGATGGGTTCAGGATTTTCATCCTTTATTTATTTTGGTCCTGGGAGTTGCATAAATGGACTGGTCTTTGTCAAGGGGACTTGTGGTTTCACAATTATTTTTATTTGGAAAAATAAAGGGTTCTAATTTATAGAGAGATTATTTCTAAAGAGGATGAGCATATTTATAGTTAACCAGTTGCTATGGTTTTTGTTTCTCAGTAATAAGTATGTTAAATCATACAGGACAGGAGAATGGTAGAAGGATTGAAAGAGAAACATGGAATCTTTTGATACGTAAATAGGATGGAGGAAGGGGAGGAGAGTTAGTTTTGTCAAATAAACAGGAGTATAATTGAGTCCCACAATCCTATCATTTCTAGACCCAATTTTTCAACCAGGTGTAGCTCAGATCTTATTAGGTGTTTCTTAGAAGACTGCAGATCTAGAGCCTGTGACAGTCACACCACCTAGTCAACCTAATCTCAGGCTTTAGACATGAGCATATGGTGAGGAAATGCCTTGGGACAAGGTGGAAAACTCCTGGGCAGCTGGGTGAAGATTATAGTGAATCAGATTATTGAAGTAACTTCTCTCATTTGATTAATATCCTTGACAAGGAGTTTAGGGAACTGATGAAAAGTGGATTTGTGACTGTTTTAGGGAAGGAAGTCTGAAATTAGGAGAAGACAGGAGAATGTGCATACACTTCGGAGAGCCTACTGACCATAACAGAAAATATTTATTGTTGCATAATGAATCTCCTCAAAAACTAAGTGACTTGAACAGCAACAAATGCTTATTATAACACAGTTTGTGTGTCAAATTCAGGAGTGATTTAGCCTTGTGGTTCTGGCTTAGGGTCTGTCATGGAGTTCTAGTTAAGATGTTGGCAAGGACTGCAATCTCTGAAAATTTAAATGAAATTTCCAATGGGACCAGAAGATCCATTGCTGATTTACATGACTGGAAAGAGTACTGTCTCTTGGCAAGATGCCTCCATTCCTTGGACATTCAAGAACGCTTTGGAGTGCCTTGAGGGTCTTCACAACCTTGTGTCTACCTTCCCTCAGAGCACACATTTCAAGAGAGCAAGAAAACAGCTGCAATCTCTCTTATTTCCTAGCCTCAGAAGTCACACATTGCCATTGCCACTGCCACAATATCCTATTGGTTATACAAGTCAGCTCTCTCTAGTGTGAGCATTCTCATTATACAAGAATGTGAATACTGGTAGGTGGGAATCACTGGGGGCCATCTTTGAGGCTGGATATCACAAAAGATAATATATAGTTATTTAGGGACTGGGGCAAGTGGGGGGTTCTGGGTTCCTAACACTCTCCTTAATTGTGTGATCTTAGATCACTTGGAATCTCTTAGTCGCTGCTGCTTAATCTCTAAAGATATTAGAATGATCTGAAATACTCTAATCCTATGGGATTTTGGTCTGATGGAAAGATAGAAAACTTGCCGCCTGAGGACCTCCGTTTGAAGTCCAACTCCTCTCACTTGCTGGAAGGTCTGATGCAAGTCACTCCCAGTTCTGAAGAATGGATTTTTGATCTGCAAAGTGGGAATGGTCCTGAGGATTAAAAGACATAATGGATGCGGAAATGTTTTAAAAATTTAAGTTCCATGCACTTGTAAGATGTTTTATTTCCTCATAAAAAAGCTGAAGTAGAGGAAGCCAGAAGGAAGTATCATTTTCTTTTCATTAAATTAATGAAAATAAAATTACCTTCTACTCTTCAATGTGTTATGAGCCCTGGAAACAGGCTCTTCTCTCTGCAGGCTACACTGATCTTTTGAGTTGTGCCAGGTGGTTATGAGGGACTATGTTCTCTTTCTGGGTCCATGAGGGGATGTAGCTTTAAGGGCAAGAATTTCCCAGCGTTATGACCCCCTCCCATCTCTCTCCATCTGGGAGATTCAATAGTTTATGTTTGAATTTTGTGGGCACGGGAAGAAACTAAAAGTCAGTCACTCCAGTGGAAGTTCTAAGGAACTCCTTTCATTGGCCCAGGGTCTTGGAGAAGGTGGGGGTTTCTCCCAGAATAAAAGTCGATGCTCCCTCACCTGCACCAGATTTCCAACTTTCTGGAATCCCCTCCCACATGGTGGGAGGTCCCTCTGGAATTCCCTTCCACACTCTTCGTGGAAGCCTTTCTCTTCTTCTCCTTTCCTTCTCTTTTCTCTACCTAAATAAAATCACCTTCCTGCAACACTGTTTTTAGTCAAAAATTTAACTTTGCAAGCATACAGTGCAGCTGAAGTGGTCCCACTGCTTGTTCTTTTAAGAAGTTGAAAGCCAGGAGCCCACAACATTTAAGAAGAAACCTGGTTATAATTATTATGATAGAAACTAAAAGCCATGTTATTTCACATGTATGCTTTACAACTTAACAAGAGCTTTTACTAACATGTTATTTAGGCCTCATTTTTTTGCCAGTATAAAATACCTTGTTTATGAAGGTACTTTTTAAACGAGTCATTTTTAGAAATGTGCATGTATGATTTTTGGAAACTTCATGCTGATTGTTATTTTTAGGATTGCTTATCACCCTCTCCCATGAAGTGGGTAAAGTTGGTCAAGTAGATCTCCTCCTTATCCTTTCACACATGAGTAATTTGGATCTCATAAAAGCTAAGTGGCTTCCCAAAGACTCAGAGCCACTCAGGATGAATCTGTAAAGGCATATCTTATGTCTATGGATTTTTTTTTTAAAATCATGCTTTCAGGACATAATAGTTGCAATAGGACAACATGTTTCAGGACATAATAGTTTCAATGAGTCTTATGGTTATATGTTTGATTTCCCTTGATAATTTTACTTCTGGCTTCCTGGAGATCATTTAAAATAGCTTTCCATTTTAATCACGATAATGATGTTTCTAGTTGTCACACACTCTGTTCATGTCATTGAAGATCTTTTTCTCCTGATATCTCTTTTTACCTGAATTCACTCTGTCATCCTGTTTCTCTCATGAATCAGGAGTGTAACTTCCTATACATAGTCACTCTCCTTCCAAGACTCTTTCACTTCCTGCTGTCTCTTTCTTCTGCAGATTCTAGTTTTCTGTTGGCTCTCCTCACGGTGGCTCCTTACTGGGTCTGAACATCCTCCACTTTCTAGTGTGAAAGGGAAAAATTAACACTGGCTGCACCACATTCCACCCTCCACCAGCAGCCTATTTTATTTCTCTGCAAAAAAAAAAAAAACAAAAACATGCTTTAAACCACTGAGATGAAAATGACAAACTAATCAAAATTATTATTAAATTCTATAAACCTATCTTATGTTCTTTCCTGATGCCAAGTACTAGAGTCATAAAGATGAATAAAATGTGGTTTCTCACCTTGTGTAGCTCACTTGCTGGTGGAGATGGTGGGTCAGGCTAGACATGCAGGCAAATAATTTCAAGATAGTATGATACACCTCACTGCAGAAGTTTATTAAAATGTTTTCTGGGGGGAAACCGAGACCAAAACATGAGCTTCTGATTGAGGTTGTAAGAAGAAAGGAGGGGGGTGGCTTAAGCTGTATGGTGGAAGCAGGAAGGGAGTTGTTGAGTAGAGTATGATGGGCATCGCACAGTGTGCAGAACTGTGTTAGGGCTGGGGTTAGTGATGCATAAATTATGAGAAAGTTCCTTCTTAAACTCTTAAGTTTAGCTGTAAGTAAATCACTCTACACATGTTAGTGATTCCTGTGATTTTCTTCCACATGGAAAGTAAAAGTCTGGAGAGAATGACTTTTACCAGGAATCCAGATCTTATCCATCCCTTCAGAAGACAGTTTGGTATTTTAAGCATTTTCCTTTATGTTAGTTTGTACACTCATTCCACCTACACACTAAAATGTTTCTTGATAAAACACCAATTTGAGGAATTCCTGGATCCCTGACTGAAGCTACGAGCCCCTTCTCTGAGACCTAAGTGCTTTTTCAAGGTAGGACATGATTAAATCTGTAACAGGCAGGGGTGCTGTGGCTGCTCAGAGGTGAGGCAGTGTCTGGGGGTCTCCCGCTGAAGGTGGAGGGATGATGGAGGCTGCTCTGCAGAGGAGGGGATGTAGGATGGGACTCTTGGCCATCCAGGGAAGTCTCTGAGATCCAGGGGAGGAGGGGGAGTACACTGGCAGGCTGCCTGCTGTCTTCAAAGGGGATCAGCTTCCTCAGGACTGGACCAGGTCCTGGTGGAGTTAGCCATCTGGTGGGCATGGGGAGCCAGCCATTCAGAGTAGGAAATTATCCCACTGCTCTAATCTGAGGCTATTATGGAAAATAGGGAGTGAACCATTATAGTTTTGGCAAATATGTGGATTAGCACACAAGAGATTCAGCTGCAAAGGTGAGAGTTACCACTGGATCCGTGTCCACGTGAGCAGGGCTAAGGCCTGTGACTGTCACATGTCCCACCCCACACTGGCATGCCTGTGTCCAGGGTGACATGTATTCAGCAGCCAGCATGGCACAGGCAGCCACTGTATGACATCCCCCCACTGGCCAGGATGTCCTGGCACCCCCACATGCTTGTCTGTCTCTGACATGCCCCCACTGGCCAGGATGTCCTGGCACCCCCACATGCTTGTCTGTCTCATTCTCTTGCACCCCAAAGAAGAGAGAAGACCAAAGGCTTCCCTGGTGGGGGCTCCCATGTGTCTTGTTTTGCAAGCTGGGCATCTGGAGTGTGCAGTGAGCCATCCTCCTGGGTGCTTCAGTTCCCAGCAAAGGTTCTGCTCAGAGTGGACAGAGGAGGCTCCATGGGGAGTGATGGAGCATCCACAGACAGTGGGAGCTGGAACCACACACAATGGAATCTCAAAGCTAGAAGCATTGTGTGATTACAGGAATTGCCTGCCTGGCTCTATTTATCCATGGACAATGGGAGCTGGTGCCACATGCAATGGAATCAGAAAGCTGGAGACTGTGTGTGATTACAGGAATTGTCTGCCTGGCTCTATTTGATATCATTGTTTGATGATACAAGAAAATGGACAATGACTAGCTGGCAACTTGCTGGTAGACAAACTCAAGTAGCTTCTTGCAAGTAAGAAAAGAAAGGAAAATATATGTACATTTATTTCTGCATGTGGTCTATTTGGCTGGGGATTTGGGGAAGGCCACTGCGATGGAAATTGAGAATTAATTCCTTCTCTTTAGAATTCAGTCTTCCACTGGCCCTGTGCTTTTCCCAGAGTCTGTGGTGACACTGAGCATTGTCTCATGAGAACCTTAGCCAGAATTCCAAGTTACATCCTCACCACCTGTGGTATGTGAAGCGCCTTTGGATCTGGGCTAGTGCCTCAGTAGGCTATTGTTCCAATGGCAAATGAACCAGAGAAGAAGCTTCACAGATGTAAAGACTAAGGAAATGAGAACATTCATTAATTAATACATAAGTGATGCTATTTTTCTTAAAACGAAAAGGTAATGCAAATTTATTAGTTTTACTAATTGGATGTTTTTGTAATTTAGTTGAATTGTCAAAATACCTAGTATATAGAACAACGTGGAAAAATAAATTTGGACAAAAATGGAAAATGTGGACCTAACGATTGAATTCACATAATTTACAGAGGCTTTCAGTCTAGTGAAATCAATCTTTTGAGGCGTTAAAAACATCTACAGGTGGCACATTGTGTAGCTGTAAAATGATGAAGTCGGTGACACAGCAGATCAAGTTATGAAAGACACTAAGTGAAGGCAGCGGAAATGAACAAAGGGAGAAACTGGCTGCGTTGGGTCAGACCTGCAGGCTGTGGCATCTTTCCTGGGTCTCCCCCGCCCACTGAGCCTGCCCCCTCCAGCTGTGACCCTGGGAATTCACAGGCTTGCTGGCTTGAGGAAGCTCACTGTGGAGTGAGGAGTCCCATCGCTGCTGGATGTGTAGAGCAAGTTAAATTCAAAATAATGATAAGGAAATCATAAAAATAAGAGCAGTAATTACCGAAATGGGACATGGAGAAATAACAGAGAAAAATCAGTGAATTGAAAACCTGGTTGTTTGAATAGATTGATGAAATTGATCAATCTCTAGGCCAACAGACAGAGAGAGAGAGAGAGAGAGAGAGAGAGAAAGCACACAAACTCCCAAGGACCGGCCTTCTTCTAGAGGTGACCCGGAACTTCTGCTGCAAACGCTTCCCCAGCGTGGGAGGGTCTCCAGGAATGACAGGGCCACATGGCCCCTTCTTTCACTCTGAACAGGGAAAGCTGTGTTGCCAGTTTCTGAAATGCCTTCTCTTGCCTTGGTCCTGGGTCTGGGCACCTCACTGTCTCCATGGCAGTCTGTGCCCCAAAGCCCGGGGGGAGACACCGTGGAGGGAAGATGCAGCAGCAAGTATGTTAAGTGAAACACAGCCTGCCACGGAGCCTGCCATGGAGCCTGCCACGGAGCCTGCCACGGAGCCTGCCACGGAGCCTGCCATGGAGCCTGCCACGGAGCCTGCCATGGTGCCTGCCACAGAAACGCTTTCCAGGTCACACTCCAGGAGCATGCATGTCCTTTGTCAGTGCAGCTACGCTGTGGGCATCTCCAGAGAGCGCTCTCCCAGCTGGCTCAACACAGCAAAAAGCTAAAAGGCTCCAGATTCCTAAGTGACTTTTAGGTTAAAAAGTTTAAAAAAAATGAATAAAGCAATGATGAGAATAAATCCGACCTGCATTAAGAAGATTTCTGCATTGTGTTTTCTTCCTTATTCTCCTTCCTCTTTTTCCACATATTTTTAAATGAAAACAGCACCTAGGACACCTAGGCACCTGGGAGGAAGGGCAGGGGCCCTCCCTGCACAGAGCTGCTCCCAGGGAGACATGCCAGCTTCACATGACTTCAGCTGTTTGAGGCGCCTGATCTGATATTAACAAATACTTTGCATTGCCAAGTAGCAGGTGCACGTGGCTGTGCCGGGGCCTTGAGATGAGATGTCCGATATCTGAAGCAGTCTGGAGGCCACGGCGATGACTCCCCCAGCTACTTCCCCATCCTCCTGATCTGGGTGCTCAGTAAATTCGGTTAAATCACTATTTAAATATCCATGCCCTCTTCTGCCCCTGCTCTAGAAATGAACTTAAACCCCACCCTCTGCCTCTCCATGTACCTCTAGTTCACCTCTCCCCGCTCTCCAACAAACTCACCTCCTGGGTGGGCATCGATCCCAGCTTTTCCTTGGAAGCAGCTCCCGGGGGCCTCTGTGTCCCATCCCAGGTGCCAGGTCCTTTGGGGACACCAGACCTCACCTGGGCCCCAGAACCCACCTCCCTGATCTCTTCCCCTGACACTGTTCACTCCTTCATCCTGGCACAGCCACGTTCCAGACACCCCCAAGGAGGGATGCTTGCGGATGAACTCAGGTATTCCTTTTTAACCCTTGGGGACATCTGTCCACATCTGTGTTTTCTCCTTATTTTGAGAGATGTCCTCTACTCTGTCTTCTCCACTACAGGCCTTTATATCATTTGTTGCAATGCTCTGTGTTTTTCTAAGTTCTTTTTTTTTTTAAAATTTTTTATTGGATTTTAGGTTTTGGGGTACATGAGCAGAGCATGCAAGACAGTTGCGTAGATTCACACATGGCAGTGTGCTTTGCTTTTCTTCTCCCCTTCACCCACATTTGGCATTTCTCCCCAGGCTATCCCCCCCCACCTCCCTCTCCCACTGGCCCTCCCCTTTTCCCCCCAATAGACCCCTGTGTTTAGTACTCCCCTTTCTGTGTCCATGTGCTCTCATTTTTCATCACCCGCCTATGAGTGAGAATATGCGGTGTTTCATTTTCTGTTCTTGTGTCAGTTTGCTGAGGATGATGTTCTCCAGATTCATCCATGTCCCTACAAACGACACGAACTCATCATTTCTGATTGCTGCATAATATTCCATGGTGTATATGTGCCACATTTTCCCAATCCAGTCTATTATCAATGGGCATTTGGGTTGATTCCAGGTCTTTGCTATTGTAAACAGTGCTTCAATGAACATTCGTGTACATGTGTCCTTATAGTAGAACGATTTATAGTCTTTTGGATATTAGTAATTAGTAATTAGTAATTAGTAATGGGATTGCTGGGTCAAATGGAATTTCTATTTCTAAGGCCTTGAGGAATCGCCACACTGTCTTCCACAATGGTTGAACTAATTTACACTCCCACCAACAGTGTAAAAGTGTTCCTTTTTCTCCACATCCTCTCCAGCATCTGTTGTCTCCAGATTTTTTAATGATCGCCATTCTAACTGGCGTGAGATGGTATCTCAATGTGGTTTTGATTTGCATCTCTCTGATGACCAGTGACAATGAGCATTTTTTCATATGATTGTTGGCCTCATATATGTCTTCTTTCGTAAAGTATCTGTTCATATCCTTTGCCCACTTTTGAATGGGCTTGTTTGTTTTTTTCCTGTAAATCCGTTTGAGTTGTTTGTAAATTCTGGATATCAGCCCTTTGTCAGATGGGTAGACTGCGAAAACTTTTTCCCATTCTGTTGGTTGCCGATTCACTCTAGTTTCTTTTGCCATGCAGAAGCTGTGGAGTTTCGTTAGGTCCCATTTGTCTATTTTGGCTTTTGTTGCCAATGCTTTTGGTGTTTTGTTCATGAAGTCCTTGCCTACTCCTATGTCCTGGATAGTTTTGCCTAGATTTCCTTCTAGGGTTTTTAACGTGCCAGGTCTTATGTTTAAGTCTTTAATCCATCTGGAGTTAATTTTAGTGTAAGGTGTCAGGAAGGGGTCCAGTTTCTGCTTTCTGCACATGGCTAGCCAGTTTTCCCAACACCATTTGTTAAACAGGGAATCCTTTCCCCATTGCTTGTTTTTGTTGGGTTTATCAAAGATTGTATAGTTGTAGATATGTTGTGTTGCCTCCGGTGCCTCTGTTTTGTTCCATTGGTCTATATCTCTGTTTTGGTACCAGTACCATGCTGTTTTGATTACTGTAGCCTTGTAGTATAGTTTGAAATCCGGTAGTGTGAAGCCCCCCGCTGTGTTCTTTTTGCTTAGAATTGACTTGGCTATGCGGGCTCTCTTTTGGTTCCATATGAAGTTCATGGTGGTTTTTTCCAGTTCTGTGAAGAAAGTCAATGGTAGCTTGATGGGGATAGCGTTGATTCTGTAAATTACTTTGGGCAGTATAGCCATTTTCACGATATTAATTCTTCCTAACCATGAACATGGAATATTTCTCCATCTGTTTGTGTCCTCTCTGATTTTGTTGAGCAGTGGTTTGTAGTTCTCCTTGAAGAGGTCCCTTACGTTCCTTGTGAGTTGTATTCCAAGGTATTTTATTCTTTTTGTAGCAATTGCGAATGGCAGTTTGTTCTTGATTTGGCTTTCTTTAAGTCTGTTATTGATATAGATGAATGCTTGTGATTTTTGCACATTGATTTTATATCCTGAGACTTTGCTGAAGTTGCTTATCAGTTTCAGGAGTTTTTGGGCTGAGGCGATGGTGTCTTCTAGGTATACTATCATGTCGTCTGCAAATAGAGACAATTTGGCTTCCACCTTTCCTATTTGAATACCCTTTATTTCTTTTTCTTGCCTGATTGCTCTGGCTAGAACTTCCAGTACTATATTGAATAGGAGTGGTGAAAGAGGGCATCCTTGTCTAGTGCCAGATTTCAAAGGGAATGCTTCCAGTTTTTGCCCATTCAGTATGATATTGGCTGTTGGTTTGTCATAAATAGCTTTTATTACTTTGAGATACGTTCCATCGATACCGAGTTTATTGAGGGTTTTTAGCATAAAAGGCTGTTGAATTTTGTCAAATGCCTTCTCTGCATCAATTGAGATAATCATGTGGTTTTTGTTTTTGGTTCTGTTTATGTGGTGAATTACGTTGATAGACTTGCGTATGTTGAACCAGCCTTGCATCCCCGGGATGAATCCTACTTGATCATGATGAATAAGTTTTTTGATTTGCTGTTGCAATCGGCTTGCCAATATTTTATTGAAGATTTTTGCATCTATGTTCATCATGGATATTGGCCTGAAGTTTTCTTTTCTCGTTGGGTCTCTGCCGGGTTTTGGTATCAGAATGATGTTGGTCTCATAAGATGATTTGGGAAGGATTCCCTCTTTTTGGATTGTTTGAAATAGTTTTAGAAGGAATGGTACTAGCTCCTCCTTGTGTGTCTGGTAGAATTCGGCTGTGAACCCATCTGGACCTGGGCTTTTTTTGTGTGGTAGGCTCTTAATTGCTGCCTCAACTTCAGACCTTGTTATTGGTCTATTCATAGTTTCAGCTTCCTCCTGGTTTAGGCTTGGGAGGACACAGGAGTCCAGGAATTTATCCATTTCTTCCAGGTTTACTAGTTTATGTGCATAGAGTTGTTTGTAATATTCTCTGATGATGGTTTGAATTTCTGTGGAATCTGTGGTGATTTCCCCTTTATCATTTTTTATTGCATCTATTTGGTTGTTCTCTCTTTTCTTTTTAATCAATCTGGCTAGCGGTCTGTCTATTTTGTTGATCTTTTCAAAAAACCAGCTCTTGGATTTATTGATTTTTTGAAGGGTTTTTCGTGTCTCAATCTCCTTCAGTTCAGCTCTGATCTTAGTTATTTCTTGTCTTCTGCTGGGTTTTGAGTTTTTTTGATCTTGCTCCTCTAGCTCTTTCAATTTTGACGATAGGGTGTCAATTTTGGATTTCTCCATTCTCCTCATATGGGCACTTATTGCTATATACTTTCCTCTAGAGACTGCTTTAAATGTGTCCCAGAGGTTCTGGCATGTTGTGTCTTCGTTCTCATTGGTTTCGAAGAACTTCTTTATTTCTGCCTTCATTTCATTGTTTACCCAGTCAACATTCAAGAGCCAGTTGTTCAGTTTCCATGAAGCTGTGCGGTTCTGGGTCGGTTTCTGTATTCTGAGTTCTAACTTGATTGCACTATGGTCTGAGAGGCTGTTTGTTATGATTTCAGTTGTTTTGCATTTGTTGAGCAGTGCTTTACTTCCAATTATGTGGTCAATTTTTGAGTAGGTGTGATGTGGTGCTGAGAAGAATGTATATTCTGTGGATTTGGGGTGGAGAGTTCTGTAAATGTCTATCAGGTTTGCTTGCTCCAGGTCTGAGTTCAGGCCCTGGATATCCTTGTTGATTTTATGTCTGGTTGATCTGTCTAGTATTGACAGTGGAGTGTTAAAGTCTCCCACTATTATTGTGTGGGAGTCTAAGTCCTTTTGTAAGTCATTAAGAACTTGCCTTATGTATCTGGGTGCTCCTGCATTGGGTCCATATATGTTTAGGATTGTTAGCTCTTCTTGTTGTATCGATCCTTTTACCATTATGTAATGGCCTTCTTTGTCTCTTTTGATCTTTGTTGCTTTAAAGTCTATTTTATCAGAGATGAGAATTGCAACTCCTGCTTTTTTTTGCTCTCCATTTGCTTGGTAAATCTTCCTCCATCCCTTTATTTTGAGCCTTTGTGTATCCTTGCATGTGAGATGGGTTTCCTGGATACAGCACACTGATGGGTTTTGGATTTTTATGCAATTAGCCAGTCTGTGTCTTTTGATTGGTGCATTTAGTCCATTTACATTTAGGGTTAATATTGTTATGTGTGAATTTGATACTGCCATTTTGATGCTAAGTGGCTGTTTTGCCTGTTAGTTGTTGTAGATTCTTCATTATGTTGATGCTCTTTAGCATTCAGTGTGATTTTGGAATGGCTGGTACTGGTTGATCCTTTCTATGTGTAGTGCCTCTTTTAGGAGCTCTTGTAAAGCAGGCCTGGTGGTGACAAAATCTCTGAGTACTTGCTTGTTCGCAAAGGATTTTATTTTTCCTTCACTTCTGAAGCTCAGTTTGGCTGGATATGAAATTCTGGGTTGAAAGTTCTTTTCTTTAAGAATGTTTAATATTGACCCCCACGCTCTTCTGGCTTGTAGTGTTTCTGCTGAGAGATCTGCTGTGAGTCTGATGGGCTTCCCTTTGTGGGTGACCCGACCTTTCTCTCTGGCTGCCCTTAGTATTCTCTCCTTTATTTCAACCCTGTTGAATCTGACGATTATGTGCCTTGGGGTTGCTCTTCTTGCGGAATATCTTTGTGGTGGTCTCTGTATTTCCTGCAATTGAGTGTTGGCCTGTCTTGCTAGGTGGGGGAAATTTTCCTGGATGATGTCCTGAAGAGTATTTTCCAGCTTGGATTCATTCTCTTCGTCCCTTTCTGGTACACCTATCAAACGTAGGTTAGGTCTTTTCACATAGTCCCACATTTCTTGGAGACTTTGTTCATTCCTTTTTGCGCTTTTTTCTCTAATCTTGGTTTCTCGTTTAATTTCATTGAGTTGGTCTTCGACTTCAGATATTCTTTCTTCTGCTTGGTTAATTCGGCTATTGAAACTTGTGCATGCTTCGCGAAGTTCTCGTATTGTGTTTTTCAGCTCCTTTAATTCATTCATATTCCTCTCTAAGTTATCCATTCTTGTTATCATTTCCTCATATCTTTTTTTAAGTTCCTTAGTTTCTTTGCATTGATTTAATACATGTTCTTTTAGCTCACAAAAGTTTCTCATTATCCACCTTCTGAAGTCTAATTCCGTCATTTTGTCACAGTCATTCTCCGTCCAGCTTTGTTCCCTTGCTGGTGAGGAGTTTTGGTCCTTTCTAGGAGGCGAGGTGTTCTGGTTTCAGGTGTTTTCCTCCTTTTTTCGCTGGTTTCTTCCCATCTTTGTGGATTTATCCGCTTGTCGTCTGCGTAGTTGCTGACTTTTCGATTGGGTCTCTGAGTGGACACCCAGAATGTTGATGATGAAGTATTTCTGTTGCTTGTTTTTTCTTCTACCAGTCTAGCCCCTTTGCTGTACGACTGCTGAGGTCCGCTCCAGACCCTGCTTGTCTGGGGTGCACCTCTAGCAGCTGTGGCACAGCGAGGGATGCTACCAGTTTCTTTTTCTGCTATCTTTGTCCCAGGATGATGCCTGCCTAATGTCAGTCTTTTGGATATAGAGGGGTCCGGGAGCTGCTTGAGGAGACAGTTTGTACTTTATAGGAGCTCAATTGCTGAGCTGTGAGCTCTGTTGTTCACTCAGGGCTGTTAGGCTGCTATGTTTGATTCTGCTGCAACAGAGCTCATTAAAAAAACACTTTTTTTTCTCAAATGCTCTGTGTTGAGGGGTTTGGGCTTTATTTTTGGATGTCCATTGAGGTCCTGCCCAGCTAGGACACAGACTAGCCACTGTTTGCCTGCGGAGGCTCCGCCCTGCTGTTGTGAGGCTCACCCTGGCTCTGCTGTTCTGCTGTGTTCTCCGCCACACCCTGCGGTGGAGTCTCTCTGTTGTAGCGGGTTGCCTCAGCAATGGCAGGCTGCGTCAACAGTGGGCGTGTATCTCAGTAGGGACGGGTTGCCTCGGCAATGGCTGGCTGCGTCAGCAATGGGCGTGTATCTCAGTTGGGGCGGGTTGCCTCGGTAATGGTGGACGCCCCTCCTTCACAGAGCGTCTCGGGCCGTCTGCACGGGGCTTGTTTGAAATCGCGGTTTTGTTTGTCCCACTAGGCCACCCCTAACGCTCTGTCCCTGCAATCCCCTGGGCTGGTTCACTGTCCAAGTCTAGCTCAGTCTCAAGTCCAGCCCTCTCACGTCTCCGGTTGCCGGTTCAACAGGGCACCCAGACAAGCGTGCCCTGTAGGGAACGCTGGGCAGGGCCGGCCGCTGCCACCCCAGCTGCACGTCTCCTCTTCACTTGGGAATTTCCCCGTTCCGTGGGCAACAAAGATCAGTGTGGAAATGCAGCTCCGACTCACCTCTCCGTAGACTCAATGCGAGCTCCAATCCTGGGTTGTTCTCACAGCGCCATCTTGAGTCCCGCATTCTCTAAGTTCTATTAGTGTGTTGTAACCTCGCACTAACTGTAGAATAAGGTTGATATTAACTGTCTGCTATGTCCACCTATCATCTATTGTAATTAACCTGCTTATTGAGTTTCTCAACTCCCTGCAGTCCTACCTGGTGTGTTTCACCTTTTTTTTTTTATTCTGTTTATCTGAGTCTCTCTGTGCTTTGTGGAGATTTTCCGCAGTTGGGGAAGCCCCAAGGTGCACTTAGGTTTAAAGTCAGTTGCATTCATGGGCAGCTTTGCCTCAAAGGGGCTTCAGAGTGTGCAGTTTGGGATGAGGACCTTTTCCTGGGGACCTCAGATGGGTGTGTCTTTTCTCCTGGGATGTTTAGATTTCTCAGAACAGAATCCCACTTAGATTGGGGCTTTCAGTTAATCTTGGGAAACACTTTGATTTTAACTAAGCCAGATGGCTTCAGATGACGAACGTCTCATCTCAAAGCCCTGGCGCAGCCACGTGCACCTGCTATTCGGCAATGCAAAGTATTTGGTAATATCAGATCAGACCCTCAAATAGCTAAAATAGTGTAAAGCCAAAGTATCTCCCTGGCATCCCAGAGGCCAGCTCAGGAAAGGGAAACCCACCCAACCTGGTGTGAATAAAGGGCCTCCCATTTCCCACCAACGTTTGGTCGAAAGTGCTTTCCCAAGCTGGGGGCTATTCTCCATTTCTGACTGTTCTTGTGGGGTGATCTTCTACCTGCATCACCCAGGAGGTAGGTCTAGGGTTCTGCTATGTGAATGTGCCCCCTAAAGTTCCTCTGTTGAGACATCATCCTCAATGTCACAGTATCAGGAGGGAGGCTTTAGGAGGTAATTGTTTGTAAGGGTGCAGATGTCATGAGCAGGATCAGTTCATTCCCTGACAAAGAGGTGCCAGGGAGCCATTTGCAGCCAGAGGCACCACCTAGGAGGAGTGAGAACCCCCAGATCCGAATCTGCCAGCACCTTGATTCTGGACTGCCGGCCTTGAGGACTGTGAGAAATAAAGTTCTATTATTTATAAAATACCCCACCTGGGGTGTTTTGTTAGAGCAGCAGGAGCAAACTGAGACAGCTTCTAACAGAATCTCAGCAATGCAGTTTGCTGGCCCCCTCCACACCCTGCTCCAGAGGCACTGGGGCCTCCGAGTCCAGGATGCGCAGGTGCCCGCTGCCCCGATGGTCTTGTCTTGTCTGTGTCTCGGACGCGTGGTGGGAAGAGCTCTGATTCTGCCTCCCACACCCCTTCAACGGCTCTCACTTGTGCCAGTCCGTCTCCTTGTTTGGACCTGGTAGACTTCTGTGAGTTCTTTTCCAAACCTAGTTGCTGCCAATTTAGTGGCGTTTTTAGAATGAGTAGAAGTTATAAACTAAGTGTTTCCAAGATTAACTGAAAGCCCCAAATTTAATATTTTCTGAATCTTTCTCATGCTTATGCTTGCGTGTGTGAAATGGTGTGAAACCGCGTGTGTGTTAACCTGTGTGTGAACCTGCATGTGTGTGACATCATGTGAAATGGCCTCTCTCAACACTTGGAGGTGCTAAGACCGTCGTGTAATCTGCACCTGTGTGTAAATGGCCACGTGTTTCACACTCAGCATCAATTCACGCTGAGAACATAAAACCCTGGATCCTGGCAGGGACGGTGCTGGCTGTCCCCATGGGGTCTTCAAAGGCAGCTTACTGAGAAGGGAGTGTGTGGCCCCTGCCTCCCTCCCTTCCTCTCCCACGAGGAGATGGAGTGCTCTCTGCAGGCGGCTTGCTCCGTGACAGAGCAGCATCAATACTGTCTTCTGTGAATTAGGGGCTGAAACCACGATTTCTAAACAAACATGGAATTATTACTCATCACTGTAATGAGCTCTTGACCTCAGCAATACAGCTGATGAAGAACAGCAGATCATAGTATCTGTCTTGGTATCTTTCTAGAATTATTTGTGTTTATTATAAAAAACCATTTTCTATTGCACACCTGCAATATTTAGACTTTAAGTTCACAGGTAGGTCAAAAGTGAAAGATTGAAAAGAATATAACTTACAAATACTAATCCAAAGACAACTTGGGTAGCTATATGGAAGGCAGATAAGACAGACTTTAAGGCAAAAGGCATGATTAAAGAAAATGAATGCGCTTCACAATAAAAAAGGCCTAAGTCAACAAGAAATACTTCATTTCTCTAATCTGCAGGCACCCAGTGAATTGACTTTCAAATGTATCAGGAAAAGTGGTAACATGACTGAAAGGGGAAGCCTGCAAATCAACACTCCTGAAGCGAGATGCCGACCTACCCCTTTCAGCAGCTGATTTACAAGCAGATAAACTATCGACAAGGATACAGAAAATCTAAACAATACAATTAGCGGAGTTCATGGATGGCCACTCCCAATGCAACGGTGTTGACCCTTTTGTTTTTCAAGTGAACTTATAACACTTAGTTAAATTAAACATAGGCTACTCATTAAGATGACCTTACCAATTTTGAAAGAATTAAAACTCACAGTAGATAATATTAAAGGACAGGGGAACTAAGCTAAAAACTAACAACAAAAAGTACTAGAAAATAACTAGCTAAAAATTAAACAATACATAATTTGATAATTTTTCATCAAAAGAAGAAGTCAAAAAGAAAATTAGAAAATATTTTACCCCATTTAACAGTGTGGGAGTGACACATCAAACCAGAATGCAGGTGAAGCAGTAGGCAAAGGATATTCATAGCCTCAGATGCGCATGATAGAAGAGAAGAATGGCTTAAAGTCAGTGAGATTCCATCTCAACAAGCTGAATAAAGCATTGAAAATGGAACTTAATCAAAGTGGTACAGGACAGGCAAGCCTCAAAATTGGGGCTTGGCCCAGGCGGGTTCTTGACTCATCAGGAAGGAATGCAAGTGTGAACTGGTGTGTTAGACAGCAACTTTTATGGAATGGTATGGCTTTTTGTGGAGCAGCGCTAACTCATAGTGTAGCCAGAGCTGGCAATGTATGGACTCTTGGCAACTGTATTTATGCTCAATTATATCCAATATCAATGACATGTAAATGAAGGAGCAGGTTAATGCAAATTAAGGACTGTCTTATTTAGAACTTTCTAAGAAAGGGGTGGTAACTTCCAGGTCACTGGGAGGGAAAGGGGAGGTGACTTCTGGGCCATTTTCATGGCATCTGTAAACTGTGATGGTGCAGCAGGCCACGTCCCATGTTCATGAGCAGTGAGAGCAGCCGGGTGACCCCTCTCACCATCTGCTGGGCCCTTCACCTCATCCTCTCTGGACTACACCTTGTTTTGGTCAGCAGGGGCATGGCCAGAACACATGCCCTGCCAGTCTCCAACCTCAGAAGCAGGGGATAAGATAGAACCGGGAACCAGTAACATAGAAAACAAATGTATTTTAAAAAAATGTTAATGGCCAAAGTGAGTTCTTTCACACAAAAACATACACACGTTTGATAAACTCCTATTAAGGCTGATCAAGAAGAAAAACATATAATTCATATGTGAAATAAACCAAGGAGCATGATGACAAATTCTCAGGCATCAAAATGCAATGAGGGTACTGCGAATACATTCAATCCAATAAACTAAACAATTTAAAGAAATGGGCAAAGTCCTAACACAAACATGACTTAGCAAACAGAGAAGAATGAGAAAGTCTCAGCAGTCTAGTATCGTTAACCAGCAGAAATGTTATTAAGATACAACAAAAAGGTAAAAGTTTCTTCATAAATTCCAAATGATTTCATCAGTGATTTTCTTAATACTTAGGAAGTAATATCACAATCTGACAACTTTTTCCAGGAAACTGAGAAAAAGGAAACATTTTAAACTGTTTTTCTGAATCTAGCAATAGCTTGAGACCAAAAGCTGACATTAACATAGCAGGAGAGAAAAATTACAAGTCTCCTTCCTGAACACAGATCCCACCATCACCGAGAAACGCCTGAAGACAGTATGGATAATATTTGAAAAAGACAGGGTCCAATAAAACAATCCTGTACTTCACAATATTCATGGCAAAATTACAGAAATGCTTTTATAATCTTGATAGTTTTAAAAACAAGATTTGATAAATTTCATTTCCCATTTGTTGATTTAAAAAACCATCAGTGGCTGGGCATGGTGGCCCACATATGTAATCCTACCACCTTAAGAGGCTGAGATGGGTGGATCACCTGAGGTCAGGAGTTCAAGACCAGCCAACCAATGGCCAACATGGTGTATCCCCATCTACTAAAATACAAAATTAGCCGGGTGTGGTGGTGCAAGCCTGTAATCCCAGCTACTTGGGAGGCTGAGGCATGAGACTCGCTTAACCCCAGGAAGTGGAGGTTGCAGTGGCTGAGATCGTGCCACTACACTCCAGCCTGGGGAACAGTGAGACTCCATCTCAAAGAAAAAAAACAAGGTGGAATAACTTGTGTTTAGGTGTCACAAAATCCAGGCCAGACAAATCTAAACTTTAATGTCACACACAGTTCCTAGGTTAGTCCCTTCTCCAGGTGGAGTTCAGCCTAAGCCTCAGAAGTCCTTAGTTGGGGGGGGCACCACCTGCTCCCTTCCCCACCTTTGTCCCTGTTTTGTCCCTGCTGGCTCCTTCGGGGTTGAGTGTGTTCAGAGGCAGAGACAGGCTAAAGGTCTTTGGCTTTAGGTTCTGTTCATGGGTAAGTTCCAAATACTGCCTTTCTTTTGTAGCGTATTTCATTTATTTATGTATCAAGAATATTTATTTAGAACATACCATTCACATGCCAGACACTGTTCCAGGCAGTGGGGGTAGGGTGATAAACGAGATCAAAAATGCCTGCCCACCTTAAGTTCCTACTCTAGGGAAGACAAAAAGGAAAGAAAATACACGTGTACTTAGTACATTGCAAGGTTCCGGCTGGGTGTGGTGGCTCACGCCTGTAATCCCAGCACTTTGGGAGGCCAAGGCAGGTGGATCATGAGGCCAGGAGTTCAAGACCAGCCTGGCCTATATGGTGAAACCCCATGTCTACTAAAATATATGTATATATGTAATATACATACATAGATGTTTATATATAATAATACACTGGGTATGGTGACATATGCCTGTAATCACAGCTACTCAGGAGGCTGAGGCAGGAGAATCGCTTGAGCCCAGGAGTTAGAGGTTGCAGTGAGCTGAGATCCCACCACTGCGCTCCAGCTGGGGCAATAGAGTGAGACTACTGTATAGAAGAATAAAGCAGGCTGGACTTGGTGACTCATGCCTGTAATCCCAGCACTTTGGGAGGCTGAGCTGGGAGGATTACCTGAGCTCAGGAGTCCGACACCAGTCTGGGCAACATGGCAAAATCTTGTCTCTATAAAAAAAAAAAATTAGCTGGGTGTAGTGGTGTGTGCCTCTGGTCCCAGATACTGGGGAGGCTGAGGAGGGAGGATTGCTTGAGCCTGGGAGGTGAAGGTTGCAGTAAGCCAAGATTGTGCCATTGGACTGCAGCCAGGGTGACAGAACCAGACACTGTCTCAAAAGGAAAGAAAGAAAAGAAAGAAAGAAAAAGAGAAAAGAAAGAAGAGATGGGAGGGAGTGGGGACCCAAGTTAAATGAAATTTCTAATGGGACCAGAAGATCCATTGCTGATTCATATAACAGTGATTATTTAGAACTCTCTTCCTTTCTTGCAGGCTCTCTTAATCTCCTTCAGCCATTCACCTTTATGACCTTGCCTTATCTACCAGAACATAGATCCCTATGACTAAAAGTAGCATTGTGTTACAGGCCCCAGCAGGGAATGTTTTCAGTTCTTCTGGGACCCCTCTAATCAAAACTGTCACAAGGATGTCATTGGCACAAATGCTTTCTAAGCAGTCCTGGAATTAGACTCTGGCCACAGAGATCCCTTAGGAGACATGAGTCCTTCCATTGCCAATTGCCTGTTCTGTGGGGGATCCTAATTGTTCAATGCAGATCAACTTACTTATGACATAGAATTGGATAGATAGTAAATATCCAAACTTAGGAGGTTATATGAGGTTTGTAAAAGAGGTGGATTCTAATTAAGTAAAAAGTTGTATAATGTTAGAAGTTTGAATGTATTTGGTAATAGTCTGTGCAAAGTAAAATATCTATCTTAAATTTTCAGTCTGATAAAATGAACGCTTGCCTGCTAGGGATAATTTCATAAGGACAAAATTAGTTAAACGCTTGTTTTATTGCTCAGCAGGATCTGATCTGCAAAATGTTTTTAAAATAATTTTATCTTTAGTGTTTCTGACACAAGGGCTGCACAGGAAGCATATGATAGCAGTTACTTAAGATTTTATATATATGAAGTAAAAACACATAGCTAGAACCTGTCCTTGTCTGAATATAATTGCTCGGTTAATTTTTTCTCTTGCATAAGAAATCACCTTGAATGTTCTCATGTAATATGTAAAGTGGGGAAGGTGGTAGATAAACATAACCCATTGGATTCTCTTTTCCAATACCTAGATTAGATCCTGCTCTGAAAGAGAAACCAAGAAAAAAGATGATATTCCAGAAGAAGAAAAAGGAAATGTAAAACAGTGAAATCAATTATGTGTATGTCTTCTTTTTCTTTTAGACCCACAAATTTGACAGTGAACCGCTTTTCAACGTGCTTTCAAAATAAATAACCGAATTAGGTGGGGATGGTGGTGCATGCCTGTAGGCCCAGCTACTCGGGAGGCTGAGACAGGAGGATTGTTTAAGCCCAGGAGTTCAAAGCTGAAGTGAGCTCTGATCACCACTGCATTCCAGCCTGGGTGACAAAGCAAGACCTATCTGAAAAAATTAAAACTGTGGGACAAGAAGAGGCAGCACAGTGTAGCCTCTAGGACAGAGCACTGAGCTAAACGCTTTTCTCAAGCCTTCAGTTTTCCTCATCATCCTACCAGCTCTCAAAGCTAAAGTCACTTGGGTTAGTCAATCACAGAATGGCTGTGATGTCAAAGACTGTGCTATGGCCAGGACACGGGACTCCAGCCAGCATGCCCTGATAGCAGTGGGGCCTTGTGGTGCTACCCAGTCAATGAGTGGTCCTCCTCTTGAAGGGTTTTGAAGGTCATCTTTGTCATTGAAAAGCTACAGCTTATTAAAAACCTACAATTAGACTTTTTTAATAAGTGAAAAAGAAATTGACAGTGTTTATAAATTTAATAGAAATATGTATAATCAGAGTTTGAAGTATTTTCCAATGAAGACATCTTCTTTGCAGAAAGAAATTTCAGAGCTTCCAAGACCACAAACTTAAAATAAGTAAAGGAGACAGTAAAATTCTTAAAAAGGCTCAAAAAGATGGATTTTTGCATGAGACGTTTCCAGACAGGTAGATATTTATTTACTTATTTCCAACTATTTTCAGTAGCCAATAGGAGTGGCATGCAGAAAACCTGTGTTCTCTTAAATTACTGTAGTTTTCACATTTTGTCTTTATTTCTAATTTATGAATGTGGCAATATTACCTAGAGAGGACATGGTAAGTCTGGGGAAGGACTGTCAAGAAAGAGCGTGTAAAAATTATAACCAATTCTAAGTATATATGTTAAGAAATTCAGGTTTGATTGTATCTGCTTCATAAATTTGTTATTGTTCTTTTATAACTATTAGAACAAGAGTTAGAAAGAAACATTTTGACTGATATAAAAATTCTGTAGATTCTGTTAGAGTAATTCAGTTTCCTTAAAGTCAGAATAGATCAGCTGAAAAACTAAGTCATAAAAGCTAAACAAGTGGGATGGAAGCAGTTTTATTGTGAGATTTGGAAGTGTGCAGGATGTTCATCCCAGCACGTTATTAATACTTATTACCCTGGAAGTGGGCGGGATGTTCATCCCAGCACGTTATTAATACTTATTACCCTGAAAGTGGGCGGGATGTTCATCCCAGCACGTTATTAATACTTATTACCCTGGAAGTGGGCGGGATGTTCATCCCAGCACGTTATTAATACTTATTACCCTGGAAGTGGGCGGGATGTTCATCCCAGCACGTTATTAATACTTATTACCCTGGAAGTGTGCGGGATGTTCATCCCAGCACGTTATTAATACTTATTACCCTGGAAGTGGGCGGGATGTTCATCCCAGCACGTTATTAATACTTATTACCCTGGAAGTGGGCGGGATGTTCATCCCAGCACGTTATTAATACTTATTACCCTGGAAGTGTGCGGGATGTTTATCCCAGCACGTTATTAATACTTATTGCCCTTCCTATGTAGGTAAGTGATGTCCTAGGTTTACAACACAGAGGTAGAAATGATTAGCTGTGAGTGTACAAGTATAAATCAGTTAAGTGCTAGATTTTGATAATCACCAGCCACTCATTCAGGTTCTATGTTGCAAAGTTACATTCACCTTTTTTTATATTACTTGATAAAGGGAATGTTTAATTATATATTTCCTATTAACTAGTTGGTAGAGTACATACCTAAAGTCAGTACATAATGTTAAGAATTTTTTTCCAGCTGAGCAAATGAATATGTATCTAGTTCTAAGAAATCAAGAAGAAGTTATGAAATATAATCAGGAAGTAGACTCTAAAACAGAATAAGCTCTATGTCCTTATAACTTTTATCACTTGCAATAATACAATATTGTCACCCTGTTAAATGGAAATTTAGAGGACACTTAAATTCAGAAATAATTAAAATTGCTATTGTGGATTGAAAAAGCCCTTAGGCAACATTTATTGAATATTAGGAAATAACTTTTATAAATTTAGAATCAATTTTTTATAGAAACCAAATCTAAAAGTATGCATATTTTAATGTAAGTGTTGTGGTAATAAACCAAAATTGAGCAAACAGTTTTAAAAGCTTTTTACATTTAGTAGCAGTTGAATATATATGCCATGTTTTACATAGATTAATTTTCTTTGTTTAAATAGGAGAGCCAAACTGAAAGCTGACAGATACTGCAAATGACTTGAGATTTTTGTTTCTGCCTTATCTTTTTGTGTTTTTTTTTTTCTGAATAAAATATTCAGAGGAAATGCTTTTACAGAGTTCTTGAGTTGTTGTGAAATTACTGTTTAACTAGTAGCTAGTTGAACCAGGATTCAACAAGTTTAATCAAGATTCTTTGTGGATGTACTTTTTAGCTGACTACAGGTTTTCACATGGAAATGAAATTTCCAGTACACACTTAACGTACCACAGAATTTTTTTCTGTATTTCCTGTCCTGAAGCATGAAGTGTATTAGTCTAAGAAATCAGTTCTTCCTATGCTCCTTGTGGAACCTGTCGTATTTCATCGTGATCTTACTTTTCTTGATACAAACAATAGATGCTTCATCAGTGCCTTTAAGGAAGTTAGAACCATCCTGGTCAACATGGTGAAACCCTGTCTCTACTAAAAATACAAAAAATTAGCTGAGCATGGTGGTGCGTGCCTGTAATCCCAGCTACTCAGGAGGCTGAGGCAGCAGAAATGGCTGAACCCAGGAGGCGGAGGTTGTGATGAGCCGAGATCACGCCATTGCGCTCCAGCCTGGGTATCAAGTGCAAAACTCCGTCTCAAAAAAAAAAAAAAAAGAAAAAGAAAGAAATTCCCAATCCCATCAACAAGGCCTTGATTCCACCTCCTAAGGACTACCCAGATCACAGACAATCCAGGCAAATATCAGAACTAGGGGGCTGGGCAGAGAGAACAAATCATCTGTTAGGGAGTGGGATGGAAAGTGGAAACATTTCAGAAGAGCAAACAGGCTCAGAACAGTGGGGAGAGCATAGTACTGGGGAGACTCCCTAATGAGGACAGGTCTGCTGCAGATCCTGGATATGTGTGTGTGATGCTTCTGTCCTCACTAGTGGGCTGGAATGGAGGCTGATGAAGAAGTTCAGACACTAAGTATTGCTCAGAACTGCTTTGCTGAAGCCTGTTTGTGAGTATCCTAAACACAGTATCCCGGTGGGATCTGATCCCAATGAGTGGTCCAAACCCCGGTTGTGTATCAAGTGCCACGGGAAGTTCTACTTCAGGACCGAGGTTGGTTCAGGCATCTGGATGTTGTCAAAAGTCCACACTGTGACCTGGCCTAATTGGAAAGACCCTATCTAATTTTACGCTTTAAATTCCATTTGTCCCCACATCTAGAGTTACATGGCATCTGTACAAGCTAGGTGGCTGAGCCACGGGATCAGCCCTCTGAAGGAGCTTTTGTTGTAGGTCTAGCTCCAACTCCAGTTCCAATAGCTGGACATTCTCTCATCTGCATTCTGATCCTTGGACTGGGAACAAGGTTACTGCTCTGATCCCACAAAGCAGTGGTTCTGGTTCCCAGCTGGTTACTATTTTGCCTCCCAGGGGACATTTTTGGTCTTTCCAGGTGGTCAGGCGGTCCCCCATCCAAGCCTGAGCAAGGCCTGACACTGCTTAACTTCCCAGCAGAGAAGCCCTCAGGCTGCGATGGTGTTCAGAGACTTCAGAGACAGACCCCTCAGGGAGGTCCTGGGCCATGGCAGGGTCTCAGGCAGGGAAAAGGCCTGGTCAGAGAGTTGGGGGAGGTTGGAAAGCCTTACAATCGGGGGAAATCGGGAGGGAGAAATAAGCCAAAAGCCTTCAGCCTGCTGTACCCCCAGTCAGTCCCACATCCAATCCCCAGCCAGGTGTGACCCTGCTTAGCTCCCAGGCTCGAGCACTCTCAGGTTGCTATGACACCCAGGGTCTACAGGGACAAATTTTTACCAGGAGGTTCTAGGCTGCAATGGGCTTGCAGGCTGATGGAAAACAGGGGGCCAGAGTCAGGGCGCAGTTGGGAAGCGTTGCAAGAAGCAAAGAAAAGTGAAAAGGCAGCGGGAAGTTAAAAGCCTCCAGTCCCCAGTCTCTCTAGGCAGCCCCATCCAAGCCCCAGCCAGGCTTGACCCTTCTTAGCTTCCATGCTTTGGCCCCGACAGGGTGCTATAATGCCTGAGGGCTGCTGGGCAGATCCCCAAAAGAATGTGTGGGGCTTCCATGGGGGCACAGGCAGGAGGAAAAAAGTAGGGGGAGGCAGTGACTCAGGGGTGGTTGGGACAAGTAGGGAAAACCAGAAGGGGAAAGTCGACAGCCTCCAGCCCTTGCTGTCCCCAGGTGGTCCCCCGTCCAAGCTCCAAGGTCAAACAAGTCTGACCCTGCTGAGCTTCTGGGCTGGGGTGCCCTCAAACTGCTATGGTGCCAGAGTGTTGATATTTACTTGGGGTGGCTGAGAAAATGTTAAATATTAGGGAAAATTATAGATTGTAATCTCAAACCTTTTGGAAGGCCAAAAGGTTTTATTGAGGCAAGCTGAATGCAGCCTGCCCCCCCCCACCCCGCCAAGGACAAGTAACTTTCCATGGGTGTCTGTCTCAAGAGTCCCCTTGTGAGATGTCAGCCACCACTGGTGGAAGTCTGGCCTGCGGACCCTGACTTAACGACAATGAATGATGCACTCTCACACCATTACAGTGATTTAAGTGGGCATGGGATGGCCGTTGGCTGCTTTCAGAGGGCAAAACGCAACCAATCAACCAAGACCCCCTGTTCTTCCACACTTTGATTCCCCTAGATTTTACAACAGAGGCTCTAAGTTAACACACTTGTAGATAATTAACATGGTTAAGAGAATGGTTTTACTACAGACGAAACCTTTAGGTTCTGGGGCTCAGAGTAAACACTATTAACAGTAATTTGCCTTCAATCTTCCCCTGAGGGGCCACCCAGCACAAAGTTTACATGAGTAAACAGTGGAGACAAAGGGATGTGGGGTAAACAGACTTAAACTGGGGAGGCCTTTGATGGTCTCTCTCTCTTTGCTATGCCGATGTTGACGAGGTGGCTGCCTTCAGCATGCCTCAATAAAATTTTTGGCCTTCCAAAAGTTTTGAGATTACAATCTATAACTTTTCCTAATGTTTAATGTTTTGCCATCCACCCCAGGTGAATATCATTATCTCTCCATTTTTCTTTTCAACAGTATCAGGTTTTGCTGTCTTCCAGCCACTGATTCCTTCAGCCGTGGGTCAGTCAGGTGAGGGGGTCCTTGCTTTTATTCCTGCTTTGCCTTTTAGGATTAAGAAATAGCACAAGACAATTATGAGTATAATTAGCAACAGTCTTTTCCAATCAAAGACCGACTCCCAAAGCTTGTCCCTTGTGCCAATGCTTCCCAACCAACCTGAGACTCACTGGATGTTACTTTTCCACCCGAAGGCGCCACCACAGCAGCGGGGGACATGCTTGTGGAGGTCTGTCTGACACCCTGAGAGGGCCCCACATGGATGCTAAGTAGGGTTGAGCCTGGTGGGGGCTTGGATGGGGAGGTTGCCTTGAAAGACAGGGGACTGCAGTATTCCCCCCCTTTTCACTTTCCCCTGGTTGTTGCAACACTTCTCAATGAACCCCAACTCTCTGGTCAGCTATTTTCCACCTGCCTGGGCCCGTGCCTTGGCCAGGGACCTCCCTGAAGGGGTCTGTCTCTGAAGTCATGGAACTCATTCACAGCCTGAATGCACATCAGCCTGGAAGGTAAGCAGGGTGGGGTCTGGCTTGGGCTTGGATGGGGGCCAGCCTGGAAACATGGGGGCTGGAGGATTTTGGCATCCTGTTCCCTTTTCAATTTCTCCTGCTTCTGGCAAAGCTTCTCAACCACCTGCTGACATTCTGGCTACCTCTTTCCCACCTGTGCATGCCTGCAGCCCTGCTGTGTTTTACCCCCTGACATTCTGGCTGTCTCTTTCCCACCTGTGCATGCCTGCAGCCCTGCTGTGTTTTACCCCCCGACATTCTGGCTGTCTCTTTCCCACCTGTGCATGCCTGCAGCCCTGCTGTGTTTTACCCCCCGACATTCTGGCTACCTCTTTCCCACCTGTGCATGCCTGCAGCCCTGCTGTGTTTTACCCCCTGACATTCTGGCTACCTCTTTCCCACCTGTGCATGCCTGCAGCCCTGCTGTGTTTTACCCCCTGACATTCTGGCTGTCTCTTTCCCACCTGTGCATGCCTGCAGCCCTGCTGTGTTTTGAGTCTCCCCCGAGGGTTCTGTCCCGGTAGCCCTTGAGTGCCACAGCAGCCTGAAGGCGCCCCAACCGAGAGGTAAAGCAGGGTCGGACCTCAGTGGGGTTTGAATGGCGGGCTGCTTGGGGAAACTAGGGGCTAGAGGCTTTCGGCTTCTCTCTCCCTCCCGGATTTTTTTGCTTGTCAAAATGCTTCCAAAACACTGGCTAACTCTCTGACCCTACATTTCCAGCTCACCTCTCCCTCAGTGGCCAGGGACCGCCCAGTGGGGATTCATCATGGAATCTCCCAGGCACAGTAGCAGCTAGAGGTCACCCGGAACAGAGCTCAGCAGGGTGGGACTGACTGGGGCCCTCCCACTCCCTTCCCACATTCTTCTGTTTGTCACAGTGCTTCCCAAATGACCCCCGACTCTCTGGACCCTTCTTTTTCCTCCACGTGCACCCCCTACTGCAGCCGAGATCTCCACGTGAGGTCCATTTCCGCAGCTACCGCATGCCATAGCAGCTCGAGGGCTCCCCAGCCCAGAACTGAGCAGGGTCAGGCCTTGCTGCTACTTGTATGAAGGACCATCCGGGGAGACTGAGGGCTGGAGGCTTTTGGCTTTTAGCTCCCTTTCCACTTTTCCCCACTCGTCACAATGCTTCCCAAATGCACTTGTACTTTCTACCCCCACAGCAATTCTGGACCTCCTCGTGGGGCTCTGTCTAGGCAGCCCCAACACCATAACTGTCTGAGAGGGGGCAGTTGTGAACCGTTGTGACAAGGCGGGAAAGTGGGTAAAGAGCAGAAAGCCAAAATCCTCCAGGCCCGGTTTTTCCACCCAGTCCCCCATCCAAGCACCAACCAGGCTCAATCCTGCTTAGCTTCCGGGCTGGGGCACCCTCAGGCTGCTATGGCGACTGGGGGCTGCCAAAACGAACCCCCCAGGAAGTCCCAGCTTGAGGTGTGGGTGCAGGTGGGCAGGAAACAAGAGGTCAGAGAGTCAGAGGGCGGTTGGGAAGAGTCGCCAGAGGGGGAAAAAGGGAAGTGAGCAGGAGACCAAAAGCCTCTGGCTTCCCCAGGCGGTCCCTTATCTCAGCCCCAGCCATGTCCTACCCTGCTCGGCTTCCAGGCTCCTATGCCAACCTGGGTCAGCTGGCACGGACCCCCACAGGAAGGCCCAGTCTGTGCTGGGGGTGCAAGTGGGCGGGAAACTGTGTCCAGAGTCAAGGGGCGGTTGAGAAGTGTTGCGAGAAGTGAGGGAAAGAGGGAAAAGAACGGGGAGCCAAGTCTGCAGTCCCGGTCTCCCCGGGGGGTTCCCCATGCAAGCCTCGGCCAGGCCCGACCCTGCTTAGCTTCCGGACCCAGGAGCCCTCAGGTGCTGTGGCCCACAGGGGCTGCCAGGACAAACCCCTGCAAAGAGGTCCTGGGCTGTGCGGACGCCTGTGGGCAGGAGCTCGGTGCTCACCCGGGTGGGGCCTGGCAGGGTCTTGAGTGGGGGCCGCCTCCAAAGCCTAGGGGCTGGAGACTTTCGCTTTTTCACCTTCTTCCCAACACTTCCCAGCCGTTCTCTGGCTCTCTGTCCTCTCTGTCTCACTTGCCTGCGCCCCTGCCAGGGCCGGAGACTATTCCATGTGTGTTTTTCTCAGCAGCGTGCAGGCGCCATAGCAGCCTCCGGACAACCTAGCCGAGAAGCTAAGCAGGGTCTGGCCTGGCTGGGGCTTGGATGGGGGACAGAGCTTGTAGGCTTTGGCTTCCCGATTCCTTACCACTCTCCCCCTCGTGTCGCTACGCTTCCCAGGTGCCTTCTGACACTGGATTTCTATTTCACCTTCCCATTGACCTGAGCCCCTGCCAAGGACAGGGACGTTTCCATGGGTATCCGACTCGGCAGCCCCTGGTGCCATAGCAGCCTGAGGGCCGGTCAGCCCGGAAGCTAAGCAGGGTTAGGCCTGGCTTGGGTTTGGATGCTGGATGTTTTTGGCTTCCTTTCCCTTCCCAATTTCTTCTGCTTGTTGCAAAGCTTCCTAACTGCCCCTTGACAATCTGGCTTTCCCTTTCCCTCTTCCGCACACCTGCGCCCTCCTCAGTGATCTGGGAAGTCCCCAAAGGGGTCCGTCTTAGCAGCCCTTGGGAGCCATAGCAGACTGAAGGGGCCCCTGTGTAGAAGCTAAGCAGGGTCATGCCTTGGGAGGATTGTATGACGGACTGCCTGGGGAGACTGGGGGCTGAGGCTTTTGGCGCTCTGCTCCCTCCCACCTCATGATCCACCCGCCTTGGCTTCCCAAAGTGCTGGGATTACAGGCATGAGCCACCTCACCTGGCTGGAACACCAGACTTTTATAAATTTCATAAAATCTTCAGAATGCATTAATAACATTTTTTTTTTTTTTTTGAGAAGGAGTCTCACTCTGTCACCCAGGCTGGAGTGCAGGGGCGCCATCTCCGCTCACTGCAACCTCTGCCTCCTTGATGCAAGCAATTATCCTGCCTCGGCCTTCTAAGTAGCTGGGACCACAGGCATGTGTCAGCACAGCTGGCTAATTTTTGTATTTTTAGTAGAGAAGTGGTTTCATCATATTGGTCAAGTGGGTCTTGAACTCCTTGACCTCAGTTAATCCACCTGCCTCAGTCTCCCGAAGTGCTGGGATTATAGAGCAGGAGCAACCATGCCCAGCCATTAATAACATGTGTATACACATATGGCTTTAGCAAACATTTAGCATAACAATCAAAATTATAAATCATATTAAAATTGTATAAATGTATATAATTTTTGGAACATGTATATCAACAATATACCCGTAAATATAACTGAGATGAGATCTACTGTCACCTCATCTGACAATGCCCTCCCATGCAGTATCACCACATTTGACAATGCCTGCCCAGACAACCTGCCAAATAAATCTAGTCTTTTAATATCTCTACAAGATCAGAGATACATTCTTTAGACTTCCCAAGGGACCCAGTTGAAAAATCTCAAAGTTAATTTTAAACCAAAAATACTTTATTTAGGATTTTGATGCTGGAGAAACCCATCAAAGATATCAAGTTTGAAAACACTTGATCAGAAGAGAATCACAGGTCACTTTAAAAAGAATATTCAGACCTGGCACGGTGGCTGACACCTGTAATCCCAGCACTTTAGGAGAACACGTTAGGCAGATCACAAGGTCAGGAGATTGAGACCATTTTGGCTAACATGGTGAAACCCCGTTTATACAATTTATTGTAAAAATACAAAAAATTAGCCGGGCATGGTGACAGGTGCCTGTAGTCCCAGCTACTCAGGAGGCTGAGACAGGAGAATCGCTTGAAACCAGAAGGTGGAGGTTTTAGTGAGCCAAGATTGTGCCACTGCTCTCCAGCCTGAGCAAGAAAGCAAGACTCAGTCTCAAAAATAAATAAATATAAAGAATATTCATTGAACCATAGACTTCAAAAGCACATAAAGTTACATGGATATAAAAACCTTAACCCTTTAGGCCAGGTGCAGTCGTTCACACCTGTAGCCCCAGCACTTTGGGAGGCCGAGGCGGATGGATCACCTGAGGTCAGGAGTTTGAGACCAGCCTGGCCAATGCGGCAAAACCCAATCTCTACTAGAGATACAAAAATTACCTGGGCATGGTGGCGCATGCCTGTAATCCCAGCTACTAGGAAGGCCGAGGCACGAGGATCGCTTGAATATGGGAGGGGGAGGTTGCAGTGATTTTACGAGAGAGAGAATATTGAGACAGTGTATATACTTTAAAACAGAGTAGAAAATGGCGTTGTATATTTTTTCTAAGAGAGTATCTTCAGAGTAATTTTGTTTTAAACATTTGTGTTAGAGTATTTATATTTTCTCTAACTGCGTAAAAATAGAATTTCGGTATTATACTCGAGAGAGAATATTGAGACGGTGTATATACTGGAAAACAGAGTAGAAAAAGGCAATGTATATTTTTTCTAACACAGTAATTTCAGAGTAATTTTGTTTTAGGCATTTAGGTTAGAATAGTGTATTTATATTTTCTCTAACCGCATAAAAATAGAATTTTGGTATTTTATAAGAGAGAGAATATTGAGACGGTGTATATACTTTAAAACAGAGTAGAAAAGGGAATTGTATATTATTTCTAAAAGAGTATCTTCAGAGTAATTTTGTTTCTAAAATTGGGGTACAAAGAGAATATTTATATTTTCTCTAACCGCGTAAAAATAGAATTTCGGTATTTTAGAAGAGGGAGAATATTGAGACGATGTATATACTTTAAAACAAAGTAGAAAAAGGCATTGTATATTTTTTTCTAACATAGTATCTTCAGAGTAATTTTGTTTTTAACATTGGGGTACAAGAAGAATATTTATATTTTCTCTAACTGCGTATAAATAGAATTTCTGTATTTTACAAGAGAGAATACTGAGACTGTGTATATACTTCAAAACAGATTAGAAAATGGCAATGTATATTATTTCTAACAGAGTACCTTCAGAGTAATTTTGTTTTAAGCATTTGCATTAGAATAGAGTATTTATATTTTCTCTAACCGCGTAAAAATAGAATTTCGGTATTTTACAAGAGAGAGAATATTGAGACGGTGTATATACTTTAAAACAGAGTAGAAAAGGGCATTGTATATTTTTTCTAACAGAGTATCTTCAGAGTAATTTTGTTTTTAACATTGGGGTACAAAAAGAATCTATTTTCTCTAACTGCGTATAAATAGAATTTCTGTATTTTACAAGAGTGAGAATACTGAGACGATATATATACTTTAAAACAGATTAGAAAATGGCAATGTATATTATTTCTAACAGAGTACCTTCAGAGTAATTTTATCTTAAGCATTTGGGTTAGAATAATTATATTTTCTCTAACTGCATAAAAATAGAATTTCTGTATTTTACAAGAGAGAGAATATTGAGAGGGTGTATATACTTTAAAACACAGTAGAAATGGCAATGTATATTTTTTCAAACAGAGTACCTTCAGAGTAATTTTGTTTTTAGCATTTCGGTTCGAATAGAGTATTTATATTTTCTCTAACTGTGTAAAAATAGAATTTCGGTATTTTACAAGAGAGAGAATATTGAGACGATGTATATACTTTAAAACAGAGTAGAAAAGAGCAATGTATATTTTTTCAAACAGAGTACCTTCAGTGTAATTTTGTTTTAAGCATTTGGGTTAGAATAGAGTATTTATATTTTCTCTAACCGCGTAAAAATAGAATTTCGGTATTTTACAAGAGAGAGAATATTGAGACGGTGTATATACTTTAAAACAAAGTAGAAAAGGGCATTGTATATTTTTTCTAACAGAGTATCTTCAGAGTAATTTTATTTTTAACATTGGGGAACAAAGAGAATATTTATATTTTCTCTAACCGCATAAAAATAGAATTTCTGTATTTTACAAAAGAGAATATTGAGATGGTGTATATATTTTAAAACAGAGTAGAAGAAAGCAATGTATATTTTTTATAACAGAGTACCTTCAGAATAATTTTGATTTGTTCATTTGGGTTGAAATAGAGTATTTATATTTTCTCTAAACATATAAAAATAGAATTTCGGTATTTTACAAGAGAGAGACTATTGAGACGGTGTATATACTTCAAAACAAAGTAGAAAAACGCTTTGTATATATTTGCTAACAGATTATCTTCAGAGTAATTTTGTTTTAATCATTTGGGTTAGAAGAGAGTATATTTTCTCTAACCGCGTAAAAATAGAATTTCGGTATTTTCGAAGAGAAAATATTGAGACGGTGTATATACTTTAAAACACAGTAGAAAAGGGCATTGTATATTTTTTCTAACAGAGTACCTTCAGAGTAATTTTGTTTTAAGCATTTGGGTAGAATAAAGTATTTATATTCTCTGTAACCATGTAAAAATAGAATTTCTGTAATTTACAAGAGAGAGAATATTGAGACAATGTATATACTTTAAAACAGAGTAGAAAAGGGCAATGTATATTTTTTCTAACAGAGTACCTTCAGAGTAATTTATTTAAGCATTTGGGTTAGAATAGAGTATTTATATTTTCTCTAACCGCGTAAAAATTGAATTTCAGTATTTTAAAGAGAGAGAATATTGAGACGGTGTATATACTTTAAAAGAGAGTAGAAAAGGGCATTGTATATTTTTTATAACAGAGTATCTTCAGAGTAATTTTGTTTTTAACATTGGGATACAAAGAGTATATTTATATTTTCTCTAACTGCGTAAAGATAGAATTTCTGATTTTACAAGAGAGAGCATATTGAGACGTGTATATACTTTAAAACAGAGTAGAAAAGTTCAATGTACATTTTTTCTAACAGAGTACCTTCAGAGTAATTTTGTTTTAAGAATTTGTGTTAGAATAGAGTATTTATATTTTCTCTATCCGCATAAAAATAGAATTTCGGTATTTTAAAAGAGAGAGATTATTGAGATGTTGTATATACTTTAAAACTAAGTACAAAATGGCATTGTATATTTTTTCTAACAAAGTATCTTCAGAGTAATTTTGTTTTAAACATTTGGGTTACAAGAGAGTATTTATATTTTCTCAAACCGTGAAAAAATAGAATTTCTGTATTTTACATGAGAGAGAATATTGAGAAGGTGTATATACTTTAAAACAGAGTAGAAGAGAGCAATGTATATTTTTTCTAACAGAGTATTTTCACAGTAATGTTGTTTTAAACACTTACATTAGAATAGAGTATTTATATTTTCTCTGACCGCGTCAAAATAGAATTTTAGTATTTTACAAGAGAGAGAATATTGAGACGGTTTATATACTTTAAAACAGAATAGAAAAGGGCAGTGTATATTCTTTTTAACAGTACTTTCAGAGTAATTTTGTTTTAAGCATTTGGGTTAGAACAAAGTATTTATATTTTCTCTAACTGTGTAAAAATAGAATTTCGTTATTTTACAAGAGAGAATATTGAGATGGTGTATATACATTAAAACAGAGTAGAAAAGGGCATTGTATATTTTTTCTAATAGAGTACCATCAGAGTAATTTTGTTTAAAACATTTGGGTTAGAATCGGGTATTTATATTCTCTCTAACCGCGTAAAAATAGAATTTTGGTATTATACTCGAGAGAATATTGAGACGGTGTATATACTGGAAAACAGAGTAGAAAAAGGCAATGTATATTTTTCTAACAAAGTAATTTCAGAGTAATTTTGTTTTATGCATTTGGGTTAGAATAGTGTATTTATATTTTCTATAACTGCATAAAAATAGAATTTCAGTATTTTACAAGAGAGAGAATATTGAGACGGTGTATATACTTTAAAACAGAGAAGACAAGAGCATTGTATATTTTTTCTAACAGAGTATCTTCAGAGTTATTTTGTTATTAAGATTGGGGTACAACGAGAATATTTATATTTACTCTAACCACTTAAAAATAGAATTTCGGTATTTTAGAAGAGGGAGAATATTTAGAAGGTGTATATACTTTAAAACAAAGTAGAAAAAGGCATTGTATATTTTTTCTAACATAGTATCTTTAGAGTAATTTTGTTTTTATTATTGGGGTACAAAGAGAATATTTATATTTTCTCTAACCGCGTAAACATAGAATTCCGTTATTTTACAAGAGACAGAATATTGAGACGGTGTATATACGTTAAACAGAGTAGAAAATGGCATTGTTTATTTTTTTTAACAGAGTACCTTCAGAGTAATTTTTTAAAGCATTTCTGTTATAATAGAGTATTTATATTTTCTCTAACCACGAAAAAATAGAATTTCGTTCGTTTACAAGAGAGAGAATATTGAGACGGTGTATATACTTTAAAACAGAGTAGTAAAAGGCATTGTATATTTCTTGTTACAGAGTATCTTCAGAGTAATTTTGTTTTAAACATTGGGGAACAAAGAGAATATTTATATTTTCTCTAACCGCATAAAAATAGAATTTCTGTATTTTACAACAGAGAGAATATTGAGACGGTGTATATACTTTAAAACAGAGTAGAGAAGGGCATTGTAAATTTTCTCTTAAAGAGTATCTTCAGAGTAATTTTGTTTTTAACATTGGCGTACAAAGAGAATATTTATATTTTCTCTAACCATGTAAAAATACAATTTCTGTATTTAACAAGAGAGTGAATATTGAGACGGTGTATATACTTTAAAACAGAGTAGAAAAGAGCAATGTATATTTTTTCTAACAGAGTACCTTCAGAGTAATTTTGTTTTAAGATTTTTGGTTAGAACAGAATATTTATATTTCATTTAACCACGTAAAAATAAAATTTCAATATTTTACAAGAGAGAGAATATTGAGACAATGTGTATACTTTAAAACAGACTAGGAAAGGGTAATGTATATTTTTTTTAACAGAGTACCTTCAGAGAAATTTTGTTTTAAGCATTTGGGTTAGAATAGAGTATTTATATTTTCTCTAACCGCGTAAAAATAGAATTTCTGTATTTTACAAGATAGAGGATACTGAGACGGTGTATATATTTTAAATCAGAGTAGAAAAAACTAATGTATATTATTTCTAACAAAGTACCTTCAGAGTAATTTTGTTTTAAGCATTTGGGCTAAAATAGAGTATTTATATTTTCTCTAACCACGTAAAAATAGAATGTCGGTATTTTACAAACAGAATATTGAGACGGTGTATATACTTTAAAACAGAGTAGAAAAGGGCATTGTATATTTTTTCTAACAGAGCATCTTCAGAGTAATTTTGTTTTTAACCTTGGGGTACAAAGAGAATATTTATATTTTCTCTAAATGCGTAAAAAAGAATTTCTTTATTTTACTAGAGAGAATATTGAGATGGTATATACACTTTAAAACAGAGTAGAAATGGGCAATGAATATTTTTTCTAACAGAGTACCTTCAGAGTAATTTTCTTTTAGGCATTTGGGTTAGAATAGAGTATTTATATTTTCCCTATCCGCATAAAAATAGAATTTCGGTATTTTACAAGAAAGAGAATATTGAGACAGTGCATATACTTTAAAACAGAGTAGAAAAGGGCATTGTATATTTTTTCTAACAGAGTATCTTCAGAATAATTCTGTTGTAAACATTTGCGTTAGTAAATTTATTTATATTTTCTCTAACAGCGTAAAAATTTAATTTCGGTATTTTACATGAGAGAAAATATTGAGACAGTGTATATACTCTAAAACAATGTAGAAAAGAGCATTGCATATTTTTCCTAACAGTGTATCTTCAGAGTAATTTTTTTTTTTAACATTGGGGTACAAAGAGAATACTTATATTTTCTCGAACTTTGTAAAAATAGAATTTCGGTATTTTCCAAGAAAGAGAATATTGAGACATGTATATACTTTAAAACAGAGTACAAAATACAATTCTATTTTGTATTTTTTCTAACAGAGTACATTAAGAGTAATTTTGTTTTAAAAATTTGAGTTAGAATAGAGTTTCTATATTTTCGCTAACCGTGTATAAAAGAATTTCGGTATTTTACAAGAAAGAGAATATTGAGACGGTGTATATACTTGCAAACAGAGTAGAAAATGGCATTGTATATTTTTTCTAACAGTGTATTTTCAGAGTAATTTTATTTTTTAACATTAGGGTACAAAGAGAATGTTTATATTTTCTCTAACTTCGCAAAAATAGAATTTCGGTATTATACAAGACAGAGAATATTGAGAAGGTGTATGTTCTTTTAAACAAAGTAGAAAAGGGCATTCTATATTTTTTCTAACACGGTACCTGCAGAGTAATTTTGTTTTAAACATTTGCATTAGGAAATTTATTTATATTTTCTCTAACCACGTAAAAATAGAATTTCGGTATTTTACAAGAGAGACAATATTGAGATGATTTATATACTTTAAAACAGAGTAGAAAAGGGCATTGTATATTTTTTCTAACAGAGTATTTTGAGTAATTTTGTTTTTTACATTTGGGTACAAAGAGAGTATTTATATTTTCTCTAACCTCGTAAAAATAGAATTTCAGTATTTTACAAGTGAGAGAATATTGAGACGGTGTATGTACTTAAACACAGAGTAGAAAAGTGCATTGTATATTTTTTCTAACAGAGTATCTTCAGAGTAATTTTGTTTTTAACATTGTGGTAAAAAGGAAATACTTATTTTCTTTAACCGCATAATAATGGAATTTCCGTATTAGAGAGAGAATATTCAGATGGTGTATACACTTTAAAACAGAGTAGAAATGGGCAATGTATATTTTTTCTAACAGAATACCTTCAGAGTAATTTTGTTTTAGGCATTTGGGTTAGAATAGAGTATTTATATTTTTTCTATCCGCGTAAAAATAGAATTTCGGTATTTTACAAGAGAGAGAATATTGAGACGGTGTATATACTTTAAAACAGGGTAGAAAAGGGCATTGTATATTTTTTCTAACAGAGTATCTTCAGAGATATTTTGTTGTAAACATTTGCGTTAGTAAATTTATTTATATATTCTCTAACAGCGTAAAAATTTAATTTTGGTATTTTACATGAGAGAATATTGAGACAGTGTATATACTCTAAAACAATGTAGAAAAGGGCATTGTATATGTTTTCTAACAGAGTATCTTCAGAGTAATTTTTTTTCTTAACATTGGGGTACAAAGAGAATACTTATATTTTCTCTAACCGCGTAAAAATAGAATTTTGGTATTTTCCAAGAAAGAGAATATTGAGACATGTATATACTTTAAAACAGAGCACAAAATACAATTGTATATTTTTCTAACAGAGTACATTAAGAGTAATTTTGTTTTAAAAATTTGAGTTAGAATAGAGTTTCTATATTTTCGTTAACCGTGTAAAAAAGAATTTCGGTATTTTACAAGAGAGAGAATATTGAGACGGTGTATATACTTTTAAACAGAGTAGAAAATGGCATTGTATATTTCTTCTAACGGTGTATCTTCAGAGTAATTTTGTTTTTAACATTAGGGTACAAAGAGAATGTTTATATTTTCTCTAACCTCTTAAAAATATTATACAAGGGAGAGAATATTCAGACGGTTTATATACTTTAAACAGAGTAGGAAAGGGCGTTGTATATTTTTTTTCTCTCAGAGTATCTTCAAAGTAATTTTGTGTTTAACATTTGGGTTAAAATAAAGTATGTATATATTCTGTAACTGCATAAAAATAGAATTTTCGTATTTTACAAGATAGAGAATATTGAGACAGTGTATATCTTTTAAAACGTAGTAGAAAATTTCATTGTATATTTTTTCTATCAGAGTATCGTCAGAGTAATTTTTTTTAACATTTGGGTTAAATTAGAATATTTATATTTTCTGTAACTGCGTAAAACTAGAATTTTTGTATTTTACAAGAGAGCGACTATTGAGACGATGTATATACTTGAAAATAGAGTAGAAAAGGGCATTGTGTATTTTTTCTAACAGAGTATCTTCAGAGTAATTTTCATTGTGTGTGAGGAGCAAATTTCTCAAATCCCTTTAAACATATTATCCCTTTCCCTTGTTCTACTTTTTTCTCACTACTGAATCATTTTCAGGTTTCTTGATGTCTCATCTATTTCTGATGAGCAGTTTAGCTTCTTTCCACTTCTACTTTCAGAATTCTCCAGCTACCAAGATCCTCCTCCTCAGAGAGTTGCTGGAGATTTTAGTAACAAAAATTTTTCCTATCACATTTAAGAGACATGCTTTCTTATCTTTATTCTATCAAGTTGGGTGAATTTACACAAAACACTTTATATCTTAGAACCAGTTTCCTCTCCGTAGAATGTAGCTAACCTCTATTCTGTGGTCACAAAGATCTTCAAAATAAAAAGTAATCATAGTTAATATGTGTGGCTTACTAACCATGTTCTAGAAACCATGTCAAGTGCTTTCTGCAGATGGTTCCACTTTTATTATACTATTGGAACTATCGTCAACCCTACTTCACAGACTACTAAATTGAGTGTCTGAGCTGCTAAGCCACTTGTCCAAGGTTATTCAGCCAATAAGTAACAGAATGAGGATCAGCATTTGAGATAGAAATATTCTACACAAAATGTACTGTTACAGTGAAACTAGAGTGGTATCATCCCAGATAAGCGTTCATGCCTGTTTGCTTATTGAATGGGCAGAATACATTAAATGCTTTCAGGAGAATGGGAGACATTGTTTAAAATTTCCCCAAAACCCAGAAGAACTCAAAAGTACTCATCATCTTGGCCTTATTGGTATTTGACTATGAATACAGTAGATCGCACAGAAGCAAGTCTAGTAGAGTGGCCTTGGAAAAAGGCTAGGATTTAGGAGCAGGTTTAGGCAACTCAAGCCTTCTCGGCTTCCATTTTCTCATCTGTACTTTCATAATTCTGATTTTTAAGAACACCTTTGTTGCAAGTAAAGGTTCAGTGAAACAGCACAGATGAAGTGCTTCATATTTGGTCTGGCAGGTATTAGTTGCTCAACACATCTTGTCTATTAATGACGACCACAATGATAATAGTAGACTAATAATGAATTGATAAAATATGATTATGTAAGTTCAAATGAGTTTTGATCTTGCCCCTCTCCTCTGTTTCAGAGGCTGTATGGTTTTTATGTTCTACATTGTATGATTTAACGTTGGCAGGTGGGGGATTTTGATAGACACATGATAAAATCAGAAGCCCCAAGACTTGTATTTTCATCACAGAAATGTATTACTTCCTTCATTTGTGACCTGGAGAAAGTTACTTTTTCTAAGTTAACCTTACTTGTAAAAATAATCATGAATATACCTGCCCTTTCTGGTCTTCTCAGCCTCTCCACAGTCAGTGTGAGGTACCATTGGTATAGTGTATATGAAGGGGTTTGCAAGCTCTGGAGTGCTGTATGTATGCTATTTTGCCTCTTCAATTGTGAGTGGTGTTTTTCCATTCTCCTTAAATGACCCAACACTACGCTCTTGGTAAAATAAATGCATTTGTGCATGAACATTTGGCAAATAATAAGAGCTGCATTTGCAAGATTTTTTCCCTTGAACAGCCAAGTGAGCCACTATGAGCTGCACTGTAGCAGTGACATTTACAATAATTTGTTCAGAAGAGCAATTGCCAACTTGCCTATTTGACTAGTATGGAGTACTATACGTTGTTTAGGGTGATGAGATCAGTAAACCAGCAATTTGGTAGAGCCATCAGAGAAGAGGATGGAAAGAAATGAATATCTGAGATCCTGAGTTTCCAATCAGATAAAGGAAAAGAAGCCTATAAGAATAGGTCCCATTTACTTGGGGGAGAAACATACACCGTTGGTATGAAGGCTTCATTTTCTAGGAATATTTTCTAATGCTTTCAAAAACATTGTGATATATGTAGGACTATTCCCATTTTACAGATGAGAAAACTGAGGCTATGAGGTTTAAGTCACTAGTCTGCTCCTTCTTACATTCTGGTTTTTAGAAAATGGTGCCACCACCTATCCAGTCACACAAGCCAAAGTACTATGAGTGAGCTCTGGTTTATCCCTTTCTCTCTCACTTCTCATATCCAACTTACCATTCAGGCCTGCTGATTTTAGTTCTTAAATATCCCTTAGCTTCTGTTTTTTCTCTATATTGAAATTCTCATTGCAGCCCTTCTGTGGATTACCTCCTGGCCTTCCACCTGTGTGTCTGTGTCCATGTTGTCTCCAGTCTGTCCTCCACATAAGTCAGACCATGCCCCATACCTCCCAGACCTCCTTAGAATGAGGACAAAGCTCCTCACCATGGCCACAGTCTTCTTTCCATTTCTCTGTCCTCATGGCGTGCCCCTCCTCTCTGCTCTGCACTGCAAAGTCTCCGCATCTTGTACTGGCCAAGGTCCAGGTCCCCCTGCACCACATATTTGCCAGGAATGCCAGATCGTCCTTACTTTGCCCACTTACCGCCCACTCATGCTTCTGATCTCAGTCCCTCCCTAGGGGAAACCTTTCCTGACCTTTGTAACTAAAGCAAAGCCTTCTCCTGGGTGCTCTCATTGTTCCAGAGACCTGCCTGCACAGCACTTGTACCAGTTAAACCTTTACATTAACTTGAGTTACAGATATGTTAGTGTCCACTGCTGCCTCGCAGGAATAAAGCCAGAAAAGGTAAGGCCCTATCTCTGTGCATTTCTACAGTCTAGTGTGCTTAGTGAGATATTGTTTAAGAAGAATGAGTTGGACATGACAGCATGGCTAGAAAGTGATGGATTGAGGATTTAAACATACTTCTTTCTGGTTCTAGAGAGTTGGCTGCTAACACTATTCACTTTTGGGCAGTGTCATTTTAGGACTGATAAGGGTACTTTTTGCTAAGATCAAATATATTTTGGGTCCATCAGATGAAGTTTGATAAAAGTGGGTTATTCAGAACCCACTGATAAGCAGAGCTGCCTGACCAAGATTTCCAGATTTTGCATCAAAGAGAAAAGTAATGAAAGTGGGCTGATGGGAGGGGAAGGAGGGCTGAAAAGTGAAGCAGGAACAGCTATTTCTATAGTGCCCTTGACCCTGCCTTTCTCTGTTCTTCACTCTGGCTGAAATTGACCACCCTGAGTGCGTTCAGATAATGATAAATTATCTCTGTTACACTGTGTGTGTGTGTGTGTGTGTGTGTGTGTGTGTGTGTGTGTGTGTTTGGTTATGTACAAAAGAGGCAGCTTCTGTGAATAAATGAAGCCTTGTAATTAAGGAATTTGTTGTAAATGGCAAGATGCATTGGTGCTTGGTCCTTAGTACTCCTTCCTGAGGCCACATTTCCTTGAACTGGCTTGTATTTGCCACTGACACTACTAGCAGCAGGATGGAGGGGAGGAAGGGAGACACCAGGTGTTGCAATGCTTAGCTCCTGCTTTCAGCTTTGCTACAAACTAAAACACTGACTTTGGTTAACCCCCTAACTGCTTTGAGCCTCAGTTCTTTCATCTGAAAAAATCAATGATGGTTTGAATTTCTTCCGAATATGACATTCAGTTATCTCTCTCTCCACTGTGGAAGCACTGGGAGCTATTTTTCTACTGTCTCTGGTGGCCGTTATGACTTCTGCATTATCAAGGGGCTCTCTCTAACCTAAATAACCCCTCAAAGAAATTAAGTTTGTAATCATTTCTGCCTGGTAAGCCAAATGACAAGAGAAAAGAGCTAGTTGTCAATAGCCCTGTGGATGGCAAATTAATGGGATCTGTGCAAACAGTTGCTTATAGAGCCATAATTTGCCTTTCATTTTCCTTTGCAACTCAGAAGAAAGTGAATAATTTTCAAAGAGCCTCTCATTGAACATATTTTAAAAAAACATGTCATTGGCAAAAGGGGTACTTGGTTGCTTGATTGCCATATATCTCTGAGTATGTGCAACAGTTATTTTTAGCTGGGGGTAATTAGCTGAGAAGAAAGCTGCAGAGTCTTGGAGGCATAAAAATCTTTGTATGTCTTATGTTGACATGGAGAAAGCAAAGCGAAAGGGCAGAGTATAAAAGATCGTTAAATAACTAGATAAGGAGTTAGCTGCATTTCCTCTGGCTACTCAGAGGTGAGGCCCTAAAGCAATGGAGACAACATTGTGGGTGGGAATGTGTTTGCAGGGTCTAATTAGTTTACCCAAGAAAAGCAAAAAAGAGAAAGGGCTAAAAATATGTAGATTGTAAAATTCATGGCTTCATTTGCTCTTCTTTGCCTTTGAAACCTTTTTAAAATCTTATAGTAGAACAATTTATAATCGTTGAAAGCTTTTTGCTACCACTCTTGTCAGCTTGTCTAAGGCCACCGTAGCTTATCAGCTACTGGGGAAAGTTGTTTAAACTATTCGGGTAAAATTAGAATTTCGGTATTTTACATGAGAGAGCATATTGAGTTGGTGTATATACTAAAAAAAAGAGTAGAAAAGGGCATTTTATATTTTCTCTGAAAGATTATATTCAGAGCAATTTTGCTTTTAACATTGGGGAGCCTAGATAATATTTAGATTTTTTTCGATTCACTAAAATATAGAATTTCTGTATTTTACATGAAAGCGCGTACTGAGTTGGTGTATATACTCCAAAACAGAGTAGAATAAGGCATTGTATATTTTTTCTAACAGACTATATTCAGAGCCATTTTCTTTTAACTTTGGGGCGCCTAGATATTATTTAGATTTTTTTCAATTCGCGTAAAATTAGAATTTCGGTACTTTACATGAGAGAGCATATTGAGTTGATGTATATACTACAAAACGAAGTAGAAAAGGGCATTGTATATTTTTTCTGACAGATTATATTCAGAGCAATTTTGTTTTTAACATTGGGGTGCCTAGATGATATTTAGATTTTTTCGATTCGGGTAAAATTAGAATTTCTGTATTTTACATGAGAGAGCATATTGAGTTGGTGTATATACTACAAAACAGAGTAGAAAAGGGCATTGTATATTTTTTCTGAGAGATTATATTCAGAGCAATTTTGCTTTTAACATTGGGGTGCCTAGATAATATTTAGATTTTTTCGATTCTCTTAAATATAGAATTTCTGTATTTTACAGAAGATAGCATATGGAGTTGATGTATATTCTCCAAAACAGAGTAAAATAGGGCATTGTATATTTTTTCTGACAGATTATATTCAAAGAAATTTTGTTTTTAGCACTGGGGTGCCTAGATAATATTTAGATATTTTCGATTCGGGTAAGATTAGAATTTTTGTATTTTACATGAGAGAGCATACTGAGTTGGTGTATATACTTCAAAACAGAGTAGAATAAGACATTGTATATTTTTTCTAACAGACTATATTCAGAGCCATTTTCTTTTAACTTTGGGGCGCCTAGATATCATTTAGATTTTTTTCGATTCGCGTAAAATCAGAATTTCTGTATTTTACATGAGAGAGCATATTGAGTTGGTGTATATACTACAAAACAGAGTTGAAAAGGGCATTGTATATTTTCTCTGACAGGTTATATTCAGAGCAATTTTTATTTTAACATTGGGGTGCCTAGATAATATTTAGATTTTTTTCAATTCGCTTAAATATAGAATTTCTGTATTTTACATGAGAGAGCATACTGAGTTGGTGTATATACTTTAAAACAAAGTAGAATAAGGCATTGTATATTTTTTCTAACAGACTATATTCAGAGCCATTTTCTTTTAACTTTGGGGCGCCTAGATATTATTCACATATTTTTGGATTCGCGCAAAATTAGAATTTCGGTATTTTATATGAGAGAGCATATTGAGTTGGTGTATATACTACAAAACAAAGTAGAAAAGGGCATTGTGTATTTTTTCTGACAGATTATATTGAGAGCAATTTTGCTTTTAACATTGGGGTGCCTAGATAATATTTAGATTATTTTCGATTCGCTTAAATATAGAATTTCTGTATTTTACATCAGAGAGCATATGGAGTTGGTGTATATACTCCAAAACAGAGTAGAATAGGGCATTGTATATTTTTTATGACAGATTATATTCAGAGTAATTTTGTTTTTAACATTGGAGTGCCTAAATAATATTTAGATTTTTTCCATTCAAGTAAAATTTGAATTTCTGTATTTTACATGAGGGAGCATACTGAGTTGGGGTATATACTCCAAAACAGAGTACAATATGGTATAGTATATTGTTTCTAACAGACTATATTCAGTGCCATTTTCTTTTAACTTTGGGGTGCCTAGATAGTATTTAGATTTTTTTTGATTCGCGTAAAATTAGAATTTCGTTACTTTACATGAGAGAGCATACTGAGTTGGTGTATATACTCCAAAACAGAGTAGAATAGGGCATTGTATATTTTTTCTGATGGACTATATTCAGAGAAATTTTGCTTTTAACATTGGGGTGCCTAGATAATATTTAGATTTTTGTCGATTCACGTAAACTTAGAATTTCGGTATTTTACATGAGAGAGCATACTGAGTTGCTGTATATATTCCAAAACAAAGTAGAATAACGCATTTTATATTTTTTCTAACAGACTATATTCAGAGTCGTTTTGTTTTAACTTTGGGGCGCCTAGACATTATTTAGATTTTTTTCGATTCACATAAAATTAGAATTTCGGTATTTTACATGAGAGAGCATATTGAGTTGGTGTATATACTACAAAACAGAGTAGAAAAGGGCATTGTATATATTTTCTGTCAGATTATATTCAGAGCAATTTTGCTTTTAACATTGGGGTGCCTAGATAATATTTAGATTTATTTCGATTCACGTAAAATTAGAATTTCTGTATTTTACATGAGACAGCATATGGAGTTGGTGTATATGCTCCAAAACACAGTAGAATAGGGCATTGTATATTTTTTCTGACAGATTATATTCAGAGCAATTTTTTTTTAACATTGGGGTGCCTAGATAATATTTAGATTTTTTCGATTCAGATAAAATTAGGATTTCTGTATTTTACATGAGAGCATACTGAGTTGGTGTATATACTCGAAAACAGAGTAGAATAAGGCATTGTATATTTTTTCTAACAGACTATATTCAGAGCCATTTTCTTTTAACTTTTGGGCGCCTAGATATTATTTAGATTTTTTTTGGATTCGCGTAAAATTAGAATTTCGGTATTTTACATGAGAGAGCATACTAAGTTGGTGTATATACTCCAAAACAGAGTAGAATAAGGCATTGTATATTTTTTCTAACAGACTATATTCAGAGCCATTTTCTTTTAACTTTGGAGAGCCTGGATATTATTTAGATTTTTTCAAATTCGCGTAAAATTAGAATTTCGGTATTTTACATGAGAGAGCATATTGAGTTGGTGTATATACTCCAAAACAGAGTAGAAAAGTGCATTGTATATTTCTTCTGACAGATTATATTCAGAGAAATTTTGCTTTTAACATTGGGGTGCCTAGATAATATTTAGATTTTTTTCGATTCACGTAAAATTATAATTTCTGTATTTTACATGAGAGAGCATACTGAGTTGGTGTATATACTCCAAAACAGAGTAGAATAGGTCATTGTATATTTTTTCTGACAGATTATATTCAGAGCAATTTAGCTTTCAACATTGGGTTGCCTAGATAATATTTAGTTTTTTTTGATTCACGTAAAATTACAATTTCGGTATTTTACATGAGAGAGCATATTTAGTCCGTGAATATACTCCAAAAAAAGTAGAAAAGGGCATTTTATATTTTTTATGACAGACTATATTCAGCCCACTTTTGCTTTTAACATTGGGGTGCCTAGATAATATTTAGGTTTTTTTCGATTCACATAAATTTAGAATTTCTGTGTTTTACATGAGACATCATATTGAGTTGGTGTATATACTCCAAAAAAGAGTAAAAAATGGCATTGTATATTTTTTCTGACAGAATATATTAAGAGCAATTTTCTTTTAACATTGGGGTGCCTAGATAATATTTAGATTATTTTCAATTCACGTAAAATTAGAATTTCGGTATTTTACGTGAAAGAACGCACTGAGTTGGTGTATATACTCCAAAACACAACAGATAAGGGCATTGTATATTTTTTCTGACAGATTATATTCAGAGAAATTTTGCTTGTCACATTGGGGTGGCTAGAAAATAATTAGATTTTTTTCAATTCGCGTAAAGTTAGACGTTCAGTATTTTACATGGGCGAGCATATTGAGTTGGTGTATATACTCCAAAACAAAGTAAAAAAGGGCATTGTATATTTTTTCTGACAGACTATATTCAGAGCAATTTTGCTTTCAACATTGGGGTGCCTAGATAATATTTAGATTATTTTCGATTCACGTATAATTAGAATTTTGGCATTTTACATAATAGAGCATATTGAGTTAATGAGTATATACTCCATAAAAGCGAAGAAAAAAGCATTGTATATTTTTCTTGACAGATTATACTCAGAGCAATTTTGCCTTTAACATTGGTGTTCCTAGATAATATTTAGATTTTTTTCGATTCCCGTAAAATTAGAATTTCGGTATTTTACATGAGAGAGCATATTCAGATGGTGTATATACTACAAAACAAAGTATAAAAGGGCATTGTATATTTTTTCTGACAGATTACATTAAGAGCAATTTTGATTTTAACATTAAGGTGCCTAGATAATATTTATATTTTTTTCTATTTGCTTAAATATAGAATTTCTGTATTTTACATGAGAGAGCATATTGAGTTGGTGTATATACTCCAAAACAGAGTAGACAAGGGCATTATATATTTTTTCTGACAGACTCTATTCAGAGCAATTTTGCTTTTAACATTGGGGTGCCTAGATAATATTTAGATTTTTTTGATTACTGTAAAATTTGAATTTCGGTATTATACATGAGAGAACATGTTGAGTTGGTATATATACTCCAAAACAGAGTAGAAAGGAGCATTGTATATTTTTTCTGACAGATTATATTCAGAGAAATTTTGCTTTTAACATTGGGGTGCCTATATAATATTTAGATTTTTTTCGATTCGCGTAAAATTGTAATTTCGGTATTTAACATGGGAGAGCATATTGAGATGGTGAATATACCCCAAAACAGAGTAGAAAAGGGCATGGTATATTTTTTCTGTCAGATTATATTCAGAGCAATTTTGCTTTTAACATTGGGGTGCCTACATTATATTTAGATTTATTTCGATTCGCGTAAAATTAGAATTTTGGTATTTTACATAAGAGAGCATTTTGAGTTGGTGTATATACTCCAAAACAAAGTAGAAAAGGGCATTGTATATTTTTTCTGACAGATTATATTGAGAGCAATTTTGCTTTTAACATTGGGATGCCTTGATAATATTTATATTTCTTTCGATTCCTGTAAAATTAGAATTTCTGTATTTTACATGAGAGAGCATATTGAGTTTTTGTACATACACCAAAACAGAGTAGAAAAGGGCATTGTATATTTTTTCTGACAGATTATATTCAGAGCAATTTTGCTTTAATATTGGGGTGCCTAGATAATATTTGGATTTTTTTCGGTTCGCATAAATTTAGAATCTCGGTATTTTACATGAGAGTGCATATTGAGTTGGTTTATGTACTCCAAAACAAAGTAGAATAGGGAATTGTATATTTTTTATGACAGACTATATTCAGAGCTATATTGCTTTTAACATTGGGATGCCTAGATAATATTTAGATTATTTTCGATTCACGTAAATTTAGAATTTCGGTATTTTACATGAGAGAGAATATTGAATTGGTGTATATACTCCAAAACAGAGTAGAATAGGGCATTGTATATTTTTTCTGACAAATTTTTTTCAGAGCAATTTTGCTTTTAACATTGGGGTGTCTAGATAATATTTAGATTTTTTTCGATTCGCATAAAATTAGAATTTTGCTATTTTACATGGGAGAGCATGTTGAGTTGGTGTATATACTTCAAAACAGAGTAGAAAAGGGCATGGTATACTTTTTCTGACAGATTATATTCAGAGCAATTTTGCTTTAATATTGGGGTGCCTAGATAATATTTGGATTTTTTTCGGTTCGCATAAATTTAGAATCTCGGTATTTTACATGAGAGTGCATATTGAGTTGGTTTATGTACTCCAAAACAAAGTAGAATAGGGAATTGTATATTTTTTATGACAGACTATATTCAGAGCTATATTGCTTTTAACATTGGGATGCCTAGATAATATTTAGATTATTTTCGATTCACGTAAATTTAGAATTTTGGTATTTTACATGAGAGAGAATATTGAATTGGTGTATATACTCCAAAACAGAGTAGAATAGGGCATTGTATATTTTTTCTGACAAATTTTTTTCAGAGCAATTTTGCTTTTAACATTGGGGTGTCTAGATAATATTTAGATTTTTTTCGATTCGCATAAAATTAGAATTTTGCTATTTTACATGGGAGAGCATGTTGAGTTGGTGTATATACTTCAAAACAGAGTAGAAAAGGGCATGGTATACTTTTTCTGACAGATTATATTCAGAGCAATTTTTCTTTTAACATTGGGGTGCCTAGATAATAATTAGATTTATTTCGATTCGTGTAAAATTAGAATTTCGGTATTTTATATAAGAGAACATATTGAGTTTGTGTATATACTCCAAAAAAAGTAGAAAAGGGCATTGTATATTTTTTCTGACAGATTATATTCAGAGCCATTTTCTTCTCCAATTGAAGTGCCTAGATAATATTTAGATTTTTTTCGATTCGCGTAAAATTAGAATTTCGCTATTTTACATGAGAGAGAATATTGAGTTGGTGTATGTGCTCCAAAACAGAAAAGACAAGGGCATTGTATATTTTTTCTGACAGACTATATTCAGAGCAATTTTGCTTTCAACATGGGGTGCCTAGATAATATTTAGATTATTTTCGATTCATGTATAATTAGAATTTTTGTATTTTACATGGGAGAGCATATTGAGTTGGTGTATATACTCCAAAACAGAGTATAAAAGGGCATTTTATATTTTTTATGACAGATTATATTCAAAGCAATTTTGCATTTAACATTTGGGTGCCTAAATAATACTTAGATTTTTTTCGATTCGCGTAAAATTCAAATTTCGGTATTTTACATGGGAGAGCACATTGAGTTGGTGTATATACTCCATAACAGAGGAGAAAAGGACATTGTATATTTTTCCTGACAGATTATATTCAGAGCAATTTTGCTTTTAACATTGCTGTTCCTAGATAATATTTAGATTTTTTTCGATTCCCGTAAAATTAGTATTTCGGCATTTTATATGAGAGAGCATATTTAGTTGGTTTATATACTCCAAAATAAAATAGAATTGGGCATTGTGTATTTTTATGACAGATTATATTCAGAGCAATTTGGCTTTTAACATTGGAATGCCTAGATAATATTTAGATTTTTTTCGATTCGAGTAAAATTAGAATTTGTGTATTTTACGTCAGAGAGCATATTGAGCTGGTGTATATACTCTAAAACATAGTAGAAAAGGGCATTGTATTTTTTTTTCTTACAGATTATATTCAGAACCATTTTGCTTTTAACATTGGCATGCCAAGATAATATTTAGATTTATTTTTGATTCACGTAAATTTAGAATTGCCATATTTTACATGAGAGAATATTTAGTTGGTGTATATACTTGAAAACAGAGTAGAAAAGGGCATCGTATATTTTTTCTGAGAGATTATATTCAGAGCAATTTTGCTTTTAACATTGGGGTGAATAGATAATATTTAGATTTTTTTCGATTCGCGTAATTTTAGAATTTCCATATTTTACATGAGCGAGCATATTGAGTTGGTGTATACACTCAAAAAAAGAGTAGAAAAGGGCATTGTATATTTTTTCTGACAGATTATATTCAGAGAAATTTTGATTTTAACATTGGGGTGCCAAGATAATATTTAGGTTTTTTTCGATTCGCCTAAAATTAGAATTTCGGTATTTTACATGAGAGAGCATATTGAGTGTGTGTATATACTCCAAAACAGAGTAGAAAAGGGCATTGTATATTTTTTCTGACAGATTATATTCAGAGACATTTTGCTTTTAACATTGGGTTGCCTAGGTAATATTTAGATTTTTCTCGATTCGCGTAAATTTAGAATTTCGGTATTTTACATGAGAGAGCATAATGAGTTGGTTTATATACTCCAAAACAGAGTAGAATAAAGCATTGTATATTTTTTCTGACAGATTATATTAAGAGCAATTTTTCTTTTAACATTGGGGTGCCTAGATAATATTTAAATTTTTTTCGATCCACATAAAATTAGAATTTCAATATATTACATGAGAGAGCATATTGAGTTGGTGTATATACTCCAAAACAGAGTAGAAAAGGGCATTGTATATTTTTTCTGACAGATTATATTCAGAGACATTTTGCTTTTAACATTGGGTTGCCTAGGTAATATTTAGATTTTTTTAGATTCGCAGAAATTTACCATTTCGGTATTTTACATGAGAGAGCATATTCAGTTGGTTTATATACTACAAAACAGAGTAGAAAAGGCCATTGTATATTTTTTCTGAAAGACTGTATTCAGAGAAATTTTGCTTTTAACATTGGGGTGCCTAGATAATATTTAGATTATTTTGGATTCGCGTAAAATAAGAATTTTCGTATTTTATATGAGAGAGCATATTGAGTTGGTGTATGTACTCCAAAACAGAGTAGAATAGGGAATTGTATATTTTTTATGACAGACTATATTCAGAGCTATATTTCTTTTAACATTGGGATGCCTAGATAATATTTAGATTATTTTTGATTCACATAAATTTAGAAATTCGGTATTTTACATGAGATACCATATTGAGTTGGTGTACATACTCTAAAACAGAGTAGAAAAGGGCATTTTATATTTTTTCTGACAGACTATATTCAGAGCAATTTTACTTTTAACATTGGGGTGCCTAGATAATATTTAGATTATTTTCCATACGCGTAAAATTAGAATTTCGGCATTTTACATGAGCGAGCATATTGAGTTGGTGTATATACTTCAAAATAGAGTAGAAAATGGCATGTATATTTTTTGTGACAGATTATATTCAGAGCAATTTTGCTTTTAACATTGGGGTGCCTAGATAATATTTAAATTTTTTTTGATTCGAGTAAAATTAGAATTTCGGTATTTTACAAGGGGAGCATACTGAGTTGGTGTATATACTCCAAAACAAAGTAGAAAAGGGCATTGTATATTTTTTTCTGATGGATTATATTCAGAGAAATTTTGCTTTTACCATTGAGGTGCCTAGATAATATTTAGATTTTTTTCGATTCATGTAAATTTAGGATTTCTGTGTTTTACATGAGAGAGCATATTGAGTTGTTGTATATACTCCAAAACAGAGTAGTCCAGGGCATTGTATATTTTTTCTGACAGACTGTATTCAGAGAAATTTTGCTTTTAACATTGGGGTGCCTAGATAATATTTAGAATTTTTTCGATTTACATAATATTATAATTTGTGTATTTTACATGAGAGAGCATATTGAGTTGGTGTATATACTCCAAAACAGAGTAGAATAGGGCATTGTATATTTTTTCTGACAGACTATATTCAGAGAAATTTTGCTTTTAATATTGGGGTGCCTAGATAATATTTAGTTTTTTTCGATTCGCGTAAAATTAGAATTTCGGTATTTTCATGAGAGAGCATAATGAGTTGGTTTATATACTCCAAAACAGAGTAGAAAAAAGCATTGTATATTTTTTCTGACAGAATATACTCAGAGCCATTTTCTTTTAACATTCGGGTGCCTATATAATATTTAGATTTTTTTCGATTAGCTTAAAATTAGAATTTCAGTGTTTTACATGAGTTAGCATATTGAGCTGGTGTAATACCCCAAAACAGAGTATAAAAAACATTGTATATTTTTTCTGACAGAATATACTCAGAGCCATTTTCTTTTAACATTCTGGTGCCTAGAAAATATTTAGATTTTTTTTGATTCACATAAAATTAGAATTTCGGTATTTTACAGGAGAGAGCATATTGAGTTGGTGTATATATTTTAAAACAGAGTAGAAAAGGGCATTGTATATTTTTAATGACAGATTATATTCAGAGCAATTTTGCTTTTAACATTGGGGTGCCTAGATAATATTTAGATTTTTTTCGATCCACGTAAATTTAGAATTTTGTTATGTTACATGAGCGAGCATATTTAGTTGGTGTATATACTCCGAAACAGAGTAGAAAAGGGCATTGTATATTTTCTCTTACTGATTATATTCAGAAAAATTTTGATTTTAACATTGGGGTGCCTAGATAATATTTAGATTTGTTTCGATTCACGTAAATTTAGAATTTCGGTATTTTACATGAGAGAGCATATTGAGTTGATGTATATACTCCAAAACAGAGTAGAAAAGGGCATTGTATATTTTTTCTGACAGAGTATATTCAGAGAAATTTTCATTTTAACATTGGAGTGCGTAGATAATATTTCGATTTTTTCGATTCGCGTAAATTTAGAATTTTGGTATTTTACATGAGAGAGCATATTGTGTTGGTGTATATACTCCAACACATGGTAGAAAAGAGCATTGTATATTTTTATTAAGAGATTATATTCAGAGCAATTTTGCTTTTAACATTGGGGTGCCTAGATAATATTTAGATTTTTTTCGATTCTCGTTAATTCTGAGTTTCTTTATTTTACATGAGAGAGCATATTGAGTTGGTGTATATACTTTAAAACAAAGTAGAAAAGGGCATTGTACATTCTTTATGACAGATTATATTCAGAGCAATTTAGCTTTTAACATTGGGTTGCCTAGATAATATTTAGATTATTTTCGATTCACGTAAAATTACAATTTCGGTATTTTACATGAGAGAGCATATTTAGTTCGTGAATATACTCCAAAACAAAGTAGAAAAGGGCATTGTATATTTTTTCTGACAGACTGTATTCAGACCACTTTTGCTTTTAACATTGGGGTGCCTAGATAATATTTAGATTTTTTTCGATTCTCGTAAATTTAGAATTTCTGTGTTTTACATGAGACATCATATTGAGTTGGTGTATATACTCCAAAAAAGAGTAAAAAATGGCATTGTATATTTTTTCTGACAGAATATATTAAGAGCAATTTTCTTTTAACATTGGGGTGCCTAGATAATATTTAGATTATTTTCAATTCACGTAAAATTAGAATTTCGGTATTTTACGTGAAAGAACGCACTGAGTTGGTGTATATACTCCAAAACACAACAGATAAGGGCATTGTATATTTTTTCTGACAGATTATATTCAGAGAAATTTTGCTTGTCACATTGGGGTGGCTAGAAAATAATTAGATTTTTTTCAATTCGCGTAAAGTTAGACGTTCAGTATTTTACATGGGCGAGCATATTGAGTTGGTGTATATACTCCAAAACAAAGTAAAAAAGGGCATTGTATATTTTTTCTGACAGACTATATTCAGAGCAATTTTGCTTTCAACATTGGGGTGCCTAGATAATATTTAGATTATTTTCGATTCACGTATAATTAGAATTTTGGCATTTTACATAATAGAGCATATTGAGTTAATGAGTATATACTCCATAAAAGCGAAGAAAAAAGCATTGTATATTTTTCTTGACAGATTATACTCAGAGCAATTTTGCCTTTAACATTGGTGTTCCTAGATAATATTTAGATTTTTTTCGATTCCCGTAAAATTAGAATTTCGGTATTTTACATGAGAGAGCATATTCAGATGGTGTATATACTACAAAACAAAGTATAAAAGGGCATTGTATATTTTTTCTGACAGATTACATTAAGAGCAATTTTGATTTTAACATTAAGGTGCCTAGATAATATTTATATTTTTTTCTATTTGCTTAAATATAGAATTTCTGTATTTTACATGAGAGAGCATATTGAGTTGGTGTATATACTCCAAAACAGAGTAGACAAGGGCATTATATATTTTTTCTGACAGACTCTATTCAGAGCAATTTTGCTTTTAACATTGGGGTGCCTAGATAATATTTAGATTTTTTTGATTACTGTAAAATTTGAATTTCGGTATTATACATGAGAGAACATGTTGAGTTGGTATATATACTCCAAAACAGAGTAGAAAGGAGCATTGTATATTTTTTCTGACAGATTATATTCAGAGAAATTTTGCTTTTAACATTGGGGTGCCTATATAATATTTAGATTTTTTTCGATTCGCGTAAAATTGTAATTTCGGTATTTAACATGGGAGAGCATATTGAGATGGTGAATATACCCCAAAACAGAGTAGAAAAGGGCATGGTATATTTTTTCTGTCAGATTATATTCAGAGCAATTTTGCTTTTAACATTGGGGTGCCTACATTATATTTAGATTTATTTCGATTCGCGTAAAATTAGAATTTTGGTATTTTACATAAGAGAGCATTTTGAGTTGGTGTATATACTCCAAAACAAAGTAGAAAAGGGCATTGTATATTTTTTCTGACAGATTATATTGAGAGCAATTTTGCTTTTAACATTGGGATGCCTTGATAATATTTATATTTCTTTCGATTCCTGTAAAATTAGAATTTCTGTATTTTACATGAGAGAGCATATTGAGTTTTTGTACATACACCAAAACAGAGTAGAAAAGGGCATTGTATATTTTTTCTGACAGATTATATTCAGAGCAATTTTGCTTTAATATTGGGGTGCCTAGATAATATTTGGATTTTTTTCGGTTCGCATAAATTTAGAATCTCGGTATTTTACATGAGAGTGCATATTGAGTTGGTTTATGTACTCCAAAACAAAGTAGAATAGGGAATTGTATATTTTTTATGACAGACTATATTCAGAGCTATATTGCTTTTAACATTGGGATGCCTAGATAATATTTAGATTATTTTCGATTCACGTAAATTTAGAATTTCGGTATTTTACATGAGAGAGAATATTGAATTGGTGTATATACTCCAAAACAGAGTAGAATAGGGCATTGTATATTTTTTCTGACAAATTTTTTTCAGAGCAATTTTGCTTTTAACATTGGGGTGTCTAGATAATATTTAGATTTTTTTCGATTCGCATAAAATTAGAATTTTGCTATTTTACATGGGAGAGCATGTTGAGTTGGTGTATATACTTCAAAACAGAGTAGAAAAGGGCATGGTATACTTTTTCTGACAGATTATATTCAGAGCAATTTTGCTTTAATATTGGGGTGCCTAGATAATATTTGGATTTTTTTCGGTTCGCATAAATTTAGAATCTCGGTATTTTACATGAGAGTGCATATTGAGTTGGTTTATGTACTCCAAAACAAAGTAGAATAGGGAATTGTATATTTTTTATGACAGACTATATTCAGAGCTATATTGCTTTTAACATTGGGATGCCTAGATAATATTTAGATTATTTTCGATTCACGTAAATTTAGAATTTTGGTATTTTACATGAGAGAGAATATTGAATTGGTGTATATACTCCAAAACAGAGTAGAATAGGGCATTGTATATTTTTTCTGACAAATTTTTTTCAGAGCAATTTTGCTTTTAACATTGGGGTGTCTAGATAATATTTAGATTTTTTTCGATTCGCATAAAATTAGAATTTTGCTATTTTACATGGGAGAGCATGTTGAGTTGGTGTATATACTTCAAAACAGAGTAGAAAAGGGCATGGTATACTTTTTCTGACAGATTATATTCAGAGCAATTTTTCTTTTAACATTGGGGTGCCTAGATAATAATTAGATTTATTTCGATTCGTGTAAAATTAGAATTTCGGTATTTTATATAAGAGAACATATTGAGTTTGTGTATATACTCCAAAAAAAGTAGAAAAGGGCATTGTATATTTTTTCTGACAGATTATATTCAGAGCCATTTTCTTCTCCAATTGAAGTGCCTAGATAATATTTAGATTTTTTTCGATTCGCGTAAAATTAGAATTTCGCTATTTTACATGAGAGAGAATATTGAGTTGGTGTATGTGCTCCAAAACAGAAAAGACAAGGGCATTGTATATTTTTTCTGACAGACTATATTCAGAGCAATTTTGCTTTCAACATGGGGTGCCTAGATAATATTTAGATTATTTTCGATTCATGTATAATTAGAATTTTTGTATTTTACATGGGAGAGCATATTGAGTTGGTGTATATACTCCAAAACAGAGTATAAAAGGGCATTTTATATTTTTTATGACAGATTATATTCAAAGCAATTTTGCATTTAACATTTGGGTGCCTAAATAATACTTAGATTTTTTTCGATTCGCGTAAAATTCAAATTTCGGTATTTTACATGGGAGAGCACATTGAGTTGGTGTATATACTCCATAACAGAGGAGAAAAGGACATTGTATATTTTTCCTGACAGATTATATTCAGAGCAATTTTGCTTTTAACATTGCTGTTCCTAGATAATATTTAGATTTTTTTCGATTCCCGTAAAATTAGTATTTCGGCATTTTATATGAGAGAGCATATTTAGTTGGTTTATATACTCCAAAATAAAATAGAATTGGGCATTGTGTATTTTTATGACAGATTATATTCAGAGCAATTTGGCTTTTAACATTGGAATGCCTAGATAATATTTAGATTTTTTTCGATTCGAGTAAAATTAGAATTTGTGTATTTTACGTCAGAGAGCATATTGAGCTGGTGTATATACTCTAAAACATAGTAGAAAAGGGCATTGTATTTTTTTTTCTTACAGATTATATTCAGAACCATTTTGCTTTTAACATTGGCATGCCAAGATAATATTTAGATTTATTTTTGATTCACGTAAATTTAGAATTGCCATATTTTACATGAGAGAATATTTAGTTGGTGTATATACTTGAAAACAGAGTAGAAAAGGGCATCGTATATTTTTTCTGAGAGATTATATTCAGAGCAATTTTGCTTTTAACATTGGGGTGAATAGATAATATTTAGATTTTTTTCGATTCGCGTAATTTTAGAATTTCCATATTTTACATGAGCGAGCATATTGAGTTGGTGTATACACTCAAAAAAAGAGTAGAAAAGGGCATTGTATATTTTTTCTGACAGATTATATTCAGAGAAATTTTGATTTTAACATTGGGGTGCCAAGATAATATTTAGGTTTTTTTCGATTCGCCTAAAATTAGAATTTCGGTATTTTACATGAGAGAGCATATTGAGTGTGTGTATATACTCCAAAACAGAGTAGAAAAGGGCATTGTATATTTTTTCTGACAGATTATATTCAGAGACATTTTGCTTTTAACATTGGGTTGCCTAGGTAATATTTAGATTTTTCTCGATTCGCGTAAATTTAGAATTTCGGTATTTTACATGAGAGAGCATAATGAGTTGGTTTATATACTCCAAAACAGAGTAGAATAAAGCATTGTATATTTTTTCTGACAGATTATATTAAGAGCAATTTTTCTTTTAACATTGGGGTGCCTAGATAATATTTAAATTTTTTTCGATCCACATAAAATTAGAATTTCAATATATTACATGAGAGAGCATATTGAGTTGGTGTATATACTCCAAAACAGAGTAGAAAAGGGCATTGTATATTTTTTCTGACAGATTATATTCAGAGACATTTTGCTTTTAACATTGGGTTGCCTAGGTAATATTTAGATTTTTTTAGATTCGCAGAAATTTACCATTTCGGTATTTTACATGAGAGAGCATATTCAGTTGGTTTATATACTACAAAACAGAGTAGAAAAGGCCATTGTATATTTTTTCTGAAAGACTGTATTCAGAGAAATTTTGCTTTTAACATTGGGGTGCCTAGATAATATTTAGATTATTTTGGATTCGCGTAAAATAAGAATTTTCGTATTTTATATGAGAGAGCATATTGAGTTGGTGTATGTACTCCAAAACAGAGTAGAATAGGGAATTGTATATTTTTTATGACAGACTATATTCAGAGCTATATTTCTTTTAACATTGGGATGCCTAGATAATATTTAGATTATTTTTGATTCACATAAATTTAGAAATTCGGTATTTTACATGAGATACCATATTGAGTTGGTGTACATACTCTAAAACAGAGTAGAAAAGGGCATTTTATATTTTTTCTGACAGACTATATTCAGAGCAATTTTACTTTTAACATTGGGGTGCCTAGATAATATTTAGATTATTTTCCATACGCGTAAAATTAGAATTTCGGCATTTTACATGAGCGAGCATATTGAGTTGGTGTATATACTTCAAAATAGAGTAGAAAATGGCATGTATATTTTTTGTGACAGATTATATTCAGAGCAATTTTGCTTTTAACATTGGGGTGCCTAGATAATATTTAAATTTTTTTTGATTCGAGTAAAATTAGAATTTCGGTATTTTACAAGGGGAGCATACTGAGTTGGTGTATATACTCCAAAACAAAGTAGAAAAGGGCATTGTATATTTTTTTCTGATGGATTATATTCAGAGAAATTTTGCTTTTACCATTGAGGTGCCTAGATAATATTTAGATTTTTTTCGATTCATGTAAATTTAGGATTTCTGTGTTTTACATGAGAGAGCATATTGAGTTGTTGTATATACTCCAAAACAGAGTAGTCCAGGGCATTGTATATTTTTTCTGACAGACTGTATTCAGAGAAATTTTGCTTTTAACATTGGGGTGCCTAGATAATATTTAGAATTTTTTCGATTTACATAATATTATAATTTGTGTATTTTACATGAGAGAGCATATTGAGTTGGTGTATATACTCCAAAACAGAGTAGAATAGGGCATTGTATATTTTTTCTGACAGACTATATTCAGAGAAATTTTGCTTTTAATATTGGGGTGCCTAGATAATATTTAGTTTTTTTCGATTCGCGTAAAATTAGAATTTCGGTATTTTCATGAGAGAGCATAATGAGTTGGTTTATATACTCCAAAACAGAGTAGAAAAAAGCATTGTATATTTTTTCTGACAGAATATACTCAGAGCCATTTTCTTTTAACATTCGGGTGCCTATATAATATTTAGATTTTTTTCGATTAGCTTAAAATTAGAATTTCAGTGTTTTACATGAGTTAGCATATTGAGCTGGTGTAATACCCCAAAACAGAGTATAAAAAACATTGTATATTTTTTCTGACAGAATATACTCAGAGCCATTTTCTTTTAACATTCTGGTGCCTAGAAAATATTTAGATTTTTTTTGATTCACATAAAATTAGAATTTCGGTATTTTACAGGAGAGAGCATATTGAGTTGGTGTATATATTTTAAAACAGAGTAGAAAAGGGCATTGTATATTTTTAATGACAGATTATATTCAGAGCAATTTTGCTTTTAACATTGGGGTGCCTAGATAATATTTAGATTTTTTTCGATCCACGTAAATTTAGAATTTTGTTATGTTACATGAGCGAGCATATTTAGTTGGTGTATATACTCCGAAACAGAGTAGAAAAGGGCATTGTATATTTTCTCTTACTGATTATATTCAGAAAAATTTTGATTTTAACATTGGGGTGCCTAGATAATATTTAGATTTGTTTCGATTCACGTAAATTTAGAATTTCGGTATTTTACATGAGAGAGCATATTGAGTTGATGTATATACTCCAAAACAGAGTAGAAAAGGGCATTGTATATTTTTTCTGACAGAGTATATTCAGAGAAATTTTCATTTTAACATTGGAGTGCGTAGATAATATTTCGATTTTTTCGATTCGCGTAAATTTAGAATTTTGGTATTTTACATGAGAGAGCATATTGTGTTGGTGTATATACTCCAACACATGGTAGAAAAGAGCATTGTATATTTTTATTAAGAGATTATATTCAGAGCAATTTTGCTTTTAACATTGGGGTGCCTAGATAATATTTAGATTTTTTTCGATTCTCGTTAATTCTGAGTTTCTTTATTTTACATGAGAGAGCATATTGAGTTGGTGTATATACTTTAAAACAAAGTAGAAAAGGGCATTGTACATTCTTTATGACAGATTATATTCAGAGCAATTTAGCTTTTAACATTGGGTTGCCTAGATAATATTTAGATTATTTTCGATTCACGTAAAATTACAATTTCGGTATTTTACATGAGAGAGCATATTTAGTTCGTGAATATACTCCAAAACAAAGTAGAAAAGGGCATTGTATATTTTTTCTGACAGACTGTATTCAGACCACTTTTGCTTTTAACATTGGGGTGCCTAGATAATATTTAGATTTTTTTCGATTCTCGTAAATTTAGAATTTCTGTGTTTTACATGAGACATCATATTGAGTTGGTGTATATACTCCAAAAAAGAGTAAAAAATGGCATTGTATATTTTTTCTGACAGAATATATTAAGAGCAATTTTCTTTTAACATTGGGGTGCCTAGATAATATTTAGATTATTTTCAATTCACGTAAAATTAGAATTTCGGTATTTTACGTGAAAGAACGCACTGAGTTGGTGTATATACTCCAAAACACAACAGATAAGGGCATTGTATATTTTTTCTGACAGATTATATTCAGAGAAATTTTGCTTGTCACATTGGGGTGGCTAGAAAATAATTAGATTTTTTTCAATTCGCGTAAAGTTAGACGTTCAGTATTTTACATGGGCGAGCATATTGAGTTGGTGTATATACTCCAAAACAAAGTAAAAAAGGGCATTGTATATTTTTTCTGACAGACTATATTCAGAGCAATTTTGCTTTCAACATTGGGGTGCCTAGATAATATTTAGATTATTTTCGATTCACGTATAATTAGAATTTTGGCATTTTACATAATAGAGCATATTGAGTTAATGAGTATATACTCCATAAAAGCGAAGAAAAAAGCATTGTATATTTTTCTTGACAGATTATACTCAGAGCAATTTTGCCTTTAACATTGGTGTTCCTAGATAATATTTAGATTTTTTTCGATTCCCGTAAAATTAGAATTTCGGTATTTTACATGAGAGAGCATATTCAGATGGTGTATATACTACAAAACAAAGTATAAAAGGGCATTGTATATTTTTTCTGACAGATTACATTAAGAGCAATTTTGATTTTAACATTAAGGTGCCTAGATAATATTTATATTTTTTTCTATTTGCTTAAATATAGAATTTCTGTATTTTACATGAGAGAGCATATTGAGTTGGTGTATATACTCCAAAACAGAGTAGACAAGGGCATTATATATTTTTTCTGACAGACTCTATTCAGAGCAATTTTGCTTTTAACATTGGGGTGCCTAGATAATATTTAGATTTTTTTGATTACTGTAAAATTTGAATTTCGGTATTATACATGAGAGAACATGTTGAGTTGGTATATATACTCCAAAACAGAGTAGAAAGGAGCATTGTATATTTTTTCTGACAGATTATATTCAGAGAAATTTTGCTTTTAACATTGGGGTGCCTATATAATATTTAGATTTTTTTCGATTCGCGTAAAATTGTAATTTCGGTATTTAACATGGGAGAGCATATTGAGATGGTGAATATACCCCAAAACAGAGTAGAAAAGGGCATGGTATATTTTTTCTGTCAGATTATATTCAGAGCAATTTTGCTTTTAACATTGGGGTGCCTACATTATATTTAGATTTATTTCGATTCGCGTAAAATTAGAATTTTGGTATTTTACATAAGAGAGCATTTTGAGTTGGTGTATATACTCCAAAACAAAGTAGAAAAGGGCATTGTATATTTTTTCTGACAGATTATATTGAGAGCAATTTTGCTTTTAACATTGGGATGCCTTGATAATATTTATATTTCTTTCGATTCCTGTAAAATTAGAATTTCTGTATTTTACATGAGAGAGCATATTGAGTTTTTGTACATACACCAAAACAGAGTAGAAAAGGGCATTGTATATTTTTTCTGACAGATTATATTCAGAGCAATTTTGCTTTAATATTGGGGTGCCTAGATAATATTTGGATTTTTTTCGGTTCGCATAAATTTAGAATCTCGGTATTTTACATGAGAGTGCATATTGAGTTGGTTTATGTACTCCAAAACAAAGTAGAATAGGGAATTGTATATTTTTTATGACAGACTATATTCAGAGCTATATTGCTTTTAACATTGGGATGCCTAGATAATATTTAGATTATTTTCGATTCACGTAAATTTAGAATTTCGGTATTTTACATGAGAGAGAATATTGAATTGGTGTATATACTCCAAAACAGAGTAGAATAGGGCATTGTATATTTTTTCTGACAAATTTTTTTCAGAGCAATTTTGCTTTTAACATTGGGGTGTCTAGATAATATTTAGATTTTTTTCGATTCGCATAAAATTAGAATTTTGCTATTTTACATGGGAGAGCATGTTGAGTTGGTGTATATACTTCAAAACAGAGTAGAAAAGGGCATGGTATACTTTTTCTGACAGATTATATTCAGAGCAATTTTGCTTTAATATTGGGGTGCCTAGATAATATTTGGATTTTTTTCGGTTCGCATAAATTTAGAATCTCGGTATTTTACATGAGAGTGCATATTGAGTTGGTTTATGTACTCCAAAACAAAGTAGAATAGGGAATTGTATATTTTTTATGACAGACTATATTCAGAGCTATATTGCTTTTAACATTGGGATGCCTAGATAATATTTAGATTATTTTCGATTCACGTAAATTTAGAATTTTGGTATTTTACATGAGAGAGAATATTGAATTGGTGTATATACTCCAAAACAGAGTAGAATAGGGCATTGTATATTTTTTCTGACAAATTTTTTTCAGAGCAATTTTGCTTTTAACATTGGGGTGTCTAGATAATATTTAGATTTTTTTCGATTCGCATAAAATTAGAATTTTGCTATTTTACATGGGAGAGCATGTTGAGTTGGTGTATATACTTCAAAACAGAGTAGAAAAGGGCATGGTATACTTTTTCTGACAGATTATATTCAGAGCAATTTTTCTTTTAACATTGGGGTGCCTAGATAATAATTAGATTTATTTCGATTCGTGTAAAATTAGAATTTCGGTATTTTATATAAGAGAACATATTGAGTTTGTGTATATACTCCAAAAAAAGTAGAAAAGGGCATTGTATATTTTTTCTGACAGATTATATTCAGAGCCATTTTCTTCTCCAATTGAAGTGCCTAGATAATATTTAGATTTTTTTCGATTCGCGTAAAATTAGAATTTCGCTATTTTACATGAGAGAGAATATTGAGTTGGTGTATGTGCTCCAAAACAGAAAAGACAAGGGCATTGTATATTTTTTCTGACAGACTATATTCAGAGCAATTTTGCTTTCAACATGGGGTGCCTAGATAATATTTAGATTATTTTCGATTCATGTATAATTAGAATTTTTGTATTTTACATGGGAGAGCATATTGAGTTGGTGTATATACTCCAAAACAGAGTATAAAAGGGCATTTTATATTTTTTATGACAGATTATATTCAAAGCAATTTTGCATTTAACATTTGGGTGCCTAAATAATACTTAGATTTTTTTCGATTCGCGTAAAATTCAAATTTCGGTATTTTACATGGGAGAGCACATTGAGTTGGTGTATATACTCCATAACAGAGGAGAAAAGGACATTGTATATTTTTCCTGACAGATTATATTCAGAGCAATTTTGCTTTTAACATTGCTGTTCCTAGATAATATTTAGATTTTTTTCGATTCCCGTAAAATTAGTATTTCGGCATTTTATATGAGAGAGCATATTTAGTTGGTTTATATACTCCAAAATAAAATAGAATTGGGCATTGTGTATTTTTATGACAGATTATATTCAGAGCAATTTGGCTTTTAACATTGGAATGCCTAGATAATATTTAGATTTTTTTCGATTCGAGTAAAATTAGAATTTGTGTATTTTACGTCAGAGAGCATATTGAGCTGGTGTATATACTCTAAAACATAGTAGAAAAGGGCATTGTATTTTTTTTTCTTACAGATTATATTCAGAACCATTTTGCTTTTAACATTGGCATGCCAAGATAATATTTAGATTTATTTTTGATTCACGTAAATTTAGAATTGCCATATTTTACATGAGAGAATATTTAGTTGGTGTATATACTTGAAAACAGAGTAGAAAAGGGCATCGTATATTTTTTCTGAGAGATTATATTCAGAGCAATTTTGCTTTTAACATTGGGGTGAATAGATAATATTTAGATTTTTTTCGATTCGCGTAATTTTAGAATTTCCATATTTTACATGAGCGAGCATATTGAGTTGGTGTATACACTCAAAAAAAGAGTAGAAAAGGGCATTGTATATTTTTTCTGACAGATTATATTCAGAGAAATTTTGATTTTAACATTGGGGTGCCAAGATAATATTTAGGTTTTTTTCGATTCGCCTAAAATTAGAATTTCGGTATTTTACATGAGAGAGCATATTGAGTGTGTGTATATACTCCAAAACAGAGTAGAAAAGGGCATTGTATATTTTTTCTGACAGATTATATTCAGAGACATTTTGCTTTTAACATTGGGTTGCCTAGGTAATATTTAGATTTTTCTCGATTCGCGTAAATTTAGAATTTCGGTATTTTACATGAGAGAGCATAATGAGTTGGTTTATATACTCCAAAACAGAGTAGAATAAAGCATTGTATATTTTTTCTGACAGATTATATTAAGAGCAATTTTTCTTTTAACATTGGGGTGCCTAGATAATATTTAAATTTTTTTCGATCCACATAAAATTAGAATTTCAATATATTACATGAGAGAGCATATTGAGTTGGTGTATATACTCCAAAACAGAGTAGAAAAGGGCATTGTATATTTTTTCTGACAGATTATATTCAGAGACATTTTGCTTTTAACATTGGGTTGCCTAGGTAATATTTAGATTTTTTTAGATTCGCAGAAATTTACCATTTCGGTATTTTACATGAGAGAGCATATTCAGTTGGTTTATATACTACAAAACAGAGTAGAAAAGGCCATTGTATATTTTTTCTGAAAGACTGTATTCAGAGAAATTTTGCTTTTAACATTGGGGTGCCTAGATAATATTTAGATTATTTTGGATTCGCGTAAAATAAGAATTTTCGTATTTTATATGAGAGAGCATATTGAGTTGGTGTATGTACTCCAAAACAGAGTAGAATAGGGAATTGTATATTTTTTATGACAGACTATATTCAGAGCTATATTTCTTTTAACATTGGGATGCCTAGATAATATTTAGATTATTTTTGATTCACATAAATTTAGAAATTCGGTATTTTACATGAGATACCATATTGAGTTGGTGTACATACTCTAAAACAGAGTAGAAAAGGGCATTTTATATTTTTTCTGACAGACTATATTCAGAGCAATTTTACTTTTAACATTGGGGTGCCTAGATAATATTTAGATTATTTTCCATACGCGTAAAATTAGAATTTCGGCATTTTACATGAGCGAGCATATTGAGTTGGTGTATATACTTCAAAATAGAGTAGAAAATGGCATGTATATTTTTTGTGACAGATTATATTCAGAGCAATTTTGCTTTTAACATTGGGGTGCCTAGATAATATTTAAATTTTTTTTGATTCGAGTAAAATTAGAATTTCGGTATTTTACAAGGGGAGCATACTGAGTTGGTGTATATACTCCAAAACAAAGTAGAAAAGGGCATTGTATATTTTTTTCTGATGGATTATATTCAGAGAAATTTTGCTTTTACCATTGAGGTGCCTAGATAATATTTAGATTTTTTTCGATTCATGTAAATTTAGGATTTCTGTGTTTTACATGAGAGAGCATATTGAGTTGTTGTATATACTCCAAAACAGAGTAGTCCAGGGCATTGTATATTTTTTCTGACAGACTGTATTCAGAGAAATTTTGCTTTTAACATTGGGGTGCCTAGATAATATTTAGAATTTTTTCGATTTACATAATATTATAATTTGTGTATTTTACATGAGAGAGCATATTGAGTTGGTGTATATACTCCAAAACAGAGTAGAATAGGGCATTGTATATTTTTTCTGACAGACTATATTCAGAGAAATTTTGCTTTTAATATTGGGGTGCCTAGATAATATTTAGTTTTTTTCGATTCGCGTAAAATTAGAATTTCGGTATTTTCATGAGAGAGCATAATGAGTTGGTTTATATACTCCAAAACAGAGTAGAAAAAAGCATTGTATATTTTTTCTGACAGAATATACTCAGAGCCATTTTCTTTTAACATTCGGGTGCCTATATAATATTTAGATTTTTTTCGATTAGCTTAAAATTAGAATTTCAGTGTTTTACATGAGTTAGCATATTGAGCTGGTGTAATACCCCAAAACAGAGTATAAAAAACATTGTATATTTTTTCTGACAGAATATACTCAGAGCCATTTTCTTTTAACATTCTGGTGCCTAGAAAATATTTAGATTTTTTTTGATTCACATAAAATTAGAATTTCGGTATTTTACAGGAGAGAGCATATTGAGTTGGTGTATATATTTTAAAACAGAGTAGAAAAGGGCATTGTATATTTTTAATGACAGATTATATTCAGAGCAATTTTGCTTTTAACATTGGGGTGCCTAGATAATATTTAGATTTTTTTCGATCCACGTAAATTTAGAATTTTGTTATGTTACATGAGCGAGCATATTTAGTTGGTGTATATACTCCGAAACAGAGTAGAAAAGGGCATTGTATATTTTCTCTTACTGATTATATTCAGAAAAATTTTGATTTTAACATTGGGGTGCCTAGATAATATTTAGATTTGTTTCGATTCACGTAAATTTAGAATTTCGGTATTTTACATGAGAGAGCATATTGAGTTGATGTATATACTCCAAAACAGAGTAGAAAAGGGCATTGTATATTTTTTCTGACAGAGTATATTCAGAGAAATTTTCATTTTAACATTGGAGTGCGTAGATAATATTTCGATTTTTTCGATTCGCGTAAATTTAGAATTTTGGTATTTTACATGAGAGAGCATATTGTGTTGGTGTATATACTCCAACACATGGTAGAAAAGAGCATTGTATATTTTTATTAAGAGATTATATTCAGAGCAATTTTGCTTTTAACATTGGGGTGCCTAGATAATATTTAGATTTTTTTCGATTCTCGTTAATTCTGAGTTTCTTTATTTTACATGAGAGAGCATATTGAGTTGGTGTATATACTTTAAAACAAAGTAGAAAAGGGCATTGTACATTCTTTATGACAGATTATATTCAGAGCAATTTAGCTTTTAACATTGGGTTGCCTAGATAATATTTAGATTATTTTCGATTCACGTAAAATTACAATTTCGGTATTTTACATGAGAGAGCATATTTAGTTCGTGAATATACTCCAAAACAAAGTAGAAAAGGGCATTGTATATTTTTTCTGACAGACTGTATTCAGACCACTTTTGCTTTTAACATTGGGGTGCCTAGATAATATTTAGATTTTTTTCGATTCTCGTAAATTTAGAATTTCTGTGTTTTACATGAGACATCATATTGAGTTGGTGTATATACTCTAAAACAGAGTAAAAAAGGGCATTGTATATTTTTTCTGACAGAATATATTAAAAGCAATTTTGCTTTTAACATTGGGGCGCTGAGATAATATTTAGATTATTTTCGATACACGTAAAATTAGAATTTCGGTATTTTACATGAGAGAGCATGTTGAGTTGGTGTATATACTCCAAAACAGAGTAGAAAAATGTATTGTATATTTTTTCTGACAGATTATATTCAGAGCAATTTTGCTTTTAACATTAAGGTGCCTAGATAATATTTAGATTTTTTTCGATATGTGTATAATTAGAATTTCGGTATTTTACATGGAGAGAATATTGAGTTGGTGTATATACTCCAAAACAATGTAGTAAAGGGCATTGTATATTTTTTCTGACAGACTATATTCAGAGCAATTTTCATTTTAACATTGGGGTGCCTAAAAAATATTTAGATTTTTTTCGATTCACGTAGAATTAGAATTTCGGTATTTTACTTGAGAGTGCATATTGAGTTCGTGTATATACTCCAAAACAGAGTAGAAAAGGGCATTGTATATTTTTTCTGACAGATTATATTCAGATGAATTTTTATTTTAACATTGGGGTGCCTAGATAATATTTAGATATTTTTCGATTCGTGTAAATTTAGAATTTCAGTGTTTTATATGAGAGAGCATATTGATGTGGTGTATGTACTCCAAAACAGAGTAGAAAAGGGCATTGTATGTTTTTTCTGACAGACTATATGAAGTGCAATTTTGCTTTTAACATTGGGGTACCTTGATAATATTTAGATTATTTTTGATTCGCGTAAAATTAGAATTTCTGTATTTTACATGAGAGAGCATATTGAGTTGCTGTATATACTCCAAAACAGAGTAGAAAAGGCCATTGTATATTTTTTCTGACAGACTATATTCAGAGAAATTTTCCTTTTAACATTGGAGTGAGTAGATAATATTTAGATTTTTTTGATTCTTGTAAATTTTGAATTTCGCTATTTTACATGAGAGAGTATATTGTGTTGGTGTATATACTCCAAACATGGTAGAAAATAGCATTGTACATTTTAACTGAGACATTATATTCAGAGCAATTTTGCTTTTAAAATTCAGGTGCCTAGATAATATTTAGATTTTTTTTCGATTCGCATAAATTTCGAATTTCAGTATTTTACATGGGAGAGCATATTGAGTATGTGTATATACTCCAAAACAGAGTAGAAAAAAGCATTGTATATTTTTGCTGACAGACTATATTCAGAGTAATTTTGCTTTTAACATTGGGGTGCCTAGATAATATTTAAATTTTATTCGATTCGCGTAAAATTAGAATTTCGGTATTTTACATGAGAGAGCATATTGAGTTGGTGTATATACTCCAAAACAGAGTAGAAAAGGTCATTGTATATTTTTTCTGATAGATTATATTCATAGCAATTTTGCTTTTAACATTGGGGTGCCTAGATAATATTTAGGTTTTTTTCGATTCGCGTAAATTTAGAATTTCGGTATTTTACATGAGAGAGCATATTGAGTTGATGTATACACTCCAAAACAGAGTAGAAAAGAGCATTGTATATTTTTTCTGACGGATTATATTCAGAGCAATTTAGCTTTTAACATTGGGTTGCCTAGATAATATTTAGATTATTTTCGATTCGCGTAAAATTAGAATTTCGGTATTTAACATGAGCGAGCATATTGAGTTGGTGTATATATTCCGAAATAGAGTAGAAAAGGGCATTGTATATTTTTGCTGAGTGATTATATTCAGAGAAATTTGGATTATTACATTGGGGTGCCTAGGTAATATTTAGATTTTTTTCGATTCACTTAAAATTAGAATTTCGGTATTTTACATGTGAGAACATATTGAGTTGGTGTATATACTCCAAAACAGAGTAGAAAGCAGCATTGTATATTTTTTCTGACAGATTATATTCAGAGCAATTTTGCATTTAACATTGGGGTGCCTAGATAATATTTAGATTTTTTTCGATTTGTGTAAAATTAAAATTTTGGTATTTTACATGGGAGAGCATATTGAGTTGGTGTGTATACTTTAAAACAGAGTAGAAAAAAGCATTGTATATTTTTTATGAGAGATTATATTCAGAGCAATTTTGCTTTTAACATTGGGGTGCCTAGATAATATTTAGATTGTTTTCGATTCGCGTAAAATTAGAATTTCAGTATTTTACATGAGAGAGCATATTGAGTTGGTCTATATACTCCAAAACAGAGTAGAAAAGGGCATTGTATATTTATTCTGACAGATTATATTCAGTGCCATTTTGCTTTTAACATTGGGTTGCCTAGATAATATTTAGATTGTTTTCGATTCGCGTAAAATTAGAATTTCGGTATTTTACATGAGAGAGCATATTGAGTTGGTTTATATACTCCAAACAGAGTAGAAATGGGCACTGTATATTTTTTCTGACAGATGATATTCAGTGCAATTTTGCTTTTAAGATTGTGGTGCCTAGATAATATTTAGATTTTTTTATATTGGCGTAAATTTAAAATTTCGGTATTTTTCATGAGAGAGCCTATTTATTTGGTGGATATACTCCAAGAAAAAGTAAAAAAGGGCATTGTATATTTTCTCTTACACACTATATTATGTGCAATTTTGCTTTTAACGGTGGTGTACATAGAAAATATTTATATTTTTTGTAACCACATAAATTGAGAATTTAAATATTTTACATGAGAGAGCTTATTGATATGGTGTATATACTCCAAAACAGTGTAGAAAAGGGCATTGTATATTTTTTGGAACAGATTTTCTTTAGGGCAATTCTGCTTTTAACATAGTGTGACATAGATAATATTTATATATTTATTTATCCACGTAAATTTAGAATTTTAATATTTTACACGAGAGAGCATATTGATTTGGTGTATATACTCCAAAAGAGTGTAGAAAAGGGCATTGTATATTTTTTCATACAGATTATCATTAGAGCAATTTTGCTTTCAGCTTTTGGGTAAATAGATAATATTTATATGTTTTTCTATTCACTTAAATTTAGAATTTTGGTATTTTACATGACAAAGAATATTGAGATTGTGTATATACTCCAAAAGAATGTAGAAGAGGGCATTGTATATTTTTTCTAACGGATTATTTTCGAGCAATTTTGCTTATATCATTCGGGGCATAGAGGATATTTATATTTATTTCTAACAGCGTAAATTTAGATTTTCAGTATTTTACATGAGAGAGAATATTGAGATGGTATATATACACCATAAGAGAGTAGAAAAGAGCATTGTATTTTTTTTCTAACAGAGTATCTTCCACGCAATTTTGTTTTTTACATTGGGGTGCATAGAGAATATTTATATTTGTGTCTAACCACGTAAATTTAGAATTTTTGTATTTTACATGTGAGAGACTATTGAGATTGTGTATATACTAAAAAAGATAGTAAAAAAAAAGCATTGTGTATTTTTTCTAACAGAGTGTCTTTAGAGTAATTTGGTTTTTAACATTGAAGTCAAAAGGAAATACTTACATTTTCTCTATCCACGTAATAATAGAATTTCCATGTTTTACAAGAGGGAATATGGAGATGGTGTATATACTTTAAAACAGAATAGAAAAGGGCATTGTATATTTTTTCTAACAGAGTATTGTCAGAACAATTTTGTTTTTAACGTTGGGGTAAAAAGAGAATATTTATATTTTTAGTAATTTTGTGTTTAACATTTGTGTTAAAATGAGTATGTATATATTCTGTAACCACATAAAATTAGAATTTCCATATTTTACAAGATAGAGAATATTGAGTCGTTGCATATACTTTAAAACATAGTAGAAAATTGCATTGTATATTTTTTCTATCAGAGTGTCTTCAGAGTAAATTTTTTAGGTTAAATTAGAGTATTTATATTTTCTGTAACTGCATAAAAATAGAATTTTTGTATTTTACAAGACAGCCAATATTGAGACGGTGTATATACTTTAAAATCGTGTAGAAAAGGGCCTTGTATATTTTTTCTAACACAGTCTTTTCATAGTAATTTACATTGTGTGTGGGGAGCAAATTTCTCAAATCCCTTTGAACATATTCTCCCTCTCCCCTGTTTTTCTCTTTGCTCACTATTGAATCATTTTCAGGTGTCTTGATTTCTTATCTTTTCCCGATGAGCATTTTAGCTTCTGTCCACTTCTACTTTCAGAATTCTTCAGCTACCAAGACCCACCTCCTCAGAGAGTTGCTGGAGATTTTAGTAACAAAAATTTTCTCTGTCACATTTGGGAGACGTGCTTTCTTATCTTTATTCTATCAAGCTGGGTGAATTTACACAAAACACTTTATATCTTAGAACCAGTTTCCTCTCTGTAGAATGTAGCTAACCTCTATTCTGTGGTCACAAGGATCATCAAAATAAAAAATAATTATAGTTAATATGTGTGGCTTACTAACCATGTTCTAGAAACCATGTCAAGAGCTTTTTGCAGATGGTTCCACTTTTATTATACTATTGGAACTATCGTCAACCCTACTTCGCAGACTACTAAATTGAGTGTCTGAGCTGCTAAGCCACTTGCCCAACGATATACAGCCAGTAAGTAACAGAATGAGGATCAGCATTTGAGATAGAAATATTCTAGACAAAATGTACTGTTACAGTGAAACTAGAGGGGTATCATCTCAGATAAGCGTTCATGCCTGTTCGCTTATCGACTCGGCCGAATACATTCAGTGCATTCAGGAGATTGGGAGACATTGTTTAAATTTTCCCCAAAACCCAGAAGAACTCAAAAGTCTCATTGTCTTGGCCTTATTGGTATTTGACTATGAATACAATAGATCCCACAGAAGCAAGTCTAGTAGAGTGGCCTTGGAAAAAGGCTAGGATTTAGGAGCAGGTTTAGGCAACTCAAGCCTTCTCGGCTTCCATTTTCTCATCTGTACTTTCATAATTCTGATTTTTAAAAGCACCTTTGTTGAAAGTATAGGTTCAGTGAAACAGCACAGATGAAGTCCTTCCTATTTGGTCTGGCAGGTAGTAGTTGCTCAACACGTCTTGTCTATTAATGACGACGACAATGATAATAGTGGACTAATAATGAATTGATAAAATATGATTATGTAAGTTCAAATGAGTTTTGATCTCGCCCCCTCCTCTGTTTCAGAGGCTGTATGGTTTTTATGTTCTACATTGTATGGCTTAACGTTGGCAGGTGGGGGATTTTGATAGACACATGATAAAATCAGAAGCCCCAAGACTTGTATTTTCATCACAGAAATGTATTACTTCCTTGAGTTGTGACCTGGAGAGAGTTACTTTGTCTAAGTTAACCTTACTTGTAAAAATAATCATAAATATACCTGCCCTTTCTCGTCATCTCAGCCTCTCCGCAGTCAGTGTGAGGTACCATTGGTATAGTGTATATGAAGGGGTTTGCAAGCTCTGGAGTGCTGTATGTATGCTATTTTGCCTCTTCAATTGTGAGTGGTGTTTTTCCGTTCTCCTTAAATGACCCAACACTACGCTCTTGGTAAAATAAATGCATTTGTGCATGAACATTTGGCAAATAATAAGAGCTGCATTTGCAAGAATTTTTCCCTTGAACAGCCAAGTGAGCCACTATGAGCTGCACTGTAGCAGTGACATTTACAATAATTTTTTCAGAAGAGCAATTGCCAACTTGCCTATTTGACTAGTATGGAGTACCATACGTTGTTTAGGGTGATGAGATCAGTAAACCAGCAATTTGGTAGAGCCATCAGAGAAGAGGATGAAAAGAAATGAATATCTGAGATCCTGAGTTTCCAATCAGATCAAGAAAAAGAAGCCTATAAGAATAGGTCCCATTTATTTGGGGGAGAAACATACACCACTTTGTATGAAGGCTTCATTTTCTAGGAATATTTTCTAATGCTTTCAAAAACATTGTGATATATGTAGGACTATTCCCATTTTACAGATGAGAAAACTGAGGCTATGAGGTTTAAGTCACTAGTCTGCTCCTTCTTACATTCTGGTTTTTAGAAAATGGTGCCACCACCTATCCAGTCACACAAGCCAAAGTCCTATGTGTGAGCTCTGGTTTATCCCTTTCTCTCACTTCTCATATCCAACTTACCATTCAGGCCTGCTGATTTTAGTTCTTAAATATCCCTTAGCTTCTGTTTTTTCTTTCCATTAAAATTCTCATTGCAGCCCTTCTGTGGATTACCTCCTGGCCTTCCACCTGTGTGTCTGTGTCCATGTTGTCTCCAGTCTGTCCTCCACATAAGTCAGACCATGCCCCATACCTCCCAGTCCTTCTTAGAATGAGGACAAACCTCCTCACCATGGCCACAGTCTTCTTTCCATTTCTCTGTCCTCATGGCGTGCCCCTCCTCTCTGCTCTGCACTGCAAAGTCTCAGCATCTTGTACTGGCCAAGGTCCAGGTCCCCCTGCACCACATATTTGCCAGGAATGCCAGATCGTCCTTACTTTGCCCACTTACTGCCCAATCATGCTTCTGATCTCGGTCCCTCCCTAGGGGAAACCTTTCCTGACCTTTGTAACTAAAGCAAAGCCTTCTCCTGGGTGCTCTCATTGTTCCAGAGACCTGCCTGCACAGCACTTGTACCAGTTAAACCTTTACATTAACTTGAGTTACAGATATGTTAGTGTCCACTGCTGCCTCGCAGGAATAAAGCCAGAAAAGGTAAGGCCCTATCTCTGTGCATTTCTACAGTCTAGTGTGCTTAGTGAGATATTGTTTAAGAAGAATGAGTTGGACATGACAGCATGGCTAGAAAGTGATGGATTGAGGATTTAAACATACTTCTTTCTGGTTCTAGAGAGTTGGCTGCTAACACTATTCACTTTTGGGCAGTGTCATTTTAGGACTGATAAGGGTACTTTTTGCTAAGATCAAATATATTTTGGGTCCATCAGATGAAGTTTGATAAAAGTGGGTTATTCAGAACCCACTGATAAGCAGAGCTGCCTGACCAAGATTTCCAGATTTTGCATCAAAGAGAAAAGTAATGAAAGTGGGCTGATGGGAGGGGAAGGAGGGCTGAAAAGTGAAGCAGGAACAGCTATTTCTATAGTGCCCTTGACCCTGCCTTTCTCTGTTCTTCACTCTGGCTGAAATTGACCACCCTGAGTGCGTTCAGATAATGATAAATTATCTCTGTCACACTGTGTGTGTGTGTGTGTGTGTGTGTGTGTGTGTGTGTGTGTGTGTGTCTGTGTGTTTGGCTATGTACAAAATAGGCAGCTTCTGTGAATAAATGAAGCCTTGTAATTAAGGAATTTGTTGTAAATGGCAAGATGCATTGGTGCTTGGTCCTTAGTACTCCTCGCTGAGGCCACATTTCCTTGAACTGGCTTGTATTTGCCACTGACACTACTAGCAGCAGGATGGAGGGGAGGAAGGAAGACACCAGGTGTTGCAATGCTTAGCGCCTGCTTTCAGCTTTGCTGCAAACTAAAACACTGACTGACTTTGGTTAACCCTCTAACCTCTTTGAGCCTCAGTTTTTTCATCTGAAAAAAATCAATGATGGTTTGAATTTCTTCCGAATATGACATTCAGTTATCTCTCTCTCCATTGTGGAAGCACTGGGAGCTATTGTTCTCCTGTCTCTGGTGGCCGTTATGACTTCTGCATTATCAAGGGGCCCTCTCTAACCTAAATAACCCCTCAAAGAAATTAAGTTTGTAATTATTTCTGCCTGGTAAGTGAAATGACAAGAGGAAAGAGCTAGTTGTCAATAGCCCTGTGGATGGCCAATTAATGGGATCTGTGCAAACAGTTGCTTATAGAGACATAATTTGCCTTTCGTTTTCCTTTGCAACTCAGAAAAAAGTGAATAATTTTCAAAGAGCCTCTCATTGAACATATTTTTTAAAAACATGTCATTGGCAAAAGGGGCACTTGGTTGCTTGATTGCCATATATCTCTGAGTATGTGTAACAGTTATTTTTAGCTGAGGGGTAACTAGCTGAGAAGAAAGCTGCAGCATCTTGCAGGCAGAAGAATCTTTGTATGTCTTATGTTGGCATGGAGAAAGCAAAGCGAAAGGGCAGAGTATAAAAGGTTGTTAACTAGATAAGGGGTCAGCTGCATTTCCTCTGGCTGCTCAGAGGTGAGGCCCTAAAGCAATGGAGACAACATTGTGGGTGGGAATGTGTTTGCAGGGTCTAATTAGTTTACCCAAGAAAAGCAAAAAAGAGAAAGGGCTAAAAATATGTAGATTGTAAAATTCATGGCTTCATTTGCTCTTCTTTGCCTTTGAAACCTTTTTAAAACCTTATAGTAGAACAATTTGTAATCCTTGAAGCCTTTTTGCTACCACTCTTGTCAGCTTGTCTAAGGCCACCGTAACTTATCAGCTACTGGGGAAAGTTGTTTAAACTCTCTAAGCCTCCTTTTTTCCCACTGGTTCACTTAGGGGCACTAATTCCTAATGTTTCTGCCTGAGTTATTGTTTTTCAGATCCCATAATTGTTTGCATATGTGCTCTATAAGATGCGTCACCTAGCACACGTTGTGGGCCACCTCAGGTGTAGAAGTTAGGACATGTTTGTGCCTGGATTTGGCTGTTACTAACAAGACGGAACGGGGAGGAAGGGCAGAGTAGACAACTGTAGAATTTTTCTGGATTCTTTTGGTTTCTCCAGAAAATGATACTGTTCTTATACTTAAAGATAACTATCTGCCTAGGCATATTGAAATTCTAATGTTGACACCACTTTTCATTGATCCTAGGGCAGGGTTTCAGGATTGCTGGAGCAGCATCATCCTTTTACAGTATAGATTTCAGTCAGCAGGCTGGTCATGGCCTCCTCAGTGTGCAATCTTCTTACTGATGGTGGGCGTCAGTGGGCTGGACTCACAGTTTCCATCTCTTAGGCTGGGCAGGCCCATGGTGGCAATGGTAAAAATTTCATGGGAACATACATCAGAAGTAATGAGAAATCCATCTTCTTAAAGCCTTCATAGGAGATTTCCTGAAGATTTATAAAAGGCACTTCATTGATCAAATGACTCTGATGTTTCCCCTCACTGGAAGAAATTCAGGTCACCAGCCCACTTAAAATCATTGTGTTCTGCTTTTGCAGTAACCTCTGCTCATATAATTTCTTTATGGCATATTATATACTATTAACTTAATATCCTGATTAGTGGAGCTAGCAAACACTCAGTATCACTATAAACTGCAGTATCATAACTGACTTCCTTTAAAAATCATCTAATGTTTCTTTAAAATCACTGGTGCTTTTGTAAAGTAGTTCATATTTAGGAATATGAACATTTTATCATGCTGGAAAATTATTTGAATTCCTTTTCATTTAAAACCTATAGCTTTCTATTTAATCTAGCTTTCACAAATATTTTATTTGCCCACTATAGAAAAATCGAGTTTAGAGATAAATGTAAAGTCACTCATAGCTCCATCCAAAAGTCAACAACTCTTAATATCATTATTTTTGTTCTTGTTCTCAGTATTTTTGCTGAATCTATGTTTCGTAGAGTTTCATCATATGTCAGATAAAACTGCATATATATGAGTTTTTAAATAATACACTTTTATTGTCATAAATGAAATACACATTTAATATGGTATGACTAGGACATATAGAGAGATATAACAAAGAAAATTAAAGTCATTTAAAATCTTACCAAATCTAATAACCATAAACCTTTCGATGTATTTTCTCAGAATACTTTTTCCTATGCCTTTTATATTTTCTTGATTATCAAGTACTTCAAGCATATAGAAAAGACAGAAAATAATATAAGCAGCAATGGAAAATTTTAAAATATGGGTATTTTTCTGCATGTGTTTCAGATTGTTTAGTTTTTGTTGTCCTTTGCCCTCCCCACGTGTCCCTTTATTTTCCTGGCAAAACAAAGCATTACAGATATAGTTGCAGCTTCCTATACTCCATTTTATTTTTCTAAAACTTATTGATATTGAAATGTCTACCTCTGGTCTACTTACTTTCCCTGCCCAATAATACTTTACCATATGGAAATACCACGATGTACAATTACATGCATAGTGCCATATACATTTGTTTACAGGTTTCTTGGGAAGAATCTCTCTTACTGTGTTCCCAGAAGAGGGATTGGTAAATTGTAGGGGAGGCTTGTCTTCATTTTTACTATGAATTTCCAGTTGTTTAAAGTAGTTGTAATAATTTGTATTCCCACAGGAAATGTGGGGAAACTTGTTTTGTGTTTGGCTTCACTTGATATTCCTAGGCTTTTACTTTTTGTTTGTCAATCTTATGAATGTAAAATGGTATGTTTTAATTTATATTGTGCGCAGACTTTATTATTCGGGACACATGTAACCTTTCTCATGCACCACTGTCATGGATTTGTTTTCAATTTAACTCCTTTATTAAGCACGGAAAATTGTGAGGTTTCTCAAAGATGGCGATGAGAACTGCTGATGGATTTGCTGCATTAGATCCACCCTCTCCAGCTCTGGCCCTCTAGTGTCAGTATTTCTGCCTTTCATTTATAGTGCTTCCTCTTTTCAGGTTCTGGGAACATTCTGGCTGTAGAAATCAGTTGCAGTAATTGGAAGAACTTTTACTAAAGTGACTTACTTGTCTTCTTACCTAGTAATTATGCAGACTGTAAAATATATTTATGAAAAAATTCAAGTTATATACAAAACCAGACACTACCAAAGCATATACAAAGTTCATGATCCCTTTTATTTTTCTCTTCTTCCTCTTCCAATATATAACCACTTGTAGAGCGCCCCTACTATTTCCTTTGTATTTATGTTTATGTCCAAATGCAATAGATATTCTCTAACATATCTCCTTGGATCCATGAGAAGAAGGTGAATGTAATTTTTAAAAATGAATATGATATCTCTACATCAGCACAGTATTGCATTATACGGAAATAAGAGAAAGAATCTAACTCTTCCATGGACATTTAGGTTGCTTGTAGTTTTCTATTATTTTAAACAGTGTTGTGGAAAACATTCTTGTAAATGTCTTTGGACATCGATGTGAAAATTGTCTTAGGAGATATTTGTAGAAATGCTATTTACACGGTCTTTTTTGCCTACTTTATTCATTTTTATTTAGAACATTTTATAGAACTTTAGGAATTGGTGACTTCTAAGTAGGTGTAAAACACAGTACCAGGCCATGCATGGTGGCTCACACCTGTAATCCCAGCACTTCGGGAGGCCGAGGCAGGTGGATCACGAGGTCAAGAGATCGAGACCATCCTGGTCAACATGGTGAAACCCCATCTCTACTAAAGATACAAAAAATTAGCTGGGCATGGTGGTGCGTTCCTGTAGTCCCAGCTACTTGGGAGGCTGAGGCACGAGAATTGCCTGAACCCAGAAGGCAGAGGTTGCAGTGAGCCGAGATCACGCCATTGCACTTCAGCCTGGGTGGCATGAGCAAAACTCCATCTCAAAAACAAAAACAAAAAAAAAAAAAACAACAAAAAAAAAACACAGTACCTGGATTCTCTGAGCTTTATGTTCTGTTTGAAGCAGGGGAAGTGACAGTAACTACCTGTTAGGGTGATTTTGAGGATTAAATGAGATACTGTGTACAAAGTTTATAGCATGGGTTTTGGATCACAGCAGAGACTAGAAAGTTCAGTTTTGCCTCCTCTTAGTCGGTCCGAACCCAAATATACTTTTAAATATTCTTTCAGCACAGATTTTAAAGTTTGATAGAAATAGAATTATATTGTGATCACTCCATATGTAAGGTTTCTTATAGTCAAGAAAATGTTTTTTATATTCAGCCATGTTGTTGCACATGTCAATAGTTCTTTCCTTTTTTATCCTCCTATTTCAGGTCTTAAAAAAGGAATACTGCAAAAAAAATGAAACAATATTTCCACTTGTATTCGGTTTTGGTCTACAGTTGACATTGTTCTCAAGTATCACTAACAGGTTCCCATGGAGAGAAAAATTTATTTTCTGTCCACAACATAACAGGAATTATAACAGATGCAGAAGGCCTACTAGCCCTGTGTGAAAATCATCATGTTGACTATATTTCTCAAAAGTTAAACTCAGGTGTAGGGGCAGCTGTCAGTCTTTGTTTCCTCACTATCAATCCCACCACTTTTATTTTTTCATTTGGGGAAAAATAATAATGACTGTAAGAACAATGAAAAAATAATAAAAGGACAGTAAAAAGGTTGAATGCACTGGCTGTGGCAGGGAGCAATCAGAAATGGTTTGTTATTTCCCTTCACTTTATCAAAGTTGCTACGTGGACTCATTCTTACCCACCTGTTGGGTAGAATCTTTGATATTTTCTATTTCACTGAGCAATTTAAGATATTAAGAAATTCTGTCTAGTTCAAAACAGGAGCAGAAAACCAAGCACCACACTTTCTCACTCATAATTGGGAGTCGAACAGTGAGGACACATGGACACAGGGAGGGAACAACACACATTGGGGCAAGTTGGGGGTCGGAGGAGGGTGAGACGTGGAGACCTTTAGGACAAATAGCTAGTGCATGTGAAGCTTAAAACCTAGATGAACGGTTGATAGGTGCAGCAAAGCACCATGGTACACATATACCTATATAATAAACCTACACATTCTGCACCTGTATCCTGGAACTTAAGAAAAATCCTGTTTAGTTTAATTTCCAAACTCAAAAATCTCATTCAGCTGAAAACTTAACCCTTTTTTACATATTTTAACACATAAAATCATCAACAATGAAAACAGGTAGAGGTTGAGCATCTCTGATCCATAAACCCCAAAATCCAAAATATTCCAAGATCGGAAATTCATCCAAATCGATGGCTGAGATAGCGATATGTGTGCTTTCTGATGGTTCAATGTATACAAACTTTGATTCGTGCACAAAATTGCTAAGAATATGTAAAATTTTATTTGCGTTATGTGTATGAGGTGTACATTAACATAGGTGAATTTTGTGTTTAGACTTCAGTTATATCTTTAAGAGATCTCTTTATGTATATGTAAATGTTCCAAAATATGAAAAAAATTTAAAATCCAAAACACTTCTAGTCCCAAGGAATTCAGATAAGGAATATTCAACCACTACATCTAATAAGTCATGGATACTTTAAAATGAAATTTTAAAAGTATTTAAAGAGTCCAAAAGACATCAGGAGAAAAGGGACAGGACAAGAAGTGGGGAAGGGGATGCAAACAAAAACAAACAAAATAATGAAACAAACCATTAAATTGTAAGCTTGAATCCGATTACATCATTCAACCACTAATAAATCCATATTTAATAACGTTAAATGTTAATGAATCATACCACATACTCCAATTCAAGTGCAGAGATTGCCAGAATTGATTTAAAAAACCCACAAGACCCAGTGCTGTATATTAAATACACACTTTGAATAGAAAGAAAAAGACAAATATACGTAGGTCTAAATAAGTACATTTGAATTTTTTTAAGACAGTGTCCTACTCTATCTCCCAGGCTGGAGTACAGTGGTGCAATCTCTGCTCACTGTAAACTCCGCCTCCTGGGTTCGAGCAATTCTCCTGCCTCAGCCTTTTGAGTAGCCGGGAATACAGAAACCTGCCACCACGCCTAGCTAAATGTTGGGGTATTTTTAAGAAAGCTGGGGTTTCACTGCATTGGATAGGCTTGTCCTAAACTTTTGACCTCAAGTGATCTACCTGCCTCAGCCTCCCAAAGTGCTGGGATTGCAGGTGTGAGCCACTGTACCTGACCCTAAATGAGTACATTTAAAATGATATACTATGCAAACAGTCAGTAATGGAAGTGTGAAGAAGCTATATTAATACCAAATAAAATATGCTTAAGTCAAAACAGTATTTCCAAAGATAAAGAGGGATAGTTCATGATTACAGAAGAGTCATTTCATCAAAAAAATGGATTAAAAATAATTTGTGCGTCAATTTGCACAAAACAAAATTGAACTAAAGGAATAAACAAACAATCCACAATTTTTATTGGTGATTTTAATACCCATCTCCCAAGCAATTGATAGATAAACTAGACAAAATCTTAGTCAAGATGCAGATGACCTGAACAACACTCTCCACCATCTTAAACAAACCGAAGGAAGACGACACCCAATAACCACAGAATACTGTATGTTTCAAGTACATGTAGTGTTCACTAGGATAGGTCACATGCTAGGTCGTAAAACAAGACTGAATAGATTAAATCAAATTGAATTCATGCAGTGTATGTTACCTGACCACAATAGGATTAAAACAGAAATTAACAATAAGAGAACTAGGAAAGCTCCAAGTACTTGGAGATTAAATATAATACACAAGCCCAAGAAGAAATCAAAAGGTAGAATATAAAATATTTTATTCTAAGAGATAATCAAAATACAACATGCCAACACTTATGAATTACAGCTATGGGAGTCACCAGAGGGAAGTATAGCCGTACATGCTTATACTGCAATAGAAGAAAAAGAGGAAGGTCTAAAATCAATGATGTAAATGTTCACCTAAAGAAGATTGAAAACACACACACACACACACACACACACACACACACACACACAGCAAAGAAAACTCCAACGAAGTAGTAAGAAGGAAACAATAAAGGTAAAAGTGCAGAGATAAACCAAATTGAAGACAGACAAAATAATAGAGAAAACTAACAAAGCAAAGAAGCTGGTTGTTTTAAAATATCAACATTAATAAACCTTAAGCTACTCTGATCATGAAAAAAAGAGAGGAAACACAAATGGTCAGTATCAATATCAGAAGTGAAAGCGAAGTGAAACTATCACTACAGATCCTGCAGATGTGAAAAGGATAAGAGACTATCATAAACAACGTCATGGTGACAAATTCTGCAACTTAGATGAAATGAACAAAGTATCTGAAAAATACAACAAAAACTAACACGAATTTTGCAGAAAATGTGTCTGGGAAAATTAAAAGATACATTAAACAAAAGAATATGCAAGCCACAGCCTGACAGAAAATGGTCATAAATCTATTTTCAGTAAAGAGCCTGATTTCCAGAATACATAAAGCAGTTTTATAACCTGAAAATAAGGCTGGGCACAGTGGCTCACACCTGTAGTGCCAGTACTTTGGGAGGCCGAGGAGGATGAATGGCTTAAGGCCAGGAGTTTGAGACTAGTCTGGGCAACATGGTGAGACCCTGACACCTAGTATAAGTACAAAAATTTAGCCTTGTATGTTGGCTAATATCAATACAAAAAGTTAGCCTGGTATCAGCTAATTGGGAGACTGAGGTGGGAGGATCGCTTGAGCCCAGGAAGCAGAGGCTGTAGTGAGCCAAGATTGCACCATTGCCTTCCAGCCTGGATGACAGAACAACTAAAAGAAAAAAAGATAACAATTACTGTTTAGAAGGGGAAAAAATTTGAGGAGCCACTTTGCAAAGATAATATACAAGTGGGACAAAATGGTTAACATCAAGGAAATGCAGATTAAAACCACAGTGAGATACTACTACACACCCCACAAAATAACTAGGTTGGGAAAGACTAAACACCAAATGTTGGCAAGAATACAGCACAACTATAACGATTGCTAATGGGACTATAAAACAGTACAACTACTTTGTCAAATTTCTGGAATTTTCTTACAGAACGAATATACATCTCATCTATAATAAATTTCCGAGTTAGGAATCTACCCCAATTAGTGAAAATACATGTTAATAAAAATACTTATAGAAGACCACAATAGCTTTACTCATAATAATCAAAAGTTGAAAATGTTTCTGGTGACCACAAATAGAGGATCAGGTAGCGAACTACGCTATTTCATAGCATGAAATACTACTCAGCAATAAAAATGAAAGAGATACTGATATGTGTAACCTGACTGATAAATATAAAAATTATTTTGTGGACTGAAGGGAGCCTTATATATAGGGTTATCACAACATGATTCAAGTTATGTGGAATTTCTACAGTTGGCAAACTTAGTCTACAATGAAAAAAATCCAAGGGTACAGAGCTGGAGACTGAGACAAGTCATGAGGAAACTTTCTGGGATTGTATTAGTCCGTTTTTTCACTGCTGATAAAGACATACCTGATACTGGGTACTTTATTCAAAAAAGGTTTAAGGGACTCACAGTTGCACCTGGCTGGGGAGGCCTCATCATCACGGCAGAAAGTCAAAGGGACATCTTACATGGTGGCAGACAAGAGAGAAATGAGAAACAAGCAAAAGGGCTTTCCTCTTATAGAAGCATCAGCTCTTGTGAGACTTATTCACTATCACAAGAACAGTATGGGGGAAACTGTCACCATGATTAAATTCTCTCCCACCAGGTCCCTCCCACAACACGTGGGAATTCTGGGAGCTACAATTCAAGAAGAGATTTGGGTGAGGACACAGCCAAACCATATCAGGGATTATAGTAATGTTCTTTATTTGATAGAGTTTTGGGTTACACATATGTATACTTTTGTCAAAATTCGGTAAATACATACTTAAAATTTTTGCATTTCATCATTTGTAAACTTTACACCAAAAGGAAAAAAAAAAGGTACCAAATTCTAGTTAATGCACGTTGAGTTACTGATGTCTGCAATTTACTTTAAAATGCCTAAAAACTATAATGGATTACTGGATGGATAGAAAGATGGATCTATGGATGGACATGAGATAAAACAAGACTCCAAGTTGGTGAAGATACAGTTAAAGTGTTCACTGTAAAGTTTTTTCAACTTTGCTGTACGTTCATAAATGTTCATGATAAAATATCAACGAAAACAATTTTCATCCCTCCTCCTCTGTGACAGCCTCAGCCTGAGAAACCCACAGTGGGAAGGGAAAGGAGGGCAGTGTGTTTGTTTATGACCACCCACCCTCACTTCTTAGCAGTGCTTTCTGGCTCTTCTAGGGTTGGATAGGGGCAGGGAGAAAGGAGAGACAGAGGAACAGATAGGGCCTTATTGAATAGTTCAGCTGTATTATGGTGTCACATTTTAGGAGCAGGCATGCAGTTTTGGGCCCTTTCTCATGCGTTCCTGAGAAATTCTCCTGGTAGGGATCTCTGACAGCAGTTCACTACCTCAGGTAATACAGTTTCTAGGAAGCCACTAAGAGCCCTCCTACCACCTGCCTCTGGGGGTCCTGGGCAGCCTCTTCCTTACCCCTGGCAGGAAGCTTTTCAGGGCAGCGTCCTCCTTAAAATCAATGGTTTTCTCGATTATGGAATTCCTATTTGGCCCATATAAAACATGCAAACACCTTTGTTTGGCTTAACTTGAAGTACGGGCCACTCCCAGCTCCAGTCTTTATCGCTTCTATCTGCCCCATTATTTCAACTTGGCCACAGCCTTTTGCCTTTGGATTGTATTCAGATGGGATAGCAGTTCCCGTGTTCTCCAGCCTTCAGGGACGTGAGCTAATCAGTTTGAATGGTTAATTAGAAGTTCCTGTTCAGGCAGCTCATTAGCTTTAAAATGAAGCAGTAGCATTTTCCCATCCATGAGAATTGGGTGAGGAGGGAGTTCATACAACACACAACCCTTTCAAAAGTCTTCAGTGTAATTAAAAAAAAATGCCCAGCGTGGTGGCTCACATCTGTAATCCCAGTACTTTGGGCAGCTCAGGTAGGCAGATCATAAGGTCAGGCTTTGGAGACTACCCTGGCAAACATGGGGAGACCCTGTCTCTACTAAAAATTCAAAAATTAGCTGAATGTAGTGGTGGGCCCTTGTAATTCCAGCTACTCAGGAGGCTTAGGCAGGAAAATCACTTCAACCTGAGAGGCAGAAGTTGTAGTGAGCCGAGATCATGCCACTGCACTCCAGCCTCGGGAACAGAGCAAGAATCTGTCTTAAAAAAGAGAATTTTTAGTCCTGTCCTATAAAGGTAAGAGGTAGATAATAACCTATTCTGGCAAAACTGGTTCTTACCCACACCGTTTGCAAAGTCTAGAACCTGATTGTAAATGAAAGGATTCTTGACAACTACTGTTTGGCGCTTGATCTTTGACTCCAATGCCAAACTTGGAGAAGACAGCATGTTTCCACTGTTCTGAAAACAGTAGCTAATCTGTGCTTCCCTTTGCTGTCTCGAGTATAGTAAAACATTTATGAGGTACAGAGGCTTGCAGAAAAGTATTTGAGAAGTGGAGTCAGAACTCCACTGTGGAAAGGGGGCTGAGAGAATCATGAATCCGATTCCTTCTCTTGCCAGAGGAGACTCAGATTTGTGATGTGGTTTCTCTGGGTAAACATGAGTAAGTAACAGAAGAGATCAGTAAAACTCTGGTCCACTGCTTAGAAATTAGTGTTTTATGACCTCCCCTCTGCCAGGGAAATAAGCATGAAGACAGCGCTTTTCCTCCCACTATTTTTAAAACTCAGATGAGCAGGTGTTCTATTGCTCCACGTGGTGCGCTTTTGAACTGAGAGGGACTGAGCACGGAGAAGCCAGAGTAGCACTGCCCCCACCCCGGGCCACCTGAAACTCATCATGCTGCCTTCTTTGGAGGGGCTGCCAATTTAAAAGAAGACCTAAGGGGTTTCATTTGGCTCTGTGATTCTGCTGGAAGGAGGCCTGAGTAAGGTTGAGCTGAGGTTGCAGAGGAAAGGAGCCGTTTGTCCCACAACCTGAACAAAACAGAACTATGATGAAGCAGCATTGTCCATCTGAGGTAATACCCAAGGTACATTGCCTCATGTCAAGAAAATCAAGGACGTGAATACACATGGAGTGAGGTTAAGAATGGAGGTTTTACAGGCAAAAGAAGAAAAGAGAACATCTCTCTCTTCTGCGGAGAGAGAGAGGGGCTTCTGAGTGTGTTTTCTGGTTTTCTGGTGAACTGCACAAGGTTTTATAGACTTGTTGAGGAGGTGGTGTTTGATTTACATAGTGTCCAAATATGGGTTGGACCAGGTGAGAGCTTTACATAGCTCGTGAAGAAGCTGGCTATCCACCCGAATCTTCTTATGCATATAGGTTTTCTACTTGGCCAGTGCATGTTGTCTGTCCCTTACTGCACTTGTGGTTGATAAAGAAAAAGGAAGATAAAGCCGTCAGGTTGAGCATGCCTGGCACCCAAGTAGCCTCCTATTGTTACAGCTGCTGGCATTCGCCTGTGCAAGCTTCCAGCTTGCTTGTCTATATCTGCAGCTCGATTTTACAGGCCGCTCTTTGTTAGAAATAGTTTTGGGGCTGCTTTTTATTCAAAGGGAAACCTTACCAAAGACTTCCTTACTTTCAATCTCTGACTAAATAATTTCTTTAGAACTCCTGTATCAATGGGACTTCTGGATTACAGTTGAAGTAGTTTTGGCTGATCATCAACTCTGCCTCCACTTAATAGTGAATGCTTTTATTTTCTATGTTTCAAGGAGGGACTCTTTGCTTCTTGCCCTTCTTCAGAATAGCAGTGTGGAAATTGCATTTAAGAACACCTGTTGGGCACAGTGGCTCACACCTGTAATCCTAGAAATTTAGGAGGCTAATATGGGAAAATTGCTTCAGGCCAGGAATTTGAGAGCAGTCTGGGCAACATAGCGGTACCCCATCTCTCAAAAAAAAAATTACTGGGTGTGGGGATGCATACCTGCTGCCCTGTTGGCCCAGCTTCTGTCAGGAGGCCATGGCAGAAAGGTCACTTGAGCTCAGGAGTTTGGGGCTGCAGTGAGCTATGGTCATGCCACTGTACTCCAGCCTGGGTGACTCCATCTCTTGAAAAACACAACAAAAACCAACAAAAGCCCACTTTCTATCTGGAATGGGAACCGGCAGAGCCTTATGACAGTGAGTGACTCAGAGGCAGAGCAAACGTTTGGCCACAGTTTTAATGGTGCAATTTGAACCTTGTGTTTGTCCTACTGACCAAGGCTGTGGCTGTCTTAGGGTCCTCCATATGGTCTGGCCTTGGAGGAGAAGAACTGTTCTTGTTCAACACTTTCTGTTTGTGGAGCCCAAGATAAGAACTTTATGTTTGTTTCACAGATGAGAGGGTGCTAAATAGCTTGCTTAGAATCACACAAGTCAGAGGTAGGAGGGCCACGTTCTTTAACCAGTTTGTGAGTAGATGTCTTCCCAAGAACGTACAGCTGATGGCATAATGCTGACCTTAAGCCTAGGTTAATCAAATTGATGTTTAATGAAAAGCAATAGATTTCCTCCTGTAGCCCAAGAAAGAGCCACTTGACTACAGCTAATCGGTGAGAGAAATACCTCTCTCAAAGGAATAGGTGATCAGAATTCATGGGCAGCAATGGGACATAGGAATGTGGAAATGAGAGGTGTGGGCTCCAGGGATGCTGGAGAAAACTCCTCCTCCAGTATTCCATAACTCTCGAATGCTGCTGTCTTTTCAATACAAATACAAACCCACTCTGTTGTTTTGCACTGCCCCGTGCCCTGAATCTCTTGTTTGTGGACTGTATCCTCCAGTAACTTATTCAAGCAAGGATACACTGAAGCAAATTGTTCTGAAATATGACTTTATTTCTTCTTACACTTACATGACTGGTGGGGCATAGAATTTTTGATTGAAAATAATTTCCCATTCAAGTTTTAAAGATACTACTCCATGATTTCCCAGCTTCTGGTAGTGCTGTTGAGAAGCCTGAAATCATTCTGATTTTTGATTCTTTGTAAATACTGTTTTTTAAAAAACTTTTCTGAAAACTTAGGAGAGCTGTTTTCCTTTGTCATATATTGCAGATTTTCAAGACAATGTTCCTTGGTGTGAGTTTGTGTTCATGTGTTTAAACCTAGGAGGTTATGTTATTCAACTTGAGAAGTTGCCTTTTTTTTTTTTAACTTTTATTTAAGTTCAAAGGTTCAAGCACAAGTTTGTTATTTAGGTAAAGTCTGTCATGAGGTTTGTTGTACAGATCATTTCATTACTCCGGTATTAAGCCTAGTCCCGTTTAGTTGTTTTTCCTGATCTTCTTCCTTCTCTCATTCTCCACTCTCTGAAAGGCTCTAGTGTGTGTCGTTCTTCTGCCTGTTGTATGTTCCTGTGTTCTCATCATTTAGCTCCCACTTGCAAGTGAAAATATCTGGTATTTGGATTTTGTGTTCCTGCATTAGTTTGCTAAGAATAATAGTCTCCAACTTCATCTATGTCCCTGAAGAGAACATGATCGCATTCTTTTGTGGCTGCCTAGTGTTTTTTGTTGTATATGTACCACATTTTCTTTATCCAGTCTACCATTGATGGGCATTTAGCTTGATTCCATATTTTTGCTATTGTGAACAGTGCTGCCATGGACATATGCGTGCACATGTCTCTATAACAGAAGGATTTATATTCCCTTGGGTACATACCTAGTAACCCATTACTAGGTTTGCTGAATCAAATGGTATTTCACTCTTTAGGTCTTTGAGGAATCATGACACTTTTTCACAATGGCAGAACTAATTTGCATTCCCGAATACAGTGTGTAAGTGTTGTTTTTCTCTCTAACCTTGCCAGTATGTGTTTTTTGTTTTTTTTTTGCTTTAATAATTGCCATTATGACTGGTGTGAGATGGTATCTTATTATAATTTTCATTTGCATTTCTCTAATAATCAGTGACGTTGAGCTTTTTTAATATGATTGCTTGTTGCATATATGTCTTGTTTTAAAAGTGTCTGTTTATGTTCTTTGCCCACCTCTTTATGGGTTGTTTGTTTTCCTCTTGTAAATTTAATTTCCCTACCGATGTTTGATATTAGATTTTTGTGGAATGCATAGTTTACAAACATTTTCTCACATTCTGTAGGTTGTCAGTTTTCTCTGTTGATAGTTTATTTTGCTGTGTGAAAGTTTCTCATTTTAATTTGACCCCAGTTTTCAATTTTGCTTTTGTTACCTTTTCTTTTGGCATGTTCATGATGAAATCTTTGCCTGTGCTTATGTTTTGAATGGCATTGTCTCGTGTCTTGCAGAGCTTTTATAGTTTTTGGTTTTACATATCAGTGTTTAATCTATCATGAGCAAATTTTTGTATGTAATATAAAGAAGGGGTCTAGTTTCAGTCTTTTGCATATGGCTATCCAGTTATCCTGGCATCGTTTATTGAATAGGGAGAATCTTTTCCCCCTTGCTTGTTTTTGTTAAGTTTGCCAAAGATCAGATAGTTGTAGAAGCTTGGTTTTGTTTCTGGATTCTCTATTCTGTTCCATTGGTCTATGTGTTTGTTTTTGTACCAGTACTATGCTGTTGTTTCCTGTAGCCCTGTAATGCAGTTTGAAGTCTGGTAGCATGTCGCTTCCAGCTTTGCTCTTCGTGCTTAGGATTGCCTTGGCGGTTTTTGGTTCCACATAAATTTTTCAAAAGCTGGTTTTCTGAAAAAAATAATAAAACTCAACCTACTTCTTAACATTTTTCAAGAACCCAAATGAAATCATGACTGCTCTTGGAGATGGCACTCTGTATGTTTCAATTTACTACCCAGTAACTGGTCTATTAAAATCATACTGGTTAAAAAATAATAAACTTGAAGCTAGACCAATGAAGGAGAAAGGGAAGAGATTCAAATAACCACCATCAAAAACAATAAGGGCAATATTACCACTGACCCCACAGAAATACAAACCACCCTCAGAGAATATTATGTACAACTGTAGGCACTATTTTTTCTTTAATTTTGAGATGAAGTTTTGTGCTTGTTGCTCAGGCTGGAGGGCAATGGTGAGATCTCGGCTTAGTGCAACCTCTGCCTCCTGAGTTCAAGCTATTCTCCTGCCTCAGCTTCCTGAGTAGCTGGGATGACATGCATGTGCCACCATGTCTGGTTAATTGTGTATTTTTAGTAGACATGGGGTTTCTCCATGTTGATCCAGCTGGTCTTGAACTCCCAATCTCAGGTGATCAACCCACCTTGACCTCCCAAAGTTCTGGGATTGCAGATGTGAGCCACTGAACCTGAAAAAATTGAGAAATCTAGAAGAAACTGATCAGTTCCTGGTCACAACCACCCTCCCTGAGATGCAAGTTTGGTTTAACATATGCAAATTGATAAATGTCATCGTCACATAAACAGAACTAAAGAAAAAAAATTACCCACATGATTATCTCAATGGATGCAAAAACAGCTTTGGATAAAATTCAACTTTCATGTGTGTTAAAAACTCTCAATAAACCAGGTATTGAAGGAACATACCTCAAAATAATAAGAGCCACATGTGACAAAACCACAGCCAGCATCATACTGAATGGACAAAAGCTGAAAGCATTCCCCTTAAAAATTGGCACAAGATAAAGATGCCCTCTCTCCCCACTCCCATTCAGCATAGCTTTGAGGGTGTTCTTTGCTCTTGGGTTTCTAATTCTTTTTATTGTGATGTTGGGTAGTTAACTTGAGATCTCAATTTTGTTTTTGAGATGGAGTGTTGTTCTCTCAACCAGGCTGGAGTGCAGTGGTGTGATATGGGCTCACTGCAACATTTATCTCCTGGGTTCAAGCAGTTCTCCTGCCTCAGCCTCCTGAGTACCTGGGATTACAGGTATGTGCCACAACACCAGCTAATTTTTGTATTTTTAGTAGAATGGGGTTTCACCATGTTGGTCAGGCTGGTCTCAAACTCCTGACCTTGTAATCTGCCCGCCTTGGCCTCCAAAAGTGCTGAGATTACAAGAGTGAGTCACCGCAGCTGTCCCGAGTTCTCACTTCTCGAAGTGAGCATTTAGTACTATAAATTTCTCTCAACACTACTTGACTAGCTGCATCCCAGAAACTCTGGTAAGTTGTACCTTTGTTCTCATTACTTTCAAAGAACTTCTTAAACTTCTTGATTTCTGCCTTAATGTCATTATTTACCCAGGAGTCATTCAGGAGCAAGTTACTCAGTTTCCATGTAAGTGTATGGTTTTGAATGAATTTCTTAGTCCTGATTTCAAATGTGATTGCATTTGCTTTGTGACCTAAGGTATCTTCTATACTTATGAATGATCTATGTGTTGAGTTGAAAAAATGTGTATTCTGCAGTCATTGGATGAAATGTTCCTTGAATATCAGTTCCATTTGGTCTCTAGTAAAGATTAAATTTCATGTTGATTGGTTGGTTTTCCGTCTGGAAGATCTGTCCAGTGCTGAAAGTTGGGTGTTGTAGTCTCCAGCAATTACTGTGTTAGGGTTTATCTCTCTCTTTCTTATTTGCTGCGTGTGTCTGTTCTTTTCTCTCTCTCTCTGTCTGTCTCTATTTCTGTCTTTGGAATTCTGATCATTTTAGTGTTGAACCTGTTCAAATTTTCTTCCGGATTTCAACTTTTTTCTTATCGCTATTTCTGGAAGACATAAGGTTCATCTACTCAACTTTGTTGTCTTACTATTCTAACAAGAATTTTTCACAAGTTCTGCTGTCATATTTTTAATTTCTAAGCGTTTACTTTTTCTTTAAATTTGGTTCTTGTTTCATGAAAATGGTAACACTTATCTCTTCGTGAACATTCATATGTGTTTCAGAAGGTCTTATCTCCTAGCACAGTCCTCATTCAGGCTGCATTTATGTGTCTTCTTGCTCTGGTCTTGGCCATTCATGTTAGAAGCTTTGCTCAGATGCCTGGTGACCCTTAGCTGTCTGTGTCTGTTAGAAAAAAATGGAGCACTGAAAAGCTAAAAGCTGATGGAAGTTCTGTGATTGTAACATTTTGTGGGTGGTGGTGTTGCTGGGTCAGACCTTTTCTTCTTGAGCAAGAGAGATTCTCTCTAGAGAAAAATCATCTTAATTTCAGACCAAGTGTATCTGCCACCCTCATTGGAACTCAGTGGTAGGAAAACCTGGAGGATCTCAGTGTTCAGTGTGTACATTTAAGCACTTGTGTCTAGAGAGCTCCTGCCTAGAGACACCAAATTTTACTGTATAGAGAGGAAACCTCCACCCTGCCACCACCGTGGGATGCAGGCACCGATTCTAGGGAGAGGATCTGGGATCTACCTACTACTGAAACATAAATTCCCTAGGTAAATTTAGCTGCCAACTCTTGAACCGTTGGGGATCCTGGTTGCCTTCCTGCCACTGGCTTGGGATTTAGCATCTCTGGGTCTACTGTCAGGTGTCACTGACAGCTTCTGCTTGCCAGTTTTCTATATGCTGAAGGGATTGTCTTTATTTTCTTTTTATCTTTGTTGGTTTATTTATTTTTAATCATCCCGTGTTAATGTGGTTTAATGATGGAGTGAAGGCATATGCAGGTATTCAACCAAACATCTTAGCTGAAGTCTGTGTATTTCTCTTGTAGTAAAATCTTGATCATTCTATGTTTCAGTTAATCAAATTTTTATATATGCATTCTGATTTGGGGATGATGTGAGGGAAGAGAGAGAGAAAGAAAGAGAGACTCAGACAGACAGAGACAGGGTGAGAGAGAGAGGCTACTGTGACAAATCTGTGGGTCTGTGTATTTGGAAGTCAATAGGAATTTAGCCCTGTTTTCTGTCTAAAAAGGAGGAGTGTCCAGACAATGGATCTGGAACTAGGCTAAGAATCTTTGAGGCAATGGCGCAGATCCAGTTGTGTTCAATTTTTAGTCCTTAGGCTGAAAGGGAAAATAACGTAAAACACATTTTAAAAAATTTCTGGCTGGGCGCGGTGGCTCAAGCCTGTAATCCCAGCACTTTGGGAGTCCGAGGTGGGTGGATCACAAGATCAAGAGATCGAGACCATCCTGGTCAACATTGTGAAACCCTGTCTCTGCTAAAAATACAAAAAATTAGCTGGGCATGGTGTTGCGTGCCTGTAATCCCAGCTACTCGGGAGGCTGAGGAAAAAGAATTGCCTGAACCCAAAAGGCGGAGGCTGCGGTGAGCCGAGATTGTGCCATTGCACTCCAGCTTGGGCAACAAGAGCGAAACTTCATTTCTAAAAAAAAAAAAATTTTCTGAAAGTGGTGTTTTCTGATTTGCCCTCAGATAATTAGATATAGAAAGTAGCCATACATTTTTGGCTAACTCAGCATTCGTTGCTCCATTCAGCGAATTCATCTTTATATTCATGTTCTTTCTCTCCAGCTTAATATCCAATATTTAAAAGTGAGAAATGCAGAATAGTTGAACTAAAAGAAACAGATCAACCACAACCTGCCTCTTCTTCCTCTCACCCAAAGAAAACCATTGTTAACATTTTGCTATATTCTCTTTATGTACTTTTCTCAGGTACTTTTATTCGAATATATTTTTGATCATAAAATTGTCTCAGACAATAAGTTGTCAGAGAAGAACACCCACTCTTTTTACACTCCAGGCTTCCAGCTTGAAGGTGACTGACTTGGGAATCCTGTATTTTAACAAGATATGATGTTGATATGGAATCTTTTATTTGACTGTTCTGAGGTGTTCTCTTTTTAGCATACTCTCCTTCATCCCCTTCTTCCCTGCTATGCACACACATACACATTCACACATACATGCATTCTTTCTTTCTCTCTCACATGCACATTCTCATACGCAAATACAAGCATGCTCTTACACATGTGCACACACACAGGCCCGTTCATGCACACACTCACACTCATATGAACCAACATGCACATACACACTCTCCTTCATCTCTTTCCTCCCTGCTACACACACACACTCTAACACTTATATGCACATGTGCACACACACATATATACAACATGCAATGTGTCAGAAGGCCATGTAGAAAATGATTGTTACTCTCCAAAAGGAAGGACACCCACACTTTTGCAATGGAAAAAAACAGCTCTGTTTTTGTAAAAAAAAAAAAAATAATAATAATTTTCTATTAGGCCTAGAAAGAAACTTAAAAAGTGTTTCTTCTTTTATCTGATCGGAACTTGTGTATGTGCACACACCCGTGTGACAGAAAGAGCCAGGGAGACAGGGAGGGAGAGGAGGTGAAGGCAAGAAGAGAGAGGGCGATTAAAAAGCAAGTGCACTGTGGCAAGCTCGTCTGGACTAAGTGAGAAGCAGGCGGTTGTGGTGATGAGATAGGAGCTCGGAATGCTTCCTGGTACCAAGACTGTCATAAGTGGAATTGGGGTCTGAAAAAGTGACAGCAAAATTCAGCGTTCCTTTGACAACCACTCAGAAAATAGAATGTGAGGAAGCAGGAGGAAGGGAAGGTGTGGGGCCAGACATGAGAATGCACCCCGCTGCTCCACGAATGCCTAGAAATGCTGGTCACTTATAGGGCACAGGTGAGGGGAAGTCTGGACTGGTGGCAGTAGTGCTGCCAAGCCATGTAGCCTGCTCTCTCAAGGGTGAATGTTCTTGCATAAGTAGTGGGGAAGATTATTCCCTAGTTTATATAGGCCCCATTTGTCCTAGACACAGATTTTAATGTTCTCAGGTGATCGCTTGCTTGATTGTTTGTGTAACAGATCAGCAATCCTTTTTTTTTTTCTGGAAAGGTCTAGGCAGTAAATATTTTAGGCTTGGCAGCCCATATGGTCTCTGTCACAGCTACTCATCTCTGTGGTTGTGGTGTGAAAGCAGCCATACAAATGGGTAATAAAGGAGTGGGGCTGAGTTCCAAAGTACTTTTATGAGAACTGAAAATTGCATTTTATATAATTGTTGACATGTCCCAAGATATTGTTACTTTTTTGAATTCTTTCACATTCGTGGCTCATGAGCTGTCTGACAAGAGACGACAGGCAGGAATTGATGGATGGGCCATGGTTGCCCAAACCCTGTGTCCAAATCATGGCATTGTACAAGCAGGAGGGATCTCTGACCCTCTCTTTTTTTCCTCTTTCCTTCTTTTCAGTTTCTCATTGTGCTGATTTGGAAACCAGAAATCGAAAGCTCTGGGAAGTGAACTCTTTCTGACTTAACCTGTTAGTGGCAGTGTTAGGATAAAATGTCAGGTCTCAAGGAGCACTTCTTAGAGCCCAGATCAGACTGAATGCTGCTTTTGTGATTGCAGAAGGCATACCATCCTCTGGTATACTAGCTCCTTAGCGTCACCCTGAATCTGAAACTTAGTTCTTCATAATGTCTTTTGTTCTATGATTCCTCAGTGCATCATTTGCTAATTTGCGCCAGTTATTCTGTTTAACACAACTGAGATATAGACATAAGCAAAGTTCCTACCCTTTAGGAACTCACTTCTTCAGGGCCTGGTTTTGATAATCCAGACAAAGCTACTTAAATGTAGTTTTATCCTTAAAAGCAAAATCGGCTGCACTTATGTAAGTTACAATAATAATTAGAATTTAGGAAAAATCCATTCTTAAAACAAGAAGGCAAAGAGAATAAAAAATAAACATCCAAGTCACCCTCTGACTGTGCGTTGGTTTTAAAACAACAAGACTATTATTTTAAGTGAACACAAGGAAAATTTTGCTACCAAGCGAGTACAATTTCTAACAGGTGATACATCGACTCCTCTGATTCCAGACATTTCCGAAAGTGCCCTTACTACCTACATTACTTCCTTCTGTAAAGCTCTACTGATTAAGACTTTATCTTTTGTGGTTGGATTTTTGCGTTTGGAATTACAACCTGCTTTTCAAGTCACATTTTGTAAATTAGTTGAGGTATCTTGCTGAGTGATAAAGTCTGAGTCAAAAACTTCCTGAAAAGTGCCTCGTGAACTCGTGAGGCATCATGGCAAAGATCCCAATTGTTGGACTGAGGCAGAGAGGTAGAAAGAAGAACACAGACTTTAAGGTCTGACAGATGTAAGTATAGGTCCCACCTCCACCACGTATTAGATGTGTAATGTTAAATGAGCTACTATACCTCTTTGAGCCTCAGCTTTCCTCTCTGTAAAAAGAAGATGTTAAACCTTTCCTTGCACTATTGTTGTAGGGATTAGAGATGATGTCAATAAAAATGTTTCCAGCATGCTCGGTATTCAACGTACCTTGGATAGACTTATTTGGCCAGTTCACTGCAAAGGGTAATATACACGAGTAAGATTTTTTTTTTTTTTCTTCAAAGTAGACTTTCTGGGATTAAACTCTAAAAAAGTGTTAAATAAATGAATCAAGATATTTTTCATTTCTGTTGTTGAAGTATTTGTCTTTTTACGTTTGGTAATGTTAGGATTTTCCACAGAAGAAGTTGACACTTTCCTTCTTAATCATACTGGCGATACCATGTTTCAACACTAGTTACTATTTTCTTTTCGAAAAGTGTCATTTGTCTAGCTTCCCTTGAAAGATCAGCTAAATGTCACATTATCCCTGCTTCTGCTAATCTTTCAAAATGCTCACCACCATAGTCATAACATTTTCTTCATGCTCAAATTGATTTAAAAAATGTTCTAAAGACAGTGTTGCTGAATTTTTATTTGTTTAATAAAAATTAGGCTTTTAAATATAAAAATATAGATTTATTATAAAGCCTCTAGAAAGCAAAGAAAAATAGATTTGAAAAATACCTTGTTTAATCACATAAAGCTAGGCAGAGTTAAATCACTGTTTCCATTTTGGTACATTTTATTTTAATCTTTTCACTATTTTAATGTCCTTCTTTATATCCATAATGGTGATAACATGATGTATATATGAACATGTATATATTATATAAATATATAAAATACATAAATATATCTTTTAAAAATGGTATCTGTAGGCCAGGCGCAGTGGCTCTAGCCTGTAATCCCAGCACTTTGGGAGGCCGAGGCAGGTGGATCACGAGGTCAAGAGATCGAGACCATCCTGGTCAACATGGTGAAACCCCGTCTCTACTAAAAATACAAAAAATTAGCTGGGCTTGGTTGCGCGTGCCTGTAATCCCAGCTACTCAGGAGGCTGAGGCAGGAGAATTGCCTGAACCCAGGAGGTGGAGGTTGCGGTGAGCCAAGATCGCGCCATTGCACTCCAGCCTGGGAAACAAGAGCGAAACTCCGTCTCAAAAAATAAATAAATAAATAAATAAATAAATAATAAAAAATAAAAACGGTATCTGTTTATTATATATAAATATATATCTAATGAGTATATATCTACATATCTACTTCTATATTTATATATCTCCATGATAGAAGTTGGAAAATACTGAAAACTGTAGAGGAGTTCGGAGAAACAACCTATAATCTCATTATACAGAAATAATTTTCTTCCCTTTTGCTTCTCCACATTTTGGCTTAGATCAAATTTAGAAATGATTTTCTTAACGTTTTTGGTATTGTGTTTTTAGAGTATCAAGATGTTGCTGCATATTCTGATTTTTATGTATAGTTGTGACAGGAACACCCACAAAAATAATTGTTCTAGAAAAGAATTTGTTAACAAATATTTTCTTCCAGGAAGTGGTGTATTAGCGTTTTAAAAGAAACATTTCTGGACGTCAAAGTAGACATTGGGCTTATATCAACAGCTCAATCTTTTTTCAAATACGCTTTATTTTTAGAGCAGTGTAAAGTTAATAGTGAGGCATAGTGGAAAGTACAGAGAGTTCCTACATTCCCACCTCCCCAAATGCACAGCCTCCTCCACTATCAGCCTTCCTCACTAGAGAGGTACATTTGTTACAATGGATGAATCAACATTGACTTATCACTGTCACCCATAGTTTATAATTGACATTAGGGACCATTCTTGCTGTCGTATATTCAGTGAGTTTTGACAAGGGTGTAATGGCATGTGTCTACCATTATAGTAACACACAGAGTAGTTTCATTGCCCTAAACATCCTCTATGCTCTGCCCATTTATCCTTCCCCACTTTTCAACCCCCAGCAATCACTGAACGTTTTGATGTCTCTATAGTTTTGCCTTTTCCAGAATGTCATATAGTTGGATTCATATAGTAAGTGGTCATTTGAGATTGGTTTCTTTCACTTAGTAGTATGTATTTGAGTTTCCTCTATGTCTTTTAATGGCTTCATAGCTCACGTGCTTTTTTTCTGCAACAAAAGCCACATTCAAAGATTATTGCTTTCATTGCTGAATAATATTCCACTGTGTCGATGTAGAGGTTTGTTTATCCAGGCACTTACGAGTCTATAGTAACCAGTGTGGAGCCTGGGGAAGCCATAAATGGCCTGGGTGTGGCGAAGGCCTGGAGCCTATGTTGATAGGAGCCATGGAGGTTGGAGGCATTAGATCTTAGAGCCATAGGGGAAGGCCTGGAGCTTGGGTTGACAGGGTCTGTCCCATAGCCTGTGGCTATAGAAACCTGCCTGGTGTTGAGTTCACTGAATTGTGCCTGGCATTGGAGTTGATGTTGAAGTCAGGTGTTACATTTACTCTCCTCTCTGCACATACATCGTATCTCTTTCCATGCTGCACTACCCAGGTTTAGGGGCGGGGTAATGCAGATAATAGAAAACTCTCTTTTATACTTTATTTTATGCCATTTTTCTCACTTTTCTACTCCACAAACGTGCTATAACCTCTCACCTGGATTCCTTGTCTCTTTTGAAGACACTTTGATGCACGGATGGCTGTTCAAATTGATGTTTCTGTGAAGGAATAAGTGCTGAAAAGTTCTGTTTTGCCATTTTGTCCATGGCATTCTTCTCTGTTAACTGAAAAAATATTTTTACTGAATAACATATTGTTAACAATTGTCAGACCCTTGGTTTAGCTCTGGAAGTTTCTCCTTTAGAGCAAGTTCCTTTCATAGTTCTCTATAGAAAGACTATAGTTGTAAAATGTTGGTAGAGATGATATTTTGTGTGTAGAATTAAGGACCGATTACACATAAATGTTTAGCGGACAGTAAACATTTGTGAGTAATCTGTTCTTACACACAAAAAGAAGGTCTATAGCTTTAGGAAAGGGAAATTATCAAGGTTATTCAGACAATATAAAATGAGTTGAGAAAATTGAAGGGAATGTTTATACTTGAATGAGACCTCATGGAGAAAGACAAAATAAGGAAGCCATGGGAGAATATTTGCATTCTCGGAACCACAAAAGTGAGGAAAGCCAAGAGCACAGCTGGAGTTGCACCAGATCAAGTAGACATTCCATCAGAGCCTGAACTGAGAATGCACCATTCCTAGTCACCTTGATAACAGCCCCATTTTCTGTTAATAATACTCTATGAGAAAAATCTTGCAAAAATAGTCAGAAAAGGCAGAGTCACATGCGGTTCAGTGTGTTCCACCTTGGCAGACGGTCTTAGGAGGAGTTTTGGAAGGATCGTGCTGCAGGCAATGGATGAGATAATGATGAGAAGTTTTCCAGCTCTGTATAAAAAGGCAAGCGAAATATATGCTTGTGAATTTTTGGCTGCTTTTTTATGCTGTATTTTCAGATCAATTTTATCCCAGTTAATGTGAATATAAACTCTGATTGTTATGGTTATCTCTCGTGGGTTGTCTATTATTTTGTCAGAAATTGTATCAGGAACTTTATATCAATCACTAAATTACACATTTCCAAGCTGCATATGAATTAGGTATTACTATGATCATTTTACAGATGAAGAAGATGAGACTCAGAGGAATACATAAGTTGCCCAAGGTCAGAGAGCAAGTAAGTACCAGAAATAAAAGCCAGATAAATCTCATTCCCATATCCTTGCTCTTTCAATGATGTTTCAGAGTTGATTACAAAAGGAATTGTTCTGTGTGCTCAGGATAATTTACTACCTACTAAATTTAACCATAGGGCAGTCTTATAAACAGGGTAGAGTATGCAGTTAAGATAAAATTTGAGAGGAAAAAATTAAATTAAAATTGTATATAACCAATAATCAGAATATTCTCTCAGTATTTTAGAAATTTATGTAAAAATAAACTAGATACTGATCAAAAAGTCACATTCTTTATGCACAAATCTTGTAAGTAGCTACTGTTAAAGAGAGGATATTATTTACCTAGAAGAAAGTGGGGTTGTCAACCACTATATAACCATTCGTGGGGTGAATGTCTTTTTTATTTTAGGCCTCTGGCTGATGGATCCAAGAGGTAGATACGTGATGTCAAAATATTCTCTTTTATAGGTAATTACAATTTACAATGGAAGATACAGAGGCCACAAGGTAGTAGAGTTGAGTTATATTAACAGAAAACCTTGTTTGAGAAAAGAACCACCTCTCACTATCATGTTCAATGGCAAAGATTAATAGAAGGTACAGCAAAATGGGCACACATGCGAGTATACCCACATTGATATTGGAAGTAACTTTTTTCTTATATACTATAAATCATATCCCAGAATATACTCATAATGTGTACACTTATTGGGATATTACAATCAACGTACAAAATATGTACCTTATGTACATTGACTGTGATGTACATATGTGTACACAATACAGATGTACAAAAAATGTACATAATCTGTACAATATTACATTTATATGTACATAATGTGTACACAGTAGGTATGTACATAATGTGTACAATATGTAAATATATTGTAATACAATGATTTCATATAATCACAACAGCATATATAATCACAATACACATATACATAATATCAATATAAATGTACATATTGCACACATATACATTTACATTTATTGTGATATTACTATATGTACACGTACATCATGCACACGTGCAGATTTGCGGTATATACACGTGTACGTAAGTGCACAGTATGTACATATGTACACTACACATATGTTCATATAATGAAGATATGTACCTTCTGTACAGGAGTACACAGTATGTACAATATGTACACGTATATACTAGGTACACATATAGGTGTATACCCACTTTGGTAACCGGAGAGATTTCTATCTAATATACTAAATATAAAATCCCAGAATGTAGTCATAGTGTGTACATTTATTGTCGTATTGTGATAAATGTATTAAATAGGCACAATCTGTACATGTACTCTGCTGTACATAGGTGTACACAATGCACATGTACAAAAAATGTACATAATCTGTAAAATATGTACCTATATATTTCTATAATGTGTACACAATGCATAGGTACATAATTTGTGTACTATGCACATTCCTTAAAATATCAGTGATAAAATATATATAATCACAGTAAGATCTATAATCACACTAATACATATATGTCGTGTAATATCACCAAAAGGTACGTATTGTACACATTAGGTATGTATTAGGTACATATGTATAGTGCACATATTATGAAAATATATATGTATCATGATAACACCGTATGTACACGTATACAAATATGTGCCTACTATTTAAACAATGTACACATGCAGAAATAGGTGCAAACTACATGCATATGCACAGCAGGCTATCACTACAGTTCTGCTCGTAGCAGCCTCAATGCCCACCCTGGCTGCTTAAAGACCCCCTGGCTAGAGGGCTGTGGGTACAGCTGCTGGGGCCCGGCTATTTTGAAAATGTGGTGTAATATGATACTGGCAACCTATCACACAGAAATGATAATATTATTGCGGTTCTTTACATATTAGGCAATAGTTCTAGTTACACATTTGGCATATTGACAAAAATGTCATCCTCACCCCATTGACATTAGAATTGAAAGCATAGGAGGGTTTCACCCCTTGCAATGTTTAATTCAATATAATTGTTTTCTTGTTTACATTAGTGACCATATCAGAGCACGGTGTACATCTCTTGCACTATTCAGAATATTTCTCTATGGGCAGCAACATTTTTCTCTCCTTATCTGGATATTAGGAAGAATATCACAGGACCGGCTTACAGCGCCAGTCCCATCGTGAGCAATGTCATCTGTAATCCCCTAGTTATTAAGAACAATGTAACGGGGGTCTCGTGTGCTTTTGGAGATATTTGGAGTAATATCCTTTTAGTTTCTGGATATTAGAAACAATACTACAGTAGTGGTGTACACTTCCTGCGATATTAAGAGTATACTCATCCTCTGTCCCTGGGATATTAGGAACTACATCGCAGAAGCGTTGCACTTTGCCTATAATATTGGAACAATCACAGAGTGTACACCTTCTTTCATTGTGAGAGAAATACCTACTTAGGATATGATGGATAATATCACAAAATGGACACACATGGGTATATACCCACTGTGATATTGGAGGTCATTTTTATCTAATATACTAAAAGTCATAACCCGGAAAAAACTCATAATGTGTAGACTTATTGGGATATTACACTCAATGTACAGAATATGTAACATATGTACGTTGGCTGTGATGTACATACATGTACACAATACAGATGTACAATAAATGTACATAAACTGTATCATTTGTTCGAATATATGTACAAAATGTGCACACAATAGGTATGCACATAATGTGTACAATATGTACATTTATTGTAATATCACAATGTTATATAATCACAACTGCATATAAAATCACAATACACATGTAATATGTAATATCAATATAAATGTACATGTTGCAAACAAGATGTACATTTACATTTATTGTGATATGATATGTAAACATGTACATCATGTACCCATTATGTACAGATGCACAATATATGCAAGTGTACATATGTGGGTACAGTATGTACATATGTACACTACACATGTGTACATATAATGTAGATATGTACCTTCTGTACCCGAGTACATTCTATGCACTATGTGTACACATATAAACGATGTACACACCTGGGTGTACAACCACTTTGGTAACCGGAGAAATTTCTATCTAATATACAAAATATAATAATTCAGAATGTAGTAATAGTGTGTACATTTATTGGCATATTGCAATAAATGTATAAAATAGGTACAATCTGTACATTTACCCTGCTGTACATATGTGTACACAATGCACATGTACAAAAAATGTACATACTCTGTAAAATATGTACCTACATATTTCTATAATGTGTAAACAATGTATAGGTACATAATGTGTACACTATGCACATTCCTTAAAATATCAGTGATAAAATATATATATAATCAAAATAACACATATAATCACAGTAATATATATATATCATGTAATATCACAAAAAAGTACATATTGTACACAGTAGATACACATTAGGTCTATATGTATTGTGCACATATGTACATATATATTTATCATAACACCATGTGTACACTTATACAAATATGTGTTCATTATTAAAACTATGTACCTAGGCCGGGCGCGGTGGCTCAAGCCTGTAATCCCAGCACTTTGGGAGGCCGAGGCGGGTGGATCACGAGGTCAGGAGATCGAGACCATCCTGGTCAACATGGTGAAACCCCGTCTCTACTAAAGATACAAAAAATTAGCTGGGCATGGTGGCGTGTGCCTGTAATCCCAGCTACTCGGGAGGCTGAGGCAGGAGAATTGCCTGAACCCAGGAGGCGGAGGTTGCGGTGAGCCGAGATCGCGCCATTGCACTCCAGCCTGGGTAACAAGAGCGAAACTCCGTCTCAAAAAAAAATAAAAATAAATAAATAAAATAAAACTACGTACCTGTGCAGAACAGGCTATTACCACAGCCCCCCTCGTAGCAGCCCCAAGGCCCACCCTGGCTGCTTAAAGACCCCCTGGCTAGGGAGCTGTAACCACATTCCCCGCCAGAGGGCCCGTAACAGCTCCCAGGCTGACGCTGGCTGCTTGGGGACCCCCCGGCTAGGGCGCTGTGCCCGGCTATTTTGAAAATGTGGTGTAATATGATGCTGTCGACCATATCATATGGAAATGATGTTATTCTGGTTTTTTATATACTAGGCAATAGTTCTAGTTACACCTCTGCCATATTGACAGAAATGTCATCCTGACACCCCTGGACATTAGAATTGAAATCATAAGGGGGTTTCACCCCTTGCAATGTTAAATTCAATATAATTGTTTTCTTGTTTACATTAGTGACCATATCAGAGCACAGTGTACTCTTGCCGTATTCAGAGGATTTGCCTATGGGCAGCAACATTATTCTCTCGTTCTCTGGATATTAGGAACAATATCACAGGACCGGCGGACAGCCCCAGTCATATCGTGAGTAATGTCATCTGTAATCCCTTAGTTATTAGAAAAAATATCACGGGGGTCTTGTGTGCTTTATCAGATACTTGGAGTAATATCTTTTCCGTTTTTGGATATTAGACACGATACTACAGTGGTAGTGTACACTTCCTGCGATATTCAGGGTATAATAATCTTTTGTCCCCAGGATATTAGGTAGTACATTAAAGAAGCCTTGTACTTTGCCTGTGATATTGGAACAATCACAGAGTGAACACTTGCTTTCAAAATGAGAGTAATACCTACTTAAAATATGATGGATAATATCAAAAAATGGACACACATGGGTGTATACCCACTTTGATATAGAAAGAAATTTTTATCTAATATACTAAAAATCATATATCACAATATACTCATAATGTGTACACTTATTGAGATGTTACAATCAATGTGCAGAATACATACCATATGTACAGAGTGTTATGTACATATGTGTACACAATACAGATGTACCAAAAATGTACATAATCTGTACAATATGTGCAATTACAGGTACATAATGTGTACACAATAGGTATGTACGAAATGTGTGCAATATGTACATTTATTGTAATATTACAATGATATCATATAATCACAACAGCATATAAAATCACAATACACAAGTAATACATAATATAAATGTACATATTGCACACATCGTGTACATTTACATTTATTGTGGTATCACGGTGTGTACACATGCACATCATGTACCCATTATGTACACATGTACAAAATATGCACATGTACATATGTGTGAACAGTATGTGCATGTGCACACTATGTACACATAAATACATATGTTGACATGTACATTTTGTACACGAGTACCTAATATGCACAATATGTACACGTATAAAGTATGTACACACCTGGGTGTACACCCACTTTGGTCAATGGAGTAATTTATGGTAAAAATTATATTTTAGAATGTACTCATAATGTGTACATTTATTGGCATATCACAAGAAATGTATAAAATAGGTACAGTCTGTACATTTACTCTGCTGTGCATAGGTGTACACAATACACATGTAGAAAAAGTGTACATAATCTGTAAAATATGTACCTATATATTTCTATATTGTGTACACAATACATAGGTATATAATGTGTATACTATGCACATTCCTTAAAATATTAGTGATAAAATATATTTAATCACAATAAGATATATAATCACAGTAATATATATTGTCTAATATTACAAAAAAGTACATATTGTACACATTAGGTATGCATTAGGTACATATGTATTTTGCACATATTATGTAAATATAAATTTATCGTGATAACACCATATGTATGCATGTACATATATATACCCGATATTAAAAACTATTTACACATGTAGTAATAGGTGCAAACTATGTACCGATGCACAGCACGCTATTACCAAAGCCCCCCTTATAGAAGCCCCCAGGCCAAGCCTGGCTGCTTAGAGACCCCCTGGCAATTGGGCTGTGCCCATAAACACTGCTCGAATGCCTTTAGCAGCCCCCATGCCCACCCTGGCTGCTTAGGGACCCCCTGACTAGGTGTCTGTGCCCACAGCCCATGCCAGAGTGCCCGTAGCGGCCCCCAGGCCAACCATGGCTGCTCAGGGACCCCTGGCTGGGTCGATGTGCTCACAGACCCCACCAAAAAGCCCAGAGCAGCCCCCAGGCCCACCCTGGCTGCTTAGGGGTCCCCTCGCTTGTGGGCTCTGCCCACAGCTGCTGAGGCCCAGCTATTTTGCAAATCCGGTGTAATATACTGGCAACCATATTATATAAAAATGATAATCTTATTCTGTTTTTTTGTATATTAGGCAATAGCTCCAGTTACACCTCTGCCATATTGACAAAAATGTCATCCTCACCCCCATTGACATTAGAATGAAAATCATAGGGGAGTTTCATTCTTTGCAATGCTTAATTCAATGTAATTGTTTTCTCGCATACATTAGTGACCATATCAAAGCATGGTGTACACCTCTTGCCGTATTAAGAGTATTTCCCTATGGGCAGTAACATTTTCCTCTCCTTCTCTGGATATTAGGAACAATATTCCAGGACCAGAGTACAGCCCCAGTCACGTCGTGGGTAATGTCATCTGTAATTCTCTAGTTATTAGAAACAATATCACGGGGGGCTTGTGTGCTTTCTGAGATATTTGGAGTAATATCCTTTCCGTTTTTGAACATTAGAAACAATACTACAGTGGTGGTGTACACTTCCTGCGATATTCAGGGTATGGTCATCCTTTGTCCTCAGGATATTATTAACTACATCACAGACGAGTTTTAGTTTGCCTTGATATTGGAGCAATCCGAGAGTGTAAACCTGCTTTCACAATGAGAGAAATACCTACTCAGGATATGATGGATAATATCACAAAATGGACACACATAAGTGTATACCCACTTTGATATTGAAAGTAATTTTTATCTAACATACTAAAAATCATATCCCAGAATATACTTATAATGTGTACTCTTACTGAAATATTACAAACAATGCACAGAATATGTACCATATGTACGTTGACTGTGATGTACATATGTGTGCACCATACAGATGTACAATAAATATACATAATCTGTACAATATGTACATTTATGTGTACATAATATGTACACAATAGGTATGTCCATAATGTGTACAATATGTACATTTGTAATATCACAATGATATCAGAACAGCATATACAATCACAATACACATGTAATACATAATATAAATGTACGTATTTCACACATTATGTACATTTCCATTTATTGTGGTATGACGATATGTTTACATGTACAGCATGGACCCATTATGTACGGATGTACAATAAATTCAGGTGTAGATATATGTACATTGTATGTACATATGTACGCTCTGTACCCATACATACATATAATGTAGATATTTACCTTCTGTACACAAGTATGTAATATGCACAGTATGTACATGTACAAAGTATGTGCACACATAAGTTTACACCCACTTTGGTAACCAGAGTAATTTCTATCTTATATTCTAAATGTAATATCACAGAATGTACTCATAATGTGTACATTTATTGGCATATCACAATAAATGTATAAAGTAAGTAAGATCTGTACATTTACTCTGTGTACCCAATACACAAGTAAATAAAATGTACATAACCTGTAAAATATGTTTCTTTCTATTTCTATAATCTGTGCACAATGCATAGGTACATAATGTGTATAATATGTACATTTGTAATGTCACAATGATATCATATCACAACAGCATATATAATCACAATAAATGTAATACATAATATAAACGTACATATTGCAAACATTATGTATATTTACATTTATTGTGATATGATGTGTACACATGTACATCATGTACCCATTATGTATAGATGTACAACATATGCACGTGTACATATCTGTGCACAGTATGTACCTATGTATGCTGCATACACCTATGTATATATAATGTAGACATGTACATTCTGTACATGAGTACATAATATGCAAAACATGTACATGTATAAACTATGTCCGTACCTGGGTGTAAACCCACTTTGGTCACCGGTGTAATTCCTATCTAATATGCTAAAAATTATATCCCAGAATGTACTCATGTGTACATTTATTGACATATCACAATAAATGTATAAAATAGGTATAGTCTGTACATTTACTCTGCTGTACATATGTGTACAAAATACACATGTAGAAAAAATGTACCTAATCTGTAAAATATGTACCTATTTATTTCTATAATGTGTACACAATGCATAGGTACATAAAGTGTACTCTATGTACATTTCTAAAAATTTCAGTGGTAACATACATATTATCACAATAAGATATGTAATCAATAATATGTAGATATCACATAATATCACCAAAAAGTACATATTGTCTATATTAGGTACGTATAAAGTACATATTTATTGTAAACATATTATGTACATATATGTTTATTGTGATAGTAACATATGTACATGTGTACAAATATATGCCCATTATGTAAATGATCTACACATGTAGAAATAGGTGCAAACTGTGTACCTGTGAAGAGCAGGGTATCCCCACACCTCCCGCCAAAGGGCCTATAGCAGCTTCCAGCCCCACCCTGGCTATGTAGGGACCCCCTGGTTAGGTGGCTGTGCCCATAGCCCCTGCCAGAGTGTCAGTAGCAGCCGCCAGGCCCTCCCTGGATGCTGAGAGACCCTCTGGCTATGTGGCTGTTACCACAGCCACCGCCAGAGGGCCCGTAGCAGCCCCCAGACAAATCACAAAGGGCCCGTAGCAGCCCCAATGCCCAACCTGGTTGCATAGGGACACCCTCGCTTGGCTGCCATGCCCACAGCTGCTGGGGCCCAGATATTTTGAAAATGTGGTGTAATATGATACTGGCAATCATATCATATGTAAATAATAATTTTATCCTTTTTTATTATATAGTAGGCAATAGCTGTAGTTACACCTCCGCCATTTTGACAAAAATGTCCTCCTCACCCACTTGAAATTAGAAAAAAAATTATAGGGGGGGTTAACACCTTGCAATATTTAATTCAATATAATTGTTTTCTTGTTTACATTAGTGACCATACCACAGCACGGGGTACTCCTCTTGCCGTATTCAGAGGATTTGCCTATGGGCAGAAACATTCCCCTCTCCTTCTCTGGATATTACAAACATTATCACAGGACCGGCAAACAACTGCAGTCATATCGTGAGTAATGTCATCTGTAATCCCCTAGTTATTAAAAACAACATCACTGGGGTCTTGTGCAATTAATGAGATACTTAGAGTAATGTTTGGATTTCGGTATTTTACATGAGAGAGCATACTGAGTTGGTGTATATACACCAAAACAAAGTAGAAAAGGGCATTGTATATTTTTTCTGACAGATTATATTCAGAGCAATATTGCTTTAAACTTTGGGGCATCTAGATATTATTTAGATTTATTTTGATTCTCGTAAAATTACAATTTCGGTATTTTACATGAGAGAGCATATTGAGTTGGTGTATATACGCCAAAACAGAGTAGAATAAGGCTTTGTATATTTTTTCTAACAGACTATATTCAGAGCCATTTTCTTTTAAATTTGCGGAGCCTAGATATTATTTAGATTTTTTTCGTTTTGCGTAAAATTAGAATTTCGGTATTTTACATGAGAGAGTATATGGAGTTGGTGTATATACAACAAAATAAAGTAGAAAAGGGCATTGTATATTTTTTATGACAGATTATATTAAGAGCAATTTTGCCTTTAACATTGGGGTGCCTAGATAATATTTAGATTTTTTTCGATTCGCTAAATATAGAATTTCTGTATTTTACTTTAGAGAGCATATGGAGTTGGTTTATATACTCCAAAACAGAGTAGAATAGGGCATTGTATATTTTTTCTGACAGATTATATTCAGAGCAATTCTTCTTTTAACATTGGGGTGCCTAGATAATATTTAGATTTTTTTCGATTCACGTAAAATTAGAATTTTGGTATTTTACATGATTGAGCATACTGAATTGGTGTATATACTCTAAAACAGAGTAGATTACGTCATTGTATATTTTCTCTGACTGATCATATTCAGAGCAATTTTGTTTTTAATATTGGGGTGCCTAGATAATATTTAGATTTTTTCAATTCGCTTAAATATAGAATTTCTGTATTTTACATGAGAGAGCTTATGGAGTTGTTGTATATACTCCAAAACAGAGTAGAATAGGGCACTGTATATTTTTTCTAATACAATATATTCAGAGACATTTTCTTTTAATTTTGGGGTGCCTGGATATTATTTAGATTTTTTTCGATTCGCTTAAATATAGAATTTTTGTATTTTACATGAGAGAGCATATTGAGTTCGTGTATATACTCCAAAACAGAGTAGAATAAGGCATTGTATATCTTTTCTAACAGACTATATTTAGAGCCATTTTCTTTTAACTTTGCGAAGCCTAGATATTATTTAGATTTTTTTCGATTTGCGTAAAATTAGGATTTTGGTATTTTATATGAGAGAGCATATTGAGTTGGTGTATATACTACAAAACAGAGCAGAAAAGGGCATTGTATATTTTTTCTGAAAGACTATATTCAGAGCCATTCTTCTTTTAACATTGGGGTGCCTAGATAATATTTAGGTTTTTTTTGATTCGCTTAAATATAGAATTTCTGTATTTTACATGAGAGAGCATATGGAGTTGGTGTATATACTCGAATACAGAGTAGATTAGGCCATTGTATATTTTATCTGACAGATTCTATTCAGAACAATTTTGTTTTTAACATTGGGGTGCCTACATGATATCTACATTTTATCGATTCGGGTAAAATTAGAATTTCTGTATTTTACACGATAAAGAATACTGAGTTGGTGTATATACTCCAAAACAGAGTAGAATAAGGCATTGTATATTTTTTCTAACAGAGTATATTCAGAGCCATTTTCTTTTAACTTTGGGGCACCTAGATATTATTTAGATTTCTTTAGATTCACGTAAAATTAGAATTTCGGTATTTTAAATGAGAGAGCATATTGAGTTGGTGTATATACTCCAAAACACGGTAGAAAAGGGCATTGTATATTTTTTCTGACAGATTATATTCAGAGCAATTTTGATCTTAACATGGGGGTGCCTAGATAATATTTAGATTTTTTCGATTCGGGTAAAATTAGAATTTCTGTATTTTACATGAGAGAGCATACTGAGTTGGTGTATATACTACAAAACAGAGTAGAATAACGCATTGTATATTTTTTCTAACAGACAATTTTCAGAGCAATTTTCTTTTAACTTTGGGGCGCCTAGATATTATTTAGGTTTTTATCGATTTGCATAAAATTAGAATTTTGGTATGTTACATGAGAGAGCATATTGAGTTGGATTATATATTCGAAAACAGAGTAGAAAAACGCATTGTATATTTTTTCTGACAGATTATATCCAGAGCAATTCTGCTTTTAACATTGGGGTGCCTAGATAATATTTAGATTTTTTTCGATTCGAGTAAATTTAGAATTTCGGTATTTTACATGAGAGAGCATACTGAGTTGGTGTATATACTCCAAAACAGAGTAGAATACGGCATTGTATATTTTTTCTGACTGATTCTATCCAGAGCAATTTTGCTCTTAACATTGGGGTGCCTAGATAAGATTTAGATTTTCTTTTGATTCGCTTATATATAGAATTTCTGTATTTTACATGAGAGAGCATATGGAGTTGGTGTATATACTCGAAAACGGAGTAGAATAGGGCATTGTATATTTATTCTGACAGATTATATTCAAAGCAATTTTGTTTTTAACATTGGGGTGCCTAGATAATATTTAGATTTTTTTCAATTCGCATAAATATAGAATTTCTGTATTTTTCATGAGAGAGCATATGGAGTTGGTGTATATACTCCAAAACAGAGTAGAATAGGACATTGTATATTTTTTCTGACAGATTATATTCAGAGAAATTTTGTTTTTTACATTAAGGTGATAGATAATATTTAGATTTTTTCGATTCGGGTAAAATTAGAATTTCTGTATTTTACATGAGAGAGCATACTGAGTTGGTGTATATACTCCAAAACAGAGTAGAAGAAGTTATTGTATATTTTTTCTAAGAGAGTCTATTCAAAGCCATTTTCATTTAACTTTGGGGCGCCTAGATATTATTTAGATTTTTTTGATTTGCAGAAAATTAGAATTTCGGTATTTTACCTGAGAAAGCATATTGAGTTGGTGTATATTATATAAAACAGAGTAGAATAGGGGATTGTATACTTTTTCTGACAGATTATATTCAGAGCAATTTTGCTTTTAACATTGGGGTGCCGAGATAATATTTAGATTTTTTTCGATTCGCTTAAATATAGAATTTCTGTATTTCACCTTAGAGAGCATATGGAGTTGGTTTATATATGCCAAAAGAGGGTAGAATAGGGCATTGTATATTTTTTCTGACATATTATATTCAGAGCAATTCTGCTTTTAACATTGGGGTGCCTAGATAATATTTAGATTTTTTTCGATTCACGTAAAATTAGAATTTCTGTGTTTTAAGTGAGAGAGCATACTGAGTTATTGTATATACTCCAAAACAGAGTAGAATAAGGCATTGTATATTTTTTCTAACAGACTATATTCAGAGACATTTTCTTTTAACTTTGGGGCGCCTAGATATTATTTAGATATTTTTCGATTTGCTTAAAATTAGAATTTCGGTATTTCACATGAGAGAGCATATTGAGTTCCTTTATATACTCCAAAACAGAGTAGAATAGGGCATTGTATATTTTTTCTGACATATTATATTCAGAGCAATTTTGCTTTAAACATTGGGGTGCCTAGATAATATTTAGATTTTTTTTCGATTCGCTTAAATATAGAATTTCTGTATTTTACATGAGAGAGCATACTGAGTTGGTGTATATACTCCAAAATAGAGTAGAATAGGGCACTGTATATTTTTTCTGACAATTATATTCAGAGCAATTTTGATTTTAACATTGGGGTGCTTATAAAATACTTATATTTTAATCGATTCTCTTAAATATAGAATTTCTATATTTTACATGAGAGAGCATATGGAGTTTGTGTATATACTCCAAAGCAGAGTAGAATATGGCATTGTATATTTTTCGTGACAGATTATATTCAGAGCAATTTTGTTTTTAACATTGGGGTGTCTAGGTAATATTTAGATTTTTTCGATTTGGGTAAAATTAGAATTGCTGTATTTTACATGAGAGAGCATACTGAGTTGGTGAATATACTCCAAAACAGAGTAGAATAAGGCATTGTATATTTTTTCTAACAGACTATATTCAGAGCCATTTTCTTTTAACTTTGGGTCGCCTTGATATTTTTTAGATTATTTTCGATTTGCACAAAATTAGAATATCTGTATTTTACATGAGAGAGCATATTGAGTTGGTGTATATATTTCAAAACAGAGTAGAAAATGGCATTGTATATTTTTTCTGACAGATTATATTCAGAGCAATTCTGCTTTTTACATTGGGGTGCCTAGAGAATGTTTAGATTTTTTTCAATTTGGGTAAAATTAGAATTTCTATATTTTACATGGGAGAGCACATTGACTTGTTATATATACTCCAAAACAGAGTAGAAAATGGCATTGTATAATTTTCGTGACAGATTATATTTAGAGCAATTTTGTTTTTAACATTGGGATGCCTAGGTAATATTTAGATATTTTCGTTTCGGGTAAAATTAGAATTTCGGTATTTTACATGAGAGAGCATACTGAGTTGGTGTATATACTCCAAAACAGAGTAAAACAAGGCATTGTATATTTTTTCTGACAGATTATATTCAGAGAAATTTTTTTTAACATTGCGGTGTCTAGATAATATTTAGACTTTTCGATTCGGGTAAAATTAGAATTTCTCTATTTTACATGATAGAGCAAACTGACTGAGTGTGTATACTCCAAAACAGAGTAGAATAAGGCATTGTATATTTTTTCTAACAGACTATATTCAGAGCCATTTTCTTTTAACTTTCGGGTGCCAAGATATTATTTGGAATTTTTTAGATTCGCGTAAAGTTTGAATTTCGTTATTTAACATGAGAGAGCATATTGAGTTGGTGTGTATTCTGCAAAACACAGTATAAAAGGGCATTGTATATTTTTTCTGACAGATTATATTCAGAGCAATTTTGTTTTTAACATTGGGGTGCCTAGATAATGTTAAATTTTTTCGATTTGGGTAAAATTAGAACTTTTGTATTTTACCTGAGAGAGCATATTGAGTTGGTGTATATTCTACAAAACAGAGTAGAAAAGGGCATTGTATATTTTTTCTGACAGATTATATTCAGAGCAATTTTGGTTTTAACATTGGGGTGCCTAGATAATATTTAGATTTTTTTCGATTCACGTTAAATTATAATTTCGGTATTTTACATGATTGAGCATACTGAGTTGGTGTATATACTCTAAAGCAGAGTAGATTACGTCATTGTATATTTTCTCTGCCTGGTTATATTCAGTGCAATTTTGCTTTTAACACTGGGGTGCCTAGATAATATTTAGATTTTTTTCGATTCACGTAAAATTTGAATTTCGTTATTTAACATGAGAGAGCATATTGAGTTGGTGTATATTCTGCCAAACAGAGAAGAAAAGGGCATTGTATATTTTTACTGACAGATTATATTCAGAGCAATTTTGTTTTTAACATTGGGGTGCCTAGATAATATTTAGACTTTTCGATTTGGGTAAAATTAGAATTTCTGTATTTTACATGATAGAGCATACTGAATGAGTGTATATACTCCAAAACAGAGTAGAATAAGGCATTGTATATTTTTTCTAACAGACTATATTCAGAGCCATTTTCTTTTAAATTTGCGGAGCCTAGATATTATTTAAATTTTTTTCGATTTGCGTAAAATTAGAATTTCGGTATTTTACCTGAGAGAGTATATTGAGTTGATGTATATACTATAAAATAAAGTAGAAAAGGACATTGTATATTTTTTCTTACAGATTATATTCACAGCAATTTTTCTTTTAACATTGGGGTGCCTAGATAATATTTAGATTTTTTTCGATTCACTAAAATACAGAATTTCAGTATTTTACATGAGAGAGCATATTGAGTTGGTGAATATACGCCAAAACAGAGTAGAAAAGGGCATTGTATATTTTTTCTGACAGATTATATTCAGAGAAATTTTGATTTTAACATTGGGGTGCCTAGATAATATTTAGATTTTTTTGATTCGGGTAAGATTAGAATTTCGGTATTTTACAAGAGAAAGCATTTTGAGTTGGTGGATCTACTACAAAACAGAGCAGAAAAAGGCATTGTATATTTTCTCTGACAGATTATATTCAGAGCAATTTTGCTTTTAACAATGGGGTGCCTAGATAATACTTAGATATTTTCGATTCGGGTAAAATTAGCATTTCGGTATTTTACATGTGATAGCATACTGAGTTGGTGTATATATTCGAAAACAGAGTAGAATAAGGCATTGTATATTTTTTCTGACAGCCTATATTCAGAGGAATTCTGCTTTTTACATTGGGGTGCCTAGATAATATTTAGATTTTTTTCGATTCGCTTAAATATACAATTTCTGTATTTTGCATGAGAGAGCATATGGAGTTGGTGTATATATTCGAAAACACAGTAGATTAGGGCATTGTATATTTTATCTGACAGTTTATATTCAGGGCATTTTGTTTTTAACATTGGGGTGCCTTGATAATATTTAGATTTTTTTTGATTCGCTTATATATAGAATTTCTGTATTTTACATGAGAGAGTATATGGAGTTGGTGTATATACTCCAAAACAGAGTAGAAAAACGCATTGTATATTTTTTCTGACAGATTATTTTCAGAGAAATTCTGTTTTTAACACTGGGGTGCCTAAATAATATTTAGATTTTTTTCGATTCCCCTAAAATTAGCATTTCGGTATTTTACATGTGAGAGCATACTGAGTTGGTGTATATACTCCAAAACATAGTAAAATACAACATTGCATATTTTTTCTGACCTATTATATTCAGAGCAATTTTGTTTTTAACATTGGGGTGCCTAGATAATATTTAGATTTTTTTTTATTCGCTTATATATAGAATTTCTGTATTTCACATGAGAGAGCATACTGAGTTGGTGTATATACTTCAAAACAGAGTAGAAGTAGGCATTGTACATTTTTTCTAAAAGACTATATTCAGCGCCATTTTCTTTTACCTTTCGGGTGCCTAGATATTATTTAGATTTTTTTCGATTCACGTAAAATTAGAATTTCGGTATTTTTCTAGAGGGAGCATATTGAGTTGGTGTATATACTACAAACACAGTAGAATAGGGCATTGTATATTTTTTCTGACAGATTATATTTAGAGTAATGTTGTTTTTTACATTTGGGTGCCTAGATAATATTTAGATTTTTTCGATTCGGGTAAAATTAGAATTTCTGTATTTTACCTGAGAGAACATACTGAGTTGGTTTATATACTCCAAAACAAAATAGAATAAGGCATTGTATATTTTTTCTAACAGACTATATTCAGAGCCATTTTCTATTAACTTTGGGGCGTCTAGATATTATTTAGATTTTTTTCGATTCGCGTTAAATTTGAATTTCGTTATTTAACATGAGAGAGCATATTGAGTTGGTGTATATTCTAAAAAATAGAGTAGAAAAGGAAATTGTATATTTTTTCTGACAGAATATATTCAGAGCAATTTTGCCTTTAACATTGGGGTGCCTAGATAATATTTAGATTTTTTTCGATTCGCTTAAATATAGAATTTCTGTATTTTACTTTAGAGAGCATATGGAGTTGGTTTATATACTCCAAAACAGAGTAGAAGAGGGCATTTTATATTTTTTCTGACAGATTATATTCAGAAAAATTCTTCTTTTAAGATTGGGGTGCCTAGATAATATTTAGACTTTTTTCGATTCGCGTAAAATTAGAACATCGGTATTTTACATGATTGAGCATACTGAGTTGGTGTATATACTCTAAAACAGAGTATATTACGGCATTGTATATTTCTTCTGACTGGTTATATTCAGAGCAGTTTTGTTTTTAACATTGGGGTGCCTAGATAATATTTAGATTTTTTTCGATTCGTGTAAAATTTGAATTTTGTTATTTAACATGAGAGAGCATGTTGAGTTTGTGTATATTCTACAAAACAGAGTAGAAAATGGCATTGTATATTTTTTCTGACAGATTATATTCAGAGAAATTTTTTTTTTAACATTGGGATGCCTAGATAATATTTAGATTTTTTTTGATTCGCTTAAATATAGAATTTCTGTATTTTACATGAGAGAGCATACTGAGTTGGTGTATAAACTCCAAAACACAGTAAAATATGGCATTGTATATTTTTTCTGATAGATGATATTCAGAGCAATTTTGTTTTTCACATTGGGGTGCCTAGATAATATTTAGATTTTTTTCGATCCTCTTAAATATAGAATTGCTGTATTTTACGTGATAGAGCATACGGAGTTGGAGTATATACTCCAAAACACAGTGGAATAGGGCATTGTATATTTTTTCTGACAGATTATATTCAGAGCAATTTTATTTTAACATTGGGGTGTCTAGATAATATTTAGATTTTTTCGATTCGGGTAAGATTAGAATTTCGGTATTTTAAAAGAGAGGGCATATTGAGTTGGTGTATATACTCCAAAACTTAGTAGAAAAGGGCATTGTATATTTTTTCGGACAGATTATATTTAGGGAAATTTTGCTTTTAACAGTGGTCTGCGCAGATAATATTTAGATTATTTTCGATTCATGTAAAATTAGAATTTCGGTAGTTTACATGAGAGAGCATACTGAGTTGGTGTATATACTCTAAAACATAGTAGAATAAGGCATTGTAGATTTCTTCTAACAGACTATATTCAGAGCCATTTTCTTTAACTTTGAAACGCCTAGGTATTATTTAGATTTTTTTTGATTCGCGTAAAATGAGAATTTCGATATTTTACATGAGAGAGCATATTGAGTTGGTGTATATACTCCAAAACAGAGTAGAATAAGGCATTGTATATTTTTCTAACAGACTATATTCAGAGACATTTTCTTTTAACTTTGGGGTGCCTAGATATTAATTAGACTTTTTCGATTCTTGATTCGCGTAAAATTAAAATTTCGGTATTTTACAAGAGAGAGCATATTGAGTTGGTGTATATACTCGAAGGTAGAGTAGAATAGGGCATTGTATATTTTTTATAACAGATTATATTCAGAGCAATTTTGTTTTTAACATTGGGGGTTAGATAATATTTAGATTTTTTCAATTCGCTTAAATTTGAATTACTGTATTTTACATGAGAGAGCATACTTAGTTGGTGTATATACTCCAAAACAGAGTAGAATAAGGCATTGTATATGTTTTCCAATACACTATATTCAGAGCCATTTTCTTTTAACTTTGGGGCGCCTAGATATTTAAATTTTTTTCAATTCGCGTATAATTAGAATTTCGGTATTTTACATGAGAGAGCATATGTAGTCGGTGTATATACTCCAAAACAGAGTAAAAAAGGGCATTTTATATTTTTTCTGACAGATTATATTCAGAGCAATTTTGTTTTTAACATGGGGATGCCTAGATAATATTAAGATTTTTTTCGGTTCACTTAAATATAGAATTTCTGTATTTTACATGAGAGAGCATATGGAGTTGGTGTATATACTCCAAAACAGAGTAGTGTAGGGCAATGTATGTTTTTTCTGACAGATTATATTCAGAGGAATTTTGTTTTTTACATTGGGCTTCCTAGATAATATTTATATTTTTTCGATTCGGGTAAAATTTTATTTTCTGTATTTTACGTGAGAGAGCATATTGAGGTGGTGTATATACAACAAAAGAGAGTAGAAAAGGGCATTTTATATTTTTTCTGTCAGATTATATTCAGAGCAATGTTGCTTTTAACATTGGGTTGCCTAGAATATATTTAGATTATTTCGATTCGGGTAAAATTAGAATTTCGTTATTTTACATGAGAGGGCATATTGAGTTGGTGTATATACTCCAAAACAGAGTAGAAAAGAACATTGTATATTTTATCTGAAAGATTATATTCAGAGCAATTTTGCTTTTAACATTGGGGTGCCTAGATAATATTTAGATTTTTCTCGATTTGCTTAAATATAGAATTTCAGTATTTTACATGAGAGAGCATATTGAGTTGGTGTATATTCTCCAAAACAGAGTAGAATAGGGCATTGTATATTTTCTCTAACAGACTATATTCAGAGCCATTTTCTTTTAACTTTGGCGCGCATAGATATTATTTAGATTTTTTTCGATTCACGTAAAATTAGAAATTCGGTATTTTACATGACAGAGCATATTGAGTTGTTGTATATATTCCAAAACAAAGTGGAAAAGGGCATTGTATATTATTTCTGACAGATTATATTCAGATCAATTTTGCTTTTAACATTGGGGTGCCTAGATAATATTTAGAATTTTTTCCGATCCCTTAAATATAGAATTTCTGTATTTTACATGAGAGTGCATATGGAGTTGGTGTATATATTCCAAAAAAGGGTAGAATAGATCATTGTATATTTTTTCTGAGAGATTATATTCAGAGCAATTTTGTTTTTAACATTTGGGTGCCTAGATAATATTTAGATTTTTTCGATTTTGTTAAAATTAGAATTTCGGTATTTCACATGAGAGAGCATACTGAGTTTGTTTATATACTTTAAGAGATAGTAGAATAAGGCATTGTATATTTTCTCTAACATACTATATTCAGAGCCATTTTCTTTTAACATTAGGGCGCCTAGATATTATTTAGATTTTTTTTGATTCACGTAAAATTAGAATTTCTGTATTTTACATGACAGAGCATATTGAGTTGGTGTATATACTCCAATACAAAGTGGAAAAGGGCATTGTATATTATTTCTCACAGATTATATTCAGAGCAAATTTTCTTTTAACATTGGTGTGCCTAGATAATATTCAGATTTTTTTCGATTCGCTTAAATATAGAATTTCTGTATTTTACATGAGAGAGCAGATGGAGTTGGTGTATATACTCCAAAAAAGAGTAGAATAGGGCATTGTATATGTTTCTGACAGTTTATATTCAGAGCAATTTTGATTTTAACATTGGGGTGCCTAGATAATATTTAGATTTTTTTCGATTTGCTTAAATATAGAATTTCTGTATTTTACATGATAGAGCATATGGAGTTGGTGTATGTACTCCAAAACAGAGTAGAAAAGGCCATTGTATATTTTTTATTACAGATTAAATTCAGAGAAATTTTGTTTTTAACATTGGGGTGCCTAGATAATACTGAGATTTTTCTGATTCGGGTAAAATTAGAATTTCCGTATTTTACATGAGAGAGTATACTGAGTTGGTGTATATACTCGAAAACATAGTAGAATAAGCCATTGTATATTTTTCCTAACAGACTATATTCAGAGCCGTTTTCTTTTAACTTTGGGGTGCCTAGATATTATTTAGATTTTTTTCGATTCGCGTAAAATTAGAATTTCGGTATTTTACCTTAGAGAGCATATTGAGTTGATTTATATAACCCAAAACAGAGTAAAAAAGGGCATTTTATATTTTTTCTCACAGATTATATTCAGAGCAATTTTGCTTTTAACATTGGGGGACCTAGATAATATATAGATATTTTTCAATTTGCATAAAATTAGAATTTCAGTATTTTACATGAGAGAGCCTACTGACTTGGTGTATATACTCCAAAACAGAGTAGAATAAGGCATTGTATATTTTTTCTGACAGATTATATTCAGAGCAATTTTCATATTAACATTGGGGTACCTAGATAATATTTAGATTTTTTTCGATTCGGGAAAATTTAGAATTTCAGTATTTTAAATGAGGGAGCAAACTGAGTTGGTGTATATACTCCAAAACAGAGTAGAATAAGGCATTGTATATTTATTCTAACAGACTATATTCAGAGCCATTTTTTTTAACTTTGGGACACCTTGATAATATTTAGGTTTTTTCCATTTGCATAAAATTAGAATTTCGGTATTTTACATGAGAGAGAATATTGAGTTGGTTTATATACTCCAAAACAGAGTAAAATAGGGCATTGCATATGTTTTCTGACAGATTATATTCAGAGATATTTTGTTTTTAACATTGGGGTGCTAGATAATTAGATTTTTTCGATGTGGGTGAAATTAGAATTTCTGTATTTTACATGAGAGAGCATATTGAGTTGGTGTATATACTCCAAAACAGAGTAGAATAAGGCATTGTATATTTTCTATAACAGACTATATTAAGAGCCATTTTCTTTTAAATTTGGGGTGCCTAGATATTATTTAGACTTTTTTCGATTCCCGTAAAATTAGAATTTCTGTATTTTACCTGAGAGAGAATATTGAGTTGGTGTATATATTCGAAAACAGTGTAGAAAAGGGCATTGTATATTTTTTCTGACAGATTATATTCAGAGAAATTTTGCTTTTAACGTTCGGGTGCCTAGATAATATTTAGAGTTTTCTCTATTCGCTTAAATATAGAGTTTCTGTATTTACCATGAGAGAGCAGATGGAGTTGGTGTATATACCCCAAAACATAGTAGAATAGGGCATTGTATATCTTTTCTGACAGATTATATTCAGAGCAATTTTGTTTTTAACATTGGGGTGCCTAGATAATATTTAGATATTTTTGATTCGGGTAAAATTAGAATTTCTGTGTTTTACATGAGAGAGCATATTGAGTTGGTGTATATACTCCAAAACAGAGTAGAAAAGGGCATTGTATATTTTTTCGTACACATTAATTTTAGAGCAATTTTGCTTATAACCTTTGGGTTCCTTGATAATATTTAGATTTTTTTCGATTCACGTAAAATTAGAATTTCAAAATTTTACATGAGAGAGCATACTGAGTTGGTGTATATACTCCAAAACAGGGTAGAATAGGGCATTGTATATTTTTTCTTACAGATTATATTCAGAGCAATTTTGTTTTTAACATTGGGGTGCCTAGATAATATTTAGGTTTTTCCGATTTGGGTAAAATTAGAGTTTCGGTATTTTACATGATAGAGCATAAGGAGTTTGTGTATATACTCCAAACCAGAGTAGAATTGGGCATTGTATATTTTATCTAACAGACTATATTTAGAGCCTTTTTTTTAACTTTGGGGCGCCTAGATATTATTTAGGTTTTTTCCATTTGCGTAAAATTAGAATTTCGGTATTTTACATGAGAGAGCATATGGAGTTGGTGTATATACTGCAAAACAGAGTAGAAAAGGGTATTGTATATGTCTTCTGACACATTGTATTCAGAGCAATTTTGCTTTTAACATTCGGTTGCCTATATAACATTTAGATTTATTTCGATTCACATAAAATTAGCATTTCGGTATTTTACATGAGAGAGCATACTGAGTTGGTTTATATACTCCAAAACAGAGTAAAATAAAGCATTGCATATGTTTTCTGACAGATTATATTTAGAGAAATTTTATTATTAACATTGGGGTGCCTAGGTAATATTTAGATTTTTTCGATTCGGGTGAAATTAGAATTTCTGTATTTTACATGAGAGAGCATACTGATTTGGTGTATATACTCCAAAACAGAGTAGAATAAGGCATTGTATATTTTCTCTAACAGACTATATTCAGAGCCATTTTCTTTTAAATTTGGGGCACCTAGGTATTATTTAGACTTTTTTCGATTCACGTAAAATTAGAATTTCCGAATTTTACATGAGAGAGCATACTGAGTTGGTGTATATACTCCAAAACAGGGTAGAATAGGGCATTGTATATTTTTTATTACAGATTATATTCAGAGCAATTTTGTTTTTAACATTAAGGTGCCTACATAATATTTAGGATTTTTCAATTTGGGTAAAATTAGAATTTCAGTATTTTACATGAGAGAGCATACTGAGTTGGTGTATATACTCCAAAACAGTTTAGAATAAGGCATTGTATATTTTTTCTAACAGACAATATTCAGAGCCATGTTTTTAACTTTGGGGCGCCTAGATATTATTTAGGTTTTCTCCATTTGCGTAAAATTAAAATTTCGGTATTTTCCATGAGAGAGCATTTGGAGTTGGTGTATATACTCCAAAACAGAGTAGGAAAGGGCATTATATATTTTTTCTGACAGATTATATTCAGAGAAATTTTGCTTTTAATATTGTGGTGCCTAGATATTATTTAGATTTTTTTCGATTCGGTCATTTATAGAATTTTTGTATTTTACATGAGAGAGCATACTTAGTTGGTGTATATACTGCACAACAGGGTAGAATAGAACATTGTATATTTTTTCTGACAGATGATATTCAGAGCAAGTTTGTTGTTAACATTAGGGTGCCTAGATAATATTTAAATTGTTTCAAATCAGGTAAAATTAGAATTTCGTTATTTTACATGAGAGAGCGTATTGAGTTGGTGTATATACTCCAAAACGGAGTAGAAAAGGGCATTGTATATTTTTTTTGACACATTGTATTCCAAGCAATTTTCCTTTTAACATTCGAGTTCCTTAATAATATTTAGATTTATTTTGATTCACGTAAATTAAGAATTTCGGTATTTTACCTGAGAGAGCATACTGAGTTGGTTTATATACTCCAAAACAGAGTAGAAAAGGGCATTGCATATGTTTTCTGACAGATTATATTCAGAGCAATTTTGTTTTTAACTTTGGGGTGCCTAGATATTATTTAGATTTTTTCGATTCGGGTGAAATTAGAATTTCTGTATTTTACATGAGAGAGCATACTGAGATGGTGTATATACTCCAAAACAGAGTAGAATAAGGCATTGTATATTTTCTCTAACAGACTATATTCAGAGCCATTTTCTTTTAAATTTGTGGTACCTAGATATTATTTAGACTTTTTCTGATTCACGTATAATTTGAATTTTGGTATTTTACCTGAGAGAGCATATTGAATTGGTTTATATACTCGAAAACAGAGTAGAAAACGGAATTGTATATTTTCTCTGACAGATTATATTCAGAGCAATTTTGCTTTTAACATTGTGGTGCCTAGATATTATTTAGATGTTTTTCGATTCGGTCAAATATAGAATTTTTGTATTTTACATGAGAGAGCATATGGAGTTGGTGTATATACTCCAAAACAGAGTAGAATAGGGAATGGTATATTTTTCATTACAGATTATATTCAGAGCAATTTTGTTTATAACATTGAAGTGCCTAGCTAATATTTAGATATTCTTCGATTCACGTAAATTTAGAATTTCAGTATTTTACATGAGAGAGCATACTGACTTGGTGTAGATACTCAAAAACAGAGTAGAATAAGGCATTGTATATTTTTTCTGACAGATTATATTCAGAGCAATTTTGTTTTAAACATTGGTGTGCCTTGATAATATTTAGATTTTTTCGATTCGGGTAAAATTAGAATTTCTGTATTATACATGAGACAGCCTATTGAGTTGGTGTATATACTCCAAAACAGATTCGAATAGGGCATTGTATATTTTTTCTGACAGACTACTTTCAGAGCAATTTTGTTTTTAACATTCAGGTGCCTAGATAATATTTAGATTCTTTTCAATTCACGTAAAATTGCAATTTCGGTATTTTACATGAGAGAGCATACTGAGTTGGTGTATATACTCCAAAACAGAGTAGAAAAAGGCATTGTATATTTTTCCTCACAGACTGTATTCAGAGTCATTATCTTTTAACTTTCAGGTGCCTAGATATTATTTCGATTTTTTTCGATTCGCGTAAAATTAGAATTTCGGTATTTTACAGGAGAGAGCATATTGAGTTGGTGTATATACTACAAGAAAGAGTAGAAAAGGGCATTGTATATTTTTTGTGACAGATTATATGCAGAGCAACTTTGCATTTAACATTGTGGTGCCTAGATAATATTTAGATTTATTTCAATACGCTTAGATATACAATTTCTGTATTTTACATGGAGTGCATATGGAGTTTGTCTATATACTCCAAAAAAGAGTAGAATACGGCATTGTATATTTTTTCTGACAGATTATATTCAGAGCAATTTTGTTTTAAAGATTGGGGTGCCGAGATAATATTTAGATTTTTTTCGATTCACGTAAATTTAGAATTTCGGTATTTTACATGAGAGAGCATATTGAGTTGGTGTATATACTCTAATACAGAGTAGAAAAGTTCACTGTATATTTTTTCTGACAGATTATATTCAGAGGAATTTTGCTTTTAAACTTTGGGTCCCTAGATAATATTTAGATTTTTTTCGATTCGGGTAAATTTAGAATTTCGGTATTTTACATGACAGAGCATACTGAGTTGGTGTATATGTTCCAAAACAGAGTAGAATAGGGCATTGTATATTTTTTTGACAGATTATATTCGGAGCAATTTTGGTTTTAAAATTGGAGTGCCTAGATAATATTTAGATTTTTCTCTCCTCGCTTATATATAGAATTACTGTATTTTACATTAAAGAGCATATTGAGTTGGTTTATATACTCCAAAACAGAGTAGAATAAGGCATTGTATATTTTTTATGACAGATTATATTCAGAGCAATTTTGCTTTTAAACTTCGAGTCCCTAGATAATATTTAGATTTTATTCGATTCAGGTAAATTTAGAATTTCGGTATTTTACATGAGAGAGCATATTGAGTTGGTGTATACTCCAAAATTGAGTAAAATAGGGCATTGTATATTTTTTCTGACAAATTATATTCAGAGAAATTTTGCTTTTAACATTGGGGTGCCTAGATAATATTTAGATTTTTTTCGATTCACGTAAAATTAGAATTCCGGTAGTTTACAAGATAGAGAATACTGAGTTGGTGTATATACTCCAAGAAAGAGTAGAATACAGCATTGTATATTTTTTCTGACAGATTATATTCAGAGCAATTTTGTTTTTTACATTGGGGTGCCTGGATAATATTTAGATTTTTTCGATTCGGGTAAAATTAGAATTTCTGTATTTTACATGAGAGAGCATATTGAGTTGGTGTATATACTACAAAACAGAGTAGAATAGGGCATTGTATATTTTCTCTGACAGATTATATTCAGAGCAATTTTGTTTCTAACATTGGGGTGCGTAGATAATATTTAGATTTTTTCAATTCGGTTAATATTCAAATTTCTGTATTTTACATGAGAGAGGATACTGAGTTGGTGTATATACTTCAAAACAGAGTAGAAATGGGCATTGCATATTTTTCTGACAGATTATATTCAGAGCAATTTTGCTTTTAAATTTCGGGTGCCTAGATAATATTTAGAATTTTTTGGATTCATGTAAATTTAGAATTTCGATATTTTACATGAGGGAGCATACTGAGTTGGTGTATATACTCCAGAACAGAGTAGAATAAGGCATTGTATATTTTTTCTAACTGACTATATTCAGAGCCATTTTATTTTAATTATGGGGCGCCTAGATATTATTTAGATTTTTTTTGATTCGCGTAAAATTAGAATTTCTGTATGTTACATAAGAGACCGTATTGAGTTGGTTTATATACTCCAAAAAGAGTAGAAAAGAGCATTGTATATTCTTTCTGACAGATTAAATTCAGAGCAATTTTGCTTTTAACATTGGGGTGCATAGATAATATTTAGATTTTTTTAGATTCGCTTAAATATAGAATTCCTTTATTTTACATGAGAGAGTATATGGAGTTGGTGTATATACTCCAAAACAGAGTAGAATAGGGCATTGTATATTTTTTCTGACATACTGTATTCAGAGCAATTTTGTTTCTCACATTGGGGTGCCTAGATAATATTTAGATTTTTTCGATTCGGGTGAAATTTGTATTTCTGTATTTTACATGAGAGAGCATACTGACTTGGTGTATATACTCCAAAACAGAGTAGAATAAGGCATTGTAGATTTTTTCTAAAAGACTATATTCAGAGCCATTTTCTTTTAACCTTGGGGCGCCTAGGTATTACTTAGATTTTTTTCGATTCGCGTAAATATAAAATTTCTGTATTTTACATGAGAGATCATATGGAGTTGGTGTATATACTCCGAAACACAGTAGAATAGGGCCTTGTATATTATTTATGACAGACTATATTCAGAGTAATTTTGTTTTTAACATTGGGGTGCATAGATAATATTTAGATTTTTTTCGATTCTCTTAAATATACAATTTCTGTATTTCACCCGAGAGCATATGGAATTTGTGTATATACTCGAAAACAGAGTAGAATAAGGCATTGTGTACATTTTCTAACAGACTATATTCATAGCCATTTTCTTTTAAGTTTGGGGCGCCTAGATATTACTTAGATTTGTTTCGATTCACGTAAAAGTAGAATTTTGGTATTTTATATGAGAGAGCATATTGAGTTGGTGTACAGACTCCAAAACAGTGTAGAACAGGGCATTGTATATTTTTTTCGGTCAGATTATATTCAGAGCAGTTTTGCTTTTAACATTGGGGTGCCTAGATAATATTTAGATTCTTTTGGATTCACGTAAATTTAGAATTTCAGTATTATACATAAGAGAGCATACTGAGTTGGTGTATATACTCCAAAACAGAGTAGAATAAAGCATTGTATATTTTTTCTGACACATTATATTCAGAGCAATTTTGCTTTTAGCATTGGGGTGCCTAAATAATATTTATATTGTTTTGGATTCGCTTAAATTTATAATTTCTGTATTTTACATGAGAGAGCATATGGAGTTGGTGTATATACTCCAAAACACAGTAGAATAGGGCATTTTATATTTTTTCTGACAGATTATTTTCAGAGCAATTTTGTTTTTAACTTTTGGGTGCCTAGATAATATTTAGATTTTTTTCGATTCTTTTAAATATAGAATTTCTGTATTTTACATGAGGGAGCATATTGAGTTGGTATATATACTCCAAAACAGAGTAGAATAAGGCATTGTATATTTTTTCTACCAGAATATATTCAGAGCCATTTTCTTTTAACTTTGGGGCACCTAGATATTATTTAGATTATTTTCGAGTCATGTAAAATTAGAATTTCGGTATTTTACATGAGAGATCATATTGAGTTGGTTTATATACTCCAAAACAGAGTAGAAATTTTTTTCTGACAAATTATATTCAGAGCAATTTTGCTTTTAACATTGGAATGCCTAGATAATATTTACATTTTTTTGATTCGCTTAAATTTAAAATTACTGTATTTTACATGAGAGAGCATATGGAGTTGGTGTATATACTCCAAAACAGAGTAGAATAGAGCATTGTATATTTTTTCTGACAGACTATATTCAGAGAAATTTTATTTATACCATTGGGGTGCCTAAATAATATTTAGATATTTTTCGATTCACGTAAAATTAGAATTTCTGTATTTTACATGAGAGAGCATACTGAGTTGGTGTACATACTCCAAAACAGAGTAGAATAGGGAATTGTTTATTTTTTCTGACAAATTATATTCAGAGGAATTTTGATTTTAACATTCGGGTGCCTAGATAATATATAGATTTTTTCGATTTGCTTAAATATGGAATTTCTGTATTTTACATGAGAGAGCATATAGAGTCGGTGTATATACTCCAAAACAGAGTAGAATAGGGCATTGTATACTTTTTATGACAGATTATATTCAGAGAAATTTTACTTTTAACGTTGGGGTGCCTACATAATATTTAGATTTTTTTAGATCCATGTAAAATTAGAATTTCTTTATTTTCCATGAGATAGCATACTGAGTTGGTGTATATACACCAAAACAGAGTAGAATAGGGCATTGTATATTTTTTCTGACAGATTATATTTAAAGCAATTTTGTTTTTAACATTAGGGTGCCTAGATAATATTTAGATTTTTTCGATTCAGGTAAAATTTGAATTTCTGTGTTTTACATGAGAGAACATATGGAGTTGGTTTATATACTCCAAAACAAAGTAGAAAAGGGCATTGTATTTTTTTTCTTGCACATTATATTTAGAGTAATTTTGCTTATAACCTTCCGGTGCCTAGATAATATTTAAAATTTTTTGATTCACGTAAAAGTAGAATTTCCGAATTTTACATGAGAGAGCATGCTGAGTTGGTGTATATACTCTAAAACAGAATATAATAGGGCATTGTATATTTTTTCTAACAGATTATATTCAGAGAAATTTTGCTTTAAGATTCTGGTCCCTAGATCATATTTAGATTTTTTTCTATACAGGTAAAATAAGAATTTCGTTATTTTTAATGAGAGAGCATACTTAGTTGGTGTATATACTCCAAAACAGAGTAGAATAGGGAATTGTATATTTTTTCTGACAGATTATATTCAGAGCAATTTTGTTTTTACCATTGTGATGCCTACATAATATTTAGATTTATTTTGATTCGCTTAAATATCGAATCTCAGTATTTTACATGAGAGAGCATATGGAGTTGGTGTATATACTCCAAAACAGAGTAGAATAGGGCATTGTATATTTTTTCTGACAGATTAGATTCAGAGCAATTTTGTTTATAACATTGGGGTGCCTAGATAATGTATAGATATTTTTCGATTCACATAAAATTAGAATTTCAGTATTTTACATGAGAGAGCCTACTGACTTGGTGTATATACTCCAAAACAGAGTAGAATAAGGCATTGTATATTTTTTATGACAGATTTTATTCAGAGTAATTTTGTTATTAACATTGGGGTACCTAGATAATATTTAGATTTTTTTCGATTCGGGAAAAATTAGAATTTCAGTATTTTACATGAGGGAGCAAACTGAGTTGGTGTATATACTCCAAAATAGAGTAGAATAAAACATTGTATATTTTCTCTAAAAGACTATATTCAGAGCCATTTTCTTTTAACTTTGGCGCACCTAGATATTATTTCGATTTTTTTCGATTCACGTAAAATTAGAATTTCGGTATTTTACATGAGAAAGCATATTGAGTTGGTGTACTTACTGCAAAACAGAGTGGAAAAGGGCATTGTATATTTTTTCTGACAGATTATATTCAGAGCAATTTTGCTTACAACATTAGGGTGCGTAGATAATATTTAGATTTTTTTCGATTCACTTAAATACAGAATTTCTGTATTTTATATGAGAGAGGATATAAAGTTGTTTTATATACCCAAAAACAGAGTAGAATATGGCATTGTATATTTTTTTCGGACAGATTATGTTCAGAGCAATTTTGTTTTTATCATTGTGGTGCCTAGATATTATTTAGATTTTTTTTGATTCGCATAAAATAAGAATTTCTGTATTTTACATCAGAGAGCATATTGAGTTGGTTTATACACTCCAAAACAGAGTAGACAAGGACATTGTACATTTTGTCGGACAGATTATATTCAGAGCAATTTTTCTTTAAACATTGGGATGCCTAGATAATATTTAGATTTTTTTCGATTCACGTAAAATTAGAATTTCGGTATTTTACATGAGAGAGCATACTGAAGTGGTGTATATACTCCAAAACAGAGTAGAAAAGGGCATTGTATATTTTTTCTGACAGATTATATTCAGAGCAATTTTTTTTTGAACATTGGGGTGCCTAGATTATATTTAGATTTTTTTCGATTCGCTTAAATATAGAATTTCTGTATTTTACATGAGAGAGTATGTAGAGTTGGTGTATATACTCAAAAACAGAGTAGAATAGGGTATTGTATATTTTTTCTAAAAATTTATATTCAGAGCAATTTTGTTTTTAACATTGGGGTGCCTTGATAATATTTAGACTTTTTCGATTCGGGTAAAATTAGAATTTCTGTATTTTACACGAGAGAGCATAGTGAGTTGGCATATATACTCCAAAACATAGTAGAGTAAGGCATTGTATATTTTTTCTAACATACTATATTGAGAGCCATTTTCTTTTAACTTTGGGGCGCCTAGATATTATTTAGATTGTTTTTGATTCGCTTAAATATAGAATTTCTGTATTTAACATGAGAGAGCATATTGAGTTAGTGTATACACTACAAAACAGAGTAGAAAAGTGCATTGTATATGTTTTCTGTCAGATTATATTCAGAGCAATTTTTCTTTTAACATTGGGGTGCCTAGATCCTATTTAGATTTTTTTCAATTCGCTTAAATATAAAATTTCTGTATTTTACATGAGAGATCATATGGAGTTGGTGTATATACTCCAAAACACAGTAGAATAGGGCCTTGTATATTATTTCAGACAGATTATATTCAGAGTAATTTTGTTTTTAACATTGGGGTGCATAGATAATATTTAGATTTTATTCGATTCTCTTAAATATACAATTTCTGTATTTCACACGAGAGCATAGGGAATTGGAGTATATACTCGAAAACAGAGTAGAATAGGGTATTGTATATTTTATCTCACAGATTATATTCAGATCAATTTTGTTTTTAACATTGGGGTGCCTAGATAATATTTAGATTTTTTCGATTCAGGTAAAATTAGAATTTCTGTATTTTACATGAGAGAGCATACTGAGTTGGTGTATATACTCCAAAACAGAGTAGAATAAGGCATTGTATACATTTTCTAACAGACTATATTCAGAGCCATTTTCTTTTAATTTTGGGGCGCCTAGATATTACTTAGATTTGTTTCGATTCGCATAAAATTAGAATTTTGGTATTTTATATGGGAGAGCATATTGAGTTGGTGTACATGCTCCAAAACAGTGCAGAAAAGGGCATTGTATATTTTTCTCTGTCAGATTATATTCAGAGCAGTTTTGCTTTTAACATTGGGGGGCCTAGATAATATTTAGATTCTTTTGGATTCATGTAAATTTAGAATTTCGGTATTATACATAAGAGAGCATACTGAGTTGGTGTATATACTCCAAAACAGAGTAGAATAAAGCATTGTATATTTTTTATGACAGATTATATTCAGAGCAATTTTGGTTTTAACATTGGGGTGCCTAAATATTATTTAGATTTTTTGGATTCGCTTAACTATAGAATTTCTGTATTTTACATGAGAGAGCATCCTGAGTTGGTTTATATACTCCAAAACAGAGTAGAATAAAACATTGTATATTTTTTCTAACAGACAATATTCAGAGTCATTTTATTTTAATTTTGGGGCGCTAGATAATATTTAGACTTTTTCGATTCGCGTAAAATTAGAATTTCGCTATTTTACGTGAGAGAGCATATTGATTTGTTTTATATACTCCAAAACAGAGTAGAATAGGGCATTGTATATTTTTTCTGACAGATTATATTCAGACCAATTTTGTTTTGAACGTTGGGGTTACAAGATAATATTGAGATTTCTTCAATTCGGGTAAAATAAGAATTTCTGTATTTTACATTTGAGAGCATACTGAGTTGGTGTATATATTCCAAAACAGAGTAGAATAAGGAATTGTATATTTTTTCTAACAGACTATATTCAGAGCCATTTTCTTTTAACATTGGGGCGCCTACATATTATTTAGATTTTTTTCTGGTCTCGTAAAATTAGAATTTCGGTTTTTTACATGAGAGAGCATATTGAGTTGGTGTATACACTACACAGCAGAGTAGAAAAGGGTATTGTATATTTTTTCTGACACATTATATTCAGAGATATTTTGCTTTTAACATTGGGGTGCATAGATAATATTTAGATTTTCTTCGATTCGCTTAAATATAGAATTTCTTTATTTTACATGAGAGAGCATATGGAGTTGGTGTATATACTCCAAAAGAAAGAAGAAAAGGGCATTGTATATTTTTTCCTACAGATTATATTCAGAGCAATTTTGCTTTTAACATTGGGGTGCCTAGATAATATTTAGATTCTATTCGATTCGGGTAAATTTAGAATTTCTGTATTTTACATGAGAGAGCATATTGAGTTGGTGTATATACTCTAAAACAGAGTAGAATAGGGCATTGTATATTTTTTCTGACAGTTTATATTCAGAGCAATTTTTTTTTTAACATTGGAGTGCCTAGATAATATTTAGATTTATTCGATTTGGGTAAAATTAGAATTTCGGTATTTTACATGAGAGAGGAAAATGAGTTGGTGTATATACTACAAAACAGAGTAGAGTAAGACATTGTATATTTTTTCTGACAGATTATATTAAGAGCAATTTTGCTTTAACATTAAGGTGCCTAGATAATATTTAGATTTTTTTCGATTCGCTTAAATATAGAATTCCTGTATTTTACTTGAGAGAGCATATGGAGTTGGTGTATATACTTCAAAACAGAGTAGAATAGGGAACTGTATATTTTTTATGACAGATTATATTCAGAGCAATTTTGTTTTAAACATTGGTTTGCCTACGTGATAGTTAGATTTTAAGTATTCCGGTAAAATTAGAATTACTGTATTTTACATGAGAGAGTAAACGAAGTTGGTGTATATACTCCAAAACAGAGTTGAAGAAAACATTGTATATTTTTTCTAACAGACTATATTCAGAGCCATTTTCTTTTAACTTTGGGGCGCCTAGATATTATTTAGATTTTTTCGATTCACGTAAAATTAGAATTTCGCTTTTTTACATGAAAGAGCATACTGAGCTGGTGTATATTCTCCAAAACAAAGTACAATAAGGCATTGTGTATTTTTTCTAACAGTCTATATTAAGATCCAATTTCTTTTAACTTTGGAGCCCCCAGATATTATTTAGATTTCTTTCGATTCGCGTATAATCATAATTTTTGTATTTTACATGAGAGAGCATATTGAGTTGGTGTATATACTCCAAAACAGAGTAGAAAAGGGCATTGTATATTTTTTCTGACAGATTATATTCAGAGCAATTTTGCTTTTAACTTTGGGGTGCCTAGATAATATTTAGATTTATTTCGATTCGCTTAAATATAGAATTTCTTTATTTTACATGAGAGAGCATATGGAGTTGGTGTATATACTCCAAAACAAAGTAGAATAGTGCATTGTATAATTTTTTCTTACAGATTATATTTAGAGAAATTTTGTTTTTAACATTGGGTTGCCTGAATAATATTTAGATTTTTTCAATTTGGGTAAAATTAGAATTTTTTATTTTACATGACAGAGCATACTGACTTTTTGTATATACAACAAAACAGAGTATAAAAGGGAATTGTATATTTTTACTGACAGATTATATTCAGAGCAATTTTTCTTTTCACATTGGGGTGCAAGGATAATATTTAGATTATTTTCGATTCTCTTAAATATAGAATTTCTGTATTTTACATGAGAGAGCATATGGAGTTGGTGTATATACTTTAAAACAGAGTAGAATAGGGCATTGTATATTTTTTCTGACAGATTATATTCAGAGCAATTTTGTTTTTAACATTGGGGTGTCTAGACAATATTTATATTTTTTCGATTCAAGTAGAATTAGAATTTTTGTATTTTACACGAGAGAGCATATGGAGTTGGTGTATATATTCCAAAACAAAGTAGAATAAGGCATTGTATATTTTTTCTAACAGAGTATATTCAGAGATATTTTGTTGGAACGTTGGGGCGCGTAAATATAATTTAGATTTTTTTCGATTCGCGTAAAATTAGAATTTCGGTATTTTACATGAGAGAGCATATGGAGTTTCTGTATATACTCCAAAAAAGAGTAGAATAAAGCATTGTATATTTTTTATGACAGATTATATTCAGAACAATTTTGTTTTTAATATTGGGGTGCCTACATAATATTTGAATATTTTCGATTTGGGTAAAATTAGAATTTCTGTATTTTACAAGAGAGAGCATATTGAGTTGGTGTATATACTAAAAACAAAGTAGAAAAGGGCATTGTATATTTTTTCTGACAGATTATATTCAGAGGAATTTTGCTTTTAACATTCGGGTGCCTAGATAATATTTAGATTTGTTTCGATTCTCTTAAATATACAGTTTCTGTATTTTACATGAGAGAGCATACTGAGTTGGTGTATATACTCCCAAACAGAGTAGAATAAGGCATTGTATATTTTTTCTTACACACTATAGTAAGAGCCATTTTCTTTAAACTTTGGGACGCCTAGGTATTATTTAGATTTTATTCAATTCGCGTAAACTTTTAATTTCTGAATTTTACATGAGAGAGCATATTGATTTGGTGTATATACTACTAAACAGAGTAGAAAATGGCATTGTGTATGTTTTCTGACAGATTATATTCAGAGAAATTTTGCTATTTACATTAAGGTGCCTTGATAATATTTAGATATATTTTGTTTTCCTTAAATATAGAATTTCTGTATTTTACATGAGAGAGCATATGGAGTTGGTGTATATACTCCAAAAAAGAGTAGAATAAGGCATTGTATATTTTTTCTGACAGATTATATTCAGAGAAATTTTGCTTTTAACATTGAGGTGCCTAGATAATATTTACATTTTTTTTGATTCGCTTAAATATAGAATTTTTGTATTTTACATGAGAGAGCATACCGAGTTGCTGTATATACTCCAAAACAGAGTAGAATAGGGCATTGTATAATTTTTCTGACAGATAATATTCAGAGCAATTTTGTTTTTAACATTGGGGTGCCTAGATAATATTTAGATATTTTTCGATTCACGTAAAATTAGAATTTCGGTATTTTACATGAGAGAGCATACTAGTTGGTGTATATACTCCAAAACAGAGTAGAATAGGGCATTGTATATTTTTTCTGACAAAGTATATTCAGAGCAATATTGTTTTTATCATTGGCGTGCCTTCATAATATTTAGATTTTTTCGATTCGGGTAAAATTACAATTTCTGTATTTTACATGAAAGAGCATATTGGGTTTGTGTATATAATACAAAACAGAGTAGAAAATGGCATTGTGTACTTTCTCTGACAGATTATATTCAGAGCAATTTTGCGTTTAACATTGGGGTGCCTAGATAATATATAGATTTTTTTCGGTTCACGTTAAATTAGAATTGTGGTTTTACATTAGAGAGCATACTCAGTTGGTGTATATACAACGAAACAGAATAGAAAATGGCATTGTGTATTTTTATTGACAGATTATATTCAGAGCAATTTTGCTTTTAACATTGGGGTGCCTAGATAATATTTAGATATTTTTCGATTCGCTGAAATATAGAATTTCTGTATTTTAGATGAGAGAGCATATGGAGTCGGTGTATATACTCCAAAACAGAGTAGAATAAAGCATTGTATATTTTCTCTGATAGATTATATTCAGAGCAATTTTGTTAATATCATTGGGTTGAGTAAATAATATTTAGATTTTTTTGATTCGGGTAAAATTAGAATTTCTGTATTTTACATGAGAGATCATACTGAGTTGGTGTATATGGTCCAAAACAGAGTAGAATAAGACATTGTATATTTTTTCTAACCGACTATATGCAGAGCCATTTTCTTTTAACTTTGGGGTGCATAGATAATATTTAGATTTTTTTAGATACATGTAAAATTAGAATTTCTTTATTTTACATGAGTGAGCATACTGAGTTGGTGTATATACACCAAAACAGAGTAGAATAGGGCATTGTATATTTTTTCTGACAGATTTTATTTAGAGCAACTTTGTTTTTAACATTTGGTTGCCTAGATAATATTTAGATTTTTTCAATTCAGGTAAAATTAGAATTTCGGTATTTTACATAAGAGAGCATACTTAGTTGGTGTATATACTGCAAAACAGATTAGAATCGGGCATTGTATATTTTTTCTGACAAATTATATTCAGAGCAATTTTGTTTTTAACATTGTGTTGCCTAGATAATATTTAGTTTTTTTCGAAACGGGTAAAATTATAATTTCTATATTTTATATGAGAGAGCATCCTGAGTTGATGTATATACTCCAAAACAGATTAGAATAAGGCATTGTGTATTTTTTTAACAGACTATATTCAGAGTTATTTTCTTTGAACTTTGAGGCGCCTAGATATTATTTAGATTTATTTCGATTCGCATAATATTTTAATTTCGGTATTTTACATGAGAGAGCATATGGAGTTGGTGTATATACTCCAAAACAGAGTAGAATCGGGCATTGTATATTTTTTCTGACAAATTATATTCAGAGCAATTTTGTTTTTAACATTGGGGTGCCTAGGCAATATTTAGATATTTCCGATTCAGGTAGAATTAGAATTTCTGTAATTTACATAAGAGCATATTGATTTGGCGTATATATTACAAAACAGAGTAGAAAAGGGCATTATATATTTTTTCTGACAGAATATATTCAGAGCAATTTTGCTTTTAACCTTGTGGTGCCTAGATAATATTTAGATTTTTTTCGATTCGATTACATGCGGAATTTCTGTATTTTACATGAGAGAGCATATGGAGTTGGTGTATATTCTCCAAAATAGAGTAGAATAGGGCATTTTATACTTTTTCTGACAGATTATATTCAGAGAAATTTTGTTTTCAACATTGGGTTACCTACAAAATATTTCCATTTTTTCAATTCGGGTAAAATTAGTATTTCTGTATTTTACATGAGAGAGCATATTGAACTGGTGTATATACTAAAAACAGGGTAGAAAAGGGCATTGTATATTTTTTCTGACAGATTATATTCAGAGCAATTTTGCTTTTAACATCCGGGTGCCTAGATAATATTTAGATATATTTCGATTCAAGTAAAATTAGAATTTCATTATTTTACATGAGAGAGCATACTGAGTTGGTGTATATACTCCAAAACAGAGTAGAATAGGGCATTGTATATTTTTTCTGACAGATTATATTCAGAGCAATTTTGTTTTTATCATTGGCGTGCCTTCATAATATTTAGATTTTTTTGATTCGGGTAAAATTACAATTTCTGTATTTTACATGAAAGAGCATATTGGGTTTGTGTATATAATACAAAACAGAGTAGAAAATGGCATTGTGTATTTTCTCTGACAGATTATATTCAGAGCAATTTCTGTTTAACATTGGGGTGCCTAGATAATATATAGATTTTTTTCGATTCACATTAAATTAGAATTGCTGTATTTTACATTAGAGAGCATACTGAGTTGGTGTATATACAACGAAACAGAGTAGAAAATGGCATTGTGTATTTTTTCCGACAGATTATATTCAGAGCAATTTTGCTTTTAACATTGGGGTGCCTAGATGATATTTAGATATTTTTCGATTCGCGTAAAATTAGAATTTCCGTATTTTACCCGAGAGAGCATATTGAGTTGGTGTATATACTCGAAAACAGAGTAGAAAAGAACATTGTATATTTTTTCAGACAGATTATATTCAGAGCAATTTTGCTTTTAACATTCGGGTGCCTAGATGATATTTAGATTTTTTCGATTCACGTAAATTTAGAATTTCGGTATTCTACATGAGAGAGCATACTGAGTTGGTGTATATACTCCAAAACAGAGTACAATAAGGCATTGTATATTTTTTCTAACTGATTATATTCATAGCCCTTTTCTTTTAACTTTGGAACGCCTAGACATTATTTAGATATTTTTCGATTCGCGTAAAATTAAAATTCCAATATTTTACATGAGATAGCATACTGAGGTGGTGTATATACTACAAAAAAGAGTAGAAAAGGGCATTGTATATTCTTTCTGACAAATTATATTCAGGGCCATTTTGCTTTTAACATTGGGGTGCCTAGATATTATTTAGATTTGTTTCGATTCAGATAAATATAGAATTTTTGTATTTTACATGAGAGAGCATATGGAGTTTGTGTATATACACCAAAACACATTAGAATAGGGCATTGTATATTTTTTCTGACAGATTATGTTCAGAGCTATTTTGTTTATAACATTGGGGTGCCTAGATAATCTTTAGATATTTTTCGATTCGCGTTAATTTAGAGTTTCAGTATTTTACATGAGAGAGCCTACTGACCTGGTGTATATAGTCCAAAACAGAGTAGAATAAGGCATTGTATATTTTTTCTGACAGATTATATTCAGAGAAATTTTGTTTTTAACATTGGGGTGCCTAGATAATATTTAGATGTTTTCGATTCGGGTAAAATTAGAATTTCTGTATTTTACATGATAGAGCCTATGGAGTTGGTGTATATACTCCAAAACAGAGTAGAATAGGGCATTGTATATTTTTTATGACATACTATATTCAGAGGAATTTTGTTTTTCACATTGGGGTGCCGAGATAATATTTATATTTCTTTCGATTCACGTAAAACTTGAATTTCACTATTTTGCATGAGAGAGCATACTGAGTTGGGGTATATACTCCAAAACAGAGTAGAATAAGGCATTGTATATTTCTTCTAACAGACTATATTCAGAGCCATTTTCTTTTAACTTTGGGGCACCTAGATAATATTTAGATTTTTTTCGATTCAGGTAAAATTAGAATTTCGATATTTTACATTAGAGAGCATACTGAGTTGGTGTATATACTCCAAAACAGAGTGGAATAGGGCGTTGTATATTTTTTCTGACAGATTATACTCAGAGCAATTTTGTTTTTAACATTGGGGTGCCTAGATAATATATAGATTTTTTTCGATTCGCTTAAGTATAGAGTTTCTGTATTTTACTTGAGAGAGCAAATGGAGTTGGTGTATATACTCTAAAAAAGAGTAGAATAGGGCATTGTATATTTTTTCTGACAGATTATATTCAGAGCAATTTTTTTTAACATTGGGGTGCCTAGATCATATTTAGGTTTTTTCGATTCTGATAAAATTAGAATTTTTGTATTTTACATGAGAGAGCATATTGAGTTGGTGTATATACTCCAAAACAGAGTAGAATAGGGCACCGTATATTTTTTCAGACAGATTATATTCAGAGAAATTTTGTTTTCATCATTAGGGTGCCGAGATAATATTTAGATTTTTTCGAGTCACATAAATTTAGAATTTCTGTATTTTACATGAGAGAGCATATTGAGTTGGTGTATATACTCCAAAACAAAGTAGAAAAGGGCATTGTATATTTTTTCTGACAGATTATGTTCAGAGCAATTTTGCTTTTAACTTTGGGGTGCCTAGATAATATTTAGATTTTCTTAGATTCACGTAAAGTTAGAATTTCTCTATTTTACAGGAGAGAGCATACTGAGTTTGTGTATATACTCCAAAACAGAGTAGAATAAGACATTGTATAATTTATCTAACAGACTATATTCAGAGACATTTTCTTTTAACTTTGGGGCGCATAGATATTATTTAGATTTTTTTTCAATTCGCGTAAAATTAGAATTTCGGTATTGTACAGGAGAGAGCATATTGAGGTGGTGTATATAGTCCAAAGCAGAGTAGAAAAGGGCATTGTATATTTTTTTCTGACAGATTATATACAGAGCAATTTTGCTTTTAACATTCGGGTGGCTAGATAATATTTAGATTTTTTTGGATTCACGTAAAATTAGAATTTCGGTATTTTACATGAGAGCATACTGAGTTGGCTTATATACTACAAAAAAGAGTAGAATAGGGCATTGTATATTTTTTCTGACAGATGATATTCAGAGCAACTTTGCTTTTAACATTGGGCTGCCTAGATAGTATTTAGATGTTTTCGATTCGGGTAAAATTAGAATTTCTGTATTTTACAGGAGAGAGCATATGGAGATGGTGTATGTACTCCAAAAAAGAGTAGAATAGGGCATTGTATATTTCTTCTGACCGATTATATTTAGAGCAATTTTGTTTTAAACATTGGGGTGCCTAGATTATATTTAGATTTTTTTCAATTCGCTGAAATATAGAATTTCTGTATTTTACATGAGAGAGCACATGGCGTTGGTGTATATACTCCAAAAAAGAGTAGATTAGGGCATTGTATATTTTTTCTGACAGATTATATTCAGAGCAAATTTGTTTTTGACATTGGGGTATCTTGATAATATTTATATTTTTTCGATACGGGTAAAATTAGAATTTCTGTATTTTACATAAGAGAGCATACTGAGTTGGTGTATATACTCCAAAACAGAGTAGAATAAGGCATTGTATATTTTCTCTAACAGAGTATATTCAGAGCCATTTTCTTTTAACTTTGAAGCGCCTAGATATTATTTAGACTTATTTCGATTCACATAAAATTAGAATTTCGGTATTTTAACTGAGAGAGCATATTGAGTTGGTGTATATACTCCAAAATAGAGTAGAATAGGGTATTGTATATTTTTTCTGACAGATTATATTCAGAGCAATTTTGTTTTTAACATTGGTGTGCCTAGATAATATTTAGAATTTTTCGATTCGGGTTAAAATAGAATTTCTGTATGTTACAAGAGGGAGCAGACTGAGTTGCTTTATATACTCCAAAGGAGAGTAGTATAAGGCATTGTATATTTTTTCTAACAGACAATATTCAGAGCCATTTTCTTTTAACTTTTTTCAGCCTAGATATTATTTAGATTTTATTCGATTCGCGTAATATTAGAATTTCTGTATTTTATATGAGACAGCATATTGTGTTGGTGTATATACTCCAAAACAGTGTAGAAAATGACATTGTATATTTTTTCTGACAGATTATATTCAGAGCAATTTTGCTTTTAACATTGGGGTGCCTAAATAATATTTAGAATTATTTCAATTCACGTAAAATTATAATTTCGGTATTTTACAGGAGATAGCAAACTGAGTTGGTGTATATACTCCAAAACAGAGTAGAATAAGGCATTGTATATTTACTTGACAGATAATATTTAGGGCAATTTTGTTTTTAACATTAGAGTGCCTAGATTATATTTAGATTATTTCGATTCGGGTAAAATTATAATTTCTGTATTTTACATGAGAGAGCATATTGAGTTGGTGTATATACTCCAAAACATATTAGAATAAAGCATTGTATATTTTCTATGACAGACTATGTTCATAGCCATATTTTTTTAACTTTGGCGCTCCTAGATATTATTTAGATTTTTTTTGATTAGCGTAAAATATGATTTTCTGTATTTTATATGAGAGAGCATATTCAGTTGGTGTGTATACACCAAAACAAAGTAGCAAAAATCATTGTATATTTTTTATGACAGATTATATTCATAGCAATTTTGTTTTTACCATTGGGGTGCCTAGATAATATTTAGATTTTTTTTTTATTCGGGTAAAATTAGAATTTCTGTATTTTACATGAGAGAGCATATGGAGATGGTGTATATACTCCAAAACAGAGTAGAATAGTGCATTGTATATTTTTCTTTGACAGATTATAATCAGAGCAGTTTTGCTTTTAACATTGGGGTGCCTAGATAATATTTAGATTTTTTTCTATTCTTTTAAATATAGAAGTTCTGTATTTTACATCAGAGAGCATATTTAGTTGGTGTATATACTCCAAAACAGAGTAGAATAGGGTATTGTATATTTTTTCTGACAGATTACCTTCAGAGAAATTTTGTTTTTAACATAGGGTGCCTAGATAATATATAGAGTTTTTCGATTTGGGTAAAATTATAATTTCTGCATTTTACATATGAGCATACTGAGTTGGTGTATATACCCCAAAACAGAGTAGAACAAGGCATTGTATATTTTTTCTGAAAGACTAGATTCAGAGACATTTTTTTTTAACTTTGGGGCGCCTAGATATTATTTAGGTATTTTTTCGATTCGTGTCAAATTAGAATTTCGGTATTTTAACTGAGAGAGCATTCTGTGTTGGTGTATATACTCCAAAACAGAGTAGAAAAGGGCATTGTATATTTGTTCTGACAGATTATATTCAGAGTAATTTTGCTTTTAACATAGGGGTGTCTAGATAATATTTAGATTTTTTCAATTCGGGTAAGTTAGAATTTCGGTATTTTACATGAGAGAGCATAACGAGTTGGTGTATATACTCCAAAACAGAGTAGAATAAGGCATTGTATATTTTTTCTAACATACTATATTCAGAGCCATTTTCTTTTAACTTTGGGGCACCTAGATATTATTTAGATTGTTTTCGATTCGCCTAAATATAGAATCTCTGTATTTTACATGAGAGAGAATATGGAGTTGGTGTATATACTTTAATAAAGAGTAGAATAGAACATTGTATATTTTTTCTGACAGATTATATTCAGAGTAATTTTGTATTTGACATTGGGGTATCTTGATAATATTTATATTTTTTCGATACGGGTAAAATTAGAATTTCGGTAGTTTACATAAGAGAGCATACTGAGTTGGTGTATATACTCCAAAACAGAGTAGAATGAAGCATTGTATATTTTTTCTGACAAATTATATTCAGAGAAATTTTGTTTTTAACATTGTGTTGCCTAGATAATATTTAGATTTTCTCGAATCGGGTAAAATTTGAATTTTTATATTTTACATGAGAGAGCATCCTGAGTTGGTTTATATACTCCAAAACACATTAGAATAAGGCACTGTATTTTTTTTTAACAGACTATATTCAGAGCCATTTTCTTTGAACTTTGAGGCGCCTAGATATTATTTAGATTTTTTTCGATTCGCATAAAATTAGAATTTCGGTATTTTACATGAGAGAGCATATGGAGTTGGTGTATATAGTGCAAAACAGAGTAGAAAAGGGCATTATATATTGTTTCTGACAAATTATATTCAGAGAAATTTTGCTTTTAACCTTGTGGTGCCTAGATAATATTTAGATTCTTTTCGATTCGATTACATGTGGAATTTCTGTATTTTATATGAGAGAGCTTATGGAGTGTGTGTATATTCTCCAAAAAAGAGTAGAATAGGGCATTTTATATTTTTTCTGACAGATTATATTCATAGCAATTTTGTTTTAAACATTGGGGTGCCTACAGAAAATTTTCATTTTTTCGATTCGGGTAAAATTAGAATTTCTGTATTTTACATGAGAGAGCATATTGTATTGGTGTATATACTAAAAACAGGGTAGAAAAGGGCATTGTATATTTTTTCTGACAGATTATATTCAGAGCAATTTTGCTTTTAACATTCGGGTGCCTAGATAATATTTAAATTTTTTTCGATTCGCTTAAATATAGAATTTCTGTATTTTATATGAGAGAGCATACCGAGTTGCTGTATATACTGCAAAACAGAGTAGAATAGGGCATTGAATAATTTTTCTGACAGATAATATTCAGAGCAATTTTGTTTTTAACATTGGGGTGCCTAGATAATATTTAGATATTTTTCGATTCACGTAAAATTAGAATTTCGGTATTTTACATGAGAGAGCATATTGAGTTGGTGTATATACTCCAAAACAGAGTAGAATAGGGCATTGTATATTTTTTCTGACAGATTATATTCAGAGCAATTTTATTTTTATCATTGGCGTGCCTTCATAATATTTAGATTTTTTCGATTCGGGTAAAATTACAATTTCTGTATTTTAAATGAAAGAGCATATTGGGTTTGTGTATATAATACAAAACAGAGTAGAAAATGGCATTGTGTATTTTCTCTGACAGATTATATTCAGAGCAATTTTGTGTTTACCATTGGGGTGCCTAGATAATATATAGATTTTTTTCGATTCACGTTAAATTAGAATTGCAGTATTTTACATTAGAGAGCATACTGAGTTGGTGTATATACAACGAAACAGAGTAGAAAATGGCATTGTGTATTTTTTCTGACAGATTATATTCAGAGCAATTTTGCTTTTACCTTTGGGGTGCCTAGATAATATTTAGATATTTTTCGATTCACTTAAATACAGAATTTCTGTATTTTAGGTGAGAGCATATGGAGTCGGTGTATATACTCCAAAACAGAGTAGAATAGGGCATTGTATATTTCTCTGATAGATTATATTCAGAGCAATTTTGTTAATATTATTGGGTTGACTAAATAATATTTAGATTTTTTCGATTCGGGTAAAATTAGAATTTCTGTATTTTACATGAGAGATCACACTGAGTTGGTGTATATACTCCAAAACAGAGTAGATTAAGGCATTTTATATTTCTTCTAACAGACTATATTCAAAGCAATTTTCTTTTAAATTTGGGGCGCCTAGATATTATTTAGATTTTTTTCGATTCGCGTGAAATTAGAATTTCAGTATTTTACATGAGAGAGCATATTGAGTTGGTGTATATACTCCAAAACAGAGTAGAATAAGGCATTGTATATTTTTTCTAACAGACTATACTCAGAGCCATTTTCTTTTAACTTTGGGGTGCATAGATAATGTTTAGATTTTTTTAGATACATGTAAAATTAGAATTTCTTTATTTTACATAAGTGAGCATACTGAGTTGGTGTATATACTCCAAAACAGAGTAGAATAGGGCATTGTATATTTTTTCTGACAGATTATATTTAGAGCAACTTTGTTTTTAACATTTGGTTGCCTAGATAATATTTAGATTTTTTCGATTCAGGTAAAATTAGAATTTCTGTGTTTTACAAGAGAGAGCATATTGAGTTGGTGTATATACTTCAAAACAAATTACAAAAGGGCATTGTATATTTTTTCTTGCACATTATATTCAGAGTAATTTTGCTTATAACCTTCGGGTGCCTAGATAATTAAATTCTTTTCGATTCGCTTAAATATATAATTTTTGTATTTTACATGAAAGAGCATATTGAGTTGGTCTATATACACCAAAAAAGAGTAGAATAGGGCATTGTATATATATTTATTCAGACACATTATATTCAGAGCAATTTCGTTTTTAATATTGGGGTGCCTAGATAATATTTAGATTTTTTTCGATTTGCTTAAATATAGAAGTTCTGTATTTTACATGAGAGAGCATATTGAGTTGGTTTATGTACTACAAAACCGAGTAGCAAAAAGCATTGTATATTTTATCTCACAGATTATATTCAGAGCAATTTTGCTTTAACATTGGGGTGCCTAGATAATATTTAGATTATTTTCATTTCGCTTATATATAGAATTTCTGTATTTTACATGAGAGAGCATATGGACTTGGTGTATATACCCCAAAACAGAGTAAAATCGGGCATTGTATATTTTTTCTGACAGACTACATTCAGAGCAATTTTGTTTTAACATTGGGGTGCCTAGATAATATTTAGATTTTTTTCGATTCACGTAAAATTAGAATTTCGGTATTTTACATGAGAGAGCATACTGAGTTAGTGTATATACTCCAAAACAGAGTAGAATAAGGCATTGTAAATTTTTTCTATCAGACAATATTCAGAGCCATTTTCTTTTAACTTTGGGGCACATAGATATTATTTACATTTATTTCGATTCGCGTAAAATTAGTATTTCTGTATTTTACATGAGAGAGCATATTGAGTTGGTGTATATACTTCAAAACAGAGTAGAAAAGGGCGTTGTATATTTATTGTGACAGATTATATGCAGAGCAATTTTGTATTTAACGTTGTGGTGCCTAGATAATATTTAGATTTTTTTCGATCCGCTTAAATATAGAATTTCTTTATTTTACATGAGAGAGCATATGGAGTTGGTGTATATACCCAAAAATAGAGTTGAATAGGGCATTGTATATTTTTTCTGACAGATTATATTCAGAGCAATTTTGTTTTTAACTTTGTGGTGCCTAGATAATATTAAATTTTTTTAAATTAGTGTAAAATTATAATTTCTCTATTTTACAGGAGAGAGCATACTGAGATTGTGTATATCCTCCAAAACAGAGTAGAATAAGGCATTGTATATTTTTTCTAACAGACTGTATTCAGAGACATTTTCTTTTAACTTTGGGGCGCCTAGATATTATTTAGGTTTTTTTCAATTAGCGTAAAATTAGAATTTCGGTATTTTACATGAGAGAGCATATTGAGTTTGTGTATATACTCCAAAAAAGAGTATAAAGAAGCATTGTATATTTTTTCTGACAGATTATATTCAGAGCAATTTTCCTTTTAACATTCGGGTGCCTAGATAATATTTAGATTTTTTTCGATTCGCTTAAATATAGAATTTCTGTATTTTTTATGAGAGAGCATATGGAGTTGGTGTATATAATCCAAAAAAGAGTAGAATAGGGCATTGTATATTTCTTCAGACACTATATATTCAGAGCAATTTTGTTTTTAACATTTGGGTGCCTAGATAATATTTAGATTTGTTTCGATTCACTTAAATATAGAATTTCTGTATTTTACATGAGAGAGCATATGGAGTTGGTGTATATACTCCGAAATAGAGTACAGTAAGGCATTGTATATTTTTTCTGACCGATGATATTCAGAGCAATTTTGTTTTTAACATTGCGGTGCCTAGATAATATTTAGATATTTTCAATTCAGGTGAAATTAGAATTTCTGTATTTTACATGAGAGAGCATACTGAGTTGGTGTATATACTCCAAAACAGAGTAGAATAAGGCATTGTATATTTTTTCAAACAGGCATTATTCAGAGCCATTTTTCTTTAACTTTGGGGCGCATAGATATTATTTACATTTATTTCGATTCGCGTAAAATTAGAATTTCGGTATTTTACATTAGAGAGCATATTGAGTTGGTGTATATACTTCAAAATAAAGTAGAAAAGGGCATTGTATATTTTTTGTGACAGATTATATGCAAAGCAATTTTGCATTTAACATTGTGGTGCCTAGATAATATTTAGATTTTTTTCAATTCGCTTAAATATAGAATTTCTGTATTTTACATGAGAGAGCATATGGAGTTGGTGTATATACTCCAAAACAGAGTAGAATAGGGCACCGTATATTTTTTCTGACAGATTATATTCAGAGCAATTTTGTTTTTATCATTGGGGTGCCGAGATAATATTTAGATTATTTCGAGTCATGTAAATTTAGAATTTCGGTATTTTACATGAGAGAGCATATTGAGTTGGTGTATATACTCCAAAACAAAGTAGAAAAGGGCATTGTATATTTTTTCTGACAGATTATGTTCAGAGCAATTTTGCTTTTAACTTTGGGGTGCCTAGATAATATTTAGATTTCCTTAGATTCACGTAAAAATAGAATTTCTCTATTTTAGAGGAGAGAGCATACTGAGTTTGTGTATATATTCCAAAACAGAGTAGAATAAGACATTGTATATTTTATCTAACAGACTATATTCAGAGACATTTTCTTTTAACTTTGGGGCGCATAGATAGTATTTAAATTTATTTCAATTCACGTAAAATTAGAATTTCGGTATTGTACAGGAGAGAGCATATTGAGTTGCTGTATATAGTCCAAAGCAGAGTAGAAAAGGGCATTGTATATTTTTTTCTGATAGATTTTATACAGAGCAATTTTGCTTTTAACATTCGGGTGGCTAGATAATATTTAGATTTTTTTCGATTCACGTAAAATTAGAATTTCGGTATTTTACATGAGAGAGCATGCTGAGTTGGCTTATATACTACAAAAAAGAGTAGAATAGGGCATTGTATATTTTTTATGACAGATGATATTCAGAACAATTTTGTTTTTAACATTGGGGTGCCTAGATTATATTTAGATTTTTTTCGATTCGCTGAAATATAGAATTTCTGTATTTTACATGAGAGAGCATATGGAGTTGGTGTATATACTCCAAAAAAGAGTATAACAGGGCATTGTATATTTTTTCTGACAGATTATATTCAGAGCAAATTTATTTTTGACTTTGAGTTACCTTGATAATATTTATATTTTTTCAATATGGGTAAAATAAGAATTTCTGTATTTTACATGAGAGAGCATACTGAGTTGGTGTATATACTCCGAAACAGAGTAGAATAAGGCATTGTATATTTTCTCTAACAGAGTATATTCACAGCCATTTTCTTTTAACTTTGGGGCACCAAGATATTATTTAGACTTTTTTCGATTCACGTAAAATTAGAATTTCGGTATTTTACCTGAGAGAGCATATTGAGTTGCTGTATATACTCTAAAAAAAAGTAGAAAAGGGCATTGTATATTTTTTCTGACAGATTATATTCAGAGCAATTTTGCTTTTAACATTGGGGAGCCTAGATAATATTTAGATTTTTTTCGATTCGTTTAAATATAGAATTTCTGTATTTTTCATGAGAGAGCATATTGAGTTGGTTTATATACTACAAAACAGAGTAGAAAGGGGCATTGTATGTTTTTTCTGACACATTATATTCAGAGCAATTTTGCTTTTAACATTGGGTTGCCTGGATAATATTTAGATTTTTTTCGATTCGCTTTAATATATAATTTCTGTATTTTACATGAGAGAGCATACGGAGTTGGTGTATATACTCCAAAACAGAGTAGAATAAGGCATTGTATATTTTTCCTAACAGACTATATTCCGAGCCATTTTTATTTAACTTCTGGGCGCCTAGATATTATTTAGATTATTTTCGATTCCCATAAAATTTGAATTTCGGTATTTTACCTGAGAGAGCATATTTAGTTGGTGTATATACTCGAAAACAGAGTAGAAAAGCGCATTGTATATTTTTTATGACAGATTTTCTTAGGAGCAATTTTGCTTTTAACATTGGGGTGCCTAGATAATATTTAGATTTTTTTCGATTCGCTTTAATATAGAATTACTGTATTTTACATTAGAGAGCATATTGAGTTCGTGTATATTTTCCAAAGCAGAATAAAAAAGGGCATTGTATGTTTTTTCTGACAGATTATAATCAGAGCAATTTTACTTTTAACATTGTGTTGCCTAGATAATATTTAGATATTTTTCGATTCGCTTAAATATATAATTTCGGTATTTTACATGAGAGAGCATACTGAGTTGGTGTATCTACTCCAAAACAGAGTAGAAAAGGTCATTGTATATTTTTTCTGACACATTGTATTCCGAGCAATTTTTATTTTAACATTCGGGTTCCTAGATAATATTTAGATTAATTTCGATTCACGTAAAATTAGAATTTCGGTATTTTACCTGAGAGAGCATACTGACTTGGTTTATATACTCCAAAACAGAGTAGAATAGGGCATTGCATATGTTTTCTGACAGATTATATTCAGAGCAATTTTGTTTTTCACATTGGGGCGCCTAGATAATATTTAGATTTTTTTCCAGACATGTAAATTTAGAATTTCGGTATTCTATATGAGAGAGCATACTGAGTTGGTGTATATACTCCAAAACAGAGTAGAAAAAGGCATTGTATATTTTTTCTAACAGAGTATATTCATAGCCATTTTCTTTTAACTTTGGGGCGCCTAGATATTATTTGAATTTTTTTCGAATCGCGTAAAATTAGAATTTCGGTATTTTACATAAGATAGCATATTGAGGTAGTTTATATACTACAAAACAGAGTAGAAAAGGGCATTGTATATTTTTTCTGACAGATTATATTCAGAGAAATTTTGCTTTTAACACTGGGGTGCCTAGATATTATTTAGATTTTTGCGATTCAGTGAAATATAGAATTTTTGTATTTTACATGAGAGAGCATATGGAGTTGGTGTATATACTCCAAAACAGAGTAGAATAGGGCATTGTATATTTTTTCTTTCAGATTATATTCAGAGCAATTTTTTTATAACATTGGGGTGCCTTGCTAATATTTAGATATTTTTCAATTCACGTAAAATTATAATTTCAGTATTTTACATGAGATAGCATACTGACTTGGTGTATATACTATAAAAAAGAGTAGAAAAGGGCATTGTATATTTTTTGTGACAGATTATATGCAGAGCAACATTGCATTTAACATTGTGGTGCCTAGATAATATTTAGATTTGTTTCAATACGCTTAAATATACAATTTCTGTATTTTTCATGAGAGAGCATATGGAGTTGGTCTATATACTCCAAAAAAGAGTAGAATACGGCAATGTAAATTTTTTATGACAGATTATATTCAGAGCAATTTTGTTTTTAACATTGGGGTGCCAAGATAATATTTAGATTTTTTTCGATTCACGTAAATTTAGAATTTCGGTATTTTACATGAGAGAGCATATTGAGTTGGTATATATACTCCAAAACATAGTAGAAAAAAGCATTGTTTATTTTTTCTGACAGATTATATTCAGAGCAATTTTGCTTTTAAACTTCTGGTCCCTAGAAAATATTTAGATTTTTTTCGATTCAGGTAAATTTAGAATTTCGGTATTTTACATGAGAGAGCATACTGACTTGGTGTATATATTCCAAAACAGAATAGAATAGGGCATTGTATATTTTTTCTGACAGATTATATTCAGAGAAATTTTGCTTTTAGAATTGGAGTGCCTAGATAATATTTAGATTTTTCTCTCCTCGCTTAAATATAGAATTTCTGTATTTTACATTAAAGAGCATATTGAGTTGGTGTATATACTCCAAAACAGAGTAGAATAAGGCATTGTATATTTTTTATGACAGATTATATTCAGAGAAATTTTGCTTTTAACTTTGGGGTGTCTAGATAATATTTAGGTTTTTTCAGATTCACGTAAAATTTTAATTTCTCTATTTTACAGGAGAGAGCATACTGAGTTTGTGTATATACTGGAAAACAGAGTTGAATAAGGCATTCTATATTTTTTGTAACAGACTATATTCAGAGATATTTTCTTTGAACTTTGGGGCACATAGATATTATTTAGATATTTTGATTCTCGTAAAATTAGAATTTCGGTATTTTACATGAGATAGCATATTGAGTTAATGTATATACTCCAAAACAGAGTAGAAAAGGGCATTGTATATTTTTTTGACACATTGTATTCAGAGCAATTTTGCTTTTAACATTCGGCTGCCTATATAATATTTAGATTTATTTCGATTCATGTAAAATTAGAATTTTGGTATGTTACATGAGAGAGCATACTGAGTTAATTTATATACTCCAAAACAGAGTAAAATAAGGCATTGCAAATGTTTTCTGACAGATCATATTCAGAGTAATTTTGCTTTTAACTTTGGGGTGCCTAAGTAATATTTAGATTTTTTTAGATTCACATAAAATTAGAATTTCTCTATTTTACATGAGAGAGCATACTCAGTTGGTGTATATACACCAAAACAGAGTAGAATAGGCCATTTTATATTTTTTCTGACAAATTATATGCAGAGCAATTTTGTTTTTAACATTGGGGTGCCTAGATAATATTTAAATTTTTTCGATTCGGGTAAAATTAGAATTTCTGTGTTTTACATGAGAGAGCATATTGAGTTGGTGTATATACTCCAAAACAGAGTAAAAATGGGCATTGTATATTTTTTCGTACACATTATTTTACGAGCAATTTTGCTTATAACCTTCGGGTGCCTAGATAATATTTAGATTTTTTTCGATTCACGTAAATTTAGAATTTCGGAATTTTACATGAGAGAGCATACTGAGTTGGTGTATATACTCCAAAACAGGGTAGAATAGGGCATTGTATATTTTTTCTTACATATTATATCCAGAGCAATTTTTTTTTTAACATTGGGGTGCCTAGATAACATTTAGGTTTTTTGTATTTGGGTAAAATTATAATTTCGGTATTTTAAATGAGAGAGCATACTGAGTTGGTGTATATACTCCAAAACAGAGTAGAATAAGGCATTGTATATTTTTTCTAACAGACTATATTCAGAGCCATTTTTTTTACTTTGGGCGCCTAGATATTATTTATAATTTTTCCATTTGCGTAAAATTAGAATTTCGGTATTTTACATGAGAGGGCATATGGAGTTGGTGTATATACTCCAAAACAGAGTAGAAAAGGGCATTATATATTTTTTCTGACAGATTATATTCAGAGCAATTTTGCTTTTAACATTCGGGTGCCTAGATAATATTTAGATTATTTTCGATTCGCTTAAATATAGAATTTCTGTATTTTACATGAGAGAGCATATGGAGTGGTGTATGTACTCCAAAACAGAGTAGAATAGGGCATTGTATATTTTTTATGACAGATTATATTAAGAGCAAGTTTGTTTTTAACATTAGGGTGCCTAAATAATATTTAAATTTTTTCTAATCGGGTAAAATTAGAATTTTGGTATTTTATATGAGAGAGCATACTAAGTTGGTGTATATACTCCAAAACAGAGTAGAATAAAGCATTGTATATTTTCTCTAACAGACTATATTCAGAGCAATTTTCTTTTAAATTTGGGGCGCCTAGATATTATTTAGACTTTTTTCGATTCATGTAAAATTAGAATTTCTGTATTTTACCTGAGAGAGCATATTGAGTTGGTGTATATACTCGAAAACAGAGTAGAAAAGGGCATTGTATATTTTTTCTGACAGATTATATTCAGAGCAATTTTGCTTTTAACATTTGGGTGCCTAGATAATATGTAGATTTTTTTCCAATCACGTAAATTTAGAATTTCGGTATTCTATATGAGAGAGCACACTGAGTTGGTGTATATACTCCAAAACAGAGTAGAATAAGGCATTGTATATTTTTCTAACAGACTATATTCTGAGCCACTTTCTTTTAACTTTGAGGCCCCTAGATATTTTTTAGACCTTTTTCGATTCACATAAAATTAGAATTTCGTTATTTTACCTGAGAGAGCATATTGAGTTGTTGTATATACTCAAAAACAGAGTAGAAATGGGCATTGTATATTTATCCTGACAGATTATATTAAGAGCAATTTTGCTTTTAACATTGGGGTGCCTAGATAATATTTAGATTTTTTTCGATTCACGTAAATTTATAATTTTGATATTTTACATGAGAGAGCATACTGAGTTGGTGTATATACTCCAAAACAGAGTAGAATAAGGCATTGTATATTTTTTCTAACACACTATATTCAGAGCCATTTTCTTTTATCTTTGGTGAATGTAGATATTATTTAGATTTTTTTCGAGTCGCCTAAAATTATAATTTCCGTATTTTACATGAGAGAGCATATTGAGTTGGTGTATATACTACAAAACAGAGTAGAAAACAGCATTCTATGTTTTTTCTGGCAGATTATATTCAGAGCAATTATGATTTCAACATTGGAGTCCCTAGATAATAGTTACATTTTTTTCGATTCAAGTAAACATAGAATTTCGGTTTACATGAGAGAGCATACTGAGTTGGTGTATATACTCCAAAACCGAGTAGAAAACGTCATTATATATTTTTTCGACAGATTATATTCAGAACAATTTTTTTTTTTAACATTGGGGTGCCTCGATAATATTTAGATTATTTCGATTTGGGTAACATTAGAATTTCTGTATTTTACATGAGAGAGCATATTGAATTGGTGTATATACTAAAAACAAGGTAGAAAAGGGCATTGTATATTTTTTCTGACAGATTATATTCAGAGAAATTTTGCTTTTAACATTCGGGTGCCTAGATAATATTTAAATTTTTTCGATTCTCTTAAATATAGAATTTCTCTATTTTACATGAGAGAGCATATTGAGTTGATTTATATACTCCAAAACAGAGTAGAATAGGGCATTGTATATTTTTTATGAAAGATTATATTCAGAGAAATTTTGTTTTTAACATTGGGGTGCCTAGATAATATTTAGATTTTTTTCAATTCGCTTAAATATAAAATTTCTGTATTTTACATGAGAGAGCATATTGATTTTGTGTATATACTCCAAAACAGAGTAGAATAAGGCATTGTATATTTTTTCTGACAGATTATATTTAGAGAAATTTTGTTTTTAACATTGGGTTGCCTAGATAATATTTAGATATTTTCGATTCATTTAAAATTAGAATTTCTGTATTTCACATGAAAGAGCGTATTAAGTTGGTGTACATAAACAAAAAGGAGTAGAAAATGGCATTGTGTATTTTCTCTGAAAGATTATACTCAGAGCAATTTTTTTTTAACATTGACGTGCCTACATAATATTTAGATTTTTTTGATTCGGATAAAATTAGAAATTCTGTATTTTTCATATCAGAGCATATTGAGTTGGTGTATATACTACAAAACAGAGTAGAAAATGGCATTGTATATTTTTTCTGACAGATTATATTCAGAGCAATTTTGCTTTTAACATTGGGGTGCCTAGAAAATATTTAGATTTTATTCGATTTCCTTAAATATGGAATTTCTGTATTTTACATGATAGAGCATATGGAGTTGGTTTATATACTCCAAAACAGAGTAGAATAGGGCATTGTATATTTTTTCTGACAGATTATATTCAGAGCAATTTTGTTTTTAACATTGGTGTGCCAACATAATATTTTGATTATTTCAAATCGGGTAAAATTAGAATATCTGTATTTTACATAGAGAGCATACTGAGTTGGTGTATATACTACAAAATAGAGTAGAAAATGGCATTGTGTATATTTTCTGACAGATTATATTCAGAACAATTTTGCTTTTCACATTGGGTTGCCTAGATAATATGTAGAATTTTTTGATTCGCTTAAATATAGAATTTCTGTATTTTACATGAGAGAGCATACTGAGTTGGTTTATATACCCCAAAACAGAGTAGAATAAGGCATTGTATATTTTCTTTAAAAGACTATATTCCGAACCATTAACTTCTAACTTCGGGGCGCTTAGATATCATTTAGATTTTTTTCGATTCGCGTAAAATTAGAATTTCGGTATTTCACATGAGAGAGCATATGGAATTGGTGTATATACTCCAAAAGGAAGTAGAAAAGGGCATTGTATATTTTTTCTGACAAATTTTATGCAGAGAAATTTTGCTTTAACATTGTGGTGCCATAAAATATTTAGATTTTTTTCGATTCAGGTAAAATTAGAATTTCTGTATTTTACCTGAGAGAGCATATTGAGTTGGTGTATATAATGCAAAGTAGTGTAGAAAATGGTGTTGTGTATATTTTATGACAGATTATATTCAGAGCAATTTTGCTTTTCACATTGGGTTGCCTAGATAATATTTAGAATTTTTCGATTTGGGTAAAATTAGAATATCTGTATTTTACATGAGAGAGCATACTGAGTTGGTGTATATACTCCAAAACAGAGTAGAATAAGGCATTGTATAGTTTTTCTAACAGACTATATTCAGAGACATTTTCTTTTAACTTTGGGGCGCCTAGATATTATTTAGATTTTTTTAGATTCACGTAAAATTATAATTTCTGAATTTTACATGAGAGAGCATATTGTGTTGGTGTATATACTACAAAACGGAGTAGAAAAGGGCATTGTATATTTTTTCTGACAGACTACATTCAGGGAAATTTTGCTTTTAACATTGGGGTGCCTAGGTAATATTTAGATTTTTTTCGATTCGCTTCAATATAGAATTTCTGTATTTTACAGGAGAGAGCATATGGAGTTGGTGTATATACTCCCCAACAGAGTATAATAAGGCATTGTATATTTTTTCTAACATACTATATTCAGAGACATTTTCTTTTAACTTTGGGGCGCCTAGATATTATTTAGATTTCTTTCGATTCGCGTACAATTAGAATTTCGGTATTTTACATGAGTGAGCATTCTGAGTTGGTGTATATGCTCCAAAACAGAGTAGAATAAGCATTGTATATTTTTTCTAACAGACTATATTCAGAGCCATTTTTTGTAACTTTTAAGCGCTTGGATATTATTTACATTTTTTTCATTCGCATAAAATTAGAATTTCGTTACTTTACATGAGAGAGAATATTGAGTTGGTGTATATACTCCAAAACAGAGTACAAAAGGGCATTATATAATTTTTCTGACAGATTATATTGAGAGCAACTTTACTTTTAACATTGGGTTGCCTAGATAATATTTAGATTTTTTTCAATTCGCTTAAATATAGAATTTTTGTATTTTACTTGAGAGAGCATATGGAGTTGGTGTATATACTCCAAAACAGAGTAGAATAAGGCATTGTATATTTTTTATAACAGATTATATTTACAGCCATTTTCTTTTAACTTTTAAGCGCCTAGATAGTATTTAGACTTTTTTTTGATTCACGTATAATTAGGATTTTGGTATTTTAAATGAGAGAGCATACAGAGTTGGTGTATATACTCCAAAACAGCATAGAATACGGCATTGTATATTTTCTCTGACAGATTATATTCAGAGCAATTTTAGTTTTAATATTGGGGTGCCTAGAAAATATTTAGATTTTTTTTTGATTCACGTAAAATTTGAATTTCGGTATTTAACCTGAGAGAGCATACTGAGTTTTTGTATATACTTTAAAACAGGGTAGAATAAGGCATTGTGTATTTTTTCTAACAGACTATATTCAGAGCCATTTTCTTTTAACTTTGAAGCACCTAGATATTATTTAGATTTTTTTCAGTTCGCGTAAAATTGGAATTTTTCTATTTTACATGTCAGAGCATATTGAGTTTGTGTATATACATCATAAGAAAATAAAATAGGACCTTGTAGTTTTTTTTTGAAAGATTATATTCAGAGCTATTTTCTTTTAACTTTGGGGCGCCTAGATATTATTTAGGTTTTTTTCGATTCACGTAAAATTAGAATTTCGGTATTTTACATGAGAGAGCATATTGAGTTAGTGTATATACTCCAAAACACTGTAGAAAAGGGCATTGTATACTTTTTCTGACAGATTATATTCAGAGCAATTCTGTTTTTAACGTTCGGGTGCCTAGATAATATTTCGACATGTTTCAATTCACGTAAAATTAGAATTTCGGTATTTTACATGAGAGAGCATATTGAGTTGTTGTATATACTACAAAACAAAGTAGCAAAGGGCATTGTATATTATTTCTGACAGACTATATTCAGAGCAATTTTTCTTTTAACATTGGAGTGCCTAGATAATATTTAGATTTTTTTTGATTTCCTTAAATTTCGAATTTCTGTATTTTACATAATAGAGCATATGGAGTTGGTGTATATACTCCAAAACAGATTAGAATTGAGAATTGTTTATTTTTTCTGAAATATTATAATCATAGCAATTTTGCTTTTAAAATTGGGGTGCCTAGATAATATTTAGATTTTTTCGATTCGGGTAAAATTAAAATTTCTGTATTTTACATGAGAGAGCACACTGAGTTGATGTATATACCCCAAAACAGAGTAGAATAAGGCATTGTATATTTTTTCTAACACACTATATTCATAGCCATTTTTTTTTATCTTTGGGGTGCCTAGATATTATTTAGATTTTTTTCGATTCGGGTAAAATTAGAATTTCGTTATTTTACATGAGAGAGCATATAGAGTTGGTGTATATACTCCAAAACAGAGTACAATAGGGCATTGCATATTTTCTCTGACAGAATTTATTCAGAGCAATTTTGCTTTTACCATATGGGTGCCTACATAATATTTAAATTTTTATCGATTCACGTAAAATTAGAATTTTGGTATGTTACATGAGAGAGCATACTGAGGTGGTGTATATACTCCAAAACTGAGTAGAAAAGGGCATTGTATATTATTTCTGACAGATTATATTCAGAGCAATTTTGCTTTTAACATTGTGGTGCATAGATAATATTTAGATTTTTTCGAATCACGTAAAATTAGAATTTCGGTATTTTACCTGAGAGACCATACTGATTTGGTGTATATACTCCAAAACAGGGTAGAATAGTGCATTGTCTATTTTAACTGACAGATTATATTCAAAGAAACTTTGTTTTTAACATTGGAGTGCCTAGATAATATTTAGATTTTTTCGATTTGGGTAAGATTAGACTTTCGGTATTTTACATGAGAGAGCACATTGAGTAGGTGTATATACTACAAAACAGAGAAAATAAGGTATTGTATATTTTTTCTAACAGACTATATTCAGAGCAATTTTCTTTTAACTTTGGGGCACCTAGATATTATTTAGATGTTTTTAGATTAACATAAAATTATAATTTCTGAATTTTACATGAGAGAGCATATTGTGTTGGGGTATATACTACAAAACAGATTAGAAAAGGGCATTGTATATTTTTTCTGACAGATTATGTTCAGAGCAATTTTGCTTTTAACATTCGGGTGCCTAGATAATATTTCCATTTTTTTCGATTCATGTAAAAATTGAATTTCGGTATTTTACGTGAGAGAGCATATTGAGTTGTTTTATATACTACAAAACAAAGTAGAAAAGAGCATTGTATATTTTTTCTGACAGACTGTATTCAGAGCTATTTTGCTTTTAACATTGGGGTGCCTAGGTAATATTTAGATTTTTTTCGATTCGCTTAAATATAGAATTTTTGTATTTTACATGAGAGAGCATATGGAGTTGGTATATATACTCCGCAACAGAGTACAATAAGGCATTGTATATTTTTTCTAACATACTATATTCAGAGACATTTTCTTTTAACTTTGGGGCGCCTAGATGTTATTTAGATTTCTTTCGATTCGCGTAAAATTAGAATTTCGGTATTTTAAATGAGAGAGCATTCTGAGTTGGTGTATATGCTCCAAAACAGAATAGAATAAGGCATTGTATATCTTTTCTAACAGACTATATTCAGAGCCATTTTTTGTAACTTTAAAGCGCCTAGATATTATTTAGATTTTTTTCGATTCGCTTAAAATTAGAATTTCGTTATTTTACATGAGAGAGAATATTGAGTTCGTGTATATACTCCAAAAAAGAGTACAAACTGGCATTGTATCATTTTTCTGACAGATTATATTGAGAGCAATTTTGCTTTTAACATTGGGGTGCCTAGATAATATTTAGATTTTTTTCGATTCGCTTAAATATAGAATTTCTCTATTTTACTTTAGAGAGCATATGGAGTTGGTGTATATACTCCAAAACAGAGTAGAATAAGGCATTCTATATTTTTTCTTACAGACTATATTCACAGCCATTTTCTTTTAACTTTAAAGTGCCTACATATTATTTATATTTTTTTTTGATTCGCGTACAATTAGAATTCCGGTATTTTACATGAGAGAGCATATAGATTTGGTTTATATACCACAAAACAGAGTAGAAAAGGGCATTGTTTATCTTTTCTGACAGATTATATTCAGAGCAATTTTACTTTTAACATTGGGGTGCCTAGATAATATTTAGATTTATTTCGATTCCCTTAAATATACAATTTCTGTATATTACATGAGAGAGCATATTGAGTTTGTGTATATACTCCAAAATAGAGTAGAAAAGGGATTTGTATATTTTTTCTGACAGACTATATTTAGAGCAATTTTCCTTTTAACATTGGGGTGCCTAGATAATATTTAGATTTTTTTCGATTCAGGTAAAATTAGAATTTCAGTATGTTACATTAGAGAGCATTTTGAGTTGGTTTATATACTCCAAAACAGAGAAGAAAAAAGCCTCGTATATTTTTTCTGACAGACTAAATTCAGAGAAATTTTCCTGTTAACATTGGGGTGCCTAGATAATATTTAGATTTTTTTCGATTCGCTTAAATATAAAATCTCTGTATTTTATATGAGAGAGCATATGGAGTTGGGGTATATGCTCCAAAACAGAGTACAATATGGCATTGTATATTTTTTCTGACAGACTATTTTCAGAGCAGCTTTGTTTTTCACATTGGGGTGCCTAGATAATATTTAGATTTTTTCGATTAGGGTAAAATTAGCATTTCTGTATTTTACATGAGAGAGAATATTGACTTGGTGTATATACTCCAAAACAGAGTAGAATTAGGCATTATAAATTTTTTATAACAGACTATATTCAGAGCCATTTTCTTTTAACTTTCGGGCTCCTAGATATTATTTAGATTTTATTCGATTCGCGTAAAATTAGAATTTCGGTATTTTACATAAGAGAGCATATTGAGTTGGTTTATATACTACAAAACAGAGTAGAAAAGGGCATTGTTTATTTTTTCTAACAGACTATATGCAGAGCAATTTTGCTGTTAACATTGTGGTGCTTATATAATATTTAGATTTTTTTCGATTCGCTTAAATATAGAATTTCTGTATTTTACATGACAGAGCAATGGACTTCTTGTTTATACTCCAAAACAGAGTAGAATAGGGCATTGTATATTTTATCTGACAGATTATATTCAGAGCAATTTTGTTTTTAACATTGTGGTGCCTAGATAATGTTTAGATTTTTTTCGATTCGCTTAAATATAGAATTTCTGTATTTTACATGAGAGAGCATATGGAGTTGGTGTATATACTCCAAAACAAAGTAGAATAGGGTATTGTATATTTTTTCTGACAGATTACATTCAGAGCAATTTTGTTTTTAACGTTGGTGTGCCTAGATAATATTTAGATTGTTTCGATTCGGGTGAAATAAGGATTTCTGTATTTTACATGAGAGACCATACTGAGTTGGTGTATATACTCCAAAACAGAGTAGAATAAGGCATTTTATATTTGTTCTAACAAACTAAATTCAGAGCCATTTTCTTTTAATTTTGGAGTGCCTAGATATTATTTAGGTTATTTTCGATTCACGTAAAATTAGATTTTCTGTATTTTACATGTGAGATCATATTGAGTTGGTGTATATACTCCAAAACAGAGTAGAAAATGGCATTGTATATTTTTTCTGACAGATTATATTCAAAGCAATTTTGCTTTAAACATTAGGGTGCGTAGATAATATTTAGATTTTTTTCGATTCACGTTAAATTAGAATTTCGGTATTTTATATGAGAGAGCATACTGAGTCGGTTTATATACTCCAAAACAGAGTAGAATACGGCATTGTATATTTTTACTGACAGATTATATTCAGAGAAATTTTTTTTTATCGTAGTGGTGCCTACATAATATTTAGATTTTTTAGATTCTGGTAAAATTAGAATTTCGGTATTTTACATGAGAGAGCATACTGAGTTGTTGGATATACTATAAAACAGAGTAGCGTAGGGAATTGTATAACTTTTCTGACAGATTATATTCAGAGCAATTTTGTTTTTAACATTGGGGTGCCTAGATAATATTTAGATTTTTTTCTATTCGCTTAAATATAGAATTTCGGTATTTTACATGAGGGAGCATACTGAGTTGGGGTATATACTCCAAAACAGAGTAGAAATGGGCATTGTATATTTTCTCTGACAGATTATATTCAAAGCAATTTTGCTTTTAATATTAAGGTGCCTAGATAATATTTAGATTTTTTTCGATTCACGTAAAATTAGAATTTCAGTATTTTACATGACACAGCATATTGAGTTGGTGAATATACTACAAAACAGAGTAGAAAAAAGCATTGTATATTTTTTCTGACAGATTATATTTAGAGCCATTTTCCTTTAACATTAGGGTTCCTAGATATTATTTAGATTTCTTTCTGATCCACGTAAAATTAGAATTTTGGTATTTTACATGAGAGAGCATATTGAGTTGGTGTATATACTCCAAACAGAGTAGAAAATGGCATTGTTTATCTTTTCTGACAGATTATATTCAGAGAAATTTTGCTTTTCACATTTTGGTGCCTAGATAATATTTAGATTTTTTTCGATTTGCTTAAATATAGAATTTCTGTATTTACATGAGAGAGCATATGGAGTTCGTGTATATACTCCAAAACAGAGTAGAATAGGGCATTGTATATTTTTTCTGACAGATTATTTTCAGAGCAATTTTGTTTTTAACATTGGGGTGCCTAGATTATATTTAGATTTTTTCGATTCAGCTGGAATTAGAATTTCTGTATTTTACATGAGAGAGCATACTGATTTGGTGTATATATTCCAAAAGAGAGTAGAATAAGGCATTGTATATTTTATCTAACAGACTATATTCAGAGCAGTTTTCTTTTAACTTTGGGGCACCTAGGTATTATTTAGATTTTTTTGATTCTCTTAAATATAGAATTTCTGTATTTTACATGGGAGAATATATGGAGTTGGTGTATATACTCCAAAACAGAGTAGAATAGGTCATTGTATATTTTTTCTGCCAGATTATATCCAGGGCAATTTTGTTTTTAATATTGGGGTGCCTAGATAATATTTAGATTTTTTTTCGATTCGCTTAAATATAGAATTTCTGTATTTTACATGAGAGGGCATATGGAGTTGCTGCATATACTCCGAAACAGAGTAGAATAGGGCATTGTATATTTTTTCTGACAAATTATATTCAGAGCAATTTTGTTTTTAACATTCGGGTGTCTAGTTAATATTTAGATTTTTTTCGATTTGGGTAAAATTAGAATTTCATTATTTTACATTAGAGAGCATACTGAGTTGGTGTATATACTCCAAAACAGAGGAGAATAAAACATTGTATATTTTTTTAACAGACAATATTCAGAGCAATTTTGCTTTTATCATAGGGGTGCGTAGATAACATTTATATTTTATTCGTTTCGCGTAAAATTACAATTTTGTTATTTTATATGTGAGAGCATATTGATTTGGTGTATATACTAAAAAACAGAGTAGAAAAGTGCATTGTATATTTTTTCTGACAGTTTATATTCAGAGCAATTTTGCTTTTAACATTGGAATGCCTAGATAATATTTAGATTTATTTCGATTCGCTTAAATATAGAATTTCTCTATTTTATATAAGAGAGCATATGGAGTTGGTGTGTATACTACAAAACAGAGTAGATTAGGGCATTTGATATTCTTTCTGACAGTTTATATTCAGAGCAATTTTGTTTTTAACATTGGGGGACCTAGATAAAATTTAGATTTTTTTCGATACGCTTATATATTGAATTTCTGTATTTTACATTAGAGAGCATACTGAGTAGGTGTATATACTTTAAAAAAGAGTAGAATAAGGCATTGTGTATTTTTTCTAACAGACTATATTCAGAGCCATTTTTGTTGAATGTTGGGGCGCCTAGATATTATTTAGATTTATTTCGATTCGCGTAAAATTAGAATTTCTGTATTTTAAATGAGAGATCATGTAGATTTGCTGTATATACTCCAAAACAAAGTAGAATAGGGCATTGTATGTTTTTTCTTACAGATTATATTCAGAGCAATTTTGTTTTTATCATTGAAGTGCCTAGATAATATTTAGATTTATTTCGATTCACGTAAAATTAGAATTTTGGTATTTAACACGAGAGATCATAATGAGTTGGTGTATATACTCCAAAACAGAGTAGAATAGGGCATTGTATGTTTTCTCTGACAGATTATATTCAGAGCAATTTTTTTTTAACATTGAGTTGCCTAAATAATATTTAGATTTTTTAGATTCAGGTAAAATTAGAATTTGTGTATTTTACATGAGAGAGCATACTGAGTTGGTGTATATACTCCAAAACAGAGTAGAATAAGGCATTGTATATTTTTTCTAACAGACTATATTCAGAGCCATTTTCTTTTAACTTAGAGGCGCCTAGATATTATTTAGATTTCTTTCGATTCTTGTAGAATTAGAATTTCTGTGTTTTACATGAGAGAGCCTATAAAGTTGGTGTATATACTCCAAAACAGAGTAGAAAAAAACACTGTATATTTTTTCTGACAGATTATATTAAGAGCAAGTTTCCTTTTAACATTGGGGTGCCTAGATAATCTTTAGATTTTTTTCGATTCATGTAAAATTTGAATTACGGTATTTTACATGAGAGAGCATACTGAGTTGGTGTACATACTGAAAAACAGTGTAGAATAGGGCATTGTATATTTTTTCTGACAAATTATATTCAGAGCAATTTGGATTTTAACATTGGGGTGCCTAGATAATATTTAGATTTCTTCAATTCGGGTAAAATTAGAATTTCAGTATTTTACATGAGAGGGCATATTGAGTTGGTGTATATACTACAAAACAGAGTAGAAAAGGGCATTGTGTATTTTTTCTGACAGGTTATATTCAGAGCAATTTTGCTTTTAACATTGGGGTGCCTAGATAATATTTAGATTTTTCGATTCTGGTAAAATTAGAATTTCTGTATTTTACATGAGAGAGCATATTGATTTGGTTTATATACTACAAAACAGAGTATAAAAGGGCATTGTATATGTTTTCTAACAGATTATATTCAGAGCAATTTTTCTTTTAACATTTTGGTGCCTAGATAATATTTAGATTTTTTTCAATTCGCTTAAAGATAGAATTTCTGTATTTTACTTGAGAGAGCATATGGAGTTGGTGTATATACTCCAAAACAGAGTAGAATAAGGAATTGTATATTTTTTATAACAGACTATATTCAGAGCCATTTTTTTTTTTACGTTGGGGCGCTTAGATATTATTTATATTTTTTCGATTCGCTTAAAATTAGAATTTCGGTATTTTACAAGAGAGAGCGTATTGATTTGGTGTATATACTACAAAACAGAGTAGAATAAAACATTGTATATTTTTTCTAACAGACTATATTCAGATCAGTTTTGCTTTTAACATTGGGGTGCCTAGATAATATTTAGATTTATTTCGATTCACGTAAATTTAGAATTTCCGTATTTTACATGAGGGAGCATATTGAGTTGGTGTATATACTCCGAAAAAGAGTAGAATAGGGCATTGTATATTTTTTCTGACAGATTATAGTCAGAGCAATTTTGTTTTGAACATTGGGGTGCCTAGATAAAATTTAGATTTTTTCGATTCGGGCAGAATCAAAATTTCAGTATTTTGCATGAGAGAGCATACTGAGTTGGTGTATATACTCCAAAAAAGAATAGAATAAGGCATTGTATATTTTTTCTAAGAGACTATATTCAGACACATTTTCTTTTAACTTTGGGGCGCCTAGATATTATTTAAATTTTTTTTCGATTTGCGTAAAATTAGAATTTCGGTATTTTACATGAGAGAGTATGTTGAGTTGGTGTATATACTCCAAAAAGAAGTAGAAAAGGATATTGTATATTTTTTCTGACAGATTATATTCAGAGCAATTTTGCTTTTAACATTCGGGTGCCTAAATAACATTTAGATTTTTTTCGATTCACGTATAATTAGAATTTCTGTATTTTACATGAGAGAGCATACTGAGTTGGTGTATATACTCCAAATCAGAGTCGAATAAGGCATTGTATATTTTTTCTAACAGACTATATTCAGAGCCTTTTTCCTTCAACTTTGGGGCTCCTAGATATTATTTACATTTTTTCGATTCGTGTAACATTAGAAATTCGGTATTTTACATGAAAGAGCATATTCAGTTGGTGTATATACTCCAAAACAAAGTGGAAAAGGGCATTGTATATTATTTCTGACAGAGTATATTCATATCAATTTTGCTTTTAACATTGGGCTTCCTAGATTATATGTAGAATTTTTTCGGATCCCTTAAATATAGAATATCTGTATTTTACATGAGAGGGCCTATGGACTTGGTGTATATACTCCAAAAAAAAAAAGTAGAATAGGGCATTGTATATTTTTTCTGAGAGATTATATTCAGAGCAATTTTGTTTTTAACATTTGGGTGTCTAGATAATATTTAGATATTTTCGATTTTGTTAAAATTACAATTTCGGTATTTCACATGACAGAGCATACTGAGTTTGTTTATATACTTTAAGAGAGAGTAGAATAAGGCATTGTATATTTTTTCTAACACACTATATTCAGAGCCATATTCTTTTAACTTCATGGCGCCTAGATATTATTTAGATTTTTATCGGTTCACGTAAAATTATAATTTCGGTATTTTACATGACAGAGCATATCGAGTTGGTGTATATACTCCAATACAAAGTGGAAAAGGGCATTGTATATTTTTTCTGACAGATTATATACAGAGCAATTTTGTTTTTAACATTGAGGTGCCTAGATAATTTTATATTTTTTTTGAATCGATTAAATATAGATTTTCTGTATTTTACATGACAGAGCATATGGAGTTGGTGTATATACTCCAAAAAAAAGTAGAATAGGGCATTGTATATTTTTTATGACAGATTATATTCAGAGTAATTTTGTTTTTAACATTGAAGTACCTAAATAATATTTTGATTTTTTCAATTGGGGTAAAATTAGAATTTCGTTATTTTACATGAGAGAGCATACTGAGTTGTTGTATATACTCCAAAACAGATTAGAATAAGGCATTGTATATTTTCTCTAACAGACTATATTCAGAGCCATTTTCTTTTAGCTTTGGGGTACCTAGATATTATTTAGATATTTTTCGATTCACGTAAAATTTGAATTTCGGTATTTTACATGAGAGAGCATATTGAGTTGGTGTATAAACTCCAAAACAGACAAGATTAGGGCATTGTATATTTTTTTTGAAAGATTATATTCACAGAGATTTTGCTTTTAACATTCGGGTGCCTAAATAATATTTAGATTATTTTCGATTCACGTAAAATTAGAATTTCGGTATTTTACATGAGAGAGCCTACTGAGTTCGTGTATATATGCCAAAACAGAGTAGAATATGGCATTGTACATTTTTTCTAACAGACTATATTCAGAGCCATTTTATTTTAACTTTGGGGCGCCTAGATGTTATTTACATTTTTTTCGATTCGTGTAAATTTAGAATTTCGGTATTTTACATGAGGGAGCACACTGATTTGGTGTATAAACTGTAAAACAGTGTAGAATAAGGTATTGTATATTTTTTCTTACAGACTATATTCAGAGCCATTTGCTTTTAACTTTGGAATGCGTAGATATTATTTAGATTTATTTCGATTCGTGTAAAATTAGAATTTTGGTATTTTACATGAGAGATCATATTGTTTTGGTATATAGACGCCAAAACAGAGTAGAAAAGGGCATTGTATATTTTTTCTGACAGATTATATTCAGAGAAATTTTGCTTTTAACATAGGGATGCCTAGATAGTATTTAGAGTTTTTTCAATTCGCTTAAATATTGAATTTATATATTTTCTGTTAGAAAGCATATGGAGTTGGTGTATATACTGAAAAAACAGAATAGAATAGGGCATTGTATATTTTTTCTAACAGACTATATTCAGAGCCGTTTTCTTTAAACTTTGGGGCGCCTATATATTATTTAGAGTTTTTCGATTCGGGTAAAATTTGAATTCGTTATTTTACATGAGAGAGCTTACTGAGTTGTTGTATATACTCCAAAACAGAGTAGAATAAGGCATTGCAAATGTTCTCTAACAGACTATATTCAGAGCCATTTTCTTTTAACATTGGGGTGCCTAGATATTATTAAGATTTTTTTCGATTGGCGTAAATTTAGAATTTCGGTATTTTACAAGACAGAGCATATTGAGTTGGTGTATATACTCCAAAATAAAGTGGAAAAGGGCATTGTATATTTTTTCTGACAGATTATATTCAAAGAAATTTTGCTTTTAACATTGGAGTGACTAGATAATATTTAGATTTTTTTCAATTCGCTTAAATATAAAATTTCTGTATTTTACATGAGAGAGCATATGGAGTTGGTGTATATACCCAAAAACAGAGTAGAATAGGGCATTGTATATTTTGTCTGACAGATTATATTCAGAGAAATTTTGTTTTAACATTGGGGTGCCTAGATAACATTTAGATTTTTTCGATTCGTGTAAAATTAGAATTTTTGTATTTTAAATGAGAGAGCATATTGAGTTGGTGTATATACTACAAAACAGAGTAGAAAAGGGCATTGTATATTTTCTCTGACAGATTATACATAGAGCAATATTGTTTTTAACATTGTGTTGCCTAGATAATATTTAGATTTTTTTCGATTCGCTTAAATATACAATTTCTGTATTTTACATGAGAGAGCATATGGAGTTGGTGTATATACTCCAAAACAGAGTAGAAAAGGGCATTGTATATTTTTTATGAAAGATTAAATTCAGAGCAATTTTGTTTTTAACATTGGTTTGCCTAGATAATATTGAGATATTTCTGATTCGGGTAAAATTAGAATTTCTGTATTTTACATTAGAGAGCATACTGATTTGGTGTATATACTCGAAAGCATAGTAGAATAAGGCATTGTATAGTTTTTCCCAACAGACTATATTCAAAGTTATTTTGTTTTAACTTTGGGGTGCCTAGATATTATTTAGATTTTTTTCGATTCGCGTAAAATTAGAATTTCGGTATTTTACCTTAGAGAGCATATTGAGTTGATTTATATGATCCAAAACAGAGTAGAAAAGGGCATTGTATACTTTTTCCCACAGATTATATTCAGAGCAATTTTGCTTTTAACATTGGTGTGCCTAGGTAATATTTAGATTTTTTTCGATTCGCTTAAATATTGAATTTCAGTATTTTACATGAGAGAGCATATGGAGTTGGTGTATATACTCCAAAAAAGAGTAGAATAGGGCATTGTATATATTTTCTGACAGATTATATTCAGAGCAGATTTGTTTTTAACATTGGGGTGCCTAAAGAATATTTAGATTTTTTTGATTAGGGTAAAATTAGAATTTCTCTATTTTCCTTCAGAGCGCAAACTGAGTTGGTGTTTATACTCCAAAACAGAGTAGAAAAGGGCATTGTATATTTTCTCTGACAGATTATATTCAGAGAAATTTTGTTTTTAACATTGGGGTGCCTAGATAATATTTAGATTTTTTTCGATTCGCTTAAATATAGAATTTCTGTATTTAAATGAGAGAGCATATGGAGTTGGTGTATGAACTCCAAAACAAAGTAGAATAGGGCATTGTATATTTTTTATGACAGATTATATTCAGAGCAATTTTGTTTTTAACATTTGTATGCCTATATAATATTTAGATATTTTCGATTGGGGTAAAATTAGAATTTCGTTATTTTCTCCAAAACAGAGTAAAATAAGGCATTGTATATTTTATCTAACAGACTGTATTCAGAGCCATTTTCTTTTAACTGTGGGGCGCCTAGATATTCTTCAGATTTTTTGCGATTCGCGTAAAATTAGAATTTCGGTATTTTACATGAGAGAGTATTTTGGGTTGGTGTATATACTCAAAAACAGACTAGATTAGGGCATTGTATATTTTTTATGAAAGGTTATATTCAGAGACAAATTGCTTTTAACATTCGGGTGCCTAGATATTATTTAGATTATTTTCGATTTACGTAAAATTAGAATTTTGGTATTTTACATGAAAGAGCATGCTGAGTGGGTGTATATACTCCAAAACAGAGTGGAAAAGGGCATTGTATATTTTTTCTGACAGATTATATTCAGAGAAATTTTGATTTTTACATTGGGGTGCCTAGATAATATTTAGATTATTTTCGATTTGCTTAAATATAGAATTTATGTATTTTCAATTAGATAGCATATGGAGTTGATATATATACTCCAAAAAAGAGTAGAATAGAACATTGTATATTTTTTATGACAGATTATATTCAGAGCAATTTTGTTTTTAACATTGGGGTGCCTAGATAACATTTAGATCTTTTTTTATTCGCTTAAATATAGAATTTCTGTATTTTACATGACAGAGCATATGGAGTTGATATATATACTCCAAAAAAGAGTAGAATAGGGCATTGTATATTGTTTCAGACAGATTATATTCAGAGCAATTTTATTTTTAACATTGGGTTACCTACATAATATTTATATTTTTTCAATTCGGGTAAAATTAGAATTTCTCTATTTTACATGAGAGAGCATACTGAGTTGGTGTATATACTCCAAAACAGAGTAGAATACGGCATTGTATATTTTCTCTAACAGACTATATTCAGAGTCATTTTCTTTTAACTTTGGGGCGCGTAGATATTATTTAGACTTTATTCGATTCACGTAATATTAGAATTTCGGTATTTTACCTGAGAGAGCATATTGAGTTGGTGTATATACTCCAAAACAGAGTAGAAAAAAACATTGTATATTGTTATGACAGAATATATGCAGAGCAGTTTTGCATTTAACATTGTGTTGCCTAGATAATATTTAGATTTTTTTCGATTCGCTTAAATATAGAATTTCTGTATTTTACATGAGAGAGCATATGGAGTTGCTGTATATACTGCAAAACAGAGTAGAATAGGGCATTGTATATTTTTTCTGAGAGATTATATTCAGAGCAATTTTGTTTTTAACATTGGGGTGCCGGGATAATATTTAGATTTTTTTCGATTCATGTAAATTAATAATTTTGGTATTTTACATGAGAGAGCATATTGAGTTGGTGTATATACTCCAAAACAAAGTAGAAAAAGGCATCGTATATTTTTTCTGACAGATTATATTCAGAGCAATTTTGATTTTAATCTACGGGTACCTAGATAATATTTAGATTTTTTTCGATTCAAGTAAAATTAGAATTTCGGTATTTTACATGAGAGAGCATACTGAGTTGGTGTATTTACACCAAAACAGAGTAGAACAGGGCATTGTATATTTTATCTAACTGATGATATTCAGAGCGATTTTGCTCTTAACATTGCAGTGCCTAGATAACATTTAGAGTTTTCTCTATTCGCTTAAATATACAATTTCTGTATTTTACATGAGAGAGCATATGGAGTTGGTGTATGTACTCCAAACCAGAGTAGAATAGGGCATTGTATGTTTTTTCTAACAGATTATATTAAGAGCAATTTTGCTTTTAACGTTGGGGTGCCTAGATAATATTTAGATATTTTTAGATTCACGTAAAATTAGAATTTCTCTATTTTACATGAGAGAGCATACTGAGTTGATGTATATACTCCAAAACAGAGTAGAGTAAGGCATTGTATATTTTTTCTGACAGATTATATTCAGAGCAGTTTTGTATTTAACATTGGTGTGCTTTAATAATATTTAGATATTTTTTATTCGGGTAAAATTAGAATTTTTTATTTTACATGAAAGAGCATATTGAGTTGGTGTATATACTACAAAACAGAGTAGAAAAGGGCATTGTATATTTTCTCTGACAGATTATACCCAGAACAATATTGTTTTGGACATTGGGGTGCCTAGATAATATTTACATATTCTCTATTCACTTAAATATACAATTTCTGTATTTTACATGAGAGAGCATATAAAGTTGGTGTATATACTCCAAAAAAAAGTAGAATAGGACATTGTATATTTTTTCTGACAGATTATATTCAGAGCAGTTTTGTTTTCAACATTGGGGTGCCTAAAGAATATTTAGATTTTTTTGATTAGGGTAAAATTAGAATTTCTCTATTGTCCTTCAGAGCGCAAACTGAGTTGGTGTATATACTCCAAAACAAAGTAGAATATGGCATTGTATATTTTTTCTAACAGACTATATTCAGAGCCATTTTCTTTTATATTTGGGGTGGCTACGTATTAGTTAGATTTATATCGATTCGCGTAATATTAGAATTTCGGTATTTTACATGAGAGAGCATACTGAGTTGGTGTATATACTCCAAAACAGAGTGGAAAAAAGCATTGTATATTTTTTTCTGACAGATTACATTCAGAAAAGTTTTGCATTTTACATTGGGGTGCCTAGATAATATTTAGATTATTTTTGATTCACTTAAATATAGAATTTATGTATTTTCAATTTGATAGCATATGGAGTTGGTGTATATACTCCAAAAAAAAGTAGAATAGGGCATTGTATATTTTTTATGACAGATTATATTCAGAGCAATTTTTTTTTTAACATTCGGGTGCCTAGATAATATTTAGATTTTTTTGATTCGGGTAAAATTAGAATTTCTGTATTTTACATGAGAGAGCATATGGAGTTGATGTATATACTCCAAAAAAGAGTAGAATAGGGCATTGTATATTTTTTATGACAGATTATATTCAGAGCAATTTTGTTTTTAACATTGGGGTGCCTAGATAATATTTAGATTTTTTTTGATTTGCTTAAATATATAATTTCTGTATTTTACATGAGAGAGCATATGGAGTTGGTGTATACGCTGCAAAAAAGAGTAAAATAGAGCATTGTATATTTTTTTTGACAGACGATATTCAGAGCAATTTTGATTTTAACATTCCAGTGCCTAGATAATATTTAGATTATTTCGATTCGGGTGAAATTAGAATTTCTGTATTTTACATTAGAGAGCATACTGCGTTGGTGTATATACTCCAAAACTAAGTAGAATAATTCATTGCATATTTTTTCTAACAGACTATATTCAGAGCCATTTTCTTTTAACTTGGGGCGTCTAGATGTTATTTACATTTTTTTCGATTCATGTAAATTTAGAATTTGTGTATTTTACATGAGGAAGCATACTGAGTTGGTGTATATACTGTAAAACACAGTAGAATAAGGTATTGTATATTTTTTTTAACAGACTATATTCAGAGCCATTTTCTTTTAACTTTGGGTCACGTAGATATTATTTAGATTTTTTTCAATTCACGTAAACTTAGAATTTCGGTATTTTACATGAGAGAGCATATTGAGTTGGTGTATATACACCATAACAGAGTAGAAAAGGCCATTGGATATTTTTTCTGACAGATTGTATTCGGAGCAATTTTGCTTTTAACATTAGATTGCCTAGATAATATTTAGATTGTCTCTATTCACTTAAATATAGAATTTCTGTAATTTACATGAGAGAGCATATGGAGTTGGTGTATATAGTCCAAAACAGAGTAGATTAGAACATTGTATATTTTCTCTGACAGACTATATTCAGAGCAATTTTTCTTTTTACATTTGGGTGCCTAGATAATATTTAGATCTCTTTCGATTCCCTTAAATATAGAATTTCTGTATTTTACATTAGAGAGCATATGGAGTTGGCGAATATACTCCAAAACAGAGTAGAATAGGTCATTGTATATTTTTTCTGACAGATTATATTCAGAGCAGTTTTGTTTTTAACATTGTGGAGCTTTGATAATATTTAGATATTTTCGTTTCGGGTAAAATTAGAATTTTTGTATTTTACATGAAAGAGCATATTGAGTTGGTGTATATACTACAAAACAGAGTAGGAAAGGGCGTTGTATATTTTCTCTGACAGATTATACCCAGAACAATATTGTTTTAGACATTGGGGTGCCTAGATAATATTTAGATTTTCTCTATTCGCTTAAATATAGAATTTTTGTATTTTACATGAGAGAGCATATGGAGTTGGTGTATGTACTACAAAACAGAGTAGAATAGGGCATTGTTTATTTTTTCTGACTGATTATATTCAGAGCCTTTTTGTTTTTAATGATGGGGTGCCTAGATAATATTTAGATTGTTTCTGTTTGTGTAAAATTAGAATTTCTGTATTTTACATGAGAGAGCATATGGAGTTGGTGTATATACTCCAACAAAGAGTAGAATAGGGCATTGTATATTTTTTCTGACAGATTATATTCACAGCAGTTTTGTTTTTAACATTGGGGTGCCTAAAGTATATTTAGATTTTTTTGATTAGGGTAAAATTAGAATTTCTCTATTTTTCTTCAGAGTGCAAACTGAGTTGGTGTATATACTCCTAAACAGAGTAGAAAAGGGCATTGTATACTTTTTCTGACAGATTATATTCAGAGAAATTTTGTTTTTAATATTGGGGTGCCTAGATAATATTTAGATTTTTTTCGATTCGCTTAAATATAGAATTTCTTTATTTAAATGATAGAGCATATGTAGTTCGTGTATGTACTCCAAAACAGAGTAGAAAATAGCATTGTATATTTTTTATGACAGATTATGTTCAGAACAATTTGGTTTTTAACATTGGGGTGCCTAGATAATGTTTAGATTTTTTTGATTCGGGAAAAATTAGAATTTCTGTATTTTACATGAGAGAGCATACTGAGTTGTTGTATATACTCCAAAACAGAGTAGAATAAGGCATTGTATATTTTTCCTAACAGACTATATTCAGAGCCGTTTTCTTTCATATTTGGGGTGGCTACATACTAGTTATATTTATATCGATTCGCATAAAATTAGAATTTCGGTATTTTACAGGAGAGAGCATACTGAGTTGGTGTATATACTCCAAAACAGAGTAGAATAAGGCATTGTATATTTTTTCTAACAGACTATTTTCAGAGCCATTTTCTTTTAACTTTGGGGCGTCTAGATATTATTTAGATTTTTTTTGATTCACATAAAATTAAACTTTCGTTATTTTACCTGAGAGAGCATATGCAGTTATTGTATATACTCCAAAACAGAGTAGAATAGGGCATTGTATATTTTCTCTGACAGACTATATTCAGAGCAATTTTGTTTTTAACATTGGTGTGCCTAGATAATATTTAGATTTTTTCAATTCGGGTAAAATTAGAATTTCTGTATTTTACATGAGAGAGCATATTGAGTTGATGTATATACTCCAAAGCAGAGTAGAGTAAGCTATTGTATATTTTTTCTAACAGACTATATTTAGAGCCATTTTGTTTTAACGTTGGGGTGCCTAGATATTATTTAGATTTTTTTCGATTCACATAAAATTAAGATTTCGGTATTTTACCTGAGAGAGCATATGCAGTTTTTGTATATACTCCAAAACAGAGTAGAATAGGGCATTGTATATTTTTTCTGACTCATTATTTTCAGAGCAATTTTGTTTTTAACATAGGGGTGCCTAGATAATATTTAGATTTTTTTCGATTCGAGTAAAATTAGAATTTCTGTATTTTACATGAGGGCGCAAACTGAGTTGGTGTATATACTCCAAACCAGAGTAGAAAAGGGCATTGTATATTTTTTCTGCCAGATTATATTGAGAGAAATTTTGTTCTTAACATTGGGGTGCCTAGATAATATTTAGATTTTTTCGATTTGGGTAAAATTAGAATTTCTCTATTTTACATGACAGAGCATATGGAGTTGGTGTATATACTCCAAAACGAGTAGAATAGGGCATTGTATATTTTTTTTGAAAGATTATATTCAGAGCAATTTTGTTTTCAACATTGTGGTGCCGGGATAAAATTTAGATTTTTTTCGATTCACGTAAATAAATAATTTCGGTATTTTACATGAGAGAGCATATTGAGTTGGTGTATATACTCCAAAACAGAGTAGAAAAAAGCATTGTATATTTTTTCTGACAGATTATATTCAGAGCAATTTTGCTTTTGATCTCCGGTTACCTAGGTAATATTTAGATTTTTTTCAATTCGGGTAAAATTAGAATTTCGGTATTTTACATGAGAGAGCCTACTGAGTTGGTGTATTTACACCAAAACCGAGAAGAATAGGGCATTGTACATTTTTTCTGAGAGATTATATTCAGAGCAATTTTGCTTTTAACATTGGAGTGCGTAGATAATATTTAGAGTTTTCTCTATTTGCTTAAGTATAGAATTCCTGTATTTTACATGAGAGCATATGAAGTTGGTGTATATACTCCAAAACCGAGTAGAATAGGGCATTGTATATTTTTTCTGACAGATTATATTCAGAGAAATTTTGCTTTTTACTTTGGGGTGCCTAGATAATATTTAGATTTTTTTAGATTCACGTAAATTTAGAATTTCTCTATTTTACCTGGGAGAGCATAATGAGTTGGTGTATAAACACCAAAACAAATTAGAATAGGGGATTGAATATTTTTTGTGACAGATTATATTCAGAGCAATTTTGTTTCTAACATTGGGATGCCTAGATAATATTTAGATTTTTTCGATTCGTGTAAAATTAGAATTTCGGCATTTTACATGAGAGAGCATACTGAGTTGCTGTATATACTCCAAAACAGATTAGAATGAGGCATTGTATATATTTTTTAACAGACTATATTCAGAGCCATTTTCTTTTAACTTGGGGTGTCTAGATGTTATTTACATTTTTTTTGATTCGGGTAAATTTAGAATTTCGGTATTTTACATGAGGGAGCATACTGAGTTAGTGTATATACTGTAAAACACAGTAAAATAAGGTATTGCATATTTTTTTTAACAGACTATATTCAGAGCCATTTTCTTTTAACTTTGGGGTGCGTGGATATTATTTAAATTTTTTTCGATTCACGTAAATACCGAATGTCTGTATTTTATGTGAGAGAGCATATTGAGGTGCTGTATATACTACAAAAGAGAGTAGAAAAGGGCATTTTATATTTTTTATGTCAGATTATATTCAGAGCAATATTGCTTTTAACATTGGGTTGCCTAGAAAATATTTAGATTTTTTCGATTCGGGTAAAATTAGAATTTCGATATTTTTCATGAGAGGGCATATTGAGTTGGTTTATATACTCCAAAAAAGAGTACAAAAGGGCATTGTATATTTTATCTGACAGATTATATTCAGAGCAATTTTGCTTTTAACATTGGGGTGCCTAGATAGTAGTTAGATTTTTTTCGATCCGCTTAAATATAGAATTTCTGTATTTTATATGAGAGAGCATATTCAGTTGGTGTACATACTCCAATACAGAGTAGAATAGGGCATTGTATATTTTTTCTGAAAGTTTATATTAAGAGCAATTTTGTTTTTAACATTGGGGTGCCTAGATAATACTTATATTTTCTTTGAATCGCTTAAATATAGAATTTCTGTATTTTACCTTAGAGAGCATATAGAGTTGGTTTGTATACTCCAAAACAGAGTAAAATACGGCATTGTATATTTTGTCATACAGATTATATTCAGAGCAATTTTGTTTTTAACATTGGGGTGCCTAGATAATATTTAGATTTTTTCGATTTGAATAAATTTAGAATTTCGGTATTTTACATGAGAGAGCATACTGAGTTGGTGTATATACTCCGAAACAGAGTAGAATAAGGCATTGTATATTTTTTATTACAGACTATATTCAGAGCTATTTTCTTTTAACTTTGGGGCGCCTAGATATCTTTTAGGTTTTTTTTTGTTCACGAAAAATTAGAATTTCAGTATTTTACATGAGAGAGCATATGGAGTTTTTGTATATACTTCAAAACAGAGTAGAATAGGGCATTATATATTATGTCTGACAGATTACGTTCAGAGCAATTTGCTTTTAACCTTCGGGTGCCTAGATAATATTTAGATTTTTTCGATTCGCTTAAATATAGAATTTCTGTATTTTACATGAGAGAGCATATGGAGTTGTTGTATATACTCCGAAACAAAATAGAATAGGGCATTGTATATTTTTTCTGACAGATTATATTCAGAGCAATTTTGCTTTTAACTTTGGGTTGCCTAGATAATATTTAGATCTTTTTAGATCCACGTAAATTTAGAATTTCTCTATTTTACATGAGAGAGCATAGTGAGTTGTTGTATATACTCCAAAACAGAGTAGAATAAGGCATTGTTTATCTTATCTTACAGACTATATTCAGAGACATTTTCTTTAGCTTTTGGGCGCCTAGATATTCTTTCGGTTTTTTTCCATTCACTTAATATTAGAATTTCGATATTTTACTTGAGAGAGCATATTGAGTTGGTGTATGTACTCCAAAACAGAGTAGAATAGGGCATTGTATATTTTTTCTGACAGATTATATTCAGAGCAAGTTTGTTTTTTACATTGGGGTGCCTACATAATATTTAGATTTTTTCGATTTGAGTAAAATTAGAATTTCGGTATTTTACATGAGAGAGGATACTGAGTTGGGGTATATACTTCAAAACAGATTAGAATAAGGCATTGTATATATTTTTTAACAGACTATATTCAGAGCAATTTTGCTTTTAACCTTGGGGTGCCTAGATAATATTTAGATTTTTTTCGATTCGCTTAAATATAGAATTTCTATATTTGACATGAGAGAGCATATTGAGTTGGTGTATATACTCCAAAGCAGAGTAGAAGAGGGAATTGTATATTTTTTCTGACAGATTATATTAAGAGCAATTTTGCTTTTAACATTTGGGTGCCTAGATAATATTTAGATTTCTTTCGATTCACTGAAATATAGAATTTCTGTATTTTATATTAGAGAGCATATGGAGTTGGTGTATATACTCCAAAACAGAGTAGAGTAGGTCATTGTATATTTTTTCTGACAGATTATATTGAGAGCAGATTTTTTTTAACATTGGGGAACTTTGATAATATTTAGATATTTTTGATTAGGGTAAAATTTGAATTTTTGTATTTTTCATGAAAGAGCATATTGAGTTGGTGTATATACTACAAAACAGAGTAGAAAAGGGCATTGTATATTTTCTCTGACAGATTATACCCAGAACAATATTGTTTTCAACATTGGGGTGCCTAGATAATATTTAGATTTTCTCGATTCGTTTAAATATAGAGTTTCTGTATTTTACATGAGAGAGCATATGGAGTTGGTATATATACGCAAAAACCGATTAGAATAGGGCGTTGTATATTTTTCCTGACAGATTATATTCAGAGCAATTTTGTATTTAACATTGGGGTGCCTAGATTATATTTAGATTTTTTTCGATTTGCTAAATATAGAATTACTGTATTTTACATGAGAGAGCATATGAAGTTGGTGTATATACTCCAAAACAGAGTAGAATAGGGCATTGTATATTTTTTATGACAGATTATATTCAGAGCAATTTTGTTTTTAACATTGGGTGCCTAGATAATATTTAGATTTTTTTGATTCGGGTGAAATTAGAATTTCTGTATTTTACATGAGAGAGCATAATGAGTTGGTTTATATACTTTAAAACAGAGAAGAATAAGGCATTGTATATTTTTTCTAACAGACTATATTCAGAGCCATATTCTTTTAACTTTAGGGCGCCTAGATATTATTTAGATTTTTTTCGATTCACGTAAATTTCGAATTTCTGTATTTTACATGAGAGAGCATATTGACGTGGTATATATACTACAAAAGAGAGTAGAAAAGGCCATTTTATATTTTTTCTGTCAGATTATATTCAGAGAAATATTGCTTTTAACATTGGGGTGCCTAGAAAATATTTAGATTTTTTCTCTTCTGGTAAAATTAGAATTTCGGTATTTTACATGAGAGGGCATATTGAGTTGGTGTATATACTCCAAAACAGAGTAGAAAAGAACATTGTGTATTTTGTCAGACAGATTATATTCAGAGCAATTTTGCTTTTAACATTGGGGTGCCTAGATAATATTTAGATTATTTTCGATTCATGTAAAATTAGAATTTTGGTATTTTACATGAGAGAGCATACTGAGTTGGTGTATATACTTTAAAACAGAGTGGAAAAAGGCATTGTATATTTTTTCTGACAGATTATATTCTGAGAAATTTTGCTTTTTACATTGGGGTGCCTAGATAATACTTAGATTTTCTTCGATTCGCTTATATATAGAATTTATGTATTTTATATCAGATAGCATATGGAGTTGGTGTATATAATCCAAAAAAAGTAGAATAAAGTATTGTATATTATTTCTGACAGATTATATTCAGAGCAATTTTGTTTTTAACATTGGGGTGCCTAGAGAATATTTAGATTTTTTCGATTCGGGTAAAATTAGAATTTCGGTATTTTACATGAGTGAGCATATGGAGTTGGTGTATATACTCTAAATAAGAGTAGAAAAGGGCATTGTATATTTTTTCTGACAGATTATATTCAGAGCAATTTCGTTTTTAACATTCGGGTACCTAGATAATATTTATATTTTTTCGATTCGGTTAAAATTAGAATTTCGGTATTTTACATGAGGGAGCATACTGAGTTGGTGTATATACCACAAAACAGAGTAATATAAGGCATTGTATATGTTTTCTAACAGTCTATATTAACAGCCGTTTTATATTAACTTTGTGGTGCCTAGATATTATTTAGATTTTTTTCGATTCGCGAATAATTTCCGTAATTTACATGAAAGAGCATATTCAGTTGGTGTATATACTCCAAAAGAGAGTAGAAAAGGCATTGTATATTTTTTCTGACAGATTTTATTCAGAGCAATTTTCCTTTTAACATTGGGGTGCCTAGATAATATTTAGATTTTTCTCGATTCACGTAAAATTAAAATTTTGTTATTGTACATGAGAGTGTATATTGACTTTGTGTATATACTACAAAACAGACTAGAAAAGGGCATTGTATATTTGTTCTGACAGATTATATTCAGAGGAATTTTGTTTTTAACATAGGGGTGCCTAGATAATATTTAGATTTTTTTTGAGTCTCTTAAATATAGAATTTCTGTATTTTACAAGAGAGAGCATATGGAGTTGGTGTATAGTCCAAAACAGAGAAGAATCGGGCATTGTATATTTTTTCTGACAGATTATATTCAGAGCAATTTTGTTTTTAAAATTGGGGTGCCTAGATAATATTTAGATTTTTTCGATTCTGGTAAAATTAGAATTTCTGTATTTTACATGAGACAGCATACTGAGTTGGTGTATATACTCCAAAACATAGTAGAATACGGCATTGTATATTTCTTCTAACAGACTATATTCAGAGCCATTTTCTTTTAACTTTGGGTCGCCTGGTTATTATTTAGATTTTTTTCGATTCGCGTAAAATTAGAATTTCGGTATTTTACATGAAAGAGCAGAGTGAGTTGGTGTATATACTCCAAAACAGAGTAGTAAAAAGCATGGTATATTTTTTCTGACAAATTATATTCAGAGCAATTTTGTCTTTAACATTGGGGTGCCTAGATAATTTTTAGATTTTTTCGATTCGGGTAAAATTATAATTTCGGAATTTAACATGAGAGAGCATATGGAGTTGGTGTATATACTCCAAAACAGAGTAGAATAAGGCATTGTATGTTTTTCTAACAGACTATATTCAGATCCATTTTCTTTTAACTTTGGGTCACCTAGATATTATTTAGATTTTTTTCGATTCACGTAAATTTAGAATTTCGGTATTTTACATGAGAGAGCATATTGAGTTGGTGTATATACTGCAAAACAGAGTAGTAAAGGGCATTGTATATTTTTTCTGAAAGATTATATTCAGAGAAATTTTGCTTTTAACATTGGGTTGCCTAGATAATATTTAGATTATTTTTCGATTCACGTAAAATTAGATTTTCGGTATTTTTCATCAGAGAGCATATTGAGTTGGTCTATATTTTCCAAAACAGAGTAGAATAAGAAATTGTATATTTTTTATAACAGACTATTTTCAGAGACATTTTCTTTTAACTTTGGGTCGCCTAGATATTATTTAGATTTATTTTGATTCACGTAACATTAGAATTTCGGTAATTTGCATGAGAGAGCGTATTGAGTTGGTGTATATAATCCAAAACAGAGTAGAAAAGGGCTTTGTATATTATCGCTGAGAGATTATATTCAGAGCAATTTTGTTTTTAACATTGGGGTGCCTAGATAATATTGAGATGTTTTTCGATTCGCTCAAATATAGAATTTCTGTATTTTACATGAGAGAGCATATGGAGATGGTGTATATACTCAAAAACAGGGTAGAATAAAGCATTGTATATTCTTTCTGACAGATTATATTCAGAGCAATTTTGACTTAACTTTGGGGTGCCTAGATAATTTTTAGATATTTTTGATTCGTGTAAAATTATAATTTCTATATTTTACATGAGAGAGTATACTGAGTTGATGTATATACTCCAAAACAGAGTAGAATAAGGCATTGTATATTTTTTCTAACAGACTATATTTAGAGCCATTTTCTTTTAACTTTGGGGCGCCTAGATATTATTTAGATTGTTTTTGATTCACATTAAATTAGAATTTCGGTATTTTACATGAAAGAGCATATTGAGTTGGTGTATATACTCCACAACAGGACAGAATAGGGCATAGTATATTTTTTCTGACAGATTATATTCAATACAATTTTGTTTTTAACATTGGGTTGCCTAGATAATATTTAGATTTTTTTCGATTCGCTTAAATAGAGAATTTCTGTATTTTACATAAGAGAGCATATGGAGTTGGTGTATATACTCCAAAACAGAGTAGAATAAGGCATTTTATATTTTTTATGACAGATTATATTCAGAGAAATATTGTTTTTACCATTTGGGTGTCAAGATAATATTTAGATTTTTTCGGTTCGGGTAAAATTAGAATTCCGATATTTTCCATGACAGAGCATATCGAGTTGGTGTATATACTCCAAAATAGAGTAGAATAAGGCATTGTATATTTTTTCTAACAGACTATATTCAGGGCCATTTTCTTTTAACTTTGGGGTGCCTAGATATTATTTAGATTTTTTATGATTCACGTAAAATTAGAATTTCGGTATTTTACATGAGAGACAAGGTTGAGTTGGTGTATATACTCCAAAACAGAGCAGAATAAGGCATTGTATATTATTTCTAAGAGACTATATTGAGAGCCATTTTCTTTTAACTTCGGCGCGCCTAGATATTATTTACATTTTTTTCGATACACGTAAAATTAGAATTTTGGTATTTTACATGAGAGAGCATATTGAGTTGGTGTATGTACTCCAAAAAAGAGTAGAAAAGGGCGTTGTATATTTTCTCTAACAGATTATATTCAGAGCAATTTTTCTTTTAACTTTCGGGTGCCTAGATAACATTTAGATTTTTTTCAATTCATGTAAAATTAGAATTTCTGTATTTTACATGAGAGAGCATACTGAGTTGGTGTATATACTCCAAATCAGAGTCGAATTAGGCATTGTATATTTTTTCTAACAGACTATATTCGGAGCCATTTTCCTTTAACTTTGGGGCGCCTAGATATTATTTAGATTTTTTTCGATTCGCGTAAAATTAGAAATTTGGTATTTTACATGACAGAGCATATTGAGTTGGTGTATATACTCCAAAACGAAGTGGAAAAAAGCATTGTATATTATTTCTGACAGATTATATTCAGATCAATTTTGCTGTTAACATTGGGTTTCCTAGATTATATGTAGAAGTTTTTCAGCTCCCTTAAATATAGAATTTCTGTATTTTACATGAGAGGGACTATGGAGTTTGTGTATATACTCCAAAAAAAAAGTAGAATAGGACATTGTATATTTTTTCTGAGATATTATATTGAGAGCAATTTTGTTTTTAACATTTGGGTGCCTAGATAATATTTAGATTTTTTCGATTTTGTTAAAATTTGAATTTCGGTATTTCACATGACAAAGCATACTGAGTTTGTTTATATACTTTAAGAAAGAGTAGAATAAGGCATTGTATATTTTTTCTAACACACTATATTCAGAGCCATTGTCTTTTAACTTTGGGGCGCCTAGATATTATTTATCTTTTTATCGATTCACATAAAATTAGAATTTCGGTATTTTACATGACAGAGCATATTGAGTTGGTGTATATATTCCAATACAAAGTGGAAAAGGGCATTGTATATGTTTTCTGACAGATTATATTCAGAGAAATTTTTCTTTTAACATTGGGGAGCCTAGATAATGTTTAGATTTTTTTTTGACCGGTTAAATATAGAATTTCTGTATTTTACATGACATAGCATATAGAGTTGGTGTATATACTCCAAAAAAGAGTAGAATAAAGCATTGTATATTTTTATGACAGTTTATATTAAGAGCAATTTTGCTTTTAACATTGGGGTGCCTAGATAATATTTAAATTTTTTTCGATTCGCTTAAATATAGAATTTCTCTATTTTACAAGAGAGAGCATATTGAGTTCGTGTATATACTGCAAAACAGAGTAGAAGTGGGCATTGTATATTTTTTATGACAGATTATATTCAGAGAAATTTTGTTTTTAACACTGGGGTGCCTAGATAATATTGAGATTTTTATGATTCGGGTAAAATTAGAATTTCTGTATTTTATGGGAGAGAGCATACTGAGTTGGTGTATATACTCCAAAACAGAGTAGAATGAGGCATTGTGTATTTTTTTAAGAGACTATACTCAGAGCCATTTTCTTTTACCTTTGGGGCGCCTAGATACTATTTAGATTATTTTCGATTCATGTAAAATTTGAATTTCAGTATTTTACATGAGAGAGCATATTGAGTTGTGGTATATACTTTAAAACAGTGTAGAAAAGGGCATTGTATATTTTTTCTGAGAGATTATATGCAGAGCAACATTCGGGTGCCTAGATGATATTTAGGTTTTTTTGATTCCGGTAATATTATAATTTCGGTATTTTACATGAGAGAGCATACTGAGTTGGTGTATATACTCGAAAACATAGTAGAATAAGGCATTGTATATTTTTCCAAACAGACTATATTCAGAGCCATTTTCTTTTAACTTTGGGGTGCCTAGATATTATTTAGATTTCTTTTGATTCGCATAAAATTAGATTTTCGGTATTTTACCTTAGAGAGCATATTGAGTTGATTTATATAATCCAAAACAGAGTAGAAAAAAGCATTGTATATTTTTTCTCACAGATTATATTCAGAGCCATTTTCTTTTAACTTTGAAGTGCCTAGATATTGTTTAGATTTTTTTCGATTCACGTATAATTAGAATTTCCGTATTTTACATGAGATAGCATGTAAAGTTGGTGTATATACTACAAAACAGAGTAGAAAAGGGCATTGTATATTTTCTCTGACAGACTATATTCAAAGAAATTTTGCTTTTAACATTGTGGTGCCAAGATAATATTTAGATTTTCTTCGATTCGCTTAAATACAGAATTTCTGTATTTTACATGAGAGAGATTACTGAGTTGGTGTATATACTCCAAAACAAAGTAGAATAGGGCATTGTATATTTTTTCTGACAGATTATATTTAGAGCAATTTTGTTTTTAACATTGGGGTGCCTAGATAATATTTAGATTTTTTTCTATTCTCTTAAATATACAATTTCTGTATTTTACATGAGAGAGCATATGGAGTTGGTGTATATAATCCAAAACAGCATAGAATAGGGCATTGTATATTTTCTCTGACAGATTATATTCAGAGCAATTTTGTTTTTAACATTGGGGTGCCTAGATAATATTCATATTTTTTCGATTCGGGTAAAATTAGAATTTTGTTATTTTACATGAGAGAGCACACGGAGTTTTTGTATATACTCCAAAACAAAGTAGAATAAGGCATTGTATATTTTTTCTAACAGACTATATTCCGAGCCATTTTCTTTTAACTTTTGGCACCTAGATATTATTTAGATTTTTTTCGATTCACGAATAATAAGAATTTCCGTATTTTACATGAAAGAGCATATTCAGTTGGTGTATATACTCCAAAAGAGAGTAGAAAAGGCATTGTTTATTTTTTCTGACAGATTTTATTGAGAGCAATTTTGCTTTTAACATTGGGGTTCCTAGATAATATTTAGATTTTTTTCGATTCACGTAAAATTAGAGTTTTGTTATTTTACATGAGAGAGTATATTGACTTGGTGTATATACTACAAAACAGAGTAGAAAAGGGCATTGTATATTTTTTCTGACAGATTATATTCAGAGCAATTTTGTTTTTAACATAGGGGTGCCTAGATAATATTTAGATTTTTTTCGAGTCTCTTAAATATAGAATTTCTGTATTTTACATGAGAGAGCATACTGAGTTGGTGTATATACTCCTAAACAGAGTAGAATAAGGCATTGTATATTTTTTCTGACAGATTATATTCAGAGCAATTTTGTTTTTAACTTTGGGGTGCCTAGATAATATTTTGATTTTTTTCGATTCATGTAAATTTAGAATTTCTGTATTTTACATGAGAGAACATGCTGAGTTTGTTTATATAGTCCAATACAGAGTAGAATAAGGCAATGTATATTTATTCTAACAGACTATATTCAGAGCCATTTTTCTTTAACTTTGGGGTGCCTAGATATTATTTAGTTTTTTTTCGATTTGCGTAAAATTAGAATTTTGGTATTTTATATAAGAGAGCATATTGGGTTGGTGTATATACTCCAAAACCGAGTAGAAAAGAGCATTGTATATTTTTTCTGACAGACTATATTCAGAGCAAATTTGCTTTTAACATTGGGGTGCCTAGATAATATTTAGATTTTTTTAATTCGCGTAAAATTAGAATTGCTTTATTTTACATGAGAGAGCATAATAAGTTGGTGTATCTACTACAAACCAGAGTAGAAAAGGGCATTGTATATTTTTTATGACACATTATATTGAGAGCAACTGTATTGTTAACGTTCAGGTGCCTAGATAATATTTAGATTTTTTTCGATTCACGTAAAATTAGAATTTCCTTATTTTACATCAGAGAGCATACTGAGTTGGTGTATATACTCCAAAACAGAGTAGAATAAGAAATTGTATATTATTTACACCAGACTACTTTCAGAGAAATTTTCTTTTAACTTTTGGGAACCTGGATATTATTTAGATTTTTTTCGATTCGCGTAACATTAGAATTTCGTTATTTTACATGAGAGAGCGTATTGAGTTGGTGTATATAATCCAAAACAGAGTAGAAAAGGGCATTGTATATTTTCTCTGACAGATTATATTCACAGCAATTTTGCTTTTAACATTCGGGTGCCCAGATAATATTGAGATTTTTTTCTATTCCCTCAAATATAGAATTTCAGTATTTTACATGAGAGAGCAAATGGAGTTGGTGTATATACTCCAAAACAGAGTAGAATAAGGCATTGTATATTTTTTCTAACAGACTATATTTAGAGCCAGTTTCTTTTAACTTTGGGGCGCCTAGATATTATTTAGATTTTTTTCGATTCATGTAAAATTAGAATTTCGGTATTTTACATGAGAGAGCATATTGAGTTGGTGTATATACTCCACAACAAGGTAGAATAGGGCATTGTATATTTTTTCTGACAGATTATATTCAGAGCAATTTTGTTTTTAACATTGGGTTGCCTAGACAATATTTAGATTTTTTTCGATTCGCTTAAATATAGAATTTCTGGATTTTACATAAGAGAGCATATGGAGTTGGTGTATATACACCAAAACAAAGTAGAATAAGGCATTTTATATTTCTTATCAAAGATTATATTCAGAGTAATTTTGTTTTTAACATTGGGGTGTCAAGATAATATTTAGATTTTTTCGATTCGCTTAAAATTTGAATTTCGGTATTTTATCAGAGAGAGCGTATTGAGTTAGTGTATATACTACAAAAAAGAGTAGAATAAGGCATTGTATTTTTTTTCTAACAGACTATATTCAGAGCCATTTCCTTTTAACTTTGGGGTGCCTAGATATTATTTCGATTTATTTCAATTCACGTAAAATTAGTATTTCGGTACTTTACATGAGAGAGCATATTGAGTTGGTGTATATACTACAAAAAAGAGTAGAAAAAAGCAACGTATATACTTTCTGACAGATTATATTCACATCAATTTTGCTTTTAACATTGGGGTGCCTAGATAATATTTAGATTTATTTCGATTCATGTAAATTTAGCATTTCCGTATTTTACATGAGGGAGGATACTGAGTTGGTGTATATACTTCAAAAAAAAGTAGAATAGGGCATTGTATATTTTTTCTGACAGATTATAATCAGAGCAGTTTTGTTTTTAACATTTGGGTGCCTAGATAATATTTAGATTTTTTCGATTCTGGTGAAACTAGAATTTCTGTATTTTACATGAGAGAGCATTCTGAGTTGGTGTATATAGTCCAAAACAGAGTAGAATAAGGCATTGTATATTTTTTCTAACACACTATATTCAGAGCAATTTTCTTTTAACTTTGGGGTGCCCAGATGTTATTTACATTTTTTTCGATTCACGTAAATTTAGAATTTCTGTATTTTACATGAGGGAGCATACTGACTTGGTTTATATACTGTAAAACAGAGTAGAATAAGGTATTGTATATTTTTTCTAACAGACTATATTCAGAGCCATTTTCTTTTAACTTTGGGGCGCGTCGATATTATTTAGGTTTTTTCGATTCGCGTAAAATTAGAATTTCTGTATTTTATATGACAGAGTATATTGAGTTGGTGTATATACAACAGAACAGAGTAGAAAAAGGCATTGGATATTTATTCTGACAGATTATATTCAGAGCAATTTTGCTTTCAATATTGGGGTTTTTGGATAATATTTAGATTTTTTTGTTTCAGGTAAAATTAGAATTTTGGTATTTTACATGAGAGAGCATACTGAGTTGGTGTATATACTCCAAAACAGAGTAGAATAAGGCATTGTATATTTTTACTAACACAGTATATTCAGAGACATTTTCTTTTACCTTTGGGGTGCCTAGATATTATTTAGAATTTTTGATTCGCATAAAATTATAATTACAGTATTTTATGTGAGAGAGCATATTGAGTTGATGTATATCCTCCAAAACAGAGAAGAAAAGGGCATTGTTTATTGTTTCTGACAAATTATATTCAGAGCAATTTTGCATTTAACATTGTGGTGCCTGGATAATATTTAGATTTTTTTTGATTCACGTAAAATTAGAATTTCGGTATTTTACATGAGAGAGCATACTGAGTTGGTGTATATATTTTAAAAGAGAGTAGAATAGGGGATTGTATATTTTCTCTAATAGACTATATTCAGAGCCATTTTTTTTTAACTTTGGGGCACCAAGATATTATTTATATTTTTTTTGATTCGCTAAAATATAGAATTTCGGTATTTTACATGAGAGAGCATATTGAGTTGGTTTATATACTCCAAAACAGAGTAGAAAAGGGCATTGTATATTTTTTCTGACATATTATATTCAGAGCAATTTTGCTTTTAACATTCGGGTGCCTAGATAATATATTGATTTTTTTCAATTCACGTAAAATTAGAATTTCGGTATTTTACATGAGAGAGCATATTGAGTTGGTGTATATACTCCAAAACAGAGTAGAATAAGGCATTTTATATTTATTCTAATAGACTATATTCAGAGCCATTTTCTTTTAACTTTGGGTCGCTTAGATATTATTTAGATTTTTTTTGATTCGCGTAAAATTAGAATTTTGGTATATTACATGAGAGAGCATACTGAGTTGGTGTATATACTCCAAAACAGAGTAGAATAAAGCATTGTATATTTTTTCTGACAGATTATATTCAGAGCAATTTTGTTTTAAACATTGAGTTGCCTAGGTAATATTTAGATTTTAACTTTTGCGGTAAAATTAGAATTTCTATATTTTACATGAGAGAGTACACGAAGTTGGTGTATATACTCCAAAACAGTGTAGAATAAATCATTGTATATTTTTTCTAACAGACTGTACTCAGAGCCATTTTCTTTTAACTTTGGGGTGCCTAGAAATTATTTAGATTTTATTTGATTCACGTATAATTAGAATTTCCATATTTTACATGAGAGAGCATATTAAGTTGGTGTATATACTCGAAAACAGTAGAATAGGGCATTGTATATTTTTTCTGACAGATAATATTCAGAGCAATTTTGTTTTTAACGTTGTGGTGCCTAGATAATATTTCGATTTTTTCGATTTGGGTAAAATTTGAATTTCTATATTTTACATGAGAGAGCATCTTGAGTTGCTGTATATACTTTAAAACAGAGTAGAGTAAGGCATTGTATATTTTTTCTAACAGACTATATTCGGAGCCATTTTCTTTTAACTTTGGGGCGCCTAGTTATTATTTAGATCTTTTTTGATTCGCCTAAAATTAGACTTTCGATATTTTACATGAGACAGCATATTGAGTTGTTGTATATACTGCAAAACAGAGTAGAAAAGGGCATTGTATATTTTTTTCACAGATTTCATTCAGAGCAATTTTGCTTTTAACATTGGGGTGCCTAGATAATATTTAGATATTTTTCGATTCGCTTAAATATAGAATTTCAGTATTTTAGATGAGAGAGCATATGGAGTCGGTGTATATACTCGAAAACAGAGTAGAATAGGGCATTGTATATTTTTTCTGACAGATTATATTCAGAGCAGTTTTGTTTTTAACATTGGGTTGACTAAATAATATTTAGATTTTTTCCATTCGGTTAAAATTAGAATTTCTCTATTTTACATAGGAGAGCATACTGAGTTTGTGTATATACTCCAAAACATAGTAGAATAAGGCAGTGTATATTTTCTCTAACAGACTATATTAAGAGCCATTTTCTTTTAACTTTGTGGCGCCTAGATATTATTTAAATTTTTTTAGATTCATGTAAAATTATTATATCTGTGTTTTACATGAGAGAGCATATGGACCTGGTGTATATACTGCAAAACAGAGTAGAATCGGACATTATGTATTTTTTCTGACAGATTATATTCAGAGCAATTTTCCTTTTAACATTGAGGTGCCTAGATAATATTTAGATTTTTTTCGATTCACGTAAAATTAGAATTTCTGTATTTTACATGAGAGGGCATACTGAGTTGGTGTACCTACTCCAAAACAGAGTAGAATAGGGCATTGTTTATTTTTTCTGACACATTATATTCAGAGGAATTTTGATTTTAACATTCAGGTGCCTAGATGATATATAGATTTTTTTCGTTTTGCTTAAATATGGAATTTCTGTATTTTACATGATAGAGCATATGGAGTTGGTGTATATACTACAAAACAGAGTAGAAAAGGCATTGTACATTTTTTCTGACAGATTTTTTTCAGAGAAGTTTTGTTTTTAACATTGTGGTGCCTAGATAATATTTAGAAACTTATAGATTGACTTAAAATTAGAATTTCGGTATTTTACATGAGAGAGCATACTGAGTTGTTGTATATACTCCAAAACAGAGTATAATAGGGCATTGTATATTTTTTCTGACAGATTATATTCAGAGCAATTTTCTTTTAACCATTAGGGTGCCTAGATAATATTTAGATTTTTTTCGATTTGCTTAAATATAGAATTTCTGTATTTTACATGAGAGAGCATACTGAGTTGGTGTATATACTCTAAAACAGAGTAGAATATGAAATTTTATAATTATTGTGACAGATTATATTCAGAGCAATTTTGTTTTTAACATTGGGTTGCTTAGATAATATTTAGATTTTTTTCGATTCACGTAAAATTAGAATTTCTGTATTTTACATGAGAGAGCATACTGAGTTAGTGTATATACTCCAAAACAGAGTAGAATAAGGCATTGTATATTTTTTCTAACAGACTATATTCAGAGCCATTTTCTTTTAACTTTGAGGCGCCTAGATATTATTTAGGTATTTTTTGACTCACCTAAAATTAGAATTTCGGTATTTTACATGAGAGAGCATATTGAGTTGGAGTATATACACCAAAACACAGTAGAAAAGGGCATTGTATATTTCTTCTGACAGATTATATTCAAAGCTATTTGGCTTTTTACATTGGGGTGCCTAGATAATGTTTAGATTTTTTTCGATTCGGGTAGAATTAGAATTTCTGTATTTTACATGACAGAGCATATTGAGTTGGTGTTTATACTACAAAACAGAATAGAAGAGGGCATTCTATATTTTTTCTGACAGATTATATTCAGAGCAATTTTTCTTTTAACATTGGGGTGCCTAGATAATATTTAGATTTTTTCAGTTCGGGTAAATTTAGAATTTCTGCATTTTACATGAGAGAGCATATTGAGTTGGTGTATATACTACAAAACAAAGTAGAAAAGGGCATTGTATATTTTTTCTGACAGACTATATTCTGAGCAATTTTGCTTTTAACATTGGGGTGCCTAGATAATATTTAGATTTTTTTCGATTCGCTTAAATATAGAATTTCTGTGTTTTACCTGAGAGAGCATATGGAGTTGGTGTATGAGCTTTAAAACAGATTACAATATAGCATTGTATATTTTTTCTGACAGATTATATTCAGAGCAATTTTGTTTATAACATTGGGGTGCCTAGATAATATTTTTTTTCGATTTGCTTAAATATAAAATTTCTGTATTTTACATGAGACAGCATATGGAGTTGGTGTATATACTCCAAAAAAGAGTAGAATAAGGTGTTGTGTATTTTTTCTAACAGACTATATTCAGAGCCATTTTCTTTTTACTTTGGGGCGCCTAGATATTATTTAGATATTTTTCACTTCACGTAAAATTAGAATTTCTGTATTTTACATGAGAGAGCATATGGAGTTGATGTATATACTCCAAAACAAAGTAAAATAGGGCATTGTATATTTGTTCTGACGGATTATATTCAGAGCAATTTTTTTTAACACTGGGGTGCCTAGATAATATTTAGATTTTTTTCGATTCGCTTAAATATAGAATTTCTGTATTTTACATGAGAGAGCATACTGAGTTGGTGTATATACTACAAAACAGAGAAGTAAAGGGCATTGTATATTTTGTCTGACAGATTACATTAAGAGCAATTTTGCTTTTCACATTGGGGTGCCTAGATAATATCTAGAATTTTGTCGATTCGCTTAAATATAGAATTTCTGTATTTTACTTGAGAGAGCATATGGAGTTGGTGTATATACTGCAAAAGAGAGAAGAATAACGCATTGTATATATTTTTTTTAAGGACTATATTTAGAACCATTTTCTTTTAACTTTGGGGTGCCAAGATATTATTTAGATTTTTTTCGTTTTGCGTAAAATTAGGATTTCGGTATTTTATATGAGAGAGCATATTGAGTTGGTGTATATACTACAAAACAGAGTAGAAAAGGGCATTGTATATTTTTTCTGACAGATTTCATTCAGAGCAATTTTTTTTTTTAACATTGGGGTGCCTAGATAATATTTAGATTTTTTTTGATTCGCTTCAATATAGAATTTCTGTATTTTACATGAAAGAGCATATGGAGTTGTTGTATATACTCGAAAACAGTAGAATAGGGCATTGTATATTTTTTTGACAGTTTATATTCAGAGAAATTTTGTTTTTAACATTGAGGTGCCTAGATAATATTTAGATTTTTTCGATTCGGGTAAAATTTGAATTTCTATATTTTACATGAGAGAGCATCCTGAGTTGCTGTATATACTCCAAAACAGAGTAGAATAAGGCATTGTATATTTTTTCTAACAGAGTATATTCGGAGCCATTTTCTTTTAACTTTGGGGCGCCTAGTTATTATTTAGATCTTTTTTGATTCGCCTAAAATTAGACTTTCGATATTTTACATGAGACAGCATATTGAGTTGGTGTATATACTCCAAAACAGAGTAGAAAAGGGCATTGTATATTTTTTTGACAGATTTTATTCAGAGCAATTTTGCTTTTAACATTGGGGTGCCTAGATAATATTCAGATTTTTTTCGATTCACTTAAATATGGAATTTCTGTATTTTACATGAGAGAGCATATTGAGTTGGTGTATATACTTCAAAACAGAGTAGAATAGGGCATTGTATATCTTTTCTGACAGATTATATTCAGAGCAATTTTGTTTTTAACATTGGCATGCCTTCATAATATTTAGATTTTTTCGATTCAAGTAAAATTAGAATTTCTGTATTTTAAATGAAAGAGCATGTTGAGTTGGTGTATATAGTACAAAACAGAGTAGAAAATGGCATTGTGTATTTTCTCTGACAGATTATATTCAGAGCAATTTTGCTTTTAACATTCGGGTGCCTAGATAATATTTAGATATTTTTCGATTCACTTAAATATAGAATTTCTGTATTATACATGAAAGAGCATATTGAGTTGGTGTATAAAATAGAAAACAGAGTGGAATAGGGCATTCTATATTTTTTCTGACACATTATATTCAGAGCAATATTGCTTTTAACATTGAAGTGCCTAGATAATATATAGATTTTTTTCGATTCACGTAAAATTAGAATTGCGGTATTTTACATTAGAGAGCATACTGAGTTGGTATATATACTACAAAACAGAGTAGAACATGGCATTGTGTATTTTTTCTGACAGATTATATTCGGAGCAATTTTGCCTTTAACATTGGGGTGCCTAGATAAAATTTAGATTTTTTTTGATTCGCTTAAATATAGAATTTCTGTATTTAAGATGAGAGAGCATATGGAGTCGGTGTATATACTCCAAAAGAGAGTAAAAAAGGGAATTGTATATTTTTTCTGAAAGACTATATTAAGAGAAATTTTGCTTTTAACATTGGGGTGCCTAGATAATCTTTAGATTATTTTAGATATTTTTTGATTCGGGTAAAATTAGAATTTCGGAATTTCACATGAGAGAGCATAATGAGTTGGTGTACATACTCCAAAACAGAGTAGAAATGGGCATTGTATATTTTTTCTGAGAAATTATATTCAGAGAAATTTTGCTTTGAACATTGTGGTGCCTAGATAATATTTAGATTTTATTTGATTCACGTAAATTTAGAATTTCGGTATTTTACATGAGAGGGCATATTGAGTTGGTTTATATACTGCAAAACAGAGTATAAAAGGGCATTGTATATTTTTTCTGACAGATTATATTCAGAGCAATTTTGCTTTCAACATTGGGGTACATAGATAAGATTTAGATTTATTTCGATTAGCGTAAAATTAGAATTTCGGTATTTTAGGTGAGAGAACATTTTGAGTTGTTGTATATACTCCACAACAGAGTAGAATATCGCATTGTATATTTTTTCTGACACATTATATTCAGAGAAATTTTGCTTTTAACGTTGCAGTGCCTAGATAATGTTTATATTTTTTTCGATTCACGTAAATTTTTAATTTCGGTATTGTACATGAGAGAGCATATTGAGTTGGTGTATATACTCCAAAATCGAATAGAAAAGGGCATTGTATATTTTCATTGACAGATAATATTCAGAGCGATTTTACTTCTAACATTGGGTTGCCTAGATGACATTTAGATTTTTTTCGATTCACGTAAAATTAGAATTTCGGTATTTTACATGAGAGAGCATATTGAGTTGGTGTATATACTCCAAAACAGAGTAGAAAAGGGCATTGTATATTTTTTCTGACAAATTATATTGAGAGCCATTTTCTTTTAACATTGGGCTGCCTAGATAATATTTAGATTTTTTCGATTCGCGTATAAATAGAACTTCAGTATTTTACATGACAGAGCATATTGAGTTGGTTTATATACTCCGAAACAGAGTAGAAAGGGACATTGTATATTTTTTCGGACAGATTATATTCAGAGCCATTTTGCTTTTAACATTGGGGTGCGTAGATAATATTTAGATTTTTTATGATTCGTGTAAATTTAGAATTTCGGTATTTTACATGAGAGAGCATATTGAGTTGCTGTATGTACTCCAAAACCGAATAGAAAAAAGCATTGTGTATTTTTTTGTGACAGATTATATTCAGAGCAATTTCGGTTTTAACATTGGAATGCCTAGATAATATTTAGATTTTTTCGGTTCGTGTAAAATTATAATTTCTGCAGTTTACATGGGAGAGCATATTTAGTTGGTGTATATATTTCAAAAGAGAGTAGAAAAAGGCAGTTTATGTTTCTTCTTACAGATTACATTCAGAACAATTTTGCTTTTAACATTGAGGTCCCTATATAATATTTAGAATTTTTTTAATGTGCGTAAATTTATAATTTCGGTATTTTACATGAGAGAGAATATTGAGTTTGTGTATATACTCCAAAACGAAGTAGAAAAAGTCATTCTATATTTTTACTTACAGATTATATTCAGAGCCATTTTCTTTTAACATTAGGGTTCCTACATAATATTTAGATTTTTTTCGATTCGTGAAAAATTTGAATTTCTGTATTGTTCATGAGAGAGGATATTGAGTAGGTGTATATACTCCAAAACAGAGTAGAAAAGGGCATTGTATATTATTTCTGACAGATTTTATTCAGAGCAATTTGGTTTTAACATTGGGGTTCCTAAATAATATTTAGATTTTTTTCGATTCCCGTAAAATTAGAATTTCTGCATTTTACATGAGAGAGCATATTGAGTTGGTGTATATACTCCAAAGCAGAGTAGAAAAGGGCATTGTATATTTTGCCTGACAGATTATATTCAGAGCAATTTTGCTTTTAACATTGGGGTGCCTAGATAATATTTAGATTTTTTTCGATTCGCTTAAATATTGAATATCTGTATTTAACATGAGAGAGCATATGGAGTTGGTGTATATACTCCAAAACAGAGATGAATAGGTCATTGTATATTTTTTCTGACAGATTTTGTTCAGTGCAATTTTTTTTTAACATTGGGGTGCCTAGATAATATTTAGATTTTTTTCGATTCGCTTAAATATAGAATTTCTGTATTTTACAAGAGAGAGCATATAAAGTTGGTTTATATTCTCCAAAACAGACTAGAATACGGCATTGTATATTTTTTCTGACAGGTTATATTCAGAGAAATTTTGTTTTTATCATTGGGGTGCCTAGATAATATTTAGATTTTTTCGATTCGGGTAAAATTAGAATTTCTGTATTTTACATGTGAGAGCATGTTGCGTTGGTGTATATACTACAAAAAAGAGTAGAAAACGGCATTGTATCTTTTGTCAGACAGATTAGATTCAGAGAAATTTTGCTTTTAACATTGGGGTGCCTAGATAATATTTAGATTTTTTTCGATTCACTTAAATATAGAATTTCTGTATTTTACATTAGAGAGCATATGGAGTTGGTGTATATACTCCAAAACAGAGTAGAAAAGGGCATTGTATATTTTGTCTGACAGATTATATTCAGAGCAATTTTGTTTTTAACATTGCGTTGCCTAGATAATATTTAGATTTTTTTCGATTCGGGTAAAATTAGAGTTTTTTTATTTTACACGAGAGAGCATACTGAGTTCCTGTATATACTCCAAAACATAGTAGAGAAAGGCATTGTATATTTTTTCTAACAGACTATATTCAGAGCCATTTTCTTTCAACTTTGGGGCGCCTAGATATTATTTTGATTTTTTTCGATTCTCGTAAAATTAGAATTTGGGTATTTTACTTGAGAGAGCATATTGAGGTGGTGTATATACTCCAATACAGAGTAGAAAAGGGCACTGTATATTTTTTATGACAGGTTATATTCAGAGCAGTTTTGCTTTTAACATTGTGGTGCCTAGGAAACTTTTAGATTTTTTTCGATTCCCGTAAAATTAGAATTTCGATATATTACATGAGAGAGAATACTGAGTTGGTGTATATAATCGAAAACAGAGTAGAAAAGGGCATTGTATATTTTTTCTGACAGATTATATTCAGAGCAAATTTGCTTTTAAAATTGAGGTGCCTGGATAATATTTAGATTTTTTTCGATTCGCTTAAATATAGAAATTCTGTATTTTACATGAGAGAGTATACTGAGTTGGTGTATATACTCCAAAACAGAGTAGAATAAGGCATTGTATATTTTTTCTAACAGACTATTTTCAGAGCCATTTTCTTTTAACTTTGGGGTGCCTAGATAATATTTAGATTTTTTTCGATTCACGTAAAATTAGAATTTCGGTATTTCACATGAGAGGGCATATTGAGTTGGTGTATATACCCTAAAACAGAGTAGAAAAGGTCATTGTATATTTTTTCTGACAGTTTATATTCATACCAATTTTGATTTTACCATTCGGGTGCCTAAATAATATTTAGATTTTGCCGATTCGGGTGAAATTAGAATTTGTTATTTTACATGAGAGAGCATTCTGGGTTGGTGTATATGCTACAAAACAGAGTAGAATAAGGCATTGTATTTTTTGTCTAACAGACTATATTCCGAGCCATTTTCTTTTAACATTAGGGTTCCTAGATAATATTTAGATTTTTTCGATTCTGGTAATATTTGAATTTCTGTATTTTACATGAGAGAGCATACTGAGTTGGTGTATTTACTCCAAAACAGAGTAGAATAAGGCATTGTATATTTTTTCTAACAGACTATATTCAGAGCCATTTTCTTTCAACTTTGGGGCGCCTAAATATTATTTAGATTTTTTTCGATTCTCGTAAAATTAAAATTTGGGTATTTTACATGAGAGAGCATATTGATTTGGTGTATATATTCAAATACAGAGTAGAAAAGGGCACTGTATATTTTTTATGACAGATTATATTCAGAGCAGTTTTGCTTTTAACATTGTGGTGCCTAGGAAACATTTAGATTTTTTTCGATTCCCGTAAAATTAGAATTTCGTTATATTACATGAAAAAGAATACTGAGTTGGTGTATATAATCGAAAACAGAGTAGAATAGGGCATTTTATATTTTTTTGACAGATTATATTCACAGCAATTTTGTTTTTAACATTGGGGTGCCTAGATTATATTTAGATTTTTTCGATTTGGGTAAAATTATGATTTCTGTATTTTACATGAGAGAGCATATGGAGTTGGTGTATATACTCCAAAACAGAGTAGAATAGGGCATTGTATATTTTTTCTGACAGATTATATTCAGAGCAATTTTGTTTTTAACATTGGGGTGCCTTGATAATATTTAGATTGTTTTCGATTCGCTTAAATATAGAATTTCCGTATTTTACATGAGAGAGCATATGGAGTTGGTGTATATACTCCAAAACAGAGTAGAAAAGGGCATTGTATATTTTGCCAGACAGATTATATTGAGAGCAATTTTGCTTTTAACATTGGGGTGCCTAGATAATATTTTGATTTTTTTCGATTCGCTTAAATATTTTCATCTGTATTTGACATGAGAGAGCATATGGAGTTGGTGTATATACTCCAAAACAAAGAAGAATAGGGCATTGTATATTTTTTCTGACAGATGATATTCAGCGCAATTTAGTTTTTAACATTGGGGTGCCTAGATAATATTTAGATCTTTTTCGATTCGATTAAATATAGAATTTCTGTATTTTACAAGAGAGAGCATATAAAGTTCGTTTATATTCCCCAAAACAGAGTAGAATACAGCATTGTATATTTTCTCTGACAGATTATATTTAGAGCAATTTTGTTTTTAACATTGCGGTGCCTAGATAATATTTAGATTTTTTCTATTCGGGTAAAATTAGAATTTCTGTATTTTATATGTGAGAGCATGTTGCGTTGGTGTATATACTACAAAAAAGAGTGGAAAAGGGCATTGTATATTTTGTCAGACAGATTATATTCAGAGAAATTTTGCTTTTAACATTGGGGTGCCTAGATAATATTTAGATTTTTTTCGATTCTCCTAAATATAGAATTTCTGTATTTTACATGAGAGAGAATATGGAGTTGGTGTATATTCTCCAATACAGAGTAGAAAAGGGCATTGTATATTTTTTCTGACAGATTATATTCAGAGAAATTTTGTTTTTAACATTGGGGTGCCAAGATAATATTTAGATTTTTTTCGGTTCGCTTAAATATAGAATTTCTGTATTTTACATGAGAGAGTAAAATTAGTTTGTGTATATAATCCAAAGCAGCGTAGAATAGGGCATTGTATATTTTTTCTGACTGATGATATTCAGATAAATTTTGTTTTTAACCTTGAGGTGCCTAGATAATATTTAGAATTTTTTCGATTCACTTAAATATAGAATTTCGGTGTTTTACATGAGAGAGCATATGGAGTTGGTGTATATACTCCAAAACAGAGTAGAAAAGGGCATTGTATATTTTTTCTGACAGATTATATTCAGAGCAATTTTGTTTTTAACATTGGGGTGCCTAGATAATATTTAGATTTTTTTTGTTTCGCTTAAATATAGAATTTCTATATTTTACATGAGAGAGCATATGGAGTTGGTTTATATATTTTAAAACAGAGTAGAATAGGGCATTGTATATTTTTTCTGACAGATTATATTCAGAGCAATTTTGTTTTTAACATTGAGGTGCCTAGATAATATTTAGATTTTTTCGATTCTGGTAAAATTTGAATTTCTGTATTTTACATGAGAGAGCATACTGGGTTGGTGTATTTACTCCAAAACAGAGTAGAATAATGCATTGTATATTTTTTCTAACAGACTATATTCATAGCCATTTTATTTTAAATTTGGTGCGCCTAGATATTATTAAATTTTTTTCGATTCGCGTAAAATTAAAATTTTGTTATTTTACATGAGAGAACAATATTGAGTTGGTGTATATACTACAAAACAGAGTAGAAAAGGGTATTATATATTTTTATTCACAGATAATATTCAGAGCAATTTTGTTTTTCACATTGGGGTGCCTAGATAATATTTAGATTTTTTTCGATTCACTTAAATATAGAATTTCGTTATTTTCCATGAGAGAGCATATGGAGTTGGTGTATATACTCCAAAATAGAGTAGAAAAAAGCATTGCATATTTTTTCTGAAAGATTATATTCAGAGCAATTTTTTTTTAACATTGGGTTGCCTTGATAATTTTTAGATTTTTTTTGATTCGCTTAAATATAGTATTTCTGTATTTTACATAAGAGAGCATATGGAGTTGGTGTATATACTCCAAAACAGAGTAGAATAGGGCATTGTATATTTTTTCTGACAGATTATATTAAGGGCAATTTTGTTTTTAACATTGGGGTGCCTAAATAATATTTAAAATTTTTCGATTAACGTAAAATTAGAATTTCGGTATTTTACATGAGAGAACATACTGATTTGGCATATATACTCCAAAACAGAGTAGAATGAGGCATTGTATATTTTTTTAACAGACTATATGGAGAACCATTTTCTTTTAACATTGGGGCGCCTAGATATTATTTAGATGTTCTTCGATTTCTGTAAAATTAGAATTTCAGTATTTTACATGAGAGAGAATATTTAGTTGGTGTATATAATCCACAACAAAGTAGAATAGGGCATTGTATATTTTTTCTGACAGAGTATATTCAGAGCAATTTTGCTTTTAACATTCGGGTTCCTAGATAATATTTAGATTTTTTTTGATTCATGTAAATTTAGAATTTCGGTATTTTACATGAGAGAGCATACTGAGTTGGTGTATATACTCCAAAACAGAGTAGAATAAGCATTGTATATTTTTTTGACAGATTATATTCAGAGCAATTTTGTTTTTAATATTGGGGTGCCTAGATTATATTTAGATTTTTTTTCAATTCGCATCAATATAGAATTTCTGTATTTTACATGAGAGAGCATATGGAGTTGGTGTATATACTCCAAAACAGAGTAGAATAGGGCATTGTATATTTTTTCTGACAGATTATATTAAGGGCAAATTTGTTTTTAACATTGGGGTGCCTAGATTATATTTAGATTTTTTCGATTCGGGTAAAATTAGAATTTCTGTATTTTACATGAGAGAGCATACTGAGTTGGTTTATATACTCCAAAACAGAGTAGAATAAAACATTGTATATTATTTCTAACGGACTATATTGACAGCCATTGTCTTTTAACTTTGGGGTGCCTTGATAATATTTAGATTTTTTCAATTCATGTAAATTTAGAATTTCGCTATTTCACATGAGAGAGCATATTGAGTTGGTGTATATACACCAAAACAGAGTAGAAAAGGGCATTGTATATTTTTTCTGACAGTGTATATTCAGGGCAATTTTGCTTTTACCATTAAGATGCCCAAATAATATTTAGATTTTTTTCGATTCACGTAAAATTAGAATTTCGGTAGTTTACATGAGAGAGCATACTGAGTTGGTGTATATACTCCACAACAGAGTAGAATAAGGAATTGTATATTTTTTCTGTCAGTGTATATTCAGAGCAATTTTGCTTTTACCATTTGGGTGCCTGGATAATATTTAGGTTTTTTTTGATTCACGTAAAATTAGAATTTCTGTATTTTACATGAGAGAGCATACTGAGTTGGTGTATATACTCCAAAAGAGAGTAGAAAAGAGCATTGTATATTTTTTCTAACAGACTATATTCAGAGCCATTTTCTTTTCGCTTTGGGGCGCCTAGATATTATTTAGATTTTTTTCGATTCACCGTAAAATTAGAATTTCGGTACTTTACATGAGAGAGCATTTTGAGTTGGTGTATATACTCCAAAACAGAGTAGAAAAGGGCATTGAATATTTTTTCTGACAGATTATATTCAGAGCAATTTTGTTTTTAACACGGGGTGCCTAGTTTACATGTAGATTTTTTTCGATTCGCTTAAATATAGAATTTCTGTATTTTACATGAGAGAGCATATGGAGTTGGTGTGTATACTCCAAAACAGAGTAGAATAGGGCATTGTATATTTTTTCAGACAGATTATATTCAGAGCAAACTTTTTTTAACATTGGGGTACCTAGAAAACATTTAGATTCATTAGATGCGGGTAGAATTATAATTTCTGTATTTTACATGAGAGAGTATACTTAGTTGGTGTATATACTCCAAAACAAAGTAGAATAAAGCATTGTATATTTCCTCTAATAGACTATATTCAGAGTAAGTTTCTTTTAACTTTTGGCGCCTAGATATTATTTAGATTTTTTTCGATTCGCGTAAAATTAGAATTTCGGTATTTTACAGGAGAGAGCATATTGAGATGGTTTATAAACTCCAAAACAGAGTTTAAAAGGGCATTGTATATTTTCTCTGTCAGATTATATTCAGAGCAATTTTGGTTCATACATTGGGGTGCCTAGATAATATTTAGAATTTTTTCGATTCACGTAAAATTAGAATTTCGGTATTTTACATGAGAGAGCATACTGAGTTGGTGTATATACTCCAAAAGAGAGTAGAAAAGGGCATTGTATATTTTTTCTAACAGACTATATTCAGAGCCATTTTCTTTTTGCTTTGGGGCGCCTAGATATTATTTAGATTTTTTTCGATTCACGTAAAATTAGAATTTCGGTATTTTACCTGAGAGAGCATTTTGAGTTGGTGTATATACTCCAAAACAGAGTAGAAAAACCATTGAATATTTTTTCTGACAGATTATATTCAGAGCAATTTTCTTTTTAACACGGGGTGCCTAGTTTATATGTAGATTTTTTTCGATTCGCTTAAATATAGAATTCCTGTATTTTACATGAGAGAGCATATGGAGTTGGTGTATATAGTCCAAAACAGGGTAGAAAAGGGCATTGAATATTTTTTTTTGACAGATTATATTCAGAGTAATTTTGTTTTTAACATTGGGGTGCCTAGTTTATATGTAGATTTTTTTTGATTCGCTTAAATATAGAATTTCTGTATTTTACATGAGAGAGCATACTGAGTTGGTGTATATATTCCAAAACAGAGTACAATAAGGCACTGTATATTTGCTCTAACATACTATATTCCGAGTCATTTTTTTTAAAATTTGGGGTGCCTAGATATTATTTAGATTTTCTTCAATACGCGTAAAATTAGAATTTCGGTATTTTAATTGAGAGAGCAAACTGAGTTGGTGTATATACTCCAAAACCGAGTACAATAAGGCATTGTATATTTTTCTTAACAGACTATATTCTGAACCATTTTCTTTTAACTTTGAGGCGCCTAGATATTATTTAGATTTATTTCGATTCACATAAAATTAGAATTTTTGCATTTTACATGAGAGAGCCTATTGAGTTGGTGTATATACTCAAAAGAGAGTATAAAAAGGCATTGTATATTTCTTCTGACAGATTATATTCAGAGCAATTCTGCTTTTAACATTGGGGTGCCTGGATAATATTTAGATGTTTTTCGATTCGCTTAAATATAGAAATTCTGTATTTTACATGAGAGAGCATACTGAGTTGGTGTATATACTCCAAAACAGAGTAGAATAAGGCATTGTATATTTTTTCTAACAGACTATATTCAGAGCCATTTTCTTTTAACTTTGGGGTGCCTAGATAATATTTAGATTTTTTTTGATTCACATAAAATTAGAATTTCGGTATTTCACATGAGAGAGCATATTGAGTTGGTGTATATACCCTAAAACAGAGTAGAAAAGGTCATTGTATATTTTCTCTGACAGCTTATATTCATACCAATTTTGCTTTTACCATTCGGGTGCCTAAATAATATTTAGATTTTGCCGATTCGGGTGAAATTAGAATTTGTTATTTTACATGAGAGAGCATTCTGGGTTGGTGTATATGCTACAAAACAGAGTAGAATAAGGCATTGTATATTTCTTCCAACAGATAATATTTCGAGCGATTTTCTTATAACTTTGGGGCGCCTAGATATTATTTAGATTTTTTTCGATTCGCGTAAAATTAGAATTTCGGTATTTTACATGAGAGAGCATACTGAGTTGGTGTATATACTCCAAAACAGAGTAGAATAAGGCATTGTATATTTTCTCTAACATACTATGTTCCGAGCCATTTTCTTTTAACTTTTGGCGCCTAGATATTATTTAGATTTTTTTTGATTCGCATAAAATTTGAATTTCTGCATTTTAAATGAGGGAGCCTATTGACTTGGTGTATATACTCCAAAACAAATTAGAAAAGGGCATTGTATATTTCTTCTGACAGATTATATTCAGAGCAACTTTGCTTTTAACACTGGGGTGCCTGTATAATATTTAGATATTTTTCGATTCACTTAAATATACAGTTTCTGTATTTTACATGAGAGAGCATACTCAGTTGGTGTATATACTCCAAAAGAGAGGAGAATAAGGCATTGTATATTTTTTCTGACAGATTATATTCAGAGCAATTTTGCTTTTAACATTCAGATGCCTAGATAATATTTAAAATTTTTCGATTAATGTAAAATTTGGATTTCGGTATTTTACATGAGAGAACATACTGGGTTGGCGTATATACTCCAAAACAGAGTAGAATAAGGCATATTATATTTTTTGACAGATTATAGTAATAGAAATATTGCTTTTAATATTGGGGTGCCTAGATTATATTTAGATTTTTTTTGATTCACTTAAATATAAAATTTCTGTATGTTACATGAGACAGCATATTGAGTTGGTGTATATACTCCAAAACAGAGTAGAATAGGGCATTGTATATTTTGTCTGACAGATTATATTCAGGGTAATTTTGTTTTTAACATTGTGGTGCCTAGAGTCTATTTAGATTTTTTCGATTTGGGTAGCATTAGAATCTGCATTTTACATGAGAGAGCATACTGAGTTGGTGTATATACTCCAAAGCAAAGTAGAATAAGGCATTGTATATTTTTTTAACAGACTATATTCAGAGCCATTTCTTTTAACTTTGGGGCGCCTAGATATTATTTAGATTTTTCTCGATTCACGTAAATTTCGAATTTCGGTATTTTACATCAGAGAGCATACTGAGTTGGTGTATATACTCCAAAACAGAGTAAAATAAGGCATTGTATATTTTTTCTGACAGATTATATTCAGAGCAATTTTGCTTTTAACATTCGGGTGCCTACATAATATTTAGATTTTTTTCGATTCTCGTAAAATTAGAATTTCGGTATTTTACATGAGAGGGCATACTGAGTTGGAGTATATACTCCAAAACAGTGTAGAATAAGGCATTGTATATTTTTTCTGACAGAGTATATTCAGAGCAATTTTGTTTTTAACATTGGACTGCCTAGATCATATTTAGATTATTTCCATTCAGGTAAAATTAGAATTTCTGTATTTTACATGAGAGAGCATACGGAGTTGATGTATATACTCCAAAACAGAGTAGAATAAGGTATTGTATATTTTATCTAACAGACTATATTAAGAGCCATTTATTTTAACTTTGGGGCGCCTAGATATTATTTAAATTCTTTTCTATTTTCGTAAAATTAAAATTTCGTTATTTTACATGAGAGCATATTTAGTTGGTGTATATACTGCGAAACAGAGTAGAAAAGGGCATTGTATATTTTTTATGACAGATTATATTCAGAGCAATTGTACTTTTAACTTTGGGGTGCCTAGATAATATTTAGATTTTTCTCGATACTTGTAAAATTAGAATTTCGGTATTTTACATAAGAGAGCATATTGAGTTGGTGTATATGCTCCAAGACAGAGTAGAAGAGGGCATTATATATTTATTCTGACAGATTATATTCAGAGCAATTTTGCTTTTAACATTGGGGAGCCTAGATAATATTTAAATTTTTTTCGTTTCACGTAAATTTAGAATTTTGCTGTTTTACATGGGAGACCATACTGAGTTGGTGTATATAATCCAAAACAAAGTAGAATAAGGCATTGTATATTTTTTCTAACAGACTCTGTTCAGAGCCATTTTCTTTTAAATTGGGAACGCCTAGATATTAATTAGATTTTTTTTGAATCGCGTAAAATTAGAATTTCGCAAGTTTACATGAGAGAGCATGTTTAGTTGGTGTATATACTCCAAAACAGAGTAGAAAAGGGCATTGTATATCTTTTCTGACAGATTATATTCTCAGCAAATTTGCTTTTAACATTTGGGTGCCTAGATAATATTTAGATTTTTTTCGATTTGCATAACATTAGAATTTCCGTATTGTACATGAGAGAGCATATTGAGTAGGTGTATATACTCCAAAACAAAGTAGAAAGGGCATTGTATATTTTTACGGACATATTGTATTCAGAGTAATTTTGTTTTTAACATTGGGATGCTTAGGAAATATTTAGATTTTTGTAGATTCACTTAAATATAGAATTTCTCTATTTTACATGAGAGAGCATATGGCGTTGGGCTATATACTCCAAAACAGAGTAGAATAGGGCATTGTATATTTTTTCTGAAAGATTATATTCAGAGAAATTTTGCTTTTAACATTGAAGTGCCTAGATAATATTTAGAAATTTTTCGATTTGCTTAAATAGAGAATTTCTGTATTTTACATGAGAGAGTATATGTAGTTGCTGTATATACTCCAAAACAGAGTAGAATAGTTTATTGTATATTTTTTCTGACAAATGATATTCAGTGCAATTTTTTTTAACATTGGGGTGCCTAAATAATATTTAGATTATTTTGATTCGCTTAAATATAGAATTTCTTTATTTTACATGAGAGCATATGGAGTTGGTGTATTTACTCCAAAAAAGAGTAGAATAGTGTATTGTATATTTCTTCTGACAGATTATATTCAGAGCAATTTTGTTTTTAACACTGGGGTGCCTAGATTATATTTAGATTTTTTCGATTTGGGTAAAATTAGAATTTCTGGATTTTACATGAGAGAGCATACTGAGTGGGTGTATATACTCCGAAAAAGTGTAGAATAAGGCATTGTATATTTTTTCTTACAGACTATATTAAGAGCCATTTTCTTTTAACTTTGTGGCGCATAAATATTATTTAGATCTATTTCGATTCGCGTAAAATTTGAATTTCGGTATTTTCCATGAGAGCGCATATTGAGTTGCTGCATATAGTACAAAACAGAGTAGAAAAGGGCATTGTATATTTATTCTGACAGATTATATTCAGAGCAATTTTGCTTTTTACATTGGGGTGCCTAGATAATATTTAGATTTTTTCGATTTGCTTAAATATAGAATTTCTGTATTTTACAGGAGAGAGCATATGGAGTTGGTGTATATACTCCAAAACAGAGTAGAATAAGGCATTGTATATTTTTTCTGACAGATTATATTGAGAGCAATTTTGCTTTTAACATTGGGGTGCCTAGATTATATTTAGATTTTTGTCGATTCGCTTAAATATAGAATTTCTGTATTTTACATGAGAGAGCATATGGAGTTGGTGTATTTACTCCAAAACAGAGTAGAATAAGGCACTGTATATTTTTTCGGACAGATTATATTCAGAGCCATTTTGTTTTTAACATTGGGGTGCCTAGAGTATATTTAGATTTTTTCGATTTGGGTAGCATTAGAATCTGTATTTTACATGAGAGAGCATATTGAGTTGGTGTATATACTCCAAAACAGAGTAGAATAAGTCATTGTATATTTTTTCTAACAAACTATATTCAGAGCCATTTTCTTTTCACTTTGGGGCACCTAGATATTATTTATATTTTTTTCGATTCATGTAAATTTCGAATTTTGGTATTTTACATCAGAGAGTATACTGAGTTGGTATATATACTCCTAAACAGCGTATAATAAGGCATTGTATATTTATTCCGGCAGCGTATATTCAGAGATATTTTGCTTTTAACATTAAGGTGCCTAGATAATATTTAGATTATTTTTGATTCGATTAAATATAGAATTTCTGTATTTTACATGAGAGAGCATATGGAGGTGGTGTATATATTCCAACACAGAGTAGAATTAGTCATTGTATATTTTTTCTGACAGATTTTGTTCAGAGTAATTTTGTTTTTATATTCAGGTACCTAGATCATATTTAGATTTTTTCGATTCGGGTAAAATTTGAATTTCTGTATTTTACATGAGAGAGCATATGCAGTTGGTGTATATACTCCAATAAAGAGTAGAATAAAGCATTGTATATTTTTTCTGACAGATTATATTCAGAGCAATTTTGTTTTTAACATTGGGGTGCCTAGATAATATTTAGATTTTTTCAATTCGGGTAAAATTAGAATTTCTGTATTTTACATGAGAGAGCATACTTTGTTGGTTTATATACTCTAAAACAGAGTAGAATAACGCACTGTGTATTTTTTCTAACAGATTATAATCAGAGCCATATTCTTTTATCTTCCGGGCGCCTAGATATTACTTAGATTTTTTTCGATTTGCGAAAAATTAGAATTTCGTTATTTATCATGAGAGAGCATACTGAGATGGTGTATATACTCCAAAACAGAGTAGAATATGGCAATGTATATTTCTTTAACAGACTATATTCAGAGAAGTTTTCTTTTAACGTTGGAGCGCATAGATATTATTTAGATTTATTTCGATTCGTGTAAAATTAGAATTTCGGTATTTTACATAAGAGAGCATATTGAGTTGGTGTATATACTCCAAGACAGAGTAGAATAGGGCATTGTATATTTTCTGTGACAGATTATATTCAGAACAATTTTTTTTTAACATTGGGGTGCCTAGATAATATTTAGATTATTTTCGATTCTCTTAAATATAAAATTTCTGTATTTTACATGAGAGAGCATATGGAGTTGGTGTATGTACTCCAAAACAGAGTAGAAAAGGGCATTGTATATTTTTTGTGACAGACTATATTCAAAGGAAATTTGCTTTTAACACTGGGTTGCCTAGATAATATTTAGATTTTTTTCAATTCACGTAAAATAAATATTTCCTTATTTTACATGAGAGAGCATATGGAGTTGGTGTATGTAATCCAAAACAGAGTAGAATAAGGCATTGTATATTTTTTCTAACAGGCTATATTCAGAGCCATTTTTGTTTAACTTTGGGGTGCCTAGATATTACTTAGATTTTTTTCGATTCACGTAAAATTAGAATTCCGATACTTTACATGAGAGAGCATTTTGAGTTGTTGTATATACTACAAAACATAGTAGAAAAGGGCATTGTATATTTTTTCTGACAGATTATATTCAGAGCTATTTTGCTATTAACGTTGGGGTGCCTAGATAATATTTAGATTTTTTTTGATTCGCTTAAATATAGAATTTCTGTATTTTACATGAGAGAGCATATGGAGTTGGTGTATACCTTAAAACAAAGAAGAATCGGGCATTGTATATTTTTTCTAACAGATTATATTCAGAGCAATTTTGTTTTTAACATTGGGGTGCCTAGATAATATTTAGATATTTTCGATTCGGGTAAAATTAGAATTTCTGTATTTTACATGACAGAGCATATTGAGTTGGTGTATATACTCCGAAACATAGTAGAATACGGCATTGTATATTTGTTCTAACAGACTATATTCAGAGCCATTTTCTTTTAACTTTGGGTCGCCAGGTTATTATGTAGATTTTTTTCGATTCACGTAAAATTAGAATTTCGGTATTTTACATGAGAGAGCATATTGAGTTGGTGTATATACTCCAAAACAGAGTAGAAAAGGGCATTGTATATTTTTTATGACAGACTATATTCAGAGCAATTTAGTTTTAACATTGGGGTGCCTAGATAATATTTAGATTTTTTCAATTCGGGTAAAATTTTAATTGCTGTATTTTACATGAGAGAGCATACTGAGTTGGTGTATATATTCCAATACAGAATAGAAAAGGGAATTGTATAATTTTTATGACAGATTATATTCAGAGCAATTTTGCTTTTAACATCGGGGTGCCCAGATAATATTTAGATTTTTTCGATTCACGTCAAGTTAAAATTTCGGTATTTTACATGAGAGAGTGTACTGAGTTGGTGTATATATTCAAAAACAGAGGACAATATGGCATTGTATATTTTTTTTGACAGATTATATACAGAGCAATTTGGTTTTTAACATTGGGGTGCCTAGGTAATTTTTAGATTTTTTTGATTCGTGTAAAATTAGAATTTCTGTATTTTACATGAGAGAGCATATTGAGTTGGTGTATATACTACAAAACAAAGTAGAAAAGGGCTTTGTATATTTTTTCTGACCGAATATATTCATAGCACTTTTGCTTTTAACGTTGTGGTGCGTAGATAATATTTAGATTTTTGTCGATTCGCTTAAATGTAGAATTTCTGTATTTTACATGAGAGAGCATATGGAGTTGGTATATATACTCGAAAACAGAGTAGAAGAGGGCATTGTTTTTTTTTCTGACAGAGTATATTCAGAGCTATTTTGTGTTTAACATTGGGGTGCCTAGATAATATTTAGATTTTTTTCAATTCGCTTAAATATAGAATTTCTGTATTTTATATAAGAGAGCAAGTAGAGTTGGTGTATATACTCCAAAACAGAGTAGAATAGGGCATTGTATATTTTTTCTGACAGATTATATTCAGAGCAATTTTGTTTTTAACATTGGGTTCCTAGATAATATTTAGATTTTTTGATTCGGGTAAAATTTGAATATCTTTATTTTACAGGAGTGAGCATACTGAGTTTCTGTATGTACTCCAAGACATAGTAGAATAAGGCATTGTATATTTGTTCTAACGGACTATATTCAGAGCTTTTTTCTTTTAACTTTGGGGAGCCTAGATATTTTTTAGATTTTTTTTGATTCACGTAAAATTTGAATTTGGGTATTTTACATGAGAGAGCATATTGAGTTGGTGTATATACTCCAATACAGAGTAAAAAAGGGCATTGTATAATTTTCATGACAGATTATATTCAGAGCAATTTTGCTTTTAACATTGGGGTGCCTAGATAATATTTAGATTTTTTTCGATTCACGTAAAATTAGAATTTCAGTGTTTTACATGAGAGAGTATACTGAGTTGGTGTAGATATTCCAAAACAGAGTAGAATTTGGCATTGTATATTTTTTTTGACAGATTATATTCAGAGCAACTTTGTTTATAACATTGGGGTGCCTAGATTATATTTATATTTTTTTGTTTCGAGTAAAATTCGAATTTCTCTATTTTACATGAGAGAGCATATTGAGTTGGTTTATATACTACAAAACAGAGTAGAAACGGGCATTGTATATTCTTTCTGACCGAAAATATTCACCGCACTTTTGCTTTTAACGTTGGGGTGCCTAGATAATATTTAGATTTGGTTCAATTCGCTTAAATATAGAATTTCTGTTTTTTACATGAGAGAGCATGTGGAGTTGGTGTATATACCCGAAAACAGAGTAGAATAGGGCATTGTATATTTTTTCAGACAGATTATATACAGAGCAATTTTGTTTTAAACATTGGGGTGCCTAGGTAATATTTAGATTTTAACTATTCCGGTAAAATTAGAATTTCTGTATTTTACATGAGAGAGTAAACGATGTTGGTGTATATACTCATAAACAGAGTAGTATAAAACATTGTATATTTTTTCTAACAGACTATATTTAGAGCCATTTTCTTTTAACTTTGGGGCCCCTAGATATTATTTAGACTTTTTTCGATTCACGTAAAATTAGAATTTCGTTATTTTACATGAGAGAGCATACTGAGTTGGTGTACATACTCCAAAACAGAGTAGAATAAGGCGTTGTATATTTTTTCTACCAGTCTATATTAAGAGCCATTTTCTTTTAACTTTGGGGCGCCTAGATATTATATAGATTATTTTCGATTCGCATATAATTAGAATTTCCGTATTTTACATGAGACAGCATATTGAGTTGGTGTTTATACTCCAAAACAGAGTAGAAAAGGGCATTGTATATTTTATCTGACAGATTATATTTAGAGCAATTTTTTTTTTAACATCGGGGTGCCTAGATAATATTTAGATTATTTTCGATTCACTTAGATATAGAATTTCTGTATTTTACATGAGAGAGCATATGGAGTTGGTGTATATACTCCAAAACAGAGTAGAATAGGGCATTGTATATTTTTTCTGACAGATTTTATTCAGAGCAATTTTGTTTTTAACATTCGGGTGCCTAGATAACATTTAGATTTTTTCGAATCACGTAAATTAGAATTTCTGTATTTTCCATGAGAGAACATACTGAGTTGGTGTATATACTCCAAAACAGAGTGGAGTAAGGCATTGTATATTTTTACTAACAGAGTTAATGAAGATCCATTTTCTTTTAACTTTGGCGTGCCTAGATATTATTTAGATTTTTTTCGATTCACCTAAAATTATAATTTCTTTATTTTACATGAGAGAGCATATGGAGTTGGTGTATATACTCCAAAACAGAGTATAAAATGGCATTGTATATTTTTTTTGACAGATTATATTCAGAACAATTTTGTTTTAAACATAGGGGTGCCTAGGTAATATTTAGATTTTAACTATTCTGGTAAAATTAGAGTTTCTATATTTTACATGAGAGAGTACACGAAGTTTGTGTATATACTCCAAAACAGTTTATAATAAAACATTGTATATTTTTTTAACAGACTGTATTCAGAGACATTTTCTTTTAACTTTGGGGCGCCTAGTAATTATTTAGATTTTTTTCGATTCACGTATAATTAGAAATTCTGTATTTTACATATCAGAGCATATTGAGTTGGTGTATATACTACAAAACAGAGTAGAAAAAGGCATTGTATATTTTCTCTGACAGACTATTTTCAGAGCAATTTTGCTTTTAACTTTGGGGTGCCTAGATAATATTTAGATTTTCTTCGATTCACTTAAATATACAATTTATGTATTTTACATGAGACAGCATGTGGAGTTGGTGTATACATTTCAAAACAAAGTAGAATAAGACATTGTATATTTTCTCTAACAGACTATATTTAGAGCCATTTCCTTTATCTTTGGGGCGCCTAGATATTATTTAGATTTTTTCCGATTCGCGTATAATTAGAATTTCGGTATTTTACTTTAGAGAGCATACGGTGTTGGTGTATATACACCAAAACTGAGTAATATAAGGCATTGTATATTTTATCTAACAGTCTATATTAAGAGCCATTTTCTATTAACAACTTTGGGGCGCCTAGATATTATTTAGATTTTTTTCTATTCGCGTATAATTAGAATTTCCGTATTTTACCTGAAAGAGCATATAGAGTTTGTGTATATACTCCAAAAAAGAGTACAATAAGGCATTGCATATTTTTTCTGACAGATTATATTCAGAGAAATGTTGCTTTTAACATTGGGGTGCCTAGATAATATTTAGATTTTTTTCGATTTCATTTTAATTAGAATTTCTATATTTTATATGAGATAGCATATTGAGTTGGTGTATATACTCCAAAACAGAGAAGAATAAGGCATTGTATATTTTTCTAACAGAGTATATTCAGAGCCATTTTCTTTTAACTTTGGGTCGCCTAGATATTATTTAGATATTTTTCCATTCGCGTAAATTAGAATTTCAGTATTTTACATGAGATAGCATAGTGAGTTGGTGTATATACTCCAAAATAGAGTAGAATAGGGCATTGTAAATTTTTTCTGACAAATTATATTAAGAGCAATTTTGCTTTTAACATTAGGGTGCCTAGATAATATTTAGAATTTTTTTGATTCTCCTAAATATAGAATTTCTGTTTTTTACATGAGAGAGCATATAGAGTTAATGTATATACTCCAAAACAGAGTAGAATAGGGCGTTGTATATTTTTTCTGAAAGATTATATTCAGAAAAATTTTGCTTTTAACATTGGGTTGCCTAGATAATATTTAGATTTTTTTCGATTCGCGTAAATATATAATTTCTGTATTTTACTAGAGATAGCATATCGAGTTGGTGTATATACTCCAAAACAGAGTAGAATGAGGAATTTTATATTATTTGTAACAGACTATATTCAGAGCCATTTTCTTTTAACTTTGGGGTGCATAGATATTAATTAGATATTTTTCGATTCGTGTAAAATTAGAATTTCGGTATTTTACATGAGAGAGAGTATTGAGATGGTGTATGTACTACAAAACAGAGTAAAAAAAGGCATTGTATATTTTTTCTGACAGATTATATTCAGAGCAATTTTGCTATTAACATTGGGGTGCCTAGATAATATTTAGATTTTTTCAATTCGGGTACAATTAGAATTTCTTCATTTTACATGAGAGACCATACTAAGTGTGGGTATATACTACAAAACATAGTAGAAAAGGGCATTGAATATTTTTTCTGACAGATTATATTCAGAGCAATTTTGCTTTTAACATTGGGGTGCCTAGATATTATTTAGATTTTTTCGATTCGGGTAAAATAAGAATTTCTGTATTTTACATGAGAGAGCATATTGAGTTGGTGTATATACTACAAAACAGAATAGAAAAGGGCATTGCATATTTTTTCTGACAGATTATATTCAGAGCAATTTTGCTTTTATCGTTGTGGTGCCTAGATAATATTTAGATTTTTTCGATTCGGGTAAAATTAGAATTCCTGTATTTTACATAAGAGAGCATACTGAGTTGGTGTATATACTCCAAAACGGAGTAGAATTAGGCATTGTATGTTTTCATAACAGACTATATTTAGAGCCATTTTCTTTTAACTTTCGGGGGCTTAGATATTTAGATTTTTATCAATTCATGTAAAATTAGAATTTCGGTATTTTACTTGAGAGAGCATACTGAGTTGGTGTATATACTCCAAAACAGAGTTGAATAGTGCCTTGTATATTTTTTCTAACAGAATATATTCAGAGCAATATTGTTTTTAACACTGGGGGCCTAGATAATATTTAGATATTCTGAATTCTGGTAAAATTAGAATTTTTGTATTTTACATGAGAGAGCATATTGTGTTGAGATTGTGTATATACTACAAAACAGAGAGTAGGGCATTGCATATTTTTTCTGACAGATTATACTCAGAGCAATTTTGTTTTTAACATTGGGGTGCCTAGATAATATTTAAGTATTTTCAATTTCGGTAAAATTAGAATTTCTGTATTTTACATGAGAGAGGATACTGAGTTAGTGTATATACTCCAAAACAAAGTAGAATTAGGCATTGTATATGTTTTCTAACAGATTATATTCAGAGCCATTTTCTTTTAAATTTGGGGCACCAAGATATTATTTACATTTTTTTCGATTCGCGTAAAATTAGAATTTCGGTATTTTACATGAGAGAGCATGCTGAGTTGGTGTATATACTCCAAAACAGAGTAGAATAAGGCATTGTATATTTTTTCTAACAGACTATATTCAGAGACTTTTTTTTTAACTTTGGGTGGCCTAGATATTATGTAGATATTTCGTGATTCGTGTAAAATTAGAATTTCTGTATTTTACATGAGAGAGCAAATTGAGTTGGTGTATATACTACAAAAGAGAGTAGAAAAGGTCATTGTATATTTTTTCTCACAGATTATATTCAGAGCAATTTTTTTTTAACGTGGTAGACCTCGATAGTATTTAGATATGTTCAATTCAGGTAAAATTGGAATTCTGTATTTTACGTGAGAGACCCTATTGAGTTGATATATATAGTCCAAAACAGAGTAGAATAAGGCATTGTATATGTTTTCTAACAGACTATATTCAGAGGCATTTTTTTTTAACTTTGGTGTGCCTTGATATTATTTAGATTTATTTCGATTCGTGTAAAATTAGAATTTCGTTATTTTACATGAGAGAGCATATTCAGTTTGTGTATATACTAAAAAAGAGAGTAGAAAAGGGCGTTGTATATTTTTTCTCACTGATTATATTAAGAGCAATTTTGCTTTTAACATTGGGGAGCCTAGATAATATTTAGATTTTTTCGATTCGGTTAAAATTAGAATTTCTGTATTTTACATGGGAGACCATATTGAGTTGAATTGGTGTATATACTACAAAATAGAGAATAGGTCACTGTATATTTTCTCTGACAGAAGATATTAAGAGCAATCTTGTTTTTAACATTGGGAAGCCTAGATAATATTTAGATTTTTTTGATTCGGGTAAAATTTGAATTTCTGTATTTTACATGAGAGAGCATATTGAGTTGAGTTTGTGTATATACTACAAAACAGAGAATAGTGCATTGTATATTTTTTCTAACAGACTATATTCAGAGCCATTTACTTTTAACTTTGGGGCACCTAGATATTATTTAGATTTTTTTCGATTCGCTTAAATATAGAATTTCTGTATTTTACATGAGAGAGCATACTGAGTTTGTGTATATAATCCAAAACAGAGTAGAATAGGGCATTGTATATTTTTTCTGACAGATTATATTCAGAGCTATTTCTTTTAACTTTGGGGCACCTAGATAGTATTTAGATTTTTTTCGATTCACGTAAATTTAGAATTTCGGTATTTTACATGAGAGAGCATACTGAGTTGGTGTATATACTCCAAAACAGAGTAGAATTTGACATTGTATATTTTCTGTGACAGATTATATTCAGAGCATTTTGTTTTTTAACATTGGGGTGCCTAGACAATTCGAGTAAAATTATAATTTATTTTACCTGAGAGAGCATATGGAGTTGCTGTATACATTCCAAAAAATAGTAGAATAGGGCATTGTATATTTTTTCTGACAGATTATATTCAGAGCAATTTTGTTTTTAACATTGGGGTGCCGAGATAATATTTAGATTATTTCGATTCACGTAAAATTAGAATTACAGTATTTTACATGAGATAGCATAGTGAGTTGGTGTATATACTCCAAAACAGAGTAGAATAAGGCATTGTATATTTTTTCTTACAGATTATATTCAGAGCCATTTTTCTTTAACTTTGGGGCCCCTAGAGATTATTTAGATTTTTTTCTATTTGCGTAAAATTAGAATTTCGGTATTTTACATGAGAGACCATATTGTGTTGGTGTATATACTACAAAACAGAGTAGAAAAGGGCATTGTATATTTTTTCTGACAGATTATATTCAGAGGAATTCTGCTTTTTACATTGGGGTGACTAGATAATATTTAGATTTTTTTCGATTCGCTTAAATATTCAATTTATTTTGCATGAGAGAGCATATGGAGTTTGTGTATATACTCGAAAACACAGTAGATTAGGGAATTGTATATTTTATCTGACAGTTGATATTCAGAGCCATTTTGTTTTTAACATTGGGGTGTCTTGATAATATTTAGATTTTTTTTATTCACTTGTATATAGATTTTCTGTATTTTACATGAGAGAGCATGTGGAGGTGGTGTATATACTCGAAAACACAGTAGAATAGGAAATTGTATATTTCATCTGACAGTTTATATTCAGAGCCATATTGCTTTTATCATTGGGGTGCCTTGATAATACTTAGATTTTTTTTGATTCGCTTATATATAGAATTTCTGTATTTTACATGAGAGAGCATATGGAGGTGGTGTATATAATCCAAAACAGAGTAGAAAAGAGCATTGTATATTTTTTCTAACAGACTATATTCAGAGCCATTTTCTTTTAACTTTGGGGCTCCTAGATATTATTTAAATTTATTTCGATTTTCGTAAAATTAGAATTTCGGTATTTTACATGAGAGAGCATATTGAGTTGGTGTATATACTCCAAAACAGAGTAGAATGAGGCATTGTATATTTTTTCTAACAGATTATATTGACAGAGAATTTCTTTTAACTTTGGGGCGCCTAGATATTATTTAGATTTTTTTCGATTCGCTTAAAATTACAATTTCGGTATTTTACATGAGAGAGCATACTGAGTTGGTGTATATACTCCAATACAGAGTAGAATAGGGCATTGTACATTTTTTCTGACAGATTATATTAAGAGCAATTTTGCTATTAACATTCAGGTGCCTAGATAGTATTTAGATTTTTTTCGATTCACGTAAAATTTGAATTTTGGTATTTTATATGAGAGAGCATACTGAGTTGGTGTATATACTCCAAAACAGAGTAGAATAGATCATTGTATATTTTTTCTGACAGATTATATTTAGAGTAATTTTTGTTTTAACATTGGGGTTCCTATATAATATTTAGATTGTTTTGGATTCACGTAAAATTAGAATTTCTGTATTTTACATGAGAGAGCATATTGAGTAGGTGTATATACTCCAAAAGAGAATAAAATAAGGCATTGTATATATCGTCTAACAGACTATATTCAGAGCCATTTTCTTTCATCTTTTTGAAGCCTAGATATTATTTAGATGTTTTTCAATTCGCGTAAAATTTGAATTTCGGTATTTTACATGAGAGAGCATATTGAGTTGGTGTATATACTACAAAAAAGAGTAGAAAATGAAATTGGATATTTTTTTCTGACAGATTATATTTAGACCAATTTTATTTTAACATTGCGGTGCCTAGATAATATTTATATTTTTTTCGTTTCACGTAATGTTAGAATTTCAGTATTTTACATGCGAGAGCATACTGAGTTCGTATATATACTCCAAAACACAGTAGAATAAGGCATTGTATATTTTCTCTAACAGACTATATTCAGAACCATTTTCTTTTAACTTTGGGGCGCCTAGATAGTATTTAGATTTTTTTCGATTCGCGTAAAATTAGAATTTTGGTATTTTATATGAGAGAGTATATTGAGTTGGTGTTAATACTACAAAACAGAGTAGAAAACAACGTTGTATATTTTTTCTGACAGATTCTATTCAGAGCAATTTTGCTGTTAACACTGGGGTGCCTAGATAATATATAGATTTATTTCGATTCGTTTAAATATAGAATTTCTGTATTTTACATGAGAGAGCATATGCAGTTGGTGTATATACTCAAAAACAGAGTAGAATACTTCATTGTATATTTTTCGACAGATTATGTTCCGAGCAATTTTGTTTTTAACATTGAGGTGCCTAGATAATATTTAGATTTTATTCGATTCACTTAAAATTAGAATTTCGGTATTTTACATGAGTGAGCATATTGAGTTGGTTTATATACTCCAAAAGAATAGAATAGGGTTTTGTATATTTTTTTTGACAGATTATATTCAGAGCAATTTTGTTTTTAACATTGGGGTGCCTAGATTATATTTAGATTTTTTCGATTCAGGTAAAATTAGAATTTCTGTATTTTACATGAGCGAGCATACTGTGTTGGTGTATATACTCCACAACAGAGTAGAATAGGGAATTGTATATTTTTTCTGACAGATTACATTCAGAGCAATTTTGTTTTTAACATTAGGGTGCCTAAATAATATTTCGATTTTTTTTCGATTCACGTAAAATTACAATTTCGGTATTTTACATAAGAGAGCATACTGAGTTGGTGTATATTCTCCGAAACATAGTAGAATAAGGCATTGTGTATTATTTCTAACAGACTATTTTCAGAGCCCTTTTCTGTTATCTTTCGGACGCCTAGATATTTTTTAGAATTTTATCGATTCGCGTAAAATTTGAATTTCTGGATTTTCATGAGAGAGCGTACAGAGTTGGTGTATATACTCCAAAACAGAGTAGAATAAGGCATTGTATATTTCCTCTAACAGACTATATTGAGAGCCATTTTCTTTTAACTTTGGTGCACCTAGATATTATTTAGATTTTTTTCGATTCGCGTAATATTAATATTTTGGTATTTTACATGAGAGAGCATATTGAATTGGTGTATATACTCCAAAACAGAGTAGAAAAGGGCATTGTATATATTTTCTGACAGATTATATTCAGAGCAATTTTTCCTTTAACATTGGGGTGCCTAGATAATATTTAGATGTTTTTCAATTCGCTTAAATATACAATTTCTGTATTTTACATGAGACAGCATATGGAGTTGGGGTATATACTCCAAAACAGAGTAGAATAAGGTATTGTATTTTTTTTCTGAGAGATTATATTCAGAGAAAATTTGTTTTTAACATTGTGGTGCCTAGATAATATTTAGATTTTTTTCGATTCATGTAAAATTAGAATTTCTGTATTTTACATGAGAGAGCATACTGAGTTGGTTTATATACTCCAAAACAGAATAGAATAAGGCAGTGTAAATTTTTTCTAAGAGACGGTATTCAGAGCCATTTTCTTTTAACTTTGGGGAGCCTAGATATTATTTAGAAGTTTTTCGATTCGCGTAAAATTTGAATTTCGGTATTTTACATGAGAGAGCATATTGAGTTGGTGTATATATCATAAAACAGAGTAGAAAAGGGCATTGTATATTTTTTCTGACAGATTATATTCAGAGCAATTATATTTTAACATTGGGGTGCCTAGATAATATTTATATTTTTTTCATTTCACGTAAAATTAGAATTTCAGTATTTTATATGAGAGAGCATACTGAGTTCGTATATATACTCCAAAACACAGTAGAATAAGGCATTGTATATTTTCTCTAAGAGACTATATTCAGAACCATTTTCTTTTAACTTTGGGGCTCCTAGATAGTATTTAGATTTTTTTCGATTCGTGTAAAATTAGAATTTCGGTATTTTATATGAGAGAGCATATTCAGTTGGTGTATATACTACAAAACAGAGTAGAAAACAAGGTTGTATATTTTTTCTGACAGATTATATTCAGAGATATTTTGCTGTTAACATTGGGGTGCCTAGATAATATTTAGATTTATTTCGATTCATTTAAATATAGAATTTCTGTATTTTACAGGAGAGAACATATGGAGTTGGTGTATATACTCAAAAACAGAGTAGAATACGTCATTGTATAATTTTTCGACAGATTATGTTCCTAGCAATTTTGTTTTTAACATTGAGGTGCCTAGATAATATTTAGATTTTATTCGATTCACGTAAATTAGAATTTCTGTATTTTATATGAGTGAGCATATTGAGTTGGTGTATGTAATCCAAAACAGGTTAGAATAGGGCATTGTATATTTTTTCTGACAGATTATATTCAGAGCAATTTTGTTTTTACCATTAGGGTGCCTAGATCATATTTAGATTTTTTTCGCTTAACGTAAAATTAGAATTTCGGTATTTTACATGAGAGAGCATACTGCGTTGATGTATATACTCCAAAACATAGTAGAGTAAGGCATTGTATATTTTTTCTAACAGACTATATTCAGAGCCATTCTGTTTTAACTTTGGGGCGGCTAGATACTATTTAGATTTTTTTTGATTCTTGTAAAATTAGAATTTCGGTATTTTACATGAGAGAGCATATTGAGTTGGTCTATATACTCGAAAACAGTGTAGAAAAAAGAATTGTATATTTTTTCTGACAGATTACATTTAGAGCAATTTTGCTTTTAACATTGGGGTGCCTAGATAATATTTATATTTTTTTCGATTCACGTAAATTTAGAATTTTGGTATCTTACATGAGAGCATACTGAGTTCGTATATATACTCCAAAACACAATAGAAGAAGTCATTGTATATTTTTTCTAACACACTATATTCAGAGATATTTTCGATTAGCTACGGGGTGCCTAGATATTACTTTGGTTTTTTTTCGATTCCCGTAAAATTAGAATTTCGGTATTTTACATGAGAGAGCATGCTGAGTTGGTGTATATACTCCAAAACAGAGTAGAAAAGGGCATTGTATATATTTTCTGACAGATTATATTCAGAGCAATTTATCTTTTAACATTGGGGTGCCTAGATAATATTTAGATGTTTTTCAATTCGCTTAAATATAGAATTTCTTTATTTTACATGAGAGAGCATATGGAGTTATGGTATATACTCCAAAACAGAATAGAATAAGGCATTGTATTTTTTTCTGAGAGATTGTATTCAGAGCAATATTGTTTTTAACATTGGGGTGCCTAGATAATATTTAAATTTTTTCTATTCACGTAAATATCGAATTTCTGTATTTTACATGAGAAAGCATACGAAGTGGGTGTATATACTCCAAAACAGGGTAGAATTAGGCATTGTATATTTTTCTAAAAAACTATATTCACAGCCATTTTCTTTTAAATTTGGGGCGTTCAGATATTTTTTAGATTTTTTTCGATTTGCATAAAATTAGAATTTTGGTGCTTTATATGAGACAGCATATTTAGTTGTAGTATATACTGCAAAACAGAATAGAAAAGGGCATTGTATATTTTTTCTGACAGATTATATTCAGAGCAATTTTGCTTTTAACATTGAGATGCCTAGATAATATTTAGATTTTTTTCGAATCACGTAAAATTTGAATTTCGTTATTTTACATGAGAGAGCATACTGAGTTGGTGTATATACTCCAAAAAAGAGTAGAGTAAGGCATTATATATTTTTTCTAACAGACTATATTCAAAGCCATTTTCTGTTAACTTGGGGGCTCCTAGATATTTTTTAGATTTTATTCAATTCGCATAAAATTAGAATTTCGGTATGTTACATGAGAGAGCATATGGAGTTGGTGTATATACTCCAAAACAGAGTAGAATAGGGCATTGTATATTTTCTCTGGCAGATTATATTCAGAGCAATTTTTCTTTTAACATTGGGGTGCCTAGATAATATTTAGATTTTTTTTTCAATTCGCTCAAATATAGAATTTCTGTATTTTACTTGAGAGAGCATATGGAGTTCGAGTGTATACTTCAAAACACAGTAGAATAAGGCATTTTATATTTTTTCTGACAGATAATATTCAGAGCAATTTGGTTTTTAACATTGGCGTGCATAGATAATATTTAGTTTTTTTTGATTCATGTAAAATTCGAATTTCAGTGGTTTACATGAGAGAGCATACTGAGTTGGTTTATATACTCCAAAACAGATTAGAAGAAGGCATTGTATATTTTTTCTAACAGACTATATTCAGAGCCATTTTCTGTTAAGTTTTGGGTGCCTGGATATTATTTAGATTTTTTTGATTCACATAATATTAAAATTTCGGTATTTTACATGAGAGAGAATATTGATTTGGTGTATATACTACAAAACAGAGTAGAAAAGGGCATTGTATATATTTTCTGACATATTATATTCAGAGCAATTATTCTTTTAACATTGGGGTGCCTAGATAATATTTAGATGTTTTTCGATTTGCTTAAATATAGAATTTCTATATTTTACATGAGAGAGCATATGGAGTTGGTGTATATGCTCCAAAACAAAGTAGAATAGGGCATTGTATATTTTGTCTGACAGATTCTATTTAGAACAATTTGTTTTTAACAGTGGCGTGCATAGATAATATTTAGATTTTTTTCGATTCACGTAAAATTAAAATTTCTGTATTTTACATGAGAGAGCATACTGAGTTGGTGTATATACTCCAAACAGAACAGAAAAAGGCTCTGTAAATTTTTTCTAACAGACTATATTCAGAGCCATTTTCTTTTAACTTTATGGAGCCTAGATATTATTTAGATGTATTTCAAATCGTGTAAAATTAGAATTTCGTTATTTTACATGAGAGAGCATATTGAGTTGGTGTATATACTACAAAACAGAGTAGAAAAGGGCATTGTATATTTTTTCTGACAGATTATTTGAGAGCAATTTTATTTTTACATTGGGGTGCCTAGATAATATTTAGATTTTTTTCGATTCACGTAAAATCAGAGTTTCGGTATTTTACATGAGAGAGAATACTGAGTTCGTACATATACTCCAAAACAGAGTAGAATACTGCATTGTATATTTTTTCTGACAGGTTATACTCAGAGAAATTTTATTTTTAACATTGGGGTGCCTAGATAATTTAGATTTTTTCGATTCACGTAAAATTAGAATTTCGGTTTTTTACATGAGAGAGCATATTGAGTTGGTGTCTATACTACAAAACAGAGTAGAAAAGGGCATTGTATATTTTATCTGACCGATTATATTTAGAGTAATTTTGCTTTATCATTGGGGAGCCTAGATAATATTTACATTTTTTTGATTCACTTAAATATAGAATTTATGTATTTTACATGAGAGAGCATATGGAGTTGGTGTATATACTCAAAAACAAAGTAGAATAAGGCATTGTATAGTTTGTCCAACAGACAATATTGAGAGCCATTTTCTTTTAACTTTGGGGCACCTAGCTATAATTAAATTTTTTTCGATTCACGTAAAATTAGAATTTCTGTATTTTACATGAGAGAGCTTACTGAGTTGTTGTGTATACTCCAAAACAGAGTAAAATAAGGCATTGTATATTTTTTTCTAACACACTATATTCAGAGCCATTTTCTTTTAACTTTGGGGGGCCTAGATAATATTTAGATTTTTTTCGATTCACGTAAAATTAGAATTTTTGTATTTTACATGAGAGAGCATACAGAGTTGGTGTGCATACTTCAAAACAGAGTAGAAAAGAGCATTGTATTTTATTCTGACAGATTATATTCAGCGTAATTTTAATTTTAAAATTGGGGTGCCTAGATAATATTTACATTTTTTTCGATTCACGTAATATTAGTATTTCAGTATTTTACATGATATAGCATACTCAGTTGGTGTATATACTTTAAAAAAAAGTAGATTAGGGCATTGTATATATTTTCTGACAGATTATATTCAGAGCAATTCTGTTTTTAACATTGGGGTGCCTAGATAATATTTAGATTTTTTCGATTCGGGTAAAATTAGAATTTCTGTATTTTATATGAGAGAGCATATTGAGTTGGATTTTATACTACAAAACAGAGTAGAATAAGGCATTTTATATTTTTTCTGACAGATTATATTCACCGCAATTTTGCTTTTAACATTAAGGTGCCTAAATATTATTTAGATTTTTTTTCAATTCGCGTAAAATCAGAATTTCGGTATTTGACATGAGAGATCATATTGAGTTGGTGTATATACTTCAAAACAGAGTAGAAAATGGCATTGTATATTGTTTTGACAGATTATATTAATAGCATTTCTGCTTTTAACATTGGGGAGCCTAGATAATATTTAGAATTTTTTTGATTCGCTTAAATAGAGAATTTCTGTATTTTACATGAGAGAGCATATGGAGTTGGTGTATATACTCCAAAACAGAGTAGAATAGGGCATTGTATATTTTTTCTGACACCTTATATTCAGAGAAATTTTGATTTTAACATTGGGGTGCCTAGATAATATTTACATTTTTTTCGATTCGCTTAAATATAGAATTTCTGTATTTTACATGAGAGAGCATATAGAGTTGTTGTATATACTCTAAAACAGAGTAGAATAGGGCATTGTATATTTTTTCTGACTCATTATATTCAGACCAATTTTGTTTTTAACATTGGGGTGCCTAAATAATATTTAGATTTTTTTTCGTTTTACGTAAATTAGAATTTCAGTATTTTACATGAGAGAGCATACTGAGTTGGTGTATATACTCCAAAACAAAGTAGAATAAGGCATTGTATATTTTTTCAAACGAAATATATTCAGAGCCATTTTCTTTTAACTTTGGGGCGCCTAGATATTATTTAGACTTTTTTCGATTTGAGTAAATTTAGAATTTCGGTATTTTACAAGAGAGAGCATATTGAGTTGGTGTATATACTCCAAAACAGAGTAGAAAAGGTCACTGTATATTTTTTCTGACAGATTATTATAAGAGCTATTTTTCTGTTAACATTGGGGTGCCTAGATAATATTTAGTTTTTTTCGATTCACGAAAAATTAGAATTTTGGTATTTTACATGAGAAAGCATACTGAGTTGGTGTATATACTCCAAAACAGAGTAGAAGAGGGCATTGTATATTTTTTCTGACAGATAATATTCATAGCTAATTTGTTTTTAACATTGGGTTGCCTAGATAATATTTAGATATTTTCGATTTGGGTAAAATTAAAATTTCTGTATTTTACATTAGAGAGCATATTGAGTTGGTGTATATAATACAAAACAGAGTAGAAAAGGGCATTGTATATTTTTTCTGAAAGATTATATTCAGAGCAATATTGTTTTTAACATTGGGTTGCCTAGATAATATTTAGATTTTTTTCGATTCACGTAAAATTTGGATTTCTGTTTTTTTCATGAGAGAGCATGCTGAGTTGGTGTCTATATTCCAAAACAGAGTAGAATAAGGCATTGTATATTTGTTCTAACAGACTATATTCAGAGCAATTTTCTGTTAATTTTGTGGCGCCTAGATATTATTTAGATTTACTTCGATTCGCATAAAATTAGAATTTCATTATTTTACATGAGAGAGCATATTGAGTTGGTGTATATACTCCAAAACAAAGTAGAAACGGGCATTGTATATTTTATATGACAGATTATATTCAGAGCAATGTTGCTTTTAACATTGGGGTGCCTAGATAATATTTCGATTTTTTTCGATTCACTTAAATATAGAATTTCTGTATTTTACATAAGAGAGCGTATGGAGTTTCTGTATATACTCCGAAACAGACAAGAATAGAGCATTACATATTTTTTTGACAGATTGTATTCAGAACAATTCTGTTTTTAACACTGGGGTGCCTAGATAATACTTAGAATTTCTTCGATTCACGTAAAATTAGAATTTCGGTATTTTACATGAGACAGCATATTGAGTTGGTGTATATACTCCAAAACAAAGTAGAAAAGGGCATGGTAACTTATTTCTGACAGATTATATTCAGAGCAGTTTTGCTTTTAACATTTGGGTGCCTAGATAATATTTAGATTTTTTGGTTCGGGTAAAATTAGAATTTCGGTATTTTACATGAGAGAGCATACTGAGTTGGTGTATATACTCCAAAGCAAAGTAGAATAGGGTATTGTATATTTTTTTCTAACAGACTATATTTAGAGCTACTTTCTTTTAACTTTGTGGTGCCTAGATATTATTTAGTTTTTTTTTGATTCGCGTAAAATTAGAATTCCGGTATTTTACATGAGAGAGCATATTGAGTTGGTGTATATAATCCAAAACAGAGTAGAAAAGGCCATTGTATATTTTTTCTGACAGATTATATTCAGAGAAATTTTGCTTTTAACATTCAAGTGCCGAGATAATATTTAGATTTTATTCGATTCACGTAAGATTACAATTTCGGTATTTTACATGAGATAGCATACGGAATTGGTGTATATACTCCAAAACAGAGTAGAATAAGGCATTGTATATTTTTTCTAACAGACTATATTCAGAGTCATTTTCTTTTCACTTCGGTACGCCTAGATATGATTTAGATTTTTTTCGATTCGTGTAAAATTAGAATTTCTGTATTCTACATGGGAGAGCATACTGAGTTGGTGTATATACACCAAAACAGAGTGAAATAGGGCATTGTACATTTTTTTCTGACAGATTATATTCAGAGAAATTTTGTTTTTAACATTGGGGTGCCTAGGCAATATTTAGATTTTTTCAATTCAGGTAAAATTAGAATTTCGGTATTTTACATGAGACATAATATTGAGTTGGTGTATATACTACAAAACAGAGTAGAAAAGGTAATTGAATATTTTTTTCTGACAGGGTATATTCAGGGCAATTTTGCTTATAATTTTGTGGTGCCTATATAATATTTAGATTTTTTTCGATTCGCTTAAATATCGAATTTCTGTATTTTACATGAGAGAGCATATCGAGTTGGTGTATATACTCCAAAACAAAGTAGAATAGGGCAGTGTATATTTTTTATAACAGATTATATTCAGAGAAATTTTGTTTTTAACATTGGGGTGCTTAGATAATATTTAGATTTTATTTGATTCACCTAAAATTAGAATTTCGGTATTTTACATGAGAGAGCACACTGAGTTGGTGTATATACTCCAAAACAGAGTAAAATAAAGCATTGCATATTTTTTCTGACAGATTATATTCAGAGAAATTTTGTTTTAACATTGGGGTGCCTAGGTAATATTTACATTTTTTCGATTCAGGTAAAATTTGAATTTCTGTATTTTACATGATATTGAATATTGAGTTGGTTTGTATACGACAAAACAGAGTAAAATAGGGAATTGTATATTTTTTCTGACAGATTATATTCAGAGCAATTTTTCGTCTAACATTGGCGTGCCTATATAATTTTTGGATTTTTTTCGATTCTCTTAAATATAGAATTTTTGTATTTTACAAGTGAGAGCATATTGAGTTGGGGTATATACTCCAACACACAGTACAATAATGCATTGTATATTTTTTCTAACAGACTATATTCAGAGCCATTTTCTTTTAAATTTGGGGTGTCTACATATTATTAAATTTTTTTCGATTTGTGTAAAATTATAATTTCGGTATTTTACCTGAGAGAGCATATTGAGTTGGTGTATGTACTACAAAACAGAGTAGAATAGGGCATTGTATATTTTTTCTGACAGATTATATTCAGAGCAGTTTTGCTTTTAACATTGGGGTGCTTAGATAATATTTAGATTCCTTTCGATTCGCTTAAATATAGAATTTCTGTATTTTACAAGAGAGGAAATGGAGTTGGTCTATATACTTCAAAACAGAGTAATATAGGGCATTGTATATTTTTTGACAGATTATATTCAGAGCAATTTTGTTTTTAACATTTGGGTGCCTAGATAATATTTAGATTTTTTCGGTTCGAGTAAAATTAGAATTTCTGTATTTTACATGAGAGAGCATACTGAGTTGGTTTATATACTCCAAAACAGAGTAGCATAAGGCATTGTATATTTTATCTAACAGACTATATTCAGAGCAATTTTTCTTAACTTTGGGGCGCCTGGATATTATTTAGATTTTTTTCGATTCGTGTAAAATTAGAATTTCAGTATTTTACAAGAGACATATTGAGTTGGTGTATATACTCCAAAACAGAGTAGAAAAGATCATTGTATATTTTTTCTGACAGATTATATTCAGAGCAATTTTGCTTTTAACATTGGGGTGCCTAGATAATATTTAGATATTTTCGATTCAGGTAAAATTAGAATTTCTGTATTTTACATGAGAGAGCACACTGAGTTGGTGCATATACTCCAAAAAGTTTAGAATAAGGCATTGTTTATTTTTTCTAACAGACTATATTCAGAGGAATTTTGCTTTTAACATTGTGGTGCCTGGAAAATATTTAGATTTTATTTTGATTCATGTAATATTAGTATTTCAGTATTTTACATGAGAGATCATACTGAGTTGATGTATATACTCCAAATCAGAGTAGAAGAGGGCATTGTATATTTCCTCTGACCGATTATATTCAGAAGAATTTTGCTTTTAACATGTGGTGCCTGGAAAATATTTAGATTTCTTTCGATTCACGTAAAATTAGTATTTCGGTATTTTACATGAGAGTGCATATTGAGTTGTTGTATATACGCCAAAAGAGAGTTGAAAAAAGCATTGTATATTTTGTCTGAGAGATTATATTCAGAGCGATTTTGCTTTTAACATAGTGGTGCCTAGATTATATTTATATTTTTTTCAATTTGCTTAAATATAGAAATTTGGTATTTTATATGAGAGAGCATTTGGAGTTGGTGTATATACTCCAAAACAGAGGAGAATAGGGCATTGTATATTTTTTCTGACAGATTATATTCAGAGTAATTTTGTTTTTAACATTGGGGTGCCTAGAAAATATTTAGATTTATTCGAATTGGGTAAAATTAGAGTTTCTGTATTTTACGTGAGGGAGCATACTGAGTTGGTGTATATACTCCAAAACAAAGTAGAATAAGGCATTGCATATTTTTTCTAACAGACTATATTCAGAGGCATTTTCTTTTAACTTTGGTTCGCCTAGATATTATTTAGATTTTTTTCGATTCATGTAAAATTAGAATTTTGGTATTTTACATGAGAGAGCATATGAGGTTGGTGTATATACTCCAAAACAGAGTAGAATAGGGCATTGTATATTTTCTCTGACAGATTATATACAGAGTAATTTTGTTTTTAACATTTGGTTGACTAGGTAATATTTAGATTTTTTCGATTCACGTAAAATTAGAATTTCTGTATCTTACATGAGAGAGCATACTGAGTTGGTGTATATACTCCAAAAGAGAGTAGAATAAGCCATTGTATATATTTTCTGACAGATTCTATTCAGAGCAATTTTGCTTTTAACATTGGGGTGCCTAGATAATATTAAGATTTTTTTCGATTCGTTTAAATATGGAATTTCTGTATTTTACATAAGAGAGCATATGGAGTTGGTGTATGTACTCCAAAACAGAGTAGAATGAGGCATTGTGTATTCTTTCTGACAGATTATATTTAGTGCAATTTTGTTTTTCACATTGGGGTGTCGAGATAATATTTAGATTTTTTCGATTTGAGAAAAATTAGAATTTCATTATTTTACGTTAGAGAGCATATCTAGTTGTTGTATATACTCCAAAACAGAGTAGAATAAGGCATTGTATATTTTTTCTGACAGACTATATTTAGAGCCATTTTCTTTTAACTTCGTTGTGCCTAGATATTATTTAGATTTTTTCGATTCACATAAAATTAGAATTTCGGTATTTTACTTGAGAGAGCATATTGAGTTAGTGTATATAGTCCAAAACAGAGTATAAAAGGGCATTGTATATTTTTTTGACAGATTATATTCAGAGAAATTCTGCTTTTAACATTCGGGTGCCTACATAATATTTAGATTTTTATCGATTCACGTAAAATTAGAATTTCGGTATTTTACATGAGAGAGCATACTGAGTTGGTGTATACACTCCAAAACAGAGTAGAATAAGGCATTGTATATTTTCTCTAACAGACTATATTGAGGGCCATTTTCTTTTAACTTTGGGGCGCCTAGATATTATTTAGATTTTCTTCGATTCATGTAAATTTAGAATTTCAGTATTTTACATGAGAGAGCATACCGAGTTCGTGTATATACTCCAAAACAGTGTAAGATAATGCATTGTATATTTTTTCTAACAGACTATATTCAGAGCCATTTTCTTTTACCTTTGGGCCTCCTGGGTATTTAGATTTTCTTACATTCGCGTAAAATTAGAATTTTGTTATTTTACATGAAATAGCATACTGAGTTGGTGTATATACTCCGAAACAAAGTAGAATAAGGCATTGTATATTTTTTCTGACAGACTATATTCACAGCCATTTTCTTTTAACTGTGGGAAGCCTAGATATTATTTAGATTTTTTTTGATTTGCGTAAAATTAGAATTTCGGTATTTTACATTAGAGAGCATACTGACTTGGTGTATATAATCCAAAACAGAGTAGAATAAGGCATTGTATATTTTCTCTAACAGACTATATTTGGAGCCATTTTTGTTTCACTTTGGGGCACATAGATATTATTTATATATTTTTTGATTCGTTTAAATTTAGGATTTCGGTATTTCACATGAGAGAGCATATTGAGTTGGTTTATATACTACAAAACATAGTGGAAAAAAGCATTGTATCTTTTTTCTGACAGATTATATTCAGAGCAATTTTGCTTTTAACATTGGTGTGCCTAGATAATATTTAGATTTTTTTCGATTCGCTTAAATATAGAATTTCTGTATTTTACATGAGAGAGCATATTGAGGTGGTGTATATACTCCAAAACAAAGTAGAATGGGGCATTGTATATTTTTTCTGAGAGATTATATTCAGAGCGATTTTGATTTTAACATTGGGGTGCCAGGATAATATTTAGATTTTTTTCGATTCACGTAAAATTAGAATTTCGGTATTTTACATGAGGGAGCATACTGAGTTGGTCTATACTCCAAAACAGAGTAGAATAAGGCATTGTATATTTTTTCTTACCGACTATATTCAGAGCCATTTTCTTTAACTTTGGGGCTCCTATATATCATTTAGATTTTTTTCAATTCACGTAAAATTAGAATTTCTGTATTTTACATGAGAGTATATTGAGTTGGTGTATATATTAAAAATCAAAGTACAAAAGGGCATTGTATATTTTTTCTGACACATTATATTCAGAGCCATTTTGCTTTTAACATTGGGGTGCCTAGATAATATTTAGATTTTTTTCGATTCACGTAAAGTTAGAATTTCCGTATTTTACATGAGAGAGCATATTGAGCTGGTGTATATACTTTATAACAGGGTAGGAAAGGGCATTGTATATTATTTTTGACAGATTATATTCAGAACAATTTAGCTTTTAACATTGGAATGCCTAGATAATATTTAGACTTTTTGCTGTTCATTTAAATTTTGAATTTTGGTATTTTACATGAGAGAGCATATTGAGTTGGTGTATATACTCCAAAACAGAGTAGAAAAAAGCATTTTATATTTTTTCTGACAGATTATATTCAGAGCCATTCTCCTTTAACATTGGGGTGCCTAGATAATATTTAGATTTTTGTCGATTCCCGTAAAATTTGAATTTTGGTATTTTACATGAGAGAACATATTGAGTTTGTGTATATACAACAAAACAGAGTAGAATAGGGCATTGTATATTATTTCTGAGAGATTACATTCAGAGAAATTTTGGTTTTAACACTGTGGTACCTCAATAATATTTAGATTTATTTCGAGTCGCGTAAAATTACAATTTCGGTATTTTACATGAGAGAGCATATTGAGTTGGTGTATCAACTCCAAAACAAAGTAGAGAAGGGGATTGTATATTTTTCCTGACTGATTATATTCAGATATATTTTATTTTATCATTCAGGTGCCTAGATAATATTTAGATTTTTTTCGATTCGCGTAAATTTAGAATTTTGATATTTTACATGAGAGAGCATATTGGGTTAGTGTATATGCGCCAAAAGAGAGTACAAAAAAGCATTGTATATTTTTTCTTACAGATTATATTCAGAGCAATTTTTCTTTTAACATTGGTATGCCTAGATAATATTTAGATTTTTTTCTGTTCGTGTAAATTTAGAATTTCGTTACTCTGCATGGGAGAGCATATTGAGTTGGTTTATATACTTTAAAACAGAGTAGAAAAGAGCAATGTATATTTTCTCTGACAGATTTTTTTCCGAGAAATTTTGGTTTTTACATTGTGGTGCCTAGATAATATTCAGATTTTTTTCGATTCGCGTAAATTTAGAATTTCGGTATTTTACATGATAGAGCATATGGAGTTGGCGTATATACTCCAAAACCAAGGAGAAAAGGGCATTGTATATTTTTTCTGACAGATTATATTCAGAGCAATTTTTCTTTTAACATTGGGGTGCCTAGATAATATTTAGATTTTTTTCGATTCGCTTAAGTATAGAATTTCTGTATTTTACATGAGAGCATATGGAGTTGGTGTATATACTCCAAAACAAAGTAGAATAGGGCATTGTATATTTTTTCTGATGGATTATATTCAGAGCAATTTTGTTTTTACAGTGGGGTGCCTAGATAATATTTACATTTGTTGCGATTCACGTAAAATTAGAATTTCGGTATTTCACATGAGAGAGCACAGTGAGTTGGTGTATATACTCCAAAAGAGAGTAGAATAAGGCATTGTATATTTTTTCTAACACACTATATTCTGAGCCATTTTCTTTTAACTTTGGGGCGCCTAGATATTATTTAGATTTTTTTCGATTCACATAAAATTACAATTTCGGTATTTTACATGAGAGAGCATATTGAGTTGGTGTATATACTCCAATACAGAGTAGAAAAGGTCATTGTACATTTTTTCTGACAGACTATAATCAGAAAAATTTTGCTTTTAACATTGAGGTGCCTAGATAATATTTAGATTTTTTTCGATTCACTTAAGTATTGAATTTCTGTATTTTACATGAGAGAGCATATGAAATTGGTGTATATACTCCAAAACAGAGTAGAATAGGGCATTGTATATTTTTTCTGACAGATTATATTCAGTGCAATATTGATTTTATCATTGGGGTGCCTATATAAAATTTAGATTATTTTCGATTTGCTTAAATGTAAAATTTCTGTATTTTACATGAGAGAGCACACTGAGTTGGTGTATATATTCCAAAACAGAGTAGAATAGGGAATTGTATATTTTTTCTGACAGATTATATTCTGAGCAATTTTACTTTTAACATTGGGGTGCCTAGATAACATTTAGATTTTTTTTGATTCGCTTAAATATAGAATTTTGTATTTTACATGAGAGCATATGGAGTTGGTGTATGTACTCCAAAACAGAGTAGAACAGGGCATTATATATTTTTTTCTGACAGATTATATTCAGAGAAATTTTGTTTTTAACATTCGGATGCCTAGATAATATTTAGATTTTTTAAATTCATTTAAATTTAGAATTTCTCTATTTTACATGAGAGAGCATAATGAGTTGGGGTATATACTCCAAAACAAAGTAGAATAAGGCATTGTATATTTTTACTAGCAGAGTATATTCAGAGCAATTTTCTTTTAACATTGGGGTGCCTAAATAATATTTAGATTTTTTTCGATTCACGTAAAATTATAGTTTCGTAATTTTACATGAGTGAGCATACTGTGTAGGTGAGTATTCTCCAAAACAGGGTAGAATAAGGCATTGTTTATTTTTTCTAACAGACGAAATTTAGAGCCATTTTCTTTTAACTTTGGGGCACCTAGATATTATTCAGATTTTTTTCGATTCGCGTAAAATTAGAATTTCTGTATTTTACCTGAGAGAGCATATGGAGTTGGTTTATATACAACAAAACACAGTCGAAAAGGGCATAGTGCATTTGATCTGACAGATTATATTCATAGCAATTTTTCTTTTAACATTGGGGTGCCTAAATAATATTTAGAATTTTTTCGATTCGCTTAAATATAGAATTTCTGTATTTTACATGAGAGAGCATATGGAGTGGCTGTATATACTCCAAATCAGAGTAGAATAGGGCATTGTATATTTTTTCTTACAGATTGTATTGAGAGCAATTTTGTTTTTAACATTGGGGTTCCTAGATAACATTTACATTTTTTCGATTCGCGTAAAATTTTAATTTCTGTATTTTACATGAGAGAGCATACTGAGTTTGTGTATATACTCTAAAAAAGAGTAGAATAAGGCAGTGTATATTTTTTCTAACAGACTATATACAGAGCTATTTTCTTTTAACTTTTGGGCGCCTAGATATTATTTAGAATTTTTTCGATTCGTGTAAAATTAGAATTTCAGTATTTTACAAGAGAGAGCATATTGAGTTGATGTATATACTACAAAACAGAGCAGAAAAGGGCATAGTATATTTTCTCTGACAGATTATATTCAGAGCAATTTTTCTTTTAACATTGGGGTGGCAAGATTATATTTAGATTTTTTTCGATTCGCTTAAATATAGAATTTCTGTATTTTACATAAGAGAGCGTATGGACTCGGTGTATATATTCCAAAACAGATTAGAATAGGGCATTGTATATTTTTTCTGAGATATTATACTCAAAGCAATTTTGGTTTTAACATTGTGGTGCCTAGATAATATTCAGATTTTTTCGATTTGGGTAAAATTTAAATTTCTGTATTTTACATGAGAAAGCATATGGACTTGGTTTATATACCACAAAACAGACTAGAATAGGGCATTGTATATTTTCTCTGACAGATTATATTCCGAGGAATTTTGTTGTTAACATTGTGGTGCCAAGATAATATTTAGATTTTTTCTATTCGGGTAAAATTAGAATTTCTGTATTTTACATGAGAGAGCATAATGAATTGGTGTATATACTACAAAACAAAGTAGAAAAGGGCATTGTATATTTTTTCTGACAGATTATATTGTGGGCAATTTTGGTTTTTACATTGGGGTGCCTAGATAATATTTAGATATTTTTCGATTCGCTTAAATATAGAATTTCTGTATTTTACATGACAGAGCATATGGAGTTGGTGTATATACTCCAAAATAGAGTAGAATATGGCATTGTATATTTTTACTGACAGATTATATTCAGGGCAATTTTGTTTTTAACACTGGGTTGCCTAGATAATATTTAGATTTTTTAGATTCGTTTAAAATTAGAATTTCTTTATTTTACATGAGAGAACACACTGAGTTGGTGTATATACTTCAAAAGACAGTAGAATAAGGCATTGTATGTTTTTTAAAACAGACTATATTCAGAGCCATTTTATTTTAACTTTGGGGCACCTCGATATTATTTAGGTTTTATTTCGATTCGCATAAAGTTAGAATTTGGTATTTTACATGAGAGAGCATATTGACTTGGTTTATGTACTACAAAACAGAGTACAAAAGGGCATCTTATATTTTTTCTGACAGATTCTATTCAGAGCAAATTTGCTTTTAACATTGGGGTGCCTAGATAATATTTAGATTTTTTTCGATTCGCTTAAATTGAGAATTTCTGTATTTTACATGAGAGAGCATACGGAGTTGGTGTATATACTCCAAAACAGAGTAGAATATGGTATTGTATATTTTTTCTGACAGATTATATTCAGAGCAATTTTGTTTTTATCAAGGGGTGCCTAGATAATATTTAGATTTTTTTCAATACGCTTAAATATAGAATTTCTGTATTTTACATCAGAGAGCATATTGAGTTGGTGTATATACTCCAAAACAGAGTAGAATGTGGCATTGTATATTTTTTCTGACAGATTATATTCAGAGCAATGTTGCTTTTAACATTGGTTTGTCTAGATAATATTTAGATTTTTTCGATTCAGGTAGAATTAAAATTTCAGTATTTTACATAAGTGAGCATATTGAGTTGGTATATATAGTACAAAACAGAGTAGAAAAGGGCATTGTATATTTTTTCTGACAGATTATATTCAGAGCAATGTTGCTTTTAACATTGTGGTCCCTAGATAATATTTAGATTTTTTTCAATTCCCTTAAATATGGAGTTTCTGTATTTTACATGAGAGAGCATATGGAGTTGGTGTATATACTCCAAAACAGAGTAGAATAGGGCATTGTATATTTTTTCTGACAGATTATATTCAGAGCAATTTTGTTCTTAACATTGCGGTGCCTAGATAATATTTAGATTTTTTTTCGATTCACTTAGAGAATCTCTGTACTTTACATGGGAGAGCATATTGAGTTGGTGTATATACTACAAAACAGAGTAGAAAAGGGCATTTTATATGTTTTCTGACACATTATATGCAGAGCAATTTTCTTTTAACATTCGGGTGCCTAGATAATGTTTATATTTTTTTCGATTCACGTGAAATTAGAATTTCGGTTTTTTATATGAGAGAGCACACTGAGTTGCTGTATATACTTCAAAACAGAGTAGAATAGGGCATTATATATTTTCTCTAACATACTATATTCAGAGCCATTTTCTTTTAAGTGTGGGGCGCCTAGATATTATTTAGATTTTTTTTGATTCACGTAAAATTACAATTTCGGTATTTTACATGAGAGAAAATACTGATTTGGTGTATATACTCCAATACAGAGGAGAATAGGGCATTGTATTTTTTTCTGACAGATTATATTCAGAGCAATTTTGCTTTTAACATTGGGCTGCCTAGGTAATCTTTAGATTTTTTTTGATTCGCTTAAATATAGAATTTCTGTATTTTACATGAGAGAGCATATGGAGTGGGTTTATGTACTCCACAAAAGAGTACAATAAGGCATTGTATATTTTTTCTAACATAGTATATTCAGAGACATTTTCTTTTAACTTTGGGGCGCCTAGATATTATTTAGATTTCTTTTGATTTGCGTAAAATTAGAATTTCGGTATTTTACATGAGAGAGCATTCTGGGTTGGTGTATATGCTCCAAAACAGAGTAGAATAAGGCATTGTATATTTCTTATAACAGACTATATTCAGAGCCATTTTTTGTAACTTTTAAGCGCCTAGATATTAGTTAGATTTTTTTTCGATTCGCATAAAATTAGAATTTCGTTATTTTACATGAGAGAGTATATTGAGTTGGTGTATATACTCGAAAACAGAGTACAAAAGGGCATTGTATAATTTTTCTGACAGATTATATTGAGAGCAATTTTACTTAAAACATTGGGGTGCCTAGATAATATTTAGATTTTTTTTGATTCGCTTAAATATAGAATTTCTGTATTTTACTTGCGAGAGCATATGGAGTTGGTGTATATACTCCAAAACAGAATAGAATAAGGCATTCTATATTTTTTCTAACAGACTGTACTCACAGCTATTTTCTTCAAACTTTTAAGCGCCTAGATATTATTTAGATTTTTTTTTGATTCGCCTACAATTAGAATTTCGGTATTTTAAGTGAGAGATCATACAAAGTTAGTGTATATACTTTAAAACAGCGTAGAATACGGCATTGTTTATTTTCTCTGACAGATTATATTCAGAGCAATTTTAGTTTTAACATTGGGGTGCCTACAATATATTTAGATTTTTTTTTGATTCACGTAATATTAGAATTTCGGTATTTAACCTGAGAGAGCATACTGAGTTTTTGTATATACTTTAAAACAGAGTAGAATAAGGCATTTTATATTTTTTCTGACAGATTATATTCAGATCAATATTGTTTTTAACACTTGGGTGCCTAGATAATATTTAGATTTATTTTGATTTGCTTAAATATAGAATTTTTGTATTTTTCATGAGAGAACATATGGAGTTGGTGTATATACTCCAAAACAGAGTAGAATAGGGAATGGTATATTTTTTCTGACTGATTATATTAAGAGCAATTTTGTTTTTAACATTGGGGTGCCTAGGTAATACTTGGATATTTTCGATTCCGGTAAAATTAGAATTTCTGTATTTTACATGAGAGAGCATACTGATTTGGTGTATGTACTCCAAAACAGAGTAGAATAAGGCATTGTATATTTTTTCTAACAGACTATATTCAGAGCCAATTTCTTTTAACTTTGAGGCGCCTAGATATTATTTAGATTTTTTTCGATCCGCCTAAAATTAGAATTTTGTAATTTTACATGAGAGGGCATATTGAGTTGGTGTATATACTCCAACCCAGAGTAGAAAAGGGCATTGTATATTTTTTCTGACAGATTATATTCAGAGCAATTTTACTTTTAGCATTTGGGTTCCTAGATAATATTTAGATTTTTATCAATTCAAGTAAAATTAGAATTTCAGTATTTTACATGAGAGAGCATATTGAGTTGGTGTATATCCTCCAAAACAGACTAGAATAAAGCATTGTATATTTTTTGTAACAGACTATATTCAGAGCCATTTTCTTTTAACTTTGGGGCGCCTAGATATTATTTAGATATATTGTGAATCACGTAAAATTAGAATTTCTATATTTTACATGAGAGAGCATACTGAGTTGCTGTATATACTTCAAAACAGAGTAGAAAAGGGCATTGTTTATTTTTTCTGACAGATTGTATTCAGAGCAATTTTGCTTTTAACATTGGGGTGAGTTGATAATATTTACATTTTTTTTGATTCGTGTAGAATTAGAATTTAAGTATTTTACTGAGACAGCATATTGAGTTGGTGTATATACGCCAAAACAGAGTAGAAAAGGGCATTGTATATTTTTTCTGACAGATTATATTCAGAACAATTTTTCTTTTAACATTGGTGTTCCTAGGTAATATTTAGATTTTTTTCGATTCGGATTAATTTAAAATTTTGGTATTTTACATGAGAGAGCCTATTGAGTTGTTTTATATACTCCAAAACAGATTAGAAGAAAGCATTGTATATTTTTTTTGAAATACTATATTCAGAGTAATTTTGCTTTTTACATTGGGGTGCCTAGATTATATTTAGATTTTTATCGGTTCGTGTTATTTTATAATTTCGGTATTTTACATGAGAAAGCATATTGAGTTGGTGTATATACTCCAGAACAGATTAGAAGAGAGCATTGTATATATTTTCTGAGAGACTCTATTCAGAGCAAGTTTGCTTTTACCATTGGGGTGCCTAGATAATATTTAGATTTTTTTCTATTCGTGAAAAATTTAAATTTCGGTATTTTACATGAGAGAGCATATTGATTTTGTGTATATACTCCAAAACAGAGTAGAAAAGGGCATTGTATATTTTTACTGACAGTTGACATTCGGATCAATTTTGCTTTTAACATTGGAGTACATAGATTATGTTGAGATTTTTCTCTATTTGCGTAAAATTTGAATTTCTAGATTTTTCATGAGAGAGCATATTGTGTTGGTGCATATACTCCAAAACAGAGTAGAAAAGGGCATTGTATATTTTTTCTGACAGACTATATTCAGAGCAATTTTCCTTTTAACATTGGAGTGCATAGATAATATTTAGAATTTTTCGATTCGTGTAAATTTAGAATTTCTGTATTTTACATGAGAGAGCATATTGTGTTGGTGTATATACCCCAAACATGGTAGAAAAGAGCATTGTATATTTTAACTGAGAGATTGTATTCAGAGAAATTTTGCTTTTAACATTGAGGTGCCTAGATAATAGTTAGATTCTATTTGATTCGCATAAATTTCGAATTTCGGTATTTTACATGGGAGAGCATATTGAGTATGTGTATATACTCCAAAACAGAGTAGAAAAGGGCATTGTATATTTTTGCTGAGTGATTGTATTCAGAGAAATTTGGATTATTACATTGGGGTGCCTAGATAATATTTAGATTTTTTTCGATTCGCGGAAATTTAGTATTTCGGTATTTTACAGGAGAGAGCATATTGAGTTGGTGTATATACTCCAAAACAGAGTAGAAAAGGTCGTTGTATATTTTTTCTGACAGATTATATTCATAGCAATTTTGCTTTTAACTTTGGCGTGCCTAAATAATATTTAGATTTTTTTCGATTCGCGTAAATTTAGAATTTCGGTATTTTACATCAGAGAGCATATTGAGTTGGTGTATATAGTCCAAAACAGAGTAAAATAGGGCATTGTATATTTTTTCTGACAGATAATATTCAGAGAAATATAGTTTTTACATTGTGGTGCCTAGATAATATTTTGATTTTTTTCGATTTACGTAACATTAGAATTTCTATATTTTACATGAGCTAGCATATTGAGTTGGTGTATATACTCCGAAACAGAGTAGAAAATGGCGTTGTATATTTTTTCTGAGTGATTGTATTCAGAGAAATTTGGATTATTACATTGGGGTGCCTAGATAATATTTAGATTTTTTTCGATTCACGGAAATTTAGTATTTCGGTATTTTACACGAGAGAGCATATTGAGTTGGTGTATATACTCCAAAACAGTGTAGAAAGCGGCATTGTATATTTTCTCTGAAATATTATATTCAGGGCAATTTTGCTTTTAACATTGGGGTGCCTAGATAATATTTAGATTTTTTTCGATTCGCGTATAATTAAAATATCAGTATTTTACATGCGAGAGCATATTGAGTTGGTGTATATACTCCAAAACAGAGTAGAATAGGGCATTGTATATTTTTTCTGACAGATTATATTCAGAGAAATTTTGCTTTTAACATTGAGGTGCCTAGATAATATTTAGATTGTTTTCGATTTGCGTAAATTTAGAATTTCTGTATTTTACATGAGAGAGCATATTGAGTTGGTTTATATACTTTAAAACAGAGTAGAAAAGAGCATTGTATATTTTTTCTGAGAGTTTATATTCACAGCAATTTTGCTTTTAACATTGGGGTGCCTAGATTCTATTTAGATTTTTTTCGATTCGCGTAAAATTAGATTTTCCGTATTTTACATGAGAGAGCATATTGAGTTGGTGTATATACTTCAAACAGAATAGAAAAGGGCATTGTAAATTTTTTCTGACAGATGATATTCAGTGCGATTTTGCTTTTAAGATTGGGGTGCCTAGATAATATTTAGATTTTTTTATATTGGCGTAAATTTAAAATTTCGGTATTTTACATGAGAGAGCCTATTTATTTGGTGGATATACTCCAAGAAAGAGTAAAAAAGGGCATTGTGTATTTTCTCTTACACACTATATTATAGGCAATTTTGCTTTAATCGGTGGTGTACATAGAAAATATTTATATTTTTTGTAACCGCGTAAATTGAGAATTTAAATATTTTACATGAGAGAGCTTATTGATGTGGTGTATATACTCCAAAACAGTGTAGAAAAGGGCATTGTATATTTTTTGGAACAGATTTTCTTTAGAGCAATTTTGCTTTTAACATTGTGTTACATAGATAATATTTATATATTTTTTATCCGTGTTAATTTAGAATTTTAATATATTACATGAGAGAGCATATTGATTTGGTTTATATACTCCAAAAGAGTGTAGAAAAGGGCATTGTATATTTTTTCATACAGATTATCATTAGAGCAATTTTGCTTTCAGCATTTGGGTAATTAGATAATATTTATGTTTTTCTATTCACGTATATTTAGAATTTTGTTATTTTACGTGACAATGAATATTGAAATTGTGTATATACTCCAAAAGAATGTGGAAGAGGGCATTGTATATTTTTTATAACAGATTATTTTTCGAGCAATTTTGCTTATATCATTCGGGGACATAGAGGATATTTATATTTATTTCTAACACCGTAAATTTAGATTTTCAGTATTTTACATGAGAGAGAATATTGAGATGGTATATATACACCATAAGAGAGTAGAAAAGAGCATTATATTTTTTTTCTAACAGAGTATCTTCCACGCAATTTTGTTTTTTACATTGGGGTGCATAGAGAATATTTATATTTGTGTCTAACCACGTAAATTTAGAATTTTTGTATTTTACATGTGAGAGAATATTGAGATTGTGTATATACTAAAAAAGATAGTAAAAAAAGCATTGTGTATTTTTTCTAACTGAGTGTCTTTAGAGTAATTCGGTTTTTAACATTGAAGTCAAACGGAAATACCTACAATTTCTCTATCCACGTAATAATAGAATTTCCATGTTTTACAAGAGGGAATATGGAGATGGTGTATATACTTTAAAACAGAATAGAAAAGGGCATTGTATATTTTTTCAAACAGAGTATTGTCAGAACAATTTTGTTTTTAACGTTGGGGTAAAAAGAGAATATTTACATTTTTAGTAATTTTGTGTTTAACATTTGTGTTAAAATGAGTATGTATATATTCTGTAACCGCATAAAATTAGAATTTCCATATTTTACAAGATAGAGAATATTGAGTCGGTGCATATACTTTAAAACATAGTAGAAAATTGCATTGTATATTTTTTCTATCAGAGTGTCTTCAGAGTAAATTTTTTAAGGTTAAATTAGAGTATTTATATTTTCTGTAACTGCATAAAAATAGAATTTTTGTATTTTACAAGACAGCCAATATTGAGACGGTGTATTTACTTTAAAATAGTGTAGAAAAGGGCCTTGTATATTTTTTCTAACATAGTATTTTCATAGTAATTTACATTGTGTGTGGGGAGCAAATTTCTCAAATCCCTTTGAACATATTCTCCCTCTCCCCTGTTTTTCTCTTTGCTCACTATTGAATCATTTTCAGGTTTCTTGATTTCTTATCTTTTCCCTATGAGCATTTTAGCTTCTGTCCACTTCTACTTTCAGAATTCTTCAGCTACCAAGACCCACCTCCTCAGAGAGTTGCTGGAGATTTTAGTAACAAAAATTTTCTCTGTCACATTTGGGAGATGTGCTTCCTTATCTTAATTCTATCAAGCTGGGTGAATTTACACAAAACACTTTATATCTTAGAACCAGTTTCCTCTCTGTAGAATGTAGCTAACCTCTGTTCTGTGGTCACAAGGATCATCAAAATAAAAAATAATCATAGTTAATATGTGTGGCTTACTAACCATGTTCTAGAAACCATGTCAAGTGCTTTCTGCAGATGGTTCCACTTTTATTATACTATTGGAACTATCGTCAACCCTACTTCGCAGACTACTAAATTGAGTGTCTGAGCTGCTAAGCCACTTGTCCAACGATATACAACCAGTAAGTAACAGAATGAGGATCAGCATTTGAGATAGAAATATTCTAGACAAAATGTACTGTTACAGTGAAACTAGAGTGGTATCATCTCAGATAAGCCTTCATGCCTGTTCGCTTCTCGAATCGGCGGAATATATTAAATGCATTCAGGAGATTGGGAGACATTGTTTAAATTTTCCCCAAAACCCAGAAGAACTCAAAAGTACTCATTGTCTTGGCCTTATTGGTATTTGACTATGAATACAATAGATCCCACAGAAGCAAGTCTAGTAGAGTGGCCTTGGAAAAAGGCTAGGATTTAGGAGCAGGTTTAGGCAACTCAAACCTTCTCGGCTTCCATTTTCTCATCTGTACTTTCATAATTCTGATTTTTAAGAGCACCTTTGTTGAAAGTAAAGGTTCAGTGAAACAGCACAGATGAAGTCCTTCCTATTTGGTCTGGCAGGTAGTAGTTGCTCAACACGTCTTGTCTATTAATGACGACCACAATGATCATAGTGGACTAATAATGAATTGATAAAATATGATTATGTAAGTTCAAATGAGTTTTGATCTCGCCCCTCTCCTCTGTTTCAGAGGCTGTATGGTTTTTATGTTCTACATTGTATGGCTTAACGTTGGCAGGTGGGGGATTTTGATAGACATATGATAAAATCAGAAGCCCCAAGACTTGTATTTTCATCACAGAAATGTATTACTTCCTTGAGTTGTGACCTGGAGAGAGTTACTTTGTCTAAGTTAACCTTACTTGAAAAAATAATCATAAATATACCTTCCCTTTCTCATCATCTCAGCCTCTCCGCAGTCAGTGTGAGGTACCATTGGTATAGTGTATATGAAGGGGTTTGCAAGCTCTGGAGTGCTGTATGTATGCTATTTTGCCTCTTCAATTGTGAGTGGTGTTTTTCCATTCTCCTTAAATGACCCAACACTACGCTCTTGGTAAAATAAATGCATTTGTGCATGAACATTTGGCAAATAATAAGAGCTGCATTTGCAAGAATTTTTCACTTGAACAGCCAAGTAAGCCACTATAAGCTGCACTGTAGCAGTGACATTTACAATAATTTGTTCAGAAGAGCAATTGCCAACTTGCCTATTTGACTAGTATGGAGTACCATACGTTGTTTAGGGCGATGAGATCAGTAAACCAGCAATTTGGTAGAGCCATCAGAGAAGAGGATGAAAAGAAATGAATATCTGAGATCCTGAGTTTCCAATCAGATCAAGAAAAAGAAGCCTATAAGAATAGGTCCCATTTATTTGGGGGAGAAACATACACCGCTTTGTATGAAGGCTTCATTTTCTAGGAATATTTTCTAATGCTTTCAAAAACATTGTGATATATGTAGGACTATTCCCATTTTACAGATGAGAAAACTGAGGCTATGAGATTTAAGTCTCTAGTCTGCTCCTTCTTCCATTCTGGTTTTTAGAAAATGGTGCCACCACCTATCCAGTCACACAAGCCAAAGTCCTATGAGTGAGCTCTGGTTTATCCCTTTCTCTCTCACTTCTCATATCCAACTGACCATTCAGGCCTGCTGATTTTAGTTCTTAAATATCCCTTAGCTTCTGTTTTTTCTTTCCACTAAAATTCTCATTGCAGCCCTTCTGTGGATTACCTCCTGGCCTTCCACCTGTGTGTCTGTGTCCATGTTGTCTCCAGTCTGTCCTCCACGTAAGTCAGACCATGCCCCATACCTCCCAGTCCTTCTTAGAATGAAGACAAACCTCCTCACCACGGCCACAGTCTTCTTTCCATTTCTCTGTCCTCATGGCGTGCCCCTCCTCTCTGCTCTGCACTGCAAAGACTCAGCATCTTGTACTGGCCAAGGTCCAGGTCCCCCTGCACCACATATTTGCCAGGAATGCCAGATCGTCCTTACTTTGCCCACTTACTGCCCACTCATGCTTCTGATCTCGGTCCCTCCCTAGGGGAAACCTTTCCTGACCTTTGTAACTAAAGCAAAGCCTTCTCCTGGGTGCTCTCATTGTTCCAGAGACTTCCCTGCACAGCACTTGTACCAGTTAAACCTTTACATTAACTGGAGTGACAGATATGTTAGGGTCCACTGCTGCCTCGCAGGAATAAAGCCAAAAAAGTAAGGCCCTATCTGTGTGCATTTCTACAGTCTAGTGTGCTTAGTGAGATATTGTTTAAGAAGAATGAGTTGGACATGACAGCATGGCTAGAAAGTGATGGATTGAGGATTTAAACATACTTCTTTCTGGTTCTAGAGACTTGGCTGCTAACACTATTCACTTTGGGACAGTGTCATTTTAGGACTGATAAGGGTACTTTTTGCTAAGATCAAATATATTTTGGGTCCATCAGATGAAGTTTTATAAAAGTGGGTTATTCAGAACCCACTGATACGCAGAGCTGCCTGACCAAGATTTTCAGATTTTGCATCAAAGAGAAAAGTAATGAAAGTGGGCTGATGGGAGGGGAAGGAGGGCTGAAAAGTGAAGCAGGAACAGCTATTTCTATAGTGCCCTTGACCCTGCCTTTCTCTGTTCTTCACTCTGGCTGAAATTGACCACCCTGAGTGCGTTCAGATAATGATAAATTATCTCTGTCACACTGTGTGTGTGTGTGTGTGTGTGTTTGGCTATGTACAAAAGAGGCAGCTTCTGTGAATAAATGAAGCCTTGTAATTAAGGAATTTGTTGTAAATGGCAAGATGCATTGGTGCTTGGTCCTTAGTACTCCTCGCTGAGGCCACATTTCCTTGAACTGTCTTGTATTTGCCACTGACACTACTAGCAGCAGGTTGGAGGGGAGGAAGGAAGACACCAGGTGTTGCAATGCTTAGCGCCTGCTTTCAGCTTTGCTGCAAACTAAAACACTGACTGACTTTGGTTAACCCCCTAACCTCTTTGAGCCTCAGTTTTTTCATCTGAAATAATCAATGATGGTTTGAATTTCTTCCGAATGTGACATTCAGTTATCTCTCTCTTTATTGTGGAAGCACTGGGAGCTATTGTTCTCCTGTCTCTGGTGGCCGTTATGACTTCTGCATTATCAAGGAGCCCTCTCTAACCTAAATAACCCCCCAAAGAAATTAAGTTTGTAATCATTTCTGCCTGGTAAGTGAAATGACAAGAGAAAAGAGCTAGTTGTCAATAGCCCTGTGGATGGCCAATTAATGGGATCTGTGCAAACAGTTGCTTATAGAGCCATAATTTGCCTTTCGTTTTCCTTTGTAACTCAGAAAAAAGTGAATAATTTTCAAAGAGCCTCTCATTGAACATATTTTTTAAAAACATGTCATTGGCAAAAGGGGCACTTGGTTGCTTGATTGCCATATATCTCTGAGTATGTGGAACAGTTATTTTTAGCTGGGGGTAACTAGCTGAGAAGAAAGCTGCCGCATCTTGGAGGCAGAAGAATCTTTGTATGTCTTATGTTGGCATGGAGAAAGCAAAGCGAAAGGGCAGAGTATAAAAGGTTGTTAACTAGATAAGGGGTCAGCTGCATTTCCTCTGGCTGCTCAGAGGTGAGGCCCTAAAGCAATGGAGACAACATTGTGGGTGGGAATGTGTTTGCAGGGTCTAATTAGTTTACCCAAGAAAAGCAAAAAAGAGAAAGGGCTAAAAATATGTAGATTGTAAAATTCATGGCTTCATTTGCTCTTCTTTGCCTTTGAAACCTATTTAAAACCTTATAGTAGAACAATTTGTAATCCTTGAAGCCTTTTTGCTACCACTCTTGTCAGCTTGTCTAAGGCCACCGTAACTTATCAGCTACTGGGGAAAGTTGTTTAAACTCTCTAAGCCTCCTTTTTTCCCACTGGTTCACTTAGGGGCACTAATTCCTAATGTTTCTGCCTGAGTTATTGTTTTTCAGATTTCATAATTGTTTGCATATGTGCTCTATAAGATGCGTCACCTAGCACACGTTGTGGGCAACCTCAGGTGTAGAAGTTAGGAAATCTTTGTGCCTGGATTTGGCTGTTACTAACAAGACAGAACGGGGAGGAAGGGCAGAGTAGACTACTGTAGAATTTTTCTGGATTCTTTTGGTTTCTCCAGAAAATGATACTGTTCTTATATTTAAAGATAACTATCTGCCTAGGCATATTGAAATTCTAAGGTTGACACCACTTTGCATTGATCCTAGGGCAGGGTTTCAGGATTGCTGGAGCAGCATCATCCTTTTACAGTATAGATTTCAGTCAGCAGGCTGGTCATGGCCTCCTCAGTGTGCAATCTTCTTACTGATGGTGGGCGTCAGTGGGCTGGACTCACAGTTTCCATCTCTTAGGCTGGGCAGGCCCATGGTGGCAATGGTAAAAATTTCATGGGAACATACATCAGAAGTAATAAGAAATCCATCTTCTTAAAGCCTTCATAGGAAATTTCCTGAAGATTTATAAAAGGCACTTCATTGATCAAATGACTCTGATGTTTCCCCTCACTGGAAGAAATTCAGGTCACCAGCCCACTTAAAATCATTGTGTTCTCCTTTTGCAGTAACCTCTGCTCATATAATTTCTTTATGGCATATTATATACTATTAACTTAATATCCTGATTAGTGGAGCTAGCAAACACTCAGTATCACTATAAACTGCAGTATCATAACTGACTTCCTTTAAAAATCATCTAATGTTTCTTTAAAATCAATGGCGCTTTTGTAAAGTAGTTCATATTTAGGAATATGAACATTTTATCATGCTGGAAAATTATTTGAATTCCTTTTCATTTAAAACCTATAGCTTTCTATTTAATCTAGCTTTCACAAATATTTTATTTGCCCACTATAGAAAAATCGAGTTTAGAGATAAATGTAAAGTCACTCATAGCTCCATCCAAAAGTCAACAACTCTTAATATCATTAGTTTTGTTCTTGTTCTCAGTATTTTTGCTGAATCTATGTTTCGTAGAGTTTCATCATATGTCAGATAAAACTGCATATATGTGAGTTTTTAAATAATACACTTTTATTGTCATAAATGAAATACACATTGAATATGGTATGACTAGGACATATAGAGAGATATAACAAAGAAAATTAAAGTCATTTAAAATCTTACCAAATCTAATAACCATAAACCTTTCGATGTATTTTCTCAGAATACTTTTTCCTATGCCTTTTATATTTTCTTGATTATCAAGTACTTCAAGCCTATAGAAAAGACAGAAACTAATATAAGCAGCAATGGAAAATTTTAAAATATGGGTATTTTTCTGCATGTGTTTCAGATTGTTTAGTTTTTGTTGTCCTTTGCCCTCCCCACGTGTCCCTTTATTTTCCTGGCAAAACAAAGCATTACAGATATAGTTGCAGCTTCCTATACTCCATTTTATTTTTCTAAAACTTATTGATATTGAAATGTCTACCTTTGGTCTACTTACTTTCCCTGCCGAATAATACTTTACCATACGGAAATACCACGATGTACAATTACATGCATAGTGCCATATACATTTGTTTACAGGTTTCTTGGGAAGAATCTCTCTTACTGTGTTCCCAGAAGAGGGATTGGTAAATTGTAGGGGAGGCTTGTCTTCATTTTTACTATGAATTTCCAATTGTTTAAAGTAGTTGTAACAATTGGTATTCCCACAGGAAATGTGAAGAAACTTGTTTTTGTTTGGCTTCACTTGATATTCCTAGGCTTTTACTTTTTGTTTGTCAATCTTATGAATGTAAAATGATATGTTTTAATTTATATTGTGCGCAGACTTTATTATTCGGGACACATGTAACCTTTCTCATGCACCACTGTCATGGATTTGTTTTCAATTTAACTCATCTATTAAGCACGGAAAATTGTGAGGTTTCTCAAAGATGGCGATGAGAACTGCTGATGGATTTGCTGCATTAGATCCACCCTCTCCAGCTCTGGCCCTCTAGTGTCAGTATTTCTGCCTTTCATTTATAGTGCTTCCTCTTTTCAGGTTCTGGGAACATTCTGGCTGTAGAAATCAGTTGCAGTAATTGGAAGAACTTTTACTAAAGTGACTTACTTGTCTTCTTACTTGGTAATTATGCAGACTGTAAAATATATTTATGAAAAAATTCAAGTTATATACAAAACCAGACACTACCAAAGCATATACAAAGTTCATGATCCCTTTTATTTTTCTCTTCTTCCTCTTCCAATATATAACCACTTGTAGAGAGCCCCTACTATTTCCTTTGTATTTATGTTTATGTCCAAATGCAATAGATATTCTCTAACATATCTCCTTGGATCCATGAGAAGAAGGTGAATGTAATTTTTAAAAATGAATATGATATCTCTACATCAGCACAGTATTGCATTATACGGAAATAAGAGAAAGAATCTAACTCTTCCATGGACATTTAGGTGGCTTGTAGTTTTCTATTATTTTAAACAGTGTTGTGGAAAACATTCTTGTAAATGTCTTTGGACATCGATGTGAAAATTGTCTCAGGAGATATTTGTAGAAATGCTATTTACATGGTCTTTTTTGCCTACTTTATTCATTTTATTTAGAACATTTTATAGAACATTAGGAATTGGTGACTTCTAAGTAGGTGTAAAACACAGTACCGGGCCAGGTATGGCGGCTCACGCCTGTAATCCCAGCACTTCGGGAGGCCGAGGCGGGTGGATCACGAGGTCAAGAGATCGAAACCATCCTGGTCAACATGGTGAAACCCCATCTCTACTAAAGATACAAAAAATTAGCTGGGCATGGTGGTGCGTTCCTGTAGTCCCAGCTACTTGGGAGGCTGAGGCACGAGAATTGCCTGAACCCAGAAGGCGGAGCTTGCAGTGAGCCGAGATCACGCCATTGCACTTCAGCCTGGGTGGCATGAGCGAAACCCCGTCTCAAAAAAAAAAAAAAAAAAAAAAAAAAAAAAAAAAAAACAGAAAAAACACAGTACCTGGATTCTCTGAGCTTTATGTTCTGTTTGAAGCAGGGGAAGTGACAGTAACTACCTGTTAGGGTGATTTTGAGGATTAAATGAGATACTGTGTACAAAGTTTATTGCATGGGTTTTGGATCACAGCAGAGACTAAAAAGCTCAGTTTTGCCTCTTCTTAGTCGGTCCCGAACCCAAATATACTTTTAAATATTCTTTCAGCACAGATTTTAAAGTTTGATAGAAATAGAATTATATAGTGATCTCTCCATTTGTAAGGTTTCTTTTAGTCAAGAAAATGTTTTTGATATTCAGCCATGTTGTTGCACATGTCAATAGTTCTTTCCTTTTTTATCCTCTTATCTCAGGTCTTAAAAAAGGAATACTGCAAAAAAAAAATGAAACAATATTTCCACTTGTATTCGATTTTGGTCTACAGTTGACATTGTTCTCAAGTATCACTAACAGGTTCCCATGGAGAGAAAAATTTATTTTCTGTCCACAACATAACAGGAATTATAACAGATGCAGAAGGCCTACTAGCCCTGTGTGAAAATCATCATGTTGACTATATTTCTCAAAAATTTAACTCAGGTGTAGGGGCAGCTGTCAGTCTTTGTTTCCTCACTATCAATCCCACCACTTTTATTTTTTCATTTGGGGACAAATAATAATGACTGTAAGAACAATGAAAAAATAATAAAAGGACAGTAAGAAGGTTGAATGCACTGGCTGTGGCAGGGAGCAATCAGAAATGGTTTGTTATTTCCCTTCACTTTATCAAAGTTGCTACGTGGACTCATTCTTACCCACCTGTTGGGTAGAATCTTTGATATTTTCTATTTCACTGAGCAATTTAAGATATTAAGAAATTCTGTCTAGTTCAAAACAGGAGCAGAAAACCAAGCACCACACTTTCTCACTCATAATTGGGAGTCGAATAGTGAGAACACATGGACACAGGGAGGGAACAACACACATTGGGGCCAGTTGGGGGTCAGAGGAGGGTGAGACGGGGAGACCATTAGGACAAATAGCTAGTGCATGTGAAGCTTAAAACCTAGATGAGCGGTTGATAGGTGCAGCAAAGCACCATGGTACACATATACCTATATAATAAACCTACACATTCTGCACCTGTATCCTGGAACTTAAGAAAAATCCTGTTTAGTTTAATTTCCAAACTCAAAAATCTCATTCAGCTGAAAACTTAACCCTTTTTTACATATTTTAACACATAAAATAATCAACAATGAAAACAGGTAGAGGTTGAGCATCTCTGATCCATAAACCCCAAAATCCAAAATATTCCAAGATCTGAAATTCATCCACATCGATGGCTGAGATAGCGATATGTGTGCTTTCTGATGGTTCAATGTATACAAACTTTGATTCATGCATAAAATTGCTAAAAATATGTAAAATTTTATTTGCGTTATGTGTATGAGGTGTATGTAAACATAGGTGAATTTTGTGTTTAGACTTCAGTTATATCTTTAAGAGATCTCTTTATGTATATGTAAATGTTCCAAAATATGAAAAAAGTTTAAAATCCAAAACACTTCTAGTCCCAAGGAATTCAGATAAGGAATATTCAACCACTACATCTAATAAGTCATGGATACTTTAAAATGAAATTTTAAAAGTATTTAAAGAGTCCAAAAGACATCAGGAGAAAAGGGACAGGACAAAAATTGGGGAAGGGGATGCAAACAAAAACAAACAAAATAATGAAACAAACCATTCAATTGTAAGCTTGAATCCAATTACATCATTCAACCACTAATAAATCTATATTTAATAACGTTAAATGTTAATGAATCATACCACATACTCCAATTAAAGTGCAGAGATTGCCAGAATTGATTTAAAAAACCCACAAGACCCAGTGCTGTATATGAAATACACACTTTGAATAGAAAAAAAGAGACAAATATACGTAGGTCTAAATAAGTACATTTGAATTTTTTTAAGACAGTGTCCTACTCTATCTCCCAGGCTGGAGTACAGTGGTGCGATCTCTGCTCACTGTAAACTCCGCCTCCTGGGTTCGAGCAATTCTCCTGCCTCAGCCTTTTGAGTAGCCGGGAATACAGAAACCTGCCACCACGCCTAGCTAAATGTTGGGGTATTTTTAAGAAAGCTGGGGTTTCACTGCATTGGATAGGCTTGTCCTAAACTTTTGACCTCAAGTGATCTACCTGACTCAGCCTCCCAAATTGCTGGGATTGCAGGTGTGAGCCACTGTACCTGACCCTAAATGAGTACATTTAAAATGATATACTATGCAAACAGTCAGTAATGGAAGTGTGAAGAAGCTATATTAATACCAAATAAAATATGCTTAAGTCAAAACAGTATTTCCAAAGATAAAGAGGGATAGTTCATGATTACAGAAGAGTCATTTCATCAAAAAATGGATTAAAAATAATTTGTGCGTCAATTTGCACAAAACAAAATTGAACTAAAGGAATAAACAAACAATCCACAATTTTTATTAGTGATTTTAATACCCATCTCCCAAGCAATTGATAGATAAACTAGACAAAATCTTAGTCAAGATGCAGATGACCTGAACAACACTCTCCACCATCTTAAACAAACCAATGGAAGACGACACCCAATAACCACAGAATACTGTATGTTTCAAGTACATGTAGTGTTCACTAGGATAGGTCACATGCTAGGTCGTAAAACAAGACAGAATAGATTAAATCAAATTGAATTCATGCAGTGTATGTTACCTGACCACAATAGGATTAAAACAGAAATTAACAATAAGAGAACTAGGAAAGCTCCAAGTACTTGGAGATTAAATATAATACACAAGCCCAAGAAGAAATCAAAAGATAGAATATAAAATATTTTATTCTAAGGGATAATCAAAATACAACATGCCAACACTTATGAATTACAGCTATGGGAGTTCCCAGAGGGAAGTATATCCGTACATGCTTATACTGCAATAGAAGAAAAAGAGAAAGGTCTAAAATCAATGACGTAAATGTTCACCTAAAGAAGATTGAAAACACACACACACACACACACACACACACACACAGAGAAAAGAAAACTCCAACGAAGTAGTAAAAAGGAAACAATAAAGGTAAAAGTGCAGAGATAAACCAAATTGAAGACAGACAAAATAATAGAGAAAACTAACAAAGCAAAGAAGCTGGTTGTTTTAAAATATCAACATTAATAAACCTTAAGCTACTCTGATCATGAAAAAAAGAGAGGAAACACAAATGGTCAGTATCAATATCAGAAGTGAAAGCGAAGTGAAACTATCACTACAGATCCTGCAGACGTGAAAAGGATAATAAGAGACTATCATAAACAAGGTCATGGTGACAAATTCTGCAACTTAGATGAAATGAACAAAGTATCTGAAAAATACAACAAAAACTATCACAAATTTTGCAGAAAAATGTGTCTGGGAAAATTAAAAGATACATTAAACAAAAGAATATGCAAGCCACAGCCTGACAGAAAATGGTCATAAATCTATTTTCAGTAAAGAGCCTGATTTCCAGAATATAGAAAGCAGTTTTATAACCTGAAAATAAAGCTGGGCACAGTGGCTCACACCTGTAGTGCCAGTACTTTGGGAGGCCGAGGAGGATGAATGGCTTAAGGCCAGGAGTTTGAGACTAGTCTGGGCAACATGGTGAGACCCTGACACCTAGTATAAGTACAAAAAATTAGCCTTGTATGTTGGCTAATATCAATACAAAAAGTTAGCCTGGTATCAGCTAATTGGGAGACTGAGGTGGGAGGATCGCTTGAGCCCAGGAAGCAGAGGCTGTAGTGAGCCAAGATTGCACCATTGCCTTCCAGCCTGGATGACAGAACAACTAAAAGAAAAAAAGAGAACAATTACTGTTTTGAAGGGGGAAAAATTTGAGGAGCCACTTTGCAAAGATAATATACAAGTGGGACAAAATGGTTAACATCAAGGAAATGCAGATTAAAACCACAGTGAGATACTACTACACACCCCACAAAATAACTAGGTTGGGAAAGACTAAACACCAAATGTTGGCAAGAATACAGCACAACTATAACTATTGCTAATGGGACTATAAAACAGTACAACTACTTTGTCAAATTTCTGGAATTTTCTTATAGAACGAATATACATCTCATCTATAATAAATGTCCGAGTTAGGAATCTACCCCAATTAGTGAAAATACATGTTAATAAAAATACTTATAGAGGACCACAATAGCTTTACTCATAATAATCAAAAGTTGAAAATATTTCTGGTGACCACAAATAGAGGATCAGGTAGCGAACTACGTTATTTCATAGCATGAAATACTACTCAGCAATAAAAATGAAAGAGATACTGATATGTGTAACCTGACTGATAAATATAAAAATTATTTTGTGGACTGAAGGGAGCCTTATATATAGGGTTATCACAACATGATTCAAGTTACGTGGAATTTCTAAAGTTGGCAAACTTAGTCTACAATGAAAAAAATCCAAGGGTACAGAGCTGGAGACTGAGACAAGTCATGAGGAAACTTTCTGGGATTGTATTAGTCCGTTTTTTCACTGCTGATAAAGACATACGTGATACTGGGTACTTTATTCAAAAAAGGTTTAAGGGACTCACGGTTGCACCTGGCTGGGGAGGCCTCATCATCACGGCAGAAAGTCAAAGGGACATCTTACATGGTGGCAGACAAGAGAGAAATGAGAAACAAGCAAAAGGGCTTTCCTCTTATAGAAGCATCAGCTCTTGTGAGACTTACTCACTATCACAAGAACAGTATGGGGGAAACTGTCACCATGATTAAATTCTCTCCCACCAGGTCCCTCCCACAACACATGGGAATTCTGGGAGCTACAATTCAAGAAGAGATTTGGGTGAGGACACAGCCAAACCATATCAGAGATTATAGTAATGTTCTTTATTTATAGAGTTTTGGGTTACACATATGTATACTTTTGTCAAAATTCGGTAAATCCATACTTAAAATTTTTGCATTTCATCATTTGTAAACTTTACACCAAAAGGAAAAAAAAAGGTACCAAATTCTAGTTAATGCACGTTGAGTTACTGATGTCTGCAATTTACTTTAAAATGCCTAAAAACTATACTGGATTACTGGATGGATAGAAAGATGGATCTATGGATGGACATGAGATAAAACAAGACTCCAAGTTGGTGAAGATACAGTTAAAGTGTTCACTGTAAAGTTTTTTCAACTTTGCTGTACGTTCATAAATGTTCATGATAAAATATCAACGAAAACAATTTTCATCCCTCCTCCTCTGTGACAGCCTCAGCCTGAGAAACCCACAGTGGGAAGGGAAAGGAGGGCAGTGTGTTTGTTTATGACCACCCACCCTCACTCCTTAGCAGTGCTTTCTGGCTCTTCTAGGGTTGGATAGGGGCAGGGAGAAAGGAGAGACAGAGGAACAGATAGGGCCTTATTGAATAGTTCAGCTGTATTATGGTGTCACATTTTAGGAGCAGGCATGCAGTTTTGGGCCCTTTCTCATGCGTTCCTGAGAAATTCTCCTGGTAGGGATCTCTGACAGCAGTTCACTACCTCAGGTAATACAGTTTCTAGGAAGCCACTAAGAGCCCTCCTACCACCTGCCTCTGGGGGTCCTGGGCAGCCTCTTCCTTACCCCTGGCAGGAAGCTTTTCAGGGCAGCGTCCTCCTTAAAATCAATGGTTTTCTCGATTATGGAATTCCTATTTGGCCCATATAAAACATGCAAACACCTTTGTTTGGCTTAACTTGAAGTACGGGCCACTCCCAGCTCCAGTCTTTATCGCTTCTATCTGCCCCATTATTTCAACTTGGCCACAGCCTTTTGCCTTTGGATTGTATTCAGATGGGATAGCAGTTCCCGTGTTCTCCAGCCTTCAGGGACGTGAGCTAATCGGTTCGAATGGTTAAATAGAAGTTCCTGTTCAGGCAGCTCATTAGCTTTAAAATGAAGCAGCAGCCTTTTCCCATCCATGAGAATTGGGTGAGGAGGGAGTTCATACAACACACAACCCTTTCAAAAGTCTTCAGTGTAATTAAAAAAAAATGCCCAGCGTGGTGGCTCACATCTGTAATCCCAGTACTTTGGGCAGCTCAGGTAGGCAGATCATAAGGTCAGGCTTTGGAGACTACCCTGGCAAACATGGGGAGACGCTGTCTCTACTAAAAATTAAAAAATTAGCTGAGTGTAGTGGTGGGCCCCTGTAATTCCAGCTACTCAGGAGGCTTAGGCAGGAAAATCACTTCAACCTGAGAGGCAGAAGTTGTAGTGAGCCGAGATCATGCCACTGCACTCCAGCCTCGGGAACAGAGCAAGACTCTGTCTTAAAAAAGAGAATTTTTAGTCCTGTCCTATAAAGGTAAGAGGTAGATAATAACCTATTCTGGCAAAACTGGTTCTTGCCCACACCATTTGAAAAGTCTAGAACCTGATTGTAAATGAAAGGATTCTTGACAACTACTGTTTGGCGCTTGATCTTTGACTCCAATGCCAAACGTGGAGAAGACAGCATGTTTCCACTGTTCTGAAAACAGTAGCTAATCTGTGCTTCCCTTTGCTGTCTCGAGTATAGTAAAACATTTATGAGGTACAGAGGCTTGCAGAAAAGTATTTTAGAAGTGGAGTCAGAACTCTACTGTGGAAAGGGGGCTGAGAGAATCATGAATCCGATTCCTTCTCTTGCCAGAGGAGACTCAGATTTGTGATGTGGTTTCTCTGGGTAAACATGAGTCAGTAACAGAAGAGATCAGTAAAACTCTGGTCCACTGCTTAGAAATTAGTGTTTTATGACCTCCCCTCTGCCAGGGAAATAAGCATGAAGACAGCACTTTTCCTCCCACTATTTTTAAAACTCAGATGAGCAGGTGTTCTATTGCTCCACGTGGTGCGCTTTTGAACTGAGAGGGACTGAGCACGGAGAAGCCCGAGTAGCACTGCCCCCACCCCGGGCCACCTGAAACTCATCATGCTGCTTTCTTTGGAGCGGCTGCCCATTTAAAAGAAGACTTAAGGGGTTTCATTTGGCTCTGTGATTCTGCTGGAAGGAGGCCTGAGTAAGGTTGAGCTGAGGTTGCAGAGGAAAGAGCCGTTTGTCCCACAACCTGAACAAAACAGAACTATGATGAAGCAGCATTGTCCATCTGAGGTAATACCCAAGGTACATTGCCTCATGTCAAGAAAATCAAGGACGTGAATACACATGGAGTGAGGTTAAGAATGGAGGTTTTACAGGCAAAAGAAGAAAAGAGAACATCTCTCTCTTCTGCAGAGAGAGAGAGGGGCTTCTGAGTGTGTTTTCTGGTTTTCTGGTGAACTGCACAAGGTTTTATAGACTTGTTGAGGAGGTGGTGTTTGATTTACATAGGGTCCAAATATGGGTTGGACCAGGTGAGAGCTTTACATAGCTCGTGAAGAAGCTGGCTATCCACCCGAATCTTCTTATGCATATAGGTTTTCTACTTGGCCAGTGCATGTTGTCTGTCCCTTACTGCACTTGTGGTTGATAAAGAAAAAGGAAGATGAAGCCGTCAGGTTGAGCATGCCTGGCACCCAAGTAGCCTCCTATTGTTACAGCTGCTGGCATTCGCCTGTGCAAGCTTCCAGCTTGCTTGTCTATATCTGCAGCTCGATTTTACAGGCCGCTCTTTGTTAGAAATGGTTTTGGGGCTGCTTTTTATTCAAAGGGAAACCTTACCAAAGAATTCCTTACTTTCAATCTCTGACGAAATAATTTCTTTAGAACTCCTGTATCAATGGGACTTCTGGATTACAGTTGAAGTAGTTTTGGCTGATCATCAACTCTGCCTCCACTTAATAGTGAATGCTTTTATTTTCTATGTTTCAAGGAGGGTCTCTTTGCTTCTTGCCCTTCTTCAGAATAGCAGTGTGGAAATTGCACTTAAGAACACCTGTTGGGCACAGTGGCTCACACCTGTAATCCTAGAAATTTAGGAGGCTAATATGGGAAAATTGCTTCAGGCCAGGAATTTGAGAGCAGTCTGGGCAACATAGCGGTACCCCATCTCTCAAAAAAAAAATTACTGGGTGTGGGGATGCATACCTGCTGCCCTGTTGGCCCAGCTTCTGTCAGGAGGCCATGGCAGAAAGGTCACTTGAGCTCAGGAGTTTGGGGCTGCAGTGAGCTATGGTCATGCCACTGTACTCCAGCCTGGGTGACTCCATCTCTTGAAAAACACAACAAAAACCAACAAAAGCCCACTTTCTATCTGGAATGGGAACTGGTAGAGCCTTATGACAGTGAGTGACTCAGAGGCAGAGCAAACGTTTGGCCACAGTTTTAATGGTGCAATTTGAACCCTGTGTTTGTCCTACTGACCAAGGCTGTGGCTGTCTTAGGGTCCTCCATATGATCTGGCCTTGGAGGAGAAGAAACTCTTCTTGTTCAACACTTTCTGTTTGTGGAGCCCAAGATAAGAACTTTATGTTTGTTTCACAGATGAGAGGGTGCTAAATAGCTTGCTTAGAATCACACAAGTCAGAGGTAGGAGGGCCACGTTCTTTAACCAGTTTGTGAGTAGATGTCTTCCCAAGAACGTACAGCTGATGGCATAATGCTGACCTTAAGCCTAGGTTAATCAAATTGATGTTTAATGAAAAGCAATAGATTTCCTCCTGTAGCCCAAGAAAGAGCCACTTGACTACAGCTAATCGGTGAGAGAAATACCTCTCTCAAAGGAATAGGTGATCAGAATTCATGGGCAGCAATGGGACGTAGGAATGTGTAAATGAGAGGTGTGGGCTCCAGGGATGCTGGAGAAAACTCCTCCTCCAGTATTCCATAACTCTCGAATGCTGCTGTCTTTTCAATACAAATACAAACCCACTCTGTTGTTTTGCACTGCCCCGTGCCCTGAATCTCTTGTTTGTGGACTGTATCCTCCAGTAACTTATTCAAGCAAGGATACACTGAATCAAATTGTTCTGAAATATGACTTTATTTCTTCTTACACTTACATGACTGGTGGGGCATAGAATTTTTGATTGAAAATAATTTCCCATTCAAGTTTTAAAGATACTACTCCATTATTTCCCAGCTTCTGGTAGTGCTGTTGAGAAGCCTGAAATCATTCTGATTTTTGATTCTTTGTAAATACTGTTTTTTAAAAAACTTTTCTGAAAACTTAGGAGAGCTGTTTTCCTTTGTCATATATTGCAGATTTTCAAGACAATGTTCCTTGGTGTGAGTTTGTGTTCATGTGTTTAAACCTAGGAGGTTATGTTATTCAACTTGAGAAGTTGCCTTTTTTTTAACTTTTATTTAAGTCCAAAGGTGAAAGCACAGGTTTGTTATTTAGGTAAAGTCTGTCATGAGGTTTGTTGTACAGATCATTTCATTACTCCGGTATTAAGCCTAGTCACATTTAGTTGTTTTTCCTGATCTTCTTCCTTCTCTCATTCTCCACTCTCTGAAAGGCTCTAGTGTGTGTTGTTCTTCCGCCTGTTGTATGTTCCTGTGTTCTCCTCATTTAGCTCCCACTTGCAAGTGAAAATATCTGGTATTTGGATATTGTGTTCCTGCGTTAGTTTGCTAAGAATAATAGTCTCCAGCATCATCTATGTCCCTGAAGAGAACATGATCGCATTCTTTTGTGGCTGCCTAGTGTTTTTTGTTGTATATGTACCACATTTTCTTTATCCAGTCTACCATTGATGGGCATTTAGCTTGATTCCATATTTTTGCTATTGTGAACAGTGCTGCCATGGACATATGCGTGCACATGTCTCTATAACAGAAGGATTTATATTCCTTTGGGTACATACCTAGTAACCCATTACTAGGTTTGCTGAATCAAATGGTATTTCACTCTTTAGGTCTTTGAGGAATCATGACACTTTTTCACAATGGCAGAACTAATTTGCATTCCCGAATACAGTGTGTAAGTGTTGTTTTTCTCTCTAACCTTGCCAGTATGTGTTTTTTTTTTTTTTTTTTGCTTTAATAATTGCCATTATGACTGGTGTGAGATGGTATCTTATTATAATTTTCATTTGCATTTCTCTAATAATCAGTGACGTTGAGCTTTTTTAATATGATTGCTTGTTGCATATATGTCTTGTTTTAAAAGTGTCTGTTTATGTTCTTTGCCCACCTTTTTATGGATTGTTTTCCTCTTGTAAATTTAATTTCCCTACCGATGTTTGATATTAGATTTTTGTGGAATGCATAGTTTACAAACATTTTCTCACATTCTGTAGGTTGTCAGTTTTCTCTGTTGATAGTTTATTTTGCTGTGTGAAAGTTTCTCATTTTAATTTGACCCCAGTTTTCAATTTTGCTTTTGTTACCTTTTCTTTTGGCATGTTCATGATGAAATCTTTGCCTGTGCTTATGTTTTGAATGGCATTGTCTCGTGTCTTGCAGAGCTTTTATAGTTTTTGGTTTTACATATCAGTGTTTAATCTATCTAGAGCAAATTTTTGTATGTAATGTGAAGAAGGGGTCTAGTTTCAGTCTTTTGCATATGGCTATCTAGTTATGCTGGCATCGTTCATTGAATAGGGAGAATCTTTTCCCCCTTGCTTGTTTTTGTTAAGTTTGCCAAAGATCAGATAGTTGTAGAAGCTTGGTTTTGTTTCTGGATTCTCTATTCTGTTCCATTAGTCTATGTGTTTGTGTTTGTACCAGTACTATGCCGTTGTTTCCTGTAGCCCTGTAATGCAGTTTGAAGTCTGGTAGCGTGTCGCTTCCAGCTTTGCTCTTCTTGCTTAGGGTTGCCTTGGCTGTTTTTGGTTCCACATAAATTTTTCAAAAGCTGGTTTTCTGAAAAAAATAATAAAACTCAACCTACTTCTTAACATTTTTCAAGAACCCAAATGAAATCATGACTGCTCTTGGAGATGGCACTCTGTATGTTTCAATTTACTACCCAGTAACTGGTCTATTAAAATCATACTGGTTAAAAAATAATAAACTTGAAGCTACACCAATGAAGGAGAAAGGGAAGAGATTCAAATAACCACCATCAAAAACAATAAGGGCAATATTACCACTGACCCCACAGAAATACAAACGACCCTCAGAGAATATGATGTACAACTGTAGGCACTATTTTTTCATTAATTTTGAGATGAAGTTTTGTGCTTGTTGCTCAGGCTGGAGGACAATGGTGAGATCTCGGCTTAGTGCAACCTCTGCCTCCTGAGTTCAAGCTATTCTCCTGCCTCAGCTTCCTGAGTAGCTGGGATGACATGCATGTGCCACCATGTCTGGTTAATGGTGTATTTTTAGTAGACATGGGGTTTCTCCATGTGGATCCAGCTTGTCTTGAACTCCCAATCTCAGGTGATCAACCCACCTTGACCTCCCAAAGTTCTGGGATTGCAGATGTGAGCCACTGAACCTGAGAAAATTGAGAAATCTAGAAGAAACTGATAAATTCCTGGTCACAACCACCCTCCCTGAGATGCAAGTTTGGTTTAATATGACAATATGCAAATTGATAAATGTCATCGTCACATAAACAGAACTAAAGAAAAAAATTACCCACATGATTATCTCAATGGATGCAAAAACAGCTTTTGATAAAATTCAACTTTCATGTGTGTTAAAAACTCTCAATAAACCAGGTATTGAAGGAACATACCTCAAAATAATAAGAGCCACATGTGACAAAACCACAGCCAGCATCATACTGAATGGACAAAAGCTGAAAGCATTCCCCTTAAAAATTGGCACAAGATAAAGATGCCCTCTCTCCCCACTCCCATTCAGCATAGCTTTGAGGGTGTTCTTTGCTCTTGGGTTTCTAATTCTTTTAATTGTGATGTTGGGTAGTTAACTTGAGATCTCAATTTTGTTTTTGAGATGGAGTGTTGTTCTCTCAACCAGGCTGGAGTGCAGTGGTGTGATATGGGCTCACTGCAACATTTATCTCCTGGGTTCAAGCAGTTCTCCTGCCTCAGCCTCCTGAGTACCTGGGATTACAGGTATGTGCCACAACACCAGCTAATTTTTGTATTTTTAGTAGAATGGGGTTTCACCATGTTGGTCAGGCTGGTCTCAAACTCCTGACCTTGTAATCTGCCCGCCTTGGCCTCCAAAAGTGCTGAGATTACAAGAGTGAGTCACCGCAGCTGTCCCGAGTTCTCACTTCTCGATGTGAGCATTTAGTACTATAAATTTCTCTCCACACTACTTGACTAGCTGCATCCCAGAAACTCTGGTAAGTTGTACCTTTGTTCTCATTACTTTCAAAGAACTTCTTAAACTTCTTGATTTCTGCCTTAATGTCATTATTTACCCAGGAGTCATTCAGGAGCAAGTTACTCAGTTTCCATGTAAGTGTATGGTTTTGAATGAATTTCTTAGTCCTGATTTCAAATGTGATTGCATTTGCTTTGTGACCTAAGGTATCTTCTATACTTATGAATGATCTATGTGTTGAGTTGAAAAAATGTGTATTCTGCAGTCATTGGATGAAATGTTCCTTGAATATCAGTTCCATTTGGTCTCTAGTAAAGATTAAATTTCATGTTGATTGGTTGGTTTTCCGTCTGGAAGATCTGTCCAGTGCTGAAAGTTGGGTGTTGTAGTCTCCAGCAATTACTGTGTTAGGGTTTATCTCTCTCTTTCTTATTTGCTGCGTGTGTCTGTTCTTTTCTCTCTCTCTCTGTCTGTCTCCATTTCTGTCTTTGGAATTCTGATCATTTTAGTGTTGAACCTGTTCAAATTTTCTTCCGGATTTCAACTTTTTTCTTATCGCTATTTCTGGAAGACATAAGGTTCATCTACTCAACTTTGTTGTCTTACTATTCTAACAAGAATTTTTCACAAGTTCTGCTGTCATATTTTTAATTCCTAAGCGTTTACTTTTTCTTTTAATTTGGTTCTTGTTTCATGAAAATGGTAACACTTTCATCTCTTCGTGAACATTCATATGGGTTTCAGAAGGTCTTATCTCCTAGCACAGTCCTCATTCAGGCTGCATTTATGTGTCTTCTTGCTCTGGTCTCGGCCATTCATGTTAGAAGCTTTGCTCAGATGCCTGGTTACCCTTAGCTGTCTGTGTCTGTTAGAAAAAAATGGAGCACTGAAAAGCTAAAAGCTGATGGAAGTTCTGTGATTGTAACATTTTGTGGGTGGTGGTCTTGCTGGGTCAGACCTTTTCTTCTTGAGCAAGAGAGATTATCTCTAGAGAAAAATCATCTTAACTTCTGACCAAGTGTATCTGCCACCCTCATTGGAACTCAGTGGTAGGAAAACCTGGAGGATCTCAGTGTTCAGTGTGTAAATTTAAGCACTTGTGTCTAGAGAGCTCCTGCCTAGAGACACCAAATTTTACCCTATAGAGAGGAAACCTCCACCCTGCCACCACCGTGGGATGCAGTCACCGATTCTAGGGAGAGGATCTGGGATCTACCTACTACTGAAACATAAATTCCCTAGGTAGATTTAGCTGCCAACTCTTGAACCGTTGGGGATCCTGGTTGCCTTCCTGCCACTGGCTTGGGATTTAGCATCTCTGTGTCTACTGTGAGGTGTCACTGACAGCTTCTGCTTGCCAGTTTTCTATATGCTGAAGGGATTGTCTTTATTTTCTTTTTATCTTTGTTGGTTTATTTATTTCTAATCATCCCGTGTTAATGTGGTTTAATGATGGAGTGAAGGCATATGCAGGTATTCAACCAAACATCTTAGCTGAAGTCTGTGTATTTCTCTTGTAGTAAAATCTTGATCATTCTATGTTTCAGTTAATCAAATTTTTATATATGCATTCTGATTTGGGGATGATGTGAGGGAAGAGAGAGAGAAAGAAAGAGAGACTCAGACGGACAGAGACAGGGTGAGAGAGAGAGGCTACTGTGACAAATCTGTGGGTCTGTGTATTTGGAAGTCAATAGGAATTTAGCCCTGTTTTCTGTCTAAAAAGCAGGAGTGTCCAGACAATGGATCTGGAACTAGGCTAAGAATCTTTGAGGCAATGGCGCAGATCCAGTTGTGTTCAATATTTAGTCCATAGGCTGAAAGGGAAAATAACGTAAAACACATTTTAAAAAATTTATGGCTGGGCGCGGTGGCTCAAGCCTGTAATCCCAGCACTTTGGGAGTCCGAGGTGGGTGGATCACAAGATCAAGAGATCGAGACCATCCTGGTCAACATTGTGAAACCCTGTCTCTGCTAAAAATACAAAAAATTAGCTGGGCATGGTGTTGCGTGCCTGTAATCCCAGCTACTCGGGAGGCTGAGGAATGAGAATTGCCTGAACCCAAAAGGCGGAGGCTGCGGTGAGCCGAGATTGTGCCATTGCACTCCAGCTTGGGCAACAAGAGCGAAACTTCATTTCTAAAAAAAAAAAAAAAAAAAAAAAATTTTCTGAAAGTGGTGTTTTCTGATTTCCCCTCAGATAATTAGATATAGAAGGTAGCCATACATTTATGGCTAACTCAGCATTCGTTGCTCCATTCAGCGAATTCATCTTTATATTCATGTTCTTTCTCTCCAGCTTAATATCCAAAATTTAAAAGTGAGGAATGCAGAATAGTTGAACTAAAAGAAACAGACCAACCACAACCTGCCTCTTCTTCCTCTCACCCAGAGAAAACCATTGTTAACATTTTGCTATATTCTCTTTATGTACTTTTCTCAGGTACTTTTATTCGAATATATTTTTGATCATAAAATTGTCTTAGACAATAAGGTGTCAGAGAAGAACACCCACTCTTTTTACACTCCAGGCTTCCAGCTTGAAGGTGACTGACTTGGGAATCCTGTATTTTAACAAGATATGATGTTGATATGGAATCTTTTATTTGACTGTTCTGAGGTGTTCTCTTTTTAGCATACTCTCCTTCATCCCCTTCTTCCCTGCTATGCACACACATACACATTCACACATACATGCATTCTTTCTTTCTCTCTTACATGCACATTCTCATACGCAAATACAAGCATGCTCATACACATGTGCACACACACAGGCGCGTTCATGCACACACTCACACTCATATGAACCAACATGCACATACACACTCTCCTTCATCTCTTTCCTCCCTGCTACACACACACACTCTAACACTCATATGCACATGTGCACACACACATATGTACAACATGCAATGTGTCAGAAGGCCATGTAGAAAATGATTGTTACTCTCCAAAAGGAAGGACACCCACACTTTTGTAATGGAAAAAAACAGCTCTGTTTATGTAAAAAAAAAAAAAAAAAAAAAAAAAAGAATTTTCTATTAGGCCTAGAAAGAAACTTAAAAAGTGTTTCTTCTTTTATCTAATCGGAACTTGTGTATGTGCACACACCCGTGTGACAGAAAGAGCCAGGGAGAGAGGGAGGGAGAGGAGGTGAAGGCAAGAAGAGAGAGGGCGATTAAAAAGCAAGTGCACTGTGGCAAGCTCGTCTGGACTAAGTGAGAAGCAGGCGGTTGTGGTGATGAGATAGGAGCTCGGAAATCTTCCTGGTACCAAGACTGTCATAAGTGGAATTGGGGTCTGAAAAAGTGACAGCAAAATTCAGCGTTCCTTTGACAACCACTCAGAAAATAGAATGTGAGGAAGCAGGAGGAAGGAAAAGTGTGGGGCCAGCCATGAGAATGCACCCCGCTGCTCCACGTCTGCCTAAAAATGCTGGTCACTTATAGGGCACAGGTGAGGGGAAGTCTGGACTGGTGGCAGTAGTGCTGCCAAGCCATGTAGCCTGCTCTCTCAAGGGTGAATGTTCTTGCATAAGTAGTGGGGAAGATTATTCCCTAGTTTATATAGGCCCCATTTGTCCTAGACACAGATTTTAATGTTCTCAGGTGATCGCTTGCTTGATTGTCTGTGTAAAAGATCAGCAATCCTTTTTTTTTCTGGAAAGGTCTAGGCAGTAAATATTTTAGGCTTGGCAGCCCATATGGTCTCTGTCACAGCTACTTATCTCTGCGGTTGTGGTGTGAAACAGCCATAGAAATGGGTAATAAAGCAGTGGGGCTGAGTTCCAAAGTACTTTTATGAGAACTGAAAATTGCATTTTATATAATTGTTGACATTTCCCAAGATATTGTTACTTTTTTGAATTCTTTCACATTCGTGGCTCATGAGCTGTCTGACAAGAGACGACAGGCAGGAATTGGTGGATGGGCCATGGTTGCCCAAACCCTGTGTCCAAATCATGGCATTGTACAAGCAGGAGGGATCTCTGACCCTCTCTTTTTTTCCTCTTTCCTTCTTTTCAGTTTCTCATTGTGCTGATTTGGAAACCAGAAATCGAAAGCTCTGGGAAGTGAACTCTTTCTGACTTAACCTGTTAGTGGCAGTGTTAGGATAAAATTTCAGGTCTCAAGGAGCACTTCTTAGAGCCCAGATCAGACTGAATGCTGCTTTTGTGATTGCAGAAGGCATACCATCCTCTGGTACACTAGCTCCTTAGCGTCACCCTGAATCTGAAACTTAGTTCTTCATAAAGTCTTTTGTTCTATGATTCCTCAGTGCATCATTTGCTAATTTGCGCCAGTTATTCTGTTTCACACAACTGAGATATAGACATAAGCAAAGTTCCTACCCTTTAGGAACTCACTTCTTCAGGGCCTGGTTTTGATAATCCAGACAAAGCTACTTAAATGTAGTTTTATCCTTAAAAGCAAAATCGGCTGCACTTATGTAAGTTACAATAATAATTAGAATTTAGGAAAAATCCATTCTTAAAACAAGAAGGCAAAGAGAATAAAAAATAAACATCCAAGTCACCCTCTGACTGTGCGTTGATTTTAAAACAACAAGACTATTATTTTAAGTGAACACAAGGAAAATTTTGCTACCAAGCGAGTACAATTTCTAACAGGTGATACATCGACTCCTCTGATTCCAGACATTTCCGAAAGTGCCCTTACTACCTACATTACTTCCTTCTGTAAAGCTCTACTGATTAAGACTTTATCTTTTGTGGTTGGATTTTTGCTTTTGGAATTACAACCTGCTTTTCAAGTCACATTTTGTAAATTAGTTGAGGTATCTTGCTGAGTGATAAAGTCTGAGTCAAAAACTTCCTGAAAAGTGCCTCGTGAACTCGTGAGGCATCATGGCAAAGATCCCAATTGTTGGACTGAGGCAGAGAGGTAGAAAGAAGAACACAGACTTTAAGGTCTGACAGATGTAAATATAGGTCCCACCTCCACCACGTATTGGATGTGTAATGTTAAATGAGCTACTATACCTCTTTGAGCCTCAGCTTTCCTCTCTGTAAAAAGAAGATGTTAAATCTTTCCTTGCACTATTGTTGTAGGAATTAGAGATGATGTCAATAAAAATGTTTCCAGCATGCTCGGTATTCAACGTACCTTGGATAGACTTATTTGGCCAGTTCACTGCAAAGGGTAATATACAGGAGTAAGATTTATTTTTTTCTTCAAAATAGACTTTTTGGAATTAAACTCTAAAAAAGTGTTACATAAATGAATCAAGATCTTTTTCATTTCTGTTGTTGAAGTATTTGCCTTCTTATGTTTGGTAATGTTAGGATTTTCCACAGAAGAAGTTGACACTTTCCTTCTTAATCATACTGGCGATACCATGTTTCAACACTAGTTACTATTTTCTTTTCGAAAAGTGTCATTTGTCTAGCTTCCCTTGAAAGATCAGCTAAGTGTCACATTATCCCTGCTTCTGCTAATCTTTCAAAATGCTCACCACCATAGTCATAACATTTTCTTCATGCTCAAGTTGATTTAAAAAATGTTCTAAAGACAGTGTTGCTGAATTTTTATTTGTTTAATAGAAATTAGGCTTTTAAATATAAAAATATAGATTTATTATAAAGCCTCTAGAAAGCAAAGAAAAATAGATTTGAAAAATACCTTGTTTAATCACATAAAGCTAGGCAGAGTTAAATCACTGTTTCCATTTTGGTACATTTTATTTTAATCTTTTCACTATTTTAATGTCCTTCTTTATATCCATAATGGTGATAACATGATGTATATATGAACATGTATATATTATATAAATATATAAAATACATAAATATATCTTTTAAAAATGGTATCTGTAGGCCGGGCGCAGTGGCTCAAGCCTGTAATCCCAGCACTTTGGGAGGCCGAGGCGGGTGGATCACGAGGTCAAGAGATCGAGACCATCCTGGTCAACATGGTGAAACCCCGTCTCTACTAAAAATACAAAAAATTAGCTGGGCTTGGTGGGGCGTGCCTGTAATCCCAGCTACTCAGGAGGCTGAGGCAGGAGAATTGCCTGAACCCAGGAGGCGGAGGTTGCGGTGAGCCAAGATCGCGCCATTGCACTCCAGCCTGGGAAACAAGAGCGAAACTCCGTCTCAAAAAATAAATAAATAAATAAATAAATAAATAATAAAAATGGTATCTGTTTATTTATTATATATAAATATATATCTAATGACTATATATCTACATATCTACTTCTATATTTATATATCTCCATGATAGAAGTTGGAAAATACTGAACACTGTAGAGGAGTTCGGAGAAACAACCTATAATCTCATTATACAGAAATAATTTTCTTCCCTTTTGCTTCTCCACATTTTGGCTTAGATCAAATTTAGAAATGATTTTCTTAACGTTTTTGGTATTGTGTTTTTAGAGTATCAAGATGTTGCTGCATATTCTGATTTTTATGTATAGTTGTGACAGGAACACCCACAAAAATAATTGTTCTAGAAAAGAATTTGTTAACAAATATTTTCTTCCAGGAAGTGGTGTATTAGCGTTTTAAAAGAAACATTTCTGGACGTCAAAGTAGATATTGGGCTTATATCAACAGCTCAATCTTTTTTAAAATACGCTTTATTTTTAGAGCAGTGTAAAGTGAATAGTGAGGCATAGTGGAAAGTACAGAGAGTTCCTACATTCCCACCTCCCCAAATGCACAGCCTCCTCCACTATCAGCCTTCCTCACTAGAGAGGTACATTTGTTACAATGGATGAACCAACATTGACTTATCACTGTCACCCATAGTTTATAATTGACATTAGGGACCATTCTTGCTGTCGTATATTCAGTGAATTTTGACAAGGGTGTAATGGCATGTGTCTACCATTATAGTAACACACAGAGTAGTTTCATTGCCCTAAACATCCTCTATGCTCTGCCCATTTATCCTTCCCCACTTTTCAACCCCCAGCAATCACTGAACGTTTTGATGTCTCTATAGTTTTGCCTTTTCCAGAATGTCATATAGTTGGATTCATATAGTAAGTGGTCATTTGAGATTGGTTTCTTTCACTTAGTAGTATGTATTTGAGTTTCCTCTATGTCTTTTAATGGCTTCATAGCTCACGTGCTTTTTTTCTGCAACAAAAGCCACATTCAAAGATTATTGCTTTCATTGCTGAATAATATTCCACTGTGTTGATGTAGAGGTTTGTTTATCCAGGCACTTACGAGTCTATAGTAACCAGTGTGGAGCCTGGGGAAGCCATAAATGGCCTGGTTGTGGTGAAGGCCTGGAGCCTATGTCGATAGGAGCCATGGAGGTTGGAGGCATTAGATCTTAGAGCCATAGGGGAAGGCCTGGAGCTTGGGTTGACAGGGTCTGTCCCATAGCCTGTGGCTATAGAAACCTGCCTGGTGTTGAGTTCACTGAATTGTGCCTGGCATTGGAGTTGATGTTGAAGTCAGGTGTTACATTTACTCTCCTCTCTGCACATACATCGTATCTCTTTCCATGCTGCACTACCCAGGTTTTGGGGCGGGGTAATGCAGATAATAGAAAACTCTCTTTTATACTCTATTTTATGCAGTTTTTCTTACTTTTCTACTCCACAAACGTGCTATAACCTCTCACCTGGATTCCTTGTCTCTTTTGAAGACACTTTGATGCACGGATGGCTGTTCAAATTGATGTTTCTGTGAAGAAATAAGTGCTGAAAAGTTCTGTTTTGCCATTTTGTGCATGGCATTCTTCTCTGTTAACTGAAAAAATATTTTTACTGAATAACATATTGTTAACAATTGTCAGACCCTTGGTTTAGCTCTGGAAGTTTCTCCTTTAGAGCAAGTTCCTTTCATAGTTCTCTACAGAAAGACTATAGTTGTAAAATGTTGGTAGAGATGATATTTTGTGTGTAGAATTAAAAACCGATTACACATAAATGTTTAGCGGACAGTAAACATTTGTGAGTAATCTGTTCTTACACACAAAAAGAAGGTCTATAGCTTTAGGAAAGGGAAAATTATCAAGGTTATTCAGACAATATAAAATGAGTTGAGAAAATTGAAGGGAATGTTTATACTTGAATGAGACCTCATGGAGAAAGACTATATTCAGAGCCATTTTCTTTTAACTTTGGGGCGCATAGATATTCTTTAGATTTTTTTCGATTCATGTAAGATTAGAATTTCGGTATTTTACATGAGAGAACATATTGAGTTGGTGTATATACTCCAAAACAGACTAGATTAGGTCATTTGATATTTTTTATGAAAGATTATATTCAGAGAAATTTTGCTTTTAACATTCGGGTGCCTAGATAATATTTAGATTTTTTTCGATTCACATAAAGTTAGAATTGCGGTATTTTACATAAGAGAGCATACTGAGTTGGTGTATATACTCTAAATAAGTGTAGAATAAGGCATTGTATAATTTGTCTAACAGAGTATATTCAGAGCCATTCTCTTTTAACTTTGGGCCCCCTGGATATAATTTAGATTTTTTTCGATTCGCGTAAAATTAGAATGTCGGTATTTTACATGAGAGAGCATATTGAGTTGGTGTATATACTCCAAAACAAAGTAGAAAAGGACATTGTATATTTCTTCTGACAGATTATATTCAGAGCAATTTTGCTTTTAACATTGGGGTGCCTAGATAATATTTAGATTTTTTTCCATTCGCTTAAATACAGAATTTTTGTATTTTACATGAGAGAGCATAGGAAGTTGGTGTATATACTCCAAAACAGAGTAGAATAGGGCATTGTATATTTTGTCTGACAGATTATATTCAACGCAATTTTGTTTTTTACATAGGGGTGCCTAGATAAAATTTAGATTTTTTTGGATTCGCTTACATATAGAATTTCTTTATTTAACATGAGAGAGCTTATGGAGTTGGTGTATATACTCCAACACAGAGTAGAATAGGGCATTGTATATTTTTTCTGACAGACTATATTCAGAGAAATTTTGTTTTAACAGTGGGGTGCCTAGATAATATTTATATTTTCTTCCATTCACGTAAAATTAGAATTTTGGTATTTTACATGAGAAAGTGTACTGAATAGGTGTATATACTCCAAAACAGAGTAGAATAAGGCATTGTATATTTTTTCTAACAGTCTATATTCAGAGCCATTTTCTTTTAACTTTGGGCCGCCTAGATATTATTTAGATTTTTTTCGATTCACGTAAAATTAGAATTTCGGTATTTTATATGAGAGAGCATACTGACTGATGTATATACTCCAAAACAGTGTAGAATGAGCAATTGTATATTTTTTCTAACAGACTATATTCAGAGCCATTTTCTTTTAACTTTTGTGCACGTAGATAATATTTAGATTGATTCAGTTCGGGTAAAATTACAATTTCTCTATTTTACATGAGAGGGCATACTGAGTTGGTGTATATACTCCAAAACAGAGTAGAAAAGGGCATTGTGTATTTTTTCTGACAGATTATATTCAGAGCAATTTTTTTTTAACATTGTGGTGCCTAGATAATATTTAAGTTTTTTTCGATTCACGTAAAATTAGAATTTCTGTATTTTACATGAGAGAGTATACTGAGTTGGTGTATATACTCCAAAACAGAATTGAATAAGGCATTGTATATTTTTTCTAACAGACTGTATTCAGAGCCATTTTATTTTAACTTTGGGGTGCCTAGATATTATTTAGATTTTCTTCGATTCACGTAAATTTAGAATTTTGGTATTTTACATGAGAGAGCATATTGAGTTCGTGTATATACCCCAAAACAGAGTAGAAATGGGCATTGTATATTCCTTCTGACAGACTATATTCAGAGCAATTTTGCTTTTGACATTCTGGTGCCTAGATTATATTTAGATTTTTTTTGATTCACGTAAAATTAGAGTTTTGGTATTTTAAATGAGAGAGCATAGTGAGTTGAGGTATATACTCCAAAACAGAGTAGAATAAGGCATTGTATATTTTTTCTAAGAGACTCTATTCAGAGCCATTTTCTTTTAAGTTTGGGGCACCTAGATATTATTTAGATTTTCTTCGATTCACGTAAAATTTGAATTTCAGAATTTTACATGAGAGAGCATATTGGGTTGGTATATATACTCCAAAACATAGTAGAAAAGAGCATTGCATATTTATTCTGAGAGATTATATTCAGAGCGATTTTACTTTTATCATTGGGGTGCCTACATACTATTTAGATTTTTTTCGATTCACGTAAATTTAGAATTTCGGTATTTTACATATCAGAGGATACTGACTGGTGTATATACTCCAAAAGAGAGTAGAATGAGCAATTGTATATTTTTTCTAACAGACTATATTAAGAGCCATTTTCTTTTAACTTTGGGGCGCCTAGATATTATTTAGATTATTTTCGATTCACGTAAAATTAGAATTTCTGTATTTTACATGAGATTGCACATTGAATTGGTGTATATAATCCAAAACACAACAGAAATGGGCATTGTATATTTTTCTGACAGATTATATTCAGAGCAATTTTGCTTTTTACATTGGGGTGCATAGATAATATTTAGATTTTTTTCGATACTCTTAAATATAGGATTTCTGTATTTTACATGAGAGAGCATATGGAGTTGGTGTATATACTCCCAAACAGAGTAGGATATGACATTGTATATTTTTTTGACAGATTATATTCAGAGCAATTTTATTTTTAACATTGGGGTGCCTAGATAATATTTAGATCTTTTTCGATTCACGTAAAATTAGAATTTCGGTATTTTACATGAGAGAGCATACTGAGTTGGTGTAAAAACTTTAAAACAGAGTAGAATAGGGCATTGTATATTTTTTCTGACAGATTATATTCAGAGCAATTTTGTTTATAACATTGTGGTGCCTAGATAATATGTAGATTTTTTCAATTGGGGTAAAATTAGAATATTGTTATTTTACATGAGAGATCATACTGAGTTGGTGTATATACTCCAAAACAGAGTAGAATAAGGCATTGTATATATTTTCTAGCAGACTATATTCACAGCAATTTTCTATTAACTTTGTGGCACCTAGATATTATTTATATTTTTTCCGATTTGCGTAAATTTAGAATTTCGGTATTTTACATGAGAGAGCATATTTTGTGGGTGTATATACTCCGAAACAAAGTAGAAAAAAGCATTGTATATTTTTTATGACGGATTATATTCAGAGAAATTTTTCTTTTAACATTGGGTTGCCAAGAAAATATTTAGATTTTCTTCGATTAACGTAAAATTAAAATTTCGGTATTTTATATAAGAGAGCATACTGAGTTGGTTTATATACTCCAAATAAGAGTAGAATAAGGCATTGTACATTTCCTCTAACAGACTATATTCAGAGACATTTTTTTTTAACATTGGGGCGCCTAGATATTATTAACGTTTTTTTCGATTCGCGTAAAATTAGAATTTACGTATTTTACATGAGAGAAAATATTGAGTTGGTGTATATACTACAAAACAAAGTAGAAGAAAGCATTGTATATTTTTCTGACAGATGATATTCAGAGCAATTTTGCTTTTAACATCGGGGTGCCTAGATAATATTCAGATTTTTTTCAATTCGCTTAAATATAGAATTTCGGTATTTTACATGAGAGAGCATACTGAGTTGGTGTATATACTCCAAAACAGAGAAGAATAAGGCATTGTATATTTTTTCTGAGAGATTATATTCAGAGCAATATTGTTTTTTACATTGGGGTGCCTAGATAATATTTAGATTTTTTTCATTCGGGTAAAATTAGAATTTCTGTATTTTATATGAGAGAGCATATTGAGTTTGTGTATATACTACAAAACAGAGTAGAAAAGGGCATTATATATTTTTTCTGACAGATTATATTCAGAAGCAATTTTGCTTTTAACATTGGAATGCTTAGATAATATATATATTTTTGTCGAATCGCTTAAATATAGAATTTCTGTATTTTACATGAGAAGGAATATGGAGTTGTTGTATATAATCCAAAACAGAGTAGAATAGGGCATTGTATATTTTATACTGACAGATAATATTCAGAGCAATTTTGCTTTTAACATTGTGGTGCCTATATAGTATTTAGATTGTTTCGATTCGTGTAAAATTAGAATTCTTTATTTTAAATGATAGAGCATACTGAGTTGGTGTATATACTACAAAACAGAGTAGAAAAAAGCATTGTATATTTTTTCTGACAGATGATATTCAGAGAAATTTTGCTTTTAACATTGGGGTGCCTAGATAATATATAGATTATTTTCAACTCATGTAAATATAGAATTTCTGTATTTTATATGAGAGAGAATATGGAGTAGTGTATATAATGCAAAAAAGAGTAGAATAAAACATTGAATATTTCTTCTGACAGAGTATATTCACTGCAATTTTACTTTTAACATTCCGGTGCCTAGATGATATTTAGATTTTTTTCGATTCACGTGAAATGAAAATTTCGCTATTTTACATGAGAGAGAATACTGAGTTGGTGTGTATACGCCAAAACAGAGTAGAATAGGGCATTGTATATTTTTTCTGACAGATTATTTTAAGAGCAATTTTGATTTTAACATTCGGGTGTTTAGATAATATTTAGACTTTTTTCGATTCACGTAAAATTAAAATTTCAGTATTTTACATGAGAGAGCATACTGAGTTGGTGTATATACTCCAAAACAAAGTAGAATAAGGCATTGTATATTTTTTCTATCAGACTACATTTAGAGCCTTTTTCTTTTAACTTTGGGTCGTCTAGATATTATTTAGATTTTATTCTATTCGCGTATAATTATAATTCCGGTATTTTAAATGAGAGAGCATATGGATTTGGTCTATATACTCCAAAACAGAGTGGAATGGGGCATTGTATATTTTTTCTGACAGATTATATTCAGAGAAATTTTGTTTTTAACATTGTGGTGCCTAGATAATATTTGGATATTTTTCGACTCACGTAAAATTAGAATTTCGGTGTTTTACATGAGAGGGCACACTGAGATGGTGTATATACTCCAACACAGAGTGAAATAGGGAATTGTATATTTTTTCTGACAGAATATATTCAAAGCAATTTTGTTTTCAACATTGGGGTGCCTACATAATATTTAGATTTTTTTGATTTGGGTAAAATTAGAATTTCCGTATTTTACATGAGAGAGCATATTGAATTGTTGTATATACTACAAAACAGTGTAGAAAAAGGCATTGTATATTTTCTTCTGACAAATTATATTCAGAGCAATTTTGCTTTTAACATTGGGGTGCCTAGATAATATTTACATTTTTTTCGATTCGCGTAAAATTAGAATTTTTGTATTTTACATGAGAGAGAATAATGAGTTGGTGTATATACTCCAAAACAAAGTAGAACAGAGCATTCTATATTTTTTCTGACAGATTATATTCAGAGAAATTTTGCTATTAACATTCGGGTGCCTAGATAATATTTAGATTTTTTTCGATTCACGTAAAATTAGAATTTTGGTATTTTACATGGGAGAGCATACTGAGTTGGTGTATATACTCCAAAGCAGAGTAGAATAAGGCATTGTATATTTTATATAACAGACTATATTCAGAGCCATTTTCTTTAAACTTTGGGGTTCCTAGATATTATTTAGATTATTTCAATTCGTGTAAAATTAGAATTTCGGAATTTTACATGAGAGAGCATATTCAGTTGGTTTATATAATACAAAAAAGAGTAGAAAAGGGCATTGTATATTTTTTATGAAAGATTATATTCACCGCAATTTTGCTTTTGACATTGGGGTGCCTAGAAAATATATAGATTTTTTTCGATTCGCTTAAATATAGATTTTCTGTATTTTTCATGAGAGAACATATGGAGTTGGTGTATATACTCCAAAACAGAATAGAATAAGACATTGTATATTTTATCTAACAGACTCTATTCAGAGCCATTTTCTTTTAACTTTGGGGCGCCTAGATATTATTAAGATATTTATGATTCGCGTAAAATTAGAATTTCGGTATTTTACATGAGAGAGCACACTGAGTTGTTGTATATAATACAAAACAGAGTAGAATAGGGCATTGTATATTTTTTTCTGACACATTATATACAGAGCCATTTTGTTTTTGACTTTGGGGTGCCTAGATAATATTTAGATTTTTTTGATGCGGGTAAAATTAGAATTTCTTTATTTTGCATGAGACAGGATACTGAGTTGGTTTATATACTACAAAACAGAGTAGAAAAAAGCATTGTATATTTTCTCTGACAGATTATATTCAGAGCAAGTTTGCTTTTAACATTGGGGTGCCTAGATAATGTATAGATTTTTTTTGATTCGCTTAAATATAGATTTTCTCTATTTTACATGAGAGAGCATATGGAGTTGGTGTATATGCTCCAAAACAGAGTAGAATAGGGCATTGTATATTTTTTATGAAAGATTATACTCAGAGCAATTTTGTTTTTGACATTGGTGTGCCTAGACAATATTTAGATTTTTTCAATTCGCTTAAATATAGAATGTCTGTATTTCACATGGGAGAGCATATGGAGTTGGTGTATATACTCCAAAACAGAGTAGAATAGGGAATTTTATGTTTTCTCTGACATATTGTATTCAGAGCAATTTTGTTTTTAACATTGGGGTGCCTAGATAACATATAGATTTTTTCGATTCGGGTGAAATTAGAATTTTGTTATTTTACATGAGAGACCATACTGAGTTGGTGTATATACTCCAAAACAGAGTAGAATAAGGCATTGTATACTTTTTCTAACAGACTATATTTAGAGCCATTTTCTTTTAACTTTAAGGCACGTAGATATTATTAAGATATTTTTGATTCGCGTAAAATTTGGATTTCGGTATTTTACATGAGAGAGCATATTGAGTTGGGGTATGTACATTAAAACTGAGAAAAAAAGAGCATTGTATATTTTTTCTGACAAATTATATTCAGAGCAATTTTGCTTTTCAATTTGGGCGTCCTAGATACTATTTAGATTTTTTTCGATTCACGCAAAATTAGAATTTCGGTATTTTACATGATAAAGCATACTGACTGGTGTATATACTCCAAAACAGAGTAGAATCAGGCATTGTATATTTTTTCTAACAAACTATATTCAGAGCCATTTTTTTTAACTTTGAGGCGTCTAGATATTATTTAGATTTTTTTCAATTCGCGTAAAATTAAAATTTCTGTATTTTACATGAGAGAGCATATTGAGTTGGTGTATATACTCCAAAACAGAGTAGTAAAGGGCATTGTATATTTTCTATGACTGATTATATTCAGAGCAATTTTGCTTTTAACATTGGGGTGCCTAAATATTATTTAGATTTTTTTCGATTCACTTAAATATAGAAATTCATTATTTTACATGAGGGAGCATATGGACTTGGTGTATATACTCCAAAACAGAGTAGAATAGGGCATTGTATATTTGTTCTGACAGATTATATTCAGAGCAATTTTGTTTTTAACATTGGGGTGCCTAGGTAATATTTAGATTTTTTCGATTCGGGTAAAATTAGAGTTTCTGTATTTTACCTGAGAGAGCACATTGACTTGGTGTATATACTACAAAACCGAGTAGAAAAGGGCATTGTATAATTTTTCTGACAGATTATATTCAGAGCAATTTTGCTTTTAACATTGGGGTGCCTAGATAATATATAGATTGTTTCGATTCGCTTAAATATAGATTTTCTGTATTTTACATGAGTGACCATATCGAGATAGTGTATATACTCCAAAAAAGAGTAGAATAGGGCATTGTATATTTCTTCTGACCGATTATATTAAGAGCAATTTTGTTTTTAATATTGTGGTGCCTAGGTAATTTTTAGATTTTTTCGATTCGGGTAAAATTAGAATTCCTGTATTTTACGTGAGAGAGCATACTGAGTTGGTGTATATACTCCAAAACAGAGTAGAATAAAACATTGTATATTTTTTCTAACAGACTATATTCAGAGCCATTTTTTTTAACTTGGGGCGCCTAGATATTATTTAGATTTTTTTCGATTCACATGAAATTACAATTTCGGTATTTTATATGAGAGAGTATATTGAGTTGGTGTATATACACCAAAACAGAGTAGAAAAGGTCATTGTATATATTTTTTGACAGATTATATTCAGAGAAATTTTGCTTTTAACATTGGGGTGCCTAGATAATATTTAGATTATTTTCGATTCACGTAAAATTAGAATTTCTGTGTTTTACATGAGAGAGCATACTGAGTTGGTGTATATACTTTAAAACAGAGTAGAATAAGGCATTGTATATTTTTTCTAATAGAGTATATTCAGAGCCTTTTTCTTTTACCTTTGGGGCGCCTAGATATTATTTAGATTTTTTTCGATTCACATAAAATTAGAATTTCGGTATTTTACATGAGAGAGCATATTGAATTAGTGTATATAATCCAAAACAGAGTAGAAAAGAGCATTGTATATTTTTTCTGACAGATTATATTCAGAGCAATTTTGCTTTTAACATTGGGGTGCCTTGATAATATTTAGATTTTTTTTGTTTCGCTTAAATATAGAATTTCTGTATTTTACATGAGAGAGCATATTTAGGTGGTGTATATACTCCAAAACAAAGTAGAATAGGGCCTTTTATTTTTCTTCTTACAGATTATATTCAGAGCAATTTTGTTTTTAACATTGGGTGTCCTAGATAATATTTTGATTTTTTTCGTTTCACCTAAAATTAGGATTTCGGTATTTTTCTTGACAGACCATATTGAGTTGGTGTATATACTCTAAAACAGAGTAGAATAAGGCATTGTATATTTTTTCTAACAGACTATATTTAGAGGCATTTTCTTTTTTATTTTTTTATTTTTTATTAGGTTATAGGTTTTGGGGTACGTGAGCAAAGCATGCAAGACAGCTGCGTAAGTACCCACATGGCAGTGTGCTTTACTTTTCTCCTCCCCTTCACCCACATTTGGCATTTCTCCCCAGGCTATTTCTTTCCACCTCCCACTCCCACTGGCCCTCCCCGTTTTCCCCCAACAGACCCCAGTGTTTAGTACTCCCCTTTCTATATCCATGTGTTCTCATTTTTCATCACCCACCTATGAGTGAGAATATGCGGTGTTTCATTTTCTGTTCTTGTGTCAGTTTGCTGAGGATGATGTTCTCCAGATTCATCCATGTCCATAAAAAGGACACAAACTCATCATTTCTGATTGCTGCATAATATTCCATGGTGTATATGTGCCACGTTTTTCCAATCCAGTCTATTATCAATGGGCATTTGGGTTGATTCCAGGTCTTTGCTATTGTAAACAGTGCTGCAATGAACATTCATGTACATGTGTCCTTATAGTAGAACGATTTATAGTCTTTTGGATATATACCCAGTAATGGGATTGCTGGGTCAAATGAAATTTCTATTTCTAAGGCCTTGAGGAATCGCCACACTGTCTTCCACAATGGTTGAACTAATTTACACTCCCACCAACAGTGTAGAAGTGTTCCTTTTTCTCCACATCCTCTCCAGCATCTGTTGTCTCCAGATTTTTTAATGATCGCCATTCTAACTGGCGTGAGATGGTATCTCAATGTGGTTTTGATTTGCATCTCTCTGATGACCAGTGACGATGAGCATTTTTTCATATGATTGTTGGCCTCATATATGTCTTCTTTCGTAAAGTATCTGTTCATGTCCTTTGCCCACTTTTGAATGGCTTGTTTGTTTTCTTCCTGTAAATCTGTTTGAGTTCTTTGTAAATTCTGAATATCAGCCCTTTGTCAGATGGGTAGACTGCGAAAATTTTTTCCCATTCTGTTGGTTGCTGATCCACTCTAGTGACTGTTTCTTTTGCCGTGCAGAAGCTGTGGAGTTTCATTAGGTCCCATTTGTCTATTTTGGCTTTTGTTGCCAATGCTTTTGGTGTTTTGTTCATGAAGTCCTTGCCTACTCCTATGTCCTGGATAGTTTTGCCTAGATTTCCTTCTAGGGTTTTTATCATGCCAGGTCTTATGTTTAAGTCTTTAATCCATCTGGAGTTAATTTTAGTGTAAGGTGTCAGGAAGGGGTCCAGTTTCTGCTTTCTGCACATGGCTAGCCAGTTTTCCCAACACCATTTGTTAAACAGGGAATCCTTGCCCCATTGCTTGTTTTTGTCAGGTTTATCAAAGATTGTATAGTTGTATGTATGTTGTGTTGCCTCTGGTGCCTCTGCTTTGTTCCATTGGTCTATATCTCTGTTTTGGTACCAGTACCATGATGTTTTGATTACTATAGCCTTGTAGTAGAGTTTGAAATCCGGTAGTGTGATGCCCCCCGCTGTGTTCTTTTTGCTTAGAATTGGCTTGGCTATGCGGGCTCTCTTTTGGTTCCATATGAAGTTCATGGTGGTTTTTTCCAGTTCTGTGAAGAAAGTCAATGGTAGCTTGATGGGGATAGCGTTGATTCTGTAAATTACTTTGGGCAGTATAGCCATTTTCACGATATTAATTCTTCCTAACCATGAACATGGAATGTTTCTCCATCTGTTTGTGTCCTCTCTGATTTCGTTGAGAAGTGGTTTGTAATTCTCCTTGAAGAGGTCTCTTACATTCCTTGTGAGTTGTATTCCAAGGTATTTTATTCTTTTTGTAGCAATTGCAAATGGCAGTTCACTCTTGATTTGGCTTTCTTTAAGTCTGTTATTGGTGTAGACGAATGCTTGTGATTTTTGCACATTGATTTTATATCCTGAGACTTTGCTGAAGTTGCTTATCAGTTTCAGGAGTTTTTGGGATGAGGTGATGGGGTCATCTAGGTGTACTATCATGTAGTCTGCAAATAGAGACAATTTGGCATCCACCTTTCCTATTTGAATACCCTTTATTTCTTTTGCTTGCCTGATTGCTCTGGCTAGAACTTCCAGTACTATATTGAATAGGAGTGGTGAGAGAGGGCATCCTTGTCTAGTGCCGGATTTTAAAGGGAATGCGTCCAGTTTTTGCCCATTCAGTATGATACTGGCTGTTGGTTTGTCATAAATAGCTTTTATTACTTTGAGATACGTTCCATCGATACCGAGTTTATTGAGGGTTTTTAGCATAAAGGGCTGTTGAATTTTGTCAAATGCCTTCTCTGCGTCAATTGAGATAATCATGTGGTTTTTGTTTTTGGTTCTGTTTATGTGGTGAATTATGTTGATAGACTTGCGTATGTTGAACCAGCCTTGCATCCCCGGGATGAATCCTACTTGATCATGATGAATAAGTTTCTTGATTTGCTGTTGCAATCGGCTTGCCAATATTTTATTGAAGATTTTTGCATCTATGTTCATCATGGATATTGGCCTGAAGTTTTCTTTTCTTGTTGCGTCTCTGCCGGGTTTTGGTATCAGGATGATATTAGTCTCATAAAATGATTTGGGAAGGATTCCCTCATTTAGATTGTTTGAAATAGTTTTAGAAGGAATGGTACCAGCTCCTCCTTGTGTGTCTGGTAGAATTCGGCTGTGAACCCGTCTGGACCTGGGCTTTTTTTGTGTGGTAGGCTGTTAATTGCTGCCTCAACTTCAGACCTGGTTATTGGTCTATTCATAGTTTCAGCTTTCTCCTGGTTTAGGCTTGAAAGGACACAGGAGTCCAGGAATTTATCCATTTCTTCCAGGTTTACTAGTTTATGCGCATAGAGTTGTTTGTAATATTCTCTGAGGATGGTTTGAATTTCTGTGGAATCTGTGGTGATTTCCCTTTTATCATTTTTTATTGCATCTATTTGGTTGTTCTCTCTTTTCTTTTTAATCAATCTGGCTAGTGGTCTGTCTATTTTGTTGATCTTTTCAAAAAACCAGCTCTTGGATTTATTGATTTTTTGAAGGGTTTTTCGTGTCTCAATCTCCTCTAGCTCAGCTCTGATCTTAGTTATTTCTTGTCTTCTGCTGGGTTTTGAGTTTTTTTGATCTTGCTCCTCTAGCTCTTTCAATTTTGACGATAGGGTGTCAATTTTGGATCTCTCCATTCACCTCATATGGGCACTTATTGCTATATACTTTCCTCTAGAGACTGCTTTAAATGTGTCCCAGAGGTTCTGGCACGTTGTGTCTTCGTTCTCATTGGTTTCGAAGAACTTCTTTATTTCTGCCTTCATTTCGTTGTTTACCCAGTCAACATTCAAGAGCCAGTTGTTCAGTTTCCATGAAGCTGTGCGGTTCTGGGTCGGTTTCTGAATTCTGAGTTCTAACTTGATTGCACTATTGTCCGAGAGGCTGTTTGTTATGATTTCAGTTGTTTTGCATTTGTTGAGCAGTGCTTTACTTCCAATTATGTGGTCAATTTTAGAGTAGGTGTGATGTGGTGCTGAGAAGAATGTGTATTCTGTGGATTTGGGGTGGAGAGTTCTGTAAATGTCTATCAGGTTTGCTTGCTCCAGGTCTGAGTTCAAGCCCTGGATATCCTTGTTGATTTTCTGTCTGGTTGATCTGTCTAGTATTGACAGTGGAGTGTAAAAGTCTCCCACTATTATTGTGTGGGAGTCTAAGTCCTTTTGTAAGTCATTAAGAACTTGCCTTATGTATCTGGGTGCTCCTGTATTGGGTCCATATATGTTTAGGATCGTTAGCTCTTCTTGTTTTATGGATCCTTTTACCATTATGTAATGGCCTTCTTTGTCTCTTTTGATCTTTGTTGCTTTAAAGTCTATTTTATCAGAGATGAGAGTTGCAACTCCTGCTATTTTTTGCTTTCCATTAGCTTGGTAAATCTTCCTCCATCCTTTTATTTTGAGCCTTTGTGTATCCTTGCATGTGAGATGGGTTTCCTGGATACAGCACACTGATGGGTTTTGGATTTTTATCCAATTTGCCAGTCTGTGTCTTTTGATTGGTGCATTTAGTCCATTTACATTTAGGGTTAATATTGTTATGTGTGAATTTGATACTGCCATTTTGATGCTAAGTGGCCGTTTTGCCTGTTAGTTGTTGTAGATTCTTCATTATGTTGAAGCTCTTTAGCATTCAGTGTGATTTTGGAATGGCTGGTACTGGTTGATCCTTTCTATGTGTAGTGCCTCTTTTAGGAGCTCTTGTAAAGCAGGCCTGGTGGTGACAAAATCTCTGAGTACTTGCTTGTTTGCAAAGGATTTTATTTTTCCCTCACTTCTGAAGCTCAGTTTGGCTGGATATGAAATTCTGGTTTTAAAGTTCTTTTCTTTAAGAATGTTGAATATTGGCCCCCACTCTCTTCTGGCTTGTAGTGTTTCTGCCGAGAGATCTGCTGTGAGTCTGATGGGCTTCCCTTTGTGGGTGACCCGACCTTTCTCTCTGGCTGCCCTTAGTATTCTCTCCTTTATTTCAACCCTGTTGAATCTGACGATTATGTGCCTTGGGGTTGATCTTCTTGCGGAATATCTTTGTGGTGTTCTCTGTATTTCCTGCAATTGAGTGTTGGCCTGTCTTGCTAGGTGGGGGAAATTTTCCTGGATGATGTCCTGAAGAGTATTTTCCAGCTTGGATTCATTCTCTTCATCCCCTTCTGGTACACATATCAAACGTAGGTTAGGTCTTTTCACATAGTCCCACATTTCTTGGAGACTTTGTTCATTCCTTTTTGCGCTTTTTTCTCTGATCTTGGTTTCTCGTTTTATTTCATTGAGTTGGTCTTCGACTTCAGATATCCTTTCTTCTGCTTGGTCAATTCGGCTATTGAAACTTGTGTTTGCTTCGCGAAGTTCTCGTATTGTGTTTTTCAGCTCCTTTAATTCATTCATATTCCTCTCTAAGTTATCCATTCTTGTTATCATTTCCTCGAATCTTTTTTCAAGGTTCTTAGTTTCTTTGCATTGATTTAATACATGATCTTTTAGCTCACAAAAGTTTCTCATTATCCATCTTCTGAAGTCTAATTCCATCATTTCGTCGCAGTCATTCTCCATCCAGCTTTGTTGCCTTGCTGGTGAGGAGTTTTTGTCCTTTCTAGGAGGCAAGGTGTTCTGGTTTCGGGTGTTTTCCTCCTTTTTGCGCTGGTTTCTTCCCATCTTTGTGGATTTGTCTGCTGGTCGTCTGCGTAGTTGCTGACTTTTCGATTGGGTCTCTGAGTGGACACCCAGAATGTTGATGATGAAGTATTTCTGTTGCTTGGTTTCCCTTCTACCAATCTAGCCCCTTCGCTGTATGACTGCTGAGGTCCGCTCCAGACCCTGCTTGTCTGGGGTGTACCTGTAGCAGCTGTGGCACAGCGAGGGATGCTACCAGTTTCTTTTTCTGCTATCTTTGTCCCAGGATGATGTCTGCCTAATTTCAGTCTTTTGGATATAGAAGGGTCAGGTAACTGCTTGAGGAGACAGTTTGTACTTTATATGGGCTTAATTGCTGAGCTGTGAGCTCTGTTGTTCATTCAGGGCTGTTAGGCTGTTATGTTTGATTCTGCTGCAACAGAGCTCATTAAAAAACCCTTTTCTTTCTCAAATGCTCTGTGTTGAGGGGTTTGGGCTTTACTTTTGGATGTTCGATGAGGTGTCCTGCCCAGCTAGAAGGCAGACTAGCCACTGTTTGGCTGCCGAGGCTCCGCCCTGCTGTTGTGTGATTCACCCTGTTCCTGCAGGCTCTGCTGTGCTCTCCGCCACGCCCTGTGGAGGAGTCTTTTCGTTGTAGCGTGTTGCCTCGGTAACGGCAGGCTGCGTCAGCCGTGGGCGTGTATCTCAGTAGGGACGGGTTGCCTCGGCAACGGCTGGCTGCATCAGCAGTGGGCGTGTATCTCAGTTGAGGTGGGTTGCCTCTGTAGTGGTGGACGCCCCTCCCTTACAGAGCGTCTCGGACCAAATGCTCGGGATAGTTTGAAATCGCGGTTTTGTTCATCCCACTGCGTATCCCAAAAGATATGATCCTGCAATCCCCTGGGCTGGCCTACTGTCCAAGTCTCATCCAGTCTCAAGTCCAGCCCTCTCAAGTCTCAGGTTGCCGGTTCAACAGGGCACCTGGACAAGCGCGCCCTATGGGGATTGCTGGGTAGGGCCGGCCGCCGCCGCCCCGGCTGCCAGCTTCGCCAGGCAGACATACTGCCTGGCATCCCGTGTCTTTTTTATACTTGGGAGTTTCCCCGTTCTGTGGGCAACAACGATCAGTCTGGAAATGCAGCTCGGACTCACCGTTTGCGGATTCAACGCGAGCTCCAATCCTGGGTTGTTCTCACAGCGCCATCTTGAGTCCTCCCGCCTAAGAGCCATTTTCTTTTAACTTTGTGATGCCTAGATATTATTTAGATTTTTTTCAATTCGTGTAAAATTATAATTTCGGTATTTTACATGAGAGAGCAGACTGAGTTGGTGTATATACTACAACACAAAGTTGAAAAGGGCATTGAAAATTTTTTCTGACAGTTTATTTTAAGAGCAATTTTGCTATTAACAATCCGGTGCCTAGATAATATTTAGATTTTTCTGGATTCACGTTAAATTATAATTTCGGTATTTTACTTGAGAGAGCATACTGAGTTGGTGTATATACTCCAAAACAGAGTAGAATAAGGAATTGTTTATTATCTCTAACAGACTATATTCAGAGCCATTTTGTTTCAACTTTGGGGCAACTACGTATTTTTAATATTTTTTTGGATTTGCGTAAAATTAGAATTTCTGTATTTTACATGAGAGAGCATATTGAGTTGGTGTATATACTCCAAAACAGAGTAGAACAGGGCATTGTATATTTTTTCTGACAGATTATATTCAGAGCAATTTTGCTTTTAACATTGGGGTGCCTAGATAATATTTAGATTTTTTTCAATTCACGTAATATTAGAATTTTGGTATTTTACATGAGCGAGCATACTGAGTTGGTGTATATACTCCAAAACAGAGTAGAATAAGACATTGTATATTTTTTCTAACAGACTATATTCAGAGACATTTTCTTTTAACTTTGGGGCGCCTAGATAGTATTTAGATTTTTTTGATTTCGTAAAATTAGAATTTCGGTATTTTACATGAGAGCATATTGAGTTGGTGTATATACTCCAAAAAAAAGTAGAAAAGGGCATTGTATATTTATTCTGACAGATTATATTAAGAGCAATTTTGTTTTTAACATTGGGGTGCCTAGAGAATATTTAGAATTTTTTCGATTCGCTTAAATATAGAATTTCTGTATTTTACATGAGAGAGCATAGAGTTGGTGTATATACTCCAAAACGAAGTAGAATTGGGCATTGTATATTTTATCTGACTGAATATATTCAGAGCAATTTTGTTTTTAACATTGGGGTGCCTAGATGAGATTTAGATTTTTTCAATTCGGGTACAATTAGAATTTCTGTATTTTACATGAGAGAGCATACTGAATAGGCCTATACACTCCAAAAAATAGTAGAATAAGGCATTGTATATTTATTCTATCAGACTATATTCAGAGCCATTTTCGTTTAACTTTGGGGCGCCTAGATATTATTTAGATTTTTTCGATTGGCATAAAATTAGAATTACCGTATTTTACATGAGAGAGCACATTGAGTTAGTGTATATACTCCAAAGTAGAGTAGAATAGGGCATTGTATATTTTTACTGACATATTATATTAAGAGTAATTTTGCTTCAAACATTGTGGTGCCTAGATAATATTTAGATTTTTTTCAATACACGTAACATTAGAATTTTGGTATTATACATGAGAGAGCACACTGACTTGGTGTACATACTCCAAAACAGAGTAGAATAGCGCATTGTTTATTTTCGCTGGCAGATTATATATTGTTTTCGACAGATTATATTCAGAGCAATTAGAAATTAGAATTTCGGTATTTTACATGAGAGAGCATACTGAGTTGGTGTATATACTCCAAAACAAAGTAGAATAAGGCATTGTATATTTTTTCTGACCGACTATATTCAGAGCCGTTTTCTTTTAAGTTTAGGGCGCCTAGTTATTATTTAGATTTTTTCGATTCGTGTAAAATTAGAATTTCGATATTTTACATGAAAGCATATTGAGTTGGTGTATATACTCCAAAACAGAGTATAAAACGGCATTGTATAATTTTTCTAACAGATTATATTCAGAGAAATTTTTTTTTTAACATTGGGGTGCCTAGATAATATTTAGATTTTTTCGATTCAGGTAAAATTAGTATTTTTGTATTTTACATAAGAGAGCATATTGAATTTGTGTATTTACTACAAAACAGAGTAGAAAAGGGCATTGTATATTTTTTCAGACAGATTATATTCAGAGAAATTTTGCTTTAATATTAAGGTGCTTAGATAATTAGATTTTTTTCGATTTGCTTAAATATAAAATTTCTGTATTTTACATGATAGAGGATATGGAGTTCGGCTATATACTCCAAATAAGAGTAGAATAGAGCATTGTATATTTTTTCTGACAGATTATATTCAGAGCAATTTTGGTTTTATCATTGGGGTGCCTAGATAATATGGAGATTTTTTTCGGTTCACGTAAAATTAAAATTTCGGTATTTTACATGAGAGAGCATACTGAGTTGGTGTATATACTCGAAAACACAGTAGAATAAGGCATTGTATATTTTTTATAACAGACTATATTCAGAGTCATTTTCTTTTAACTTTGGGGTGCCTAGATATTATTAAGAATTTTTACCAATTCATGTAAAATTAGAATTTCGGTATTTTACATGAGAGAGCATATTGAGTTGGTGTATATACTCCAAAACAGAGTAGAATAGGTCATTGTATATTTTTTCTGAAAGATTATATTCAGAGCAATTTTGTTTTTAACATTGGGGTGCCTAGATAATATTTAGATTTATTCGATTCGTGTAAAATTAGAATTTCAGTATGTTACATGAGAGAGCATAGTGAGTTGGTGTATATACTCCAAAACAGAGTAGAATAGGGCATTGTTTATTTTCGCTGGCAGATTATATTCAGATTAATTTTGCTTTTTACATTCGGGTGCCTAGATAATATTTAGATTTTTTCGATACGGGTAAAATTATAATTTCTGTATTTTACATGAGAGAGCATTCTGAGTTGGTGTATATAATCCAAAACAGTTGAATAGGGCATTGTATATTTTTTCTGAAAAATTATATTCAGAGCAAGTTTGTTTTTAACATTGGGGTGCCTAGATAATATTTAGAATTTTTTCGATTAACTTAAATATTGTATTTTTTTATTTTACATGAGAGAGCATATGGCGTTTGTGTATATATTCGAATAAAGAGTACAATCGGGTATTGTATATTTTTTCTGACAGATTATATTCAGAGCAATTTTGCTTTTAACATTGGAATGCCTAGATAATATTTAGATTTCTTTCGATTTGCATAAATATAGAATTTCTGTATTTTACATGAGAGAGCATATGGAGTTGGTGTATATACTACAAAACAGAGTAGAATAGGGCATTGTATATTTTTTCTTACAGATTATATTCAGAGCAATTTTTTTTTTACATTGGGGAGCCTAGATAATATTTAGATATTTTTCGATTCACATAAAATTAGAATTTCGGTATTTTATATGAGAGAGCATACTGAGTTGGTGTATATACTCCAAAACAGAGTAGAATAAAGCATTGTATATTTCTTCTAACAGACTATATTCAGAGCCATTTTCTTTTAACTTTGGGGCACCTAGATAATGTTTAGATTTTTTCGATTCGCTTAAATATAGAATTTCTCTATTTTACATGAGAGAGCATACGGAGTTGGTGTATATACTTCAAAACAAAGTAGAATAGGGCATTTTATATTTTATCTGACTGATCATATTCAGAGCAATTTTGTTTTTAACATTGGGGTGCCTAGGTAATATTTAGATTTTTTCGATTTGGGTAAAATTAGAATTTCTGTATTTTACATGAGAGAGCATATTGAATTGGTGTATATACTCCAAAACAGAGTAGAATAAGGCATTGTATATTTTTTCTAACGGACTATATTCAGAGCCATTTTCTTTTAACTTTGGGCCGCCTAGATATTATTTAGATTTTTTTCGATTCACGTAAAATTAGAATTTCAATATTTTACATGAGAGAGCAAATGGAGTTAGTGTATATACTCGAAAACAGAGTAGAAATGAACATTGTATATTTTTACTGTCATATTATATTCAGAGCAATTTTGCTTTAAACATTGTGGTGCCTAGATAATATTTAGATTTTTTTCGGTTCACGTAAATTACAATTTCTGTATTTTACAAGAGAGAGCATATTGAATTGGTGTATTTACTACAAAACAGAGTAGAAAAAAGCATTGTGCAATTTTTCTGACAGATTATATTCAGAGAAATTTTGCTTTATGATTGGGGTGCCTAGATAATATTTAGATCTTTTTCGATTTGCTTAAATATATAATTTCTGTATTTTACATGAGAGAGAATATTTAGTTGGTGTATATACTCCAAAACAGAGTAGAAAAGGTCATTGTATATTTTTTCTGACAGATTATATTCAGAGTAATTTTGCTTTTAACATTGGGTTGCCCAGATAATATTTAGATTTTTTTGATTCACGTAAAATTAGTATTTCGGTTTTAACATGAGGGAGCATACTGAGTGGGTGTATATACTCCAAAACATAGTCGAATATACATTGCATATTTTTTCTAACTGACTTTATTCAGAGCCACTTTCTTTTAACTTTGGGGCGCCTAGATATTGTTTAGATTTTTTCAATTCGTGAAAAATTAGAATTTCGGTATTTTACATGGGAGAGCGTATTGAGTTGGTATATATAGTCCAAACAGAGTAGAAAAGGGCATTGTATATTTTTTCTAACAGATTATATTCAGAGCAATTTTGCTTTTAACATTGGGGTGCCTAGATAATATTTAGATTTTTTTCAATTCGCTTTAATATAGAATTTCTGTATTTTACATGAGAGAGCATATTGAGTGGTGTATATACTCCAAAATATAGTAGAATAGGGCGTTGTATATTTTTTCTGACAGAATATATTCAGAGCTATTTTGTTTTTAACAGTGGGGTGCCTAGATAGTATTTAGAATTTTTCGATTTGGGTTAAATTAGAATTTCTGTATTTTATATGAGAGAGCATACTGAGTTGGTGTATATACTTTAAAACAGAGTAGAATAGGGCATTGTATATTTTTTTGACAGATTATATTTAGAGCAATTTTGTTTTTAACATTAGGGAGCCTAGATAATATTTAGATTTTTTTCGATTCGCGTAAAATTAGAATTTCGGTATTTTACATGAGAGAGCATACTGAGTTGGTATATATAATACAAAATAGAGTAGAATAAGGCATTGTATATTTTTTCTAACAGGCCATATTTAGAGCCATTTTCTTTTAACTTTGAAGCACCTAGATATTATTTAGATTTTTTTCGATTCACGTAATATTAGAATTTCAGAATTTTACAGGAGAGAGGATACTGCATTGGTTTATATTCTCCAAAACGGAGTAGAATAAGGCATTGTATATTTTTTCTGACAGACTATGTTCAGAGCAAGTTTGCTTTTAGCATTGGGGTGCCTAGATAATATTTAGATTTATGTCGATTTGCTTAAATATAGAATTTTTGTATTTTACATGAGACAGCATATACTGTTAGTGTATATACTCCAAAAAAAAGTAGAATAGGGCATTGTATATTTCTTCTGACAGATTATATTCAGAGCAATTTTGTTTTCAACATTGGGGTGCCTAGGTAATATTTAGATTTTTTTGATTCGGGTAAAATTAGTATTTTGGTATTTTACATGAGAGAGCATACTGAGTTGGTGTATATACTCCAAAACAGAGTAGAATAAGGCATTGTATAGTTTTTCTAACAGACCATATTCAGAGCCATTTTCTTTTAACTTTGGGGCGCCTACATATTATTCAAATATTATTCGATTCGCGTAAAAAATTTGAATTTCGGTATTTTACATGAGAGAGCATAATGAGTTGGTATATATACTACAAAACAGAGTAGAAAATGGCATTGTATATGTTTTCTGACAGATTATATTCAGAGGAATTTTGCTATTAACATTGGGGTGCCTAGATAATATTTATATTATTTTCAGTTCATGGAAATATAGAATTTCTGTATTTTACATGAGAGTGCATATGGAGTTGGTGTATATACTCAAAAAACAGAGTAGAATAGGACAGTGTATATTTTTTTGAAAAGTGATATTCAGAGCAATTTTTCTTTTAACATTGGGGTGATTAGATAATATTTAGATTTTTTTCGATTCACTTAAATATAGAATATTTGTATTTTACATGAGACAGCATATGGAGTTGGTGTAAATACTCCAAAACAGAGTAGAATAGGGCATTGTATATTTTCTCTAACAGATAATATTCAGAGCAATTCTGTTTTATCATTGGGGTGCCTAGATAATATATAGACTTCTTCAATTCGGGTAAAATTAGAATTTCTCTAATTTACATTAGAGAACATACTGAGTTGGTGTATATACTCCAAAACAGAGTAGAATAAGGCATTGTATATTTTTTCTAACAGACTATATTCACAGCCATTTTCTTTTAACATTGCGGTGCCTCGATATTATTTAGATTATTTTCGATTCGCCTAAAATAAGAATTTCAGTATTTAACATGAGAGAGCATGTTGACGAGGTATATGTACAACAAAACAGAGTAGAAAAGTGAATTGTAGATTTTTTCTGACAGATTATATTCAGAGCAATTTTGCTTTTAACATTGGGGTGAATAGATAATATTTAGATATCTTTTGATTCACGTAAATTTATAATTTCTTTATTTTACATGACAGAGCACAGTGTGTTGGTGTATATACTTCAAAACAGAGTAGAATAAGGCATTGTATATTTTTTCTCACAGACTATATTCAGAGCCATTTTCTTTTAACTTTGGGGTGCCTAGATATTATTTAGATTATTTTCGATTCACGTAAAATTAGAATTTCGGTATTTTACATGAGAGAGTATATGGAGTTAGTGTATATAATCCAAAAGTGAATAGAAAAGGACATTGTATATTTTTTCTGACAGATTATATTCGGAGCAATTTTGTTTTTAACATTGGGGTGTCTCGATAATATTTAGATATTTTTCAATTCGCTTAAATATAGAATTAATGTATTTTACATGAGAGAGCATACTGAGTTGGTGTATATACTCCAAAACAGAGTAGAATAAGGCATTGTATATTTTTTCTAACAGACTATATTCAGAGCCATTTTGTTTTAACTTTGGGGTGCCTAGATATTATTTAGATTTCTATCGATTCATGTAAAATTAGAATTTTGGTATTTTACATGAGAGAGCATATTGAGTTGGTGTATATACTCCAAAACAGAGTACAAAAGGGTATTGTATATTTTTCCTGTCAGATTATATTCAGTGGAATTTTGCTTTTAACATTCGGGTGCCTAGATAATATTTAGATTTTTTTCAATTCACGTAAAATTAGAATATCTGCATTTTACATGAGAGAGCACACTGAGTTGGTGTATATATTCCAAAGCATAATAGAATAAGGCATTGTATATTTTTTCTGACAGATTATATTTAGAGCAATGTTGCTTTAACATTAGAGTTTCTAGATAATATTTAGATTTTTTCCAATTCGCTTAAATATACAATTTCTGTATTTTACTTGAGATGGCACACTGAGTTGGTGTATATACTCCAAAACAGAGTAGAATAAGGCATTGTATATTTTTTCTAACAGACTATATTGAGAGCAATTTTCGTTTAACTTTGGGGTGCCTAGATATTATTTAGATTTTTTTCGATTAGCGTAAAAGTAGAATTTTGGTATTTTACATGAGAGAGCATATAGAGTTGGTGTATATACTACAAAACAAAGTAGAAAAAAGTATTGTATATTTTTTCTCACAGATTAATTTCAGAGCAATTTTTCTTTAACATTGGGGTGCCTGGATAATATTTAGATTTTTTTCAATTTGCTTAAATATAGAATTTCCATATTTTACATGAGAGAGCATATGGAGTTGGTGTATATACTCCAAAACAGAGTAGCATAGAACATTGTATATTTTTTCTGACAGATTATATTCAGAGCAATTTTGCTTTTAACATTGGGGTGCCTAGATCATATTTAGATTCTTTCGATTCGGGTAAAATTAGACTTTCTGTATTTTTCATTAGAGAGCATACTGAGTTGGTGTATATACTCCAAAACAGAGTAGAATAAGGCATTGTGTATTTTTTCTAACAGACTATATTCAGAGCCATTTTCTTTTAACTTTGGGGCGCCTACGTATTATTTAGATTTTTTTCGATTCACGTAAAATTAAAATTTCGGTATTTTACGTGAGAGAGCATATTCAACTGGTGTATATACCACAAAACAGAGTAGAAAATAGCATTGTATATTTTTTCTGACAGATTATATTCAGAGCAACTTTTCTTTTAACATTGGGGTGCCTAGATAATATTTAGATTTTTTTCGATTCGCTTAAATATTGAATTTCTGTATTTTACATGAGAGCGCATATGGAGTTGGTGTATATACTCCAAAACAGAGTAGAATAGGGCATTGTATATTTTTTCTGACAGATTATATTCAGAGAAATTTTGTTTATAACATTGGGGTGCCTAGATAATATTTAGATTTTTCTCAATTCACGTAAAATTAGAATTTCGGTATTTTAGCTGAGAGAGCATACTGAGTTGGTGTATATACTCCAAAACAGAGAAGAATAAGGCATTGTATATTTTTTCTAACAGAGTATATTCTAAGCCATTTTTTTTTAACTTGTGGGTGCCTAGATATTATTTAGATTTTTTTGATTTGCGTAAAATAGAATTTCGGTATTTTACATGAGAGAGCATATTGAGTTGGTGTACATACTACAAAAAAGAGTAGAAAAGGGCATTGTATATTTTTTCTGACAGTATGTTCAGCGCAACTTTGCTTTTAACATTGGGGTGCCTAGATAATATTTAGATTTTTTTGATTTTCTGAAATATAAAATTTCTGTATTTTACATGAGAGAGCATATGGAGTTGGTGTATATACTCCAAAACAGAGTGGAATAGGACATTGTATATTTTATCTGACAGATTATATACACACCAATTTTGTTTTTAACATTGGGGAGCCGAGATAATATTTAGATTTTTTTCAGTTCGCTGAAATATAGAATTTCTGTATTTTACATGAGAGAGCATATGGAGTTGGTGTATATACTTTAATATAGAGTAGAATAGGGCATTGTATATTTTTTCTGACAGATTATATCCAGAGCAATTTTGTTTTTAACATTGGGGTGCCTAGATAATATTTAGATTTTTTTCGATTGACCTAAATTTAGAATTTCCGTATTTTACATGAGAGAGCATACTGAGTTGGTGTATATACTCCAAATAAGAGTAGAATAAGGAATTGTATATTTTTTCTAACAGACTATATTCAGAGCCATTTTCTTTTAACATTGCGTCACATAGATATTATTTAGATTTTTTTCGATTTAGGTAAAATTATAATTTCGGTATTTTACATGAGAGAGCATAATGAGTTGGTGTTTATAATCCAAAACAGAGTAGAATAAGGCATTGTATATGTTTTTTAACAGACTATATTCTGAGACATTTTCTTTAAACTTGTGGGTGCCTAGATATTATTTAGATTTTTTTCGATTCGCGTAACTGTAGAATTTCGGTATTTTACATGAGAGAGCGTATTGAGTTGGTGTATATACTACAAAAAAGAGTAGAAAAGGGCATTGTATATTTTTTATGAGAGACTATATTCAGAGCAATTATGCTTTTAACATTGCGGTGCCTAGATAATATTCAGATTTTTTTCGATTCGCTTAAATATAGAATTCCTGTATTTTACGTGAGTGAGAATATGGAGTTGTTGTATATACTCCAAAACAGAGTAGAATAGGGCACTGTGTATTTTTTCTGACTGATTACATTCAGAGAAATTTTCTTTTTAACATTTGGGAGCCTAGATAAAATTTAGATTTTTTCAATTATTTTTTCTGAGAGATTATATTCAGAGCAATTTTGTTTTAACATTGGGGTGCCTAGATATTATTTAGATTTTTTTCGATTCTCGTAAAATTGGAATTTCTATATTTTACATGAGAGAGCATATTGACTTGGTGTATATACTTTAAAACAGAGTAGAAAGGGGCATTGTATATTTTTTCTGACAGATTATATTCATAGCAATTTTGCTTTTAACATTAGGGTGCCTAGATAATATTTAGATTTTTTTCAATTCACGTAAAATTAGAATTTTGGTATTTTACATTAGAGAGCTTAGTGAGTTGGTATATATAATACAAAATAGAGTAGAATAAGGCATTGTATATTTTTTCTAACAGGCCATATTCAGAGCCATTTTCTTTTAACTTTGAAGCACCTTGATATTATTTAGATTTTTTTCGATTCACATAATATTAGAATTTCAGAATTTTACAGGAGTGAGGATACTGCATTGGTTTATATTCTCCAAAACAGAGTAGAAATAGGCATTGTATATTTTTTCTAACAGACTATATTCAGAGCCATTTTCCTTTAACTTTCGGGTGCCTAGATATTATTTCGATTTTTTTTGATTCACGTAAAATTAGAATTTCTGTATTTTACATGAGACAGCATATTGAGTTGGTGTATATACTCCAAAACTAAGTAGAAAAGAAGGTTGTATTTTTTTCTGACACATTGTATTCAGAGCAATTTTGCTTTTAACATTGGGGTGCCTAGATAATATTTAGATTTTTTCAATTTGGGTAAAATTATAATTTCTGTATTTTTCATTATAGAGCATACTGAGTTGGTGTATGTACTCGAAAACAGAGTAGAATAAGGCATTGTATATTTGTTCTAACAGACTATATTCAGAGCCATTTTCTTTTAACGTTGGGGTGCCTAGATATTATGTAAATTTTTTCAATTCGCGTAAAATTAGAATTTCGGTATTTTACATGAGAGAGTATTTGGTGTTAGTTTATATAATCCAAAAGTGAGTAGAAAAAGACATTGTATATTTTTTCTGACAGATTATATTCAAACCAATTTTGTTTTTAACATTGGGGTGTCTAGATAATATTTAGATATTTTTCAATTCGCTAAATATAGAATTAATGTATTTTACATGAGAGAGCATACTGAGTAGGTGTATATAGTCCAAAACAGAGTAGAATCAGACATTGTATATTTTTTCTAACATATTATCTTCAGAGCCATTTTTTTAAAACTTTTGGTCACCTAGATATTATTTAGATTTCTATTGATTCATGTAAAATTAGAATTTTGATATTTTACATGAGAGAACATATTGAGTTAGTGTATATACTCCAAAACAGAGTAGAAAAGGGCATTGTATATTTCTCCTGTCAGGTTATATTCAGAGAAATTTTGCTTTTAACATTCGGGTGCCTAGATAATATTTAGATTTTTTTCGATTCACGTAAAATTAGAATTTCTGCATTTTACATGAGAGAGCACACTGAATTGGTGTATATACTCCAAAGCATAATAGAATAAGGCATTGTATATTTTTTTTGACAGATTATATTTAGAGCAATTTTGCTTTTAACATTAGAGTTCCTAGATAATATTTAGATTTTTTTCAATTCGCTTAAATATACAATTTCTGTATTTTACTTGAGATGGCATACTGAGTTGGTGTATATACTCCAAAACAGAGTAGAATAAGGCATTGTATATTTTTTCTAACAGACTATATTGAGAGCAATTTTCTTTTAACTTTGGGGCGCCTAGATATTATTTAGATTTTTTTCAATTAGCGTAAAATTAGAATTTCGGTATTTTACATGAGACAGCATATTGAGTTGGTGTATATACTACAAAACAAAGTAGAAAAGGGTATTGTATATTTTTTCTCACAGATTAATTTCAGAGCAATTTTGCTTTTAACATTGGGGTGCCTGGATAATATTTAGATTTTTTTCAATTTGCTTAAATATAGAATTTCCATATTTTACATGAGAGAGCATATGGAGTTGGTGTATATACTCCAAAACAGAGTAGCATAGAACATTGTATATTTTTTTGACAGATTATATTCAGAGCAATTTTGCTTTTAACATTGGGGTGCCTAGATCATATTTAGATTTTTTCGATTTGGGTAAAATTAGAATTTCTGTATTTTTCATTAGAGAGCATACTGAGTTGGTGTATATACTCCAAAATAGAGTAGAATAAGGCATTGTATATTTTTTCTAACAGACTATATTCAGTGCCATTTTCTTTTAACTTTGGGGCGCCTAGATATTATTTAGATTTTTTCGATTCAGGTAAAATTAGAATTTCTGTATTTTACATGAGAGAGCATATGGAGTTGGTGTATATACTCTAAAACAGAGTAGAATGGGGCATTGTATATTATTTCTGAGAGATTATATTCAGACCAATTTTGCTTTTAACATTGGGGTGCCTATATAATATTTAGATTTATTTCAATTCACATAAATTTAATATTTCGGTATTTTACATGAGAGAGAATACTGAGTTGGTGTATATACTCCAAAAGAGAGTAGAATAAAACATGGTATATTTTTTCTGACAGATTATATTCAAAGCAATTTTGTTTTTAACATTGGGGCGCCTAGGTGATATTTAGATTTTATCGATTCAGGTAAAATTGGAATTTCTGTATTTTACATGAGAGAGCATACAGAGTTGGTGTATATACTTAAAGAAAAAGTAGAATAAGGCATTGTATATTTTTTCTAACAGACAGATCATATTCAGAGCAATTTCGCTTTTTTACATTGGGATGCCTAGATAATATTTAGATTATTTTCGATTCGCTTAAATATAGAATTTCTGTATTTTACATGAGACAGCATAGGGAGTTGTTGTATATACCACAAAACAGAGTAGAAAAGAGCATTGTATATTTTTTCTGACAGATTATATTCAGAGCAATTTATTTTTAACATTGGTGTGCCTAGATAATATATAAATGTTTTCGATTCTGGTAAAATTAGAATTTCTGTTTTTACACGAGAGAGCACACTGATTTGGTGTATATACTCCAAAACAGAGTAGAATAAGGCTTTGTATATTTTTTCTAACAGACTATATTTAGAGCCATTTTGTTTTAACTTTGGGGCGTGTAGATATTATTTAGATTTATTTCGATAAACGTAAAATTAGAATTTCGGTTTTTTACATGAGAGGGCATACTGAGTTGCTGTATATGCTCCAAAACAGAGTAGAAAAAGGCATTGTATATTTTTTCTAAAAGAGTATATTCAGAGCCATTTTCTTTAACTTTGGGTTGCCTAGTTAATATTTAGATGATTTTCGATTCGCTTAAATATTGAATTTCTCTATTTTACCTGAGAGAGCTTATGGAGTTGGTGTCTATACTGCAAAGCAGAGTAGAATCGGGCATTGTATATTTTTTCTGACAGATTGTATTCAGAGCAAATTTGCTTTTAATATTGGAATGCCTAAATAATATCTAGATTTTTTCGATTTTGGTAACATTAGAATTTCTCAATTTTACAGGAGAGAGCAAACTGTGTTGGTGTATATACTCCAAAACAGAGTAGAATAAGGCATTGTATACTTTTTCTAAAAGACTGTATTCAGAGCCATTTCCTTTTGACTTTGGAGCGCCTAGATATTATTTATATTTTTTTCGTTTTGCATAAGATTAAAATGTCAGTATTTTACATGAGAGAGCATATTGAGTTGATGTATATACTCAAAAACAGAGTAGAAAAGGGCATTGTATATTTTTTCTGTCAGATTATATTCAGAGAAATTTTGCTTTTAACATTCGGGAGCCTAGACAATATCTATATATTTTTCGATTCACTTAAAATTAGAATTTCGGTATTTAACATGATAGAGCATACTGAGTTTGTGTATATTCCCCCATAAAAAGTATAATAAGGCATTGTATATTTTTTCTAACAGACTATATTCAGAGCCATTTTCTTTTAACTTTGGGGCGCCTATATATTATTTAGATTTATTTCGATTAGCTTAAATATAGAATTTCTGTATTTTATATGAGAGAGCATATGGAGTGGGTGTATATTCGTCAAAACACAGTAGAATAAGGCATTGTATATTTTTTCTAACAGACTATATTGAGACCCATTTTCTCTTAATTTTGAGGCGCCTAGATGTTATTTAGATTTATTTCGATTAGCTTAAATATTGAATTTCTGTATTTTACATGAGAGAGCATACTGACTTTGTGTATATACTCCAAAACAGAGTAGAATAGGGCTTTCTATATTTTTTCTGACAGATAATATTCAGAGCAATTTTGTTTTAAACATTGGGGTGCCTAGGTAATATTTAGATTTTTTGTATTTGTATAAAATTAGAATTTCTATATTTTACATGAGAGAGCATATTGAGTTGGTGTATATACTACAAAACAGAGTAGAAAAGGGGATTGTATATTTTTTCTAACAGACTATATTCAGAGCCATTTTTTTATCTTTGATGCACCTAGACATTATTTAGATTTGTATTGATTCACGTAATTAAAATTTCGGTATTTAACATGAGAGAGCATATTGAGTTGGTATATAAATACAAAACAGAGTAGAAAAGGGCATTGTAAATTTTTTCTGACAGATTATATTCAGAGAAATTTTGCTTTTAAAATTAGGGTCCCTATATAATATTTAGATTTTTTTCGGTTCACGTAAAATTAGAATTTCTGCATTTTACATGAGAGAGCCTATGGAGTTGTTGTATATACTGCAAAACAAAGAAGAAAAGGGCATTGTATATTTTTTCTGACAGACTATATTCACAGCAATTTTTCTTTTAACATTGGGATGCCTAGATAATATTCAGATTATTTTCGATTTGCTTAAATATTGAATTTCTTTATTTTAGTTGAGAGAGCATATTGAGTTGGTTTATATACTCCAAAACAGAGAAGAAAAGGGCATTTTGTATTTTCTCTGACAGATTATATTCAGAACAATTTTGCTTTAAACATTGGGGTGCCTAGATAATATTTAGAATTGTTTCGATTCGCTTAAATATAGAATGTCTGTATTTTACATAAGAGAGCATATGGAGTTGGTGTATATACTCCAAAACAGAGTAGAAAAGGGCATTGTATATTTTCTCTAACAGATTATATTCAGAGCAATTTTTCTTTTAACATTGGGGTGCCTAGATAATATTTAGATTATTTCGATTCTGGTAAAATTAGAATTTCTGTATTTTAGATGAGAGAGCATATGAAGTCTGTGTATATACTACAAAACAGAGTAGAAAAGGGCATTGTATATTTTTTCTGACAGATTGTATTCAGAGGAATTTTGCTTTTAACATTGGGGTCCTAGATAATATTTAGATTTTTTTCGATTCACTTAAATATAGAATTTCTGTATTTTACATGAGAGAGCAAATGAATTTGGTGTATATACGCTAAAACAGAGTAGAATAGGGCATTGTATATTTTTTCTGTCAGATTATATTCAGAGAAATTTTGTTTTTAACATTGGGTTGCCAAGATTATATTTAGATTTTTTTCCGATTCACGTAAAATTAGAATTTCAGTATTTTACATGAGAGAGCATATTGAGTTGGTGTATATACTCCAAAACAGAGTAGAATAAGGCATTGTATATTTTGTCTAATAGACTATATTCAGAGCCATATTTTTTAGCTTTGAGGCGCCTGGACATTATTTTGATTTTTTTCGATTCGCATAAAATTAGAATTACGGTATTTTACATGAGAGAGCATATTGAGTTTGTGTATATATTACAAAACAGAGTAGAAAAAGGCATTTTATATTTTTTCTGACAAATATATTCAGAGCAATTTTTCTTTTAACATTGGGGTGCCTAGATAATATTTAGATGTTTTTAAATTTGCTTAAATATAGAATTTCTGTATTTTACTTGAGAGAGCATAGTGAGTTGGTGTATATACTTTAAAATAGAGTAGAATAAGGCATTGTATATTTTTTCTAACAGACTGTATTTAGAGCCATTTTATTTTAACTTTGGGGTGCCTAGATATTATTTAGATTTTTTTCGATTCGTGTAAAATTATAATTTCGGTATTTTATGTGAGAGAGCATATTGAGTTGGTGTATATACTCCAAAACAGAGTAGAATAGGGCACTGTATATTTTTTCTGACAGATTATATTCAGACCAATTTTGCTTTTAACATTGGGGTTTCTACATAATATTTAGATTTTTTAAAATTCGCTTAAATATAGAATTATCTAATTTTAGATGAGAGAGCATATGGAGTTGGTGTATATAGTCCAAAACAGAGTAGAATAGGACATTGTATATTTTTTCTGACAGATTATATTCAGACCAATTTTGCTTTTAACATTGGGGTTCCTACATAATATTTAGATTTTTTTAAATTCGCTTAAATATAGAATTTCTGTATTTCACATGAGAGAGCATATGGAGTTGGTGTATATAGTCCAAAACAGAGTAGAATAGGACATTGTATATTTTTTCTGACAGATTATATTCAGAGCAATTTTGTTTTCAACATTGGTTGCCTAGATAATATTTAGATTTTTTCGATTCGGGTAAAATTAAAATTTCTGGATTTTACATGAGAGAGCATATTGAGTTGGTGTATTTACTCCTAAACAGAGTAGAAAAGGGCATTGTATATTTTTTCTGAAAGATTATATTAAGAGTAATTTTGCTTTTAACATTGGGGTGCCTAGATAATATTTAGATATTTTTCGATTCACGTAAAATTAGTATTTCGGTATGTTACATTAGAGAGGATACTGAGTTGATGTATATACTCCAAAAGAGAGTAAATAGGGCATTGTATATTTTTTCTTACAGATTATCTTCAGAGCTATTTTGTTTTTAACACTGGTTGCCTAGATAATATTTAGATTTTTTAGATTCTGGTAAAATTTGAATTTCTATATTTTACATGAGAGAGCATATTGAGTTGGTGTATATACTCCAAGACAGAGTAGAAAAGGGCATTGTATATTTTTTCTGACAGATTATATTCAGAGCAATTTTGCTTTTAACATTGGAGTGCCTAGATAATATTTAGATTTTTTTCGATTTGCTTAAATATAAAATTTCTGTATTTTACATGAGAGGGCATATCGAGTTGGTGTATATACTCCAAAACAGTGTAGAATATGGCATTGTATACTTGTTCTGACAGATTATATTCAGAGAAATTTTTTTTGAACATTGGGGTGCCTAGATACTATTTAGATATTCTTTGATTAACGTAAAATTAGAATTTTTGTATTTTTCATGGGAGAGAATACTGAGTTGGTGTATATACTCCAAAACAGAGTAGAATAAGGTATTGTTTATTTTTTCTAGCAGACTATATTCAGAGATATTTCCTTGTAACTTTGGGGTGACTAGATATTATTTAGTTGTCTTATGATTCGCGTAAAATTAGAATTTCGGTATTTTACATGAGAGAGCATATTGAGTTGGTATATTTAATCCAAAACAGAGTAGAAAAGGGCATTGTATATTTTCTCTGACAGATTATATTCAGGGCAATTTTGCTTTTAATATTGGGGTGCCTAGATAATATTTACATTATTTTTGATTCACGTAAAGTTAGACTTTTGGTATTTTACATGAGAGAGCATATTGAGTTAGTATATATACTCCAAAACAGAGTAGAATAACGCATTGTATATTTTTTCTAACAGACTATATTCAGAGCCATTTTCTTTTAACTTTGGGGCGCCTAGATAGTGTTTAGATATTTTTCGATTCACGTAAAATTAGAATTTCGATATTTTACATGAGAGAGCATATTGAGTTGGTGTATATACTCCAAAACAGAGTAGAAAAGGGCATTGTGGTAGGGCGCGGTGGCTCAACCCTGTAATCCCAGTACTTTGAAAGGCCGAGGCGGGTGGATCATGAGGTCGAGAGATCGAGACCAACCTGGTCAACATGGTGAAACCCCATCTCTACTAAAAATACAAATAATTAGTGGGGCACGATGGAGCGTGCCGGTAATCCCAGCTACTCGGGAGGCTGAGGCAGGAGAATTGCCTGAACCCAAGAGGCGGAGGTTGCGATGAGCCGAGATCGCGCCATTGCACTCCAGCCTGGGTTACAAGAGCAAAACTCCTTCTCAAAATAAGAAAAAAAAGGAAAGAAAAACGCATTGTATATTTTTTCTGACAGATTATATTCAGAACAATTTTGCTTTTAACATTGGGGTTCATAGATAATATTTACATTTATTTCGATTCGCTTATATATAGAATTTCTGTATTTTACATGAGAGAGCATATGGAGATGGTGTATATACTCCTAAACAGAGTAGAATAGGGCATTGTATATTGTTTCTGACAGATTATATTCAGAGCAATTTTGTTTTTAACATTGAGGTGCCTAGATTATATTTAGCTTTTTTTGGATTACGGTAAATTTAGAATTTCTATATTTTACATGAGAGAGCATACTGAGTTGGTGTATATACTCCAAAACAAAGTAGAAAAAGGCATTGTATATTTTCTCTAACAGTGTATATTCAGAGCCATTTTCTTTTAACTTTGGGGTGCCCAGATATTATTTACATTATATTCGATTCACGTAAAATTAGAATTTCGGTATTTTACATGAGAGAGCATATTGAGTTGGAGTATATACTCCAAAACAAAGTAGAAAAGTGCATTGTATATTTTTTCTGACAAATTATATTCAGAGCAATTTTGCTTTTAACATTGGGGTACCTAGATAATATTTAGATTGTTTTCGATTCGCTTAAATATAGAATTTTTGTATTTTACATGAGAGAGCATATGGGGTTGGTGTATATACTCCAAAACAGAGTAGAATAGGGCATTGTATATTTTTTCTGACAGTTTATATTCAAAGCAATTTTGTTTTTAACATTGGGGTGCCTAGATAATATTTAGATTTTCTTGATTCCCGTTGAAATTGGAATTTCTCTGTTTTACAAGAGACAGCATATTGAGTTGGTGTATATACTACAAAACAGAGTACAAAAGGGCATTGTATATTTTTTCTGACAGATTTTATTCAGAGCAGTTTTGCTTTTAACATTGGGGTGCCTCGATAATATTTAGATTTTTTCGATCCGCTTAAATATAGAATTTCTGTATTTTTCATGGGAGAGCATATTGAGTTGGTTTATATACTCCGAAACAGAGTAGAATAGGGCATTGTATATTATTTCTGACAGATAATATTCAGAGCAATATTGTTTTCAACATTTGGGTGCCTAGATAATATTTAGATATTTTTCGATCTACGTAAAATTAGAATTTTGGTATTTTAAATGAGAGAGCATACTGAGTTGGTGTATATACTCCAAAACAGTGTAGAATAGGGCATTGTATATTTTTTCTGACAGATTATATGCAGAGCAATTTTTTTTAACATTGGGCTGCCTAGATAATAATTAGATTTATATGGGTTTACGTAAATTTAGAATATCGGTATTTTACATGAGAGAGCATACTGAGTGGGTGTATATACTCCAAAACAGAGTAGAATAAGCCATTGTATATTTTTTCTTACAGACAATATTCAGAGCCAATTTCTTTTAACTTTGGGGCGCCTAGATATTATTTAGATTTTTTTTGATTCACGTAAATTTTGAATTTCGGTATTTTACATGAGAGAGCATATTGAGTTGATTTATCTTCTCCAAAACAGAGTAAAAAAGGGCATTGTATATTATTTCTGACAGATTATATTCAGAGCAATTTTGATTTTAACATTGGGGTGTCTAGATTATATTTAGATTTTTTCGATTTGGGTAAAATAAGAATTTCTGTGTTTTACATGAGAGAGAATATTTAGTTGGTGTATAAACTCCGAAACAGAGTAGAAAAGAGCATTGTATATTTTTTCTGACAGATTATATTCAGAGAAATTTTGCTTTTAACATTGATTGCCTTGATAATATTTAGACATTTTCGATTCGGGTAAAATTAGAATTTTTGTATTTTACATGAGAGAGCATATTGACTTGGTGTATATACTACAAAAAAGAGTAGAAAATGGCATTGTATTTTTTTTCTGACAGATTATATTCAGACAAATTTTGTTTTTAACATTGGGGTGCCTAGATAATATTTAGATTTTTTTCGATTCACTTAAATATAGTATTTCTGTATTTTACATTAGAGAGCATATTGATTTGGTGTATGTACTCCAAAACAGAGTAGAATAGGGCATTGTATATTTTTTCTGACAGATTATATTCATTGCAATTTTGTTTTTAACTTTGGGGCGCCTAGATAGTATTTAGATATTTTTTGATTCGTGTAAAATTTGAATTTCGGTATTTTTAATGAGAGAATATATTGAGTTGGTGTATATATTTTAAAACAGAGTAGAAAAGGGTATTGTATATATTTTCTGACAGATTATATTCAGAGCAATTTTGCTTTTAACATTGCGGTGCCTAGATGATATTTAGATTATTTTGGATTCACGTAAAATTAGAATTTCGGTATTTTACATGAGAGAGTACACTGAGTTGGTGTATATACTCCAAAACAAATAGAAATGTTCATTGTATTTTTTTTCTGAGAGATATTATTCAGAGCAATTTTGTTTTTAACATTGGGGTGCCTAGATAATATTTAGATTTTTTAAGATCACGTAAAATTAGAATTTCTGTATTTTACATGAGAGAGCATACTGAGTTGGTGTATATACTCCAAAACATTGTAGAATAAGGCATTGTATATTTTTTTTAAAGACTATATTCAGAGACATTTCTTTTTAACTTTCGGGCACCTAGATATTATTTAGATTTTTATCGATTCGTGTAAAATTAGAATTTCGGTATTTTACATGAGAGAGCATATTGAGTTGGTGTATATACTCCAAAACACAGTAGAAAAGGGCATTGTATATTTTCTCTGACAGATTATATTCAGAGCAATTTTGCTTTTAACATTGGGGTGATAGATAACTTTTAGATATTTTTCGATTCGCTTAAATATAGAATTTCTGCATTTTACATGGGAGAGCATATGGAGTTGGTGCATATATTCCAAAACAGGGTAGAATAGGGCATTGTATATTTTTTCTGACAGATTATATTCAGAGAAATTTTGTTTTTAACATTGGAATGCCTAATAATATTTAGATTTTTTCGATTATGGTAAAATTAGAATTTCTCTATTTTACATGAGAGAGCAAACTATGTTGGTGTATATACTCCAAAATAGAGTAGAATAAGGCATTGTATACTTTTTCTAAAAGACTATATTCAGAGCCATTTTCTTTTAACTTTGGAGCGCCTAGATATTATTTATTTTTTATTCGTTTCACATAAAATTAAAATTTCAGTATTTTATATGAGAGAGCATATTGAGTTGATGTATATACTCCAAAACAGAGTAGAATAGGGCATTGTATATTTTTTCTGACACATTTTATTCAGAGCAATTTTGCATTTAACATTGGCGTGCCAAGATGATATTTAGATTTTTTTCGATTCGCTTAAATACAGAATTTTTGTATTTTATATGAGAGAGCATACTGAGTTGGAGTATATACTCAAAAACAGAGTAGAATAAGGCATTGTATATTTTTTCTAACAGATTATATTAAGAGCCATTTTCTATTAATTTTCGTGCGCCTAGATATTATTTGGATTTTTTTCGATTTGTGTAAAATTAGAATTTTTGTATTTTACATGAGTGAGCATATTGAGTTATTGTATATACTCCAAAACAGAGTAGAAAAGGGCATTGTATATTGGTTCTAACAGATTATATTCACAGCAATTTTGCTTATAACATTGGTATGCCTAAATAATATTTAGATTTTTAAGATTCGCTTAAATATAGAATTTCTGTATTTTACATGAGAGAGCAGATGGAGTTGGTTTACATACTCCAAAACTGAGTAGAATAGGGCATTGTATATTTTTTCTGACAGATTATATTCAGAGCAATATTGTTTTTAATATTGGGGTGCCGAAGTAATATTTAGATTATTTTCGATTCGCTTAAATATTGAATTTCTTTATTTTACATGAGAGAGCATATGGGGTTGGTGTATATACTCCAAAACAGAGTAGAATAAGTCATTATATATTTTTTCTAACAGACTGTATTCAGATCCATTTTCTTTTAACTTTGGGGCAACTAGATATTATTTAGATTTTGTTCGATTCGTGCTAAATTAGAATTTTGGTATTTTACATGAGAGAAAATAGTTGGCGTATATACTTCAAAACAGAGTAGAAAAAAGCATTGTATATTATTTCTGACAGATTATATTCAGACCCATTTTGCTTTTAACACTGGGGTGCCTAGAAAATATTTAGATTTTTTCGAATCGGTTAAAATTGGAATTTCGTTATTTGACATGAGAGAGCATACTGAGTTGGTGTATATACTCCAAAACAGAGTAGAATAAGGCATTGCATATTTTTTCTAACAGACTATATTAAGAGGCATTTTCTTTTAACTTTCGGTCGCCTAGATATTATTTAGATTTTTTTCCATTCGCGTAATATTAGAATTTCTGTATTTTACATGAGAGAGCATATTGAGTTGGTGTATATACTCCAAAACAGAGTAGAAAATGGCATTTTTCTTCTGACTGTATTCACAGCAATTTTGCTGTTAACATTCGGGTGCCTAGATAATACTTGAATTTTTTTCGATTCACGTAAAATTAGAATTTCGGTATTTTACATGAGTGGGCATACTAGGTTTTTGAATATACTCCAAAACAGAGTAGAATAAGGCATTGTATACTTTTTCTAACAGACTATATTCAGAGCCAGTTCCTTTTAACTTTGGGGCGCCTAGATATTATTTAGAGTTTTTCAATTCATGTAAAATTAGAATTTCGATATTTTACTTGGGAGAGCATATTGAGTTGGTGTATATACTACAAAACAGAGTAGAAAATGGCATTTTTCTTCTGACTGTATTCACAGCAATTTTGCTTTTAACATTGGTGTCCCTAGATAATATTTAGATTTTTTTCCATTTGCGTAAATATAGACTTTCTGTATTTTACATGAGAGAGAATATTAAGTTGGTGTATATACTCCAAAACAGAGTAGAATAGGGCATTGTATATTTTTTCTGACAGATTAAAATCAGTGCAATTTTGTTTTTAACATTGCGGTGCCTAGATAATATTTAGATTTTTTTCGATTCGCTTAAATATAGAATTTCTGTATTTTACATGAGAGAGCATATGGAGTTGGTGTATATACTTCAAAACACAGTAGAATAGGGCATAGTATATTTTTTATGACAGATTATATTCAGAGCAATTTTTTTTTAAGATTGGGGTGCCTAGATAATATTTAGATTTTTTTCGATTTGCTTAAATATAGAATTTCTGTATTTCACATGAGAGTGCATATTGAGTTGGTGTACATACTTCAAAACAGAGTAGGATAGGGCATTGTATAATTTTTCTTACAGATTATATTCAGACCAATTTTGATTTTTAGATTCGTGTGCCTAGATAATATTTAGATTTTTTTCGATTTGCTTAAATATAGAATTTCTGTATTGTACATGAGAGAGCATATGGAGTTGGTGTACATACTCGTAAACAGAATAGAAAAGGGCATTGTATATTTTTTCTGACAGATTATATTCAGAGCAATACTGTTTTTAACATTGGGGTGCCTAGATATTATTTAGATTTTTTTCGATTCACGTAAAATTGGAATTTCGGTATTTTTCATGAGAGAGCATATTGACTTGGTTTATGTACTCCAAAACAGAGTAGAAATGGACATTGTATATTTTTTCTGACAGATTTTATTTATAGCAATTTTGCTTTTAACATTACGGTGCCTAGATAATATTTAGATTTTTTTCGATTCACGTCAAATTAGAATTACTGTATTTTACATTAGAGAGCATACTATGTTGGTCTATATAATCCAAAATAGAGTAGAATAAGGCATTGTATATTTTTTCTAACAGACTGTATTCAGAGCCATTTTCTTTTAACTTTGGGGCAACTAGATATTATTTAGATTTTATTCGATTCGCGCTAAATTAGAATGTTGGTATTTTACATGAGAGAGAATATTTAGTTGGTGTATATACTTCAAAACAGAGTATAAAAAAGCATTGTATATTATTTCTGACAGATTATATTCAGACCCATTTTGCTTTTAACATTGGGGTGCCTAGATAATATTTAGATTTTTGCGAATCTGGTAAATTTTGAATTTCGATACTTTACATGAGAGAGCATACTGAGTTGGTGTATATACTCCAAAACAGAGTAAAATAAGGCATTGTATATTTTTTCTAACAGAGTATATTCAGAGCCATTTTTTTAATCTTGGGGCGCCTAGATATTATTTAGATTTTTTTCGATTCACGTAAAATTCGAATTTCGATATTTTACATGAGAGAGCATATTGAGTTGTTGTATATACTCCAAAACAGAGTAGAAAAGGGCATTGTATATTTTTTCTGACAGATTATATTCAGAGCAATTCTGCTTTTAACATTGGGGTACGTAGATAATATTTAGATTTTTTTGATTCGGGTAAATTTATAATTTCGATACTTTACATGAGAGAGCATATTGAGTTGGTGTATATACTCCAAAACAGAGAAGAATAAGGTATTGTATATTTTGTCTAACAGACTATATTCAGAGCCATTTTCTTTTAACCTTGGGGTGCCTAGATATTATTTAGATGTTTTTCGATTCGCATAGAATTAGAATTTCGGTATTTTAAATGAGAGAGCATATTGAGTTGGAGTATATACTGCAAAACAGAGAAGAAAAGGGCATTTTTTTCTGACAGATTATATTCAGAGCAATTTTGCTACTAACATTGGGGTGCCTAGATAATATGTAGACTTTTATCGATTCTCTTAAATATAGAATTTCTGTATTTAACATTAGAGAACATATGGAGATGGTGTATATAATCCAAAACAGAGTAGAATAGGGCATTGTATATTTTTTCTGACAGATTATATTCAGAGCAATTTTTATTAAATATTGAGGTGCCTAGATAATATTTAGATTTTTTTCGATTCATGTAAAATTAGAATTTCGGTATTTTACGTGAGAGACCATATTGTGTTGGTGTACATACTCCAAAACAGAGTAGAAAAAAGCATTGTATATTTTTTCTGACAGATTATATTCAGAGCAATTTTGCTTTTAACATTGTGGTGCATAGATATTATTTAGATTTTTTTCGATTCACATAAAATTAGAATTTCGGTATTTTACATGAGAGAGCATATTGACTTGGTGTATGTACTCCAAAACAGAGAAGAAAGGGGCATTGTATATTTTTTCTGACAGAGTATATTCATAGCATTTTTTTTTTTAACTTTGGGGCACCTAGATATTATTTAGATTTTTTTTCTATTCACGTAAAATAAGAATTTCGGTATTATACATAAGAGAGCATACTGAGTTGGTGTATATAATCCAAAATAGAGTAGAATAAGGCATTGTATATTGTATCTAACAGACTGTATTCAGAGCCATTTTCTTTAAATTTGGAGCAACTAGATATTATTTAGATTTTATTCAATTCGCGTAAAATTCGAATTTCGATATTTTATATGAGAGAGCATATTGAGTTGGTGTATATACTCCAAAACAGAGTAGAAAAGGGCATTGTATATTTTTTCTGACAGATTATATTCAGAGCAATTTTGCTTTTAATATTGGGGTGCCTAGATAATATTTAGATTTTTTCGATTCGGGCAAATTTAGAATTTCGATACTTTACATGAGAGAGCATACTGAGTTGGTGTATATACTACAAAACAGAGAAGAATAAGGCATTGTATATTTTATCTAACAGACTATATTCAGAGCCATTTTCTTTTAACGTTGGGGCGCCTAGATATTATTTAGATTTTTTTCTATTCGTGTAAAATTAGAATTTCGGTATTTTACATGAGAGAGCATATTGAGTTGGTGTATATACTCGAAAACAGAGTAGAAAAAAGCATTGTATATTTTTCCTGACAGATTATATTCAGAGCAAATTTGCTTTTAACATTGGGGTGCATAGATAATATTTAGATTTTTTTTATTCACGTAAATTTTGAATTACATTATTTTACGTGAGAGAGGAGAGTGAGTTTGTGTATATACTCCAAAACAAATTATAATAAGACATTGTATATTTTTTCCTACAGACAATATTCAGAGCTATTTTCTTTTAACTCTGGGGTGCCTAGATATTATTTAGATTTTTTCCGATTCACGTAAAATTAGAATTTCACTATTTTACATGAGAGAGCATATGGAGTTGGTGTATATACTTCAAAACAGAGTAGAATAGGGCATTGTATATTTTTTCTGAGACATTATATTCAGAGCAATTTTGTTTTTAACATTGAAATGCCTAGATAATATTTAGATTTTCTTCGATTCGCTTAAATATAGAATTTCTGTATTTCACATGAGAGAGCATAGTGAGTTGGTGTACATACTCAAAACAGAGTAGAAAAGGGCATTGTATATTTGTTCTTACAGATTATATTCAGAGCAATTTTGCTTTTTACATTCGGGTGCCTAGATAATATTTATATTTTTATTCGATTAGCTTAAATATAGAATTTCTGTATTTTCATGAGAGAGCATATGGAGTTGGTGTACATACTCCAAAACAGAGTCGAAAAAGGCATTGTATATTTTTTCTGACACATTAAATTCAGAGCAATTTTGTTTTAACATTGGGGTGCCTAGATATTATTTAGATTTTTTTCGATTCATGTAAAATTGGAATTTCGGTATTTTACATTAGAGAGCATACTGAGTTGGTATATATAATACAAAATAGAGTAGAATAAGGCATTGTATATTTTTTCTAACAGGACATATTCAGAGCTATTGTCTTTTAACTTTGAAGCACTTAGATATTATTTAGATTTTTTTCGATTCACGTAATATTAGAATTTCGGTATTTTACAGGAGAGAGGATACTGCGTTGGTTTATATTCTCCAAAACAGAGTAGAATAAGGCATTGTATATATTTTCTAACAGACTATATTCAGAGCCATTTTCTTTTAACTTTCGGGTACCTAGATATTATTTTGATTTTTTTCGATTCGCGCAATATTAGAATTTCTGTATTTTTCATGAGACAGCATATTGAGTTGTTGTATACACTCCAAAACTGAGTAGAAAAGAAAGTTGTATCTTTTTCTGACACATTGTATTCTGAGCAATTTTGCTTTTAACATAGGTGTGCCTAGATAATGCTTAGATTTTTTCTATTCGGGTAAAATTAGAATTTCTGTATTTTACATTATAGAGCATACTGAGTTGGTGTATATACTCTAAAACAGAGTAGAATAAGGCATTGTATATTTTCTCTAACAGACTATATTCAGAGCCATTTTCTTTTAACTTTGGGGCGCCTAGATATTATTTAGATTTTTTTCGATTTGCTTAAATATAAAATTTCTGTATTTTACATGAGAGATCATATGGAGTTGGTGTATTTACTGGAAAACAGTAGAAAAAAGCATTGTATTTTTTTTCTGACAGATTATATTCAGAGAAATTTTGCTTTTAACATTGGGGTGCCTAGATAATATTTAGATTTTTTCGATTCGGGTAAAATTAGAATTTATGTATTTTACATAAGAGAGCATACTGAGTCGGTGTATATACTCCAAAACAGAGTAGAATAAGGCATTGTATATTTTTTCTGACAGATTATGTTTAGAGCAATTTTGCTTTTAACATTCGGGTGCCTAGATAATACTTAGATTTTTTTCGATTCACGTAAAATTAGAATTTTGGCATTTTACATGAGAGAGCACACTGAGTTGGTGTATATACAACAAAGCATAATAGAATAAGGCATTGTATATTTTTTCTGACAGATTATATTTAGAGCAATTTTGCTTTTAACATTAGAGTTCCTAGATAATATTTAGATTTTTTTCAATTCGCTTAAATATACAATTTCTGTATTTTACTCAAGATTGCATACTGAGTTGGTGTATATACTCCAAAACAGAGTAGAACAAGGCATTGTATATTTTTTCTAACAGACTATATTGAGAGCAATTTTCTTTTAACTTTGGGGCGCCTAGATATTATTTAGATTTTTTTTGTTTAGCGTAAAATTAGAATTTCGGTATTTTACATGAGAGAGCATATTGAGTTGGTTTATATACTACAAAACAAAGTAGAAAAGGGTATTGTATATTTTTTCTCACAGATTAATTTCAGAGCCATTTTGCTTTTAACATTGGGGTGCCTGGATAATATTTACATTTTTTTCAATTTCCTTAAATATAGAATTTCCGTATTTTACATGAGAGAGCATATGGAGTTGGTGTATATACTCCAAAACAGAGTAGAATAGGGCACTGTATATTTTTTCTGACAAATTATATTCAGAGCAATTTTGCTTTAAACATTGGGGTGCCTAGATCATATTTAGATTTTTTTGATTCGGGTCAAATTAGAATTTCTGTATTTTTCAATAGAGAGCATACTGAGTTGGTGTATATACTCCAAAACAGAGTAGAATAGGGCATTGTATATTTTTTCTGACAGATTATATTCAGAGCAATTTTGCTTTTAACATTGGGGTGCCTAGATCATATTTAGATTTTTTCGATTCGGGTAAAATTAGAATTTCTGTATTTTTCATTAGAGAGCATACTGAGTTGGTGTATATACTCCAATACAGAGTAGAACAAGGTATTGTATATTTTTTCTAACAGACTATATTCAGACCCATTTTCTTTTAACTTTCATGCGCCTAGATATTATTTAGATTTTTTCGATTCAGGTAAAATTAGAATTTCTGTATTTTACATGAGAGAGCATTTGGAGTTGTTGTATATACTCCAAAACAGAGTAGACTAGGGCATTGTATATTTTTTCTGAGAGATTATATTCAGAGCAATTTTGCTTTTCACATTGGGTTGCCTATATAATTTTTAGATTTTTTTCAATTCACGTAAATTTAGAATTTTGGTATTTTACATGAGAGAGCATACTGAGTTGGTGTATATACTCCAAAAGAGGGTAGAATAAAACATTGTATATTTTTTCTGACAGATTATATTCAAAGCAATTTTGTTTTTAACATTGGGGTGCCTAGGTGATATTTAGATTTTTTCGATTCGGGTGATATTAGAATTTGTGTATTTTACATGAGAGAGCATACTGAGTGGGTGTATATACTTCAAGAAAAAGTAGAATAAGGCATTGTATATTTTTTCTAACAGACTATATTGAGAGCCGTTTTCATTCATCTTTGGGGCCCTAGATATTATTTAGACTTATTTCGATTCACGTAAAATAAGAATTTTGGTAATTTATATGAGAGAGCATATTGTGTTGATGTATGTACTACAAAACAGAGTAGAAAAGGGCATTGTATATTTTTTCTGACAGATTATATTCAGAGCAATTTCGCTTTTTTCCATTGGGGTGCCTAGATAATATTTAGATATTTTTCGATTCGCTTAAATATAGAATTTCTGTATTTTACATGAGAGAGCATATGCAGTTGGTGTATATACTCTAAAATAGAGTAGAATAGGGCATTGTATATTTCTTCTGACAGATTATATTCAGAGCAATTTAGTTTTTAATATTGGGGTGCCTAGGTCATATTTAGATTTTTTCGATTCGGGTAAAATTAGTATTTCGGTATTTTACATAAGAGAGCATACTGAGTTGATGTATATACTCCAAAACAGAGTAGAATAAGGCATTGTATAGTTTTTCTAAAAGACTATATTCAGATCCATTTTCTTTTAACGTTGGGGCGCCTAGATATTATTTAGATTTTTTTGGATTCGCGCAAAATTAGAATTTTTGTATTTTACATGAAAGAGCATATTGTGTTGGTGTATATACTCCAAAACAGGGTAAGAAAGGGCATTGTATATTTTTTCTGACAGATTATATTGTAGCAATTTTTCTTTTAATATTGGGATGCCTAGATAATATTTAGTTTTTTTTCGATTCGTGTAAATTTAGAATTTCGGTCTTTTATATGAGAGAGCATACTGAGTTGGTGTATATATTCCAAAACAGAGTAGAATAAGGCATTGTTAATTTTTTCTTTTTTTTTTTTTGGCATTGTTAATTTTTTCTAACAGACTATATTCAGAGCCATTTTCTTTTTACTTTGGGGCGCCTAGATATTATTTAGATTTTATTCGATTCACGTAAAATAAGAATTTCGGTATTTTACATGAGAGAGCATATTAAATTGGTGTATATACCACAAAACAGAGTAGAAAAGAGCATTGTATATTTTTTCTGACAAATTATATTCAGAGCAATTTTTCTTTTAACATTGGGGTGCCTAGATAATATTTAGATTTTTTTCGATTCACTTAAATATAGAATTTCTGTATTTTACGTGAGACAGCATATGGAGTTTGTGTATATACTCCAAAACAGAGTAGAATAGGGCATTGTATATTTTTTCTGACAGATTATATTCAGAGAAATTTTGTTTATAACATTGGGGTGCCTAGATACTATTTAGATATTTTTCGATACATGTAAAATTAGAATTTCGGTATTTTAGCTGAGAGAGCATACTGAGTTGGTGTATATACTCCAAAACAGAGAAGAATAAGGCATTGTATATTTTTTCTAACAGAGTATATTCTAAGCCATTTTTTTTAACTTGTGGGTGCCTATATATTATTTAGATTTTTTCAATTCGCGTAAAAGTAGAATTTCGGTATTTTACATGAGAGAGCATATTGAGTTGGTGTACATACTACAAAAAAGAGTAGAAAAGGGCATTGTATATTTTTTCTGACAGAGTATATTCAGCGCAATTTTGCTTTTAACATTGGGGTGACTAGATAATATTTAGATTTTTTTGATTCGCTGAAATATAAAATTTCCGTTTTTTACTTGAGAGAGCATATGGAGTTGGTGTATATACTCCAAAACAGAGTAGAATAGGATATTGTATATTTTATCTGACAGATTATATTCACACCAATTTTGTTTTTAACATTGGGCTGCCGAGATAATATTTAGATTTTTTTCGGTTCGCTTAAATATAGAATGTCTGTATTTTACATGAGAGAGCATACTGAGTTGGTGTATATAATCCAAAACGGAGTAGAATAAGGCATTGTATATTTTTTCTAACAGACTATATTCTGAGAGATTTTATTTTAAGTTTTGGGTGCCTAGATATTATTTAGATTTTTTTCGATTCGTGTAAAATTAGAATTTTTGTATTTTACATGAGAGAGCGTATTGAGTTGGTGTATATACTACAAAAAACAGTAGAAAAGGGCACTGTATATTTTTTCTGACAGACTATATTCAGAGCAATTTTGCTTTTAACATTGGGGTGCCTAGATAATATTTAGATGTTTTTCGATTTGCTTAAATATAGAATTTCTGTATTTTACATGATTGAGCATATGGAGTTGGTTTATATACTCCAAAACAGAGTAGAATAGGGCACTGTTTATTTTTTCTGACAGATTATATTCAGAGCAATTTTGTTTTTAACATTTGGGAGCCTAAATATTATTTGGATATTTTCAATTATGGTAAAATTTTAATTTCTGTATTTTACATGATAGAGCGTACTGTGTTGGTGTATATACTTCAAAACAGAGTAGAATAGGGCATTGTATTTTTTTTCTGACAGATTATATTCAGAGCAATTTTGTTTTTAACATTGGAGTTCCTAGATAATATTTAGATTTTTTTCCATTCGCTTAAATATAGAATTTCTGTATTTCACATGAGAGAGCATATTGAGTTGGTGTACATACTCCAAAACAGAGTAGAAAAGAACATTGTATATTTTTTCTTACAGACTATATTCAGAGCAATTTTGCTTTTTATATTCGGGTGCCTAGATAATATTTAGATTTTTTTCAATTCGCTTAAATATAGAATTTCTGTATTTTACATGAGAGACCATATTGAGTTGGTGTACATACTCCAAAACTGAATCGAAAAGGGAATTGTATATTTTTTCTGACAGATTATATTCAGAGCAATTTTGTTTTTAACATTGGGGTGCCTAGATATTATTTAGATTTTTTTCGATTCGCATAAAATTAGAATTTCGGTATCTTACATGAGAGAGCAGATTGACTTGGTGTATATACTCCAAAACAGAGTAGAAAGGGGCATTGTATATTTTTTCTAACAGATTATATTCGTAGCAATTTTGATTTTAACATTAGGGTGCCTACATAATATTTAGATTTTTTTCGATTCAAGTAAAATAAGAATTTCGGTATTATACATTAGAGAGCATACTGAGTTGGTGGATATAATCCAAAATAGAGTAGAATAAGGCATTGTACATTATTTCTAAAAGACTGTATTCAGAGCCATTTTCTTTTAAATTTGGGGCAACTAGATATTATTTAGATTTTATTCAATTCAGGCAAAATTAGAATTTCAGCATTTTACATGAGAGAGCATATTAAATTGGTGTATATACCACAAAACAGAGTAGAAAAGAGCATTGTATATTTTTTCTGACAGATTATATTCAGAGCAATTTTGCTTTTAACGTTGGGGTGCCTAGATAATATTTAGATTTTTTCGATTCGGGCAAATTTAGAATTTCGATACTTTACATGAGAGAGCATACTCAGTTGGTGTATATACTCCAAAGCAGAGTAGAATAGGGCATTGTATATTTTTTCTAACAGACTATATTCAGAGCCATTTTCTTTTAACCTTGGGTCGCCTAGATATTATTTGGATGTTTTTCGATTCGTGTAAAATTAGAATTTCGGTATTTTACATGAGAGAGCATATTGAGTTGGTGTATATACTCCAAAACAGAGTTGAAAAAAGCATTGTATATTTTTTCTGACAGATTATATTCAGAGCAATTTTGCTTTTAACATTAGGGTGCATATATAATATTTATATTTTTTTATTTATGTACATTTAGAATTACATTATTTTACATGAGAGAGAATAGTGAGTTTGTGTATATACTACAAAACAAAGTATAATAAGGCAGTGTATATTTTTTTCTACAGACTATATTCACAGCTATTTTCTTTTAACTTTGGGGCGCCTCGATATTATTTAGATTTTTTTCGATTCACGTAAAATTAAAATTTCACTATTTTACATGAGAGAGCATATGGAGTGGGTGTATATAATCCAAAACAGAATAGAACAGAGCATTGTATATTTTTCTGACAGATTATGTATACAGCAATTTTGTTTTTAACATTGGGGAGCCTAGAAAATATTTTAATTTTTTCGATTTGGGTAAAATTGTAATTTCCTTATTTTACATGAGAGAGCATAGTGAGTTGGTGTATATACTCCAAAACAGAGTAGAATAAGGCATTGTATACTTTTCTAACAGACTATATTCAGAGCCATTTTCTTTTAACTTTGGGGCACCTAGATATTATTTCGAGATTTTCGATTCATGTAAAATTAGAATTTCGATATTTTACATGAGAGAGCATATTGAGTTGGTGTATATACTACAAAACAGAGTAGAAAATGGCATTTTATATGTTTTCTGACGGATTATATTCAGAGCAATTTTGCTATTAACATTGGGGTGCCTCGATAATATTTAGATTTTTTTCGCTTCACTTAAATATAGAATTTCTGTATTTTATATGAGAGAGCATATTGACTTGGTGTATATACTCCAAAACAAAGTATAAAAAGGCATTGTATATTTTTTCTGACAGATTATATTCAGAGCAATTTTTCTTTTAACATTGTTGTTCCTAGATAATAGTTAGACTTTTTCGATTCGGGTAAATTTTGAATTTCGATACTTTACATGAGAGAGCATACTGAGTTGTTGTATATACTCCAAAACAGAGTAGAATAAGGCATTGTATATTTTGTCTAACAGACTATATTCAGAGCCATTTTCTTTCAACCTTGGGGCGCCTAGATATTATTTAGATTCTTTTCGATTCGCGTAGAATAAGAAGTTCGGTATTTTACATCAGAGAGCATATTGAGTTTGTTTATATACTACAAAACAGAGTAGAAAATGTGGTTGTATATTTTCTCTGACAGATTATATTCAGAGCAATTTTGCTTTTAACATTCGGGTGCCTAGATAATATTTAGATTTTATTAGATTCGCTTTTATATTGAATATCTGTATTTTACATGACAGAGCATATGGAGTTGGTGTATATATGCCAAAACAGAGTAGAATAGGGCATTGTATATTTTTTCTGACAGACTATATTCAGAGAAATTATGTTTTTAACATTTGGTGCCTAGATAATATTTAGATTAATTCAATTCGGGTAAAATTAGAATTTCTCTATTATACATGACAGAGCATACTGAGTTGATGTATATACTCCAAAACAGATTGGAATAAGGCATTGTATATTTTTTCTAACAGACTATATTAAGAGCCATTTTCTTTTAACTTTGGGGAGCATAGATATTATTTAGATTTTTATTGATTCACTTAAATATAGAATTTCTATATTTTACATGAGAGAGCATAAGGAGTTTGTGTATATACTCCAAAACAGAGTAGAAAAAAGCATTGTATATTTTTTCTTACAGATTATATTCAGAGAAATTTTTCTTTTAACATTGGGGTGCCTAGATAATATTTATATTTTTTCGATTCGGGTAAATTTGGAATTTCTTTATTTTACATGCGAGAGCTTACTGAGTTGGTGTATATACTCCAAAACAGAGTACAATAAGGAATTGTATATTTTTAATAACAGACTATATTCAGAGCCATTTTCTTTTAACTTTGGGGCACCTATATGTTATTTAGATTTTTTTCGATTTGTGTAAAATTATAATTTCGATATTTTACATGAGAGACATATTGAGTTGGTGTATATACTACAAAACAATAGAAAATAGCATTGAATATGTTTTCTGACAGATTATATTCAGAGCAATTTTGCTATTAACATTAGGGTGCCTAGATAATATTTAGATTATTTTAGATTCGAGTAAATATAGAATTTCTGTATTTTACATGAGAGAGCATATGGAGTTGGTGTATTTACTACAAAACAGAGTAGAATAGGGCATTGTTTATTTTTCCTGACTGATTATATTCAGAGCCTTTTTGTTTTTAACAATGGGGTGCCTAGATAATATTTAGATTGTTTCTATTCGTGTAAAATTAGAATTTTGGTATTTTACATGAGAGAGCATATGGAGTTGGTGTATATACTCCAAAAAAGAGTAGAATAGGGCACTGTATATTTTTTCTGACAGATTATATTCAGAGCAGTTTTGTTTTTAACATTGGGGTGCCTAAAGAATGTTTAGATTTTTTTGATTAGGGTAAAATTAGAATTTCTTTATTTTCCTTCAGAGCGTAAACTGAGTTATTGTATATACTCCTATACAGAGTAGAAAAGGGCATTGTATATTTTTTCTGACAGATTATATTCAGAGAAATTTTGTTTTTAACATTGGGGTGCCTAGATAATATTTTGATTTTTTTCGATTTGCTTAAATATAGAATTTCTTTATTTAAATGATACAGCATATGGAGTTGGTGTATGTACTCCAAAACAGAGTAGAAAATGGCATTGTATATTTTTTATGACAGATTATGTTCAGAGCAATTTGGTTTTTAACATTGGGGTGCCTAGATAATGTTTAGAGTATTTTGATTCGGGAAAAATTAGAATTTCTGTATTTTACATGAGAGAGCATACTGAGTTGTTGTATATACTCCAAAACAGAGTAGAATAAGGCATTGTATATTTTTTCTAACAGACTATATTCAGAGCCGTTTTCTTTTATATTTGGGGTGGCTACATATTTGTTAGATTTATATCGATTCGCATAAAATTAGAATTTCGGTATTTTACATGAGAGAGCATACTGAGTTGGTGTACATACTCCAAAACAGAGTAGAATAAGGCATTGTATATTTTTTCTAACAGACTATTTTCAGAGCCATTTTCTTTTAACTTTGCGGCGTCTAGATATTATTTAAATTTTTTTCAATTCACTTAAATATAGAATATCTGTATTTTACATGAGAGAGCATATGGAGTTGGTGTATATACTCCAAAACAGAGTAGAATAGGGCATTGTATATGTTCTCTGACAGACTATATTCAGAGCAATTTTGTTTTTAACATTGGTGTGCCTAGATAATATTTAGATTTTTTCAATTCGGGTAAAATTAGAATTTCTGTATTTTACATGAGGGAGCATACTGAGTTGGTGTATATACTCCAAAACAGAGTAGAATAAGCTATTGTATATAGTTTCTAACAGACTATATTCAGAGGCATTTTGTTTTAACTTTGGGGTGCCTAGATATTATTTAGATTTATTTCGATTCACGTAAAATTAGAATTTTGGTATTTTATCTGAGAGAGCATATGCAGTTTTTGTATATACTTTAAAACAGAGTAGAATTGGGCATTGTATATTTTTTCTGACTGATTATTTTCAGAGCAATTTTGTTTTTAACATAGGGGTGCCTAGATAATATTTAGATTTTTTCGATTCGAGTAAAATTAGAGTTTCTGTATTTTACATGAGAGAGCAAATGCAGTTGGTTTATATACTCCAAAAAAGAGTAGAATTGTGCATTGTATATTTTATCTGACAATTTATATTCAGAGCAGTTTTGTTTTTAACATTGTGGTGCCTACAGAATATTTAGATTTTTTCGGTTTGGGTAATATTAGAATTTCTGTATTTTACATGAGGGCGCAAACTGAGTTGGTGTATATACTCCAAACCAGAGTAGAATAGGGCATTTTAAATTTTTTCTGCCAGATTATATTGAGAGAAATTTTTTTCTTAACATTGGGGTGCCTAGATAATATTCAGATTTTTTCGATTCGGGTAAAATTAGAATTCCTGTATTTTACATGACAGAGCATATGGAGTTGGTGTATATACTCCAAAAACGAGTAGAATAGGGCATTGTATATTTTTTCTGAGAGATTATATTCAGAGCAGTTTTGTTTTTAACATTTGGGTGCCTAGATAATATTTAGATTTTGTCGATTCGGGTAAAATTAAAATTTCGGTATTTTACATGAAACAGCATATTGAGTTGGTGTATATACTCCAAAACAAAGTAGAATAGGGCATTGTATATTTTTTCTGACAGATTATATTCAGAGCAATTTTGCTTTTAATCTCCGGGTTCCTAGATAATATTTAGATATTTTTCGATTCGGGTAAAATTAGAATTTCGGTATTTTACATGAGAGAGCATACTGAGTTGGTGTATTTACACCAAAACCGAGTAGAATAGGACATTGTATATTTTTTCTGACAGATTATATTCAGAGCAATTTTGCTTTTTACATTGCAGTGCCTAGATAATATTTAGATTTTGTCGATTCGCTTAAATATAGAATTTCTTTATTTTACAGAAGAGAGCATATGGAATTGGTGTATATACTCCAAACAGAGTAGAATAGGGCATTGTATATTTTTTCTGACAGATCATATTCAGAGAAATTTTGCTTTTAATATTGGGGAGCCTAGATTATATTTAGATTTTTATCAATTCACGTAAAATTAGAATTTCGATATTTTACTTGAGAGAGCATACTGAGTTGGTATATATACTCCAATACAGAGTAGAATAAGGCATTGTATATTTTTTCTAACAGACTATATTCAGAGCCATTTTCTTTTAACTTTGAGGAGCCTAGATGTTATTTAGATTTTTTTCGATTGGTGTAAAATTAGAATTTCGGTATTTTACATGAAAGAGTATATGGAGTTGGTGTATATACTCGAAAACAGAGTAGAGTAGGGCATTGTATATTTTCTCGGACAGATTATATTCAGAGCAATTTTGTTTTTATCATTGGGGTGCCTAGATTATATTTAGATTATTTTCGATTCGCTTAAATATAGAATTTTTGTATTTTACATGAGAGAGCATATGGAGTTGGTGTATGTACTCCAAAACAGAGTAGAAAAGGCATTTTATATTTTTACTGACAGATTATATTCAGAGCAATTTTTATTTCAAACTGGGGTGCCTAGATAATATTTAGATTTTTTTCGATTCACGTAACATTAGTATTTCCGTATTTTACATGAGAGAGCATATTGAGTAGGTGTATATACTCCAAAAAAAAGTAGAAAGGGCATTGTATATTTTTTCGGACAGATTGTATTCAGAGTAATTTTTTTTTAACATTGGGATGCTTAGGAAATATTTAGATTTTTGTAGATTCGCCTAAATATAGAGTTCTCTATTTTACATGAGAGAGCATATGGCGTTGGGCTATATACTCCAAAACAGAGTAGAATAGGGCATTGTATATTTTTTCTGAAAGATTATATTCAGAGAAATTTTCCTTTTAACATTGAAGTGCCTAGATAATATTTAGGATTTTTTCGATTTGCTTAAATAGAGAATTTCTGTATTTTACATGAGAGAGTATATGTAGTTGCTGTATATACTCCAAAACAGAGTAGAATAGGGTATTGTATATTTTTTCTGAGAAATGATATTCAGTGCAATTTTGTTTTTAACATTGGGGTGCCTAAATAATATTTAGATTATTTTGATTCGCTTAAATATAGGATTTCTTTATTTTAAATGAGAGCATAAGGAGTTGGTGTATTTACTCCAAAAAAGAGTAGAATAGGGTATTGTATATTTCTTCTGACAGATTATATTCAGAGCAATTTTGTTTTTAACATTGGGGTGCCTAGATTATATTTAGATTTTTTCGATTTGGGTAAAATTAGAATTTCTGGATTTTACATGAGAGAGCATACTGAGTGGGTGTATATACTCCGAAACAGTGTAGAATAAGGCATTGTATATTTTTTCTTACAGACTATATTCAGAGCCATTTTCTTTTAACTTTGTGGCGCATAAATATTATTTAGATCTATTTCGATTCGCGTAAAATTAGAATTTCGGTATTTTCCATGAGAGCCCATATTGAGTTGCTGCATATAGTACAAAACAGAGTAGAAAAGGGCATGGTATATTTATTCTGACAGAATATATTCAGAGCAATTTTGCTTTTTACATTGGGGTGCCTAGATAATATTTAGATTTTTTCGATTTGCTTAAATATAGAATTTCTGTATTTTACAGGAGAGAGCCTATGGAGTTGGTGTATATACTCCAAAACAGAGTAGAATATGGCATTGTATATTTTTTCTGACAGATTATATTAAGAGCAATTTTGTTTTTAACATTGGGGTGCCTAGATTATATTTAGATTATTTTCGATTCGCTTAAATACAGAATTTTTGTATTTTACATAAGAGAGCATATGGAGTTGGTGTATTTACTCCAAAACAGAGTAGATAAGGGCATTGTATATTTTTTTGTTACAGATTATATTCAGAGCAATTTTTCTTTTAAACTGGGGTGCCTAGATAATATTTAGATTTTTTTTGATTCGCGTAAGATTAGAATTTCGGTATTTTACATGAGAGAATATAGGGAGTTGGTGTATATACCTCAAAACAGAGTAGAATAAGGCGTTGTATGTTTTTTCTAACAGACTATATTCAGAGCCATTTTCTTTCAACTTTGGGCGCCTAGATATTATTTAGATTTTTTTTGATTCACGCAAAATTAGAATTTCAGAATTTTACATGAGAGAGCATATTGAGTTGGTGTATATACTACAAAACAGAGTAGAAAAGGGCATTGTTTATTTTTCCTGACAGATTATATTCAGAGCAATTTTGCTTTTAACATTCGGGTGCCTAGATTTTATTTAAATTTTTTTCGATTCACGTAAAATTAGAATTTTGATATTTTACATGAGAGAGCATAATGAGTTGGGGTATATACTCCAAAACAGAGTAGAATAAGGCATTGTAAATTATTTCTGACAGATTATATTGAGAGCAATTTTGCTTTTAACATTGGGGTGCCTAGATTATATTTAGATTTTTGTCGATTCGCTTAAATATAGAATTTCTGTATTTTACATGAGAGAGCATATGGAGGTAGTGTATATACTCCAACACAGAGTAGAATAAGTCATTGTGTATTTTTTCTGACAGATTTTGTTCAGAGTAATTTTGTTTTTAATATTCAGGTGACTAGATCATATTTAGATTTTTTCAATTCGGGTAAAATTAGAATTTCTTTATTTTACATGAGAGAGCATATGAAGTTGGTGTATATACTCCAATAAAGAGTAGAATAAAGCATTGTATATTTTTTCTGACAGATTATATTCAGAGCTATTTTGTTTTTAACACTGGGGTGCCTAGATAATATTTAGATTTTTTCAATTCGGGTAAAATTAGAATTTTTGTATTTTACATGAGAGAGCATACTTTGTTGGTTTATATACTCCAAAACAGAGTAGAATAAGGCACTGTGTATTTTTTCTAACAGATTATAATCAGAGCCATATTCTTTTATCTTCCGGGCACCTAGATATTACTTAGATATTTTTCGATTTGCGAAAAATTAGAATTTCGTTATTTAAAATGAGAGAGCATACTGAGATGGTGTATATACTCCAAAACAGAGTAGAATAAGGCAATGTATTTTTTTTAACAGACTATATTCAGAGAAATTTTCTTTTAATGTTGGGGCGCCTAGATATTATTTAGATTTATTTCGATTCGTGTAAAATTAGAATTTCGGTATTTTACATAAGAGAGCATATTGAGTTGGTGTATATACTCCAAGAAAGAGTAGAATAGGGCATTGTATATTTTCTGTGACAGATTATATTCAGAGCAATTTTGTTTTTAACATTGGGTTGCCTAGATAATATTTAGATTATTTTCGATTCTCTTAAATATAAAATTTCTGTATTTTACATGAGAGAGCATATGGAGTTGGTGTATGTACTCCAAAACAGAGTAGAAAAGGGCATTGTATATTTTTTCTGACAGACTATATTCAGAGCAAATTTGCTTTTAACACTGAATTGCCTAGATAATATTTAGATTTTTTTCGATCCACGTAAAATAAGAATTTTGTTATTTTACATGAGAGAGCATATGGAGTTGTTGTATGTAATCCAAAACAGAGTAGAATAAGGCATTGTATATTTTTTCTAACAGGCTATATTCAGAGCCATTTTTGTTTATCGTTGCGGTGCCTAGGTATTACTTAGATTTTTTTCGATCCACGTAAGATTAGAATTTCGATACTTTATGTGAGAGAGCATTTTGAGTTGGTGTATATACTACAAAACATAGTAGAAAAGGGCATTGTATATTTTTTCTGACAGATTATATTTAGAGCTATTTTGCTTTTAATGTTGGGGTGCCTAGATAATATTTAGATTTTTTTTGATTTGCTTAAATATAGAGTTTTTATATATTACATGAGAGAACATATCAAGTTGGTGTATATACTCCAAAACAGAGTAGAATAGGGCATGGTATAATTTTTCTTACAGACTATATACAGAGCAATATTGTTTTTATCATTGGGGTGCCTAGATAATATTTAGATTTTTTCGACTCGGGTAAAATTAGAATTTCTGCATTTTACATGAGAGAGCACACTGAGTTGGTGTATATACTCCAAAACAGAGTAGAATAAGGCAGTGTATATTTTTTCTAACAGACTATATTCAGAGCCATTTTCTTTTTACTTTTGGGTGCCTAGATATTATTTAGATTTTTTTTGAATTCGCATAAAATTAGAATTTCGGTATTTTACATCCGAGAGCATACTGAGTTGGTGTATATACTCCAAAACAGAGTAAAATAAGGCATTGTATATTTTTTCTGACAGGGTATATTCAGAGCAATTTTGCTTTTAACATTAAGGTGCCTAGGTAATATTTAGATTTTTTTCGATTTGCTTAAATATAGAATTTCAGTATTTTACATGAGAGAGCATATGGAGTTGGTGTATATAGTCCAAAGCAGAGTAGAATAGCGTATTGTATATCTTTTCTGACAGATTATATTCAGAGAAATTTTGTTTTTAACATTGGGGTGCCTAGATCATATTTAGATTTTTTCGATTCGGGTAAAATTAGAATTTCGGTATTTTCCCTGAGAGAGCATACTGAGTTGGTGTATATAATCCAAAACTAAGTAGAATAAGGCATTGTATATTTTTTCTAACAGTCTACATACAGAGTCATTTTCTTTTAACTTTGGGGCACCTGGATATTATTTAGATTTTTTTCAATTCCCGTTAAAATAGAATTTCGGTATTTTACATGAGAGAGCATACTGATTTGGTGTATATACTCCAAAACGGAGTAGAATATGGCATTGTATATTTTTTCTAACAGACTATACTCAGAGCCATTTTCATTTAACTTTGGAGCGCCTAAATATTATTTAGATTTTTTTCGATTCACGTAAAATTAGAATTTCGGTATTTTACGTGAGAGAGCATATTGAGTTGGTTTATATGCTCCAAAACAGAGTAGAATAGGGCACTGTATATTTTTTCTGACAGCGTATATTAAGAGCAATTTTGCTTTTAACATTGGGGTGCCTAGAGTATATTTAGATTTTTTAGATTTGGGTAGCATTAGAATCTGTATTTTACATGAGAGAGCATACTGAGTTGGTGTATATACACCAAAACAGAGTAGAATAAGGCATTGTATTTTTTTTCTAACAGACTATATTCAGAGCCATTTTCTTTTAACTTTGGGGTGCCTAGATATTATTTAGATTTTTTTCGATTCACATAAATTTCGAATTTCGGTATTTTACATCAGAGAGCATACTGAGTTGTTGTATATAGTCCAAAACAGAGTAGAATAAGGCATTGTATATTTTTTCTGACAGCGTATATTCAGAGCAATTTTGCTTTTAACATTAAGGTGCCTAGATAATATTTAGATTTTTTTCGATTCGCTTAAATATAGAATTTCAGTATTTTACATGAGAGAGCATATGGAGTTGGTGTATATAGTCAAAAGCAGAGTAGAATAGCGTATTGTATATTTTTTCTGACAGATTATATTCACAGCAGTTTTGTTTTTAACATTGGGGTGCCTAGATCATATTTAGATTTTTTCAATTCGGGTAAAATTAAAATTTCGGTATTTTACATGAGAGAGCATACTGAGTTGGGGTATATACTCCAAAAAAGAGTAGAAATAGGCATTGTATATTTTTTCTTAGAGACTATATTCAGAGATGGTTCCTTTTAATTTTGGGGCACCTATATAATACTTAGATTTTTTCGATTCACGTAAAATTTGAATTTTTGTATTTTACATGAGAGAACATATTGAGTTGGTGTATATACTCCAAAACAGAGTAGAAAAGGACATTGTATATTTTTTCTTACAGATTATATTCAGAGCAATTTTACTGTTATTATTCAGTTGCCTAGATAATATTTAGATTTTTTTCGATTCACGTAAAATTAGAATTTCTGTATTTTACATTAGAGAGCATACTGAGTTGGCGTATATACTCCAAAACAGAGTAGAATAGGGCATTGTATATTTTTTCTGACAGATTATATTCAGAGCACGTTTGTTTTTAACATTGGTGTGCCTAAATCATATTTAGATTTTTTCGATTCGGGTAAAATTTGAATTTCTGTATTTTACATGAGAGAACATAGGGAGTTGGTGTATATACTCCAAAACAGAGGAGAATAAGGCGTTGTATGTTTTCTCTAACAGACTATATTCAGAGCCATTTTCTTTTAACTTTGTGCGCCTAGATATTATTTAGATTTTTTTCGATTCACGCAAAATTAGAATTTCGGAATTTTACATGAGAGAGCATATTGAGTTGGTGTATATACTACAAAACAGAGTAGAAAAGGGCATTGTATATTTTTTCTGACAGATTATATTCAGAGCAATTTTGCTTTTAACATTCGGGTGCCTAGATAATATTTAAATTTTTTCGATTCACGTAAAATTAGAATTTCGGTATTTTACATGAGAGAGCAAAATGAGTTGGTGTATATACTCCAAAACAGAGTAGAATAAGGCATTGTATGTTTTTTCTGGCAGATTATATTGAGAGCAATTTTTCTTTTAACATTGGGGTGCCTAGATTATATTTAGATTTTTGTCAATTTGCTTAAATATAGAATTTCTGTATTTCACATGAGAGAGCATATGGAGTTGGTGTATATACTCCAAAACACAGTAGAATAGGGCACTGTATATTTTTTCTGACAGATTATATTCAGAGTCATTTTGTTTTTAACATTGTGGTGCCTAGAGTATATTTAGATTTTTTCGATTTGGGTAGCATTAGAATCTGTATTTTACATGAGAGAGCATACTGAGTTGGTGTATATACTCCAAAACAGAGTAGGATAAGGCATTGTATATTTTTTCTAACAAACTATATTCAGAGCCATTTTCTTTTCACTTTGGGGCACCTAGATATTATTTAGATTTTTTTCGATTCACGTAAATTTCGAATTTCGGTATTTTACATCAGAGAGTATACTGAGTTGGTATATATACTCCAAAACATTGTATAATAAGGCATTGTATATTTTTTCTGACAGCGTGTATTCAGAGCTATTTTGCTTTTTACATTAAGGTGCCTAGATAATATTTAGATTTTTTCGATTCGCTTAAATATAGAATTTCTGTATTTTACATGAGAGAGCATATGGAGGTGGTGTATATACTCCAACACAGAGTAGAATAGGGTATTGTATATTTTTTCTGACAGATTTTGTTCAGAGCAATTTTATTTTTAATATTCAGGTGCCTAGATCATATTTAGATTTTTTCGATTCGGGTAAAATTAGAATTTCTGTATTTTACATGAGAGAGCATACGGAGTTGCTTTATATACTCCAAAACAGGGTAGAATAATGTATTGTATATTCTACCTAACAGACTCTATTCAGAGCCATTTTCTTTTAGCTGTGGTACGCCTAGATATTATTTAGATTTTTTTCGATTCACGTAACATTAGAATTTTGGTAGTTTACATGAGAGAGCATACTGAGTTGGGGTATATACTCCAAAAAAGAGTAGAAATAGGTATTGTATATTTTTTCTTACAGACTATATTCAGAGACGGTTTCTATTAATTTTGGGGCACCTAGATAATACTTAGATATTTTCGATTAACGTAAAATTAGAATTTCCCTATTTTACATGAGAGAACATATTGAGTTGGTGTATATACTCCAAAACAGAGTAGAAAAACACATTGTATATTTTTTCTGACAGATTATATTCAGAGCAATTTTACTTTTATTACTCGGTGGCCTAGATAATATTTAGATTTTTTTCGATTCACGTAAAATTAGAATTTCGGTATTTTACATGAGAGAGCATATTGAATTGGTGTATATACTCCAAAACAGAGTAGAGTAAGGCATTGTATATTTATTCTGACAGATTATATTCAGAATAATTTTGCTATTAACATTAAGGTGCCTAGATAAAATGTAGATTTTTTTCGATTCGCTTAAATATAGAATTTCTGTATTTTACATGAGAGAGCATATGGAGGTGGTGTATATACTCCAACACAGAGTAGAATAGGGCATTGTATATTTTTTCTGACAGATTTGGTTCAGAGCAATTTTGTTTTTAATATTGGGTTGCCTAGATCATATTTAGATTATTTCGATTCGGGTAAAATTTGAATTTCTGTATTTTACATGAGAGAGCATATGGAATTGTTGTATATACTCCAAAACAGAGTAGAATAAGGTATTGTATATTTTATCTAACAGACTATATTCAGAGCCATTTTCTTTTAGCTGTGGGACGCCAAGATATTATTTAGATTTTTTTCGATTCGCGTAAAATTAGAATTTCGGTATTTTACATGAGAGAGCATATTTAGTTGGTGTATATAATGCAAAACAGAGTAGAAAAGGGCATTGTATATTTTTTATGACAGATTATATTCAGAGCAATTTTCCTTTTTACATTGGGGTGCCTAGATAATATTTAGATTTTTTTCGATTCGCATAAAATTAGAATTTTGGTAGTTGACATGAGAGAGCATATTGAATTGGTGTATATACTCCAAAACAGAGTAGAAAAGGGCATTGTATATTTTGTCTGACAGATTATATTCACAGCAATTTTGATTTTATTATTGGGGTGCCTAGATAATATTTAGATTTTTTCCATTTGCATAAAATTAGAATTTCCGTATTTTCTCTGAGAGAGCATATTGAGTTGGTGTATATAATCCAAAACTAAGTAGAATAAGGCATTGTATATTTTTTCTAACAGTCTACATACAGAGCCATTTTCTTTTAACTTTGGGGTACCTAGATATTATTTAGATTTTTTTCGATTCACGTTAAAATAGAATTTCAGTATTTTACATGAGAGAGCATCCTGAGTTGGTGTATATACTCCAAAACGGAGAAGAATAAGGCATTGTATATTTTTTCTAACAGACTATACTCAGAGCCATTTTCTTTTAACTTTGGGGAGCCTAGATAATATTTAGATTATTTTCGATTCGCGTAAAATTAGAATTTCTGTATTTTACATGAGAGAGCATATTGAGTTGGATTATATACTCCAAAACAGAGTAGAAGGAGGCATTGTATATTTTTTCTGACAGATTTTGTTCAGAGCAATTTTGATTTAACATTGGGGTGCCTAGATAACATTTATATTTTTTTGATTCTCATAATATTATAATTTCGGTATTTTACATGAGACAGCATATTGATTTGGTGTATATACTCCAAAACAGAGTAGAAAAGGGCATTGTGTATTTTTTCTGACAGATGATATTCAGTGCATTTGTTCTTTTAACATTGGGGTGCCTAGATAATATTTAGATTTTTTTCTATTTGCGTAAATTTAGAATTTCGGTATTTTGCATAAGAGAGCCTATTGGTTTGGTGTATATACTCCAAGAAAGAGTAAAAAAGGGCATTGTATATTTTCTCTTACACATTATATTTTGTGCAATTTTGCTTTTAACGTTGGTGTACATAGAAAATATTTATATTTTTTGTAACCACGTAAATTCAGAATTTATATATTTTACATGATTGAGCTTATTGATATGGTGTATATACTCCAAAACAGAGTAGAAAAGGGCATTGTATATTTTTTGGAACAGGTTTTCTTTAGAGCAATTTTGCTTATAACATTGTGGTACATACATAATATTTATATATTTTTTTATCCGGTAAATTTAGAATTTTAATATTTTACATGAGAGAGCGTATTGATTTGGTGTATATACTCCAAAAGAGTGTAGAAAAGGGCATTGTATATTTTTTCATACAGATTATTATTACAGCAATTTTGCTTTCAGCATTTGGATAAATATATAATATTTATATGTGTTTCTATTCACGTAAATTTAGAGTTTTGGTATTTTACATGACAAAGAATATTGAGATAGTGTATATACTCCAAAAGAATGTAGTAGACGGCATTGTATATTTTTTCTAACAGATTATTTTTCGAGCAATTTTGCTTATATCATTCGGGGACATAGAGGATATTTATATTTATTTCTAACAGCATAAATTTAGATTTTCAGTATTTTACATGAGAGAGAATATTGAGATGGTATATATACACCATAAGAGAGAAGAAAAGAGCATTGTATTTTTTTTCTAACAGAGTATCTTCCACGCAATTTTGTTTTTTACATTGGGGTGCATAGAGAATATTTATATTTTTGTCTAACCACGTAAATTTAGAATTTTTGTATTTTACATGTGAGAGAATATTGAGATTGTGTATATACTAAGAAAGATAGTAAAAAAAAGCATTGTGTATTTTTTCTAACAGAGTGTCTTTAGAGTAATTAGGTTTTTAACATTGAAGTCAAAGGAAATACTTACATTTTCTCTATCCACGTAATAATAGAATTTCCATGTTTTACAAGAGGGAATATGGAGATGGTGTATATACCTTAAAACAGAATAGAAAAGGGCATTGTATATTTTTTCTAACAGAGTATTGTCAGAACAATTTTGTTTTTAACGTTGGGGTAAAAAGAGAATATTTATATTTTTAGTAATTTTGTGTTTAACATTTGTGTTAAAATGAGTATGTATATATTCTGTAACCGCATAAAATTAGAATTTTTATATTTTACAAGATAGAGAATATTGAGTCGGTGCATATACTTTAAAACATAGTAGAAAATTGCATTGTATATTTTTTTCTATCAGAGTGTCTTCAGAGTAATTTTTTTAAGGGTAAATTAGAGTATTTATATTTTCTGTAACTGCATAAAAATAGAATTTTTGTATTTTACAAGACAGCCAATATTGAGACGGTGTATATACTTTAAAATAGTGTAGAAAAGGGCCTTGTATATTTTTTCTAACACAGTATTTTCATAGTAATTTACATTGTGTGTGGGAGCAAATTTCTCAAATCCCTTTGAACATATTCTCCCTCTCCCCTGTTTTTCTCTTTGCTCACTATTGAATCATTTTCAGGTTTCTTGATTTCTTATCTTTTCCCGATGAGCATTTTAGCTTCTGTCCACTTCTACTTTCAGAATTCTTCAGCTACAAAGACCCACCTCCTCAGAGAGTTGCTAAAGATTTTAGTAACAAAAATTTTCTCTGTCACATTTACGAGACGTGCTTCCTTATCTTTATTCTATCAAGCTGGGTGAATTTACACAAAACACTTTATATCTTAGAACCAGTTTCCTCTCTGTAGAATGTAGCTAAACTCTATTCTGTGGTCACAAGGATCATCAAAATAAAAAATAATCATAGTTAATATGTGTGGCTTACTAACCATGTTCTAGAAACCATGTCAAGTGCTTTCTGCAGATGGTTCCACTTTTATTTTACTATTGGAACTATCGTCAACCCTGCTTCGCAGACTACTAAATTGAGTGTCTGAGCTGCTAAGCCACTTGTCCAACGATATACAGCCAGTAAGTAACAGAATGAGGATCAGCATTTGAGATAGAAATACTCTACACAAAATTTACTGTTACAGTGAAACTAGAGTGGTATCATCTCAGATAAGCGTTCATGCCTGTTCGCTTATCGAATCGGCCAAATACATTCAATGCATTCAGGAGATTGGGAGACATTGTTTAAATTTTCCCCAAAACCCAGAAGAACTCAAAAGTCTCATTGTCTTGGCCTTATTGGTATTTGACTATGAATACAATAGATCCCACAGAAGCAAGTCTAGTAGAGTGGCCTTGGAAAAAGGCTGGGATTTAGGAGCAGGTTTAGGCAACTCAAGCCTTCTCGGCTTCCATTTTCTCATCTGTACTTTCATAATTCTGATTTTTGAAAGCACCTTTGTTTAAAGTATAGGTTCAGTGAAACAGCACAGATGAAGTCCTTCCTATTTGGTCTGGCAGGTAGTAGTTGCTCAACACGTCTTGTCTATTAATGACGACGACAATGATAATAGTGGACTAATAATGAATTGATAAAATATGATTATGTAAGTTCAAATGAGTTTTGATCTTGCCCCTCTCCTCTGTTTCAGAGGCTGTATGGTTTTTATGTTCTACATTGTATGATTTAACGTTGGCAGGTGGGGGATTTTGATAGACACATGATAAAATCAGAAGCCCCAAGACTTGTATTTTCATCACAGAAATGTATTACTTCCTTCATTTGTGACCTGGAGAAAGTTACTTTTTCTAAGTTAACCTTACTTGTAAAAATAATCATGAATATACCTGCCCTTTCTGGTCTTCTCAGCCTCTCCACAGTCAGTGTGAGGTACCATTGGTATAGTGTATATGAAGGGGTTTGCAAGCTCTGGAGTGCTGTATGTATGCTATTTTGCCTCTTCAATTGTGAGTGGTGTTTTTCCATTCTCCTTAAATGACCCAACACTACGCTCTTGGTAAAATAAATGCATTTGTGCATGAACACTTGGCAAATAATAAGAGCTGCATTTGCAAGATTTTTTCCCTTGAACAGCCAAGTGAGCCACTATGAGCTGCACTGTAGCAGTGACATTTACAATAATTTGTTCAGAAGAGCAATTGCCAACTTGCCCATTTGACTAGTATGGAGTACTATACGTTGTTTAGGGTGATGAGATTAGTAAACCAGCAATTTGGTAGAGCCATCAGAGAAGAGGATGGAAAGAAATGAATATCTGAGATCCTGAGTTTCCAATCAGATAAAGGAAAAGAAGCCTATAAGAATAGGTCCCATTTACTTGGGGGAGAAACATACACCGCTTGGTATGAAGGCTTCATTTTCTAGGAATATTTTCTAATGCTTTCAAAAACATTGTGATATATGTAGGACTATTCCCATTTTACAGATGAGAAAACTGAGGCTATGAGGTTTAAGTCACTAGTCTGCTCCTTCTTCCATTCTGGTTTTTAGAAAATGGTGCCACCACCTATCCAGTCACACAAGCCAAAGTACTATGAGTGAGCTCTGGTTTATCCCTTTCTCTCTCACTTCTCATATCCAACTTACCATTCAGGCCTGCTGATTTTAGTTCTTAAATATCCCTTAGCTTCTGTTTTTTCTTTATATTGAAATTCTCATTGCAGCCCTTCTGTGGATTACCTCCTGGCCTTCCACCTGTGTGTCTGTGTCCATGTTGTCTCCAGTCTGTCCTCCACATAAGTCAGACCATGCCCCATACCTCCCAGTCCTCCTTAGAATGAGGACAAAGCTCCTCACCATGGCCACAGTCTTCTTTCCATTTCTCTGTCCTCATGGCGTGCCCCTCCTCTCTGCTCTGCACTGCAAAGTCTCAGCATCTTGTACTGGCCAAGGTCCAGGTCCCCCTGCACCACATATTTGCCAGGAATGCCAGATCGTCCTTACTTTGCCCACTTACCGCCCACTCATGCTTCTGATCTCAGTCCCTCCCTAGGGAAAACCTTTCCTGACCTTTGTAACTAAAGCAAAGCCTTCTCCTGGGTGCTCTCATTGTTCCAGAGACCTGCCTGCACAGCACTTGTACCAGTTAAACCTTTACATTAACTTGAGTTACAGATATGTTAGTGTCCACTGCTGCCTCGCAGGAATAAAGCCAGAAAAGGTAAGGCCCTATCTGTGTGCATTTCTACAGTCTAGTGTGCTTAGTGAGATATTGTTTAAGAAGAATGAGTTGGACATGACAGCATGGCTAGAAAGTGATGGATTGAGGATTTAAACATACTTCTTTCTGGTTCTAGAGAGTTGGCTGCTAACACTATTCACTTTTGGGCAGTGTCATTTTAGGACTGATAAGGGTACTTTTTGCTAAGATCAAATATATTTTGGGTCCATCAGATGAAGTTTGATAAAAGTGGGTTATTCAGAACCCACTGATAAGCAGAGCTGCCTGACCAAGATTTCCAGATTTTGCATCAAAGAGAAAAGTAATGAAAGTGGGCTGATGGGAGGGGAAGGAGGGCTGAAAAGTGAAGCAGGAACAGCTATTTCTATAGTGCCCTTGACCCTGCCTTTCTCTGTTCTTCACTCTGGCTGAAATTGACCACCCTGAGTGCGTTCAGATAATGATAAATTATCTCTGTTACACTGTGTGTGTGTGTGTGTGTGTGTGTGTGTGTGTGTGTTTGGTTATGTACAAAAGAGGCAGCTTCTGTGAATAAATGAAGCCTTGTAATTAAGAAATTTGTTGTAAATGGCAAGATGCATTGGTGCTTGGTCCTTAGTACTCCTTCCTGAGGCCACATTTCCTTGAACTGGCTTGTATTTGCCACTGACACTACTAGCAGCAGGATGGAGGGGAGGAAGGGAGACACCAGGTGTTGCAATGCTTAGCTCCTGCTTTCAGCTTTGCTACAAACTAAAACACTGACTTTGGTTAACCCCCTAACTGCTTTGAGCCTCAGTTCTTTCATCTGAAAAAATCAATGATGGTTTGAATTTCTTCCGAATATGACATTCAGTTATCTCTCTCTCCACTGTGGAAGCACTGGGAGCTATTTTTCTACTGTCTCTGGTGGCCGTTATGACTTCTGCATTATCAAGGGGCTCTCTCTAACCTAAATAACCCCTCAAAGAAATTAAGTTTGTAATCATTTCTGCCTGGTAAGCCAAATGACAAGAGAAAAGAGCTAGTTGTCAATAGCCCTGTGGATGGCAAATTAATGGGATCTGTGCAAACAGTTGCTTATAGAGCCATAATTTGCCTTTCATTTTCCTTTGCAACTCAGAAGAAAGTGAATAATTTTCAAAGAGCCTCTCATTGAACATATTTTAAAAAAACATGTCATTGGCAAAAGGGGTACTTGGTTGCTTGATTGCCATATATCTCTGAGTATGTGCAACAGTTATTTTTAGCTGGGGGTAATTAGCTGAGAAGAAAGCTGCAGAGTCTTGGAGGCATAAAAATCTTTGTATGTCTTATGTTGACATGGAGAAAGCAAAGCGAAAGGGCAGAGTATAAAAGATCGTTAAATAACTAGATAAGGAGTTAGCTGCATTTCCTCTGGCTACTCAGAGGTGAGGCCCTAAAGCAATGGAGACAACATTGTGGGTGGGAATGTGTTTGCAGGGTCTAATTAGTTTACCCAAGAAAAGCAAAAAAGAGAAAGGGCTAAAAATATGTAGATTGTAAAATTCATGGCTTCATTTGCTCTTCTTTGCCTTTGAAACCTTTTTAAAATCTTATAGTAGAACAATTTATAATCGTTGAAAGCTTTTTGCTACCACTCTTGTCAGCTTGTCTAAGGCCACGGTAGCTTATCAGCTACTGGGGAAAGTTGTTTAAAGTATTCGGGTAAAATTAGAATTTCGGTATTTTACATGAGAGAGCATATTGAGTTGGTGTATATACTAAAAAAAAGAGTAGAAAAGGGCATTTTATATTTTCTCTGAAAGATTATATTCAGAGCAATTTTGCTTTTAACATTGGGGAGCCTAGATAATATTTAGATTTTTTTCGATTCACTAAAATATAGAATTTCTGTATTTTACATGAAAGCGCGTACTGAGTTGGTGTATATACTCCAAAACAGAGTAGAATAAGGCATTGTATATTTTTTCTAACAGACTATATTCAGAGCCATTTTCTTTTAACTTTGGGGCGCCTAGATATTATTTAGATTTTTTTCAATTCGCGTAAAATTAGAATTTCGGTACTTTACATGAGAGAGCATATTGAGTTGATGTATATACTACAGAACGAAGTAGAAAAGGGCATTGTATATTTTTTCTGACAGATTATATTCAGAGCAATTTTGTTTTTAACATTGGGGTGCCTAGATGATATTTAGATTTTTTCGATTCGGGTAAAATTAGAATTTCTGTATTTTACATGAGAGAGCATATTGAGTTGGTGTATATACTACAAAACAGAGTAGAAAAGAGCATTGTATATTTTTTCTGAGAGATTATATTCAGAGCAATTTTGCTTTTAACATTGGGGTGCCTAGATAATATTTAGATTTTTTCGATTCTCTTAAATATAGAATTTCTGTATTTTACAGAAGATAGCATATGGAGTTGATGTATATTCTCCAAAACAGAGTAAAATAGGGCATTGTATATTTTTTCTGACAGATTATATTCAAAGAAATTTTGTTTTTAGCACTGGGGTGCCTAGATAATATTTAGATATTTTCGATTCGGGTAAAATTAGAATTTTTGTATTTTACATGAGAGAGCATACTGAGTTGGTGTATATACTTCAAAACAGAGTAGAATAAGGCATTGTATATTTTTTCTAACAGACTATATTTAGAGCCATTTTCTTTTAACTTTGGGGCGCCTAGATATCATATAGATTTTTTTCGATTCGCGTAAAATCAGAATTTCTGTATTTTACATGAGAGAGCATATTGAGTTGGTGTATATACTACAAAACAGAGTTGAAAAGGGCATTGTATATTTTCTCTGACAGATTATATTCAGAGCAATTTTTATTTTAACTTTGGGGTGCCTAGATAATATTTAGATTTTTTTCAATTCGCTTAAATATAGAATTTCTGTATTTTACATGAGAGAGCATACTGAGTTGGTGTATATACTTTAAAACAAAGTAGAATAAGGCATTGTATATTTTTTCTAACAGACTATATTCAGAGCCATTTTCTTTTAACTTTGGGGCGCCTAGATATTATTCACATATTTTTCGATTCGCGCAAAATTAGAATTTTGGTATTTTATATGAGAGAGCATATTGAGTTGGTGTATATACTACAAAACGAAGTAGAAAAGGGCATTGTGTATTTTTTCTGACAGATTATATTGAGAGCAATTTTGCTTTTAACATTGGGGTGCCTAGATAATATTTAGATTATTTTCGATTCGCTTAAATATAGAATTTCTGTATTTTACATCAGAGAGCATATGGAGTTGGTGTATATACTCCAAAACAGAGTAGAATAGGGCATTGTATATTTTTTATGACAGATTATATTCAGAGTAATTTTGTTTTTAACATTGGAGTGCCTAAATAATATTTAGATTTTTTCCATTCAAGTAAAATTTGAATTTCTGTATTTTACATGAGGGAGCATACTGAGTTAAGGTATATACTCCAAAACAGAATACAATATGGTATAGTATATTGTTTCTAACAGACTATATTCAGTGCCATTTTCTTTTAACTTTGGGGTGCCTAGATAGTATTTAGATTTTTTTTGATTCGCGTAAAATTAGAATTTCGTTACTTTACATGAGAGAGCATACTGAGTTGGTGTATATACTCCAAAACAGAGTAGAATAGGGCATTGTATATTTTTTCTGATGGACTATATTCAGAGAAATTTTGCTTTTAACATTGGGGTGCCTAGATAATATTTAGATTTTTGTCGATTCACGTAAACTTAGAATTTCGGTATTTTACATGAGAGAGCATACTGAGTTGCTGTATATATTCCAAAACAAAGTAGAATAACGCATTTTATATTTTTTCTAACAGACTATATTCAGAGTCGTTTTGTTTTAACTTTGGGGCACCTAGACATTATTTAGATTTTTTTCGATTCACATAAAATTAGAATTTCGGTATTTTACATGAGAGAGCATATTGAGTTGGTGTATATACTACAAAACAGAGTAGAAAAGGGCATTGTATATATTTTCTGTCAGATTATATTCAGAGCAATTTTGCTTTTAACATTGGGGTGCCTAGATAATATTTAGATTTATTTCGATTCACGTAAAATTAGAATTTCTGTATTTTACATGAGAGAGCATATGGAGTTGGTGTATATGCTCCAAAACACAGTAGAATAGGGCATTGTATATTTTTTCTGACAGATTATATTCAGAGCAATTTTTTTTTTAACATTGGGGTGCCTAGATAATATTTAGATTTTTTCGATTCAGATAAAATTAGGATTTCTGTATTTTACATGAGAGCATACTGAGTTGGTGTATATACTCGAAAACAGAGTAGAATAAGGCATTGTATATTTTTTCTAACAGACTATATTCAGAGCCATTTTCTTTTAACTTTTGGGCGCCTAGATATTATTTAGATTTTTTTTGGATTCGCGTAAAATTAGAATTTCGGTATTTTACATGAGAGAGCATACTGAGTTGGTGTATATACTCCAAAACAGAGTAGAATAAGGCATTGTATATTTTTTCTAACAGACTATATTCAGAGCCATTTTCTTTTAACTTTGGAGAGCCTGGATATTATTTAGATTTTTTCAAATTCGCGTAAAATTAGAATTTCGGTATTTTACATGAGAGAGCATATTGAGTTGGTGTATATACTCCAAAACAGAGTAGAAAAGTGCATTGTATATTTCTTCTGACAGATTATATTCAGAGAAATTTTGCTTTTAACATTGGGGTGCCTAGATAATATTTAGATTTTTTTCGATTCACGTAAAATTATAATTTCTGTATTTTACATGAGAGAGCATACTGAGTTGGTGTATATACTCCAAAACAGAGTAGAATAGGTCATTGTATATTTTTTCTGACAGATTATATTCAGAGCAATTTAGCTTTCAACATTGGGTTGCCTAGATAATATTTAGTTTTTTTTGATTCACGTAAAATTACAATTTCGGTATTTTACATGAGAGAGCATATTTAGTCCGTGAATATACTCCAAAAAAAGTAGAAAAGGGCATTTTATATTTTTTATGACAGACTATATTCAGCCCACTTTTGCTTTTAACATTGGGGTGCCTAGATAATATTTAGGTTTTTTTCGATTCACATAAATTTAGAATTTCTGTGTTTTACATGAGACATCATATTGAGTTGGTGTATATACTCCAAAAAAGAGTAAAAAATGGCATTGTATATTTTTTCTGACAGAATATATTAAGAGCAATTTTCTTTTAACATTGGGGTGCCTAGATAATATTTAGATTATTTTCAATTCACGTAAAATTAGAATTTCGGTATTTTACGTGAAAGAACGCACTGAGTTGGTGTATATACTCCAAAACACAACAGATAAGGGCATTGTATATTTTTTCTGACAGATTATATTCAGAGAAATTTTGCTTGTCACATTGGGGTGGCTAGAAAATAATTAGATTTTTTTCAATTCGCGTAAAGTTAGACGTTCAGTATTTTACATGGGCGAGCATATTGAGTTGGTGTATATACTCCAAAACAAAGTAAAAAAGGGCATTGTATATTTTTTCTGACAGACTATATTCAGAGCAATTTTGCTTTCAACATTGGGGTGCCTAGATAATATTTAGATTATTTTCGATTCACGTATAATTAGAATTTTGGCATTTTACATAATAGAGCATATTGAGTTAATGAGTATATACTCCATAAAAGCGAAGAAAAAAGCATTGTATATTTTTCTTGACAGATTATACTCAGAGCAATTTTGCCTTTAACATTGGTGTTCCTAGATAATATTTAGATTTTTTTCGATTCCCGTAAAATTAGAATTTCGGTATTTTACATGAGAGAGCATATTCAGATGGTGTATATACTACAAAACAAAGTATAAAAGGGCATTGTATATTTTTTCTGACAGATTACATTAAGAGCAATTTTGATTTTAACATTAAGGTGCCTAGATAATATTTATATTTTTTTCTATTTGCTTAAATATAGAATTTCTGTATTTTACATGAGAGAGCATATTGAGTTGGTGTATATACTCCAAAACAGAGTAGACAAGGGCATTATATATTTTTTCTGACAGACTCTATTCAGAGCAATTTTGCTTTTAACATTGGGGTGCCTAGATAATATTTAGATTTTTTTGATTACTGTAAAATTTGAATTTCGGTATTATACATGAGAGAACATGTTGAGTTGGTATATATACTCCAAAACAGAGTAGAAAGGAGCATTGTATATTTTTTCTGACAGATTATATTCAGAGAAATTTTGCTTTTAACATTGGGGTGCCTATATAATATTTAGATTTTTTTCGATTCGCGTAAAATTGTAATTTCGGTATTTAACATGGGAGAGCATATTGAGATGGTGAATATACCCCAAAACAGAGTAGAAAAGGGCATGGTATATTTTTTCTGTCAGATTATATTCAGAGCAATTTTGCTTTTAACATTGGGGTGCCTACATTATATTTAGATTTATTTCGATTCGCGTAAAATTAGAATTTTGGTATTTTACATAAGAGAGCATTTTGAGTTGGTGTATATACTCCAAAACAAAGTAGAAAAGGGCATTGTATATTTTTTCTGACAGATTATATTGAGAGCAATTTTGCTTTTAACATTGGGATGCCTTGATAATATTTATATTTTTTTCGATTCCCGTAAAATTAGAATTTCTGTATTTTACATGAGAGAGCATATTGAGTTTTTGTACATACACCAAAACAGAGTAGAAAAGGGCATTGTATATTTTTTCTGACAGATTATATTCAGAGCAATTTTGCTTTAATATTGGGGTGCCTAGATAATATTTGGATTTTTTTCGGTTCGCATAAATTTAGAATCTCGGTATTTTACATGAGAGTGCATATTGAGTTGGTTTATGTACTCCAAAACAAAGTAGAATAGGGAATTGTATATTTTTTATGACAGACTATATTCAGAGCTATATTGCTTTTAACATTGGGATGCCTAGATAATATTTAGATTATTTTCGATTCACGTAAATTTAGAATTTTGGTATTTTACATGAGAGAGAATATTGAATTGGTGTATATACTCCAAAACAGAGTAGAATAGGGCATTGTATATTTTTTCTGACAAATTTTTTTCAGAGCAATTTTGCTTTTAACATTGGGGTGTCTAGATAATATTTAGATTTTTTTCGATTCGCATAAAATTAGAATTTTGCTATTTTACATGGGAGAGCATGTTGAGTTGGTGTATATACTTCAAAACAGAGTAGAAAAGGGCATGGTATACTTTTTCTGACAGATTATATTCAGAGCAATTTTTCTTTTAACATTGGGGTGCCTAGATAATAATTAGATTTATTTCGATTCGTGTAAAATTAGAATTTCGGTATTTTATATAAGAGAACATATTGAGTTTGTGTATATACTCCAAAAAATGTAGAAAAGGGCATTGTATATTTTTTCTGACAGATTATATTCAGAGCCATTTTCTTCTCCAATTGAAGTGCCTAGATAATATTTAGATTTTTTTCGATTCGCGTAAAATTAGAATTTCGCTATTTTACATGAGAGAGAATATTGAGTTGGTGTATGTGCTCCAAAACAGAAAAGACAAGGGCATTGTATATTTTTTCTGACAGACTATATTCAGAGCAATTTTGCTTTCAACATGGGGTGCCTAGATAATATTTAGATTATTTTCGATTCATGTATAATTAGAATTTTTGTATTTTACATGGGAGAGCATATTGAGTTGGTGTATATACTCCAAAACAGAGTATAAAAGGGCATTTTATATTTTTTATGACAGATTATATTCAAAGCAATTTTGCATTTAACATTTGGGTGCCTAAATAATACTTAGATTTTTTTCGATTCGCGTAAAATTCGAATTTCGGTATTTTACATGGGAGAGCACATTGAGTTGGTGTATATACTCCATAACAGAGGAGAAAAGGACATTGTATATTTTTCCTGACAGATTATATTCAGAGCAATTTTGCTTTTAACATTGCTGTTCCTAGATAATATTTAGATTTTTTTCGATTCCCGTAAAATTAGTATTTCGGCATTTTATATGAGAGAGCATATTTAGTTGGTTTATATACTCCAAAATAAAATAGAATTGGGCATTGTGTATTTTTATGACAGATTATATTCAGAGCAATTTGGCTTTTAACATTGGAATGCCTAGATAATATTTAGATTTTTTTCGATTCGAGTAAAATTAGAATTTGTGTATTTTACGTCAGAGAGCATATTGAGCTGGTGTATATACTCTAAAACATAGTAGAAAAGGGCATTGTATTTTTTTTTCTTACAGATTATATTCAGAACCATTTTGCTTTTAACATTGGCATGCCAAGATAATATTTAGATTTATTTTTGATTCACGTAAATTTAGAATTGCCATATTTTACATGAGAGAATATTTAGTTGGTGTATATACTTGAAAACAGAGTAGAAAAGGGCATCGTATATTTTTTCTGAGAGATTATATTCAGAGCAATTTTGCTTTTAACATTGGGGTGAATAGATAATATTTAGATTTTTTTCGATTCGCGTAATTTTAGAATTTCCATATTTTACATGAGCGAGCATATTGAGTTGGTGTATACACTCAAAAAAAGAGTAGAAAAGGGCATTGTATATTTTTTCTGACAGATTATATTCAGAGAAATTTTGATTTTAACATTGGGGTGCCAAGATAATATTTAGGTTTTTTTCAATTCGCCTAAAATTAGAATTTCGGTATTTTACATGAGAGAGCATATTGAGTGTGTGTATATACTCCAAAACAGAGTAGAAAAGGGCATTGTATATTTTTTCTGACAGATTATATTCAGAGACATTTTGCTTTTAACATTGGGTTGCCTAGGTAATATTTAGATTTTTCTCGATTCGCGTAAATTTAGAATTTCGGTATTTTACATGAGAGAGCATAATGAGTTGGTTTATATACTCCAAAACAGAGTAGAATAAAGCATTGTATATTTTTTCTGACAGATTATATTAAGAGCAATTTTTCTTTTAACATTGGGGTGCCTAGATAATATTTAAATTTTTTTCGATCCACATAAAATTAGAGTTTCAATATATTACATGAGAGAGCATATTGAGTTGGTGTATATACTCCAAAACAGAGTAGAAAAGGGCATTGTATATTTTTTCTGACAGATTATATTCAGAGACATTTTGCTTTTAACATTGGGTTGCCTAGGTAATATTTAGATTTTTTTAGATTCGCAGAAATTTACCATTTCGGTATTTTACATGAGAGAGCATATTCAGTTGGTTTATATACTACAAAACAGAGTAGAAAAGGCCATTGTATATTTTTTCTGAAAGACTGTATTCAGAGAAATTTTGCTTTTAACATTGGGGTGCCTAGATAATATTTAGATTATTTTGGATTCGCGTAAAATAAGAATTTTCGTATTTTATACGAGAGAGCATATTGAGTTGGTGTATGTACTCCAAAACAGAGTAGAATAGGGAATTGTATATTTTTTATGACCAACTATATTCAGAGCTATATTTCTTTTAACATTGGGATGCCTAGATAATATTTAGATTATTTTTGATTCACGTAAATTTAGAAATTCGGTATTTTACATGAGATACCATATTGAGTTGGTGTACATACTCTAAAACAGAGTAGAAAAGGGCATTTTATATTTTTTCTGACAGACTATATTCAGAGCAATTTTACTTTTAACATTGGGGTGCCTAGATAATATTTAGATTATTTTCCATTCGCGTAAAATTAGAATTTCGGCATTTTACATGAGCGAGCATATTGAGTTGGTGTATATACTTCAAAATAGAGTAGAAAATGGCATGTATATTTTTTGTGACAGATTATATTCAGAGCAATTTTGCTTTTAACATTGGGGTGCCTAGATAATATTTAAATTTTTTTTGATTCGAGTAAAATTAGAATTTCGGTATTTTACAAGGGGAGCATACTGAGTTGGTGTATATACTCCAAAACAAAGTAGAAAAGGGCATTGTATATTTTTTTCTGATGGATTATATTCAGAGAAATTTTGCTTTTACCATTGAGGTGCCTAGATAATATTTAGATTTTTTTCGATTCATGTAAATTTAGGATTTCTGTGTTTTACATGAGAGAGCATATTGAGTTGTTGTATATACTCCAAAACAGAGTAGTCCAGGGCATTGTATATTTTTTCTGACAGACTGTATTCAGAGAAATTTTGCTTTTAACATTGGGGTGCCTAGATAATATTTAGAATTTTTTCGATTTACATAATATTATAATTTGTGTATTTTACATGAGAGAGCATATTGAGTTGGTGTATATACTCCAAAACAGAGTAGAATAGGGCATTGTATATTTTTTCTGACAGACTATATTCAGAGAAATTTTGCTTTTAATATTGGGGTGCCTAGATAATATTTAGTTTTTTTCGATTCGCGTAAAATTAGAATTTCGGTATTTTCATGAGAGAGCATAATGAGTTGGTTTATATACTCCAAAACAGAGTAGAAAAATCATTGTATATTTTTTCTGACAGAATATACTCAGAGCCATTTTCTTTTAACATTCGGGTGCCTATATAATATTTAGATTTTTTTCGATTAGCTTAAAATTAGAATTTCAGTGTTTTACATGAGTTAGCATATTGAGCTGGTGTAATACCCCAAAACAGAGTATAAAAGAACATTGTATATTTTTTCTGACAGAATATACTCAGAGCCATTTTCTTTTAACATTCTGGTGCCTAGAAAATATTTAGATTTTTTTTGATTCACATAAAATTAGAATTTCGGTATTTTACAGGAGAGAGCATATTGAGTTGGTGTATATATTTTAAAACAGAGTAGAAAAGGGCATTGTATATTTTTAATGACAGATTATATTCAGAGCAATTTTGCTTTTAACATTGGGGTGCCTAGATAATATTTAGATTTTTTTCGATCCACGTAAATTTAGAATTTCGTTATGTTACATGAGCGAGCATATTTAGTTGGTGTATATACTCCGAAACAGAGTAGAAAAGGGCATTGTATATTTTCTCTTACTGATTATATTCAGAACAATTTTGATTTTAACATTGGGGTGCCTAGATAATATTTAGATTTGTTTCAATTCACGTAAATTTAGAATTTCGGTATTTTACATGAGAGAGCATATTGAGTTGATGTATATACTCCAAAACAGAGTAGAAAAGGGCATTGTATATTTGTTCTGACAGACTATATTCAGAGAAGTTTTCATTTTAACATTGGAGTGCGTAGATAATATTTCGATTTTTTTGATTCGCGTAAATTTAGAATTTTGGTATTTTACATGAGAGAGCATATTGTGTTGGTGTATATACTCCAACACATGGTAGAAAAGAGCATTGTATATTTTTATTAAGAGATTATATTCAGAGCAATTTAGCTTTTAACATTGGGTTGCCTAGATAATATTTAGATTTTTTTCGATTCACGTAAAATTACAATTTCGGTATTTTACATGAGAGAGCATATTTAGTTCGTGAATATACTCCAAAACAAAGTAGAAAAGGGCATTGTATATTTTTTCTGACAGACTGTATTCAGACCACTTTTGCTTTTAACATTGGGGTGCCTAGATAATATTTAGATTTTTTTCGATTCTCGTAAATTTAGAATTTCTGTGTTTTACATGAGACATCATATTGAGTTGGTGTATATACTCTAAAACAGAGTAAAAAAGGGCATTGTATATTTTTTCTGACAGAATATATTAAAAGCAATTTTGCTTTTAACATTGGGGCGCTGAGATAATATTTAGATTATTTTCGATACACGTAAAATTAGAATTTCGGTATTTTACATGAGAGAGCATGTTGAGTTGGTGTATATACTCCAAAACAGAGTAGAAAAATGTATTGTATATTTTTTTTGACAGATTATATTCAGAGCAATTTTGCTTTTAACATTAAGGTGCCTAGATAATATTTAGATTTTTTTCGATATGTGTATAATTAGAATTTCGGTATTTTACATGGAGAGAATATTGAGTTGGTGTATATACTCCAAAACAATGTAGTAAAGGGCATTGTATATTTTTTCTGACAGACTATATTCAGAGCAATTTTCATTTTAACATTGGGGTGCCTAAAAAATATTTAGATTTTTTTCGATTCACGTAGAATTAGAATTTCGGTATTTTACTTGAGAGTGCATATTGAGTTCGTGTATATACTCCAAAACAGAGTAGAAAAGGGCATTGTATATTTTTTCTGACAGATTATATTCAGATGAATTTTTATTTTAACATTGGGGTGCCTAGATAATATTTAGATATTTTTCGATTCGTGTAAATTTAGAATTTCAGTGTTTTATATGAGAGAGCATATTGATGTGGTGTATGTACTCCAAAACAGAGTAGAAAAGGGCATTGTATGTTTTTTCTGACAGACTATATGAAGTGCAATTTTGCTTTTAACATTGGGGTACCTTGATAATATTTAGATTATTTTTGATTCGCGTAAAATTAGAATTTCTGTATTTTACATGAGAGAGCATATTGAGTTGCTGTATATACTCCAAAACAGAGTAGAAAAGGCCATTGTATATTTTTTCTGACAGACTATATTCAGAGAAATTTTCCTTTTAACATTGGAGTGAGTAGATAATATTTAGATTTTTTTGATTCTTGTAAATTTTGAATTTCGCTATTTTACATGAGAGAGTATATTGTGTTGGTGTATATACTCCAAACATGGTAGAAAATAGCATTGTACATTTTAACTGAGACATTATATTCAGAGCAATTTTGCTTTTAAAATTCAGGTGCCTAGATAATATTTAGATTTTTTTTGATTCGCATAAATTTCGAATTTCGGTATTTTACATGGGAGAGCATATTGAGTATGTGTATATACTACAAAACAGAGTAGAAAAAAGCATTGTATATTTTTGCTGACAGACTATATTCAGAGTAATTTTGCTTTTAACATTGGGGTGCCTAGATAATATTTAAATTTTATTCGATTCGCGTAAAATTAGAATTTCGGTATTTTACATGAGAGAGCATATTGAGTTGGTGTATATACTCCAAAACAGAGTAGAAAAGGTCATTGTATATTTTTTCTGATAGATTATATTCATAGCAATTTTGCTTTTAACATTGAGGTGCCTAGATTATATTTAGGTTTTTTTCGATTTGCGTAAATTTAGAATTTCGGTATTTTACATGAGAGAGCATATTGAGTTGATGTATACACTCCAAAACAGAGTAGAAAAGAGCATTGTATATTTTTTCTGACGGATTATATTCAGAGCAATTTAGCTTTTAACATTGGGTTGCCTAGATAATATTTAGATTATTTTCGATTCGCGTAAAATTAGAATTTCGGTATTTTACATGAGCGAGCATATTGAGTTGGTGTATATATTCCGAAATAGAGTAGAAAAGGGCGTTGTATATTTTTGCTGAGTGATTATATTCAGAGAAATTTGGATTATTACATTGGGGTGCCTAGGTAATATTTAGATTTTTTTCGATTCACTTAAAATTAGAATTTCGGTATTTTACATGTGAGAACATATTGAGTTGGTGTATATACTCCAAAACAGAGTAGAAAGCAGCATTGTATATTTTTTCTGACAGATTATATTCAGAGCAATTTTGCATTTAACATTGGGGTGCCTAGATAATATTTAGATTTTTTTCGATTTGTGTAAAATTAAAATTTTGGTATTTTACATGGGAGAGCATATTGAGTTGGTGTGTATACTTTAAAACAGAGTAGAAAAGAGCATTGTATATTTTTTATGAGAGATTATATTCAGAGCAATTTTGCTTTTAACATTGGGGTGCCTAGATAATATTTAGATTGTTTTCGATTCGCGTAAAATTAGAATTTCAGTATTTTACATGAGAGAGCATATTGAGTTGGTCTATATACTCCAAAACAGAGTAGAAAAGGGCATTGTATATTTATTCTGACAGATTATATTCAGTGCCATTTGGCTTTTAACATTGGGTTGCCTAGATAATATTTAGATTGTTTTCGATTCGCGTAAAATTAGAATTTCGGTATTTTACATGAGAGAGCATATTGAGTTGGTTTATATACTCCAAACAGAGTAGAAATGGGCACTGTATATTTTTTCTGACAGATGATATTCAGTGCAATTTTGCTTTTAAGATTGCGGTGCCTAGATAATATTTAGATTTTTTTATATTGGCGTAAATTTAAAATTTCGGTATTTTGCATGAGAGAGCCTATTTATTTGGTGGATATACTCCAAGAAAAAGTAAAAAAGGGCATTGTATATTTTCTCTTACACACTATATTATGTGCAATTTTGCTTTTAACGGTGGTGTACATAGAAAATATTTATATTTTTTGTAACCACGTAAATTGAGAATTTAAATATTTTAAATGAGAGAGCTTATTGATATGGTGTATATACTCCAAAACAGTGTTGAAAAGGGCATTGTATATTTTTTGGAACAGATTTTCTTTAGGGCAATTCTGCTTTTAACATAGTGTGACATAGATAATATTTATATATTTTTTTATCCACGTAAATTTAGAATTTTAATATTTTACACGAGAGAGCATATTGATTTGGTGTATATACTCCAAAAGAGTGTAGAAAAGGGCATTGTATATTTTTTCATACAGATTATCATTACAGCAATTTTGCTTTCAGCTTTTGGGTAAATAGATAATATTTATATGTTTTTCTATTCACTTAAATTTAGAATTTTGGTATTTTACATGACAAAGAATATTGAGATTGTGTATATACTCCAAAAGAATGTAGAAGAGGGCATTGTATATTTTTTCTAACGGATTATTTTCGAGCAATTTTGCTTATATCATTCGGGGCATAGAGGATATTTATATTTATTTCTAACAGCGTAAATTTAGATTTTCAGTATTTTACATGAGAGAGAATATTGAGATGGTATATATACACCATAAGAGAGTAGAAAAGAGCATTGTGTTTTTTTTCTAACAGAGTATCTTCCACGCAATTTTGTTTTTTACATTGGGGTGCATAGAGAATATTTATATTTATGTCTAACCACGTAAATTTAGAATTTTTGTATTTTACATGTGAGAGACTATTGAGATTGTGTATATACTAAAAAAGATAGTAAAAAAAAGCATTGTGTATTTTTTCTAACAGAGTGTCTTTAGAGTAATTTGGTTTTTAACATTGAAGTCAAAGGAAATACTTACATTTTCTCTATCCACGTAATAATAGAATTTCCATGTTTTACAAGAGGGAATATGGAGATGGTGTATATACTTTAAAACAGAATAGAAAAGGGCATTGTATATTTTTTCTAACAGAGTATTGTCAGAACAATTTTGTTTTTAACGTTGGGGTAAAAAGAGAATATTTATATTTTTAGTAATTTTGTGTTTAACATTTGTGTTAAAATGAGTATGTATATATTCTGTAACCACATAAAATTAGAATTTCCATATTTTACAAGATAGAGAATATTGAGTCGGTGCATATACTTTAAAACATAGTAGAAAATTGCATTGTATATTTTTTCTATCAGAGTGTCTTCAGAGTAAATTTTTTAGGTTAAATTAGAGTATTTATATTTTCTGTAACTGCATAAAAATAGAATTTTTGTATTTTACAAGACAGCCAATATTGAGACGGTGTATATACTTTAAAATCGTGTAGAAAAGGGCCTTGTATATTTTTTCTAACACAGTATTTTCATAGTAATTTACATTGTGTGTGGGGAGCAAATTTCTCAAATCCCTTTGAACATATTCTCCCTCTCCCCTGTTTTTCTCTTTGCTCACTATTGAATCATTTTCAGGTGTCTTGATTTCTTATCTTTTCCCGATGAGCATTTTAGCTTCTGTCCACTTCTACTTTCAGAATTCTTCAGCTACCAAGACCCACCTCCTCAGAGAGTTGCTGGAGATTTTAGTAACAAAAATTTTCTCTGTCACATTTGGGAGACGTGCTTTCTTATCTTTATTCTATCAAGCTGGGTGAATTTACACAAAACACTTTATATCTTAGAACCAGTTTCCTCTCTGTAGAATGTAGCTAACCTCTATTCTGTGGTCACAAGAATCATCAAAATAAAAAATAATTATAGTTAATATGTGTGGCTTACTAACCATGTTCTAGAAACCATGTCAAGAGCTTTCTGCAGATGGTTCCACTTTTATTATACTATTGGAACTATCGTCAACCCTGCTTCGCAGACTACTAAATTGAGTGTCTGAGCTGCTAAGCCACTTGCCCAACGATATACAGCCAGTAAGTAACAGAATGAGGATCAGCATTTGAGATAGAAATATTCTAGACAAAATGTACTGTTACAGTGAAACTAGAGGGGTATCGTCTCAGATAAGCGTTCATGCCTGTTCGCTTATCGAATCGGCCGAATACATTCAATGCATTCAGGAGATTGGGAGACATTGTTTAAATTTTCCCCAAAACCCAGAAGAACTCAAAAGTCTCATTGTCTTGGCCTTATTGGTATTTGACTATGAATACAATAGATCCCACAGAAGCAAGTCTAGTAGAGTGGCCTTGGAAAAAGGCTAGGATTTAGGAGCAGGTTTAGGCAACTCAAGCCTTCTCGGCTTCCATTTTCTCATCTGTACTTTCATAATTCTGATTTTTGAAAGCACCTTTGTTTAAAGTATAGGTTCAGTGAAACAGCACAGATGAAGTCCTTCCTATTTGGTCTGGCAGGTAGTAGTTGCTCAACACGTCTTGTCTATTAATGACGACGACAATGATAATAGTGGACTAATAATGAATTGATAAAATATGATTATGTAAGTTCAAATGAGTTTTGATCTCGCCCCCTCCTCTGTTTCAGAGGCTGTATGGTTTTTATGTTCTACATTGTATGGCTTAACGTTGGCAGGTGGGGGATTTTGATAGACACATGATAAAATCAGAAGCCCCAAGACTTGTATTTTCATCACAGAAATGTATTACTTCCTTGAGTTGTGACCTGGAGAGAGTTACTTTGTCTAAGTTAACCTTACTTGTAAAAATAATCATAAATATACCTGCCCTTTCTCGTCATCTCAGCCTCTCCGCAGTCAGTGTGAGGTACCATTGGTATAGTGTATATGAAGGGGTTTGCAAGCTCTGGAGTGCTGTATGTATGCTATTTTGCCTCTTCAATTGTGAGTGGTGTTTTTCCGTTCTCCTTAAATGACCCAACACTACGCTCTTGGTAAAATAAATGCATTTGTGCATGAACATTTGGCAAATAATAAGAGCTGCATTTGCAAGATTTTTTCCCTTGAACAGCCAAGTGAGCCACTATGAGCTGCACTGTAGCAGTGACATTTACAATAATTTGTTCAGAAGAGCAATTGCCAACTTGCCTATTTGACTAGTATGGAGTACCATACGTTGTTTAGGGTGATGAGATCAGTAAACCAGCAATTTGGTAGAGCCATCAGAGAAGAGGATGAAAAGAAATGAATATCTGAGATCCTGAGTTTCCAATCAGATCAAGAAAAAGAAGCCTATAAGAATAGGTCCCATTTATTTGGGGGAGAAACATACACCACTTTGTATGAAGGCTTCATTTTCTAGGAATATTTTCTAATGCTTTCAAAAACATTGTGATATATGTAGGACTATTCCCATTTTACAGATGAGAAAACTGAGGCTATGAGGTTTAAGTCACTAGTCTGCTCCTTCTTACATTCTGGTTTTTAGAAAATGGTGCCACCACCTATCCAGTCACACAAGCCAAAGTCCTATGTGTGAGCTCTGGTTTATCCCTTTCTCTCACTTCTCATATCCAACTTACCATTCAGGCCTGCTGATTTTAGTTCTTAAATATCCCTTAGCTTCTGTTTTTTCTTTATATTGAAATTCTCATTGCAGCCCTTCTGTGGATTACCTCCTGGCCTTCCACCTGTGTGTCTGTGTCCATGTTGTCTCCAGTCTGTCCTCCACATAAGTCAGACCATGCCCCATACCTCCCAGTCCTTCTTAGAATGAGGACAAACCTCCTCACCATGGCCACAGTCTTCTTTCCATTTCTCTGTCCTCATGGCGTGCCCCTCCTCTCTGCTCTGCACTGCAAAGACTCAGCATCTTGTACTGGCCAAGGTCCAGGTCCCCCTGCACCACATATTTGCCAGGAATGCCAGATCGTCCTTACTTTGCCCACTTACTGCCCAATCATGCTTCTGATCTCGGTCCCTCCTTAGGGGAAACCTTTCCTGACCTTTATAACTAAAGCAAAGCCTTCTCCTGGGTGCTCTCATTGTTCCAGAGACCTGCCTGCACAGCACTTGTACCAGTTAAACCTTTACATTAACTGGAGTGACAGATATGTTAGTGTCCACTGCTGCCTCGCAGGAATAAAGCCAGAAAAGGTAAGGCCCTATCTGTGTGCATTTCTACAGTCTAGTGTGCTTAGTGAGATATTGTTTAAGAAGAATGAGTTGGACATGACAGCATGGCTAGAAAGTGATGGATTGAGGATTTAAACATACTTCTTTCTGGTTCTAGAGAGTTGGCTGCTAACACTATTCACTTTGGGACAGTGTCATTTTAGGACTGATAAGGGTACTTTTTGCTAAGATCAAATATATTTTGGGTTTATCAGATGAAGTTTGATAAAAGTGGGTTATTCAGAACCCACTGATAAGCAGAGCTGCCTGACCAAGATTTCCAGATTTTGCATCAAAGAGAAAAGTAATGAAAGTGGGCTGATGGGAGGGGAAGGAGGGCTGAAAAGTGAAGCAGGAACAGCTATTTCTCTAGTGCCCTTGACCCTGCCTTTCTCTGTTCTTCACTCTGGCTGAAATTGACCACCCTGAGTGTGTTCAGATAATGATAAATTATCTCTGTCACACTGTGTGTGTGTGTGTGTGTGTGTGTGTGTGTCTGTGTGTTTGGCTATGTACAAAAGAGGCAGCTTCTGTGAATAAATGAAGCCTTGTAATTAAGGAATTTGTTGTAAACGGCAAGATGCATTGGTGCTTGGTCCTTAGTACTCCTCGCTGAGGCCACATTTCCTTGAACTGGCTTTTATTTGCCACTGACACTACTAGCAGCAGGATGGAGGGGAGGAAGGAAGACACCAGGTGTTGCAATGCTTAACGCCTGCTTTCAGCTTTGCTGCAAACTAAAACACTGACTGACTTTGGTTAACCCCCTAACCTCTTTGAGCCTCAGTTTTTTCATCTGAAAAAATCAATGATGGTTTGAATTTCTTCCAAATATGACATTCAGTTATCTCTCTCTCCATTGTGGAAGCACTGGGAGCTATTGTTCTCCTGTCTCTGGTGGCCGTTATGACTTCTGCATTATCAAGGGGCCCTCTCTAACCTAAATAACCCCCCAAAGAAATTAATTTTGTTATCATTGCTGCCTCGTAAGCGAAATGACAAGAGAAAAGAGCTAGTTGTCAATAGCCCTGTGGATGGCGAATTAATGGGATCTGTGCAAACAGTTGCTTATAAAGACATAATTTGCCTTTCGTTTTCCTTTGAAACTCAGAAAGAAAGTGAATAATTTTCAAAGAGCCTCTCATTGAACATATTTTTTAAAAACATGTCATTGGCAAAAGGGGCACTTGGTTGCTTGATTGCCATATATCTCTGAGTATGTGGAACAGTTATTCTTAGCTGGGGGTAACTAGCTGAGAAGAAAGCTACAGCATCTTGGAGGCAGAAGAATCTTTGTATGTCTTATGTTGGCATGGAGAAAGCAAAGCGAAAGGGCAGAGTATAAAAGGTTGTTAACTAGATAAGGGGTCAGCTGCATTTCCTCTGGCTGCTCAGAGGTGAGGCCCTAAAGCAATGGAGACCACATTGTGGGTGGGAATGTGTTTGCAGGGTCTAATTAGTTTACTCAAGAAAAGCAAAAAAGAGAAAGGGCTAAAAATATGTAGATTGTAAAATTCATGGCTTCATTAGCTCTTCTTTGCCTTTGAAACCTTTTTAAAACCTTATAGTAGAACAATTCGTAATCCTTGAAGCCTTTTTGCTACCACTCTTGTCAGCTTGTCTAAGGCCACCGTGACTTATCAGCTACTGGGGAAAGTTGTTTAAACTCTCTAAGCCTCCTTTTTTCCCACTGGTTCACTTAGGGGCACTAATTCCTAATGTTTCTGCCTGAGTTATTGTTTTTCAGATCCCATAATTGTTTGCATATGTGCTCTATAAGATGCGTCACCTAGCACACGTTGTGGGCAACCTCAGGTGTAGAAGTTAGGACATCTTTGTGCCTGGATTTGGCTGTTACTAACAAGACGGAACGGGGAGGAAGGGCAGAGTAGACTACTGTAGAATTTTTCTGGATTCTTTTGGTTTCTCCAGAAAATGATACTGTTCTTATATTTAAAGATAACTATCTGCCTAGGCGTATTGAAATTCTAAGGTTGACACCACTTTGCATTGATCCTAGGGCAGGGTTTCAGGATTGCTGGAGCAGCATCATCCTTTTACAGTATAGATTTCAGTCAGTAGGCTGGTCATGGCCTCCTCAGTGTGCAATCTTCTTACTGATGGTGGGCGTCAGTGGGCTGGACTCACAGTTTCCATCTCTTAGGCTGGGAAGGCCCATTGTGGCAATGGAAAAATTTCATGTAACATACATCAGAAGAAATAAGAAATCCATCTTCTTAAAGCCTTCATAGGAGATTTCCTGAAGATTTATAAAAGGCACTTCATTGATCAAATGACTCTGATGTTTCTCCTCACTGGAAGAAATTCAGGTCACCAGCCCACTTAAAATCATTGTGTTCTCCTTTTGCAGTAACCTCTGCCCATATAATTTCTTTTTGGCATATTATATACTATTAACTTAATATCCTGATTAGTGGAGCTAGCAAACACTCAGTATCACTATAAACTGCAGTATCATAACTGAATTCCTTTAAAAATCATCTAATGTTTCTTTAAAATCACTGGTGCTTTTGTAAAGTAGTTCATATTTAGGAATATGAACATTTTATCATGCTGGAAAGTTATTTGAATTCCTTTTCATTTAAAACCTATAGCTTTCTATTTAATCTAGCTTTCACAAATATTTTATTTGCCCACTATAGAAAAATCGAGTTTAGAGATAAATGTAAAGTCACTCATAGCTCCATCCAAAAGTCAACAACTCTTAATATCATTATTTTTGTTCTTGTTCTCAGTATTTTTGCTGAATCTATGTTTCGTAGAGTTTCATCATATGTCAGATAAAACTGCATATATATGAGTTTTTAAACAATACATTTTTATTGTCATAAATGAAATACACATTTAATATGGTATGACTAGGACATATAGAGAGATATAACAAAGAAAATTAAAGTCATTTAAAATCTTACCAAATCTAATAACCATAAACCTTTCGATGTATTTTCTCAGAATACTTTTTCCTATGCCTTTTATATTTTCTTGATTATCAAGTACTTCAAGCGTATAGAAAAGACAGAAACTAATATAAGCAGCAATGGAAAATTTTAAAATATGGGTATTTTTCTGCATGTGTTTCAGATTGTTTAGTTTTTGTTGTCCTTTGCCCTCCCCACGTGTCCCTTTATTTTCCTGGCAAAACAAAGCATTACAGATATAGTTGCAGCTTCCTATACTCCATTTTATTTTTCTAAAACTTATTGATATTGAAATGTCTACCTCTGGTCTACTTACTTTCCCTGCCGAATAATACTTTACCATATGGAAATACCACGATGTACAATTACTTGCATAGTGCCATATACATTTGTTTACAGGTTTCTTGGGAAGAATCTCTCTTACTGTGTTCCCAGAAGAGGGATTGGTAAGTTGTAGGGGAGGCTTGTCTTCATTTTTACTATGAATTTCCAATTGTTTAAAGTAGTTGTAACAATTGGTATTCCCACAGGAAATGTGGGGAAACTTGTTTTGTGTTTGGCTTCACTTGATATTCCTAGGCTTTTACTTTTTGTTTGTCAATCTTATGAATGTAAAATGGTATGTTTTAATTTATATTGTGCGTAGACTTTATTATTCGGGACACATGTAACCTTTCTCATGCACCACTGTCATGGATTTGTTTTCAATTTAACTCCTTTATTAAGCACGGAAAATTGTGAGGTTTCTCAAAGATGGCGATGAGAACTGCTGATGGATTTGCTGCATTAGATCCACCCTCTCCAGCTCTGGCCCTCTAGTGTCAGTATTTCTGCCTTCCATTTCTAGTGCTTCCTCTTTTCAGGTTCTGGGAACATTCTGGCTGTAGAAATCAGTTGCAGTAATTGGAAGAACTTTTACTAAAGTGACTTACTTGTCTTCTTACTTGGTAAATATGCAGACTGTGAAATATATTTATGAAAAATTCAAGTTATATACAAAACCAGACACTACCAAAGCATATACAAGTTCATAATCCCTTTTATTTTTCTCTTCTTCCTCTTCCAATATATAACCACTTGTAGAGAGCCCCTACTATTTCCTTTGTATTTATGTTTATGTCCAAATGCAATAGATATTCTCTAAAATATCTTCTTGGATCCATGAGAAGAAGGTGAATGTAATTTTTAAAAATGAATATGATATCTCTACATCAGCACAGTATTGCATTATACGGAAATAAGAGAAAGAATCTAACTCTTCCATGGACATTTAGGTTGCTTGTAGTTTTCTATTATTTTAAACAGTGTTGTGGAAAACGTTCTTGTAAATGTCTTTGGACATCGATGTGAAAATTGTCTTAGGAGATATTTGTAGAAATGCTATTTACATGGTCTTTTTTGCCTACTTTATTCATTTTTATTTAGAACATTTTATAGAACTTTAGGAATTGGTGACTTCTAAGTAGGTGTAAAACACAGTACCAGGCCAGGCATGGTGGCTCACACCTGTAATCCCAGCACTTCGGGAGGCAGAGGCAGGTGGATCACGAGGTCAAGAGATCGAGACCATCCTGGTCAACATGGTGAAACCCCATCTCTACTAAAGATACAAAAAATTAGCTGGGCATGGTGGTGCGTTCCTGTAGTCCCAGCTACTTGGGAGGCTGAGGCACGAGAATTGCCTGAACCCAGAAGGCGGAGCTTGCAGTGAGCCGAGATCACGCCATTGCACTTCAGCCTGGGTGGCATGAGCAAAACTCCATTTCAAAAACAAAACAAACAAACAAAAAAACACAGTACCTGGATTCTCTGAGCTTTATGTTCTGTTTGAAGCAGGGGAAGTGACAGTAACTACCTGTTAGGGTGATTTTGAGGATTAAATGAGATACTGTGTACAAAGTTTATAGCATGGGTTTTGGATCACAGCAGAGACTAGAAAGTTCAGTTTTGCCTCCTCTTAGTCGGTCCCGAGCCCAAATATACTTTTAAATATTCTTTCAGAACAGATTTTAAAGTTTGATAGAAATAGAATTATATTGTGATCACTCCATATGTAAGGTTTCTTTTAGTCAATAAAATGTTTTTGATATTCAGCCATGTTGTTGCACATGTCAATAGTTCTTTCCTTTTTTATCCTCCTATCTCTGGTCTTAAAAAAGGAATACTGCAAAAAAAAATGAAACAATATTTCCACTTGTATTCGGTTTTGGTCTACAGTTGACATTGTTCTCAAGTATCACTAACAGGTTCCCATGGAGAGAAAAATTTATTTTCTGTCCACAACATAACAGGAATTATAACAGATGCAGAAGGCCTACTAGCCCTGTGTGAAAATCATCATGTTGACTATATTTCTCAAAAGTTAAACTCAGGTGTAGGGGCAGCTGTCAGTCTGTTTCCTCACTATCAATCCCACCACTTTTATTTTTTCATTTGGGGACAAATAATAATGACTGTAAGAACAATGAAAAAATAATAAAAGGACAGTAAAAAGGTTGAATGCACTGGCTGTGGCAGGGAGCAATCAGAAATGGTTTGTTATTTCCCTTCACTTTATCAAAGTTGCTACGTGGACTCATTCTTACCCACCTGTTGGGTAGAATCTTTGATATTTTCTATTTCACTGAGCAATTTAAGATATTAAGAAATTCTGTCTAGTTCAAAACAGGAGCAGAAAACCAAGCACCACACTTTCTCACTCATAATTGGGAGTCGAACAGTGAGAACACATGGACACAGGGAGGGAACAACACACATTGGGGCCAGTTGGGGGTCAGAGGAGGGTGAGTCGGGGAGACCATTAGGACAAATAGCTAGTGCATGTGAAGCTTAAAACCTAGATGAACGGTTGATAGGTGCAGCAAAGCACCATGGTACACATATACCTATATAATAAACCTACACATTCTGCACCTGTATCCTGGAACTTAAGAAAAATGCTGTTTAGTTTAATTTCCAAACTCAAAAATCTCATTCAGTTGAAAAATTAACGCTTTTTTACATATTTAACACATAAAATAATCAACAATGAAAACAGGTAGAGGTTGAGCATCTCTGATCCATAAACCCCAAAATCCAAAATATTCCAAGATCGGAAATTCATCCACATCGATGGCTGAGATAGCGATATGTGTGCTTTCTAATGGTTCAATGTATACAAACTTTGATTCGTGCACAAAATTGCTAAAAATATGTAAAATTTTATTTGCGTCATGTGTATGAGGTGTATGTAAACATAGGTGAATTTTGTGTTTAGACTTCAGTTATATCTTTAAGAGATCTCTTTATGTATATGTAAATGTTCCAAAATATGAAGAAAGTTTAAAATCCAAAACTCTTCTAGTCCCAAGGAATTCAGATAAGGAATATACAACCACTACATCTAATAAGTCATGGATACTTTAAAATGAAATTTTAAAAGTATTTAAAGAGTCCAAAAGACATCAGGAGAAAAGGGACAGGACAAAAAGTGGGGAAGGGGATGCAAACAAAAACAAACAAAATAATGAAACAAACCATTCAATTGTAAGCTTGAATCCAATTACATCATTCAACCACTAATAAATCTATATTTAATAACGTTAAATGTTATTGAATCATACCACATACTCCAATTAAAGTGCCAGAATTGATTTAAAAAACCCACAAGACCCAGTGCTGTATATGAAATACACGCTTTGAATAGAAAAAAAGAAGACAAATATACGTAGGTCTAAATAAGTACATTTGAATTTTTTTAAGACAGTGTCCTACTCTATCTCCCAGGCTGGAGTACAGTGGTGCAATCTCTGCTCACTGTAAACTCCGCCTCCTGGGTTCGAGCAATTCTCCTGCCTCAGCCTTTTGAGTAGCCGGGAATACAGAAACCTGCCACCATGCCTAGCTAAATGTTGGGGTATTTTTAATAAAGCTGGGGTTTCACTGCATTGGATAGGCTTGTCCTAAACTTTTGACCTCAAGTGATCTACCTGCCTCAGCCTCCCAAATTGCTGGGATTGCAGGTGTGAGCCACTGTACCTGACCCTAAATGAGTACATTTAAAATGATATACTATGCAAACAGTCAGCAATGGAAGTGTGAAGAAGCTATATTAATACCAAATAAAATATGATTAAGCCAAAACCGTATTTCCAAAGATAAAGAGGGATAGTTCATGATTACAGAAGAGTCATTTCATCAAAAAAATGGATTAAAAATAATTTGTGCATCAATTTGCACAAAACAAAATTGAACTAAAGGAATAAACAAACAATCCACAATTTTTATTGGTGATTTTAATACCCATCTCCCAAGCAATTGATAGATAAACTAGACAAAATCTTAGTCAAGATGCAGATGACCTGAACAACACTCTCCACCATCTTAAACAAACCAATGGAAGACGACACCCAATAACCACAGAATACTGTATGTTTCAAGTACATGTAGTGTTCACTAGGATAGGTCACATGCTAGGTCGTAAAACAAGACTGAATAGATTAAATCAAATTGAATTCATGCAGTGTATGTTACCTGACCACAATAGGATTAAAACAGAAATTAACAATAAGAGAACTAGGAAAGCTCCAAGTACTTGGAGATTAAATATAATACACAAGCCCAAGAAGAAAGCAAAAGGTAGAATATAAAATATTTTATTCTAAGGGATAATCAAAATACAACATGCCAACACTTATGAATTACAGCTATGGAAGTTCCCAGAGGGAAGTATAGCCGTATATGCTTATATTGCAATAGAAGAAAAAGAGAAAGGTCTAAAATCAATGACGTAAATGTTCACCTAAAGAAGATTGAAAACACACACACACAGAGCAAAGAAAACTCCAACGAAGTAGTAAGAAGGAAACAATAAAGGTAAAAGTTTAGAGATAAACCAAATTGAAGACAGACAAAATAATAGAGAAAACTAACAAAGCAAAGAAGCTGGTTGTTTTAAAATATCAACATTAATAAACCTTAAGCTACTCTGATCATGAAAAAAAGAGAGGAAACACAAATGGTCAGTATCAATATCAGAAGTGAAAGCGAAGTGAAACTATCACTACAGATCCTGCAGACGTGAAAAGGATAATAAGAGACTATCATAAACAACGTCATGGTGACAAATTCTGCAACTTAGATGAAATGAACAAAGTATCTGAAAAATACAACAAAAACTAACACAAATTTTGCAGAAAATGTGTCTCGGAAAATTAAAAGATACATTAAACAAAAGAATACGCAAGCCACAGCCTGATAGAAAATGGTCATAAATCTATTTTCAGTAAAGAGCCTGATTTCCAGAATATAGATGTCCGACCTACCCTCTGCGGGAAGACTGAGCTCGTTCGGAAAAAAACCGGACCGCAGGCTAGAGGAAATTCCTTAAGTTCAGGTTTTATTGAGAGGAAAGAGCCTCCGGGCGTGCCAGCCGGGACGAAAAGGAAAAATGGCCGCCCCGCCCAGAGGGGCAGAGTTGTCTTATAAGGGTAGAAGGGCTGGAGGAGAGGAAGAGTTGGGGTCTAGGTGGTGGGCAGCTGTTGGCCAGTTTGAACTGCTAGGCGGGAAGCCGGGGAGAGCTGATGAGGCAGAAACCGGGCGGGCGGCGGGAAACTGGGGAGTGCTGAGGAGGCATAAGCGGCAGGGGGAGTGCTGATAAGGCAAAAGCGGCGGGAGGTGGCTGCGGCGGCGAGAAGGCCAGGGCAGTTTGTAAAAATAGGAGAGCCTCTCTGTGGGGGCGGGGGGGAAAGAGAGAGAGAGCTTTCAAGGTAGAGGCAGAGTTTTCCAAACAATAGAAAGCAGTTTTATAACCTGAAAATAAGGCTGGGCACAGTGGCTCACACCTGTAGTGCCAGTACTTTGGGAGGCCGAGGAGGATGAATGGCTTAAGGCCAGGAGTTTGAGACTAGTCTGGGCAACATGGTGAGACCCTGATACCTAGTATAAGTACAAAAAATTAGCCTTGTATGTTGGCTAATATCAATACAAAAAGTTAGCCTGGTATCAGCTAATTGGGAGACTGAGGTGGGAGGATTGCTTGAGCCCAGGAAGCAGAGGCTGTAGTGAGCCAAGATTGCACCATTGCCTTCCAGCCTGGATGACAGAACAACTAAAAGAAAAAAAGAGAACAATTACTGTTTAGAAGGGGAAAAAATTTGGGGAGCCACTTTGCAAAGATAATATACAAGTGGGACAAAATGGTTAACATCAAGGAAATGCAGATTAAAACCACAGTGAGATACTACTACACACCCCACAAAATAACTAGGTTGGGAAAGACTAAACACCAAATGTTGGCAAGAATACAGCACAACTATAACTATTGCTAATGGGACTATAAAACAGTACAACTACTTTGTCAAATTTCTGGAATTTTCTTAAAGAACGAACATACATCTCATCTATAATAAATGTCCGAGTTAGGAATCTACCCCAATTAGTGAAAATACATGTTAATAAAGATACTTATAGAGGACCACAATAGCTTTACTCATAATAATCAAAAGTTGAAAATATTTCTGGTGACCAGAAATAGAGGATCAGGTAGCGAACTACGTTATTTCATAGCATGAAATACTACTCAGCAATAAAAATGAAAGAGATACTGATATGTGTAACCTGACTGATAAATATAAAAATTATTTTGTGGACTGAAGGGAGCCTTATATATAGGGTTATCACAACATGATTCAAGTTACGTGGAATTTCTAAAGTTGGCAAACTTAGTCTACAATGAAAAAAATCCAAGGGTACAGAGCTGGAGACTGAGACAAGTCATGAGGAAACTTTCTGGGATTGTATTAGTCCGTTTTTTCACTGCTGATAAAGACATACCTGATACTGGGTACTTTATTCAAAAAAGGTTTAAGGGACTCACAGTTGCACCTGGCTGGGGAGGCCTCATCATCACGGCAGAAAGTCAAAGGGACATCTTACATGGTGGCAGACAAGAGAGAAATGAGAAACAAGCAAAAGGGCTTTCCTCTTATAGAAGCATCAGCTCTTGTGAGACTTATTCACTATCACAAGAACAGTATGGGGGAAACTGTCACCATGATTAAATTCTCTCCCACCAGGTCCCTCCCACAACACGTGGGAATTCTGGGAGCTACAATTCAAGAAGAGATTTGGGTGAGGACACAGCCAAACCATATCAGGGATTATAGTAATGTTCTTTATTTGATAGAGTTTTGGGTTACACATATGTATACTTTTGTCAAAATTCGGTAAATACATACTTAAAATTTTTGCATTTCATCATTTGTAAACTTTACACCAAAAGGAAAAAGAAAGGTACCAAATTGTAGTTAATGCATGTTGAGTTACTGATGTCTGCAATTTACTTTAAAATGCCTAAAAACTATAATGGATTACTGGATGGATAGAAAGATGGATCTATGGATGGACATGAGATAAAACAAGACTCCAAGTTGGTGAAGATACAGTTAAAGTGTTCACTGTAAAGTTTTTTCAACTTTGTTGTACGTTCATAAATGTTCATGATAAAATATCAACGAAAACAATTTTCATCCCTCCTCCTCTGTGACAGCCTCAGCCTGAGAAACCCACAGTGGGAAGGGAAAGGAGGGCAGTGTGTTTGTTTATGACCACCCACTCTCACTTCTTAGCAGTGCTTTCTGGCTCTTCTAGGGTTGGATAGGGGCAGGGAGAAAGGAGAGACAGAGGAACAGATAGGGCTTTATTGAATAGTTCAGCTGTATTATGGTGTCACATTTTAGGAGCAGTCATGCAGTTTTGGGCCCTTTCTCATGCGTTCCTGAGAAATTCTCCTGGTAGGGATCTCTGACAGCAGTTCACTACCTCAGGTAATACAGTTTCTAGGAAGCCACTAAGAGCCCTCCTACCACCTGCCTCTGGGGGTCCTGGGCAGCCTCTTCCTTACCCCTGGCAGGAAGCTTTTCAGGGCAGCGTCCTCCTTAAAATCAATGGTTTTCTCTATTATGGAATTCCTATTTGGCCCATATAAAACATGCAAACACCTTTGTTTGGCTTAACTTGAAGTACGGGCCACTCCCAGCTCCAGTCTTTATCGCTTCTATCTGCCCCATTATTTCAACTTGGCCACAGCCTTTTGCTTTTGGATTGTATTCAGATGGGATAGCAGTTCCCGTGTTCTCCAGCCTTCAGGGACGTGAGCTAATCAGCTTGAATGGTTAAATAGAAGTTCCTGTTCAGGCAGCTCATTAGCTTTAAAATGAAGCAGCAGCATTTTCCCATCCATGAGAATTGGGTGAGGAGGGAGTTCATACAACACACAACCCTTTCAAAAGTCTTCAGTGTAATTAAAAAAAAATGCCCAGCGTGGTGGCTCACATCTGTAATCCCAGTACTTTGGGCAGCTCAGGTAGGCAGATCATAAGGTCAGGCTTTGGAGACTACCCTGGCAAACATGGGGAGACGCTGTCTCTACTAAAAATTAAAAAATTAGCTGAGTGTAGTGGTGGGCCCCTGTAATTCCAGCTACTCAGGAGGCTTAGGCAGGAAAATCACTTCAACCTGAGAGGCAGAAGTTGTAGTGAGCCGAGATCATGCCACTGCACTCCAGCCTCGGGAACAGAGCAAGACTCTGTCTTAAAAAAGAGAATTTTTAGTCCTGTCCTATAAAGGTAAGAGGTAGATAATAACCTATTCTGGCAAAACTGGTTCTTGCCCACACCATTTGAAAAGTCTAGAACCTGATTGTAAATGAAAGGATTCTTGACAACTACTGTTTGGCGCTTGATCTTTGACTCCAATGCCAAACGTGGAGAAGACAGCATGTTTCCACTGTTCTGAAAACAGTAGCTAATCTGTGCTTCCCTTTGCTGTCTCGAGTATAGTAAAACATTTATGAGGTACAGAGGCTTGCAGAAAAGTATTTTAGAAGTGGAGTCAGAACTCTACTGTGGAAAGGGGGCTGAGAGAATCATGAATCCGATTCCTTCTCTTGCCAGAGGAGACTCAGATTTGTGATGTGGTTTCTCTGGGTAAACATGAGTCAGTAACAGAAGAGATCAGTAAAACTCTGGTCCACTGCTTAGAAATTAGTGTTTTATGACCTCCCCTCTGCCAGGGAAATAAGCATGAAGACAGCACTTTTCCTCCCACTATTTTTAAAACTCAGATGAGCAGGTGTTCTATTGCTCCACGTGGTGCGCTTTTGAACTGAGAGGGACTGAGCACGGAGAAGCCCAAGTAGCACTGCCCCCACCCCGGGCCACCTGAAACTCATCATGCTGCTTTCTTTGGAGCGGCTGCCCATTTAAAAGAAGACTTAAGGGGTTTCATTTGGCTCTGTGATTCTGCTGGAAGGAGGCCTGAGTAAGGTTGAGCTGAGGTTGCAGAGGAAAGAGCCGTTTGTCCCACAACCTGAACAAAACAGAACTATGATGAAGCAGCATTGTCCATCTGAGGTAATACCCAAGGTACATTGCCTCATGTCAAGAAAATCAAGGACGTGAATACACATGGAGTGAGGTTAAGAATGGAGGTTTTACAGGCAAAAGAAGAAAAGAGAACATCTCTCTCTTCTGCAGAGAGAGAGAGAGGCTTCTGAGTGTGTTTTCTGGTTTTCTGGTGAACTGCACAAGGTTTTATAGACTTGTTGAGGAGGTGGTGTTTGATTTACATAGGGTCCAAATATGGGTTGGACCAGGTGAGAGCTTTACATAGCTCGTGAAGAAGCTGGCTATCCACCCGAATCTTCTTATGCATATAGGTTTTCTACTTGGCCAGTGCATGTTGTCTGTCCCTTACTGCACTTGTGGTTGATAAAGAAAAAGGAAGATAAAGCCGTCAGGTTGAGCATGCCTGGCACCCAAGTAGCCTCCTATTGTTACAGCTGCTGGCATTCGCCTGTGCAAGCTTCCAGCTTGCTTGTCTATATCTGCAGCTCTATTTTACAGGCCGCTCTTTGTTAGAAATGGTTTTGGGGCTGCTTTTTATTCAAAGGGAAACCTTACCAAAGAATTCCTTACTTTCAATCTCTGACGAAATAATTTCTTTAGAACTCCCGTATCAATGGGACTTCTGGATTACAGTTGAAGTAGTTTTGGCTGATCATCAACTCTGCCTCCACTTAATAGTGAATGCTTTTATTTTCTATGTTTCAAGGAGGGACTCTTTGCTTCTTGCCCTTCTTCAGAATAGCAGTGTGGAAATTGCATTTAAGAACACCTGTTGGGCACAGTGGCTCACACCTGTAATCCTAGAAATTTAGGAGGCTAATATGGGAAAATTGCTTCAGGCCAGGAATTTGAGAGCAGTCTGGGCAACATAGCGGTACCCCATCTCTCAAAAAAAAATTACTGGGTGTGGGGATGCATACCTGCTGCCCTGTTGGCCCAGCTTCTGTCAGGAGGCCATGTTTCCTGTAGCCCTGTAATGCAGTTTGAAGTCTGGTAGCGTGTCGCTTCCAGCTTTGCTCTTCTTGCTTAGGGTTGCCTTGGCTGTTTTTGGTTCCACATAAATTTTTCAAAAGCTGGTTTTCTGAAAAAAATAATAAAACTCAACCTACTTCTTAACATTTTTCAAGAACCCAAATGAAATCATGACTGCTCTTGGAGATGGCACTCTGTATGTTTCAATTTACTACCCAGTAACTGGTCTATTAAAATCATACTGGTTAAAAAATAATAAACTTGAAGCTAGACCAATGAAGGAGAAAGGGAGGAGATTCAAATAACCACCATCAAAAACAATAAGGGCAATATTACCACTGACCCCACAGAAATACAAACCACCCTCAGAGAATATTATGTACAACTGTAGGCACATTTTTTCCTTTAATTTTGAGATGAAGTTTTGTGCTTGTTGCTCAGGCTGGAGGGCAATGGTGAGATCTCGGCTTAGTGCAACCTCTGCCTCCTGAGTTCAAGCTATTCTCCTGCCTCAGCTTCCTGAGTAGCTGGGATGACATGCATGTGCCACCATGTCTGGTTAATTGTGTATTTTTAGTAGACATGGGGTTTCTCCATGTTGATCCAGCTGGTCTTGAACTCCCAATCTCAGGTGATCAACCCACCTTGACCTCCCAAAGTTCTGGGATTGCAGATGTGAGCCACTGAACCTGAAAAAATTGAGAAATCTAGAAGAAACTGATAAATTCCTGGTCACAACCACCCTCCCTGAGATGCAAGTTTGGTTTAACATATGCAAATTGATAAATGTCATCGTCACATAAACAGAACTAAAGAAAAAAATTACCAACATGATTATCTCAATGGATGCAAAAACAGCTTTTGATAAAATTCAACTTTCATTTGTGTTAAAAACTCTCAATAAACCAGGTATTGAAGGAACATACCTCAAAACAATAAGAGTCACATGTGACAAAACCACAGCCAGCATCATACTGAATGGACAAAAGCTGAAGGCATTCCCCTTAAAAATTGGCAAAAGATAAAGATGCCCTCTCTCCCCACTCCCATTCAGCATAGCTTTGAGGGTGTTCTTTGCTCTTGGATTTCTAATTCTTTTAATTGTGATGTTGGGTAGTTAACTTGAGATCTCAATTTTGTTTTTGAGATGGAGTGTTGTTCTCTCAACCAGGCTGGAGTGCAGTGGTGTGATATGGGCTCACTGCAACATTTATCTCCTGGGTTCAAGCAGTTCTCCTGCCTCAGCCTCCTGAGTACCTGGGATTACAGGTATGTGCCACAACACCAGCTAATTTTTGTATTTTTAGTAGAATGGGGTTTCACCATGTTGGTCAGGCTGGTCTCAAACTCCTGACCTTGTAATCTGCCCGCCTTGGCCTCCAAAAGTGCTGAGATTACAAGAGTGAGTCACCGCAGCTGTCCCGAGTTCTCACTTCTCGATGTGAGCATTTAGTACTATAAATTTCTCTCCACACTACTTGACTAGCTGCATCCCAGAAACTCTGGTAAGTTGTACCTTTGTTCTCATTACTTTCAAAGAACTTCTTAAACTTCTTGATTTCTGCCTTAATGTCATTATTTACCCAGGAGTCATTCAGGAGCAAGTTACTCAGTTTCCATGTAAGTGTATGGTTTTGAATGAATTTCTTAGTCCTGATTTCAAATGTGATTGCATTTGCTTTGTGACCTAAGGTATCTTCTATACTTATGATCTATGTGTTGAGTTGAAAAAATGTGTATTCTGCAGTCATTGGATGAAATGTTCCTTGAATATCAGTTCCATTTGGTCTGTAGTAAAGATTAAATTTCATGTTGATTGGTTGGTTTTCTGTCTGGAAGATCTGTCCAGTGCTGAAAGTTGGGTGTTGTAGTCTCAAGCAATTACTGTGTTAGGGTTTATCTCTCTCTTTCTTATTTGCTGCGTGTGTCTGTTCTTTTTTCTCTCTCTCTGTCTGTCTCTATTTCTATCTTTGGAATTCTGATCATTTTAGTGTTGAACCTGTTCAAATTTTCTTCCGGATTTCAACTTTTTTCTTATCGCTATTTCTGGAAGACATAAGGTTCATCTACTCAACTTTGTTGTCTTACTATTCTAACAAGAATTTTTCACAAGTTCTGCTGTCATATTTTTAATTTCTAAGCGTTTACTTTCTCTTTAAATTTGGTTCTTGTTTCATGAAAATGGTAACACTTTTATCTCTTCGAGAACATTCATATGGGTTTCAGAAGGTCTTATCTCCTAGCACAGTCCTCATTCAGGCTGCATTTATGTGTCTTGTTGCTCTGGTCTCGGCCATTCATGTTAGAAGCTTTGCTCAGACGCCTGGTGACCCTTAGCTGTCTGTGTCTGTTAGAAAAAAATGGAGCACTGAAAAGCTAAAAGCTGATGAAAGTTCTGTGATTGTAACATTTTGTGGGCGGTGGTCTTGCTGGGTCAGATTTTTTCTTCTTGAGCAAGAGAGATTCTCTCTAGAGAAAAATCATCTTAACTTCTGACCAAGTGTATCTGCCACCCTCATTGGAACTCAGTGGTAGGAAAACCTGGAGGATCTCAGTGTTCAGTGTGTGCATTTAAGCACTTGTGTCTAGAGAGCTCCTGCCTAGAGACACCAAATTTTACCCTATAGAGAGGAAACCTCCACCCTGCCACCACCGTGGGATGCAGTCACCGATTCTAGGGAGAGGATCTGGGATCTACTTACTACTGAAACATAAATTCCCTAGGTAAATTTAGCTGCCAACTCTTGAACCCTTGGGGATCCTGGTTGCCTTCCTGCCACTGGCTTGGGATTTAGCATCTCTGTGTCTACTGTGAGGTGTCACTGACAGCTTCTGCTTGCCAGTTTTCTATATGCTGAAGGGATTGTCTTTATTTTCTTTTTATCTTTGTTGGTTTATTTATTTTTAATCATCCCATGTTAATGTGGTTTAATGATGGAGTGAAGGCATATGCAGGTATTCAACCAAATATCTTAGCTGAAGTCTGTGTATTTCTCTTGTAGTAAAATCTTGGTCATTCTATGTTTCAGTTAATCAAATTTTTATATATGCATTCTGATTTGGGGATGATGTGAGGGAAGAGAGAGAGAAAGAAAGAGAGACTCAGACGGACAGAGACAGGGTGAGAGAGAGAGGCTACTGTGACAAATCTGTGGGTCTGTGTATTTGGAAGTCAATAGGAATTTAGCCCTGTTTTCTGTCTAAAAAGCAGGAGTGTCCAGACAATGCATCTTGAACTAGGCTAAGAATCTTTGAGGCAATGGCGCAGATCCAGTTGTGTTCAATTTTTAGTCCTTAGGCTGAAAGGGAAAATAACGTAAAACACATTTTTAAAAATTTCTGGCTGGGCGCGGTGGCTCAAGCCTGTAATCCCAGCACTTTGGGAGTCCGAGGTGGGTGGATCACAAGATCAAGAGATCAAGACCATCCTGGTCAACATTGTGAAACCCTGTCTCTGCTAAAAATACAAAAAATTAGCTGGGCATGGTGTTGCGTGCCTGTAATCCCAGCTACTCGGGAGGCTGAGGAATGAGAATTGCCTGAACCCAAAAGGCGGAGGCTGCGGTGAGCTGAGATTGTGCCATTGCACTCCAGCTTGGGCAACAAGAGCGAACCTTCATTTCTAAAAAAAAAAAAATTTTCTGAAAGTGGTGTTTTCTGATTTGCCCTCAGATAATTAGATATAGAAGGTAGCCATACATTTTTGGCTAACTCAGCATTCGTTGCTCCATTCAGCGAATTCATCTTTATATTCATGTTCTTTCTCTCCAGCTTAATATCCAAAATTTAAAAGTGAGGAATGCAGAATAGTTGAACTAAAAGAAACAGATCAACCACAACCTGCTTCTTCTTCCTCTCACCCAAAGAAAACCATTGTTAACATTTTGCTATATTCTCTTTATGTACTTTTCTCAGGTACTTTTATTCGAATATATTTTTGATCATAAAATTGTCTTAGACAATAAGTTGTCAGAGAAGAACACCCACTCTTTTTACACTCCAGGCTTCCAGCTTGAAGGTGACTGACTTGGGAATCCTGTATTTTAACAAGATATGATGTTGATATGGAATCTTTTATTGGACTGTTCTGAGGTGTTCTCTTTTTAGCATACTCTCCTTCATCCGTTTCTTCCCTGCTATACACACACATACACATTAACACATACACGCATTCTTTCTTTCTCTCTCACATGCACATTCTCATACGCAAATACAAGCATGCTCATACACGTGCACACACCCAGGCACGTGCATGCACACACTCACACTCATGTGAACCAACATGCACATACACACTCTCCTTCATCTCTTTCCTCCCTGCTACACACACATACTCTAACACTCATATGCACATGTGCACACACACATATGTACAACATGCAATGTGTCAGAAGGCCATGTAGAACATGATTGTTACTCTCCAAAAGGAAGGATACCCACACTTTTGCAATGGAAAACAACAGCTCTGTTTTTGTAAAAAAAAAAAAAAAAAAAAAGAATTTTCTATTAGGCCTAGAAAGAAACTTAAAAAGTGTTTCTTCTTTTATCTAATCGGAACTTGTGTATGTGCACACACCCGTGTGACAGAAAGAGCCAGGGAGAGAGGGAGGGAGAGGAGGTGAAGGCAAGAAGAGAGAAGGCGATTAAAAAGCAAGTGCACTGTGGCAAGCTCGTCTGGACTAAGTGAGAAGCAGGCGGTTGTGGTGATGAGATAGGAGCTCGGAATGCTTCCTGGTACCAAGACTGTCATAAGTGGAATTGGGGTCTGAAAAAGTGACAGCAAAATTCAGCGTTCCTTTGACAACCACTCAGAAAATAGAATGTGAGGAAGCAGGAGGAAGGGAAGGTGTGGGGCTAGCCATGAGAATGCACCCCGGTACTCCACAGATGCCTAGAAATGCTGGTCACTTATAGGGCACAGGTGAGGGGAAGTCTGGACTGGTGGCAGTAGTGCTGCCAAGCCATGTAGCCTGCTCTCTCAAGGGTGAATGTTCTTGCATAAGTAGTGGGGAAGATTATTCCCTAGTTTATATAGGCCCCATTTGTCCTAGACACAGATTTTAATGTTCTCAGGTGATCGCTTGCTTGATTGTCTGTGTAAAAGATCAGCAATCCTTTTTTTTTTTCTGGAAAGGTCTAGGCAGTAAATATTTTAGGCTTGGCAGCCCATATGGTCTCTGTCACAGCTACTCATCTCTGTGGTTGTGGTGTGAAAGCAGCCATACAAATGGGTAATAAAGGAGTGGGGCTGAGTTCCAAAGTACTTTTATGAGAACTGAAAATTGCATTTTATATAATTGTTGACATGTCCCAATATATTGTTACTTTTTTGAATTCTTTCACATTCGTGGCTCATGAGCTGTCTGACAAGAGACGACAGGCAGGAATTGGTGGATGGGCCATGGTTGCCCAAACCCTGTGTCCAAATCATGGCATTGTACAAGCAGGAGGGATCTCTGACCCTCTCTTTTTTTCCTCTTTCCTTCTTTTCAGTTTCTCATTGTGCTGATTTGGAAACCAGAAATCGAAAGCTCTGGGAAGTGAACTCTTTCTGACTTAACCTGTTAGTGGCAGTGTTAGGATAAAATTTCAGGTCTCAAGGAGCACTTCTTAGAGCCCAGATCAGACTGAATGCTGCTTTTGTGATTGCAGAAGGCATACCATCCTCTGGTACACTAGCTCCTTAGCGTCACCCTGAATCTGAAACTTAGTTCTTCATAAAGTCTTTTGTTCTATGATTCCTCAGTGCATCATTTGCTAATTTGCGCCAGTTATTCTGTTTGACACAACTGAGATATAGACATAAGCAAAGTTCCTACCCTTTAGGAACTCACTTCTTCAGGGCCTGGTTTTGATAATCCAGACAAAGCTACTTAAATGTAGTTTTATCCTTAAAAGCAAAATCGGCTGCACTTATGTAAGTTACAATAATAATTAGAATTTAGGAAAAATCCATTCTTAAAACAAGAAGGCAAAGAGAATAAAAAATAAACATCCAAGTCACCCTCTGACTGTGCGTTGATTTTAAAACAAGACTATTATTTTAAGTGAACACAAGGAAAATTTTGCTACCAAGCGAGTACAATTTCTAACAGGTGATACATCGACTCCTCTGATTCCAGACATTTCCGAAAGTGCCCTTACTACCTACATTACTTCCTTCTGTAAAGCTCTACTGATTAAGACTTTATCTTTTGTGGTTGGATTTTTGCTTTTGGAATTACAACCTGCTTTTCAAGTCACATTTTGTAAATTAGTTGAGGTATCTTGCTGAGTGATAAAGTCTGAGTCAAAAACTTCCTGAAAAGTGCCTCGTGAACTCGTGAGGCATCATGGCAAAGATCCCAATTGTTGGACTGAGGCAGAGAGGTAGAAAGAAGAACACAGACTTTAAGGTCTGACAGATGTAAATATAGGTCCCACCTCCACCACGTATTGGATGTGTAATGTTAAATGAGCTACTATACCTCTTTGAGCCTCAGATTTCCTCTCTGTAAAAAGAAGATGTTAAATCTTTCCTTGCACTATTGTTGTAGGGATTAGAGATGATGTCAATAAAAATGTTTCCAGCATGCTCGGTATTCAACGTACCTTGGATAGACTTATTTGGCCAGTTCACTGCAAAGGGTAATATACACGAGTAAGATTTTTTCTTTTCTTCAAAATAGACTTTTTGGGATTAAACTCTAAAAAAGTGTTAAATAAATGAATCAAGATCTTTTTCATTTCTGTTGTTGAAGTATTTGCCTTCTTACGTTTGGTAATGTTAGGATTTTCCACAGAAGAAGTTGACACTTTCCTTCTTAATCATACTGGCAATACCATGTTTCAACACTAGTGACTATTTTCTTTTCGAAAAGTGTCATTTGTCTAGCTTCCCTTGAAAGATCAGCTAAGTGTCACATTATCCCTGCTTCTGCTAATCTTTCAAAATGCTCACCACCATAGTCATAACATTTTCTTCATGCTCAAGTTGATTTAAAAAACGTTCTAAAGACAGTGTTGCTGAATTTTTATTTGTTTAATAAAAATTAGGCTTTTAAATATAAAAATATAGATTTATTATAAAGCCTCTAGAAAGCAAAGAAAAATAGATTTTAAAAATACCTTGTTTAATCACATAAAGCTAGGCAGAGTTAAATCACTGTTTCCATTTTGGTACATTTTATTTTAATCTTTTCACTATTTTAATGTCCTTCTTTATATCCATAATGGTGATAACATGATGTATATATGAACATGTATATATTATATAAATATATAAAATACATAAATATATCTTTTAAAAATGTTATCTGTAGGCCGGGCGCGGTGGCTCAAGCCTGTAATCCCAGCACTTTGGGAGGCCGAGGCGGGTGGATCACGAGGTCAAGAGATCGAGGCCATCCTGGTCAACATGGTGAAACCCCGTCTCTACTAAAAATACAAAAAATTAGCTGGGCTTGGTGGGGCGTGCCTGTAATCCCAGCTACTCAGGAGGCTGAGGCAGGAGAATTGCCTGAACCCAGGAGGCGAAGGTTGCGGTGAGCCAAGATCGCGCCATTGCACTCCAGCCTGGGAAACAAGAGCGAAACTCCGTCTCAAAAAATAAATAAATCAATCAATAATAAAAATGGTATCTGTTTATTTATTATATATAAATATATATCTAATGACTATATATCTACATATCTACTTCTATATTTATATATCTCCATGATAGAAGTTGGAAAATACTGAAAACTGTAGAGGAGTTCGGAGAAACAACCTATAATCTCATTATACAGAAATAATTTTCTTCCCTTTTGCTTCTCCACATTTTGGCTTAGATCAAATTTAGAAATGATTTTCTTAACGTTTTTGGTATTGTGTTTTTAGAGTATCAAGATGTTGCTGCATATTCTGATTTTTATGTATAGTTGTGACAGGAACACCCACAAAAATAATTGTTCTAGAAAAGAATTTGTTAACAAATATTTTCTTCCAGGAAGTGGTGTATTAGCGTTTTAAAAGAAACATTTCTGGACGTCAAAGTAGACATTGGGCTTATATCAACAGCTCAATCTTTTTTCAAATACGCTTTATTTTTAGGGCAGTGTAAAGTGAATAGTGAGGCATAGTGGAAAGTACAGAGAGTTCCTACATTCCCACCTCCCCAAATGCACAGCCTCCTCCACTATCAGCCTTCCTCACTAGAGAGGTACATTTGTTACAATGGATGAACCAACATTGACTTATCACTGTCACCCATAGTTTATAATTGACATTAGGGACCATTCTTGCTGTCGTATATTCAGTGAGTTTTGACAAGGGTGTAATGGCATGTGTCTACCATCGTAGTAACACACAGAGTAGTTTCATTGCCCTAAACATCCTCTATGCTCTGCCCATTTATTCTTTCCCACTTTTCAACCCCCAGCAATCACTGAACGTTTTGATGTCTCTATAGTTTTGCCTTTTCCAGAATGTCATATAGTTGGATTCATATAGTCAGTGGTCATTTGAGATTGGTTTCTTTCACTTAGTAGTATGTATTTGAGTTTCCTCTATGTCTTTTAATGGCTTCATAGCTCACGTGCTTTTTTTCTGCAACAAAAGCCACATTCAAAGATGATTGCTTTCATTGCTGAATAATATTCCACTGTGTCGATGTAGAGGTTTGTTTATCCAGGCACTTACGAGTCTATAGTAACCAGTGTGGCGCCTGGGGAAGCCATAAATGGCCTGGTTGTGGCGAAGGCCTGGAGCCTATGTCGATAGGAGCCATGGAGGTTGGAGGCATTAGATCTTAGAGCCATAGGGGAAGGCCTGGAGCTTGGGTTGACAGGGTCTGTCCCATAGCCTGTGGCTATAGAAACCTGCCTGGTGTCGAGTTCACTGAATTGTGCCTGGCATTGGAGTTGATGTTGAAGTCAGGTGTTACATTTGCTCTCCTCTCTGCACATACATAGTATCTCTTTCCATGCTGCACTACCCAGGTTTGGGGGGGAAGGGTAATGCAGATAATAGAAAACTCTCTTTTATACTCTATTTTATGCCGTTTTTCTTACTTTTATACTCCACAAACGTGCTATAACCTCTCACATGGATTCCTTGTCTCTTTTGAAGACACTTTGATGCACGGATGGCTGTTCAAATTGATGTTTCTGTGAAGAAATAAGTGCTGAAAAGTTCTTTTTTGCCATTTTGTCCATGGCATTCTTCTCTGTTAACTGAAAAAATATTTTTACTGAATAACATATTGTTAACAATTGTCAGACCCTTGGTTTAGCTCTGGAAGTTTCTCCTTTAGAGCAAGTTCCTTTCATAGTTCTCTATAGAAAGACTATAGTTGTAAAATGTTGGTAGAGATGATATTTTGTGTGTAGAATTAAGGACCGATTACACATAAATGTTTAGCGGACAGTAAACATTTGTGAGTAATCTGTTCTTACACACAAAAAGAAGGTCTATAGCTTTAGGAAAGGGAAAATTATCAAGGTTATTCAGACAATATAAAATGAGTTGAGAAAATTGAAGGGAATGTTTATACTTGAATGAGACCTCATGGAGAAAGACAAAATAAGGAAGCCATGGGAGAATATTTGCATTCTCGGAACCACAGAAGTGAGGAAAGCCAAGAGCACAGCTGGAGTTGCACCAGATCAAGTAGACATTCCATCAGAGCCTGAACTGAGAATGCACCATTCCTAGTCACCTTGATAACAGCCCCATTTTCTGTTAATAATACTCTATGAGAAAAATCTTGCAAAAATAGTCAGAAAAGGCAGAGTCACATGCGGTTCAGTGTGTTCCACCTTGGCAGACGGTCTTAGGAGGAGTTTTGGAAGGATCGTGCTGCAGGCAATGGATGAGATAATGATGAGAAAGTTTCCAGCTCTGTATAAAAAGGCAAGCGAAATATATGCTTGTGAATTTTTGGCTGCTTTTTTATGCTGTATTTTCAGATCAATTTTATCCCAGTTAATGTGAATATAAACTCTGATTGTTATGGCTATCTCTCGTGGGGTGTCTATTATTTTGTCAGAAATTGTATCAGGAACTTTATATCAATCACTAAATTACACATTTCCAAGCTGCATATGAATTAGTTATTACTATGATCATTTTACAGATGAAGAAGATGAGACTCAGAGCAATACATAAGTTGCCCAAGGTCAGAGAGCAAGTAAGTACCAGAAATAAAAGCCAGATAAATCTCATTCCCATATCCTTGCTCTTTCAATGATGTTTCAGAGTTGATTACAAAAAGAATTGTTCTGTGTGCTCAGGATAATTTACTACCTACTAAATTTAACCATAGGACAGTCTTATAAACAGGGTAGAGTATGCAGTTAAGATAAAATTTGAGAGGAAAAAATTAAATTAAAATAGTACATAACCAATGATCAGAATATTCTCTCAGTATTTTAGAAATTTATGTAAGAATAAACTAGATACTGATAAAAAGTCACATTCTTTATGCACAAATCTTGTAAGTAGCTACTGTTAAAGAGAGGATACTATTTACCTAGAAGAAAGTGGGGTTGTCAACCACTATATAACCATTCGTGGGGTGAATGTCTTTTTTATTTTAGGCCTCTGGCTGATGGATCCAAGAGGTAGATGCGTGATGTCAAAATATTCTCTTTTATAGGTAATTACAATTTACAATGGAAGATACAGAGGCCACAAGGTAGTAGAGTTGAGTTATATTAACAGAAAACGTTGTTAGAGAAAAGAACCACCTCTCACTATCATGTTCAATGGCAAAGATTAATAGAAGGTACAGCAAAATGGACACACATGCGAGTATACCCACATTGATATTGGAAGTAACTTTTTTCTTATATACTATAAATCATATCCCAGAATATACTCATAATGTGTACACTTATTGGGATATTACAATCAACGTACAAAATATGTACCATATGTACATTGACTGTGATGTACATATGTGTACACAATACAGATGTACAAAAAATGTACATAATGTGTACAATATGTACATTTATATGTACATAATGTGTACACAGTAGGTATGTACATAATGTGTACAATATGTAAATATATTGTAATATTACAATGATTTCATATAATCACAACAGCATATATAATCACAATACACATATAATACATAATATCAATATAAATGTACATATTGCACACATTATATACATTTACATTTATTGTGATATGATATGTACACATGTACATCATGCACACGTGCAGATTTGCGGTATATACACGTGTACATAAGTGTGCACAGTATGTACATATGTACACTACACATATGTTCATATAATGTAGATATGTACCTTCTGTACAGGAGTACACAGTATGTACAATATATACACGCATATACTAGGTACACATATAGGTGTATACCCACTTTGGTAACCAGAGAGATTTCTATCTAATATACTAAATATAAAATCCCAGAATGTAGTCATAGTGTGTACATTTATTGTCGTATTGTGATAAATGTATTAAATAAGCACAATCTGTACATGTACTCTGCTGTACATAGGTGTACACAATGCACATGTACAAAAATGTACATAATCTGTAAAATATGTACCTATATATTTCTATAATGTGTACACAATGCATAGGTACATAATGTGTACACTATGCTCATTCCTTAAAATATCAGTGATAAAATATATATAATCACAGTAAGATATATAATCACACTAATACATATATGTCGTGTAATATCACCAAAAAGTACGTATTGTACACATTAGGTATGTATTAGGTACATATGTATAGTGCACATATTATGAAAATATATATGTATCATGATAACACCGTATGTACATGTATACAAACATGTGCCTACTATTAAAACAATATACACATGCAGAAATAGGTGCAAACTACATACCTATGCACAGCAGGCTATTACTAAAGTTCTGCTCGTAGCAGACTCAATGCCCACCCTGGCTGCTTAAAGACCCCCGGCTAGGGGGCTGTACCCACAGCTGCTGGGGCCCGACTATTTTGAAAATGTGGTGTAATATGATACTGGCAACCTATCACACAGAAATGATAATGTTATTGTGGTTCTTTACATATTAGGCAATAGTTCTAGTTACACATTTGACATATTGACAAAAATGTCATCCTCACCCCATTGACATTAGAATTGAAAGCATAGGAGGGTTTCACCCTTTGCAATGTTTAATTCAATATAATTGTTTTCTTGTTTACATTAGTGACCATATCAGAGCACGGTGTACATCTCTTGCAGTATTCAGAATATTTCTCTACGGGCAGCAACATTTTTCTCTCCTTATATTTTCTCCTGGATATTAGGAAGAATATCACAGGACCGGCTTACAGCGCCAGTCACGTCGTGAGCAATGTCATCTGTAATCCCCTAGTTATTAAGAACAATGTAACGGGGGTCTTGTGTGCTTTTGGAGATATTTGGAGTAATATCCTTTTAGTTTCTGGATATTAGAAACAATACTACAGTGGTGGTGTACACTTCCTGCGATATTAAGAGTATACTCATCCTCTGTCCCTGGGATATTAGGAACTACATCGCAGAAGCTTTGCACTTTGCCTATAATATTGGAACAATCACAGAGTGTACACCTTCTTTCATTGTGAGAGAAATACCTACTTAGGATATGATGGATAATATCACAAAATGGACACACATGGGTATATACCCACTGTGATATTGGAAGTCATTTTTATCTAATATACTAAATGTCATAACCCAGAAAAAGCTCATAATGTGTACACTTATTGGGATATTACACTCAATGTACAGAATATTTAACATATGTACATTGACTTTGATGTACATGTACACAATACAGATGTACAATAAAAGTACATAAACTATCATTTGTACGAATATATGTACAAAATGTGCACCCAATAGGTATGCACATAATGTGTACAATATGTACATTTATTGTAATATCACAATGTTATATAATCACAACTGCATATAAAATCACAATACACATGTAATATGTAATATCAACATAAATGTACATATTGCAAACATGTACATTTACATTTATTGTGATATGATATGTAAACATGTACATCATGTACCCATTATGTACAGATGCACAATATATGCAAGTGTACATATGTGGGTACAGTATGTACATATGTACACTACACATGTGTACATATAATGTAGATATGTACCTTCGGTACCCGAGTACATTCTATGCACAATATGTACGCATATAAACTATGTACACACCTGGGTGTACAACCACTTTGGTAACCGGAGAAATTTCTATCTAATATACAAAATATAATAATTCAGAATGTAGTAATAGTGTGTACATTTATTGGCATAGTGCAATAAATGTATAAAATAGGTACAATCTGTACATTTACCCTGCTGTACATATGTGTACACAATGCACATGAACAAAAAATGTACATACTCTGTAAAATATGTACCTACATATTTCTATAATGTGTAAACAATGTATAGGTACATAATGTGTACACTATGCACATTCCTTAAAATATCAGTGATTATATATAATCAAAATAACGCATATTATCACAGTAATATATATATATCATGTAATATCACAAAAAAGTACATATTGTTCACAGTAGGTACGCATTAGGTCTATATGTATTGTGCACATATGTACATATATATTTATCATAACACCATGTGTACACTTATACAAATATGTGTTCATTATTAAAACTATGTACCTGTGCAGAACAGGCTATTACCACAGCCCCCCTCGTAGCAGCCCCAAGGCCCACCCTGGCTGCTCAAAGACCCCCTGGCTAGGAAGCTGTAACCACATTCCCCGCCAGAGGGCCCATAACAGCTCCGAGGCTGACGCTGGCTGCTTAGGGACCCCCTGGCTAGGGCGCTGTGCCCGGCTATTTTGAAAATGTGGTGTAATATGATGCTGGCGACCATATCATATGGAAATGATGTTATTTTGGTTTTTGATATACTAGGCAATAGTTCTAGTTACACCTCTGCCATATTGGCAGAAATGTCATCCTGACACCCCTGGACATTAGAATTGAAATCATAAGGGGGTTTCACCCCTTGCAATGTTAAATTCAATATAATTGTTTTCTTGTTTACATTAGTGACCATATCAGAGCACAGTGTACTCCTCTTGCCGTATTCAGAGGATTTGCCTATGGGCAGCAACATTATTCTCTCGTTCTCTGGATATTAGGAACAATATCACAGGACCGGCGGACAGCCCCAGTCATATCGTGAGTAATGTCATCTGTAATCCCTTAGTTATTAGAAAAAATATCACGGGGGTCTTGTGTGCTTTATCAGATACTTGGAGTAATATCTTTTCCGTTTTTGGATATTAGACACGATACTACAGTGGTGGTGTACACTTCCTGCGATATTCAGGGTATAATAATCTTTTGTCCCCAGCATATTAGGTAGTACATTAAAGAAGCCTTGTACTTTGCCTGTGATATTGGAACAATCACAGAGTGAACACTTGCTTTCAAAATGAGAGTAATACTACTTAAAATATGATGGATAATATCAAAAAATGGACACACATGGGTGTATACCCACTTTGATATAGAAAGAAATTTTTATCTAATATACTAAAAATCATATATCACAATATACTCATAATGTGTACACTTATTGAGATGTTACAATCAATGTGCAGAATACATACCATATGTACATAGAGTGTTATGTACATATGTGTACACAATACAGATGTACCAAAAACGTACATAATCTGTACAATATGTGCACTTACAGGTACATAATGTGTACACAATAGGTATGTACGAAATGTGTGCAATATGTACATTTATTGTAATATTACAATGATATCACAACAGCATATAAAATCACAATACACAAGTAATACATAATATAAATGTACATATTGCACACATCGTGTACATTTACATTTATTGTGGTATCACAGTGTGTACACATGCACATCATGTACCCATTATGTACACATGTACAAAATATGCACATGTACATATGTGTGAACAGTATGTGCATGTGCACACTATGTACACATAAATACATATAATGTTGACATGTACATTTTGTACATGAGTACCTAATATGCACAATATGTACACGTATAAACTATGTACACACCTGGGTGTACACCTACTTTGGTCAATGGAGTAGTTTCTAATATGGTAAAAATTGTATTTTAGAATGTACTCATAATGTTTACATTTATTGGCATATCACAAGAAATGTATAAAATAGGTACAGTCTTTACATTTACTCTGCTGTGCATAGGTGTACACAATACACATGTAGAAAAAGTGTACATAATCTGTAAAATATGTACCTATATATTTCTATATTGTGTACACAATACATAGGTATATAATGTGTACACTATGCACATTCCTTAAAATATTAGTGATAAAATATATTTAATCACAATAATATATATAATCACAGTAATATATATTGTCTAATATTACAAAAAAGTACATATTGTACACATTAGGTATGCATTAGGTACATATGTATTTTGCACATATTATGTAAATATAAATTTATCGTGATAACTCCATATGTACGCATGTACATATATATGCCCGATATTAAAACTATTTACACATGTAGTAATAGGTGCAAACTATGTACCGATGCACAGCACGCTATTACCAAAGCCCCTTTTATAGCAGCCCCCAGGCCCAGCCTGGCTGCTTAGAGAACCCCTGGCAATTGGGCTGTGACCACAAACACTGCTCGAATGCCTGTAGCAGCCCCCATGCCCACCGTGGCTGCTTAGGGACCCCCTGACTAGGTGTCTGTGCCCACAGCCCATGCCAGAGTGCCTGTAGCAGCCCCCAGGCCAACCATGGCTGCTCGGGGACCCCTGGCTGGGTCGATGTGCTCACAGACCCCACCAAAAAGCCCAGAGCAGCCCCCAGGCCCACCCTGGCTGCTTAGGGGTCCCCTCGCTTGTGGGCTCTGCCCACAGCTGCTGAGGCCCAGCTATTTTGCAAATCCGGTGTAATATGATACTGGCAACCATATTATATAAAAATGATAATCTTATTCTGTTTTTTTGTATATTAGGCAATAGCTCCAGTTACACCTCTGCCATATTGACAAAAATGTCATCCTCACCCCCGTTGACATTAGAATGAAAATCATAGGGGAGTTTCATTCCTTGCAATGCTTAATTCAATGTAATTGTTTTCTCGCTTACATTAGTGACCATATCAAAGCATGGTGTACACCTCTTGCCATATTAAGAGTATTTCCCTATGGGCAGCAACATTTTCCTCTCCTTCTCTGGATATTAGGAACAATATTCCAGGACCAGGGTACAGCCCTAGTCACGTCGTGGGTAATGTCATCTGTAATTCTCTAGTTATTAGAAACAATATCACGGGGTGCTTGTGTGCTTTCTGAGATATTTGAAGTAATATCCTTTCCGTTTTTGAACATTAGAAACAATACTACAGTGGTGGTGTACACATCCTGCGATATTCAGGGTATGGTCATCTTTTGTCCTCAGGATATTATTAACTACATCACAGACGAGTTTTAGTTTGCCTTGATATTGGAGCAATCCGAGAGTGTAAACCAGCTTTCACAATGAGAGAAACACCTACTCAGGATATGATGGATAATATCACAAAATGGACACACATAAGTGTATACCCACTTTGATATTGAAAGTAATTTTTATCTAACATACTAAAAATCATATCCCAGAATATACTTATAATGTGTACTCTTACTGAAATATTACAAACAATGCACAGAATATGTACCATATGTACGTTGACTGTGAGGTACATATGTGTGCAGCATACAGATGTACAATAAATATACATAATCTGTACAATATGTACATTTATGTGTACATAATATGTACACAACAGCTATGTCCATAATGTGTACAATATGTACATTTGTAATATCACAATGATATCAGAACAGCATATACAATCACAATACACATGTAATGCATAATATAAATGTACGTATTTCACACATTATGTACATTACCATTTATTGTGGTATGACGATGTGTTTACATGTACAGCATGGACCCATTATGTACGGATGTACAATAAATTCAGGTGTAGATATATGTACATAGTATGTACATATGTACACTCTGTACCCATACATACATATAATGTAGATATTTACCTTCTGTACACAAGTACATAATATGCACAGTATGTACATGTACAAAATATGTGCACACATAAGTTTACACCCACTTTGGTAACCAGAGTAATTTCTATCTTATATTCTAAATGTAATATCACAGAACGTACTCATAATGTGTACATTTATTGGCATATCACAATAAATGTATAAAGTAAGTAAGATCTGTACATTTACTCTGTGTACCCAATACACAAGTAAATAAAATGTACATAACCTGTAAAATATGTTTCTTTCTATTTCTATAATCTGTGCACAATGCATAGGTACATAATGTGTATAATATGTACATTTGTAATGTCACAATGATATCATATCACAACAGCATATATAATCACAATAAACATAATACATAATATAAACGTACATATTGCAAACATGTGTATTTACATTTATTGTTATATGATGTGTACACATGTACATCATGTACCCATTATGTACAGATGTACAATATATGCACGTGTACATATGTGTGCACAGTATGTACCTATGTATGCTGCGTACACCTATGTATATATAATGTAGACATGTACATTCTGTACATTAGTACATAATAAGCACAACATGTACATGTATAAACTCTGTGTGCAACTGGGTGTAAACCCACTTTGGTCACCGGTGTAATTCCTGTCTAATATGCTAAAAATTATATCCCAGAATGTACTCATGTGTACATTTATTGACATATCACAATAAATGTATAAAATAGGTATAGTCTGTACATTTACTCTGCTGTACATATGTGTACAAAATACACATGTAGAAAAAATGTACATCATCTGTAAAATATGTACCTATTTATTTCCATAATGTGTACACAATGCATAGGTACATAAAGTGTACTCTATGTACATTTCTAAAAATTTCAGTGGTAACATACATATTATCACAATAAGATATATAATCAATAATATGTAGATATCACATAATATCACCAAAAAGTACATATTGTCTATATTATGTACGTATAAAGTACATATTTATTGTACACATATTATGTACATATATGTTTATTGTGATAATATTATATGTACATGTGTACAAATATGTGCCCATTATGTAAACAATCTACACATGTAGAAATAGGTGCAAACTGTGTACCTGTGAAGAGCAGGGTATCCCCACACCTCCCGCCAAAGGGCCTATAGCAGCTTCCAGCCCCACCCTGGCTACGTAGGGACCCCCTGATTAGGTGGCTGTGCCCATAGCCCCTGCCAGAGTGACAGTAGCAGCCGCCAGGCCCTCCCTGGATGCTGAGAGACCCTCTGGCTATGTGGCTGTTACCACAGCCACCACCAGAGGGCCCGAAGCAGCCCCCAGACAAATCACAAAGGGCCCATAGCAGCTGCAATGCCCAACCTGGTTGCATAGGGACACCCTCGCTTGGCTGCCATGCCCACAGCTGCTGGGGCCCAGATATTTTGAAAATGTGGTGTAATATGATACTGGCAATCATATCATATGTAAATAATAATTTTATCCTTTTTTATTATATAGTAGGCAATAGCTGTAGTTACACCTCCGCCATTTTGACAAAAATGTCCTCCTCAACCCCTTGAAATTACAAGGAAAATTATAGGGGGGGTTAACACCTTGCAATATTTAATTCAATATAATTGTTTTCTTGTTTACATTAGTGAAAATATCACAGCACGGTGTACTCGTCTTGCCGTATTCAGAGGATTTGCCTATGGGCAGAAACATTCCCCTCTCCTTCTCTGGATATTAGAAACATTATCACAGGACCGGCAAACAGCCGCAGTCAAATCGTGAGTAATGTCATCTGTAATCCCCTAGTTATAAAAAACAACATCAAGGGGGTCTTGTGCACTTTATGACATAGAGTAATGTTAGAATTTGGGTAATTTACATGAGGGAGAATATTGAGTTGGTGTATACACTCCAAAACACAGTAGAAAAGGGCATTGTATATTTTTTCTGACAGATTATATTGAGAGCAATTTTGCTTTTAACATTGGGGTACCTAGATAATATTTAGATTTTTTTCGATTAGCGTAAATTAAGAATTTCAGTATTTTACACAAGAGAGCATATTGAATTGGTGTATATACCCCAAAACAGAGTAGAATAGGGCATTGTGTATTATTTCTGACAGATCATATTCAGAGCAAATTTGCTATTAACATTGGGTTGCCTAGATAATATTTAGATTTTTTACGATTCGCGTAAATTTAGAATTTCCATATTTTAAATAACAGAGCATATTGAGTTGGCGTATATACTACAAAACAGAGTAGAAAAGCGCATTTTATATGTTTTCTGACAGATAATATTAAGAGAAATGTTGCTGTTAACATTGGGGTACGTAGATAATATTTAGATTTTTTTCGATTTGCGTAAATTTACAATTTCTGTATTTTACATGAGAGAGCATATTGAGTTGGTGTATATACTTCAAATAAAAGTAGAAAACGGCATTGTATATTTTTTATGACAGATTATATTCAGAGCAATTTTGTTGTTAACATTGGGGTGCCTAGATAATATTCATATTTATTCGATTTGGGTAAAATCAGAATTTCGTTATTTTACATAAGAGAGCACAGTGAGTTGGTGTATATACTCCAAAACAGAGTAGAAAACGGCATTGTATATTTTCTCTGACAAATCATATACAGAGCAATTTTGCTTATAATAATTGGGGTGCATAGATAATATTTAGATTTTTTTCGATTCGCTTAAATATAGAATTTCTGTATTTTACATGAGAGAGCATATAAAGTTGGTGCAAATACTCCAAAACAGAGTAGATTAGGGAATTGTTTATTTGTTCTGACAGACTATATTCAGAGCAATTTTTTTTTAACATTGGGGTGCCTAGATATTATTTAGATTTTTTTCGATTCACGTAAATTTAGAATTTCGGTATTATACATGAGAGAGAATACTGAGTTGGTGTATAGACCCCAAAACAAAGTAGAATAAGGCATTTTATGTTTTTTCTAACAGACTATATTCAGATGCATTTTTGTTTAACTTTGGGGCGCCTAGATATTATTTAGATTTTTTTCGATTCACGTAAAATTATAATTTTTGTATTTTCCACGAAAGAGCATATTGAGTTGGTGTATATACAACAAAACAGAGTAGAAAAGGGCATTGTATATTTTTTCTGAGAGATCATATTCAGAGCAATTTTGCTTTTAACATTGGGGTGCCTAGATAATATTTAAATTTTTTTCGAATCACGTCAAATTAGAATTTCTGTATTTCACAAGAGAGAGCATACAGAGTTGGTGTATATACTCCAAAACACAGTAGAATAAGCTATTGTATATTTTTTCTAACAGACTATATTCAGAGTCATTTTCTTTTAACTTTGGGGTGCCTAGATATTATTTAGGTTTTTTTCGATTCACGTAAAATTAGAATTTCGGTATTTTACCTGAGAGAGCATATGCAGTTTGTGTATAGACTCCAAAACAGAGTAGAATAGGGCATTGTATATTTTTTCTGACTGATTATATTCAGAGCAATTTTGTTTTTAACCTTGGGGTGCCTAGATAATATTTAGATTTTTTCGATTGGAGTAAAAATAGAATTTCTGTATTTTATAGGAGAGAGCATATTGAGTTGGTTTATATACTCCAAACAATAGTAGAATAGGGCATTGTATATTTTATCTGACAGATTATATTCAGAGCAGTTTTGTTTTTAACATTGGGGTGCCTACAGAATATTTAGATTTTTTCGATTCGGGTAATATTAGAATTTCTGTATTTTACATGAGAGCGCAAACTGAGTTATGGTATATACGCCAAAACAGAGTAGAAAAGGGCGTTGTATACTTTTTATGACAGATTAAATTCAGAGCAATTTTGTTTTTAACATTGCGGTGCCTAGATCATATTGAGATTTTTATGATTCGGGTAAAATTAGAATTTCTGTATTTTACATGAGAGAGCACACTGAGTTGGTGTATATACTCGAAAACATAGTAGAATAAGGCATTGTAAATTTTTTTTAACAGAATATATTCAGAGCCATTTTCTTTTAACTTTGGGGTGCCTACATATTATTTGGATATTTTTCGATTCGCGTATAATTAGAATTTCGGTATTTTACCTTAGAGAGCATATTGAGTTGGTTTATATAATCCAAAACAGAGTAGAAAAGGGCATTGTATATTTTTTCTCACATATTATATTCAGAGGAATTTTGCTTTTAACATTGGCGTGCCTAGATAATATTTAGCTTTTTTTGATTTGCTTAAATATAGAATTTCTGTATTTTACATGAGAGAGCATATGGAGTTTGTGTATATACTTTAAAACAGAGTAGAATAGGGCATTGTATATTTTTTCTGACTGATTCTATTAAGAGCCATTTTGTTTTTAACATTGGGGTTCCTAGATAATATTTACATTTTTTCGATTCGAGTAAAATTAGAATTTATGGATTTTACATGGGAGAGCATATGGAGTTGGTGTATATACTCCAAAAAAGAGAAGAATAGGGCATTGTATATTTTTTATGACAGATTATATTCAAAGCAGTTTTGTTTTTAACATTGGGGTGCCTAAAGAATATTTAGATTTTTTTGATTAGGGTAAAATTAGAATTTCTCTATTTTACTTGAGAGCGCAAACTGAGTTGGTGTATATACTCCAAAACAAAGTAGAAAAGGGCATTGTATATTTTTTCTGACAGACTATATTCAGAGCAATTTTGTTTTTAACATTGGGGTGCCTAGATAATATTTAGATTTTTTTCGATTCACGTAAATATAGAATTTCAGTATTTTATATGAGAGAGCATATTGAGTTGGTGAAAATACTACAAAACACAGTAGAAAAGAGCATTGTATATTTTTTCTGACAGATTATATTTAGAGCAATTTTGCTTTCAACAATGGGATGCCTAGATAATATTTAGATTTTTTTCGATTCATGTAAAATTAGAATATCTGTATTTTACATGAGATGGCATACTGAATTGGTGTATATACTCCAAAACCGAGTAGAATAAGGCATTGTATATTTTTTCTGACAGATTATATTCAGAGCAATTATCTTTTTAACATTGGGGCGCCTAGATATTATTTAGATTTGTTTCGATTTGCTTATATATACAATTTCTGTATTTTACATGAGACAGCATACTGAGTTGGTGTATGTACTTTAAAACAGAGTAGAATAAGGCATTGTATATTTTCTCTAACAGCCTATATAAAGAGCCATTTTCTTTAAATTTTGGGGCGCCTAGATATTATTTAGATTTTTTTCGATTCACGTAAAATTAGAATTTCGGAATTTTACATGAGAGAACATATTGAGTTGGTGTATATACTACACAACAAAGTAGAAAATGCAATTGTGTATTTTTTCTGACAGATTATATTCAGATATATTTTGCTATTTACATTGGGGTGCCTAGATAATATTTAGATAGTTTTTGTTTTCCTTAAATATAATATTTCTGTATTTTACATGATAGAGCATACTGAGTTGGTGTATATACTCCAAAGCAAAGTAGAATAAGGCATTGTATATTTTTTCTAACAGACTATATTCAGAGCCATTTTCTTTTAACTTTGGGGCCCCTAGATATTATTTAGATTATTTTTGATTCACCTTAAATTTGAATTTCTGTATTTTACATGAGAGAGCATACTGAGTTGGTGTATATACTCCAAAACAGATTAGAAAAGGGCATTGTATATTTTTTCTGACAGATTATATTCAGAGAAATTTTTTTTTAACATTGGGGTGCCTAGATAATATTTAGATTTTTTTTGATTCGCTTAAATTTAGAATTTCTGTATTTTACATTAGAGAGCATATGGAGTTGGTGTATATACTGCAAAACAGAGAAGAATAGGGTATTGTATATTTTTTATGACAGATTATATTCAGAGGGATTTTGTTTTTAACTTTGTGGTGCCTAGATAATATTTAGATTTTTTTCGATTCGCTTAAATGTAGAATTTCTGTATTTTACATGAGAGAGCATATTGAGTTGGTGTATATACTACAATACAGAGTAGAAAGGTGCATTGTATATTTATTCTTACAGATTATATTCAGAGCAATTTTTCTTTTAACATTGGGGTGCCTAGATAATATTTAGCTATCATTTGATTCACGTAAAATTAGAATTTCTGTATTTTACATGAGAGACCATGCTGAGTTGGGGTATATACTCCAAAACAGACTTGAATAAGGCATTTTATTTTTTTTCTAACAGACTATATTCAGAGCCATTTACTTTTAACTTTGGGGCGCCTAGATATTACTTAAATTTTTTTCGATTCGCGTAAAATTAGAATTTCAGTATTTTACATGATAGAGCATATTGATTTGGTGTATATACTACAAAACAGAGTAAAAAAGGGCACTGTATATTTTTTCTGTCAGATAATATTCAGAGTAATTTTGCTTTTAACATTGGGGTGCCTAGATAATATTTAGATTTGTTTAGATTCAATTAAATATAGAATTTCTGTATTTTCAATGAGAGAGCATGTAAAGTTGGTGTATAAACTCCAAAACAGAATAGAATAAGGCATTGTATATTTCTTCTGACAGATTATATTCAGAGCAATTTTGTTTTTAACATTGGGGTGCCTAGATAATATTCATATTTTTTGGATTCGGGTAAAATTAGAATTTCGTTATTTTACATGAGAGAGCACACTGAATTGGTGTATATACACCAAAACAAAGTAGAATAAGGCATTGTATATTTTTTATAACACACTATATTCAGAGCCATTTTCTTTTAACTTTGGGGTGCCTAGATATTATTTAGATTTTTTTCGATTCGCATAAAATTAGAATTTCGGTATTTTACATGAGAGAGCATATTGAGTTGGTGTATATATTCTTAAACAGAGTAGAAAAGGGCATTCTATAATTTTTATGACAGATTATATTCAGAGCAATTTTCTTTTAACATTGGGGTGCATAGATTATACATAGAGTTTTTCGATTCGGGTAAAATTAGAATTTCAGTAGTTTACATGAGAGAGCATATTGAGTTGGTGTATATAGTACAAAACAGAGTAGAAAAGGGCATTGTATATATTTTATGACCGAATATATTCACAGCACTTTTCCTTTTATCGTTGGGTTGCGTAAATAATATTTAGATTATTTTCGATTCGCTTAAATATAGAATTTCTGTATTTTGTATGATCGAGCATATTGAGTTCGTGTATATACTGCAAAAAAGAGTAGAATAAGGCATTGTATATTTTTTTAAACAGACTATATTCAGAGCCATTTTCTTTTAACTTTGGGGCACCTAGATATTATTTGGTTTTTTTTCGATTAGCTAAAATATAGAATTTCGGTATTTTACATGAGAGAGCATATTGAGTTGGTGTATATATTCCTACACAGAGTAGAAAAGGGCATTGTATTTTTTTTCTGACAGATTATATTCAGAGCAATTTTGCTTTTAACATAGGGGTGCCTAGATAATATTTAGATTCGTTTCGATTGAATTAAATATAGAATTTCTGTATTTTACATGAGAGAGCATATGGAGTTGGTGTATATACTCCAAAACAGAGTAGAATAGGGCATTGTATATTTTTTCTGACAGATTATATTCAGAGCAATTTTGATTTTAACACTGGGGTGCTAGATAATATTTAGATTTTTTTCGATTCGATAAATATAGAATTTCTGAATTTTATATGAGAGAGCATATGGATTTGGTGAATATACTCCAAATCAAAGTAGAATAGGGCATTGTATATTTTCTCTGACAGATTGTATTCAGAGCAATTTTGTTTTTAAGATTGGGATGCCTAGATAATATTTAGATTTTTTCGATTCGGGTAAAATAAGAATTTCGGTATTTTACATGAGAGAGCATAATTAGTTGGTGTATATACTCCAAAACAGAGTAGAATAAGGCAATGTAAATTTTTTCTAACAGACTATATTCATAGCCATTTTCTGTTAAATTTGAGGCCCCTAGATATTATTTAGAATTTTTGATTCGCATAAAATTATAATTACGGTATTTTACGTGAGAGAGCATATTGAGTTGGTGTATATACTCCAAGACAGAGTAGAATAAGGCATTGTATATTTTTTCTAACAGACTATATTCAGAGCCATTTGCTTTTTCCTTTTGGGCACCTAGATATTATTTAGATTTTTTTAGATTCACTTAAATATAGAATTTCAGTATTTTATATGAGAGAGCATATTGAGTTGGTGAATATACTACAAAACACTGTAGAAAAGAGCATTGTATATTTTTTCTGAATGATTATATTCATAGCAATTTTGCTTTTAACATTGTGATGCCTAGATAATATTTAGATTTTTTTTCGATTCACGCAAAATTATAATTTCTGTGTTTTACATGAGAGAGCATACTGAGTTGGTGTATATACTCCAAAATAGAGTAGAATAAGGCATTGTATATTTTTTCTGACAGATTATACTCAGAGCAATTTTGTTTTTAACGTTGGGGTGCGTAGATAATATTTAGATTTTTTTCAATTCGGGTAAAATTAGAATTTCTTCATTTTACATGAGAGAGCATACTAAGTGGGGGTATATACTACAAAACAAGTAGAAAAGGGCATTGTATATTTTTTCTGACAGATTATATTCAGAGAAATTTTGCTTTTAACATTCGGGTGCCTAAATATTATTCAGACTTTTTCGATTCGGGTAAAATTAGAATTTCTGTATTTTACATGGAGCGCAAACTGAGTTGGTGTATATACTCCAAAACAGAGTAGAACAAGGCATTGTATTTTTTTACTAACAGACTATATTCAGAGCCATTTTCTTTTAACTTAGCGGCACCTAGATATTATTTAGATTTTTTTTTATTCTCGTATAATTAGAATTTTGTTATATTACATGAGAGAGCATATTGAGTTGTTGTATATACTCCAAAACAGAGTAGAAAAAAGCATTGAATATTTCTTCTGACAGATTATCTTTAGAACAATTTGGCTTTTAATATTGGGGTGCCTAGATAACATTTAGATTTTTTTCGATTCACGTAAAATTAGAATTTCGGTATTTTACATGAGAGAGCATACAGAGTTGGTGTATATACTGGAAATCAGAGTAGAATAAGGCATTGTATATTTTTTCTAACAGACTATATTCAGAGACTTTTTTTTTTAACCTTTGGGGCGCCTAGATATTATTTAGATTTTTTTCGAGTCACATAAAATTAGAATTTTGCTATTCGACATGAGAGAGCATATTTAGTTGTTGTATATACTCCAAAACAGAGTAGAAAAGGGCATTGTATATTTTTTCTGACCGATTATATTCAGAGAAATTTTGCTTTTAACATTGGGGAGCCTAGATAATATTTAGAATTTTTTCGATTCGCTTAAATATAGAATTTCTGTATTTTACATGAGAGAGCATATTGTGTTGGTGTATATACTCCTAAACAGGATAGAATAGGGCATTGTATATTTATTCTGAGAGAGTATATTCAGAGCAATTTTGTTTTTAACATTTGGGTGCCTAGATAATAGTTAGATTTTCTCTATTTGTTAAAATTACAATTTCGGTATTTTATATGAGAGAGCATACTGAGTTCGTGTATATACTTTAAAACAGATTAGAATAAGGCATTGTATATTTTTTCTAGCACACTACATTCAGAGCCATTTTCTTTTAACTTGAAGGCGCCTAGATATTATTTAGAATTTATTCGATTTGCGTAAAATTAGAAATTCGGTATTTTACATGACAGAGCATATTGAGTTTGTGTATATACTCCAAAACAAAGTGGAAAAGAGCATTGTATATTATTTCTGACAGATTATATTCAGATCAATTTTGCTATTAACATTGGGGTGCCTAGATAATATTTAGAATTTTTTCGGATCCCTTAAATATAGAATTTCTGTATTTTACATGAGAGAGCATATGGAGTTGGTGTATATACTTTAAAAAAGAGTAGAATATGGCGTTGTATATTTTTTCTGAGAGATTATATTCAGAGAAATTTTGTTTTTAACATTAGGGTGCCTAGATAATATTTACAATTTTTCGATTTTGTTAAAATTAGGATGTCAATATTTCACATGAGAGAGCATACTGAGTTTGTTTCTATACTTTAAGAGAGAGTAGAATAAGGCATTGTATATTTTTTCTAACACTCTATATTCAAAGCCATTTTCTTTTAACTTTGGGGCACCTAGATATTATTTAGATTTTTTTTGATTCGTGTAAAATTAGAATTTCGGTATTTTACATGAGAAAGCATATTGAGTTGGTGTAGATACTCCAAAACAGAGTAGAAAAGGGCGTTTTATATTTTTTCTAACAGACTATACTCAGAGAAAATTTGCTTTTATCGTTGGGGTGCCTAGATAATATTTAGATTTTTTTTATACACCTAAAATTAGAATTGCATTATTTTACATGAGAGAGCATATTGAGTTTGTGTATCTATACCAAACCTAAGTAGAAAAGGGCATTGTATATTTTTTATGACACAATATATTCAGAGCAACTGTACTGTTAACATTCCGGTGCCTAGATAATATTTAGATTTTTTTTGATTCACGTAAAATTTGAATTTCGTTATTTTACATAAGAGAGCATACTGAGTTGGTGTATATACTCTAAAACAGAGAAGAATAAGAAATTGTATATTGTTTATACCAGACTATTTTCAGATCCATTTTCTTTTAACTTTGGGGCGCCTAGATATTATTTAGATTTTTTTCGATTCGTGTAAAATTAGAATTTTGGTAATTGACAGGAGAGAGCATATTGAGTTGGTGTATATACTACAAAACAGAGTAGAAAAGGGCATTGTATTTTTTTACTGACAGATTATATTCGGAGCAATTTTGCTTTTAACATTGGGGTGCCTAGATTATATTGAGTTTTTTTTGATTCGCTCAAATATAGAATTTCTGTATTTTACATGAGAGAGCATATGGAGTTGGTGTATATACTCAAAAACAGAGTAGAATATGCCATTGCATATTTTTTCTGACAAATTATATTCAGAGCAATTTTGTCTTTAACATTGGGGTGCCCAGATAATTTTTAGATATTTTCGATTCGGGTAAAATTAGAATTTCGGAATTTAACATGAGAGAGCATATGGAGTTGATGTATACACTCCAAAACAGAGTAGAATAAGGCATTGTATGTTTTTCTAACAGAGTATATTCAGAGCCATTTTCTTTTAACTTTGGGTCACCTAGATATTATTTAGATTTTTTTCGATTCACGTAAAATTAGAATTTCAAAATTTTACATGAGAGAACATATTGAGTTGGTGTATATACTGCAAAGCAGAGTAGTAAAGAGCATTGTATATTTTTTTTGAAGGATTATATTCAGAGAAATTTTGCTTTTAACATTGGGTTGCCTAGATAATATTTAGATTTATTTCGATTCTCTTATATATAGAATTTCTGTATTTTAAATTAGAGAGCATATGGAGTTGGTGTATATACTCCAAAACAGAGTAGAATAAGGCATTGTATATTTTTTCTAACAGACTATATTCACAGCCATTTTCTTTTACCTTCAGAACACCTAGATATTATTTAGATTTTTTTCGATACAGGTAAAATTAGAATTTCCATATTTTACATGAGAGAGCATATTGAGTTGGTGTATATACTCCAAAACAGAGTAGAAAAGGGCATTGCACATTTTTTCTGACAGATTTTATTCAGAGCAATTGTACTTTTAAAATTCGGATGCCTAGATAATATTTAGATTATTTTCGATTCACGTAAAATTAGAATTTCGGTATTTTACATCAGAGAGCATATTGAGCTGGTGTATATTCTCCAAAACAGAGTAGAATAAGGAATTGTATATTTTTATAACAGAGTATTTTCAGAGACATTTTCTTTAACTTTGGGGCACCTAGATATTATTTAGATTTTTTTCAATTCGCGTAAAATTAGAATTTCAGTAATTTAAATGAGAGAGCGTATGGAGTTGGTTTATATACTCCAAAACAGAGTAGAAAAGGGCATTTCATATTTTCTCTGAAAGATTATATTCACAGCAATTTTGATTTTAACATTGGTGTGCATAGATAATATGGAGATTTTTTTCGATTCGCTCAAATATAGAATTCCTGTATTTTACATGAGAGAGCATATGGAGTTGGTGTATATACTCAAAAACAGAGTAGAATAGGGCATCGTATATTTTTTCTGACAGATTATATTCAGAAAAATTTTGTTTTTAACTTTGGGGTGCATAGATAATTTTTAGATATTTTCGATTCATGTAAAATTAGAATTTCTATATTTTACATGAGAGAGCATACTGAGTTGGTGTATATACTCCCAAACAGAGTAGAATAAGGCATTGTATATTTTGTCTAACAGACTATATTTAGAGCCATTTTCTTTTAAATTTGTGGTGCCTAGATATTATTTATATTTTTTTCGATTCACGTAAAATTAGAATTTCGGTATTCTACGTGAGAGAGCATATTGAGTTGGTGTATATACTCCACAACATGGTAGAATAGGGCATTGTATATTTTTTCTGACAGATTATATTCAGTGCAATTTTGTTTTTACATTGGGGTGTCAAGATAATATTTAGATTTTTTTGATTTGCGTAAAATTAGAATTTCGATATTTTACATGAGAGAGCATATGGAGTTGGAGTATACACTCCAAAACAGAGTAGAATAAGGCATTGTATATTTTTTCTAACAGACTATATTCAGGGCCATTTTATTTTAACTTTGGGGCGCCTAGATATTATTTAGATTTTTTACGATTGACGTAAAATTAGAATTTTTGTATTTTACATGAGAGACAATGTTGAGTTGGTTTATATACTCCAAAACAGAGTAGAAAAGAACATTGTATATTTTTTCTCATAGATTATATTCAGAGCAATTTTGCTTTTAATATTCGTGTGCCAAATAATATTTAGATTTTTTTCGATTCACGTAAAATTAGAATTTCGGTATTATACATGAGAGAGCATACTGAGTTGGTGCATATACTCCAAAATAGAGTAGAATAGGGTATTGTATATTAATTCTGACAGATTATATTCAGAGAAATATTGTTTTTAACGTTGGGGTGCCTAGATAATATTTAGAATTATTTCCATTCATGTAAAATGAGAATTTTGGTATTTCACAGGAGAGAGAATACTGAGTTTGTGTATATACTCCAAAACAGAGTAGAATAGGGCTGTATATTTTTTCTGACAGATTATATTCGGAGCAATTTTGTTTTTAACATTCGGGTGCCTAGATAATATTTAGATTTTTTCGATTCGGGTGAAAATAGAATTTCTGTATTTTACATGAGAGAGCATACTGAGTTGGTGTATATACTCCAAAACAGAGTAGAATAACGCATTGTATATTTTCTCTAACAGACTATATTCAGAGCCATTTTCTTTTAAATTTGGGCGCTTAGATATTATTTATACTTTTTATGATTCTCGTAAAATTAGAATTTCCGTATTTTACCTTATAGAGAATATTGAGTTGGTGTATATAATCGAAAACAGAGTAGAAAACGGCATTGTATATTTTTTATGACAGATTATATTCAGAGCAATTTTGCTTTTAACATTGGGGTGCCTAGATAATATTTAGAATTTTTTCGATTCACTTAAATATTGAATTTCTGTATTGTACATGAGAGAGTATATTGAGTTGGTGTATATATTCCCAAAAATGAGTAGAATAGGGTATTGTATATTTTTGCAGACACATTATATTCAGAGCAATTTTGTTTTTAACATTGAAGTGGCTTGATAATATTTAGCTTTTTTCGATTCGGGTAAAATTAGAATTTCGGTATTTTACATAAGAGAGCATACTGACTTTGTGTATATAGTCCAAAACAGAGTAGAATAAGGCATTGTCTATTTTTTCTAACAGACTATATTTAGAGCCATTTTCTGTTAACATTGGGATGCCTAGATATTATTTAGATTTTTTTCCATTCTTGTAAAATTAGAATTTTTGTATTTTACATGAGAGAGCATACTGAGTTGGTGTATATACTCCAAAAAAGATTCGAAAAGGGCTTTGTATATTCTTTCTGACAGATTATTTTCAGAAAAATTTTGGTTTTATCATTGGGGTGCCTAGATAATATTTAGATTTTTTTCGATTCACGTAAAAATATAATTTCGGTATTTTACATGAGACAGCACACTGAGTTGGTGTATATACTCCAAAAGAGAGTAGAATAAGGCATTGTATATTTTTTCTGACAGATTATATTCAGAGCAATTTTGCTATTAACATTGGGGACCCTAGATTATATTTAGATTTTTTTTGATTCGCATAAATATAGAATTTCTCTATTTTACATGAGAGAGCATATGAAGTTGGTGTCTATACTATTAAACAGAGTAGAATATGGCATTGTATATTTTTATGACAGATTATTTTCAGACCCATTTTCCTTTAGCTTTTGGGCACCTAGATATTATTTAGATTTTTTTCTATTCGCCTAAAGTTAGAATTTCGGTATATTACATGAGAGATCATATTGAGTTGGTGTATATACTCCAAAACAAAGTAGAAAATGCCATTGTATATATTTTCTGACAGATTATATTCAGAGCAATTTTTCTTTTAACATTCCGGTGCCTAGATAATATTAAGATTTTTTTCAATTCGTTTAAATTCAGAATTTCTGTATTTTACAAAAGAGAGCATATGGAGTTGGTGTATATACTCCAAAACAGAGTAGAAAAGGACACTATATATTTTTTATGACAGATTATATTCAGAGAAATTTTGATTTTAACATTGGGATGCCTAGATAATATTTAGATTTTTTTGATTCACGTAAAATTTGAATTTCGGTATTTTACATGAGAGAGCATACTGAGTTGGTGTATATACTTTAAAACAGAGTAGAATAGGGCATTGTATATTTTTTCTGACAGATTATATTCAGAGGAATTTTTTCTTTAACATTTGCGGGCCTACATAATATTTAGATTTTTTTGATTCAGGTAAAATTAGAGTTTCTGTATTTTACATGAAAGAGCATATTGAGTTGGTTTATATAATACAAAACAGAGTAGAAAATGGCATTGTGTATTTTCTCTGACAGATTATATTCAGAGCAATTTTGCTTTTAACATTGGGGTGCCTAGATAATATTTAGATTTTTTTCAATTCGCTTAAATATAGAATTTCTGTATTTTACATGAGAGAGAGTATTGAGTTGGTGTATATACTCCAAAGCAGTGTAGAATGGGGCATTGTATATTTTTTCTGACAGATTATATTCAGAGCAATTTTGTTTTTAACATTGTGTTGCCTAGGTAATATTTAGATTTTTTCGAATCGGGTAAAATTAGAATTTCTCTATTTTACATGAGAGAGCATCCTAAGTTGGTGTATATACTCCAAAACAGAGTAGAATAGGGCATTGTATAATTTTCCTGACAGATTATATTCAGAGCAGTTTTGTTTTTAACATTGGGGTGCCTAGATAATATTTAGATTTTTTTCGATTCACGTAAAATTTGAATTTCGGTATTTTACATGAGAAAGCATATTGAGTTGGTGTATATATACAAAACCGAGTAGAAAAGGGCATTGTATATTTTTTCTGACAGATTATATTCAGAAAAATTTTGTTTTTAACATTGGGGTGCCCAGATAATATTTAGATTTTTTTCGATTTGCTTAAATATAGAATTTCTGTATTTTACATGACAGAGCATACTGCGTTGGTGTATATAGTCCAAAACAGAGTAGAATAGGGCATTGTTTATTTTTTCTGACAAATTATATTCAGAGCACTTTTGTTTTTAACATTGGGGTGCCTAGGCAATATTTAGATATTTTCGATTTGGGTAGAATTAGAATTTCTGTAATTTATATAAGAGAGCATATTGATTTGGTGTATATAGTACAAAACAAAGTAGAAAAGGGAATTATATATTTTTTTCTGACAGATTATATTCAGAGCAATTTTGCTTCTAACCTTGTGGTGCCTAGATAATATTTAGATTTTTTTCGATTTGCTTAAATATGGAATTTCTGTATTTTACATGAGAGAGCGTATTGAGTTTGTGTATATTCTACAAAACAGAGTAGAATATGGCATTTTATATTTTTTCTAACAGATTATATTCAGAGCAATTTTGTTTTAAAATTGGGGTGCCTACATAATATTTTGATTCTTTCGATACGGGTAGAATTAGAATTTCTGTATTTTACATGAGAGAGCATATTGAATTGGTGTATATACTCCAAAACAGAGTAGAATAGAACATTGTATATTTTTTCTGAAAGATTACATTCAGAGCAATTTTCTTTTTAACATTGACGTGCCTACATAATATTTAGATTTATTCGATTCTTATAAAATTAGAATTTCTGTGTTTTACATATCATAGCATATTGAATTGGTGTATATACTACAAAACAGAGTAGAATAAGGCATTGTATATTTTTTCTGACAGATTATATTCAGAGCAATTTTGCTTTTAACTTTGGGGTGCCTAGATAATATTTAGATTTTCTTCGATTCGCTTAAATATAGAATTTCTGTATTTTACATGAGATAGCATGTGGAGTTGCTGTATATACTCCAAAACAGAGTAGAATAGGGCATTGTATATTTTTTCTGACAGATTATATTCAGAGCGATTTTGTTTTCAACATTGTGGTGCCTAGATAATATTTATATTTTTTTCGATTCGCTTTAATACAGAATTTCTGTAATTTACATGAGAGAGCATATGGAGTTGATGTATATACTCCAAAGCAGAGTAGAATAGGGCATTCTATATTTTTTCTGACAGAATATATTCAGACCCATTTTCTCTTAACTTTGGGTCGCCTTGATATTATTCAGATTTTTTCCATTCGCGTAAAATTAGAATTTCGGTATTTTACATGAGAGAGCATATTGAGTTGGTGAATATACTGCAGAACAGAATAGAAAAGCGCATTGTATATTTTTTATGACAGATTATATTCAGAGAAATTTTGCTTTTAACATAGGGATGCCTAGATTATATTTTGATTTTTTTGGTTCGCTTAAATATAGAATTTATGTATTTTTTATTTGAGAGCATATTAAGTTGGTGTATATACTCCAAAACAGAGTAGAATAGGGCATTGTATATTTTTTCTGACAGACTTTATTCAGAGCAATTTTGTTTCTATCATTGGGGTGCCTAGATAATATTTAGATTTTTTCAATTCGGGTAAAATTAGAATTTCGGTATTTTACATGAGAGAGCATATTGAGTTGGTGTACATACTCCAAAACAGAGTAGAATAAAGCATTGTATATTTTTTCTGACAGATTATATTCAGAGCAATTTAGCTTTTAACATTGGGGTGCCTAGATAATATTTAGATTTTTTTCAATTCGTTTAAATACAGAATTTCTGTATTTTAAAAAAGAGAGCATATGGAGTTGGTGTATATACTCCAAAACAGAGTAGAATAGGGCATTTCATATTTTGTCTGACATTATATTCAGAGCAATTTTGTTTTTAACCTTGGGGTGCGTAGATAATATTTAGATTCTTTCGATTTGGGTATAATTAGAATTTCCCTATTTTACATGAGAGAGCAAACTGAGTCGGTGTATATACTCAAAAACAGAGAATAAGGTATTGTATATTTTTTCTAACAGACTATATTCAGAGCCATTTCCTTTTAACTTTGGGGCGCCTAGATATTATTTAGGTTTTATCCATTCACGTAAAATTAGAATTTCAGTATTTTACATGAGAGAGCATATGGAGTTGGTGTATATACTCCAAAACAGAGTAGAATAGGACATTATATATTATCTCTGACAGATTATATTCAGAGCAATTTTGCTTTTTACCTTCGGTTGCCTAGAAAATATTTAGATTTTTTCGATTTGCTTAAATATAGAATTTCTGTATTTTACATGAGAGAGCATATGGAGTTGGTGTATGTACTCCAAAACAGAGTAGTATAGGGCATTGTATATTTTTTATGACAGATTATATTCAGAGCAATTTTGTTTTTAACATTGGGGTGCCTAGATAATATTTATATATTTTTCGATTCACGCAAAATTAGAATTTCAGTATTTTACATGAGAGAGCATTCTGAGTTGGTTTATATACTCCAAAACAGAGTAGAATAAGGCATTGTATATTTTTCTGACACACTATATTCACAGGCATTTTCTTTACATTTGGGTCGCCTAGATATTATTTAGATTTTTTTCGATTCACGTAAATTAGAATTTCTGTATTTTACATGAGAGAGCATTTGAGTTGTTGTATATACTGCAAAACACAGTAGTAAAGGGCATTGTATATTTTTTCTGACAGATTATATCCAGAGACATTTTGCTTTTAACATTGGGTTGCCTAGATAATATTTAGATTTTTTTTGATTCGCTTAAATATAGAATTTCTGTATTTTACTTGAGAGAGCATATGGAGTTGGTGTATATACTCCACAAGAGAGTAGAATAAGGAATTGTATATTTTTTGTAACCGACTATATTCAGAGCCATTTCCTTTTAACTTTGGGGCGCATAGATATTATTTAGATTTTTTTCGATTTGCGTAAATTTATAATTTCGTTATTTTACATGAGAGATCGTACGGAGTTGGTGTGTGTACTACAAAACAGAGTAGAGAAAGGCATTGTATATTATTTCTGACAGATTATATTCAGAGAAATTTTGCTTTTAACATTAAGGTGCCTAGATAATATTGAGACATTTTTCAATTCGCTCAAATATAGAATTTCTGTATTTTACATGAGAGAGAATATTGAGTTGTGTATGTACTCCAAAACAGAGAAGAACAGGGCATTGTATATTTTTTCTGACAGATTATATTCAGAGCAATTTTGTTTTTAACATTGGGGTGCCTAGATAATTTTTAGATTTTTTTTATACGGGTAAAATTAGAATTTCTGTGTTTTACAAGAGAGAGCATACTAAGTTTGTGTATATACTCCAGTACAGAGTAGAATAAGGCAATGTATATCTTTTCTAACAGACTATATTCAGAGCCATTTTCTTTTAACTTTGGGGTGCCTAGATATTATTTAGATTTTTTTCGATTCACGTAAATTTAGAATTTCGGTATTTTACAGAAGACAGCATGTTGAGTTGGTGTATATACTCCAAAACAGAGTAGAAAAGGGCATGGTATATTTTTTCTGAACAGATTATATTCAGAGCAATTTTGCTTTTAACATTGGGGTGCCTGGATAATATTTAGATTTTTTTCGATTTGCTTAAATATGGAATTTGTGTATTTTACATGAGAGAGCATATGGAGTTGGTGCATATACTCCAAAACAAAGTAGAAAAGAACATTGTATTTTTTTTCTGAACAGATTATATTCAGAGTAATTTTGCTTTTAACATTGGGGTGCCTGGATAATATTTAGATTATTTTTGATTCACGTAAATTGGAATTAAGTTATTTTACATGAGAGAGCCTACTGAGTTGGTGTATATACTCCAAGAGAGTAGAATAGGGCATTGTATATTTTGTCTAACAGACTATTTTCAGAGCCATTCTTTTTTAGCTTTGGGGTGCCTAGATATATTTAGATTTTAATGGATTCACGTAAAGTTAGAATTTCTCTATTTTACCTGAGAGAGCATATTGAGTTGGTGTATATACTCCAAAACAGAGTAGAAAAGGGCATTGTATACTTTTACTGACAGATTATATTCAGAGCAATTTTGCTTTTAACATTCGGTTGCCTAGATAATATTTAGATTTTTTCGATTCACGTAAAATTAGAATTTCTGTATTTTACATGAGAGAGCATACTGAGTTGGTGTATATACTTTAAAACAGAGTAGAATAAGGCATTGTATATTTTTTCTGATAGATTATATTCAGAGAAATTTTGTTTTTAATATTGAAGTGGCTAGATTATATTTAGATTATTTTCAATTCGCTTAAATATAGAATTTCTGTATTTTCCATGAGAGAGCATATGGAGTTGGTGTATATACTCCAAAACAGAGTACAATAGGGCATTGTATATTTTTTCTGACAGATTATATTCAGAGCAATTTTGTTTTTAACATTGCGTTGCCTAGATTATATTTAGATTCTTTCGATTCGGGTAAAATTAGAATTCCTGTATTTTACATGAGAGAGCATACTGAATGGGTGTATATACTCCAAAACAGAGTAGAATAAGGCATTGTATATTTTTTCTAACAGACTATATTGAGAGCCATTTTCGTTTAACTTTTGGGTGCCTAGATAATATTTTGTTTTTTTTCAATTCACGTAAATTTAGAATTTCGGTATTTCACTTTAGAGAGCATATTCAGTTGGTGTATATACCACAAAACAGCGTAGAAAAGGGCATTGTATGTTTTTTCTGACAGAGTATATTCAAAGCAATTTTGCTGATACCATTAGGGTGCCTAAATAATATTTAGATTTTTTTCGATTCACGTATAATTAGAATTTCGGCAGTTTACATGAGAGAGCATACTGAGTTGTTGTATATACTCCACAACAGAGTAGAATAAGGTATTGTATATTTTTTCTGACAGTGTATATTCAGAGCAATTTTGCTTTTACCATTTGGGTGCCTGGATAATATTTAAAATTTTTCGATTCACGTAAAATTAGAATTTTGGTATTTTATATGAGAGTGCATACTGAGTTGGTGTATATACACCAAAAGAGAGTAGAATAGGGCATTGTATATTTTTTCTAACAGACTATATTGAGAGACATTTGCTTTTCACTTTGGGGTGCCTATATATTATTTACATTTTTTTTCGATTCACGTAAAATTCGAATTTCGGTATTTTACATGAGAGAGCATTCTGAGTTGGTGTATATACTCCAAAACAAAGTAGAAAAGGGCATTGTATATTTTTTCTGACAGATTATATACAGAGCAATTTTGCTTTTAACATTTGGATGCCTAGATAATATTTAAAATTTTTCGATTAACGTAAAATTAGAATTTTGGTATTTTACATTAGAGAACTCACTGAGTTGGTGTATGTACTCCAAAACAGTAGAATAAGGTATTGTATATTTTTTGTAAAAGACTATATTCAGAACCATTTTTTTTTAACGTTGGGGCGCCTAGATATTATTTAGATTTTCTTCGATTTTCGTAAAATTAGAATTTCTGTATTTTACATGAGAGAGCATATTGAGGTTGTGTATATAATCCAAAACAAAGTAGAAAAGGGAATTGTATATTTTTTGACAGATTATATTAATAGAAATTTTGCTTTTAATATTGGGGTGCCTAGATTCAATTTAGATTTTTTCGATTCACTCAAATATAGAATTTCTGTATTTTACATGAGAGAGCATATGGAGTTGGTGTATATACTCCAAAACACAGTAGAATAGGGCAGTGTATATTTTCTCTGACAGATTATATTCAGAGAAATTTTGTTTTTAAAATTGGGGTGCCTAGAAAACATTTAGTTTTATTCGATTCGGGTAAAATTAGAATTTCTGTATTTTACATGAGAGAGCATCCTGAGTTGGTGTATATACCCCAAAACAGAGGAGAAAAAGGCATTGTATATTATTTCTAACAGACTATATTAAGAACCAGTTTATTTTAACTTTGGGGTGCCTAGATATTATTTAGATTTTTTTCAATTCAGGTAAAATTAGAATTTCGGTATTTTACATGAGAGAGCATATTGAGTTGGTGTATATACTCCAAAACAGAGTAGAAAAGGGCGTTATATATTTTTTCTGACAGATTATATTCAGAGCAATTTTGGTTAATACATTGGGGTGCCTAGATAATATTTAGATTCATTTCGATTCGCTTAAATATAAAATTTTTGTATTTTACATGAGAGAATATGGAGTTGGTGTATATACTCCAAAACAGAAGAGAATAGGGAATTTTATATTTTTTCTGACAAATTATATTCAGAGAAATTTTGTTTTTAACATTGAGGTGCCTAGATAATATTTAGATTTTTTCAATTCGGGTAAAATTAGAATTTATGTATTTTACATGAGAGAGCATACTGTGTTGGTGTATATACTGCAAAATAGAGTAGAATAAGGCATTGTACATTTTCTCTAACAGACTATATTCAGAGCCAGTTTCTTTTAACTTTGGGGCGCCTAGATATTATTTAGAATTTTTTCGATTCATGTAAAATTATAATTTCATTTTTTTTACATGAGAGAGCATATTGAGTTGGTGTATATATTCCAAAACAGAGTAGAAAAAAGCATTGTATATTTTTTCTGAACAGATTATATTCAGAACAATTTTGCTTTTAACATTCGGATGCCTAGATAATATTTGAAATTTTTCGCCTAGATATTAGTTAGATTTTTTTCGATACGCGTAAAATTAGAATTTCGGTTTTTTACGTGAGAGAGCATATTGAGTTGCTGTATATATTGCAAAACAGAGTAGAATAAAACATTGTATATTTTCTAAGAGACTATATTCAGAGCCAGTTTCTTTTACCTTTGGGGCGCCTAGATATTATTTACATTTTTTTCAATTCACGTAAAATTATAATTTCGGTTTTTTACATTAGAAAGCATATAGAGTGAATATAATCCAAAACACAGTAGAAAAGGGCATTGTATATTTTTTTCTGAACAGATTATATTAAGAGCAATTTTGCTTTTAACATTCGGGTGCCCAGATAATATTTAGATTTTTTTCAATACACGTAAAATTAGAATTTTGGTATTTTACATGAGAGACCATACTGAGTTGGTGTATATACTCCAAAACAGAGTGGAAAAGGGCATTGTATATTTTTTCTGACAGTTTATATGCAGATAAATTTTGCTTTTTACATTGGGGTGTCTAGATAATATTTAGATTTTTTTCGATTCGCTTAAATATAGAATTTATGTATTTTCAATGAGATAGCATATGGAGCTGGTGTATATACTCCGAAAAAGAGTAGAATAGCGCATTGTATATTTTTTCTGACAGATTATATTCAGAGCAAATTTGTTTTTAACATTGGGGTGCCTAGATCATATTTAGATTTTTTCGATTCGTGTAAAATTAGAATTTCTGTATTTTACATGAGAGAGCATATGGAGTTGGTGTATATACTCCAAAAGAGAGTAGAATAGGGCATTGTATATTTTTTCTGACACATTATATTCAGAGCAATTTTATTTTTAACATTGGGGTGTCTAGATAATATTTACATTTTTTTTGATTCGCTTAAATATTGAATTTCTGTATTTTACATAAGAGAGCATATGGAGTTGATGTATATACTCCAAAAAAGAGTAGAATAGGGCATTGTATATTTTTTCTGAAAGATTATATTCAGAGCAATTTTATTTTTAACATTGGGTTACCTACATAATATTTACATTTTTTCTATTCGGCTAAAATTAGAATTTCTGTATTTTACATGAGAGAGCATACTGAGTTGGTGTATATACTCCAAAACAGAGTAGAATACGGCATTGTATATTTTCTCTAACAGACTATATTCAGAGCGATTTTCTTTTAACTATAGGGCACGTAGATATTATTTAGACTTCATTCGATTCGTGTAATATTAGAATTTCGGTATTTTACCTGAGAGAGCATATTGAGTTGCTGTATATACTCCAAAACAGAGTAGAAAAGGACATTGTATATTTTTTATGACAGAATATATGCAGAGCAGTTTTGCATTTAACATTGTGTTGCCTAGATAATATTTAGAATTTTTTTGATTCGCTTAAATATAGAATTTCTGTATTTTATATGAGAGAGCACATGGAGTTACTGTATATACTGCAAAACAGAGTAGAATAGGGTATTGTATATTTTTTCTGAAAGATTATATTCAGAACAATTTTGTTTTTAACATTGGGGTGCCACGATAATATTTAGATTTTTTTCGATACACGTAAATTAATAATTTCGGTATTTTACATGAGAGAGCATATCGAGTTGGTGTATATACTCCAAAACAGAGTAGAAAAGGGCATTGTATATTTTTTCTGACAGATTATAATCAGAGAAATTTTGCTTTTAATCTCCGGGTACCTAGATAATATTTAGATTTTTTTCGATTCGGGTAAATTTAGAATTTCGGTATTTTACATGAGAGAGCATACTGAGTTGGTGTATTTTCACCAAAACGGAGTAGAATAGGGCATTGTATATTTTTTCTGACAGATTATATTCAGAGCAATTTTGCTTTTACCTTTGCGGTGTCTAGATAATATTTACATTTTTTTAGATTCACGTAAATGTAGAATTTATTTTACATGAGAGAGCATACTGAGTTGGTGTCTATACACCAAAACAGAGTAGAATAGGGGATTGTATATTTTTTGTGACAGATTATATTCAGAGCAATTTTGTTTTTAACATTGTGGTGCCTGGATAATATTTAGATTTTTCCGATTCGTGTAAAATTAGAATTTCGGTATTTTACATTGGAGAGAACACTTAGTTGGTGTATATACTCCAAAACAGATTAGAATAAGGCATTGTATATTTTTTCTAACAGACGATATTCAGAGCCATTTTCTTTTTACTTTGGGGTGCCTAGATATTATTTATATTTTTTTCAATTCGCGTAAAATTACAATTTCGCTATTTTACATGAGAGCGCATATTGAGTTGCTGCATATACTCCAAAACAGAGTAGAAAAGGGCATTGTATATTTTTTCTGACAGATTATATTCAGAGCAATTTTGCTTTTAACTTTGGGTTGCCTAGATAATATTTAGATTATTTTCAATTCGCATAAATATATAATTTTTGTATTTTACATGAGACAGCATATGGAGTTGGTGTATATACTCCAAAACAGAGTACAATAGGGCACAGTATATTTTTTCTGCAAGATTATATTCTGAGAAATTTTGTTTTTAACATTGAGGTGCCTAGATAATATTTAAATTTTTTTCGATTCACGTAAAATTAGAATTTCTGTATTTTACATGAGAGAGCATACTGAGTTGTTGTATATTCTCCAAAACAGAGTAGAATAAGGCATTGTATATTTTTTCTAACAGACTATATGCAGAGAAATTTTGCTTTTAACATTCGGGTGCCAAGATAATATTTGGATTATTTTTGATTCACGTAAAATTAGAATTTCGGTATTTTAGATTAGAGAGCATATTGAGTTGGTGTATATACTCCAAAACAGAGTAGAATAGGCTATTGTATATTTTCAATGGCAGAATATATTCAGAGCAATTTTGTTATTAACATTGGGGTGCCTAGATAATATTTAGATTTTGTTCAATCTGCTTAAATATAGAATTTCTGTATTTTACTTGAGAGAGCATATTAATGGGGTATATATACTACAAAACAGAGTAGAAAAGGGCATTGTATATTTTTTCTGACAGATTATATTCCGACCAATTTTTCTTTTAACATTGGGGTGCCTAGATAATGTTTCAATTTTTTTCGACTCGGGTAAAATTAGAATTTTAGTATTTTACATGAGAGAGCATACTGAGTTATTGTATATACTCCAAAATACAGTAGAATAGGGGATTCTGTAATGTTTCTGACAGATTATATTCAGAGCAATTTTGTTTTTAACATTGGGGTGCCTAGATAATATTTAGATATTTTCGATTCGGGTAAAATTACAATTTCTGTATTTTACATGAGAGAGCATATTTAGTTAGTTTATATACTACAAAAGAGAGTAGAAAAAAGCATTGTATATTTTTTTGACAGATTATATTTTGAGCAATTTTGTTTTTCACATTGGGGTGCCTCAATACTATTTAGATTTTTTTCAATGCGCTTAAATATAGAATTTCTGTATTTTACATGAGAGAGCATATGGAGTTGGTGTATATACTCCAAAACAGAGTAGAATAGGGCACTTTATATTGTACTGAGAGATTATTTTCAGAGCAATTTTTTTTTTAACCTTAAGGTTCCTAGATAATATTTAGATTTTTGTTAATTCACGTAAAATTAGAATTTCTGTATTTTACATAAGAAAGCATACTGAATTGGTGTATATACTTTAAAACAAAGTAGAATAAGGCATTGTATGTTTTTTCTAACAGACTATATTCAGAGCCATTTTCTTTTAATGTGGGGCGCCTGGATATTATTTAGATTTTTTCGATTCACGTAAAATTAGAATTTCGGTATTTTACATGAGAGAGCATATTGAGTTGGTGTATATACTCCAAAACAGAGTAAAAATGGTCACTGTATATTTTTTCTAACAAATTATATTCATAGCAATTTTGTTTTTTACATTGGGGTGCCTAGATAATATTTAGTTTTTTTCAATTCGGGTAAAATTAGAATTTCTGTATTTTACATGAGAGAGCATATTTAGTTGGTGTATATACTACAAAAGAGTGCAGAAAAGGGCATTGTATATTTTTTTTGACAGACTATATTCTGAGCAATTTGCTTTTAACATTGGGGTGCCTCGATAATATTTAGATTTTTTCAATTCTCTTAAATATAGAATTTCTGTATTTTACATGAGAGAGCATACGGAGTTGTTGTATGTAAGCCAAAACAGAGTAGAATAGGGCATTGTGTATTTTTTCTGACAGATTATATTCAGAGCAATTTTGTTTACAACATTAGGGTGCCTAGATAATATTTAGATTTTTTTCGATTTACGTAAATTTTGAATTTCGGTATTGTAAATGAGAGAGCATACTTAGTTGGTGTATATACTCCAAAACAGAGTATATTAGGGTATTATATATTTTTCCTTACAGATTATATTAAGAGGAATTTTGTTTTTAACATTGGGGTACCTAGATAATATTTAGATTTTTTTCGATTTGGGTAAAATTATAATTTCTTTTTTTACATGAGAGAGCATATTGACTTGGTGTATATACTCCAAAACATAGTAGAATAGAGAATTGTATATTTATTCTGAGAGACTATATTCAGAGCAATTTTGTTTTTAACATTAGGGTGCCTAGATAATTAGATTTTTATTGATTCACGTAAAATTGTAATTTCTGTATTTTACATGAGAGAGCATACTGAGTTGGTTTATATACTCCAAAAGAGAGTAGAATACGGCATTGTATATTTTTTCTAACAGACTATATTCACAGAAATATTGCTTTTAACATTCGGGTGCCTAGATAATAATTAGATTTTTTACGATTCGACTAAACATAGAATTTCTGTATTTTACATGAGAGAGCATATGTAGTTGGTGTATATACTCCAAAACAAAGTAGAATAGGGTATTGTGTATTTTTTCTGACAGATTATATTCAGAGTAATTCTGTTTTTAACATTGGGGTGCCTAGATAATATTTAGATTTTTTCGATTGGGGTAAAATTAGAATTTCATTATTTTACATGAGAGTGCATACTGAGTTTTTGTATATACTCCAAAACAGAGTCGAATAAGGCATTGTATATTTCTTCTAACAGCCTATATTCAGAGCCATTTTCCTTTAACTTTGTGGCGTCTAGATATTTAGCTTTTTTTCGATTCACATCAAATTAGAATTTCGGTATTTTACATGAGAGAGCATATTGAGTTGGTGTATATACTACAAAACAGAGTAGAAAAGGGCATTGTGTATTTTTTCTGACAGATGATATTCAGAGCAACTTTGCTTTTAACATTGGAATGCCTAGATAATATTTATATTTTTTTCGAGTCCGGTAAAATTAGAATTTCAGAATTTTCATGAGAGAGCATACTGAGTTTTGTATATACTCCAAAACAGAGTATAATAGGGCATTGTATATTTTTCTGACAGATTATATTCAGATCCATTTTGTTTTTAAATTGGGGTGCCTAGATAATATTTAGATTTTGTCGACTTGGCTAAAATTAGAATTTCTCTATTTTACATGAGAGTGCATAGAGAGTTGGTTAATATACTCTAAAAATAGTAGAATAGGACATTGTATATTTCTTCTGACAGATTATTTTCATAGCAATTTTTTTTAACATTGGGGTGCCTAGATAATATTTAGATTTTTATGGATTTACGTAAATTTAGAATTTCTGTATTTTACATGAGAGAGCATACTGAGTTGGTTAATATACTCCAAAACAGAGTAGAATAGGGCATTGTATATTTTCTCTGACAGATTATATTCAGAGCAATATTGTTGTTAACATTAGGGTGCCAAGATAATATTTAGATTTTTTCGATTTGGGTAAAATTAGAATTTCTGTGTTTTACATGAGAGAGCATATTTAGTTGGTGTATATACTCCAAAGAAGAGTAGAAAAGGGCATTGTACATTTTTCTGATAAATTATATTCAGAGCAATTTTGCTTTTAACATTGCGGTGCCTGGATAATATTTAGATTTATTTCGATTCACGAAAAATTACAATCTCGGTATTTTTCATGAGTGAGCATACTGAGTTGGTTTATATACTCCAAAACAGAGTAGAATAAGGCATTGTATATTTCTTCTAACAGACTATATTCAGAGCCATATTCTTTTAACTTTGGGGCGCCTATATATTATTTAGATTTTTTTCGATTCAAGTAAAATTAGAATTTTTGTATTTTACATGAGAGAGCATATGGAGTTGGTGCATATACTCCAAAACAGAGTAGAATAGGGAATTGAATACTTTTTCTGACAGATTATATTCAGAGAAATTTTGCTTTTAACATTGGGGTGGCTAGATATTATTTAGATTTTTCTCGATTCACATAAAATAAGAATTTCTGTATTTTACAAGAGAGAGCATGCTGAGTTGGTATATATACTCGAAAACAGAGTAGAATAGAAATTTGTATATTTTTCCTGACAGATTATATTCAGAGAAATTTTGTTATTAACATTGGGGTGCCTAGATAATATTTAGATTTTTTCGATTGGGGTATAATTAGAATTTCGTTATTTTACATGAGAGAGCATACTGAGTTTTTGTATATACTCCAAAACAAAGTAGAATAAGACATTGTATATATTTTCTAACACACTATATTCAGAGCCATTTTTGTTTAGCTATGGGGTGCCTAGATATTACTTTGGTTTTTTTCGATTCTTGTAAAATTAGAATTTCGGTATTTTACATGAGAGAGCATACTGAGTTGGTGTACTTACTCCAAAACAAAGTAGAATAAGGCATTGTATATTTTTTCTAACAGACGATATTCAGAGCCATTTTCTTTTAAATTTAAGGCACCTAGATATTATTTAGATTTTTATCAATTCACGTAAAATTAGAATTTCGGTATTTTACATGAGAGAGCATATTTAGTTGATGTATATAATCCAAAACAGAATAGAATAGGGAATTGTACATTTTTTCTGACAGATTATATTAAGAGAAATTTTGCTATTAACATTCGGTTGCGTAAATAATATCTAGATTTTTTTCAATTCATGTAAAATTACAATTTCGATATTTTACCTAAGAGAGCATACTGAGTTGGTGTATATTCTCCGAAACAGAGTAGAATAAGGCATTGTATATTATTTCTAACAGACTATATTCTGAGCCCTTTTCTCTTAACTTTGGGTCTCCTAGATATTTTTTAGATTTTTATCGATTCGTGTAAAATTAGAATTTCTGGATTTTACATGAGAGAGCGTACTGATTGGTGTATATACTCCAAAACAGAGTAGAATAAGGCATTGTAAATTTTCTCTAACAGACTATATTGAGAGCCATTTTCTTTTAACTTTGGTGCGCCTAGATATTATTTATATTTTTTAGATTTGCGTAATATTAATATTTTGGTATTTTACATGAGAGAGCATATTGAGTTGGTGTATATACTCCAAAACAGAGTAGAATAAGGCCATGTATATTTTTTCTAACAGACTATATCACATCCATTTTCTTTTAACCTCGGGCGCCTACATATTATTTAGATTTTTTTCGATTCCCGTATATTTATAATTTCGGTATTTTACATAAAAGAGCATATTGAGGTGGTGTATATACTACAAAACAGAGTAGAAAAAAGCATTGAATATTTTTTCTGACAGATTATATTCAGAGCAATTTTGCTTTTAAAATTGAGTGCCGGCCGGGCGCAGTGGCTCAAGACTGTAATCCCAGCACTTTGGGAGGCCGAGGCGGGTGGATCACGAGGTCAGCAGATCGAGACCATCTTGGTCAACATGGTGAAACCCCGTCTCTACTAAAATTACAAAAAATTAGCTGGGCATGGTGGCGCGTGCCTGTAATCCCAGCTGCTCGGGAGGCTGAGGCAGGAGAATTGCCTGAACCCAGGAGGCGGAGATTGCGGTGAGCCGAGATCGCGCCATTGCACTCCAGCCTGGGTAACAAGAGTGAAACTCCGTCTCAAAAAAAAAAAAAAAAAAAAAAAAAAAAAAAAAATTGAGTGCCTAGATAATATTCAGATTTTTTCTATTCGGGTAATATTTTAATTTCGGTATTTTACATGAGAGAGCATACTGAGTTGGTGTATATACTCCAAAACAAAGTAGAATAGTTCATTGTATATTTTTTCCGACGGAATATATTCAGAGCAATTTTTTTAATACTTGGGTGCCTAGATAATATTTAGATTTTTTCGATTTGGGTAGAATTAGAATTTCTGTATTTTACATGAGAGAGCATATTGAGTTGGTGTATATACTACAAAACAGGGAAGTAAAGGGCATTGTATATTTTATCTGACAGATTATATTAGGAGCAATTTTGCTTTTCATTTGGGGTGCCTAGATAATATCTAGAATTATCATGATCAGCTTAAATATAGAATTTCTGTATTTTACTTGAGAGAGCATATTGAGTTGGTGTATATAGTTCAAAACAGAGAAGAATAAGGCATTGTATATTTTTTCTTACAGACTATATTTAGAACCATTTTCTTTTAACTTTGGGGCGCCTAGATATTATTTAGATTTTTTTCGTTTCGCGTAAAATTAGAATTTCAGTATTTTATATGAGAGAGCATATTGAGTTTTTGTATATACTACAAAACAGAGTAGAAAAGGGCATTGTATATTTTTTCTGACAGATTTCATTCAGAGCAATTTTGTTTTTAACATTCGGGTGCATAGATAATATTTAGATTTTTTTCGATTCGCTTAAATATAGAATTTCTGTATTTTACATGAGAGAGCATATGGAGTTGTTGTATATACTCGAAAACAGAGTAGAATAGGGCATTGTATATTTTTTCTCACAGATTATATTCAGAGCAATTTTGTTTTTAACATTGAGGTTTCTAGATTATATTTAGGTTTGTTTCGATTCGCTAAATATAGAATTTCTGTATTTTACATGAGAGAGCATATGAAGTTGGTGTATATACTCCAAAACAGAGTAGAATAGGGCATTTTATATTTTTTCTGACAAATTTTATTCAGAGAAATTTTGCTTTTAACATTGGGGTGCCTAGATAATATTTAGATATTTTTCGATTCGCTTAAATATAAAATTTCTGTATTTTACATGAGAGTGCATATGAAGTTGGTGTATATACTTTAAAACAGATTAGAATAGGGCATTGTATATTTTTTCTGCCAGTTTATATTCAGAGTAATTTTTTTTTAACATTGGGGTGCCTAGATAATATTTAGTTTTTTTTTGATTCGCTTAAATATAGAATTTCTGTATTTTACATGAGAGAGCATATGGAGTTGGTGTTTATACTCCAAAACAGAGTAGAATAGGGCATTAGATATTTTTGCTGACGAATTATATTTGGAGCAATTTTTTTTTAACACAGGGGTGCCTAGATAATATTTAGATTTTTTTCGATTCGTGTAAATTTAGAATTTCGGTATTTTACATGAGAGAGCATATTGAGTTGGTGTATATACTCCAAAACAGAGTATAAAAGGGCATTGCATATTTCTTCTGACAGATGATATTCAGAGCAATTTTGCTTTTAATGTTGGGGTTCCTAGATAGTATGTAGATTTTTTTCGGTTCGTGTAAATTAGAATATCGGTATTTTACATGGAAGAGCATATTGAGTTGGTGTATATACTCCAAAACAGAGTAGAAAAGGTCATTGTATATTTTCTCTGACAGATTATATTTAGATCAATTATACTTTTACCGTTGGGGTGCCAAGATAAAATTAATTTTTTTCGGCTCATGTAAAATTAGAATTTCGATATTTTACATGAGAGAGCATGTTAAGTTGGTGTATATACTCCCAAACAGAGTAGAAAAGGCCATTTTATATTTTTTCTGATAGATTATATTCAGAGCAGTTTTACTTTTAACATTGGGGTGCCTAGATAATATTTAGATTTTTTGTGATTTGCGTAAAATTAGAATTTCAGTATTTTACACGAGAGAGCATATTGAGTAGGTGTATATACACCAACACCGTGCAGAAAAGAACATTGTGTATTTTCTCTGACAGACTATATTAAGAGCAATTTTGCTTTTAACATTAGGGTGCCTAGATAATATTTAGGTATTTTTCGACTCGAGTCAAATTAGAATTTCGGTATTTTACATGAGAGAGCATATTGAGTTGGTGTATATACGCCAAAACATTGTAGAAAAGGGCATTGTATATTTTTTCTGACAGATTATACTCAGAGAAATTTTGATTTTTACATTGGGGTGCCTAAATAATATTTAGATTTTTTTCGATTCATGTAAATTTAGAATTTCGGTATTTCACATGAGAGAGCATATTGAGTTGGTTTATATACTCCAAAATAGAGTAGAAAAGGGCATTGTAGATTTTTTCTGAGAGATTATATTCAGAGCAATTTTGCTTTTAACATTGGTTTGCCTAGATAATATTTAGATTTTATTCGATTCACGTAAAATTAGAATTTCCATATTTTACATGAGAGAGCATATTGAGTTGTGGTATATACTCCAAAACAGAGTAGAAAAGGGCATTGTGTATTTTTTCTGACGGATTATATTCAGAGCAATTTTGCTTTTAACCTTGGGGTGACTAGATAATATTGAGATTTTGTTCAATTCGCGTAAATTTAGAATTTTGTATTTTACATGGGAGAGCATATATAGATGGTGTATATACTCCAAAACTGAGTAGAAAAAGCATTGTATATATTTACTGACAGATTATATTCATAGCAATTTTGCTACTACCATTGGGGTGCCTCGATAATATTTATATTTTATTTGATTAGCGTAAATTTAGAATTTCGGTATTTTACATGAGAGAGCATATTGGGTTGGTGTACATACAGCAAAACATAGTAGAAAATGGCATTGTATATTTTTTCTGGAAGATTATATTCAGAGAAATTTTGCTTTTAACAATGGGTGCCTAGATAATATTTAGATATTTTTCGATTCACGTAAAATTAGAATTTTTGTATTTTACATGAGAGAGCATATGGAGTTGGTGTATATACTCCAAAACAGAGTAGAAAAGGGCATTGTATATTTTTTCTGACAGATTATATTTAGAGCAATTTTGTCTGTAACATTGGGGTGCCTAGATAATATTTAGATTTTTTGAATTCGGGTAAAATTAGAATTTCTGTATTTTACACGAGAGAGCATACTGAGTTCGTGTATATCCTCCAAAACATAGTAAAGTAAGGCATTGTATATTTCTTCTAACAGACTATATTCAGAGCCATTTTTTTTTAACTTTCGGGCGAATTGATATTATTTAGATTTTTTTCGATTCTCGTATAATTAGAATTTGACTATTTTACATGAGAGAGCATATTGAGTTGGTGTATATACTCCAATACAGAGTAGAAAAGGGCACTGTATATTTTTTATGACAGATTATATTCAGAGCAATTTTGATTTTAACATTGTGGTGCCTAGATAACATTTAGACTTTTTTCGATTCATGTAAAATTAGAATTTTGATCTTTTACATGAGAGAGAATAGTAAGTTGGTGTATATACTCCAAAAGAGAGTAGAATAGGGCATTTTATATTATATTTTACAGATTATATTCAGAGCAATTTTGTTTCTAACATTGGGGTGCCTAGATTATATTTAGATTATTTCGATTCGGCTGAAATTATAATTAGAGTACAAAAAGGCATTGTATATTTTTTATGACACATTACCTTCCGAGCAATTTTGTGTTTAACATTGGGGTGCGTAGATAATATTTACATTTTGTTCGATTCGCTTAAATATAGAATTTCTGTTTTTTACATGAGAGAGCATGTGGAGTTGGTGTATATACTCGAAAACAGAGTAAAATAGGGCAGTTTATATTTTTTCTGACAGATTATATACAGAGCAATTTTGTTTTAAACATTGGGGTGCCTAGGTAATATTTAGATTTTTACTATTCCGGTAAAATTAGAATTTCTGTATTTTACATGAGAGAGTACACGAAGTTGGTGTATATACTCATAAACAGAGTAGAATAAAACATTGTATATTTTTTTAACAGACTATATTCAGAGCCATTTTCTTTTAACTTTGGGGACACTAGATATTATTTAGATTTTTTTCGATTCACGTAAAATTAGAATTTGTTATTTTACATGAGAGAGCATACTGAGTTGGTGTATATACTCCAAAACACAGTAGAATAAGATATTGTATATTTTTTCTACCAGTCTATATTAAGAGCCATTTTCTTTTAACTTTGGGGCGCCTAGATATTATATAGATTATTTTCGATTCGCATATAATTAGAATTTCCGTATTTTAGAAGAGACAGCATATTGAGTTGGTGTATATACTCCAAAAGAGAGTAGAAAAGGGCATTGTATATTTTTTCTGACAGATTATATTTAGAGCAATTATGCTTTTAACATTGGGGTGCCTAGATAATATTGAGATATTTTTCGATTTGCTCAAATATATAATTTCTCTATTTTACATGAGAGAGCATATGGAGTTGGTGTATATACTCCAAAACAGAGTAGAATAAGGCATTGTATATTTTTTCTGACAGATTACATTCAGAGCAAATTTGTTTTTAACTTTGGGGTGCCTAGATAATTTTTAGATTTTTTCGATTCTTGTAAAATTAGAATTTCTATATTTTACATGAGAGAGCATACTGAGTTGGGGTATATACTCCAAAACACAGTAGAATAAGGCATTGTATATTTTTTCTACCTGTCTATATTAAGAGCCATTTTCTTTTAACTTTAAGGCACCTAGATATTATATAGATTATTTTCGATTCACATATAATTAGAATTTCCATATTTCACATGAGAGAGCATATTGAGTTGGTCTATATACTCCAATACAGAGTAAAAAAGGGCATTGTATAATTTTTATGAAAGATTATATTCAGAGCAATTTTGATTTTAAGATTGGGGTGCCTAGATAATATTTAGATTTTTTTCAATTCACGTAAAATTAGAATTCCGGTATTTTACATGAGAGAGTATACTGAGTTGGTGTATATATTCCAATAGAGAGTAGAATAGGGCATTGTATATTTTTTTGACAAATTATATTCAGCGCAATTTTGCTTTTAACATTGGGGTGCCTAGATTATATTTATATTTTTTTTGATTCGGGTAAAATTAGAATTTCTCTATTTTACATGAGAGAGCATATTGAGTTGGTGCATATACTCCAAAATAGAGTAGAATAGGGCATTGTATATTTTTTCTGACAGATTATATTCAGAGCAATTTTGATTTTAACATTGGGGTACCTAGATAATATTTAGATTATTTTCTATTCACGTAAATATAGAATTTTGGTATTTTAAATGAGAGAGCATACTGAGTTGGTGTATATATCCCAAAACAGAGTAGAATAAGGCATTCTATATTTTTTCTAACAGAATATATTCAGAGCCATTTCCTTTTAACCTTGGGACACCTAGATATTATTTAGAATTTTTTCGAATCACGTGAAATTAGAATTTCGTTATTTTACATGAGAGAGCATACTTAGTTGGTGTATATACTACAAAACAGAGTGGAATAAGGCATTGTATACTTTTTTTAAGAGACTATATTCAGAGCCATTTTCTTTTAACTTTGGGGCGCCTAGATATATTTTAGATTTTTTTGTTCACTTAAATATAGAATTTCTGTATTTTACATGGGAGAGCATATGGATTTGGTGTATATACTCTAAAACAGAGTAGAAAAGGGCATTGTATATTTTTCCTAACAGAGTATATTCAGAGCCATTTTCTTTTAACTTTTGGGCACTAGACATTATTTAGATTTTATTCGATTCACGTAAAATTAGAATTTCAATATTTTACATGAGATAGCATATTGAGTTGGTGTATATACTCCAGAAAAAAGTAGAAAAGGGCAGTGTATATTTTTTCTGACCGATTACATTCAGAGCAATTTTCCTTTTAATCTTCGCGTGCCTAGATAATATTTAGATCTTTTTCGATTCACGTAAAATTAGAATTTCTGTATTTTACATGAGAGAGCATACTGAGTTGGTGTATATACTCCAAAACAGAGTAAAATGGGGCATTGCATATTTTTTCTGACAGATGATATTCAGAGAAATTTTGTTTTAACATTTGGTTGCCTAGGTAATAATTAGATTTTTTCAAATCAGGTAAAATTAGAATTTCTGTATTTTACATGAGATTGCATATTGAGTTGGTGTATATACTACAAAACAGAGTAGAAAAGAACATTGTATATTTTTTCTGACAGATTAAATTCAGAGCAATTTTGCTTATAACATTGGGGTGCCTATATAATTTTTAGAATTTTTTCGATTCGCTTAAATATAGAATTTCTGTATTTTGCATGACAGAGCATATGGAGATGGTGTATATACTCCAAAACAGAGTAGAATAGGGCATTGTATATTTTTTCTGACAGATTATATTCAGAGCAATTTTTTTTAACATTGGGGTGCCTATATAATATTTAGATTTGTTTCGATTCATGTAAAATTAGAATTTCGGTATTTTTCATGAAAGAGCATACTGAGTTGGTGTATATATTCCAAAACAGAGTAGAATAAGGCATTGTATCTTTTTTCTAACACACTATATTCAGAGCCATTTTCTTTTAACTTTGGGGCGCCTAGATATCAATTAGGTTTTTCTCCATTCACGTAACATTAGAATTTCTGTATTTTACATGAGAGAGCATATTGAGTTGGTGTATATACTCCAAAACAGAGTATAAAAGGGCATTGTATATTTCTTCTGACAGATTATATTTAGATTTTTTCAATTCGCTTAAATATAGAATTTCTGTATTTTACATGATAGAGCATATGTAGTTGGTGTATATAATCCAAAACAGAGTAGAATAGGTTATTGTATATTTTTTCTGACAGATTATATTCAGAGCAATTTTGTTTTTAACATTGGGGTGCCTAGATAATATTTAGATATTTCTCGATTCACGTAAAATTAGAATTTCTGTATTTTACATGGGAGAGCATACTGAGTTGGTGTATATACTTCAAAATAGAATAGCATAAGGCATTGTAGATTTTTTTCGATTCACTTAAATATAGAATTTCTATATGTTACATGATAGAGCACATGGAGTTGGTGTATATACTCAAAAAAAGAGTAGAATAGGGCATTGTATATTTTTTCTGACAGATTATAGTCAGAGCAATCTTGCTTATAACATTGGTGTGCCGATATAATACTTAGATTTTTTCAATTCACGTAAAATTAGAATTTTGGTATTTTATATGAGAGAGCATACTGAGTTCGTGTATATACTCCAAAACAGAATAGAATGAGGCATTGTATATTTTTTCTAACAGACTATTTTCAGAGCCATATTCCTTTAACTTTGGGGCGCCTATATATTATTTAGATTATTTTCGATTCGCGTAAAATTAAAATTTCGGTATTTTACTTGAGAGAGCATATTGAGTTGGTATATATACTCCAATACAGAGTAGAAAAGGTCATTTTACATTTTATCTGACAGAGTATATTCAGAGGAATTTTGCCTTTAACATTGGGGTTCCTAAATAATATGTAGATTTTTTTCAATTCGCTTAAATATTGAATTGCGGTATTTTACATAAGAGAGCATATTTAGTAGGTTTATGTACTTTAAAACAGGGTAGAAAATGTCATTTTATATTATTTCTGACAGATTATATTCATAGGAATTTTTCTTTTAACATTGGGGTTCCTAGATCATATTTAGATTATTTTCGATTTGCTTAAATATAGAATTTCTGTATTTTACATGAGAGAGTATATGGAGTTGGTTTACATACTCCAAAACAGAGTAAAATAAGGCACTGTATTTTTTTTGACAGAATAAATTCAGAGCAATTTTGTTTTTAACACTGGGGTGTCTAGGTAATATTTAGTTTTTTTGGATTCGCTTAAATATAGAATTTCTTTATTTTACATAAAAGAGCTTATGGAGTTGGTGTATATACTCCAAAACAGAGTAGAATAGGGCATTGTATATTTTTTCTGACAGATTATATCAAGAGCAATTTTGTTTTTAACAGTGGGGTTCCTAGATAATATTTAGATTTTTTCGATTCACTTAAAATTAGAATTTCGGTATTCTACATGAGAGAGCATACTGAGTTGGGGTATATACTCTAAAACACAGTAGAATAAGACATTGTATATTTTGACTAAAAGAGTATATTCAGAGCCATTTTCTTTTAACTGACGGGCGCCTAGATATCATTTAGATATTTTTCGATTCCCGTAAAATTAGAATTTCGGTATTTTACATGAGAGAGCCTATTGAGTTGGTGTATATACTCCAAAACAGAGTAGAAAGGGCATTGTATATTTTTTCTGAACGATTATATTCAGAGCAATTTTGCTTTTAACATTCGGGTGCCTAGATAATATTTAGAATTTTTTTGATTCCCATAAAATTAGAATTTTGGTATTTTAGATGAGAGAGCATACTCAGTTTGTGTATATACTTGAAAACAGAGTAGAAAAAGGCATTGTATGTTTTTTCTAACAGACTATATTCAGAGCGATTTTCTTTTAATTTCGAGGCACCTAGATATTATTTAGATTTATTTCGATTCACATAAATTTAGAATTTCGGTATTTTACATGGAAGAGCATATGGAGTTGGTGTATATACTCCAAAACAGAGTAGAAAAGGGCATTGTATATTTTTTCTGACAGATTATATTCAGAGAAATTTTGGTTTTAACATTGGTGTGCCTAGATAATATTTAGATTTTTTTCGATTCGCTTAAATATAGAATTTCTGTATTTTACATGAGAGAGCATATGGAGTTGGTGTATATACTCCAAAACAGAGTAGAAAAGGGCATTGTATATTTTTTCTTACGAATTATATTAAAAGCTCTTTTGTTTTTAACATTGGGGTGCCTAGATAATATTTAGATATTTTCGATTTGCTTAACGATAAAATTTCTGTATTTTACATGAGAGAGCATATTGAGTTGGTGTATATACTCCAAAACAGAGTAGAATAGGGCATTGTATATTTTTCCTGACAGTTTATATTCAGAGCAATTTTGTTTTTAACATTGGGGTGCATAGATAATATTTAGATTATTTCGATTCGGGTAAAATTAAAATTTCTGTATTTTACATGAGAGTGCATATGGAGTTGGTGTATATACTCCATAATAGAGTAGAATAAAGCATTCTATAGTTTTTCTAACTGACTATATTCAGAGACATTTTCGTTTAACTTTGTGGTGCCTAGATATTATTTAGATTTATTTCGATTCGTGTAAAATTAGAATTTCGGTATTTTACATGAGAGAGTATATTGAGTTGGTGTATATATTCCAAAACAAAGTAGAAAAGGGCATTGTATATTTTTTCTGACAGATTATATTCAGAGCAATTTGTTTTTAACATTGGGGTGCCTAGATAATATTTAGTTTTTTTGGATTCTGGTAAAATTAAATTTCTGTATTTTACATAGGAGAGCTTACGGAGTTGTTGTATTTACTCCAAAACAGAGTAGAATAAGGTAGTTTATATTTTTTATAACAGACTATATTCATACCCATTTTCTTTTAACTTTGGGGCACATAGATATTATTTACATTTTTTTCGATTCTCGTAAAATTATAATTTCGGTATTTTACATGAGAGAGCATATTGATTTGGTGTATATACTCGAAAGCAGAGTAGAAAAGGGCATTGTATATTTTTTGTAACAGACTATATTCAGAGCCATTTTCTTTTAACTTTGGAACGGATAGATATCATTTAGATTTTTTTCGATTTGCGTAAGATTAGAATTTCGGTGTTTTATATGAGAGAGCATATTGAGTTGGTGTATATACTCCAAAACAGAGTAGAAAAGGGCATTGTATATTTTTTCTGACAGATTATAATCAGAGCAATTTTGCTTTTACCATTGGGGTGCCTAGATAATATTTAGATTCTTTTCGATTCACTTAAATATGGAATTTCTGTATTTTACATGAGAGAACATATGGAGTTGATGTATATACTCCAAAACAGAGTAGAATAGGGCTTTGTACATTTTCTCTGACAGATTATATTCGGAGCAATTTTCTTTTTAACATTGGGGTGCCTAGATAATATTTAGATTTTTTTCGATTCACATAAAATTAGAATTTGGGTATTTTACATAAGAGAGCATACTGAGTTGGTGTATATACTCCAAAACAGTAGAATAAGGCATTGTATATTTTTTATGACAGATTATATTCAGAGCAATTTTGCTTTTAACATTCGGTTGCATAGATAATATTTAGATTTTTTTGATTCACGTAAGATTAGAGTTTCGTTATTTTACATGAGACAGCAAATTGAGTTGGTGTATATACTCCAAAACAGAGTAGAAAAGGGCATTGTATATTTTTTTTGACAGATTCTAATCAGGGCAATTTTACTTTTAACATTCGGGTGCCTAGATAATATTTAGATTTTTTTTGATTCACGTAAAATTAGAATTTCAGTATTTTACATGAGAGAGCATACTGATTTGGTGTATATACTCCAAAACAGAGTAGAATAAGGCATTGTATATTTATTCTAACAGAGTATGTTCTGCGCCATTTTCTTTTAACTTTGGGGCGCCTAGATATTATTTAGATCTTTTTCGATTCACGTAAAATTAGAATTTCGGTGTTTTACATGAGAGAGCATACTGAGTTGGTGTATATACTCCAAAACAAATTAGAATAGGGCATTGTGTATTTTTTCTGATAGATAGATAATCAAAGCAAATTTGTTTTTAACATTCGGGTCCCTAGATAATATTTAGATATTTTGACTTGGCTAAAATTAGAATTTCTGTATTTTACAAGAGAGAGCATATTGAGTTGGTGTATATACTTTAAAACAGAGTAGAAAATGGCATTGTATATTTTTTCTGACATTATATACAGAGTAATTTTGCTTTTAACATTGTGGTTTCTAGATGATATTTAGATTTTTTTCGATTCACTTAAATATATAATTTCTGTATTTTACATGAGAGAGTATACGGCCTTGGTGTATTTACTCCAAAACGTAGTAGAAAAGGGCATTGTATATTTTTTCTGACAGATTATATTCAGAGCAATTTTGCTTTTATCATTCGGGTGCCTAGATAATATTTAGATTTATTTGGATTCGCTTATATATAGAATTTTTGTATTTTACATGAGAGAGCATATAAAGTTGGTGTGTATACTCCAAAACAAAGTAGAATAGGGCATTGTATATTTTTTCTGACAGATGATATTCAGAGCAATTTTGTTTTGAACATTGGGGTGCATAGATAATATTTAGATTATTTTTTTATTTGCTGAAATATTGAATTTTTGTATTTTACATGAGAGAGCATATGGAGTTGGTGTATATACTCCAAAACGTAGTAGAAAAGGGCATTGTATATTTTTTCTGGCAGATTCCATTCAGAGCAATTTTGCTTTTACATTGGGGTGCCCTGATAATATTTAGATTTTTTTCGATTCACGTAAAATTAGAATTTCGGTGTTTTACATGAAAGAGCATACGGAGTTGGTGTATGTACTCAAAAACAGAGTAGAAAAGGGCATTGTATATTTTTTGTGACATGTTATATTCAGAACAATTTTGCTTTTAACATTGGGGTGCCTATATAATATTTATATTCTTTTCGATTCACGTAAATTTAGAATTTTGGTATTTTACATGAGAGAGCATATCGAGTTTGTGTATATACTACAAAACAGAGCAGAATAGAGAATTGCATATTTTTTTGACTATTTTCAGAGCAATTTTGCTTTCAACATTGGGGTGCCTAGATAATATTTAGATTTTTTTCAATTCCCTTAAATATAGAATTTCTCTGTTTTACATGAGAGAGCATATGGAGTTGGTGTATATACTCCAAAACAGAGTACAATAGGACATTGTATATTTTTTATGATAGATTATATTCGAAACAATTTTGCTTTTAACATTGTGGTGCCTAGATAATATTTAGATTTTTTTCGATTCACGTAAATTTAGAATTTCGGTATTTTTCATGAGAGAGCATACTGAGTTGGTGTATATACTCCAAAACAGAGTAGAATATGGCATTGTATATTTTTTCTAACAGACTATATTCAGCGCCATTTTGTTTTAACTTTGGAATGGATAGATATAATTTAGATTTTTTTCGATTCGCGGAAAATTAGTATTTCCGTATTTTACATGAGAGAGCATACTGAGTTGGTGTATGTACTCCAAAACAGAGTAGAATAAGGCATTGTTTATTTTTTCTAACAGACTATAGTCAGAGCCATTTTCTTTTAACTTTGGGGTGCCTCGATATTATTTAGATTTTTTTCGATTTGCGTAAAATTAAAATTTCGCTATTTTACATGAGAGAGCATATTTAGTTGGTGTATATACTCCAAAACAGAGTAGAAAAGGGCATTGTATATATTTTCTGACATATTATATTCACAGCAATTTTGTTTTTATCATTGGGGTGCCTAGATGATATTTAGATTTTTTTGAATATGCTTAAATATAGAATTTCAGTATTTTACATGAGAGAGCATATGGAGTTGGTGTATATACTCCAAAAGAGAGTAGAATAGGGCATTGTATATTTTTTCTTATATATTATATTCAGAGCAATTTTGTTTTTAACATTGGTGTGCCTAGATAATATTTAGATTTTTTTCAATTCACGTAAAAGTATAATTGTGGTATTTTACATGAGAGAGCATAGTGAGTTGGTGTATATACTCCAAAACAGAGTAGAATAAGGCATTGTATATATTTTCTAACAGACTATATTTAGGGCCACTTTGCTTTTAACATTGGGGTGCCTAGATAATTAGATTTTTTTCGATTCTTTTAAATATAGAATTTCTGTGTTTTACATGAGAGAGCATATGCAGTTGGTGTATATACTCCAAAACAGAGTAGAATAGGGCATTGTATATTTTTTCTGACATTATATTCAGAGCAATTTTGATTTTAACATTGGGGTGCCTAGATAATATTTAGATATTTTCGATTCGTGTACAACTAGAATTTCGATATTTTACATGAGAGAGTATTCTGGGTTGGTGTATATACTTCAAAACAGAGTAAAATAAGGCATTGTATATTTTTTCTAACAGACTATATTTAGAGCCATTTTCTTTTAACTTTGGGGAGCCTAGATATTATTTAGTTTTTTTTTTCACGTAAAATTAGAATTTCGGTATTTTACATGAGAGAGCATATTGAGGTGGTCTATATACTCCAAAACATTGTAGAAAAAGAATTGTATATTTTTTCTAACAGATTAGATTCAGAGCAAATTTGCTTTTAACATTGGCGTGCCTTGATAATATTTAGATTTTTTTCGATTCGCTTAAATATGGAATTTCTCTATTTTACATGAGAGAGCATATGGAATTGGTGTATATACTTTAAAATACAGTGGAATAGGGCATTGTATATTTTTATGAAAGATTACATTAAGAGCAATTATGTTTTTAACGTTGGGGTGCCTACATAATATTTGGATTTTATTCGATTCCCGTAAAATTAGAATTTCGGTATTTTACATGAGAGAGCATACTGATTTGGTGTATATACTCCAAAACAGGGTAGAATAAGGCACTGTATGTTTTTTCTGATAGACTATATTCAGAGCCATTTTCTTTTAACTTTGGGGTGCCTACATATTATTTAGATTTTTTTAGATTCGGGTAAAATTAGAATTTCGGTATTTGACATGAGAGAACTTATTGAGTTGGTGTATATACTCCAAAAAAGACTAGCAAAGGACAGTGTATATTTTTTATCACAGAATATATTCAGCACAATTTTGCTTTTGCCATTCGGGTGCCTAAATAATATTTAGAATTTTTCAATTCATGTAAAATTTGAATTTCGGTATTGTACATATGAGAGTATACATAGTGGGTGTATATACTCCAAAACAAAGTAGAATAAGGCATTGTATATTTTTTCTAACACACTACATTGAGAGCCATTTTCTTATAATTTTGGGGTGCCTAGATATTATTTATATTTTTCGATTAGCGTAAAATAAGAATTTCGCTTTTTTACATGAGAGAGCATATGGAGTTGGTGTGTATACTCCAAAACAGAGTAGTAAAGAGCATTGTATATTTTTTCTGACAGATTATATTCAGAGCAATTTTGCGTTTAACATTGGGGTGCCTAGATAATATTTAGATTTTTTTAAATTCGCTTAAATATAGAATTTCTGTATTTTACATGAGAGAGCATATGGAGTTAGTATATATACTGTAAACAGAGTAGAAAAGGGCATTGTATATTTTCTCTGACAGAGTATATTCAGAGCAATTTAATTTTTAACATTGTGGTGCCTAGATAATATTTAGTTTTTTTTGATTCGGGTAAAATTAGAATCTCTGTATTTTACATGGGAGAGCATACTGAGTTGGTGTATATACTACAAAACAAAGTAGAAAAGGGCATTATATATTTTTTCTGACAAATTATATTCAGAGCAATTTTGCTTTAACTTTGGCGTGCCTGGATAATATTTAGATTTTTTTCGATTCGCTTAAATATATAATTTCCGTATTTTATATGAGAGAGCATATGGAGTTGGTGTATATACTCCAAAACAGAGTAGAAAAGGGCATTGTATATTTTTTCTGACACATTATATCGAGACCAATTTTGCTTTTAACATTGGGGTGCCTAGATAATATTTAGATTTTTTTCGCTTTGCCTAAATATAGAATTTCTGTATTTTACATGTGAGAGCATACTGAGTTTGTGTATATACTCCAAAACAGAGTAGAATAAGGCATTGTATCTTTTTTCTAACAGACTGTATTCAGAGCCATTTTCTTTGAACTTTGAGGCGCCTAGATATTATTTAGATTTTTTTCGATTCATGTAATATTAGAATTTCTGTATTTTACATGAGAGAGCATATAGAGTTGCTGTATACACTCGAAAATAGAGTAGAATAGGGCATTGTATATTTTTTCAGACAGATTATATTCAGAGCAATTTTTTTTATCATTGAAGTGCCTAGATAATATTTATATTTTTTCGATTCACGTAAAATTAGAATTTCGGTATTTTACATGAGGGAGCATACTGAGTTGGTGTACAAACTCCAAAACAGAGTAGAATAGGGCATTGTATATTTTCTCTAACAGATTATATTCAGAGAATTTTTGTTTTTAACATTGGGTTGCCTACATAATATTTATATTTTTTTGATTCGGGTAAAATTAGAATTTCTGTATTTTACATGAGGGAGAATATTGAGTTGGTGTATATACTACAAAACAAAGTAGAAAAGGGAATTTATATTTTTTCTGACAGATTATATTCAGAGCAATTTTGATTTTAATATTGGGGTGCCTATAAAGTATTTAGATTTTTTTCGATTCCCTTAAATATAGAATTTCTGTACTTTACAGGAGCGAGCATATGTATTTGGTTTATATACTCCAAAACAGAGTAAAATAGGGCATTGTATATTTTTTTCTGACAGATTATATTCAGAGCAATTTTGTTTTTAATATTCAGGTGCCTAGACAATATGTATATTTTTTCGATTAGGGTAGAATTAGAATTTCTGTATTTTACATGAGAGAGCATATGGAGTTGTGTATATACTCCAAAACAAAGTAGAATAAGGCATTGTATAGTTTTTCTTACAGAGTATATTCAGAGCCATTTTTGTTGATCGTTGGGGTGCCTAGATATTATTTAGATTCTTTTCGATTCCCTAAAATTAGAATTTCCATATTTTACATAAGAGAGCATATAGAGTTGCTGTATATACTCCAAAACAGAGTTGAATAGGGCATTGTATTTTTTTCTGAAAGATTATATTCAGAGCAATTTTGTTTTTATCATTGGGGTGCCTAAATAATATTTAGATATTTTTCGATTTGCTTAAATATAGAATTTCAGTATTTTAGATGAGAGAGCATATGGAGTTGGTGTATATACTACAAAACAGAGTAGAATAGGGCATTGTATATTCATTCTGACAGATTATATTCAGAGCAATTTTGTTTTTAAAATTAAGGTGCCTAGATAATATTTAAATTGTTCACGATTCGGTTAAATATAGAATTTCTGTATTTTACATGATAGAGCATATGGAGTTGGTGTATATACTCCAAAACAGAGTAGAATAGTGCATTGTATATTTTTTCTGACTGATTATATTCAGAGCAATTTTGTTTTTAACATTGGGTTGCCTAAATAATATTTAGATTTTTTCGATTCGGGTAAAATTAGAATTTCAGTATTTTACATGAGATAGCATACTGAGTTGGTGTATATACTCCAAAACAAAGTAGAATAAGGCATTCTATATTTTTTCTAAAAGACTGTATTAAGAGCCATTTTATTTTAACTTCGAGGCACCTAGGTGTTATTTAGATTTTTTTTCGATTCGCGTAAAATTAAAATTTTTGTATTTTACATGAGAGAGCATATGAGTTGGTGTATATACTACAAAAAAGAGTAGAAAAAGGCATTGTATATTTTTTCTAAAAGATTATATGGAGAGCAATTTTGCTTTTAACACTGTGGTGCCTAGATAATATTTAAATTTTTTTCGATTCACTTAAATATAGAATTTCTCTATTTTACTTGAGAGAGCATACTGAATTGGTGTATATACTCCAAAACAGAGTAGAATACGCCATTGTATATTTTTTCTGACACATTATATTCAGAGAAATTTTACTTTTAACATTGGGGTGCCTAGATAATATTTTGATTTTTTCGATTCGTGTAAAATTAGAATTTCTGTATTTTACAAGAGAGAGCATATTGAGTTGGTGTATTTACTAAAAACAGAGTTGTATAGGGCATTGTATATTTTTTCTGACAGATTATATTCAGAGTTATTTTTCTTTTAACATTCGGGTGCCTAGATGATATTTAAATTTTTTTCGATTTGCTTAAATATAGAATTTCTCTATTTGACATGAGAGAGCATACTGAGTTGGTTTATATACTCCAAAACAGAGTAGAATAAGGCATTGTATATTTTTTTAACAGACTATATTCCGAGCCATTAACATTTAACTTCGGGGCGTCTAGATATCATTTAGATTTTTTTCGATTTGCGTAAAATTAGAATTCCGGTATTTTACATGAGAGAACATATGGAGTTGGTTTATATACCCCCAAACGAAGTTGAAAAGGGCATTGTATATTTTTTCTGACAGATTTTATGCAGAGCAATTTTGTTTTTAAAATTGGCATGCCTAAAAAATATTTAGATATTTTCGATTCGGGTAAAATTAGAGTTTCTGTATTTTACATGAAAGAGCATATTTAGTTATTTATATAATACAAAACAGAGTAGAAAATGGCATTGTGTATTTTCTCTGACAGATTATATTCAGAGCAATTTTGCTTTTAACATTGGGGTGCCTAGATATTATTTAGATATTTTTCGATTCGCTTAAATATAGAATTTGTGTATTTTACATGAGAGAGCATATGCAGTTGTTGTATATACCCCAAAACAGAAAAGAATAGGGTATTGCACATTTTCTCTGACAGATTATATTCAGAGCAATTTTGTTTTTAACATTGGGGTGCCTAGATAATATTTAGATTTTTTCGATTCGCGTAAAATTAGAATAGCTGTATTTTACATGAAAGAGCATATTGAGTTGGTGTATATAATATAAAACAGAGTAGAATAGGGCATTGTATATTATTTCTGACAGATTATATTCAGAGCAATTTTGTTTTTAACATTGGGTTGACTAGATAATATTTAGATTTTTTGGTTCGGGTAGAATTATAATTTCTGTATTTTACATGACAGAGCATATTGTGTTGGTGTATAAACTACAAAACAGAGTAGAAAAGGGTATTGTACCTTTTCTCTGACAGATTTTTTTCATAGCAATTTTGTTTTTAACATTGTGGTGCCTAAATAATATTTAGAAATTTATCAATTCACTTAAAATTTTGGTATTTTACATGAGAGAGCATACTGAGTTGTTGTATATACTCCAAAACAGAGTAGAATAGGACATTATATATTTTTTCTGACAGACTATATTCAGAGCAATTTATTTTTTAACATTGGGGTGCCTAGATAATATTTAGATTTTATCGATTTGGGTAGAATTGGAATTTCTGAATTTTACATGAGAGAGCATATTGAGTTGGTGTATATACTACAAAGCAGAGAAGTAAACGGCATTGTTTATTTTCTCTGACAGATTATATTAAGAGAAATTTTGCTTTTAATATTGGGGTGCCTAGATTATATTTAGATTATTTCGATTCGGGTAAAAGTAGAATTTCTGTATTTTACATGAGAGAGCATACTCAATTGGTGTATATACTCCAAAACCGAGTAGAATAGGGAATTGTATAATTATTGTGACAGATTATATTCAGAGCAATTTTGTTTTTAACATTAAGTTGCCTTGATAATATTTCGATTTTTTTGATTCACGTAAAATTAGAATTTCTATATTTTACATGAGAGAGCATATTCAGTTGGTGCCTATACTACAAAACAGAGTAGAAAAAGGCATTGTATATTTTTTCTGACAGATTATATTTAGAGCAATATTGCTTTTAACATTGGGGTGCCTAGATAATATTTAGATTATTTTGATTTGGGTAAAATTAGAATTACTGTATTTTACATGAGAGAGCATACTGAGTTGGAGTATATACTTTAAAACAGAGTAGAATAACGCATTGTATATTTTTCTAACAGACTATATTCACAGCCATTTTCTTTTAACTTTGGGTTACCTAGATAATATCTCGATTGTTTTCGATTTGCTTTATTATAGAATTTCTTTATTTTACATGAGAGAGCATATGGAGTTGGTGTATATACTCCAAAACAGAGTAGAATAGGGCATTGTATATTTTTTCTGACAGATTATATTCAGATCGATTTGGTTTTTAACTTTGGGGTGCCTACATAATATTTAGATTTTTTTCGATTCGCTTAAATATAGAATTTCTGTATTTTACATGAGAGAGCATATGGAGTTGGTTTATATATTCCATAACAGAGTAGAATAGGGCATTGTATATTTTTTCTGACAGATTATATTCAGAGCAATTTTGTTTTTAACATTGGGGTGCCTAGATTATATTTAGATTTTTTTCGATTCGCTTAAATTTAGAATTCCTGTATTTTACATGATAGAGCATATGGAATTGCTGTATATACTCCACAACAGAGTAGAATAGGGCATTGTATATTTTTTCCGACAGATTATATTCAGAGAAATTTTCCTTTTAACATTGGTGTGCCTAGATAATATTTAGATTGTTTTCGATTCGCTTAAATACAGAATTTCTGTATTTTATATGATAGAGCATATGGAGTTGGTGTATATACTCCAAAAAGAAGTAGAATAGGGCATTGTATATTTTTTCTGACTGATTATATTCAGAGCAATTTTGTTTTTAACATCGGTGTGCCTAGATAATATTTAGATTTTTTTCTATTCACGTAAAATTAGAATTTCTGTATTTTACATGATAGAGCATATGGAGTTGGTGTATATACTCCAAAAAGAAGTAGAATAGGGCATTGTATATCTTTTCCGACTGATTATATTCAGAGCAATTTTGTTTTTAACATCGGTGTGCCTAGATATTATTTAGATTTTTTTCGATTCGCATAAAATTAAAATTTCGGTATTTTACATGAGAGAGCATATTGAGTTGGTGTATATACTCCAATACAGAGTAGAAAAGCTCATTGTACATTTTTTCTGACAGACTATAACCAGAGAAATTTTGCTTTTATCACTGTGGTGCCTAGATAATATTGAGATTTTTTTCGATTCACTTAAGTATTGAATTTCTGTATTTTACATGAGAGAGCATACAAAATTGGTGTATATACTCCAAAACAGAGTGGAATAGGGCATTGTATATTTTTTCTGACAGATTATATTCAGTGCAATATTGCTTTTATCATTGGGGTGCCTAGATAATATTTAGATTATTTTCGATTTCCTTAAATGTAAAATTTTTGTATTTTACATGAGAGAGCACACTGAGTTGGTGTATATATTCCAAAACAGAGTAGAATAGGGAATTGTATATTTTTTCTGACAGATTATATTCTGAGCAATTTTGCTTTTAACATTGGGGTGCCTAGATAATATTTAGATTTTTTTCGATTCGCTTAAATGTAGAATTTTTGTATTTTACATGAGAGCAAATGGAGTTGGTGTATATACTCCAAAACAGAGTACAATAGGTTATTATATATTTTTTTCTGACAGATTATATTCAGAGCAATTCTGTTTTTAACATTCGGATGCCTAGATAATATTTAGATATTTTCAATTCACTTAAAATTAGAATTACTCTATTTTACATGAGGGAGCATACTGAGTTGGGGTATATACTCCAAAACAAAGTAGAATAAGGCATTGTATATTTTTACTAGCAGAGTATATTCGGAGCCATTTTCTTTTAACTTTGGAACGCCTAGATATCATTTAGATTTTCTTCGGTTCACGTAAAATTACAATTTCCATATTTTATATGAGAGAGCATATTGAGTTGGTGTATGTACTCCAAAACAGAGTAGAAACGGGCATTGTATATTCTTTCTGAACTATTATATTCAGAGCAATTTTGCTTTTAACATTGGGGTGCCTTGATAATATTTCGATTTTTTTCAATTCACATAAAATTAGAATTTCGGTATTTTACATGAGAGAGCATACTCAGTTGGTTTATATACTCCAAAACAGAGTAGAAAAAGGCATTGTATATTTTTTCTAACAGACTATATTCAGAGCCATTTCCTTTTAACTTCGGGGCACCTAGATATTATTTAGATTTTTTTCGATTCACATAAAATTAGAATTTCTGTATTTTACATGGGAGAGCATATGGAGTTGTTGTATATACTCCAAAACAGACTAGAAAAGGGCATTGTATATTTTCTCTGACAGATTATGTTTAGAGCAATTTTGCTTTTAACATTGGGGTTCCTAAATAATATTTAGATTTTTTTCGATTCGCTTAAATATAGAATTTCTGTATTTTAAATGAGAGAGCATACTGAGTTGGTGTATATACTCCAACACAGAGTACAATAAGGCATTGTATATTGTTTCTAACAGACTATATTCAGAGCCATTTTCTTTTAAATTTAGGGAACCTAGATATATTAAATTTTTTTCGATTCGCGTAAAATTATAATTTCGGTATTTTACCTGAGAGAGCATATGGAGTTGGTGTATATACTACAAAACAGAGTAGAATAGGGCATTGTATATTTTTTCTGACAGATTATATTCAGAGCAGTTTTGCTTTTAACATTGGGGTGCCTAGATAATATTTAGATTTCTTTCAATTCGCTTAAATATAGAATTTCTGTATTTTACAAGAGAGCAAATGGAGTTGGTCTATATACTTCAAAACAGAGTAATATAGGGCATTGTATATTTCATTTGACAGATTACATTCAGAGCAATTTTGTTTTTAACATTGAAGTGCCTAGATAATATTTAGATTTTTTCGATTCAGGTAAAATTAGAATTTCGGTATTTTACATGAGAGAGCATACTGAGTTGGTTTATATACTCCAAAAGAGAGTAGAATAAGGTATTGTATATTTTATCTAACAGACTATATTCAGAGCTATTTTCCTTAACTTTGGGGCGCCTAGATATTATTTAGATTTTTTCGATTCCCGTAAAATTAGAATTTCATTAGTTTACAAGAGAGCATATTGAGTTGGTGTATATACTCCAAAACAGAGTAGAAAAGGTCATTGTATATTTTTTCTGACAGATTACATTCAGAACAATTTTGCTTTTAACATTGGGGTGCCTAGATAATATTTAGATTTTTTCGATTCACTTAAAATTAGAATTTTGGTATTTTACATGAGAGAGCATACTGAGTTAAGGTATATACTCTAAAACAAGTAGAATAAGGCATTGTATATTTTTCCTAACAGAGTATATTCAGAGCCATTTTCTTTTAACTTTGGGGCGCCTAGATATCATTTAGATTTTTTTCGATTCACATAAAATTAGAATTTCGGTATTTTACATGGGAGAGCATATGGAGTTGGTGTATATACTCCAAAACAAAGTAGAAAAGGGCATTGTATATTTTCTCTGACAGATTGTATTCAGAGAAATTTTGTTTTTAACATTGGGGTGCCTAGATAATATTTAAATTTTTTTCGATTCGCTTAAATTTAGAATTTCTGTATTTTACAAGATAGAGCATATGGAATTGGGGTATATACTTTAAAACAGAATAGAATAGGGCATTGTATATTTTTTCTGACAGATAATATTCAGAGCAATTTTTCTTTTAACATCGGTGTGCCTATATACTATTTAGATTTTTTTCTATTCACGTAAAATTATATTTTCTGTATTTTACATGATAGAGCATATGGAGTTGGTGTATATACTCCAAAACAGAGTAGAAAGGGCATTGTATATTTTTTCTGACAGATTATATTCAGAGCAACTTTCTTTTTAAAAGTGGGGTGCCTAGATGATATTTAGATTTATTCGATTCACGTAAAATTAGAATTTCTGTATTTTACATGATAGAGCATATGGAGTTGGTGTATATACTCCAAAACAGAGTAAAATAAGGTATTGTATATTTTTTCTAACAGACTGTATTCACAGCCATTTTCTTTTAACTTTGGGGCGCCTAGATATTATTTAGATTTTTGTTGATTCGCATAATATTTGAATTTCTGTATTTTACATGAGAGAGCATATTGAGTTGGTGTATATACTCCAAAAAAGAGTAGAAAAGGGCATTGAATATTTTTTCTGACAGATTATATTCAGCGCAATTTTGCTTTTAACATTGGGGTGCATAGATAATATTTAGATTTTTTTCGATTCGCTTAAATATAGAATTTCTGTATTTGACAAGAGAGAGCATATCAAGTTGGTGTATGTACTCCAAAACAGAGTAGAATAGGGAATTTTATATTTTTTCTGACAGATTATATTCAGAGCAACTTTCTTTTTAAAAGTGGGGTGCCTAGATGATATTTAGATTTATTCGATTCACGTAAAATTAGAATTTCTGTATTTTACATGATAGAGCATATGGAGTTGGTGTATATACTCCAAAACAGAGTAAAATAAGGTATTGTATATTTTTTCTAACAGACTGTATTCACAGCCATTTTCTTTTAACTTTGGGGCGCCTAGATATTATTTAGATTTTTGTTGATTCGCATAATATTTGAATTTCTGTATTTTACATGAGAGAGCATATTGAGTTGGTGTATATACTCCAAAAAAGAGTAGAAAAGGGCATTGAATATTTTTTCTGACAGATTATATTCAGCGCAATTTTGCTTTTAACATTGGGGTGCATAGATAATATTTAGATTTTTTTCGATTCGCTTAAATATAGAATTTCTGTATTTGACAAGAGAGAGCATATCAAGTTGGTGTATGTACTCCAAAACAGAGTAGAATAGGGAATTTTATATTTTTTCTGACAGATTATATTCAGAGCAACTTTCTTTTTAAAAGTGGGGTGCCTAGATGATATTTAGATTTATTCGATTCACGTAAAATTAGAATTTCTGTATTTTACATGATAGAGCATATGGAGTTGGTGTATATACTCCAAAACAGAGTAAAATAAGGTATTGTATATTTTTTCTAACAGACTGTATTCACAGCCATTTTCTTTTAACTTTGGGGCGCCTAGATATTATTTAGATTTTTGTTGATTCGCATAATATTTGAATTTCTGTATTTTACATGAGAGAGCATATTGAGTTGGTGTATATACTCCAAAAAAGAGTAGAAAAGGGCATTGAATATTTTTTCTGACAGATTATATTCAGCGCAATTTTGCTTTTAACATTGGGGTGCATAGATAATATTTAGATTTTTTTCGATTCGCTTAAATATAGAATTTCTGTATTTGACAAGAGAGAGCATATCAAGTTGGTGTATGTACTCCAAAACAGAGTAGAATAGGGAATTTTATATTTTTTCTGACAGATTATATTCAGAGAAATTTTGTTTTTAACATTGGGGTGCCTAGATAATATTTAGGTTTTATTTGATTCACCTAAAATTAGAATTTCGATATTTTACATGAGAGAGCATACTGAGTTGGTTTATATACTCCAAATCGGAGTAAAATAGGGCATTGCATATTTTTTTGACAGATTATATTCAGAGAAATTTTGTTTTAACATTGGAATGCCTAGGTAATATTTAGATTTTTTCGATTCAGGTAAAATTTGAATTTTTGTATTTTACATGAGATTGCATATTGAGTTGGTTTGTATACGACAAAACAGAGTAAAATACGGAATTGTGTATTTTTTCTGACAGATTATATTCAGAGCAATTTTTCTTCTAACATTGCGGTGCCTATATAAATTTAGATTATTTTCGATTCTCTTAAATATAGAATTTCTGTATTTTACATGTGAGAGCATATGGAGTTGGTTTATATACTCCAACACACAGTACAATAAGGTATTGTATATTTTTTCTAACAGACTATATTCAGTGCCATTTTCTTTTAAATTTGGGGTGCCTAGATATTATTAAATTTTTTTCAATTCACGTAAAATTATAATTTCGGTATTTTACCTGAGAGAGCATATGGAGTTTGTGTATATACAACAAAACAGAGTAGAATAGGGCATTGTATATTTTTTATGACAGATTATATTCAGAGCAGTTTTGCTTTTAACATTGGGGTGCCTAGATAATATTTAGATTTCTTTCGATTCGCTTAAATATAAAATTTCTGTATTTTACAAGAGAGCAAATGGAGTAGGTCTATATACTTCAAAACAGAGTAATATAGGGCATTGTATATTTTTATGACATATTATATTCGGAGCAATTTTGTTGTTAACATTGAAGTGCCTAGATAATATTTAGATTTTTTCGATTTGGGTAAAATTATAATTTCGGTATTTTACATGAGAGAGCATACTGAGTTGTTTTATATATTCCAAAAGAGAGTAGAATAAGGCATTGTATATTTTATCTAACAGACTATATTCAGAGCAATTTTCCTTAACTTTGGGGCACCTACATATTATTTAGACTTTTTTCGATTTTCGTAAAATTAGAATTTCAGTGTTTTACAAGGGAGCATATTGAGTTGGTGTATATACTCCAAAACAGAGTAGAAAAGGTCATTATATATTTTTTATGACAGATTATATTCAGAGCAATTTTTCTTTTAAAATTGGGGTGCCTAAATAATATTTACATTTTTTTCGATTCACGTAAAATTAGAGTTTCGTAATTTTACATGAGAGAGCATACTGAGTTGGTGTATATACTCCAAAAAAGAGTAAAATGAGACATTGTATATTTTTTCTAACAGACTATATTCAGAGCCATTTTGTTTTAACTTTGGGGCACCTAGATATTATTTAGAATTTTTTCGATTCGTGTAAATTTAGAATTTCGGTATTTTACATGAGAGAGCATATTGAGTTAGTGTATACACTAGAAAACAGAGTAGAAAAGAACATTGTATATTTTTTCTGACAGATTATATTCAGATCAATGTTGCTTTTAACATTGAAGTGCCTTGTTAATATTTAGATTTATTTCGATTCATGTAAAATTAGAATTTTTGTATTTTACATTAGAGAGCATATTCTGTTGCTGTATATACTGCAAAACACAGTAGAAAAGGGAATAGTATATTTTGATTGACAGGTTATATTAAGTGTCATTTTCTTTTAACATTGGGTTCCTAGATAATATTTAGATTTTTTTCGATTAGCGTAAAATTACAATTTCGGTATTGTACCGGAGAGAGCATATTGAGTTGGTGTATTTACTCCAAAACAGAGTAGAAAAGGGCATTGTATATTTTTTCTGAGAGGTTATATTCAGAGGAATTTTGCTTTTAACATTGTGGTGCCTAGATCATATTTAGAATTTTTTCGATTCGCGTAAAATTAGAATTTCGGTATTTTACATGAGAGAGCATATTGAGTTTGTGTATATACTTCAAAAAAAAGTAGAATAAAGCATTGTATATTATTTCTGACAGTTTATAATTAGAGCGATTTTGTTTTAACATTGGGGTACCTCAATAATATTTAGATTTCTTTCGATTCACGTAAATTTAGAATTTCAGTATTTTACATGAGAGAGCATATTGAGTTGGTGTATATACTCCAAAACAGAGTATAATAGGGCATTGTATATTTTTTCTGACAGATTATATTCAGAGCTATTTTATTTTAACATTGGGGTGCTAAGATAGTATTTAGATTTTTTTCGATTCGCGTATAATTAGAATTTCTGTATTTTACATGAGCGAGCATATTGAATTAGTGTATATACTCCAAAACAGAGTAGAAATAAGCATTGTATATTTTTTCTGAAAGATTATATTCAGAGCAGTTTTGCTTTCAACATTGGTGTGCCTAGATAATATTTAGATTTGTTTCGGTTCGTGTAAAATTAGAATTTCGGTATTTTACATGAGAGAGCATATTGAGTTGGTGTATATACTCCAAATGAGAGTAGAAAAAAGCATTGTATACTTTCTCTGACAGATTTTGTTCCGAGAAATTTTGCTTTTTACATTGGGGTGCCTAGATAATACTTAGATTTTCTTCAATTCCCGTGTATTTAGTATTTCGGTATTTTATATGAGAGAGCATATTGAATTGGTGTGTATACTCGAAAATAAACTAGAAAAGGGGATTGTATATTTTTTCTGACAGATTATATTCCAGAGCCATTTTCCTTTAACATTGGGGTACCTAGATAATATTTAGATTTTTTTAAATTTGTGTAAAATTAGAATTTCCGTATTTTACATGATTGAGCATATTGAGTTTGTTTATATACTCCAAAATAGAGTAGAAACGGGCATTGAATATTTTTTCTGACAAATTATATTCACAGCAATTTTTTTTTTAATATTGGGGTTCCTAGATAATATTTAGATTTTGTCAATTTGGGTAAAATTTAATTTCTTTATTTTACCCGAGAGAGCATATTGAGTTTGTGTATATACTCCAAAACATAGTAGAATAAGGCATTGTATATTTTTTCTAAAAGACTGTATTCACAGCCATTTTCTGTTAACTTTGGGGCGCCTAGATATTATTTAGATTTTTGTCGATTCACGTAAAATTAGAATTTCGGTATTTTACATGACAGAGCATATTGAGTTGGTGCATATACTCCGAAACAAAGTAGTAAAGAGTATTGTATATTTTTTCAGACAGATTATATTCAGAGCAATTTTGCTTTTAACATTGGGTGCCTAGATAATATTTAGATTTTTTCGATTTGGGTAAAATTAGAATTTCTGTATTTTACACTAGACAGCATAGTGAGTTTTTTTATATACACCAAAACATAGTAGAATAAGGCATTGTATATTTGTTCTAACAGACGATATTCAGAGCCATTTTCTTTTAACATTGGGGCGCCTATATATTATTTAGATTTATTTCGATTCACGTAACATTAGAATTTCAGTATTTTACATGAGAGAGCATATTGAGTTGGTGTATATACACCAAAACAGAGTAGAAAAGGGCATTATATATTTTTCCTGACAGATTATATTCATAACAATTTTGCTTTTAACATTGGGGTGCCTAGATAATATTTAGATTTTTTTCGATTCACGAAAAATTAGAATTTCGGTATTTTACATGAGAGAGCATACTGAGTTCGTGTATATACCACAAAACACAGTAGAATAAAGCATTGTATATATTTTTTGACAGATTGTGTTCAGAGAAATTTTGGTTTTAACACTGGGGTGCGTAGATAATATTTAGATTTTTTTCTATTCACTTAAATATAGAATTTCTGTATTTTACATGAGAGAGCATATGGAGTTGGTGTATACACTTCAAAACAGAGTAGAATAGGGCATTGTATATTTTTTCCAACAGATTATATTCAGAGCAATTTTGTTTTTAACATTGGGGTGCCTAGATTATATTTGGATTTTTTCGATTCTGTTAAAATTAGAATTTCTGTATTTTACATGAGAGAGCATACTGAGTTGGTGTGTATACTCCAAACCATAGTAGAATAGGGTATTGTATATTATTTCTGACAGATTATATTCAGAGCAATTTTCTTTTTAACATTGGGGTGCCTAGATAATATTTAGATATTTTCTATTCTGGTAAAATTAGAATTTCTGTATTTTACATGAGAGAGCATATTGAGTTGGTGTATATACTACAAAAATGTAGAAAGAAGCATTGTATATTTTTTATGACAGATTATATTTAGATCATTTTGCTTTTAACATTGGGGTGCCTAGATAATATTTAGATTTTTTTGATTCGCTTAAATATAGAATTTCTTTATTTTATGTGAGAGAGCATAAGGTGTTGGTTTATATACTCCAAAACAGAGTAGAATAGGGCATTCTATAATTTTTCTGACAGATTATATTTAGAGCAATTTTGTTTTTAAAATTGGGGTGCCTAGATAATATTTAAATTTTTTTCGATTCACGTAAAATTAGAATTTTGTTATTTTATATGAGAGAGCATAGAGAGTTGGTGTATATACTTGAAATCAGAGTACGATAAGTCATTGTATATTTTTTCTAACAGACTATATTCAGAGACTTTTTTTTTTTACCTTAGGGGCGCCTAGATATTATTTAGATTTTTTTCGAGTCACATACAATTAGAATTTTGGTATTTGACATGAGAGAGCATATTTAGTTGGTGTATATACTCCAAAACAGAGTAGAATAAGGCATTGTATATTTTCTCTGATAGATTATATTCAGAGCAATTTTGCTTTTAACATTGCGGAGCCTACATAATATTTAGAATTTTTTCGATTCGCTTAAATATAGAATTTCTGTATTTTAAAAGAGAGCACATGGAGTTGGTGTATTCTCCAAAACAGGGTAGAATAGGGCATTGCATATTTTTTCTGAGAGATTATATTCAGAGCAATTTTGTTTTTAACATTTGGGTGCCTAGATAATAGTTAGACATTTTAGATTTGTTAAAATTAGAATTTCGTTATTTTATATGAGAGACCATACTGAGTTGGTGTATATACTTTAAAATAGATTAGAAAAAGGCATTGTATATTTTTTCTAACACACTATATGCAGAGCCATTTTCTTTTAACTTTGGGGCACCTAGATATTATTTAGATTTTTTTCGATTCGCGTAAAATTAGAAATTCGGTATTTTACATGACAGACCATATTGAGTTGCTGTATATACTCCAAAACAAAGCGGAAAAGGGCATTGTATATTATTTTTGACAGATTATTTTCAGATCAATTTTGCTTTTAACATTGGAATGCCTAGATAATATTTAGAATATTTTCGGATCCCTTAAATATAGAATTTCAGTATTTTACATGAGAGAGAATATGGAGTTGGTTTATATACTCCAAAAAAGAGTAGAATATGGCGTTGTATATTTTTTCTGAGAGATTATATTCAGAGCAATTTTGTTTTTAACATTTGGGTGCCTAGATAATATTTAGATTTTTTCGATTTTGTTAAAATTAGGATTTCGGTATATCACATGAGAGAGCATACTGAGTTTGTTTATATACTTTAACAGAGAGTAGAATAAGGCATTGTGTATTTTTTCTAACACACTATATTCAGAGACATTTTCTTTTAACTTTAGGGCACCTAGATATTATTTAGATTTTTTGCGATTCGCTTAAATATAGAATATCTGTATTTTACATGAGAGAGCATATGGAGTTGGTGTATATACTCCAAAACAGAGTAGAAAAGGGCATTCTGTATTTTTTATCACAGATTAAATTCAGAGCAATTTTGTTTTTAACATTGGGGTGCCTAGAAAATATTGAGATTTTTATGATTCGGGTAAAATTAGAATTTCTGTATTTTACATGAGAGAGCATACTGAGTTGGTGTATGTACTCGAAAACATAGTAGAATAAGGCATTGTATATTTTTCCTAACAGACTATATTCAGAGCCATTTTCTTTTTACTTTGGAGTGCCTAGATATTATTTAGAGTTTTTTCAATTCACGTAAAATTAGAATTTCGGTATTTTTCCTTAGAGAGCATATTGAGTTGGTTTATATAATCCAAAACAGAGTAGAAAAGGGAATTGTATATTATTTCTCACAGATTATATTCAGAGCAATTTTCCTTTTATCTTTGGTGTACCTAGATATTATTTAGATTTTTTTCGATTTGAGTAAAATTAGAATTTATGTATTTTACATGAGAGAGCATATGGAGTTGGTGTATATACTCCAAAATAGCGTAGAATAGGGCATTGTATATTTTTTTTGACAGATTATATTCAGAGCAGTTTTGTTTTTTACATTGGGGTGCCTAAAGAATATTTAGATTTTTTTGATTAGTGTAAAATTAGAATTTCTCTATTTTACTTGGGAGCGCTAACTGAGTTGGTGTATATACTCCAAAACAAAGTTGACAAGGGCATTGTATATTTTTTCTGACAAATTATATTCAGAGAAATTTTGTTTTTAAAATTGGGGTGCCTATATAATATTTAGATTTTTTTCGATTCGCTTAAATATGGAATTTCTGTATTTTACATGAGAGAGCATATGGAGTTGGTTTATGTACTCCAAAACAGAGTAGAAAATAGCATTGTATATTTTTTATGACAGATTATATTCAGAACAATTTTGTTTTTAACATTGGGGTGCCTAGATAATGTTTAGATTTTTTCGATTCGGGAAAAATTAGAATTTCTGTATTTTACGTGAGAGAGCATACTGAGTTGGTGTATATACTCCAAAACAGAGTCGAATAAGGCATTGTATATTTTTTCTAACAGACTATTTTCAGAGCCATTTTCTTTTAACTTTGGGGCGTCTAGATATAATTTAGATATTTTTCAATTCGCTTAAATATAGAATTTCTGTATTTTACATGAGAGAGCATATGGAGTTGGTGTATATACTCCAAAACAGAGTTGAATAGGGCATTGTGTATTTCCTCTGACAGATTATATTCTGAGCAATTTTTTTTAACATTGGTGTGCCTAGATAATATTTAGATTTTTTCAATTCACGTAAAATTAGAATTTCTGTATTTTACATGAGAGAGCATACTGAGTTGGTGTATATACTCAAAAACACGTTAGAATAAGCTATTGTATATTTTTTCTAACAGACTATATTCAGAGCCATTTTCTTTTAACTTTGGGGTGCCTCGATATTATTTAGATTTTTTTCGATTCGCGTAAAATTAGAATTTCGGTATTTTACATGAGAGAGCATATGGGGTTGGTTTATATACTCAAAAACATAGTAGAATAGGACATTGTATATTTTATCTGACAGATTATATACAAAGTAATTTTTTTTTTAACATCTGGGTGCCTAGGTAATATTTAGATTTTTTTGATTCACGTAAAATTAGAATTTCTTTATCTTACATGAGAGAGCATACTGAGTTGGTGTATATACTCCAAAACAGAGTAGAATAAGCCATTGTATATTCTTTCTGATAGATTATATTCAGAGCAATTTTGCTTTTAACATTGGGGTGCCTAGATAATATTTAGATTTTTTCGATTCGCTTAAATATAGAATTTCTGTATTTTACATAAGAGAGCATATGGAGTTGGTGTATATACTCCAAAACAGAGTAGAATAGGGCATTGTATATTTTGTCTGACAGGTTATATTCAGAGCAATTTTGTTTTTAACATTGGGGTGACTAGATAATATTTAGATTCTTTCGATTTGGGTAAAATTAGAATTTCTCTATTTTACATGAGAGAGCAAACTGAGTTGGTGTATATACTCAAAAATAGAGTAGAATAAGGTATTGTGTATTTTTTCTAACAGACTATATTCAGAGCCATTTGCTTTTAACTTTGGGGTGCCTAGATATTATTTAGATTTTTTTCGATTCGTGTGAAATTATAATTTTCGTATTTTCCAGGAGAGTGCATATTGAGTTGGTGTATATACGCCAAAACAAATTAGAAAAAAGCATTGTATATTTTTTCTGAGAGATTATATTAAGAGCAATTTTGCTTTTAACATTGTGGGGCCTAGATTGCATTTAGATATTTTCTATTCGGCTAAATATAGAATTTTGGTATTTTACATGAGAGAGCATATGGCGTTGGTGTATATACTCCTAAACAGAGTAGAATAGGGTATTGTATATTTTTTCTGACAGATTATATTCAGGGCAATATTGATTTTAACATTGTGGTGCCACGATAATATTTATATTTTTTCGATTCAGGTAAAATTAGAATTTCGGTATTTTACATAAGAGAGCATACTGAGTTGGTTTATATACTCCAAAATAGAGTAGAATAGGGCATTGTATATTTTTTTTAACAGATTATATACAGAGCCATTTTCATTTAACTTTGTGGCGCCTATATATTATTTAGATTTTTTTCGATTCACGTAAAATTAGAATTTCAGTATTTTACATGAGAGTGCATATTGAGTTGGTGTATATACGCCAAAAGAGAGTAGAAAAGAGCATTGTATATTTTGTCTGAGAGATTATATTCAGTGCAGTTTTGCTTTTAACATAGTGGTGCCTAGATTATATTTATATATTTTTCATTCACTTAAATATAGAATTTTGTTATTTTACATGAGAGAGCATATTGAGTTGGTTTATATACTCCAAAACAGAGGAGAGTAGGGCATTGTGTATTTTTTCTGACAGATTTTATTCAGAGCAATTTTGTTTTTAACATTGCGGTGCCTAGAAAATATTTAGATTTATTTGAATTGGGTAAAATTAGAATTTCTGTATTTTTCATGAGAGATCATACTGAGTTGGTACATATACTCCAAAACCGAGTAGAATAGGGCATTTTATAATTATTGTGACAGATTATATTCAGAGGCATTTTCTTTTAACTTTAGGCACCTAGATATTATTTAGATTTTTTTCGATTCATGTAAAATTAGAATTTCGGTATTTTACATGAGAGAGCATATGGTGTTGGTGTACATACTCAAAAACATAGTAGAATAGGGCATTGTATATTTTCTATGACAGATTATATACAGAGTAATTTTGTTTTTAACATTTTGGTGCCTAGGTAATATTTAGATTTTTTCGATTCACGTAAAATTAGAATTTCTTTATCTTACATGAGAGAGCATACTGAGTTGGTGTATATACTCCAAAACAGAGTAGAATAAGCCATTGTATATTTTTTCTGACAGATTATATTCAGAGCAATTTTGATTTTAACATTGGGGTGCCTAGATAATATTTAGATTTTTTCGATTCAGGTAAAATTAGAATTTCTGTATTTTACATGAGAGAGCACACTGAGTTGGTGCATAAACTCCGAAAAAATTAGAATAAGGCATTGTATATTTTTTCTAACAGACTATATTCAGAGCCATTTTCTTTTAACTTTGGGGCGCCTAGATACTATTTAGATTTTTTTTGATTCACGTAAAATTAGAATTTTGTTATTTTAAATGAGAGTGCATATGGAGTTGGTGTATATACTCCAAATCAAAGAAGAAAAGGGCATCGTATATGTTTTCTGACAGATTATATTCACAGAAATTTTGCTTTTATTATTCGGGTGCCTAGGTAATATTTAGATTATTTTTGATTTTTGTAAAATAAGAATTTCGGTATTTTACATGAGAGAGCATACTCAGTTGGTGTATATACTCCAAAACAGAGTAGAATAAGGCATTGTATATTTTTGATGACAGAATATATTCATCTCAATTTTGCTTTTAACATTGGTGTGCCTAGATAATATTTAGATTTTTTTCGATTCGCTTAAATATAGAATTTCTGTATTTTAAATGAGAGAGCATATGGAGTTGGTGCATATACTCCAATACAGAGTAGAATAAGGCATTGTATATTTTTCCTAACAGACTATATTCAGAGCCATGTCCTTTTAACTTTGGGGCGCCTAGATATTATTTAGATTTTTTTCGATTCACGTAAAATTAGAATTTGGGCATTTTACATGAGAGAGCATATTGAGTTGGTGTATATTCTGCAATACAGAGTAGAAAAGGGCATTGTATATTTTTTCTGACAGATTATATTCAGAGCAATTTTGTTTTTAACATTGGGGTGCCTAGATAATATTTAGATATTTTTCGATTCACATAAATTTAAAATTTTGGTATTTTACATGAGAGAGCATACTGAGTTGGTGTATATACTCCAAAACAGCGTTGAATAGGGCATTGTATATTTTTTTTGACAGGTTATATTCAGAGGTATTTTGTTTTTAACACTGGGGTTCCTAGATTATATTTAGATTTTTTCGATTCGGGTAAAATTAGAATTTCTGTGTTTTACATGAGAGAGCATATTGAGTTGGTGCATATACTACAAAACACAGTAGAAAAGGGCATTGTATATTTTTTCTGACAGATTATATTCAGAGCAATTTTGCTTTTATCGTTGGGGTGCCTAGGTAATTTTTAGATTTTTTTTTGATTCGCTTAAATATAGAACTTCTGTATTTTACATGAGAGAGCATATGGAGTTGGTGTATATACTCGAAAACAGAGTAGAATAGGGCATTGTATATTTGTTCTGACAGATTATATTCAGAGCAATTTTGCTTTTAACATTGTGGTGCCTAGATAATATTTAGATTTTTTTCGAATTGCTTAAATATAGAATTTCTGTATTTTACATGTGAGAGCATATGGATTTGGTGTATATACTCTAAAACAGAGTAGAATAGGGCATTGTATATTTTTTCTGACAGATTATATAAAGAGCAATTTTGCTTTAACATTGGGGTGCCTAGATAATATTTAGATTTTTTTCGATTCGCTTAAATATGGTTTTTCTGTATTTTGCATGTGAGTGCATATGAAGTTGGTGTATATACTTTAAAACAGAGTAGAATAGGGCATTGTTTATTTTATCTGACAGATTATATTCAGAGCAATTTTGTTTTTAACATTGGGGTTCCTAGATAATATTTAGATTATTTTTGATTCACGTAAAATTAGAATTTCTCTATTTTACATGAGAGAGCACACTGAGTTGGTGTATGTACTTCAAAAAAGAGTAGAATAAGGCGATGTATTTTTTTTTCTAACAGACTATATTCAGAGCCATTTTGTTTTATCTTTGGGGCGTCTACATTTTATTTAGATTTTTTTCGATATGTGTAAAATTTGAATTTCTGTATTTTACGTGAGTGAGCATATTGAGTTGGTGTATATACTACAAAACAGAGTAGAAAAGGGCATTGTATATTTTTTCTGACAGATTTTATTCAGAGCAATTTTGCTTTTAACATTGGGGTGCCTAGATAATATTTAGATTTTTTTCGATTCGATTAAATACAGAATTTCTGTATTTTACATGAGAGAGCATATGGAGTTGTTGTATATACTCCAAATCAGAGTAGAATAGGGCATTGTATATTTTCTCTGACAGATTATATTCAGAGCAATTTTGTTTGTAACATTGGGGTGCCTAGATAATATTTAGATTTTTTCGATTCGGGTAAAATTAGAATTTCGGCATTTTACATGAGAGAGCATACTTAGTTGGTGTATATACTCCAAAACAGAGTAGAATAAGGCATTGTATATTTTTTGTAACAGACTATATTCAGAGCCATTTTCTTTTAACTTTGGGGCGCCTAGATATTATTTAGATTGTTTTCGATTCGCCTAAATATAGAATTTCTGTATTTTACATGAGAGAGCATATGGCGTTGGTGTATATACTTCAAAAAAGAGTAGAAAAGGGCATTGTTTTTTTTTTCTGACAGATTATATTCAGAGAAATTTTGCTTTTAACATTGGGTTGCCTAGATAATATATAGATTTTTTTTGATTCGCTTTAATATAGAATTACTGTATTTTACATGAGAGAGAATACGGAGTTGGTGTATATACACCAAAACAGAGTAGAATAAGGCATTGAATATTTTTCCTAACAGACTATATTCCGAGCCATTTTCCTTTAACTTTCGGGCGCCTAGATATTATTTAGTTTTATTTCGATTCCCGTAAATTTAGAATTTCTGTATTTTACATGAGAGAGCATATAGAATTCGTGTTTATACTCCAAAACAGAGTAGAAAAGCGCATTATATATTTTTTCTGACAGATTTTCTTCGGAGAAATTTTGCTTTTAACATTTGGGTGCCTAGATAATATTTAGATTTTTTTTTATTCACTTTAATATAGAATTACTGTATTTTACATTAGAGAGCATATGGAGTTCGTGTATATTCTTCAAAACAGAGTAGAAAAGGGCATTGTATATTTTTTGTGACAGATTATATTCAGAGCAATTTTGCTTGTAATATTACGACGCCTAGATAATATTTAGATTTTTTCCGATTGGCTTAAATATAGAATTTCGGTATTTTACTTGAGAGAGCATACTGAGTTGGTGTATATACTCCAAAACAGAGTAGAATAAGGCGTTGTATATTTTTTTAACAGACTATATTCAGAGCCCTGTTCTTTTAACGTTAGGGCTCCTAGATATTATTTAGATTTTTTTCAATAGACGTAAATTAGAACGTCGGTATTTTACATGAGAGAGCATATTGAGTTGGTATATATACTCCAAAACAGAGTAGAAAAGTGCATTGTATATTTATTCTGACAGATTATATTCAGAGCGGTTTGTTTTTAACATTAAGGTGCCTAGATAATATTTAGACTTTTTTTCGATTCGCTTAAATATAGAATTTCTGTATTTTAAATGAGAGAGCGTATGGAGTTGGTGTATGTACTCCAAAACAGAGTAGAATAGGGCATCGTATATTTTTTCTGACTGATAATATTCAGAGCAATTTTGTTTTTAACATTGTGGTGCCTAGATTATATTTAGATTTTTTTGATTCAGGTAAAATTAGAATATCTGTATTTTACATGACAGAGCATACTGAGTTGGTGTATATTCTCCAAAACAGAGTAGAATAAGGCATTGTATATTTTTTGTAACAGCCTATATTTACAGCCATTTTCTTTTAACTTTGGGGCACCTAGATAATATTTAGATTTTTTTCAATTCGCTTAAATATAGAATTTCTGTATTTTACATGAGAGAGCATATGGAGTTGGTGTATATACTCCAAAACAGAGTAGAATAGGGCATTGTATATTTTTTTATGACAGATTATATTCAGAGCAATTTTTTTTTCAACATTCGGGTGCCTAGATAATATTTAGATTTTTTTGATTCGGGTAAAAATACAATTTCTGTATGTTACAAGAGAGAGCAGACTGCGTTGGTGTATATACTTTAAAGCAGGGTAGTATAAGACATTGTATATTTTTTCTAACAGACAATATTTAGAGCCATTTTCTTTTAACTTTTTGCAGCCTAGATATTATTTAGATTTTCTTCGATTCACGTAAAATTAGAATTTCTGTATTTTATATGAGACAGCATATTGTGTTGGAGTATATACTGCAAAACAGTGTAGAAAAGGGCATTGTATATTTTTTCTGACAGATTATATTCAGAGCAATTTTGCTTTCAACATTGGGGTGCCTAAATAATATTTAGAATTTTTTTGATTCACGTAAATTTATAATTTCGGTATTTTACAGGAGACAGCAAACTGAGTTGGTGTATATACTCGAAAAGAGAGTAGAATAAGGCATTGTATATTTATTTGACAGATTATATTTAGAGCAATTTTGTCTTTAACATTGGGGTGCCTAGATTATATTTAGATTATTTCAATTCGGGTAAAATTAGAATTTCTGTATTTTACATGAGAGAGCATATTGGGTTGGTGTATATACTCCAAAACGAAGTAGAATAAACATTGTATATTTTCTCTGACAGAGTATATTTATAGCCATATTCTTTTAACTTTGGCGCGCCTAGATATTGTTTAGATTTGTTTCGATTCACGTAAAATTTGATTTTCTGTATTTTATATCAGAGAGCATATTGAGTTGGTGTGTATACTCCAAAACAAAGTACCAAAGGGCATTGAACATTTTTTCTGACAGATTATGTTCATAGCAATTTTGTTTTTACCATTGGGATGCCTAGATAATATTTAGATTTTTTTTGATTCGGATAAAATTAGAATTTCTGTATTTTACATGAGAGAGCATATGGAGTTAATGTATATACTCCAAAACAAAGTAGAATAGGGTATTGTATATTTTTTATGACAGATTACCTTCAAAGCAATTTTGTTTTTAACATTGGGGTGCCAGATAATATTTAGATTCTTTCGATTTGGGTAAATTTATAATTTCTGCATTTTACATATGAGCATACTGAGTTGGTGTATATACTCCAAAACAGAGTAGAACAAGGCATTGTATATTTTCTCTAAAAGACTATATTCAGAGTCATTTTCTTGTAACGTTTTTGTGCGTAGACATTATTTAGATTTTTTTCGATTCTCGTCAAATTAGAATTTCGGTATTTTAACTGAGAGAGCATACTGAGTTGGTGTATATACTCCAAAACAGAGTAGAAAAGGGCATTGTATATTTTTTTTGACAGATTATATTCAGAGCAATTTTGCTTTTAACATTGGGGTGCCTAGATAATATTTAGATTTTTTTCTATTCCTTTAAATATAGAATTTCTGTATTTTAAATGAGAGAGCATATTTTGTTGGTGTATATACTCCAAAACAGAGTAGAATAGGGTATTGTATATTTTTACTGACAGATTACCTTCAAAGCAATTTTGTTTTTAACATTGGGGTGCCTAGATAATATTTAGATTTTTTCGATTTGGGTAAAATTATAATTTCTGCATTTTACATATGAGCATACTGAGTTGGTTTATATACTCCAAAACAGAGTAGAACAAGGCATTGTATATTTTTTCTAAAAGACTAGATTCAGAGCCATTTTCTTGTAACTTTGGGGCACCTAGACATTATTTAGATTTTTTTTGATTCACGTCAAATTAGAATTTCGGTATTTTAACTGAGAGAGCATACTGAGTTGGTGTATATACTCCAAAACAGAGTAGAAAAGGGCATTGTATATTTTTTCTAACAGATTATATTCAGAGTAATTTTGCTTTTAACATTGGGGTGCCTAGATAATATTTAGATTTTTTCGATTCGGGTAAGTTTGAATTTCGGTATTTTACATGAGAGAGCATACTGAGTTGGTGTATATACTCCAAAATAGAGTAGAATAAAGCATTCTATATTTTTTCTAACTGACTATATTCAGAGCCATTTTCTTTTAACTTTGGGGTGCCTAGATATTATTTAGATTTATTTCGTTTCCCGTAAAATTAGGATTTCGGTATTTTACATGACAGAGCATATTGAGTTGGTGTATATACTCTAAAACAGAGTAGAAAAGGGTATTGTATATTTTTTATGACATATTATATTCAGAGTAATTTTTCTTTTAACATTAAGTTGCCTAAATAATATGTAGATATTTTTCGATTCGCTTAAATATGGAATGTCTGTATTTTACATGAGAGAACATATGGAGTTGGTGTATGTACTCCAAAACAGAGTAGAATAGGGCATTGTATATTTTTTCTGACAGATTATATTAAGAGCAATTCTGTTTTTAACATTGGGGTGCCTAGATAATATTTAGATTTTTTTCGATTCTCTTAAATATATAATTTCTATATTTTACCTGAGAGAGCATATGGATTTGGTGTATATACTCCAAAACAGAGTAGAAAAGATCATTGTGTATTTTTTCTGACAGATTTTCTTCGGAGCAATTTTGCTTTTAACATTGGGGTGCCTAGATAATATTTAGAATTTTTTCGATTCGCTTTAATATAGAATTACTGTTTTTTACATTAGAGAGCATATGGAGTTCGTGTATATTCTCCACAACAGAGTAGAAAAGGGCATTGTATATTTTTTCTGATAGATTATATTCAGAGCAATTTTGCTTGTAATATTAATACGCCTAGATAATATTTAGATTTTTTTCGATTCGCTTAAATATAGAATTTCGGTATTTTACATGAGAGAGCATACTGAGTTGGTTTATATACTCCAAAACGGAGTAGAATAAAGCATTGTATATTTTCTATGACAGACTATATTCATAGCCATATTTTTTTAACTTTGGCGCGCCTAAATATTATTTAGATCTCTTTCGATTCGCGTAAAATATTATTTTCTGTATTTTATATGAGAGAGCATATGGAGTTGGTGTATATACTTCAAAACCGAGTAGAATAGGACATTCTATATTTTTTCCGACAGATTATATTCAATGCAATTTTTTTTTTCACATAGGGGTACCTGGATTATATTTAGATTTTTTCGTTTCTGGTAAAATTAGAATTTCTGTATTTTACCTGAGAGAGCATATTGAGTTGATGTATGTACTACAAAACAGAGTAGAAAATGGCCTTGTATATTTTTCCTGACAGATTATTTACAGAGCAATTTTTCTTTTAACATTGGAGTGCCTATATAATTAAATTTTTTTCGATTCGCTTAAATATAGAATTTTTGTATTTTACATGAGAGAGCATACTTAACTGGCGTACATACTCCAAAAGAGAGTAGAATATGGCATTGTATATTTTTTCTAACAGACTATATTCAGACCCATTTTCTGTTAACTTTGGGGTGCCTTGATATTATTGAGATTTTTTTTCGATTCGTGTAAAATTAGAATTTCGGTATTTTAGATGAGAGAGCATATTGAGTTGGTGTACATACACCAAAACAGTGTAGAATAAGGCATTGTATATTTTTTCTGACTGACTATATTCAGAGCATTTTTGTTTTTAAAATTGGGGTGCCTAGATAATATTTAGATTTTTTTCGATTCGCTTACATATAGAATTTCTGTATTTTATATGGGAGAGCATATGGAGTTGGTGTATATAAACCAAAACAGAGTAGAAAAGGGCATTGTATATCTTTTCTGACAGATTATATTCAGGAAAATTTTGTTTTTATCATTGGGGTGCCTAGATAATATTTAGATTCTTTTCGATTCGCTTAAATATAGAATTTCTGTATTTTATATGAGAGAGCATATGGAGTTGGTGTATATAAACCAAAACAGAGTAGAAAAGGGCATTGTATATCTTTTCTGACAGATTATATTCAGAGAAATTTTGTTTTTATCATTGGGGTGCCTAGATAATATTTAGATTTTTTCGATTTGGATAAAATTTGAATTTCTGTATTTCACACGAGAGAGCATACTGAGTTAGTGTATATATTTCAAAACATAGTAGAATAAGGCATTGTATATTTTTTCTCTCTGACGATATTCAGAGTCATTTTTATTTAACTTTGGATCTCCTAGATATTATTTAGATTTTTTTTGATACGTGTAAAATTAGTATTTCGGTATTTTACATGAGAGAGCATATTGAGTTGGTGTATATAATATAAAACAGAGTAGAATAAGGCCTTGTATATTTTTTCTAACAGACTATATTCAGAGCCATTTTCTTTTAACTTGGGGTCGCCTAGATATTATTTACATTTTATTTGATTCGCGTAAAATTAGAATTTCCGTATTTTACGTGAGAGAGCATATTGAGTTGGTGTATATACTCCAAAACAAAGAAGAAGAGGGCATCGTATATTGTTTCTGAGAAATTATATTCAGAGAAATTTTGCTTTTAGCATTCGGGTGCCTAGGTAATAATTAGATTTTTTTTGATTCCCGTAAAATTACAATTTCAGTATTTTACATGAGAGAGCATACTCACTTGGTGTATATACTCCAAAACAGAGTAGATTAAGGCATTGTATATTTTTTCTGACAGATTATATTCAGAGCAATTTTGATTTTAACATTGGGGTGCCTAGATAATATTCAGATTTTTTTCGATTCGCTTAAATATAGAATTTCTGTATTTTAAATGAGAGAGCATATGTAGTTGGTGCATATAGTCCAAAACAGAGTGCAATAGTGCATTGTTTATTTTATCTGACAGACTATATTCATAGCAATTTAGTTTTTAACGTTGGGGACCCTAGATATTATTTAGATTTTTTTCGATTCACGTAAATTTAGAATTTCGGTATTTTACATTAGAGAGCATACTGAGTTTGTTTATATACTCCAATACAGAGTAGAATAAGGCATTGTATATTTTTCCTAACAGACTATATTCAGAGCCATTTTCTTTTATCTTGGAGGCGCCTAGATATTATTTACATTTTATTCGATTCACGCAATATTAGGATTTCTGTATTTTACATGAGAGAGCATATTGAGTTGGTGTAGATACTCCAAAACAGAGTAGAAAAGGGCATTGTATATTTTTTCTGACAGATTATATTCTGAGTAATTTTGCTTTTAACATTGGGGTGCCTAGATAATATTTACAATTTTTTCCTCTAACGTAAAATTATAATTTCGGTAATTTATATAAGAGAGCATCCTGATTTGGTGTATATACTCCAAAACAGAGTAGAATACAAAATTGTGTATTTTTTATAACAGACTATTTTCAGAGCCATTTTCTTTTAACTATGGGGCGCCTAGATATTATTTATATTTTTTTCGATTCGCGTAAAATTACAATTTCGGTAATTTACATGAGAGAGCATATTGAGTTGGTGTATATACTACAAAACAAAGTAGAATAGGGCATTGTATATTTTTTCTGACAGATTATATTCAGAGCAATTTTGTTTTTAACATTGGGTTGCCTAGATAATGTTTACATTTTTTTCAATTCGCTTAAGTATAGAATTTCTGTATTTAACATAAAAAAGCAAATGGAGTTGGTGTATATATTACAAAAAAGTGTAGAAAAGGGCATTGTATATTTTTTCTGACAGATTATATTTAGAGCAATTTTGTTTTTAACATTGGGGTGCCTAGATAAATTTTGGTTTTTCAATTCTGGTAAAATTGGAATTTCTGTATTTTACATGAGAGAGCATATTTAGTTGGTGTATATATTACAAAAAAGAGTAGAAAAGGGCATTGTATATTTTTTCTGACAGATTATATTGAGAGCAATTTTGTTTTTAACATTGGGGTGCCTAGATAATATTTAGAATTTTTCGATTCGGTAAAATTAAAATTTCTGTATTTTACATGAGAGAGCATACGGAGTTGGTGTATTTACTCCAAAACAGAGTACAATAAGGCATTGTATATTTTTTCTAACAGACTATATTCATAGCCATTTTCTTTTAACTTTGGGGTGCCTAGATATTATTTAGATTTTTTCGATTCACGTAAAATTAGAATTTCGGTATTTTACATGAGATAGCATATTGAGTTGGTGTATATACTCCAAAACAGAGTAGAAAAGGGCATTGTATATTTTTTTCTGACAGAATATATTCAGAGTAATTTTGCTTTTAACATTGGGGTGCCTAGATAATATTTAGATTTTTTCCATTCGGTAAAAGTAGAATTTCAGTATTTTCCACAAGAGAGCATACTGAGTTGGTGTATATACTCCAAAACAGAGTAGAATAAGGCATTGTATATTTTTTATGACCGTTTATATTCCGAGGAATTTTGTTATTATCATTGGGGTTCATAGATAATATTTAGATTTTTTCTTTCGGGTAAAATTAGAATTTCTGTATTTTACATGAGAGAGCATATTGAGTTGCTGTATATACTACAAAACAAAATAGATAAGGGCATTGTATATTTTTTCTGACAGATTATATTCAGAGCAATTTTGTTGTTATCATTGGGGTGCCTAGATAATATTTAGATTTTTTCGATTCGCTTAAATATAGACTTTCTGTATTTTACATGAGAGAGCACATGGAGTTGGTGTATATACTCCAAAACCGTGTAGAATAGGGCATTGTATATTTTTTCAGACAGATAATATTCAGAGAAATTATGTTTTAAACATTGGGGTGCCTAGATAATATTTAGATTTTTTTCGATTTGCTTAAATATAGAATTTCTGTGTTTTACATGAGAGAGCATACGGAGTTGGTGTATTTACTCCAAAACAGAGTACAATAAGGCATTGTATATTTTTTCTAACAGACTATATTCATAGCCATTTTCTTTTAACTTTGGGGTGCCTAGATAATATTTAGATTTTTTCGATTTGTGTAAGATTAGAATTTCGATATTTTACATGAGAGAGTATACTGAGTTAGTGTATATACTGAAAAACAGAGTAGAATAGGGTATTGTAAACTTTTTCTGACAGTTTATATGCTGAGCAATTTTGTTTTTAACATTGAGGTGCCTAGATAATATTTAGAATTTTTCGATTCGGGTAAAATTAGAATTTCTCTATTTTACACGAGAGAGCATACTTAGTTGGTGTATATACTCCAAAACATAGTAGAATAAGGCATTGTATAATTTTTCTAACAGACTATATTCAGAGACATTTTCTTTTAAGTTTGGGGTGCCTAGATATTATTTAGATATTTTTGGATTCGCTTAAATAAAAAATTTCTGTATTTTACATGAGAGAGCATATGGAGTTGGTGTATATACTCCAAAACAAAGTAGAAAATGGCATTCTATATTTCTTCTGACTGATTATATTCAGAGCAATTTTGCTTTTAACATTGGGGTGCCTAAATAATATTTAGAATTTTTCGACTCGGGTAAAATTAGAATTTCTGTATTTTACATGAGAGCGCATATTGATTTGGTGTATATACTGCAAAACAGAGTAGTAAAGGGCATTGTATATTTTCTCTGACAGATTATATTCCGAGCAATTTTGCTTTTTACATTTGGGTGCCTAGATTATATTTAGATTTTTTTAGATTCGATTAAATGTAGAATTTCTGTGTTTTACATGAGAGAGCATATGCAGTTGGTGTATATACTCCAAAACAGAGTAGAATAGGGCATTGTATATTTTTTTCTGACACTTTATATTCAGAGAAATTTTGTTATTAACATTGGGGTGCCAAAATAATATTTAGATTTTTTCGATTTGGGTAAAATTAGAATTTTTGTATTTTACACGAGAGCGCATACTAAGTTGGTTTATATACTCCAAAACAGAGTAGAATAAGGCATTGTATATTTTTTCTAACAGACTATATTCAGAGCCATTTTCTTTTATCTTTCAGGCGCATAGATATTATTTAGATTTTTATCGATTCGTGTAAAATTAGAATTTCGGTATTTTACATGAGAGAGCATATTGATTTGGTGTATATACTCCAAAACAGAGTAGAAAAGGGCATTGTATATATTTTCTGACAGATTATATTCAGAGCAATTTTGCTTTTAACATTGGGGTGCCTAGATAATATTTAGATTTTTTCAATTCGGGTAAAATTAGAATTTCTCTATTTTACACGAGAAAGCATACTTAGTTGGTGTATATACTCCAAAACATAGTAGGATAAGGCATTGTATATTTTTTCTAACAGACTATATTCAGAGACATTTTCTTTTAAGTTTGGGTTGCCTAGATATTATTTAGATATTTTTGGATTCGCTTTAATAAAAAATTTCTGTATTTTACATGAGAGAGCATATGGAGTTGGTGTATATACTCCAAAACAGAGTAGAAAAGGGCATTCTATATTTTTTCTGACTGATTATATTCAGAGCAATTTTGATTTTAACATTGGGGTGCCTAAATAATATTTAGATTTTTTCGATTCGGGTAAAATTAGAATTTCTGTATTTCACAGCAGAGAGCAGGTAGAGTTGGTGTATATACTGAAAAACAGAGTAGAATACGGCATTGTAAGCTTTTTCTGACAGTTTTTATTCAGAGAAATTTTGATTTTAACATTGTGGTGCCTTGATTGTATTTAGATTTTTTTGATTCGCTTAAATATAGAATTTTGGTATTTTACATGAGAGAGCATATGGAGTTGGTGTATATACTCCTAAACAGAGTAGAATAGGGTATTGTATATTTTTTATGACAGATTATATTCAGAGCAATTTTGTTTTTAACTTTGGGGCGCCTAGATATTATTTAGATTTTTTTCGATTTACGTAAAATTAGAATTTCGGTATTTTACATCAGAGAGAATACTGAGTTGGTGTATAGACTCCAAAACAAAGTAGAATAAGGAATTTTATATTTTTTATAACTGACTATATTCAGAGGCATTTTCGTTTAACTATTGGGTGCCTGGATATTATTTAGGTTTTTTTTCGATTCACGTGAAATTATAATTTTTGTATTTTCCACCAGAGAGCATATTGAGTTGGTGTATATACACCAAAACAGAGTAGAAGAGGCCATTGTATATTTTTTCTGACAGATGATATTCAGAGAAATTTTGCTTATACATTGGGGTGGCTAGATATTATTTAGATTTTTTTGGATTCGCGTAAAATTAGCATTTTGGTATTTTACATTAGAGAGCATATTGAGTTGGTGTATATACTCCAAAACAGAGTAGAAAAGGGCACTGTATATTTTTTCTGACAGACTATATTCAGAGAAAATTTGATTTTAACATTTGGGTCCCTAGATAATATTTAGATTTTTTTCAATTCGCTTAAATATAGAATTTCGGTATTTTACATGAGAGAGCATACTGAGTTGGTGTATATACTCCAAAACAGAGTAGAATAGGGCATTGTATATTTATTCTAACAGACTATATTCAGACCCATTTTCTTTTAACTTTGGGACGCCTTGATATTATTCAGATTTTTTTCGATTTGCATAAAATTAATATTTCGGTATTTTACATGAGAGAGCATATTGAGTTGGTGTACATAATCCAAAACAGAGTAAAATAGGGCATTGTATATTTTTTCTGACTGATTATATTCAGAGCATTTTTGTTTTTAACATTGGGGTGCCTAGATAATATGTAGATTTTTACGATTCTGCTAAAATTACTATTTTTGTATTTTACATAACAGAGCATATGGAGTTGGTGTATATATTACAAAATAGAGTCGAATAGGGCATTGTATATTTTTTCTGGCAGATTATATTCAGAGCAATTTTGCTTTCAACATTAGGGTGTCTAGATAATATATAGATTTTTTTCTATTTGCTTAAATATAGAATTTCTGTATTTTATATGAGAGAGCATATGGAGTTTTTATATATCCCAAGACAGAGTAGAATAGGGCATTGTATATTTTTTCTGACTGATTATATTCAGAGCAATTTTGTTTTTATCATTGTGGTGCCTAGATATTATTTAGATTTTTTACGAATCGCATAAAATAAGAATTTCGGTATTTTACATGAGAGAGCATATTGAGTTGGTGTATACACTCCAAAACAGATTAGACAACGACATTGTACATTTTGTCTGTCAGATTATATTCAGAGCAATTTTGCTTTAAACATTGAAGTGCCTAGATAATATTTAGATTTTTTTTGATTCACAGAAAATTAGAATTTCGGTATTTTACATGAGAGAGCATACTGAGTTGGTGAATATACTCCAAAACAGAGTAGAAGGGGGCATTGTATATTTTTTCTGACAGATTATATTCAGAGCAATTTTGTTTTTAACATTGGGGTGCCTAGATAATATTGAAATTATTTTGAATTGGGTAATATTCGTATTTTGGTATTTTAAATGAGAGAGCATACTGATTTGGTGTATATACTCAAAAACAGAGTAGAATAAAGCATTGTACATTTTTTCTAACAGAATATATTCAGTGCCATTTTCTTTTAACTTTGGGGCGCCTAGATATTATTTATAATTTTTTCGATTAGCATAAAATTAGAATTTCGCTATTTTACATGAGAGAGCATATTGAGTTGTTGTATATACTCCAAAACAGACTAGAATAGGGCATTGTGTATTTTTGAAGACACATTATATTCAGAGCAATTTTGTTTTTAACATTGGGGTGCCTAGATAATATTTAGATTTGTTTCGATTCACTTAAATATAGAATTTCAGTATTTTCCATGAGAGAGCATATGGAGTTGGTTTATATGCTCCAAAAAAGAGTAGAATAGGGCATTGTATATTTTTTCTGACAGATGATATTCAGAGCAATGTTGTTTTAAACATTGCGGTGCCTAGATAATATTTAGATTTTCTCGATTCGGGTGAAATTAGAATTTCTGTATTTTACATGAGAGAGCATACTGAGTTGGTGTATATACTCCAAAACAGAGTAGAGTAAGGCATTGTATATTTTTTCTAACAGAATATATTGAGAGCCATTTTCTTTAAACTTTGGGGCGCCTAGATGTTATTTACATTTTTTTCGTTTCACGTAAATTTAGAATATCGGTATTTTACATTAGGGAGCATAATGAATTGGTGTATATACTGTAAAACAGAGTAGAATAAGGTATTGTATATTTTTTCTAACAGACTATATTCAGAACCAATTTCTTTTAAGTTTGGCGCGCGTAGATATTATTTAGATTTTTTTCGAATCGCGCAAAATTAGAATTTCGGTATTTTACATGAGAGAGCATATTGAGTTGGTGTATATACACCAAAACAGAGTAGAAAAGGGCATTGTATATTTTTTCTGACAGATTATATTCAGAGCAATTTTGCTTTCAACATTTTATTGCCTAGATAATATTTAGATTTTTCTCTATTAGCTTAAATATAGAATTTCTGTTTTTTACATGAGAGAGCATATGGAGTTGGTGTATATACTCCAAAACAGAGTAGAATAGGGCATTGTATATTTTTTCTGACAGATTATATTCAGAGCAATTTTGCTTTTAACTTTGTGGTGCCTAGATAATATTTAGATTTCTTTAGATCCACGTAAATTTAGAATTTCTCTATTTTACATGAGAGAGCATAGTGAGTTAGTTTATATACACCAAAAAAGAGTAGAATAGGGCATTGTATATTTTTTCTGACAGATTATATTCAGAGCAATTTTTTTTTATAACATTGGGGTGCCTAGATAATATTTAGATATTTTCGATTATGGTAATATTATAATTTCGGTATTTTACATAAGAGACCATACTGAGTTGGTGTACATACTTTAAAACAGAGAAGAATAAGGCATTGTATATCTTTTCTAACAGACTATATTCAGAGCCATTTTCTTTTAACTTTTGGATGCCTAGATATTATTTAGATTTTTTTAGATTTAGGTAAATTTTGAATTTCTGTATTTTACGTGAGAGAGCATATTGAGGTGGTGTATATACTACAAAAGAGAGTAGAAAAGGGCATTTTATATTTTTTTTGTCAGATTATATTCAGAGAAATATTTCTTTTAACCTTGGGTTGCCTAAATAATATTTATATTTTTCCGATTCGGGTAAAATTAGAATTTCGGTATTTTACATGAGAGGGCATATTGAGTTGGTGTATATACTCCAAAACAGTGTAGAATAGGGCATTTTATATTTTGTCAGACAGATTATATTCAGAGCAATTTTGTTTTTAACATTGGGGTGCCTAGATAATATTTAGATGTTTTCGATTCGGATAAAATTAGAATTTCCGTATTTTACATGAGAGAGCATACTGAGTTGGTGTATATACTCCAAAACAGATTAGAATAAGGCATTGTATATTTTTTTTAACATACTATATTCAGAGCCGTTTTCTTTAAACTTTGGGGTGCCTATATATTATTTAGAGTTTTTCGATTTGTGTAAAATTAGAATTTCGTTATTTTAGAAGAGAGAGATTACTGAGTTGTTGTGTATACTCCAAAACAGAGTAGAATAAGGCATTGTATATTTTTTCTAACAGACTATATTCAGAGCCATTTTCTTTTAACTTTAGGGCACCTAGATATTATTTAGATTTTTCTCGATACGCATAAAATTAGAATTCTGGTATTTTAAAACACAAAGCATATTGATTTGGTGTATATACTCCAAAACAAAGTGGAAAAGGGAATTGTATATTTTTTATGACAGATTATATTCGGAGAAATTTTGCTTTCAACATTGGATTGCCTATATAATATTTAGATTTTTCTCTATTCGCTTAAATATACAATTTCTCTTTTTTACATGAGAGAGCATATGGAGTTGGTGTATATACTCCAAAACAGAGTAGAATAGGGCATTGTATATTTTCTCTGACAGATTATATTCAGAGCAATTTTGTTTTTAACATTGGGGTGCCTAGATAATATTTAGATTTTTTCGATTCGGGTAAAATTAGAATTTCTTTATTTTACATGAGAGAGCATATTGAGTTGGTGTATCTACTACAAAACAGAGTAGAATAAAGCATTGTATATTTTTTCTGACAAATGATATTCAGAGCAATTTCGCTTTTAACATTAGGGTGCCTACATAATATTTCAATTTTTTTCAGTTCACATAAATTTAGAATTTCGGTATTTTACATGAGAGAGCATATTGCGTTGGTGTGTATACTGAAAAACAAAGTAGAATAAGGCATTGTATATTTTCTTTAATAGACTATATTCAGAGCCATTTTCTTATAACTTTGGAGCTCATAGATATTATTTAGATTTTTTTTGATTCGCGTAATATTAGAATTTCGGTATTTTACATGAGGAAGCATATTGATTTGGTGTATATACTCCAAAACAGAGTAGAAAAAAGCATTGTATATGTTTTCTGACAGATTATATTCAGAGCAATTTTGCTTTTAACATGCGGGTGCCTAGATAATATTTAGAGTTTTTCGATTCGTTTAAATACAGAATTTTTGTATTTTACATGAGAGAGCACTTTGAGTTGGTGCATATAAACAAAAACAGAGTAAAATAGGGCATTGTCTATTATTTCTGACAGTTTATATTCAGAGCAATTTTGTTTTGAACATTGGGTTGCCTAGATAATATTTAGATTTTTTCGATTTGGGTAAAATTATAATTTCTGCATTTTACATGAGAGCATACTGAGTTGGTGTATATACTCTAAAACAGAGTAGAACAAGGCCTTTTATATTTTTTCTAAAAGACTGAATTCAGAGCCATTTTCTTGAAACTTTGGGGCGCCTAGAAATTATTTAGATTTTTTACGATTCGCATAAAATTAGAATTTTGTATTTTAAACTAGAGAGCATACTGCGTTGGTGTATATACTACAAAACAGACTAAAATAGGGCATTGTATATTTTTTCTGACAGATTTTCTTCAGAGCAATTTTGTTTTTAACATTGGGGGGCCTAGATATTATTTAGATATTTTCGATTCTGGTAAAATTAGAATTTCTGTATTTCACATGAGAGAGCATATGGAGTTGGTGTATATACTCCAAAAAGAGTAGAATAGGGCATTGTATATTTTTTCTGACAGATCATATTCAGAGCAATTTTGTTTTTAACATTGCAGTGCCTATATAATATTTAGATTTTTTCGATTCGGGTAAAATTAGAATTTCTGTATTTTACATGAGAGAGCATATTGAGTTGGTGTATATACTACAAAACAGAGTAGAATAAGGCATTGTATATTTTCTCTAACACACTATATTCAGAGCCATTTTCTTTTACCTTTGGGGCGCCTAGATATTATTTAGAATTTTTTGATTCGTGTAAAACCAGAATTTCGGTATTTTACATAAGATAGCATATTACCTTGATGTATATACTACAAAACAGAGTCGAAAAAGGCATTGTATATTTCTTCTGACAGATTATATTCAGAGCAATTTTGCTTTTAACATTGGGGTGCCTAGATAATTTTTAGATTTTTTTCCATTCGCTTAAATACAGAATTTTTGTATTTTACATTAGAGAGCATATGGAGTTGGTGCATATACTCCAAAACAGTGTAGAATAGGGCTTTGTATATTTTTTCTGACAGATTATATTCAGAGCAATTTTGCTTTTAACATTGGGGTGCCTAGATGATATTTAGATTTCTTTCGATTCGCTTAAATATAGAATTCCTGTATTTTACTTGAGAGAGCATATGGAGTTGGTGTATATACTCCAAAACAGAGTAGAATAGGGCATTCTATATTTTTTCTGACAGATTATATTCAACAAAATTTTGTTTTTCACATAGGGGTGCCTAGATTATATTTAGATTTTTTCGATTCGGGTAAAATTAGAATTTCTGTATTTCACATGAGAGAGCATTTTGAGTTGATGTATATACTACAAAACAGAGTAGAAAATGGCATTGTATATTGTTTCTGACAGACTATATTCAGAGCAATTTTCCTTTTAACATTGGGGTGCCTAGATATATTTAGATTTTTTTTCGATTCGCTTAAATATAGAATTTCTGTATTTTACATTAGAGAGCTTACTGAACTGGTGTATATACTCCAAAACAGAGTAGAATAAGGCATTGCGTATTTTTTCTAACAGACTATATTCAGACCCAATTTCTTTTAACTTTGGGGCGCCTTCATATTATTCAGATTTTTTTCGATTCACGTAAAATTGGAATTTCGTTATTTTACATGAGAGAGCATATTGAGTTTGTGAATATACTTTAAAACAAAAGAGAAAAGGGCATTGTATATTTTTTCTGACCAGAGTATATTCAGAGCAATTTTGCTTTAAACATAGGGATGCCTAGATAATATTTAGATTATTTTCAATTCACTTAAATATAGAATTTATGTTTTTTTATTTGAGAGCATATGAAGTTGGTGTATATACTCCAAAACAGAGTAGAATAGGGAATTGTATATTTTTTCTGACAGACCATATTCAGAGCAATTTTCTTTCTAACATTGTGGTGCCTAGATAATATTTAGATTTTTTCGATTCAGGTAAAATTAGAATTTTGATATTTTACATGAGAGAGCATATTGAGTTGGTGTAGATACTCCAAAACAGAGTAGTTAATGGCATTGTATATTTTTTCTGACAAGCTATATTCAGAGCAATTTTCTTTTAACTTTGGGGCGCCTAGATATTCGTTAGATTTTTTTCGATTGGCGTAAAATTAGAATTTCGGTATTTTACATGAGAGAGCATATTGAGTTGGTGTAGATACTCCAAAACAGAGTAGAATAGGGCATTGTATATTTTTTCTGACAGATAATATTCAGAGCAGTTTTGCTTTTAACATTGGGGTCCCTAGATAACATTTAGATTTTTATCGATTCACATAAACTTAGAAATTCGGTATTTTATATGAGAGAGCATACTGAGTTGGTGTATATAGTCCAAAAAGAATAGAATAAGGCATTGTATATTTTTTCTAACAGACTATATTTAGAGCCATTTTCTTTTAACTTTGGGGCGCCTAGATATTATTTAGATTTTTGTCAATTTGCTTAAAATTAGAATTTCGGTATTTTACATGACAGTGCATATTGAGTTGCTGTATAGACTCCAAAAAAAAATTGGAGAAGTGCATTGTATCTTGTTTCTGACACACTGTATTAAGAGCAATTTTGCTTTTAACATTCCAGTTCCTATATAATATTTAGATTTTTTTTGATTCACGTAAAATTAGAATTTTGGTATTTTACATGAGAGAGCATACTGAGTTGGTGTATATTCTCCCAAACAGGGTAGAATAGGGCATTGTATATTTTTTCTGACAGATTCTATTCAGAGCAATTTTTTTTTATATTGGTGTGCCTAGATAATATTTAGATTTTTTCGATTCTGGTAAAATGATAATTTCTGCATTTTACATGAGACAGCATATGGAGTTGGTGTATATACTCCAAAACAGAGTAGAATAGGTTATTGTATATTTTTTCTGACAGACTATATTCAGAGCAGCTTTGTTTTTGACTTTGGGGTGCCTTGATAATATTTAGATTTTTTCGATTCCGGTAAAATTAGAGTATTTGTATTTTGCATGTAAGAGCATATTGGTTTGGTGTATATACTCCAAAACATAGTAGAAAAGTTCGTTGTATATTTTTTCTGACAGATTATATTCAGAGAAATTTTGCTATTAACATTGGGGTGCCTAGATAATATTTAGATTTATTTCGATTCGATTAAATATAGAACTTCTGTATTTTACAAGAGAGAGCATACTGAGTTGGTGTATATACTCCAAAACGGAGTAGAATAAGGCATTGTATATTTTTTCTAACACAATATATTCATAGCCATTGTCTTTTAAATTTGGGGCGCCTAGATATTATTTAGATTTTTTTTGATTCACGTAAAATTAGAATTTCCGTATTTTACATGAGAGAGCGTATTGAGTTTTTGTATATAGTTTAAAAAAAAGTAGAAAAGGGCATTACATATTTTTTCTTTCAGAGTATATTTAGAGCAATTTTACTTTTAACATTGAGGTGCCTAGATAATATTTAGATTCTTTTCGATTCACGTAAAATTAGGATTTCGTTATTTTACATGAGAGAGCATACTGAGTTGGTGTATATACTCCAAAACAGAGTAGAATAGGGCATTGTATATTTTTTGTGATAGATTATATTCAGAGCAATTTTGCTTTGAACAGTGGGGTGCGTAGATATTATTTAGATTTTTTTGGGTTTGAGTAAATTAAGAATTTGGGTATTTTACATGAGAGAGCATATTGAGTTTGTGTATATACTACAAAACAGAGTAAAAAAGGGCATTGTATATTTTACCTGACAGATAATATTCAGAGCAATTTTAGTTTTAACATTGGGGTGCCTAGATAATATTTAGATTTTTTCCGATTCGCTAAAATATTGAATTTCTAAATTTAACATGAGAGAGAATATGGAGTTAGTGTATATACTCCAAAGCAGAGTAGAATAGGTCATTGTGTATTTTTTCTGACAGATTATATTCAGAGAAATTTTGTTTTTAACATTGGGTGCCTAGATAATATTTAGATTTTTTCGATTCGGGTAAAATTATAATTTCTGTATTTTACATGAGAGAGCGTACTGAGTTGGTGTATATACTTCAAAATGGAGTAGAATAAGGCATTGTATATTTTCTCTAACAGACTATATTCAGAGCAAATTTCTTTTAACTATGGGGCACCTAGATATTATTTAGATTTTTTTCAATTCACATAAAATCAGAATTTCTGTATTTTACATGAGAGAGCATACTGAGTTTGTGTATATAATAGAAAACAGTAGAAAAGGCATTGTATATTTTTTCTGACAGATTATATTCACAGCAATTTTTTTTTAACATTGGGGTGCCTAGGTAATATTTAGATTTTTTCAATTCGGGTAAAATTAGAATTTCTGTATTTTACATGAGAGAGCATATTGAGTTGGTGTATATACTACAAAACAGAGTAGGAAAGGGCATTGTATATTTTTTTGACAGATTATATTCAGAGCAAATTTGCTTTTAACATCGGAGTGCCTAGAGAATATTTAGATTATTTCGATTCATGTAAAATTAGAAGTTCGGTATTTTACATGAGAGAGCATATTGATTTGGTGTATATACTCCAAAACATAGTAGAAAAGGTCGTTGTATATTTTTTCCTGACAGATTATATTCAGAGAAATTTTGCTATTAACACTGGGGTGCCTAGATAATATTTAGATTATTTTTGATTCACTGAAATATAGAATTTCTGTATTTTACATGAGAGAGCAGGTAGAGTTACTGTATATATTCAAAAACAGAGTAGAATAGGGCATTGTATATTTTTTCTGATAGTTTATATTCAGAGCAATTTTCTTTTTAACATTGGGGTTCGTAGATAATATTTAGATTCTTTCGATTCTGGTAAAATTAGAATTTCTGTATTTTACATGAGAGAGCATACTGAGTTGGTGTATTTACTCAAAAACAGAGTAGAATAAGGCATTGTATATTTTTTCTAACACACTATATTCAGAGGCATTTTCTTTTAACTTTGGAGTGTCTAGATATTTTTTAGACTTTTTTCAATTCGCGTAAATTTAGAATTTGGCTATTTTACATGAGAGAGCATATTAAGTTGGTATATATACTCCAATAGAGAGTAGAAAAGGGCATTGTATATTTCTTCTGACAGATTATAATCAGAGAAATTTTGCTTTTAACATTGGGGTGCCTAGATAATATTTAGATTATTTCGATTCGGGTAAAATTAGAATTTTTGTATTTCACACGAGATATCATATTGAGTTGGTGTATATACTACACAACAGAGTAGAAAAGGGCATTGTATATTTTTTCTGACAGATTATATTCACAGCAACTTTGCTTTTAACATTGTGGTGCCTTGATACTATTTAGATTTTTTTCCATTCACTTAAAATTCGAATTTCGGTATTTTACATGAGAGAGCATACTGAGTTGGTGTATTTACTACAAAACAGAGTAGAATAAGGCATTGTATATTTTTTCTAACAGACTATATTCAGAGGCATTTTCTTTTTACTTTGGAGCGCCTAGATAATATTTAGATTTTTCTCGATTAATGTAAAATTAGAATTTCGGTATTTTCCATGAGAGAGCATACTGAGTTGGTGTATATACTCGAAAACAGAGTAGAATTGGGCATTGTATATTTTTTCTGACAGATTATCTTCAGAGCAATTTTGTTCTTAACATTGGGGTGCCTAGATAATATTTAGATTTTTTTCGATTCCGGTAAAATTAGAATTTCTGTATTTTACATGAGAGAGCATACTGAGTTGGTGTATTTCCTCCAAAGCAGACAAGAATAAGGTATTGTATATTTTCTCTAACAAACAATATTCAGAGCCATTTTCTTTTAACTTTGCGGTCCTAGATATTATTTAGATGTATTTTGATTCGCGTAAAATTAGAATTTCAGTATTTTACATGAGAGACCATATTAATTTGGTGTATATACTACAAAACTGAGTCGAAAAAGTCATTGTATATTTTTTTTGGCAGATTATATTCAGAGAAATTTTGCTTTTAACATTGGGGTTTCTAGATAATATTTAGATTTTTTTCGATTCGCTTTAATGTAGTATTTCTGTATTTTACATGAGAGAGCATATGCAGTTGGTGTATACACTCCAAAACAGAGAAGAAAAGGGCATTGTATATTTATTCTGACAGATTATATTTAGAGCAATTTCTCTTTTAACATTGGGGTGCCTAGATAATATTTAGATTTTTTTCGATTCGCTTAAATATAGAATTTCTGTATTTTACATGAGAGAGCATATGGAGTTGGTGTATATACTCTAGAACAGAGTAGAATAGGGCATTGTGTATTTTTTCTGACAGATTATTTTCAGAGCAATTTTGCTTTTAACATTAAGTTCCTAGATAATATTTAGATTTTTTCGATTTGGGTAAAATTAGAATTTCTGTATTTTACATGAGAGAGCATACTGAGTTGGTGTATATACTCTAAAAGAGAGTAGAATAAGGCATTGTATATTTTTTGTAACAGACTATATTCAGAGCCATTTTCTTTTAACTTTGGGGCACCTAGATATTATTTAGATTTTTTTCGATTCACGTAAAATTAGGATTTCGGTATTTTACATGAGAGAGCATACTGAGTTTGTGTATATACTCGAAAACAGAGTAGAATAGGGCATTCTATATTTTTTCTGACAGATTATATTCAGAGCAGTTTTGTTTTTAAACTTGTGGTGCCTGGATAATATTTAGATTTTTTCGATTCGGGTAAAATTAGAATTTCTGTATTTTACATGACAGAACATATTGAGTTGGTGTATATACTACAAAACAGAGTAGAAAAGGGCATTGTATATTTTTTCTTACAGATTATATTCAGAGCAAATTTGCTTTTAACATTGGGGTGCCTAGATAATATTTAGATGTTTTTCGATTCACGGAAAATTAGAAGTTCTTTATTTTACATGATAGAGAATATTGATTTTGTGTATATACTCCAAAACATAGTAGAAAAGGGCATTGTATATTTTTTCTGACAGATTATATTCAGAGAAATTTTGCTATTAACATTGGGGTGCCTAGATAATATTTAGATTCTTTTTGATTCGCTGAAATATAGAATTTCTCTATTTTACATGAGAGAGCAGGTTGAGTTGGCGTATATCCTCAAAAACAGAGTAGAATAGGTCATTGTATATTTTTTCTGACAGTTTATATTCAGAACAATTTTGTTTTTAACATTGGGGTTCCTAGATTATATTTAGATTTTTTCAATTCTGGTAAAATTAGAATTTCTGTATTTTACATGAGAGAGCATACTGAGTTGGTGTATTTACTCCAAAACAGAGTAGAATAAGGCATTGTATATTTTTTCTAACAGACTTATTCAGAGCCATTTTCTTTTAACTCTGTGGTGCCTAGATATTATTTAGATTTTTTTCGATTCGTGTAGAATTGGAATTTGGGTATTTTACATGAGAGGAGTATATTGAGTTGGTATATATACTCCAATAAAGAGTAGAAAAGGGCATTGTATATTTTTTCTGACAGATTATACTCAGAGCAATTTTGCTTTTAACATTGGGCTGCCTAGAGAATATTTAGATTTTTTGATTCGGGTAAAATTAGAATTTCTGTATTTCACATGAGAGATCATATTGAGTTGGTGTATATACTACAAAACAGAGTAGAAAAGGGCATTGTATAGTTTTTCTGACATTATATTCACAGCAACTTTAATTTTGACATTGGTGTGCCTAGATAATATTTAGATTTTTTTCGATTCACATAAAATTAGAATTTCGGTATTTTATATGAGAGAGCACACTGAGTTGGTGTATTTACTCCAAAACATAGTAGAATAAGGCATTGTATATTTTTTCTAACAGACTATATTCAGAGGCATTTTCTTTTTACTTAGGAGTGCCTAGATATTATGTAGATTTTTTTTGATTCGCGGAAAATTAGTATTTGTGTATTTTACATGAGAGAGCATATTGTGTTTGTTTATATACACCAATAGAGAGTACAAAAGGGCATTGTATATTTTTCTGACAGATTATATTCAGAGCAATTTTGCTTTTAACATTGGGGTGCCTAGATAATATTTAGATTTTTTCGATTCGGGTAAAATTAGAATTTCTGTATTTCACACGAGAGAGCATACTGAGTTGGTGTATATACTCCAAAACATAGTAGAATAAGGCATTGTATATTTCTTCTAACAGAGTATATTTAGAGCAATTTTCTTTTAAGTTTGGGGCTGCTAGATATTATTTAGATTTTTTTAGATTCGCGTAAAATTAGAATTTCCGTATTTTACATGAGAGTCCTGAGTTTGTGTATATACTCGAAAAAAGAGTAGAATAGGGCATTGTATATTTTTTCTGACACATTATATTCAGAGCAATTTTGTTTTTAACATTGGGGTGCCTAGATAATATTTAGATTTTTTCGATTCGGGTAAAATTTGAATTTCTGTATTTTACATGAGGGAACATATTGAGTTGGTGTATATACTACAAAACAGAGTAGAAAAGAACATTGTATATTTTTTCTGACAGATTATATTCAGAGGAAATTTGCTTTTATTATTGGGGTGCCTAGATAATATTTAGATTATTTTGATTCACGTAAAATTAGAATTTCGGTATTTTACTTGAGAGAACATATTGATTTGGTGTATATGCTTTAAAAAAGAGTAGAAAACGGCATTGTATATTTTTTCTGAAAGATTATATTCAGAGCAACTTTGCTATTAACATTGGGGTCCCTAGATTATATTTAGATTTTTTTGATTCGCTGAAATTTAGAATTTCTGTATTTTACATGAAAGAGCAGGTAGAGTTGGTGTATATACTACAAAACAGAGTAAAAAATGCCATTGTATATTATTTATGACAGATTATATTCACAGCAACTTTGCTTTTAACATTGGGGTGCCTAGATATTATTTAGATTTTTTTCGATTCACGTAAAATTAGAATTGCGGTATTTTACATGAGAGAGCATACTTGGTGTATTTACTCCAAAACAGAGTAGAATAAGGCATTGTATATTTTTTCAAACAGACTATATTCAGAGGCATTTTCTTTTTACTTTGGAGCAACTAGATATTATTTAGATTTTTTTCGATTCGTGTAAAATTAGAATTTGTGTATTTTACATGAGAGAGCATATTGAGTTTGTTTATATACTCCAAAAGAGAGTAGAAAAGAGCATTGTATATTTTTTCTGACAGAGTATATTCAGAGCAATTTTTCTTTTAACATTGGGGTGCCTAGATAATATTTAGATTTTTTTGATTTGGGTAAAATTAGAATTTCTGTATTTCACACCAGAGAGCATACTGAGCTGGTGTATATACTCCAAAACATAGTAGAAAAAGGCATTTTATATTTCTTCTAACAGACTATATTCAGAGCCATTTTCTTTTAACTTTGGGGCGCCTAGATATTATTTAGATTTTTTTTTCATGTAAAATTAGAATTTCGGTATTTTACATGAGACAGCATATTGAGTTGGTGTATATACTCTAAAACTAAGTAGAATAGGGCATTGTATATTTTTCTGACAGATTATATTCAGAGCTATTTTGCTTTTGACATTGGGTTGCATAGATAATACTCAGATTTTTTTCAATTCGCTTAAATATAGAATTTCTGTATTTTAGATCAGAGAGTATAAGGAGTTGATGTATATGCTTTAAAACCGAGTAGAATAGGCCTTTGTATATTTTTTCTGACAGATTATATTTAGAGCAATTTTCTTTTTAACATTGGGGTGCCTAGATAATATTTAGATTTTTTTTCGATTCACGTAAATTTAGAATTTGGGTATTTTACATGAGGGAGCATACTGAGTTGGTGTATATACTCCAAAACAGTAGAATAAGGCATTGTATATTTTTACTGACAGATTATATTCAGAGCAATTTTGCTTTTAACATTCGGGTGCATAGATAATATTTAGGTTTTTTTTTTATTCACGTAAGATTAGAATTTCGGTATTTTACATGAGAGAGCATATTGAGTTGGTTTATATACTCCAAAACAGAGTAGATATGGCATTGTATATTTTTTTGACAGATTCTAATCAGAGCAATTTTGCTTTTAACATTCGGGTGCCTTGATAATACTTAGAATTTTTTCGATTCACGTAAAATTAAAATTTCGGTATTTAACATGAGAGAGCATACTGATTTGGTGTATATACTCCAAAACAGAGTAGAATAAGGCATTGTATATTTTTTCTAACAGACTATATTAAGCGCCATTTTCTTTTAACTTTGGGGCGCCTAGATATTATTTAGATTTATTTCGATTCACGTAAAATTTGAATTTCGGTATTTTACATGAGAAAGCATACTGCGTTCGTGTATATACTTTAAAACAGAGTAGAATCGGGCATTGTATATTTTTTCTGACAGACTATATTAAGAGCAGTTTTGCTTTTCACATTGGCGTGCCTACATATTATTTAGATTTTTTCGATTTGGGCAAAATTAGAATCTCTGTATTTTACAAGAGAGAGCATATTGAGTTGGTGTATATACTAAAAAGAGAGTAGAGAAAGGAATTGTATACTTTTTCTGACAGATTATATTCAGAGCAATTTTTCTTTTAACATTGTGGTGCCTAGAAAATATTTAGATTTTTTTCGATTCGCTTAAATATGAAATTTCTGTATTTACATGAGAGAGCATATGAAGTTGGTTTATATTCTCCAGAGTATAATACGGCATTTTATATTTTTTCTGACAGATTATATTCAGAGCAATTTTGTTTTTAACATTAAGGAGCCTACATAATATTTTCATTTTTTCGAATCGGGTAAAATTAGAATTTCTGTATTTTAAATGAGAGAGCATATTGAATTGGTGTATATAATAAAAACAGCGTAGAAAAGGGCATTGTATATTTTTTCTGACAGATTATATTCAGAGCAATTTTGCTTTTAACATTCGGGTGCCTAGATTATATTTAACATTTTTCGATTCCCTTAAATAGGGAATTTCTGTATTTTACTTGAGAGAGCATACTGACTTGGTGTATATACTCCAAAACATAGTAGAATAGGGCATTGTATATTTTTTCTGACAAATTATATATTAGAGAAATTTTGCTTTTAACATAGAGGTGCCTAGATAATATTTAGATATTTTTTCTATTCTCTTAAATATAGAATTTCTGTATTTTACATGAGAGAGCATACTGAGTTGGTGTATATACTCCAAAACAAAGTAGAATAAGGCATTGTATATTTTGTCTTACAGACTATATTCAGAGCCATTTTATTTTATTTTTGGGACACCTAAATATTATTTAGATTTTTTTCGATTCACATAAAGTTAGAATTTCGGTATTTTACATGAGAGAGCATACTGAGTTGGTGTATATACTCCAAATCAGAGTAGAATAATGCATTGTATATTTTTTTTGACAGATAATATTCAGAACAATTTTGTTTTTTAAATTGGGGTGCCTACATATTATTTAGATTTTGCCGAATCCGGTAAAATTAAAATATCTGTATTTTACATGAGAGAGCATATTGAGATGGTTTATGTACTAGAAAACAGAGTAGAAAAGGGCATTGTATATTTTTTATGACAGATTATATTCAGAGCAAATATGCTTTTAACACTCGGGTGCCTATATAATATTTAGATTTTTTTCGATTCGCCTAAATATGGAATTTCTGTATTTTACATAAGAGAGCATACTGAGTTTGTGTATGTACTCCAAAACAGAGTAGAATAAGGCAATGTATATTTTTTCTAACAGACTATATTCAGAGCCATTTTCTTTGAACTTCGGAGCGCCTAGATATTATTTAGATTTTTTTCGATTCGCATAAAATTAGAATTTCTGTATTTTACATGAGAGAGCATATAGAGTTGCTGTATGTACTCCAAAACAGAGTTGAATAGGGCATTCTATATTTTTTCTGACAGATTATATTCAGAGCAATTTTTTTTTTATCGTTGAAGTGCCTAGATAATATTTAGATTTTTTTCGATTCACGTAAAATTAGAATTTCAGTAATTAACATGAGAGACCATACTGAATTGGTGTATATACTCCAAAACAGAGTAGAATAGGGCATTGTATATTTTTTCTAACAGATTATATTCAAAGCAATTTTGTTTTTAACATTGGGGTGCCTACATAGTATTTAGATTTTTTTGATTCGGGTAAAATTAAAATTTCTGTATTTTTACATGAGAGAGAATATTGAGTTGGTGTATGTACTACAAAACAGAGTAGAAAAGGGCATTTATATTTTTTCTGACAGACTATATTCAGAGCAATTTTGATTTTAACATTGGGGTGCCTTTATAATATATAGATTTTTTTCGATTCTTTTAAATATAGAATTTCTGTATTTTACAGGAGAGATCGTATGGAGTTGGTGTATATACTCCACAACAGAGTAGAATAGGGCATTGTATATTTTTTCGGACTGATTATATTCAGAGCAATTTTGTTTTTAACATTGGAGTGCCTACATAATATTTAGATTTATTTCGATTCGCATAAATATAGAATTTCTGTATTTTACATGACAGAGCATATGGAGTTGGTGTATATACTCCAAAATAGAGTAGAATACGGCATTGTATATTTTTTCTGACAGATGATATTCAGGGAAATTTTGTTTTTAACACTGGGTTGCCTAGATAATATTTAGATTTTTTAGATTCGTTTAAAATTAGAATTTCTTTATTTTACATGAGAGAGCACACTGAGTTAGTGTATATACTCCAAAACACAGTTGAATAAGGCATTGTATATTTTTAAAAACAGACTATATTCAGAGCCATTTTATTTTAACTTTGGGGCACCTCGATATTATTTAGATTTCATTTCGATTCGCATAAAATTAGAATTTGGTATTTTACATGAGAGAGCTTATTGAGTTGGTGTATGTACTACAAAACAGAGTACAAAAGGGCATCTTATATTTTTTCTGACACATTCTATTCAGAGCAAATTTGCTTTTAACATTAAGGTGCCTAGATAATATTTAGATTTTATTCAATTCGCTTAAATATAGAATTTCTGTATTTTACATGAGAGAGGATATGGAGTTGGTGTATATAGTCCAACACAGAGTAGAAAATGGCATTTTGTATTTTCTCTGACAGATTATATTCATAGCAATTTTGTTTTTATCAAGGGGTGCCTAGATTATATTTAGATTTTTTTCAATACGCTTAAATATAGAATTTCTGTATTTTACATCAGAGAGCATATTGAGTTGGTGTATATACTCCAAAACAGAGTAGAATGTGGCATTGTATATTTTTTCTGACAGATTATATTCAGAGCAATGTTGCTTTTAACATTGGGTTGCCTAGATAATATTTAGATTTTTTCGATTCGGGTAGAATTAGAATTTCAGTATTTTACATAAGAGAGCATATTGAGTTGGTGTATATAGTACAAAACAGAGTAGAAAATGGCACTGTATATTTTTTCTGACAGGTTATATTCAGAGCAATGTTGCTTTTAACATTGTGGTCCCTAGATAATATTTAGATTTTTTTCAATTCCCTTAAATATGGAGTTTCTGTATTTTACATGAGAGAGCATATGGAGTTGGTGTATATACTCCAAAACAGAGTAGAATAGGGCATTGTATATTTTTTATGACAGATTATATTCAGAGCAATTTTGTTCTTAACATTGCGGTGCCTAGATAATATTTAGATTTTTTTTCGATTCACTTAAATAGAGAATCTCTGTATTTTACATGGGAGAGCATATTGAGTTGGTGTATATACTACAAAACAGAGTAGAAAAGGGCATTTTATATGTTTTCTGACACAATATATGCAGAGCAATTTTCTTTTAACATTGGGGTGCCTAGATAATATTTAGATTTCTTTCGATTTGCTTAAATATAGAATTTCTGTATTTTACATGAGAGAGCATATTCAGTTGGTTCATATACTCCAAAACAGAGTAGAAAAGGACATTGTATATATTTTCTGACAGATTACATTCAGAGCAATTTTGTAATTAACATTTGAGTGCCAAGATAATATTTAAATTTTTTCAATTCGGGTAAAAGTAGAATTTCCGTATTTTACATGAGAGAGCACACAGAGTTGGTGTATATACTCCAAAACAGAGTAGAATAAGGCATTGTATATTTTTTTCTAACACACTATATTCATAGACATTTTCTTTTAAATTTGGCGTGCCTAGATATGATTTAGATTTTTTTCGATTCGTGTAAAATTAGAATTTCGGTATTTTACATGAGAGAGAATATTGAGTTTGTATATACTCCAAAAAGGAGTAGAAAAGGGCATTATATATTTTTTCTGACAGAGTATATTTAGAGCAATTTTACTATTATCATTGCGGTGCCTAGATAATATTTAGATTTTTTTCGATTCACGTAAAATTAGGATTTCTGTATTTTACATGAGAGAGCATACTGAGTTGGTGTATATACTCCAAAACAGAGCAGAATAGGGCATTGTATATTTTTTCTGATAGATTATATTCAGAGCAATTTTGCTTTTAACATTAGGGTGCCTAGATGATATTTAGATTTTTTTCAATTTGCTTAAATATAGAATTTCTGTATTTTACATGAGAGAGCTTATGGAGTTTTGTATATACTCCAAAACAGAGTAGAATAAGGCATTGTATATTTTTTTCTGACAGATTATATTCAGAGCAATTTTGTTTCTAACATTGGAGTGCCTAGATAATATTTAGGTTTTTTTTCGATTCACTTAAATATAGAATTTCTTTATTTTACATAAGAGAGCATATTGAGTTGGTGTTTATACTTCAAAAATGAGTAGAATAGGGCATTGTTTACTGTTTGTGACAGATTATACTCAGAGCAATTTTGCTTTTAACATTGGTGTGCCTAGATAATATTTAGATTTTTTCGATTCAGGTAAAATTTGAATCTGTATTTTACATGAGAGAGGATACTGTGTTATTGTATATACTCCGAAACAAAACAGAATAAGGCATTGTATATTTTTTCTAACCGACTATATTTAGAGCCATTTTCTTTTATCTTTGGGGCACCTAGATATTAATTATATTTTCTTCGATTCGCATAAACTTAGAATTTCGGAATTTTACATGAGAGAGCATATTGAGTTGAGTTGGTGTATATACTACAAAACAGAGAATAGGGCATTGTATATTTTCTCTGACAGACTATATTCAGAGCAATTTTGTTTTTAACATTCGGGTGCTGAGATAATATTTAGATTTTTTTGGTTCGGGTAAAAGTAGAAATTTTGTATTTTACATGAGAGATCATTCTGAGTTGGTGTATTTACCCAATAACAAAGTAGAATAAGGCATTGTATATTTTTTCTTACAGATTATATTAAGAGCCGTTTTCTTTTAGCTTTGGGGTGCCTAGATATTGTTTAGATTGTTTTTGGATTCGCGTAAAATTAGAATTCCGGTATTTTACATGACAGAGCATATTGAGTTTCTGCATATACTCCAAAAAATAGTAGAAAAGGGCACTGTATATTTTTTCTGGCCGATTATATTTAGAGCAATTTTGCTTTTAACATTGGGGTCCCTAGATAATATTTAGATTTTTTTCAATTTGCTTAAATATAGAATTTCGGTATCTTACATGAGAGAGCATATGGAGTTGGTGTATATAATCCAAAACAGTGTTGAATAGTGCCTTGTATATTTTTTCTAACAGAATATATTCAGAGCAATTTTGTTTTTAACACTGAGGGGGCCTAGATAATATTTAGATATTTTGGATTCTGGTAAAATTAGAATTTTTATATTTTACATGACAGAGCATATTGAGTTGAGATTGTGTATATACTACAAAACAGAGTGTAGGGCATTGCATATTTTATCTGACAGATTATACTCAGAGCAATTTTCTTTTTAACATTGGGGTGCTAGATTATATTTAAGTTTTTTCAATTTGGGTAAAATTAGAATATCTGTATTTTAAATGAGAGAGGATACTGAGTTAGTGTATATACTCCAAAACAAAGTAGAATAAGGCATTGTATATGTTTTCTAACAGACTATATTCAGAGCCATTTTCTTTTTTTTTTTTTTTAATTTTTTATTTGATTATACGTTTTGGGGTAGATGAGCAGAGCATGCGAGACAGTTGCGTAGGTACACACATGGCAGTGTGCTTTGCTTTTCCTCTCCCCTTCACCCACATTTGGCTTTTCTCCCCAGGCTATCCCTCCCCACCTCCCCCTCCCAATGGCCCTCCCCTTTTCCCTCCAATAGACCCCAGTGTTTAGTACTCCCCTTTCTGTGTCCATGTGTTCTCATTTTTCATCACCCAACTATGAGTGAGAATATGCGGTGTTTCATTTTCTGTTCTTGTGTCAGTTTGCTGAGGATGATGTTCTCCAGATTCATCCATGTCCCTACAAACGACACAAACTCATCATTTCTGATTGCTGCATAATATTCCATGGTGTATATGTGCCACATTTTTCCAATCCAGTCTATTATCAATGGGCATTTGGGTTGATTCCAGGTCTTTGCTATTGTAAACAGTGCTGCAATGAACATTCGTGTACATGTTTCTTTTAAATTTGGGGCACCAAGATATTTTTAACATTTTTTTGGATTCGTGTAAAATTAGAATTTCGGTATTTTACATGAAAGAGCATGCTGAGTTGGTGTATATACTCCAAAACAGAGTAGAATAAGACATTGTATATTTTTTCTAACAGACTATATTCAGAGACTTTTTTTTTTAACTTTGGGTGGCATAGATATTATTTATATTTTTTTTGATTCATGTAAAATTAGAATTTCTGTATTTTACATGAGAGAGCGAATTGAGTTGGTGTATATAGTACAAAAGAGAGTAGAAAAGGTCATTGTATATTTTTTCTCACAGATTATATTCAGAGCAATTTTTTGTAACGTTGGAGAGCCTAGATAATATTTATATTTTTCGATTCGGGTAAATTTAGAATTTCTGTATTTTACATGAGAGAGCATACTGAGTTGATATATATAGTCCAAAACAGAGTAGAATAAGGCATTGTATATGTTTTCTAACAGACTATATTCAGAGGCATTTTCTTTTAACTTTGGTGCGACTTGATATTATTTAGATTTATTTCGATTCGTGTAAAATTAGAATTTCGTTATTTTACATGAGAGAGCATATTCAGTTCGTGTATATACTAAAAAAGAGAGTAGAAAAGGGCATTGTATATTTTTTCTCACAGATTATATTAAGAGCAATTTTGCTTTAAACATTGGGGAGCTTAGATAATATTTATATTTTTTCGATTTGGGTAAAATTAGAATTTCTGTATTTTACATGAGAGAGCATACTGAGTTGGTGTATATACTCCAAAACAGAGAAGAACAAGGCCTTGTATATTTTTTCTGACAGACTATATTCAGGGCCAATTTGCTTGTAACATTGCGGTGCCTAGATAATGTTTAGATTTTTTTCGATTCACGTAAAATTAGCATTTCTGTATTTTACATGAGAGAGCATACTGAGTTGGTGTATATACTCCCAAACAGAGTAGAATAAGGCATTGTATATTTTTTCTAACAGACTATATTCAGAGCCATTTTCTTTTTACTTTCGGGTGCCTAGATAATATTTAGAAATTTTTCGATTCGCATAAAATTAGAATTTCGGTATTTTACATGAGAGAGCATATTGAGTGGGTGTATATATTTTAAAACAGAGTAGAAAAGGGCATTGTATATTGTTTATGACAGATTATATTCAGAGCAATTTTTGTTTTAACATTGGGGTGCCTAGATGATATTTAGATTTTTTTCGATTTGTTAAATATAGAATTTCTGTATTTTACCTGAGAGAGCATACTGAGTTTGTGTATATACTCCAAAACAGAGTAGAATAGGGCATTGTATATTTTTTCTGACAGACTATATTCAGAGCTATTTTCTTTTAACTTTGGGGCGCATAGGTAGTATTTAGATTTTTTTCGATTCACGTAAATTTAGAATTTCGGTATTTTACAAGGGAGAGCATACTGAGTTGGTGTATATACTGCAAAACAGAGTAGAATAAGGCATTGTATATTTTTTGTGACAGATTATATTCAGAGCATTTTGGTTTTTAACATTGGGGTGCCTAGACAATATTTAGATTTTTTTAATTCGAGTAAAATTAGAATTTCTTTATTTTACATGAGAGAGCATATGGAGTTGGTGTATACATTCCAAAAAATAGTAGAATAGGGCATTGTATATTCTTTCTGACAGATTATATTCAGAGCAATTTTGTTTTTAACATTGGGGTGCCTACATAATATTTAAATTTTTTTGAATCGGGTAAAATTAGAATTTCTGTATTTTAAATGAGAGAGCATATCGAGTTGGTGTATATACTCCAAAAATAAGTAGAATATGGCATTGTATATTTTTTCTGACAGATTATATTCAAAGCAATTTTGTTTTTAGCATTGGGGTGCCTAGATAATATTTAGATATTGTCGATTCGGGTAAAATTCTAATTTCTGTATTTTATATGAGAGAGCATACTGAGTTGGTGTATATACTACAAAAAAGCGTAGAATAAGGCATTGTATATTGTTTCTAACAGACTATATTAAGAGACATTTTCTTTTACCTTTGGGGCTCCTAGATATTATTTAGATTTTTTTTGATTCGCGTAAAATTAGAATTTCGGTATTTTACATGAGAGAGCATACAGAGTTTGTGTATATACTCCAAAACAGTGTTGAATAAGTCATTGTATATTTATTATAACAAACTACATTCAGAGCTATTGTCTTTTAACTTTGGGGCGACTAGATATTATTTAGATTTTCTTCGAGTCATGTAAAATTAGAATTTTGTTATTTTACATGAGAGAGCATATTCAGTTCGTGTATATACTACAAAACACAGTAGAAAAGAACATTGTATATATTTTCTGACAGATTATATTCAGAGCAATTATGTTTTTAACATTTTGGTGCCTAGATAATATTAAAATTTTATTGATTCATGTAAAATTTGAATTTCGGTATTTTACATGATAGAGCATACTTAGTTGGTGTATATACTCCAAAACGAAGTAGAATAACGCATTGTATATTTTTTATAACAGACTATATTCACAGCCGTTTTCTTTTAACTGTGGGGAGCCTAGATATTATTTAGATTTTTTTCGATTCACGTAAAATTAGAATTTCGGTATTTTACATGAGAGAGCATATGAAGTTGGTGTATATACTCCAAAACAGTGTAGAAAGGGGTATTGTATATTTTTTCTGAGAGATGATATTCAGAGCAATTTTGCTTTTAATATTGGGGTCCCTAGATAATATTTAGATTTTTTTCGATTCACTTAAATATGAAATTTCTGTATTTTACATGAGAGAGCATATGGAGTTAGTATATATACTCCAAAACAGAGTAGAATAGGGCATTGTAGATTTTTTCTGACAGATTATATTCAGAGAAATTTTGTTTTAACATTTGTGTGCCTAGATAATATTTCGATTTTTTCGATTCGGGAAAAATTAGAATTTCTGTATTTTACATGAGAGAGTATACTGAGTTGGTGTATATACTCCAAAAAAGAGTAGAATAAGGCATTGTATATATTTTCTAACAGACTATATTCAGAGCCATTTTCTTTTAACTTTGGGGCTCCCAGATATTATTTAGATTTTTTGCGATTCGCATAAAATTTGAATTTCGGTATTTTACATGAAAGAGCATATTGAGTTGGTGTATATACTACAAAACACAGTAGAAAAGGGCATAGTATATTTGATCTGACAGATTATATTAAGAGCAATTTTGCTTTTAACATTGGGGTGCCTACATAATATTTGGAATTTTTTTGATTCGCTTAAATATAGAATTTCTGTATTTTACATGAGAGATCATATGGAGTTGCTGTATATACTCAAAAGCAGAGGAGAATTGGGCATTGTATATTTTTTCTGACAGATTGTATTGATAGCAATTTTGTTTTTAACATTGGGGTCCCTAGATACCATTTAGATTTTTTCGATTCACGTAAAATTTTAATTTCTGTATTTTACATGAGAGAGCATATGGAGTTGGTGTGTATACTCCAGTACAGTGTAGATAAAAGCATTGTATAATTTTTATGACAGATTATATTCAGAGCAATTTTGCTTTTAACATTGGGGTGCCTAGATAATATTTAGATAATTTTCAATTCACGTAAAATTAGAATTTCGGTATTTTACATGAGAGAGTATACTGAGTTGGTGTATATATTCCAAAACAGAGGAGAATAGGGCATTGTATATTTTTTTTGACAGATTATATTCAGAGCAATTTTGTTTTTATCATTGGTGTGCCTAGATTATACTTAGATTTTTTCGATTCGGGTAAAATTAGAATTTCTGTATTTTACATGAGAGAGCGTATTGAGTTGGTGTATATACTCCAAAACAGAGTAGAATAGGGCATTGTATATTTTTTCTGACAGACAATATTCAGAGCTATTTTCTTTTAACTTTGTGGCGCCTAGATAGTATTTAGATTTTTTTGGATTCACGTAAATTTAGAATATCGGTATTTTACAAGAGAGAGCATACTGAGTTGGTGTATATACTCCAAAACAGAGTAGAATAAGGCATTGTATATTTTTTGTGACAGATTATATTCAGAGCGTTTTGGTTTTTAACATTGGGGTGCCTAGACAATATTTAGATTTTTTCAATTCGAGTAAAATTAAAATTTCTTTATTTTACATGAGAGAGCATATGGAGTTGGTGTACACACATCAAAAAATAGTAGAATAGGACATTGTATATTTTTTCTGACAGATTATATTTAGAGCAATTTTGTTTTTAACATTGGGGTGCCTAGATAATATTTAGATTTTTTCGATTCGGGTAAAATTAGAATCTCTGTATTTTAAATGAGAGAGCATATGGAGTTGCTTTATATACTCCAAAAAAAAGTAGAATACGGCATTGTATATTTTTTCTGACAGATTATATTCAGAGAAATTTTTTTTTAGCATTGGGGTGCCTAGATAATATTTAGATTTATTCAATTCGGGTAAAATTTGAATTTCTGTACTTTACATAAGAGAGGATACTGAGTTAGTGTATATACTCCAAAACAAAACAGAATTAGGCATTGTATATTTTTTATAACAGACTATATTTATAGCCATTTTCTTTTACCTTTGGGGCGCCTAGATATTATTTAGATTTATTTCGATTCACGTAAAATTAGAATTTCGATATTTTACATGAGAGAGCATACTGAGTTGGTGTATATACACCAAAACACAGTAGAAAAGGGCATTGGATATCTTTTCTGACAAACTATATTCAGAGCAATTTTGCTTTTAACATTGGGGTACCTAGATAATATTTCGATTTCTTTCGATTCGCTTAAATATAGAATTTCTGTATTTTACATGAGAGAGCATATGGAGTTGGTTTATATACTCCAAAACTGAGTCGTATAGGGCATTGTATATTTGTTCTGACAGATTATATTCGGAGCAATTTTGCTTTTAACCGTGGGGTGCCTAGATAATATTTAGATTTTTTTCGATTCACGTAAATTTAAAATTTCTGTATTTTACATAAGAGAGCATACTGAGTTGGTGTATATACTCCAAAACAGAGTAGAATAAGGCATTGTATATTTTTTCTAACAGACTATATTCAGAGCCATTTTCTTTTAACTTTGGGGCGCCTAGATATTATTTAGATTTTTTTGATTCATTTAAAATTAGAATTTTGTTATTTTACATGAGAGAGCATATTGAGTTGGTATATATACTACAAAAGAGAGTAGAAAAGGGCATTGTATATTTTTTCTTACAGATTATATTCAGAGCAAGTTTTCTTTTAACATTGGGGAGCCTAGATAATATTTAGATTTTTTTGATTCAGATAAAATTAGAATTTCTGTATTTCACATGAGAGAGCATATTGAGTTGTTGTATATACTCCAAAACAGAGAAGAACAGGGCATTCTATATTATTTCTGACAGATTATATTCAGAGCAATTTTGTTTTTATCTCTGGGGTGCCTAGATAATATTTAGATTCTTTTCGATTCACGGAAAATTAGAATTTCTGTATTTTACATGAGAGAGCATGCTGAGTTGGTGTATATACTCCAAAACAGAGTAGAATAAGGCATTGTATATTTTTTCTAACAGACTATATTCAGAGACTTTTTTTTTAACTTTGGGTGGCCTAGATATTATTTAGATTTTTTTTGATTCGTGTAAAATTAGAATTTCTGTATTTTACATGAGAGAGCGAATTGAGTTGGTGTATATAGTACAAAAGAGAGTAGAAGAGGTCATTGTATATTTTTTCTCACAGATTATATTCAGAGCAATTTTTTTTTAACGTGGTAGACCTAGATAATATTTAGATTTGTTCGATTCGGGGAAAATTTGAATTCTGTTTTTTACATGAGAGAGCATACTGAGTTGATATATATAGTCCAAAACAGAGTAGAATAAGGCATTGTATATGTTTTCTAACAGACTATATTCAGAGGCATTTTCTTTTACCTTTGGTGCGCCTTGATAATATTTAGATTTATTTCGATTCGTGTAAAATTAGAATTTCGTTATTTTACATGAGAGAGCATATTCAGTTTGTGTATATACTAAAAAAGAGAGTAGAAAAGGGCATTGTATATTTTTTCTCACTGATTATATTAAGAGCAATTTTGCTTTTAACATTGGGGAGCCTAGATAATATTTAGATTTTTTCGATTCGGTTAAAATTATAATTTCTGTATTTTATATGGGAGAGCATATTGAGTTGAATTGGTGTATATACTACAAAACAGAGAATAGGGCATTGTATATTTTCTCTGTCAGAATATATTAAGAGCAATCTTGTTTTTAACATTGGGAAGCCTAGATAATATTGAGATTTTTTCGATTCGGGTAAAATTAGAATTTCTGTATTTTACATTTGAGAGCATATTGAGTTGAGTTTGTATATATACTACAAAACAGAGAATAGGGCATTGTATATTTTTTCTAACAGACTATATTCAGAGCCATTTAGTTTTAACTTTGGGGCACCTAGATATTATTTAGATTATTTTTTATTCGCTTAAATATAGAATTTCTGTATTTTACATGACAGAGCATACTGAGTTGGTGTATATACTCCAAAACAGAGTAGAATAAGGCATTGTATATTTTTTGTGACAGATTATATTCAGAGCATTTTGGTTTTTAACATTGGGGTGCCTAGACAATATTTAGATTTTTTCAATTCGAATAAAATTAGAATTTATTTTACATGAGAGAGCATATGGAGCTGGTGTATACATTCCACAAAATAGTAGAATAGGGCATTGTATGTTTTTTCTGACAGATTATATTCAGAGCAATTTTGTTTTTAACATTGGGGTGCCGAGATAATATTTAGATTTTTTTCAATTCACGTAAAATTAGAATTACAGTATTTTACATGAGAGAGCAGAGTTAGTTGGTGTATATACTCCAAAACAGAGTAGAATAAGGGATTGTATATTTTTTCTGACAGATTATATTCAGAGGAATTCTGCTTTTTACATTGGGGTGACTAGATAACATTTAGATTTTTTTTGATTCGCTTAAATATTCAATTTCTGTATTTTGCATGAGAGAGCATATGGAGTTGGTGTATATACTGGAAAACACAGTAGATTAGAAAATTGTATATTTTATCTGACAGTTTATATTCAGAGCCATTTTGTTTTTAACATTGCGGTGTCTTGATAATATTTAGATTTTTTTTGATTCACTTATATATAGATTTTCTGTATTTTACATGAGAGAGCATATGGAGGTGGTGTATATACTAGAAAACACAGTAGAATAGGGAATTGTATATTTTATCTGACAGTTTATATTCAGAGTCATTGTGTTTTTTTCATTCGGGTGCCTTGATAATATTTAGATTTTTTTTGATTCACTTATATATAGAATTTCTGTATTTTACATGAGAGAGCATATGGAGGTGGTGTATATACTCCAAAACAGAGTAGAAAAGGGCATTGTATATTTTTTCTAACAGACTATATTCAGAGCCATTTTCTTTTAACTTTGGGGCGCCTAGATATTATTTAAATTTATTTCGATTTCCGTAAAATTAGAATTTCGGTATTTTACATGAGAGAGCATATTGAGTTGGTGTATATACTCAAAAACAGAGTAGAAAAACGCATTGTATATTTTGTCTGACAGATTATATTCAGAGAAATTATGTTTTTAAGATTGGGTTGCCTAGATAAAATTTAGATTTTTTCCATTCGCGTAAAATTAGAATTTCAGTATTTTACATGAGAGAACATACGGAGTTGGTGTATATACTCCAAAACAGAGTAGAATGAGGCATTGTATATTTTTTCTAACAGATTATATTGACAGAGATTTTCTTTTAACTTTGGGGCGCCTAGATATTATTTAGATTTTTTTCGATTCGCTTAAAATAACAATTTCGGTATTTTACATGAGAGAGCATACTGAGTTGGTGTATATACTCCAATACAGAGTAGAATAGGGCATTGTATATTTTTTCTTACAGATTATATTCAGAGCAATTTTTTTGTAACATTGGGGTGCCTAGATAATATTAAATTTTTTTCGATTCATGGAAAATTAGAATTTCGGTATTTTACATGAGATAGCACACTGAGTTGGTTAATATACTCCAAAATAGAGTAAAATAAGGCATTGTATATTTTTTCTGACAGATTATATTCAGAGCAACTTTTTTTAACATTGCGGTGTCTAGATAATATTTAGACTTTTCGATTCGGGTAAAATTAGAATTTCTGTATTTTACATGATAGAGCATAATGAGTTAGTGTATATACTCCAAAACAGAGTAGAATAAGGCAGTGTATATTTTTTCTAACAGACTATTTTCAGAGCCATTTTCTTTTAACTTTCCGGTGCGAAGATATTATTTCGAATTTTTTAGATTCGCGTAAAGTTGGAATTTAGGTATTTTACATGAGAAAGCATATTGAGTTTGTGTATATACTCCAAAACAGAGTAGAAAAGGGCATTATATAGTTTTCCTGACAGATTATATTAAGAGCAATTTTGTTTTTAACATTGGGGTGCCTAGATAATGTTAAATTTTTCAATTTGGGTAAAATTAGATCTTTTGTATTTTACCTGAGAGAGCATATTGAGTTGGTGTATATTCTACAAAACAGAGTAGAAAAGGGCATTGTATATTTTTTCTGACAGATTATATTTAGAGCAATATTGCCTTTAACATTGGAGTGCCTAGATAATATTTAGATTTTTTTTGATTCACGTTAAATTAGAATTTCGGTATTTCACATGAGAGAGCATACTGAGTTGGTGTATATACTCCAAAACAGAGTACAATACGGCATTGTATATTTTTTCTGACAGACTATATTCAGAGCAATTTTGCTTTTAATATTGGGGTGCCTAGATAATATTTAGATTTTTTTTAATTCGCTTATATGTAGAATTTCTGTATTTTACCTGAGAGAGCATATGGAGTTGGTGTATATACTCCAAAACACAGTGGAATAGGGCATTGTATATTTTTTCTGACAGATTATATTCAGAGTAATGTTGTCTTTAACATTGGGATGCCTAGATAATATTTAGATTTTTCAATTCGGGTAAAATTAGAATATCTGTATTTTACCTGAGAGAACATACTGAGTTGGTGTATATACTCCAAAACAAAATAGAATAAGGCATTGTGTATTTTTTCTAAAGGACTATATGCAGAGCCATTTTCTATTAACTTTGGGGCGTCTAGATATTATTTAGATTTTTTTTGATTCACGTAAAATTTGAATTTCGTTATTTAACATGAGAGAGCATATTGAGTTGGTGTATATTTTACAAAACAGAGTAGAAAAGGGCATTGTATATTTTTTATGACAGATGTTATTCAGAGCAATTTTGCCTTTAACATTGGGGTGCCTAGATAATATTTTGATTTTTTTCGATTCGCTTAAATATAGAATTTTTGTATTTTATGTTAGAGAGCATATGGAGTTGGTTTATATACTCCAAAACAGAGTAGAATAAAACATTTTATATTTTTTATGACAGATTATATTCAGAGCAATTCTTCTTTTAACACTGGGGTGCCTAGATAATATTTAGATTTTTTTCGATTTGCATAAAATTAGAATTTCGGTATTTTACATGAGAAAGCATATGAAATTGGTGTATATACTCCAAAACAGTGTCGAAAATTGCATGGTGTATTTTTTCTGACAGATGATAAAGAGAGCAATTTTGCTTTTAACATTGGGGTGCCTAGATATTATTTAGATTTTTTTCGATTAGTGTAGAATTAGAATTTCGGTATTTTACACGAGAGAGCATATTGAATTGGTGTATATACTCCAAAGCAGAGTAGAAAAGGGCATTGTATATTTTTTCTGACAGATTATATTCAGAGCAATTTTGCTTTTAAGGTTGGGGTGCCTAGATAATATTTAGATTTTTTTCTATTCACTTAAATATAGAATTTCTGTATTTTACATGAGAGAGAATATGGAGTTGGTGTATATAATCCAAAACATAGTAGAATGGGGCATTGTGTATTTTTTCTGACAGATTATATTCAGAGCAATTTTGTTTACAACATTAGGGTGCCTAGATAATATTTAGATTATTTTTGATTCACATAAATATTGAATTTTGGTATTGTAAATGAGTGAGCATACTTAGTTTGTGTATATACTCCAAAAAAGGGTAGATTAGGGTATTGTATATTTTTCCTTACAGAGTATATTAAGAGGAATTTTGTTTTTAATATTGGGGTACCTAGATAATATTTAGATTTTTTCGATTTGGGTAAAATTGCAATTTCTTTTTTTACATGAGAGAGCATATTGAGTTGGTGTATATACTCCGAAACATAGTAGAATAGGGAATTGTATATTTATTCTGAGAGACTATATTCAGAGAAATTTTGTTTTTAACATTAGGGTGCCTAGATAATTAGATTTTTATCGATTCACGTAAAACTGGAATTTCTGTATTTTACATGAGACAGCATACAGAGTTGGTGTATATACTTCAATACAGAGTAGAATACGGCATTGTATATTTTTTCTAACAGACTATATTCACAGAAATATTGCTTTTAACATTCGGGTGCCTAGATAATAATTAGATTTTTTACGATTCGCCTAAACATAGAATTTTTGTATTTTACATGAGAGAGCATATGTAGTTGGTGTATATACTCCAAAACAAAGTAGAATAGGGCATTGTATATTTTTTCTGTCAGATTATATTCAGAGCAATTCTGTTTTTAACATTGGGGTGCCTAGATAATATTTGGAATTTTTCGATTGGGGTAAAATTTGAATTTCTGTATTTTACATGAGAGAGCATACTGAGTTGGTGTATATACTCCTAAACAGAGTAGAATATGGTATTGTATATTTTTACTAACAGACTATATTCAGAGCCATTTTCTTTTAGCTTTGGGGCGCTGAGATATTATTTATATTTTTTTTGATTCTCGTAAAATTAAAATTTCGGTATTTTACATGAAGGAGCATATTGAGTTGGTGTATATCCTACAAAACAGAGTAGAAAAGGGCATTGTGTATTTTCTCTGACAGATGATATTCAGAGCAACATTGCTTTTAACATTGGGGTGCCTAGATAATATTTATATTTTTTTCGATTCCGGTAAAATTAGAATTTCAGAATTTTTATGAGAGAGCATATTGAGTTTTGTATATACTCCAAAACAGAGTAGAATAGGGCATTGTATATTTTTCTGACAGATTATATTCAGATCCATTTTGTTTTTAGCATTGGGGTACCTAGATAATATTTAGATTTTGTCGATTTGGGTAAAATTATAATTTCTCTATTTTCATGAGAGTGCATATGGAGTTGGTTAATATACTCCAAAAAATAGTAGAATAGGACATTGTATATTTCTTCTGACAGATTATTTTCATATCAATTTTTTTTTAACATTGGGGTGCCTAGATAATATTTAGATTTTTTTGGATTTACGTAAATTTAGAATTTCTGTATTTTACATGAGAGAGCATACTGAGTTGGTTAATATACTCCAAAACAGAGTAGAATAGTGAATCGTATATTTTCTCTGACAGATTATATTCAGAGCAATATTGTTGTTAACATTAGTGTGCCAAGATAATATTTAGATTTTTTCGATACGGGTAAAATTAGAATTTCTGTGTTTTACATGAGAGAGCATATTTAGTTGGTGTATATACTCCAAAATAGAGTAGAAAAGGGCATTGTATATTTTTATGATGGATTATATTCAGAGCAATTTTGTTTTTAACATTCCGGTGCCTGGATAATATTTAGATTTATTTCGATTCACGTAAAATTACAATTCTGGTATTTTACATGAGTTGGTGTATATACTCCAAAACAGAGTAGAATAATGCATTGTATATTTCTTCTAACAGACTATATTCAGAGCCATATTCTTTTAACTTTGGGGCGCCTAGATATTATTTAGATTTTTTTCGATTCAAGTAAAATTAGAATATTTGTATTTTACATGAGAGAGCATATGGAGTTGGTGTATATACTCCAAAACAGAGTAGAATAGGGAATTGAATACTTTTTCTGACAGATTATATTCAGAGCAATTTTGCTTTTAACATTGGGGTGGCTAGATAATATTTAGATTTTTCTCGATTCACATAAAATTAGAATTTCTGTATTTTACATGAGAGAGCATACTGAGCTGGTGTATATACTCGAAAACAGAGTAGAATAGAAATTTGTATATTTTTCCTGACAGATTATATTCACAGAAATTTTCTTATTAACATTGGGGTGCCTAGATAATATTTAGATTTTTTCGATTGTGGTAAAAGTAGAATTTCGTTATTTTACATGAGAGAGCATACTGAGTTTTTGTATATACTCCAAAACAGAGTCGAATAAGGCATTATATATTTCTTCTAACAGCCTATATTCAGAGCCATTTTCCTTTAACTTTGTGGCATCTAGATATTTAGATTTTTTTTGATTCACGTCAAATTAGAATTTCGGTGTTTTACATGAGAGAGCATATTGAGTTGGTGTATATACTACAAAGGAGAGTAGAAAAGGGCATTGTATATTCTTTCTGACAGATTATATTTAGAGCAATTTTGCTTTTAACATTGGGTTGCCTAGATAATATTTAGATTTTTTCGATTCACGTAAATTTAGAATTTCGGTATTTTACATGAGAGAGCATACTAAGTTGGTGTATATACTCCAAAACAGAGTAGAATAAGGCATTTTATATTTCATCTAACCGACTATATTCAGAGCCATTTCTATGAAGTTTGGGGTGCATAGATATTATTTAGATTTTTTTCTATTTGCTTAAATATAGAATTTCTGTATTTTACATGAGGGAGCATATGGAGTTGGTGTATATACTCCAAAACAAGATAGAAGAGGGCATTGTATATTCTTTCTGACAGACCATATTAAGAGCAAATTTGCTTTTAACTTTGGGGTGCCTAGATAATATTTAGAGTTTTTTTGATTCATGTAAATTTATTTCAGTATTTTACATGAGAGAGCATACTGAGTTGGTGTATTTACTCCAAAACAGAGGAGAATAAGGCATTGTATATTTTTTCTAACAGACTATATTTAGAGCCATTTTCTTTTAACTTTGGGGTGCCTAGATATTATTTAGATTTTTTTGGATTCACCTAAAATTTGAATTTCGGTATTTTACATGAGAGAGCATATTGAGTAGGTGTATATACTCCAAAACAGAGTAGAAAAGGGCATTGTATATTTTCTCCGAAAGATTATATTCAGATCCATTTTACTTTTAACACCGGGGTGCCTAGATAATATTTAGATGTTTTTCGATTCGCTTAAATATAGAATTTCTGTATTTTACAATAGAGAGCAGAGTGAGATGGTGTATATACTCCAAAACGGCATAGAATAGGGCATTGTATATTTTTTCTGAAAGATTATATTAAGAGCAATTTTGTTATTAACATTGTGGTGCCTAGATAATATTTAGATTTCTTTAGATTCACGTAAAATTAGAATTTTGGTATTTTACATGAGAGAGCGTACTGAATTGGTGTATATATTCCAAAACAAAGTAAAATAAGGAATTGTATATTTTTCAAACAGACTATATTCAGAGCAATTTTCTTTTAAATTTGGGGTGCCTAGATATTATTTAGATTATTTTTGATTCACGTAAAATTAGAATTTTGGTATTTTACATGAGAGAGAATATTGAGTTGGTGTATATACTACAAAATAATAGAAAAGGGCATTGTACATTTTTTTAACAGATTATATTAAGAGCAATTTTGCTATTAACATTCAAGTGCCTAAATAATATTTAGATTTTTTTCGATTCACTTAAAATTAAAATTTCGGTATTTTACATGAGAGAGCATACTGAGTTGGTGTATATACTACAAAACAGAGTAGAATAAGGCATTGTATATTTTTTCACACAGACTATATTCAGAGGTAATTTCTCTTAATTTTGGGGCGCCTAGATATCATTTAAATTTTTTTCGATTCGTGAAAAATTAAAATTTCGTTATTTTACTTGAGAGAGCATATTGAGTTCGCGTATATACTACAAAACAGAGTAGAAGAGGGCATTGTATTTTTTTTCTGACTGATTATATTCAGAGCAATTTTGCTATTACCATTCGGGTGCTAGATAATATTTAGATTTTTTTCGATTCACGTAATGTTAGAATTTCTGTATTTTACATTAGAGTGCATACTGAGTTGGAGTATATACTCCAAAACAGAGTAGAATAAGGCATTGTATAGTTTTCCTAACAGACAATATTCAGAGCCATTTTCATTTAACTTTGGGGCGCCTAGATATTACTTTGATTTATTTCGATTCGTGTAAAATTAGAATTTCTTTATTTTACATGAGAGAGCATATTGAGTTGGTATATATACTACAAAACAGAATAGAAAAGGGCATTGGATTTTTTTTTTGACAGATTATATTCAGAGCAATTTTGCTTTTAGCATTGGGGTCCCTAGATAATATTTAGATTTTTTTCGATTCGCTTAAACATAGAATTTCTGTATTTTACATGAGAGAGCATATGGAGTTGGTGTAGATACTAAAAAACAGAGTAGAATATGTAATTGTATATTTTTTCTGACAGATTATATTCAGAGCAATTTTGTTTTTAACATTACGGTGCCTAGATAATATTTAGATTTTTTTCGATTCACGTAAAATTAGAATTTCGGTATTTTACATGAGAGAGCATACTGAGTTTGTGTATATACTCCAAAACCTAGTAGAAAAAGGCATTGTATATTTTTTCTAACTGACTATATTCAGAGCCATTTTCATTTAGCATTGGTGGACCTAGATATTATTTAGATTATTTTCTATTCACGTAAAATTAGAATTTCAATATTTTACATGAGTGAGCATATTGAGTTGGTGTATATACTCCAAAACAGAGTAGAAAGGGGCATTGTATATTATTTCTGACAGATTATATTCAGAGAAATTTTGCTTTTAACATTGGGTTGCCTAGATAATATTTATATTTTTTTCGATTCACCTAAAATTAAAATATCAGTATTTTACATGAGAGAGCATCCTGAGTTGGTGTATATACTCCAAAACAGAGTAGAATAAGGCATTGTATATTTTTTCTGACAGATTATATTTAGAGAAATTTTATTTTAACATTGGGGTGCCTAGATAATATTTATATTTTTTTTGTTTCACGTAAAGTTAGAATTTCAGTATTTTACATGAGAGAGCATACTGAGTTCGTATATATACTCCAAAACACAGTAGAATAAGGCAGTGTATATTTTCTCTAACAGAGTATATTCAGAACCATTTTCTTTTAACTTTGGGGCGCCTAGATAATATTTGGATTTTTTTCGATTCGTGTAAAATTTGAATTTCGGTATTTTATATGGGAGAGCATATTGAGTTGGTGTATATAGAAGAAAACAGAGTAGAAAACAACGTTGTATATTTTTTCTGACAGATTCTATTCAGAGCAATTTTGCTGTTAACATTGAGGTGCCTAGATGATATTTAGATTTATTTCGATTCGTTTAAATATAGAATTTCTGTATTTTACATGAGAGAGCATATGGAGTTGGTGTATATATTCAAAAACAGAGTAGAATACGTCATTGTATATTTTTTCGACAGATTGTGTTCCGAGCAATTTTGTTTTTTACATTGGGGTGCCTAGGCAATATTTATATTTTATTCGATTCACGTAACATTATATAAAAGTAGAGTAGAGTAGAATAGGGGATTGTATATTTTTTCTGACAAATTATATTCAGAGCAATTTTTTTTTAACATTGGGGTGCCTAGATTATATTTAGATTTTTTCAATTCGGGTAAAATTAGAATTTCTGTATTTTAAATGAGCGACCATATTGTGTTGGTGTATATACTACAAAACAGAGTCGAAAAAGGCATTGTGCATTTTTTCTGACAGATTATATTCAGTGCAATTTTGCTTTAAACATTGGGGTGCCTAGATAATATTTAGATTCTTTTTGATTCACGTAAAATTAGAATTTCGGTATTTTACATGAGAGAGCATACTGAGTTGGTGTACATAATCCAAAACAATGTAGAATTAGGCATTGTATATTTTTTCTAACACACTATATTCAGAGCCATTTTTGTTTAGCTATGCGGTGCCTAGATATTACTTTGGTTTTTTTCGATTCTTGTAAAATTAGAATTTCGGTATTTTACATGAGAGAGCATACTGAGTTGGTGTACATACTCCAAAACAAAGTAGAATAAGGCATTGTATATTTTTTTATAACAGACGATATTCAGAGCCATTTTCTTTTAACTTTAAGGCACCTAGATATTATTTAGATTTTTATCGATTCGCGTAAAATTAGAATATCTGTATTTTACATGAGAGAGCATATTTAGTTGATGTATATACTCCAAAACAGAGTAGAATAGGGCATTGTACATTTTTTCTGACAGATTATATTGAGAGCAATTTTGCTATTAACATTCAGGTGCCTAGATAGTATTTAGATTTTTTCGATTCATGTAAATTTTAAATTTCGGTATTTTACATGAGAGAGCATACTGAGTTGGTGTATATACTCAAAAACAGAGTAGAATAGATCATTGTATATTTTTTCTGACAGATTATATTCAGAGCAATTTTTCTTTTAACAGTGGGGTTCCTGTATAATATTTAGATTGTTTTGGATTCACGTAAAATTAGAATTTCTGTATTTTACATGAGAGAGCATACTGAGTTGGTGTATATACTCCAAAACAGAATAGAATAAGGCATTGTATATTTCGTCTAACAGACTATATTCAGAGCCAATTTCTTTCAACTTTTTGGAGCCTAGATATTATTTAGATGTATTTCAATTCACGTAAAATTTGAATTTCGGTATTTTACATGAGAGAGCATATTGAGTTGGTGTATATACTACAAAACAGTAGAAAATAAAATTGGATATTTTTTCTGACAGATTATATTTAGTCCAAATTTATTTTAACATTGGGGTGCCTAGATAATATTTATATTTTTTTCGTTTCACGTAATGTTAGAATTTCAGTATTTTACATGAGAGAGCTTACTAGGATCGTATATATACTCCAAAACACAGTAGAATAAGGCATTGTATATTTTCTCTAACAGACTATATTCAGAACCATTTTCTTTTAACTTTGGGGCGCCTAGATACTATTTAGATTTTTTTCGATTTGCGTAAAATTAGAATTTCGGTATTTTACATGAGAGAGCATATTGAGTTGGTGTATATACTCCACAACAAGGTAGAATAGGGCATTGTATATTTTTTCTGACAGATTATATTCAGAGTAATTTTGTTTTTAACATTGGGTTGCCTAGACAATATTTAGATTTTTTTCGATTCATGTGAAATTACAATTTCGGTATTTTACATAAGAGAGCATACAGAGTTGGTGTATATTCTCCGAAGCAGAGTAGAATAAGGCATTGTATATTATTTCTAACAGACTATATTCTGAGCCCTTTTCTCTTAACTTTGGGGCTCCTAGATATTTTTTAGATTTTTATCGATTCGCGTAAAATTAGAATTTCTGGATTTTACATGAGAGAGCGTACTGAGTTGGTGTATATACTCCAAAACATAGTAGAGTAAGGCATTTTATATTTTTTCTAACAGACTATATTCAGAGCCATTCTCTTTTAACTTTGGGGCGCCTAGATACTCTTTAGATTTTTTTTGATTCTCATAAAATTAGAATTTCGGTATTTTACATGAGAGAGCATATTGAGTTGGTCTATATACTCGAAAACAGTGTAGAAAAAAGAATTGTATATTTTTTCTGACAGATTACATTTAGAGCAATTTTGCTTTAACATTGGGGTGCCTAGATAATATTTATATTTTTTTCGATTCACGTAAATTTAGAATTTCGGTATCTTACATGAGAGAGCATACTCAGCTCGTATATATACTCCAAAACACAGTAGAATAACGCATTGTATATTTTCTCTAAGAGACTATATTCAGAACTATTTTCTTTTAACTTTGGGGCTCCTAGATAGTATTTAGATCTTTTTCGATTCGCGTAAAATTAGAATTTCTGGATTTTACATGAGAGAGTGTACTGAGTTGGTGTATATACTCCAAAACATAGTAGAGTAAGGCATTTTATATTTTTTCTAACAGACTATATTCAGAGCCATTCTCTTTTAACTTTGGGGCGCCTAGATACTATTTAGATTTTTTTGATTCTCATAAAATTAGAATTTCGGTATTTTACATGAGAGAGCATATTGAGTTGGTCTATATACTCGAAAACAGTGTAGAAAAAAGAATTGTATATTTTTTCTGACAGATTACATTTAGAGCAATTTTGCTTTAACATTGGGGTGCCTAGATAATATTTATATTTTTTTCGATTCACGTAAATTTAGAATTTCGGTATCTTACATGAGAGAGCATACTGAGTTCGTATATATACTCCAAAACACAGTAGAATAAGGCATTGTATATTTTCTCTAAGAGACTATATTTAGAACCATTTTCTTTTAACTTTGGGGCTCCTAGATAGTATTTAGTTTTTTTTCAATTCACGTAAAATTAGAATTTCGGTATTTTATATGAGAGAGCATATTCAGTTGGTGTATATACTACAAAACAGAGTAGAAAACAAGGTTGTATATTTTCTCTGACAGATTATATTCAGAGAAATTTTCCTGTTAACATTGGGGTGCCTAGATAATATTTAGATTTATTTTGATTCATTTAAATATAGAATTTCTGTATTTTACAGGAGAGAATATATGGAGTTGGTGTATATACTCAAAAACAGAGTAGAATACGTTATTGTATATTTTTTCGACAGATTACGTTCCGAGCAATTTTGTTTTTAACATTGGGGTGCCTAGATAATATTTAGATTTTATTCGATTCTCGTAAATTAGAATTTCTGTATTTTATATGAGTGAGCATATTGAGTTGGTGTATATACTCCAAAACAGAGTAGAATAGGGCATTGTATATTTTTTATGACAAATTATATTCAGAGCAATTTTGTTTTTACCATTAGGGTGCCTAGATTATATTTAGATTTTTTCGATTCAGGTAAAATTAGAATTTTTGTATTTTACATGAGAGAGCATATTGTGTTGGTTAATATACTACAAAACAGAGTCGAAAAAGGCATTGTGTATTTTTTCTGACAGATTATATTCAGAGCAATTTTGCTTTTAACATTGGGGTGCCTAGATAATATTTAGATTTTTTTGATTCGCATAAATATAGAATTTCTGTATTTTACATGAGAGAGCATATTGTGTTGGTTTATATACTCCAAAACAGAGTAGAATAGGGCATTGTATATTTTTTATGACAGATTACATTCAGAGCAATTTTGTTTTTAACATTGGGGTGCCTAAATAATATTTAGATTTTTTTCGATTCATGTGAAATTACAATTTCGGTATTTTACATAAGAGAGCATACAGAGTTGGTGTATATTCTCCGAAGCAGAGTAGAATAAGGCGTTGTATATTATTTCTAACAGACTATATTCGGAGCCCTTTTCTCTTAACTTTGGGGCTCCTAGATATTTTTTAGATTTTTATCGATTCGCGTAAAATTAGAATTTCTGGATTTTACATGAGAGAGCATACTGAGTTGGTGTATATACTCCAAAACATAGTAGAGTAAGGCATTTTATATTTTTTCTAACAGACTATATTCAGAGCCATTCTCTTTTAACTTTGGGGCGCCTAGATACTATTTAGATTTTTTTTGATTCTCGTAAAATTAGAATTTCGGTATTTTACATGAGAGAGCATATTGAGTTGGTCTATATACTCGAAAACAGTGTAGAAAAAAGAATTGTATATTTTTTCTGACAGATAACATTTAGAGCAATTTTGCTTTAACATTGGGGTGCCTAGATAATATTTATATTTTTTTCGATTCACGTAAATTTAGAATTTCGGTATCTTACATGAGAGAGCATACTGAGTTCGTATATATACTCCAAAACACAATAGAAGAAGGCATTGTATATTTTTTCTAACACACTATATTCAGAGCCATTTTCGATTAGCTATGGGGTGCCTAGATATTACTTTGGTTTTTTTCGATTCCCGTAAAATTAGAATTTCGGTATTTTACATGAGAGAGCATGCTGAGTTGGTGTATATACTCCAAAACAGAGTAGAAAAGGGCATTGTATATATTTTCTGACAGATCATATTCAGAGCAATTTATATTTTAACATTGGGGTGCCTAGATAATATTTAGATGTTTTTCAATTCGCTTAAATATAGAATTTCTGTATTTTACATGAGAGAGCATAGGGAGTTAGGGTATATACTCCAAAATAGAGTAGAATAGGACATTGAATATTTTTTCTGAGAGATTATATTCAGAGCAATATTGTTTTTAACATTGGGGTGCCTAGATAATATTTAAATTTTTTCTATTCACGTAAATATCGAATTTCTGTATTTTACATGAGACAGCATACTGAGTGGGTGTATATACTCCAAACAGAGTAGAATTATGCATTGTATATTTTTCTAACAAACTATATTCACAGCCAGTTTATTTTAACTTTAAGGCACTCAGATATTTTTTAGATTTTCTTCGATTTGCGTAAAATTAGAATTTCGGTAGTTTATATGAGAGAGCATATTTAGTTGTAGTATATATTACAAAACAGAATAGAAAGAAGCATTGTATATTTTTTCTGACAGATTATATTCAGAGCAATTTTGCTTTTAACATTGAGATGCTTAGATAATATTTATATTTTTTTGAATCACGTAAAATTTGAATTTCGGTATTTTACATGAGAGAGCATACTGAGTTGGTGTATATACTCCAAAAAAGAGTAGAGTAAGGCATTCTATATTTTTTCTAACAGACTATATTCAAAGCCATTTTTGTTAACTTGGGGGCTCCTAAATATTTTTTATATTTTTATCAATTCATGTAAAATTAGAATTTCTGTATGTTACATGAGAGAGCATATGGAGTTGGTGTATATACTCCAAAACAGAGTAGAATAGCGCATTGTATATTTTCTCTGGCAGATTATATTCAGAGCAATTTTTCTTTTAACATTGGGGTGCCTAGATAATATTTAGATTTTTTTTCAATTCGCTCAAATATAGAATTTCTGTATTTTTCTTGAGAGAGCATATGGAGTTCGTGTGTATAATTCAAAACACAGTAGAATCAGGCATTGTATTTTTTTCTGACAGATTATATTCAGAGCAATTTGGTTTTTAACATTGGCGTGCATAGATAATATTTAGTTTTTTTTCGATTCATGTAAAATTCGAATTTTGGTAGTTTACATGAGAGAGCATACTGAGTTGGTTTATATACTCCAAAACAGATTAGAAGAAAACATTGTATATTTTTTGTAACAGACTATATTCAGAGCCATTTTCTGTTAATTTTTGGGTGCCTGGATATTATTTAGATTTTTTCGATTCACATAATATTAAAATTTCGGTATTTTACATGAGAGAGCATATTGAGGTGGTGTATATACTACAAAACAGAGTAGAAAAGGGCATTGTATATATTTTCTGACATATTATATTCAGAGCAATTGTTCTTTTAACATTGGGGTGCCTAGATAATATTTAGATTTTTTTCGATTCACGTAAAATTAGAATTTTTGTATTTTACATGAGAGAGCATACTGAGTTGGTGTATATACTCCAAAACAGAGTAGAAGAGGGCATTGTATATTTTTTCTGACAGATAATATTTATAGCTAATTTGTTTTTAACATTGGGTTGCCTAGATAATATTTAAATATTTTCGATTTGGGTAAAATTAGAATTCTTGTATTTTACGTGAGAGAGCATATTGAGTTGGTGTATATACTACAAAACACAGTAGAAATGGGCATTGTATGTTTTTTCTCACAGATTATATTCAGAGCAATATTGTTTTTAACATTGGGTTGCCTAGATAATATTTAGACTTTTTTCGATTCACGTAAAATTAGAATTTCGGTATTTTACATGAGAGAGCATGCTGAGTTGGTGTCTATATACCAAAACAGAGTAGAATAAGGCATTGTATATTTGTTCTAACAGACTATATTCAGAGCCATTTTCTGTTAATTTTGTGGCGCCTAGATATTATTTAGATTTCCTTCGATTCGCATAAAATTAGAATTTCGGTTTTTTACATGAGAGAGCATATTGAGTTGGTGTATATACCCCAAAACAGAGTAGAAACGGGCATTGTATATTTTTTCTGACAGATTCTATTCAGAGCAATTTTGCTTTTAACATTAGGGTGCCTAGATAATATTTAGTTTTTATTTGATTCACGTAAATTAAGAATTGCGGTATTTTATATGAGAGAGCATATTGAGTTGGTGTATATACTCCAAAACAGAGTAGAAAAGAACATTGTATATTTTTTATGACAGATTATATTCAGAGCAATTTTGTTTTTAACATTGGGGAACCTACATAATATCTAGATTATTTTCGATTCACGTAAAATTAGAATTTCGGTATTTTACATGAGAGAGCATACTGAGTTGGTGTATTTACTCCAAAACAGAGTAGAATAAGGCATTGTATATTTTTTCTAAGAGACTATATTGAGGGCCATTTTCTTTTAACTTTGGGGCGCCTAGATATTATTTAGATTTTTTTTTATTCGTGTAAAATTAGAATTTCGGTATTTTACATGAGAGAGCATATTGAGTTGGTATATATACTCCAAAACAGAGTAGAAAAGGTCATTTTATATTTTATCTGACAGATTATATTCAGAGGAATTTTGCTTTTAACATTGGGGTTCCTAAATTATATGTAGATTTTTTTCGATTCGCTTAAATATTGAATTGCTGTATTTTACATAAGAGAGCATATTTAGTTGGTTTATGTACTCCAAAACAGGGTAGAAAATGTCATTTTATATTTTTTCTGACAGATTATATTTAGAGGAATTTTGCTTTTAACATTTTGATTCCTAGATCATATTTATATTATTTTCGATTCGCTTAAATATAGAATTTCTGTATTTTACATGAGAGAGCATATGGAGTTGGTTTACATACTCCAAAACAGAGTAGAATAAGGCACTGTATATTTTTTCTGACAGAATATATTCAGAGCAATTTTGATTTTAACATTGGGGTGTCTAGGTAATATTTAGTTTTTTTGGATTTGCTTAAATATAGAATTTCTTTATTTTACATAAGAGAGCTTATGGAGTTGGTGTATATACTCCAAAACAGAGTAGAATAGGGCATTGTATATTTTTTCTGAAAGATTATATTCAGAGAAATTTTGTTTTTAACAGTGGGGTGCCTAGATAATATTTAGATTTTTTCGACTCACTTAAAATTAGAATTTCGGTATTTTACATGAGAGAGCATACCGAGTTGGGGTATATACTCTAAAACACAGTACAATAAGGCATTGTATATTTTTACTAACAGAGTATATTCAGAGCAATTTTCTTTTAACTTAGAGGCGCCTAGATATCATTTAGATTTTTTTCGATGCGTGTAAAATTAGAATTTCGGTATTTTACATGAGAGAGCATATTGAATTGTTGTATATACTCCAAAACAGAGTAGAAAAGGGCATTGTGTATTTTCTCTGAACGATTATATTCAGAGCAATTTTGCTTTTAACATTCGGCTGCCTAGATAATATTTAGAGTTTTTTCGATTCGCAAAAGTTAGAATTTCGGTATTTTACATGAGAGAGCATACTCAGTTGGTGTATATACTCGAAAACAGAGTAGAAAAAGGCATTGTATATTTTTTCTAACAGACTATATTCAGAGCGATTTTCTTTTAACTTCTGGGTGCCTAGATATTATTTAGATTTATTTCGATTCACGTAAAATTAGAATTTCGGTATTTTACATGGAAGAGCATATGGAGTTGGTGTATATACTCCAAAACAGAGTAGAAAAAACCATTGTATATTTTTTCTGACAGATTATATTCAGAGCAATTTTGGTTTTAACATTGGGGTGCCTACATGATATTTAGATTATTTTGGATTCGCTTAAATATAGATTTTCTGTATTTTACAAAAGACAGCATATGGAGTTGGTTTATATACTCCAAAAAAAAGTAGAAAAAGGCATTGAGTATTTTTTCTAACAGACTATATTCAGAGTCATTTTCTTTTTACTTCAGTGCGCCTAGATATTATTTAGATTTTTTCGATTCGCGTAAAATCAGAATTTCCGTATTTTACATGGGAGAGCATACTGAGTTGGTGTATATACTCCAAAACAGAGTAAAATAGGGCATTGTATATTTTTTCTGACAGATGATATTCAGAGCAAATTTGTTTTTAACATTAGGGTAACTAGAATATATTTAGATTATTTTCGAATCACGTAAAATTAGAATTTCGGTATTTTACATGAGAGAGCATACTCAGTTGGTGTATATACTCGAAAACAGAGTAGAAAAAGGCATTGTATATTTTTTCTAACAGACTATATTCAGAACGATTTTCTTTTAACTTCTGGGCGCCTAGATATTATTTAGATTTATTTCGATTCACGTAAAATTAGAATTTCGGTATTTTACATGGAAGAGCATATGGAGTTGGTGTATATACTCCAAAACAGAGTAGAAAAAAGCATTGTATATTTTTTCTGACAGATTATATTCAGAGCAATTTTGGTTTTAACATTGGGGTGCCTACATGATATTTAGATTATTTTGGATTCGCTTAAATATAGATTTTCTGTATTTTACAAAAGACAGCATATGGAGTTGGTTTATATACTCCAAAAAAAAGTAGAAAAAGGCATTGAGTATTTTTTCTAACAGACTATATTCAGAGTCATTTTCTTTTTACTTCAGTGCACCTAGATATTATTTAGATTTTTTTCGATTCGCGTAAAATCAGAATTTCCGTATTTTACATGGGAGAGCATACTGAGTTGGTGTATATACTCCAAAACAGAGTAAAATAGGGCATTGTATATTTTTTCTGACAGATGATATTCAGAGCAAATTTGTTTTTAACATTAGGGTAACTAGATTATATTTAGATTATTTTCGAATCACGTAAAATTAGAATTTCGGTATTTTACATGAGAGAGCATACTGAGTTGGTGTATATATTCCACAACAGAGTAGAATAAGGCATTGTATATTTTTTCTGACAGATTATATTCAGAGAAATTTTGCTTTTAACATTGGGTTGCCTAGATAACATTTAGATTTTTTTCGATTCGCTTAAATATAGAATTTCTGTATTTTACATGAGAGAGCATATTGATTTGGTGTAGATACTCCAAAACAGAGTAGAACAGGGCATTGTATATTTTTTCTGACAGATTATATTCAGAGCAATTTTGTTTTCAACATTGGGGTGCCTAGATAATATTTATATTTTTTTCGATTCATGTAAAATTAAAATTTCGGTATTTTACATGAGAGAACATATTGATTTGGTGTATATACTCAAAAACATAGTAGAAAAGTACATTGAATATTTTTACTGATACATTATATTCAGTGTAATTTTGCTTCTAACATTGGGGTGCCTAGATAATATTTAGATCTTTTTCAATTCGCTTAAATATAGAATTTCTGTATTTTTCATAAGAGAGCATATGGAGTTGGTGTATATACTTCAAAACAGAGTAGAAAAGGGCATTGTATATTTTTTATGACAAATTATATTAAGAGCAATTTTGTTTTTAACATTGGGGTGCCTAGATAATATTTAGTTTTTTTCGATTCGCTTAAATATAGAATTTCTGTATTTTACATGAGAGAGCATATGCAGTTGGTGTATATACTCCAAAATAGAGTAGAATAAAGCTTTCTATATTTTTTCTAACTGACTATATTCAGAACCATTTTTGTTTAACTTTGGGGTGCCTAGATATTATTCAGATTTATTTAGATTCTCGTAAAATTCGAATTTCTGTATTTTCCGTTAGAGACCGTATGTAGTTGGTATATATACTCCAAAACAGAGTAGAATAGGGCATTGTATATTTGTTCTGACAGATTATATTCAGAGCAATTTTGTTTTTAACATTGGGGTGCCTAGATAATATTTAGTTTTTTTCGATTCGCTTAAATATAGAAGTTCTGTATTTTACATGATAGAGCATATGCAGTTGGTGTATATACTCCAAAATAGAGTAGAATGGAGCATTCTATATTTTTTCTTACTGACTATATTCAGAGCCATTTTCGTTTAACTTTGGGGTGCCGAGATATTATTCAGATATATTTAGATTCTCATAAAATTAGAATTTCTGTATTTTCCATTAGAGACCGTATGTAGTTGGTATATATACTCCAAAACAGAGTAGAATAGGGCATTGTATATTTGTTCTGACAGATTATATTCAGAGCAATTTTGTTTTTAACATTGGGGTGTCTAGATAATATTTAGATTTTTATCGATTCGGTAAAAATTAGAATTTCAATATATTACATGAGGGAGCATACTTAGTTGGTGTATATACTCCAAAAGAGAGTAGAATAAAGCATTGTATATTTTCTCTAAAAGACTATATTCAGAGCCATTTTCTTTTAACTTTGGGGTGCTTAGATATTATTTCAATATTTTTCGATTCATGTAATATTAGAATTTCGGTATTTTACATGAGACATCATATTGAGTTGGTGTATATACTCCAAAATAGAGTAGAAAAGGGCATTGTATATTTTTTCTGACAAAGTATATTCGGAGCAATTTTGTTTTTAACATTGGGGTGCCTATATTTAGATTTTTTCCGATTCGATTAAATATAGAATTTCTGTATTTTACATTAGAGAGCTGATTGAGTTGGTGTATATACTCCAAAACACAGTAGAAAAGGGCATTTTATATTTTTTATGACAGATTATATTCAGAGAAATTTTATTCTTAACATTGGGGTGCCTAGATAATATTTAGATTTTTTTGATTTGGGTAAAATTAAATTTCTGTATTTTACATGAGAGAGAAAACGGAGTTGGTGTATTTACTCCAAAACAAAGTAGAATAAGGCATTGTATACTTTTTCTAACAGACTATATTCATACCCATTTTCGTTTAACTTTGGGGCGCCTAGATATTATTTAGATTTTTTTCGATTCGCGTAAAATTAGAATTTCAGTATTTTACGTGAGAGAGCATATTGATTTAATGTATATACTCCAAAGCAGAGTAGAAAAAGGCATTGTATATTTTTTCTGACAGATTATATTCAGAGCAATTTTGATTTTAACTTTGGGGTGCCTAGATTATATTTAGATTTTTTTCGATTTGTATAAATATAGAACTTCTATATTTTACATGAGAGTGCATCTGGAGTTGGGGTATATACTCCAAAACAGAGTAAAATAGGGCATTGTGTATTTTTTCTGACAGATTGTATTCAGAGAAATTTTGTTTTTAACATTGAAGTGCATTGATAATATTTAGATTATTTTCGATTCGCTTAAATATAGAATTTCTGTATTTTACATGAGAGAGCTTATGGAGTTGGTGTATATACCCCAAAACAGAGTAGAAAAGGGCATGGTATATTTTTCCAGACAAATTATATTCAGAGAAAATTTGTTTTTAACACTGGGGTGCCTAGATAATATTTAGATTTTTTCGATTCACTTAAATATAGAATTTCTGTATTTTACATGAGAGAGCGTATGGAGTTGGTGTATATACTCCAAAACAGAGTACAATAGGGCATTGTATATTTTTTCTGACAGGTTATATTCAAAGCAATTTTGTTTTTAACATTGGGGTCCCTAGATAATATTTAGATTTTTTCGATTCTGGTGAAATTAGAATTTCTGTATTTTACATGAGAGAGTATACAGCGTTGGTGTATTTACTCCAAAACGTAGTAGAAAAGAGCATTGTATATTTTTTCTGACAGATTATATTCAGAGCAATTTTGCTTTTATCATTCGGGTGCCTAGATAATATTTAGATTTTTTTTTGATTTGCTGAAATATTAAATTTCTGTATTTTACATGAGAGAGCATATGGATTTGGTGTATGTACTCCAAAACGTAGTAGAAAAGGGCATTGTATATTTTTTCTGACAGATTCTATTCAGAGCAAATTTGCTTTTACATTGGGGTGCCTAGATAATATTTAGATATTTTTCGATTCACGTAAAATTAGAATTTTGGTATTTTACATGAGAGCGCATATTGAGTTGGTGTATATATTCCAAAACATAGTAGAATAAGGCATTGTATATTTTTTCTAACAGAATATATTCAGAGCCATTTTCTTTTAACTGCGGGGTGCCTAGATATTATTTAGATTATTTTCGATTCGTGTAAAATTAGAATTTCGGTATTTTACATTAGAGAACAGGTAGAGTTGGTGTATATACTCAAAAACAAAGTAGAATAGGGCATTGTATAATTTTTCTGACAGTTTATAATCAGAGCAATTTTGTTTTTAACATTGGGGTGCCTAGATAATATTTACATTATTTCCATTCTGGTAAAATTTGAATTTCTGTATTTTACACGAGAGAGCATACTGAGTTGGTGTATATACTCCAAAACATAGTAGAATAAGGCATTCTATATTTTTTCTCACTGACTATATTCAGAGCCATTTTTGTTTAGCTTTGGGGTGCCTAGATATTATTCAGATTTATTTCGATTCTCATAAAATTAAAATTTCTGTATTTTACATTAGGGACCATATGTAGTTGGTGTATATACTCCAAAACAGAGTAAAATAGGGCATTGTATATTTTTTCTGACAGATTATATTCAGCACAATTTTGTTTTTAACTTTGGGGTGCCTAGATAATATTTAGATTTTATTCAATTTGCTTAAATATAGAATTTCTGTATTTTACATGAGAGCTTATGGAGTTGATGTATATACTTTAAAACAGAGTAGAAAAGGGCATTTTATATTTTTTTCTGACAAATTATATTCAGAGAAATTTTGTTTTTAACATTGGGGTGCCTAGATAATATTTAGATTATTTTGATTTGCTTAAATATAGAATTTCTGTATTTTACATGAGAGAGCATATGCAGTTGGTGTATATACTCCAAAATAGAGAAGAATAAAGCATTCTATATTTTTTCTAACTGACTATATTCAGAGCCATTTTCGTTTAACTTTGGTGTGCCTAGATATTATTCAGATTTATTTCAATTCTCGTAAAATTAGAATTTCTGTATTTTCCATTAGAGACCATATGTAGTTGGTATATATACTCCCAAACAGAGTAGAATAGGGCATTGTATATTTGTTCTGACAGATAATATTCAGAGCAATTTTGTTTTTAACATTGGGGTGCCTAGATAATATTTAGATTTATTCAATTCTGGTAAAATTAAATTTCTGTATTTTACATGTGAGAGCATACAGAGTTGGTGTATTTACTCCAAAACAGAGTAGAAGAAGGCCTTGTATATTTTTTCTAACAGACTATATTCATAGGCATTTTCTTTTAAATTTGGGGTACCTAGATATTATTTAGATTTTTTTCTATTCACGTAAAATTAGATTTTCGGTATTTTACATGAGAGAGCATATTGAGTTTGTGTATATACTCCAAAACAGTGTAGAATAGGGCATTATATATTTTCTCTGACCGATTATAATAAGAGCAATTTTGCTTTTATTATTGGGGTGCCCTGATAATATTTAGTTATTTTTCTCTTCACGTAAAATTAGAATTTCGGTGTTTTACGTGAAAGAGCATACTGAGTTGGTGTATGTACTCAAAAACAGAGTAGAAAAGGGCATTGTATATTTTTTGTGACATGTTATATTCAGAGCAATTTTGCTTTTAACATTGGGGTGCCTAGATAATATTTAGATTTTTTTCAATTCACGAAAATTAAAATTTCGTTATTTTACACGAGAGAGCATATCGAGTTGGTGTATATACTACAAAACAAAGTAGAATAGAGAATTGTGTATTTTTTTTACAGATTATTTTCTGAGCAATTTTGCTTTCAACATAGGGGTGCCTAGATAATATTTAGATTTTTTTCAATTCCCTTAAATATAGAATTTCTCTGTTTTACATGAGAGAGCATATGGAGTTCGTGTATATACTCCAAAACAGAGTACAATCAGGCACTGCATATTTGTTCTGACAGAATATATTCAGAGCAATTTTGTTTTTAACATTGGAGTGCCTAGATACTATTTAAATTTTTTTCGATTCACGTAAATTTAGAATTTTGGTATTTTACATGAGAGAGCATACTGAGTTGGTTTATATACTCCAAAACAGAGTAGAATAAGGCATTGTATATTTTTTCTAACAGACTATATTCAGCGCCATTTTCTTTTAACTTTGGAACGGATAGATATAATTTAGATTTTTTTCGATTCGCGGAGAATTAGAATTTCCGTATTTTACATGAGAGAGCATATTGAGTTGGTATATGTACTCCAAAACAGAGTAGAAAAGGGCATTATATATTTTTTCTGACAGATTATATTCAGAGCAATTTTACTTTTAACATTGCGGTGCCTAGATAATATTTAGATTTTTTTCAATTCACGTAAAGTTAGAATTCCTGTATTTTACATGAGAGAGCATACTGAGTTGGTGTATGTACTCCAAAACAGAGTAGAATAAGGCATTGTTTATTTTTTCTAACAGACTATAGTCAGAGCCATTTTCTTTTAACTTTGGGGCACCTCGATACTATTTAGATTTTTTTCTTTTTGCGTAAAATAAAAATTTCGCTATTTTACATGAGAGAGCATATTTAGTTAGTGTATATAATCCAAAACAGAGTAGAAAGGGCATTGTATATTTTTTCTGACATATTATATTCAGAGCGATTTTGTTTTTAACATTGGTGTGCCTACATAATATTTAGATTTCTTTCAATTTACGTAAAATTAGAATTACGATATTTTACATGAGAGAGCATAGTGAGTTGGTGTATATACTCTAAAACAGAGTAGAAAAGGGCACTGTATATTTTTTCTGGCAGATTAGATTCAGAGCAATTTTGCTTTTAACATTGGGGTGCCTAGATAATATTTAGGTTTTTTTTTTTTATTTACCTAAATATAGAATTTCTGTATTTTACATGAGAGAGCATATGGAGTTAGTGTATATACGTCAAAAAAGAGTAGAATACGGCATTGTATATTTTTTCTGACAGATTATATTCAGAGCAATTTAGTATTTAGCATTGGGGTGCCTACAGAATATTTAGATTTTATCAATTTGGGTAAAATTTGAATTTCTGTATTTTATATGAGAGAGCAAACTGTGTGGGTGTATATACTCCAAAACAGAGTAGAATAGGGCATTGTATATTTTCTCTAACAGATTATATTCAGAGAATTTTTGTTTTTAACATTGGGGTGCCTACATAATATTTAAATTTTTTTGATTCGGGTAAAATTAGAATGTCTGTATTTTACATGAGAGAGAATATTGAGTTGGTGTATATACTACAAAACAAAGTAAAAAAGGGCATTTATATTTTTTATGACAGATTATATTCAGAGTAATTTTGATTTTAATATTGGGGTGCCTAGATAATATTTAGATTTTTTTCGATTCCCTTAAATATAGAATTTCTGTATTTTACAGGAGCGAGCCTATGGAGTTGGTGTATATACTCCAAAACAGAGTAAAATAGGGTATTGTATATTTTTTCTGACAGATCATATTCAGAGCAATTTTGTTTTTAACATTCAGGTGCCTAGACAATATGTATATTTTTTCGATTAGGGTAGAATTAGAATTCCTGTATTTTACATGAGAGAGCATATGGAGTTGTGTATATACTCCAAAACAAAGTAGAATAAGGCATTGTATATTTTTTCTAACAGACTATATTGAGAGCCATTTTTGTTGATCATTGGGGCGCCTACATATTATTTAGATTTTTTTCGATTCGCGTAAAATTAGAATTTCCGTATTTTACATGAGAGAGCATATAGAGTTGCTGTATATACTCCAAAACAAAGTAGAATAGGGCATTGTATTTTTTTTCTGAAAGATTATATTCAGAGAAATTTTGTTTTTATCATTGGGGTGCCTAAATAATATTTAGATATTTTTCGATTCGCTTAAATATAGAATTTCTGTATTTTAGATGAGAGAGCATATGGAGTTGGTGTATATACTCCAAAACAGAGTAGAATAGGGCATTGTATATTCTTTCTAACAGATTATATTCAGAGCAATTTTGTTTTTAAAATTAAGGTGCCTAGATAATATTTAAATTGTTCACGATTCGCTTAAATATAGAATTTCTGTATTTTACATGATAGAGCATATGGAGTTGGTGTATATACTCCAAAACAGAGTAGAATAGTGCATTGTATATTTTTTCTGACTGATTATATTCAGAGCAATTTTGTTTTTAACATTGGGTTGCCTAAATAATATTTAGATTTTTTCGATTCTGGTAAAATTAGAATTTCTGTATTTTACATGAGATAGCATACTGAGTTGGTGTATATACTCCAAAACAAAGTAGAATAAGTCATTCTATATTTTTTCTAGAAGACTATATTAAGAGCCATTTTATTTTAACTTCGAGGCGCCTAGGTGTTATTTAGATTTTTTTCGATTCGCGTAAAATTAAAATTTCTGTATTTTACATGAGAGAGCATATTGAGTTGGTGTATATACTACAAAACAGAGTAGAAAGGGGCATTGTATATTTTTTCTGAAAGATTATATTCAGAGCAATTTTGCTTTTAACATTGTGGTGCCTAGATAATATTTAAATTTATTTCGATTCACTTAAATATAGAATTTCTCTATTTTACTTGAGAGAGCATACTGAATTGGTGTATATACTCCAAAACAGAGTAGAATACGGCATAGTATATTTTTTCTGACAGATTATATTCAGAGAAATTTTACTTTTAACATTGGGGTGCCTAGATAATATTCTGATTTTTTCGATTCGGGTAAAATTAGAATTTCTGTATTTTACATGAGAGAGCATATTGAGTTGGTGTATTTACTAAAAACAGAGTTGAATATGGCATTGTATATTTTTTCTGACTGATTATATTCAGAGTTATTTTTATTTTAACATTCGGGTGCCTAGATAATATTTAAATTTTCTTCGATTCACTTAAATATAGAATTTCTCTATTTTACATGAGAGAGCATACTGAGTTGGTTTATATACTCCAAAACAGAGTAGAATAAGGCATTGTATTTTTTTTAACAGACTATATTCCGAGCCATTAACTTTTAACTTCGGGGCGTCTAGATATCATTTAAATTTTTTTCGATTTGCGTAAAATTAGAATTTCGGTATTTTACATGAGAGAACATATAGAGTTGGTGTATATACCCCAAAACGAAGTAGAAAAGGGCATTTTACATTTTTTCTGACAGATTTTATGCAGAGCAATTTTGTTTTTAACATTGGCGTGACTAAAAAATATTTAGATTTTTTCGATTCGTGTAAAATTAGTTTCTGTATTTTACATGAAAGAGCATATTGAGTTGTTTATATAATACAAAATAGAGTAGAAAATGGCATTATGTATTTTCTATGACAGATTATATTCAGAGCAATTTCGTTTTTAACATTGGGGTGCCTAGATATTATTTAGATATTTTTCGATTCGCTTAAAAATAGAATTTCTGTATTTTACCTGAGAGAGCATATGCAGTTGTTGTATATACCCCAAAACAGAGTAGAATAGGATATTGTATATTTTCTCTGACAGATTATATTCAGAGCAATTTCGTTTTTAACATTGGCGTGCCTTCATAATATTTAGATTTTTTCGATTCGGGTAAAATTAGAATTTCTGTATTTTACATGAAAGAGCATATTCAGTTGGTGTATATAATATAAAACAGAGAAGAATAGGGCATTGTATATTATTTCTGACAGATTATATTCAGAGCAATTTTGTTTTTAACATTGGGTTGTCTAAATAATATTTAGTTATTTCGATTCAGGTAGAATTATAATTTCTGTATTTTACATGACAGAGCATATTGTGTTGGTGTATATACTACAAAACAGAGTAGAAAAGGGCATTGTACCTTTTTTCTGACAGATTTTTTTCAGAGCAATTTTGTTTTTAACATTGCGGTGCCTAGATAATATTTAGAAATTTATCGATCCACTTAAAATTAGAATTTCGGTATTTTACATGAGAGAGCATACTGAGTTGTTGTATATACTCCAAAACAGAGTAGAATATGGCATTGTATATTTTTTCTAACAGACTATGTTCAGAGCAATTTATTTTTTAACATTGGGGTGCCTAGATAATATTGAGATTTTATCGATTTGGGTAGAATTGGAATTTCTGAATTTTACATAAGAGAGCTTATTGAGTTGGTGTATATACTACAAAACAGAGAAGTAAAGGGCATTGTATATTTTCTCTGACAGATTATATTAAGATAAATTTTGCTTTTAACATTGGGGTGCATAGATAATATCTAAAATTTTTTCGATTCACTTAAATATAGAATTTCTGTATTTTACATGAGAGAGCATATGGAGTTGGGGTATATACTTTAAAACAGAGTAGAATAGGGCATTGTATTTTTTCTGACAGATTATATTCAGAGCAATTTTTTTGAACATTGGGGTGCCTAGATAATATTTAGATTCCTTTTGGTTCACGTAAAATTAGAATTTATGTGATTTACATGAGAGAGCATACTGAGTTGGTGGATATACTTCAAAAAAGAGTAGAATAAGGCATTGTATATTTTTTCTAACAGACTATATTCAGAGCCATGTTCTTTTAACTTTTGGGCGCCTAGATATTATTTAGATTTTCTTTGATTCACCTAAAATTAGAATTTCGGTATTTTCTATGAGAGAGCATATTGAATTGGTGTATATACTCCAAAACAGAGTAGAATAGGGCATTTTATATTATTTCTGACAGATTGTATTCAGAGCAATTTTGTTTTAAACATTGGGGTGCCTACATAATATTTTGATTTTTTCGATTCGGGTAGAATTAGAATTTCTGTATTTTACATGTGAGAGTATATTGAGTTCGTGTATATACTACAAAACAGAGAAGTAAAGGGCATTGTATATTTTATATGACAGATTATATTAGGAGCAATTTTGCTTTTCACATTGTGGTGCCTAGATACTATCTAGAATTTTTTCGATTCGGTTAAATATACAATTTCTCTATTTTACATGAGAGAGCATATGGAGTTGGTGTATATACTTTAAAACAGAGTAGAATAGGGCATTGTATATTTTTTCTGACAGATTATATTCAGAGCAATTTTGTTTTTACCATTGGGGTGCCTAGATAATATTGAGATTATTTTTATTCACGTAAAATTAGAATTTCTGTAATTTACATGAGAGAGCACACTGAGTTGGTGTATATACTACAAAAAAGAGTAGAAAAAATCATTTTATATTTTTTCTGACAGATTACTATCAGAGCAATTTTTTTTAACATTGGGTTGCCTAGATAATATTTCGATTATTTTCGATTTGCTTAAATATAGAATTTCTGTATTTTACATGAGAGAGCATATGGAGTAGGTGTATATACTCCAAAACAGAGTAGAATAGGGCATTGTATATTTTCTCTGACAGATTATATTCAGATCGATTTTTTTTTAACTTTGGGGTGCCTAGATAATATTTAGATTTTTTTCGATTCGCTTATATATAGAATTTCTGTATTTTAAATGAGAGAGAATGTGGAGTTGGTGTATATACTCCAAAACAGAGTATAATAGTGCATTGTATATTTTCTCTGAGATATTATATTCAGAGCAATTTTTTTTAACACTGAGGTGCCTAGATAATATTTAGATTTTTTCGATTTGGGTAAAATTAGAATTTCGGTATTTTACATGAGAGAGCATACTGAGTTGGTGTATATACTCCAAAACAGAGTAGAATAGGGCATTGCATATTTTTTCTGAAAAATTATATTCAGAGCAATTTTGTTTTTAACATTGACGTGCCTAAATAATATTTAGATTATTTCAATTCGAATAAAATTTGAATTTCTGTATTTTACATATCAGAGCATATTGAGTTGGTGTATATACTACAAAGCACAGTAGAAAATGGCATTGTGTTTTTTTTTCTGACAGATTTTATTCAGAGCAATTTTTCTTTTAACATTGGGGATCCTAGGTAATATTTAGATATTTTATGATACACTTAAATATATAATTTCTGTATTTAAATGAGAGAGCATATGGAGTCGGTGTATATACGCCAAAACAGAGTAGAATAGGGCATTCTATATTTTTTATGACAGATTATATTCAGAGAAATTTTGTTTTTAACATTGGGTTGACTAAATAATATTTAGATTTCTTCGATTCGGGTAAAAGTAGAATTTCTGTATTTTACATAAGAGAGCATACTGAGTTGGTGTATATACTCCAAAACAGAGTAGAAAAAGGCATTGTATATTTTTTCTAACAGATGATATTCAGAGCAAGTTTGCTTTTAACATTGGGGTGCCTAGATTATATTTAGATTTTTTTCGATTCCCATAAATAATTTCTGTATTTTACATGAGAGAGCATACTGAGTTGGTGTATATACTCCAAAACAGAGTAGAATAGACCATTGTGTATTTTTTCTGACAGATTATATTTAGAGCGATTTTGTTTTTAACATTGCGGTGCCTAGATAATATTTAGATTTTTTTCGATTCGCTTAAACATAGAATTTCTGTATTTTACATGAGAGAGCATAGGGAGTTGGTGTATATACTCCAAAACAGAGTAGAATAGGGCATTGTATATTTTTCTGATGGATAATATTCAGAGCAATTTTTTATTAACACTGGGTTGCCTAGATAATATTTAGATTTTTTCGATTTTTGTAGAATTAGAATTTTTGTATTTTACATGAGAGAGCATATTGAGTTTGTGTATATACTACAAAACAGAGAAGTAAAGGGCATTGTATATTTTATCTGACAGATTATATTAGGAGCAATTTTGCTTTTTACATTGGGGTGCCTAGATACTATCTAGAATTTTTTCAATTCGCTTAAATATAGAATTTCTGTATTTTACTTGAGAGACCATATGGAGTTGGTGTATATACTCGAAAACAGAGGAGAATAAAACATTGTATATTTTTTCTCACAGACTATATTTAGAGCCATTTTCTTTTTACTTTGGGGCGCCTAGATATTATTTAGATTTATTTCGATTTGCGTATAATTGGAATTTCGGTATTTTATATGAGAGAGCATATGGAGTTGCTGTATATACTCCAAAACAGAGTAGAATAGGGCATTGTATATTTTTTCTGAAAGCTTATATTCAGAGCAATTTTGTTTTTAACATTGAAGTGCCTAGATAATATTTAGATTTTTTTCGATACACGTATAATTAGAATTTCGGTATTTTACATGAGAGAGCATAGTGAGTTGGTGTATATACTCCAAAACAGAGTAGAATAGAGAATTGAATATTTTTTCTGACAGATTATATTCAGAGCAATTTTGTTTGTAACATTGCGTTGCCTACATAATATTTTGATTTTTTCGATTCGGGTAAAATTAGAATTTCGGTATTTTACATGAGAGAGAATGCTGAGTTGGTATATATACTCCAAAACAGAGTAGAATAGGGCATTGCATATTTTTTCTGAAAGATTATATTCAGAGCAATTTTGTTTTTAACATTGACGTGCCTACATAATATTTAGACTATTTCGCTTCATATAAAATTTGAATTTCTGTATTTTACATATCAGAGCATATTGAGTTGGAGTATATACTACAAAACACAGTAGAAAATGGCATTGTGTATTTTTTCTGACAGATTATATTCAGAGCAATTTTGCTTTTATCATTGGGGTGCCTAGGTAATATTTAGATATTTTTCGATTCACTTAAATATAGAATTTCTGTATTTTACATTATAGAGCATATGGAGTTGGTGTATATACTTTAAAACAGAGTAGAATAGTGCATTGTATATTTTTTCTGACTGATTATTTTCAGAGCAATTTTGTTTTTAACATTGGGGTGCCTAGATAATATTTATATTATTTTCGATTCACGTAAAATTAGAATTTCGGTATTTTACCTGAGAGAGCATACTGAGTTGGTGTATATACTCCAAAACAGAGTAGAATAAGGCATTGTATATTTTTTCTAACAGACTATATTAAGAGGCATTTTCTTTTAACTTCGAGGCGCCTAGATATTATTTGGATTCTTTCAATTCTTGTAAAATTAGAATTTCTGTATTTTACATGAGAGAACCTATGGAGTTGGTGTATATACTCCAAAACAGAGTAGAATAGGACACTGTATATTTTTCTGACAGATTATATTCAGAGCAATTTTGCTTTTAACATTGGGGTGCCTAGATAATATTTAAATTTTTTTCGAATCACGTAAAATTTGAATTACGGTATTTTACATGAGAGAGCATACTGAGTTGGTGTGCATACTCAAAAATAGAGTAAAATAGGGCATTGTATATTTTTCTGACAAATTATATTCAGAGCAATTTTGATTTTAACATTGGGGTGCCGAGATAATATTTAGATTTTTTCGATTGGGGTAAAATTTGAGTTTCTGTATTTTACATGAGAGAGCATATTGAGTTGGTGTATATGCTACAAAACAAAGTAGAAAAGGGCATTGTATATTTTTTCTGACATATTATATTCAGAGCAATTTTGCTTTTAACATTGGGGTGCCCAGATAATATTTAGATTTTTTTCGATTCCCTTAAATATAGAATTTCTGTATTTTACATGAGAGAGCATATGGAGTTGGTGTATATACTTTAACACAGAGTAGAATAGGGCATTGTATATTTTTTCGGATAGATTATATTCAGAGCAATTTTGTTTTTAACATTGGGGTGCGTAGAGAGTATTTATATTTATTCGAATCTGATAGAGTTAGCATTTCTCTATTTTACATGAGAGAGCATATGGGGTTGGTGTATATACTCCAAAACAAAGTCGACTAAGGCATTGTATATTTTTTCTAACAGACTATATTCAGAGCCAATTTGTTGAACGTTGGGGCACCTATATATTATTTAGATTTTTTTCGATTTGCATAAAATTAGAATTTCTGTATATTACATGAGAGAGCATATAGAGTTGCTGTATATACTCCAAAACAGAGTAGAATAGGGCATTGTATATTTTTTCTGACAGATTATATTCAGAGCAATTTTGTTTTTATCATTGAATGCCTAGATAATATTTAGATTTTTTTCGATTCATGTAAAATTAGAATTTCGGTATTTAACATGAGAGGGCATACTGATTTGGTGTATATACTCCAAAACAGAGTAGAATAGGGCATTGTATATTTTTTCTCCCAGATTATATTCAGAGCAATTTTGTTTTTAACATTGGGGTGCTTAGATAATATTTAAATCGTTTTCAATTTGCTTAAATATAGAATTTCTGTATTTTACATGATGGAGCATATGGAGTTGGTGTATATTCTCCAAAACAGAGTAGAATAGTGCATTGTATATTTTTCTCTGACAGATTATATTTAGAGATATTTTGTTTTTAAAATTGGGTTGCCCAAATAATATTTAGATTTTTTCGATTCGGGTAAAATAAGAATTTTTGTATTTTCCATGAGAGACCATACTGTGTTGGTGTATATACAACAAAAGAAAGTACAAAAGGGCGTTGTATATTTTTTCTGACAGATTATATTCAGAGCAATTTTGCTTTTAACATTGGGGTGCCAGGATAATATTTAGATTTTTTTCGATTCCCTTAAATATAGAATTTGTGTATTTTATATTTGAGAGCATATGGAGTTGGATTATATACTCCAAAACAGAGTACAATAGGGCATTGTATATTTTTTCTGACAGATTATATTCAGAGCAATTTTGTTTTTAACATTGTGGTGCCTAGACAATATTTATATTTTGTCGATTCGGGTAGAATTAGAATTTTTGTATTTTACAGGAGAGAGCATATGGAGTTAGTTTATATATTCCAAAACAAAGTAGAATAACGCATTGTATATTTTTTCTAACAGACTATATTCAGAGCTAATTTTTGGAACGTTGTGGCACCTAGATATTATTTAGATTTTTTTTGGTTCGTGTAAAATTAGAATTTCGGTATTTTACATTAGAGAGCATATGGAGTTTCTGTATATACACCAAAAAAGAGTAGAATAGGGCATTGTATATTTTTTCTGACAGATTATATTCAGAGCAATTTTGTTTTTAACATTGGGGTGCCTACATAATATTTAGATTTTTTCGATTCGGCTAAAATTAGAACTCCTGTATTTTACATGAGAGAGCATATTGAGTTGGTGTATATACTAAAAACAGAGTAGAGAACGGCATTGTATATTTTTTCTGACAGATTATATTCATAGGAATTTTGCTTTTAACATACGGGTGCCTAGATAATATTTAGATTTGATTCGATTCGCTTAAATATACAATATCTGTATTTTACATGAAAGAGCATACTGAGTTGGTGTATATACTCCAAAACAGAGTAGAATAAGGCATTGTATATTTTCTCTCACAGACTATATTAAGAGCCATTTTCTTTAAACTTTGAGGTGCCTAGATATTAATTAGATTTTTTTCGATTCGCGTAAAATTAGAATTTCGGAATTTTACATGAGAGAGCATATTGAGTTTGTGTATATACTAAAAAACAAAGTAGAAAATGCAATTGTGTATTTTTTCTGACACTTTATATTCAGATAAATTTTGCTACTTACATTGGGGTGCCTAGAAAATATTTAGATATTTTTTGTTTTCCTTAAATATAGAATTTCGGTATTTTACATGAGAGAGCATATGGAGTTGGTGTATATACTCCAAAACATAGTAGAATAGGGCATTGTATATTTTTTCTGACAGATTATATTCAGATAAATTTTGCTTTTAACATTCAGGTGCCTAGATAATATCTAGATTATTTTCGATTCGATTAAATGTAGAATTTCTGTATTTTACATGAGAGACCATATGGAGGTGGTGTATATACTCAAAAACAGAGTAGAATAGGGCATTGTATAGTTTGTCTGATGGATTATATTCAGAGCAATATTGTTTTTAACATTGAAGTTCCTAGATAATATTTAGATTTTTTTCGATTCACGTAAATTTCGAATTTCGGTATTTTACATGAGAGAGCATACTTAGTTGGTGTATATACTCCAAAACAGAGTAGAATTGTACATTTTTTCTGACAGATTTTATTCAGAGCAATTTTGTTTTTAACATTGGCGTGCCTACATAATATTTAGATTTTTTCGATTCAGGTAAAATTTTAGTTTCGTTATTTTACATGAAAGAGCATATTGAGTTGGTTTATATAATACAAAACAGAGTAAAAAATGGCATTGTGTATTTTCTCTGAAAGATTTTATTCAGAGCAATTTTGCCTTTAACATTGGAGTGCCTAGATAATATTTAGATATTTTTCAATTCGCTGAAATATAGAATTTCTGTATTTTACATGAGAGACCATATGAAGTTGGTGTATATACTCCAAAACAGAGTAGAATAGGGTATTGTATATTTTCTCTGACAGATTATATTCAGAGCAATTTTGTTTTTAACATGGGGTGCATAGATAATATTTAGATTTTTTTCAATTCGCTTAAATATAGAATTTCTGTATTTTACTTGAGAGAGCATATTGAGTTGTTGTATATACTCCAAAAAAGAGTAAAATGGGGCATTGTATATTTTTTCTGACAGATTATATTCAGCGCAATTTTGTTTTTAACATTGTGTTGCATAGATAATATTTAGATTTTTTCGAATCGGGTAAAATAAGAATTTCTCTATTTTACATGAGAGAGCATCCTGAGTTGGTGTATATACAACAAAACAGAGTAGAATAAGACATTGTATATTTTTTCTAACAGACTATATTCAGAGCCAAGTTCTTTTAACTTTGGGGCGCCTAGATATTATTTAGATTTTTTTCGATTTCCGTAAAATTAGAATTTTGGTATTTTATATGAGAGAGCATATTGAGTTGGTGTATATACTCCAAAACAGAGTAGAATAGGGCATTGTGTATTATTTCTGACAGATAATATTCCGAGAAATTTTGCTTTTAACATCGGGATGCCAAATTAATATTTAGATTTTTTTCAATTCGAGTTAATTTAGAATTTCTGTATTTTACATGAGAGAGCATATTGAGTTAGTGTATATACTCCAAAACAAAGTAGAAAAGGGCATTGTATATTTTTTCTGACATTTTATATTCAGAGCAGTTTTGCTATTAACATTGCGGTGCCTAGATAATATTTAAATTTCCTTTGATTAACGTAAATTTATAATTTTGGTATTTTACAAGAGAGAGCATTCTGAGTTGGTGTATGTACTCCAAAACAGTATAGAAACGGCATTGTATATTTTTTCTGACAGATTATATTCAGAGCCATTTTTTATCAACATTTGGGTGCCTAGATAATATTTAGATTTTTTCGATCGAGTATATATAGAATTTCAGTGTTTTACATGAGAGACCATATTTGGTTGGTGTATATACTCCAAAACAGGGTAGAAAAAGGCATTGTATACTTTTTTCTGAAAAATCATATTCATAGCTATTTTGCTTTTAATATTGGGGTGCGTAGATAATATTTAGATTTTTTTCGATTCGCGTAAGTTTAGAATTTCGGTATTTTACATGAGAGAGCATATTGAGTTTGTGTATATACCCCAAAACAGAGTATAAAAGGGCATTGCATATTTCTTCTGACAGATGATATTCAGAGCAATTTTGCTTTTAATATTGGGGTTCCTAGATAATATGTAGATATTTTTCGGTTCGTGTAAATTAGAATATCGGTATTTTACATGGAAGACCATATTGAGTTGGTGTATATACTCCAAAACAGAGTAGAAAAGGTCATTGTATATTTTCTCTGACAAATTATATTCAGAGCAATTTTACTTTTAACATTGGGGTGCCAAGATAAAATTAAATTTTTTCGGTTCATGTAAAATTAGAATTTCGATATTTTACATGAGAGAGCATGTTGAGCTGGTGTATATACTCCCAAACAGACTAGAAAAGGCCATTTTGTATTTTTTCTGATAGATTATATTCAGAGCAATTTTACTTTTAACATTGGGGTCCCTAGACAATATTTAGACTTTTGTCGATTCTCGTAAAATTAGTATTTCAGTATTTTACATGAGAGAGCATATTTAGTTGGTGTATATACACCAACACCGTGCAGAAAAGGGCATTGTGTATCTTCTCTGACAGACTATATTAAGAGCAATTTTTCTTTTAACATTGGGGTGCCTAGATAATATTTAGATATATTTCGACTCAAGTCAAATTAGAATTTCGGTATTTTACATGAGAGAGCAGATTGAGATGGTGTATATACGCCAAAATAGAGTAGAATAGGGCATTGTATATTTTTTCTGACAGATTATACTTAGAGCAATTTTGCTTTTAACATTGGGGTGCCTAAATAATATTTAGATTTTTTTCGATTCGCTTAAATTTAGAATTTCGGTATTTCACATGAGAGAGCATATTGAGTTGGTTTATATACTCCAAAATAGAGTAGAAAAGGGCATTGTAGATTTTTTCTGAGAGATTATATTTAGAGCAATTTTGCTTTTAACATTGGTTTGCCTAGATAATATTTAGATTTCTTTTGATTCGCGTAAAATTAGAATTTCCGTATTTTACATGAGAGAGCATATTGAGTTGTTGTATATACTCCAAAACAGAATAGAAGAGGGCATTGTGTATTTTTTCTAACGGATTATATTCAGAGCAATTTTGCTTTGAACCTTGGCGTGCCTAGATAATATTGAGATTTTTTTCAATTCGCGTAAATTTAGAATTTTGGTATTTTACATGGGAGAGCATATTGAGATGGTGTATATAATCCAAAACTGAGTAGAAAAAGCATTGTATATATTTTATGACAGATTATATTCAGAGCAATTTTGCTACGACCATTGGGGTGCCACGATAATATTTATATTTCATTTGATTAGCATAAATTTAGAATTTCAGTATTTTACATGAGAGAGCATATTGGGTTGGTGTACATACTCCAAAACATAGTAGAAAATGGCATTGTATATTTTTTCTGGAAGATTATATTCAGAGCAATTTTGCTTTTAACAATGGGTGCCTAGATTATATTTAGATATTATTCGATTCACGTAAAATTAGAAGTTCTGTATTTTACATGAGAGAGCATATTGAGTAGGTGAATTTACTCCAAAACAAAGTAGGAAACTGCATTGTGTATTTTTTCTGACAGATTATATACAGAGCAATTTTGTTTTTAACATTGGGGTGCCTAGATAATATTTAGATTTTTTCAATTCGGGTAAAATTAAAATTTCTGTATTTTACACGAGAGAGCATACTGAGTTCGTGTATAGCCTTCAAAACATAGTAGAGTAAGGCATTGTATATTTCTTCTAACAGACTATATTTAGAGCCATTTTCTTTTAACTTTGAAGGGAATTGATATTATTTAGATTTTTTCGATTCTCGTAAAATTAGAATTTGGGTATTTTACATGAGAGAGCATATTGAGTTGGTGTATATACTCCAATACAGAGTAGAAAAATGCACTGTATATTTTTTATGACAGATTATATTTAGAGCAATTTTGATTTTAACATTGTGGTGCCTAGATAACATTTAGATTTTTTTCACTTCACGTAAAATTAGAATTCCAATCTTTTACATGAGAGAGAATACTGATGTGGTGTATATACTTCAAAACAGAGTAGAATAGGGCATTTTATATTTTATTTTACAGATTATATTCAGAGAAATTTTGTTTTTAACACTGGGGTGCCTAGATTATATTTAGATTATTTCAATTCCGCTAAAATAATAATTTCTGTATTTTACATGAGCCAGCATATTGAGTTGGTGTATATACTCCAAAAAAAAGTAGAATAAGACATTGTATATTTTCTTTAACAGACTATATTCAGAGCAATTTTCTTTATCTTTGGGGCACCTAGATATTATTTAGATTTTTTTCGATTCGCGTAAAATTAGTATTTCGGTATTTTACATGAGAGAGCATACTGAGTTGGTGTATATACTCCAAAACATAGTAGAATACGGCATTGAATATTTGTTCTAACAGACTATATTCAGAGCCATTTTCTTTTAACTTTGGGGACCAGGTTATTATGTAGATTTTTTTCGATTCGCTTAAAATTAGAATTTCTGTATTTTACATGAGAGAGCATATTGAGTTGGTGTATACACTCCAAAACAGAGTAGTAAAAAACATTGTATATTTTTTATGACAGATTATATTCAGAGCAATTTTGTTTTTAACATTGGGGTGCCTAGATAATATTTAGATTTTTTCGATTTGGGTAAAATTTTAATTGCAGTATTTTACATGAGAGAGCATACTGAGTAGGTGTATATACTCCAAAACAGAGTAGAATAAGGCATTGTATATTTTGTCTAACAGACTATATTCAGAGCCACTTTCTTTTAAATTTGGGTCGCCTTGATATTATTTAGATTTATTTCAATTCACGTAAAATTAGAATTTCGTTATTTTACATGAGAGAGCATACTGAGCTGGTGTATATACTCCAATACAGAGTAGAAAAGGGCATTGTATAATTTTTATGACAGATTATATTTAGAGCAATTTTGCTTTTAATATCGGGGTGCCTAGATAATATTTAGATTTTTTTCGATTCACGTAAAATTAGAATTTTGGTATTTTACATGAGAGAGTATACTGAGTTGGTGTATATATTCAAAAACAGAGGACAATATGGCATTGTATATTTTTTTGACAGATTATATACAGAGCAATTTTGTTTTTAACATTGGGGTGCCTAGATAATTTTTAGATTTTTTCGATTCAGGTAAAATTAGAATTTCTGTATTTTACATGAGAGAGCATACTTAGTTTGTGTATATACTACAAAACAGAGTAGAAAAGGGCATTGTATATTTTTTCTGACCGAATATATTCATAGCACTTTTGCTTTTAACGTTGTGGTGCGTAGATAATATTTAGATTTTTGTCGATTCGCTTAAATATAGAATTTCTGTATTTTACATGAGAGAGCATATGCAGTTGGTGTATATACTCGAAAACAGAGTAGAAGAGGACATTGTATATTTTTTCTGACAGATTATATTCAGAGCTATTTTGTGGTTATCTTTGGGGTGCCTAGATAATATTTAGATCTATTTCGATTCGCTTAAATATAGAATTTTTGTATTTTACATGAGAGAGCAGGTAGAGTTGGTGTATATACTCAAAAACAAAGTAGAATAGGGCATTGTATATTTTTTATGACAGATTATATTTAGAGCAATTTTGTTTTTAACATTGGGTATCCTAGATAATATTTAGATTTTTTCAATTTGGGTAAACTTTGAATATCTTTATTTTACAGGAGACAGCATACTGAGTTCCTGCATATACTCCAAATCATAGTAGAATAAGGCATTGTATATTTGTTCTAACAGACTATATTCAAAGCTATTTTCTTTTAACTGTGGGGAGCATAGATATTTTTTAGATTTTTTTTGATTCGTGTAAAATTTGAATTTGGGTATTTTACATGAGAGAGCATATTGAGTTGGTGTATATAGTCCAATACAGAGTAAAAAATGGCATTGTATAATTTTTATGACAGATTATATTCAGAGCAATTGTGCTTTTAACATTGGGTTGCCTAGATAATATTTAGATTTTTTTCGATTCACATAAAATTAGAATTTCGGTATTTTACATGAGAGAGTATACTGAGTTGGTGTATATATTCCAAAACAAAGTAGAATAGGGAATTGTATATTATTTTTGACAGATTATATTCAGAGCAATTTTTTTTATAACATTGGGGTGCCTAGATTATATTTAAATTTTTTTGATTCGGGTAAAATTAGAATTTCTCTATTTTACATGAGAGAGCAAATTGAGTTGGTGTATATACTACAAAACAGAGTAGAAACGGGCATTGAATATTTTTTCTGACCGAATATATTCACCGCACTTTTGCTTTTAACGTTGGGGTGCGTAGATAATATTTAGATTTTGTTCGATTCGCTTAAATATAGAATTTCTCTTTTTTACATGAGAGAGCATGTGGAGTTGGTGTATATACTCGAAAACAAGGTAGAATAGGGCATTGTATATTTTTTCTGACAGATTATATACAGAGCAATTTTGTTTTAAACATTGGGGTGCCTAGGTAATATTTAGATTTTAAATATTCTGGTAAAATTAGAATTTCTGTATTTTACATGAGAGAGTACACGAAGTTGGTGTATATACTCATAAACAGAGTAGAATAAAACATTGTATATTTTTTCTAACAGACTATATTCAGAGCCATTTTCTTTTAACTTTGGGGCCCCTAGATATTATTTAGATTACTTTCGATTCACGTAAAATTAGAATTTCTTTATTTTAAATGAGAGAGAATACTGAGTTGGTGTATATACTCGAAAACACAGTAGAATAAGGCATTGTATATTTTTTCTACCAGTCTATATTAAGAGCCATATTCTTTTAACTTTGGGGCGCCTAGATATTATTTAGATTTTTGTCGTTTCGCTTAAATATAGAATTTCTGTATTTTACATGAGAGAGCGTATGGAGTTGGTGTATATACTCCAAAACAGAGTACAATAGGGCATTGTATATTTTTTTGACAGATTATATTCAGAGCAATTTTGTTTATAACATTGGGGTGCCTAGACAATATTTAGATTTTTTCGATTCGGTTAAAATCAGAATTTCGTTATTTTACATGACAGAGCATATTGAGTTGGTGTATGTACTCCAAAACAAAGTGGAAAAGGGCACTGTATATTATTTCTGACAGATTATATTCAGATATATTTTGCTTTTAACATTGGGGTGCCTAGATAATATTTAGATTTCTTTCGATTCGCATAATTATAGAATGTAGGTATTTTAAATGAGACAGCATATTGAGTTGTTGTATATACTCCAAAACAGAGTACAATAAAACATTGTATATTTTTCCTGACAGATTACATTCAGATCAATTTTGCTTTTAACATTGGGGTTCCTAGATAATATTTAGAATTTTTTCGCATCCCTTAAATATAGAATTTCTGTATTTTACATGAGACGGCATATGGAGTTGGTGTATATACTCCAAAATAGAGTAGAATAGGGCACTGTATATTTTTTCTGAGAGATTATATTCAGAGCAATTTTGTTTTTAACATTTGGGTACCCAGATAATATTTAGATTTTTTCGATTTTGTTAAAATAAGAATTTCGGTATTTCACATGAGAGAGCATATTGAATTTGCTTATATACTTTTAGAGAGAGTAGAATAAGGCATTGTATATTTTTTCTAACACACTATATTCAGAGCCATTTTCTTTTATCTTTAGGGTGCCTAGATATTATTTAGATTTTTTTCAATTCACGTAAAATTAGAATTTCTGTATATTACATGACAGAGCATATTGAGTTGGTGTATATACTCCAATATAAAGTGGAAAAGGGCATTGTATATTTTATCTGACAGATTATATTCAGAGAAATTTTTCTTTTAACATTGGGGTGCCTAGATAATATTTCGATTTTTTTCGACTCCCTTAAATATAGAATTTCTGTATTTTACATGAGAGAGCATATTGAGTTGGTGTATATACTCCAAAACAGAGTAGAATAGGGCATTGTATATTTTTTCTGAACAGTTTATATTTAGATCAATTTTGTTTTTAACATTGGGGTACATAGATAATATTTAGATTATTTCGATTCGGGTAAAATTAGAATTTCTGTATTTTACACAAGAGAGCATACTGATTTGGTGTATATACTCCGAAACATAGTAGAATAAGGCATTGTATATTTTTTCTGACATACTATATTCAGAGCAATTTTCTTTTAACATTGGGGCGCCTAGATATTATTTAGATTTTTTTCGATTCACGTAAAATTAGAATTTCGGTATTTTACATGAGAGAGCATATGGAGTTGGTGTATATACTCTAAAACAGAGTAGAAAAGGGCATTGTATATTTTTTCTGACAGATTATATTCAGAGCAATTTTGATTTTAACATTGGGGTACCTAGATAATATTTAGATTTTTTTCGATTTGCTTAAATATGGAATTTCTCTATTTTACATGAGGGTGCATATGATGTTGGTGTATATACTCCAAAACAAAGTAGAACAGGGCATTGTATATTTTTTCTGACAGTTTATATTCAGAGCAATTTTGCTTTTAACATTGAAGTGCCTTGATATTATTTAGATATTTTCCATTCGGGTAAAATTAGAATTTCTGTATTTTACACGAGGGAGCATACTGAGTTGGTGTCTATACTCCAAAACATAGTAGAATCAGGAATTGTATATTTTTTCTAACAGACTATATTCAGAGCCATTTTCTTTTAACATTGGGGTGCCTAGATATTATTCAGAATTTTTTCAATTCACGTAAAATTAGAATTTCGGTATTTTACATGAAAGAGCATATTGAGTTGGTGTATATACTCCAAAGCAGAGTAGAATAAGGCATTGTATATTTTGTCTAACAGACTATACTCCGAGCAATTTTCTTTTAACACTGAGGTGCCTAGATATTGTTTAGATGTTTTTTGATTCGCGTAAATTTAGAATTTCGGTATTTTACATGAGAGAGCATATGGAGTTTGTGTATATACTCCAAAACACAGTAGACAAGAACATTTTATATTTTGTCAGACAGACTATATTCATAGCAATTTTGCTTTTAACATTGGGGTGCCTACATTATATTTAGATTGTTTTTGATTCGCTTAAATATAGAATTCCTGTATTTTAAATGAGAGAGCATATGGAGTTGGTATATATACTCCAAAACGGAGTAGAATATGGCATTGTATATTTTTCCTGACAGATTGTATTCAGAAAAATTTTGTTTTTAACATTTGGGTGCCTAGATAATATTTAGATTTTTTTCGATTCGCTTAAATATAGAATTTCTGTATTTTACATGACAGAGCTTATGGAGTTTGTGTATATACTCCAAAACAGAGTAGAAAAGGGCATTGTATATTTTTTCTGACAAATTATATTCAGAGCAATTTTGTTTTTAACATTGGGGTGCCTAGATACTATTTAGATTTTTTCGATTCTCTTAAATATAGAATTCCTGTATTTTACATAAGAGAGCATAGGGAGTTGGTGTATATACTCCAAAACAGAGTACAATAGGGCATTGTATATTTTTTCTGACAGATTATATTCAAAGCAACTTTGTTTTTAACATTGGGGCTCCTAGATAATATTTAAAATTTTTTCGATTCGCTTATATATAGAATTTCTGTATTTTAGATGAGAGAGCATATCAAGTTGGTGTATATACTCCAAAATAGAGTAGAATAGGGCATTATATATTTTTTCTGACAGATAATATTCAGAGAAATTTTGTTTTGAACATTGGGGTGCATAGTTAATATTTAGATTTTTTTCGATTTCCTTAAATATTGTATTTCTGTATTTTACAAGAGAGAGCGTATGGAGTTGGTGTATATACTCCAAAACGTAGTAGAAAAGGGCATTATATATTTTTTCTGACAGATTATATTAAGAGCAACTTTGCTTTTACATTGGGGTGCCTAGATAATATTTAGATTTTTTTCAATTCACGTAAATTTAGAATTTCAGTATTTAACATGAGAGAGCATACTGAGTTGGTGTATATACTTCAAATCAGAGTAGAATAAAGCATTGTGAATTTTTTTAACAGACTATATTCAGAGCCATTTTCTTTTAACTTTGTGGTGCCTAGATATAATTTAGATTTTTTTCGATTCACGTAAAATTTAAATTTCGGTATTTTACCTGAGAGAGCATATTGAGTTGGTGTATATACTCCAAAACAGAGTAGTAAAGGGCATTGTATATTTTATCTGACAGATTATATTCAGAGAAATTTTGCTTTTAACATGGGGATGCCTAGATAATATTTAGATAATTTTTGATTCACTTATATATAGAATTTCTGTATTTACATGAGAGAGCATATGGAGTTGGTGTATATACTCCAATACAGAGTAGAATAAGGCACTGTATATTTTTTCTGACAGATTATATTCATCGCAATTTTGTTTTTAACATTGGGGTACCTAGATTATACTTATATTTTCTTTGAATCTCTTAAATATAAAATTTTTGTATTTTACATGAGAGAGCATATGGAGTTGGCATATATACTCCAAAACAGAGTAGAATAGGGCATTGTATATTTTTTCTAATAGACTATATTCAGAGCCATTTTCTTTTAACTTTGGGGCGCCTAGATATTATTTAGATCTTTTTCGATTCGTGTAAAATTAGAATTTCGGTATTTTACATGCGGGAGCATATGGAGTTCGTCTATATACTTTAAAACAGAGAAGAATAGGGCATTGTATATTTTTTATGACAGATTATCTTCACAGCAATTTTGTTATTAACATTGGGGTGCCTAGATAATATTTAGATTTTTTCGATTCAGGTAAAATTAGAATTTCGGAATTTTACATGGGAGAACATATTGAGTTGGTGTATATAATCCAAAACAGACTAGATTAGGTCATTGTATATTTTTTATGAAAGAGTATATTCAGAGAAATTTTGCTTTTAACATTCGGGTTCCTAGATAATATTTAGATTTTTTTCGATTCACTTAAATTTAGAATTTCAATATTTTACATAAAAGAGCATACTGAGTTGGAGTATATACTCCAAAAAAGGGTAGAATAAGGCATTGTATAATTTTTCTAACAGAGTATATTCAGAGCCATTTTCTTTTAACTTTGGGCCCCCTGGATATAATTTATATTTTTTCGATTCGCGTAAATTTAGAATTTCGGTATTTTACATGAGAGAGCATATTGAGTTGGTGTATATACTCCAATACAGAGTAGAAAAGGGCATTGTATATTTTTTAGAACAGATTATATTCTAGGCAATTTTGCTTTTAACACAGGGATGCCTAGATAATATTTAGATTTTTTTCGATTCGCTTAAATATAAAATTTATGTATTTTCTATTAGAGACCATATGGAGTTCGTGTATATACTCCAAAACAGTGTAGAATAGGGCACTGTATATTTTTTCTGACAGATTATATTCAGAGCAATTTTGTTTTTAACATTGGGATGCCTAGATAATATTTAGATTTTTTCGATTCAGGTATATTTAGAATTTGATATTTTTCATGAGAGAGCATAGTGAGTTGGTGTATATACTCCAAAACAGAGTAGAATATGGCATTGTATATTTTTTCTAACAGGCTATATTCAGAGCCATTTTCTTTTAACTTTGGGGTGCCTAGATATTCTTTAGATTTTTTCGATTCGTGTAAAATTAGAATTTCAATATTTTACATGAGACAGCATTTTCAGTTGGTGTATATACTCCAAAACAGAGTAGGAAAGTACATTGTATATTTTTTCTAACAGACTGTATTCAGAGCCATTTTCTTTTAACTTTGGGGCGCCTAGATATTATTTAGATTTTTGTCGATTTGCGTAAAATTAGAATTTTGGTATTTTACATGAGAGAGAATACAGAGTTGGTGTATATACTTGAAATCAGAGTAGAATAAGGCATTGTATATTTTTTCTAACAAACTATATTCAGAGACATTTTCATTTACCTTTGGGGAGCCTAGATAATATTTAGAATTTTTTCGATTCACTTAAATATAGAATTTTTGTATTTTACATGAGAGAGCATATGGAGTTTGTGTATATACTTCAAAACAGAGTAGAATAGGGCATTGTATATTTTATCTGAGAGATTATATTCAGACCAGTTTTGTTTTTAACATTGTGGTGCCTAGATAATATTTAGATTTTTTCGATTCGTGTAAAATTAGAATTTCTGTATTTTGCATGAGAGGGCATATGGAGTTGGTGTATATACTCCAAAAAAATGTAGAATAGGGCATTGTATATTTTTTCTGAGAGATTATATTCAGAGCAATTTTGTTTTTAACATTTGGGTGCCTAGAAAATATTTAGATTTTTTCGATTTTGTTAAAATTAGAATATCGGTATTTCATATGAGAGAGCATACTGAATTACTTTATATACTTTAAGAGAGAGTAGAATAAGGCATTGTATATTTTTTCTAACACACTATATTCAGAGCCATTTTCTTTTAACTTTAGGGCGCCTAGATATTATTTAGATTTTTTCGATTCACGTAAAATTAGAATTTCGTTATTTTACATGACAGAGCATTTTGAGTTGGTGTATATACTCCAATACAAAGTAGAAAAAAGCATTGTATATTTTTTCTGACAGACTATATTCAGAGAAATTTTGTTTTTAACGTTGGGGTGCCTAGATAATTAGATTTTTTCGATTCGGGTAAAATTAGAATTTCTGTATTTTACTTGAGAGAGCATACTGATTTGGTGTATACACTCCAAAAGAGAGTAGAATAAGGCATTGTATATTTTTTCTGACAGACTATATTCAGAGCATTTTTCCTTTATCTTTTGGGCGCCTAGATATTATTTCTATTTTTTTCGATTCGCGTAAAATTAGAATTACGGTATTTTACATGAGAGAGCATATTGAATTGGTGTATATACTCCAAAACAGAGTAGAAAAAGACAGTGGATATTTTTTCTGACAGATTATATTTAGAGCAATTTTTCTTTTAACATTGGGGTGCCTAGATAATTTGTAGATTTTTTCCATTCGCTTAAATACAGAATTATTATATTTTACATGAGAGAGCATATGGAGTTGGTGTATATACTCGAAAACAGAGTAGAATAGGGCATTCTATATTTTTTCTGACAGATTATATTCAGCGCAATTTTGTTTTTCACATAGGGGTGCCTAGATTATACTTAGATTTTTTCGCTTCAGGTAAAATTATAATTTCTGTATTTTACATGAGAGAGCATATTGACTTGATGTATATACTACAAAACAAAGTAGAAAATGGCATTGTATATTTTTTTCTGACAGACTATATTCAGAGCAATTTTGCTTTTAACATTGGGGTGCCTAGATAATATTTAGATTTTTTTCGATTCGCTTAAATATAGAATTTTTGTATTTTACATGAGAGAGCATAGTGAACTGGTTTATATACTCCAAGACAGAGTAGAACAAGGCATTGTATATTTTTTTTAACAGACTATTTTCAAACCCATTTTCTTTTAACTTTGGGGCACCTTAATATTATTCAAATTTGTTTCGATTCACGTAAAATTAGAATTTCGTTATTTTACATAAGAGAGCATATTGAGTTGGTGTATATACTCCAAAACGTAGTAGAAAAGGGCATTGTATATTTTTTCTGACAGATTATATTCAGAGCAATTTTGCTTTTATATTGGGGTGCCTAGATAATATTTATATTTTTTTTGATTCACTTAAATATAGAATTTCTGTATTTTACATAAGAGAGCATATGCAGTTGGTGTATATACTCCAAAACAGAGTAGAATAGGGCATTGTATATTTTTTCTGACAGATTATACTCAGAGCAATTTTGTTTTTAACATTGGGGTGCCTAGATAATATTTAGATTATTTTCGATTCGCTTAAATATAGAATTTCTCTATTTTATAGGAGAGAGCATGAGGAGTTGGTGTAAATACTCCAAAACAAAGTAGAATAGGGCATTGTATATTTTTTCTGGAAGATTATATTCAGAGCAATTTTTATTTAACACTCAGGTGCCTAGATATTATTTAGATTTTTTCGATTCCAGTAAAATTAGAATTTCTGTATTTTATATGAGAGTGCAACATGAGATGCTGTATATACTCCGAAACAGAGTAGAATATGGCATTGTATATTTTTTCTTACAGAATATATTCAGAGCCATTTTCTTTTAACTTTGGGGCGCCTAGATATTTTCTAGATTTTTTTCGATTAGCGAAAAATCAGAATTTATGTATTTTACATAAGGGAGCATATTGAGTTGGTGTATATACTACAAAACCGAGTAGAAATGGGCATTGTATATTTTTTCTGACAGATTATATTCAGACCAATTTTGATTTTAAAATTGGGGTGCCTAGATAATATTTAGATTTTTTTCTATTCGCTTAAATATAAAATTTCTGTATTTTACATGAGAGAGCATATGGAGTCGTTGTATATACTTTAAAAGAGATTAGAATAGGGCATTGTATATTTTTTCTGACAAATTATATTTAGAGCAATTTTGTTTTTAACATCGGGGTGCGTAGATAATATTTAGATTATTTTCGATTCGGGTAAAATTAGAATTTCTGTATTTTACATGAGAGAGTATCCTGAGTTGGTTTATATACTCCAAAACAGAGTAAAATAAGGCATTGTATATTCCTTCTAACAGACTATATTCAGAGCCATTTTCTTTTAACTTTTGGGAGCCTAGATATTATTTAGATTTTTTTTGATTCACCTAAAATTAGAATTTCCGTATTTTACATGAGAGAGCATGTTGAGTTGCTGTATATACTCCAAAACAGAGTAGAAAAAGGCATTGTATATTTTTTCTGACAGATTATGTTCAGAGCAGTTTTGCTTTTAACATTGGGGTGCCTAGATAATATTTAGATTTTTTCGATTCGGGTAGAATTAGAATTTCTGTATTTTACATGACAGAGCATATTGAGTTGGTGTTTATACTACAAAACAGAATCGAAGAGGGCATTGTATATTTTTATTGACAGATTATATTCAGAGCAATTTTTCTTTTAACATTGGGGTGCCTAGATAATATGTAGATTTTTTTCAGTTCGGGTAAAATTAGAATTTCTGTATTTTACATGAGAGCATATTGAGTTAATGTATACACTACAAAACAGAGTAGAAAAGGGCATTGTATATTTTTTCTGACACATTATATTTAGAGCCATTTTGCTTTTAACATTAGGGTGCCTAGAGAATATTTAGATTCTTTTCGATTTGCTTAAATATAGAATTTCTGTATTTTATATGAGAGAGCATACTGAGTTGATGTATATATTCCAAAACCGGGTAGAATAGGGCATTGTAAAATTATTGTGACAGATTATATTCAGAGCAATTGTTTTTAATATTGCGTTGCCTACATAATATTTAGATTTTTTTCGAGTCACGTAAAATTATAAATTCTGTATTTTACATGAGAGAGCATACTGAGTTGGTGTATATACTCCAAAACAGAGTAGAATAAGGAATTGTATATGTTTTCTACCAGATTATATTCAGAGCCATTTTCTTTTAAGTTTCGGGTGCCTAGATATTATTTAGATTTATTTCGATTCGTGTAAAATTAGAATTTCGGTATTTTACATGAGAGAGCATATGGAGTTGGTGTATATACTCCAAAACCGAGTAGAATAGGGCATTGTATAATTATTGTGACAGATTTTATTCAGAGCAATTTCGTTTTTAACATTGGGGTGCCTAGATAATATTTAGATTTCTTTTGATACACGTAAAATTCGAATTTCTTTATTTTACATGAGAGAGCATACTGAGTTGGTTTATATACTCCAAAACAGAGTAGAATAAGGCATTGTATATTTTTTCTAACAGACTATATTCAAAGCCGTTTTATTTTAACTTTGGCGCGCCTAGATATTATTTTGAGTTTTTTTGATTCGCCTAAAATTAGAATTTTGTTATTTTACATGAGAGAGCATATTGAGTTTGTGTATACACTCCAAAACAGAGTAGAAAACAGCATTGTATATTTTCATTAACAGATTACATTTAGAGCAATTTTGCTTTTAACATTGGGATGCCTAGATAATATTTAGATTTTTTCGATTCGGGTAGAATTAGAATTTCTCTATTTTACATGACAGAGCATATTGAGGTGGTGTATATAACAAAACCGAGTAGAAAAGGGCATTTTATATTTTTTCTGACAGATTATATTCAGAGAAATTTTGCTTTTAACATAGGCGTGCCTAGATAATATTTAGATTTTTTTCGATTCACTTAAATATAAAATTTCTGAATTTTACATGAGAGAGCATATGGAGTCGGTTTATATACTTTAAAACAGATTAGAATAGGGCATTGTATATTTTTTCTGACAGATTATATTCAGAGCAATTTTGTTTTTAACATAGGGGTGCCTACATAATATTTAGATTTTTTTCGATTCACGTAAATTTAGAATTTCTGTATTTTACATGACAGAGCATACTGAGTTGGTGTATATACTCCAAAAATGAGTAGCATAGGGCATTGTATATTTTTTCTGACAGATTATATTCAGAGCAATTGTGTTTTTAACATTGGGGTAACTACATAATATTTTGATTTTTTCGATTCGGGTAAAATTAGAATTTCGGTATTTTACAAGATAGAGCATATGGAGTTGGTGTGTATACTCCAAACCAGAGTAGAATAAGGCATTGTATATTTTGTCTAACAGAGTATATTCAGAGCGATTTTCTTTTAGCTTTGGGGCGCCTAGATCTTATTTAGATTTTTTTTGATTCGTGTAAAATTAGAATTTCGGCATTTTACATGAGAGAGCATATTGAGTTGGTGTATATACTCCAAAACAGAGTTGAAAAGGGCATTGTATATTTTTTGTGACAAATTATATTCAGAGCAATTTTGCTTTTAACATTGGGGTGCCTAGATAATGTTTAGATTTTTTTCGATTCGCTTAAATATAGAATTTCTGTGTTTTACATGAGAGAGCATATGGATTTGGTGTATATACCCCATAACAGAGTAGAATAGGGCATTTTATATTTTTTCTGACTGATTATATTTAGAGCAATTTTCCTTTTAACATTGAATTGCCTAGATAATATTTAGATTTTTTCAATTCAGGTAAAATTAGAATTTATGTATTTTACATCAGAGAGCATACTGAGTTGGTGTGTATACTCTAAAACAGAGTAGAAAAAGGCATTGTATATATTTTGCAACAGACTATATTCAGAGCCATTTTCTTTTACCTTTGTGGCGCCTAGATATTATTTAGACTCTTTTTGATTCGCGTAAGATTAGAATTTCGGTATTTTACCTGAGAGAGCACACTGAGTTGGTGTATATACTCCAAAACAGAGTAGAATAAGACATTTTATATTTTTTCTGACAGATTATATTAAGAGCAATTTTGCTTTTAACATTGGGGTTCCTAGATAATATTTAGATTTTGTCGATTCGCTTAAATATAGAATTTCTGTATTTTACATGGTAGGGCACACTGAGGTGGTGTATATACTCCAAAACAGAGTAGGATAGGCCCTTGTATATGTTTTCTCACAGATTATATTCAGAGCAATTTTGTTTTTAACTTTTGGGTGCCTACATAATATTTAGATTTTTTCGACTTGGGTAAAATTAGAATTTTTGTATGTTAGATGAGAGAGCATACTGAGTTGCTGTATATACTCCAAAACAGAGTAGAATAAGGCATTGTATATTTTTATTAACAAACTCTATTCAGAGCCATTTTCTTTGAATTTTGCAGTGCCTAGATATTATTTGGATTTTTTTTGATTCGCCTAAAATTAGAATTTCGGTATTTTACAGAAGAGAGCATATTGAGTTGGAGTATATACTCCAAAACAGAGTAGAAATGGGCATTGTATATTTTTTTGACAGATTATAGTCAGAGCAATCTTGCTTATAACATTGGGGTGCCTATATAATATTTAGATTTTTTTGATTCACGTAAAATTAGAATTTTGGTATTTTATATGAGAGAGCATATTGAGTTGGTATATATACTCCAAAACAGAGTAGAAAAGGTCATTTTATATTTTTTCTGACAGATTATATTCAGAGGAATTTTGCTTTTAACATTGTGGTGCCTAGATAATATTTAGATTTTTTTCAATTCGCTTAAATATAGAATTTTTGTATTTTACATGAGAGAGCATATTTAGTTGGTGTATATACTCGAAAACAGAGTAGAAAGGTCATTTTATATTTTTTTCTGCCAGATTATATTCAGAAGAATTTTGCTTTTAACATTGGAGTCCTTGGAAAATATTTAGATTTTTTTCGATTTGCTTAAATATAGAATTTCTGTATTTTTCATGAGAGATCATATGGAGTTGGTTTATATACTGCAAAACAGAGTAGAATAAAGCACTGTATATTTTTTCTCACAGAATATATTCAGAGCAATTTTGTTTTTAACATTGGGATGTCTAGGGAATATTTAGCTTCTTTTGGATTCGCTTAAATATAGAATTTCTTTATTTCACATAAGAGAGCATATGGAGTTGGTGTATACACTCCAAAACAGAGTAGAATAGGGCATTGTATGTTTTTTCTGACACATTATATTCAGAGTAATTTTGTTTTTAACACTGGGGTGCCTAGATAATATTTAGATTTTTTCGATTCACTTAAAATTAGAATTTTGGTATTTTATATTAGAGAGCATACTGAGTTAATGTATATACTCTAAAACACAGTAGAATAAGGTATGGTATATTTTTCCTAACAGAGTATATTCAGAGCCATTTTCTTTTAACTTTGGGGCGCCTAGATATCATTTAGATTTTTCTCGATTTGCATGAAATTAGAATTTCGGTATTTTACATAGCAGAGCATATGGAATTGCTGTATATAATCCAAAACAGAGTAGAATAGGGCATTGTATATTTTTTATGACAGATTATATTCAGAGCAGTTTTGATTTTAACACTGGGGTGCCTAGATAATATTTAGATTTTTTTCGATTCGCTTAAATACAGAATTTTTGTATTTTATATTATAGAGCATATGGAGTTGGTGTATATACTCCAAAACAGACTAGAATAGGGCATTGTATATTTTTTCTGACAGATTATATTCAGAGCAATTTTGTTTTTAACATCGATTTGCCTAGATAATATTTAGATTTTTTTCTATTCACGTAAAATTAGAATTTCTGTATTTTACATGGGAGAGCGTACTGAGTTGGTGTATATACACCAAAACAGAGAAGAAAAAAGCATTGTATATTTTTTCTAACAGACTATATTCAGAGCCATTTTCTTTCAAATTTTGAGCGCCTAGATATGTTTTATATTTTTTTCGATTCGCTTAAATATATAATTTCTGTACTTTACATGAAATAGCTTATGAAGTTGGTGTATATACTCCAAAACAGGGTAGAAAAGGGCATTGTATATTTTTTCTGAAGGATTATATTCAGAGCAATTTTTCTTTTAACATTGGGGTGCATAGATAATATTTAGATTTTTTTCGATTCGCTTAAATATAGAATTTCTGTATTTGACAAGAGAGAGCATATTGAGTTGGTGTATATACTCCAAAACAGAGTAGAATAGGGAATTGTATATTTTTTCTGACAGATTATATTCAGAGAAATTTTTTTTTTAACTTTGGGGTGCCTAGATAATATTTAGATTTTTTCCGATTCGATTAAATATACAATTTCTGTATTTCACATGAGAGAATATGGAGTTGGTGTACATACTCCAAAAAAGAGTAGAATAGGGCATTGTATATTTTTTCTGACAAATTATATTCAGAGAAATTTTGTTTTTAACATTGGTGTGCCTAGATAATATTTAGATTTTTTTGATTCGGGTAAAATTTGAATTTCTGTATATTACATGAGAGAGCATACTGAGTTGGTGTATATACTCCAAAACAGAGTAGAATAAGGCATTGTCTGTTTTTTCTAACAGACTATATTCAGAGCCATTTTCTTTTAACTTTGGAGCGCCTAGATATTTTTTAGATTTTTTTCTATTCGCTTAAATATAGAATATCTGTACTTTACATGAAAGAGCTTATGGAGTTGGTGTATATACTCCAAAACAGAGTAGAACAGGGTATTGTATATTTTGCTCTGACAGATTATATTCAGAGCAATTTTGTTTTTAACATTGGGGTGCCTAGATAATATTTAGATTTTTTCGAATAGGGTAAAATTAGAATTTCTGTATTTTACATGAGAGAGCATACTGAGTTGGTGTATATACACCAAAACAGAGTGAAATAGGACATTGTACATTTTTTTCTGACAGATTATATTCAGAGAAATTTTGTTTTTAACATTGGGGTGCCTAGGCAATATTTAGATTTTTTCGATTCAGGTAAAATTAGAATTTCGGTATTTTACATGAGACAGCATATTGGGTTGGTGTATATACTACAAAACAGAGTAGAAAAGGTAATTGAATATTTTTTCTGACAGATTATATTCAGGGCAATTTTGCTTATAATATTGTGGTGCCTATATAATATTTAGATTTTTTTCGATTCACTTAAATATCGAATTTCTGTATTTTACATGAGAGAGCATATCGAGTTGATGTATATACTCCAAATCAAAGTAGAATAGGGCATTGTATATTTTTTCTAACAGATTATATTAAGAGCAATTTTGTTTTTAACATTGAGGTGCCTAGATAATATTTAGATTTTATTTGATTCACCGAAAATTAGAATTTCGGTATTTTACATGAGAGAGCATACTGAGTTGGTGTATATACTCCGAAACAGAGTAAAATAAAGCATTGCATATTTTTTTCTGACAGATTATATTCAGAGAAATTCTGTTTTAACATTGGGGTGCCTAGGTAGTAGTTAGACTTTTTCGATTCAGGTAAAATTTGAATTTCTGTATTTTACATGATATTGAATATTGAGTTGGTTTATATACGACAAAACATAGTAAAATAGGGAATTGTATATTTTTTCTGACAGATTATATTCAGAGCAATTTTTCTTCTAACATTGGGGTGCCTATATAATTTTTGGATTTTTTTTGATTCTCTTAAATATAGAATTTCTGTATTTTACATGTGAGAGCATATGGAGTTGGTGTATATACTCCAACACACAGTACAATAATGCATTGTATATGCTTTCTAACAGACTATATTCAGAGCCATTTTCTTTTAAATTTGGGGTTCCTAGATATTATTAAATTTTTTTCGATTTGCGTAAAATTATAATTTCGGTATTTTACCTGAGAGAGCATATGGAGTTGGTGTATATACTACAAAAGAGAGTAGAATAGGGCATTGTATATTTTTTCTGACAGATTATATTCAGAGCAGTTTTGCTTTTAACATTGGGGTGCTTAGATAATATTTAAATTCCTTTCGATTCGCTTAAATATAGAATTTCTGTATTTTACAAGAGAGCAAATGGTGTTGGTCTATATACTCCAAAACAGAGTAATATAGGGCATTGTATATTTTTTGACAGATTATATTCAGAGCAATTTTGTTTTTAACATTTGGGTGCCTAGATAATATTTAGATTTTTTTGATTCAATTAAAATTAGAATTTCTGTATTTTACATGAGAGAGCATACTGAGTTGGTTTATATACTTCAAAACAGAGTAGAATAAGGCGTTGTATATTTTATCTAACAGACTATATTCAGAGCAATTTTCCTTAACTTTGGGGCACCTGGATATTATTTAGATTTTTTTCGATTCACGTAAAATTAGAATTTCATTATTTTACAAGAGACATATTGAGTTGGTGTATATACTCCAAAACAGAGTAGAAAAGGTCATTGTATATTTTTTCTGACAGATTATATTCAGAGCAATTTTGCTTTTAACATTGGGGTGCCTAGATAATATTTAGATATTTTCGATTCAGGTAAAATTGGAATTTCTCTATTTTACATGAGGGAGCACACTGAGTTGGTGCATATACTCCAAAAAGTTTAGAATAAGGCGTTGTTTATTTTTTCTAACAGACTATATTCAGAGGAGTTTTGTTTTTAACATTGTGGTGCCTGGAAAATATTTAGATTTTATTTTGATTCATGTAATATTAGTATTTCGGTATTTTACATGAGAGATTATATTGAGTTGATGTATATACTCCAAATCAGAGTAGAAGAGGGCATTGTATATTTTCTCTGACAGATTATATTCAGAAGAATTTTGCTTTTAACATTGTGGTGCCTGGAAAATATTTAGATTTCTTTCGATTCACGTAAAATTAGAATTTCTGTATTTTACATGAGAGTGCATATTGAGTTGTTGTATATACGCCGAAAGAGAGTTGAAAAGGGCATTGTATATTTTGTCTGAGAGATTATATTCAGAGCAATTTTGCTTTTAACATAGTGGTGCCTAGATTATATTTATATTTTTTTCAATTTGCTTAAATATAGAAATTTGGTATTTTACATGAGAGAGCATTTGGAGTTGGTGTATATACTCCAAAACAGAGGAGAATAGGGCATTGTATATTTTTTCTGACAGATTATATTCAGAGTAATTTTGTTTTTAACATTGGGGTGCCTAGTAAATATTTAGATTTATTCGAATTGGGTAAAATTAGAGTTTCTGTATTTTACGTGAGAGAGCATACTGAGTTGGTGTATATACTCCAAAACAAAGTAGAATAAGGCATTGTATATTTTTTATAACAGACTATATTCAGAGGCATTTTCTTTTAACTTTGGTTCGCCTAGATATTATTTAGATTTTTTTCGATTCGCGTAAAATTAAAATTTTGGTATTTTACATGAGAGAGCATATGAGGTTGGTGTATATACTCCAAAACAGAGTAGAATAGGGCATTGTATATTTTCTCTGACAGATTATATACAGAGTAATTTTGTTTTTAACATTTGGTTGACTAGGTAATATTTAGATTTTTTCCATTCACGTAAAATTAGAATTGCTGTATCTTACATGAGAGAGCATACTGAGTTGGTGTATATACTCCAAAACAGAGTAGAATAAGCCATTGTATATATTTTCTGACAGATTATATTCAGAGCAATTTTGCTTTTAACATTGGGGTGCCTAGATAATATTAAGATTTTTTTCAATTCGGTTAAATATAGAATTTTTGTATTTTACATAAGATAGCATATGGAGTTGCTGTATGTACTCCAAAACAGAGTAGAATAAGGCATTGTGTATTCTTTCTGACAGATTATATTCAGTGCAATTTTGTTTTTAACATTGGGGTGTCGAGATAATATTTAGATTTTTTTGATTCGAGTAAAATTAGAATTTGGTATTTTACATGAGAGAGCATATCTAGTTGGTGTATATACTCCAAAACAGAGTAGAATAAGGCATTGTATATTTTTTCTGACAGACTATATTTAGAGCCATTTTCTTTTAACTTTGTGGTGCCTAGATATTATTTAGATTTTTTTCGATTCACATAAAATTAGAATTTCGGTATTTTACATGAGAGAGCATATTGAGTTAGTGTATATAGTCCAAAACAGAGTATAAAAGGGCATTGTATATTTTTTCTGACAGATTATATTCAGAGCAATTCTGCTTTTAACATTCGGGTGCCTACATAATATTTAGATTATTATCGATTCACGTAAAATTAGAATTTCTGTATTTTACATGAGAGAGCATACTGAGTTGGTGTATACACTCCAAAACAGAGTAGAATAAGGCATTGTATATTTTCTCTAACAGACTATATTGAGGGCCATTTTCTTTTAACTTTGGGGCGCCTAGATATTATTTAGATTTTCTTCGATTCACGTAAATTTAGAATTTCAGTATTTTACATGAGAGAGCATACTGAGTTCGTGTATATACTGCAAAACAGTGTAGAAAAATGCATCGTATATTTTTTCTAACAGACTATATTCAGAGCCATTTTCTTTTACCTTTGGGCCTCCTGGGTATTATTTAGATTTTCTTAGATTCACGTAAAATTAGAATTTTGTTATTTTACATGAGATAGCATACTGAGTTGGTGTATATACTCCGAAACGAAGTAGAATAAGGCATTGTATATTTTTTCTGACAGACTATATTTACAGCCATTTTCTTTTAACTTTGGGGAGCCTAGATATTATTTAGATTTTTTTTGATTTGCGTAAAATTAGAATTTCGATATTTTACATTAGAGAGCATACTGACTTGGTGTATATAATCCAAAACAGAATAGAATAAGGCATTGTATATTTTCTCTAACAGTCTATATTTAGAGCCATTTTCGTTTTACTTTGGGGCACATAGATATTATTTATATATTTTTCGATTTGTGTAAATTTAGGATTTCGGTATTTCACATGAGAGAGCATATTGAGTTGGTTTATATACTACAAAACATAGTGGAAAAGGGCATTGTATATTTTTTCTGACAGATTATATTCAGAGCAATTTTGCTTTTAACATTGGGGTGCCTAGATAATATTTAGATTTTTTTCAATTCGCTTAAATATAGAATTTCTGTATTTTACATGAGAGAGCATATGGAGGTGGTGTATATACTCCAAAACAAAGTAGAATGTGGCATTGGATATTTTTTTTGAGAGATTATATTCAGAGCAATTTTGATTTTAACATTGGGGTGGCAGGATAATATTTAGATTTTTTTCGATTAACGTAAAATTAGAATTTCGTTATTTTACATGAGGGAGCATACTGAGTTCGTCTATACTCCAAAACAGGGTAGAAGAAGGCATTGTATATTTTTTCTTACCGACTATATTCAGAGCCATTTTCTTTAACTTTGGGGCTCCCAGATATCATTTAGATTTTTTTCAATTGACGTAAAATTAGAATTTCTGTATTTTACATGAGAGTATATTGAGTTGGTGTATATATTAAAAATCAAAGTACAAAAGGGCATTGTATATTTTTTCTGACAGATTATATTCAGAGCAATTTCTATTTTATCATTGGAATGCCTAAATAATATTTAGATTTTTTTCGATTCACGTAAAGTTAGAATTTCCGTATTTTACATGAGAGAGCATATTGACTTGGTGTATATATTGGAAAACATAGTAGAAAAAGGCATTGTATATTTTTTATGACAGATTACATTCAGAACAATTTTGCTTTTAACATTGGGGTGCCTAGATAATATTTAGAATTTTTTAATTTCCATCAATTTATAATTTCTTTATTTTACATGAGAGAGCATATTGCGTTGGTGTATATACTTTATAACAGAGTAGGAAAGGGCATTGTATATTATTTCTGACAGATTATATTCAGAGAAATTTTGCTTTTAACATTGGGTGCCTTGATAATATTTAGATTATTTTCGATTCGCGTAAATTTAGAATTTTGGTATTTTACATGAGAGAGCATATTGGGTTGGTTTATATTCCCCAAAACAGAACAGTAAAGGGCATTATATATTTTCTCTGAAAGATTTTATTCAGAGAAATTTTGCTTTTAACATTGGGGGGCCTAGAAAATATTTAGATTTTTTTCGATTCGCGGAAATTTAGAATTTCGGTATTTTACATGAGAGTGCATATTGAGTTGGTGAATATACTCCAAAACAGAGTAGAAAAAAGCATTGTTTATTTTTTCTGACAGATTATATTCAGAGCAATTTTGCTTTTAACATTGAAATGCCTAGATAATATTTAGATTTTTCGGTTCGTGTAAAATATGAATTTCTGTATTTTACATTGGAGAGCATATTGAGTTGGTGTATATACTCCAAAACAGAGTAGAAAAAGGCATTGTATATTTTTTTGACTGATTACATTCAGAGCAATTTTGCTGTTAACATTCGGGTGCCTAGATAATATTTAGAATTTTTTTAATTTGCGTAAATTTATAATTTCGGTATTTTACATGAGAGAGAATATTGAGTTGGTGTATATACTTTAAAACAGATTAGGAAAGGGAATTGTATATTTTTTCTTACAGATTATATTCAGAGCAATTTTGCTTTCAACATTGGGTGCCTAAATATTATTTACGTTTTTTTCGATTCGTGTAAATTTAGAATTTCGGTATTTTACATGAGAGAGCATATTGGGTTGGTGTATATAATCCAAAACTGAATACAAAAGGGCATAGTATATTTTTTTCTGAAAGACTATATTCAGAGCAATTTTGTTGTTAACATATGGGTGCCTAGATAATATTTAGATATTTTTTGATTCAGGTAAAATTAGAATTTCGGTATTTAACATGAGAGAGCATATAGAGTTGGTTTATATACTCCAAAAAAAGTAGAAGAGGGCATTGTGTATTTTTTCTGAGAGACTATATTAAGAGCAATTTTGCTTTTAACATTGAAATGCCTAGATAATATTTAGATTTTTTTAGGTTCGTGTAAAATTTGAACTTCTGTATTTTACATGGCAGATCAATATGAGTTGGTGTATGTACTCGAAAACAGAGTAGAAAAAGGCATTGTATATTTTCTCTGACAGATTACATTCAGAACAATTTTGCTCTTTACATTGGGTTGCGTAGATAACATTTAGAATTTTTTTAATTTTGTAAATTTATAATTTCGGTATTTTACCTGAGAGAGCATATTGAGTTCGTGTATATACTTTATAACAGAGTAGGAAAGGGAATTGTATATTATTTCTGACAGATTATATTTAGAGCAATTTTGCTTTTAACATTGGGTGCCTAAATAATATTTAGATTTATTTCGATTCTCGTAAATTTAGAATTTCTGTATTTTATATGAGAGAGCATATTGGGTTGGTGTATATACTCCAAATCAGAGTAGAAAAATGCATTGTATATTTTTCTGACAGATTATATTCAGAGCAATTTTGCTTTTAACATTGGGGTGCCTAGATAATATTTAGATTTTTTTCAATTCAGGTAAAATTAGAATTTTTGTATTTTAAATGAGAGAGCATATTGAGTTGGTTTATATACTCCAAAAAAGAGTAGAAGAGGGCATTGTGTTCTTTCTCTGACAGACTATATTCAGAGCAATCTTGCTTTTAACATTGGAAAGCCTAGATAATATTTAGATTTTTTTGGTTCGTGTAAAATTTGAACGTTTCATTTTACATGGGAGAGAATATTGAGTTGGTGTATATACTCCAAAACAGAGTAGAAAAAGGCTTTGTATATTTTTTCTGACAGATTACATTCAGAAGAATTTTGCTTATAACATTGGGGTACCTAAATAATATTTAGAATTTTTTAATTTGCGTAAATTTACAATTTCTGTATTTTACATGAGAGAGCATATTGAGTTGGTTTATATACTTTATAACAGAGTAGGAAAGGGCATTGTATATTATTTCTGACAGATTATATTCTGAACAATTTTGCTTTTAACATTGGGTGCCTAGATAATATTTAGATTTTGTTCGATTCCCGTAAAATTAGAATTTCGGTATTTTACATGAGAGAGCATATTGAGTTGGTGTATATACTCCAAAACAAAGTAAAATAAGGCATTGTATATTTTTTCTGACAGATTATATTCTGACCAATTTTTCTCTTAACATTGGGGTTTCTAGATAATATTTAGATTTTTTTCGATTCCCGTAAAATTAGAATTTGGGTATTTTACATGAGATAGCATATTGAATTGGTGTATATACTCCAAAACAGATTAAAATAGGGCATTGTATATTATTTATAACAGAATTTATTCAGAGCAATTTTGCTTTTAACATTGGGGTGCCTAGATAATATTTAGATTTTTTCGATTCACGTAAATTTATAATTTCAGTATTTTAAATGAGAGAGCATATTGAGTTGGTGTATATAGTCCAAAACTGAGTAGAAAAGGGCATTGTATATTTTTTCTCACAGATTATATTCAGAGAAATCTTGCTTTTAACATTGGGGTGCCTAGATAACATTAAGATTTTTTTTGATTCACGTAAATTTAGAATTTTGGTATTTTACATGACAGAGCATATTGAATTGGTTTATATACTCCAAAACAGTGTAAAATAAAGCATTGTATATTATTTCTGAAAGAATTTATTCAGAGAAATTTTCCTTTTAACATTGGGGTGCCTAGATAATATTAAGATTTTTTTCGATTCACGTAAAATTAGAATTTCGGTATTTTACAAGACAGAGCATATTGAATTGGTTTATATACTCCAAAACAGAGTAAAATAGGACATTGTATATTATTTCTGAAAGAGTTTATTCTGAGAAATTTTCCTTTTAACATTGGGGTGCCTAGATAATATTTAGATTTTTTTGATTCGCGTAAATTTAGAATTTCGGTATTTTACATGAGAGAGCATATTGAGTTGGTGTATATAATCCAAAACAGAATAGAAAAGAGCATGTATATTTTTTCTGTAAGATTATATTGAGAGCAATTTTGCTTTTAACATTGGACGGCCTAGATAATATTTAGATTATTTTCGGTTCGTGTAAAATTTGAATTTTTGTATTTTACATGGGAGAGCATATTGAGTTGGTGTATATACTTCAAAACAGAGTACAAAAAGGCTTTGTATATTTTTTATTACGGATTACAGTAAGAGCAACATTGCTTTTAACGTTGGGGTGCCTTGATAATATTTAGAATTTTTTTAGTTTGCGTAAATTTATAATTTCAGTATTTTACATGAGAGAGCATATTGAGTTGGTGTATATACTTTAAAACAGAGTAGGAAAGGGAATTGTATATTATTTCTGACAGATTATATTCAGAGCAATTTTGGTTTTAACATTGGCTGCCTAGATAATATTTAGATTTTTTTCAATTCAGGTAAAATTAGAATTTTTGTATTTTACATGAGAGAGCATATTGAGTTGGTGTATATACTGCAAAACAGAGTAGAAAAGGGCATTGTATATTTTTTCTGAACGATTATATTCAGAGCAAATTTGCTTTTTACATTCGGGTGCCTAGATAATATTTAGATTTTTTTTGATTCACGTAAAATTAGAATTTCGGTATTTTACATGAGAGAGCATACTCAGTTGGTGTATATACTCCAAAAAAGAGTAGAAAAAGGCATTGTATATTTTTTCTAACAGATTATATTCAGAGAAATTTTGGTTTTAACATTGGGGAGCCTAGATGATATTTAGATTATTTTCGATTTGCTAAAACATAGAATTTCTGTATTTTACAAAAGAGAGTATATTGAGTTGGTTTATATACTCGAAAACAGACTAGAATAAGGCACTGTATATTTTTTTTGACAGAATATATTCAGAGAAATTTTGTTTTTAACATTGGGGTGCCTAGATAATATTTAGATTTTTTTTGGATTCGCTTAAATATAGATTTTCTGTATTTTACAAAAGAGAGCATATGGAGTTGGTTTATATACTCAAAAACAGAGTAGAAAAAGGCATTGTATATATTTTCTAACAGACCATATTCAGAGTCATTTTCTTTTAACTTCAGTGCACCTAGATATTATTTAGATTTTTTTCGATTTGCTTAAATATAGAATTTCTGTATTTTACATGAGAGAGCATATGGAGTTGGTTTATATATTCCAAAACAGAGTAGAATAGGGCATTGTATATTTTTTCTGACAGACTATATTCAGAGCAATTTTGTTTTTAACATTGGGGTGCCTAGATAATATTTAGATTTTTTTCGATTTGCTTAAATTTAGAATTCCTGTATTTTACATTATAGAGCATATGGAATTGCTGTATATACTCCAAAACAGAGTAGAATAGGGCATTGTATATTTTTTCTGACAAATTATATTAAGAGAAATTTTCCTTTTAACATTGGGGTGCCTAGATAATATTTTGATTTTTTTCAATTCGCTTAAATACAGAATTTCTGTATTTTATATGATAGAGCATATGGAGTTGGTGTATATACTCCAAAAAGAAGTAGAATATAACATTGTATATTTTTTCTGACTGATTATATTCAGAGCAATTTTGTTTTTAACATCGGTGTGCCTAGATAATATTTAGATTTTTTTCTATTCACGTAAAATTAGAATTTCTGTATTTTATATGAGAGAGCATACTGAGTTGGTGTATATACACCAAAACAGAGAAGAAAAGGGCATTGTATATTTTTTCGAACAGACTATATTCAGAGCCATTTTCTTTTAACTTTTGAACGCCTAGATATTTTTTAGATTTTTTTCGATTCGCTTAAATATAGAATGTCTGTACTTTACATGAAAGAGCATATTAAGTTGGTGTATATACTCCAAAACAGAGTAGAAAAGGGCATTGTGTATTTTTTCTGACGGATTATATTCAGAGAAATTTTGTTTTTAACATTGGGGTGCCTAGATAATATTTACATTTGTTGCGATTCACGTAAAATTAGAATTTCGGTATTTTACATGAGAGAGCACAGTGAGTTGGTGTATGTACTCCAAAAGAGAGTAGAATAAGGCATTGTATATTTTTGCTAACACACTATATTCTGAGCCATTTTCTTTTAACTTTGGGGCGCCTAGATATTATTTAGATTTTTTTCGATTCACATAAAATTACAATTTCGGTATTTTACATGAGAGAGCATATTGAGTTGGTGTATATACTCCAATAAGAAGTAGAAAAGGTCATTGTACATTTGTTCTGACAGACTATAATCAGAAAAATTTTTCTTTTAACATTGGGGTGCCTAGATAATATTTAGCTTTTTTTCGATTCACTTAAGTATTGAATTTCTGTATTTTACATGAGAGAGCATATGAAATTGGTGTATATACTCCAAAACAGAGTAGAATAGGGCATTATATATTTTTTATGACAGATTATATTCAATGCAATAAAGCTTTTATCATTGGGGTGCCTAGATAATATTTAGATTATTTTCGATTTGCTTAAATGTAAAATTTTTGTATTTCACATGAGAGAGCACACTAAGTTGGTGTATATACTCCAAAACAGAGTAGAATAGGGAATTGTATATTTTTTTCTGACAGATTATATTCTGAGCAATTTTGCTTTTAACATTGGGGTGCCTAAATAATATTTAGATTTTTTTCGATTCGCTTAAATATAGAATTTCTGTATTTTACATGAGAGAGCATACTGAGTTGGTGTATCTACTCCAACACAGAGTACAATAAGGCATTGTATATTGTTTCTAACAGACTATATTCAGAGCCATTTTCTTTTAAATTTAGGGCGCCTAAATATATTAAATTTTTTTCGATTCGCGTAAAATTATAATTTCGGTATTTTACCTGAGAGAGCATATGGAGTTGGTGTATATACTAAAAAACAGAGTAGAATAGGGCATTGTATATTTTTTCTGACAGATTATATTCAGAGCAGTTTTGCTTTTAACATTGGGGTGCCTAGATTATATTTAGATTTCTTTCAATTTCCTTAAATATAGAATTTCTGTATTTTACAAGAGAGCAAATGGAGTTGGTCTATATACTTCAAAACAGAGTAATATAGGGCATTGTATATTTTTTTGACAGATTATATTCAGAGCAATTTTGTTTTTAACATTGAAGTGCCTAGATAATATTTAGATTTTTTCAATTCAGGTAAAATTAGAATTTCGGTATTTTACATGAGAGAGCATACTGAGTTGGTTTATATACTCCAAAACAGAGTAGAATAAGGTATTGTATGTTTTATCTAACAGACTATATTCAGAGCTATTTTCCTTAACTTTGGGGCGCCTAGATATTATTTAGATTTTTTTTGATTCGCGTAAAATTAGAATTTCATTAGTTTACAAGAGAGCATATTGAGTTGGTGTATATACTCCAAAACAGAGTAGAAAAGGTCATTGTATATTTTTTATGACACATTATATTCAGAGCAATTTTCTTTTAACATTGGGGTGCCTAAATAATATTTAGATTTTTTTCAATTCATGTAAAATTATAGTTTCATAATTTTACATGAGTGAGCATACTGTGTAGGTGTGTATTCTCCAAAACAGAGTAGAATAAGGCATTGTTTATTTTTTCTAACAGACGAAATTTAGAGCCATTTTCTTTTAACTTTGGCGCACCTAGATATTATTGAGATTTATTTCGATTCGCGTAAAATTAGAATTTCTGTATTTTACCTGAGAGAGCATATGGAGTTGGTGTATATACTACAAAACACAGTCGAAAAGGGCATAGTGTATTTGATCTGACAGATTATATTCAGAGCAATTTTGCTTTTAACATTGGAATGCCTAAATAATATTTAGAATTTTTTCGATTCGCTTAAATATAGAATTTCTGTATTTTACATGAGACAGCATATGGAGTTGCTGTATATACTCCAAAGCAAAGTAGAATAGGGCATTGTCTAATTTTTCTTACAGATTGTATTGAGAGCAATTTTGTTTTTAACATTGGGGTTCCTAGATAACATTTACATTTTTTCGATTTCATAAAATTTTAATTTCTGTATTTTACATGAGAGAGTACACTGAGTTTGTGTATATACTCCAAAAAAAAGTAGAATAAGGCAGTGTATATTTTTTCTAACAGACTATATACAGAGCTATTTTCTTTTAAGTTTCAAGCAACTAGATATTATTTAGAATTTTTTCGATTCGCGTAAAATTAAAATTTCAGTATTTTACATGAGAGAGCATATTGAGTTGGTTTATATACTACAAAACAGAGTAGAATAGGGCATAGTATATTTTCTCTGACAGATTATATTCAGAGCAATTTTGCTTTTAACATTAAGGTGGCTAGATTATATTTAGATTTTTTTCGATTCGCTTAAATATAGAATTTCTGTATTTTACATGAGAGAGCATACTCAGTTGGTGTATATACTCCGAAACAGAGAAGAATAGGGCATTGTTTATTTTTTCTGACAGATTATATTCAGAGAAATTTTCTTTTTAACTTTGGGGTGCCTAGATAATATTCAGATTATTTCGATTCGGGTAAAATTAGAATTTCAGTATTTTAGAAGAGAGAGCCTACTGAGTTGTTGTATAAACTCCAAAACAGAGTAGAATAAGGCATTGTAAATTTTTTCTAACAGACTATATTCAGAGCCATTTTCTTTTAAATTTAGGGCGCCTAGATATTATTTAGATTTTTTCGATTCACGTAAATTAGAATTTCGGTATTTTACATGAGAGAGCATATTGAGTTGGTGTATATACTCCAAAACAGAGTAGAATAGGGCATTGTATATTTTTTCTGACAGATTATTTTAAGATCAATTTTGCTTTTAACATTGGGGTTCCTTGATAATATTTAGTTTTTTTAGATTCACGTAAAATTTGAATTTCGGTATTTTACATGAGAGAGCATACTGAGTTGGTGTATATACTCCAAAACAGAGTAGAATAGGGCATTGTGTATTTTTTCAGACAGATTATATTCAGAGCAATTTTGTTTTTAACATTGGGTTGCCTCGATAATATTTAGATTTTTTTGATTGGAGTAAAATTAGAATTTCTGTATTTTACATGAGAGAGCATATTGTGTTGGTGTATATACTCCAAAACAGAGTAGAATAAGGCATTGTATATTTTTTCTAACAGACTATATTCAGAGCTATTTTCTTTTAACTTTGGGGCGCCTAGATATTATTTAGATTTTTTTGATTCACATAAAATTCTAATTTATGTATTATACATGAGAGTGCATATTGAGTTGGTGTATATAGTACTAAACAAAGTAGAAGAGGGCATTGTATATGTTTTCTGACAGATTATATTCAGAGCAATTTTTCTTTTAACATTGGTGTGCCTAGATAATATTTAGATAATTTTCGATTAGCTTAAATATAGAATTTCTGTATTTACATGAGAGAGCATATTGATTTGGTGTATATACTACAAAACAGAGTAGAAAAGGGCATTGTACATGTTTTCTGACAGATTATATTCAGAGTAATTTTGCTTTTAACATTGGGGTGCCTAGATAATATTTAGATTTTTTTCGTTTTGCTTAAATATAGAACTTCCGTATTTTACATGAGAGAGCATATGGAATTGGTGTATATACTCAAAAACAGAGTAGAAAAGGGCATTGTATATTTTTTATGAAAGATTTTATTCAGAGCAATTTTGTTTTTAACATTAGGGTGCCTAGGTAATATTTAGATTTTTTTCCATTCATGTAAAATTAGAATTTCGGTATTTTACATGAGAGAGCATACTGAGTTGGTGTATATACTCCAAAACAGAGTAGAATAGGGCATTGTATATTTTTTCTGACAGATTCTATTCAGTGCAATTTTGTTTTTACATTGGGTTGCCTAGATAATATTTAGATTTTTTCGATTCGGGTTAAATTCGAATTTCTGTATTTTACATGAGAGAGCATATTGAGTTGGTGTATATACTCCAAAACAGAGTAGAATAGGGCATTGTATATTTTTTCAGACAGATTATATTCAGAGCAATTTGTTTGTAACATTGGGTTGCCTCTATAATATTTAGATTTTTTTTGATTCGAGTAAAACTAGAATTTCTTTATTTTACATGAGAGAGCATATTGAGTTGGTGTATATACTCCAAAACAGAGTACAATAAGGCATTGTATATTTTTTCTAACAGACTATATTCAGAGTCGTTTTCTTTTAACTTTGGGGCGCCTAGATATTATTTAGATTTTTTTCGATTTGCATAAAATTCTAATTTAGGTATTTTACATGAGAGTGCATATTGAGTTGGTGTATATAGTACAAAACAAAGTAGAAAAGGGCATTGTATATGTTTCCTGACAGATTATATTCAGAGCAATTTTTCTTTTAACATTGGGGTACCTAGATAAAATTTAGATAATTTTCGATTCGCTTAAATATAGAATATCTGTATTTTACATGAAAGAGCATATAAAGCTTGTGTATATAATCCAAAACAGAGTAGAATAGAGCATTGTATATTTTTTCCATCAGATTATATTCAGATAAATTTTATTTTTAAGATTGGGGTGCCTAGATAATATTTAAATTTTTTTTGGTTCACGGAAAATCAGAATTTCAGTATTTTACATGAGAGGGCATACTGAATTGGTGTATATACTCCAAAACAGAGTAGAATAAGGCATTGCATATTTTTTCTCACAGACTATATTCAGAGCCGTTTTCTTTTAACTTTGGGGTGCCTAGACATTATTTAGATGTTTTTTGATTCACGTAAAATTAGAAAGTCGCTATTTTATATGAGAGAGCATATTGAGTTTGTGTATATACCACAAAACAGAGTAGAAAAGGGCATTGTATATGTTTTCTTACAGATTATATTCAGAGTAATTTTGCTTTTAATATTGGGGTGCCCAGATAATATTTATATTTTTTCGATTCATTGAAATATAGAATTTCTCTATTTTACATGAGAGAGCATACTGAGTTGGTGTATATACTCCTAAACAGAGTAGAATAGGGCATTGTATATTTTTCCGGACAGATTATACTCAGAGTTATTTTGTTTTTAACATTGGGGTGCCTAGATAATATTTAGATATTTTTCGATTTGCTTAAATATAGAATTTTTGTATTTTACATGAGAGAGCATACTGAGTTGGTGTATATACTCCCAAACAGAGTAGAATAAGGCATTGTATATTTTTTCTAACAGATAATATTCAGAGCCATTTTCTTTGGACTTTGGGGCGCCTAGATATTATTTAGATATTTCACGATTCACGTAAAATTAGTGTTTCATTATTTTATATGAGAGAGCATATTGAGTTGGTGTATATACTCCAAAACAGAGTAGAATAGGGCATTGTATATTTTTTCTGACAGACTATATTCAGAGCAATTTTTCTTTTAACATTGGAGTGCGTAGATAATATTTAGATTTTTTCGATTCGTGTAAATTTAGAATTTCTCTATTTTACATGAGAGAGCATATTGTGTTGGTGTATATACCCCAAACATGGTAGAAAAGAGCATTGTATATTTTAACTGTAAGATTATATTCAGAGCAATTTTGCTTTTAACATTGAGGTGCCTAGATAATATTTAGATTTTATTCAATTTGCATAAATTTCGAATTTCGGTATTTTACATGGGATAGCATATTGAGTATGAGTATATACTCCAAAACAGAGTAGAAAAGGGCATTGTGTATTTTTTCTGACAGACTATATTCAGAGCAATTTTGCTTTTAACTTTGGCGTGCCTAGATAATATTTAGATTTTTTTCGATTCGCGTAAATTTAGAATTTCGGTATTTTACATCAGAGAGCATATTGAGTTGGTGTATATACTCCAAAACAGAGTAAAATAGGGCATTGTATATTTTTTCTGACAGATTATATTCAGAGAAATTTAGTTTTTACATTGTGGTGCCTAGATTATATTTTGATTTTTTCGATTCATGTAAAATTAGAATTTCTGTATTTTACATGAGCGAGCATATTGAGTTGGTGTATATACTCCGAAACAGAGTAGAAAATGGCGTTGTATATTTTTGCTGAGTGACTTTATTCAGAGAAATTTGGATTATTACATTGGGGTGCCTAGATAATATTTAGATCTTTTTCAATTCGCGTAAATTTAATATTTCGGTATTTTACACGAGAGTGCATATTGAGTTGGTGTATATACTTCAAAACAGTTTAGAAAGCGGAATTGTATATTTTCTCTGAAATATCATATTCAGAGCAATTTTTCTTTTAACATTGGGGTGCCTAGGTAATATTTAGATTTTTTTCGATTCGCGTATAATTAAAATTTCAGTATTTTACATGAGAGAGCATATTGAGTTGGTGTATATACTCGAAAACAGAGTAGAATAGGGCATTGTGTATTTTTTCTGACAGAGTATATTCAGAGAAATTTTGCTTTTAACATTGAGGTGCCTAGATAATATTTAGATTGTTTTCGATTTGCGTAAATTTAGAATTTTGGTGTTTTACATGAGAGAGCATATTGAGTTGGTGTATATACTTTAAAACAGAGTAGAAAAGAGCATTGTATGTTTTTTCTGAGAGTTTATATTCACAGCAAGTTTGCTTTTAACATTGGGGTGCCTAGATTATATTTAGATTTTTTTCGATTCGCGTAAAATTAGAATTTCGGTATTTTACATGATAGAGCATATTGAGTTGGTGTATATACTCCAAACAGAGTAGAAAAAGGCATTGTATATTTTTTCTGACAGACGATATTCAGTCTAATTTTGCTTTTAAGATTGGGGTGCCTAGATAATATTTAGATATTTTTATATTGGCGTAAATTTAAAATTTCTGTATTTTACGTGAGAGAGCCTATTTATTTGGTGGATATACTCCAAGAAAGAGTAAAAAAGGGCATTGTATATTTTCTCTTACAAATTATATTATATGCAATTTTGCTTTTAACGGTGGTGTACATAGAAAATATTTATATTTTTTGTAACCGCGTAAATTGAGGATTTAAATATTTTACATGGGAGAGCTTATTGATATGGTTTATATACTCCAAAACAGTGTAGAAAAGGGCATTGTACATTTTTTCGAACAGATTTTCTTCAGAGCAATTTTGCTTTTAACATTGTGTTACATAGATAATATTTGTATATTTTTTATCCGCGTAAATTTAGAATTTTAATATTTTACATGAGAGAGCATATTGATTTGGTTTATATACTCCAAAAGAGTGTAGAAAAGGGCATTGTATATTTTTTTCATACAGATTATCATTAGAGCAATTTTTCTTTCAGCATTTGGGTAATTAGATAATATTTATATTTTTCTATTCACGTATATTTAGAATTTTGTTATTTTACATGACAAAGAATATTGAGATTGTGTATATACTCCAAAAGAATGTAGAAGAGGGCATTGTATATTTTTTCTAACAGATTATTTTTCGAGCAATTTTGCTTATATCATTCGGGGACATAGAGGATATTTATATTTATTTCTAACAGCGTAAATTTAGATTTTCTGTATTTTACATGAGAGAGAATATTGAGATGGTATATATACACCATAAGAGAGTAGAAAAGAGCATTGTATTTTTTTTCTAACAGAGTATCTTCCACGCAATTTTGTTTTTTACATTGGGGTGCATAGAGAATATTTATATTTGTGTCTAATCACGTAAATTTAGAATTTTTGTATTTTACATGTGAGAGAATATTGAGATTGTGTATATACTAAAAAAGATAGTAAAAAAAGCATTGTGTATTTTTTTCTAACTGAGTCTCTTTAGAGTAATTCGGTTTTTAACATTGAAGTCAAACGGAAATACTTACAATTTCTCTATCCACGTAATAACAGAATTTCCATGTTTTACAAGAGGGAATATGGAGATGGTCTATATACTCTAAAACAGAATAGAAAAGGGTGTTGTATATTTTTTCTAACAGAGTATTGTCAGAACAATTTTGTTTTTAACGTTGGGGTAAAAAGAGAATATTTATATTTTTAGTAATTTTGTGTTTAGCATTTGTGTTAAAATGAGTATGTATATATTCTGTAACCGCATAAAATTAGAATTTCCATATTTTACAAGGTAGAGAATATTGAGTCGGTGCATATACTTTAAAACATAGTAGAAAATTGCATTGTATATTTTTTCTATCAGAGTGTCTTCAGAGTAAATTTTTTAAGGTTAAATTAGAGTATTTATATTTTCTGTAACTGCATAAAAATAGAATTTTTGTATTTTACAAGACAGCCAATATTGAGACGGTGTATATACTTTAAAATAGTGTAGAAAAGGGCCTTGTATATTTTTTCTAACACAGTATTTTCATAGTAATTTACATTGTGTGTGGGGAGCAAATTTCTCAAATCCCTTTGAACATATTCTCCCTCTCCCCTGTTTTTCTCTTTGCTCACTATTGAATCATGTTCATGTTTCTTGATTTCTTATTTTTTCCCGATGAGCATTTTAGCTTCTGTCCACTTCTACTTTCAGAATTCTTCAGCTACCAAGACCCACCTTCTCAGAGAGTTGCTGGAGATTTTAGTAACAAAAATTTTCTCTGTCACATTTATAAGACGTGCTTCCTTATCTTAATTCTATCAAGCTGGGTGAATTTACACAAAACACTTTATATCTTAGAACCAGTTTCCTCTCTGTAGAATGTAGCTAACCTCTGTTCTGTGGTCACAAGGATCATCAAAATAAAAAATAATCATAGTTAATATGTGTGGCTTACTAACCATGTTCTAGAAACCATGTCAAGTGCTTTCTGCAGATGGTTCCACTTTTATTATACTATTGGAACTATCGTCAACCCTACTTCGCAGACTACTAAATTGAGTGTCTGAGCTGCTAAGCCACTTGTCCAACGATATACAGCCAGTAAGTAACAGAATGAGGATCAGCATTTGAGATAGAAATATTCTACACAAAATTTACTGTTACAGTGAAACTAGAGTGGTATCATCTCAGATAAGCGTTCATGCCTGTTCGCTTATCGAATCGGCCAAATACATTCAATGCATTCAGGATATTGGGAGACATTGTTTAAATTTTCCCCAAAACCCAGAAGAACTCAAAAGTACTCATTGTCTTGGCCTTATTGGTATTTGACTATGAATACAATAGATCCCACAGAAGCAAGTCTAGTAGAGTGGCCTTGGCAAAAGGCTGGGATTTAGGAGCAGGTTTAGGCAACTCAAGCCTTCTCGGCTTCCATTTTCTCATCTGTACTTTCATAATTCTGATTTTTAAGAGCACCTTTGTTGAAAGTAAAGGTTCAGTGAAACAGCACAGATGAAGTCCTTCCTATTTGGTCTGGCAGGTAGTAGTTGCTCAACACGTCTTGTCTATTAATGACGACCACAATGATCATAGTGGACTAATAATGAATTGATAAAATATGATTATGTAAGTTCAAATGAGTTTTGATCTCGCCCCTCTCCTCTGTTTCAGAGGCTGTATGGTTTTTATGTTCTACATTGTATGGCTTAACGTTGGCAGGTGGGGGATTTTGATAGACACATGATAAAATCAGAAGCCCCAAGACTTGTATTTTCATCACAGAAATGTATTACTTCCTTGAGTTGTGACCTGGAGAGAGTTACGTTGTCTAAGTTAACCTTACTTGAAAAAATAATCATAAATATACCTGCCCTTTCTCGTCATCTCAGCCTCTCCGCAGTCAGTGTGAGGTACCATTGGTATAGTGTATATGAAGGGGTTTGCAAGCTCTGGAGTGCTGTATGTATGCTATTTTGCCTCTTCAATTGTGAGTGGTGTTTTTCCATTCTCCTTAAATGACCCAAAACTACGCTATTGGTAAAATAAATGCATTTGTGCATGATCATTTGGCAAATAATAAGAGCTGCATTTGCAAGAATTTTTCCCTTGAACAGCCAAGTGAGCCATTATGAGCTGCACTGTAGCAGTGACATTTACAATAATTTGTTCAGAAGAGCAATTGCCAACTTGCCTATTTGACTAGTATGGAGTACCATACGTTGTTTAGGGTGATGAGATCAGTAAACCAGCAATTTGGTAGAGCCATCAGAGAAGAGGATGAAAAGAAATGAATATCTGAGATCCTGAGTTTCCAATCAGATCAAGAAAAAGAAGCCTATAAGAATAGGTCCCATTTATTTGGGGGAGAAACATACACCGCTTTGTACGAAGGCTTCATTTTCTAGGAATATTTTCTAATGCTTTCAAAAACATTGTGATATATGTAGGACTATTCCCATTTTACAGATGAGAAAACTGAGGCTATGAGGTTTAAGTCACTAGTCTGCTCCTTCTTCCATTCTGGTTTTTAGAAAATGGTGCCACCACCTATCCAGTCACACAAGCCAAAGTCCTATGAGTGAGCTCTGGTTTATCCCTTTCTCTCTCACTTCTCATATCCAACTTACCATTCAGGCCTGCTGATTTTAGTTCTTAAATATCCCTTAGCTTCTGTTTTTCCTTTACATTAAAATTCTCATTGCAGCCCTTCTGTGGATTACCTCCTGGCCTTCCACCTGTGTGTCTGTGTCCATGTTGTCTCCAGTCTGTCCTCCACGTAAGTCAGACCATGCCCCATACCTCCCAGTCCTTCTTAGAATGAGGACAAACCTCCTCACCATGGCCACAGTCTTCTTTCCATTTCTCTGTCCTCATGGCGTGCCCCTCCTCTCTGCTCTGCACTGCAAAGACTCAGCATCTTGTACTGGCCAAGGTCCAGTTCCCCCTGCACCACATATTTGCCAGGAATGCCAGATCATCCTTACATTGCCCACTTACTGCCCACTCATGCTTCTGATCTCGGTCCCTCCCTAGGGGAAACCTTTCCTGACCTTTGTAACTAAAGCAAAGCCTTCTCCTGGGTGCTCTCAGTGTTCCAGAGACCTGCCTGCACAGCACTTGTACCAGTTAAACCTTTACATTAACTGGAGTGACAGATATGTTAGTGTCCACTGCTGCCTCGCAGGAATAAAGCCAGAAAAGGTAAGGCCCTATCTGTGTGCATTTCTACAGTCTAGTGTGCTTAGTGAGATATTGTTTAAGAAGAATGAGTTGGACATGACAGCATGGCTGGAAAGTGATGGATTGAGGATTTAAACATACTTCTTTCTGGTTCTAGAGAGTTGGCTGCTAACACTATTCACTTTGGGACAGTGTCATTTTAGGACTGATAAGGGTAATTTTTGCTAAGATCAAATATATTTTGGGTCCATCGGATGAAGTTTGATAAAAGTGGGTTATTCAGAACCCACTGATAAGCAGAGCTGCCTGACCAAGATTTTCAGATTTTGCATCAAAGAGAAAAGTAATGAAAGTGGGCTGATGGGAGGGGAAGGAGGGCTGAAAAGTGAAGCAGGAACAGCTATTTCTATAGTGCCCTTGACCCTGCCTTTCTCTGTTCTTCACTCTGGCTGAAATTGACCACCCTGAGTGCGTTCAGATAATGATGAATTATCTCTGTCACACTGTGTGTATGTGTGTGTGTGTTTGGCTATGTACAAAAGAGGCAGCTTCTGTGAATAAATGAAGCCTTGTAATTAAGGAATTTGTTGTAAATGGCAAGATGCATTGGTGCTTGGTCCTTAGTACTCCTCGCTGAGGCCACATTTCCTTGAACTGGCTTGTATTTGCCACTGACACTACTAGCAGCAGGAGGGAGGGGAGGAAGGAAGACACCAGGTGTTGCAATGCGTAGCGCCGGCTTTCAGCTTTGCTGCAAACTAAAACACTGACTGACTTTGGTTAACCCCCTAACCTCTTTGAGCCTCAGTTTTTTCATCTGAAAAAATCAATGATGGTTTGAATTTCTTCCGAATATGACATTCAGTTATCTCTCTCTCCATTGTGGAAGCACTGGGAGCTATTGTTCTCCTGTCTCTGGTGGCCGTTATGACTTCTGCATTATCAAGGGGCCCTCTCTAACCTAAATAACCCCCCAAAGAAATTAAGTTTGTAATCATTTCTGCCTGGTAAGTGAAATGACAAGAGAAAAGAGCTAGTTGTCAATAGCCCTGTGGATGGCGAATTAATGGGATCTGTGCAAACAGTTGCTTATAGAGCCATAATTTGCCTTTCGTTTTCCTTTGCAACTCAGAAAAAAGTGAATAATTTTCAAAGAGCCTCTCATTGAACATATTTTTTAAAAACATGTCATTGGCAAAAGGGGCACTTGGTTGCTTGATTGCCATATATCTCTGAGTATGTGGAACAGTTATTTTTAGCTGGGGGTAACTAGCTGAGATGAAAGCTGCAGCATCTTGGAGGCAGAAGAATCTTTGTATGTCTTATGTTGGCGTGGAGAAAGCAAAGAGAAAGGGCAGAGTATAAAAGGTTGTTAACTAGATAAGGGGTCAGCTGCATTTCCTCTGGATGCTCAGAGGTGAGGCCCTAAAGCAATGGAGACAACATTGTGGGTGGGAATGTGTTTGCAGGGTCTAATTAGTTTACCCAAGAAAAGCAAAAAAGAGAAAGGGCTAAAAATATGTAGATTGTAAAATTCATGGCTTCATTTGCTCTTCTTTGCCTTTGAAACCTTTTTAAAACCTTATAGTAGAACAATTTGTAATCCTTGAAGCCTTTTTGCTACCACTCTTGTCAGCTTGTCTAAGGCCACCGTAACTTATCAGCTACTGGGGAAAGTTGTTTAAACTCTCTAAGCCTCCTTTTTTCCCACTGGTTCACTTAGGGGCACTAATTCCTAATGTTTCTGCCTGAGTTATTGTTTTTCAGATCCCATAATTGTTTGCATATGTGCTCTATAAGATGCGTCACCTAGCACACGTTGTGGGCAACCTCAGGTGTAGAAGTTAGGACATCTTTGTGCCTGGATTTGGCTGTTACTAACAAGACGGAACGGGGAGGAAGGGCAGAGTAGACTACTGTAGAATTTTTCTGGATTCTTTTGGTTTCTCCAGAAAATGATACTGTTCTTATATTTATTTATTTATTTATTTATTATTTATTTTTTTTTTATTTTTTATTTGATTATAGGTGTTGGGGTACATGAGCAGAGCATGCGAGACAGTTGCGTAGGTACACACATGGCAGTGTGCTTTGCTTTTCTTCTCCCCTTCACCCACATTTGGCATTTCTCCCCAGGCTATCCCTCCCCACCTCCCCCTCCCACTGGCCCTCCCCTTTTCCCCCCAATAGACCCCAGTGTTTAGTACTCCCCTTTCTGTGTCCATGTGTTCTCATTTTTCATCACCCACCTATGAGTGAGAATATGCGGTGTTTCATTTTCTGTTCTTGTGTCAGTTTGCTGAGGATGATGTTCTCCAGATTCATCCATGTCCCTACAAACGACACAAACTCATCATTTCTGATTGCTGCATAATATTCCATGGTGTATATGTGCCACATTTTTCTAATCCAGTCTATTATCAATGGGCATTTGGGTTGATTCCAGGTCTTTGCTATTGTAAACAGTGCTGCAATGAACATTCATGTACATGTGTCCTTATAGTAGAACGATTTATAGTCTTTTGGATATATACCCAGTAATGGGATTGCTGGGTCAAATGGAATTTCTATTTCTAAGGCCTTGAGGAATCGCCACACTGTCTTCCACAATGGTTGAACTAATTTACACTCCCACAAACAGTGTAAAAGTGTTCCTTTTTCTCCACATCCTCTCCAGCATCTGTTGTCTCCAGATTTTTTGATGATCGCCATTCTAACTGGCGTGAGATGGTATCTCAATGTGGTTTTGATTTGCATCTCTCTGATGACCAGTGACGATGAGCATTTTTTCATATGATTGTTGGCCTCATATATGTCTTGTTTCGTAAAGTATCTGTTCATATCCTTTGCCCACTTTTGAATGGGCTTGTTTGTTTTTTTCCTGTAAATCTGCTTGAGTTGTTTGTAAATTCTGGATATCAGCCCTTTGTCAGATGGGTAGACTGCGAAAATTTTTTCCCATTCTGTTGGTTGCCGATCCACTCTAGTGACTGTTTCTTTTGCCGTGCAGAAGCTGTGGAGTTTCATTAGGTCCCATTTGTCTATTTTGGCTTTTGTTGCCAATGCTTTTGGTGTTTTGTTCATGAAGTCCTTGCCTACTCCTATGTCCTGGATAGTTTTGCCTAGATTTCCTTCTAGGGTTTTTATGGTGCCAGGTCTTATGTTTAAGTCTTTAATCCATCTGGAGTTAATTTTAGTGTAAGGTGTCAGGAAGGGGTCCAGTTTCTGCTTTCTGCACATGGCTAGCCAGTTTTCCCAACACCATTTGTTAAACATGGAATCCTTGCCCCATTGCTTGTTTTTGTGAGGTTTATCAAAGATTGTATAGTTGTATGTATGTTGTGTTGCCTCCGGTGCCTCTGTTTTGTTCCATTGGTCTATATCTCTGTTTTGGTACCAGTACCATGCTGTTTTGATTACTGTAGCCTTGTAGTATACTTTGAAATCCGGTAGTGTGATGCCCCCCGCTGTGTTCTTTTTGCTTAGGATTGACTTGGCTATGCGGGCTCTCTTTTGGTTCCATATGAAGTTCATGGTGGTTTTTTCCAGTTCTGTGAAGAAAGTCAATGGTAGCTTGATGGGGATAGCGTTGATTCTGTAAATTATTTTGGGCAGTATAGCCATTTTCACGATATTAATTCTTCCTAACCATGAACATGGAATGTTTCTCCATCTGTTTGTGTCCTCTCTGATTTCGTTGAGCAGTGGTTTGTAGTTCTCCTTGAAGAGGTCCTTTACGTTCCTTGTGAGTTGTATTCCAAGGTATTTTATTCTTTTTGTAGCAATTGCGAATGGCAGTTCGCTCTTGATTTGGCTTTCTTTAAGTCTGTTATTGGTGTAGACGAATGCTTGTGATTTTTGCACATTGATTTTATATCCTGAGACTTTGCTGAAGTTGTTTATCAGTTTCACTAGTTTTTGGGCTGAGGCGATGGGGTCTTCTAGGTATACTATCATGTCATCTGCAAATAGAGACAATTTGGCTTCCACCTTTCCTATTTGAATATCCTTTATTTCTTTTTCTTGCCTGATTGCTCTCGCTAGAACTTCCAGTACTATATTGAATAGGAGTGGTGAGAGAGGGCATCCTTATCTAGTGCCAGATTTCAAAGGGAATGCTTCCAGTTTTTGCCCATTCAGTATGATATTGGCTGTTGGTTTGTCATAAATAGCTTTTATTACTTTGAGATACGTTCCATCGATACCGAGTTTATTGAGGGTTTTTAGCATAAAGGGCTGTTGAATTTTGTCAAATGCCTTCTCTGCGTCAATTGAGATAATCATGTGGTTTTTGTTTTTGGTTCTGTTTATGTGGTGAATTACGTTGATAGACTTGCGTATGTTGAACCAGCCTTGCATTTCCGGGATGAATCCTACTTGATCATGATGAATAAGTTTTTTGATTTGCTGTTGCAATCGGCTTGCCAATATTTTATTGAAGATTTTTGCATCTATGTTCATCATGGATATTGGCCTGAAGTTTTCTTTTCTCGTTGGGTCTCTGCCGGGTTTTGGTATCAGGATGATGTTGGTCTCATAAAATGATTTGGGAAGGATTCCCTCTTTTTGGATTGTTTGAAATAGTTTTAGAAGGAATGGTACCAGCTCCTCCTTGTGTGTCTGGTAGAATTCGGCTGTGAACCCGTCTGGACCTGGGCTTTTTTTGTGAGGTAGGCTCTTAATTCCTGCCTCGACTTCAGACCTTGTTATTTGTCTATTCATAGTTTCAGCTTCCTCCTGGTTTAGGCTTGGGAGGACACAGGAGTCCAGGAATTTATCCATTTCTTCCAGGTTTACTAGTTTATGCGCATAGAGTTGTTTGTAATATTCTCTGATGACGGTTTGAATTTCTGTGGAATCTGTGGTGATTTCCCCTTTATCATTTTTTATTGCATCTATTTGGTTGTTCTCTCTTTTCTTTTTAATCAATCTGGCTAGTGGTCTGTCTATTTTGTTGATCTTTTCAAAAAACCAGCTCTTGGATTTATTGATTTTTTGAAGGGTTTTTCGTGTCTCAATCTCCTTCAGCTCAGCTCTGATCTTAGTAATTTCTTGTCTTCTGCTGGGTTTTGAGTTTTGTTGATCTTGCTCCTCTAGCTCTTTCAATTTTGACGATAGGGTGTCAATTTTGGATCTCTCCATTCTCCTCATATGGGCACTTATTGCTATATACTTTCCTCTAGAGACTGCTTCAAATGTGTCCCAGAGGTTCTGGCACGTTGTGTCTTCGTTCTCATTGGTTTCGAAGAACTTCTTTATTTCTGCCTTCATTTCGTTGTTTACCCAGTCAACATTCAAGAGCCAGTTGTTCAGTTTCCATGAAGCTGTGCGGTTCCGGGTCGGTTTCTGAATTCTGAGTTCTAACTTGATTGCACTATGGTCTGAGAGGCTGTTTGTTATGATTTCAGTTGTTTTGCATTTGTTGAGCAGTGCTTTACTTCCAATTATGTGGTCAATTTTAGAGTAGGTGTGATGTGGTGCTGAGAAGAATGTGTATTCTGTGGATTTGGGGTGGAGAGTTCTGTAAATGTCCACCAGGTTTGCTTGCTCCAGGTCTGAGTTCAAGCCCTGGATATCCTTGTTGATTTTCTGTCTGTTTGATCTGTCTAGTATTGACAGTGGAGTGTTAAAGTCTCCCACTATTATTGTGTGGGAGTCTAAGTCCTTTTGTAAGTCATTAAGAACTTGCCTTATGTATCTGGGTGCTCCTGTGTTGGGTCCATATATGTTTAGGATCATTAGCTCTTCTTGTTGTATCGATCCTTTTACCATTATGTAATGGCCTTCTTTGTCTCTTTTGATCTTTGTTGCTTTAAAGTCTATTTTATCAGAGATGAGAATTGCAACTCCTGCTTTTTTTTTGCTCTAAATTAGCTTGGTAAATCTTCCTCCATCCCTTTATTTTGAGCCTTTGTGTATCCTTGCATGTGAGATGGGTTTCCTGGATACAGCACACTGATGGGTTTTGGATTTTTATCCAATTTGCCAGTCTGTGTCTTTTGATTGGCGCATTTAGTCCATTTACATTTAGGGTTAATATTGTTATGTGTGAATTTGATACTGCCATTTTGATGCTAAGTGGCTGTTTTGCCTGTTAGTTGTTGTAGATTCTTCATTATGTTGAAGCTCTTTAGCATTCAGTGTGATTTTGGAATGGCTGGTACTGATTTGATCCTTTCTATGTGTAGTGCCTCTTTTAGGAGCTCTTGTAAAGCAGGCCTGGTGGTGACAAAATCTCTGAGTACTTGCTTGTTCGCAAAGGATTTTATTTTTCCTTCACTTCTGAAGCTCAGTTTGGCTGGATATGAAATTCTGGGTTGAAAGTTCTTTTCTTTAAGAATGTTGAATATTGGCCCCCACTCTCTTCTGGCTTGTAGTGTTTCTGCCGAGAGATCTGCTGTGAGTCTGATGGGCTTCCCTTTGTGGGTGACCTGACCTTTCTCTCTGGCTGCCCTTAGTATTCTCTCCTTTATTTCCACCCTGTTGAATCTGACGATTATGTGCCTTGGGGTTGCTCTTCTTGCGGAATATCTTTGTGGTGTTCTCTGTATTTCCTGCAATTGAGTGTTGGCCTGTCTTGCTAGGTGGGGGAAATTTTCCTGGATGATGTCCTGAAGAGTATTTTCCAGCTTGGATTCATTCTCTTCGTCCCCTTCTGGTACACCTATCAAACGTAGGTTAGGTCTTTTCACATAGTCCCACATTTCTTGGAGACTTTGTTCATTCCTTTTTGCACTTTTTTCTCTGATCTTGGTTTCTCGTTTTATTTCATTGAGTTGGTCTTCGACTTCAGATATTCTTTCTTCTGCGTGGTCAATTCGGCTATTGAAACTTGTGTTTGCTTCGCGAAGTTCTTGTATTGTGTTTTTCAGCTCCTTTAATTCATTCATATTCCTCTCTAAGGTATCCATTCTTGTTATCATTTCCTCGAATCTTTTTTCAAATCTTATTTCAAGGTTCTTAGTTTCTTTGCATTGATTTAATACATGATCTTTTAGCTCACAAAATTTCTCATTATCCATCTTCTGAAGTCTAATTCCGTCATTTCGTCACAGTCATTCTCCGTCCAGCTTTGCTCCCTTGCTGGTGAGGAGTTTTGGTCCTTTCTAGGAGGCGAGGTGTTCTGGTTTTGGGTGTTTTCCTCCTTTTTGCGCTGGTTTCTTACCATCTTTGTGGATTTGTCCGCTGGTCGTCTGCGTAGTTGCTTACTTTTCGTTTGGGTCTCTGAGTGGACACCCAGAATGTTGATGATGAAGTATTTCTTTTGCTTTGTTTTCCTTCTACCAGTCTAGCCCCTTCGCTGTACGACTGCTGAGGTCCGCTCCAGACCCTGCTTGTCTGGGGTGCACCTCTAGTAGCTGTGGCACAGCGAGGGATGCTGCCAGTTTCTTTTTCTGCTCTCTTTGTCCCAGGATGATGCCTGCCTAATGTCAGTCTTTTGGATATAGAGGGGTCAGGGAGCTGCTTGAGGAGACAGTTTGTACTTTATAGGGGTTTAATTGCTGAGCTGTGCACTCTGTTGTTCATTCAGGGCTGTTAGGCTGCTATGTTTGATTCTGCTGCAACAGAGCTCATTAAAAAACCCTTTTTTTTTTTTCTCAAATGCTCTGTGTTGAGGGGTTTGGGCTTTATTTTTGGATGTCCGATCAGGTGTCCTGCCGAGCTAGAAGGCAGACTAGCCACTGTTTGGCTGCAGAGGCTCCGCCCTGCTGTTGTGTGATTCGCACTGTTCCTGCCGGCTTTGCTGTGGTCTCCTCCATGCCCTGCGGCGGAGTCTCTTCGTTGTAGCGTGTTGCCTCAGCAACGGCAGGCTGCGTCAGCAGTGGGCATGTATCTAAGTAGGGACGGGTTGCCTCGGCAACGGCTGGCTGCGTCAGCAGTGGGCGTGTATCTCAGTAGGGAAGAGTTGCCTCAGCAATGGCTGGCTGCGTCAGCAATGGGCATGTATCTCAGTTGGGGCGGATTGCCTCGGCAACGGCTGGGTGTGTCAGCAGTGGGCGTGTATCTCAGTTGGGGCGGGTTGCCTCGGCAACGGCTGGCTGCGTCAGCAGTGGGCGTGTATCTCAGTTGGGGCGGGTTGCCTCGGTAGTGGTGGACGCCCCTCCCCCACAGAGCGTCTCGGACCGTCTGCTCCGGATAGTTTGAAATCGCGGTTTTGTTCGTCCCACTGGGTATCCCAATCCCTGCAGTCCCCTGGGCTGGCCTATTGTCCAAGTCTCGTTCAGTCTCAAGTCCAGGCCTCTCAAGTCTCAGGTTGCCGGTTCAACAGGGCACCCGGACAAGCGCGCCCTGTGGGGATTGCTGAGTAGGGCCGGCCACCGCCGCCCCGGCTGCCGGCTTCGCCAGGCAGACCTACTGCCTGGCGTCCCGTGTCTTTTTTATACTTGGGGGTTTCCCCGTTCTGTGGGCAACAAAGATCAGTCTGGAAATGCCACTCTGACTCACCGTTTGCGGATTCAACGAGAAGAGCTCCAACCCTGGGTTGTTCTCACAGCGCCACCTTAGTCCTCCCCCTGTTCTTATATTTAAAGATAACTATCTGCCTAGGCATATTGAAATTCTAAGGTTGACACCACTTTGCATTGATCCTAGGGCAGGGTTTCAGGATTGCTGGAGCAGCATCATCCTTTTACAGTATAGATTTCAGTCAGCAGGCTGGTCATGGTCTCCTCAGTGTGCAATCTTCTTACTGATAGTGGGCGTCAGTGGGCTGGACTCACAGTTTCCATCTCTTAGGCTGGGCAGGCCCATGGTGGCAATGGTAAAAATTTCATGGGAACATACATCAGAAGTAATAAGAAAACCATCTTATTAAAGCCTTCCTAGGAGATTTCCTGAAGATTTATAAAAGGCATTTCATTGATCAAATGACTCTGATGTTTCCCCTCACTGGAAGAAATTCAGGTCACCAGCCCACTTAAAATCATTGTGTTCTCCTTTTGCAGTAACCTCTGCTCCTATAATTTCTTTATGGCATATTATATACTATTAACTTAATATCCTGATTAGTGGAGCTAGCAAACACTCAGTATCACTATAAACTGCAGTATCATAACTGTCTTCCTTTAAAAATCATCTAATGTTTTGTTAAAATCACTGGTGCTTTTGTAAAGTAGTTCATATTTAGGAATATGAACATTTTATCATGCTGGAAAATTATTTGAATTCCTTTTCATTTAACACCTATAGCTTTCTATTTAATCTAGCTTTCACAAATATTTTATTTGCCCACTATAGAAAAATCGAGTTTAGAGATAAATGTAAAGTCACTCATAGCTCCATCCAAAAGTCAACAACTCTTAATATCATTATTTTTGTTCTTGTTCTCAGTATTTTTGCTGAATCTATGTTTCGTAGAGTTTCATCATGTCAGAAAAAACTGCATATATATGAGTTTTTAAATAATACATTTTTATTGTCATAAATGAAATACACATTTAATATGGTATGACTAGGACATATAGAGAGATATAACAAAGAAAATTAAAGTCATTTAAAATCTTACCAAATCTAATAACCATAAACCTTTCGATGTATTTTCTCAGAATACTTTTTCCTATGCCTTTTATATTTTCTTGATTATCAAGTACTTCAAGCGTATAGAAAAGACAGAAACTAATATAAGCAGCAATGGAAAATTTTAAAATATGGGTATTTTTCTGCATGTGTTTCAGATTGTTTAGTTTTTGTTGTCCTTTTCCCTCCCCACGTGTCCCTTTATTTTCCTGGCAAAACAAAGCATTACAGATATAGTTGCAGCTTCCTATACTCCATTTTATTTTTCTAAAACTTATTGATATTGAAATGTCTACCTCTGGTCTACTTACTTTCCCTGCCGAATAATACTTTACCATATGGAAATACCACGATGTACAATTACATGCATAGTGCCATATACATTTGTTTACAGGTTTCTTGGGAAGAATCTCTCTTACTGTGTTCCCAGAAGAGGGATTGGTAAATTGTAGGGGAGGCTTGTCTTCATTTTTACTATGAATTTCCAATTGTTTAAAGTAGTTGTAACAATTGGTATTCCCACAGGAAATGTGGGGAAACTTGTTTTGTGTTTGGCTTCACTTGATATTCCTAGGCTTTTACTTTTTGTTTGTCAATCTTATGAATGTAAAATGGTATGTTTTAATTTATATTGTGCGCAGACTTTATTATTCGGGACACATGTAACCTTTCTCATGCACCACTGTCATGGATTTGTTTTCAATTTAACTCATTTATTAAGCACGGAAAATTGTGAGGTTTCTCAAAGATGGCGATGAGAACTGCTGATGGATTTGCTGCATTAGATCCACCCTCTCCAGCTCTGGCCCTCTAGTGTCAGTATTTCTGCCTTCCATTTCTAGTGCTTCCTCTTTTCAGGTTCTGGGAACATTCTGGCTGTAGAAATCAGTTGCAGTAATTGGAAGAACTTTTACTAAAGTGACTTACTTGTCTTCTTACTTGGTAATTATGCAGACTGTAAAATATATTTATGAAAAAATTCAAGTTATATACAAAACCAGACACTACCAAAGCATATACAAAGTTCATGATCCCTTTTATTTTTCTCTTCTTCCTCTTCCAATATATAACCACTTGTAGAGAGCCCCTACTATTTCCTTTGTATTTATGTTTATGTCCAAATGCAATAGATATTCTCTAACATATCTCCTTGGATCCATGAGAAGAAGGTGAATGTAATTTTTAAAAATGAATATTATATCTCTACATCAGCACAGTATTGCATTATACAAAAATAAGAGAAAGAATCTAACTCTTCCATGGACATTTAGGTGGCTTGTAGTTTTCTATTATTTTAAACAGTGTTGTGGAAAACATTCTTGTAAATGTCTTTGGACATCGATGTGAAAATTGTCTCAGGAGATATTTGTAGAAATGCTATTTACATGGTCTTTTTTGCCTACTTTATTCATTTTTATTTAGAACATTTTATAGAACATTAGGAATTGGTGACTTCTAAGTAGGTGTAAAACACAGTACTGGGCCAGGTATGGTGGCTCACGCCTGTAATCCCAGCACTTCAGGAGGCCGAGGCGGGTGGATCACGAGGTCAAGAGATCGAGACCATCCTGGTCAACATGTAAAATTCCATCTCTACTAAAGATACAAAAAATTAGCTGGGCATGGTGGTGCGTTCCTGTAGTCCCAGCTACTTGGGAGGCTGAGGCACGAGAATTGCCTGAACCCAGAAGGCGGAGCTTGCAGTGAGCCGAGATCACTCCATTGCACTTCAGCCAGGGTGGCATGAGCGAAACTCCGTCTCAAAAAAAAAAAAAAAACAGAAAAAACACAGTACCTGGATTCTCTGAGCTTTATGTTCTGTTTGAAGCAGGGGAAGTGACAGTAACTACCTGTTAGGGTGATTTTAAGGATTAAATGAGATACTGTGTACAAAGTTTATAGCATGGGTTTTGGATTACAGCAGAGACTAAAAAGCTCAGTTTTGCCTCCTCTTAGTCGGTCCCGAACCCAAATATACTTTTAAATATTCTTTCAGCACAGATTTTAAAGTTTGATAGAAATAGAATTATATAGTGATCACTCCATATGTAAGGTTTCTTTTAGTCAAGAAAATGTTTTTGATATTCAGCCATGTTGTTGCACATGTCAATAGTTATTTCCTTTTTTATCCTCCTATCTCAGGTCTTAAAAAAGGAGTACTGTAAAAAAAAAAATTAAACAATATTTCCACTTGTATTCGGTTTTGGTCTACAGTTGACATTGTTCTCAAGTATCACTAACAGGTTCCCATGGAGAGAAAAATTTATTTTCTGTCCACAACATAACAGGAATTATAACAGATGCAGAAGGCCTACTAGCCCTGTGTGAAAATCATCATGTTGACTATATTTCTCAAAAGTTAAACTCCGGTGTAGGGGAAGCTGTCAGTCTTTGTTTCCTCACTATCAATCCCACCACTTTTATTTTTTCATTTGGGGACAAATAATAATGACTGTAAGACAATGAAAAAATAATAAAAGGACAGTAAAAAGGTTGAATGCACTGGCTGTGGCAGGGAGCAATCAGAAATGGTTTGTTATTTCCCTTCACTTTATCAAAGTTGCTACGTGGACTCATTCTTACCCACCTGTTGGGTAGAATCTTTGATATTTTCTATTTCACTGAGCAATTTAAGATATTAAGAAATTCTGTCTAGTTCAAAACAGGAGCAGAAAACCAAGCACCACACTTTCTCACTCATAATTGGGAGTCGAACAGTGAGAACACATGGACACAGGGAGGGAACAACACACATTGGGGCCAGTTGGGGGTCAGAGGAGGGTGAGACGGGGAGACCATTAGGACAAATAGCTAGTGCATGTGAAGCTTAAAACCTAGATAAACGGTTGATAGGTGCAGCAAAGCACCATGGTACACATATACCTATATAATAAACCTACACATTCTGCACCTGTATCCTGGAACTTAAGAAAAATCCTGTTTAGTTTAATTTCCAAACTCAAAAATCTCATTCAGCTGAAAACTTAACCCTTTTTTACATATTTTAACACATAAAATAATCAACAATGAAAACAGGTGGAGGTTGAGCATCTCTGATCCATAAACCCCAAAATCCAAAATATTCCAAGATCTGAAATTCATCCACATCGATGGCTGAGATAGCGATATGTGTGCTTTCTGATGGTTCAATGTATACAAACTTTGATTCGTGCACAAAATTGCTAAAAATATGTAAAATTTTATTTGCGTTATGTGTATGAGGTGTACGTAAACATATGTGAATTTTGTGTTTAGACTTCAGTTATATCTTTAAGAGATCTCTTTATGTATATGTAAATGTTCCAAAATATGAAAAAGGTTTAAAATCCAAAAAAATTCTAGTCCCAAGGAATTCAGATAAGGAATATTCAACCACTACATCTAATAAGTCATGGATACTTTAAAATGAAATTTTAAAAGTATTTAAAGAGTCCAAAAGACATCAGGAGAAAAGGGACAGGACAAAAAGTGGGGAAGGGGATGCAAACAAAAACAAACAAAATAATGAAACAAACCATTCAATTGTAAGCTTGAATCCAATTACATCATTCAACCACTAATAAATCTATATTTAATAACGTTAAATGTTAATGAATCATACCACATACTCCAATTCAAGTGCAGAGATTGCCAGAATTGATTTAAAAAACCCACAAGACCCAGTGCTGTATATGAAATACACGCTTTGAATAGAAAAAAAAGGACAAATATACGTAGGTCTAAATAAGTACATTTGAATTTTTTTAAGACAGTGTCCTACTCTATCTCCCAGGCTGGAGTACAGTGGTGCGATCTCTGCTCACTGTAAACTCCGCCTCCTGGGTTCGAGCAATTCTCCTGCCTCAGCCTTTTGAGTAGCCGGGAATACAGAAACCTGCCACCACGCCTAGCTAAATGTTGGGGTATTTTTAATAAAGCTGGGGTTTCACTGCATTGGATAGGCTTGTCCTAAACTTTTGACCTCAAGTGATCTACCTGCCTCAGCCTCCCAAAGTGCTGGGATTGCAGGTGTGAGCCACTGTACCTGACCCTAAATGAGTACATTTAAAATGATATACTATGCAAACAGTCAGCAATGGAAGTGTGAAGAAGCTATATTAATACCAAATAAAATATGCTTAAGTCAAAACAGTATTTCCAAAGATAAAGAGGGATAGTTCATGATTACAGAAGAGTCATTTCATCAAAAAATGGATTAAAAATAATTTGTGCGTCAATTTGCACAAAACAAAATTGAACTAAAGGAATAAACAAACAATCCACAATTTTTATTAGTGATTTTAATACCCATCTCCCAAGCAATTGATAGATAAACTAGACAAAATCTTAGTCAAGATGCAGATGACCTGAACAACACTCTCCACCATCTTAAACAAACCAATGGAAGACGACACCCAATAACCGTAGAATACTGTATGTTTCAAGTACATGTAGTGTTCACTAGGATAGGTCACATGCTAGGTCGTAAAACAAGACCGAATAGATTAAATCAAATTGAATTCATGCAGTGTATGTTACCTGACCACAATAGGATTAAAACAGAAATTAACAATAAGAGAACTAGGAAAGCTCCAAGTACTTGGAGATTAAACATAATACACAAGCCCAAGAAGAAATCAAAAGATAGAATATAAAATATTTTATTCTAAGGGATAATCAAAATACAACATGCCAACACTTATGAATTACAGCTATGGGAGTTCCCAGAGGGAAGTATAGCCGTACATGCTTATACTGCAATAGAAGAAAAAGAGAAAGGTCTAAAATCAATGACGTAAATGTTCACCTAAAGAAGATTGAAAACAAACACACACACACACACACACACACAAACACACACACACACACACACACAGAGCAAAGAAAACTCCAACGAAGTAGTAAAAAGGAAACAATAAAGGTAAAAGTGCAGAGATAAACCAAATTGAAGACAGACAAAATAATAGAGAAAACTAACAAAGCAAAGAAGCTGGTTGTTTTAAAATATCAACATTAATAAACCTTAAGCTACTCTGATCATGAAAAAAAGAAAGGAAACACAAATGGTCAGTATCAATATCAGAAGTGAAAGCGAAGTGAAACTATCACTACAGATCCTGCAGACGTGAAAAGGATAATAAGAGACTATCATAAACAACGTCATGGTGACAAATTCTGAAACTTAGATGAAATGAACAAAGTATCTGAAAAATACAACAAAAACTAACACAAATTTTGCAGAAAAATGTGTCTGGGAAAATTAAAAGATACATTAAACAAAAGAATATGCAAGCCACAGCCTGACAGAAAATGGTCATAAATCTATTTTCAGTAAAGAGCCTGATTTCCAGAATATAGAAAGCAGTTTTATAACCTGAAAATAAGGCTGGGCACAGTGGCTCACACCTGTAGTGCCAGTACTTTGGGAGGCCGAGGAGGATGAATGGCTTAAGGCCAGGAGTTTGAGACTAGTCTGGGCAACATGGTGAGACCCTAACACCTAGTATAAGTACAAAAAATTAGCCTTGTATGTTGGCTAATATCAATACAAAAAGTTAGCCTGGTATCAGCTAAGTGGGAGCCTGAGGTGGGAGGATCACTTAAGCCCAGGAAGCAGAGGCTGTAGTGAGCCAAGATTGCACCATTGCCTTCCAGCCTGGATGACAGAACAACTAAAAGAAAAAAGATAACAATTACTGTTTAGAAGGGGAAAAAATTTGAGGAGCCACTTTGCAAAGATAATATACAAGTGGGACAAAATGGTTAACATCAAGGAAATGCAGATTAAAACCACAGTGAGATACTACTACACACCCCACAAAATAACTAGGTTGGGAAAGACTAAACACCAAATGTTGGCAAGAATACAGCACAACTATAACTATTGCTAATGGGACTATAAAACAGTACAACTACTTTGTCAAATTTCTGGAATTTTCTTATAGAACGATTATACATCTCATCTATAATAAATGTCCAAGTTAGGAATCTACCCCAATTAGTGAAAATACATGTTAATAAAAATACTTATAGAAGACCACAATAGCTTTACTCATAATAATAAGTTGAAAATATTTCTGGTGACCACAAATAGAGGATCAGGTAGCGAACTACGTTATTTCATAGCATGAAATACTACTCAGCAATAAAAATGAAAGAGATACTGATATGTGTAACCTGACTGATAAATATAAAAATTATTTTATGGACTGAAGGGAGCCTTATATATAGGGTTATCACAACATGATTCAAGTTACGTGGAATTTCTAAAGTTGGCAAACTTAGTCTACAATGAAAAAAATCCAAGGGTACAGAGCTGGAGACTGAGACAAGTCATGAGGAAACTTTCTGGGATTGTATTAGTCCGTTTTTTCACTGCTGATAAAGACATACGTGATACTGGTTACTTTATTCAAAAAAGGTTTAAGGGACTCACAGTTGCACCTGGCTGGGGAGGCCTCATCATCACGGCAGAAAGTCAAAGGGACATCTTACATGGTGGCAGACAAGAGAGAAATGAGAAACAAGCAAAAGGGCTTTCCTCTTATAGAAGCATCAGCTCTTGTGAGACTTATTCACTATCACAAGAACAGTATGGGGGAAACTGTCACCATGATTAAATTCTCTCCCACCAGGTCCCTCCCACAACACGTGGGAATTCTGGGAGCTACAATTCAAGAAGAGATTTGGGTGAGGACACAGCCAAACCATATCAGGGATTATAGTAATGTTCTTTATTTATAGAGTTTTGGGTTACACATATGTATACTTTTTTCAAAATTCGGTAAATACATACTTAAAATTTTTGCATTTCATCATTTGTAAACTTTACACCAAAAGGAAAAAAAAAGGTACCAAATTCTAGTTAATGCACGTTGAGTTACTGATGTCTGCAATTTACTTTAAAATGCCTAAAAACTATAATGGATTACTGGATGGATAGAAAGATGGATCTATGGATGGACATGAGATAAAACAAGACTCCAAGTTGGTGAAGATACAGTTAAAGTGTTCACTGTAAAGTTTTTTCAACTTTGCTGTACGTTCATAAATGTTCATGATAAAATATCAACGAAAACAATTTTCATTTCTCCTCCTCTGTGACAGCCTCAGCCTGAGAAACCCACAGTGGGAAGGGAAAGGAGGGCAGTGTGTTTGTTTATGACCACCCACCCTCACTTCTTAGCAGTGCTTTCTGGCTCTTCTAGGGTTGGATAGGGGCAGGGAGAAAGGAGAGACAGAGGAACAGATAGGGCCTTATTGAATAGTTCAGCTGTATTATGGTGTCACATTTTAGGAGCAGGCATGCAGTTTTGGGCCCTTTCTCATGCGTTCCTGAGAAATTCTCCTGGTAGGGATCTCTGACAGCAGTTCACTACCTCAGGTAATACAGTTTCTAGGAAGCCACTAAGAGCCCTCCTACCACCTGCCTCTGGGGGTCCTGGGCAGCCTCTTCCTTACCCCTGGCAGGAAGCTTTTCAGGGCAGCGTCCTCCTTAAAATCAATGGTTTTCTCTATTATGGAATTCCTATTTTGCCCATATAAAACATGCAAACACCTTTGTTTGGCTTAACTTGAAGTACGGGCCACTCCCAGCTCCAGTCTTTATCGCTTCTATCTGCCCCATTATTTCAACTTGGCCACAGCCTTTTGCCTTTGGATTGTATTCAGATGGGATAGCAGTTCCCGTGTTCTCCAGCCTTCAGGGACGTGAGCTAATCGGTTTGAATGGTTAATTAGAAGTTCCTGTTCAGGCAGCTCATTAGCTTTAAAATGAAGCAGCAGCCTTTTCCCATCCATGAGAATTGGGTGAGGAGGGAGTTCATACAACACACAACCCTTTCAAAAGTCTTCAGTGTAATTTAAAAAAAATGCCCAGCGAGGTGGCTCACATCTGTAATCCCAGTACTTTGGGCAGCTCAGGTAGGCAGATCATAAGGTCAGGCTTTGGAGACTACCCTGGCAAACATGGGGAGACCCTGTCTCTACTAAAAATTCAAAAATTAGCTGAGTGTAGTGGTGGGCCCCTGTAATTCCAGCTACTCAGGAGGCTTAGGCAGGAAAATCACTTCAACCTGAGAGGCAGAAGTTGTAGTGAGCCGAGATCATGCCACTGCACTCCAGCCTCGGGAACAGAGCAAGACTCTGTCTTAACAAAGAGAATTTTTAGTCCTGTCCTATAAAGGTAAGAGGTAGATAATAACCTATTCTGGCAAAACTGGTTCTTGCCCACACAATTTGAAAAGTCTAGAACCTGATTGTAAATGAAAGGATTCTTGACAACTACTGTTTGGCGCTTGATCTTTGACTCCAATGCCAAACTTGGAGAAGACAGCATGTTTCCACTGTTCTGAAAACAGTAGCTAATCTGTGCTTCCCTTTGCTGTCTCGAGTATAGTAAAACATTTATGAGGTACAGAGGCTTGCAGAAAAGTATTTTAGAAGTGGAGTCAGAACTCTACTGTGGAAAGGGGGCTGAGAGAATCATGAATCCGATTCCTTCTCTTGCCAGAGGAGACTCAGATTTGTGATGTGGTTTCTCTGGGTAAACATGAGTAAGTAACAGAAGAGATCAGTAAAACTCTGGTCCACTGCTTAGAAATTAGTGTTTTATGACCTCCCCTCTGCCAGGAAAATAAGCATGAAGACAGCGCTTTTCCTCCCACTATTTTTAAAACTCAGATGAGCAGGTGTTCTATTGCTCCACGTGGTGCGCTTTTGAACTGAGAGGGACTGAGCACGGAGAAGCCCGAGTAGCACTGCCCCCACCCCGTGCCATCTGAAACTCATCATGCTGCTTTCTTTGGAGCGGCTGCCCATTTAAAAGAAGACTTAAGGGGTTTCATTTGGCTCTGTGATTCTGCTGGAAGGAGGCCTGAGTAAGGTTGAGCTGAGGTTGCAGAGGAAAGGAGCCGTTTGTCCCACAACCTGAACAAAACAGAACTATGATGAAGCGGCATTGTCCATCTGAGGTAATACCCAAGGTACATTGCCTCATGTCAAGAAAATCAAGGATGTGAATACACATGGAGTGAGGTTAAGAATGGAGGTTTTACAGGCAAAAGAAGAAAAGAGAACATCTCTCTCTTCTGCAGAGAGAGAGAGGGGCTTCTGAGTGTGTTTTCTGGTGAACTGCACAAGGTTTTATAGACTTGTTGAGGAGGTGGTGTTTGATTTACATAGGGTCCAAATATGGGTTGGACCAGGTGAGAGCTTTACATAGCTCGTGAAGAAGCTGGCTATCCACCCGAATCTTCTTATGCATATAGGTTTTCTACTTGGCCAGTGCATGTTGTCTGTCCCTTACTGCACTTGTGGTTGATAAAGAAAAAAGGAAGATGAAGCCGTCAGGTTGAGCATGCCTGGCACCCAAGTAGCCTCCTATTGTTACAGCTGCTGGCATTCGCCTGTGCAAGCTTCCAGCTCGCTTGTCTACATCTGCAGCTCGATTTTACAGGCCGCTCTTTGTTAGAAATGGTTTTGGGGCTGCTTTTTATTCAAAGGGAAACCTTACCAAAGACTTCCTTACTTTCAATCTCTGACTAAATAATTTCTTTAGAACTCCTGTATCAGTGGGACTTCTGGATTACAGTTGAAGTAGTTTTGGCTGATCATCAACTCTGCCTCCACTTAATAGTGAATGCTTTTATTTTCTATGTTTCAAGGAGGGACTCTTTGCTTCTTGCCCTTCTTCAGAATAGCAGTGTGGAAATTGCATTTAAGAACACCTGTTGGGCACAGTGGCTCACACCTGTAATCCTAGAAATTTAGGAGGCTAATATGGGAAAATTGCTTCAGGCCAGGAATTTGAGAGCAGTCTGGGCAACATAGCGGTACCCCATCTCTCAAAAAAAAATTACTGAGTGTGGGGATGCATACCTGGTGCCCTGTTGGCCCAGCTTCTGTCAGGAGGCCATGGCAGAAAGGTCACTTGAGCTCAGGAGTTTGGGGCTGCAGTGAGCTATGGTCATGCCACTGTACTCCAGCCTGGGTGACTCCATCTCTTGAAAAACACAACAAAAACCAACAAAAGCCCACTTTCTATCTGGAATGGGAACCGGTAGAGCCTTATGACAGTGAGTGACTCAGAGGCAGAGCAAACGTTTGGCCACAGTTTTAATGGTGCAATTTGAACCCTGTGTTTGTCCTACTGACCAAGGCTGTGGCTGACTTAGGGTCCTCCATATGATCTGGCCTTGGAGGAGAAGAAACTGTTCTTGTTCAACACTTTCTGTTTGTGGAGCCCAAGGTAAGAACTTTATGTTTGTTTCACAGATGAGAGGGTGCTAAATATCTTGCTTAGAATCACACAAGTCAGAGGTAGGAGGGCCACGTTCTTTAACCAGTTTGTGAGTAGATGTCTTCCCAAGAACGTACAGCTGATGGCATAATGCTGACCTTAAGCCTAGGTTAATCAAATTGATGTTTAATGAAAAGCAATAGATTTTCTCCTGTAGCCCAAGAAAGAGCCACTTGACTACAGCTAATCGGTGAGAGAAATACCTCTCTCAAAGGAATAGGTGATCAGAATTCATGGGCAGCAATGGGACATAGAAATGTGGAAATGAGAGGTGTGGGCTCCAGGGATGCTGGAGAAAACTCCTCCTCCAGTATTCCATAACTCTCGAATGCTGCTGTCTTTTCAATACAAATACAAACCCACTCTGTTGTTTTGCACTGCCCCGTGCCCTGAATCCCTTGTTTGTGGACTGTATCCTCCAGTAACTTATTCAAGCAAGGATACACTGAAGCAAATTGTTCTGAAATATGACTTTATTTCTTCTTACACTTACATGACTGGTGGGGCATAGAATTTTTGATTGAAAATAATTTCCCATTCAAGTTTTAAAGATACTACTCCATGATTTCCCAGCTTCTGGTAGTGCTGTTGAGAAGCCTGAAATCATTCTGATTTTTGATTCTTTGTAAATACTGTTTTTTAAAAAACTTTTCTGAAAACTTAGGAGAGCTGTTTTCCTTTGTCATATATTGCAGATTTTCAAGACAATGTTCCTTGGTGTGAGTTTGTGTTCATGTGTTTAAATCTAGGAGGTTATGTTATTCAACTTGAGAAGTTGCCTTTTTTTTTAACTTTTATTTAAGTCCAAAGGTTCAAGCACAGGTTTGTTATTTAGGTAAAGTCTGTCATGAGGTTTGTTGTACAGATCATTTCATTACTCCGGTATTAAGCCTAGTCCCATTTAGTTGTTTTTTCTGATCTTCTTCCTTCTCTCATTCTCCACTCTCTGAAAGGCTCTAGTGTGTGTTGTTCTTCCGCCTGTTGTATGTTCCTGTGTTCTCCTCATTTAGCTCCCACTTGCAAGTGAAAATATCTGGTATTTGGATTTTGTGTTCCTGCATTAGTTTGCTAAGAATAATAGTCTCCAGCTTCATCTATGTCCCTGAAGAGAACACGATCGCATTCTTTTGTGGCTGCCTAGTGTTTTTTGTTGTATATGTACCACATTTTCTTTATCCAGTCTACCATTGATGGGCATTTAGCTTGATTCCATATTTTTGCTATTGTGAACAGTGCTGCCATGGACATATGCGTGCACATGTCTCTATAACAGAAGGATTTATATTCCCTTGGGTACATACCTAGTAACCCATTACTAGGTTTGCTGAATCAAATGGTATTTCACTCTTTAGGTCTTTGAGGAATCATGACACTTTTTCACAATGGCAGAAGTAATTTGCATTCCCGAATACAGTGTGTAAGTGTTGTTTTTCTCTCTAACCTTGCCAGTATGTGTTTTTTTTTTTTGCTTTAATAATTGCCATTATGACTGGTGTGAGATGGTATCTTATTATAATTTTCATTTGCATTTCTCTAATAATCAGTGACGTTGAGCTTTCTTAATATGATTGCTTGTTGCATATAGGTCTTGTTTTAAAAGTGTCTGTTTATGTTCTTTGCCCACCTTTTTATGGGTTGTTTTTCTCTTGTAAATTTAATTTCCCTACCGATGTTTGATATTATATTTTTGTGGAATGCATAGTTTACAAACATTTTCTCATATTCTGTAGGTTGTCAGTTTTCTCTGTTGATAGTTTATTTTGCTGTGTGAAAGTTTCTCATTTTAATTTGACCCCACTTTTCAATTTTGCTTTTGTTACCTTTTCTTTTGGCATGTTCATGATGAAATCTTTGCCTGTGCTTATGTTTTGAATGGCATTGTCTCGTGTCTTGCAGAGCTTTTATAGTTTTTGGTTTTACATATCAGTGTTTAATCTCTCTTGAGAAAATTTTTGTATGTAATGTAAAGAAGGGGTCTAGTTTCATTCTTTTGCATATGGCTATCCAGTTATCCTGGCATCGTTTATTGAATAGGGAGAATCATTTCCCCCTTGCTTGTTTTTGTTAAGTTTGCCAAAGATCAGATAGTTGTAGAAGCTTGGTTTTGTTTCTGGATTCTCTATTCTGTTCCATTAGTCTATGTGTTTGTGTTTGTACCAGTACTATGCCGTTGTTTCCTGTAGCCCTGTAATGCAGTTTGAAGTCTGGTAGCATGTCGCTTCCAGCTTTGCTCTTCTTGCTTAGGGTTGCCTTGGCTGTTTTTGGTTCCACATAAATTTTTCAAAAGCTGGTTTTCTGAAAAAAATAATAAAACTCAACCTACTTCTTAACATTTTTCAAGAACTCAAATGAAATCATGAGTGCTCTTGGAGATGGCACTCTGTATGTTTCAATTTACTACCCAGTAACTGGTCTATTAAAATCATACTGGTTAAAAAATAATAAACTTGAAGCTAGACCAATGAAGGAGAAAGGGAAGAGATTCAAATAACCACCATCAAAAACAATAAGGGCAATATTATCACTGACCCCACAGAAATACAAACCACCCTCAGAGAATATTATGTACAACTGTAGGCACTTTTTTTTCTTTAATTTTGAGATGAAGTTTTGTGCTTGTTGCTCAGGCTGGAGGACAATGGTGAGATCTCGGCTTAGTGCAACCTCTGCCTCCTGAGTTCAAGCTATTCTCCTGCCTCAGCTTCCTGAGTAGCTGGGATGACATGCATGTGCCACCATGTCTGGTTAATTGTGTATTTTTAGTAGACATGGGGTTTCTCCATGTGGACCCAGCTGGTCTTGAACTCCGAATCTCAGGTGATCAACCCACCTTGACCTCCCAAAGTTCTGGGATTGCAGATGTGAGCCACTGAACCTGAAAAAATTGAGAAATCTAGAAGAAACTGATAAATTCCTGGTCACAACCACCCTCCCTGAGATGCAAGTTTGGTTTAACATATGCAAATTGATAAATGTCATCGTCACATAAACAGAACTAAAGAAAAAAATTACTCACATGATTATCTTAATGGATGCAAAAACAGCTTTTGATAAAATTCAACTTTCATGTGTGTTAAAAACTCTCAATAAACCAGGTATTGAAGGAACATACCTCAAAATAATAAGAGCCACATGTGACAAAACCACAGCCAGCATCATACTGAATGGACAAAAGCTGAAAGCATTCCCCTTAAAAATTGGCACAAGATAGAGATGCCCTCTCTCCCCACTCCCATTCAACATAGCTTTGAGGGTGTTCTTTGCTCTTTGGTTTCTAATTCTTTTAATTGTGATGTTGGGTAGTTAACTTGAGATCTCAATTTTGTTTTTGAGATGGAGTGTTGTTCTCTCAACCAGGCTGGAGTACAGTGGTGTGATATGGGCTCACTGCAACATTTATCTCCTGGGTTCAAGCAGTTCTCCTGCCTCAGCCTCCTGAGTACCTGGGATTACAGGTATGTGCCACAACACCAGCTAATTTTTGTATTTTTAGTAGAATGGGGTTTCACCATGTTGGTCAGGCTGGTCTCAAACTCCTGACCTTGTAATCTGCCCGCCTTGGCCTCCAAAAGTGCTGAGATTACAAGAGTGAGTCACCGCAGCTGTCCCGAGTTCTCACTTCTCGAAGTGAGCATTTAGTACTATAAATTTCTCTCAACACTACTTGACTAGCTGCATCCCAGAAACTCTGGTAAGTTGTACCTTTGTTCTCATTACTTTCAAAGAACTTCTTAAACTTCTTGATTTCTGCCTTAATGTCATTATTTACCCAGGAGTCATTCAGGAGCAAGTTACTCAGTTTCCATGTAAGTGTATGGTTTTGAATGAATTTCTTAGTCCTGATTTCAAATGTGATTGCATCTGCTTTGTGACCTAAGGTATCTTCTATACTTATGAATGATCTATGTGTGGAGTTGAAAAAATGTGTATTCTGCAGTCATTGGATGAAATGTTCCTTGAATATCAGTTCCATTTGGTCTGTAGTAAAGATTAAATTTCATGTTGATTGGTTGGTTTTCTGTCTGGAAGATCTGTCCAGTGCTGAAAGTTGGGTGTTGTAGTCTCCAGCAATTACTGTGTTAGGGTTTATCTCTCTCTTTCTTATTTGCTGCGTGTGTCTGTTCTTTTTTCTCTCTCTCTGTCTGTCTCTATTTCTATCTTTGGAATTCTGATCATTTTAGTGTTGAACCTGTTCAAATTTTCTTCCGGATTTCAACTTTTTTCTTATCGCTATTTCAGGAAGACATAAGGTTCATCTACTCAACTTTGTTGTCTTACTATTCTAACAAGAATTTTTCACAAGTTCTGCTGTCATATTTTTAATTTCTAAGCGTTTACTTTTTCTTTAAATTTGGTTCTTGTTTCATGAAAATGGTAACACTTTCATCTCTTCGTGAACATTCATATGGGTTTCAGAAGGTCTTATCTCCTAGCACAGTCCTCATTCAGGCTGCATTTATGTGTCTTCTTGCTCTGGTCTCGGCCATTCATGTTAGAAGCTTTGCTCAGATGCCTGGTGACCCGTAGCGGTCTGTGTCTGTTAGAAAAAACTGGAGCACTGAAAAGCTAAAAGCTGATGGAAGTGCTGTGATTGTAACATTTTGTGGGGGGTGGTCTTGCTGGGTCAGACCTTTTCTTCTTGAGCAAGAGAGATTCTCTCTAGAGAAAAATCATCTTAACTTCTGACCAAGTGTATCTGCCACCCTCATTGGAACTCAGTGGTAGGAAAACCTGGAGGATCTCAGTGTTCAGTGTGTACATTTAAGCACTTGTGTCTAGAGAGCTCCTGCCTAGAGACACCAAATTTTACTGTATAGAGAGGAAACCTCCACCCTGCCACCACCGTGGGATGCAGGCACCGATTCTAGGGAGAGGATCTGGGATCTACCTACTACTGAAACATAAATTCCCTAGGTAAATTTAGCTGCCAACTCTTGAACACTTGGGGATCCTGGTTGCCTTCCCGCCACTGGCTTGGGATTTAGCATCTCTGTGTCTACTGTGAGGTGTCACTGACAGCTTCTGCTTGCCAGTTTTCTATATGCTGAAGGGATTGTCTTTATTTTCTTTTTATCTTTGTTGGTTTATTTATTTTTAATCATCCCGTGTTAATGTGGTTTAATGATGGAGTGAAGGCATATGCAGGTATTCAACCAAACATCTTAGCTGAAGTCTGTGTATTTCTCTTGTAGTAAAATCTTGGTCATTCTATGTTTCAGTTAATCAAATTTTTATATATGCATTCTGATTTGGGGATGATGTGAGGGAAGAGAGAGAGAAAGAAAGAGAGACTCAGACGGACAGAGACAGGGTGAGAGAGAGAGGCTACTGTGACAAATCTGTGGGTCTGTGTATTTGGAAGTCAATAGGAATTTAGCCCTGTTTTCTGTCTAAAAAGCAGGAGTGTCCAGACAATAGTTCTGGAACTAGGCTAAGAATCTTTGAGGCAATGGCGCAGATCCAGTTGTGTTCAATATTTAGTCCATAGGCTGAAAGGGAAAATAACGTAAAACACATTTTAAAAAATTTCTGGCTGGGCGCGGTGGCTCAAGCCTGTAATCCCAGCACTTTGGGAGGCCGAGGTGGGTGGATCACAAGATCAAGAGATCGAGACGATCCTGGTCAACATTGTGAAACCCTGTCTCTGCAAATAATACAAAAAATTAGCTGGGCATGGTGGTGCGTGCCTGTAATCCCAGCTACTCGGGAGGCTGAGGAATGAGAATTGCCTGAACCCAAAAGGCGGAGGCTGCGGTGAGCCGAGATTGTGCCATTGCACTCCAGCTTGGGCAACAAGAACGAAACTTCATTTCTAAAAAAAAAAAAAAAAAAAAAAAAAAAAAAAAAAATTCTGAAAGTGGTGTTTTCTGATTTCCCCTAAGATAATTAGATATAGAAGGTAGCCATACATTTTTGGCTAACTCAGCATTCGTTGCTCCATTCAGCGAATTCATCTTTATATTCATGTTCTTTCTCTCCAGCTTAATATCCAAAATTTAAGTGAAAAATGCAGAATAGTTGAACTAAAAGAAACAGATCAACCACAACCTGCTTCTTCTTCCTCTCACCCAAAGGAAACCATTGTTAACATTTTGCTATATTCTCTTTATGTACTTTTCTCAGGTACTTTTATTCGAATATATTTTTTATCATAAAATCGTCTTAGACAATAAGTTGTCAGAGAACAACACCCACTCTTTTTACACTCCAGGCTTCCAGCTTGACTTGGGAATCCTGTATTTTAACAAGATATGATGTTGATATGGAATCTTTTATTGGACTGTTCTGAGGTGTTCTCTTTTTAGCATACTCTCCTTCATCACCTTCTTCCCTGCTATACACACACATACACATTCACACATACATGCATTCTTTCTTTCTCTCTCACATGCACATTCTCATACGCAAATACAAGCATGCTCATACACATGTGCACACACACAGGCACGTGCATGCACACACTCACACTCATATGAACCAACATGCACACACACACTCTCCTTCATCTCTTTCCTCCCTGCTACACACACATACTCTAACACTCATATGCACATGTGCACACACACATATGTACAACATGCAATGTGTCAGAAGGCCATGTAGAAAATGATTGTTACTCTCCAAAAGGAAGGACACCCACAGTTTTGCAATGGAAAAAAACAGCTCTGCTTTTGTTAAAAAAAAAAATAAGTTTCTATTAGGCCTAGAAAGAAACTTAAAAAGTGTTTCTTCTTTTATCTAATCGGAACTTGTGTATGTGCACACACCCGTGTGACAGAAAGAGCCAGGGAGAGAGGGAGGGAGAGGAGGTGAAGGCAAGAAGAGAGAGAGCGATTAAAAAGCAAGTGCACTGTGGCAAGCTCGTCTGGACTAAGTGAGAAGCAGGCGGTTGTGGTGATGAGATAGGAGCTTGGAATGCTTCCCAGTACCAAGACTGTCATAAGTGGAATTGGGGTCTGAAAAAGTGACAGCAAAATTCAGCGTTCCTTTGACAACCACTCAGAAAATAGAATGTGAGGAAGCAGGAGGAAGGGAAGGTGTGGGGCCAGCCATGAGAATGCACCCCGCTGCTCCACGGATGCCTAGAAATGCTGGTCACTTATAGGGCACAGGTGAGGGGAAGTCTGGACTGGTGGCAGTAGTGCTGCCAAGCCATGTAGCCTGCTCTATCAAGGGTGAATGTTCTTGCATAAGTAGTGGGGAAGATTATTCCCTAGTTTATATAGGCCCCATTTGTCCTAGACACAGATTTTAATGTTCTCAGGTGATCGCTTGCTTGATTGTCTGTGTAAAAGATCAGCAATCCTTTTTTTTTTTCTGGAAAGGTCTAGGCAGTAAATATTTTAGGCTCGGCAGCCCATATGGTCTCTGTCACAGCTACTCATCTCTGTGGTTGTGGTGTGAAAGCAGCCATAGAAATGGGTAATAAAGGAGTGGGGCTGAGTTCCAAAGTACTTTTATGAGAACTGAAAATTGCATTTTATATAATTGTTGACATGTCCCAAAATATTGTTACTTTTTTGAATTCTTTCACATTCGTGGCTCATGAGTTGTCTGACAAGAGACGACAGGCAGGAATTGGTGGATGGGCCATGGTTGCCCAAACCCTGTGTCCAAATCATGGCATTGTACAAGCAGGAGGGATCTCTGACCCTCTCTTTTTTTCCTCTTTCCTTCTTTTCAGTTTCTCATTGTGCCGATTTGGAAACCAGAAATCGAAAGCTCTGGGAAGTGAACTCTTTGTGACTTAACCTGTTAGTGGCAGTGTTAGGATAAAATTTCAGGTCTCAAGGAGCACTTCTTAGAGCCCAGATCAGACTGAATGCTGCTTTTGTGATTGCAGAAGGCATACCATCCTCTGGTACACTAGCTCCTTAGCGTCACCCTGAATCTGAAACTTAGTTCTTCATAAAGTCTTTTGTTCTATGATTCCTCAGTGCATCATTTGCTAATTTGCGCCAGTTATTCTGTTTCACACAACTGAGATATAGACATAAGCAAAGTTCCTACCCTTTAGGAACTCACTTCTTCAGGGCCTGGGTTTGATAATCCAGACAAAGCTACTTAAATGTAGTTTTATCCTTAAAAGCAAAATCGGCTGCACTTATGTAAGTTACAATAATCATTAGAATTTAGGAAAAATCCATTCTTAAAACAAGAAGGCAAAGAGAATAAGAAATAAACATCCAAGTCACCCTCTGACTGTGCGTTTGTTTTAAAACAACAAGACTATTATTTTAAGTGAACACAAGGAAAATTTTGCTACCAAGCGAGTACAGTTTCTAACAGGTGATACATGGACTCCTCTGATTCCAGACATTTCCGAAAGTGCCCTTACTACCTACATTACTTCCTTCTGTAAAGCTCTACTGATTAAGACTTTATCTTTTGTGGTTGGATTTTTGCTTTTGGAATTACAACCTGCTTTTCAAGTCACATTTTGTAAATTAGTTGAGGTATCTTGCTGAGTGATAAAGTCTGAGTCAAAAACTTCCTGAAAAGTGCCTCGTGAACTCGTGAGGCATCATGGCAAAGATCCCAATTGTTGGACTGAGGCAGAGAGGTAGAAAGAAGAACACAGACTTTAAGGTCTGACAGATGTAAGTATAGGTCCCACCTCCACCACGTATTAGATGTGTAATGTTAAATGAGCTTCTATACCTCTTTGAGCCTCAGATTTCCTCTCTGTAAAAAGAAGATGTTAAACCTTCCCTTGCACTATTGTTGTAGGGATTAGAGATGATGTCAATAAAAATGTTTCCAGCATGCTCGGTATTCAACGTACCTTGGATAGACTTATTTGGCCAGTTCACTGCAAAGGGTAATATACACGAGTAAGATTTTTTCTTTTCTTCAAAATAGACTTTTTGGGATTAAACTCTAAAAAAGTGTTAAATAAATGAATCAAGATCTTTTTCATTTCTGTTGTTGAAGTATTTGCCTTCTTACGTTTGGTAATGTTAGGATTTTCCACAGAAGAAGTTGACACTTTCCTTCTTAATCATACTGGCAATACCATGTTTCAACACTAGTGACTATTTTCTTTTCGAAAAGTGTCATTTGTCTAGCTTCCCTTGAAAGATCAGCTAAGTGTCACATTATCCCTGCTTCTGCTAATCTTTCAAAATGCTCACCACCATAGTCATAACATTTTCTTCATGCTCAAGTTGATTTAAAAAACGTTCTAAAGACAGTGTTGCTGAATTTTTATTTGTTTAATAAAAATTAGGCTTTTAAATATAAAAATATAGATTTATTATAAAGCCTCTAGAAAGCAAAGAAAAATAGATTTTAAAAATACCTTGTTTAATCACATAAAGCTAGGCAGAGTTAAATCACTGTTTCCATTTTGGTACATTTTATTTTAATCTTTTCACTATTTTAATGTCCTTCTTTATATCCATAATGGTGATAACATGATGTATATATGAACATGTATATATTATATAAATATATAAAATACATAAATATATCTTTTAAAAATGTTATCTGTAGGCCGGGCGCGGTGGCTCAAGCCTGTAATCCCAGCACTTTGGGAGGCCGAGGCGGGTGGATCACGAGGTCAAGAGATCGAGGCCATCCTGGTCAACATGGTGAAACCCCGTCTCTACTAAAAATACAAAAAATTAGCTGGGCTTGGTGGGGCGTGCCTGTAATCCCAGCTACTCAGGAGGCTGAGGCAGGAGAATTGCCTGAACCCAGGAGGCGAAGGTTGCGGTGAGCCAAGATCGCGCCATTGCACTCCAGCCTGGGAAACAAGAGCGAAACTCCGTCTCAAAAAATAAATAAATCAATCAATAATAAAAATGGTATCTGTTTATTTATTATATATAAATATATATCTAATGACTATATATCTACATATCTACTTCTATATTTATATATCTCCATGATAGAAGTTGGAAAATACTGAAAACTGTAGAGGAGTTCGGAGAAACAACCTATAATCTCATTATACAGAAATAATTTTCTTCCCTTTTGCTTCTCCACATTTTGGCTTAGATCAAATTTAGAAATGATTTTCTTAACGTTTTTGGTATTGTGTTTTTAGAGTATCAAGATGTTGCTGCATATTCTGATTTTTATGTATAGTTGTGACAGGAACACCCACAAAAATAATTGTTCTAGAAAAGAATTTGTTAACAAATATTTTCTTCCAGGAAGTGGTGTATTAGCGTTTTAAAAGAAACATTTCTGGACGTCAAAGTAGACATTGGGCTTATATCAACAGCTCAATCTTTTTTCAAATACGCTTTATTTTTAGAGCAGTGTAGAGTTAACAGTGAGGCATACTGGAAAGTACAGAGAGTTCCTACATTCCCACCTCCCCAAATGCACAGCCTCCTCCACTATCAGCCTTCCTCACTAGAGAGGTACATTTGTTACAATGGATGAACCAACATTGACTTATCACTGTCACCCATAGTTTATAATTGACATTAGGGACCATTCTTGCTGTCGTATATTCAGTGAGTTTTGACAAGGGTGTAATGGCATGTGTCTACCATTATAGTAACACACAGAGTAGTTTCATTGCCCTAAACATCCTCTATGCTCTGCCCATTTATCCTTCCCCACTTTTCAACCCCCAGCAATCACTGAACGTTTTGATGTCTCTATAGTTTTGCCTTTTCCAGAATGTCATATAGTTGGATTCGTATAGTCAGTGGTCATTTGAGATTGGTTTCTTTCACTTAGTAGTATGTATTTGAGTTTCCTCTATGTCTTTTAATGGCTTCATAGCTCACGTGCTTTTTTTCTGCAACAAAAGCCACATTCAAAGATGATTGCTTTCATTGCTGAATAATATTCCACTGTGTCGATGTAGAGGTTTGTTTATCCAGGCACTTACGAGTCTATAGTAACCAGTGTAAAGCCTGGAGAAGCCATAAATGGCCTGGTTGTGGCGAAGGCCTGGCGCCTATGTCGATAGGAGCCATGGAGGTTGGAGGCATTAGATCTTAGAGCCATAGGGGAAGGCCTGGAGCTTGGGTTGACAGGGTCTGTCCCATAGCCTGTGGCTATAGAAACCTGCCTGGTGTTGAGTTCACTGAATTGATCCTGGCATTGGGGTTGATGTTGAAGTCAGGTGTTACATTTGCTCTCCTCTCTGCACATACATAGTATCTCTTTCCATGCTGCACTACCCAGGTTTAGGGGCGGGGTAATGCAGATAATAGAAAACTCTCTTTTATACTCTATTTTATGCGGTTTTTCTTACTTTTCTCTCCGCAAACGTGCTATAACCTCTCACCAGGATTCCTTGTCTCTTTTGAAGATACTTTGATGCACGGATGGCTGTTCAAATTGATGTTTCTGTGAAGAAATAAGTGCTGAAAAGTTCTGTTTTTTCATTTTGTCCATGGCATTCTTCTCTGTTAACTGAAAAAATATTTTTACTGAATAACATATTGTTAACAATTGTCAGACCCTTGGTTTAGCTCTGGAAGTTTCTCCTTTAGAGCAAGTTCCTTTCATAGTTCTCTATAGAAAGACTATAGTTGTAAAATGTTGGTAGAGGTGATATTTTGTGTGTAGAATTAAGGACCGATTACACATAAATGTTTAGCGGACAGTAAACATTTGTGAGTAATCTGTTCTTACACACAAAAAGAAGGTCTATAGCTTTAGGAAAGGGAAAATTATCAAGGTTATTCAGACAATATAAAATGAGTTGAGAAAATTGAAGGGAATGTTTATACTTGAATGAGACCTCATGGAGAAAGACAAAATAAGGAAGCCATGGGAGAATATTTGCATTCTCGGAACCACAAAAGTGAGGAAAGCCAAGAGCACAGCTGGAGTTGCACCAGATCAAGTAGACATTCCATCAGAGCCTGAACTGAGAATGCACCATTCCTAGTCACCTTGATAACAGCCCCATTTTCTGTTAATAATACTCTATGAGAAAAATCTTGCAAAAATAGTCAGAAAAGGCAGAGTCACATGCGGTTCAGTGTGTTCCACCTTGGCAGACGGTCTTAGGAGGAGTTTTGGAAGGATCGTGCTGCAGGCAATGGATGAGATAATGATGAGAACTTTTCCAGCTCTGTATATAAAGGCAAGCGAAATATATGCTTGTGAATTTTTGGCTGCTTTTTTATGCTGTATTTTCAGATCAATTTTATCCCAGTTAATGTGAATATAAACTCTGATTGTTATGGCTATCTCTCGTGGGGTGTCTATTATTTTGTCAGAAATTGTATCAGGAACTTTATATCAATCACTAAATTACACATTTCCAAGCTGCATATGAATTAGGTATTACTATGATCATTTTACAGATGAAGAAGATGAGACTCAGAGCAATACATAAGTTGCCCAAGGTCAGAGAGCAAGTAAGTACCAGAAATAAAAGCCAGATAAATCTAATTCCCATATCCTTGCTCTTTCAATGATGTTTCAGAGTTGATTACAAAAAGAATTGTTCTGTGTGCTCAGGATAATTTACTACCTACTAAATTTAACCATAGGGCAGTCTTATAAACAGGGTAGAGTATGCAGTTAAGATAAAATTTGAGAGGAAAAAATTAAATTAAAATTGTATATAACCAATAATCAGAATATTCTCTCAGTATTTTAGAAATTTATGTAAAAATAAACTAGATACTGATCAAAAAGTCACATTCTTTATGCACAAATCTTGTAAGTAGCTACTGTTAAAGAGAGGATATTATTTACCTAGAAGAAAGTGGGGTTGTCAACCACTATATAACCATTCGTGGGGTGAATGTCTTTTTTATTTTAGGCCTCTGGCTGATGGATCCAAGAGGTAGATACGTGATGTCAAAATATTCTCTTTTATAGGTAATTACAATTTACAATGGAAGATACAGAGGCCACAAGGTAGTAGAGTTGAGTTATATTAACAGAAAACCTTGTTAGAGAAAAGAACCACCTCTCACTATCATGTTCAATGGCAAAGATTAATAGAAGGTACAGCAAAATGGACACACATGCGAGTATACCCACATTGATATTGGAAGTAACTTATTTCTTATATACTATAAATCATATCCCAGAATATATTCATAATGTGTACACTTATTGGGATATGACAATCAACGTACAAAATATGTACCATATGTACATTGACTGTGATGTACATATGTGTACACAATACAGATGTACAAAAAATGTACATATTCTGTACAATATGTACATTTATATGTACATAATGTGTACACAGTAGGTATGTACATAATGTGTACAATATGTAAATATATTGTAATATTACAATGATTTCATATAATCACAACAGCATATATAATCACAATACACATATACATAATATCAATATAAATGTACATATTGCACACATTATATACATTTACATTTATTGTGATATTACGATATGTACACATGTACATCATGCACACGTGCAGATTTGCAGTATATACACGTGTACATAAGTGTGCACAGTATGTACATATGTACACTACACATTCATATAATGTAGATATGTACCTTCTGTACAGGAGTACACTGTATGTACAATATGTACACATATATACTAGGTACACATATAGGTGTATACCCACTTTGGTAACCGGAGAGATTTCTATCTAATATACTAAATATAAAACCCCAGAATGTAGTTATAGTGTGTACATTTATTGTCATATTGTGATAAATGTATTAAATAGGCACAATCTGTACATGTACTCTACTGTACATAGGTGTACACAATGCACGTGTACAAAAAATGTACATAATCTGTAAAATATGTACCTATATATTTCTATAATGTGTACACAATGCATAGGTACATAATGTGTACACTATGCACATTCCTTAAAATGTCAGTGATAAAATATATATAATCACAGTAAGATATATAATCACACTAATACATATATGTCGTGTAATATCACCAAAAAGTACGTATTGTACACATTAGGTATGTATTGGGTACATATGTATAGTGCACATATTATGAAAATATATATGTATCATGATAACACCGTATGTACACGTATACAAATATGTGCCTACTATTTAAACAATGTACACATGCATAAATAGGTACAAACTACATACCTATGCACAACAGGCTATTACTACAGTTCTGCTCGTAGCAGCCTCAATGCCCACCCCGGCTGCTTAAAGACCCCCTGGCTAGGGGGCTGTACCCACAGCCCCCGCCAGAGGGCCCATAACAGCTACCAGGCCCACGCTGGCTGCTTAGGGACCCCCTGCCTAGGGCGCTGTGCCCACAGCTGCTGGGGCCCGGCTATTTTGAAAATGTGGTGTAATATGATACTGGCAACCTATCACACAGAAATGATAATGTTATTGTGGTTCTTTACATATTAGGCAATAGTTCTAGTTACACATTTGGCATATTGACAAAAATGTCATCCTCACCCCATTGACATTAGAATTGAAAGCATAGGAGGGTTTCACCCCTTGCAATGTTTAATTCAATATAATTGTTTTCTTGTTTACATTAGTGACCATAAGAGAGCACGGTGTACATCTCTTGCAGTATTCAGAATATTTCTCTACGGGCAACAACATTTTTCTCTCCTTATCTGGATATTAGGAAGAATATCACAGGACCGGCTTACAGCGCCAGTCACATCGTGAGCAATGTCATCTGTAATCCCCTAGTTATTAAGAACAATGTAACGGGGGTCTTGTGTGCTTTTGGAGATATTTGGAATAATATCCTTTTAGTTTCTGGATATTAGAAACAATACTACAGTGGTGGTGTACACTTCCTGCGATATTAAGAGTATACTCATCCTCTGTCCCTGGGATATTAGGAACTACATCGCAGAAGCTTTGCACTTTGCCTATAATATTGGAACAATCACAGAGTGTACACCTTCTTTCATTGTGAGAGAAATACCTACTTAGGATATGATGGATAATATCACAAAATGGACACACATGGGTATATACCCACTGTGATATTGGAAGTCATTTTTATCTAATATACTAAAAGTCATAACCCAGAAAAAACTCATAATGTGTACACTTATTGGGATATTACACTCAATGTACAGAATATTTAACATATGTACATTGACTGTGATGTACATACATGTACACAATACAGATGTACAATAAATGTACATAAACTATCATTTGTACGAATATATGTACAAAATGTGCACACAATAGGTATGCACATAATGTGTACAATATGTACATTTATTGTAATATCACAATGTTATATAATCACAACTGCATATAAAATCACAATACACATGTTATATGTAATATCAACATAAATGTACATATTGCAAACATGTACATTTACATTTATTGTGATATGATATGTAAACATGTACATCATGTACCCATTATGTACAGATGCACAATATATGCAAGTGTACATATGTGGGTACAGTATGTACATATGTACACTACACATGTGTACATATAATGTAGATATGTACCTTCGGTACCCGAGTACATTCTATGCACAATATGTACGCATATAAACTATGTACACACCTGGGTGTACAACCACTTTGGTAACCGGAAAAATTTCTATCTAATATACAAAATATAATAATTCAGAATGTAGTAATAGTGTGTACATTTATTGGCATAGTGCAATAAATGTATAAAATAGGTACAATCTGTACATTTACCCTGCTGTACATATGTGTACACAATGCACATGTACAAAAAATGTACATACTCTGTAAAATATGTACCTACATATTTCTATAATGTGTAAACAATGTATAGGTACATAATGTGTACTCTATGCACATTCCTTAAAATATCAGTGATAAAATATATATAATCAAAATAACGCATATAATCACAGTAATATATATATATCATGTAATATCACAAAAAAGTACATATTGTTCACAGTAGGTACGCATTAGGTCTATATGTATTGTGCACATATGTACATATATATATTTATCATAACACCATGTGTACACTTATACAAATATGTGTTCATTATTAAAACTATGTACCTGTGCAGAACAGGCTATTACCACAGCCCCCCTCGTAGCAGCCCCAAGGCCCACCCTGGCTGCTCAAAGACGCCCTGGCTAGGGAGCTGTAACCACATTCCCCGCCAGAGGGCCCGTAACAGCTCCCAGGCTGACGCTGGCTGCTTAGGGACCCCCTGGCTAGGGCGCTGTGCCCGGCTATTTTGAAAATGTGGTGTAATATGATGCTGGCGACCATATCATATGGAAATGATGTTATTTTGGTTTTTGATATACTAGGCAATAGTTCTAGTTACACCTCTGCCATATTGACAGAAATGTCATCCTGACACCCCTGGACATTAGAATTGAAATCATAAAGGGGTTTCACCCCTTGCAATGTTAAATTCAATATAATTGTTTTCTTGTTTACATTAGTGACCATATCAGAGCACAGTGTACTCTTGCCGTATTCAGAGGATTTGCCTATGGGCAGCAACATTATTCTCTCGTTCTCTGGATATTAGGAACAATATCACAGGACCGGCGGACAGCCCCAGTCATATCGTGAGTAATGTCATCTGTAATCCCTTAGTTATTAGAAAAAATATCACGGGGGTCTTGTGTGCTTTATCAGATACTTGGAGTAATATCTTTTCCGTTTTTGGATATTAGACACGATACTACAGTGGTAGTGTACACTTCCTGCGATATTCAGGGTATAATAATCTTTTGTCCCCAGGATATTAGGTAGTACATTAAAGAAGCCTTGTACTTTGCCTGTGATATTGGAACAATCACAGAGTGAACACTTGCTTTCAAAATGAGAGTAATACCTACTTAAAATATGATGGATAATATCAAAAAATGGACACACATGGGTGTATACCCACTTTGATATAGAAAGAAATTTTTATCTAATATACTAAAAATCATATATCACAATATACTCATAATGTGTACACTTATTGAGATGTTACAATCAATGTGCAGAATACATACCATATGTACATAGAGTGTTATGTACATATGTGTACACAATACACATGTAGAAAAAGTGTACATAATCTGTAAAATATGTACCTATATATTTCTATATTGTGTACACAATACATAGGTATATAATGTGTACACTATGCACATTCCTTAAAATATTAGTGATAAAATATATTTAATCACAATAATATATATAATCACAGTAATATATATTGTCTAATATTACAAAAAAGTACATATTGTACACATTAGGTATGCATTAGGTACATATGTATTTTGCACATATTATGTAAATATAAATTTATCGTGATAACTCCATATGTACGCATGTACATATATATGCCCGATATTAAAACTATTTACACATGTAGTAATAGGTGCAAACTATGTACCGATGCACAGCACGCTATTACCAAAGCCCCCCTTATAGCAGCCCCCAGGCCCAGCCTGGCTGCTTAGAGACCCCCTGGCAATTGGGCTGTGACCACAAACACTGCTCGAATGCCTGTAGCAGCCCCCATGCCCACCGTGGCTGCTTAGGGACCCCCTGACTAGGTGTCTGTGCCCACAGCCCATGCCAGAGTGCCCGTAGCAGCCCCCAGGCCAACCATGGCTGCTCGGGGACCCCTGGCTGGGTCGATGTGCTCACAGACCCCACCAAAAAGCCCAGAGCAGCCCCCAGGCCCACCCTGGCTGCTTAGGGGTCCCCTCGCTTGTGGGCTCTGCCCACAGCTGCTGAGGCCCAGCTATTTTGCAAATCCGGTGTAATATGATACTGGCAACCATATTATATAAAAATGATAATCTTATTCTGTTTTTTTGTATATTAGGCAATAGCTCCAGTTACACCTCTGCCATATTGACAAAAATGTCATCCTCACCCCCGTTGACATTAGAATGAAAATCATAGGGGAGTTTCATTCCTTGCAATGCTTAATTCAATGTAATTGTTTTCTCTCTTACATCAGTGACCATATCAAAGCATGGTGTACACCTCTTGCCGTATTAAGAGTATTTCCCTATGGGCAGCAACATTTTCCTCTCCTTCTCTGGATATTAGGAACAATATTCCAGGACCAGGGTACAGCCCCAGTCACGTCGTGGGTAATGTCATCTGTAATTCTCTAGTTATTAGAAACAATATCACGGGGGGCTTGTGTGCTTTCTGAGATATTTGGAGTAATATCCTTTCCGTTTTTGAACATTAGAAACAATACTACAGTGGTGGTGTACACATCCTGCGATATTCAGGGTATGGTCATCCTTTGTCCTCAGGATATTATTAACTACATCACAGACGAGTTTTAGTTTGCCTTGATATTGGAGCAGTCCGAGAGTGTAAACCTGCTTTCACAATGAGAGAAACACCTACTCAGGATATGATGGATAATATCACAAAATGGACACACATAAGTGTATACCCACTTTGATATTGAAAGTAATTTTTATCTAACATACTAAAAATCATATCCCAGAATATACTTATAATGTGTACTCTTACTGAAATATTACAAACAATGCACAGAATATGTACCATATGTACGTTGACTGTGATGTACATATGTGTGCACCATACAGATGTACAATAAATATACATAATCTGTACAATATGTACATTTATGTGTGCATAATATGTACACAATAGGTATGTCCATAATGTGTACAATATGTACATTTGTAATATCACAATGATATCAGAACAGCATATACAATCACAATACACATGTAATGCATAATATAAATGTACGTATTTCACACATTATGTACATTACCATTTATTGTGGTATGACGATGTGTTTACATGTAGAGCATGGACCCATTATGTATGGATGTACAATAAATTCAGGTGTAGATATATGTACATAGTATGTACATATGTACACTCTGTACCCATACATAAATATAATGTAGATATTTACCTTCTGTACACAAGTACATAATATGCACAGTATGTACATGTACAAAATATGTGCACACATAAGTTTACACCCACTTTGGTAACCAGAGTAATTTCTATCTTATATTCTAAATGTAATATCACAGAATGTACTCATAATGTGTACATTTATTGGCATATCACAATAAATGTATAAAGTAAGTAAGATCTGTACATTTACTCTGTGTACCCAATACACAAGTAAATAAAATGTACATAACCTGTAAAATATGTTTCTTTCTATTTCTATAATCTGTGCACAATGCATAGGTACATAATGTGTATAATATGTACATTTGTAATGTCACAATGATATCATATCACAATAGCATATATAATCACAATAAACGTAATACATAATATAAACGTACATATTGCAAACATGTATATTTACATTTATTGTGATATGATGTGTACACATGTACATCATGTACCCATTATGTACAGATCTACAATATATGCACGTGTACATATGTGTGCACAGTATGTACCTATGTATGCTGCGTACACCTATGTATATATAATGTAGAGATGTACATTCTGTACATGAGTACATAATAAGCACAACATGTACATGTATAAACTATGTGCGCACCTGGGTGTAAACCCGCTTTGGTCACCGGTGTAATTCCTGTCTAATATGCTAAAAATTATATCCCAGAATGTACTCATGTGTACATTTATTGACATATCACAATAAATGTATAAAATAGGTATAGTCTGTACATTTACTCCGCTGTACATATGTGTACAAAATACACATGTAGAAAAAATGTACATAATCTGTAAAATATGTACCTATTTATTTCCATAATGTGTACACAATGCATAGGTACATAAAGTGTACTCTATGTACACTTCTAAAAATTTCAGTGGTAACATACATATTATCACAATAAGATATATAATCAGTAATATGTAGATATCACATAATATCACCAAAAAGTACATATTGTCTATATTAGGTACGTATAAAGTACATATTTATTGTACACATATTATGTACATATATGTTTATTGTGATATTATATGTACACGTGTACAAATATGTGCCCATTATGTAAACAATCTACACATGTAGAAATAGGTGCAAACTGTGTACCTGTGAAGAGCAGGGTATCCCCACACCTCCCGCCAAAGGGCCTATAGCAGCTTCCAGCCCCACCCTGGCTACGTAGGGACCCCCTGGTTAGGTGGCTGTGCCCATAGCCCCTGCCAGAGTGACAGTAGCAGCCGCCAGGCCCTCCCTGGATGCTGAGAGACCCTCTGGCTATGTGGCTGTTACCACAGCCACCGCCAGAGGGCCCGAAGCAGCCCCCAGACAAATCACAAAGGGCCCGTAGCAGCTGCAATGCCCAACCTGGTTGCATAGGGACACCCTCGCTTGGCTGCCATGCCCACAGCTGCTGGGGCCCAGATATTTTGAAAATGTGGTGTAATATGATACTGGCAATCATATCATATGTAAATAATAATTTTATCCTTTTTTATTATATAGTAGACAATAGCTGAAGTTACACCTCCGCTGTTTTGACAAAAATGTCCTCCTCAACCCCTTGAAATTACAAGGAAAATTATAGGGGGGGTTAACACCTTGCAATATTTAATTCAATATAATTGTTTTCTTGTTTACATTAGTGAAAATATCACAGCACGGTGTACTCGTCTTGCCGTATTCAGAGGATTTGCCTATGGGCAGAAACATTCCCCTCTCCTTCTCTGGATATTAGAAACATTATCACAGGACCGGCAAACAGCCGCAGTCATATCGTGAGTAATGTCATCTGTAATCCCCTAGTTATAGAAAACAACATCAAGGGGGTCTTGTGCACTTTATGAGATACTTAGAGTAATGTTAGGATTTGGGTAATTTACATGAGGGAGAATATTGAGTTGGTGTATACACTCCAAAACACAGTAGAAAAGGGCATTGTATATTTTTTCTGACAGATTATATTGAGAGCAATTTTGCTTTTAACATTGGGGTACCTAGATAATATTTAGTTTTTTTCGATTAGCGTAAATTAAGAATTTCAGTATTTTACACAAGAGAGCATATTGAATTGGTGTATATACTCCAAAACAGAGTAGAATAGGGCATTGTATATTATTTCTGACAGATCATATTCAGAGCAAATTTGCTTTTAACATTGGGTTGCCTAGATAATATTTAGATTTTTTACGATTCGCGTAAATTTAGAATTTCCATATTTTAAATAATAGAGCATATTGAGTTGGTGTATATACTCCAAAACAGAGTAGAAAAGCGCATTTTATATGTTTTCTGACAGATAATATTCAGAGAAATGTTGCTGTTAACATTGGGGTACGTAGATAATATTTAGATTTTTTTCGATTTGCGTAAAATTAGAATTTCTGTATTTTACATGAGAGAGCATATTGACTTGGTGTATATACTCCAAAACAAAGTAGAATAGCGCATTGTATATTTTATCTGACAGATTATATTCAGAGAAATTTTTCTTTTAACAATGGTGTGCCTAGATAATATTTAGATTGTTTCGATTCACGTAAAATTAGAATCTCGGTATTCTACATGAGAGAGCATATTGAGTTGGTGTATATAATCCAAAACAGTGCAGAAAAGGGCATTGAATATTTTTTCTGACAGACTATATTCAGAGAAATTTTGCTTTTAACATTGGGGTGCCTAGATTATATTTACATTTTTTTCGATTCGTGTAAATTAGAATTTCGGTATTTTACATGTGAGAGCATATTGAGTTGGTGTATATACCCCAAAACAGAGTAGAATAGGGCATTGTATATTTTTTCTGACAGATTATATTCAGAGCAATATTGCTTTTAACATTGCTGTGCCTAGGTAATATTTAGAGTTTGTTAGATTCACGTAAAATTAGAATTTCAGTATTTTACATGAGAGAGCATATTGAGTTGGTGTATATACTCCAAAACAGAGTGGAAAAGAGCATTGTATACTTTTTCTGACAGATTATATTCAGAGAAGTTTAGCTTTTTACATTGGGGTTCTTACATATTATTTAGATTTTTTTCGATTGGCGTAAAATCAGAATTTCGGTATTTTACATGAGAGAGCATATTGAGTTGGTGTGTATACTCCAAAATAGAGTAGAATAAGGCATTGTATATATTTTTTGACAGATTATATTTATAGCCATTTTCTTTTAACCTAGGGGTGCCTAGATAATATTTAGAATTTCTTCGATTTGCGTAAAATTAGAATTTCGGTGTTTTACATGAGAGAGCATATTTAGTTGGTGTATATACTACAAAGCAAAGTAGAAAAGGGCATTGTATATTTTCTCTGACAGACTATATTCAGAAAAATTTTGCTTTTAACATTGGGGTGCCTAGATAATATTTAGATTTTTTTGATTCGCGTAAATTTAGAATTTCGGTATTTTACATGAGAGAGTATATTGAGTTGGTTTATATACTCCAAAACAGAGTAGAAAAGGGCATTGTATTATTTTTGACAGAATATATTCAGAGACATTTTCTTTTAACTTTGGGGTGCCTAGATAATATTTAGATTTTTTTCGATTCTCGTAAAATTAGAATTTCTGTATTTTACATGAGAGAGCATATTGAGTTGGTGTATATATTCCAAAACAGAGTAGAAAAGGGCATTGTATATTTTATCTGACGAAATACATGCAGAGCAATTTTGCTATTACCATTGGGGTGCCTAGATAATATTTAGATTTCATTTGATTAACGTAAATTTAGAATTTCGGTATTTTACATGAGAGAGCATATTGAGTTGGTCCATATACTCCAAAACCGAGGAGAATAGGGCATTGTATATTTTTTCTGACAGATTATAATTAGAGCTATTTTCTTTCAATATTGGGGTGTCTAGATAATATTTAGATTTTTTTCAATTCGCGTATAATAAGAATTTCGGTATTTTATATGAGAGAGCATATTGGGTTTGTGTATATACTCCAAAACGAAGTAGAAAAGGGTATTGTATATTTTTTCTGACAGACTATATTCAGAGCAATTTTGCTTTCAACATTGGGGTGCCTAGGTAATATTTAGATTTTTTTCGATTCGCGTAAATTTAGAATTTCGGTATTTTACATGAGAAAGCATATTGAATTGGTGTATATACTCCAAAACAGAGTAGAAAAGGGCATTGTGTATTTTTTCTGACAGATTATATTCAGAGCAATTTTGCTTTTAACAATGGGGTACCTAGATAATATTTTGATTTGTTTCTGCTCGTGTGAAATTAGAAATTTTGTATTTTACATTAGAGAGCATATTGAGTTGGTGTATACACTCTAAAACAAAGTAGAAAAGGGCACTGTATATTTTCTCCCACAGACTTTGTTCCGAGAAATTTTGCTTTTTACATTGGGGTGCCTAGATAATATTTAGATGTTTTTCGATTCATGTATATTTACAATTTCGGTATTTTACATGAGAGAGCATATTGAATTGGTGTATATACTCCAAAAAAAAGTAGAAAATAGTATTGTATATTTTTTCTGAAAGATTATATTCAGAGCCATTTTCTTTTAACTTTGGGGTGCCTAGATAATATTTAGATCTTATTCAATTAGCGCCAATTTAGAATTTCGGTATTTTATATAAGAGAGCACTGTGAGTTGGTGTATGTACTCCAAAACAGAGTAGAAAAAGTCATTGTATATTTTTTCTGACAGATTATATTCAGAGCTAATTTCTTTTAACATTGGTTTTCCTACATAATATTTAGATTTTTTTCAATATGCGTAAAATTAGAATTTCGGTATTTTACATGAGAGGGCATATTGATTTGGTGTATATACTCCAAACCAGAGACGAATAGGGCATTGTATATTATTTCTGAACAGATTACATTTAGAGCAATTTTGCTTTTAACCTTGGGGTGCCTTGATAATACTTAGATTTTTTTCGATTCAAGTGAATTTAGATTTTCGGTATTTTACATGAAAGAGAATATTCAGTTGGTGTATATACTCCAAAACACAGTAGAAAAGGCATTGTATATTTCTTCTGATATATTATATTCAGAGCAATTTTCCTATTAACATTGGGGAGCCTAGATTATATTTAGATTTCATTTGATTAGCGTAAATTTATAATTTTGGTATTTTACATGAGAGAGCATATTGAGTTGGTGTATATACTCGAAAACAGAGCAGAAAAGGACATAGTATATTTTCTCTGACAAATTTTGTTCCGAGAAATTTTGGTTTTTACATTGGGGTGCCTAGATAATAATTAGATTTCCTTCAATTCCCGTATATTTAGAATTTTTGTATTTTCCATGAGAGAGCATATTGAATTGGTGTGTATACTCCAAAATAAATTAGAAAAGGGCATTGTATATTTTTTCTGACAGTTTATATTCAGAGCCATTTTCTTTTAACATTGGGGTGCCTAGATAATATTTAGATTTCGTTCGACTTGCGAAAATTTACAATTTCTGTATTTTACATGAGAGAGCATACTGAGTTGGTGTATATACTCCAAAAAAGAGTAGAAAACGGCATTGTATATTTTTTCTGACAGATTATATTCAGAGCAATTTTGTTGTTAACATTGGGGTGCGTAGATAATATTCATATTTATTCGATTTGGGTAAAATCAGAATTTCGTTATTTTACATAAGAGAGCACACTGAGTTGGTGTATATACTCCAAAACAGAGTAGAAAAGGGCATTGTATATTTTCTCTGACAGATTATATACAGAGCAATTTTGCTTATAATATTGGGGTGCATAGATAATATTTAGATTTTTTTCGATTCTCTTAAATATAGAATTTCTGTATTTTACATGAGAGAGCATATAAAGTTGGTGCAAATACTCCAAAGCAGAGTAGAATACGGCATTCTTTATTTTTTCTGACAGACTATATTCAGAGCAATTTTTTTTAACATTGGGGTGCCTAGATATTATTTAGATATTTTTCGATTCACGTAAATTTAGAATTTCGGTATTATACATGAGAGAGAATACTGAGTTGGTGTATAGACTCCAAAACAAAGTAGAATAAGGCATTTTATGTTTTTTCTAACAGACTATATTTAGAGGCATTTTCGTTTAACTTTGGGGCGCCTAGATATTATTTAGATTTTTAGATTCACGTAAAATTATAATTTTTGTATTTTCCACGAGAGAGCATATTGAGTTGGTGTATATACAACAAAACAGAGTAGAAAAGGGCATTGTATACTTTTTCTGAGAGATAATATTCAGAGCAATTTTGCTTTTAACATTGGGGTGCCTAGATCATATTTAAATTTTTTTCGAATCACGTCAAATTAGAATTTCTGTATTTCACAAGAGAGAGCATACAGAGTTGGTGTATATACTCCAAAACACAGTAGAATAAGCTATTGTATATTTTTTCTAACAGACTATATTCAGAGCCATTTTCTTTTAACTTTGGGGTGCCTAGATATTATTTAGGTTTTTTTCGATTCGCGTAAAATTAGAATTTTGGTATTTTACCTTAGAGAGCATACTGAGTTGGTTTATATAATACAAAACAGAGTAGAAAAAAGCATTGTATATTTTTTCTCACAGATTATATTCAGAGCACTTTTTATTTTAACATTGGCGTGCCTAGATAATATTTAGATTATTTTCAATTCGCTTAAATATAGAATTTCTGTATTTTACATGAGAGAGCATATGGAGTTTGTCTATATACTCCAAAACAGAGTAGAATAGGGCATTGTATATTTTTTCTGACTGATTATATTCAGAGCCATTTTGTTTTTAACATTCGGGTGCCTAGATAATATTTACATTTTTTCGATTCGAGTAAAATTAGAATTTATGTATTTTACATGAGAGAGCATATGGAGTTGGTGTATATACTCCAAAAAAGAGTAGAATAGGGCATTGTATATTTTTTCTGACAGATTATATTCAGAGAAGTTTTGTTTTTAACATTGGGGTGCCTAAAGAATATTTAGATTTTTTTGATTAGGGTAAAATTAGAATTTCTCTATTTTACTTGAGAGCGCAAACTGAGTTGGTGTATATACTACAAAACAAACTAGAAAAGGGCATTGTATATTTTTTCTGACAGATTATATTCAGAGAAATTTTGTTTTTCACATTGGGGTGCCTATATAATATTTAGATTTTTTCGATTCGCTTAAATATGGAATTTCTGTATTTCACATGAGAGAGCATACTGAGTTTGCGTATATACTCCAATACAGAGTAGAATAAGGCATTGTATATTTTTCCTTACAGACTATATTCAGAGCCATTTTCTTTTAACTTTGTGGCGCCTAGATATTATTTAGATTTTTTTCGATTCACGTAAAGTTAGAATTTCGGTATTTTACATGAGAGTGCATATTGAGTTGGTGTATATACGCCAAAAGAGAGTAGAAAAGGGCATTGTATATTTTGTCTGAGAGATCATATTCACAGCAATTTTGCTTTTAACATAGTGGTGCCTAGTTTATATTTATATTTTATTCAATTCGCTTAAATATAGAATTTTAGTATTTTACATGACAGAGCATATGGAGTTGGTGTATATACTCTAAAACAGAGGAGAATAGGGCATTGTATATTTTTTCTGACAGATTATATTTAGAGCAATTTTGTTTTTAACATTGGGGTGCCTAGAAAATATTTAGATTTATTCGAATTCGGTAAAATGAGAATTTCTGTATTTTACATGAGAGAGCATATTGAGTTGTTGTATATACTCCAAAACAGAGTAGAATAAGGCATTGTATATTTTTTCTAACAGACTATATTCCGAGGCATTTTCTTTTAACTTTGGGGTGCCTAGATATTATTTAGATTTTTTTCGATTCACGTAAAATTAGAATTTCGGTATTTTACATGAGAGAGCATATGGGGTTGGTGTATATACTCCAAAACAGAGTAGAATAGGGCATTGTATATCTTCTCTGACAGACTATATACAGAGCAATTTTGTTTTTAACAATTGGGTGCCTATGTAATATTTAGATTTTTTCAATTCACGTAAAATTAGAATTTCTGTATCTTACATGAGAGAGCATACTGAGTTGGTGTATATACCCGAAACAGAGTAGAATAAGCCATTGTATATTTTTTCTGACAGATTATATTCGGAGCAATTTTGTTTTTAACATTGGGATGCCTAAATAATATTTAGATTTTTTCGATTCGGGTAAAATTAGAATTTTTGTATTTTACATGAGAGCATATGGAGTTGGTGTATATACTCCAAAACAGAGTATAATAGGGCATTGTATATTTTTTCTGACAGATTATATTCAGTGCAATTTTGTTTTTAACATTGTGGTGTCAAGATAATATTTAGATTTTTTCGATTTGGGTAAAATTAGAATTTCGGTATTTTACCTGAGACAGCATATGGAGTTGGTGTATATACTCCAAAACAGAGTAGAATAAGGCATTGTATATTTTTTCTGAGAGACTATATTTAGAGCCATTTTCTTTTAACTTTGTGGTGCCTAGATATTATTTAGATTTTTTTCGATTCGCGTAAAATTATAATTTCGGTATTTTACATGAGAGAGCATACTGAGTTGGTGTATACACTCCAAAACAGAGTAGAATAAGGCATTGTATTTTTTTCTAACAGACTATATTCAGAGCCATTTTCTTTTAAATTTGGGGCGCCTAGATATCATTTAGATTTTTTTCGATTCGCGTAAAATTAGAAATTCTGCATTTTACATGAGAGAACATACTAAGTTGGTGTATATAATCCAAAACAGAGTAGAATAGGGCATTTTATATTTTTTATGACAGATTTTATTCAGAGCAAGTTTGCTTTTAACATTGGGGTGTCTAGATAATATTTAGATTTTTCAATTCTGGTAAAAATAGAATTTCTGTATTTTACATGAGAGATCATATGGATTTGGTGTATATACTCCAAAACAGAGTAGAAAAGGGCATTGTATATTTGCTCTGACAGATTATATTCAGAGAAATTTTGCTTTTAACGTTGGGGTGCTTGGATAATATTTAGATTTTATTCGATTCGCTTAAATATTGAATTTCTGTATTTTAAATGATTGAGCATATGGAGTTAATGTATATACTCTAAAATAGAGTAAAATAAAGCATTGTATATTTTCTCTGACAGATTATATTCAGAGGAATTTTGTTTTTAACATTGGGGTGCCTAAATAATATGTAGATATTTTTCGATTCACGTAAAATAAGAACTTCCGTATTTTACATGTGAGAGCTTAGTGAGTTGGTGTATATACTCCAAAACAGGGTAGAATAAGGCATTGTTTTTTTCTAACAGACTATATTCAGAGCCATTTTCTTTTACCTTTGGGTCACCTAGATATTATTTAGATTTTTTTCGATTCGTGTAAAATCAGAATTTTGGTATTTTACATGAGAGAGCATATTGAGCTGGTGTATATACTGCAAAACAGAGTAGTAAAGGGCATTGTATATTTTTTATGACAGATTATATTCAGAGCAATTTTGTTTTTAACATTCGGGTGCCTAGATAATATTTAGATTTTTCTCGATTCACGTAAAATTAGAATATCGGTATTTTACATGAGAAAGCATACTGAGTTGGTGTATATACTCAAAAACAGAGTAGAATAGGGCATTGTATATTTTTTTCTGACAGATTATATTCAGAGCAATTTTGTTTTTAAAATTGGCGTGCCTACATAATATTTAGATTTTTAAAATTCTGGTAAAATTAGAGTTTCTGTATTTTACAGGAAAGAGCATATTGAGTTGGTTTATATAATACAAAACAATATAATACAAAACAGAGCAGAAAATGGCATTGTGTATTTTCTCTGACAGATTATATTCAGAACAATTTTGCTTTTAACTTCGGTGTGCCTAGGGAATATTTAGATATGTTTCGATTCGCTTAAATATAGAATTTCTGTATTTTACATGAGAGAGCATATGCAGTTGGTGTATATACCCCAAAACAGAGTAGAATAGGGTATTATATATTTTCTCTGACAGATTATATTCAGAGCAATTTTGTTTTTAAAATGGGGTGCCTAGATAATATTTAGATTTTTTTTAATTTGCTTAAATGTAGAATTTCTGTATTTTACAAGAGAGAGCATATTGAGGTGGTGTATATACTCGAAAACAGAGTAGAATGGGGCATTGTATATTTTTTCTGACAGATTATATTCAGAGCAATTTTGTTTTTAACATTGTGTTGCCTAGATAATATTTAGATTTTTTCGAATCAGGTAAAATTAGAATTTCTTCATTTTACATGAGAGAGCATCCAGAGTTGGTGTATATACTCCAAAACAGATTAGAATAAGGCATTGTATATTTTTTTCTAACAGACTATATTGAGAGCCATTTTCTTTGAACTTTGAGGCGCCTAGATATTATTTAGATTTTTTTCGATTTGCATCAGAATAGAATTTCGCTATTTTACATGAGAGAGCATACTGACTTGGTGTATATACTCCAAAACAGAGTAGAATAAGGCATTGTCTATTTTTTCTAACAGACTATATTTAGAGCCATTTTCTTTTAACATTGGGACGCTTAGATATTATTTAGATTTTTTTCCTTCTCGTAAAATTAGAATTTTGCTATTTTACATGAGAGAGCATACTGAGTTGGTGTATATACTCCAAAAAAGAGTGGAAAAGGGCATTGTATATTTTTTCTGACAGATTATTTTTAGAGCAATTTTGGTTTTATCATTGGGGTGCCTAGATAATATTTAGATTTTTTTCGATTCACGTAAAAATATATTTTCGGTATTTTACATGAGAGAGCACACTGAGTTTGTGTATATACCCCAAAAGAGAGTAGAATAAGGCATTGTATATTTTTCCTGACAGATTATATTAAGAGCAATTTTGCTATTAACATTGGGGACCCTAGATTATATTTAGATTTTTTTTGATTCGCATAAATATAGAATTTCTCTATTTTACATGAGAGAGCATATGAAGTTGGTGTCTATACTACAAAACAGAGTAGAATAGGGCATTGTATGTTTTTCTGACAGATTATATTCAGACCCATTTTCTTTTAGCTTTTTGGCACCTAGATATTATTTAGATTTTTTTCCATACGCCTAAAGTTAGAATTTCGGTATATTACATGAGAGATCATATTGAGTTGGTTTATATAATCCAAAACAGAGTAGAAAAGGCCATTGTATATATTTTCTGACAGATTATATTCAGAGCAATTTTGCTTTTAACATTCGGGTGCCTAGATAATATTAAGATTTTCGTTGACTCATGTAAAATTAGAATTTCGGTATTTTACATCAGAGAGCATATTGAGTTGGTGTACATACTCCAAAACAAAGTAGAATAAGGCCTTGTATATTTTTTCTGACAGATTATATTCAGAGCAATTTTGCTTTTAACATTGGGGTGCCTAGATAATATTTAGATTATTTTCAATTCGTTTAAATACAGAATTTCTGTATTTTACAAAAGAGAGCATATGGAGTTGGTGTATATACTCCAAAACAGAGTAGAATAGGGCATTGTATATGTTGTCTGACAGATTATATTCAGAGCAATTTTGTTTTTAACATTGGGGTGCCTAGATAATATTTAGATTCTTTCGATTTGTGTAAAATTAGAATTTCTCTATTTTACATGAGAGAGCAAACTGAGTTGGTGTATATACTCAAAAACAGAGTAGAATAGAACATTGTATATTTTTTCTGAAAGATTACATTCAGAGCAATTTTCTTTTTAACATTGACGTGCCTACATAATATTTAGATTTTTTCGATTCTTATAAAATTAGAATTTCTGTATTTAACATATCATAGCATATTGATTTGGTGTATATACTAAAAAACAGAGTAGAAAATGTCAATGTATATTTTTTCTGACAGATTATGTTCAGAGCAATTTTGCTTTTAACATTCGGGTGCCTAGATAATATTTAGATTTTTATCGATTCACGTAAAATTAGAATTTCTGTATTTTACATGAGAGAGCATACTGAGTTGTTGTATACACTCCAAAACAGAGTAGAATAGAGCATTGTATATTTATTCTGACAGATTATATTCAGAGCAATTTTGTTTTTAACATTGGGGTGCCCAGATAATATTTAGATTTTTTTCGATTAATGTAAAATGAGAATTTCTATATTTTACATGAGAGAGAATACTGAGTTTCTGTATATACTCCAAAACCGAGTAGAATAGGGCTGTATATTTTTTCTGACAGGATATATTCAGAGAAATTTTGTTTTTAACATTGCGGTGCCTAGATAAATTTTGGTTTTTCGATGCTGGTAAAATTAGAATTTCTGTATTTTACAAGAGAGAGCATATTTAGTTGGTGTATATATAACAAAAAAAAGTAGAAAAGGGCATTGTATATTTTTTCTGATAGATTATATTCAGAGCAATTTTGTTTTTAACATTGGGGTGCCTAAATAATATTTAGATTTTTTCCATTCGGGTAAAATTAGAATTTCTGTATTTTACCTGAGAGAGCATATGGAGTTGGTGTAAATACTCCAAAAAAGAGAAGAATACGGCATTGTATATTTTCTCTGACAGATTATATTCAGAGCAATTTTGTTTTTAACATTGGGGTGCCTAGATAATATTTAGATTTTTTTCGATTCGCTTAAATATAGAATTCCGGTATTTTACATGAGAGAGCATGTGGAGTTGATTTATATACTCTAAAAAAGAGTAGAATAGGGCATTGTATGTTTTTTATGACAGATCATATTCAGAGCAATTTTATTTTTAACACTGGGGTACCTAGATAATATTTATATTTTTTTGATTCGGGTAAAATTAGAATTTCTGTATTTTACATGAGAGAGCATACTGAGTTGGTGTATATACTCCAAAACATAGTAGAATACTGCATTGTATATTTTCTTTAACAGACTATATTCAGAGCCATTTTCTTTTAACTTTGGGGCACCTAGATATTATTTAGATTTTTTTCGATTTGTGTAAATTAGAATTTAGGTATTTTACATGAGAGAGCATATTGAGTTGGTGTATATACTCCAGAACAGAGTAGAAAAGGCCATTGTATATTTTTTCTTACAGATTTTATTCAGAGCAATTGTACTTTTAAAATTCGGGTGCGTAGATAATATTTAGATTTTTTTCGATTCACGTAAAATTAGAATTTCGGTGTTTTACATCAGAGAGCATATTGAGTTGGTTTATATTCTCCAAAACAGAGTAGAATAAGGAATTGTATATTTTTTATAACGGACTATTTTCAGAGACATTTTCTTTTAACGTTGGGGCGCCTAGATATTATTTAGATTTTTTTAGATTCGCGCAACTTTAGAATTTCAGTAATTTACATGAGAGAGCGTATTGAGTTGGTGTATATACTCTAAAACAAAGTAGAAATCGGCATTGTATATTTTCTCTGACAGATTATATTCAGAGCATTTTTGCTTTTAACATTGGGGTGCCTAGATAATATTGAGATTTTTTTTCGATTCGCTCAAATATAGAATTTCTGTATTTTACATGAGAGAGCATATGGAGTTGGTGTATATACTCAAAAACAGTGTAGAATAGGGCATTGTATATGTTTTCTGACAGATTTTATTCAGAGTAATTTTGTTTTTAACTTTGGGGTGCCTAGATAATTTTTAGATATTTTCGATTTGTGTAAAATTAGAATTTCTATATTTTACATGAGAGAGCATACTGAGTTGGTGTATATACTCCAAAACAGAGTAGAATGTGGCATTGTATATTTTTTTATAACAGAATATATTCAGAGCCATTTTCTTTTAACTTTTGGGCCCCTAGATACTATTTAGAATTTTTTTGATTCGGGTGAAATTAGAATTTCAGTGTTTTACATGATAGAGTGTATTGAGTTGGTGTATATACTACAAAACAGAGTACAAAAAGGCATTGTATATTTTTTCTAACACATTTTATTCAGGGCCATTTTCTTTCACCTTTGGGGCGCCTAGATATTATTTAGATTTTTTTCGATTCACGTAAAATTAGAATTTCGGTATTGTACATCAGAGAGCATATTGAGTTGGTGTATATACTCCAAAACAGTGTAGAATAGGGCATTGTATATTTTTTCTGACAGATTATATTCAGAGCAATTTTGTTTTTAACATTGGGGTGCCTAGCTAATATTTAGATTTTTTTCGATTCACGTAAATTTAGAATTTCGGTATTTTATATGAGAGAGCATACAGAGTTGGTGTATATACTCCAAAACAGAGTAGAATAGGTCATTCTATATTTTTTATGACAGATTATATTCAGAGCAATTTTATTTTTAAAATTGGACTGCCTAGATAATATTTAGATTTTTTCGATTCTGGTAAAACTAGAATATCTGTATTTTCCATTAGGCAGCATATTGAGTTGGTGTATATATTCCAAAACAGAGTAGAATAGGGCATTGCATATTTTCTCTAACAGATTATATTCAGAGCAATTTTGTTTTTATCATTGGGGTCCCTAGATAATATTTAGATTTTTTCGATTGACTTAAATTTAGAATTTCGGTATTTTACATGAGAGAACATACTGAGTTGCTGTATATACTCCAAAAATAATAGAATAGGGCATTGTATATTTTCTCTGACAGATTATAGTCAGAGCAATTTTGTTTTGAACATTGGGGTGCCTAGATAACATTTAGCTTTTTTCGATTCGAGTAAAATTAAAATTTCGGTATTTTACATGAGAGAGCATACTGAGTTGGTGTATATACTCCAGAAAAGAATAGAATAAGGCATTGTATATTTATTCTAACAGACTATATTCAGACACATTTTCCTTTAACTTTGGGGTGCCTAGATATTATTTAGATTTATTTTCGATTCACATAAAATTAGAGTTTCGGTATTTTACATGAGAGAGTATATTGAGTTGGTGTATATACTTTAAAACAGAGTAGAAAAAAACATTGTATATTTTTTCTGACAGATTATATTCAGAGAAATTTTGCTTTTAACATTTGGGAGCCAAGATAATATTTAGATTTTTTTCGATTCACGTAAAATTAGAATTTCTGTATTTTACATCAGAGAGCATACTGAGTTTGTGTATATACTCCAAATCAGAGTCAAATAAGGCATTGTATATTTTTTCTAACAGACTATATTCATAGCCATTTTCCTTTAACTTTGGGGCACTTAGATATTATTTAGATTTTTTTCGATTCACGTAAAAGTAGAAATTCGGCATTTTACATGACAGAGCATATTGAGTTGGTGTATATACTCCAAAACAAAGTGGAAAAGGGCATTGTATATTATTTCTGACAGATTATATTCAGATCAATTTTGCTTTTAACATTGGGGTGCCTAGATAATATTTAGACTTTTTCGAATCGAGTAAAATTAGAATTTCTGTATTTTACATGAGAGGGCTTATGGAGTTGGTGTATACACTCCAAAAAAGAGTAGAATAGAACATTGTATATTTTTTCTGACAGTTTATATTCAGAGCAATTTCTCTTTTAACATTGGGGTGCCTAGATAATATTTAGAATTTTTTCGATCCACTTAAATATAGAATTTCTGTATTTTACATAAGAGAGCATATTGAGTTCGTGTATGTACTCCAAAACAGAGTAGAAAAGGGCATTGTATATTTCTTCTGACAGATTATATTGAGAGCAATTTTGTTTTTAACATTGGGGTGCCTAGATAATATTTAGATTTTTTCTATTTTGTTAAAATTAGAATATCGTTATTTTACATGAGAAAGCATACTTAGTTGGTGTATATACTTTGAAACAGAGTAGAATAAGGAATTGTATATTTTTTATAACACACTATATTCAGAGCCATTTTCTTTTTACTTTGGGGCGCCTAGATATTATTTAGATTTCTTTTGATTCACGTAAAATTCGAAACTCAGAATTTTACATTAGAGAGCATATTGAGTTGGTGTATATACTTCTAAACAGAGTAGAATAGGGCATTGTATATATTTTCTGACAGATATCCTTGAGAGCAATTTTGCTGTTAACATTGGGGTGCCTAGATAATATTTAGATTTTTATCGATTCACATAAAATTAGAATTTCGGTATTTTACATGAGAGAGCCTACTGAGTTGTTGTATACACTCCAAAACAGAGTAGAATAGAGCATTGTATATTTATTCTGACAGATTATATTCAGAGAAATTTTGTTTTAAACATTGGGGTGCCTAGATTATATTTAGATTATTTCGATTTGGGTAGAATTAGAATTTCTGTATTTTACATGAGAGAGCATATTGAGTTGGTGTATATATTACAAAACAGAGTAGAAAAGGGCATTGTATATTTTTTCTGACAGATTACATTCAGAGCAATTTTTCTTTTAACGTTGGGGTGCCTAGATAATATTTAGATTTTTTTCGATTCGCTTAAATATAGAATTCTTGTATTTTACATGAGAGAGCATACTGAGTTGGTGTATATATTCCAAAAGAGAGTAGAATAGGGCACTGTATATTTTTTCTAACAGACTATATTCAGAGCCATATTTTTTTTTTTTTTGCTTAGGGGCGCCTAGATATTTAGATTTTTTTCGATTCACGTAAAATTAGAATTTCGGTATTATACATGAGAGAGCATATTGAGTTGGTGTATATACTCCCAAAAAGAGTAGAAATGGGCATTTTATATATTTTCTGACAGATTATATTCAGAGCAATTTTGCTTTTAACATTCGGATGCCTAGATAATATTTAAAATTTTTCGATTAACGTAAAATTAGAATCTCGGTATTTTACATGAGAGAACATACTGATTTGGCGTATATACTCCAAAACAGAGTAGAATGAGGCATTGTATATTTTTTTAACAGACTATTCTGAGAACCATTTCTTTTAACATTGGGGCACCTAGATATTATTTAGATTTTATTCGATTTCCATAAAATTAGAATTTCAGTATTTTACATGAGAGAGAATATTGAGTTGGTGTATATAATCCACAACAAAGTAGAATAGGGCATTGTACATTTTTTCTGACAGAGTATATTCAGAGCAATTTTGCTTTTAACATTGTGGTGCCTAGTTAATATTTAGATTTTTTTTGATTCATGTAAATTTAGAATTTCGGTATTTTACATGAGAGAGCATACTGAGTTGGTGTATATACTCCAAAACAGAGTAGAATAAACATTGTATATTTTTTTTGACAGATTATATTCAGAGCAATTTTGTTTTTAATATTGGGGTGCCTAGATTATATTTAGATTTTTTTTCAATTCGCTTCAATATAGAATTTCTGTATTTTACATGAGAGAGCATATGGAGTTGTTGTATATACTCCAAAAAAGGGTAGAATAGGGCATTGTATATTTTTTCTGACAGATTTTATTAAGGGCAATTTTGTTTTTAACATTGGGGTGACTAGATTATATTTAGATTTTTTCGATTTGGGTAAAATTATTATTTCTGTATTTTACATGAGAGAGCATACTGAGTTGGTGTATATACTCCAAAACAGAGTAGAATAAGGCATTGTATATTTTTTCTAACGGACTATATTGAGAGCCATTTTCTTTTAACTTTGGGGTGCCTAGATAATATTTAGATTTTTTCGATTCATGTAAATTTAGAATTTCGCTATTTCACATGAGAGAGCATATTGAGTTGGTGTATATACACCGAAACAGAATAGAAAAGGGCATTGTATATTTTTTCTGACAGTGTATTTTCAGAGCAATTTTGCTTTTACCATTAGGGTGCCTAAATAATATTTAGATTTTTTTCGTTTCACGTAAAATTAGAATTTCGGTAGTTTACATGAGAGAGCATACTGAGTTGGTGTATATACTCCACAACAGAGTAGAATAAGGCATTGTATATTTTTTCTGTCAGTGTATATTCAGAGCAATTTTGCTTTTACCATTTGGGTGCCTGGATAATATTTAGGTTTTTTTTGATTCACGTAAAATTAGAATTTCGGTATTTTACATGAGAGAGCATATGGAGTTGGTGTATATACTCCGAAATAGAGTAGAATAGGGCATTGTATATTTATTCTGACAGATTATATTCCGAGCGATTTTGTTTCTAACATTGCGGTGCCTACATAATATTTAGATTTTGTTCGATTCGCTTAAATATAGAATTTCTGTATATTACATGACAGAGCATATGGAGGTGGTGTATATACTCCAACACAGAGTAGAATAGGGCATTGTATATTTTTTCTGACAGATTTGATTCAGAGCAATTTTTTTTTTAATATTGGGTTGCCTAGATCGTATTTAGATTTTTTCGATTCGGGTAGAATTAGAATTTCTGTATTTTACATGAGAGAGCATATTGAGTTGGTGTATATACTAAAAAACAGAGAAGTAAAGGGCTTTGTATATTTTATCTGACAGATTATATTAACAGCAATTTTGCTTTTCACATTGGGGTGCCTTGATAATATCTAGAATTATTTCGATTCGCTTAAATATAGAATTTCTGTATTTTACTTGAGAGAGCATATTGAGTTGGTGTATATACTTCAAAACAGAGAAGAATAAGGCATTGTATATTTTTTCTAACAGACTATATTCAGAGCCATTTTCTTTTTACTTTGGGGAGCCTAGATATTATTTGGATCTTTTTTGATTCGCCTAAAATTAGACTTTCGGTATTTTACATGAGACAGCATATTGAGTTGGTGTATATACTCCAAAACAGAGTAGAAAAAAGCATTGTATATTTTTTCTGACAAATTTTATTCAGAGCAATTTTTCTTTTAACATTGGAGTGCCTAGATAATCTTTACATTTTTTTGATTCGCTTTAATATAGAATTTCTGTATTTTACATGAGAGTGCATATGAAGTTGATATATATACTTTAAAACAGAGTAGAATAGGGCATTGTATATTTTTCTGCAAGATTATATTCAGAGGAATTTTGTTTTTAACATTGGGGTGCCTAGATAATATTTAGATTATTTTTGATTCGCTTAAATATAGAATTTCGGTATTTCACATGAGAGAGCATACTGAGTTGATGTATATACTCCAAAACAGAGTAGAATAGGGCATTATATATTTTTTCTGACAGATTATATTCAGAGCAATGTTGTTTTTAACATTGGGGTGCCTAGATAATATTCAGATGTATTTCGATTCGGGTAAAATTAGAATTTCGGTATTTGACATGAGAGAGCATCCTGAGTTGGTGTATATACTCCAAAACAGAGTGGAATAAGGCATTGTATATTTTTTCTAAAGGACTATATTCAGAGCCATTTTCTATTAACTTTGGGGAGCCTAGATATTATTTAGATTTTTTTTGATTCACCTAAAATTAGAATTTCCGTATTTTACATGAGAGAGCAGGTTGAGTTGGTGTATATTCGCCAAAACAGAGTAGAAAAGAGCATTGTATATTTTTTCTGACAGATTATATTCAGAGCAATTTTGCTTTTAACATTGGGGTGCCTAGATAATATTTATATTTTTTTGATTCAGGTAGAATTAGAATTTCTGTATTTTACATGACAGAGCATATTGAGTTGGTGTTTATACTACAGAACAGAGTAGAAGAGGGCATTGTATATTTCTTCTGACAGATTATATTTAGAGCAATTTTGCTTTTAACATTGGGTGCCTAGATAATATTTAGATTTTTTCGGTTCGGGTAAAGTTATAATTTCTGTATTTTACATGAGAGAGCATATTGAGTTTGTGTATACACTACAACACAGAGTAGAAGAGGGCATTGTATATTTTTTCTGACAGATTATATTCAGAGCAATTTTGCTTTTAACATTGGGGTGCCTAGATAATATTCAGATTTTTTTCGATTTGCTTAAATATAGAATTTCTGTATTTTACATGAGAGAGCATACTGAGATGGTGTATATACCCCAAAACCGAGTAGACTAAGGTATTATATAATTATTGTGACAGATCATATTCAGAGAAATTTTGTTTTTAACATTGGGGTGCCTAGATAATATTTAGATTTTTTTCGATTCATGTAAAATTTGTATTTCTGTATTTTACAGGAGAGAGCATACAGAGTTGGTGTATATACTCCAAAACAGAGTACAATAAGGCATTGTATATTTTTTCTAACAGACTATATTCAGACCCATTTTCTTTTAACTTTGGGGCGGCTAGATATTATTTAGGTTTTTTCGATTCCAGTAAAATTAGAATTTCTGTATTTTACATGAGAGAGCATATTGAGTTGGTGTATATACTCCGAAACAGAGTAGAATAGGGGATTCAATATTTTTTGTGACAGATTATATTCAGAGCAATTTTGTTTGTATCATTGGGTTGCCTACATAATATTTTGATTTTTTCGATTTGGGTAAAATTAGAATTTTGGTATTTTACATGAGAGACCATACTGAGTTGGTGTACATACTCCAAAACAGAGTAGAATAGGGCATTGTGTATTTTTTCTGAAAGATTATATTCAGAGCAATTTTGTTTTTAACATTGACGTGCCTACATAATATTTAGATGTTTTCGATACTTATAAAATTAGAATTTCTGTATTTTACATGTCAGAACATATTGAGTTGGTGTATATACTACAAAACAGAGTAGAAAATGGCATTGTGTATTGTTTTTGACAGATTATATTCAGAGAAATTTTGCTTTTAACATTAAGGTGCCTAGATAATATTTAGATATTTTTCAATTCGCTTAAATATAGAATTTCTGTATTTTACATGAAAGAGCATATTGAGTTGGTGTATATAATACAAAACAGAGTAGAATAAGTCATTGTATATTTTCTCTGACAGATTATATTCAGAGCAATTTTGTTTTTAACATTGGGTTCACTAAAAAATATATAGATTTTTTTGATTCGGGTAAAATTAGAATTTCTGTATTTTACATTAGAGATCATACTGAGTTGGTGTATATACTCCAAAACAGAGTAGAATAAGGCATTGTATATTTTTTCTAACAGCCTATATTCAGAGCCATTTTCTTTTAACTTTGGGGCGCCTAGATATTATTTAGATTTTTTTCGATTCGCGTAAAATTAGAATTTCGGTATTTTACATCAGAGAGCATATTGAGTTGGTGTATATACTCAAAAACAGAGTAGAATAGGGCATTGTATATTATTTCTGACAGATTATATTCAGAGCAATTTTTTTTTTAACATTGGGTTGACTAAATAATATTTAGATATTTCGATTTGGGTAGAATTATAATTTCTGTATTTTACATGACAGAGCATATTGTGTTGCTCTATACTACAAAACAGAGTAGAAAAGGCCATTGTACCTTTATTCTGACAGATTTTTTTCAGAGCAATTTTGTTTTTAACATTGCGGTGCCTAGATAATATTTAGAAACATCGATTCACTTAAATTTAGAATTTCGGTATTTTACATGAGAGAGCATACTGAGTTGTTGTATATACTCCAAAACAGAGTAGAATAGGCCATTGTATAATTTTTCTGACAGATTATATTCAGAGCAATTTATTTTGTATCATTGGGTGCCTAGATAACATTTATATTTTTTCGATTTGGGTAGAATTAGAATTTCTGTATTTTACATGAGAGAGCATATTGAGTTGGTGTATATAATACAAAACAGAGAAGTAAAGGGCATTGTATATTTTATCTGACAGATTATATTAATAGCAATTTTGCTTTTAACATTGGGGTGCCTAGATAATATTCAGATATTTTTGGATTCGCTTAAATATAGAATTTCTGTATTTCACATGAAAGAACATATTGAGTTGGTGTATATAATACAAAACAGAGTAGAATAGGGCATTGTATATTTACTCTTACAGATTATATTCAGAGCAATTTTGTTTTTAACATTTGGTTGACTAAATAATATATAGATTTTTTTGATTCGGGTAAAATTAGAATTTCTGTATTTTACATGAGAGATCATACTGAGTTGGTTTATATACTCCAAAACAGAGTAGAATAAGGCATTGTATATTTTTTCTAACAGACTATATTCAGAGCCATTTTCTTTTAACTTTTGGGTGCCTAGATATTATTTAGATTTATTTCGATTCGCGTAAAATTAGAATTTCGGTATTTTACATGAGAGAGCATATTGAGTTGGTGTATATACTCAAAAACAGAGTAGAATAGGGCATTGTATATTATTTCTGACAGATTATATTCAGAGCAATTTTTTTTTTAACATTGGGTTGACTAAATAATAGATTTTTCGATTCGGGTAGAATTATAATTTCTGTATTTTACCTGACAGAGCATATTGTGTTGCTGTATATACTACAAAACAGAGTAGAAAAGGGCATTGTACCTTTCTTCTGACAGATTTTTTTCAGAGCAATTTTGTTTTTAACATTGCGGTGCCTAGATAATATTTAGAAATTTATCGATTCACTTAAAATTAGAATTTCGGTATTTTACATGAGAGAGCATACTGAGTTGTTGTATATACTCCACAACTAAGTAGAATAGGGCATTGTATATTTTTTCTGACAGATTATATTCAGAGCAATTTATTTTTTAACATTGCGGTGCCTAGATAATATTTATATTTTTTCGATTTGGGTAGAATTAGAATTTCTGTATTATACACGAGAGAGCATATTGGGTTGGTGTATATACTACAAAACAAAGAAGTAAAGGGCATTGTATATTTTATCTGACAGACTATATTAATAGCAATTTTGCTTTTAACATTGGGGTGCCTAGATAATATCTAGAATTTTTTTGATTCGCTTAAATATAGAATTTCTTTATTTTACATGAGAGAGCATATGGAGTTCGTGTATATACTTTAAAAGAGTGTAGAATATGGCATTGTATATATTTTCTGACAGATTATATTCACAGCAATTTTGTTTTTAACATTGGGGTGCCTAGAGAATATTTAGATTTCTTTTGATTCATGTAAAATTAGAACTTCTGTGATTTACGTGAGAGAGCATACTGAGTTGGTGTATATATTCCAAAACAGAGTAGAATAAGGCATTGTATGTTTTTTCTAACAGACTATATTCAGAGCCATTTTCTTTTAAGTTTGGGGTGCCTAGATATTATTTAGATTTTTTTTGATTCACCTAAAATTAGAATTTCGGTATTTTATATGAGAGAGCATATTGAGTTGGTGTATATACTCCAAAACAGTGTAGAAAAGGGCATTGTATATTTTTTCTGACAGATTATATTCAGAGCAATTTTGCTTTTAACATAGGAGTGCCCAGATAATATTTAGATTTTTTTCGATTCGGGTAGAATTAGAATTTCTGTATTTTACATGACAGAGCATATTGAGTTGGTGTTTATACTACAAAACAGAATAGAAGAGGGCATTGTATGTTTTTTCTGACAGATTATATTCAGAGCAATTTTGCTTTTAACATTGGAGTGCCTAGATAATATTTAGATTTTTTCGGATCGTGTAAATATAGAATTTCTGTGTTTTACATGAGAGAGCATATTGAGTTGGTGTATATACTACAAAACAGAGTGGAAAAGGGCATTGTATATTTTATCTGACAGATTATATTCAGAGCAATTTTGCTTTTAACATTGGAGTGCCTAGATAATATTTAGATTTTTTCGGATCGTGTAAATTTAGAATTTCTGTATTTTACATGAGAGAGCATATTGAGTTGGTGTATATACTACAAAACAGAGTAGAAAAGGGCATTGTATATTTTATCTGACAGATTATATTCTGAGCAATTTTGCTTTTAACATGGGGGTGCCTAGATAATATTTAGATTTTTTTCGATTTGCTTAACTATAGAATTTCTGTATTTTACATGAGAGAGCATACTGAGTTGGTGTATACACACCAAAACCGAGTAGAATAGGGCATTGTATATATTTTCTGACAGATTATATTCAGAGCGATTTTGTTTTTATCTTTGGGGTGCCTAGATAATATTTAGATTTTTTTCGATTCGCTTAAATATAGAATTTCTGTATTTTACATGAGAGAGAATGTGGAGTTGTTGTATATACTCCAAAACAGAGTAGAATAGGGCATTGTATATTTTTTCTGACAGATTATATTCAGAGCAGTTTTTTTAACACTGAGGTGCCTAGATAATATTTAGATGTTTTCGATTCCAGTAAAATTAGAATTTCTGTATTTTACATTATGGAGCATATTGAGTTGGTGTATATACTCCGACACAGAGTAGAATAGGGGATTGACTATTTTTTGTGACAGATTATATTCAGAGCAATTTTGTTTGTAACATCGGGTTGCCTAAATAATATTTTGATTTTTTCGATTCGGGTAAAATTGGAATGTCGGTATTTTACATGAGAGACCATACTGAGTTGGTGTACATACTCCAAAACAGAGTAGAATAGGGCATTGTGTATTTTTTCTGAAATATTATATTCAAAGCAATTTTGTTTTTAACATAAACATGCCTACATAATATTTAGATTTTTTCGATACTTATAAATTTATAATTTCTGTATTTTACATGTCAGAGCATATTGAGTTGGTGTATATACTACAAAACAGAGTAGCAAATGGCATTGTGTATTTTTTTTGACAGATTATACTCAGAGCAATTTTGCTTTTAACATTATGGTGCCTAGATAATATTTAGATATTTTTCGATTCGCTTAAATATAGAATTTCTGTATTTTACATGAAAGAGCATATGGAGTTGATGTATATACTTTAAAAGAGTGTAGAATATGGCATTGTATATATTTTCTGACAGATTATATTCAGAGCAATTTTGTTTTTAACATTGGGGTGCCTAGATAATATTTAAATTTCTTCTGATTCCCGTAAAATTAGAATTTCTGTGATGTACATGAGAGAGCATACTGAGTTGGTCTATATACTCTAAAAGAGAGTAGAATAAGCCATTGTATATTTTTTCTAACAGACTATATTCAGAGCCATTTCCTTTTAAGTTTGGGGTGCCTAGATATTATTTAGATTTTTTTTGATTCACCTAAAATTAGAATTTCGGTATTTTATATGAGAGAGCATATTGAGTTGGTGTATATACTCAAAACAGAGTAGAAAAGGGCATTGTATATTTTGTCTGACAGATTATATTCAGAGCAATTTTGCTTTTAACATTGTGGTGCCTAGATAATCTTTAGATTTTTTCGGATCGGGTAAATATAGAATTTCTGTAGTTTACATGAGAGAGAATATTGAGTTGGTGTATATACTACAAAACAGAGTAGAAAAGGGCATTGTATATTTTTTATGACAGATTATATTCTGAGAAATTTTGCTTTTAACATTGGGGTGCCTAGATAATATTTATATTTTTTTTGATTTGCTTAAATATAGAATTTCTGTATTTTACATGAGAGAGCATATTGAGTTGGTGTATATACTCAAAACAGAGTAGAAAAGGGCATTGTATATTTTGTCTAACAGATTATATTCAGAGCAATTTTGCTTTTAACATTGTGGTGCCTAGATAATCTTTAGATTTTTTCGGATCGGGTAAATATAGAATTTCTGTATTTTACATGAGAGAGAATATTGAGTTGGTGTATATACTACAAAACAGAGTAGAAAAGGGCATTGTATATTTTTTATGACAGATTATATTCTGAGAAATTTTGCTTTTAACATTGGGGTGCCTAGATAATATTTATATTTTTTTTGATTTGCTTAAATATAGAATTTCTGTATTTTACATGAGAGAGCATACGGAGTTGCTGTATATACTCCAAAACAGAGTAGAATAAGGTATTGTATATTTTAACTAACAGACTATATTCAGAGCCATTTTCTTTTAGCTGTGGGAGGCCTAGATATTATTTAGATTTTTTTCGATTTGCGTAAAATTAGAATTTCGGTATTTTACATGAGAGGGCATATTTAGTTGGTGTATATACTGCAAAACACAGTAGAAAAGGGCATTGTATATTTTTTATGACAGATTATATTCAGAGCAATTTTCCTTTTAACATTGGGGTGCCTAGATAATATTTAGATTTTTTTCGATTCGCATAAAGTTAGAATTTTGGTAGTTTACATGAGAGAGCATATTGAATTGGTGTATATACTCCAAAACAGAGTACAAAAGGGCATTGTATATTTTTTCTGACAGATTATATTCACAGCAATTTTGCTTTTAACATTGGGGTGCCTAGATAATATTTAGATTTTTTTCGATTCGCGTAAAATTAAAATTTCGGTATTTTCCCTGAGCGAGCATACTGAGTTGGTGTATATAATCCAAAACTAAGTAGAATAAGGCATTGTGTATTTTTTCTAACAGTCTTTATTCAGTCCTGAATGTAATAAAATCTATTTTATTATTGAGCTATTCTACCAAAAGTATTAAAACATGTAGTTAAACTCCCAGTAAACACTATTTTTACCCAAATCACAAATTGCCAATCCCTTAAGTCTTGAGCTCCCAAGGGGAATTAGGAACCCTCCTGTGGCATTCCTCTTCTAAATGTCTGCTGAACAAAACTTGATGTTGCATTTTCAAAGAGCCCAAATGGATTACTTTTATGAAGTTTGGGGCAAATGAATTACACATGTATATAACCCTCCCTCAACACCCAGAAGGTATGCGGACATGCAGAATTCAAAAGTCTGAGGGTGACTGTGCTCAAGGGGTGAAGGGATGCTTAGAAAACACCTCTTTGAGGAGGAAGGCAGGACGTTCAATAAGAGCGGGTGGCTACCAAAGAACTAAATTTTAACGCAACAAAGGTGAGTCCATCTCCCCGCAACCACAGGCATCCAACCCAGGAACACCTGGCTCCGCCTGGATGGCTGAGGTGCAGCTGGAGGGGGACTGAAAGGGTCAGACCACGGGATTGTTTTCCACTTTGGGCTTTTACACAGCAGTTTTGAAGACAAAAGGGCTTTTCAGCTAGGTTTGGTTCACCGTTCCCCTCCTCCCAGGCCCAAGCTTGGTCCCCAATGTCCCCAGCAATGCTTTGGACGTCCCTCACTTTGCTGTTTTTTTGGGGGGCCACTGCCCACCCCTAGGTTGCGTGCTGTCCCTCCTAGAGAGAGGTGGATGGCCATGACATTCCAGGGAGCAAAAAGGGAGGGGCGAAGGGGCAACGACACCCTTCTAAAGTTTCACCCCAGAAAGGCATCCCACTCTGCCCGGGAGGCGCCCTCAGGCTACAACCTTCCCGTGAGCCTCCTCCCTTTGCCCCGCCCCTCAGCACGGGGGAGGGGCGCTGTGCAGCCGGCGCTCTCTGATTGCCTGCCGCGTCAGGGTTCCACGCCGGGATTGTGCTGTGGGCAGCTGTCCGCGCCTGCGTGCACAACGTGGAGAACCAGCGTTGGGAGTTGCTGGAAGTTGGAGGCGAGGGAGCGGTCACTCGCAATGAGCGCGGGCGGCACTGGGCGCAAGGTGGAGAGCAGTCCCTAGTCTAAGACTTTCCATCGCCCTCCGGCACCGCCAGTACCACGGACTCCACCCTGCTGCGGCCCCTCGGTGATGCGGTGCAGCTGCCACTCGACCAAGTGGGTTCAGGTACCACGAGGCACCGAGGCGTCGGGCACGCACCCTCGCTGCCCTTTGTGGCCATGGTGCCACCAGACCGGGGGCCTGGGAGAGGGGTGGGGACTGGGGCCCGCCACTGCTGGAAGGGAGGGGAAGACAAGCCTGTCCCAGTGACCTCTAACTTCCGCTGGCCTCCTCTCTGCCTCCATGCCTCTGGGGCATGCGCCCCAGACCCCCATCCGTCGCCCAGGGCCGGGGTGATCCAGGGGTCGGTGCTGGCGACAGTCTCGGCGAGGGTCTTCATGTAGACTTGAGGGTGTGCATGCTGGTCCCTGCCCTCTGCCGCAGTGGGGCTGGGACTCAGCTGTTGGGTCCCTTCGGGTGCACAGGCTGGGATGTAGACGGAGCAGAAGTCTGTGCTCCGGAGAGGCCGGCGTGGTAGTGCCTGCCTGGCAGGTGGCTCTGAACGACCCCCGGAAAGGCTGAGGCGTGGGTCTAGGCGTGAACGGTGCATTAGAGATGGTGTCCATGAGTGCGAGGGGCACAAAGAAAGCCCCCTTTCCACAGTAGAGTTCTGACTCCACTTCTAAAATACTTTTCTGCACGCCTCTGTACCTCATAAATCTATTTTATTATTTTTTGCAATGAAAAAAACAGCTCTGTTTTTGTAAAAAAAAAAAAAAAAAAAAAAAAAAAAAAGAATTTTCTATTAGGCCTAGAAAGAAACTTAAAAAGTGTTTCTTCTTTTATCTAATCGGAACTTGTGTATGTGCACACACCCGTGTGACAGAAAGAGCCAGGGAGAGAGGGAGGGAGAGGAGGTGAAGGCAAGAAGAGAGAGAGCGATTAAAAAGCAAGTGCACTGTGGCAAGCTCCTCTGGACTAAGTGAGAAGCAGGCGGTTGTGGTGATGAGATAGGAGCTCGGAATGCTTCCCGGTACCAAGACTGTCATAAGTGGAATTGGGGTCTGAAAAAGTGACAGCAAAATTCAGCGTTCCTTTGACAACCACTCAGAAAATAGAATGTGAGGAAGCAGGAGGAAGGGAAGGTGTGGGGCCAGCCATGAGAATGCACCCCGCTGCTCCACGGATGCCTAGAAATGCTGGTCACTTATAGGGCACAGGTGAGGGGAAGTCTGGACTGGTGGCAGTAGTGCTGCCAAGCCATGTAGCCTGCTCTATCAAGGGTGAATGTTCTTGCATAAGTAGTGGGGAAGATTATTCCCTAGTTTATATAGGCCCCATTTGTCCTAGACACAGATTTTAATGTTCTCAGGTGATCGCTTGCTTGATTGTCTGTGTAAAAGATCAGCAATCCTTTTTTTTTCTGGAAAGGTCTAGGCAGTAAATATTTTAGGCTCGGCAGCCCATATGGTCTCTGTCACAGCTACTCATCTCTGTGGTTGTGGTGTGAAAGCAGCCATAGAAATGGGTAATAAAGGAGTGGGGCTGAGTTCCAAAGTACTTTTATGAGAACTGAAAATTGCATTTTATATAATTGTTGACATGTCCCAAAATATTGTTACTTTTTTGAATTCTTTCACATTCGTGGCTCATGAGCTGTCTGACAAGAGACGACAGGCAGGAATTGGTGGATGGGCCATGGTTGCCCAAACACTGTGTCCAAATCATGGCATTGTACAAGCAGGAGGGATCTCTGACCCTCTCTTTTTTTCCTCTTTCCTTCTTTTCAGTTTCTCATTGTGCCGATTTGGAAACCAGAAATCGAAAGCTCTGGGAAGTGAACTCTTTGTGACTTAACCTGTTAGTGGCAGTGTTAGGATAAAATTTCAGGTCTCAAGGAGCACTTCTTAGAGCCCAGATCAGACTGAATGCTGCTTTTGTGATTGCAGAAGGCATACCATCCTCTGGTACACTAGCTCCTTAGCGTCACCCTGAATCTGAAACTTAGTTCTTCATAAAGTCTTTTGTTCTATGATTCCTCAGTGCATCATTTGCTAATTTGCGCCAGTTATTCTGTTTAACACAACTGAGATATAGACATAAGCAAAGTTCCTACCATTTAGGAACTCACTTCTTCAGGGCCTGGTTTTGATAATCCAGACAAAGCTACTTAAATGTAGTTTTATCCTTAAAAGCAAAATCGGCTGCACTTATGTAAGTTACAATAATCATTAGAATTTAGGAAAAATCCATTCTTAAAACAAGAAGGCAAAGAGAATAAAAAATAAACATCCAAGTCACCCTCTGTGCGTTGGTTTTAAAACAACAAGACTATTATTTTAAGTGAACACAAGGAAAATTTTGCTACCAAGCGAGTACAATTTCTAACAGGTGATACATCGACTCCTCTGATTCCAGACATTTCCGAAAGTGCCCTTACTACCTACATTACTTCCTTCTGTAAAGCTCTACTGATTAAGACTTTATCTTTTGTGGTTGGATTTTTGCTTTTGGAATTACAATTCCAAAATTTTGCTTTGGGAATGAATGTCTCCCCATGTTTGCCAGGGTAGTCTCCAAAGCCTGACCTTATGATCTGCCTACCTGAGCTGCCCAAAGTACTGGGATTACAGATGTGAGCCACCACACTGGACATTTTTTTTTAATTACACTGAAGACTTTTGAAAGGGTTGTGTGTTGTATGAACTCCCTCCTCACCCAATTCTCATGGATGGGAAAAGGCTGCTGCTTCATTTTAAAGCTAACGAGCTGCATGAACAGGAACTTCTAATTAACAATTCAAACTGATTAGCTCACGTCCCTGAAGGCTGGAGAACACGGGAACTGCTATCCCATCTGAATACAATCCAAAGGCAAAAGGCTGTGGCCAAGTTGAAATAATGGGGCAGATAGAAGCGATAAAGACTGGAGCTGGGAGTGGCCCATACTTCAAGTTAAGCCAAACAAAGGTGTTTGCATGTTTTATATGGGCCAAATAGGAATTCCATAATAGAGAAAACCATTGATTTTAAGGAGGACGCTGCCCTGAAAAGCTTCCTGCCAGGGGTAAGGAAGAGGCTGCCCAGGACCCCCAGAGGCAGGTGGTAGGAGGGCTCTTAGTGGCTTCCTAGAAACTGTATTACCTGAGGTAGTGAACTGCTGTCAGAGATCCCTACCAGGAGAATTTCTCAGGAACGCATGAGAAAGGGCCCAAAACTGCATGACTGCTCCTAAAATGTGACACCATAATACAGCTGAACTATTCAATAAAGCCCTATCTGTTCCTCTGTCTCTCCTTTCTCCCTGCCCCTATCCAACCCTAGAAGAGCCAGAAAGCACTGCTAAGGAGTGAGGGTGGGTGGTCATAAACAAACACACTGCCCTCCTTTCCCTTCCCACTGTGGGTTTCTCAGGCTGAGGCTGTCACAGAGGAGGAGGGATGAAAATTGTTTTCGTTGATATTTTATCATGAACATTTATGAACGTACAACAAAGTTGAAAAAACTTTACAGTGAACACTTTAACTGTATCTTCACCAACTTGGAGTCTTGTTTTATCTCATGTCCATCCATAGATCCATCTTTCGATCCATCCAGTAATCCATTATAGTTTTTAGGCATTTTAAAGTAAATTGCAGACATCAGTAACTCAACGTGCATTAACTACAATTTGGTACCTTTCTTTTTCCTTTTGGTGTAAAGTTTACAAATGATGAAATGCAAAAATTTTAAGTATGTATTTACCGAATTTTGACAAAAGTATACATATGTGTAACCCAAAACTCTATCAAATAAAGAACATTACTATAATCCCTGATATGGTTTGGCTGTGTCCTCACCCAAATCTCTTCTTGAATTGTAGCTCCCAGAATTCCCACGTGTTGTGGGAGGGACCTGGTGGGAGAGAATTTAATCATGGTGACAGTTTCCCCCATACTGTTCTTGTGATAGTGAATAAGTCTCACAAGAGCTGATGCTTCTATAAGAGGAAAGCCCTTTTGCTTGTTTCTCATTTCTCTCTTGTCTGCCACCATGTAAGATGTCCCTTTGACTTTCTGCCGTGATGATGAGGCCTCCCCAGCCAGGTGCAAGTGTGAGTCCCTTAAACCTTTTTTGAATAAAGTACCCAGTATCAGGTATGTCTTTATCAGCAGTGAAGAAACGGACTAATACAATCCCAGAAAGTTTCCTCATGACTTGTCTCAGTCTCCAGCTCTGTACCCTTGGATTTTTTTCATTGTAGACTAAGTTTGCCAACTTTAGAAATTCCACGTAACTTGAATCATGTTGTGATAACCCTATATATAAGGCTCCCTTCAGTCCATAAAATAATTTTTATATTTATCAGTCAGGTTACACATATCAGTATCTCTTTCATTTTTATTGCTGAGTAGTATTTCATGCTATGAAATAACGTAGTTCGCTGCCTGATCCTCTATTTGTGGTCACCAGAAATATTTTCAACTTTTGATTATTATGAGTAAAGCTATTGTGGTCTTCTGTAAGTATTTTTATTAACATGTATTTTCACTAATTGGGGTAGATTCCTAACTCGGAAATTTATTATAGATGAGATGTATATTCGTTCTATAAGAAAATTCCAGAAATTTGACAAAGTAGTTGTACTGTTTTATAGTCCCATTAGCAATAGTTATAGTTGTGCTGTATTCTTGCCAACATTTGGTGTTTAGTCTTTCCCAATCTAGTTATTTTGTGGGGTGTGTAGTAGTATCTCACTGTGGTTTTAATCTGCATTTCCTTGATGTTAACCATTTTGTCCCACTTGTATATTATCTTTGCAAAGTGGCTCCCCAAATTTTTTCCCCTTCTAAACAGTAATTGTTCTCTTTTTTTCTTTTAGTTGTTCTGTCATCCAGGCTGGAAGGCAATGGTGCAATCTTGGCTCACTACAGCCTCTGCTTCCTGGGCTCAAGCGATCCTCCCACCTCAGTCTCCCAATTAGCTGATACCAGGCTAACTTTTTGTATTGATATTAGCCAACATACAAGGCTAATTTTTTGTACTTATACTAGGTATCAGGGTCTCATCATGTTGCCCAGACTAGTCTCAAACTCCTGGCCTTAAGCCATTCATCCTCCTCGGCCTCCCAAAGTACTGGCACTACAGGTGTGAGCCACTGTGCCCAGCCTTATTTTCAGGTTATAAAACTGCTTTCTATATTCTGGAAATCAGGCTCTTTACTGAAAATAGATTTATGACCATTTTCTGTCAGGCTGTGGCTTGCATATTCTTTTGTTTAATGTATCTTTTAATTTTCCCAGACACATTTTCTGCAAAATTCGTGTTAGTTTTTGTTGTATTTTTCAGATACTTTGTTCATTTCATCTAAGTTTCAGAATTTGTCACCATGACGTTGTTTATGATAGTCTCTTATTATCCTTTTCACGTCTGCAGGATCTGTAGTGATAGTTTCACTTCGCTTTCACTTCTGATATTGATACTGACCATTTGTGTTTCCTCTCTTTTTTTCATGATCAGAGTAGCTTAAGGTTTATTAATGTTGATATTTTAAAACAACCAGCTTCTTTGCTTTGTTAGTTTTCTCTATTATTTTGTCTGTCTTCAATTTGGTTTATCTCTGCACTTTTACCTTTATTGTTTCCTTCTTACTACTTCGTTGGAGTTTTCTTTGCTCTGTGTGTGTGTGTGTTTTCAATCTTCTTTAGGTGAACATTTACGTCATTGATTTTAGACCTTTCTCTTTTTCTTCTATTGCAGTATAAGCATGTACGGCTATACTTCCATCTGGGAACTCCCATAGCTGTAATTCATAAGTGTTGGCATGTTGTATTTTGATTATCCCTTAGAATAAAATATTTTACATTCTACCTTTTGCTTTCTTCTTGGGCTTGTGTATTATATTTAATCTCCAAGTACTTGGACCTTTCCTAGTTCTCTTATTGTTAATTTCTGTTTTAATCCTATTGTGGTCAGGTAACATACACTGCATGAATTCAATTTGATTTAATCTATTCAGTCTTGTTTTACGACCTAGCATGTGACCTATCCTAGTGAACACTACATGTACTTGAAACATACAGTATTCTGTGGTTATTGGGTGTCGTCTTCCATTGGTTTGTTTAAGATGGTGGAGAGTGTTGTTCAGGTCATCTGCATCTTGACTAAGATTTTGTCTAGTTTATCTATCAACTGCTTGGGAGATGGGTATTAAAATCACCAATCAAAATTGTGGATTGTTTGTTTATTCCTTTACTTCAATTTTGTTTTGTGCAAATTGATGCACAAATTATTTTTAATCCATTTTTTTGATGAAATGACTCTTCTGTAATCATGAACTATCCCTCTTTATCTTTGGAAATACTGTTTTGACTTAAGCATATTTTATTTGGTATTAATATAGCTTCTTCACACTTCCATTGCTGACTGTTTGCATAGTATATCATTTTAAATGTACTCATTTAGGGTCAGGTACAGTGGCTCACACCTGCAATCCCAGCACTTTGGGAGGCTGAGGCAGGTAGATCACTTGAGGTCAAAAGTTTAGGACAAGCCTATCCCATGCAGTGAAACCCCAGCTTTATTAAAAATACCCCAACATTTAGCTAGGCGTGGTGGCAGGTTTCTGTATTCCCGGCTACTCAAAAGGCTGAGGCAGGAGAATTGCTCGAACCCAGGAGGCAGAGTTTACAGTGAGCAGAGATTGCACCACTGTACTCCAGCCTAGGGGATAGAGTAGGACACTGTCTTAAAAAAATTCAAATGCACTTATTTAGACCTACGTATATTTGTCTTTTTTTTTCTATTCAAAGTGTGTATTTAATATACAGCACTGGGTCTTGTGGGTTTTTTAAATCAATTCTGGCAATCTCTGCACTTTAATTGGAGTATGTGGTATGATTCAATAACATTTAACGTTATTAAATATAGATTTATTAGTGGTCGAATGATGTAATTGGATTCAAGCTTACAATTTAATGGTTTGTTTCATTATTTTGTTTGTTTTCGTTTGCATCCCCTTCCCCACTTTTTGTCCTGTCCCTTTTCTCCTGATGTCTTTTGGACTCTTTAAATACTTTTAAAATTTCATTTTAAAGTATCCATGACTTATTAGATGTAGTGGTTGAATATTCCTTATCTGAATTCCTTGGGACTAGAAGTGTTTTGGATTTTAAACTTTTTTCATATTTTGGAACATTTACATATACATAAAGAGATCTCTTAAAGATATAACTGAAGTCTAAACACAAAATTCACCTATGTTTACGTACACCTCATACACATAACGCAAATAAAATTTTACATATTTTTAGCAATTTTGTGCACGAATCAAAGTTTGTATACATTGAACCATCAGAAAGCACACATATCGCTACCTCAGCCATCGATGTGGATGAATTTCAGATCTTGGAATATTTTGGATTTTGGGGTTTATGGATCAGAGATGCTCAACCTCTACCTGTTTTCATTGTTGATTATTTTATGTGTTAAAATATGTAAAAAAAGGGTTAAGTTTTCAGCTGAATGAGATTTTTGAGTTTGGAAATTAAACTAAACAGGATTTTTCTTAAGTTCCAGGATACAGGTGCAGAATGTGTAGGTTTATTATATAGGTATATGTGTACCATGGTGCTTTGCTGCACCTATCAACCGTTCATCTAGGTTTTAAGCTTCACATGCACTAGCTATTTGTCCTAATGGTCTCCCCGTCTCACCCTCCTCTGACCCCCAACTGGCCCCAATGTGTGTTGTTTTCTCCCTGTGTCCATGTGTTCTCACTGTTCGACTCCCAATTATGAGCGAGAAAGTGTGGTGCTTGGTTTTCTGCTCCTGTTTTGAACTAGACAGAATTTCTTAATATCTTAAATTGCTCAGTGAAATAGAAAATATCAAAGATTCTACCCAACAGGTGGGTAAGAATGAGTCCACGTAGCAACTTTGATAAAGTGAAGGGAAATAACAAACCATTTCTGATTGCTCCCTGCCACAGTCAGTGCATTCAACCTTTTTACTGTCCTTTTATTATTTTTCATTGTTCTTACAGTCATTATTATTTGTCCCCAAATGAAAAAATAAAAGTGGTGGGATTGATAGTGAGGAAACAAAGACTGACAGCTGCCCATACACCTGAGTTTAACTTTTGAGAAATATAGTCAACATGATGATTTTCACACAGGGCTAGTAGGCCTTCTGCATCTGTTATAATTCCTGTTATGTTGTGGACAGAAAATAAATTTTTCTCTCCATGGGAACCTGTTAGTGATACTTGAGAACAATGTCAACTGTAGACCAAAACCGAATACAAGTGGAAATATTGTTTCATTTTTTTTTTTTTGCAGTATTCCTTTTTTAAGACCTGAGATAGGAGGATAAAAAAGGAAAGAACTATTGACATGTGTAACAACATGGCTGAATATCAAAAACATTTTCTTGACTAAAAGAAACCTTACATATGGAGTGATCACAATATAATTCTATTTCTATCAAACTTTAAAATCTGTGCTGAAAGAATATTTAAAAGTATATTTGGGTTCGGGACCGACTAAGAGGAGGCAAAACTGAACTTTTTACTACTCTCTGCTGTGATCCAAAACCCATGCTATAAACTTTGTACACAGTATCTCATTTAATCCCCAAAATCACCCTAACAGGTAGTTACTGTCACTTCCCCTGCTTCAAACAGAACATAAAGCTCAGAGAATCCAGGTACTGTGTTTTTTTGTTTGTTTGTTTTGTTTTTGAGATGGAGTTTTGCTCATGCCACCCAGGCTGAAGTGCAATGGCGTGATCTCGGCTCACTGCAAGCTCCGCCTTCTGGGTTCAGGCAATTCTCGTGCCTCAGCCTCCCAAGTAGCTGGGACTACAGGAACGCACCACCATGCCCAGCTAATTTTTTGTATCTTTAGTAGAGATGGGGTTTCACCATGTTGACCAGGATGGTCTCGATCTCTTGACCTCGTGATCCACCTGCCTCGGCCTCCCGAAGTGCTGGGATTACAGGTGTGAGCCACCATGCCTGGCCCAGTACTATGTTTTACACCTACTTAGAAGTCACCAATTCCTAAAGTTCTATAAAATGTTCTAAATAAAAATGAATAAAGTAGGCAAAAAAGACCATGTAAATAGCATTTCTACAAATATCTCCTAAGACAATTTTCACATCGATGTCCAAAGACATTTACAAGAACGTTTTCCACAACACTGTTTAAAATAATAGAAAACTACAAGCAACCTAAATGTCCATGGAAGAGTTAGATTCTTTCTCTTATTTCCGTATAATGCAATACTGTGCTGATGTAGAGATATCATATTCATTTTTAAAAATTACATTCACCTTCTTCTTATGGATCCAAGGAGATATGTTAGAGAATATCTATTGCATTTGGACATAAACATAAATACAAAGGAAATAGTAGGGGCTCTCTACAAGTGGTTATATATTGGAAGAGGAAGAAGAGAAAAATAAAAGGGATCATGAACTTTGTATATGCTTTGGTAGTGTCTGGTTTTGTATATAACTTGAATTTTTTCATAAATATATTTTACAGTCTGCATAATTACTAGGTAAGAAGACAAGTAAGTCACTTTAGTAAAAGTTCTTCCAATTACTGCAACTGATTTTTACAGTCAGAATGTTCTCAGAGCCTGAAAAGAGGAAGCACTATAAATGGAAGGCAGAAATACTGACACTAGAGGGCCAGAGCTGGAGAGGGTGGATCTAATGCAGCAAATCCATCAGCAGTTCTCATCGCCATCTTTGAGAAACCTCAAAATTTTCCTTGCTTAATAAATGAGTTAAATTGAAAACAAATCCATGACAGTGGTGCATGAGAAAGGTTACATGTGTCCCGAATAATAAGTCTGTGCACAATATAAATTAAAACATACCATTTTACATTCATAAGATTGACAAACAAAAAGTAAAAGCCTAGGAATATCAAGTGAAGCCAAACACAAAACAAGTTTCCCCACATTTCCTGTGGGAATACCAATTGTTACAACTACTTTAAACAATTGGAAATTCATAGTAAAAATGAAGACAAGCCTCCCCTACAATTTACCAATCCCTCTTCTGGGAACACAGTAAGAGAGATTCTTCCCAAGAAACCTGTAAACAAATGTATATGGCACTATGCATGTAATTGTACATCGTGGTATTTCCATATGGTAAAGTATTATTCGGCAGGGAAAGTAAGTAGACCAGAGGTAGACATTTCAATATCAATAAGTTTTAGAAAAATAAAATGGAGTATAGGAAGCTGCAACTATATCTGTAATGCTTTGTTTTGCCAGGAAAATAAAGGGACACGTGGGGAGGGCAAAGGACAACAAAAACTAAACAATCTGAAACACATGCAGAAAAATACCCATATTTTAAAATTTTCCATTGCTGCTTATATTAGTTTCTGTCTTTTCTATACGCTTGAAGTACTTGATAATCAAGAAAATATAAAAGGCATAGGAAAAAGTATTCTGAGAAAATACATCAAAAGGTTTATGGTTATTAGATTTGGTAAGAGTTTAAATGACTTTAATTTTCTTTGTTATATCTCTCTATATGTCCTAGTCATACCATATTAAATGTGTATTTCATTTATGACAATAAAAATGTATTGTTTAAAAACTCATATATATGCAGTTTTATCTGACATATGATGAAACTCTACGAAACATAGATTCAGCAAAAATACTGAGAACAAGAACAAAAATAATGATATTAAGAATTGTTGACTTTTGGATGGAGCTATGAGTGACTTTACATTTATCTCTAAACTCGATTTTTCTATAGTGGGTAAATAAAATATTTGTGAAAGCTAGATTAAATAGAAAGCTATAGGTGTTAAATGAAAAGGAATTCAAATAATTTTCCAGCATGATAAAATGTTCATATTCCTAAATATGAACTACTTTACAAAAGCACCAGTGATTTTAAAGAAACATTAGATGATTTTTAAAGGAAGTCAGTTATGATACTGCAGTTTATAGTGATACTGAGTGTTTGCTAGCTCCACTAATCAGGATATTAAGTTAATAGTATATAATATGCCATAAAGAAATTATATGAGCAGAGGTTACTGCAAAAGGAGAACACAATGATTTTAAGTGGGCTGGTGACCTGAATTTCTTCCAGTGAGGGGAAACATCAGAGTCATTTGATCAATGAAGTGCCTTTTATAAATCTTCAGGAAATCTCCTATGAAGGCTTTAAGAAGATGAATTTCTTATTACTTCTGATGTATGTTCCCATGAAATTTTTCCATTGCCACCATGGGCCTGCCCAGCCTAAGAGATGGAAACTGTGAGTCCAGCCCACTGACGCCCACCATCAGTAAGAAGATTGCACACTGAGGAGGCCATGACCAGCCTGCTGACTGAAATATATACTGCAAAAGGATGATGCTGCTTCAGCAATCCTGAAACCCTGCCCTAGGATCAATGCAAAGTGGTGTCAACTTTAGAATTTCAATATGCCTAGGCAGACAGTTATCTTTAAATATAAGAACAGTATCATTTTCTGGAGAAACCAAAAGAATCCAGAAAAATTCTACAGTAGTCTACTCTGCCCTTCCTCCCCGTTCCATCTTGTTAGTAACAGCCAAATCCAGGCACAAAGATGTCCTAACTTCTACACCTGAGGTTGCCCACAACGTGTGCTAGGTGACGCATCTTATAGAGCACATATGCAAACAATTATGGGATCTGAAAAACAATAACTCAGGCAGAAACATTAGGAATTAGTGCCCCTAAGTGAACCAGTGGGAAAAAAGGAGGCTTAGAGAGTTTAAACAACTTTCCCCAGTAGCTGATAAGTTACGGTGGCCTTAGACAAGCTGACAAGAGTGGTAGCAAAAAGGCTTCAAGGATTACAAATTGTTCTACTATAAGGTTTTAAAAAGGGTTCAAAGGCAAAGAAGAGCAAATGAAGCCATGAATTTTACAATCTACATATTTTTAGCCCTTTCTCTTTTTTGCTCTTCTTGAGTAAACTAATTAGACCCTGCAAACACATTCCCACCCACAATGTGGTCTCCATTGCTTTAGGAACTCACCTCTGAGCAGCCAGAGGAAATGCAGCTGACCCCTTATCTAGTTAACAACCTTTTATACTCTGCCCTTTCGCTTTGCTTTCTCCATGCCAACATAAGACATACAAAGATTCTTCTGCCTCCAAGATGCTGCAGCTTTCTTCTCAGCTAGTTACCCCCAGCTAAGAATAACTGTTCCACATACTCAGAGATATATGGCAATCAAGCAACCAAGTGCCCCTTTTGCCAATGACATGTTTTTAAAAAATATGTTCAATGAGCGGCTCTTTGAAAATTATTCACATTTTTCTGAGTTGCAAAGGAAAACGAAAGGCAAATTATGGCTCTATAAGCAACTGTTTGCACAGATCCCATTAATTCGCCATCCACAGGGCTATTGACAACTAGCTCTTTTCTCTTGTCATTTCGCTTACCAGGCAGAAATGATTACAAACTTAATTTCTTTGGGGGGTTATTTAGGTTAGAGAGGGCCCCTTGATAATGCAGAAGTCATAACGGCCACCAGACACAGGAGAACAATAGCTCCCAGTGCTTCCACAATGGAGAGAGAGATAACTGAATGTCATATTCGGAAGAAATTCAAACCATCATTGATTTTTTCAGATGAAAAAACTGAGGCTCAAAGAGGTTAGGGGGTTAACCAAAGTCAGTCAGTGTTTTAGTTTGCAGCAAAGCTGAAAGCAGGCGCTAAGCATTCTATATACAATGCCCTTTTCTACTCTGTTTTGCAGGATATACACCAACTCAATAGGCTCTCTCATGTAAAATGCAGAAATTGTAATTTTATGCGAATCGAAAAAAATCTAAATGATATCTAGGCGCCCCAAAGTTAAAAGAAAATGGCTCGGAATATAGTATGTTAGAAAAAATATACAATGCCTTATTCTACTCTCTTTTGGAGTATATATACCAACTCAGTATGCTCTCTCATATAAAATACCGAAATTCAAATTTTACGGGAATCGAAAAAAATCTATTTTTTCAGCCAAATGCCTCACTTGGCTGTTCAAGGGAAAAATTCTTGCAAATGCAGCTCTTATTATTTGCCAAATGTTCATGCACAAATGCATTTATTTTACCAAGAGCATAGTGTTGGGTCATTTAAGGAGAATGGGAAAACACCACTCACAATTGAAGAGGCAAAATAGCATACAGATAGCACTCCAGAGCTTGCAAACCCCTTCATATACACTATACCAATGGTACCTCACACTGACTGCGGAGAGGCTGAGATGATGAGAAAGGGCAGGTATATTTATGATTATTTTTACAAGTAAGGTTAACTTAGACAAAGTAACTCTCTCCAGGTCACAACTCAAGGAAGTAATACATTTCTGTGATAAAAATACAAGTCTTGGGGCTTCTGATTTTATCATGTGTCTATCAAAATCCCCCACCTGCCAACGTTAAGCCATACAATGTAGAACATAAAAACCATACAGCCTCTGAAACAGAGGAGGGGGCGAGATCAAAACTCATTTGAACTTACATAATCATATTTTATCAATTCATTATTAGTCCACTATGATCATTGTGGTCGTCATTAATAGACAAGACGTGTTGAGCAACTACTACCTGCCAGACCAAATAGGAAGGACTTCATCTGTGCTGTTTCACTGAACCTTTACTTTCAACAAAGGTGCTCTTAAAAATCAGAATGATGAAAGTACAGATGAGAAAATGGAAGCCGAGAAGGCTTGAGTTGCCTAAACCTGCTCCTAAATCCTAGCCTTTTTCCAAGGCCACTCTACTAGACTTGCTTCTGTGGGATCTATTGTATTCATAGTCAAATACCAATAAGGCCAAGACAATGAGTACTTTTGAATTCTTCTGGGTTCTGGGGAAAATTTAAACAATGTCTCCCAATCTCCTGAATGCATTGAATGTATTCGGCCGATTCTGAATAAAGACTGTTTTCTGGTGAACTGCACAAGGTTTTATAGACTTGTTGAGGAGGTGGTGTTTGATTTACATAGTGTCCAAATACGGGTTGGACCAGGTGAGAGCTTTACATAGCTCGTGAAGAAGCTGGCTATCCACCCGAATCTCCTTATGCATATAGGTTTTCTACTTGGCCAGTGCATGTTGGTCTGTCCCTTACTGCACTTGTGGTTGATAAAGAAAAAGGAAGATGAAGCCGTCAGGTTGAGCATGCCTGGCACCCAAGTAGCTTCCTATTGTTACAGCTGCTGGCATTCGCCTGTGCAAGCTTCCAGCTTGCTTGTCTATATCTGCAGCTCGATTTTACAGGCAACTCTTTGTTAGAAATGGTTTTGGGGCTGCTTTTTATTCAAAGGAAACCTTACCAAAGACTTCCTTACTTTCAATCTCTGAGTAAATAATTCCTTTAGAACTCCTGTATCAATGGGACTTCTGGATTACAGTTGAAGTAGTTTTGGCTGATCATCAACTCTGCCTCCACTTAATAGTGAATGCTTTTATTTTCTATGTTTCAAGGAGGGACTCTTTGCTTCTTGCCCTTCTTCAGAATAGCAGTGTGGAAATTGCATTTAGAACACCTGTTGGGCACAGTGGCTCACACCTGTAATCCTAGAAATTTAGGAGGCTAATATGGGAAAATTGCTTCAGGCCAGGAATTTGAGAGCAGTCTGGGCAACATAGCGGTACCCCATCTCTCAAAAAAAAAATTACTGGGTGTGGGGATGCATACCTGCTGCCCTGTTGGCCCAGCTTCTGTCAGGAGGCCATGGCAGAAAGGTCACTTGAGCTCAGGAGTTTGGGGCTGCAGTGAGCTATGGGCATTTAAGCAGCCAGGGTGGGCATTGAGGCTGCTACGACCAGAACTTTAGTAATAGCCTGCTGTGCATAGGTATGTAGTTTGCACCTATTTCTGCATGTGTACATTGTTTAAATAGTAGGCACATATTTGTATACGTGTACATACGGTGTTATCATGATACATATATATTTTCATAATATGTGCACTATACATATGTACCTAATACATACCTAATGTGTACAATACGTACTTTTTGGTGATATTACACGACATATATGTATTAGTGTGATTATATATCTTACTGTGACTATATATATTTTATCACTGATATTTTAAGGAATGTGCATTCCTTTATTTATTTTTATTTCAGTCCTGAAATTGACCTTTATTTTTAAACGTCAGACTGGTAATGTGCTGATGTTGTAAAAATGTTCACACTTAGGTTTGAGTGGGGAAACCCAATCGTCATACTTAGGAATTAAAAAAGAACTAAAATAGACGTAAAAAAATGCACATGGGTACTTTTTAACCAGTAGTACCAGGCATCCAAAAATTAATGCTTTCAAGTGAAATAAGAAAAGATCACAGTTCTTATTTGGGCTAGTGCTTCTGATAGGCATAGCAGGAATGAATGAATGAATTTTATTAACATATATAATAAATAAGTAAAGAACTTTACAAGATAATTTGAGATAGTGATAAGTACCATAACATCAGTAAAATGGGGTCTATGATAAGTGAATTAAATATTTACTTGAATACCTAATACATTTCCAAACTTATTGTGGTCAAAGGGCTCCTGATTCCCCTTACCACCAACTTCTCACTAGGGGATGCTTCTGAAGATTGCGAGGTTTGGGAAGCTTTTGAAGACGTTATTTGAGTTGAGATATGAATGATGAAGTATCTGTATGCATTCCAGGTATGGAGGTGGCAAAGCATTGGTTTTGGGGTGGAAATGAGTTTAGGGTGTTTGAGACTGTCAGTAGGAAATGTTGGAATGTATCCAAAGAAGAAATAGTAGTAGATGAGGCTAGAGAGGTGGAAAGGGCCTTGATATTTTAGGGTAGAATAAGGAGTTAGGATGTCACTTTAATGATGGCAGCAAGTCTGTAGAGTGTTCTAGGTCTGGGGATTGATGGCCTCATGACTCTGGCTACTGTGTAGTGATGACTGGTAAAGGTAGAAGAGAAAATGGTGACCTTTCAGAGCTGTTGTCTGGGTAAGAAGCCATAGTAGCTGTGTAGATGGAGCCTGGGCCAGCTTTAGCAATGTACTTTGCAGACAGAGCTAAGAACTTAAGTGTGGATTCTATGTGGAAGGCAGGAGATGAGTAGTTAAGAGTTGATTCCTAGGTTTTAGTTGAGCAACTGAATGTATGATGGTTCAATTACTAAGATGGGGAAAATTCGAGGAGAAGTTGGTCGTGAGGGGAATCAGAAGATACCTTTTGGCCACAATTGGTTTGAGATACTTATTAGATAGTCAAGTGAGGTGGTTTAGTGGGCAGTGGAATAAATATCTGTAGTTCAGTGGTGAGGTCAAGATTAAAATGACAAAGGTAGGTGTCAGCAACATAGAGCTGACTTCAAAGCCATGAGACAGGATGAACTCCCTACAAGGGGAGGGGCTAAGTTTACTTCCTTAAATTGAGAAAGTTGGACAGGATGGTGTTTAAGGTCTCATCTTCTTCAAAAAGTTAACTGTTTATTGAATTTCAGAGAGTCTCTGTAAGAAACTTGAAGTGATGGAATTTTTTTTGTAAAATGCTGTAGCTGCTTTAAAATAATGAAAAGGATGAATGGGAAGAAATACAGACATTTAAGTATTGGAAATCTGTATTTATTCTGAAATGGCTTGTTTACAAAGCATAATATGTAACTGCGATCAGATATCCTTCTGAAAGTGAAAATAATCTTCATTTTGTAAGGTTTCAGTTAAACCCAGTTGGTGGTCAATATGAACTTATTTTTATCAAAACATTTTAAACAGCTTTATTGAGGAGTCAAGTGACACCCAAGCTGCACATATTAGAAGTGTAAAGTTAGATGTTTGCACATAGGTATTCAGCCATAGAGCTGTCACCACTAGAGATAATAGACATACTTATCATCCCAAAAGTTTCCGTGTACCCTTCAGTACTGTCTCCCTCCTGCCTCTGATCCATAGGCAACCACTGATAAGCTTTTTGTAACTGTAGATTACTTTTCATTTTCTAACTTATATAAATAGAATCATACAGTAGGTATTCTTTTTTTCTGGCTTTTTTCATTCAACGTGATTATTTTGAGATTCATCCATGGTGTTTTTTGTGTCAGTAGTTCTTTTTCTTCTGTTTGCTAAGTAATATCCTATTGTATGTATATACCAGATGCATTTTTGCAGTCATAATGAAGTTAGACTACCTTCTTTTTTCCCTTCAGTGGGTCTCAGGATTTTCTGGTATTATTTGTAATCCTGAAAATTTGAGACAAGTCTCAGTTAATTTAGAAAGTTTATTTTGCCAAGTTTGAGGATGCACCCTTCTTAGACAGTCTCTGGAAGTCCTGATAACATGTGCCCAGGGTGGTCGGGACACAGCTTAGTTTTATACATTTTAGGGAGACGTGAGACATCAGCCAACATATGTAAGAAGTACAATGGTTGTGTCCAGAAAGGCAGGACAACCTGAAGCAAAGACAGAAAAAAGACTTGAAGTTGGAAAGAGCTTCTGGGTCACAGATAGGTGAAAGAGAGGAGTGCTTGCATTCTTTGAGTTTTTGATTAGCCTTTTTAAAGGAGGCAATCAGCTATGCATGTATCTCAGTGACAGGCAGGTTATCCCTAAGCAGTTCCTGGCTTGGCTTTTCCCTCTAGCTTAGTGATTTAGGGGCCCCAAGATTTATTTTCCTTTCACACACCAAAGAGACTAAAAATGTGAGTACATATACACACAGAGACACATTCCAAACTCTCTTCATAGAAGGGCTTCCTTGTTCTTGTATTCATCCCCTTCATCCTGTTCAGGGATGAGCTTTCTGCTGGCTTTCATTTACCAGAGCAAGCTTGAAAGTGCTGTGGATAGGAAGCAGGCCCACCCTTTCTGTGTGTTTGTGTTCTGTGTGATTTTTTTGGGAATGTGTGTATGTTGTTGAGCTTTATTTTTTAAAATATAGATTGTGTTTATGTCAGGAAGTTGCCTAAAATAAAACTGAAGCTTCATAGTTTAGCCTTTAGTTGTGTTTCATAGTTTAGCAGTTATGGATTCAGTTAATCTAGTACCTCTGATTTCACAAGAGAGTATAATAACCCTTTGCTCAGTTCATAGGAATTTTGTATAGTTGTTTACGACAGAGATCAAAATGAGACAAACGCTCATTCACGTGGTAAGTAGATGCTTACCTTTAATCTCTGTGGTGTCTTGATTAAATCACTTGCTTTCTGCTTCTGTTTCTATGCATTTGGAAAAGTTGACTGCTTTCTTGTTCCTGTGGATGATCTGAGAACACACATGAGTTAATCACCCTCTGGCTGTTTTTAACATCATGAGCTTACATGCAGTTTAAGGATTTCTGGGCTCTCTGTGCTGTTATCTGGGGTTGTCTGAGGAGGAATAGAAGCAGATACGGTAGGATGATGACACAGGTTAGCATGCAAGTGCAGTAAAGGATTCCATTTTGGATGTTTTTAGAATTTTCTGCAGGATGTTCTGTTTTCTAGGTAATTTTTAGATTTTTACACTGCTTTATAAAAAGCTCTTTCCTCAATTGGTAGCTTTGAATTCTTCTTCAGTATTTATGGGAAGTCATATTCTTGATTTAGATGTTCTGCTTTACCTTACCAAAGATGACTCTACCAGTTGTGAAGCCAACAAGGAAGAAGATCTGCTGCTCTGGGTATCTAAGAGATCACTTCATCTTGGTACTTATGAGACTGCCTCATTCTTTGTGATGGCTGTAGAGTATTCACTCCATCGACTGAATGTAACATGTTTTAGTTGTCCCCGCCACTTTTCCTGTTATATCTATGCTGAAGTACATAATACTTACATGCAAATACATTATCTCTCACATTTCCAAATTGTTCTCCATTAACATTTTATCGTTATGTACTTACACAAACAAGGTTTTAGTGTGTCTCTTTCCTTATACACTCAACAATACAGAGTGGTACTAGAGTTTATCTGATTGGTGAAAATGTTATTTTCTTCTGATTTTTAACTTATATATCTCTTATTACAGAGTTTGGGCATCTTTTCATGTGAATGAGTCATTTGTAATTCTTTTTATGAGGACTCACTGTTCGTATGTGCAACCTATTTCTCTATTATATGGTTACTGTTTTATTGATGATATGTAGGAGCTTTAGATATATTAAGCAAATTAGCTCTTGGCGATATGACTTATACTGTTGCTTTTAAGTTTGTTGTTTGTCCTTCGATGTTGCTTACCGTGTTTTGCCATGAGGGGATTTTTTATATTGATGTAAAGGAATTACATCTAATTTTAAAAATTTCTTTCAAATTTTGTGTTACACTCAAAACATTGCAGATATTACGTTTATCATATTTTGAATACCCACCTCAGCCTCTCAAAGTGCTAGGATTACAGATCCAACAGTGGCTGGAGCCACTGCACCCAGCTACTCAAGGCAAATATTGAGCCAATGTACTTGGCCATCCAAGGTTTTACCCTGAGTAGGGGAGCTCTGAGCACTGGCATCGGAGGGAGCAGTCTCTTGGATGAACTGTGGGATATACATATTTTCTAATGGGCACAGCATTCCAAGGCTTCTCATTCACATCTTCTACAACTCCAAGTCTTGGGATGCCTCAAACCCATACTCTACATGGGCTAGCCTTCATTGAGCAGCTAGTGTGGGGCAGACAGGCCAGGGTGGGCACGCAAGAGGAAGGAGACCCAGACTTTGCCTCAAGGAGATCACATTCAAGCAGGAACAGAATTACTCCAAAATGTCAGATCAAGGGACCAAAGCCTCTGATTTTTTTTTCCTTTATTTCTTCTCTCTCTAACTCTCTTTCTCTCTCTCTCATTCTCTCTTCCTCTCTCCTTTCTTTCTCTTTCTTTCTGTTTTTCAAGATACAGTTTTACTCTTGTCCAAACTGCTGTGCAATGGCCTCAGGTGATCCACCCACCTAGGCCTCCCAAATGTTGGGATTATATGTGTGAGCCACTGGATCTTGCCACCTCCAATTTTCACAGAAAGAGGCACAGAAAAATTTGGCACCCAACAGAAATGAGTTCAAATATCAGTTTCCCTAGTTCTTGGCTCAAGCTTTCCGGTTCTCAGTGATTTCCTATGAAAGGGAATGAGAGGGGTCTGTGGTGACAAAATCATGGCAGGCAAGGTGACACTCACCTGCAATCTCAGCAACTCAGGAGGTTGAGGTGGGAGGATCGCTTGAGGGCCTACCTGGGAAACATAGGGAGACCCCAACTCAAAAAAAGTAAAAAGGGGGCATGGTGGCTCATTCCTGTAATCCTATCACTTTGGGAGCCCAAGGCAGGTGGATCACTGGAGGGGTCAGGAGTTTGAGACCATCCTGGCCAACATGGTGAAACCCCATCCCTACTAAAAATACAAAAATTAACCAGGCGTAGTAGTGCATGCCTGTAGTCCCAGCTACTTGGAAGGTTGAGGCAGAAGAATCACTTAAACCCAGGAGGTGGAGGTTGCAGTGAGCTGAGATCACCCCACGGCACACCAGCCTAGGAGGCTTTACAGAGCCAGACTCCAACTCCAAAAAAAAAAAAAAAAAGAGAGAGAGAGAGAGGAAGGGACATCAATCAACAAACATTGGTGATGAATAGGGTAGTGGTGCCACTGCCTGGCTAAAATATATATATATATATATATATATATATATATATATATATATGTATGTATGTATGTACATGTATATATCTATATATATGCATATATTTATATATGTATATATTTGTATTTTTAGTAGAAACTAGGTTTCTTCATGTTGATTAGTCTGGTCTCAAACTCCTGACCTCAGGTGATCCACCCACTTTGGCCTCCCAAAGTACTGAGATTACAGGTGTGACTCACCGCACATGGCTCTCCTTTTTTTCTTTTTTTTTTTTTCGAGAGGGAGTTTCACTGTGTCTCCCAGGCTGGAGTGCAGTGGTAAAATCTCAGCTCACTTCAACCTCCCCCTCTCAGGCTCAGGCATTTCTCCAGCTCAGCCTTTCGAGTAGCTGGAATTACAGGAGTGTGCCACCACACCAGGCTATGTTTGTATTTTTGATAGAAATGGGGTTTTGCCCTGTTGACCAGGCTGGTCTCAGACCCCTGACCTGAGGTAATCCACCGGCATTGGCCTCCCAAAGTGCTGGAATTACACACAGGAGCCTACCCCACCCCCATCCAAGTAAGTTTCTTGATTGCACAGAATGTATGGTGATATTGGTGGACTTATGGACATCCTCTCCAGCATTGAGTGTTGTGTCTTGGGTGTGCTGTGCTTTTTGTTTGTTTTTTTGAGACTGAATCTCACTCTGTTGCCAGGCTGGAGTGCAGTGGCATAATTTTTTCTCTCTGCAACCTCCACCTCCCAGGTTCAAGCAATTCTCCTGCCTCAACCTCCTGAGTAGCTGGGACTACAGGCACCTGCCACAATGCCCAGCTAATGTTTTTAAAAAGTGTTTTTAGTAGAGATGGGGTTTCACCATGTTGATCAGGATAGTGTCAATGTTTTGACCTCGTGATCCAACTGCCTCGGCCTCCCCAAGTGCTGGGATTATAGGCATGAGCCACTGTGCCCGGCATGTGCTCTGCTTTTAAACTCTTTTTTTTCTAATATGGGGTAGACTTGAAAGTGTGCCTTGTTTTCATAGCCCTCATGCAGCTTGTTTTGAACTGTTTTATGTTCACAGTTTGGGATATATTAGGCAATATTGCTGAGCTGTCCTGTCAACCTGAATTTGAGCCCTTTATCTGCCAGTAACCTTGCCATGTGATTATGAGCAAGGTATTCTAGCATCTCTGTTCTTCAATTTCTTTATCTGTAAAATGCAGACTATGCCCAGCTCATAGCACTAGTGTGAGGAATAAATGAAGATATGTGTAGATCACTTTTACATGGTATGTGACACTAGGTAGGCACCAAATCATTATTGCTGGGAGTATAAGTACATTCTTGCTTGTCTACACACACACATACACACACACACATACAGAAAGAGAGAGAGAGAGAGAGAGAAATTGCAGAGATTATACAAAAAGTTCCCATGTACCTGTACCCAGCTTCCCTTATAATTAACATCTTACATTAGTAAGGTGCATTTGTTTAAATTAATGGACAAATATTGAGATGCTTTTATTAACCCAAGTCTCTACTTCATTCAGATTTCTTGGGATTATTCCTAATGTCCTTTCCTGTTCCAGTGTCTCATCTGGGACATAACATTCCATCTCATCATCATTTCTCCTTAGGCACTCTTCCTGGCTGGGTCACTCGAGTTTCTTTTGATTACATTGAAATTAAATTTTGGTGCAGACAATGAGATCTCTGTTACAGAATTCTTAGGTTAAAATTTACTCACAATGGCTGGGTGCAGTGGCACATGTCTGTAATCCCAACACTTTGGGAGGTCGAGGCGGACTCATCACTGGAGGCCAGGAGTTTGAGATCAGCTTGGGCAACATAATGAGACCCTATCTCTACTAAAAATAGAAAAATGTTTGCCAGGCATGGTGGCACACATCTGTAATCTCAGCTACTCTGGAGGCTGCGGCGTGAGAATTTCTTGAACTCAGGAGGTGGAGGTTTCAGTGAGCTGAGACTGTGCGACTGTATCCCAGCCTGGAAGATGAAGCCAGATTCTGTCTCAAATAAACAAACAAACAAATAAATAAATAAATAAAAGGCAAACCTTATTCACAAAATTATTATAGGGCACCTGGTTGTAGCGCCTGAGCTGGATGTGTAGTAGCCTCCCAAGATCTTAACCTAAAGTCTGCCCTACTGTGGCTAAACCTGCTTGTATGCCAGAAAGCAGACCCAAGCTGCTGAAAACCACCTGTACCTTATCCTGACCCATTTGTCCTCCCCCATCTTTTGGTAAATAATGTCCATTGAAAAATGCTGATTGGGCCTACATGGTGACCTGAGTGATAACACATCTCAGGAATGTGTGGGGGCATGGGGTAGGAAAAGGAGGCCACTGTGTTTTTTCTAACAGTCACCTCAAAACTGCTGGTGCCTTGGTGATGGAAGGGTGTCACCCCAACATGTTAGCTGAGCTGTGTGGTTTCCCTGAATGTTAATAACTTTCACTGCTTTGGCTTGTGTTTCCTCCTTGATATCACCAACTAAAAAAATGTCAGAATTTTTTGGTTTCTGGTGCCAAATCCAAGCTGGTTTATCAGAAGACACCCCCTGCCAGACAATGGAGTCTGTGTGCTGGGGCAGAGCCACTTTCCCTTTGACACTGGCTCTTTTCTAAGAACTGAAAATAAGCTGCAGAGGCTGTGACTTCACTTTTCTTGGAACTCCTTTACATTACTCCCAAAAATGCAGAAAATCCTCATTTAGCAGCTTTTGGATTGCTGAGTTCTCTATTTCTTTCTGTTGCATATTCTTGTAATGCTCAAATTTGACTGACAAATTCTTCTGCATCAGGTGAAGCAAGAGGGGGAAGGAATGACCGTGTGAAGGAACTGAGTGCTTTGTCACTTGGCCTTTTTGTGGTTTAATGGTTGATGAGAAAAAGGACCTAGAAGAGACACTGTGTGTAGAATGGCTTCCAATTCCAAGGGTCACAACCCTGTGATCTGTTGGCCAGCAGTTGGCTAGGGCTGAGGCAGATGAACATCAGCCCAAAGCCCAAACTTACAGAGCATATGCAAGGACAAGGAGAAAATGCATTTTCAGCCATAATGACCTACATTTAGTTGACCCTTTGGAGCTTGTGCAAAAGGACATCTTCAAGGGGCCTCTGCCTCCTTGCATAAAGGGAGATAGTGATGTCAGACAAACCTGGGGTCCGGTCCTGGTCCTGTTGGTTCCTTTTTGACTTTGGCCTTGAAAGTCAGTCTGTGAAATGGAGATCTCTTCCTTTGAAGGGTGGTACCTGGTAGGTTCTTGGGAACTGAATTAATGTTCCCCTCTTAAGAGTGGGTCTCTGTAGACAGGCACATATGCTGTTCTGAAATCATCTGTTGCTATCTCTGTCTCTGTTGGAGGTGCTTCCAGTGATATGTGAGTGTTTCTTACTTATCTCAGTATCCCTGCCCAGCATGGGGTCTTACATAACATACATGGGCAGTCATTCAGTGTTAGGACTGGCTGGGTTTTAGGCTGGAAGACAGTGGAAATATACAAGCAAAGGCAGTGCCTTGCATTTACACGTGGCCTGCAGCAGTATTCAAATGAAAGGAGCTCCCTGCTTAGAAGGGCCTTTTGAATCGGGCCCCCTGTATAGTTTATAGTTAACCTGAGGATGATGGCTAGACTGTTGGGGAGTGCTCTTTAAGTACAGAGGGAAGACTTGGTAAAGACATAAAAGCATGGAGGAAAAGGAGATAGTCAGCTGAGTCCAAAAAATGATTCATGTTGTTTGTTCACAATCTGAAATGAGAGGCCTTCAAGATTGACTCTTGATAAAGAATGCAAATTCAGCTGGGCTCAGTGGCTCACACCTGTAACCTCAGCACTTTGGGAGGCTGAGGTGGGCAGATCACCTGGAGTGAGGAGTTCAAGATCAGCCTGGCCAACGTGGCGATATCACGTCTCTACTAAAAATGCAAAAATTAGCCAGACATGGTGTGTGTGTTGGGGGGGGGTGTGCCAGTAATCCCAGCTACTCAGGAGGCTGACACAGAAGGATCAGTTGAACCCAGGAGGTGGAGGTTGCAATGAGCTGAGACTGCTACTGCACTCCAGCCTGTGCAACAGAGCAAAGCTTTGTCTCAAACAAAACAAAACAATAAGAATGGAAGTTTAACAAAGAATGAAGTGCCAGGGACTGTGAAAGAAGCCGTCTCATAAGTTGCTTCATTTTACTGTCCCTGTACCCCAAAGAGGTGCATTTCCCCTGTCCCCTTTCACAGCCATGAAAACTGCAGCCATGGAGATGAAGTCCTTTGTCCAGGGGCTCTCTCCAGTCACAGAGCCAGGTTATGAACCAGTAGGTGCCCCTCATCATTAAGGACACTTGTGGGTGGTCAGGAGCAGGCCCTTCCATACAGCAGCTCTTCCCCAGGGCAGCTCTGGGAGCTGAAGATCTCTGCACGAGCACTGGCACACTCTTCTGGTCTGTGCTCGGGAAATAGAATGACAACCAGTCACCAGAAAGCAAAGGCACAGAATGAAGCAAAGAAACAAAATGGGGCCATGAGAAGCTTCACTCCTGTTTACCCAGGAATTCTGCCCATTTTGGCCAGGCCGAGGTGGGGGTGGAGAGTTGTCAGATTTGTCAACCAGAAGGGTTCTGAGGAGCTTGTAGTGGGGCCAGCCCACTGTTCATTCATTGGATAACGTTGGGTGGGTTATTTCAGTGCCCTTACTTCTGGATGACGGGGGGTCAGAGAGGTTAAATAATTCACGGCTGCTAGCTGGAATCTGTGCGACCCCCTTGTAGACCCCTGCCCGGTACCCGATCCCAAGTAACAGCTCGAGCGAGAGTTGGAAGCCGAGTTCAGGTTTATTGGGACCAGCGGGCAGGCCAGGAAAGGAAGGAGATCGGGGCTGGCTGCGACTGCGCAGCTGGGGTAGTTGGGTTTTATAGGGGGGGTGGACGGGGCGTGGACACAGGGCTGGCGGAGTGTCGTAGGAGCTTAGGATAGGCTGTCCGTCTCTGGGCAGACTGCTGAGGTGGCTCAGAGGGTTACGTGTCGGTTCAGGATAGGCCGAGGCTTGGCGGGCTTTTCAGTTGCGACGATTGGCTACTTGTCGTTGCTGGGCAGAACAGAACTGGTTTGGCGGGCTTTTCTCAAGGCAGCAGGAAGCCTGAGGGGAAGGCGGGGGCAAGAGACCTGGGGAAAGATGGCGGGGCTTTCTACCGAACATTCCCGACTCCTTAAAAAGGAAAAGGGGCGATGGAATTGATCTGGCTACTTCCTGCTGGACAGGGGCGGAGTGGGGTTTTTTTACGGAGTCTGGGAGGTTGGTAGGGGGGTATATGCGCAATCTGGATGGCTGCGGACTGGTTGTAGCAGCATCTGGTTGATGGTGATCCGGGTGAGCTCCTGGAAACGGCGCTGCAAGAACTGAAAGAAACAAGGGGCAACAAGTAAGAAAAGACAGATGATAAGCAGAGGCCCTATCAGTGGGGATAGGAGGGTGTACATGGATGACGACCACCATGCGGTGGCTTTAGTGGTAAACTGGTAACTTTGTAGCTCCGTCTTGATCTTCTGGAGATTTTCGATGCGGGTTTCTACTATCCCGGATTCATTGATGTAGTAGCAACATTCTTCCTGTAAGAAGATGCAGGTCCCTCCTCGCTCGGCGGTAAGCAGGTCCAGGGCTCTTCGGTTTTGTAAGGCTACTTGAGCAACCGAAGTGACTTGTCGCTGGAGAGATGCTAGGGAGGCAGCAGAGTCATCAATTGCAGTTTGCAGTTGTGAGGAAAGGCGGGCTAGGGCCTGGTGGGTGTTAATCAGGGCCCCGCTTCCTAGGCCTATAGCAGCTGTGGATCCTGCGAGGGAGAGCCCAATAGCTATGGGAAGAAAGGCAGCTCTTCTTTGACGGTGGGAGCTGGGGTGTGCGGAAGACATGCTAGTGTGCATCATAAGGAACTCAGCCGGTGAATAGACAGTGAGGCGTGGGACTAAGGTGACAGGGAGACAGCGGGAATGTCCTCTAAGGTCAGACTGGGTTAGTAGTTTGGAAAGGGTACCATTGCACCAAAAGTAAAAACCTCGGGGAGCTGTTAGACTAGCTGTGAGTTGTTGAGTCTTGTTGCATGTGGGGTCTGAGCTTTGAGAAGAGTAGCAGGCCGGAAAGAGTGAAGTGTTGAGGTAGAAGAGTGGGACATCTGGGATTGGGGGATGTCGGCCTGTCCCGTTAGTGTGGTTTGTAGGAAACATGGTCGGGACTGCGACTAGAGGGGTTTGTCCAAGAGTCGCGCATAGGAGGCAAGAGGTCAGATTGGTTAGCCCTGTCTGATTGGCAAGCTTTAGGCCTTCTCTCATGAGGGTTAACCACGAGAAAGGGGCTAGCTGAGTTTTTAATGTAGTTTCTTGTACTTGGATCGTGTTGTGGATTTCTGGAGAGGTGAGGACATACGCCCGCCAGATATATAAGTGTGAGGATGGATAACTTGTGGAACTGGACTCGTAGACTGAGGCCTTTTGGGGTGCTTGCCATCTATCGTCCCAGGGATCTGGGATGGTTAGGGTGAGTTGGGTTTCTTTGCTGGGATTGCCTTCTGGGTCGAATTTTGTGGTCCTCTTAAGGAGGGAAGGGAAGCGGCCACCCTGTTCCCATTCGTTAGCTGTGGGCTCACGCTGACAGGAGCCCCAGACACATCCCATACAAGAGTGCCAACTGGAGGTCCTACAAGCACCTGTCTGTTTATAGTTAAAGCATAGCAATGGGTGAGTACGGCGAATGTTGTTAAGGGTGGAAAAGTTGAGTTGGATGGGGGATGCACATCCTGTGGTGGGGCAATCTGTCGTGGTTAAGAGGTGGTTATGAGAGTAAGGAGGGGTTGAGCAAATGTCGGTAGTTTTGGTATAATTTTCGGTGAGAAAAAATCTCCAGACATACTGTGGGTTAGCTAGGGACAATTCAGGGTTTAAAGAGCTTAAGTGATAGAGGACCAGTAGGAACACACTCCCAGCAGGAACTGGAACGGCCATCGGGATACTTTTTTACTCTTGAGAGATGGACCCAAGATGGAATCTGAGCGACTTTGATGGCCGTTGGGGTAGCTAGAATGACAGTATAGGGCCCTTCCCACCGGGGTGAGAGGGGTTTTGGAGTGAGAGATTTAATGAAAACGGAGTCACCGGGAGCAACTTTTCCCAGAGCGGGTGAAATTTCTGAGGTTTGGGGTATGGAAGCGTTGGCGTGTTCCCTGAGTAGATGTCTGAGGAGAGTAAAATAGGGAAGGTAGGTGTTCAGGGGGGAACTTTCCGGAGAAGGTGGAGTAGATAGCAGGATGGGTCGCCCGTATAGGAGCTCGAATGGACTGAGCTGTTAGGCTCCTCGGGGGTGGGCCCGCAGCCTGGTAAGAGCTAACGGTAGTAAGGAGACCCACGACTGCTTGAGCTCGAGAGAGAGTTTGGTAAGTTGATCCTTGATTAGTCCGTTAGCCCGTTCTACCTTACCCGATGACTGGGGGTGGTAGGCTGCATGCAACTTCCACTGAATTCCTAAGGAAGCACAGACAGCATTAGTAACTTTGGAGACAAAGGCCGGGCCGTTGTCTGACTGAATAGTGGCCGGGAGCCCAAACCGAGGGATGATGTCCTGGATGAGGTGGGCAGCAACAGTGTCGGCGGACTCCGAAGTAGTGGGAAAAGCTTCGATCCAGCCTGAAAAAGTATCAACAATGGTTAACAGGAACCGAAATTTCTTATGTCTTGGCATGTGAGTAAAATCAATTTGCCAATCTTGTCCTGGTAAGGAACCACGCAGCTGGTGTAGCCGTCGACGAAGGTGACAGGCCCCTTGCGAGTTTGTTTTCGCGCAAATGGGACACTGAGCGTGGACCTGGTGGATAAGGGAAGAGAGCCCTTCTGGATGTAATATGGGTAAAAGGAAATGGAGTAGGGCCTTTGGCCCGATATGCAGGGAATCATGAATGTCCTTTACAATTGCAGTCTTTTGTGCTTGGGGGAGTATCAGAAGATTGCGGTTGAAGGCCCATCCATCCCTAAAGGTTACTTCAGGATTTTGCTGTAAAAGTTTGAGCTCAGAGTCGGAATACTGTGGTTTGTAGCAGCATGACAGGAAATAGATCTCCTTTGGGGGTGGGCAGGTTTGTGCAGAATCTCTGGCCGTCCTGTCTGCAAAAGCATTACCTAGGGCTACTGGGGACCCTGAGGTTTGATGTCCCCGGCAGTGAATGATGGCAACCTGCTTTGGGAGCTGGATGGCAGAGATGAGATCAGCTATGAGTCTCCCGTTAACTACCGGGGTGCCTTTAGTGGTTAAGAATCCTCTCTCCTTCCAGATCATACAATGGGAGTGGGCAATAAGGAAGGCATACTTTGAGTCTGTGTAGATGTTGACAGTTTTGCCTTTGGCCCACTTGAGAGCCCGGGTAAGGGCGACTAACTCAGCCTGTTGTGAGGTGGTTCCTAGGGGAAGGGAATGAGTCTCAATGACGTCTGAAGGAGTCACTATTGCATATCCAGCAATGCGGGGTTTTCCTGGGCGTAGAAAGGAACTCCCATCTACGAAAAGCGTCGCTTCGGCCTCGATAGGAGTGGAATGTAGGTCAGGCCGTGGGGATTGAGTTTCAATGATAACCTCGAGGCATCGGTGATCTTGTGTTGGAGTGGTGGGGGAAGGGAAAAGGGTGGCTGGGTTGAGAGCAGGGCAGTGGGAGAGGGAAATATCGGGGTTCTCTAGGAAGAGGAGGTGTAGGAGTTGGACCTTGGACGGCCCAAGGTGTGGTAAGGCCTGACTGGACACAAGCTCCTGCAGTTTGTGAGGAGAGAATACTGTGAGTGGTTGCTGGAGGTTGATCTTAAGGGCTTCTGTCGTGAGTGTGGCGGCTGCTACTAAAGCTCGGAGGCAAGGTGGCCACCCTTTTTCTGTGGGGCTGAGTTGTTTGGAAAGGTATGCTAGTGGAAGGAGGGTGTTGCCGACCGGCTGAGCCAGGACTCCTACCGCGATGTGGGCTTTCTCGTCTGTATACAGATGGAAAGGAAGATTAGGATTGGGTAGGGCAAGAAAGGTGGAAGCGCATAGCGTCTGTAAGAGCGCATGGAAGGCTCGGGTCACTGTTCCCTGTGAGGTAAGTGGGCCTTCAGGGGTATCTGCAGCGGCTTGGTAAAGTGGCTTGGCTAAAAGGGCGAAATTGGGTACCCAGTGTCGGAAGAATCCCACTACTCCTAGGAAAGAGAGTATTTCAGCGGCAGACTGAGGAGGTGGGAGGGTTTTCAGAGCCTGCAGCCGGTCGGGGATAATGGATTTCTTCCCCGGGGAAAGCTGCAGGCCCAAGTAAATGACTGATGAGGTAACGAGTTGGGCCTCCTTCCTTGAAACTCTATACCCTTTATCTCCTAAAAAGTTGAGCAGGACAGTAGTGGCTCGGGTGCACTCTTCCTGGCTGGGGGAACAGATGAGTAAGTCATCGACATACTGGAGGACAACATATGGAGCTAGACGGCAGCCTAGAAGGTCGGTCGCCAGGGCTTGGCCAAACAGGTGAGGGCTATCCCTGAATCCTTGGGGAAGAACTGTCCAGGTGAGCTGACAAGAGTTGTCAGTGAGTGGGTCTTCCCAGGTGAAGGTGAAGATGAAATGGGAGTCCGGGTGTAAAGGAATGGTAAAAAAGGCGTCCTTGAGGTCAAGGACTGAAAAGAAAGTGGTATCAGAAGGAATTCTAGAGAGTATGGTATACGGGTTTGGGACTACAGGATGTATAGGAACCACTGCAGCATTGACTAGTCGGAGGTCTTGAACAAGGCGGTATTCTCCTGAGGGTTTTCGGACTGGGAGGATGGGAGTGTTACATGGGGAATTAATGGGTATTAGGAGTCCGCGGCTTTTCAGCCTTTCGATGATGGGGTGAAGTCCTAGGCGGTGCTTTTTGGAAATAGGGAACTGAGGCCGACAGAAATCGAGGGGAGTGTTCTTGGAGACAGATCTTAACTGGCTTATGGTGCATAGCCACTATAGGCGTGTCTGTCTCCCATACCTTAGGATCTACCTCGGGAAGGAGGATGTCTGAGGAGGCGTGGTCTGGGTCAGAGCTAAGATGGTGAGCTACTAACAGGAGGTGTTGGGGAGAGGCCGGGAAAGTGATGTGGGCTTTGAGTTTCGTCAGGATGTCTCGCCCCAGCAGAGGCACAGGGCAAGACGGAATTATAAGGAAGGAATGGCTGAATGGGACTGAGTTATACATGCAAGTGAGCAGTGGAGTTTGGCGTGGGGTGTGTGCAGCCCCATCGATTCCCATAACAGAGACCTGGGAAAGCGTGGTCTGGCCTTGGAAGGAGGGAAGTACAGAGTAGGTAGCCCCCGTATCGAGCAAGAAGGAGACGCTTTTTCCCGCTACCTGAAGTGACACCCTTGGCTCGGCGAGGGTCACTGGGGTTGACGAGCCTGGGCCCCCCTAGTCGTCCAAGAGCCCGAGCAGCTCAGGATATAAGCGATCAGGTGAATCAGGCCCCTGAGCAGAGGGGTCAGAAGCTGGTTCTCCTGACGAGGTACCCCTTGGTCCAGTACCTCGGCTTGCATTTGCTGGGGTCCTAGATCCCTGGGGACACTCTGATTTCCAGTGGCCACTGAGCTGGCAGAGGGGGCAGGGCCTGGTGGGCGGCCGTGGCTGTGGACAGGCTCGAGACCAGTGTCCTTCCTTGCCACATTTGAAACATGCCCCTGGCGGGGGCTTAGAGCGGCTGTCTGGGCCCCTGACTCCTGCCGGCCGCAGGGCTGCCACCAGGGGCAGCCCTTGGGTTTGGGCCGCCGCTAGGGCTTGGGCCTGCAGCGCAACCTTCTGCTTCAATCGAGCTTGGCGGGCAACCTCAGCTGCATCCTCCCTGGCATTGAATACTTTAAAGGCCATCTTAACCAGGTCTTGTATGGGAGTCTCTGGGCCTTCTTCTGCCTTTTTTAGTTTCTTTCGAATGTCAGGGGCAGATTGGGAAATGAAGTGGGAAGCTAAGATAGTAGCCCCATTTTGGGAGGCTGGGTCCAGTCGGGTATAGCGGACAAGGGCGTCCTGAAGACGGTTGAGAAAGAGGGCAGGGTTCTCATCTGGCTGTTGTGTGATTTCTCTCAGCTTATCATAGTTAACGACCTTATTGGATACAGCCTCCAGTCCGCGCAACAGGTATTGAAGCATCCGGTCCCGGGCTGGAATGTGGGAGCCGGCCCCATCCTGATATACCCATTGGGGATCTGTGGTAGGGATGACTTCTGTACCTACTGGAACTTGGTTTGGGTTTATGGCATGATCTCTATCTGCTTGATGCCTGGCTGCCGCCATGACACGTTCATACTCTTCGGCAGAGAGAGTCGAAGTACAAATGATTCGAATGTCCTGCCAAGTGAGACTATAAGCCTGGGTAAGATACTGAAACTCCTTAATGTATGTGGAGGGATCAGCCGAGAAAGACCCAAGACGGCGCTCAATTTGAGCTAAGTCTTGGAGAGAAAAAGGGACATGAACCCGGACAAGGCCCTCCGCCCCGGCCACCTCCCATAGGGGTGCCATAACAGAGGGAGGCACTGAGGTCTTAGTACGGGTATGGGCTGCCACGGGGGAAGAGGGGGGAGAGCTGATGGGAGGAGGAGCGGCCGCAGGAGTAGCGGAAGCCGCCGCCATTTTAACTCCTGGTTCCGGCCGCACCACGTGGGCTGTGGTAGCGGGAGGGGTAGGTAGAGAGGGGGAAGAAGGCATGGTGGGAGGAGGCACAGAGGGAGGGGGGTTAGGTGGGTCAGCAATTTCCGGAGTTGGAACAAAGGGGGAAGACAAATGGTCCGGCATTTCTTCCTGTAGAGTATAGGGAGGTGGCTTGGTTGGGGAAGTAGGGGTCTGAGGTAGAGTAGTTTGAGCTAGGAGGACCTGGTGAGTAGAGCAAGTGGAACAGAGGTCAGGGTGGGAACGCAGGTCCCAAAAAGCCTGAACATAAGGCACTTCCTTGTCCTTGCCAGTTCGGCGGCAGAAGTTATCTAGGTCGCGGAGCACATTGAAATCAAAAGTGCCAGTGGGAGGCCAATGCGACTTGTTATCGAGCTGATACTGGGGCCAGGCCACCTGGGAGAGGAAGATAAGCTTTTTTCGCCTAAGGGTTTGGGAGTAGCCCAAACGAGTGAAATTGAGAAGCAAACAACCAAGAGGGGTGTTTTTTGGAATTTTGGACTCCACGTTCCCCATGGTGCGCGTGGCGAAGGATTCCTGCCAGTCGAGGGAGCTCGGAACAGTATCCGAGTGGGCTGGGGTAGTGTGGGGGAGGCGTCCCTCCAACCCACCAGCTACTCCAGAGGGAGGCGGATAGGAAAAGATCAGAGAAGGCGTCCCCTGTCTGATCGTTCCTATTTAATTCGGATTTGGGTGGGTCAGAGAAGGCGTCCCTTGTCTGCCGACCCAAGGCTCCTGGAGCCGGGTTGGAGGATCCTGCTCGGGCCGGCCGGCGCTTGGCGAGGGATCCGCGGACGGGGACTGAGAGGAAGGGCCTTTGCCACATGCACCACAGAAGGAGAAGGTAAGAAACATGACTTACCTGGTTCGGAGTGCTGGGGCCAATTCGGAGGAGGGCTGGAGAGGTCGCTGGAGGGAGGGGGTCGCTAGGGGGGGCTAGCGACCCTCGCTCCCGGGTTTCGGCACCAAATGTGCGACCCCCTTGTAGACCCCTGCCCGGTACCCGATCCCAAGTAACAGCTCGAGCGAGAGTTGGAAGCCGAGTTCAGGTTTATTGGGACCAGCGGGCAGGCCAGGAAAGGAAGGAGATCGGGGCTGGCTGCGACTGTGCAGCTGGGGTAGTTGGGTTTTATAGGGGGGGTGGACGGGGCATGGACACAGGGCTGGCGGAGTGTCGTAGGAGCTTAGGATAGGCTGTCCATCTCTGGGCAGACTGCTGAGGTGGCTCAGAGGGTTACGTGTCGGTTCAGGATAGGCCGAGGCTTGGCGGGCTTTTCAGTTGCGACGATTGGCTACTTGTCGTTGCTGGGCAGAACAGAACTGGTTTGGCGGGCTTTTCTCAAGGCAGCAGGAAGCCTGAGGGGAAGGCGGGGGCAAGAGACCTGGGGAAAGATGGCGGGGCTTTCTACCGAACAGAATCCAGTGCTTAAATGTTCAGTTTAGTGGCTAATGCCTGTAATCCCAGCACTTTGGGAGGCTGAGGCGGGTGGATCAGCTGAGGTTAGGAGTTAGAGACCAGCCTGGCTAACATGGTGAAACCCCATTTCTATGAAAAATACAAAAAATTATCTGTGCGTGGTGGCACATGCTACTCGAGAGGCTGAGACAGGAGAATCGCCTGAACCCAGGAGGCAGAGGTTGCAGTGAGCCAAGACTGCACCATTGCACTACAACTTGGGCAACAAGAGCAAAACTCCATCTCAAAAACAAAAGGAAACCACAAAAGTTCACTTTATTTGCCTTTCTGTGGCCAAACGCCTGCTGGGTTCCAGGCTCTGGGGATACACGAGGTAAACAAGATGCATGGTTTCTCCCTGTGCGGCATGGTGACTTCTTGGACCTCCCATTCCTCTTTATTGTTCCTGTTTAAGCCCGAGAAAGTACTGTGCTTTTAAGAACGTGTGTGGTTAGATTGGGCTCACCTGGTTATTCAGGCCAATCTCCCTGTCTCAAACCCCTTACTAATCCCACCTGCAAAGTCCCTTTTGCTACGTAAGGTGACATATTCAGAGGTTCTCAGGATTAGGACATGGATATTGTGTGGGGAGGAACAGTCTGCCTATCTTGTCAGCTCTTTAGACCCTGAAGATGTGTGCTCATCCCAAATACAAAATACATCTACCCTGCCCCAAGGCCTCATGCCATTATAACATCAACTCAGGAGTCCAAAATCTGCTCTAAACCTCGTCACCTAAATCACCTCAATCTGGCATGGGGGAGGCTCCTGGAACTTAGTAAACCAGTTACCTGGCCCTAAAGTGTAGTGAGCGGCCACCCAGAGGGGTATAATCTAGTTCTGTCCCTGATCCAAGGGACCTGATATGTGATATGGACAAGAAAAGGAAGAAACAAAGAAGCTGTACACCCAGAAATACCAGACCACTAAGCCTCCTTTCCTCCTGGTCACAGAGGATAGGGAAAGGAGTTTCTCCAAAGGGTCTGTCAGCACCTCATTCCATGTCCTGTGAACTTGGGAGAAGGCTGACCTAGACACTTTTCTTCAGTGGGTACTGCTCATTTTAGAAAGTGAATCAAGCCGGGTGCGGTGGCTCACATATGTCATCCCAACACTTTGGGTGGCCAAGGCGGGCAGATATGCTGAAGCCAGGAGTTCATGACCAGCCTGCCCAACATGGCAAAACCCTGTCACTACTAAAAATACAAAAATTAGCGAGGCGTGGTAGTACACGCCTGAGGTCCTAGCTTCTGTGTAGACTGCAGCAGGAGAATCGCTTGAATCCAGGAGTCAGAGGTTGCAGTGAGCCAAGATCATGACTGTGCACTCCAGCTTGGGCCACAGAGTGAGACTGTGTCTCGAGACAAAAAAGAGAGTTGGAGTCAGGGCCTGCCCTGGGGTCTTCCATCGGACAGCTGCGCATTACTTACAGGTGAAAATTTTCCCAGAGCACAGCTAAGCCTGGTTGTCCTGCTTGTAGGACTCTGGCATGTAGCTAATTATCAGCTCCACCTGGGCTGTTTTTACCTGGTCCCTACCCGTATCTTCAATTAGAAGCCACGTGCTTTGGGCTCAAGAAAGTCTAAGCTTTTAGAAAGCTCTCCAGTGACTCTCATCATCAACCAGGTTTGGCAGACACAGATCTACAGCTTTCTGGCCCAGAGACACCTGGGGCACAGGAGGGGTCAGAGCTGCCCATGACACTGGTTGTGAACTGGTGAAGGCTCCCTTGAGTGGGGACCCTGGAGTCCAGGGGACCAGGACCAAGGGGTCCCTGCCTGCCCCGGGCTTCTGAGGGGGAGAAGAAAGGAAGGCTGGAAAAGCCCATGTTTAGGAATAGAGCTTCTCTACCTCCTGGATGTCCAGGGCCATCCTTGATATGGGCCGTTGCAAGGTAGTGATATCAAGTTTCCTTTTTAAAAAGCCCTGTGACTGGTTGCAGTGGCTCACACCTGTAATCTCAGCACTTTAGAAGGCCAAAGTGGGCGGATCACCTGAGGTCAGGTGTTCGAGACCAGCCTGGCCAACATGGTGAAACCCTGTCTCTACTAAAAATATAAAAATTAACCAGATGTGGTGCTGTATGCCTATATTCCCAGCTACTCAGGAGGCTGAGGCAGGAGAGTCACTTGAACCCAGAAGGCATATGTTGTAGTGAGCTGAGATCACTCCATTGCACTCCAGCCTGGCTGTCAGAGTGAGATTTTATTTCAAAAAAAAGTGAGCCCTTTTACAGAAAACTGTTAAGTAAACAATAATACAGTAGTACCTGAGAGACTGATGTGTGGGTACTTGGTTTTCCTTGATGTTCTAGAGTAGAGCTGCACTGTCTAATGTGATTGTCAGCAGCCTCATGGATCTATGGAGTACTTGGAATGTGCCGGAGTGGCAGGCAGGGTTGCCAAACTCAGCAAATAAAAGTTGAGAATGCCTCCTCCATCAGTGTGGGCTGTGCACAGTGACTTTCTTCCAGAACGGAAAGAGGGATAAGAGTAACTTTACAGTGGCAGCCAGCTGGTTTTAATGTCAAGTGATACACCATTTTAACAGCACACCTGGGTAAGACACCTGAGGCCCTAGGGGGCCAGGACTTAGAATCTTCAAATTCTGCAGCCACTCGTCTTCTCACTGCCCTCACCTGGCTCCTGCAGAGAGTAGTGACAGTGCCCTAAGGGGCCTCTAGGAGCCTAATGGGACCACAGGAGGTCTCTTGGAGGCCTGGAGAGGCATGTGAGGACTTGGCATTTTCCAAAGGTATGACAGCTGGGGTTGGTGCTTGAGATCTCTGGTCAGTGCTGGTAATGCTGTGTAATGAATTGCCACAAACTTAAGAGCTTAAAAAAACAAATGTATTGGTCGGATGCAGTGGCTCACACCTGTAATCCCAGCACTTTGGGAGGCCAAGGGAGGTGGATCACATGAGGATGGGAGTTCCAGACCAGCCTGACCAACATGGAGAAATCCTGTATTTACTAAAAATACAAAAAATTAGCCAGGTGCAGTGGTGTATGCCTATAATCCCATTTACTTAGGAGGCTGAGAAAGGAGAATCGCTTGAACCTAGGAGGCAGAGGTTGCAGTGAGCCAATGTCACACCACTGCCCTTCAGCTTGGGTGACAAAGCAAGACTTCATCGCAAAAAAGAAACAGGCTTGTTAAATTCCTCCCATGTGTTGATGCCCTTGCTATAATATCTATTTATGTTATTATGAGTCACCCGCTCCCAGGGCTGCCCTGCCCATTGCGAGACCTCTTCTGTCTTCGTAAGTGTGAGACAGTGTTTTCCCTGCCTTTACCACATTGTCCGCCTCTCTCGCTGGTGTCACACCCATTTAAGGAGAGTGAGCACATTGGCTGTGGGATCTTGGTCTCCCCAGTTTGGCAGCAGCAGGTCCCTGACTTGGCATAAGAAATAAATGTCAGTGGAAAAATATTTTCTTTTTTTGAGATGGAGTCTAGCTCTGTTGCCAGGCTGGAGTGCAATGACACAATCCCCACTCACTGCAACTTCTGCCTTCCAGGTTGAAGCGATTCTTTTGCCTCAGCTTCCTGAGTAGCTGGGACTACAGGCATGTGCCACCACACCCAGCTAATTTTTGTATTTTTTAGTAGAGATGGGGTTTCACCATGTTGGCCAGGATGGCATTGATCTATTGACATTGTGATCTGCCCGACTCAGCCTCTTAAAGTGCTGGGATTACAGGCATTTTACTATCTATGTGCGTGTCCCAACACAAATGTCGTTGCACCTGTTGATGTGTGTCTTAAGCCTGAGGTAGGGAAGTTTGGTAGGTGGAAGTTACTTTCCATCTCCTTTCTCATAGCATGGCACATGGAAGACAAGATTTTGGCTTTAGCATTTCACTGTGAGCATCCTGTTTATTCCATGGTCATGGGCCTTACTACCAAATTTACTTGAAAACCTTGTGAAATTATTTATGCAGAAAGAATGAGGAATCTCGGGTAATGGGAAAGCAACTAGTCAGTTTTGGAAAACCTCCAACATCGGTAGTTTACAACTAATTGGAAAAACATGTCTCATCTCAGTTGAGTTAATCCTTTCTGCAGTGCTGGGCACCTTAAGTGTTCCCAGAAGGTTTAAGGAGCAGACTGAGCTCCCAAGGAGGCCAGCATAGTGACAAAAAAGGACAAAGGGCTCTGCCTGCCCCTGAGGGTCCTTCAGTCATGGTCAGCTCTGTCTAGGGGAGCAAAGACCATGTCTGTCCTCAGCCTTCCTGGCTATGGCAGGAGCATGGGGTTGGGAGAGAAGAGCATGGGCATTTCTTCTGGCTGGAAACTTAGCCTTTGAAACAAGGCTCCACGGGCAGAGTTTCAGACCCAAACAGGAGAATGAGATGGCCAATGTTGATGCTCTCAGAGTGGAGGGTCCTGAACTGTCTGATTATAAGTGCAGTGTTGGGTCCTTATGTACTTTTACAAGGGTATTTTCAGAGACACGGAGGTCAGTGGACCCACTTTCACTTTGTCATTGAAGGTCTCTGGAAAAGAGTGTTCCCAGGGAAAGATGATCTGATGGGGCCACGGCCCCACCAGTGTCCTTAAGAGGGAAAGCTCTGTCAGCAGAGAGAACCTCAGCCCTGGCTGATCACACAGGATACACTAGGGTGGGATCTGCAGACACCAGCAGCCTGCCCTAAGGCTCCCAAGTCAGAAAGCCCCAGTCATTTCCAGTCCTGGTTTTGCTAGCCAGTCTCAGTTTCTGGCTTTGTGTCTTGGGGGGGCTGATGCAATGTTGTTTGTGAGATGGAGCAAATGGTATTGCTCCTACCCCCACCAGGCTGGCGTCAGGATGAAATTCAACATAGAAAGCATCCTCCCCCTACCCCCATGGACCAAGAGGTAATGCTATTAGAGTTACATGGGTTTGGGGTTTCCCCTTACTGTTTCCATTCCCTTCCTGAAACCGTGAAAGAGGCTTCGTGGGAAAGGAAGTTTCTCTCAGATGCCTGAGTCCAGCTGGGAGTAGCTGTTCCCAGTTAGCCAGGCTGATTGGAGTCCAGGGTGAGTTGGCTGAGTTGTGGGTTTGAACCGCCAGAGCCACTGAGGCACAGCTGGCCCACTGCCAAGTGCTGCCAACCATCCTGTAAATTCCACCATTGCTCATGCCTGGGAGACGCTTCAGCATTGACCGAAAGGGTTGCTAGGTCTTGTTTTGCTCAGGACAGGGCACTGAAGAGTGATCTGTTGTCATACTCTAAGGACAGATCTGGGTCCTGTGCCTCGCAGGGACTCCAAACACAGAATGCCCTTGACAGGACCCCAGCCCATGGGCACAGCCCCTTTTGTTAGTATTAATTATGCACTTATGTGAAATGCACCTGCTCTTGAAGAGGGGATAGCCAGTGATTAAAATAGTTGAGAGCAGGTCACCAGGCTCTTTCAGACTCCATTAGGAAATGGCTCTTAGAGGGTTACTTTAGAGCAAGGGAAAGGTCTCCCTGTTGGAGGGGCTCTGTGCCTGGCCAGCTTCTTTAAATCCTGGCCTGCTCCAGCAATCCAAGATGGCTCTGAAGTAGGAACTGTTACTTAATTTGCAGGGATCAGTACAAAATGAAAATCAATAATTTTCAGAAATTAAGATGAAGGTGGGCTGGGTGCAGTGGCCCACGCTTGTAATCCCAGCACTTTGGGAGGCCAAGGCAGGCAGATCACAAGGTCAGGAGTTCGAGACCAGCCTGGCCAACACGGTGAAACCCTGTCTCTACTAAAAATACAAAACTTAGCTGGGATGGTGGTGGGTGCCTGTAATCCCAGCTACTTGGGAGGCTGAGGCAGGAGAATTGCTTGAACCCGGGAGGTGGAGATTGGAGTGAGCTCAGATCACACCATTGCACTCCAGCCTAGGTGACAGTGCAAGACTATTCTCAGAAAAAAAGAAAACTGATTCAAGCAGCAGAGCCTTCAAGCAAGCATTAGGTATGCTTCTGAGCACGGGGCCCTGGTTGTGAAGTTTGTACACTGGGCCAGGTCTGGAAAGAGTGCAAGGCATGCAGCTGGCCTGAACCATGTGGGTGAACTGAGTCACCCTGCCCTTTGTGGGGGTTGATGGGGATTTTTTTCTAGGCTGCTGGCCTGGGCATGGCTGACGCATGAGTGGGGCTTGTCCTGGTCTGGGCTGAAAATAATACACTGGGACAAGTTGAAGGGAGGGGGATTGGAGCAGGGTGCTCCAGGGAGCATCATCTGTGTCCAACAGGAAGTCCCTGAGCTTGGACACATGACTTAATCATCTGTCACGAGGTTCAGAGCAAAACCCAGAAGGCCAGGCAATGATTCATTGAAACTCTCCCTACCCAAGTTAGCATTTTCCAGTATCATTTAAAAATGTTTTATAGATAAGAGGTCTCGCTGTGTTGGACAGGATGGTCTCAAACTTTTGGTCTCGAGTGATTCTCCTGCCTTGGCCTCCCAAGGTGTTGGGATTATATTCATGAGTCATTGCCCCTGGACTCCAACACTGTTTTAAAATTTTTGATATATCTGTGATTTTTGGATTATACCTGTTTTGTGACTTCCATTGGAGAAAATCAACCTGGCGGGGTGAGGTGGCTCACGCCTGCAATCCCAGCACTTTGGGAGGTTGAGGTGGGCAGATCACATGGCATTTCTCTTGTGAGAGTTTGAGACCAGTTTGGACAAATGGTGAAACCCCGCCTTAACTAAAAACAGACAAATTAGCCAGGCATGGTGATGGGTGTCTCTAATCCCAGCTACTCAGGAGGCTGAAACAGGAGAATCTCTTGAACCCACGAGATGGAGATTGCAGTGAGCTGAGATTGTGCCACTGCACTTCTGCCTGGGCTACAGAACAAGACTCTGTCTCCAAAAAAAAAAAAAGCCATCAAAAGCAGATGTTTGTCACTGCCAGGTGACCTTACTAATCACTGACCATGGGCGTACAAGGACAAATGAAATGAGGGCAAAATAACTTATGCCTTGTTTTCTTTGCCTTTGACCTTCAGCCCCATGCATTCCTGCAAATGTTTTGCCCACAGCAAACCTTTGAATACCTTAACTTTTCTGTTTTAAATGAGATTTCCAAGTGAATTGATGTCTGAAAAGATAATCCCTTTAGTGGTGAGCAATTGGTATTTGAAGAGAATGAGATCAGGTTGCTAAGGACACCCTTGTTTGTAATCTTTGGTTTATATAAATTATTGGTGAATAAGAGAAATAAGTTTATTCTTTCTTTTAGATGGTAAACCGGAAGGGAAGTGTGTTAAGGGGTAAAGTGAGTCATGGGGTGTGGGAGGCTCAGATGGAACAGGGCTCTGGGACACCTCCCTTTCTTGACATTGGACCTCTAATTTCCATCCCAGGCCTCAAATTAAAAGACAAAGGCTTCTAATCTGCTTGGGTGGGAACACATAAAAATTCCTCTGGGTGGATGGATAGGGGTGGGAAGGAGGAAGTTTGTAGAAACTGAAAGAGGACTTTTTTGGGGAGAGAGGAAGAAATCTCTTGTTTAATTACAAAACCAAAATATCATTGGCATAAAGTTTTCAGGGTTCATCCATATAGTTGCATATGTCAGAACTTAATTTTTTTGATGGCTGAAAATACTTCATATATAGTGTATTTTGTTTATTGATTTACCTGTTGATGGACATGTGATATTTCTACTTTCGGCTATTGTGAATAATGCCACTAGGAACACTGGCATGCAAGTAACTACTTGAGTGCTTGTTTATAATTTTGTTGGGTATGTATCAAGGAGTGGATTATTGGCTTATGTAGTAATTCTATACTTAGCAATTTTAGAAACCGGCAAATTGTCTTCCACAGTGGCCACACTATTTTGCATTCCTACCAGCAGTATCAAGTTCTCCATATCCTCATCAACACTAGTTATTTCTTTGTTTTTGATTAGAGCCATGCTAGTTGGTGTGAAGTGATACTTACTGTGGTTTGTATTTTCATTGCCCTAATGACTAAAGATTTTGAGGAGCCTTCAATGCACTCATTTGCCATTTGTATCAAGTTATTTGCCCTTTGCAACCTTTTTTTTGTATTCATTGTGTTATAGGTGTTCATATGTGTTTTGAATATTAACCCCTTAGATACATAATATGCGATTATTTTCTTGCATTGTGTAGATTGTACTTCACTATATTTAGAGTATCTTTTCATAGACAAAAATTTTTAATTTTGATGAAATTTATCTTTTGTTGTTGCCCGTGATTATAATATCATATTTTAAAAATATTGCTAAATCGGTGGGCATGAAGATTTGCCTCAGTTTTGTTCTGACTTTATAATGTGTGGTCTCAAATAAAGGTCTCTGGTCCATATTGAATTAATATCTGTGTATGGTATAAGGTAAGCGTCCCACTTTATTTTCTTGCATGTTAAAATCCAGTTGTCTCGGCACCATTTTTTGAAAAGACGGTTCTGTAGGACCTTAGCATCATTGTTATGAATCAATAGGCCATGGATTTGAGAATTTCTTTCTGGGGTCTCAATTCTATTCCATTGGTTTATAGGTCTATCCCTATGCCAATATCCCATTGCTTATTTAAATTATAGCTTTATATTTAGTTTTGAAATCAGAAATTTGAGACCTCCAAATTTGATCTATTACAAAATTGTTTTACCCATTCAGGATCCCTTGAAATTCTATATAAATTTTAGAATGGTTTTCTTTATTTCTGTGAAGGATGCTGTTGGAATTTAGATAAGGATTGCATTAAATCTGCCAATTATTTGAGTAATATTTTCATCTTCACATTATTAAGCTGTAAGATATTAACTTCTTTTCAGATATATGAACAAAATCAGATATATAATTCTGACTAATGAATCAGGTTTCCCAGTTATTTAGGCCTTTTTAAATATCTTTCAACAATGGTTTATAGTTTTCAGTATACAAGTCTTGTGACTCCTTTGTTAAATTTATTTCTAAGTATTTTATTTTTTTTATGTTACTGTAAACACAACTGTTCTCTTAATCTTCTTTCACTTGATTGTATGTAGGAATCCAAATAAACCAGTTATGTAATGATTTAATATCTTGAAATTTTATGAGCTCATGTATTGGTATTGACAGCTTTGTGTGTGTATATATATATATATATGTATATACATATATATATATTCTTTATAGTTTTTGACTTATAAGATTGACTTCTTTTCCAATCTGGATATTTTTATTTCTCTTTCCTGCATATTTGCTCTGACTACAACTTTAAGTATTATGTTAAATAGAATAGTGAAAATGGGCATCCTTGTCTTGCTCTTGATCTTAGGAGAAAAGTTTTCAGTCTTTCACCACTGAGTATGAAAGTTGTGAGTTTTTCACATGGCCACAGCATGTTGAGAAAGTTTTCTTATATTCCTAGTATATTGATTAATTTTATCATGAAGGAGTGTTAAAGTTTTTTAAGTGCTTTTTCTGTATCAATTGAGATGATCATGTAGGTTTTTCTTTTATTCTATTAGGTAGTTTATTAAACTGACTGATTTCATATGTTGAACCCTTCTTTTGTTATTGGGAAAAATCTCAATTGGTCATAGTGTACAATGCTTTCAGTATTCTGAATTAAGTTTATTGATACTATTGTGAGGACTTTTGCATCTCTATTGATAAGGAATAGTGGTCTATAGTTTTCCTTTTCTTGTTGGGTCTTTGTCTATATTAGGATAGTGCTATATTCACAGAAGGAGGTAGGACATGTTTCCTCCTCTTCTCTTTTTGAAAAAGTTTGAGGACTGGTGTTAATTTTTCTTTAATTGTTTGGCACCTTCACCAATGAATCCTTCTGATCTTGGGTTTTTCTTCATTAGGAGGTTTTAGGTCCCTGATTAAACCTCTCTGTTTCTTTTAGTTCTATTCATATTTCCTACTTCTTCTAGAGTAGGCTTTGGTGGTTTATGGTTTGTTTTTACCTTAATTTATTTCTTGTTGCTATTGTGATTACTTTTTCTGATCTAATGTTGTTTAAGACCATAATTTTTAGAAAAATTTTCACATATTTGTGAGTTTTTCACAACTTTTTCTTCTGTTATTGATGGTAGTTCCATTGCAGAGTAGTCAGAAAAGAATTATGATTTCAATATTTTTAAATTTATTAAGATGTTTTGTGAACTTAAGATATGATCTGTCTCAAAGAATGTTCCGAATGCATTTGAGAAAATTGTATACTCTGCTACTGTTGAGTGAAGTGCTTTCTGAGTATTAGATAAAATTGGTCTATTGTGTTAAGTATTAGATACAATTGGTCTATTAATCTTCTGTCTGGTTATTCTATTCACTATTGAAAATGGAGTAATTAAGTCTCCAGATATTATTGTTAAACTATGCCTTCAATTCTGTTAATTTTAGTTTCACATGTTTTGGGAGTGTTGTCATTAGATGGGTATATAATTTGTATGTTTTCTTGATGTAGGGCAACTTTTATCAATATATAATGTCTTTGGCCAGGTGTGGTGGCTCAGGCCTATGATCCCAGCACTTTGGGACTCTGATTTGGGTGGATCACAAGGTCAGTTCAAGACCAGCCTGACCAATATGGTGAAACCCTGTCTCTACTAAAAATATAAAAATTAGCTCAGCGTGGTGGCATGTACCTATAGTCCCAGCTACTTGGGAGGTTAGGCAGGAAAATTTCTTGAACCCGGAAGGCACAGGTTCCAGTGAGCCAAGATGGAACCACTGCACTGCAGCCTGGGTGTCAGAGCAAGACTCCATTACGTGTGTGTGTGTGTGTGTGTGTGTGTGTGTGTTCATCTTTATTTCACTCGTAAAATTTTTGACTTGAAATCTATTTTGTATGATAGCAATATAGCCACCCAGCTCTGTTTTGGATGCCATTTGCATGAAATATATTTGTCCATTGTTTTTATGCAAACTTTTTGTGTTTTTGTATTTACAATGACTCTCTTGTGAACAGTATGTAGATGGATCTTTTTTTGTTTATTCTGCCAATTTCTGTCTTATGAGTAGCAGGGTTTGATCCAGTTACGTTGAAAATAATTACTGATAAGAAAAGACTTACTTCTGTCATTTAATTTTGTTTTCCGTAGGTTTGTTGTTGTTGTTGTTGTTCTTCTTCTTCTTCAATTTCTCTATTACCGCCACCATTTTTTGGTATTCTGTTGATTTTTTTATAGTTTGCCAGTTTTTCATTTTGTATTGTTTAAAGTTATTTTCTTAGTGGTTTTCTGGGAAATTACACTTAATGTCTTAAACTTGTAACTATCTAGCTTTAACAGTAACCCAATTTATAACCAACTTAGTTTCAATAGCATAGAAACATTCTGCTTCTATCCATCTCCTTTCCTACCCTTTATATTGTTATTGTCACATATTATGTCATTCTATATTGGGAACTCATTACCATAGATTTATAATGATTGTTTTATGCACTTTCCCTTTAAATCATATAGGGAAAAAAGTACAATAAGAGTGGCTTGTATATAAAGTTACTTTTACCAGTCTTCTTTATTTCCTCTTATATCTTGAGTTCATGCTGGTATTCTTTCATTTCAGCCTGAATAACTCCTTTTAGCATCTCTTATGGGAAAAATTTACTGGCTTCTTTTGCCAACCTGACAAAGAAGAATGGGCTGTTCACCACACCATTTTCTCTTCCTCCATGTCACTCAGCTAGGCTCCTCTTGCCAGCCTCTTTTGCAGGTGTTAGATAAAATAGTAGAATGTTAAAGTGGTACATACCTGGCCATTCGGACCTCCCACATATGATTATCTCAATACATGCAGTAAAAACCTTTGATAAAATTTAACATCCCTTCATGTTAGAAATGCACAGTAAACTAGATATTGATGGAACATATCTCAAATTCTTCTTAAACTTTTCTAAAGTTTAGAACTAGAGAGAATACAGTCAAACCCATTTTGGGGCCAGCATCATTCCTGTGTCAAAGTCAGACACAATAAGAAAACTACAGACCACTATCTAAGATGAACATAGATGGAAAAATCATCACTAGAACACCAGCAAAATGTACTCAAGAAACATCAACAAAATTACACATAATGACCAAGTTGGATTTATCCCTGTCTCAGCACTGTTTTTATCATGAAACAATGGTAAAGAGGATGAAAAGACAACTTAAATACTGAGAGAATCGATTTACCAAACATGGTCTCTCTTAAAAGTTTAATATCTAAAATATGTAAGAAATTCAAACAACACTAATAGCAAAATAAATAATAACCTGATTAAAAAATAGGTAAAGGACCTGAACAGACTTATCTCCAGAGAAGACATAAAAATGGCCAACAAGTACCTGAAAATGTGCTCAACATCACTAGTCAACAGGGAAATACAAATCAAAACCACAATGATGTATCCACTAACATCTGGTGAGATGCTTGTTGTGAAAAAGTCAAGAGATAAGTAGTGGTGAGGGAGTAGAGAAAAGGAAACACTTGTAACCTGTTGATAGGAATGCAGATTTATGTAGCCACATTTTTATTTGTTTGTTAAGCAAAATATCCTTGTTGGCAAAGTCCCATGTGAAATATAGAATGCAGTATTATTCTAAGATGGAGTTTAATGATGGGTTGCTCGATACACCCAAATTTCATAGTTTTGGGGTATTTCTGGATTTACTTCCTCAGAGTTTCCTCTCGTAGTTGTGGGAGACTTTTCTATTTCTGTTGCTACCTGGCTGCCAAATATTACTTCTTTCTAGAATTCATTTAAATAGTATAATCCATCAAAAATATAAAGATTTTTGTGAGTTTTGAAAAAAAATGTTGTATTACACAAGGAGTCAATGGAAATCTTCTTGGCCCGGTGTATTTTCCATCCTTCCTCTTGTGGACATTCTTCATCCAAAAGGTTCCAGGCCTCTGGTGAAGTGTCTTTCCCCACTGAGTCTAGTCCCTAGGTCTTAGAAGGGAGTGACTCCCTGAAGCCGATGCTAATTTTTAGCTATGTTGATTTCTAATGAATAATAGTCACATCACATTAAATTTTTATTTCTTATGAAATTGTTCTAAATTGCCATCTTGTCTCCCAGTCCTTGAAGAATAAATGGACCTTGATCTTGCAGATCCAGCAATCTTAATTCAGTTCAGCTGCCACATTTGACAGATGAGGAAACTAAAGCTCAGAGAAGGGAAGTGATTTATCACAAAATATTGGGGCTGTTTGGAAGCAGAGCTGAAGCCATAACTCTGGTCTTTTTTATCTTAGGCCAATGCCCCTATCCACTTGTGACATTTTTTGCTTCCTTCCTGATTGGCAAGATTGTAATAATGAAAGGTGACAGCGTTGCTTATGCACCTTGTATTCTTGTCAATTATAACTATAAACCCAAATATGTTTCCCAGAATAGTTAATCATCTAGTAGAAGGTAGTGTGATTTCTCGTCCTGTAAATCATTAGAAAAACACCTCTGGTACCTTCTATTATGTTCGCCATATTGTTTTTTAGGCTATAAGGAAGTGATCTCATGTAGTTGTGTATAAATACTGCCTGTTGGTCTCTCCTTATTAGTAGATGCTGACTAACATTACAAGGTAATAATTGGTTATATTGTACTAGGAGAATAACAGTTTATAACAATATTACCTGCAATAAACTACATAGTTTATTTTCTATTCAATGAAGCAATTGTTTGGCTTTTTGGCTACACAGTTTTTTGCATAGCTAAGTTTGTTTTGTCATAAGGCAATCAGGCGGCACAAAAGTATTAACAACTACAGGAAACCAGCATCCAGCAAAGAAATTTGAAGATCATGTTCACCCTGAATAAACAAGTGGCTTTAAAAATTCTTCCAACTTTTAACTTCAAACAGAAAAGTTGAAAAAGAAGTACGGTAAAGACACATGTGCCCTTTATTTAGATTCACAAATTAACATTTTCTGGGATTGGTTTTGTGTGTCTCTATGTCTCTTTTCCTCTTCACATACATACTCATTTTCTCTCTTACACACACGTACATATACATGCATACGCTCACATTTTGTGTAGCTCTGAACTGCCTGAAAGCAATATTCAGATATCAAGATTGTACAAGAATACTTAAGGCAGTTTTCCCAAAATTAGCACATTCTTTTATATTACTACAATAACAATCACAAGACATTTTCTACTGATAATTAATATTATGTAGTATGCAGTCTAAATTTAAATGTCTCCACTTGCTCTCAAATATTCTTTATATTAGTCAGGGATCTTATATTGGAATTTTTATCATGTTTCTTATTTTCATCAGTCTTGAATATTGCTTCCCCTCCACCATTTCCCTCATCTTTTGCAACCTTGACATTTTTGAAGAGTGCAGACTAATTGTCTCTTAGACTATTTCTCAAACTGGATTCATCTAACTGTTCTTCTGGATTAGACAAAATGTTTAGGCAAATATTATGTTTCCCATTGCATTCCATCGAGAAGTTTATAATGTCATTTTATCTCAATATTTGTGAAGCTAAGTTTCATCTCTTCATTTTAAATTCCTTACTTAATAAACATTAAATGGATAATAGAGATATATAAATGTCCTTTTCCTAACAATATGTTAGTGTATAGTGTTAGGAGTAATTTCATGCCAGAATCTCATATTAACTTGGTGGTATTTGTAAAACAGTGATTTTAAAATTCAGGCATTTTTCTAGCTCAGGGGCCAGTCAATTTTTCCAGTAAAGAGCCACATTCTAAGTATTTTAGGCTGTGTGGGCCACATACGGTCTCTGTTACTTATTCTAGTTCTTCTTTAGCTGTGTAAAAATTATTAGCTCATGGACTGCAGGAAAATGGTCTGCAGCAGCATTTGGGCCATGAGTAGTAGTTTGTCAAAGTCCTGTTCTGTGTTATAAAGAAGAGCTTTCCTTTTCCTCGTAAAACATGTGTGTGTGTGTATGTGTTTGTGTGTGTGTGTGTGTGTGTTAGAGGGAGAGAATGAGATCCTTAATAACTTTTTTTCTTTATAGAGTTGATCTCTTTAAGCTTTTTTTTTTTTAAATAAATACACTTTGGATTTAACTCTGGTAAATAACACTGTCTTAAGAAAATTTCATCTTCTATGCTTTCTGATACAATAGCCACTAGCTTCATGAGACCATTCAAATTTAAACTAAGTATAATGAAATTATAATTCAAAATTAAATAAATTAATAATTCAAAAAAATTAGTTTCTCTGTCACATGAGTCACATTTAAGTGTACAAGTATTCACTCAACACTCGTAGCTAGTGGCTACATATTGAACAGTGCAGATGTAGGACATTTTTATGATTTAGAAGTTGTATTGGATAGTAATATATGCAGATTTCAAATGTATTTGCACAGAGTTATGCAAAATAGTCCCTCATAATTAGAGTTAACTTATACTTTTTTTCTTGTCTTTTATTTGCTTTTATGCTTATTTCCCTTCTTAGTAATTTGTCTATTCCTTTTCTTTTAAGGTACCAAAGTATTTATTATATCTATTGTTTTATTGTTTTTATCTCACATTTTTCTTTACTTATGCTTTCTTTTGATTTAGTTTATCAGTTTTTTTTTAAACTTTTATTTTAGGTTCAGAGGTACCTATGCAGGTTTACTATATAGGTGTCACTGGGGATTTGTGCACAGATTATTTAGTCACTTATGTGGTAGGCCATGTACCTGATAGGTAGTTTTTAAGTCCTGACTATCATCCTTCCCTCCATCCTCAAATAACCCAGTGTCTGTTGTGTCCATGTGTACTCAATGTTGAGCTTTTACTTGTGAGAACATTTAGTATGTGGTTTTCTGTTCGTCTGTTAGTTTATATAAGATAATGGCTTTTACCTTCATCCATGTTTCTGCAAAGGACATGACCTCATTTATAAATAAAACATAAAACAGGACATGACCTGTTTTATGGCTCCATCATATTTTGTGTCGTATATGTACCACATTTTCTTCATTAGTCTAGAATTGATGGGCATTTAAGTTGGTTTCATGTCTTTGTTATTGGGATTTATGCTGCAATGAGCATATGCGTGCATGTATCTTATTCTTTCCTCTATGATCTTCCTTCCCTCCTTCCCTTTCTCTCTTCTTGGCCTCCTCTTTCCTTCCTTCCTCTTTTTTCTCTCTCTTCCTTTCTTTCTCTTTCTCTCTTCCTTTCTTTCTTTCTCTCTTATCTTCCTTCCTTCCTGTCTTTCTTTCTCTTTCTGTTTCTTTTTCTTTTTTCTTTCTTCCTTCCTCCTTCCCCACCTCCTTCCTTCCTCTCCTCCTTCCTTCCCTCCCTCCCTCCCTCCTTCTCTCTGCTTCTGTCACCCTGGCTGGAGTGCAGTGTCACCATCTTGCCTCATTGCAAGCTCCACATCCTAGGTTCAAATGATTCTCCTTCATTAGTCTCCCAAGTAGCTGGGACCACAAGCGCCTGCCACGAGATCTAGCTGATTTTTGTATTTTTTATTAGATGCTGGGTTTCTCTGTGTTGCTCAGGTTATCAGGCTGGCCTCGAACTCCTGACCTAAGGTCATCTGCCCACCTCGACCTCCCAAAGTGCTGGGATTACAGGTGTTAGCCACCACACCTGGCCTCCATCGCTCCCTTTTGTATCCCCCAACTCACACCTTGCCCATGCCACTCATGCGTACCCCCTGCCTTTCCCCACAGTCACTTTTGAGTCCTGCACTAAGTAGCCTTCAGTCCAGAGACCAGACATCAGACAGCAATCTGGACCTCTTCCTTGATCAAAGATGAGACCTCCACAAGAGGGAAATGCCTGCTATGGAGCCTGCAGGCTGAACACAGTCACTCTTCAGGCAAACAGCTAGAACAGAACTGAGTAAAATCTCCAGCCAAAAAAAAACTTCTCATTCAACTCATCCCTAACCCCATTTTACAGATTGAAACACTAAGGCTCAGAGGGGAGGAGACAGAGTAGGCACTGGACAATAGTCTTTTGGCTCCAAAGCCAAGTTCCGTCCACCCAGCCAGGCTCCATCCTTCCTTCTATAAATGTTTATAACAGTATGTGCTGGGCACTCTTCTTAGGCTCTTTTACACATATCACTCAGTCTGCTTTTCCCATTCTTTTGACAAGTATTTATTGAGCTTCTACTGTGTGCATGAACTGGACTCGATACTATGGATATCTTGGTAAAAAACTCAGGCAAAGTCTACCCCCCTGGGGTTCTAACAACACAAAGAGAGGGTTGGTGCTGTGGGCAAGGCTGTGAAGGCAATGAATGAAATGGTGGGGTCACACAGGAAGGGTGTTCAGGGATTCTCTCTGCATGGAAGGGGCATCTTCTTGGCTTTGAGATGCAAATGCTAAAATACCTGTGAGCAGCAGGCCATGCCCACTCAGTAACAGAGCTGAGCCGCAACCCTCCATAGATGCCAAACCAAACACCAGATCAGGCCACAAAACCACCTAAGGGCTGGCCGGTTGTGCATTTGGAAGAGGGGGTGCTGTTCTTCCTCCAGGTTGACAACATGATAGATTGAAATATACATGGGATGCTGGGAGCAGTGGCTCAGGCCTATGATTTTGGCACTTTGGGAGGCTGAGGCTGGTGGATAACCTAAGGTAGGATTTCAAAACCAGCCTGGCCAACATGGTGAAACCCATCTCTTAAACATACAAAAATTAGCTGGGTGTGGTGGCATTTGTGGGATTACATTGCCTATAATCCCAACTACTCAGGAGGCTGAGGTGGAAGAATCACTTGAATCCAGGAAGTAGAGGTTGCAGTAAGCTGAGATTTCACCACTGCACTGCAGCCTGGGTGGCAGAGTGAGACTTTGTCTCAAAAAAAAAAAAAAAGGAAAGAAAAGTGCATGAGCTCTGGAGGTGGAGAGATGGAATTGAATCCCAGCTTTTACTTCTCAGTTGTGTGCCCTTGGACAAGTTGGCTTCTCAGAGCTTCAGTTTTCTCATCTGTGAAATGGGAACAACATCTGGCTTGCCGGCGGTCTTAGGATGACTGGGGAGTGTCTGGTACGTAGTAGGTGCTCAACGTGTGTGCTTTCCCATGGCCATCTAAGAGTCCTCAGGGCTTCCCTCCTGCCCTTCCCCCACAACTCCTGTGACTGCCTCTTAAATGGGCACTCAAGGTGGTAAGGAGGCACAGGTGAGGGAGCCACGCTGGATCCACACCCACCCACGCCCATTGTTAGGAAAACAAGCTTTTAGTGCCTGGCCCTGCTGCTGCTGGTGGCTGAGAGTATAAAACGGGACCCAGAGCCAGCCTCTCCCTTCCTGTAAGGCACACCAAGGCAATGGTGTTTAAAATGAAAAGAGGCAGTGGCATGGAGGCTACGGAGACTGAGCCATTCCTGCGGCAAAAAGGGAGGCAGTGGGGCCCCCTGCTGAGGGTTATCTGGCACGTGTTTCATTGTACCTTCCTCATGGGACCCACAGCCCATCAGTGATGTCTTCAGGTTTACTGTCCCCAAGCTGCTTAGGTGAGTCCAGACTTCAGGATCTCGCTAAGGCTTGTGGTCTCTTAATGGCATCCATTCAGAGTCCGGGGGCTTCAGCTCTCATGCCTCTGCCTATAGATCTGGTGCTCCGGATACTGGAGGGTGGGTGGGAAGGATACTGAAAAAGGAAAATGATTAATGAGAAAGTGACTGTCCCCCACAGGGGCAAATAAGTAAGCTCTTACCTGACTGTATAAATTAGCTTTTGTTGTAAAATGCCCCCAAATGAGTGGCTTAAAGTTATAAGCATTCATTTATTTAGTTTATAGTAATGTGGGTCAGTAACGTGGACTGGGCTCAGCTTGGTGGGCCTTCTTTTCTTGGCTGGGTTTTCTCATGTGCGTGTAGTTGTGTCTGAAGCTAGCTCAGACATGTTCATGTGGCTAGTAGGGAGGGTTCTAAGCAATAGGCCAAAAGCTACATTTTCTCTTGAGGCTCACAGCTGGCATAGCTTTACCTCCACTCTACTCTTGGTCAAAGGTGGTTTTGTGGCCAGCCCAGGTCCAAGATGTGTCTGCTCAGCTGCCATAACAGAGTATCACAGACTGAGTAGCTTCAACAACAGAAATGTATTTTCCTCTTGTTTCTGGTGGCTGTGAGTTCCAGATCAGGTATCTGCAAGTTGGTTCCATCTGAGGCTTCTGCCTCTGGTGTGCAGTTGGCCACTTTCTCCCTGTGTCCTCATATGGTCTTTCCTCTGTAACCACCCAGGTGTTTCCCTGTGTGTCTACATTTTCTCCTCTTATCAGGAGTCCAGAATGGGTGAAGGCCCAGCCTAATGACCTCATTTTAACTTTATTGCCTTTTTAAAGGCCCTATTTCCAAACACAGTCACATTCAGAGGTACCGGGGGTTGGGGCTTCAACATACAAATTTTGTGAGGACACAATTTACCTCATAACAAGGGGAGAGAAAAACACCATCTGTTGATCTTGAGGAGCTGCAGTAAGATTGAAAAGAAGCATGGACAGTGGGGGAAATAACCGAGATCACGATTGCGAAAAAGTCAACCACGCCGACTGATCCTCCACACCTGGCCTGGTTTGGGCAAAGGCAACACACATGGGCACCTACTCTCACCAGCTGTATCTTCTCCCTCCTTCCCCTGCAAGCCTTTTTCTGGAGTTTATTGGTGATCCCAAGTCTCAGGCCTGGAAGGGCTACCTCCTCGCAATGCTGATGTTCCTCTCTACCTGCCTGCAGACGCTGTTTGAGCAGCAGAACACGTACCAGATTAAGGTGCTGCAGATAAGGCTGCAGTCTGCCATCACTGGCCTGGTGTAAAGAAAGGTGAGTCCCGGGGGACAAGTGCAGGTCTTCCCAGCCGGGAAAACGAACAAAACTGAACTGGTTGGAAGTAATGCTATCAGCAGCTGAGAACGCTTTCAGTCTTCACTTATTAGAGTCACTCACGATATATTCTCACTTCCTTTGTTATTTCTCTTTATTTGGATGTATTTATTTTGTTGAGACAGAGTCTTCACCCACCGTGGCTTCCTAGAGTGCTGGGATGATAGGTTTGAGCTACCTCACCCGGCCTCCTTTCCTTCTTAAGTCTGAGTCATATTCTGCTTAGCAGATGGATCACACTGTGTTTTTTTTTTTCATCTGATGTTGGACCCGTTGGTTGATTTTGTCTTTTGGCTTTTGTGAATTGTGCTGCTGTGAGCACAGGTGTGGAAATCCCTCTCGAAGTTTCTGCTTTCTATTCTTTTGGCATGGATGGCAATGGCTCTGTTAGAGCCAATGGTAATGCTGTGTGGAAGTGTTTTGAGGGACCACCATTCATAAAGTGTTTTGTTGTTGTTGTTGTTGAGATGGAGTCTCACTGTGTCACCCAGGCTGGAGTGCAGTGGCATGATCTGGCCTCACTGTAACCTCCTCCCAGGTTCAAGCCATTCTCATGTCTCAGCCTCCTGAGTAGCTGAGATTACAGACATCTGCCACCACACCTGGCTCATTTTTGTATTTTTAGTAGAGACAGGGTTTCACAATTTTGGCCAGAGTGGTCTCGAACTCCTTGCCTCAGGTGACCCGCCCACCTCGGCCTCCCAGAGTGCTGGGATTGCAGGTGTGAGCTACCTCCCCTGGCTGTTGTGAAGTTTTTTAATCATCCTGTTTTACTGTTCTTCACCTGGGGTTATGATCTCAACCCTGCTTCTCTCTGTTCCTGCTAAGGGACTCCTCGTAGGCAGCCCAGTCCTTGCCTCTGTCCAGGAGACAGCATACCTTGAAGTGAAGTTGGGTCAGTCCTGCCTCAGTGCTGCTTCTGTTTTAGGTAAATATCCTGTGGGTTTAGGAGAGGAAATACCAAGTGCACATATGAAACACCATGGGCATCCCCCAACTCAAGACTGTGGGAGAGATGGGGTGTTGGAGGAGAGGTAAGCCTGGAAGCCACTTAGCCCGACTCTGTCCCCTGCCCCAACTTTTTTTTTGAGATGGTGTCTTGCTCTGTCACCCAGCCTGGAATGCAGTGATGCAATCTTGGCTCACTGCAACCTCCACCTCTCAGGTTCAAGAGATTCTACTGCCTCATCGGCCTGAGTAGCTGGGACTACAGGTGAGTGCTACCACACCTGGCTAATTTTTGCATTTTTAGTAGAGCTGGGGTTTTGCCCTGTTGGCCAGGCTGGTATCCAACTCCTGACCTTAGGCGATCCACCCACCTCGGCCGCCCAAAGTGCTGTGATTCCAGGCGTGAGCCACTGCGCTCAGCCAAGCCCTGCTCCGTTCTAATTCTACTGTCTGTGAAAGGCCTCTGGGAGCTTACAGAAACAATGGCCCCAGTATGATTTCTCCCACTCCCTTGCTCCTGGAGTTCTGGGGACCCACAGTGAGAAGTGATTGTTTTCTTCACTCATCTGGATGTGATGAGCCTGGTCAAAGAAGTTTACTGTTGCTGACTTGCAGCTGATCAGGTCCCTGCCCTGTGGAAATTGCCCCTACTAATTCCTTATGCCTCAGTTTACCCAGCTAACTCAGATCTATAGCTCTGCCCCAGGCTGGGTTAGGCTCCTCGCTGTCACTCCATGTGGGAATCTCCCGTTATTTATTTATTTATTTATTTATTGAGACAGGATCTTACTCTATCACCCAGGCTGGAGTGCAGTGGTACAATCTCAGCTCACTGCAACCTCTGCCTCCAGGGTCCAAGTGATTCTCCTTCCTCAGCCTACTGAGTAGGAGGCCACCACGGTCTGCTAATTTTTGTATTTTTAGTAGAGACGGGTTTCCTCATGTTGGTCAGGTGGGTCTCAAACTCTTGACCTTGTGATCCACCCGCCTCAGCCTCCCAAAGTGCTGAGATTACCAGCTCACACCGCGCTGTTCCCGTGTGACACTTCAGTGAAGTCTGGTGTGTAGGTGATGGCTGCCTGAATATCTTCTCACCACAGGGCAGGGCTGGGTGCTGTGTTGTCTATAAATTCCTCAGCTTTTTATGCTGGTAAGGAAAGAAGGAAGAGGGGGCCCTCAGGGGACATGCAGCAAGGTTTGGTGTGGACATAGCTCACCAGATTGTACTTGGTGTTCCCATGTAACTTGTAACCGCTCTCATAGAAAGTGGCCTAGAACCCCAGAGAGTGGGGGTTGCTCTCTATCAGCTAGGTGTCGGGGGAAGAGAAGCTGAGGCTGTACAGAGCCAGGAGACAGGACAGGGCAACCAGGGCCAGGTGCAGTGGCTAACGCCTGTAATTCCAGCAGTTTGGGAGGCTAAGGCCGGTGGACCATTTGAGGTCAGGAGTTTGAGACCAGCTGGCCAACATGGTGAAACCCCATCTCTACTAAAAATACAAAATTAGCCAGGCATGCTAGTGCATGCCTGTAATCCTGGATACTCAGGAGGGTGATGCAGGAGAATCTCTTGAATATGGGACGCTGAGGTTGCAGTGAGCCGAGATCATGCCATTGCACTCCAGCCTGGCAAACAAGAGCAAAACTCTGTTTCAAAAAGAAAAAAGAAAAGGAATTTGCTCTGCAAATATGGCTGCAGGTGCAACCCCTGATGTGTCCTCCCTTCCCTGCTCCTGCTCATGCTCCAACATCACCCCCAACCCCCAGCCATGTATTCAAAGTCCTGCAGTGCAGACAGCATGGCTTTGCAGAGCTGTGAGCCTGGGGTCTGTCCTGCAGCAGGAGACACAAAGAAGGGAGCCCTGGGTTTGAGCCAGAGTCAGCCTGTGGTATCCCCCTGGAGGCCCTAGTCCCGTTGTGTTTTGTGACACTCCCCTATATTCTCACACAAGCCACCCTCATTTTCAGCATAAATACAGATGCTCCTCAACTCTTGATGGTGTCATGTCCCCATAAATCTGTCATAAATTTGTAATAGCAGCCAAGTCCAGTAGCTCACATCTGCAATCACAGCACTTTGGGAGGTAATTGTGGGAAGATTGCTTGATCCCAGGAGTTCAAGACTAGCCTGGGCAACATAGAGAGATTCTATCTCTATGTGGGGGAAAAAAAGTAAAAATATACTAAGTTGAAAATGCATTTATTTATTTTTTGAGACAGTCTCACACTGTCATCCAGGCTTGAGTGCAGTGATGCAATCTTGGCTCACTGCAACCTCTGCCTATCAGGTTCCAGTGCTGGGATTACAGGCATGAACCACCATACCTGGCCTATTTATTTTTATTTTTGAAGGTGGAGTCTGGCTCTCTTTCCCGGGCTGCAGTACAGTGATCCCATCTTGGCTCACTGCCTGCAACCTCTGCCTCCCGGGATCAAGTGATTCTCCTGCCTCAGCCTACTAGGTAGCTGGGACTACAAGCACGCTACCACACCCAGCTACTTTTTGTATTTTCAGTAGAGACAGGATTTCACCATGTTGCCCAGCCTGCTCTTGAACTCCTGAGCTTAGGCAGTCTGCCCACCTCAGCCTCTCAAAGTGCAGGGATTACATGTGTGAGCCACCATACCCGGCCCACAAATGCATGTAATACACCTACCCTACCAAGTATTGGAGGTTAGCCCAGCCGACTTTGGGTAGAGAACAAGCAAGCAGTAGTAAAAAGAGAACAAAACCCTCTCACCCTTCCCCACCTTGGATTATGACTTTGACGTTTCAGGGGTCCAACCTTCATGAATGTTTGTAGAAATAGGTAATAAACTTGGATTAATGTACCCAGGCTTAAGTGTACAATTCAATGGCATTTGGTAGATTCACAATATTGTGGAACCAGTGCCACCATCTGTTTCTAAACTTTCTCAACATCCCAAATAAAATGCCATCCTCATGAAGCAATAGTTTACCTACTTTTTAATTTTTATGTATGTATGTATATATTTATTTATTTATTTATTTTGAGACCGAGTGTTGCTCTGTCTCCCAGGATAGAGTACAATAGCGCAATCTCGGCTCACTGCTACTTCTGCCTCCCAGGTACTAAGCAATTTTCCTGCCTCAGCCTCCGGAGTTGGGATTATAGGCGCATGCCACCACACACAGCTAATTTTTGTATTTTTAGTAGAGACGGGGTTTCACCGTGTTTCTCATGCTGGTCTTGAATTCCTGACCTCATTGTGATTCACCCACCTCAGCCTCCCAAAGTTTTGGGATTACAGGCGTAAGCCACCATGCCCAGCCTACATTTTTTGTTTTGTCAGAGACGAGGTTCTGCTCTGTTACCCAGGCTGAAGTGGCTTGATTATAGCTCACTGCAGCCTCAATCTCTTGGGCTGAAGTGACCCCTCCTGCCTCAGCCTCCCAAGTAGATGGGACTACAAGTGTAAACAATTGCACGTGGCTAATTTTTATCTTTTTTATAAAGAGGGGATGTCACTATGTTCCCAGGCTGGCCTCAAACTCCTGGGTTTTAGCCATCCTCCCACCTCAGCCTCCCTGGGGGGAGGGCAGCCGTATAGTCATTCTAGATTGGTAGATAGTTGTTCGATGGTAGAAACTTTTCGCTTTGAGGAGAATGCTTCTCAAATTATGAAAATTATAAGAATAACTGCTGTTAGTGAGATGAAAGATCCCACAGATGAGACAGTGTTTCATGTGGTATATGCATCTGGATAGTCTGAGTATCGTCGAGGTATTCCGGATAGGCCAAGGAAGTGCTGCGGAAAAAAGGTTAGATTTACTCCTACAAACATAATAGTAAAATGAACTTTAGCATAGGCTTGGTCAAGTGTGTAGCCTGAAAACAGTGGAAATCAGTGAATAAAGCCTCCCATAATAGCAAATACTGCTCCCATAGATAATACGTAATGAAAGTGTGCTACTACATAGTATGTGTCGTGTAATACAATGTCTAATGATGAGTTGGCTAATGCAATTCCTGTCAATCCGCCCACGGTGAAAAGAAAAATAAAGCCCAAGGCCCATAGTATTGCAGGGGATCATTTAATATTACCGCCGTGTAGTGTAGCTAGTCAGCTAAATACTTTTACTCCGGTGGGGATTGCGATGATTATAGTAGCTGATGTGCAATATGCGCGAGTGTCTACATCTATTCCTACTGTGAACATATGGTGGGCCCATCCAATAAATCCCAGGAAGCCAATGGATATTATAGCTCAGACCATACCCATGTAGCCAAATGGTTCTTTTTTATTGGAATAATATGTTACAATGTGTGAAATTATTCCGAAACCTGGTAGAATGAGAATATACACTTCAGGGTGACCAAAAACTCAGAATAGATGTTGATATAGAATGGGATCTCCGCCACCAGCAGGGTCGAAGAAAGTAGTATTGAGATTACGATCAGTTAGTAATATAGTAATTCCGGCAGCTAGGACTGGAAGGGAAAGTAGAAGAAGGACCGCTGTAATTAGGACAGATCATACGAATGGGGGGGTTGATATTGGGTCATGGCTGGGGGTTTTATGTTGATAATTGTTGTAATAAAGTTAATAGCCCCTAGAATGGAGGAGACACCTGCTAAATGCAACGAAAAAATAGTTAGGTCTACAGAAGCTCCTGGGTGTGATATGTTACCTGCTAAGGGTGGGTAAACTCTTCAGCCAGTTCTGGCACCAGCTTCTAGGGTAGAGGATGCGAGTAGGAGAAGGAATTAAGAGGGTAGAAGTCAGAAGCTCATGTTGTTTATTCGGGGAAATGCTATGTTGGGAGCACCAATTATTAAAGGGACAAGTCAGTTCCCAAAGACTCCAATTATGATTGGTATTACTATGAAGAAAATTATAATAAATGCGTGAGACGTTACAATAACATTGTAGATGTGATCATCTTCTATTAGGCTTCCCGGTTGGCCTAATTCTGCTCGCATTAGGAGGCTTAGGGCTGTTCCTACTGCTCCTGCTCATGCACCAAATAATAAGTATAGAGTTCCGATGTCTTTGTGATTGGTTGAAAATAATCAGCGATTTATGAACATAGTTAGGGGTAAAATGGCTGAGTAAGCATTAGACTGTAAATCTAAAGACAGAGGAGTGACCCCTGTTTTTACCAGCCCCGAGGTGACATATCATATTGAATTGCAAATTCGAAGAAGCAGCTTCAACTCTGCCGGGGCTTCTCCCGCCTTTTTTTCCCTGACGGTGGGAGAAGTAGATTGAAGCCAGTTGATTAGGTTATTTAGCTGTTAACTACATTTCTGTGGGTTAGAGTCCCATCAATCTAGGAATGGCTTAGCTTAATTAAAGTAATTGATTTGCGTTTAGTTGATGCAGAATAAAGTTCTGCAGTCCTTATAATGGTGCAGAAATTAAGTAAAGTTTACTTACTAAGGGCTTTGAAGGCTCTTGGTCTTATTAACCTAAATTTCTAGTTTATAAGTATTAGTGGGGTTAAAGGTAGTAGTAATGTGGAAAAAGTTACGAGTGGGGGTAGGAGTGGCATTGGTTTTATGTGTTTTAGTTGTCAGTTAATTTTTGTGTTGTTGGATGCGGGGAATATTGTTATTGAGTTGGAGTATGTTAGGCATATATAGAAGTAGAGGTTTATTATTGTTAATATGGCTATTGTGAGTGGGATAATTAGGTTATTGTTTTTTGTAAGTTCTTGTATAATAGCTCATTTAGGGGAGAAGACTGTTAGTGGGGGTAAGCCTCCTAAGGATATTATTAGTGGAATTATGGGTATTATTCATGTTAGTTTGTTTCAAGTGTGCGATAGTGATAGGGTTGTTACATTTGAGTTTAGGTAAAAAATTATGAATGTGGAGATTGTTAGGAAGATATAAATAATAAGGGTTAGAATGGTGATGCTTGGGTTGTAGTATAGCACTGCTATTATTCATCCCATGTGGGTGAATGAGGAGTAGGCTAGAATTTTTTGTAATTGTGTTTGGTTAAGTCCCCCTCAGCTGCCAACCATAATTGATAGGATTGAGATCATTAGGATAATGTTCATATTTATTGATGGGAAGATTTGAAATATGATTGACAAGGGGGCAAGTTTTTGTCATGTGAGAACAATTATGGCTGGAATTAGGGGGATTCCTTGGGTTACTTCTGGAAGTCAGAAGTGGAGGGGAGCTATTCCTATTTTTATTACTAGGGCAATTAGTATTATTGTGGATAAAATTTGGTTATGGGGTGGGTTGATTGTTCATTGTCCGGAGGTTAAGTTATTAAGGAAAATGGCTATTAGGAGAATTATTGATGCTGTTGCTTGGATTAGAAAGTATTTAGTAGAAGCTTCTGTGGATCCGGGGTTTGTGTTTTTGGCTAAAATTGGTACGATGGCTAATCTATTCAGTTCTAGGCCTATTCAGGCTAGAAATCAGTGTGAGCTTAGAAGTGTAATTGTGGTTCCTGTTAGGATGGTTAAGGAAATAATGAGGTGGGCTAGGGGGTTGATATTAGTACGGGAAGGATTTAACCAACATTTTCGGGGTATGGGCCCGATAGCTTATTTAGCTGACCTTACTGTTTAGGATATGGTGTAATAGGTAGCACGGAGAGTTTTGAGTTCTCAGGTATGGGTTCAATTCCTAAAATCCTAGAAATAAGAGGCTTTAAACCTCTATAATTTACTCTACCAAAGTAACTCTTTTGTCAGACATATTTCTTATGTTTGTGGTGGGATGCCAGATATTAAGATGGGCATTGAAATCTATCATATGCATAGTGCTAGTGTAAGAGGTAAGAAATTTTTTCATAGGAGGTATATTAGTCGATCATAGTGGAATCGAGGATATGCTGTTCGAATTCATAGGAATAGGGTGGTTAGTAGGAGGGTTTTAGTTATAAAGTTGATTGTGTATGTTTCTGATATGGTTATGTTGAATGATGTTGCTAGGAAGATGGTGGTGGTTAGGGCATTTATTATGATAATATTTATGTATTCTGCTATAAAGAATAGGGTGAATGAGCCTGCAGCATATTCAATATTAAAGCCTGAAACTAGCTCTGATTCACCTTCTGTTAGGTCAAAGGGGGCTCGGTTGGTTTCTGGGATTAAGGGCATGAGCCACTGCACTTGGCCCTCATGCAGTTTATTGAATACTATACTAACAGTAAAAACCAGAAAGGTTGTATCAGTACTGGAAGGACAGTTTCTACTTAATGTGATCGTTTTTGTGCCACTGTAAAATCAAAAAATTGTGTGATCATCTGCACTTGCAACTACTGGTAGGCTTAGACACTTGGATTTTAGATCCAGAAACATCCAAACACTTCCTGCTGGGTGGGAGAAGGCTTTAAGGGTCAGAGCTCTTAGCTGCTAGCAAGAGAAGCCCATTCAGGCTGAGTTTAAAAACTGAGGCCAGGCACTGTGGCTTATGCTTGTAATCCCAGCACTTAGGGAGGTCAAGGTGGGTGGATCATCTGAGGTCAGCAGTTTGAGACCAGCCTGACCAACATGAGGAAACCCTATCTTACTAAAAATACAAAAATTAGCCATGCATGGTTGCACATGTCTGTAGTCAGAGCTACTTGGGAGGCGGAGGCAAAAAAATTGCTCAAACATGGAAGGCAGGGGTTGCAATGAGCTGAGATTATGCCACTTCACTCCAGCCTGGTGGCAGAGCAAAACTCCATCTCAAGAAAAAAACAAAAGAAAGAAAAGAAAATGAATTCATGGGCAGGTGAGAAGTATCGAGGAGACACGAAATTAAGATGACAGGCAGCCAGCTGGACAGCCACAGCCTCATCAAACCCAAACATGCAGAGGCTGGCCTAGGGGGGTGACACAGAAATTGCCAGGCATGATGGCTCATGCCTGTAATTCCAGCATTTTAGGAGGCCTAGGTGAGCGGATCACTTGAGACCAGGAATTCAAGACCAGCCTGACCAATATGGTGAAACCCCAACTCCGTTCAAGACACAAAATTAGCCAGGCATGGTTGCAGGTGCCTGTAACTCCAGTTACTTGGGAGGCTGAGGCAGGAGAACTGCTTGAGCCTGGGAGACGGAGGTTGCAGTGAGCTGAGATCACACCGTTGGACTGAAGTCTGATCAACAGAGTGACTCTGTCTCAAAAAAAAAAAGGACACATAGAGACGATTTCTATGCAGAATTGTGAGTGAGTGTCCCTCCTTTTGGGGGTAATGCCAGGAAATTTCCAGAATCTGGGAGTGGGCACCAAGCATGTGGCTGAGAATCCTGGACAGTAGCAACATCCAGATGTACTTAGCGGAGGAATCAGGGATGTGCCTGACTGGGGTATCAACAAAGACATCAATTCCAGCTGGCTATTCATGTTGATGCTATATATCCGGTATATAAATTCTCCTGTCAGAAACTCTAGTTAAAAAGGCAAAGAAGAAAGAAAATCGTGCTCCTGTTCCCCGAAGGAAAGGGCAAGAAGGCAGGAAAGTGGAAGGGAACTTCCTGGTGCTGCAGCCTGAATCTCCACTCGTGTTGCTGTCTTCCCCACTAGACTCTGTACTTCCAGAAAGGGCTGGAGATGGGCACAATGTCAGCCCCTCCCTTCGCTCCAGAAGTATTCCCCAACGCTGACATTCACAGTAATTGCTGATTTATGTTCCTCTCTTTTTTTTTTTTTTTTTTTGAGGCAGGTTCTTGCTCAGTTACCCAGGCTGGAGTGCAGTGGTATAAACATGGCTCACTGCAGCCTTGACCTCTTGGGCTCAAGTGATCATCTCCCCTCAGCCTCCTGAGTAGCCAGGACTATAGGCGTGCATCACCATTCCTGGCTAATAAAAAAAAAAAACTTTTTTTCCTGTAGAGACAGGGTCTTACTACGTTGCCAGTCTGGTCCCAAACTCCTGGGCACAAGCGATCCTCCCTTCTCGGCCTCCCAAAGTGTTTGGTGTTACAGGTGTGAGACACCACACCTGGCTTCTTTCTGTTTCGTTAGAGTAGAGCAGCCCTAATATGCAGCTCCAACCCATAACTGTTCCCCAGCATTGTTATGTCTTTTAAGCCTCTTTCAATTTCCAAGTTTGTTGGCTGGGTGAGTGCTCACACCTGTAATCCTGATGTGATAGGATCATTTAAATTCAGAGGTTTGAGACTGACCTGGACAACACAGGGAGACTCCTGTCTCTACAAAACCTAATTTTTTTTTTTAACTCCAGCCAGGCTGCAGTGCAGTGGTGTGATCTCAGCTCATGGCAACCTTCACCTCCTGGGTTCAAGCCATTCTTCTGCCTTATCCTCTCAAGTAGCTGAGATTACAGGCACATGGGACCATGCCCAGCTAATTTTTATACTTTTAATAGAGCCAGGGTTTCACCATGTTAGCTTGGCTGTCCTCAAACTCCTGACCTCAGGTGATCTGCCCCCTTCAGTCTCTCAAAGTGCAATGATTCTGATCACAGGTGTGAACAACTGTGCCCAGCAAAAACTAAAATTTAAAAAATATGCAATCTACAAGTTTTTTCTCTATCCCTTTTCCCTTTTTTTTTCTTTCTTTTTTGTTTTTTTTGAAAGAGAGTCTTGCTCTGTCACCCAGGCCAGAGTGCAATGGCACAATCTCAGCCCACTGCAGCCTCCGACTCCCGGGTTCAAGTGATTCTCTTGCTTCAGCCTCCTGAATAGCTGGAATTACAGGTGTGTGCTACCACACCTGTCTAATTTTTGTATTTTTGGTAGAGATGGGGTTTCTCCATGTTGGTCAGGCTGGTCTCAAACTCCTGACCTTGTGATTTGCCCACGTTGGCCTCCCAATGTGCTGGGATTACAGGCCTGAGCCACCTTGCCTGGCCTATCCCTTTTCCTTTCTATGAATTTTGGAAGACTCCACATTGTTGGGTCTTTCTCAAAGTCTGGATTTCCTTGGTGAAGGTGAACCCATTCTCTGTCTTTTGTATTTGTGGCATATTTGCAGCTGGATTCATGGTCACCCCATTAGATTAGAGTTTGATTATGTTGGCAAGATTCAGTGGGTGATATGATTGATCTCTTAGTGATGATGAATACTATCCTATTGTCTCTCTTATTTTGTTCATTTTTAAAATTATTTTAAATTTTTAAAATAGGGGTCTCATTTAGTCACCCATGCTGGAGTGCAGTGACTGCACCATAGCTCACTGAAGCCTGAAATTCCTGGGCTCAAGCGATCCGCACACCTCAGCCTCCTGAGTAGCTGAGACCACACACCACCACACCCAACTTTTTTTTCTTTTTTGAGATGAAGTCCCGCTCTGTCACCCAGGCTGGAGTACAGTGGTGGGATCTCAGCTCATTGCAGGCTGCGCATCCCATGTTAATGCAATTCTCCTGCCTCAGCATTCTGAGTAGGTGGAATTGTAGGCACCTGTCACCACAACCAGCTAATTTTTGTATTTTTAGTAGGGATGGGCTTTCACCATGTTGGTCATGCTGTTCTGGAACTCCGGACCTCAAGTGATCTGCCTGCCACAGCCTCTCCAAGTGCTGGGATTACAGATGTGTTCTACCGCACCGCACCTGGCCAATGCCCAGCATTTTCTTTTTTTAGACTGAGTGTTGTTTTTTCACCCAGGCTGGAGTTTAGTGGCGCAATCTCAGCTCACTGCAATCTCCACCTCCTGGGTTCAAGCGATTCTGCTGCCTCAGCCTCCTGAGTAGCTGGAATTACAGACACCCACCACCACGGCCAGCTAATTTTTTTATTTATAGTAAAGATGGTGTTTCATCATACTGGCCAGGCTGTTCTTGAACTGACCTAGTAATCCACCCACCTCAGCCTCCCAAAGTCCTGGGATTCCAGGCATGAGCCACCATGCCTGGTACCTAATTCTTAGTCACTGGTCATGGATGGGAGCTATGGAACGTTTTTACAGAATACATGCTGGCCCCATCAGAACATCAGGGTTCAGTCTCCTAAGAGATGTTCCTCTGTTTGTGCTACACACCCAAATAATCCATCACAGTCCACTGTTAGAATATTTCCAGGAATTACAGTGGCTACAGTCTAGATGAAAAAACACTGAAGTAGGAGTCAGAAGACCCCGGGACTCTTTTGACTCAGCCACTAACAACTTCATGTGGACTTGGGGGAAAAAAAGCTGGAGCGACCACACCTGTAATCCCAGCATTTTGGGAGGTTGATGTGGGAGGATTGCTTGAGCCCAGGAGTTTGAGAGCAGCCTGGGCAACATAGCAAGACCCCATCTCTACAAAAAAACTTCAAAAAATTTTCCAGGTGTGGCTGTGTCCCCCTGTAGTCCCAGCTACTCAGGGGGATAAAGCGGGAGGATCACTGGAGTCCCGGAGGTCAAGACTGTAGTGAGCCAAGATCATGCCATTGCACTCAAGCTTGGGTTTCAAAGTGAAACAAAGCTGGAGCTTTTGTTTTCGCATTTGTAAAAGGTAAATGATACTATCTCCTTCATGGAGTTACTGTGAGGATAGAAATACAATTATTTCTTTTCCCTCTTTTTTTAGAAATACAATGAGATAGGCATAGTGGCCAGGTGAGATGGCTCATGCCTGTGATCCCAGCACTTTGGGAGGCTGAGGTGGGTGAATCACCTGAGGTCAGAAGTTCAAGACCAGCCTGGCCAACATGGTGAAACCCTGACTCCACTAAAACTACAAAAATCAGCCCAGCGTGGTGGCACGTGCCTACAATCTCAGCTACTCAGGAAGCTGAGGCAGGAGAATTGCTTGAACCTAGGAGGTGGAGGTTGTAGTGTTCCGAGATCATCCCACTGCACTTCAGCCTGGAAGACAGAGCAAGACTCCATCTCAAAAACAAAACCCGGTGTGGTGGCTCATGCCTGTAATCTCAGCACTTTGGGAGGCCAAGGTGAATGGATCACCTGAGGTCAGGAGTTCAAGAGCAGCCTGACCAACATGCAGAAACCCTATTTCTACTAAAAATACAAAATTAGGCAAACATGGTGGTGCGTGCCTGTAATCCCAGCTACTTGGGAGGCTGAGTCAGGGGAACTGCTTCAACCTGGGAAGCAGAAGTTGCAGTGAGCTGAGATTGCATGCCAGCATGGACAAGAAGAAGGAAACTCTGTCTCAAAAATAAGAATAATAGATAGGCATAGTGCATAAGACAATGTCAGATGACACCTGCGCCACAACTTAATATTACTTTGAGTCCGGACAGACAACGTAGGTCTCTGTGCCTCAGTTTTCCCACCTGTCAGATAGGAATCATATGAGGATGCTCTCCTAAGATGATGCTCGAGGCTAAATAATGTTACCCACAAATGAGCCTAGACAAGTACCTCCTGCATTTTAAATACTGTTCCCTTTTGGCTGTTGTCATTACTGTTATTATTTTACTAACTAGAGTGCTTTCTAGCCTGCAAAATAAGGATCTGAAGTTTGTGAACAAGACCATTACTCCTTACCAACTGATTAATAACCCCAATTTTTCTTTTTCTTTTCTTTCTGGTTTTTTTTTTTTTTTTTTTGGTCTGGGAGAAAGAGGTGGAGAGGCAACTTTCCATATACATTTATATATATATGTACATATATATGTTTGTATGTGCATATATATATATAATTGCATTTTAGGTTTTGGGGTACATGTGAAGAACATGCAATATTGTTGCATAGGTACATACGTGGCAATGTGGTTTGCTGCCTTCCTCCCCATCACCTATATCTGGCATTTCTCCCTATGTTATCCCTCCCCAACTCCCCACCCCATGCTGTCCCTCCACTAGTTTCCCACCACATACCCCAGGGTATCATGTTTCCCTCCCTGTGCCCATGTGTTCTCATTGTTCAACACCCACCTATAAGTAAGAACATGAAGGGTTTGATTTTCTGTTCTTGTGTCAGTTTGGTAAGAATGATGGTTTCCAGGTTCATCCATGTCCCTACAAACATCTTTTTTATGCCTGCATAGTATTCCATGTTGTATATGTGCCACAATTTCCCTGTCCAGTCTACCATAGATGGGCATTTGGGTTGTTCCAAGACTTCATTATTGTAAATAGTGCAAAAATTAACATTCGTGTGCATGTGTCCTTATAGTAGAACGACTTATAATCCTTTGGATATGTACCCAGTGATGGAATTGCTGGGTCAAATTGAATTTCTATTTCTAGGTCCTTAAGGAATCGCCAGTGTTCCACAATGGTTGAACTAATTTGCACTCCCACCAACAGTGTAAAAGTGTTTCTATTTCTCCACATTTTCTCCAGCATCTGTTGTCTCCAGGTTTTTTAATGATTGCCATTCTAATTGACATGAGATGGTGTCTCAATGTAGTTTTGATTTGCATTTCTCTAATGACGAATGATGATGAAGATTTTTCATATGTTTGTTGGCCTCATGTATGTCTTCTTTTGTAAAGTGTCTGTTCATATCTTTCACTCACTTTTGAATGGACTTGTTTGTTTCTTTCTTGTAAATCTGTTTTAGTTCTTTGTAGATTCTGGTTATTAGCCATTTATCAGATGGGTAGATAACAAAAATTTTTTCCCATTCTGTTGGTTGCCAGTTCACCCTAATGATGGTTTCTTTTGCTGTGCAGAAGCTGTGGAGTTTGATTAGGTCCCATTTATCTATTTTGTCCTTTGTTGCCAATGCTTTTGGTGTTTTAGTCATGAAGTCCTTGCCTATGCCTATATCCTGAATGGTTTTGCGTAGGATTTCTTCTAGGATGTTTATGGTGTTAGGTCTTATGTTTAAGTCTTTAATCCATCTGGTGTTAATTTCAGTGTAAGGTGTCATGAAGAGGTCTAGTTTCTGCTTTCTGCACGGGACTAGCCAGTTTTCTCAACACCATTCATTAAACAGGGAATCCATTTCCCATTGCTTATTTTTGTGAGGTTTGTCAAAGATCAGATGATTGTAGATGTGCGGCCTTGCCTCTTAGGCCTCTGTTCTGTTCCATTGGTCTATATCTCTGTTATGGTACCAGTACCATGCTCTTTTGATTACTGTAGGCTTGTAGTATAGTTTGAAGTCAGGTAGTGTGATGCCTCCAGCTTTGTTCTTTTTTCCTAGATTTGACTTGGCTATGTGGGCTTTCTTTTGGTTCCATATGAAGTTTAAGGTGTTTTTTTTCCTCTTCTGTGAAGAAGGCCCTTGGTGGCTTGATAGGGATAGTGTTGAATCTGTAGATTACTTTGGGCAGTATGGCCATTTTCATGATACTGAATCTTCCTAATGAATACCATGGAATGTTTCTTCATCTGTTTGGGTCCTCTCTTATTTTGTTGAGCAGTGGTTTGTAGGTCTCCTTGAAGAGGTCTTTAAATTCCTTGTTACTTTTATTCCTAGGCATTTTATTCTCTTGGTAGCAATTGTGAATGGCAGTTCCTTTTTGATTTGGCTCTCTTTAAGTCTGTTATTGGCGTATAGGAATGCTTGTGATTTTTGTGCATTAATTTTTTATCCTGAGACTTTGCTGAAGTTGCTTATCAGTTTCAGGAGATTGTGGGCTGAGACGATGGGGTCTTCTAGATATACAATCATGTCGTCCGCAAAGAGAGAAAATTTGACTTCCTCCTTTCCTATTTGAATACGATTTATTTTTTTTTCTTGCCTAATTGCTCTGGGTAGAACTTCCAGTACTATATTGAATAGGAGTGATGAGAGAGGACATCCTTGTCTAGTGCCAGATTTAAAAGGGAATGCTTCCAGTTTTTGCCTATTCATTGTGATACTGGCTGTGGGTTTGTCATAAATAGCTTTTACTATTTTTAGATAAGTTCTGTCACTACCTAGTTTATTGAGAGTTTTGCCTTCTCTGCATCTATGGAGATAATCCTGTGGTTTTTGTGTTTGGTTCTGTTTATGTGGAGAATTATGTTTATAGACTTGTGTATGGTGAACCAGCCTTACATTCCAGGATGAATTTTCTTTTCTTTTCTTTTCTTTTTTTTTTTTGAGACAGAGTCTCACTCCCCCTCCAAGGCTCAAGTTATTCTCCTGCTCAGTCTCACGAGTAACTGAGATTACAGGCACCCACCACTAGGCCTGACTAATTTTTGTATTTTTTTTTTTTCATAGAGACGGGGTTTCACCATGTTAGCCAGGCTGGTTTCAAACTCCTGATCTCAGGTGATCCACCCACGTCAGTCCCCCAAAGTGCTGGGATTATGGGCGTGTGCCACCACCCCATCGCATAACCCCAGTTTTTTTTTTACCAATTTTGATTACAGAAATTGGCATGACTCCCAGATTCCCATAATGCAAATTGTCCTCCCAATTATAACTGCTAGTTTGTTTTCATTTAAGAAAAACAAGACAAACAAAAATTGAAATGCTGGTTATTTCTGTGGACAAAAAGATAAGAATGGCCGGATGCAGTGGCTGATGCCTGCAATTCCAGCAATTTGAGAGGCTGAGGTGGGCAGATCACTTGAAGCCAGGAGTTTGAGACCAGCCTGACCAACACGGTGAATTCTCCTCTCTACTAAAAATACAAAAATGAGCAAGGCAGGGTGGCATTTGCCTGTAGTTCCATCTACTCAGGAGGCTGAGGCAGGAGAATCGCCCAACCCAGGAGGCGGAGGTTGCAATGAACAAAGATCATGCCACTGCACTCCAGCCTGGGAAACAAGATCAGAGCGCCATCTCAAAAAACAAAAAAATGTAATGTGACTGCTATTTTCTTGTTATAATCACAGAGTTCATGTGGAAAAGCTAAGCAATATGAAAAAATACCGAGTTAAAGTTATAAAAAATTACCCCACATTGGATCAGCAAACTTTTTTATTTTCTCTTGAGACAGACTAGGTCTTGCTATTTCCCAGACGGTGGGCAGTGGCACAATCACAGATGCCTGCATCCTCAACCTCCTGGGCTCACTCTGTGCTCTTGCCTCCCAAGGAGCTGAGACTACAGGTACACACCCCTACACCAAGCTATTTTTTTTTATTTTTTTGTAGAGGTGAAGTTTCACTGTGTTGCCCGGTCTGGTCTTGAATTCTTGGCCTCAAGTGATCCTCCCACCTCAGCCTTCCAAAGTGCTGGGATTACAGGCATGACCTTATCTGGAGACTGGGTCTTTACAGAGGTTATCAAGTTAAAATGGGTCATGATGGTGGGGCCCTGATCCCATATAACTGGTGTCCTTACTAAAAGGGAAATTTGTTGCCAGTAAAAAAAAAAGAAAGAGTAAAATATTTTTTTTGAGACAGTCTTGTTCTATTACCCAGGCTTGAGTGTAGTGATGTGATCATAGCTCAATGCAGCATCAATCTCCTGGGTTCAAATGATCCTTCCACCTCAGCTTCCTGAGTAGCTGGGACTACAGGTGTGTTCCACCATGCCGAGCTACTTTTCTGTATTTTATGTAGAGATGGTATCTCACTATGTTTCCCAGGCTAAACTTGAATTTCTAGGCTCAAGCAATCCTGTCTCGGCCTCCCAAAGTGCTGGGATTATAGGTGTGAGCCACTGTGCCTGCCCAAAAATAAATTTTCACACAGACACAGACATGCATAGAAGGACAATGGCCACTATAAGTCAAGGGATGCCTGCTGTCCCAGAGCCTCCAGAGAGAGCCTGGCCTGCAGACACCCAACTACACTTCCGGCCTCCCAATTGGGAGACAATAAATTTTTATCTTATTTATTGATTTATTGAAACAGGGTCTCGCTCTATCACCCAGGCTGGAGTGCAGTGGCATGACCTCAGCTCACTGCAGCCTCATTCTCCCTGGTTCAAGAAATCCTCCCACCTCAGCCTCCAGAGTAGCTTGAGATCACAGGAGCATGCAACCATGCCTGGTTAATTTTTTTTTCTGAGATAGATTCTTGCTCTGTCCCTCAGTCTGGAATAAATTGGTGTGATCTCAGCTTACTGCAACCTCCACCTTCTGGGATCAAGCATTTCTCCTGCCTCAGCCTCCTGAGTACCTAGGATTACAGAGGCGCACCACCACACCCAGATAATTTTTGTATTTTTCATAGAGAGGGTTTCACCATGTTGGCCACGCTGGTCTCGAACTCCTGACGTCATGATTTGCCTACCTCAGCCTCCCAAAGTCATATGATTACAGGTGTTAGCCACCACTCCCGGCCTTGTATTCTTTCAGTAGAGATGGGGTTTCATCCTATTGGCCTGGCTAGTCTCGAACTCCTTACCTCAAGATATCCTCTCATCCTCCCAAAGTAAAGGGATTACAGACATGAGCCATCATGCCCTTGGTCATTCATGAATGTGTAATTAGGTTTTGTCCAGGATCAGAGGCTCATGCCTGTAATTCCAGCACTTTGGAAGGCTGAGAAGGGAGGGTCCCTTGATGCCCAAAGTTTGAGGACAGCCTGGCCAACAGGGTGAGGTCCCATCTCCACACACACACAAATATTTGTTGAGCATGGTGGCATGCACCTGTAATCCCAACTACTCAGGAGGCTTAGGTGATAGGATTGCTTAAGTATGGGAATAAGAGGCTGCAGTGAGCTATGATTGTACCACTGCACTGTAGCCTGGCCAACACAGGAAGTCCCTCTCTGTCTCTAAAAAAAAAGGCGTTGTTTGATTTTGTGTTTCTGTTGTTGTTACTGTTGTTTTTTGAGATGGAGTCTCACGCTCTGCCCAGGCTGGAATGCAATGGTTCAATCTCGGCTCACTACAACCTCCACCTCCTGTATTGAAGTGATTCTCCAACCTGAGCCTCCCGAGTAGCTGCGATTACAGGTGTGCACCACTACCCTAGGCTCATTTTTATATTTTTAGTTGAGATGGGGTTTCACCACGTTGGCCAGGCTGGTCTGAAACTCCTGACCTCAGGACATCCACCCGCCTTGGCCTCCCCAAGTGCTAGAATTACAGATGTGGGTCACTGAGCCCAGTCGATTTCATGTTTTGGCTGGGTTGGGTCTGGTAGGTGTATGGTTAATAAACCAGGTCTTAATTTTTCTAGGCTACCGGGGGCTTGGGCACGCACTGACAGCAATGTCGTGGGTGGTGACATTGGCTTCAAACGTGGATGAAAACAAGATCTGGTCTCCCTTTTTTACCCAGACGGTGTTGACCAGCTGACCTAGGAGATAAAAGAACTGGTGTATGAGGCCATGTGTACATCCTGGGAAAGGGGATGCCAACTGCTGGGACCCCAGGCCCCTTGCCACCAACCACCCCACCCTGCCAGTGGCTCTTCCATGTTTGTTACAGATTTGAGAGGTTTAATATTCAAAGGAGGATGAATTGAGGGAAGTCCAGGGCTGGGGCACAATTCTGTTAAACATGATAAGGAATCATGTGGGTTTTCAAGAAAACCCACAGCCAGACATGGTGGTTCACGCCTGTAATCCCAGCACTTTAGGAAACCTAGGTGAAAGGATCACTGGAGGTCAGGAGTTCGAGGCCATCATGACCAACATAGTGAAATCCCATCTCTACTAAAAATACATAAATTAGCCAGGTGTGGTGGCATATGCCTGTAGTCCAGCTACTCGAGGGACTGAGGGCTGAGAATCCCGGGAGGTGGAGGTTGCAGTGAGTAGAGACCACACCATCGTACTCCATCCTGGGTGACAGAGTGAGACTCCATCTAAAAAATAAAGAAATAAATAAAGTGAGAAAACCAGGCATGGGGGTGCATGTCTGTAATCCCAGCACTTTGGGAGGTTGAGCTGGACAGATCACTTGAGGTCAGGAGTTCAAGATCAGCCTGGCTAACACGGCAAAATCTTGTCTCTGCTAAAAATACAAAAATGAACCGGGCATGGTTGCGTGTGCCTGTGATCCAAGCTACTAAGGAGGCTGAGGCAGGAGAATTGCTTGAACCCGGAGGTGTAAATTGCAGTTAGACGAGATTTCACCACTGCACTCCAGCCTGAGGGACAGAGCAAGACTCCCCTTTAAAAAAAAAAAAATCAGAGAAGACCGAGATATCCGCAGATAATGCACCGTGTCACTTTCCCTGTGCACTTTTTCTGCCTCTTGGTAGACAGTTCCTAACATCACCATGAGATCCTGGTGAAGGAGGGCTGGATACTGAGGTTGCTACAGTTTTATGAACCATTTTTCCCCAGAGAGAGGTGGTCATCTTCTGTCAGATTCCTTTGAGTGTTTTGCCAACCCCTGCTGTGGGAGGTTTATCCTCAGGGCACTCCTCCATGAAGCCACCAGGTGACGCCATCGCCGTATAAATGAAACAAACTGACCCGACATTAGAAAATGGTGTTCTACTTTCTTTGAGCTGAGTGGGGTGGGTCAAACCTGTAATCCCAGCACTTAGGGAGGCTGAGGTGAATAGATCACTTGAGTCCAGGAGTTCGAGTCCAGCCTGAAAACATGGTGAAACCCTGTCTGTTTTAGAAATACAAAAATTAGCCAGGCATAGTGATGCACACCTGTCATCCTAGCTACTCAGGAGGCTGAGACAGCAGAATCGGTTGGGAAGCAGAGGTTGCAGGGAGCCAAGTTCGTGACTCTGCACTCCAGCCTGGGTAACAGAGTGAGACTCCATCTCCAAAAAAAAAAAAGTGTTCCTAAGGACTGAGAGGGGAAATTGAGGCATGCAGACTGTAGTTGGGGTGGGGCTTGGTGAGAGAATGGGTTCAAGTAACCTGTGAAGGACTCTCAGAAAGTCAGAGCAACATAAAAATCATTTATTCTACCTCCCACTTCCACATTTTCCAGATATAGAAACCAAAGCTGAGAGGCAGGAGGATATGTATCCCAAAAGCACCACGTTGGTAGGGAGCAGGGTTGCCAGAGAAAACACAGGACATCCAGTTAAGTGAGAGTTTCAAACTCTCAGTGTATGTCTCAAATAATGCACAAGACTTAAACTAAAACTTTATTTACTTTTTGTCTTCAAAGGTAACTGGGCATCTGTATGATGATTTGCTAAGTCTTACAACCCTCATGAGGGTAAAATGAAGATTAGAAAGATACTTAAACGTAATAAGCAAACATGCAAAATGAGGGCAACTCTTTCCCATTTTGTAGACAAGGGAACTGCACGTTAGGGAGGGGACTTGCCCCAACGCCACCCTCACAATCCTCAGAGTCAGGATTTGAACCCAGTCCTTATTCCAGAGGTCTCAACTTCACTGTTGTGGCCAGGAACATCTCCCAGTCCCACTCGTGTGTGTGCATGTTCTTTCTTGAATATGACTCTCTCCCCATCGTGTAAGTGGGTGGTTCCCCTCCCTGCCATTGACGGACTCCGTCTTCAGCAGGCGCCTCCTGACCCAGCAGACCCCCATGAGCCCAGATCCCTGGGACCCGGTGGCTGTCCTTATCACATTCCTTGACTCCGCATCTTAGGATTCAAGTCTGACCCTCTTCAGGATCTGCAGCTGTGTTACAGAAAAGGGGACCCGATCCAGACCACAAGGGAGGGTCCTCGGATCTCTTGTAAGAAGCAATTCAGCATGAGTTTGTAAAGTGAAAGCACAATTGTTTGTTTGCTTTTTTTGTTGTTTTGTTTTGTTTTGGTTTTGAGATGGAGTCTTTGTTGCCCAGGCTAGATAGAGATTAGCGGTGTGATCTTGGCTCAGTACGACCTACGCCTCCCGGGTTCGAGAGATTCTCCTGCTTCAGCCTCCTGAGTAACTGGGATCACAGGTGCATGTCACCACACCTGGCTAATTTTTATATTTCTAGTAGAGATAGCGTTTCACCATGTTGGCCAGGCTGATCTAGAACTCCTGACCCCAGGTGATCCACCTGCCTCAGCCTCCCAAAGTGCTGGGATTACAAATGTGAGTCACAGTGTAAGTTTATTCTTTCCTTAAAAAGCAAGTTTTTTAAGAAGATGAAGATGAAATAGCTACTCCATAGAGCAGCCCAGAGGGCGCTGGTGCCCATCTTTAGGGTCATTTCTTGCTGACATGCTAAATGAGGGCTAGACTACTCATGACTCCCCTTTTATAGATCTTATAGGGAAACTTTCTGATGTTGCCATGGCATTTTTAAACTGTCATGGCGCTGGTGGCAAATGTAGGAGTGAGGATGATCAGAGGTCACTCTGGTCATCATCTTGGTTTCGGTGGGTCTTGGACTGGTTTCTTTACTACAGCCTGTTTTACTGACAAGGTCTCTGTGACCTGTATCCTGTGCTGCCCTCCTGTCTCATCCTGTGACTCAGAATGCCTTCACTGCCTGGAAATGAAACCCAGTAGGTCTCAGCCTCCTTTTACACATCTCCTATTCAAGATGGAGCTGCTGTGGTTCACACGCCTCTGGCAGCTGGGCTCCCCGGGATCTCCTGAGGTTCTGTCCCCTCCGTGCCTAGCTCCTGGGTCCCTCCACCATCGCTGTCTTCCTGAGCCACCTGCCTCTGAGTTTCTTCATCAGCAAGAAGAGGAATCACTTTCAGGTTCGGCTTTTGGGGGAAAAGACAGACCAGGCAGGAAGTAGGGAGGAAGACACAGGCCCTGGTGTGGGCGATGGGGAGGGCAGAGCTGAGTGGGATCTGGCGGGTCTGGCTTTGTTCTTGTCTCTGCGAGTTGCCCATCGTGCAGACCTTCCCCTCTCCTTCCCCGTCGCATTGGACGGCGGCTCTTCCCTCCAGTGTTCAGACCCCAGGCCCCGGGTCAGATCAATGCCTTTTTCTCCTGCACCCCATCAGTCAGCAGATTTGCTTGGCGTCATCTGAAAAATGCATCCAGCAGTAAGGCCCTGGCTCACTCCTTACTTCCACCCCAGCCTCTCTCCACTTTCAGCCACAGGATACCTGTGTGAGCTGAATTCATCACAACCTCCTCTTCTCAGACCCACAGCAGCCCCATTTTCCTTAGTCTGAGCCAAAGGCCCCACAGTGGCCCACCTGGCCCTCCCTGAGCTGCCTCATTGACTCCAGCCTCACCTTCCACCCGTCATCCTCCCTTTCCCACCTACCCCATCCTCACACCTGTCTGATGTTCACACATCTCTCCAGGCATCTGCTTTAGCTGCTCTCTGCCTGGACCACCCTCACTCCAGAAGACCCTTGTCCCCTCCAGCACCCCCTGCAGTCAGGTCCACCTTCCTCACCATCGTTCAGCAAGGACACACCCCGCCAATCCCTCTCCTTTCAGCATCTCTCTTCCTTGGCCTGTTTTGGGTTCATTTTTGCTTTTCCCCAGCACTTTCCACTTCCTAAAGGGCCCTTCAAGAAGCACCTGGCAGGGGCCGATGGCCTTGCTCTCCTTAGACTAGAAGCTTCACGGCATCACAGCACACTCTTTGTGGCAGATTCAGCATCTAGTTAGTGCTCGGCATGCAGAAGGTGCTGGACCAGTGTTTGAGAACTACGGAAGAAGGGAGGGAGGGGAGAAGGGTAGGAAAGAGGAAGGGAAGAAGGGAGGGATAGGGAGAAAGGAGGGAGGGGAGGAGTGAAAAGGAGGGAGGGAAGGAAAGATAGGAAAGGGGAGGACAGATGGAGGGAAGGAAAGAGTTGAAAGAGGAAGAGAAGGAATGATGGAGGTAAGGAAGAAAGGGAGGAGGGAGGTGAAAAAAGAGGGCAGAAAGCAAGGCAGGAGAGCAGAAGAAAGGAGTAGGGAAGAAAAGAAAGGTGGGTGGGAGGGAGGGAAGGGGGATAAAGGGAAGGAACTTATTTTCTCTCTAGGCCCAGCTGTCCCAATTATCTGTCATTTGGCCAGCCTCCTGCATGGCCTCCTCCGAGCACAGTGACTCATGCCTCTAATCCCAGCACTTTGGGAGTTCGAAACAGGTGGATCACCTGAGTTCAGGAGTTCTAAACCAGACTGGTCAACATGGCAAAATGCCATCCTTCTTAAAAAATACAAAGATTAGCTGAGCATCGTGGCAGGCACCTATAATCTTAGCTACTCCAGAATGTCAGGCAGGAGAATCACTCGAACCCAGGAGGCAGAGATTACAGTGAGCCAAGATCGCGCCACTGCACTCCAGGCTGGTAACAAAGCAAGACTCCATCTCAAGAAATAACAAAATACCTTCTCCAGGCAGCTGCCTTCTGATGATGCCCCTCCCCGGTTAAGCACAGACCCCGAACTCCTGCCTGACCCTAAAGTGCCAAGTGACGCCGCGCATGTACTCCTCTGGCCACACTGAGTGTCCTCTCAGTCATGCTGCTCCCTCTGCCTAGGTGTTTGTTGTCCCCTGTCTCAGAGCCTTCAATCCCTCTTCCCGGCTCCATCCCCTCATCCTCTGCCTGCCCAGCACCCACCTCCTGGCCATTTAACATGTAGCTCAGGTTGTAATCCCAGTACTTTAGGAGGCCAGGGGCAGAGAGTCACTTGAGCCCAAGAGCTTGAGGCCAGCCTGGGCAACAGAGTGAGACCCCACAACTCCACCAAAAATGTAAAAGGAAGAAAGATGTAGCTCAGGCATTACCCACCTCCAGGTAGCCTTCCTGATGGTGCCATACCCAGGTGGGCTCAGGGGCAGCCTCTGTTCTTTGGGCACCAGAAGCCTCCTTTCTGTGGCAGTGGTCCTGGGTCAGCTCCTGCAGGAATCCAGGCACAGGATGATGGTGGATGGATCAGGACTGAGGGTCAGAGATGCGGAGAGGCAGACAGCTTTGGGAAGCAGTAGGAAGGATCAGCAGGATTTGCTGCACGGTGACTGTCAGGGTGCAGGGGAGAATTCCGGACCAGCTGTGTCTTCATCTCTCTCTTCCCTCCAATCCCAGGAGAGCAAACGAGGCAGAAGGACTTGTGGGCCCGATTCACCAGCTCTATCCTCAGGAACTCGAGGACCATCAAGTTCCATGGCTGGGAGGGAGCCTTTCTGGACAGAGTCCTGGGCATCCGAGGCCAGGATATGGGTACCTTGTGGACCTCTGGCCTCCTCTTCTTTATGTCGCTGGTGTCTTTCCAAGCGTCTACATTTCTGGTCATGTCACTCTAGTCTCTATGGTGATCAGGACTGGGGAAGGAGTGTGGGGCTCAGGAGGTGAGGTAGGTGGAGCCTCCCTGATCCTCCCACCCTGTCCATCAAAACCCACACATTCTGGATCCTGTTCTCACCGGGTTTCTGCTATCTTCTGCGTGAATGAATTAATTCCATCATTCTGGTGAAGGTGACAGCGGCCGTTGAGGTCTGCTCTTCTGAGAGTTCCAGGCTTCCACTGATGTGGGGAGGAGAGTTCAGGTGCAGACAGGCTGCAGAGGTAGAATCCAGGGTATGAGTGGCTTTCTTGCTGCTGGCCAACAAATGTCCATAGCCACCCTGTCACTGACGTGATTCTTGTTCTGCCGTTCTGTCATTTATTTCTGATTGCTGTCAGAACACTCTTCCTAAAGCACAGCTTTCAGAAGAATTTAAACATGTTGATGCATAGGCAAGGCACAGTGACTCACGCCTGCCATCCGAGCTCTTTGGGAGGCTGAGGTGCCTTGAACCCAGTTGGTGGAGGTTGCAGTGGCCCCAGATTGTGCCACTTCACTCCAGCCTGGGTGACGGAGCAAGACTTTGTGTCAAAAACCAAACAAAACAAAACAAAAGGATCACAAATGGGACGAATACCTAGGGCCCTCCCATGCTGCTCTCTTCAGGAGTCCCCAGGCTCAGCCCTCATGTCTATCACCTTCACAGAGAGGCCTTTCCTGACCACCTTCACCAGCACCTGAGCACCCCTGCTTGTGCTAGTGCACTCTAACCTGCATCCGATTTCTCTTTATTTTTTTATTTTTGAAGACAGAGTCTTGCTCTGTTCCCCATGCTGGAGTGCAGTGACGCAATGTCGGCTCACTGCAACCTCCACCTCCCAAGTTCAAACAATCCTCCCACCTCACCCTCCTGAGTAGCTAGGATTACAGGCAGTTGCCACCACGCCTAGGTAATTTTCTTTTTTGTACCTTTAGTAGAGATGGCATTTCACCATGTTGGCCAGGCTGGTCTCGAACTCCTAACCTCAAGGGATCCATCCTCCTCAGCCTCCCAAAGTGCTGGGATTACAGATGGGAGCCACCGCACCTGGCCATACCTGCTTTAGTTTTTATTCTTCATAGCACTCTCCACCTGATGTGCTGTTTGTCTGTGTTAATGGTTTGTTTATGGATCGCCTGTCTCTTTCCCCCTCGTTAGAATGATGGATCCATTAAGAGAGGAGCAACTTTGTTTTGCTCATTGCTGTTTCCCCAGAGCCCGGAGCCCTGTCAGGTATATGATAACCAGGCAGTAGTTATTCATAGAATGAATGAATGTAAGAATGAATAAATGGCCGGGTGCTGTGGATCACGCCTGTACTCCTAGCACTTTGGGAGGCCGAGGTGGGTGGATCGCTTGAGGTCAGGGATTCGAGACCTGCCTGGACAACATGGTGAAACCCCATCTCTACTAAAAATAAAAAAAGTTAGCTAGGAATACTGATGCACGCCTGTAATCCCAGCTACTCAGGAGGCTGAGACAGGAGAATTGCCTGTACCCAGGAGGTGAAAGTTACATTGAGTCAAGACCATGTCACTGCACTGTAGCCTGGCAGAAAGAGACTGTCTCAGAAATAAATGAAAATAATTTTTAAAAAAAGAATGAATGAAAGACCAGAAGGCCTAGATAGAAGGAATATGTTACAGTAATCAATAGTGCACAAGGGAAATTACAGTGAATGAGAATTTATTTGAATATTTCAAGATAGCTAGAAGAGAAGAAGTTTTTTGTTCCCAAAACAAAAGATAAATATTTGAGGTGATGACTGTCTCAGTTACCCCGATTTGATCATTACATATTGTCTACAGCTTGGGTCCCCAACCCTCCTGGCCACGGATCTGTACCAGTAGCCTGTTTTTGTTTTTCTTTTTTTTTCTCTCTCTCTCTTTTTGAGACAGAGTCTCAGTCTGTGCAGCGGTGCTATCTCAGGTAAATGTAACCTCCATCTCCGAGGCTCAAGTAATTCTTCCGCCTCAGCCTCCTGAGTAGCTGGGATTACAGGCATGTACCACCACACCTGGCTAATTTTTGTATTTTTAGTAGAGACAGGGTTTCACCATGTTGGCCAAGCTGGTCCCAAACGCCTTACTTCAGGTGATTTGCCCTCCTCATTCTCCCAAAGTGCTGGGATTGCAAGTGTGAGCCATTGCACCCGGGATTTTTTTTTTTTTTTAATTTGACAGGGAGTTTTGCTCTTGTTGCCCAGGCTGGAATGCAATGGCATGATCTTGACTCTCTGCAACCTCTGTCTCCCAGATTCAAGCCAGTTTCCTGCCTCAGACTCCCAAGTAGCTGTGATTACAGGTATGAGCCACCATGCCAGGCTAATTTTTGTATTTCTAGTAGAGACAGGGTGTCTCTATGGTGGTCAGGTTGGTCTCGAACTCCCAACCTCAGGTGATCCCCCTGCCTCAGTCTTCCAGTGTGCTGGGATTACAGGCGCGAGCCACCGTGCCCGTCTCACCTGCTGGGAACTGGGCAGGCAGCACAGCAGGTGAGCAGCGAACGGGCTAGGGAGGCTTTATCTGTGTTCATAGCCGCTCCTTATTTCTGGCTTCACCACCTGAGCTCCACCTTCTGTCAGATGGGTGGCGTTGTTAGAGTCTCATAGGAATGCAAACCCTACTGTAAGCAGCACCTGCGAGGGAGCTGGACTGCTTGCTCCTTATGAGAATCCAATGCCTGTTTATCTGTCAATGTCTCCCGTCACCTTCAGAAGGGATGCTCTAGTTTCAGGAAAAAAGCTCAGGGCTCCCACTAATTTTACGTTACGGTGAGTTGTGTAAATATTTCATTATATATTACACTGTAATAATAACAGAAATGGGTCGGGCACAGTGGCACATGCCTGTTATCCTATCCTTTTGGGAGGCTGAAGCAGTCGGATCACCTGATGTCGGGGGTTCAAGACCAGCCTGGCCAACATGGTGAAACACCGTCTCTGCTAAAGGTACAAAAACTGGCATGGTGGCAGGAACCTGTCATCCCAGCTACTTGGGAGGCTGAGGCAGGAGCATTGCTTGAACCCAGGAGCGGAGGTTGCAGTGAGCCACAATCATAGCATTTTGGGATGCCGAAGTGGGCGGATCACCTGAAGTCAGCAGTTCGAGACAAGCCTGGCCCACAGGTGGAACCTCGCCTGTAATAAAAATACATAAATTAGCTAGGTGTGGTGGTAGGAGCCTATAAGCTGAGTTACTCGGGAGGCTGACGCAAAAGAATTGCTTGAACCCAGGAGGTGGAGGTTGCAGTGAGCCAAGATCATGTCCCTGGACTCCAGCCTGGGCAATATAGGAAGATTCTGGTTTTGTTTTTGTTTTTAAAGGCAAGCCAGTTACAATGGCTTATACCTATAATCCCAGAATTTTGGAGGCCAAGATGGAAAGATCACTTGAGGCTAGGAGTTCCAGGTAAACCCGGGCAACATAGCATGACCCCATCTCTACAAAACATTTTTTAAAAATTGGGCACAGTGGCATGTGCCCATAATCTCAGCTACTCAGGAAGCTGAGGCAAGAGGATTGCTGCAGCCCAGGAACTGGAGGCTGCAGTGAGCCATGCTTGTGCCACTGCACTCCAGCCTGGGTGACAGAGTGAGACCCTGCGTCTCAAAAAAAAGAATTCAGAGTAGAGAAAGGTATGAATTGTAAGTTCAAGCATTGAACGTCTCACATTTCCTTCAGAAGTGTTGATGCGTGCCCCAAGAACTCTGCATTCATTTCCCAGCGCTGCCTTAAGAAAGTACCCTAAACTGTGGCTTCAACCACAGAGATTTATTCTCACAGTTCTGGAGACCAGGAGTCTGAAATCAAGGGATTTTTTATTGTTTGTTTGTTTTTTGCTCTGAAGGCTGTGAGGGAGGTCCGTCCCAGTTCTCGCTCATGGATTCTCAGAGCCTCCAGAGTTCCTTGGCTTGCAGGTGGTCTTCTGTCTCTGTCTTGAAACTGTCTTCCCTTTGTAGGTGTCTTTGTCCGCACATCCCCTTTTTATAAGGACACCAGGCACACTGGATTAGGATTCACCCTCATTACCTCAGCTTAGCTCGATCACATGGGAAGAGGCTATTTCCAAATAAGGTCGCATCCACAGACCCTGCGGCATAGGGCTTCAGCATCTTTCGGGGAGACAGAGCACAACGCATAACACTATAGATTTGCACATATTTTTAGTTTGAGTTTCTGGGTTTTATTTTTTATTTTTTCGTGTCGGATGAGTGATGTGATGATACCGTAACAAGTTTTGAGAATGGCACATATCATAAAATAGCCTGATAACCCAATTGTCGTGCTTAGGTTTTGGTTTTTTAAAATTTTAGTTTTTCTTGAGGCAGGGTCTTGCTGCAATACTCATGCTGGAGGGCAGTGGTGCAATCATGGGTCACCGCAGCCTTAACCTCCTGGACTCCAGCGATCTTCCCACCTCAGCCTCCCAAAGAGCTAGGATTATATGAATGAGCCACCACCCCCAGCTGTTCCCTATTTTTTGTTTGTACGTTGTTCATTTTTCTGAAAAAACACACTTTTTATCTGTGCATGCTGGCTCATGCCTGTAATCCTCAGTACTTTGGGAGGCCAAGGCAGGTGGATCTCTTGAGATCAGGAGTTCAAGACCAGCCCGGCCCACATGGTGTAACGCCTTCTCTACTAAAAATACAAAAATGAGCTGGATGTGGTGGTGTGTACCTGTAATCCCAGTTACTCGGGAAGCTTAGGCAGGAGAACCGCTTGAACCCTAGAGGCAGAGGTTGCAGTGAGCCAGGTTCATACTACCGCACTCCAGACTGGGTGGCAGAGCGAGACTAACTCAAAAAAAGTGAAATATACATACATATAAGCGTGCACATGAACACACACACACACACACACACATACACCTTGGCAATTTTTTTATATATCAGCATTCACTGGTACGATGTAAATTCTATGGTAGATTTTATTTAGATTAATACAATCTAAATATTATTCTATTAAGTGCCACAACTAAAAAAAATAGGCCATGCATTTAAATGATTCAAAGTTCAAAAACTATGAAAGAGTATAGAACCGAGTCTCCCATATGGCAGCTCATGGCATATGTGTTTATGAAATCTACGTGAGGCCTGATATGGTGGCTCATGCCTGTAATCCCAGCATTTTAGGAGGCCGAGTCGGGTGGCTCACCTGAGCTTAGGAGTTTGAGAGCAGCCTGACCAACATGGTGAAACCCCATCTCTACTAAAAACACAAAAAGCAACCGGATGCGGCGGTGAGCCCATATAACCCTATCTACTTTGGAACCTGAGGCAAAAGAAGTGCTTGAACCTGGGGGACAGAGGTTGCGGTTAGCCAAGATCATGCAACTTCACTTCAGCCTGGGCTACGGAGCGAGACTCCATCTCAAAAAAGAAAAAAAAATCTAAATAAATTAACATTTAAGACAATGAAAGATTTGGTTCTTTGCGTGGGCCACATTTCAAGTGCTCCACAGCTGCAGATGGCCCGGAAATATGGTCTTTATTTCAAAAAGTTCTATCGGTTGGTGTTGGTGCAGCCTTAAAGCCGCTCTCCCACCCCTCCTCGAAGCCAACCACTGTTACGGTTCCTTTGGTGATTCTTTTCCGAGATGATCTATGCACACAATCAGCACGTGGAGTTAATATATTTACCTAATAAAATCAGCATCTCCCGTGTAGTGCAAATGACCATGTAATAGTCCATGGAATGGAATGTATTCAGCTAGTTTCATAATGAAGTGCTCTTGAGTTTTTCCCAGGTTTCCTGTTAAAATTATTCTGTCGAGAACACCATTCTCTCACAGAGTACATTTTTAACAGTGGAATTCCCTGGCCAGAATGTTTATATGTTTTTCTCATTTCTTTTCTATTTTCTTTCTTTTTTTTTCTTTTCTTTTCTTTTTTTCCCTCTCACTATTCCCTCTTCCTACTTTTTTCTTCCCTTTCCCCCTCTCATCCTCCTCTTTTTTCTCTCCCCCACTTTTTCTTTTACAAGGTCTTCTATTTAATGGCATAATCCTAATTCACTGCAGCCTTGAACCCCTGGGCCCAAGCGATCCTCTTTCCTCAGCCTCCCAAGTAGCAGAGACTAAAACCTGTGCCCCCATGCCTTTCTATATTTTTATTTTCTTTTTAGTGGAGATCGGTCTTACTATATTGTTCAGGGTCGTTTTCATCTATGTAGGTGCTTTTCAAGAGATCTTACCAAAAGGTACCTGGATAGAGCTTAGTCACTTGAAGCTCTTGTCCTTGTGTTGAAATTTTGTGTCTGCCTCCTCCATCCCGGGGAGATTTAAAACTTCTATCCCCTTTTCAGGCAGATCAGTGACTTCAAAAAGTGTACGAATGTTGTGAGGCAAGGCGGAAGGATCACATGAAGTCAGGAATTTGGACCCAGGCTGGCCAGGAAGGTGAAACCCTGCCTCTACCAAAAATACAAAACTTACATGAGCGTGGTGGTGCACGCATGTAGGCCCATCTCAGGAGGCTGAGGCATGCGAATTGTTTGAATCTGGAAAGCGGATGTTGCAGTGAGTCGAGATCGTGCCGCCGTACTCCAGCCAGATACAAATAGCAGCTTTAGACTTGATCTCGCCAGGCATGACCACTGGGCAGGTTCAGCATAGGATCACCGATTCTGCCTCAGTTTTCAGTGTCTTCTCTGGGGCCTGGAGTATAGCATCTGAAGCCGAGCTGGATGTCTTGCTGCATAAATACTCTCTCCACTTCCACCTTTTGCCATCAGCCTGGGTGAAGACTCATGTCAGGGGAGAGCCGTCGTCCTCCTACAGCCCCACCTGTCTGATGGCTGAGACTTCTGCCTCATTTCCAGAACTCCCAGGGGCCCTTGAACGTCTTGTTATTTGCTACATATGCACGCACAGATTGCCCGTACCTCCCCCTCAGACCTTCCTGCCACTCTCTATAGAGCTGTCTGAAGCCTCAAAATGTTTATTTGCCTTTGGAGAAATTCTACTTCCATCTGCCCCAGACTCATCAAAATTACAGTAACAGCCAGCACTCCAACTTTCTGGATCCTGTTCCAGCAGAGAGGAAGTCTGTTCTTCAAGTCCTCTTTGTAACCCCATTTAAGATGAGGAAACTGAGGCAGATGAGCTCATGAATACAAAGTGCCAGAGCTTGGGTTCAACCTCGAATCCCTGGGCCCAGGGGTTCGAGGCTCGTGTTCAACCTTAGAGTTTGTGGGATTTAAGGTTGATGTTGGAAGCGTTCTGTTTGGCACCCCCTACCCTGGTGTGTGGGTGTTGTGTCCTGGGTTGCCTGCAGAGCCCCAGTTTATGCCTGCTGACCTGACGCATTTGTGACTAGCGTTGTCTTTAACTGCAAAACGTCGTGGTTTGGGAGAGAAATTCTGTGCTCACCCAGTTCACCCGCACCCTGAGGAAGCTCTGACACCACCGCACAGCTTCTGATACATACTGGAGAAAGCCAGCGCTAGGAGGTGCCTGTCAGCAGGAAGAGCTGCAAGCATCTACATCCACATGTAGACATATCTGTACACATACATTCATATACACACATCCATATATATACATGTCTTTACATCCACACACACGTCTGTACACCCACACATTCATACACATGTCTACATATAGACACCTTCATGTACACATCACTGTACACACAATCCATATCCACACATTCATACACACCTATCTGTGTATTTTGGTATAGCTGTATACATACACATCTACACACATCCATGTACAGATAAATCCGTACACAGACGCATACACATTCGTCCACACACATCTGCACATACGTCGGTGGGGATCAGGGAAATACAGCATTAAGTAGTGACGGTCTGATAATAGCTAGTATTGTTTTGACATCTTTTGGGTGAACTGACTAGCTAGTGGCTATCAGAGGGGTGTGTGAGGTGTGTCTGCAGGTTGGCAGGGCCATCAAACGCGGTATCTGTAGTTCCTCGTGGCTTTCCTAGAGGATCTCTCATGTGGAGCCTTGGAGTGTAGTGAGCTGTTCCTGTGGCCCGCCCGCCAATGTCTGCACCAGTGACCAACAAAATTCTGGCTTCACGGGCCTCAAGGACTTTGGATTGTACAGTAAAAAACGCTATATGCCATCATGGGACGTGTCTGGTCTGCAAGTGGAGATCCGTTGCCAGTGGCGGGATGGGAGCTGGAAGAGCCAGGAGGCTGTTGCAGTCAGACAGATTCAATAACCAGGGCTGGAGCTGGTGTGCAGCGTAGGTGGCAGATGAGGTTGACTCTAGTCACATTCCATAGCGACGGTCGACTGAGTTCCTGATGGATCCAATGAGGGGGTTGTCAAGGAGAGAAGAGGAGTCCTCTGTGTTTATAACACAGGTTTCTAATTTTGAGAAATCCGGAGTTTAAAAAATTGGGGAAGGCCCGGGCATAGTGGTTCACACCTGTAATCTCAGCACTTTGGGTGGCCAAGGTGGGCGGATCACTTGGGATCAGGAGTTTGAGATCAGCCTCGCCAACATGGTAAAACCCCGTCTCTACTAAAAATACAAAAATTAGCTGGGCACTGTGGTGTGCGTCTGTCATCCCAGCTACTTGAAAGGCTGATGCAGGAGAATTATTTGAACCCGGGTGGCGAAAATTGCAATGTACCTGGATCCTGCCACTGCATTCCAGCCTGGGTGACAGAGTGAGACTCCGTCTCAAGAAAAATTAAAAATTGCGGAAGAATCGGCATAGAAAGCCATTAGCTTGGCTATCTCCTGCCCTCTCTCTGGTCCCAGCTTGTGTAATCACGGCTGGGCTTGCTGTCCAAGCCTGTCATTTCAGATGACACCAAGGCCTTTTCAGGGCTAGAGAGACCTGCTGCCACCCATGGTCGGCAAGGCTGAGTGGTTTTCGGCACAGCTGGAGATGAAACTGGTGATGGGGGCAGCCCCGTCATCTTTACAGGGAACCTCACACAGCAGGTGGGCAGCAAGCTGGCCTCTCCACATCACTGAGCCATCTGCTGAGTGAGTAGGCCCATGTGACAGGTAGGAGATGCAACTTCCTGTGTCCTGTCTCCTCCGTGACCAGGCTAGGGTATGGGCCAAATGCCTCCTGATGATCTTCATCACTTCAGTTTCTCAATATCAACATCCCATCTAAGGACAGACTCAGGCTCAGTGTGAGCCCCCAGAACTTTCCACAACCTCCAGCTGTCCCCACAAACCATAAAATAGCAGATTTTGGGTTGTTCTTATTCTCACCCACAATAAGAAACATATATAAAACATTGGCCTAAAATACACGGGGCATTTAAAACACACACACAGGCCTAGCAGATGCTGGCACTGTGCCAGAGCCAGGGCGGTGACACCAGGGTGTGGCGCTTATGTTTTCTGAAAGATTCTAAGGTAAGGACAGGAGCCGGGGCTGGGGGCACTCGGAGCGGTGGCTGTTGACCACCTCACGTGGGTGTTTGGGAGTCATAACAGCTGGCCCATTTCCACCTGTCTGTTCTGGATGACCTTCAGTGTTGCAGACGCAGAAGCTTCAGAAGGTGAAATTTATTTAACGACCCATGATGTGTAGTTAATTCTTTTGTCATCTGTCCTATTTGATTTTGTTTCATTCTACTTCTTTTTTTTTTTTTTTTTATTGGAGACAGAATCTCACAGTGTTGCTCGGACTGGATGCAATGGTGCAATCTTGGCTCACCGCAGCCTCTGCCTCCTTGGTTCAAGCAGTTCTCCTGCCTCAGCCTCCCAAGTAGCTGGGATTACAGGTTCCTCCTGCCATACTTGGTTATTTATTTATTTATTTGTATTTTTGTAGAGGCGGTGTTTTACTATGTCGGCCTGGCTAGTCTGAAACTCCCGACCTCAGGAAATCTGCCTGCCTTGGCCTTCCAAAGTGCTGGAATTACAGGAATGACTCACTCTGGCCGGCCTCATTCTACTTTATCCTTGGTCCAAGCACAGTGCCCCACACCTATAATGCCAGAACTTTGGGAAGCCAAGGCAAGAGAATTGCTTGAGCCCCGGAGTTCAAGACCAGCCTTGGAAACATACTGAGACCCCTGTTTCTACAGAAAAAAAAGTGGTGTGTATATATATATGCACATGCACATACACACAAGTTAGCCAAGGTGGTGGCACATGTCTGTAGTACCAGCTACTTGGGAGGGTGAGGTGAAAGGATCGATTGAGTCTTGGAGGTCAAGGCTGCAGCGAGCCACGATCAGGCCTGTCTGTGGGCTGTTGTGCAGGGCACAGGTGTTGACTCTTCAAGGATCCCCCAATCCCAAGGACCCTGGGGTATTCCCGAGTCCTTTTTTTGCCTGGGGCTGGGGGTGTCGGTCCCTGGGGGCTGACCCTTTCATTTGCCTGCTCTCTATCCCTGCAGCACCGATGGAAAGGAAGGAGGCTGGATGATGAGTGGCTGCCCTGGATGCCAAGCTGTTCGTGTCAGGACTGTCAGGGCTGCATGCCCTTGGCCTGCTGCAGCAGCGGGGCTGGCTGTGGACCGAATCCCTGAGTATCCCATATGGCCTCCCGGGTAAGGCACTGCATGCCTGGCTGCGGGGAAGGTGGAGGTGGCAGGGCCTTCCCCGGTTCCTGTGGCTGTGGCTCTGTGAGCTAAAATACGCTGTCACCACAGGATTTTCCATCAGTCATTCTGTGGGCTCTGAGTAGAACTTAGTAGCTTCTCATTAGGAAAAAAAGAAAAAAAAGTGTGTCTGTTTAGGGGACATTCATTCATCTCTTAAGACCTCCCCACGGACAGGTTTTAATGGAGTGATGGACGAAGCAGACCACAGGGCTGGGAGAACACGGCAGAGGCCAGGCTGGGCTTGGGCCTCCTCCTCTTGGAGCCCTGGTGGAGGGCTGCCTGGCAGAGGAGGGTAGGGGTTCTTTGATCGATCCTCACAGCTCAGGCAAAGCAGCCAGCGCACCAGTGCAGCACTGGCCAGAGGCTGCAGACAGAGAGCGGCTCAGACAGCGCCTACAGGCTTGGGCCGGGCCGCACACTCCACTGCACACAGATCCTGGCTTTCAGTCACAAGGCGGGTGCCCCGGCCAGGTGGGATGTCCAGAGAGAGTACATGAGTCTGGCAAGTGGCGATCTGAGTACCCTGAGCTCATCCCCAGAGATGAACTTGCTTCCAATAGCATAGCCATATAGGAATGAATCCAGGGCTGGCACTTCAGCTTCAGTCTTATGTCTATTCATCTAGGATTGTTTCAGCCCTGGAGGCAGAGGTTGCAATGAGTCAAGAATGTGCCACCGTACTCCAGCCTGGGCAACAGAGTGAGATCTTATCTCTAAAATAAACAAATAATAAGTTTACAAAAAAGCCAGTCACAGTGGCTCACGCTTGTAATTCCAGCACTTTGTGAGGCTGAGGCAGGCGGATCACGAGGTCAGGAATTCAAGACCAGACTGGCCAACATGGTGAAAGCCTATCTCTAATAAAATACCAAAATTAGGCAGTCATAGTGGTGGCTGCCTGGTTCCAACTGCCCTCCTGGCAGGACTAGGAACTTCTGACCTCTCCACCATCCTGGGCTAAGACCTTGCCCAATGTCAGGGTTGGCGTCCCTCTGACTGGCTGTTGAATGTCACCTCCATAGCCTCTCTGCTGTGCCAGAGTCCCATGGCCACCCACAGGGCAGTGAATTTGAAAAAGTGCTCAGGACTCTGCACACTATGCTGTTCACAGCTGTCATTGACTACAGTGAGAGGAGGCAGGAGTGTTGGCACAGGGAAGGGGGCCGGGGTGGAGTCTAGTGTGCACCACGGCCAACACCTAGTATCGTTTCCCAGTCCCTGTGCCTTCACATGGGACGCACTTGTCTGTCCTAGTACTATGTCACCCAGGGTGTTTGGTGTGGCTGCCTAATTGGCAGGTGCTGCTTGGCTCAGAGCACAGTGTCAGACTCCTAGGAGACAAGCAGGGGTCTCGAATAAGCCACGTTTGTACAAACAGTTCAGATGCAGAGCACCTTGTATTACTCCTAGGATTGGTGGGAACCCTCCCCCAGTCCAAGTTCCCAGACAAGCTATGAGCAGGTCATGCAGAGGCAGCTCGGGTCTGCTGTGACAACTCACTCGCAATCTCCAGTGCCTGCTGCTCTATTCCTTTTCCTCCGCTCCCGCCATCATCTTAATCCCAGGAAGAGGCCCTATCTCTTTGAGGCCTGGGCTGGGCCTCTGAGCTGCCCAGAGGCCTCACGGTGGGTGTTGGCTGCTAGTTGCAAGGCCCCCGGCCACACTGAAGGACTCCTACCTGGAAGTGATGCTGCGGCCCCTGGAGGAGGTGTGGAGGGAGTGGGCAGAGGAGGCCATGTGGTGGCTACAGGCCTGGGTGGCCGGGATGCCAGGCAACCAGGGTCCCAGGCCTATCAGGTTGACCCTGGGGGCCATGAAAGGCACTCTGGAGCTGGTGAGTGAGAGCAAGGATGAGATGTGGCTGGTAGTTGAGGATGACCGAGACAGCTCTCACTGTCCCCTCCCTTTCCAGGTGGCCCACCAGATGCTGTCCTGGGCTGAGGCCACGTTCTCATGGGCACTGAAGAGGCTCTGCAAAGCCCTGCTGGACCTGTATGGCCTCACAGCCAGGTAACGCTGGTTTTGGGGTGTCGCATCCAGCGTTCCTGCCACGTATCAGTTGCAGTGCTGAACCCTTCAAGATGCTCTGACTCACTGACTACTTTGACTGCCCTACACAGAGGCTTCTTCACTCCTTATTGCACAGGAGAGGAAACTGGGGTTTCTTCCTCACTCCAGAGAGACCTCGTGAGCACAGTCCCAGTGCAGGCAGGATTTTAGGAGCTGCTGTGGAAGAGTGCAGTGGGCAAAGATGACCCCTGCCTTCAGGAAGCTCAGTTTTACTCAGAGACAGACACGAAGCCCAAGAAATCATCTACAGCAGAGTATGCACAGCTCCCTGCAGAAAGTCCGAGAATCACCTCTTAAGCAGGCCATTCTGCTCTGTCACATTTCCTTGCTTTTGCTTTGTAATCATCTTTTTTTTTTAAATGGAGTCTTGCTCTGTCTCAGTTGTGTGATTTCAGCTCATTGCAACCTCTGCCTCCTATGTTCAAGTGATTCTCCTGCCTCAGCCCTCCGGGTTGCCGGGACTACAGGTGTGTGCACTACTGCACCTGGCTAATTTTTTGCGTTTTTAGTAGACAGGGTTTTGCCACTCCAGGCTGGTCTCAAACTCCTGACCTTCAGTAATGTAACCCATTTGGCCTTCTAAAGTGTTGGAATTACAGGCATGAGCCACTATTCCCGACCTGTTATGTAATCTTTTAAACACATAAAAGCCCTTCTTTCTTGCAGGCTGTGCAGAAGCCGGCTACAGGCTGGGTGTGGCCCACCGCTCATCGTTTACCACCACTGAGCCATACCTTAGGTGGCAAATGCTTGAGATGGAACATTGGTGAGATGGTGAGCTGGGGATCCTCTGGTGTGGCCATGGCCAGCTTTGAGGAGAAAGTACAGTTCAAGCAAGAGACACGGGGCCAGTGTGGAAAGAGAGCTCCAGGTGGGGGCTCCACTGCACAGAGGACTGGGAGAGGGATGTGCCTGGCCTGTTTGTTTTTGAGATGGAGTCTCATTCTCCGTCACCTAGGCTGGAGTGCCGTGGTGTGATCTCAGCTCACTGCAACCTCTCTCAAATTCAAGTGATTGTCCTGCCTCAGCCTGCCAAGTTGCTGGGATTACAAGCATTCACCACCATACCCAGCTAATTTTTGTATCTTTAGTAGAGGTGGGATTTCACTGTATTACCCAGGCTGGTCTCAGAATCCTGGGCTCCAGAGACTCGGTGCTGGGATTACGGGCATGAGCCACCGTGCCTGTCCTGTTTGAATAGCAAGGTGGTGTGGCTGATGCGACTGGGAGGTTCCAAGGCTAGGGAATGAGAGGAGGACTCTGGCTTCTGCTCTGACCTACGAAGGCTGTGATCACCCTTTCACTTCAAAAGGCCCCTTTTGTCCCTGTGTTGAGAACACGGGGGTGGTGGATAGAAATGGGGAACCCAGTCTAGAGCAGGGGTCTGGGGACCAAATATCCTTTTCCCTCACAGCCATGATGCCCACCAGGAACCGGGCTACAGACAAGGGGGCCGCCCCTTCTTCCATGCAGGTGGTCTTGCAGAGCATCTGGATTCTGGCTCTGCCTCTTCCTGGGATATCTCTGCATCGGCTCTGTGTGCCTCAGTTTCCCCAGCTGTAGAATAGGGACCGGACCCACATCATGGGGAAAAGGCTCCACGTAATACAAGTTCCTGCTCCTGCCGCCTTGCGGTCAGAATGTAGGCTGAGGAAGGGAAGAGCTCCCAGGGCGGGGCTTTGGCTTGTTGAACAATCACCTGCCTGGTTATTCGCCTACCCGGTGATTGGAATCTCGTGGGGATACCAAAAAATGGATTTAAATGGCAGTGAGGGTGTCGAAGCTGCTTCCTTGCCCCAGCTGCAGGTCCTCTGGGCTCCCTAAAAGGTAAGCGAGTCCACCTGCCCGTCCCCCTCAGTGGCCCATCAACAACAGAGCGTGCAATATTTCTCTTCCCACTTCACCCCCACAGGAGCCGAGATCTCCCTGATCATTCAGATCTCACAGGCTTGACCCTACTGTACATATTGAGAAAGTTCCAGTCCTCCCCTCAACTGTAGAAATTTCCTAGACCTGTCTGTCAGGCACACTGGCTTATGCCTGTAATCTCAGCACTTTGGGCAGATCACTTGAGGTCGGGAGTTCGAGACCAGCCTAGCCAACATGGTGAAACACTGACTCTACTAAAAATTTAGAAATCAGCCAGGCATGGCAGTGAGTGCATGTAGTTCCAGCTACTCTGGAGGCTGAGAAAGGAGAATCACTTAAACCCAGGAGGCAGAGGTAGCTGGGAATCGAAATCGTACCACTATACTCGAGCTTGGGAAACAGAATGACATTCTGTCTCAAAAAAACAAAAGAATTTCCTACACCTTCCAGCTGCTATTTTTTGCATCCAGACACAGAGTCCCCATGCTGCCCAAGACCCAGGGGGCAGATCAGACATGACATAAGATATCTGTGTCATCAAAATAGGGCAGCTTGTTTCTGTCCCGGCATCACCCACCACCTCCGCTGTCATGTCAGCCTCTGTGCTCCTCCAGCTCATTATGGGATTTTCTAGAACAAGGACAGCCCTCCCCAAGATGCACCCCAATGCTCTCCATGGTAGAGCTCTTCCTGCAGACCTCTGAGCTCCCCCTCTGCAGCCAAAGAAAGCACGGCTCAGCAGCTTGTCCTGTGGGTTCCCTCTAGGAACTACTCAGTGGTGGTGACGCAGCTGCTGCCTGGGGGCGATGTGGTGTGGGGGTGGGGGACTGGCTACCTGATGAAGGAGAAGCTGCCGTGGCCACTCCGACAACTGTCCAGGGCCAACATGCCATCCGAGTTCTACCGGCTCAGATGCCGCCTGCTGCAGGGTCTCTGGAGGAATGAGTCCTGCCCCGGGCTGTGCCACCCTACTCCCTGGGAGCCCCCACCCCGTGGGCACAACAGCAGGGCCATGCAGGGGCAGGGACTGTGGGGGCACAGGGAAGCCTGCAGAGGCCTGTGGCATTACCGTGCTAGTCCCAGAGCTTATTGGACTTTCCAAGGTCCTATGGGACTAGGGCTGAGGCTGCACATCCTGCTTTTCTCCAGATTATATGACCTTGCCCAGCAGTGCAGCTAAGGGCGGTGCTGGGATGACAAGCTCTGGGCTCCCGAGAAGCTTGCCTGTGGCTCAGGTGAGTCTGCTAACATCCGTGGACTCAGCTTCCTTTACTGTGAAATGCAGGTAACCACGTGGCTTACTCACGTGGGTAAGGAGCATGTATGGTTTTTAATGCACGAGGAAGCCCCTCATGTCCGTGTGGGAGCCACCGTACCCAGGCTTGGCAAGTAGCGGTTTATCGGTGTGCGACTCACATGGAAGTCTACGGCTCCATAGAAGCGTGGGTGTAGTCAGGTCAAAGCAGCACGCTGATCTTGTAAAAAAAAAAAAAAAAAAAAACAGCCTGGTCTTGAAGTCCTGTGCGTGTGACCATGGGCTTCTCTGTGCCCCTCAGTTCTGACAGCTGACCACGGGGCCGGTAGCGCCTCCTTTGGGATGCTGGCCCTGGCCAACAGGTGTCTGGCTGTGCATTATGGATGGTGCTTTCCTACCATGGGCACGAACACCCCCAAGGCACAGCTCAGGGGCTACACTGGCTGGACTGGTCAGACCTGTTCCTTCACAGGCCATCTCTTCCCTACCATGAACAGGGCTGGTCTGCAGGACACCAGTGTCATGTTTGAGGTAGCCGTTGGCCATCCACTTAAACGGTCAATGTTTTTTCCCCACCTGAGCAGCTTCCTTGAGATTAAATGGATGACTTGTATAATTTTTTTTTTTTGAGACTAGGTCTCACTCTGTTGTCATGGTTGGAGTGCAGCGGTGCGCTTTTGGCTCCCCGCACCCTTGACCTCCTGGGTTCAAGTGATCCTCCTTCCTCAGCCTCGCAAAGTGCTGGGATGGCTCAGCACCACCGTGCCCGGCTGATGTGTGAATTTTAAGTGCACGATTCAGTGGCTTCCAGTTTATTCAGAGTTGTGCATGCCTTACCACAATTGTTTTTAAAAGCTACCAGTCTGCCTGCTATGTCCATGGCTGTGCCTGCTCTGGACATCCGATGTAAACAGAAGGATGACTATGTGGCCTCTGAGCCAGGCTTTGTTACTTAGCACAGCAGTTTTGTAGCGGGTCTGGGGACTCCATTCCTTGTTAGGGCTGAATCGGGCCATAGACATTCAGCTCAAGTCATCCTGAAGCTGGTGGGGGATCACTGGGTCTCTGGCCGCCGCACCAGGGGAGGGGGACTCCTGGCCTCAGGGCAGGCCAAGCCAAGGCTCTAGGCATCGGGGTACCCAGCAGGCATCGTGCTCCAACTGCGGTGGATGGAGCTGGCTCCACTCAGCGTGCCTTTGTGGCTGCTTCTCCCCAGACCACGCCCTGGTTGCCGGGGCCCAGCACGTGGTGACTTTTGACGGCCGGGTGTGGGACCTCAGCGTCCAGTGCAGCAGCATCCTCCTGGCCCAAGACTTTGCTCACAGCACATTCTCACGGATGCTGAGTCGGACAGGCTTGGGGCTCATGGCCCTGACCTTGGAGCTGAACCATGTGACCCTCATCTACTCCAGCCTTTAGGTGAGGAGGAGAGACCCGAGCTTCCCCTGGAGACCTATGCCTGTGGCAGGTTGCCTGGGGGATGGCACTCTCAAGCTCGTCCCCTGGCTGTCGGTCATCCCTCCCGCCCACTTCCTCCGGTCCACAGGCCTACAGGCTGTACAACTCCTCCATGCCACGGGATAGCCGTCCAGACCTCCGGCTGCCTTTTGCCATGAAAAGGAGGGAGGTCCCCAGGATTGAGCCGGCCAGTGAGGACGGGGTCTCCATGTCCTGTGACGTGGTCACCGGCCTCTGCAGCCTGACTGTGCACCTGTGGCACCACGGTTAATCTGGGCCCTGGCAGAGTTGGCCCACCATCAAAATCCTGTTCGGGATGCACCATTCTCAGCTTCCAGTGCAACAGGTCCCCGAGCTGTAGGCAGCCACTGTGGTTGAGAGGCTGGCACCAAGGCCCAGGCTTTCTTCCCGCATCCCTTGGATATATGGCTCCAAGGTGGAGTTGGCCTTTCTGTGGTCCCTCTGCCAAAGAACACAAAGGGCAGGCCTGGATTCTGGCCACTCGTGCTGACGATGTGGAGAGGGGATGGGGGGACACATGCTGTCCTCAGTCTCTGTGCTTTCTCTCCTTCTTCTGATGAGGGTTTGGGGCCAGAGCTCTGGGAGTCTGGGGTGGAGGGATTTTACCAATCCTTCGTGTGCCTGAGGCTCATCTTTCATCCAGGACCCCTGGGGGAGGATCAGGGGCTCTCAGGATCACCTCATTTTTCCTCCTCCCCACAGGCATATCCGCTGGCCTTCTGGACACCAGCGACAACGAAGCAGGAACCGATCTGATGTTGTCGGACGGCTCTGTGGCTCACAGCCTGGAGGAGCTCAGCCCGACCTGGCAGGTGAGCAGGTGCACCTGCTTTTCTTCCCTCTGGCTGAGTGTCTGGAGGGCCGCTCACTGCAGAGTCCCAGGAGCGGCAGGTGGCCTGCCGGCTCTGCAGAGGTCTTTGCAGACCCAGGGTTGGGTGGAGTCTCCCGCTAAGGCCAATGTATGTGGGGGAGCCACATGGTTCAGCTGCATGCATGAGTCTTGCGTCTGTCCCACCAGGTGGATGGTGACTGCAGGGCCACCGAGAAGCCTGAGCCAACCTGCCTAGGACAGAGCCCTGCCCGCTGGGCCTTCTTTCAAGACCCCTCATCCAGCTTGGGGAACTGCTTCCGGGTGGTGAGTGTGAGCCTGTGCCCTGGAGCACAGCAAGCTCTTTCCCCAATCTACCCTGGGTATTGTCATGGAGCAGAGGCCTAGGCTAGAGACAGTGACTGGGTGGCCCTGATTTCAGATGGAGCCTGCACCATTCCTTAGCCTTTGTGTGCAGGACTCCTGTGGCACCCGGGAGCTCCAGCCTGCCTGCACTCTGGCAGCCACCTATATCGACCTCTGTGTCTGCAGCTTCGTGTCCCTGACCCTCCTCCACAATGCGGTAAAGTGTCCCATCTGGCGGGCACTCTGCCCCCTGGCTGGCATCTGCCTTCCAGCCAGAGGGAAAACCTCTCTCTCTCTCTCTCTCTCTCTCTCTCATCAGAAAGAGCAAATAATTGTCATTTAAGGAGCTAAGAGTCAAAACAAATCATTTAAGGCCTGATACAGCCTGGATGTGTGTCTCCTCCAAATCTCATTATTGTTAGAGGGTGTACATCCCTCATGGATGGTTTAGCATCCTGCGTTTGGTGAAGTGTGAGTTCTTGCTCTATTTGTTCAACTGAGAGCAGTTTGTTTATAAAGAGCCTTGCCTCTCCTCTCTCTCTTTGCACACACTCCCATTTCTACCACGATCATAAGCTTCCCAAGGCCTCACCAGAAGGCAAGCAGATGCTGGAGCTGTGCTTGTACAGCCTGTAGAACTGTGAGTCAATTATATGTCTTATTTATGATCTACCCAGGCCGGAGTACAGTGGCACAATCTCACCTCACTGCAACTTTCACCTCCCAGATTCAAGCAATACTCCTCCCTCAGCCTCCCAAAAATACCGGCAGGTATTTTTGTAGAGATGATGTTTTTCTAAGTTGTCCAGGCCGGTCATGAATTTCTGACCTCTGGTGATCCACCTCCCTCGGCCTCCCAAAGTGCCGGATGACAGGCGTGAGCCACCACGCCCAGCCTCACGAGGGATTTGAATGTCCACTATCGTTTAGGGAAAATGCTCAGCCCCCGTTTTTCCTCTGCTTTCCTACTTCAAAAATCATCATCCACACAGAAGATGACTTGTATGAGCAAACGTGTGGGGATTCGTCTCCACTACCAGGGCGGACCTCTAATTCAGTTCTGACACTAGCTACCTTGAGATCCTTCAGCCAGCGCCGCATACAATCGCCACAGCCAAAGCCCCACTAAAAGGGCATAAATGTCAGTATCAACAAGAGGAGTGGACTTCCAAGGGCCACAGATGCCAGAATTCGTGGCTGCCATTCGTAGACATTTAAAGCTTAATTGGAAAATATAACAAAGGGAGGATGAAATGAGATGATCCAACTCGTCTCAAAGAAACAACAGGCCAGGTGTGGCGGCTCATCCATGTAATCCCAGCACTTGGGAGGCTAAGATGAGCGGACCACCTAAGGTCAGGAGTTTGAGACCAATCTGGCCAACATGGTGAAAACCCATCTCTAGTAAAAATACAAAAATCAGCCAGGAGTGGCTGTGTGTGCTTTTAATCCCAGCTACTCAGAAGGCTGAGGCAGGAGAAACGCTTGAACCCAGAAGGTGGAGGTGGCAGCGAGCCAAGATCTTGCCACCGCACTCCAGCATGGTGACAGAGTGAGAGTCTGTTTAAAAAAAAATCCAGAATAAAAACAGAGAGGACCCAGGATCCTTTGAGTCAGGAGGCACAATCCCCAAGACAGTAAATCCATCCGTACCTAGAGCCATTCAGCACAATCGCAGAAACGACAAAGGAAAGGTCCTAAAAGCTACTGAGGAGGGTGGAAAGAAGCAAGAACATGTTGACAATTGCTTTCCCACCGGCAGTAACAGAAGACAGCGGAGTAACAGAAAGTAAGCATGAGATTAGAGATGATCCCCACGTCAACTATTGCTGAATGAAATAACCTCTCAGCACTGATCTGTCTAGGATCTCTTTACCACAAACGGACACTTACTCAATGGACACATCCACATGTTAATTTATGTACTGCGTGTGTCTGCTTTCCCGCTATAGGGGCCGAGTATCTGCAAGGGAGACCACATGTTTGCTCTGTGAAAGACTCAATTCGGAGGATGAAAAGATAAGCTACAGATTGGGAAATATGTTTACAAACCACCTATCAGACCAAGAAATCATCTCCAGAGACTCATCTGTATAATATATAAATAACTCAAAGCTCAAAAGTAGGCCACAGTTGTATTCCCAGCACTTTGTGAGGCTGAGGCGAGATGGCTCGAAGCCGGGAGCTCAAGGCTGCAGTGAGCCAGGACTTCACTCCCGGCTGCATGACAGAGTGAGAGCTCGTCTCACAAAACAAAACCTCCAAAGCAAAAAATGGTAAATAAACACATCAACCATGTTTGCACTCCCAGTCATAGAGAAACAAGGTAGCACTACACATCTGAGCTCCAGTGAGTTCCGGCACAGGTCGGTGAGTTGCAGGGACTCTGCGTCATAAAGCATCAGTCGAACATCCAAACGGCCAGGTTGTGATGACAGCATCCATCGATGAGTGCACTATAAAAAGCACTGTTCTACTACCAAAACGGTGGTGGCTGCTGTTCTCAGCAGCTAGCCTTAGGCTTAGAGGCAGGAATCGAGGTCACGGTCTACCAAACAAATCCTCTCAGGAAAGAGCATCGTACTCCTGAAGTGCCAAGACAGGAGGTGGTATGGCTCCACGGGAATTTTGGAGAATCTGGGAATCAAGCAGAAGCACTGATTGTTCTGACCATGTAAATACAAAACCATCAGCTACTACATCCATAAACAGAACGTCTGGGACGACAGGTATCTCATAAGATTCATAGCCACAGGGTAACAATAAAAAATTGTCTGCAGTTAAGGTCCTCGGTCTCCCTCTTTGGGTCAGTCTGTTTGTTTGATTATTTCTTTCTTTGTTTATTGAGATGCAGTCTTGCTCTGCTGCCCATGTAGAAGCGCCGTGAAGCTTTCTCAGCTCACTAAAACGTTCTCCTTTCAGGTTCCAGCAATTCCCCTTCCTCAACGTTCTGAGGAGCTAGGATTACCGGTAAGTGCCAACATGCCTAGCTAATTTTTTTTTTTTTTAGTCTAGACGGGGCTGAATCATGTTGTCCAGGGTGGTCTCAAACAACAGATCTCATGATCTATCTCTCTCGAAAACCCACACTACTGGGATTAAAGGTGAGAGCCATGGAGTAGGGGGTGGTTAGGGTTAGGGTTAGGGTTAGGGTTAGGGTTAGGGTTAGGGTTAGGGTTAGGGTTAGGGTTAGGGTTAGGGTTAGGGTTAGGGTTGTTAGGGTTAGGGTTGTTAGGGTTAGGGTTGTTAGGGTTAGGGTTAGGGTTAGG